>NC_136434.1:249511824-254311824 GCF_052849685.1 Lactuca virosa
TTTTTAGGGTTTGTTGTTTTCCACAGAACCTAAACCTATATATATATATATATATATATATATATATATATATATATATATATATATATATATATATATATATATATATATATATATATATTTACTATCTTATTAAAGAAATCTCGCTATTTCTATAAATAGATTGAATATAATAATAATATTTTTTTAAGACGTTCAAATCATTAAGCTAATAGTACAAGTAATCACCAATAAAATAATATAATAATTTTCAATTGTTTAAACTGTTTATCAAGTCTACGTTCAATCCATGTATCTCGGTAAATATCTGACCCTCCCCACGATCCTTCCTCATAGTCTCTCTTCACCTAGCGTCAATACCACATATCGATACACTCATCGTCGACCATCTCTCTGTAAGATTAATAACCAACAACATTCCTACTCCCTCTCAGTCTCTTGCTAAAAAAACCAAAATGCCCCTATCTTTCTTTCGCTTTCGGCATCCCCTCATTATTCTCTCTCAAAAATCACGGCAAAGGTAAGAGAAATGAATTTTTTACATCCTGGAGCTCCTTTGCACCATTCCCCTTGATTATAAGCACCCTCGCCACCATCCAACGTTTCCCCTTTGCTGCCAGCTCCCACCACCGCATGAAAACCCTAAATTTGTCACCATCATTTCATATAATCGAGCCCTTCCTAACCCAAAACCCGAAAATGAGATTCTTACTTTTGTCGACATTCCACCTACATGCAATTTCTTTATATCTCTATAATCTTCATGGAGGAACATTGAGGAATGCATATGATCGAAGCTTGAGTTTTAAGATAATGGGTCGCAATGAGGCCAAGTTGTTTTCCCTCCTGGTATGTTCCACTTTCCCTGATCTGGTTTTAGTGAAAAGAGACTTGATGACTGTGTAATCATTGATCAATTTGAAGTTTAAATCATTCGATTGACACAGGAACATACCTTTATGTGTATTCAACATGCTTAAATCTATGTCGGATCTACACCATCGATCATTGGAACCAGAACAACCTGTTCTTTCTTCACCGACTTCCCCTTTTTTTGTATTCGGTCTTCAGGATCTCACCACCACTCGCATCCCTCCACAGTCGCACCGTCGTACCCTTCTGGCAACACTCACCAGCATTAGCAACCATCGGTCACCAAATCAATGAGTTCATCAAACCGTTTACCTCCGGCGGAAACCATTATCGCAAATGGTATACGATATTAAAAGTTTTGTTTATTTTGTTTAAAAGTTCATAATTTATTATGGTGGTTTGTATTAATAACTGTTTTTTATTGTATGTAATTTGTTTTTGTAGATCTAAATACCCGAGAAAAAGCAAAGAAAAAATTGAAAGAGGCCTTTCTTGGTCCCTTTTCAGATCTGGTATTCCTCTTTCATTCCATTTTGAAAACGACATATTGTTTTTGTTCTGATCTGTATTGTGCTCCTATCGAATCATATACATATCTACTCTTTGATCAGTTGTTTTTATTAGTTTTTTTGTATGTTCCACTGTACGGATCCAAAATCAAGGCATCAGTTTATTCGTGTTCTATATGTATGTGGTGCTCAGGAGGTGAGAACTTATTCTACCTTTATTTTTTTTCAAACTAATATCATATTTTTATAGTTCTTTGCATTGTTCTACTTTTATTTCCTAATTACTAGGGGTTATGGCATCTTCTGGTCTTTAATAAATCTATCATACTAATTGGTAGCTCAAAATATGTTGTGGTGATAGGGCTTTTATTTATTGTTGCTCTGGATTTTGCACAAGTCCAATGCTATCATGATATATAGGGAAGTTTATTATCTCTATTTTTTGTTTGAATTTTATTAAATCTCTAAAATGTATACATGTGCTGCCATGGTTAGATTTCTTTTTTAGGTTTGTGATGAACAAAAACTGTTGAGGCAATAAAAACTGACACTGATGTTGCATGTGTGTAAGTCATGTTTGGAGGATGCCTTTGATAGTGGGGTTAAGTACATTGCCTTCTTTAGTTAGTGGGATAAAGTTCAATGCACTTCAGTAAGTTTATGAAGATCTTTGTGTGGTTTGTACATCTTTGCTTATTGATCATTTAACTGGTCCAGTGGTCTGTTACATCCATAAGTGGTCAAAGTGGTCCAGTGGTCTGCTTCATAATTGGTTGTGGTTGCATACTTCTTTGGGAAATGTATGTCTCTTACAACCTCTTGTTTATCCATTTTGTGTGAGGTACTTGAGAATCATGTCTGTAATAAGTAATTTTGTGCAGATCATGCTGTAAAGTACCATTGATTGGATGTGTGCTAACTTATGCTTTTAAATCAGTTGCAAGAGGACTTTCAGAATCAAAAAGTGAAGTTATTTTGGATGAACCATCAAAAATAAAGGAATTTCTTGATTTGTGGAGCTTTGTGGTTTGGTTAGACCTAAATCTCATGTACTTTCATTTTACCAAGATTAGTGTCATGATTTCTTCTTTCCATGTTCAGTAATTATAGTATTTGATTTTTGTAACGTTTGATTGTATAGGTTAGTAGGAAGTGGGAACGACAAAGTTGAAAATCTGGAATCGACAATCTTTTATACCTCCTATCAATGCTTGGATAGAGTCCATTGCTGATTATGCCCGTGAGGGGGGGGGGTCTTATTTTGAGTTTGTCTAAAGTTTTTGAACCATTGTATCATATGGCGAAGGTACAATAGTGTTTAGAGATCTTTGGAGTTTATAGGGTTGGATTCCGAGTATGATTTGAAATGAGCGAAATTATGAAATGGAATTAAAGTTCATCCGCTTAGTTTCTTTGAAACTCTAACAACATCCAATTTCTTTGAAACTTGCAACGGAATTAAAGTTCATCCACTTACTTAATAGAAGGATTTAGACTGTTATCTGAGTATTTTAGTGTTATAGTCTATTCAGTTGACATAGAAAACGAGGAGTGTGAATGTGGAAGATGAATACAAGAAATATAAACTTAATTGCTTTGATGACTTAGGTGACATATTGGTTTTGGGATAAGGTCTAAAGGGTTTGTATCAAGTTTTTCAACTATATGTATAAGATAGTGAAATGATTTGTCTTAATTATGCTTAAATGCAAGAATGAGTGGTGTAATTTTGTTACTTTGATTATAATGGCTTCTTACTTTTATTTCTTCTTACTAACGTGATTCTAATTTTAATTTATTATAATTTCGTTATCATTTTGTCAATCGTGTAATCAAAATCTTTTTGTCAATTCCATCTTGGACACTTACTTATTTGTGTGATACAATCAAAACTACCAAATTAATTTTATGGGTAAATGTATTCAAAACTACCAAATTATAAAATAAAAATAATAAAGCTTTAAAAAACACATGTGGGAGGCGAGAATGGTGATGATTGAACACAAAATAGAACCGTTGATTGGTTTGACCTGCGACAGGCAACGATAGTAAATACTTAAAGTAAAATATGCAATTCTAAGTTATTAATTTTCAATGTAATCGTATGTATGTAGTACTATAAAAACAGATCTATATAAGATATATTTATCTTCAATGTAATCGTATGTATATAGTACTATAAAAACAGATATATATATATATATATATATATATATATATATATATATATATATATATATATATATATATATATATATATATATATATATATATATATATATATATATATACTAGCAGTGTACCCGCGCAAAGCAGCGGGGCGCATAAGTTCTTTCAGTGATATGTTTCCTTTACAAAAATGTTATGTTCCAAAAGAAAGTAAATGTCGAAAACAATATAATCAAAGTGATGATTAATTAATTGTGGTGAATTGCTTATTTGTGGCTATTAAATCAAACTAAAAAAATCATTAAGTACTAATGAATTTACAAAATATTGATAATTCTTTAGTTCTTTAGTTCTTAAAATTCTCAAACGCAGATAAATCTATTTCTGTGTCGCTTCCTTGCAAATTACAACTAATCATTAATAAAGTTAACTCTAAATAGTCGTAACATCGTAACTTGTTCCGATACTTTGACCGGTTTGATGGGTTGTGGGTTTATATCGATTTTTTATTTTCAGTCCGCACAATGCGGCAGACGTCAAGCGGGGCTCCGTGAATAATTTTTTTCGGTGAATTGTTTTGTTTTGGCTAGTAGTTTCATTTGGAGATTAGACTTTTGGGATTTAGACAAGGGGGTGGGGTGTCTCAGTAGAGATAAATACCATTGGTGTTTTGTTTTAAAAATAATATTTGGTTTTTGTTTTGGATTTAAAATATATGTCCTAGTTTGGGAATAAAAATAAAAGTAAATTGTTTTCTGATATAAATAACATCTTATTGGTTTTGGTATGAAAGAGAAGTGTGTCGATGTGTTTGAATTTGTTGTTTAAATTTTTTGATTTATTTATTTATTTATTTTGGGTTAAATTGGTTTTAAGTTTTTTTTAAATGTTACTTTTGGATCATGGTGGTTTAATGGACAACAAATATATTACATTCATTGAATTACTATATTAAATTCCTTTTGATTAGTGTTATTTATCGTTACATTTGTTGCGAATGAATCACCTCCCTTACATTATCTTTTAATTTTTTTCAAAGAAATTATTAAATAACACATAATTAATTGGCATATATCTTCCTTTTAAAGATTATGTTCCTTTTAAATATTTTCTTTTAAAGATTATGTTCCTTTTAAATATTTTCTTTTAAAGATTATGTTCCTTTAAGAAACATGTAACCATGCATGTTCAGGTATAGACAAAATGTATGATAATTTTTTATTGATCGATTTTCTATAACAACTAATTATGTATGAAAATATAATAGACACAAAAGTAAAGTGGGATAGGAGATATATATAGTTTGAATGAAATACCAAACAAAAATTTGTACGAACACCAAATAAATAAAACACACTTTCATTTCATTTATAATTAGGTCTACAGGCTATAGATATTGTTCCCAAAATCATTCAAATTTCTAAAACCATTATAAAACTTGTATACCTATCATCTGTAATGTTGTAGGTAGCAGGAGCCCTATATATACTTCACATTCAAAAACAAAATTATTGGTTAAAGGAAAAGTCTTTTTACGGAATAGTCAATAGAGAATACATAGATACAAACATAAATATTAATACCAACCAAGAATAGGATTTATGACATGTGATCGTATGATTGTCATCATTTTGGACCATTTGTAGCTTGATGACCAAGACGGTTCTATGAGTGTGTAGAAAGACAGAGTTAGAAGGGTAATATTTTCTTATAAAATTAAAAGACAGAGGGTTTCCAGTTTAATATTTATCTAGGAAGAGCTTAGGAAGAAAGAAATTCTTGCATCTACAAACATTAAAAGAACTTTGAAAAGTTTACAATTGCTAACAAACTGAACAACATAAACAAACGTTCATTTGGGAAGATACCTGATAGAGTAAAAAATTATTTAATTAGACATATAATTGCAAAAAAGAATCATGCTGGAGTTTCCTTTATTAAATAAGCTAAATGATACAGCTATCAAAGCTACAATGTCTGGTGACGTCACTATTTGGTTTAACAATACATTTTGTTTGCATTTACCTTTTCTACTATAATTGCAGTCAATAAAAACTAAGAAACTTCCATGAAAATGAGTGTACAAACTGTTACTTGCCCATTAAAGGTGCTGAACTGCTGATGTTATCTCCATCAAAAACATTAGAACCTTTTGTATATGAAGACAATGATATAAGGTGGACAGTGAGTGTTTCCTTTCTCGAGTTGTTCTCTTTAGGTGAATAGTTATCTTGTGGTGAGCTTTCACAACTATGTGCATAATACGCCTAAACTCACTCTCATATTGTACATACAAAGCAACAACAACATCCAACTATATCAAGAACCAATTTTTTGGTTAGTTAAGAACCATATATAGGAAATGTACTTTACTTTCATAAGAGATAGACATTTTCAAATTGAAAGTAGCAACATCTCCTTGATCCATGACAGACCGTCCACTCGAATCCTGAACAAAATCCAAAAAATATATCAAAATTGGTCAGACAACATGTTAATCTCATATCCAATCCTTTATCTCAATGTCTTAGAAGTGTTGGAAAATTAATTTAATTAATTTCCAAAAATGGATTTTCTCCATTTTTGAGCACAAATTTTGGACTCTAAATATAATCAAAACGAGTTATTGATTATATATTCGTGTTCTCCTCCGTGATATCTACGTTTCGATATATCACACGCCCAAAACGGATTAAAAATGAATGGGAAATTACTTGTCAAAGTAGAGCAATTGGAAGAGAAAATAAAAGAGTTAAGTGGGTTTAAAACTCATCCCACATTGGTGGGAGAATGAAAAGGAAATTGGTTTATAACTACAAAGACTAGTTACCTTTGTAAGACTTATTAGAACCAAGGCTCTCTCTTGCGCGCGCACGCAGGGGGGGTGCAAATGCGAGCCAAATTGGCTTCGGGCTACTGAACTTGTGTGCGAGCGCGCGTCCTGCGGGCACGAATGCACCACCGGTCGACCAGAAAAAGTTCAAGGGCCTTTTTTGCATTTTTTCCTTTTGGTTAACAGTTACAAAACCGAATTAAGAGCAATTAATCATAGATTTCGGTTTTGATTTCTTGATTAATTTTCTTATTTAATTGTGGCAGTTACGATTTCGTTTTAATTGCATCGGTTACATTGGATAGTATATATACAGTGCATATGTGACTGAATCCATACACCGGATGAAACGAAATCATTCTCTTCATCTCTTACGCTTCTGCTTCATCTTTTCTCTCCTGCTGCAACCAAGGTATCATTCGGGCCAAGTGAGGGTTCGGGCAATCTAGAAGAATTGCTTTCTACTATTGTATCCTGGGAAACAAACACCCATATAGGGCGAATTTGTTTTAAGGAAACTGTGTTAAACACAAGCCTCAGTCAAGAACTTTTTGGATTTTGTTCTTTCGCACAATTTTGGGTTATATTTTCCTAACAGTCGTTTGTGCGAAACGAACTTGGAAAAAAAATATTTGTTTATGATTCGTCTTTAAGTGTTTATAAAAACGAATTTTTTTCTCTACATAACAATTGCAGAATCTGTTTTCAGAAATCGTTTTCTAAGACATTTTCTGCTTCTTCTGTTTTCTGTTTAAGTTTATTGCATCCATAATGTGTTACTGTTTTCAGAAATTGTTTTCTAAAACAATTTTCAGATTCTTTCTTTTGTTTCACAGTTTTTCAGAACCTGCTTTCTGGAAACAGACAATATTTAACAGTTTAGTGGTTACTGAATTTTAATCTTTAACAGTTTTATATTTGCTTCCTTTTGTAGTATGACTACTAGTGAAGGTTCCCAACCACCAAAGCCTAATGGAACTCCTAATGCTCAAGGATCTCCAATGATGACCATGCCGGTCAATCATGCTGAGAAACCTGAGAAGTTCTCTGGACTGGACTTTAAGAGGTGGCAGCAGAAGATGCTCTTCTATCTTACCACATTGAATCTTGCTAGATTCTTAACTGAAGAGGCTCCTCGGATGCCCGAAGGAGAAGGAGATGTGCAAGCTTTAACTACTATTGATGCTTGGAAACATTCTGATTTCTTGTGTAGGAATTATGTTCTTAATGGCCTTGTTGATTCACTTTATAATGTGTATTGTGTAACAAAGACAGCCAAAGAACTATGGGACTCATTGGACAAAAAGTATAAAACTGAAGATGCCGGGACAAAGAAATTTGTGGTTGCCCAATTTCTTGACTATAAAATGGTGGATGACAAAACTGTTATGTCCCAAGTGCAAAAACTACAAGTCCTCCTACATGACATACATGCCGAGGGTATGGGGTTGAATGAGCCTTTTTCTGTTGCTTCCATGATTGAGAAGCTACCCCCTAGTTGGGTTGATTTGAAAAATTACTTGAAACATAAGAGAAAGGAAATGTCCATTGAGGACCTTATTGTTCGCCTTCGAATTGAAGAGGACAATAAGATAGCTCAAAAGAGTAGTTATACCCCTACTTCTGAGAAAGCTAATGTGGTGGAGCATGGTCAAACTTCTGGGAAGAATAAATTTGGAAAGGGCAAATTCCAAAAGAAAGGCAAGGGTTCAAACTTGGGAGCCAAAGGTGGAACTTTTAAGAAAAAGTTTCAAGGAAACTGCCATAACTGTGACCAACGGGGTCATCGGGCTGCAAATTGCAAGCTTCCAAAGAAGGCTAAGGAGGCAAATGTTGTGGAGAAGATAACCAAAGATGTGTCTGACATCGATCTTGCAGCGGTTATTTCTGAAGTTAATCTTGTGGAGTCCAATCCAAGGGAGTGGTGGATTGATACGGGAGCTAGCCGTCATGTTTGCTCAAATAGAGAATGGTTCAGAAACTTCAAGGTTGTGGATAATGGTGACAAGCTGTTCATGGAAAACTCGGTCACTTCTGATATCCAAGGTGTTGGAAAGATTGTGTTGAAGATGACGTCGGGAAGAGAGCTGACGTTGAATGATGTGTTGTATGTACCCGAAATTCGTAAGAATCTTGTGTCGGGTTGGTTGTTGAACAAGAATGGTTTTCGCTTGGTGTTTGAGTCAGATAAATTTGTGTTAACCAAAAATGGTGTGTATGTGGGTAAGGGGTATGCTGATAGGGGTATGTTCAAACTTTGTGTAATGGCTCTTAAGCCAAGTGACAATGATAATGAAATGAATAACTCTTCTACTTACTTGCTTGAGTCTTCAAATATATGGCATGATAGATTAGGACATGTTAATTTTGATACTCTTGTCGTCTAATTAAACTCAATCACATACCACACTTTCACATTGACTCAAAATACAAATGCAACACTTGTGTTGAATCGAAATTAACACGACAATCTTTCAAGTCCATTCAAAGGACAACCGAACCACTTGGATTAATTCACACCGATGTGTGTGACATGAAATCAATTCCATCTAAAGGTGGAAATAAGTACTTTATTACTTTTATTGATGATTGCACTAAATTATGCTATGTCTATTTACTTAAAAGTAAAGATGAGGCTATAGAGAAGTTTAAAGTGTATAAAAATGAAGTTGAGAATCAACTTAATAAGAAAATTAAAGTACTAAGAAGTGACCGTGAAGGTGAATATGTATCACCGTTTGAGGAATTCTGTGCAACTCATGGTATCATACATGAGTTTACTGCACCTTATTCACCACAACAAAATGGTATGGCAGAAAGGAAAAATTGGACCTTAAATGAAATGATGAATGCCATGTTGTTAAGTTCTGGGCTGCCACCCTCAATGTGGGGGGAAGCTATACTTTCAGCTAACTACCTTTTAAATAAGGTCCCACGAAAGAAATCGGATAAAACACCATACGAGTTATGGTCAGGTATAAAACCATCCTACAAATACCTTCGAGTGTGGGGGTGCCTTGCAAAGGTCGTGGTACCTGCACCCAAGGTGGTGAAGATAGGACCCAAGACTGTTGATTGCATATTTGTTGGATATGCACAAAACAGTAGTGCGTATCGATTTCTTGTACATGACTCAAAAATTCCAGAAATTCACAAAGGCACAATAATGGAGTCAAGAAATGCATCGTTCTTTGAGAATGTGTTTCCATGTCTTCATAAGGTTGATACAAATGCTTCAAAGTTAATTGAGCACAATGAATCCTCTTATGAAGAAGAAATAGAGGAAGAAACAGAGCCCCGTAGAAGTAAAAGGGCACGAGTGGAGAAGTCGTTTGGAGATAATTTCTACACTTACATGGTTGAAAGAGAGCCTCAAACTTTCAAAGAGGCAGTCACCTCCTCAGAAGGACCTCAATGGAAAGAGGCAATTAAAAGCGAAATGGATTCAATCTTGCAAAACCATACATGGGATCTAGTGGATTTACCTCAAGGTTGCAAACCACTAGGCTATAAATGGATTTTCAAGAAGAAAATGAAAGCGGATGGAACCATTGACAAGTACAAGGCAAGACTAGTAATTAAAGGCTATAGACAGAAAAGTGGCCTTGATTATTTTGATACATACTCTCCTGTCACACGTATTACATCCATTAGATTGGTACTTGCAATCGCTTCTATAAGAAATCTTGAAGTACATCAAATGGATGTTAAAACAACTTTTTTAAATGGGGATTTAGAAGAAGAAATCTACATGGAATAACCAGAAGGGTATGTTGCCCCAGGAAAAGGATCAAAGGTTTGCAAACTAGTGAAGTCATTATATGGGTTGAAACAAGCCCCAAAACAATGGCATCAAAAGTTTGACCATGTGATGTTGGAAAATGGATACAAGATTAATGAATGTGACAAGTGTGTTTATGTTAAAAACACAAGTGAGGGTTATGTTATCTTGTGCCTTTATGTTGATGATATGCTTATTGTTGGGAGCAACGATAAAATGGTTCAATAAACAAAGAACATGCTAAAGGCAAGATTCGACATGAAAGATATGGGTCTGGCAGACGTCATCCTTGGTGTGAAAATCACAAGGACTGAAAATGGACTTACTTTGAATCAAACCCATTATGTGGATAAAATTCTTGAGAAGTTCAACTCTGGTGATACTACTGTAGCTAGCACACCAATTGATACAAGTCATCGTCTAAGTAAAAATAGAGGTGAAGGGCTTACACAAGTCGAATATGCAAGAATCATTGGTAGTTTGATGTACCTTATGAGTTGTACCAGACCCGACTTAGCTTTTGCAATAAGTAGACTAAGTAGATATACCAGTAATCCAAGTGCTGAACACTGGAAGTGTATTAAAAGATTATTACAATACTTAAGGTACACTCACAATTATGGGTTGCACTATACAAGATATCCCGAGGTCATAGAAGGGTATAGTGATGTAAATTGGATATCTAACATTAAAGACTCCAAGTCAACCAGCGGGTTTTTGTTCACACTTGGAGGTGGAGCTATATCATGGAAATCTTCAAAACAAACAGTTATAGCTAGATCCACCATGGAATCTAAATTTATAGCACTTGATAAAAGTGGAGAAGAAGCTGAATGGCTACGACAATTTTTGGAAGATATACCAGGTTGGCCTAAACCAGTTTCTGCAATCTCAATCCATTGCGATAGTCAATCGGCAATTGGACGAGCGCAAAGTGCTATGTATAATGGTAAGTCTCGACACCTCCGTCGAAGACACAACACCATTTGATAACTACTCTCAACAGGAGTTATCTCAATTGACTACATAAGGTCCAAGGATAACATTGCGGATCCGCTAACCAAAGGGTTAAACAGGGAGTTAGTTGCAAAATCGTCAAAAGGAATGGGATTAAAACCCATGAACGAATAAGTTATTGTGAAGGAAAACCCAACCTAGTTGACTGGAGATCCCAAGATCTAGGTTCAATGGGACAACCTACTTGCATATAACATATGTGGATCACTGTGGGGGTCAACACCAACCCATTCCTATAAATAACAGTGATGCAGGTTAAGCTTATAGTAGTTGGTGATAAGTTGGAAATCATCAAGCTTTAGCTTTTAATGATTAGGATATAATCACCTATGTGAGAGAGAAGTGGGGTCGCTTCAAAGGGAATTGAATGGGCAAGTTCCTAAGAGCCCTTACAGAACCAGGCAAGTGTCCACGACCAAAACGGACACATCCACGAGAACCTAACTAGGTCAGGGAGAATCATGTGAGACATGTATTGATTATTTACACAAATGGCAGAACAGTTCAAGGACATCGAGTCTACTGGCCCGCTAGTAAAATAAATATGTATCTTAAGTGAAGGTTCAAAGGGTCATACCTACCTATCCTGTGCATGATTCAACTGCTGGATTTTACCTAAAGCAGCTTGGAATTGCGGATGCTGAAGCAATTTTCATTCATGTGGGGGATTGTTGGAAAATTAATTTAATTAATTTCCAAAAATGGATTTTCTCCATTTTTGAGCACAAAATTTGGACTCTAAATATAATCAAAACGAGTTATTGATTATGTATTCGTGTTCTCCTCCGTGATATCTACATTTCGATATATCACACGTCCAAAACGGATTAAAAATGAATGGGAAATTACTTGTCAAAGTAGAGCAATTGGAAGAGAAAATAAAAGAGTTAAGTGGGTTTAAAACTCATCCCACATTGGTGGGAGAATGAAAAGGAAATTGGTTTATAACTACAAAGACTAGCTACCTTTGTAAGACTTATTAGAACCAAGGCTCTCTCTTGCGCGCGCACGCAGGGGGGTGCAAATGCGAGCCAAATTGGCTTCGGGCTACTGAACTTGTGTGCGAGCGCGCGTCCTGTGGGCACAAATGCACCACCGGTCGACCAGAAAAGTTCAAGGACCTTTTTTGCATTTTTTTCCTTTTGGTTAACAGTTACAAAACCGAATTAAGAGCAATTAATCATAGATTTCGGTTTTGATTTCTTGATTAATTTTCTTATTTAATTGTGACAGTTACGATTTCGTTTTAATTGCATCGGTTACATTGGATAGTATATATACAGTGCATATGTCACTGATTCCATACACCGGATGAAACGAAATCATTATCTTCATCTCTTACGCTTCTGCTTCATCTTTTCTCTCCTGCTGCAACCAAGGTATCATCCGGGCCAAGTGAGGGTTCGGGCAATCTAGAAGAATTGCTTTCTACTATTGTATCCTGGGAAACAAACACCCATATAGGGCGAATTTGTTTTAAGGAAACTGTGTTAAACACAGGCCTCAGTCAAGAATTTTTTGGATTTTGTTCTTTCGCACAGTTTTGGGTTATATTTTCCTAACAAGAAGAGCCTCCGACGAACCATGATGTATTTTAAAGGAATATGGCTAGTTGGATACTATATGTCCAAGTATCTAGTCTTTCAAAAAGCTCATGCATACCCAACTCAAACTTTTCTTGGACCTGCAACATAAAAATGATACAAAATCAGGCTCCCAAACATTAAATGTAAGACATGAGGTAAATTAATTAAATTAAACAAACCTTATGCAGATATGTATCAGAACCAAGTATCTATTTGTTCAAAAAACTCCCTTAATCACCCATGGCTGAAAGTACTTTCAAAGCACAAGAGCTGAAGGTCTTCAAAAAGCAACAGGAAATCCATGGCAGCATGGCTTCTGAAAAACCATTAAATCCCCAATTCACTCAGATCTAGTACTTTTTATTTCTCTGTTACCCCTATTTTCAGCTTCCAATCAACTAAATTGCATAAAACAAACAACAAATCTAGCTCTTCTCAAAACTTACTATTGATAACAAAAGAAAATACAATTATCTAAAACACTAACAGTTGATAACCAGAGAAAAAACAACAATCTAATACACGATAAGACATAAGCTTAAGCCCTTGATGTTGGGGGGTTACCTGGATGAGAAAAGGAACAAAGATTAAAGAGAGAAAAAAACCTTTGTATCTTAATCAGCAAAAACAATATATAGGGGTACTTTGTTGAGAAAAGAAAGAAAATGATGGTGTTGTGCAGATTTGCTTTAAGCATATGTTAAAACAAACAAAAAACCCTACATAGATGAAAATATGTCAGGTGTTTTGTTTTTTTAAGTGCAGAAGCAAAAACCATGGAGTTCCAAGATCAAACCCTAATCACAAAACATACGCATATACCATGAAATAGAGAAAAATAAAAAAAAACTACAGAGGCAAAGTGAAGCACTTAGAGATATGCTCAAAACATGTTTTCAAGCTCGTTTCTCAAGCTCCTTTCTCTGTTTCTCACCCAACATCGGAAGCATTAAATACGTTTTGGGTATGATAAGAATTAAAGAGGATTAGGGCTTGATTCATGGTGAGAACATTACTTTCTTACCCGAGCAGGTTTGACCCATATTTTATTGGCTCGCCTTTGAGGGCTTGATTCAAGGATAGAGAGAAGATTAGCGATACCATAGAAGTTTTCATGGTGGCGTAGGGGTGTGCGGCTGTGAGTGGTGTGGGGTGTGACGGTGACGATGTTGGTGAAGAAGGGGTCCAATACTCCATAGATCTATAAAAGCCTGAAAATTCATCATTCCATCATTAAAATTAAAAAAATCTTGTGTAGTACCTTTCAAAAACAGAGAAAGGTACATGGATCAAGATGAACATCTGGCTTGCTTCTCCTTCGCTTCTTATAGAACAAATTACCTGACATTACATAACAAAATTAGGTTATTTTAGTAGAAATGCATGCTTATTTCCTTCTGGAACAAAATAATGGATTCAATTCGCACATGTATTTTGTCGCTTTGAATTTTTGGGCGACAAACACTACAGTGGAGGAGAAAGAGACGATAGTCGATCCCCATAACCAAAAAGAAAAATAAAATATTATCGATGAATACCTGGAGATTGGGAGAAGCGTCAAATATATACGCAAACCTCAACGGATTTCCCCCTAAATCTGATACCCCCAAAACACAGGAGGAGAAAGAAGCCTCGATTGTGAGGAATACCGGGTGAGAGCTGCATCTTTAGGGTTCTGAGTTTTTAGACACGATAGAGAGAACGTGTGTTTACATAGAAAAATTGATGATTTCAAATGAGGGAGGGGAGAGATATTCATCTGTAATGAGGGTTTTAATTGAGAGATAGAGAGAAAGCGAATCGTTGGATTCAATTACGGAGAAACAAAGGATGTATATATGTTGGATTCAACTTTTCGTCTTCAACCCACCATAGATCTAACCTGCAACCAATCGAAACAGTAAACGAAATGATTAGAAGAAACTAAAATCAAAACTATATACAAAAAAACACTCATCAATGGTAAATAGAGGTAGATGGTCGTGTTTAGGGTTTTTATTAGAGGTAGCAGAGAGAGATGAAGGAAGGCTGAGAGAGAAGTTCAAAGAAGGATTCGGAAGCAGCCATATTTGCCGAAATCTCAGTATTCAACGTAGACTCAATCAAATTAAGGGATGGATCAATTCTTCTATGCATCAAATATTTGCACCTTCAGTTATAAAGTTTGGATTATTTTAAATATAATATTATTTGATGATTACTTGTACTATTAGCTTAAAAGTTTGGACGTCTTAAAAAAATAATATTATTATATTCGATCTATTTATAAAAATTGTGAGATTTCTTTTATAAGATAGTATATATATATATATATATATATATATATATATATATATATATATATATATATATATATATATATATATATATATATATATATATAGAAAGAGAGAGAGAGAGAGAGAGAGAAGTGAATATGGGGTTGTTATGTACGTAATATGTGTGAAACTTTTTAAAACTACATCCTTTTGAATCAAATTATAACTACACATCTTTAGTATCTTCTAATTTTGTTTAAAATCCGCATTTCTACCTTTATTTTAGGTATACACAACTTCTTTCTATCTATAAGATATCTTCATCTTCAATGTTTAAAAGCCGGAAGTTCATTTAGTTATATTTATTTAAGAAAGTGATAGTTTATTTTCTATAGTTTCTTCATAAAAAGAACGTAGATGGTTTATTTAATAAATAAGATGAATTATATTTCTTCACTTTATGTAAAAAGTGATGATACAGATTCTTCGGTAACAAATTTTTTATTTCTATTAATCAATGTAATTGGATGCATTTACTTCAATATTTAACCTGTTGGAATTGTTCATTGGTATATATCTCAACGACGATCCTTGTACCAAAATTGTATTTTTCTAGATATATTAACTCGATTCAATTATAAAAATATTTGTTAACTAAGAATCAAATTGAATAATTATTTTCTTTAAATAAATTGAAAAAATAAACCCCATGTTAAAATCAAGAGAAATTAAATAACCTCCTACTTTTTCTTTCTATTTATCTTCCTACCTATGTAAAATGAAAGTGTCATATTTTGATAAAATTAATTATATATTAGGACACTTGTCATCATTTCAAATGAGTAGGAAGATATTTAGGAAGAAAAGTAAAATGATATTTAATTTTTCTAAAATCAATATTGAAGATCACATTTGGAAGAAAAAATGAATTGTGTAAATGGAATTGGATTAATTGCGGAGCGGATACAAATTGCAAAGCTAATTGGTGCAAATCTTACTAAACTTTAGGAATTCAATTTTCAAAATAGTATTAAATCACTCTATAGTAATTATATTTTGATACAAAATAACGTAGTTTTGGATAGTTCCACACTTAACCTTAGATACACTAAATAAAATGAAGACGTGAAGACAGTACTTTTATGTTGTAATTCTGCTATGAATTTTTTTTCCGCAATATATATATATATATATATATATATATATATATATATATATATATCAATTACCTATATACAAGACCCTTTTATGAAAATCTAGGGTGTTTACGTCGACGAGTTGCTTGCTTACCGACCATAGTTACATGGTTGGATTTAGGACCGTTGGATGCAATCGATGCTGGTTGCTGGCTTTTCCTCCACGCCTCTGTTATCTGGTGGTAAGATGTATTCTTGTCTATCTTAACCTTCCCTTATCCCGATGTGATACTATGTTCTAGCAAACGACACCATTTATCGGTTGAGAGGTGGTTGTCTGCTTGCTTCTGGTCATGCTGACCTCACACTGAGGCAGGAGACTTGGCCGTGGGTTTTCTTTAAAGGCGGCGACATTTTCCCCAAAGTTGATTGCCACCTCCTGCTTGGTTTGAAAGGGTCGATGAGGCGTGCTTCCCAACCTTAGTTTCTCTTTGTCGAGTGATCCTATTGGTAGACCTCCGGTCGTCAACTCCTGTTTCTACTTCGTTAAAACATTTACCACTACCACACAATTTTAATTTGTACTTGAAGCACGACCATTCTCTCTGCGAGTGATTTGTGATGTTGGTACTGTAACCAACACTGTTGCGTATTCCACGGAATCAAGGTAACAAAATAAATTTGGTTTTCAGATTTAGGGTTCCTCAAGATTTTAATCACTTGATTCCCTTCCTCTTTCGCTGTCAGGAAGAAACTAGAAGCTTTATATTGTGAAATTGAAGACAATTATGACAAAAGAACAGATGGAAAGGGTTTTCCCCAGATTTTTTATGCCATCGGAGGTTAGTGTTTCTCTAATTTAAAGTTGTTTTATCGCTTGTCTTCCTTTTCCCTTTTTGGTATCTCTCCTTAAACCATTGATGATAGTTGATTCTTTTTGCCTGAACAAACTAAAATAAAATGAAAGCTTTTCATATGAAATTAGGGATTTTTACCACCACAACATTTCCATTCACGCCTTCAAGTCATGTTTTCCTAACACCCTTTCATCGTTGCTCCACCCCATCTATGCAAAATCATCTACTCGCTTCCCTTGTTGACGTAGGTTGGTAGGTTTGACTTCAATATTTGTTTATTCTCCAGCTTATTTAACACTTTTTCTAACTTACTTCCGCGCTCACCTGACTACTCTAGTTTGAATTATTTACGGAAATTGTGAATTGGGTTTGATATAATTCATTGTTTTTCTTCCCAAGTTAGGGTTTTAATATAGTTTTAGTATGTAAATCTTCTCCCTCAAATCTTCTCTTTAGGTGCCAGTTTTGGACATGGCCAAGCTCGTTGACCCGCAATAGCAAGACTTAAAAGCTTCAAAAGCTTCATGACGCATGCATAAGTTGGTGCATCTTTCAGGTAACGATATTTTAATTTCATCTTATTTTGTGAATATTGCAACGTAATTTGTTCCTGATACTCTTAATCTGGAAGCAGTTTTAATTTTTTGAAGTTTTAATTATTGGATTAGGTGTCTAATCCCACAACTATAATTGATATAAACTTGAATTGATAGTAGCATAGTCCTTTTAGGTTGCTCTCAAAGCTAGCAATCAGACATGATTATTTTGGAGAAAGAGAATAATTTATTATTTGATTAATAAATTGGAATATATAATTTGTTAATATATTGTGAGAATAATATATTAATTAGAAATTATGATATTTGATTAATAATTAATCAGAAATTAATTAGAATTAATTTTGGGATTAATTGGATTAATCTATAGTGGAGGGGCTGTTTGGCTATTTATTGATAGTTGAGGAAAAGCCTCTAGAACCTTTTTGAAAGAGGTTGGACAAAAACTTCTAGGAAGGGCCTAGAGTTTTCGTCCAAGGGCTCTTGGATGGAGGCTCATGGGTTGCTTGGTCACCAAGCAAAGTGATTAGGGTTTTCTCATTAAACCCTAGCTTTGGCTCTAAGCTACCTCAACTATATAAAGAGTCTTAGGCTTCACAAATTCGGCACTCATAACCCTAGAAGAGTTCTGTCCGAAGTTCTCCTCCTCCCTCTCCATAATCCTTAGTTGCTAGTCTTGGGTGTGAACCATCAGAGGTACAACGCTTATGGTGCTAGCTACCAAAGTTTTGAAGAAGAAGGATTCATGATTGTTTACAATAACAATCTGAAGGTTAGTTTTCTTGTCTTATGAATTAGTTTATTCATAGGAAAGTTTTGTATGCTAGTGTTCATAGTATGTTGCTATATGTGAAACACATAGATTAAACTAGGTTGCATGTGCCCTAATCAATTGAATTGTTTTGATTGTTTTTCCGCTTAAGGCATTGTAGTTGTAACCTAGATTCTCCATTAGTGGTATTAGAGCCTAGGACTTTTCTTCATGTATTTGCACATTGGTGAATCGAAAAAGAAACCTGGTTTTGGTTTAGTCGCAGCTCACGACGTGAGCTCAGTCAGATCCGAAAAATCTGATGCTTATCTGCCTAATCTGATTTCATGGATAATTATCTACTATATATTTACTTGCCAAATCCGATTTTTCTGAATATATCATGATAATATGAATGCCTAGATATTAGGAGATAATTATTTAACTTCATAGATTATTTGGTGATTAATATGATTGATTTTTTAAGTGTTTACATAATTAATTTGAATATTAATTGGACTTAATAATTAGTGTCAAATATTATTAAGTTTATTCTAAATTTAAATTCAAAGTTTAATTTTGGGAATTTAAAATGTAAACTAGTATTTTGGAAAAGTTTTTAAAAAATACACCTTGTACTTTATGTAACGTCAAAAGTGTAATATTACTATATGTATAAGACAAGTCAGTCGAACTGCTAGTACGCCTCATTCACGAAGCCGATCTATAAGGGGGGTATAAGGAAATAGCCTATAAAATGGAGGTTGAATGGGTGTGATGCAGCGTACAAAACAAACATAAATAAACAAAAGTGAACCTGTTGATTCTATAAGAATAATCAGGTCAATCTCTTCAAAACCACGTTGATTCTACGAATACCGTGGGATTGGCTTCAAAATCTGGGTTAACATGCACATAATTTTGGGAGAAAATGAAATTTCATAAAATTGATGATCGACCATCCAAATTACATCAAAAACAGTTAACTAAGAAACAGAAATTAAAACGAAACCCTAAAAGTCCATGGGCCAAATACAAACCAAAAAATTAAGGAAAAATAACAAAATTGTTCACAACTCCATTTAGAAAGCTTTTTCTAGACTCAAAATGGGTTAGGCCCCTTAGACGTGCTCCTTGCTCCAAGCTTTGATTTGACTGGTCGTAGGCCCAAAACAAAAACCCGTAGCCAAAGTTATGGTCATTTCCATGAAGCCCCTTTAGTCACACGATTGTGGGCCTCTAGGAACGCAAGGGCCTGATCTTCCACACTAGGGCCCGCATCAGGGTGTCCACTCTCACCACCGCTTCCTTGATTGGTGGAGGGTCGTTAGCTGAACGGGTTTGATAGGACAAATTAATTCTCATTAATAAATATAATGAATTATAA
Organism: Lactuca virosa; assembly: GCF_052849685.1. Taxonomy (NCBI): domain Eukaryota; kingdom Viridiplantae; phylum Streptophyta; class Magnoliopsida; order Asterales; family Asteraceae; genus Lactuca; species Lactuca virosa. Next base: position 249,531,539 of record NC_136434.1, read on the forward strand.
AGTAACTAAACATTTATTTTTTAATTCCCAATCTTAGTTACTTAAGGAAAAATATGAATTTGTATGCTAACCCATGAAATTGCACATTGCACTTTATAAGTCGTTAGTGGAGCGTGTATGGTTAACCGACACACTAATAGAGACTAATAAAGAGTGGCAATGGGCGTCTCGAAACTTATCATTGATTAATGGAGCGCGTGTGGTTAACTAGCACATTAAAATGAGATGATAAATGACATCGAGAGTACAAAGCTAATTTGCATGGTTATTCACATCTTGTTTGTGATACTTAGTATTCCAGTCACAAATGGAATAGCATAATCGAGATTAAACATGCCATTGAAGAGTTTGAATGAATCTCAAAAGATCTTGGAATTTCATTTAAAACCTAATTCGTTTAAATTTCGTTTTTTGATGGTGAAATTAGTAAATCGTCATTTACCTACCTTTATATAATTTAGAATTAGATTACGGCATCCCTTTTCTAAGTTGTGAATTATTTAGTTGGATCCTAGCCTTGATATTTCATTTTGGGTGTTATATTGAGGATTATACTTATCTAACTAAAACTATCTTTCTTCTATAGATGTCTACTCCAATTGATGCTTCTGGTTCCTCCTCCTCCTCCTCCAACAACAACTTCTCCTTGTTGAACATCTGTTCTAAGGTGCAATTGGATGGCACCAACTATAACGATTGGATGCGTAACATTAAAATGACCCTTTGTTTTGAGAACAAGGAATATGTCCTCGAGAAATCATTGGATGAAATCGACGAAGAGAAGGCCACTCCTGAAGAAATGGTTGCCTACAAGAAACACTATAATGATGTCACAAAAGTGGTGTGCATCATGGTGGCCACAATGACTACAGAATTGCAAAGGCACTATGAGGATTACTGGCCATACGAGATGAAAAAAGACCTTATGGAGAAATACCATAAGTGAGCTCGTCAGGAAAAGTACGAGGTGGTAAATTCCCTCATTTATAACAAGATGAAGGAGGGAGAGTCTGTTTGTAGCCACGTTCAGAAAATGCAACAATACATGGACATGCTAATCAAGCTCAATGTGAATTTTGATGAAGAGTCGTCACACCCCGACGGAGGCGGAACATGCGGGGAGTGCGACTAAGTTCATGGATTACAGATAAACTGAATATATAGCACAAGTACAACGATAAACAAAACAACATTTGTATTCCGTCATTAAGTTTAAATACATGGTTTTTACAGATAATAATTGTACATTAGTTGCCTTAAACAGGTAAGCAGATAACAAAAAATAAATAGTTAGGTCGTCTGTAATCCATGACCAATATTCTATCTGAACGCTTGTCTAATGATCTCTTGAGAATACATGTAAGTTTGAGGGTCAACACAAAGGTTGGTGAGTGTCACAGATTTTCTAAAATAATGATACTTTTAATATGATCTAAAAAGTATTGCCTTTTTCGTAAGTAAAACTGTGTTTGGAAATGTTTGATACAGATAGACATCTAAACTATGGTTTCTAGATAATGAAATCTAGTTAATGTTTATAGTGACAAAATTGTATGGATAACGGATAAACAGACATACGGATATATGGATAAAGTTATCTGCCAAGATTATACTTAACAACCGCAGATATGGATAAACGGATGGAAGACAAGTATAATTGATAAGCGTAAGCATAAAAGTCTACGATACTTGTTTAAACAGTTGATAAAACTTAGGGTAGTGTACACAAACACATATATGGGCCTAAGATACAAGTTCTATAACTTGTATAAATATATAAACCTATATATTTTTGTTTATGTATGAGGTATATTGAAACTACCAAGTTGATAACCGTCTACACAGTCATAGCACATTTGTAGTCGAAAAGTATATGTTATTTTTAGTAGTTGTATCATTTTAACGACATAACATATATTGATATTGAGGTTTAAAACTAACTTGTTTACTTATAACATATAAGCGTTTAAACAAATATTTCACAAACTAGTAATGTGTTTACACACAATAATGATATTTCATGTGTATTTTGTAAATATTACTTAGTACACATACTACCATGTACAGACGAGGGTCAGACATGAAACACCGGATGGCAGAATCATTTTAGCTATTAAGCCGTTCTGAAATCCAACAACCCTATGGGGCCTTTCAAACCAGATTTCCCCGTACCGTAAGTAGTAGAATAGTAAATACTATTTTTGTGTGATTTATGTCGCATAAAAATAATGAGGTTGTTTGTATAAACAAAACATTTAGACACATGTATATATAATATATTGTACAAGTAGTACATGTATTCCCCCCCCCCTAAAATATGTAAAATTAGGGCCGTAACACTCACCTTAAAGTGCGGTTGATGATTTGTTTTCGAGAATGGATGCGAGAAAACCGGGATGTATTGTCGTGAACGCGATATTCCGAGATAATTTAGTTTCCTAATGAAATAATATCATAAATTAATATGTGGAAATGATTGGGTATTTTGACTAGCTATAACAACTTATCAATTTTTACAAGTTTTATTATCTCAAAATTTTATTTAAATAATTAAATAGTATTGATCTTAAAAAAATATTTAGTTTAATATTTTCCAAAAGTGGTAAATAAATCCAAAATTAATTTAATTCAAAATATAATTAATATTTTGTAAAAAGTTAATAATCTAATGTTTTATTTAATCTAAAATAGATAAATAAATAAATAAATAAAATATATCAAAACTTTACAAATAAATTTATATTAAAATTGGGTTAATTTGAAAGGCTTTTCCAAAATGGGGGTAGTTTTGGACATTTTAATTTATGTTTCATGGACTTGGGATCATCATGAAAATAAATTTAAAGAAGGATGGGATAAAGTTGGGCAAGTTCAAATTTGAGGGACTGTATCTATATAATTTGTATTTAAGTTTGATTACATAGGAGGTGGTCAACCTCCTGCGTTTTCTTCTTTCATGTACATGATCGCAACAAAAAAAAATTATATGAAATGGTTATGTGATTCTGGACTGATTCCAATGATCGAAAAAGAAAAATAAGGTGCAAGGTGGCGGTGGTAGGGATTTACGGTGGAGAAATAGCAGCTGCACAAGTGGTGATGGCGGTGGTTTGGAACAACGACGGGGGTGGCAGGAGTTGGTTCCCACAGCCTCTTGCTGCTCTTGTTCGTTTTCTTTCTGGTGGTACTCTTCGGTAGGAAAAAAAGGGAAGGCAACAACGAGGGAAACAGGGCAGTAGAGCGGTTCAGTGGTGGCTTCTGGTTGTTGTAATAGGAGGGGAAAGGTGGCGGAGGCCTGTGGTGTTTTTCGGTGGTCAAACCCACTATGTGCAGGTCTTTCTTTAACCGAGAGAGAGAACAAAAGAGTGAATGAGGGATTGGTCTTGCTCGGAGCAACATAAAAACAAAGGTGGTAGTGCCTCTCGGTGGTCACCACAACAACACCACCCTTGGTGGTGTTTGTTCACTACAGTAAATGGAAAGTAGAAGGGAAACAGGTTAGGGAGGTGCTGGGGTGTGTTGGATGATCAAGAGGGGGTTATAAGGTGGTGTACGGGTGGTAGAGTGGTGGTTTAGGGTCGTGGTGTTGGGTGGTTTTGGAGCAACCCGAGAGAGAGAGAGAGAGAGAGAGAGAGAGAGAGATGGGATTGCTGTGTTCTACTCTTTTTATAGTAGAAGAGAGACACACACATCCTAGCAAGGCCATGCTTCTAACTAGGATTTGTACCACTTTGTATAGACTTCCACTCAAGAAGAAGAGAGGGGAAGAAGAAAGAGTCACGTGGGCTTATACAAGGAAGGAAGAGACCAGATTTTTTATTATATTGAGTCACATGTGGGCCCCACATGGGGTTATACCCCTATTAAATGCCCAAAAACACTCCAAACCAGGTGCATCGGGATCCGAAAGTCGATTTTTTTCGAAAGCACCATTAAATAGAGTTTAGTTAAAGGATTCCAGAACATCAAATGGATTAATTTTTGGAGTTACGGAACTCCAGGAAATCACGTTTAAAGTTTTGCGTCGAAACGACTCGCGGTGTCCGTTTTCGCGACTTTTGTAAATATTTTTGCTAAAAATATTTCGAGCGTGAAATTAAATAATAGACTATAGTCTGATTCCAAAAACGTTCTCAGAAATCCTGTCGGCAAAGCGTAAGTGCCTCAACGGATCGGTTCAGTTTTACGCGATTAAAGAAAAATAGTGTTTTATTGTCTGTTTTCTTAAAACTGTCTTATCTTTCGTATACGAACTCCGTTTTGGACGTTCTATATATATATATATTCGGAAACAGGGGAACATGTACTATAATATTTTAATGTTTGTTTTGCTCAAAACTACTTAATGCAAAATTTCAGTTTTTCAAACGTATTAATTAGCGTTGCTGTTTAAACGGTTTGATTTGGTTGACAGTTTACACATTTGGAAGCAAGGTATCATCTGTCATCATATAGTAATTGAAATAAATTATTTATTTTACTTAAGATGCACTAAAACTCAATAAGTTATATTATCACAAGATTCACGGTGAATTGGCCGTCTATAATATTAGCCCTAAATTTCGGGATGTCACATTACCTCCCCGTTAAAGGAAATTTCGTCCAGAAATTGAGTTCGTACCAATAGTACACGAGGCTTCGATAAATAGTAATGTATTTCCGTGGTACATGATCCCTTCCTAGTCCTTATATAATCGCCTTGTGCATATATGTCGTATATAATCAAGATCAAATAGACGGTTGAATAAGTGATTCTACCTTAAGCCCACATCTAAACAAAGAACAGGGAGTAAAGCGGAGTCACAAATCCTAAGTCTATGGAATCCTAATAATATACAACCCTAACGTATACACTTAGCAAGCATAGATTACCAGCAAGGGTCCTTAGTTTCTATATTAATGGCGTGATTATTCACGGTGAGAAGGCAATTGGTGAGTATTTCTAAAGTGCTTTATATTTGGTTGATTGCCATATCTACTGTTTAAGTTTCATTAAGTTTGCGGAATTTATGTTTTGCCGTGTTTCGAAACATATGGTTGATAAAGCTTTTATCGGCACCCGTATCAATTAATACCGAAGCCTAAACATTGTTGATATGAAACGTACCAATAACCACAGGTGGTTCCTGGAGAGCATCTCCAGCAGTGATCATACGTACCCTTCCATCGCCGCCCTGATTCTTCAGTTTCGGGCAATCCTTCCTAAAATGCCCTGGTTGATTGCATTCAAAGCAGTTACGGCTTCGTCCTGCCGTAGTGGTTGGGGTTTTTCTGCAGTACCTGGAGATGTGACCTCTCATGATACACCTATTGCAGATTATCTCCCTGAAATTTCCGACGTGATGGAAGTTGCACTCTGTACAATGAGGTAAAGTCCCAGTGTAGGACGTAGCTGTGGTGGGAGTGTTGGTAATTGCGGCATAGATAGCCACAGGTTCTGGTTCTGTTTTTTAATGCTTGGAGCCCCCCTTTGATTTCCCATGAAAATTTCTTTTGGTACTTCCATCATGCTTCTTTTCTACTGGTGGGGCCATGGTACCCTGACGGATACACTGCTCAGTCAATTGATAGGCCAATTACTTAGCACTATCGAAAGTCGATGGTCCGGATGTAGTAACCAGACCATAGACTGGTGATGCTAGTCCCCATATATATCTCTCAATCTTTTTATCTTCCAAGGGTACCATTCCTCGGAAAAGGTTAGCAATGTCATTGAATCGGGAGGTGTAGGCAACTATCTCAGATCCTTTCATGGTCAGATTCCAAAGCTCTTGTTATAGAGCCTGGATTTCCTATTGGGGGCAGTATTCTCTGATCGTCATCTGTTTCAGTGGTTCCCAACCCATGTCATAAGTTTCCGCGATTCCCATGGACTTTGCATGGTTATTCCACCATGTTAAGTCTGAGTCCATCATCGTGCATGTAGAGTACTTGACCCGACAGTCATCGGGGCACACACTGATGTGGAAAATTGCCTCAATCTTTTCTATCCAACGGGATAGACCAACAGCTCCTCCAGTGCCATAGAAGGATCGAGGTTTGCAGCCCATGAATTCCTTGTAGGAGCAGTGTCTAGGGTTGTTTTGGTGAGTTATTGAAGTACCACTTCCACTATTCTTAGTGTTTCCGTTTCGGGCTGCCTCGTATGCTGCCAAGACTGTAGCAATTCCTTGTGCAACAATATTATGTGTCATGGTGGGGTCCATTTGGAATGTTGGGTTCACATTCGTTGCATTAATATTTTCTTCACGGTTTAGAGTTTCTACCGAGGTCTGATTTACTTGTGGGGCTTTCCTCCGGTTGCCTCGGGGAGTTGGAGGTGGATGAACTCGTGGTTCCTTTCTTGGGGCCATCGTCCTTATATGTTCAAAACAGACACGTTAAGTTGTGTTAACACTACGAAGTCCTAAGCAAGTATGTATGAGTTGCATTTTATGATAGTGTATTAGTATAATTTGTTCATAAAATCCTACAGATTTCTAAACGATAGGGTGATCGGTTCGAGAATCCTCAAGATTTCCAACTGATAGGGGAAAGTGATTGGTTCAGAAATCCTCTAGATTTCTAAATGATAAGGAGAAGGTGATTGGTTCAGAAATCCTCTAGATTTTCAATTTATAAGGAAAATGTGAATGGTTTAGAAATCCTCTAGATTTACAAATGATGGAAAGGGAACATTAATTGCTAATGATTTTGAAATGTATAAGTGTTTTAAAATGTATATAGGGATTCTAAGGTACTAGGTTGTTGTAGCGAATATGGAGAACATTCTTCAATCTCTAAAACTCTCAACCGTTGTAGTCTGTCAAACTCCTTGCTCAAGGTTGGTTGTGTACCGTACCGACCATAAACAACATAGGTGCCCATTCTAGATTTATTTATGGTATGACGTATGTACGGTACTAACCTTTAATTGAGGCGTCTGACCTAAAGGGTTGAGTGAGTAGTTTTAGTTCAAGGATGTTAAAATTTTATTAAGTGTTCTCATCGCAGGTCAGAGTTTATATAAACTCTTATATATTCTGGTTGGTGGGGTTTGTAGTATTATTAATTTTTGTTTTATACGTCCCGACGACCGAGCACAAACGAGGGCCAAACATGAAGCACCGGAGGGCAGGATCATTTTCGCAATTAAGCTGTTCTGAAATCCAACAACCCTATGTGACACTTCAAACCAGATTCCCCGTACCGTAGGCAGTCGAGAAGTAGTGTTATTATTAATAATACTTTTATTAGAAGCTAGTTGCTATAGTTGTATTCCTCTTTCGAGGATACGAGTTCTATATAGCCAATTTAGCTCTGATACCATTCTGTCTGTCACACACCCAAACCTGGACGGCGGAAACGTCCGGGGGCGGATGACTTCGTGTACAGTATCATAACAATTGAATATAAATGAAGCATAGCAACCAAACATCATACATTGGAAATACACACTTACATAGTTTACATATTGAATCTTGTTCATCAGTTACACAAAAGTAAGAAAGTAAAATTTCTTGAAGTCGCACCACTTGATCTTATAGTCGAACTTATTACCTGCTACTGGAATTCCTGAGAATACAAGTCGTTTTGAAAAGCGTCAACTAACAAGTTGGTGAGTTCATATGCAGTTTTGAATAAAAATGGTTTTTGTACTTGTTTAGAATCGTTTTCATAGTGCTTTCGAAAATCCAATATTTTCTAAAAAGAAATGGTTTGAAATATTTGTGTCCGATCTTATATTAATGCATGTGTATTAATATTTGCGAAAATAGAAATAGAATGATTTCCAGACAACCCGATGTTGTCTGCAATAGATAATGCTGAAATCTCAACCCCGGTGGTTGAGTACCGATGCTTATAGATTGTCGTTTTATCAAAAAGAAGGTTTCCCATTTTATCCCAAAAAGAAAATGGAATGGTTTCCTGTTTTATCCCAAAAAGAAAATAGAATGATTTCCTGTTTTATCCCAAAAAGAAAATAGAATGGTTTCCCGTAAATCTTATAACGTTAATTCCTCTAAGTGAGTCGTTATAACCATACTAAATAATGACAATTTCGCCTGTCTTTGCGTCTTTGGGACGCCGACGGAATAGAATAAGGTTTTTGTCACCCTAGACTGGCCTAGTCTAACTGTAGCGAACAACTCAGGTGTGGGGTGTCACCCCCATATAGATCTATACACAAACTCCCGCTTTCCCTCCAGGAAACTCTGGTTATAACTACAGGCTACGATTGTACACTCAAAGGTGCCAACCGACAGGTCTCACTAGATCCTTAATCGAAAATTTACACGGAAAAGAAAGAAGAACACATATAAAACTCATTCCCAGGCCCAATAAACATGTAAGTGGACCACTAAGGCCCACTATACGTATCTATTATTTCCAGGCACAAAAGGAATATGAAAGTCTACCATGAGCCCAATATACATGTAAAAGGAGACTAAGGCCCACTAAACATGTATATTATTTCCAGGCCCAATAAGGATAAGAATATCGTTTTTAACCCGTTTGTTATTGTTTTGTTTATTTTAGCTCGATTATTTACAAAATTGATATAAAAAGCCCACTTTTTGTAAAAATGACGTTCTTGGCCCAATAAGCCACAAAGTTTTCAATTAAGGCCCGATTATAGTAAAAATAACACTTTAGCCCCCATTTTGTTCAAAACTTGTGTTTTTGACTAGTTTGTGGTAAAAATAACATTTTAAACCCATTTTTGTCAAAAATATCATTTTTGGCTTGATTTTTGTGAAATACACATTTTCCTGGTTTTTGGCTTTTCTGACCTAGTTGTTGGAAAATTTGTAGAAAAATCATCGTAATTCGAAATTTGGATCCGTAAACTCTTGAAGTTTGGAAATTTTGTCTACTTTGTTCACAATTTTTCTCATAATTTTTATTGGCCTCTAACAAGTGTGAGATTGCTCACCTTCACAGGTTGGTTCGAAATTATTTCAAATCTGATAGGCAGTTTTGTAAAATTCACCAAAAATTATAGAAAAATCGTATGAAAACGTGAGAGTAGTCATTTTAAAGGTAATAACCTGAACGTTTTTCATGTCAAACAGTTTTGAAAAATATTCTCATTAAGTTGGTCAAAACAGTCCGATATTGGACTAAAACGTTTCTGTCAAGGGCTGATTTTTGAGTTTAAGTTATCTAAGTTTGTTCACAACACTTGTTTTTGCTATTTTAAGTGGATAAATCCCAGATCTACAAGTTTACAAGTATTATATGTGAGGACACATACTTTTCTCAAGGTTTATATGAAGATCCAAGTGATAAACTTCATTTTCAAGTAAAGATCTAAAAGTTAAACACATAAACATGCATATATACATAGATCTAACACAAAAGCACTTGTATTCTCCCCCAAAAACATTATAAAACCGAAAACAAGGGGGTATGAACTCACCTTGGGGGTTTTTGAGATGTAGATGAAGAAGAAGAAGGATCTTTGAACCTAGCTTGAGTTTTTGGTGAGATCTCAAAATGGTGGTGGATCTAAGAGTTTTAACACCAAGCACATGATGTAAACAAGAGTTTAGCTTGAAGGATCTGATAATCTTTAAGATTAGCAAGAGTACTTACCAAATTATGAAGGCTTGAAGAGAGCTTTTTGAAAAACACATGCACACCCATGAATTTTAGAGAAAGAAAGAGGAAAATTCCTTTGAGTTTTAGAGAGATGATGAGAGTAGTGTGGGTGAGTTTGAAATGAGAAGTGGAGAGGGTTTGAGTGGCGTTTGGCCGAGATAAGGAAGAGAGGGGGGAGATAGAGTGGTTTTTGCATGGAGGTTAAAATTTAGTGCATGGAAGTATGCAATACAATTTCTTGGTTGTATGAGATATAATAATGAGGTGTCAAAAGCATACATCTTTCTTATATATCTCTCTTTTTTTTTAATGGGCTAACCGGCCCAAGAGGGATCTTTGGCCCAAAAAGGATTAGTTTCGAGTTTTGGGCTTGGCCTAAAAGAGCTCTTGGTTCATTAAGAAGTTTTCGGCCCATTAGAGCCCAAGGAAGGGTTTTCGGCCCAATATAAGGTCTAATAAATGTTTTCGGCCCAAAAAGAACTAAGTTGAGGGCTTATTGGCCCACTAGGGCCCAATAAGAAGGGTTCGGTCCATTAAGAGTGTTTTAACCCTAAAAAAATGCTAAGATGGAGTTTTGGGTCCACTATGACCTAATAAAGGTGTTTACATCTTAATCTAATTTTTGTCAGTTGTGACATCATCCCCCCGTTAGAGGGAATTTCGTCCCGAAATTCATTCTGAAGCAGTATCCCAAGTACTAAGTAAAATGTTTGAGTGTCTCTGTTATGTCTAGTCTCTTTGTTCTTAGGAGAATTTAAGTCTTTGCTTAGTGTTCTAGCGGACCTTTGCTACTGGTCTTTGACCTTTCTCCTTTGGTTAGTTGGGTGTTGGTCATCTCAGCCCAACACACAGGTATTCTGCCTTTGAGTCTTATATGGCAAGGTGAATGGGTGGTTATGGCTATTTTGGATTTGTGTATTTGACGTTCCCTAAGTAGCGTCTCCTAAACTTTAATATGGACACTTATTGTCACCAATTTAAGGTTGTGTGCGGTATAGTTGTACTCATACTTCTTAGATTGCCATGAGAGTCTCTTACTATGAGGTTTTGAACTAGTGGAAGGTTGATCTTTGCTTGTTTCTACCAGTAGGTCGAGTAAATTCTTGAATTGGGATAGGAGATATCGATCCTTGAGGATGGGTTCATTTGATCCTTAGTAGTCAGTGGTCCTATGTACACTTAGCCTTTCCTATTTATGAGTTGGGTAGGCGTTCTCTGAGGTTCAAGTCTTGGTTTGATAATTCTTATAATTATCGGGTCGTTCCATCGACCGGATACCTTCGGTGTTTATGTTCGTGCTAAGTGGTCTTAGTGGTCTGGCTACGAGAATGGCTCCATGAGATGACTCGATCTCCGAACTCAACTTGTCATGTTGGTGGTATCTCCAAAAAGAATGTTGGAAACATCTTAGGGGTGTTATAAATCTCTAGGTTACCCTCGGTGGCCTTTGCTTCTTGTTTCCTTATCCCTAAGGGCTAGGAAAGAGTGTGATATTACTTGCACGGGTACCTAAGGGTCTAGATGCTCGAGATAATTCGAGTATTGTCGTTACAAATTGTAAGGGTTTCGTTAATCGATTGGTTAAGGTGAAGAGTCTCGTTGGTACATGAATTTCGTATGGTGAGGATCAAGTCAGCCCATGTCGATTGACACCGTTGGGCTCCTTATTGTAATAGATGTTGGATTGATCTGAAAGGGATGATTGATCTGAAAGGGATAGTTGTTCAATTCGTATGGTGAGGATCAATTCGAGTATTGTCGTTACATGAATATCGGATTTCTGAAAGGGATGGTTGTTCAAAATGATAGTGTGTTTTATGTACACGTTTGTAATGCTACCCATTTCGTTCTTGGTATTACTACTGTGGTTGTCTCGGTCTGAATCTTTGGGTGCCCTAGCAACACGAGTTCCTTGGTATAAACGATGTGATTTCATAGTCTGATTTATATTAGACCTCTCTATGATGGTTTGATGTAGCTTAGTCGTACGTAATTCAAGATTGAAAAGGTTGTAGACTGAGTGGTTATGCCCTAAATCCACAGTCAACCAAGGAATAAGAATTAAGGCGGGTCCACGCACTCTAAGTTTGTAGAATCTTAATTACACACTGCCTTACGTTTACACTAAGTTATCATAACTTTCGCAAGGATCTTTAGTTTTCCTACGAAGGATATGATTAGTTCGGATGAGGGAGTACTTTATGATTACGATTTTTAATTGGCAAAATGTTGTGAAAATGCAATGCTTAACTTTTGTTGTTTTGAAACGTACTGGTAATCCCAGTAGGGTTCCTTGTTGCTTCATCATGTCCCGTTGTTAAACTCCTCCCGGTCCTCCGTCATTCTTCTCTGTTGGACAATTCCTTTTGAAGTGTCCCGTCTCACCGCATGCGTGACATACTGGACTTACTTCTGGGTTGAGGGTTGGAGTGACGCATGGGGCCGGGGCCCTACAGTAGCGGGAGATGTGCCCCTTCTTGTTGCACCTATTGCAATGCAATTCCCGGCAGACTCCGTGATGATGGTAGCGGCACTTGCTGCAGAGCAGGAGGTTTCCATGATACGGTTTTCTCGGTGCTGGGGTAGGGGGGCTAGTGGGGTTAGGGGCTGCTACAACTTGTTGCCTTTTGGGAGGCCCTTGAGTCGATCCGCTTCCTTTCTTGTTCCCCTTCTTTCGCTTCATGACCTTAGGTTTGGGGTTTGGGGTGTCTGGGTAAGTTGTCCCTCGTTGGTTTCCTTGGTTGATACTACGGTTAGAGTTATTGACACCATTTCCATTTCCATTTGAATTGTTGGCGTTGAGTTGCGCCATGACGGTTGTCACGGCAGCTGTTACAGCGGCTTGGAAGGTTGCAGGGTCCATCTGCAGAACTGGTGTTTCGCCGGCTAGCTGGTTGTTTCCATGGGAAGACATGATTCTGTTGCATGATGAGGAACAGGTTCATGAGTAACTATCGTTATTTCTAGTCGTATCTCATCTATTATTATAGATATGAACTTATACGTGTATGCATATAAATCACATGTTTTGTTGTACGATTCTCGTTGTTTCGACCTACATCCCTATGATGTATTAATGGTAGTATGTAGAAATAGGTATTGTACAAATGTTAAGTTACCCTAATAGATTATAGATATCAGATCCTTAAGCTGGCTCAGGTTACATGAGTTCTCGTAGGGCGTACCTCTCTCGATTTACTACTACTAGTTGTGACGAATTACATGGTAGACCTAGGACTTAGTGTGATGACTCTCATATGTCTAAATAGCATAAAGGTGTCCAACCATTTCGCTCATCTCACGAGTGGCCTCTTCCGCTCTCTGCTCTGCTAAGGCTGCCCTAGCCTCAGCTTCCATGAGCTATTGCCTTAGGGTGGTCACCTCCTCTTCTAAGGGGCGGGTATGATTGGTAAGGTCTTCCTGTTCTGCGTGTTGGTTCGGTATTGCTTCCAAGGGGGTAAGGCTCGCTAAGGATCTCTCTGGCGTCTTCATCCATGTCTGACTCCTCATCAGAATCCTTTCCCTCGGGGTTCCTCTCTTGGTATTCTTTAGGACCCAATTCTAGGTTCTCCCTTTGCACTTCCTCTGGTTCTTCCTCGGTCCATTCGTTGGCTATCACCGTAGGGTAGTAGGGGTCTTCGGGGTGAAGCTCAGTCATGTTGCCTTCGCGAGAGTGGAGGTATGAGATACATGTAGAAGATTTAAGTGTGGAGGTCATATGGTATTCTAAAATGCTACTATAGTATTACATGTTTGATCCTAGGATTTCCTGATGTAGGAAATCGATACGTTTTTAGACTTGTTGTTATTGTTTAGTATCATAAAATACTCCTATAGTATTTTAAACCTTGGGTTTCGTTCTAATGCTCCTTTGCATGTAGGGTTTGTAAGTTTTAGACTTGTTGCAACACCACCATCACTCCCAAACACATGTTGGTCATATCTCGAATAAATACAGTTGATCAGGCTCTATTTATTCCAGATATGATTACATAACTGCCCAGGTTTGACTGTAGTGTTCAACATCTAAATACTTTTGTTTTGTTCTTATTATGATACGGTTCTAGCAAGTATGTATACTTTTAGAAGATACTTATATTCTTAAGGTATACTTTTAGTCAGAGTGTTTTTAGTCCCATTGTATTTATAGTTGTATATCTTGTATGGTTAGATATACTAGTTCACTATAAACAATGCTCTGATACCAACCTGTCACACCCCCGGACCTGGACGGCGGAAACGTCCGGGGGCGGATGACTTCGTGTACAGTATCATAACAATTGAATATAAATGAAGCATAGCAACCAAACATCATACATTGGAAATACACACTTACATAGTTTACATATTGAATCTTGTTCATCAGTTACACAAAAGTAAGAAAGTAAAATTTCTTGAAGTCGCACCACTTGATCTTATAGTCGAACTTATTACCTGCTACTGGAATTCCTGAGAATACAAGTCGTTTTGAAAAGCGTCAACTAACAAGTTGGTGAGTTCATAAGCAGTTTTGAATAAAAATGGTTTTTGTACTTGTTTAGAATCGTTTTCATTGTGCTTTCGAAAATCCAATATTTTCTAAAAAGAAATGGTTTGAAATATTTGTGTCCGATCTTATATTAATGCATGTGTGTTAATGTTTGCGAAAATAGAAAGAGAATGATTTCCAGACAACCCGATGTTGTCTGCAATAGATAATGCTGAAATCTCAACCCCGGTGGTTGAGTACCGATGCTTATAGATTGTCGTTTTATCAAAAAGAAGGTTTCCCGTTTTATCCCAAAAAGAAAATAGAATGGTTTCCTGTTTTATCCCAAAAAGAAAATAGAATGGTTTCCCGTAAATCTTATAACGTTAATTCCTCTAAGTGAGTCGTTATAACCATACTAAATAATGACAATTTCGCCTGTCTTTGCGTCTGTGGGATGCCGACGGAATAGAATAAGGTTTTTGTCACCCTAGACTGGCCTAGTCTAACTGTAGCGAACAGCTCAGGTGTGGGGTGTCACCCCCGTATAGATCTATACACAAACTCCCGCTTTCCCTCCAGGAAACTCTGGTTATAACTACAGGCTACGATTGTACACTCAAAGGTGCCAACCGACAGGTCTCACTAGATCCTTAATCGAAAATTTACACGGAAAAGAAAGAAGAACACATATAAAACTCATTCCCAGGCCCAATAAACATGTAAGTGAACCACTAAGGCCCACTATACGTATCTATTATTTTCAGGCACAAAAGGAATATGAAAGTCTACCATGAGCCCAATATACATGTAAAAGGAGACTAAGGCCCACTAAACATGTATATTATTTCCAGGCCCAATAAGGATAAGAATATCGTTTTTAACCCGTTTGTTATTGTTTTGTTTATTTTAGCTCGATTATTTACAAAATTGATATAAAAAGCCCACTTTTTGTAAAAATGACGTTCTTGGCCCAATAAGCCACAAAGTTTTCAATTAAGGCCCGATTATAGTAAAAATAACACTTTAGCCCCCATTTTGTTCAAAACTTGTGTTTTTGACTAGTTTGTGGTAAAAATAACATTTAAAACCCATTTTTGTCAAAAATATCATTTTTGGCTTGATTTTTGTGAAATACACATTTTTCTGGTTTTTGGCTTTTCTGACCTAGTTGTTCGAAAATTTGTAGAAAAATCATCGTAATTCGAAATTTGGATCCGTAAACTCTGGAAGTTTGGAAATTTTGTCTACTTTGTTCACAATTTTTCTCATAATTTTTATTGGCCTCTAACAAGTGTGAGATTGCTCACCTTCACAGGTTGGTCCGAAATTATTTCAAATCTGATAGGCAGTTTTGTAAAATTCACCAAAAATTGTAGAAAAATCGTATGAAAACGTGAGAGTAGTCATTGTAAAGGTAATAACCTGAACTTTTTGCATGTCAAACAGTTTTGAAATTATTCTCATTAAGTTGGTCAAAACAGTCCGATATTGGACTAAAACGTTTCTGTCAAGGGATGATTTTTGAGTTTAAGTTATCTAAGTTTGTTCACAACACTTGCTTTTGCTATTTTAAGTGGATAAATCCCAGATATACAAGTTTACAAGTATTATATGTGAGGACACATACTTTTCTCAAGGTTTATATGAAGATCCAAGTGATAAACTTCATTTTTAAGTAAAGATCTAAAAGTTAAACACATAAACATGCATATATACATAGATCTAACACAAAAGCACTTGTATTCTCCCCCAAAAACATTATAAAACCGAAAACAAGGGGGTATGAACTCACCTTGGGGGTTTTTGAGATGTAGATGAAGAAGAAGAAGGATCTTTGAACCTAGCTTGAGTTTTTGGTGAGATCTCAAAATGATGGTGGATCTAAGAGTTTTAACACTAAGCAGATGATGTAAACAAGAGTTTAGCTTGAAGGATATGATAATCTTTAAGATTAACAAGAGTACTTACCAAATTATGAAGGCTTGAAGAGAGCTTTTTGAAAAACACATGCACACCCATGAATTTTAGAGAAAGAAAGAGGAAAATTCCTTTGAGTTTTAGAGAGATGATGAGAGTAGTGTGTGTGAGTTTGAAATGAGAAGTGGAGAGGGTTTGAGTGGTGTTTGGCCGAGATAAGGAAGAGAGGGGGGGAGATAGAGTGGTTTTTGCATGGAGGTTAAAATTTAGTGCATGGAAGTATGCAATACAATTTCTTGGTTGTATGAGATATAATAATGAGGTGTCAAAAGCATACATCTTTCTTATATCTCTCTTTTTTTTGAATGGGCTAACCGGCCCAAGAGGGATCTTTGGCCCAAAAAGGATTAGTTTCGTGTTTTGGGCTTGGCCTAAAAGAGTTCTTGGTTCATTAAGAAGTTTTCGGCCCATTAGAGCCCAAGGAAGGGTTTTTGGCCCAATATAAGGTCTAATAAATGTTTTCGGCCCAAAAAGAACTAAGTTGAGGGCTTATTGGCCCACTAGGGCCCAATAAGAAGGGTTCGGTCCATTAAGAGTGTTTTAACCCTAAAAAATGCTAAGATGGAGTTTTGGGTCCACTATGACCTAATAAAGGTGTTTACATCTTAATCTAATTTTTGTCAGTTGTGACACTGTCACACCCCCGGCCGAGGCGGAACATGCCGAGAGTGAGACTAAGTTCATGGATCACAGATATATTGAATATATAGCACAAGTACAACGATAAACAAAATAGCATTTGTATTCCATCATTAAGTTTGAATACAGGGTTCTTACATATTATAATAGTACACTAGTTTCCTTAAACATGTAAGCAGATAACAAAAACTAGATAGTTAGGTCGTCTGTAATCCATGACCAATCTTCTGTCTGAACGCTTGTCTAATGATCTCCTGAGAATATATGTAAGTTTGAGGGTCAACACAAAGGTTGATGAGTGTCACAGGTTTTCTAAAATAATGATACTTTTAATATGATCTAAAAAGTATTGCCTTTGTCGTAAGTAAAACTGTTTTTGGAAATGTTTGATAAAGATAGAAATCTAAACTGTGGTTTCTAGATAATGAAATCTAGTTAAAGTTTATAGTGACAAAAATTGTACGGATAACGGATAAACAGACATACGAATATACAGATAAAGTTATCTACCAAGGTTGTACGTAACAACCACAGATATGGATAAACGGATGGAAGACAAGTATAATTGATAAGCGTAAGCATAAAAGTCTACGATACTTGTTTAAACAGTTGATAAAACTTAGGGTAGTGTACACAAGCACATATATGAGCCTAAGATGCAAGTTCTATAACTTGTATAAATATATAAACCTATATATTTTTGTTTATGTATGAGGTATATTGAAACTACCAAGTTGATAACCGTCTACACAGTCATAGCACATTTGTAGTCGAAAAGTATATGTTATTTTTAGTAGTTGTATCATTTTAACGACATAACATATATTGATATTGAGGTTTAAAACTAACTTGTTTACTTATAACATATAAGCGTTTAAACAAATATTTCACAAACTAGTAATGTGTTTACACACAATAATGATATTTCATGTGTATTTTGTATGATAAATATTACTTAGTACACATACTACCATGTACAGACGAGGGTCAGACATGAAACACCGGAGGGCAGGATCATTTTAGCTATTAAGCCGTTCTGAAATCCAACAACCCTATGAGGCCTTTCAAACCAGATTTCCCCGTACCGTAAGTAGTAGAGTAGTAAATAATATTTTTGTGTGATTTATATCGCATAAAAATAATGAGGTTGTTTGTATAAACAAAACATTTAGACACATGTATATATAATATATTGTACAAGTAGTACATGTATTCCCCCCCCCCTAAAATATGTAAAATTGGGGCCGTAACACTCACCTTTAAGTGCGATTGACGATTTGTTTTCGAGAATGGATGCGAGAAAACCGGGATGTATTGTCGTGAACACGATATTCCGAGATAATTTAGTTTCCTAATGAAATAATATCATAAATTAATATGTGGAAATGATTGGGTATTTTTGACTAAGTATAACGACTTATGTTATTTTTCCAAGTTTTATTATCTCAAAAAATTATTTAAATAATTAAATAAATTTTATCTAAAAAATATTTATTTTAATATTTTCCAAAATTGGTAAATAAAATCCAAAATTAATTTAATTCAAAATATAATTAATATTTTGTAAAAAGTTAATAATCCAATGTTTTATTTAATCTAAAATAGATAAATAAATAAATAAAGTATATCAAAATTTTATAAATAAATTTAGATTAAAATTGGGTTAAATTGAAAGGCTTTTCCAAAAAAAGGGGGGGGGGGTTAATTTTGGAGATTTTAATTTTTGTTTCATGAAAATAAATTTAAAGAAGGAGGGGCTAAAGTTGGGCAAATTCAAATTTGAGGGACGATATCTATATAATTTCTATTTAAGTTAATCGAAAAACATGGCGGAATTAATAAAATTAAGACAGAATATACCTGAATGATGCGTCGGAATGGATTGACGATGGATTGATTGTCTGGGTTTGATATGTTTATATGAATATATGGATATGTTTGGATAGGGTTCTGCTATTCAGAAATAGACGAGCTATTTCAACAGAAGAAGATTGAGATCAACTCAAATCTTAAACACTCAATTTTAGCTTGCTTATTTCATATGGGCAAAGGCCCTATTTATAGGCTCAAAGGAGCCGAGTACAATAATAGAACTGCAATCGGTTGATTGCAATATGACAAACCTATTTACATTAATGCCCCCTAGAGTATTGAAGGTCTTACATACTTTATTTTACTATGCTACCGACACTTTGCATACAATAATTATAAAAGACAAAACCATAAATAATTACAAATTCCTTTCCATATTGAAAGGCCACATGTCTTCAATAATGTGTCTTCTTTAATAATGGCTTCTTATGTCATTGCTTACGTCATTCGTCCCGCCTCCGAAAAGACATGTTTTTGAATAATGTTTGCTTGTGTCATGGCTGACGTTAATCTTCCATGAATGGTGTTTCTTCTGTGTTTTCTGAACAGTGACTGCAATTGTGTCTTGGAGCATGCATAATATGTTTGCAAAGTTGTTTCTTGATATCATCGGGTAATTCAGCCAGTTGATGAGAAAATTTTTCGAAAGGTTGTTCGAATGTTTCAATTGCTTTCATTACTTTCGGAGTGATTTCATTGTCTGTTAAAGAGTAGATAATGAAAGTTTTACTAGCATAATTTACTCTGATTCTTGACCTTTGATCTTTACCGTTGCCAATGCGTGATGATGCTAAATAAACACCGGCAAGTGCAAAGATTAGATGCTCTTGTGTTGGTGATTCCCGGGGTAGATCATCTTTTGTTGGTTTTGAGCCGTTGCTTATTCCCATGTTTGCAAAAGTAATACTTGGGACAATTAGTTGAGAATCTTCATCAAAAATTGGGTAGCTAGAATGCATTTTGATGAATAATCCTCTTTCTTGTTTTGCAAAGCGTATTTTATAATTTCTGATGATAGTTTGTACAGCAGAAGGGAATTCGCTGATGCAGTGTAAATTGATGCCTTCTAGATAGATAGTGTCGATGAATCCATGAATAAAATAATCCCATAAAGTCATAGGATCTGATAAATCGGCTAGGAAAACTGCTTTAGGGCCTGGGCGCCTGGGTACTGGGTAAAAACCCATTAAAGAATGGACCTCGGTGTAGGAAACGAGGCTATCCCATAATTCGGCGAATTTTTTGGCAGATGGTTTTTTCATGGCTTCCTTTTCTTTGGTTGATAGAATGGATTCAAGGGCAATTTTTGCATTTAATTGGTTAAGGGATCTTGGGATGGATACAGGTTTTTGTGGTGTGAAGCTGGTCATAGGTTTTTATGGTGTTAGGAGAACTGTTTTTGAACATTCTACGTTATCTTTTATTACTGCTTTGTAAGCTTCGTTGTATGCGGCTTCTGCTTCATTTTTCGTTTTGTAGCTTTTGTGAATGATATTTTTTTCAAGAATATATGAACTGGCGATTCCCCAGTTGTCATATACTCCTTTGTTTTCTCTGTTGAAAATCACGTACCATTTCTTTATATTTTGATCTGCTTGAAGTGGTGGATATTCTTCTGGATTTTGTATTATAGGTTGTTTTTCTGACTTGAGCATTGTTTGTGGCTGAGTCTCATCGGATGAAATTTCTTGAATGTCTTCTTTTGGTTGCTTCGTTGTTGAACTGCTAGCTGCTTCTTCTTTAGGTACTGATTGGGATGATAGAATTTGTATTGTTTGTCGTAGTTGTTCTTTTTCTCGTCTGACTGCTTCGAGTTGTCTGACTAATGATGCTTCTTGCTCTTCTTTTTGTTTGAACTGGTGTTTGATTTGCTTCATGATTGCTTCCATTTCAATATATCTATGGATTGAATATTTGCGTCTCTTGGGTACCTGAATAATTGCTGAAATTTGTTTGTTTCGAATGATGATATGAGAATTTTCATATCAATGTATGCTTTTGGTGATATATTCATATCACTGTATGCTTTTGGTGATATATTCATATCACTGTATGCTTTTGGTGATATATTCATATCACTGTATACTTTATTATTGTTTACTTCCGATGGTACTTTCATACCATTGTATGCTTTAGCAATGTATATTCCAGATAGATTAGATATGAGGTTTCCCTCAAGTTCTAATTCTAGTAATACTTTTTCCATAGGATTATGTACCTGCATCTGAATCAGAATCAGTTGTATATGCATAAATATCTATATCTGAATTTATATCTGAATCTTCTATGGGTTCGTATCCAAGGTCGTATGCAATTTTTAATATATTTGTTTCTTTTTCTTTTTTAGTCTTTTTCGGGCATTCATAAGCTTTGTGTCCTTCTTCTTGACATATCCAACATTTACAGTCTTTTTTATTCGATGGGCAATAATTTGTTTTGGATTGATATTTTTGTTTATATTGTTTTCTATTTCGGAAATATTTTCTTTCCCCTTGTTTATAATATTCTTTATATTTGGGTTTATAAGTTTGTTTTTTCCAAATTTTCTTTTTACTTTGTTGTTTTTCTTTACAACCATACTGATTTACTTTATTAGAAAGGATGTCACAACATAAATCAATTTTTGCATCTTGTGCTGTTTTTTGTTCTAAACATTTTTTCTGCATCCATGCTTTTAATATGCTTATTCGTGCTCCTAAGGTGTCTGCAACTTTATTTTGTTGTAATGCTTCTTGGAAATCTTTTATTACACTTTGGCTTACTAATGATGGTAATTTTTGATAGAACATATCTAATGCTGCCTTTTTTCTAATGGAGTCTAAATTATAATAATGTTCAGAATATTCACATATAAATGGTTCTAAATAACACATATTACAAATTCGTAAATTAGTTAAATGCCATAGTGATTCTAATTGAAAAGCTTCTTTTGATATTTTATCTTCAATTTGTTTTCCTATGAATTCCTGAATAAGACGGCTTAATACATTTTTAAATGTTTCCATAGCATCAGTGGTGGCTATCATCATTGTTTCGGTTTCATCAAGAGATGAAAGGAAACGATATGCGTTACCTTGTGTTTTATGAATGATATAATTAAGAAAGTGTTTTGGGTGTAAATTTCTTAATTCTTCGGTTAACTGAATTTGTACTCCCATTTTATTACTCCATTCTTGAATTTTTGCTTCAGGATTTTGGTCACAATCAATAAAAAGAATATCTGAATTTGTTGGAAATGTAAATAATTTAGGTATGTATTGAGGAGGTATTTTTTCCCATTTGTTTTGTTTATTTTTAACCATTCCTTGTCTATATAAAAAAATTTCTTCTAATGAAGGTGGTCCATAAATATATTGACTTTGATAATCATCTTCAACATATGATTGTTTTCGTTTTAATCCAAAATTGTTTTGTGAATCTCTATATGGATTTGAATAAGGGTTTTCATCATCTGAAGAAAAATCATATATTACTTCTGCGTCATTATCATCTGAATTATTTTCTATTTCTATATTATTTTCTTGAGTTTCAGATGGAATTTCTAATGCTGCAAATAATTTAGTTAGTGTTTCTACTTTTTCTTGTAAAGTTTCCATATATAAAATTTTTAGTTTCTTTTTTCTAGTGAAGTAGTTGTTTTTGTATCATATTTAACAAATTAATTTTGTTATTTTATCTTCAAGATTTTTTATTTGTTCTTGTTTCCAATTTATACTATTATTTATTATATGTATTGCTTCAATATTAGATATACAATTTATCATTGATATGTCAGAATCTATTTTTAAATCTAAAAGAAATTTTTTAGATTGTTTCAATGTTTTACGAAAAAATTTTAATTCTTGTTTATTTGTATCTAGACTTGAAAAACTCATGATTATAACTTTATAATAATAATGGTTTAGTTTCGTTTTAGATTTAAAGTTACGATTAAAATTTATTTAAAAATAGTAGTGGTTATTATAATAATGTTTAAAAGACATATGTTTTAAAATACAAATAGTTTTGTTTTTAGACGACGTATTTGCTTATAACGGATTTTAATACTAGTTCTTATGAAATATCTAACATCATGAATATGGTTATTGTTTAAAATCGTACCTTGATTATTAGGTTTGTAAGAATCCTTGAGATTTTTCTTAGAATTATTTATAGATTCTTGGATTTGCTGTATTCTTAAAATAATATTTCTATTAGGAATACAATTCATCAAAATTTTGTTAGACATAAATATATATTTCAAGCATGAATTTGATTAATTTGATTATTACGAGCGAGTGTTATTTTAATAAAAATTTCAAATTTTGTAGAATTAATAGTTAAAATAACTCGGAATGAGATTATCATGGAGAAATAATATAACAATTGAATAGAATATCTTGAGACATATTTATGATATTAAATCTTCTTTCGATAAATATTTTAATTGTTGATAACTTTTTTAAATATGAATATTTAAAAACAATGGTTATTTATTATCATGTTTATGATGTTGCATATATTCTTATTAACGATAGATTGAATATGCAAACTAATAATAAGAATAATAAGAACGTTACTTAGCTCTGATACCAAATCGAAAAACATGGCGGAATTAATAAAATTAAGACAGAATATACCTGAATGATGCGTCGGAATGGATTGACGATGGATTGATTGTCTGGGTTTGATATGTTTATATGAATATATGGATATGTTTGGATAGGGTTCTGCTATTCAGAAATAGACGAGCTATTTCAACAGAAGAAGATTGAGATTAACTCAAATCTTAAACACTCAATTTTAGCTTGCTTATTTCATATGGGCAAAGGCCCTATTTATAGGCTCAAAGGAGCCGAGTACAATAATAGAACTGCAATCGGTTGATTGCAATATGACAAACCTATTTACATTAATGCCCCCTAGAGTATTGAAGGTCTTACATACTTTATTTTACTATGCTACCGACACTTTGCATACAATAATTATAAAAGACAAAACCATAAATAATTACAAATTCCTTTCCATATTGAAAGGCCACATGTCTTCAATAATGTGTCTTCTTTAATAATCAAATTGAACGACATGACGGAATTAATAAAAAGATTAGGATAGAATTATACCTGAATGATGCGTCGGGATGGATTGGCGATGGATTGTTTGGATTATATGAATGATTATATGAATATATTTGGATAGGGCTGTGCTATTCAGAAATAGAACAACTATTTCAACAGAGGAAGAACTTTGAGATCAACTCAAGTCTTAAACACTCAAACTTAGCTTGTTTATTTCATATGGGCAAAGGCCCTATTTATAGGCTTAAAGGAGCCGAGTACAATAATAGAACTGCAATCGGTTGATTGCAATATGACAAACCTATTTACATTAATGCCCCCTAGAGTATTGAAGGTCTTACATACTTTATTTTACTATGCTACCGACACTTTGCATACAATAATTATAAAAGACAAAACCATAAACAATTACAAATTCCTTTTCATATTGAAAGGCCACATGTCTTCAATAATGTGTCTTCTTTAATAATGGCTTCTTATGTCATTGCTTACGTCATTCTTAAATTGAAAAACATGGCGGAATTAATAAAATTAAGACAGAATATACCTGAATGATGCGTCAGAATGGATTGGCGATGGATAGATTGTCTGGGTTTGATATGTTTATATGAATATATGGATATGTTTGGATAGGGTTCTGCTATTCAGAAATAGACGAACTATTTCAACAGAAGAAGATTGAGATCAACTCAAATCTTAAACACTCAAACTTAGCTTGTTCATTCCATATGGGCAAAGGCCCTATTTATAGGCTCAAAGGAGTCGAGTACAATAATAGAACTGCAATCGGTTGATTGCAATATGACAAACCTATTTACATTAATGCCCCCTAGAGTATTGAAGGTCTTACATACTTTATTTTACTATGCTACCGACACTTTGCATACAATAATTATAAAAGACAAAACCATAAATAATTACAAATTCCTTTTCATATTGAAAGGCCACATGTCTTCAATAATGTGTCTTCTTTAATAATGGCTTCTTATGTCATTGCTTACGTCATTCCTCCCGCCTCCGAAAAGACATGTTTTTGAATAATGTTTGCTTGTGTCATGGCTGACGTTAATCTTCCATGAATGGTGTTTCTTCTGTGTTTTCTGAACAGTGACTGCAATTGTGTCTTGGAGCATGCATAATATGTTTGCAAAGTTGTTTCTTGATATCATCGGGTAATTCAGCCAGTTGATGAGAAATATTTTCGAAAGGTTGTTCGAATGTTTCAATTGCTTTCATTGCTTCCGGAGTGATTTCATTGTCTGTTAAAGAGTAGATAATGAAAGTTTTACTAGCATAATTTACTCTGATTCTTGACCTTTGATCTTTACCGTTGCCAATGCGTGATGATGCTAAATAAACACCGGCAAGTGCAAAGATTAGATGTTCTTGTGTTGGGGATTCATGGGGTAGATCATCTTTTGTTGGTTTTGAGCCGTTGCTTATTCCCATGTTTGCATAAGTAATACTTGGGATAATTAGTTGAGATTCTTCATCAAAAATTGGGTAGCTAGAATGCATTTTGATGAATAATCCTCTTTCTTGTTTTGCAAAGCGTATTTTATAATTTCTGATGATAGTTTGCACAGCAGAAGGGAATTCGCTGATGCAGTGTAGATTGGTGCCTTCTAGATAGATGGTGTCGATGAACCCATGAATAAAATAATCCCATAAAGTCATAGGATCTGATAAATCGGCTAGGAAAACTGCTTTAGGGCCTGGGCGCCTGGCTACTAGGTAAAAACCCATTAAAGAATGGACCTCAGTGTAGGAAACGAGGCTATCCCATAATTCGGCGAATTTTTTGGCAGATGGTTTTTTCATGGCTTCCTTTTCTTTGGTTGATAGAATGGATTCAAGGGCAATTTTTGCATTTAATTGGTTAAGGGATCTTGGGATGGATACAGGTTTTTGTGGTGTGAAGCTGGTCATAGGTTTTTGTGGTGTTAGGAGAACTGTTTTTGAACATTCTACGTTATCTTTTATTACTGATTTGTAAGTTTCGTTGTATGCGGCTTCTGCTTCATTTTTCGTTTTGTAGCTTTTGTGAATGATATTTTTTTCAAGAATATATGAACTGGCGATTCCCCAGTTGTCATATACTCCTTTGTTTTCTCCGTTGAAAATCACGTACCATTTCTTTATATTTTTATGATCTGCTTGAAGTGGTGGATATTCTTCTGGATTTACAGGTTGTTTTTCTGACTTGAGCATTGTTTGTGGTTGACTATCATCGGATGAAATTTCTTGAATGTCTTCTTTTGGTTGCTTCGTTGTTGAACTGCTAGCTGCTTCTTCTTTAGGTACTGATTGAGATGATAGAATTTGTATTGTTTGTCGTAGTTGTTTTTTTTCTCGTCTGACTGCTTCGAGTTGTCTGACTAATGATGCTTCTTGATCTTCTTTCTGTTTGAACTGGTGTTTGATTTGTTTCATGATTGCTTCCATTTCGATATATCTGTGGACTGAATGTTTGCGTTTCTTGAGTACCTGAATAATTGCTGAAATTTGTTTGTTTCAAATGATGATATGAAAATTTTCATATCAATGTATGCTTTTGGTGATATATTCATATCACTGTATGCTTTTGGTGATATATTCATATCACTGTATACTTTATCATTGTTTACTTCAGATGGTATTTTCATACCATTGTATGCTTTAGCAATGTATATTCCAGATAGGTTAGATATGAGGTTTCCCTCAAGTTCTAATAATACTTTTCCCATAGGATTATGTACCTGCATCTGAATCAGAATCAGTTGTATATGCATAAATATCTATTTCTGAATCTATATTTGAATCTTCTATGGGTTCGTATCCAAGGTCGTATGCAATTTTTAATATATTTGTTTCTTTTTCTTTTTTAGTCTTTTTTGGGCATTCATAGGCTTTGTGTCCTTCTTCTTGACATATCCAACATTTACAGTCTTTTTTATTTGATGGACAATAATTTGTTTTGGATTGATATTTTTGTTTATATTGTTTTCTATTCCGAAAGTATTTTCTTTCCCCTTGTTTATAATATTCTTTATATTTGGGTTTATAAGTTTGTTTTTTGCAAATTTTCTTTTTACTTTGTTGTTTTTCTTTACAACCATACTGATTTACTTTGTTAGAAAGGATGTCACAACATAAATCAATTTTTGCATCTTGTGCTGTTTTTTGTTCTAAACATTTTTTCTGCATCCATGCTTTTAATATGCTTATTCGTGCTCCTAAGGTGTCTGCAACTTTATTTTGTTGTAATGCTTCTTGGAAATCTTTTATTACACTTTGGCTTACTGATGATGGTAGTTTTTGATAGAACATATCTAACGCTGCCTTTTTTCTAGTGGGATCTAAATTATAATAATGTTCGGAATATTCGCATATAAATGGTTCTAGATAACACATATTACAAATTCGTAAATTAGTTAGATGCCATAATGATTCTAATTGAAAAGCTTCTTTTGATATTTTATCTTCAATTTGTTTTCCTATGAATTCCTGAATAAGACGACTTAATACATTTTTAAATGTTTCCATAGCATCAGTAGTAGCTATCATCATTGTTTCGGTTTTATCAAGAGATGAAAGAAAACGATATGCGTTACCTTGTGTTTTATGAATGATATAATTAAGAAAATGTTTTGGGTGTAAATTTCTTAATTCTTCGGTTAACTGAATTTGTACTCCCATTTTATTACTCCATTCTTGAATTTTTGCTTCAGGATTTTGGTCACAATCAATAAAAAGAATATCTGAATTTGTTGGAAATGTAAATAACTTAGGTATGTATTGAGGAGGTATTTTTTCCCATTTATTTTGTTTATTTTTAACCATTCCTTGTCTATATAAAAAATTTTCTTCTAATGAAGGTGGTCCATAAATATATTGACTTTGATAATCATCTTCAACATATGATTGTTTTCGTTTTAATCCAAAATTGTTTTGTGAATCTTTATATGGATTTGAATAAGGGTTTTCATCATCTGAAGAAAAATCATATATTACTTCTGCGTCATTATTATCTGAATTATTTTCTATTTCTATATTATTTTCTTGAGTTTCAGATGGAATTTCTAGTGCTGCAAATAATTTAGTTAGTGTTTCTACTTTTTCTTGTAAAGTTTTCATATATTGTGTGTATTAAAAATAAAATTTTTAGTTTCTTTTTTCTAGTGAAGTAGTTGTTTTTTTTCATATTTAACAAATTAATTTTGTTATTTTATCTTCAAGGTTTTTTATTTGTTCTTGTTTCCAATTTATACTATTATTTATTATATGTATTGCTTCAATATTAGATATACAATTTATCATTGATATGTCAGAATCTATTTTTAAGTCTAAAAGAAATTTTTTTAGATTGTTTCAATGTTTTACGAAAAAAATTTAATTCTTGTTTATTTGTATCTAGGCTTGAAAAACTCATAATTATAATTTTATAATAATAATGGTTTAGTTTCGTTTTGGATTTAAAGTTACGATTAAAATTTATTTAAAAATAGTAGTGGTAATTATAATAATGTTTATGATGACAAATGATGATGGTCATACCAAAGCTAGAAAATAATAGTAAAAGTACAAATGAATGTTTAAAAGACATATGTTTTAAAATACAAATAGTTTTGTTTTTAGATGACGTATTTGCTTGTAACGGATTTTAATACTAGTTCTTATGAAATATCTAACATCATGAATATGGTTATTGTTTAAAATCGTACCTTGATTATTAGGTTTGTAAGAATCCTTGAGAATTTTCTTAGAATTATTTATAGATTCTTGGATTTGCTGTATTCTTAAAATAATATTTCTATTAGGAATACTATTCATCAAAATTTTGTTAGACATAAATATATATTTCAAGCATGAATTTGATTAATTTGATTATTAAGAACGAATATTATTTTAATAAAAAATTCAAATTTTGTAGAATTAATAGTTAAAACTACTCGAAATGATACTATCATGAAGAAATAAAAGTAATTTAACAATTGAAAATATCTTGAGACATATTTATGGTATTAAATCTTCTTTCGATAATTTTTAATTGTTGATAACTTTTTTTAAATATGAATATTTAAAAACAATGGTTATTCATTATCATGTTTATGATGCTTATCATGTTTATGATGCTGCATATGCATATATTCTTATTAACGATAGATTGAATATGCAAACTGATAATAAGAATAATAAGAACGTTACTTAGCTCTGATACCAAATCGAAAAACATGACGGAATTAATAAAATTAAGACAGAATATACCTGAATGATGCGTCGGAATGGATTGACGATGGATTGATTGTCTGGGTTTGATATGTTTATATGAATATATGGATATGTTTGGATAGGGTTCTGCTATTCAGAAATAGAAAATCTATTTCAACAGAAGAAGATTGAGAACAACTCAAATCTTATAATCACAAATCACTCTGCTTTATTCACTAAGGGCAAAGCCCTGGGGGGGGGGGGTTAATTTTGGAGATTTTAATTTTTGTTTCATGAAAATAAATTTAAAGAAGGAGGGGCTAAAGTTGGGCAAATTCAAATTTGAGGGACGATATCTATATAATTTCTATTTAAGTTTGATTACACAGGAAGTCGTCAACCTTCTGCGTTTTCTTCTTTCCTGTATATGATCGCAACAACAAAAAAATATGAAATGGTTATGTAACTCTTGACTGCTTCCAATGATCGACGAAGAAAAATAAGGTGCAAGGTGGCGGTGGTAGAGAATTACAGTGGAGAAACAGCAGCTGCACAGGTGGTGATGACGGTGGTTTTGAGCAACGACGAGGGTGGCATGAGGTGAATCCGACAGCCTCTTGCTACCCTTGTTCGTTTTATGTCCGGTAGCACTCTTCGATAGGAACAAAAGGGAAGGCAGCAGCGAGGGAAACAGGGCAGTAGAGGATTTCGGTGGTGGCTGCTGGTTGTTGTAACAGGAGGGGAAAGGTGGCAGAGGCCTGTGGTGTTTTTCGGTGGTCAAAGTCAGTATGTGTGGGTCGTTCTTCAACCGAGAGAGAGAACAAAAGAGTGAAGGAAGGATTACAACAACAATGATGCACTAAGGGGTGTTTGGGCTTGCTCAAATCAATAGAAAAACCAAGGTGGTAGTGCGTCTCGGTGGTCACCACAGCAACACCACCCTTGGTGGTGTTTGTTCACTACAATAAATGGAAAGGAGAAGGAAAACAGGTTAGGGAGGTGCTGGGGTGTGTTGGTTGATCAAGAGGGGGTTATAAGGTGGTGTGCGGGTGGTAGAGTGGTGGTTTAGGATCGTGGTGTTGGGTGGTTTTGGAGCAACCCGAGAGAGAGAGAGAGAGAGAGAGAGAGAGAGAGAGAGAGATATGGTTGTTGTGTTCTAATTGAGGTGGTATGAGCTTCTTTTAATAGTAGAAGAGACACACATCCTAGCAAGGCCAAGGCCATGTTTCCGACTAGGATTTGTACCATTTTATATAGACTTGTAATCAAGAAGAAAAGTGGGGAAGAAGAAAGAGTCACATGGGCTGATACAAGGAAGGAAGAGATCAGATTTTTGATTATCTTGAGTCACTTGTGGGCCCCATATGGGGTTATACCCCCATTAAATGCCCAAAAAACACTCCAAACCGGGTGCATCGGGATTCGAAAGCTGATTTTTTTTAAAGTACTGTTAGAGAGAGTTTAATTCAAGGATTCCGGAACATCAAACGGATTAATTTTTGGAGTTACAGAACTCCGAGAAATCGCGTTTATAGTTTTGCGTCTAAACGGCTCGCAGTGTTCGTTTTCGCGACTTTTGTAAATATTCTTGCTAAAAATATTTCGAGTGTGAAATTAAATAATAGACTATAGTCTGATTCCAAAAACGTTCTCAGAAATCCTGTCGGCAAAGCGTAAATGCCTCAACGGATTGATTCATATTTACGCGATTAAAGTAAAATAATGTTTTATTGTCTGTTTTCTTAAAACTGTCGTATCTTTTGCATATGAACTCCGTTTTGGACGTTATATATATATATATATATATATATATTTATATATATATATATATATATATATATATATATATATATATATATATATATATATATATATATATTCGGAAACAGGGGAACATGTACTATAATATTTTAATGTTTGTTTTGCTCAAAACTACTTAATGCAAAATTCCAGTTTTTCAAATGCATTAATTAGTGTTGCCGTTTAAGCGGTTTGATTCGGTTGACAGTTTACACATTTGGAAGCAAGGTATCATCTGTCATCATATAATAATTGAAATAAACTTATTTATTTTACTTAAGATGCACTAAAACTCAATAAATTAGATTATCACGAGATTCGCGGTGAATTGGCCGTCTATAATATTAGCCCTAAATTCCAGGATGTCACAAGAGTTGGCAATCGACATAGTGTTGTACTCTATGTCAAGTTGTGATGATCACTTCATATTGACCTATCATTTGAACAACATTGAAACTACTTTGTCTTAATTGCACCACCTCCTGCGAACAGCTGAAGCAGGAATGAAGGTAAAAAGTGTTGCCTCCATTCCTACTAGTGCTCATGTGCCGGCCATTAGTCAAGGGAAGGGGAAGAAGAGGAAAGGTCCTCCCACGCAAAACTGGAAGGGAAAGTCCCAAGCTGGGTCATCAAGCACATAGCCCAAAGGAAAATTCAGTACTGATGCTCCCCCTGTTTCTGATCCCAAGGATGCCACTTGCTGCTACTGCAATGATAAGGGGCATTGGAAACGAAGCTGCCGGAAATACTTGCAGGATATCAAGGATGGCAAGGTGAATCCAACCTCGACAGGTATTTACACTATCTTATCTAATAGCTCATCGTATTATTGTTCTTGGGTCCTTGATACAGGATGTGGATTTCACATTTTTTCTGATTTGCAGGGGCTAAAAAGAAATGAGGATGTGGAGCATGGAAGGATGAACTTAATCATGGGGAATAGGCGATCTTCACATGTCACCAAGATTGGAGTTTATGGCTTAGTGCTTAGTAATGGGTTAGGATTAGATTTAATAAATTGTTTCTACTCGTCAGAGATGACACGCAACATCTTTTCTTTTCATGCCTTGTTTAAACAAGGTTTTAGATATTCTTTTAATGATGAGAATGGCTCTATTTCTACTTATAAATATGGTGTTTTTTATTTTGAAGCTTTACCTTGTGATGGTGTGTATGAAACTGTGATGATTGTAGACAATTTAGGTAATAATGTTTTTCAAATTGATTCGTCTAATGGTATAGACAAAGCATGGTTGTGACATTGTTGTCTTGGACCCGTTAACAAGAAACACATCGCCCAACTCCAAAAGGATGGAGTGTTGGAATCGTTTGACTTAAGGCCAGATGATGCATGTGAATCTTGTCTAATGGCTAAGATGAAAAAAGCACCTTTCATTGGTTCTTCTGAAAGAGGTGAAGGATTGTTGGATCTCATATACACAGATGTGTGTGGGCCCTTCAGATCCACCACAAGGGATGCAAATCCATTCTATGTGACTTTTACTGATGATTATAACATATATGGCTATATCTACTTAATCAAACATAAACCAGAAACCTTTGAAAAGTTCGAAGAGCTTAAACATGAAGTCGAGAATCAATTGGGCTGGAAGATAAAGATGCTTAGATCCGATAGAGGTGGTGAGTATCTTCGTATTGAGCTCCACGAATACCTCAAGGAATGTGGAATAGTTTCACAATTGACACCTCCTAGGACACCACAACTTAATGGTGTCGCTGAAAGGAGCAATCGAACCTTGTTGGATATGGTTCGTTCTATGACGAGTCGAGCTTCTCTTCCAATCTCATTTTGGGGGTATGCCTTAGAGACTGACATCCATATTCTTAATCTTGTCCCAACTAAGAAGGTTGCCAAAACACCTCACGAAATGTGGACAAGGAAGGTTCCCTCGTTAGCACATATCAAGGTTTGGGGTTGTGAAACTTTCATTAGATGAGAGACTCATGACAAGATTGAAGCTCGAAGTGAGAGATGTATTTTCATATGCTACCCACAGAAGTCCTTTGGATATTTATTCTACAGGACTAGTGAGAATGTGGTCTTTGTAGCATGAAGGGGATTCTTTCGCGAGAGAGAGCTCATATTCAAAGAGGATAGTGGGAGTATAATTGATCTTGAAGAGATTCGGGAATCAAACGATAAAGGAACCTCTGAAGACACTAGGGCTCAACCTGAGGAAAAAATTCCAGTTGAACCAATTCACAAATCATTACCTCTTAGGCGTTCTAGTAGAGTTTTAATGCCACCTGAGTTCTGTGTTTTCCATATTACTACAGATGGTGATACATTTATTAGTAATAGTACATTGGTAAGTTTGGATGAACATTCTAACTACAAGGAAGCAATGGCAGACCCTGAGGATGCAAAATGGCAAGAGACAATGGACATCGAGATCAAGTCCATGTATGACAACCAAGTTTGGAATTTGGTTGACGATATACCAGGTCATAAGATGGTTGGGTGAAAATGGATCTTTAAGAAGAAGACCGACATGGATGGAAAGGTACACACTTTCAAGTCTCGACTGGTTGCGAAGGGCTTACTCAAACCCTAGGGGTTGAATATGATGAGACATTCCCACCGGTAGCTTAGATTAAATCTATTAGGATAATGCTCGCCATAGTTGCCTTTCATGACTATGAAATTTGGCAGATGGATGTCAAAAGAGATTTCCTTAACGAGAAGTTGGCTGAGGATGTTTACATGAATCAGACAGAGGGTTTTATGGATGCAAAGTATCCAGAGAGAGTGTGTAAGCTTGAGAAATCAATCTATGGATTGAAACAAGCTTCTCGCAGATGTAATCTTTGCTTTGATGAGAAGGTCAAAGCGTTTGGCTTCTCCAGAAGTGAAGATGAATCTTGTGTATATGTCAAAGGTAACGGGACTATTGTAACCTTCCTTGTATTGTATGTTGATGACATACATCTTATAGGAAACAACATTCCAACCTTGCAAGACATTAAGTCTTGGCTTGGAAAGTGTTTCTCTATGAAGGATCTAGGAGAGGCTGCTTATATTATGGGGATAAGAATTTTGAGAGACAAGAGTAAAAGGCTAATTGGACTTAGTCAAAGTACATACTTGGAAAAGGTGCTAAAGCGTTTTAGTATGGAGAATTCCATGAAAGGAGAACTGCCTATACAGAGTAATACGAAACTGAGTAAGACTAATAACCCGAGTATTGATGCAGAGACAGTAGAAATGAGAAGAGTTCCATATTCTTATGAACTTGGATCTATCATGTATGCTATGACATGTACTCGCCCTGATGTGGCTTTTGCTTTGAGCATGGTTAGTCGTTATCAGGGAAATATAGGTAGAGCTCACTGGATAGCAGTTAAGAATATTATCAAGTATCTACAAAGAACTAAGGACTGGGTCCTTGTGCTTGGTGGCAGTGATACATTGAGAGTAAGGTGCTGTTTGTTTTTTAGAAAAACCTCTTCAAACCACTTTCTGCTGCGCGGCGCAGCACACGCGCAACACTTTTCCTCTCGCAACAGTTCGTTTTTTGGAAGACTTCACACTACAAAACATCTGCGCGTGTGCTGCGTGGCGCAACACTTGATTTGTCTCTTCAAACCTCTTCAGCTTTCAATTTTTTGAAGTGTTTTTTTAGAATTTTGGTATAACTTATTTTTTTTAAACTTATTTTTTTAAAAACTTTTATTTACGGATTTTATACAATTTCTTATTATAGTTTCCACAAATTTTTTTAACTTGATTTTTTTTAAAAAAAAAGCTTTGATTTTTTTATTTTTTTTTACCGTTTCCGTTAATAATATTTTCAGTTTCAATTTCATCTTTTTTAACGTGTGTAATTTTTTACGAACTTTGTAGACATCGTTTGCAATATTTTCTTATTTTTTTTATTATTTTCTTTTTTATGTTTTTTAAAATTAGTTTTTTTTTCTAGAATAAAGCTGTTAGCTTCTTTTATATTTTTGTAAGTTTTTTTTAAAAAGTTTTTTATTTTTGTTTTTTTACATGTTCTTTTTAGTACTCTTTCAATGTTTTAAGACCAGAATTATTAAAATTTCGGTGTTGAGAACTATTTTAAGTTTATAAAATTAGTTTATTTAAATTTCAGTTTACTGCAGCAGTCTGCAGATGTTAAAAAAACAAACATGCTTCTTATTATGGGCTACAGCCGTTGTTCCACCTCTTCTGCTACAGAGGATTGCAGAGGTGGTCCGCAGACTTCATGAATTTTCGCTTCGAAAAAACAAACAGCACCTAACTGGGTATAGTGACGCCATCATTCAGACAGATAGAGACAACTTTCGTTCTCAGTCAGGCTGGGTGTTTACCTTAAATAGAGGAGCAGTAACTTGGAAAAGTTCCAAACAAGAGACGATGACTAATTCTACTTGCGAATCAGAGTACATAGCAGCAGTCGAAGCATCAAAGGAGGCTATTTGGTTGAAGAACTTCATTGGAGACCTTGGAGTTGTTCCAGCCATCAAGGAGCCAATGTAGATTTTCTGTGATAATGAAGGGGCGGTTGCCTTAAGAAAGGAACCAAGAGATCATGGAAAATTAAGACATATCGACATAAAATATCATTTTATCAGACATAGTAGAAGAAGGTCACCTCGCCGTGAAGAGAGTATCATCAGAAGCGAATCTTGCAAATCCCCTCACAAAGGGTTAGAGTAGGGTGAAGGACGTTCAGCATGCTAGGAGCATTGGTGATGAAACAATAACTTAAAGATCGATAGATTCCAAACAGAATGATGAATCAAAACAAGAAGAACAATGATCAGATGTGTGCCGAATGCTTTATAATCAATGCCTTAGAAGAGTTCGACGAGAACTTTTCTGTAAAAGCAATGTAGGGCAATATCACTGATAACCCTAAAACGATACATGCATGCACATTAAATAGTCTAACCCTAATAGCATCAAGACTCGGGTGGACAGGCCAAACCCGTTACAAAATAGACTATTCTAGTACAAAACAATTGACACAACACTTTTTAACCCAACGATCTCCTCTTAAGTGTCAATTAAAGAAAGGAGATTCTTCATTGTTGTTGACATTTCTGAACCTTGAATAACTTTGGCATCAATCCAAGAAGTGTGTCGCAAACAACAATATACTATTTGATCATGTCTGAAAAGCATTTCTTATCTGCAACATCATTCACTTTACATGCTTCTGTCATCTCCAAGATATAGTTCATACAAGAAGTTGAATATAGATGCTTGTCCGGTAAGGAGAACGAACACTTCTGAACTGTTACACCTTCTCGTTTTTGAAAAGCCATACTCCAGTTATCCTTTTGGATTTTACCCAGCTTCATCTTATTAAGACCCTTCAGATCTTCTTTTGGTTGCATAACAGGTTTCTTTCTTAGCACAACAACTATCTCCACGTCCATTTTCCCAATCTCTTGAATGTAGTAGACTAACATTCTTTTCAGATGAGCCAAAATTGGTTTGAATTTCTGTTCATCTTTTGACAAAAGAAAGAATAAGTAAATCCAATCGTATGGATTTAAATAGGGCAAATCAGCAAGAGAGAACTGAAATACCAAATTCCTTGCTCCTCATACTGCTTTGAATCGGACGTTAATGAAGCTTTCCGTCTCAACTGGTCCAAACACTTTTACTGCAACTATCTTCTTAGAACTCCATGTTTGATATTGAGGCTTTCCGTGCTTGAGATAAAAGGAGAAAAGCATGTGTTTTACATCATTATCCGAAACTGGAGCTTTCTCAATCTTCTCAAAACTTCTGAATAGGAAAGCTTTAGGAGTAATCGGAAAATCAAGTTGAGATTCCGAAGAGGTATCCAAGTCGAATGAGACAACTGGCTCCAACCAGTGAACACTCGGATTATCAATGGCCTCGTTCTGAATCCTTTCCATGGACCAAGTAGGGAAGAGGTTCTTCTGGGTTTAAGAGTAACATGTGGTTCATGAACTTCCCTTTATTTAGCATCTTCTTCTTTTCTAACTCGCAATATCTCATCAAGTTCCTTATCGCGATTCTTTCTGATGTGTTTTTCTCCTTCGGAGAGTTCTTCTTCTTCTTCTTCTTCTTCTTCTTCTTCTTCTTCTTCAGAATCATCAATGATTTTCTCTTTGCTTTTAGATGCCGAAGCTTCATTACCCTTCTGATCTTTTGTGTTCGGATTTGGTTTCTTTTCGTACTCACCATATTCACCAGCTGTTTTCTTGGGCTCTTCACCAGATGTTTTCTTAGGCTCTTCGTTCTTCTTAACCTCTCCCCCTTGTTTCGGAAGAGCATCAGATTCCGAAACACCTTCAATTCTGTTTAGCATGGAGAAGACAGGTTTGAGTTTTTCCGCAAGATGTTGGCATATTGAGACCGTGAGCAACGAATCATGAGTCTCTATAAGGTTTTGCAAATAGAGATTAACATCTGCGACACAGCTTTTTAGAACAACCTTCTCCGAGTTTAAATTGACGATCTGCTTGTTGGCATGTGATAGTTTCACCGAAAGGACCTTCACTTTTTCAGTTTTGACAGCCAACTGATCCATGATGTTGTTTTCAACTTTAAGATCCTCCTGTAGCTTCTCAATCTTGGAAATGATGGAAGCACTCATCTCAGCATTGTCAACCTTGAGGGCAGAACGAACTTTAGAAAGATCTTCCTTTTCAATTTGAAGGGTTGTTCCAAGGCTGGTGATGACTTAATTTGCAGCGACTGTGTTCTGATCCGAAGATGTTCAGAATTCTTCCACAAACTTTGTAACATCTGCAAGTAGTTTTTCGACCTTTTCGGTCGATTCCCGAATATTTTTTCGGAATTTTCAACAGCCTTGTTGGAGTTAGCAAGATTCTTGGCATGCTCCTTTGTTAACATCTCGATTAAGGATTTATGAGACTCATGATAACACTTTCTATTAGACGAAGATTTGGAGGATTCGAGCATAGTATCCAACTTTTCATTAAGAACCTTGAACTGCCCTTTTGTCATGGGGGCTTCGTTATCATCACTAGACTGATGAATAGTGAAGGGGCTGAAATGGAAATCCTGAAAATCTTCGTGAGCATCACCAAAGATAATATCTGGATCATCATCCCTTAATGGCGATACTGTGGAGGAACTAGGACCGAATGTAACACCGAAAGCACTTGCCCCCGTATCAGATACGTTGAAAGTCACTCGAGGTGAACTTATGGTGACATTTGTAGTTGTTGCAGTGGAATCGGTATAAAGTGGAGTGGTTTGGGCTACTGAAATATGTGGTTGAGAAACACCAATAAACACAGTTGGAAATGGAGCAATGGTAATTGGTGTAGAAGTAGTGATCGGAGAAGGTGGAGGAGAAGGAACGTGAAAGAAATCATTTGTTAAAGGAACAGAAGTTGAGATTGGAGAGGATATCTTCAGAGTGGATGGAGTAGGATTTGGTTTCGAGACCAAAGGTTGCGAATTCGCTGCGGTATCTTCTGTTTCATGTTGAATGTTGTCTTCCGCTCGTAAGTCAGAAACTGTCATGGATTGCGAATCATCTTGAGCAACTGGAGAATGAGATCCTGGTTTGCGAGCAGCCTTCTTAATCTTCTTTTTCGGAGTCTGAACAGGCTTGGAAGGTTCAACTTTTGCTTTTCGCTTTCCTCCCTTTTTAGGCTTAGTTCTCTCCTCAAGTGCCTTTTACAAATCTTCAGGCATAGGACGAACACCAGAAACATGCTTCTTTCGGTATTCATTCACCACAACATTATCAGCAGGAACATTCAGGAGCATGGCTTCCAGAATTGAACCAACGAAGCTAAACTTAGTGGGATCAGACACAATGAAGTTTGAGGTATGCAAGATCGGAATAGCAGCAAGCACAAAGTCTTCGTGCACTTGAACCTGAAGATGAGTAATAACACACTTGACAATGACGGACCAAAATCGTGCACAAGAAATCTATGAATGCCTCGATGTAGAGAGTGTGCTCTAAACAAGCTGTTCCCAAAGAACAAAACCATAATCTAGGTTAACACCCTTGTAAAGACCGTAGATAATCGTGTAGAAGAGCTTGCTGGCAATATCAGACCCAGTAACACGTTGAGAGAAGCTTTTAAATAACAAAGTAAAAAGTCCATTCTGTCACACCCCCGAATCGGGACGACGGAAATGTCCGGGGGCGGGTGACTTCATCTTGTAATATCATAACGGTTGAATATAAATGAGACAAGCAACCAAACATCATACATTCAGATACCAACATGTATTGTTTATAAATTTGTGTTTGTTCATGAAATTACATCACAAAATAATACAATGCATGACATTTCAAAAACACAACAATCATCCAAAAATGCATAGCTGCAAACCTGCTTACTGAGTCCCTGAGAATACGAGTTGTTTTGAAAAGCGTCGACATAGAATGTTGGTGAGTTCATAAGCATGTTTGCATGAAAACTTTGTAATAGTTTGTAAACTTCCAGAAAAGCCAATATCTTCTTTGAACACACATACACACACACACACACTCACACGAAAGTTATGGAGAGAAAGGATGTGAAGATGTTGATTGTAGAGAGGAAATTAGATAGAATGAGAGTTGGAAATGAGAATGGAGAGGGAATGGTGGTGGTGTAAAATTGCACGTGTATTCTTTGTTTATCTCGTTTCAAATCATGTATAAATATAGTTGATCAGGCTATATTTACCCCTAATACGATTACATAATTGCCTGGGTTTAATCGCGATGTCCAACTCTTCTAAAGACTTTTAATTGTTTCTTATTTTTGTTCAGGGTGTTCTAGTCCCATTGTATTTATAGTTGCATATCTTGTATGGTTAGATATGCTAGTTCACTATACACAATGCCCTGATACCAATCTCTCACACCCCCGAACCGGGACGATAGAAACGTCCGGGGCGGGTGACTTCATCTTGTAATATCATAACAGTTGAATATAAATGAGACAAGCAACCAAACATCATACATTCAGATACCAACATGTATTGTTTACAGCTTTGTGTTCGTTCATGAAATTACATCACAAAATAATACAATGCATGACATTTCAAAAACACAACAATCATCCAAAAATCCATAGCTGCAAACCTGCTTACTGAGTCCCTGAGAATACAAGTTGTTTTGAAAAGCGTCAACATAGAATGTTGGTGAGTTCATAAGCATGTTTGCAAGAAAACTTTGTAATAGTTTGTAAACTTCTAGAAAAGCCAATATCTTCTTTGAACACACACACACACTCACACGAAAATTATGGAGAGAAAGGATGTGAAGATGTTGATTGTAGAGAGGAAATGAGATAGAATGAGAGTTGGAAATGAGAATGGAGAGGGAATGGCGGTGGTGTTCGGCCGGTTTAAGAGGGAGGGAAGAGAAGATCCATTCTTGATACATGTTGGACAAATACTACTTTCCTAGATGCATGCTAGACAAATGCATGGATAGATGATGTGTAATATTGAGGTGGCAACATAAGTCAACTTCATTTCTTTTGTTTTATTTTTTTTATTTTTTTGATAACCGATCGGCCCAAAGGAGAAAGGAGAAAAGTTTTTGGGCTTGAATGGCAACCGAGAAAAACCTAGGCCCATTAGCGTTTTCGGCTTGGTTTGGGTCCAAGAAGGGTTTCAGTCCAATAATGGGCCCAAAAGGTATGGAAATAGCCCAATAGAGATTTTCAGTTTAAGGAGAGGGCCCAATAGAAATTTTTGATCCATTATGGTCCATATATTGGTTTTTTGGCCCAATGAGATTAAATGGAAAAGTTTTCGGCCCAAAAGGGGCCCAATAGTGGTTTTCGGCCTTACAAAGCCCATTAAAGGGTTTTTCGGCCCAAAATATTTCCTAATAGAGGTGTACGGCCCATTATGGTCTAGAAATAAATTCTCACGGCCCCATAAGGCCCAATAAGGGTTTTACGGCCCAATAGACCAATTGGAAGGGTTACCGGCCCAATAAGGCCCATTAAGAAGGTCGTGGTCCAACAAGAGGTTTGGACTGACAACTCTTGGGCTAAGGCCCAAAGTTGAGTGGAAATTGACTTATTGGGTTGAGTTTTCGGGCTTTTATGAGGTTGTTTCGACCTAAATATCAATGTATGGAAGTATGAATTTAGTAGCATTGAAATTTGATTTATACCAAACGTAGTGTTGCAATGTTACACAAGAAATTATCTTGTACAAAGATAGAAATCCTAGCCCTAATTGGGGGTATTTCTGCATCATCTCATCCTCGCGTTCCCATGTGAATTCAGGTCCGCGTTTGGCACTCCATCGAACCTTTACAATAGGAATGCGGCTTTGTTTCGTACGTTTCACTTCTCTGTCCATGATTTCAACCGGTTCCTCAACGAACAAGAGGTTTTCATTCACCTCAATCTCGTCAAGTGGAACAACAAGGGTTTCGTCCGATAGGCATTTCTTGAGGTTTGACACGTGGAAGACAGGATGTATGTTGCTAAGCTCTGATGGTAGCTGCAGCTTGTAAGCTACCGGACCGATCCTGACAAGGATCTCGAATGGTCTAATGTATCGTGGATTTAACTTTCCCCGTCTTCCGAATCGCATCATCCCTTTCCAGGGAGAGACTTTTTTCAGTACGCGATCTCCTACTTGAAACTCTAGAGGCTTTCGCCTTTTTTCAGCATATCCTACTTGAAACTCCAGAGACTTTTAGCCGAGACTGCCGCCTGGAAAGCAGCAGAGCTCATCTCCGGTGGTGGCGGCGGTGGTGGTGGCGATGTAGCGTTTTTGCGGATATATCTTCTTGGCATTTCCTGCTATGAGACAGGAATGGCGATGAGTTTATGAATCCTTTTTGTTTCTAACAGTTACGGTGGTTCGATTGTACTTATAATTGAACTGTATTATATCAAATATAAATAAAGAGAGATCACATAGCAGATAACAACATCACAAATAAAACACATAACCGTTTCATTAATGATAAATTTTTTAGTACAATACATGCATGAAAATTTGACCATTGAAAGGTCTAAAATACACAGAGAATAAACATCTGCCAGCATGACCACTCTACGAGTAGTGTAATCACTTCATGGTAGGGTCAGTTCTACATATATAACGTAAATGAAAAGAGAGTCCTATCGATAGTAGCGGTGAGTAGGACGGATCCCAATCGCGGCGGGAGGTATCTGGTGGTGCTGATGATGAAGTGGAAGCGCCCTGGAGTCTGGCTAGCTGGCGCTCGGTGACTCGCATCCTCGCCTCAAGTGCGGCCTGTCGCTCCTGATAGTCCCGCACTATGTCCTGGGTCTGCCTCTCAGCGCGTTCCACCGCGGCTCTCATCGCGTCCATCTGATCGGCGGTGGCCTGGGCCTGCTCACCAATATCCCTGGTTCGTCTGACCATCACCGGAAGGGCTCGGTCCGCTGGCCCTCCATGTATGA
Source organism: Lactuca virosa (assembly GCF_052849685.1). NCBI lineage: Eukaryota > Viridiplantae > Streptophyta > Magnoliopsida > Asterales > Asteraceae > Lactuca > Lactuca virosa. The sequence continues at coordinate 249,573,515 of NC_136434.1, forward strand.
GGTCGAAAAATCCCTACTCCATGCCAAACGACGGACGCAACCCCTGCTGCCTGGTCCACCTCCATGTATCGTGTGCCCACGGGGGCATAGGGCCATTGGGGCCCATCCGATGTGCGGGCACCCTAGCCATGTAAGGTGGGTCAATGACTTCGGACTCCGCGTCTGAGTCATCCTCTTCCTCCTCGTCATCCTCATTGACTTCCTCGTCAATTTCTTCTTTCTTCCGGATCATCCATGGGCTCTTCTTCCGGGTCCTCCTCTATCCAACCTCCATTTCACTGATTGGGAAAATAGGGGTCGCCTGACAAATAGAATCCGACCATGTCGTCTGTACGAGAATATAAGTACAAAAGGAGATATAAGAAAATACATGAAGACTCCACATAATGTCACAATACTCCTATAATATTTTTAATTGTTTATGTTCGATTCGTTAAATCTTTTGGGTATTAGGTTGGTAAGTTTTAGATTCGCTGTCCACCCCGATCATTCCCAAACACATGTTGGTCGTATTTTGAATAAATATAGTTGATCAGACTATATTTACCCCTAAAACGATTACATAACTGCCTGGGTTTAATTGCGATGTCCAACTCTTCTAAAGACTTTTAATTGTTTCTTATTTTTGCTCAGGGTGTTCTAGTCCCATTGTATTTATAGTTGCATATCTTGTATGGTTAGATATGCTAGTTCACTATACACAATGCCCTGATACCAATCTCTCACACCCCCGAACCGGGACGACAGAAACGTCCGGGGCGGGTGACTTCATCTTGTAATATCATAACAGTTGAATACAAATGAGACAAGCAACCAAACATCATACATTCAGATACCAACATGTATTGTTTACAACTTTGTGTTTGTTCATGAAATTACATCACAAAATAATACAATGCATGACATTTCAAAAACACAACAATCATCCAAAAATCCATAGCTGCAAACCTGCTTACTGAGTCCCTGAGAATACAAGTTGTTTTGAAAAGCGTCAACATAGAATGTTGGTGAGTTCATAAGCATGTTTGCAAGAAAACTTTGTAATAGTTTGTAAACTTCCAGAAAAGCCAATATTTTCTTGTAAAAAGAGTTTGCGAGTCTCGTTTCAAATCATGTATAATTGCATGTGTATTCTTTGTTTTTCTTGTTTGAAATATATAGAGAGTGTCTCTCAGAAAATCCTATATTTTCTGTTTTACCAGAAAGTTGTGATCCTAAAACCCTAAGACCCGAGTAGTGAAGTTAGTTGCAAAATAGACGATCCGTAGTCTTGTACTTTATAAAATGAGTGGAGTGGATGTTTTGCGTAAATGTTAAAATAATATTGTTATTCTCTATGTGAGTCTTTACAACCATACTAATATGACGAAAGCGTCTGTCTTGACGTTCTTCAGACGTCGGTTTCTAAAGATAACTGTCACCCTAAACTGGTCTGTCTAGCTATAGCAAACAGCTCAGGTGTGGGGGTGTCAACCCCATATAGATCTATACACAACATCCCGCTCTCCCTCCAGGAGACTCTGGTTATAACTACAGGACTTATGAGGTACACTAGGTAGGTACAAGTGAAGTAATGTCTCACAAGAGCCTTAACGACATTTACGCGAATATTGAAATTCATTATTTAACGTTATAAATAATGTTTGTAGTGTATATTTTCGACTACAAATTATAAGTGTCAAAAATAGCCATTTTTACCATAAGTGTCAAAAATAGCCCATTTTTACCATTATTGTCAAAAATAGCCCAATTTTACAAAAATTGTCAATAAAGGCCCAATGTTACTAAAATTGTCAATAAAGGCCCAATTTCACTAAAATTGTCAATAAAGGCCCAATTTTACTAAAATTGTCGCATAAGGCCCATTTTTACCCAAATTGTCATAAAAGGCCCATTTTTACTAAAATTTTCATATAAGGCCCATTTTTACCAAAATTGTCATAAAAGCCCATTTTACCAAAATGTTTACAAATGGCCCATTTTTACCATAATCACCATAAACGACCCATTTTTACAAAAATATTCATATTTGATTATTTTCCAAGCTTTCATAACCAAACTTTGTTTAAACATATTCTTGGACTAATCATTGTGATTTTTAACATGCATCAAGTGAAAACATTATTCATCTAGAAAGTAGTTTTCATTTTTAACAACATATCAAGTTAACTATGTTCCAACAACTTGAGATTCAACCAAAATCTCGCGTTCATGGACTTTTAGCATGATTTCACAACATTTCAACACACATAACATATAAAACATACACATTCAAGCAAATATCCATAGATTTACACGATACTTTGACTTGTATCCTCCCCCAAAGAAGGAAAAACTTGAAAACAAGGGGTATGAAGCTCACCTTGGGGCATTTTCGGTTTTGAAGAGGAAGATGGAGAAGGTTTTCGGCCCTAGCTTGCTTCCTTGAGGAGATTTTCGAGATCAAGGTGGTTCTAGGAAGCATGGACACGAAAATGAAGTGTAAGAAGCATTTTTAGTGTAACTTGGAACAAAACTAAGACGTTTGTCAAAAACTTACCAAGTTTGTGGAGTTTGGATGAAGTCTTTTTTGAACACACACACACTCACACGAAAATTATGAAGATAAAGGATGTGAAGATGTTGATTGTAGAGAGGAAATGAGATAGAATAAGAGTTGGAAATAAGAATGGAGAGGGGATGGTGGTGGTGTTCGGCCGGTTTAAGAGGGAGGGAAGAGAAGATCCATTCTTGATACATGTTGGACAAATACTACTTTCCTAGATGCATGCTAGACAAATGCATGGATAGATGATGTGTAATATTAAGGTGGAAACATAAGTCAACTTCATTTTTTTTTGTTTTTTTTTGATAACTGATCGGCCCAAAGGAGAAAGGAGAAAAGTTTTTTGGCTTGAATGGCAACCGAGAACACCCTAGGCCCATTAGCGTTTTTGGCTTGGTTTGGGGCCAAGATGGGTTTCGGTCCAATAATGGGCCCAAAAGGTGTGGAAGTAGCCCAATAGAGGTTTTCGGTTTAAGGAGAGGGCCTAATAGAAAATTTTGATCCATTATGGCCCATATATGGGTTTTTGACCCAATGAGATTAAATGGAAAAGTTTTTGGCCCAAAAGGGGCCCAATAGTGGTTTTCGGACTTACAAAGCCCATTAGAGGATTTTTTGGCCCAAAATATTTCCTAATAGAGGTGTACGGCCCATTATGGTCTAGAAATAAATTCTCACGGCCCAATAAGGCCCAATAAGGGTTTTACGGCCCAAAAGACCAATGGGAAGGGTTACCGGCCCAATAAGGCCCATTAAGAAGGTCTTGGTCCAACAAGAGGTTTGGACTGACAACTCTTGGGCTAAGGACCAAAGTTGAGTGGAAATTAACTTATTGGGTTGAATTTTTGGGCTTTTATGAGGTTGTTTCGACCTAAATATCAATGTATGGAAGTATCAATTTAGTAGCATTGAAATTTGATTTATACCAAACGTAGTGTTGCAATGTTACACAAGAAATTATCTTGTACAAAGATAGAAATCCTAGCCCTAATTTGCTAGTTGTGACACATTCCACATAGGAGGAAGATTGGGCTTCCTAAACTTGGACAATAACGTGATATTCTCAAGTTACCCCATTTGGAAAAACATCTCAATGATCGCAACTGAAAAAATCGATTCACGGTCGACGAGATCATCTGTAACAATAAACCCTAACATCATGCAAAATCGGGATTTGGTCATAGAGGTTTTGTGTGAATCGACCTCAAAAGTAATCATAGCTTCACTCTGTTTGTAGTTTGTAGTGGAGAACGCCTTAGACTTAGACAGATAAACCAAAGGTACACATTCAACCATTGTTAGGGCTTGAGCTAGTGGAGAGTAACGCATGCATTCGATCATTGGTTTGAGAGAATCAGTGTACTTAGAAGAATCGAGATCCAAGGTTAGATTTTGGTTTGGTTTGATATTCAGCATGACATTGGAGGCGGTTTGTTCAACAATAGATGGAGTTTCAGATGAAGCCGCCATGAAATCAGTTGGAGACGACGATGAACAGTGCAGAGAAAAGAGGGTTTTTTGCCTTGAGAGATTGTCAAATCTTGAAAGTGGTGAAAGAAATCAATCGTCGATTTCCATTTTATACGTCAGGAGTGGTGAGAGAAATCAGGCAATTGACGTTTCCATATCCAGAAAAAGGTGCCTGGGATATCGTGACAGCTGTACGTGTGTCAGGCGGCGTGTAACTGACATGCGTGATGTCAGAGGTTTTCGAAATAAATGCGCCTGATTGAAATCTTATCCCTATAAAACCGCCGTTTCAATTCTGCTCATTCGTAATAAAGCCTCAATTCGCCATAACTTGTTCTCGGAATTGAAAGTAACTATTCGGAAGTGTGAAACCAGACTTTTGAAAAATCACGTGGATTTTCGTGCAAGAGTGTGCCAAAGATAAAGAAATAAAGCAAATTATATATGGGAATATGTGATGTCAATTATAAATTGACATACGAGCACTTGGATCCCGGGCAACGATCTCTTCCTACGGAGTCAAGAGAGACTCGGAAGTGTTTGTGTGGTATCCCGTTGAATTACGATCATCTGTTTGTTGAGAAACAGTGAAAGGCTTCTTTTCATTAGGCTTTAAAGCGTGGCTTTAGCTTCAACCAAATTCCGAATCTCAACATAAGTTCGAAAGTTTGGAAGAAGTACTTGTCTGACCAGTGTAGCCAGAAAAACAAGTATGCTTTAAGTTTATTTAAGTAGCTAGATAATGTAGAAATCTCAAGGAAAATAAAAACTGGATCATTTGGGAAGAAAAGTCTTGGGTTGAGAGCTTTTCGTAAAGATCAGTACAAAAAAAAATGAGATTTCAAACATGAAGGTTACGAACCATAAAGGTTTTACTCGTCAATTCAGTGGTGAAAACATCTAGAACATATTGATTATCCGTCAATTCAGAAATTGGTTTCGAATTTTGGGTTTCACTCAATTCGTGGTGACAACGAATTTAAGATCATGAAAACAGATGTTGTGTAACCATAAACCTTTGTGGTAATTGCTAAGAGTCTCGAGGGTTACATTTTTTGGAGCGAAAATGATGGAGAAATATAGGAGGTGGTTCCGAATAGAAGGGTGTACCTCTGCTATATAAGAATGACCAAGCAGTACAATCTTAGCTCATTTGAGAAGAGCAAGGTAGCTCAATGACTTATGTGAATTTATGGCCTATTTGGGAAGAAATGATTGGTGTTATCGATTCAGCAAGGCTTCAAATATAGAGTCTCAGAGGCTTTGGTCAACATGCAGTAACATGCTTTAGGGACACTTAACTAGTGTAAAGGTTCAGAATTATATACCGTCCCCATCATTCTAAATTGAGAGTAGGGTGAGCATGTACCTGCATCTAAAATACATGTTGAAAATAACACACAAATAAAATTATTTTTGTAATTTTGGGTTTTTCGGAAAAAGATAAAACGTAAATAAAGAAAATATTTTTGTGATTTTGGATTTTTCTGAAAAAAAATAAAACAGAAAAATAAGAAAATATTTTTGTGATTTTGGAATTTTCTGAAAAAGAATAAAACAGAAAAAAAAGAAAATATTTTTGTGATTTTGGATTTTTCTGAAAAAGAATAACACAGAAAATAAAGAAAATATTTTTGTGATTTTGGATTTTTCTGAAAAAAAATAAAACAGAAAATAAAGAAAATATTTTTGAGATTTTGGATTTTTCTGAAAAATAATAAAACAGAAAATAAAGAAAATATTTTTGTGATTTTGGATTTTTCTGAAAAAGAATAAAACAGAAAATAAAAAAAATATTTTTGTGATTTTGGATTTTTCTGAAAAAGAATAATAAAGAAAATTAGAAAAATAAATGTGAAAGCATAAATGAAGAGTGACTTCCGAATCAGTCATAAGATACATAATGTACAAAGGATACAAGAAATTCTGAACCGTTAGATGAACAGTGGATTCCGAGTCATTCCGAGGGCTCGCAACCATTCGGAACATGAAGAGTAGATTCCGAGTCATTCCGAGGGCCGCAACCATTTGGAACATGAAGAGTAGATTCTGAGTCATTCCAAGGGCTCAGAGCGGTTCGGAGAAAGAACACTGTCTTACTTTACTATGCTGTTTTCGGAACAAAGTCTGCTTCTATCATTCCTAAGCCTTGTAGAATTTGATTGAAGGTTTGTTCAAGTAAGGCTTTTGTAAAGATATCTGCTAGTTGATTAGAGGATCTTACAAATTGAATTTCAACATTCCCATCCTCTATGTGATCCTTTATGAAATGATTCCTCAGTGCTATATGTTTTGCCTTGGAATGTTGCACTAGGTTGTGGCATATGCGAATAACACTTTCTGAATCACAGTATAAGGGGATCCTTTTCATATTAATCACGTAATCTCTAAGCTGACTTTGAATCCATATCACTTGAGAAGTACAAGAGGTAGCTGTGATATACTCAACTTCGCGGTGGATAAGGGGACGCATCTTTGTTTCTTGGATTGCCAACTGACGAGTTTTCCAACTAGAAACTGACATCTTCCGGTTGTACTTTTACGATCAAAATCGCATCCACCAAGATCAGCATCGGAGAATGCTTGCACAAAGAAACTTGAGTTGGAGGAATACCAGATTCCGATAGAGGTCGTTCTTTTTAATTAACAAAAGATGTTCCTCACGGCATTCATATGGCGCTCACGTGGATTTGCCTGAAGCCTGACACAATAGAAAACAAAAAACACAATATCTGGACGACTGGCTGTTAGATACATTAAATAGCCAATCATTTGTCGATAAAGAGTCATGTCAGCTGCTGGTTTGTCCAAGGATGGTGTAAGCTTCTTTCTGAATGCCATTGGAACCTTGAATTTTGAATCACCCACCATTCCAAATTTCGCAAGCAAGGAATTCGTGTAGACTTTCTGCTTGATGAATATGCCCTCCGAACTCTGTCTAATATTTAAACCAAGGAAAAAGTTAATAGGACCCATTGAGCTCATCTCAAATTTAGTTTCTATCAATTTTCGGAATTCAACTAGGATTAGTGGATCCGAAAATGATGTCATCAACATAAATTTGGACAATCATTAAATGGTCACCATCTTTCTTACGAAAGAAGGTTGGGTCGACCGAGCCTTGCTTAAACTTAGATTGCTTTAAGAAATGAGTAAGGGTTTCATACCATGCACATGGTGCTTGTTTTAAGCCATACACAGCCTTATCCAATATATAACAATGATTTGGATATTTTTCATTCACGAAACCTAGTGGATGTTCCACATAGACTGTCTCTTCTAGTTCACCATTTAGAAACGCATATTTGACGTCCATTTGATAGACTTCAAAATTTTTGTGTGCTGCATAGGCAAGGAAAATCCGAACGGATTCCAACCTTGCAACCGATGCAAATGTTTCTTCATAGTCTATACCTTCTTCTTGGCAATACCCTTTTACAACCAACCGAGCTTTGTTCTGAATTACATTACCCTCTTTGTCAAGATTATTACGAAATAACCATTTTAATCCTACAACCGATGCATCCTTCAAAGTTGGAATCAATATCCATACCTTGTTGCACTAAAACTCATTAAGCTCGTCCTACATTGCTTGCACCCATTCAGAATGATCAAGAGCAATCTTTACAGTTTTGCTAAATTTTGGAGATGAACGAATTAAACATGCAAAATTCCATTTTTGAAAATAATGCAGTTTGATTTTCCTTTTATTGAGCTCTTGTGAGAACTCCAGAAGTTGCTGCTCTGATAACTTGAGATTTAGGATGATCATTGGTCCATTTCGCCAATGGAGGGTAGTTCGAATCATAGGTTGGGTCTAATTCGGCATTCACGTCTTCAAATTCTGATTAAACGTCTGAGTCATTATTTTCATTCTCATTCTCCCCCTGGAAGTTTGCATGTGACTCTACGTTTGGAATTGGATTCTCACCCTGGATTGGAATATCGTTGTTGACTCCGGGATTTGAATCCTCCCCCTGAACAGGTGTATCATTTATGGAGGTTGATGTAGAGCCCTCCCCCTAAACTGAATCATTAGAGGCTTGTGGCGAAGGTGGAATATTTGAATTCTTCGGAATTTCAGAACCCATCGGAATAGGTGGCTCATTACCAAGATCTTTGGCAGCATCATCAATGATTTTCTTCAATTCATCTTCCTTATTATCTGGAGCATTTGATTATGAAGAAATGGCCTTTTCGGGCTCATCAAACAAATTCATGAATTCCTCATAAAGATTTGAAAGTGGAATCGTCATCGGATTTGTTGAAGAAAAGATTTCCTTAGCTGGACAATTAGTCTTCTGATACTTCTTAAGATAGTTATCGTCAAACATGATATAACATGTTTCTTTTATACTTTTGGATTTCTTGTTCAGAACCCTATATGCTTTAGAAGTAAGAGAGTACCCCAGAAAGATCCCTTGTTCAACCTTTACATCGAATTCATTCCGTTGTTCTTTTGAGTTAAATATGAAACACCTGAAACCAAAGACATGAAAGAACTTAACGTTAGGTTTTCGCTTATTCAGAATCTCATAAGGAGTGATAAGAAATCTCTTATTTATTAAAGAACGATTCTGAGTGAAGCAGGCAGTTCCGATGGCATCAGCCCAGAAATATAGTGGAAGTTTCGCAAAAGATAGCACGGTCCTTGCAACTTCACAGAGAGATCGGTTTCGTCTTTCAACGACACCATTCTGTTGAGGAGTGTAAGGAGCAGAGAAGTTGTGAGAGACTCCTTTTTCACTCAAGAATTCTTCAAACACTTCGTTTTTGAATTCTGATCCGTTATCACTGCGTACGTTCCGAACAGGCTTTCGCAATTTGAGCTTGATCTGCTTGATGAAGTCCTTTAGTTTCGAAGTTGCATATGATTTTTGTCTAAGAAAATAAACCCAAGTAAATCTAGAAAAATCATCAACTATCTCTAGAATATACTTATTACCACCAATGCTCTCGATGGCAGATGGACCACAGAGATCAATGTGTAACAGTTCTAGCGGCTCGATTACTTTGGTGTTTACAATAGTTGAGTGACTTTTATGACTTTGCTTTCCTAGTTCGCATGTTGCACACAAATGTTCCTTCTCAAACTTCAGAAGAGGAAGTCCTCGTACTAGATCGCCAAGTACAAGTTTGTTGATGTCCTTGAAATTTAGATGCGAGAGCCTTTGGTGCCAAAGCCAACTGTCATCCGAAGATTCTTTCATAAGTAGGAAAATTGAAGGCTTTCCAGTGATTGGTTTTATGTTCAAAGGAAACATCTCTCCCTTTCTTTTGGATTTCAACAACACTGCCTTTGTTTTCTTCTCTATGATTTCAGATCCATCATCATCGAATGATACTTTCAGCCCTGTACCTACAACCAATTGTGAAATGCTTATCAGGTTAAGTTGCATGCCTTCCACATATGCTACCTTCCAAATGGAGAATTCGCCATTCGTAATCACGCCATATCCTTTGATCTCTCCTCTGGCATTATTTCCGAATTTCACTTTGCCACCGTCCTTTAGCAATCATAATTCCTTCAACTCTTCACTCCTTCCTGTCATGTGACGCGAACAACCACTTTCAATATATCATTCAGAGTCGTATTGTTCGTCACTCATTACCTACAAAATTTAGAGAGATTTAGGAACCTAAACTTTCTTGGGTCCTTGTGAGGTTTTCTTATAAACGGGAAAAGTTATATTCGTATCAACCCAAAAGGTTCTTTTGAGAAAAAAACTATTCTCTCCTTTGAATATTTTAAAAACCTTCATTTTATTATCACAATGATTAATCTCAACTGGAATAGTTTTCTTTGAATAAAATCCTTGTGTTTTTTAGCCATCTTCATTTCGAAAACAATTTTCTCATTTTTCAAGTTCCATTCGAATTCCTCGAGAGAAATCTTTGGTTCCGAAACTACTTTATTTTTGCCCTTAACATGTTTTATGCGTTGACAAATTTTGAAACACTTGTTTTTGGAGAAAAATTGGGTTTTGTCTTTTCCAAAGGTTTCGTTTGTTTTGAAAATGATGGTTTTAGAAAAGCTTTTGGTTGTGAAACCTATGGAGTCGAAGACTGTTGCTTTGAAAACGATTTAGGTTTCGTATTTGGAGAGGATTTTCCATTTTTATTTGCAGATATTTCTGGGTTAACAGAATTGAAAATTATAAATTTCCAGTAACATTTTCTTTCTCTTAAGTTTTTATGATATCTGGCATTCAGCTGCCTTCTCTTAGCAGTAAGTTCCTCTGCTGACTTACGAATGTTAGCCTTAGGTTTCTCTTTTATAATAGGCCTTTTATGTTGTTCAGAAGAGGTTTCACTGGGGAAATCCTTATTTCCACTTGGTCCTGCCTGATCGTAACGAAAGTCAACACGATTAAGAGGTTCCGAAACATATTTTCCTTTCGTTTTCCATGAGGTCATTTCGGTAAGACCTTTTGTTTCGTCCGAATTGTCTATTGGTCCAGACCAGAAAAATTCGTCACAACCATCAACATTATAATTATTAACAATGGACGTTAGTTCTAATGTTTCGTTTTTGTTCAGTCCGGTTTTTACGAAAACTTGATTAGAGACAGTTTGAACTTTCGGAAATATAGTGGCTTTTGCTTTCAAAACATCCGAACCCTTATTTTCAACAACACGGATATATTCAATTGAATTTTCGGAAATTAACTTTTTCTTTGGTTCAGATTCATTTTGTACAGATGTTGAACAATCAATCTCACCCTCTACAGAAATCTCACTCATGTCGCTTTCGTCAAATTCAGAACCATTTTCAGCATCGAAAGTATTTTCCGAACTCAATTTTGTGCATAACGAGTCAAATTTTTGCACAATATCAGATTTAATATGTTCTTTATCATTTTCATCCAACATTTTTTTAACATGCTTTTATGTTCTTTGGACTAAATATATGCTTCAATTTTGTCAATTCCAATTTTGTAAGATTCAGAAACATCATCAGAGGACACAATGGATTCGAACTTATAACACCCAACATAAATTTCATCCTCTCTCAACTCGAGAAAGGGTAAAATTATTTTGTGTATATTTTTACCTATTTCACAATCAAGATGCAGTTGAGTGATGTTGAAATATAAACGTTTTGCAATTAAACAGAAAATGTTTCTTTGTTTCAAAAGTGCTATATTGTCTTTCTTAATGTAAATGAAATCATCTTTTGACCTAGTTAGCTCTAACTCCAATTTCTTTATCCACATCATTCTCTCTTTAATTTTATTCGTTACCCTGCTGATTTGATCACTTAGGTTAGAATTACTTAGACGTGTTCTCTTTAAACTATCGCTAAAATTAGTGAAAGTATAATTTAAAGCATCTAATTCAGATTCGTAATGAGAAATACGAATATTAAGAGATTGAAGAATGGAGTGTACCTTACTGATGACCTTCTCGCATTCGCTCACCTGTTCAGAAACAGGTCTCGCAGCAAAACAATTATCAGAGGGCTCTTTGCCATCGGTTACGTATCCCCACTGTTCCGAGACCCCGATCTGTACCATCAGACACCTTCCTTCATACTCAGGCACTCTAGACTTCGCTACAAATATCCACCATGTGTGGGCTTCTGAACCTCATCATCTTCAGAATCAGTGGACCAAACTTCAACACTGCCAAATTCATCACCAACTTCCTGCACGATCAAAGCAGGTTTCACATTCCCAACATTCTTTTTATTCAAATTCTCTATCTTCCGAAGATAGTAGGCTTCATCTTTCTCATCCTCCTTCTTCTCATTCAACCTTCTTAAATCTCCCAACAACTTCTTCTCTTGTTTTTCTTCATCCTTTTGAGAGTTCTTAAAGCTCTCATGCTTTTGCTTGTCCGGGTTGGAGTTTCCCAGTCTGTTCTTGTTCTTGAAACGTCCAAAGTTCTTTTTAGCAAACTTCTTGGGATTCGATACCAACAGAGCGTATTCTTCTTTCATAATATCACAATCCGAGAGGTCGGATTTGAAATCTTCTTCATCAACCTTTTTACCTTTTGCAACTAGGGCTAATGATGCCATGCCAGACACAAGATTTTCTTCCTTCGCCACTTCATCTTCATGGGATCTTAGAATTCCCACGAGCTTTGCCAACGTGTAGCTCTAGAACTGTTCAAGAGATTTTACTGTGGATACTACTAATTTCCATTCAGCTCTCAAGCCATTAATAAAGGTGACTTTTTGCTCTATCATTTCACGCTTGATCTTATGTTTTAACATCCTGCTCAAGAGATGATTAAAACGATTAAATATTTGATCAAGTTTCTATTCTGGATTTTGAACAAAGGCACCAAACTCTGATAAAAGAAAAGTTTGTACATAATGTTGTAGATCTGCGTCGCTTGAGTAGAGTTCCTTTAACCTATCCTAGATTTCCTTGGCCGTATCACATGCACTCACCAGACGAAACGTGTCTGGAGGAAGAGCGAATCTGATTATTCTCATTGCCTTGACATTGCTTAAAAGCTTTCTTTTTCATCTTGAGGAGTATCTTTATGATCAACCAGAATTCCATTGTAGTCAGCTTGAGTCTTGACGATCTTTATCGTAGCCGTATAAGAGAAAGTCTGTTGCATCATAGCCTCCCATATGGTTGATCCATGTTCTTCAAGAACTAGAACGTAATCTTCGAAGTGCAGCGCCCAGACCTCATAATCCTGCAGGAAAAGGATTGGGATTGTGGTAGTAGATCTGATGCTGCTGGACAGATTGAAGGAAAGAGTATCGGGATCTTCTGGTTGCATGATGTTGATTCACAAAAACCTGTATGGAATCAGATGTATAAAATAATAATCGAGTTTAGGGCAAAACAAGGACCCAGATCTAACGTCTACAGTCGATGAAAACGATGAAGACGACAGGAATAGATCCACCAGAAACTTAAAACCCTAATAATACTCGACAGAAGATTTGCATATGAGTTACACAATCTCCTGCTCTGATACCAATTGATGAAACAATAACTTAAAGATCGATAGATTCCAAACAGAACATTGAATCAAAACAGTAAGAAAAATGATCAAATGTGTGTCGAGTGCTTTATAATCAATGCCTTAGAAGAGTTCGACGAGAACTTTTCTGTAAAAGCAATGTAGGGCAATATCACTGATAACCCTAAAACGATACATGCATGCACATTAAATAGTCTAACCCTAATAGCATCAAGACTCGGGTGGACATGCCCAACCCGTTACAAAATAGACTATTCTAGTATAAAACATTTGACACACACTTCTTAACCCAACAATTGGTCTGAAAGATGATATTAGTTTTAGTAGCTAAATAGTTATTTTTGAAACTTGTAACAGAATAAATGTAATTCACTTTTGGTGATTAAATTATGGAGATTTATTTATGAGTTGGATTAGTACCTTCTGTCCATTATTTATTTTGTGTTTCATCTTGCATGTTTTACTTCCAGAATAATTGGATTATTCAAACATCCATAGTCGATCATACTTTCGGAAGTAGTGAATTATAGGGTGCGAAATGTCTAGTGAGATGTCGAAAGTCTTTTTGGTTTGTGTAGGTACAAAGTCTAGTACTTCAATGTGTATTTATATTTGAAGGCACGTTATGATGTCGAAGTTGAATGTATAGTCCTTACATACTTTTTGAGCGTCTGTAACACTCTATAAATAGAGTTTGTATAGAAGTAGAGAGTAGCTTTTGGGCATGTTTGTTCTGATTCTCTCTCAAGAACTTTTGTATTCATTCAGACAATTAATGAGCTAAACAAGTATTGTTTATGATCGTGTTCTTAATACTTTATGTTATTGATTTGATTTTCTAAACTCTATTTAAACACTCTACAATTGGTATCAGAGCAAGATACATTCATTCAATACAGTTTTCTCGCACTTTTTCAATAGTTTTGAATCGCTCTTTCTGATTCAAAGTTTTTAGCATTATTGTTTAACAAAACTTGTGTTAATTGATTGATTTGTTTCGATTCTGCAATCAGTTTGGTAGATCGAGTGTTTCCTAATCTTTTTTTGGTTGATTCATTCATTAGATCTCTTTTCTGAAATCAATCGTCACTTTTTTCCGTACAAAAATGGCAAATTTCAACATGAACACCATGTCAAGATTTTCTCATCTACTTGGATCTTCCACGAAGATTCCAATGCTCACTAGAGTATTATGAGCAATGGGCAGATCGTATGGAGGATTATCTCAACAGAATCGATGAAGATCTCTGGCGATGCATTACTAGAGGAAATTATCGTCCTGAAAGGCTTGATCAAGTCAAAAATGCAGGTTCATCCACTAGAATGACAGCACAAAAGGATAAACATGAGGCTAATGATAAGAAATGTGTTCGTGAACTTCGCGGTGCTCTTCCATCGGTTGTTTACAACTATGTCCGAGGATGCAAGACTGCAAAAGAGATTTGGTATAATCTGAGAGAAAAGTATCAAGGAAGTGAAAAGACCAAGAAGAGTTCGGTGAAACAATGCTTGTTGGAACTAGGCGAATTCAAGGAGAAAGATAACGAAACCATTAAGCTGTATTATGATAGCTTGAATGAGTTGATATTTAAGTGCAATCGCTATGGTGTTACTCGTTCAACTCTTGAGTACAACCTTACCTTTCTGATGGGGCTGCGAAAGGAGTGGAGAAACATAAGTCTGATGATCAAAACTGTCACACCCTGTTAAAGCGAAATCATGAAGGGTGACAGGCTAAAGTCTCACAACACAAGGTAAATAGGATTACCAACCATAATCATTGAGCATTTTATGTTTACATCATATTCGCAACAATAATTACATTTTAGTTCCGTACTACATAGTCTAGTACATAACAAGAGCAATAAACATAAATTATTGTGGCGTCTTAAATTGGCTCACTGACCGTTTCCTGAAAAGCATGCAAAAACGAGGGTCAACTATAAAATAGTTGGTGAGTTCACAGATTTATAAAGGTACAACATTTCAGTAAGAAAATATAGATTTTTTCAGCAAATGTTCCAACTCTAAATGAGTGTTGAATGCCAAAGCACTTCGTTCACAACCAAGCCTAACGACCATTCTCGCCCCATTCCATCATGTTCATGGTTCTCATAATGTCAGTGCTGGGTTCCTATGGTGCACATTCAACCCTAATTGCTTTGTATCTAGGTTTTCCTCAAGTTATACATGAAAATAAATTTTCCAAAGCAAGAACCCTAATCTAGCATACATGAAAAATGAAATCTAATCATATTAGGGTTTAGAAGAATACCTTTCTTGTTGATTGCTTGATCTTGACCTTCAAGAGATTAGTGCCTCAAGTGCTGCACCTCTAGTGGAGACACAAACACCACAAGCAAAGAATGAGGAGAAGGAGAGGTAGAAATCGGCTAGGGTTTCGTCTATAGAAGCAGTGGCCGTAATCTGAAGGCTGGGGGGTTCCTTTTATAGTTGAGGCTGCTAGGGTTTTACAATTAGAAACCCTAATGCCCTTGCTTAGGCCCTAAGCAATCCACAGACCCACATGATAGGCCTTGGACGAAAACTCTATGCGCTTCCCATAGATTTTCGTCCACCCCATATAAAGAGGATCCATTAGCCCAAACTACGACTATTACTGATTTACATAATCAGTCCCCGTTCTTTTAATCAGTCTCTTTTGATCACTAAATTAATTCCAAATTAATTTCTGATCAATACTAATTAAATAATATGATTTCTCAATTAATTTATTATTCTTATAATATATTAATAAATCATTAATTAACCTCTTTCTCCAAAACTCATCCTATCAAACTGCTATGGTGAAGGAAACCTTAAAGGACGATGCTACTATCGGGTCAAGTACATACCAATTATAGTTATGGGCTTAGACATCTAATCCAACAGTCTCCCACTTGGATAAGTCTAATAACTATAACTGCAACTATGACTTCAAAATCCGATTAGCAATCGTAGCTCTCAAAAGTCGTTGTCAAACTCTGACCTAGTCAATGACGCGTCCTTTAGATAGGGGATCATATAATCCTCCGTCCTGCAAGATATCGTGTGGACAAAGAAATGGAACACAATCATTCTCAATGCCCAAAAGTTTGTTTCCCGACTTCTAATTTGTTTGACAAAGAACTTAATATAACACATAAATTCAGTCCTGACAGGGCCCGACACATAAGTCAACACAAAATCATCGAGGGGCCCAAGATATCGCTTTTACCCTCCTAGGATAAAAGGAACAGATAAACTTTGACTTATATGCTTGTACTATTTGCTTATCAAAATGTACACAACAACACGTTTTATAACATCAAGTTACTGATGCGTTTACGCATTATCAATGCACAAACAACTCGCAAACAATAACTCATATATCTCGGTTTAAAGATTATATGATATTATCGTCTCACAATCACCCGTGATAAATTCCATGAAGTGATTCACATGAGCGTGGGTTTAATCCAATACTCAAATCTTATTTCAGAAGTACTCATGCACGTTGCAACAAACCTTTTCCATGTCTAAGCACTTAGACAATCTACAACCAATTCATGACAGTCTTGTCTCATTACTTACTTCCAAAATATGATCGACTGTGGATAATATGAACAATCTAATTTTTCAGGAAGTAAAACATGCAAAAGTTAAACAATAGTAAACAATCGACACAAGATAGTAAACAATACTTATATATAAATCTCCATTATATAATCACCAAATGTCAATTACATTTATCTATTACAAGTTTCTAAACATCTATCTAATCACTAAAACTAATATCATCCTTCAGACCAATGCTCCTCGCATGCTGTAAGTGCTTAACCCTGCTCAGACCCTTTGTAAGGGGATCTGCTGGATTCTCCTCTGACGATACCCTCTTAACTATGACGAGTCCCTCTTTTACCCGATGTCTGATGAAGTGGTATTTTATGTCGATGTGCCTGGATCTACCATGATCCCTTGGTTCCTTGGTTAAGGCAACCACTCCTTCGTTATCACAGAAAATCTCCATAGGCTCCTTTATGGCTGGTATAACTCCAAGGTCCCCAATGAAGTTCTTCAACCATATTGCCTCCTTCGACACTGCGCTCGCTACTATGTACTCTGATTCGCACGTTGAACCAACCACTTTCTCCTGCTTGGAAATTTTCCAGGTAAATGCTCCTCTATTTAGGGTAAATACCCAGCCCGACTGAGAGCGGAAGTTATCTCTGTCGGTCTGAAAGTTGGGGTCAGTATACCCTGTCACTCTCATGTCATCACTCCTACCAAGTGTAAGGACCCAGTCCTCAGTCCATCGTAGGTACTTAAGAATGTTCTTAACTGCTTTCCAATGAGCTCTACTTAGGTTCCCTTGATATCGGCTAACCATGCTTAACACATAAGCCACATCAGGGCGAGTACATGTCATAGAGTACATGATCGAGCCAACTTCAGAAGAATATGGTACTCGACTCATTTTCGCTATCTCGGCATCGATACTCGGACTCTGAGTCTTACTCAGCTTGGTATTGCTTTGGATTGACAGTTCCCCTTTCTTGGAATTCTCCATGTTAAAATGTTTCAACACCTTTTCCAAGTAAGTACTTTGGCTAAGTCCTATTAGTCTCCTACTTCTATTTCTTAAAATCCTTATCCCCAAAATGTAAGCAGCTTCTCCAAGATCCTTCATAGCGAAACATTTCCCAAGCCAGGACTTAACCTCCTGCAAGGTCGGGACATCATTTCCTATGAGCAGTATGTCATCAACAGACAACACTAGAAACCTAACTATATTCCCACTAGCCTTGACATACATACAAGACTCATCATCGCTTCTCGAAAATCCCAACTCCTTGACCTTCTCATCAAAACAAAGATTCCATCTACGAGACGCTTGCTTTAATCCATAGATGGATTTCTCAAGCTGGCACAATCTATTGGGATACTTAGCATCTACAAAACCCTCTAGCTGACACATGTAAACATCTTCAGACAACTTCTCGTTAAGGAAGGCAGTTTTGACATCCATCTGGCAAATTTCATAATCAAGAAACACAACGATAGCCAACATAATCCTGATAGACTTGATCTTGGCCACTGGTGAGAAGGTCTCATCATAGTCAACCCCCAGGGTTTGAGTAAAGCCCTTCGCAACCTGCCGTGCCTTGAACGAGTACACTTTCCCATCCATTTCGGTCTTCTTCTTGAAGATCCACTTGCACCCGACCGTCTTACGACCCGGTACATTGTCAACCAAGTTCCAAACTTGATTGTCATACATGGACTGAATCTCGCTGTCCGTTACTCTTTCCATTTTGTAGACTCCGGGCCCGCCATGGATTCCTTGTAGTTGTTAGGTTCATCCAAATTTATTAGTGTACTATCACTGATAAACGTATCACCTTCAGCAATCATATGGAAACCATACAACACAGGTGGAACACTAACTCTACTGGAACGTCTCAAAGGTAAGGACTCGTCAACTGGTTCAACGGGAATCTCTTCCTCAAGTTGAGTGCTAGTGTTAGAGGTTCCTTCACCGCTTGACTCTTGAAGCTCTTCAAGATCAATTTTCCTCCTACTGTCCTCTTGGCATATGAGTTCTCTTTCACGAAAAACCCCTCTCCTTGCTATGAAGACCACGTTGTCACTAGGTCTGTAGAAAAGATATCCAAAAGATTTATGTGGGTAGTCGTTGAAAATACACCACTCACTACGAGGTTCAAGCTCGTCGTGAGTCTCTCGTCTTACGAAAGCCTTGCAACCCCAAACCTTGATATGTGCCAACGAGGGAACGTTCCCTGTCCATATTTCGTGAGGTGTTTTGGCAACCTTCTTAGTTGGGACTAGATTAAGGATATGGGCGACAGTCTCTAAGGCATACCCCCAAAATGAGATAGGTAACGAAGCTTGACTCATCATGGAATGAACCATGTCCAAAAAGGTTCGATTATGGCTCTCAGCTACACCATTGAGTTGCGGTGTCCAAAAAGGTTCGATGATGGCTCTCAGCTACACTATTAAGGATATGGGCGACGTCAATTGTGAAACAATTCCACATTCCTTAAGATAGTCGTGGAACTATATACTAAGATACTCACCACCCCTATCAGATCTGAGCATCTTTATCTTCCTGCCCAATTGATTCTCCATTTCTTGCTTAAACTCTTTGAACTTTTCAAAGGTTTCTGACTTGTGCTTGATTAAGTAGATATATCCATATCTGCTATAATCGTTGGTAAAAGTCACATAGAAGCGGTTAGCATCCGCTGTGGTGGATCTGAAGGGCCCACACACATCTGTGTGTATGAGATCCAATAATCCCTCACCTCTTTCACAAGTGCTAGTGAAAGGTGATTTAGTAATCTTTCCAAGTAAACAAGATTCGCACGTGTCATCTGACTTTAGGTCAAATGACTTCAAGACTCCATTCTTTTGGAGTTGGGCTATGCCCTTCTTATTGACATGTCCAAGACGACAAAGCGCTTCTTATTGACATGTCCAAGACGACAAAGCGACAAGCATGCCTTGTCTAAACCATTAGACGAATCGATATGCAACACATTATTTCCCAAGTTGTCTACAACCATCACAGTTTCATATACACCATTACAAGGCAATGCTTCAAAATATAAAGTATCATTATAGAAAGCACTAATAGATCCAACTTCATTATTAAATGAAAATCTAAAACCTTGTCTGTACAAACTATGAAAAGAAATAATATTCCTCGTCATCTCTGACGAGTAGCAACAATCATTCAAATCTAATCCTAACCCACTACTAAGCACTAAAGAGTAAATCCCTGATCTTGGTGACAGGCGACGATTTCCTATTCCCCATTATCAGGTTCATCTTCCCATGCTCCACATCCCTACTTCTTTTTATCCCCTGCAAATCAGAACAAATGTGAAAACCATATCCTGTATCAAGGACCCAAGAACTAGCATGTGATGAGTTTTTAGATTGAATAGTATAAATACCTACGAAGGAGGGATTTATCTTTCCATCCTTGATGTCCTGCAAGTATTTTGGGGCAGCTTCATTTCCAATGCCCCTTGTCGTTACAGTAGAAGCATGTTGCTTCTTTAGGATCAGATGAGGGAGTGGCAGAACCGGATTTACCTTTGGATCATTTGAAGAGGATCCATTATGGGACTTTCCCTTGTGGCTCTTAGAGGGAGCTTTCCTCTTCTTCCCTTTTCCATGTCCTATAGCGAGGACCGGGGCAACAGCAGTAGGGGTGGACTCGACAACTTTTCCTTTAAGTCCACTTTCAGCAGTTCTTAACAAACCTTGAAGCTTTCTCAAGGTGACTTCCTCCTTGTTCATATGATAAGTCATCTTGAACTGAGATATGCACTCACGGTTCCGGGCTTAGACATCTAATCCAACAGTCAGTTCACAGAGATATGCACTCACGGTTCTGGGTAAGTGGGGGCTGTCTACCCCAAATAGCGCTATCCATAAGACCGTTGGCTCGAAATACGAGTTAATAGGTTGTAGTTCGGTTATCGGGGACTTAACACACAAAGTTCATAACAAGTTCATATAACAAAGTTCATATCAAGAGTTCATAACATAAAGCTCATAGCACAAGTTCATAAAACAAGGATCAACAAGTTCATACAACAAAGCTCCACAAGTTCATAGAATAGTACGGATAGCTCATAATACAGTAGCATGCTTTCCACCCTAAAACATAAAAACAGTAAAAAGGGGTCTGTGAATACTCACTATGGGGAGTTTGCGGTTCGCGCTTCATGGTTCAGTGTTGTAGAGATAGATTTCTACTAGTTCCCTACAGAACAAATAGTTTCTAGTGAGATACAATTCACTAAGCCATAATCTAGTAAGTACTTAGCCCACTAGCGATGTTACAAAGTGCACAAAGTTCGTTCGGTTCATTATCGGGTAAATATTGGATTTGCGGTGCCTTGTGTTCAAAAATCCACAAATACATGAATATGAACTCCAAAAATTACAAAAATATATTGTCTAGTTCTAACAGAGGGTATGGTTGTTCATAAATTTTATAGTAATTTTTGAAGGTTATTTTATATTTATTTGTAATTTAAGCCTAAATAATATAAACAAATTAGAAATAAATAGTAAATAGTTGTAAAAATTCCCAAATTAATTTCTAAAGGTTCTAATAATGTTCATAAATCTGGGAAAAATATTGGTTTGTGCATTTGAATACCAAGACCCGGTTTTGTAAATTCATGCTCTAATTCAATGAAAAATTAGAATAAAATACCAAATAGTGACCAAATGGTATGAAAATTTAGGTGGAATCCTTAACTTATACATAAGTTATTTCTATAATTTTTCAGATTTTTATCTCATTTGTAAGTATTTATTTTGAATATTTTTGGCCATTAAATCCTTATTTTTGCAGAAAGATAAAGAATTTGTTCTAGGATTTGGGGTTTTACAGAACATCTCTTGAAAACATGAAATTACATAAAAAAAATTCTCAAAATTATTTCAGAGCTAAATGGGGGTATTCAACCCCAACAAGTTATGAAATATAACACTAGCAAATGCATGAGTTCCAAATGCAGCTGAAAGTTCAATAATTTGTGTAGAAACCTCTATAATGTTTTAATTCATGAAATTCTAAGTCTTTTGAGATAGATGTGTGAAGTTCCTAAAATAACTTTCTCCAGGTTTACTGTGGGGTTTAAGGGCCTTGATCATGTAATGAAAAACTAGTGGTCATAGAAAAGTGTTGTTTAAGCAACTGTTTTGTAAAACTCGTCAAAAATCGAATTATTATTGTTTTACAGTGAGACCACTTGGGTTCGAAAGTTAACTCAGAGAAATATGTCTCAGAAAAATAATATCGTGATTTAGTTGAGTAATGAGTGAGACAAGGAAGTTCAAAGTCAGGTAAAGAAATCTGGTAGACTACATGTATGCTAGTGGGTTAGAAAAGTGAGCTTTAATCATGACTTTGAGAAAATATTTTAAAATATTTTAAAGATATCAAGATTCATTCATGTTATAGCCATGTTTCTAAAGACAAAATTGTTTTTAAATGATCAAAAACAAACATGCATTTAAGTACAAAATGTTTGTTCTCAAGAAATCTAAAAAATGGGCTTGATGTTCTTAACTTGAAAATCGATTTTAGGCTAAGGTCAAGAACATGCAACCTTATTTTTCACACATTCATGGTGTCAAAACACATCCATGATGTTCTAAAAACCATTTCAAACATAAGAAAACGGATTTTGAAGAAGATGAAGGAGTAGAATCCGATTTTTGAAGTTGTAAGAGCATGCATGGGTTAATCTTTGATCTTAACATTGGTTTGATCATGGATTATCACCATTTTTAATACATGCACCATGTGATGGTGATAATCTAAAAACATCAAGATGAAAGGAAAGATTCTAGCGTTTAAAGGGCATAAAATCCAATGATGAAGAGAAAACAAACTAAAACTTGCATCAAGATGAAGAGAATGATGGAGAGAGTGAAGTCTCTTACCTTGACTTCGATTTTGAGGCATCAAAAACACTCAAATATCTCATTATTTTCATGTGTTGAAGGCTGATTTTTGGTGGAAAGAGTTGAGAGAAGTAGATAGTGTTTTTAGAGAAAAGAAAGAGATAAAGTGAATTTTTGTCTCTCTGGATAGACCATCTCCCTCCTCGTCTCTTTGGGGCTATATACTCCACCCAAATCGGCCACAAAACTCCAAATATGTGAGCTAACATGTGAAAAATGAAATGGGAAAATATCTACCAAAGAAGTTGCTTCTAAGAACGGGTTTACTCTCTCAAAGGGACATGCAAAATCTGACCTCAGGATTTTGCATCATGGGAGCAAGGGATAAAGAGTGAGAGAGAGAAAAAGAGAGAGAGAACCTATGAACAAAATTTGGGAGAATATAAGGGATTAAAGAGGCTTTGAAAGTCTCATTTTGAATAAATATGGCCTCTAAATCATTTTTATAAAAATCATCTTTAGTTTTTATAAATACTCCATGTATTTTTATAAACTTCCAAGAGTTTATTTCTTGGTTTTTATTCAAGTGTTTTGTTTTTAGAAATATGTTCATAAACTTGTATTCTCTTGAATTAAATTATAAAAATGATAACTTATAGTTTGATTTTTATAAAATCAAATTTTATATTTCAAATAAATGAAACAAGGGTTCACATATGAATGTAGGATTAGACAATCCTTGAATTATACTTTTGACTCATAATTCAAATTATAATATTTGGATATTATTTCCAACTTGTAATCAAATCAAATCATGATTTAATTAAATTGCTTTTGATAAGTACATAAACTAGTTCAGCACGTCATATGTTCCGATTAATAAATTTGGGTATTTAACTTACCCTTGGGTCGTGATCTATTGAACATGGTTTTGTGTTTTGTTTTGAGATTGAACATTGGCACTTTACAACCTAGTTGGAGTATTCGCATATCAATGTACCTACTTAGTACAAGCTAAGTTACACTACTTGTTCCGAGGGGTCTATTAAGTCGGAATCTAGCTCAACTTGTTGCATCTAAAGCCAAGTTATGTGCACGTATGGATTTGACAAGGTTCTAGATGAGTACTAACGTGAGTTTAGACGGATGTCACAGTCTCCCCTAGTTGAGGGAATTTCATCCTGAAATTTAACTGGCAGTACCACCGGTTTATACGTAGAAAAGAATTGAGGATATTTGTTCTTCATGAAATCATCCCGTTCCCATGTAACTCAGGTTCGTGCTTAA
Organism: Lactuca virosa; assembly: GCF_052849685.1. Classification (NCBI taxonomy): domain Eukaryota; kingdom Viridiplantae; phylum Streptophyta; class Magnoliopsida; order Asterales; family Asteraceae; genus Lactuca; species Lactuca virosa. The sequence continues at coordinate 249,597,207 of NC_136434.1, forward strand.
AATTCCAACGAACTTTCACAATTGGGATTCTGCTTAGTTTAAGCTGCTTAACTTCTTGATTGATGATTTCTATGGGTTCATCCATGAATTTTAATCGATTATTGATTTGGAGGTCCTTGAGAGGTACGTTCAGGGACTCCTCCGCGAAGCACTTTTTGAGGTTCGGCACATGGAATATGTCGTGTATCACACTAAGTTCTTCTGCTATCTTGAGCTTATATGTCATTGGACCGATCATTTCAATAATATAGAAGGGTCCTGCATAGCGAGGAATTAGTTATCCTCTTTTTCCAAAGCGTACAATTCTTTTCCATGGCGATACTTTTAAAAGTACTTTATCTCCTATTTGAAATTCCAAGGGTTTCCTACGCTTATCAACATAGCTCTTCTTACGATTGCAAGCACCTTCCAGTCTATCATGTATTATCATAATTTTATTGGTGGTTTCTTGAACTATATTAAGCCTCATTAATTGGTATCGCCAATTTCCAATGAACAAAGTGGTGATCCACACTTAATCCCGTACAGTGCTTCGTAGGGGAGCACATTTAACACTGGCGTGATAGTTGTTGTTATAGGAAAACTCAACTAATCGTAAATTGGTGTTCCAGCTACCTCCTAAACTATGGGCTCAGAGTATGTTTTCCAAAGTGCAGATAGTTCATTCACTTTCCCATCCATTTGAGGATGATCAGTAGTACTTATGTTTAATCGTGTACCGAGGCTTTCTGAAGTGACTACCATATTTGTGACACAAGGATAATCTCTATCCAAAATAATGGAAATAGGTACTCCATGACGTATTACGATCTCGTCTGCGTAAATCCAGGCAAGATTTTCCATTCGGTAATCTCCTCGAATGGGAAGGAAGTGTGTAGATTATGCCAATAGATCCACATCTACCCAAATCGGATCGTACCCTTTAGCAGTCCTAGTAAATCTCCAATAAAATAAATTGTAGATACCACTTGGTGGTTTGAATACCTTATATATATCACTAGAGGATCGGAAGCATCGAGACCATCAAGCACTTGGAGTGCTAAAATTATTAATGGCGAAGGATGTGCATACATCCTTGCCAGTGTGGAGACAACCCACAATTGGAGATGAGCATTGTCCAAAATGCATGAAACATCCTCTACTACAAACAAGGTGCACTTAATTCGTTGGCTGTTGTCACACCCCGGCCGTCGGCGGAAACACCGGGCGGTGTAACGTCATTCCTTGTATCATAGTTATCAAATATATATTGAACAGTACAAAAGAATTATTGTAAATTACGTACCTTTATTGATAACAGAAAGTTATATTATTCCAGCTTATCAAGTTCCTAAAAACACATGCGTTTTGAAAATACGTCAACATAAAGTTGGTGAGTTAACAGGTTTTGACTCTGAGTAAAGATAGTACTTTTTCCCAAGTTGGAAAAGTATATAATATAGTTTGAAGATATCATTTTGACTCATACTTGTTTCTAACATATAGCATATATATCCTAGGTATAATGGTTTACTTACCAAATAAGTAGTATACCTATAAGTCTCATATACTATGAATATAAGTGTTTGTAATTCCATACAAACGTAGGTTACTACGTATAAATCTTATTTCAATTCTATACGAGTAAAAATGGCTATGTATAAATCTTATTTTAATTCTATACGAGTAAAAACGGCTACGTATAAATCTTATTTCATTACTATACGAGTATGTAGTATAGGTATAGTTGTCTACTTAATGACTAAGTAGTATACCTACAAGTTCCTTGTACTTATAGTATAAGTGTTTGGGAAACTTATACTTAACATTCATACTTGTATATCGACAAAGTATAATGCTTCTAAAGTTGTGCTACCATGAGTCCGTAAACGCGGCTGTATAACTAGTTTCAAACCTCCGCTTGATGCTACAAGTTTCGCATCTTAAGATAAGTTCCACACGCTTCATCAACGTGGGAACAATAAAAAAATAAAGGATAGTTCGTCACTCGCTTAAGTTTGGTTGTAGCTAGCAACCACAAGTGGGGTTGTCAACCCGTATCTTATTCATACACGACTTCCTCGCTCGCACGGGATTAGAGGTTACAGGTCAGAGGATTTTACCTAAGATTTCCAATCTTTGTTGATGAATACAATAACTCATGTAGACTTGTTGAGTTCCATTAGTTCTAGTAGTAAAATCATATTCGTGTCTAAAACCCTAAGTTATTTGACTATGCTTTAAGCATTACTCCTAATATTTATAATACTTAGGCAGTACAACAGCTATAATTTGAGTTAAAACCAGGTTTTATCTTGACATAAAACCAACAATAGCAACATACTTAGTAAGTATATATAGAACTCCTGGATATACCTTCAGGGTTATATTAATAACATAATAGGTTTTATCTTGACATAAAACCAACAATAGCAACATACTTAGTAATTAGTATATAGAACTTCCGAGTATAACTCCGGAACTATATCCCACACAACATATATATAGAACTCCCAAGTATAACTCAGGGTCTACATTAGTATAATATCATGCTAACAAGTTTACGATAGTTGTATGTTTTCAAAATATCAGATTCAAAAGAACTATATCCCGGTTAATATAACTATCTATGTTGATACAAATATACTATAATATAGACATAATATTAACTTAAATACAATATTTAGCATGCGTTTCCCCCCGAAAGCATTAGAAAGTGGGGTCATGAAACTCACCCTAGTACCGTGATTTTATGTAATCTAATTAGAAACGGTCAACGGTTCGAGATCGTCGGGCTCGGGATGCGAAATGGCCTCCAAAAACGAGAGAGAAAGAAGAGAAATGGTGTAAGGAAAGCTTATGGCCAAACTTGCTATTTATAGGCTGATTTTTGGCCCGAACGACGTGAGAATGATAGGCTCACGTCGTGAGCTATGAGAAGAGTCATCCCGTAGTCTTCCCAGGTGTTTTCTAGGCTCGATTAGTGTCCTGCATCGTCCTCACGTCGTGAGAAAACCTTGCTCATGTTGTGAGCTTTTGGGTTATCGTTCCGTAGGCTCCTAGTTTCAAAATGTGGCATTTTGACTCCTCACGTTGTGAGTTTTTATGCTCACGTCGTGAGCTCAGTCAGATTAGGGTTTCTGACAGCTGTATCTTCGGAAGGTCGTAACTTTTGCATACGAACTCCGTTTTTGACGTTCTTTATATCCACGCATAGGTATTTACGAGTACTACAACTCTCTTTTGGACTCCAATAGCTAATTCTAAGTGTATTTTAAATTCCTCTTATTATAGAGATTTATAGTGTTAGGGTTTATCATAACTTATTCACGCGAAGTCAGATTTAGATGTTCACTATATTTTTGGAATCGTATGGACGTATACTTTGAGTTGTATCATAAATTATATATGAAAGTTCATACTTTAACATGAATTACATAGTACTTTTATCACATTACTAGTTTAACAAAATCACATTACATGATTGGCATAATCACATGTGATTGTTATTGACCTATTTTGACTGGTGCTACAGCTGTGGAACATGAATGTGAAAGGGTAGCTCTGTGTCCATTATTGTGAATAAGCACAACTTAATTACCTGAAGACTAGCCTCTGTTGATGTTGGTTGAGAAGATGTAGTCTTGTTATTGCAACTATTATCATTTACTTGATAGTTTGCCTAGTACAGGGGCAATAGGTAGCAGCTCCATTAGGGTTGGATAACTAAAATTTTAAAGCTTTCATGATTGGATCCTTGATAAGGACATGTATAGATAGAGTTCCAAGGGAAACATCAAGTCGGGGTGAAGATGTTAACTAAACAATTGGAAAGACATCTCATATTGGGACTCTAACGATAACCAGAGCTTCTGATGTAAGAGTACGAAAGAGGTGAATGCTGCAAACGATTCTCATGATGATGCTCTTATTTACTGTAGTAACGACTCGATAGAATTCTAATTAGTAAGACATAGGGTGTCGCTTCCTTCTAGTCATTTCATAAGTTCCATGAAGAATCCCATGAACTGCAACGTGATAGTTTGAGTAGCACACAATATGAGCTGAAGTATCATTCTCATTGGGGATGCGGTCCCCAAAGCAACCTTTGGTACAAATTTACAACTTGCGGAAGGTCAAGTTCTTTCCAGTCCTTAAGAGAATGTCGATAAATGTATACTAACTCGACGGAGAGGGTCACCAAGCTATTTATGGTGGTTAGCCATGTAAAGCAACATAAAGAAACTTAGTGGTTTCTAGAGATCATAAAAAGGGTACGTTCTATATGGAGGAAGCTTCTACTTCATGGAAGTAAACACTCCAAGTATGACAAGAGCGATGCTAGAAATTCCGTAAGGAAACTAATTAAGTTGTTGTTAAAAGCGGATAGTGAGTATTTTGAAAATGACCCAAGGTTTGATACTATGTTTTTCTTAACACATAGAAAGTTGCATTAAGGGAAAGAAATAATAGGCTTGGGTCAAGAAGCTAAGCGTAAAATGTCCAAAAATCCATGCTCCTTGTTTAAATTTAAAATTGATTTATAAAAACTCTCAGAAAAAGAGATAACATACACTTGGCGTGTCAATTACAATAAAAACATATTAGGACCAAAAGAGTAAAATTGATTTAAAATTGGAAACTTTCATGATTTATAATACGAAAAGTGACATAAAAGAGTAAATTAAGAGATGTTTTGAAATCAACGTTCTGGTAATGTAATATAAACATATTAGGACCAAAATGTTCTGAAATGACATGCTCAAACTTAAGAAATCATATTTAGGAAAATGGAATACTTAAATGAGAAAATTGTCAAAAATGTCAAAGATGATTATTATGCCCTTACGAAGCATACATGAATATTGAAATGGAAATCCAGTGCTAATGTAATAGCTAGGAATGAAGTCAGAGATACAGTTTCGAATAGTGAGTACGCACTAGCAGTGCCTAAAGTCTCATTTGTATCAATATGAGGAGTCAAGTGATTCACTCAAGTCGAAAAGCTTCTAGTAAGGTATACTGCCTTTGCAAGCTACTCATAGCCTTTGCCTCATGTTGAGCATCTTCGATCTGGGATATGTTCAGGGCCTTTGTGTTCAGTAAAGATAGTGAATTTGGTTTCATATAACTACTGTCTCTAGATTTTAAGGGTGAATACTAACGTTCCTAACTCTAGGTCGTGTTTGGTATAGTTCTATTCATGCACCATCGAGTGCCTCGAAGCGTATGCAATAATCTTGTCCTTCTGCATCAATACGCAATCTAGGGATTGGTGAGATGTGTCATAATATTTTATGACATTGTCCACGCCCTTTGGTACAATCAGGGTCGACGTGTTGCACAACTTGTATACTACCAATTTGAATACATCCTATTTTTGTTTTTACCAAAAGAACTTCCTAACTTTTTGGCTCACTGCATTTAGTGGTTGGGCGATCTTAGAGAAGTACGAGACATTTTATAGTTGGTCGAACAGATCCTTAATTCGGGGAAGAGATTATCAGTGTTTGATCGTCAGCTTATTCAGTTCTTTATAATCGTTGTACATTCGATCAATCTATCTTTCTCTTTAACGTATATCACCAGTGCACCTCATCATGATGAAGATGGACAAATGAACCCTTTTTCGAGGGGTTTCTGGAGTTAACCAGACATCTCTTGCATTTCGGAAGGGTGCTAAGCGGTACAACGCTTTAGTTATATGTGTTGCCCTATAAATTAGGTCAATTCTAAACTCGACCTGTCTAGGCATGGAAGGTTTATGGAATTCCTCTGGAATTATTTTTGGGTCGAAGGCGAGACATCTAACATATTAGTGTTTCAGTCTACATGTTGGATATCAAAAGGTTGGAAAAATAGTTCTCTAGATTGGTTGAGGGGAAGGACTTAAGGATTGCTATGTAAATATTTGGAATGGGCATATCGTATTCTAAAAATCGCTCGAAAGAAGTATGTATGAAAATTCCAAAGAAGTTATTAAGGATAGGAGCAAGCCTATACATACGCATTTGAGAAGTCACATAAGACTTTTGAAGAATCAATCTCCAAAGATTGAGAATGACCTAGGAGTGGCTAAGGCCTTTTTCATATTATTAGTTGGCAGCATCAGTATACGACAATATGCAGTAGATCAAATGTTCCTCGTACATTAGGAGTAGCAATTCACTTTAAGTATAATCCAATGAGACAATAGTGGGATGGTGTCGATTAGGGATGTTATTCGGGCCGGAACCGGACCGAACTGACCTGAACCCGAATAATGCGAAAATCGAATAAGGGTTATTGCATGACCCAAAATCGAACCGATTAACCAATACGGGTTCGGTTCGGTTCGGGTATTAATTGGATCGGTTCAGGTGTTACCCGAATAACCCGAATAACATGTACAAGATGATTAAGGACCTATATAACTGAAAAAAAACCGAATAAACCATATTAGGATTCTATAACTCGAATAATAGAATAACAATGTACTTTTATACATCAACATAAAACATTCAAAGAATAAGATAACAAAATAACACATTGAAAGAATAACATTTACATAGTAGACCGATATAATGGGAATTAATTTCTTACTTGTGTTTTTTGAGTTGGAGCCCAATTTTCCATGACTATACAAAGTAAGAATTCGTGAATCCTTAAAGACAATATGAATGGTCGATTTTTGAAAGTTTGAAACAAGAGGAAGGATCGACAGAAGTGATTTTTAGTTTGGAAATAGATAAGAAGATTGGTTGATTTTGAAACGATGAGAACGAGCATAGGTTTTTTTTCCTGATATAAACGACGAGGACAAAAGTATGAATCGTGATTTTGATTTCTATCTATCAGAGAAAAGGGAGGAGGAATGTTTATCCGGGTCAGGTATTTAGAACCGAATAAGCTCTTATTTGGGTAACCCGAACCGAATAACCTGAGAATCGAATAAGCATAATATAAATACCCAAAACCCAAATCGAATTGCTTATTCGGGCCTAATTCGGTTCGGTTCGGTTCGGGTTTTCAGGAAAAATTCTCATCCCTAGTGTCGATTAGCTTCCGTGGTACATGATGGGTATTTATAAGGTTGCTTAGAGTAATAGATCATAGTGGCCACACATGCTCCAAATGTGGTTGTATAGGTGTCGAGCAAGGTTCAGATACGTCTCCGGAATGGGATAAGAAAATTATGCCATGGTGGTACCTTCCATCGTGAAGTAGTTCTCTATAACGATGTTCGATATGTAATATCCCTTCCATCGTGAAGTAGTTCTCTATAACGATGTTCGATATGTGGAATTTGACGATGAATATGTCGACCTAAGGAGACTCTGATACAACTGACTAGCATGTAGGTCTCCTAGGTAGGTTCTAGACTACTAACCTCCTCTCCGGGCTCCGATCCCATATAAGGTTCATTTTCTAGCTCAGTACCAAATTAGTTAATTAATGCACATCCGATAATGTATCCTCATGCGTCGCCCAATTCACGAGCGCGAGACATAAAGTTCAACCCACCTAAACTGTACATAAGGAATTCTAGCGTTTATGAGCATTTTAGTAGCCTAATGTAACTTGGTAGCCATGTACGTGTTGGGTTTAATGTACTCTAACATTCCTATGGTGCACCTGCAACCCTAATGCTTTGGATCTAAGTTTTCTCTAATTATACATGCAATAAACATTTTCCAAAGCATGAAGCCTAACCTATCATGCAAGGTAACATTTAAATCATAAAAACAGTTAGAAGAGTACCTTGTGTAGTAGCTTGCTTGTCTTTGACCTTTAGGAGCGTAGCACCTCAAATGTGATGCCTCAAATGTTTTATAACAAACCAAGAACAAGAGAATGGACTTGAGAGAGAGGTATGGGAGATCAAAATCGGCTAGCTACAACTAGTGTGCATAGGGGTGCCGATTTTTAGGTGTTAGGGTCTTCTTATATAGCTTAGGATTACAACCATGCAAACCCTAATGACTCTTCACATTTCTTAGTCTTTTTTGGGCTAAACCTTTATGGACTTTCACATAGGTTTAGTCCAACTCTAATCAACATGAGTCATGAGCCCAATAAGAAGTATTACTGATTTACTTAATCAGTCCCTGTAACTTTAATTAGTTTCTTTTGATCACTAAACTAATACTAAATTAATTCTTGATCAATACTAATTAAAAAATGTGATTCCTTAATTAATATATTATACTTATAATATATTAATAAATCAAAATAACCTCTTTCTCAAGTATCCATCCTATCAAATTGTTCCAGAGTGTTACAACCCATATGGACCACGCTATCATCGGGTCAAGTACATACCAATTATAGTTATGGGCTTAGACACCTAATCTAACAGTCTCCTAATTGGATAAGTCTAATAACTATAATTGCTAATGTAGCTTCAGAACCCAAGTAGGAATCGTAGCTCTCTAAAAGCCAATGTCGAATCCTGATGCGCCATTTAGACAAGGGATCATATAATCCTCTGTTCTTCAAGATATCAGCCGGACAAATACATGGAACAATGTTATACTTATTGTCCAACAGTTTGTTTCCCGATTTCTGATTTGTTTGACATAAAACTTAATTGAACACATCAATAGAGTTCTGACCGGGCCCGACACATAAGTCAACACAAAATCATCGAGGGGCCCAAAATATCGCTTTTAATCCTCTTAGGATAAAAGGAACAGATAAACTTCGACTTATATGCTTGTACAAAATATTAGTTAAATCATACACAACATCACGTTTTATAACATCGAGTTACTGATGCGTTTTCACACTGTCAATGAACAACCAACTAATAGTTGCCAACTCATACATATTGGTTTGAATATTATACGATATTATCATCTCACAATCATTTGTGATAAATTCCATGAAGTGACTCATGTGAGTGTGGGTTGATCCAGTACTCAAATCTTATTTTAGGAGCACTCATGAATGTTGTAGCAAACTTTTGCTATGTGTAACACCTTAGACAATCTTACAAACCCTTCATGACAGTCTACTTTCATAACCTACTTCCAAAGTGTGATCGACTGTGGATTGTTTGAATAATCTTATTATTCTGGAAGTCAAAACATGCAAAATGAAACACAAGAATAATCGAATCCAATATGGTCTCAACACTTTTGAATATAAATAAAAAACACCTTTCAACTTAATACTTGAATTATAACAATAGTTATGCCATGCTCCAAGCATGCACACTATGTTTACCTATGGTCCTAACTCTGTGAAATAAATCAATTGAAGACATTTTCCAATGATTCTCATTTCACAATTCCAAATCCTTATCACAAGTGTAAGAATACCAAACTCTTGCCACTATTAGAATGTGTTAGGTTCTAACCTTTATGCAATGATCCTTTTGTAATGTCAATGCACCAAAGTCACAGATACTTGGACAATGAAATTATAAAGTATTCCACTGGAGATTGTTAACAAAACAATTCCAAGAAGCGAAGTCTCAAATTCAAAGTACATTCATTTGAACATCCTTCTTGCATAAAAGTTTCTAACCTACACAAAGATTCTTAATTTCCAACTCCCATTATGGAAACATTTCCATATGACAATCCATTCTTAATATAATTCTATTTATTCAAAATCATGTCAAAATCGTCCATCCATTACTATACTTTCAATTGTCCATAAGCAACCAATCTTTGGCGAACCTTGGATTGTTCTTAGTAATTGTTTAACAACTTTAGTCATATATAGTTCTGGTCCATTTTTCCTCTTAATGTATTAGGCATTTGGAAAATTCAGGACACATAAATATTATAGCATATGCAATCGATCCTATAGCCGAAGCATATGGGACCCGATTCATAATGCTTTACATAAAGACGTGATACTTTATCAGTCTCTTGCTATAATATTTCCATATATAGAATTTCCTAATGTTGAGCCATTTCAACATAACATTCATGTTTGTCTTTGACTAAATTTGATTAAAGTCTCAATCTAAGCTTTTAGATTTGAAATGAAGTATAAGTTCGAGAATGCAAATATCACAATTGCTAACTATTTAAAATCTTCTTAGTGAAAGCGTATCCTCATAATCATTTTCATGAATTGGAGAGAAACCTTATGACACTTAGATTTTTATGGTGTATGTGTTTGTAACATCCCAAGTTCAGAAGCAAGAAGTTGAAGGGTGTTATGTGAAAATTAAGGAAGGGACTCGACGAGTAGGTCTCTTGACTCGTCGAGTCGAAGCGAGTGCCGGGCACGTGATTAAGTGGCCTGACTCGCCGAGTCGGCGGCTGGACTCGACGAGTCAGTGCTGGAAGTGGAAAACCCTAATCTTAGGGTTTGCACCCTATTTAAAGGACCTTATGTCCTCCCCTCAGCCCCCTTAGCACCCTTTGAGATCCAGAAACCCTAAATTCGTGTGTGAGAGTTCTTGGGAAGCAAATTGGAGCTTGGATAAGAAATTTGTGGAGAGATCTTGAAGATCAAGGAACTTGGATCAAGGAGGTTTGTGGAGATTCGGCTTATTCTTCAGTGGGAGGTCGTTTTAGAGGTAATGAATCGTTATCCTTGGCCTTCTCCCTTGTAGATCCACCTTTCATAGAGTTTAGGGTTTGTTTGGAGATAATATGATGAAATTGTGGTGCATGAGTTAGATCTGGAGTTGAAACTCCAGATCTGAGTTCTATTTGGATCAAGCATGCAGAAAGCCCTTATAGTTGCTATGCAAAAGCCATTCCCCATGAGTTAAGCCCCTTTCTAGCATGGTTTTTAGAATTATGGGTCATGAAGCACGTAAAGGTAGAAACGTTATGTTGTTAATGCACTCTAGGGATCCAGATCTATTGTTTGGAGCAAAGGAGTAGCTCTGTATCCCTCGAATATGGGAATGCATGTATGAACTCGGCGAGTCTGGGAGATGACCCGGCGAGTTGGGCCAGGGTTTCAGGCATTGAGTCGCGTAGTGACTCGGCGAGTCGCATTGGTGACTTGACGAGTCATATGATGATGAGCTTGGACTCGACGAGTTGGAAGAACAACTCGACGAGTCTGATGAAGGTTGCCGTGGACTCGACGAGTCTGTTCTTGGACTCGGCGAGTCACGACACAGAACCCCCCAACCTCTTCTGGTTAGACTCAGAGCAGTGAGTTGAGTGGTGACTCAGTGAGTTGGTCAGGTTAAGACTCGGAGATTATGGAACTCGACGAGTCATGGGGTGACTCGGCGAGTTGAGTCGTGTTATGAGAGTTTCCTGAGTTTAGGAACTCGGCGAGTCAATGGGTTGACTCGGCGAGTAGGGTCAATCAGGAAGGTGGACTTTGACCAGTTTGACCTTCAGGGGTATTATGGTAATTTTTGGATATTTATGTCCTCATTTTTATGCTGATGTTTCTGGGATACTCTGATAATAAACTAAGTGAAAACCTTTCTGTAATAATTAACGGATTTGGGTTGTTTTTGAAAAGTTTAAATTGGTTGGAAAATTTTGGTTGTTACAAGTTGGTATCAGAGCCTTGGTTTGAGTGAATTGGAGGAACATTCGTGTGAATCCAGTCTCAAATCAAGGAGGGATTTTCAAAAGGTTTTCGAAATAAGTAAAGGAGGATGCAGAGGGTATGATCAGCCAGAGCCAGTAAGTAGACCCCAAAATACCATACAAGTTATTTTGATTATGTGATATGTTAGAACAACATGCTAGTACTATGCTAGGGATCTTCAGGAATTGCATGATAGAATTGCCTGATTATGTGATGCCTTCTAGCCTAGGGTTTTCCTTATATGAGATATTCAGCTTTTCCTCTAGGAGTGAGGATTGAGCGTGTGTGTGTATATATGGTTAGAGTGTTGTGGTGATACTTGAGACAAATATGGGTAGGTGTGGAAGGTAGTATGGGCCCGTACTACTGAAAGCACAGGACCCATACGAATATCGAGGAAGTCACAACTCTCTAGGGTGTCGGTTATGAGATAGTTCCCCGGGCGGGTATGTGATGTGTCTAAGGGCCTTGTTGGTATATTGCAGTATGGCGATTACGAGACGTTTCAGGGCAGGATCCGGTTCGGGATCGGGATCAGGAGAGGGTGGTCAGGATGGACCAGTACCACCCGAGGTCATTGGTCAAATGAGTACGGATGAGTTGGATGCCAGGATTCGCGAGATCCTGAATGATGAGGTTGCTGTGATGTTCAGGGCTGAGTTGCCAGAGATGTTTGGGTCGATCAAGACCGCCATGGTTGAGTACTTTGATGAGCGCTATGCAGCTCTTGCAGAGACAGCTGCCGCGGCAGCTGTAGCGGCTGTAGCAGTGGCAGGAGGAGGAGCCGGTCGAGGTTTTCAGTATCGGGACTTCGATAATACGAAGCCCCCTATCTGCGATGGAGTTCAGGATCCCATCATTGCTATGAGATGGTTGTCAGACGTGGAGGGTTGTTTCTTCACGTGTTCATTCCCTGCGGATCAGAGGGTGAGGTGTGCTCTGAACCTTTTGAGGCTCGGGGCGAAGGATTGGTGGAGGTTGACTACGGGATCTTATTCTGATGCGCAACGGGCTGCGGTTACGTGGGATCAGTTCCGGGAAATGTTCAGTACTCGTTATGTTCCGCGGGTTGAGAGAGAGAGAGGTTGGCTCAGGAGTTCTTGGTGCTAAAGCAGGATTCAGAGACAGTGAAGGAGATCACCAGGATGTTCACTGAGAGGGCGATGTTTTGCCCGGAGTTTGCTTCGGAGCAGGCTCAGATGTCCCGATATCTGAGTATGCTCAAGAGGGACATCCGACAGTTTGTGTCCATGCAGAGATGTGATACCTTGTTAGAGTTGCAGGAGGCCGCCAGGCGGCGTGAGTTGGAGATTGAGTTGCAGTTGCGAGAGCAGAGGCAGGCCCAGGTGTAGTCGCAGCCGGCGCCGAAACGGTCCAAAACCGTTGACTCTAGGGTTGGAGGTCAGAGCAGCCACACTTGTGAGAAGTATGGGAAGGGTGATGCCGGAGTTTGCCGATCCGGTGGTGCGTGTCGCAAGTGCGGGAGAGAAGGGCATTATGCGAGGGATTGTCGTCAGTCGGCCCCGGTGCAGGATATGAGGATTTGTTATCATTTCCATCAGGTTGGACACTTGAGGGCCAACTGTCCACAACTTGATGCAAGACCGGTGCAGGCTCCAGCACCGGCCAATTTGAGGATTATGGGCGGGGGTCATGGTGGAGCGGAGCCTCCGAGGGCTCAGGGACGTGTTTTCCAGCTTATAGCAGAGGAGGCCAGGGCGGAGCCAGATGCAGCTGCGGGTATGTTTCCATCTTGTTATCTTATTATTTGTGTGTTATTGCAAATCTATCTGCCTTTTTCCGCATGATTCGTAGTTTGATTGAGGATCTTAGTAGTTAGGAGTTGTAGTGGTTAACGTCCAGGAGGATTAATGGTCGGAAGATAAGATATATGATCTCGCTGCAAGGAATAGCAACTGCGATGTGGGAGGTGTTCAGTTGAGATTCGAACTTCCTTAGAGTTCGGGATGTGCGATGACGGGAGAGTTGTTCTGTGGAGGTTGCTCACTCCAGAGGGAATCAGTTCATGGAGAAGGGGTCGATACCAAGTGGGGTCGATCGAGTCATGCCGGTTTGCCATTGGTAACTAGTAGTTGGTGCACTAAGTGGGGAGAATTGGAAAATTCTCAGGTGAATCAGCAAGCATCCAAGGTGGGTTAGCTGTTTGGATTCAACAATGTCATTAGTCAAGAGTGTGGTATGGTTAGAGCAGGTGATAGACATATGGGGCAGGGAACAGACCATGGTTCCTGGTAAGGTAGTTGATCGACGGGAGGCCTGGGATTAGGCCGGGGTGAAAATTAATAGAACGGATTTAGAGTTCGGAACCCCTAGAGGGCTAGAACAGACTGCATGGGAGAGATTCCCGGGAAGAATGGTTCAGGGTGACGAACAATAGTTTTCGAGCGGTCCGGATAGACTGAAGGCCGGTGGGCGTACCAGTCAGGCTGAAGGCTCGGAGAACGGTCCAGACAGGCTGAAGGCCCGGGAGGGCGGTCCAGACATGCTGAAGGTTTTGAGAGTAGTCCAGATAGGCTGAAGGCCTGGTAAGGCGGTCCAGTCATGCTGAAGACTCTGTATGTGTTAGTAGACATGTATGCGGATAATGAGTGAGTATGTCGCCGTGTTATAGCAATCGATAAGGTCTGGCCCCAAGTATTGATCATGATGATGGAGTCAGCTAAAGGTCGTGTATAGGTTTCGTTAGCTGTGTGAACAGATTCAGAGTATATGGGAGTTAGGGAATAGCAGTTGCTCTGCATGGGTGGTGTAAAGTGGAGTTTTAGCACCATGACACTTGTGATGTGGTAAAGGTCGTTGAGTAGACTTCCTTGAAGAATGGAAGGGAAAGGTATGAGGCTCCGGGAAGGAGTGTTGGTCATCCGAAGGGAAAGCAGTAGTGGAAATGGATGATCGGAAGTATTTCGGTTATTGATAGTGAGCACTGAGATTGTACCAGTTGTATGGAAGCACATCCGGGTTGGATTTTCATTGTGGTTGTGGAACGGTTAGCGCTGATGTTGAATCAGAGGAGTTCGGAAGTGATGCAAGGGTAGATCCTTGGGATCCACGTATGGATGTAGTCATGAGTTATGTATGCGGTGGTGTTCCATCTGAGGGATGGCTGGACCCGTCGTAGATGTACCTGGAATTCCAGCACGAGCCTGTTTGGGCCAGGTATGGGTGTTTATGCGTTATAGATGGGCGTTCATGAGAGTTGCTCGGAAGCTGTGGAATGTATTATCATGTTAGCGCGGTAATGGACTTGACTCAGGGAGGAAACGGGATGAGTTTCCATCAGTGCATTTCGATAGGATTAGCGCCAGTTGGGCAAGGGTAAACAGGTTAACACTGGGACAGGACTCGGTGGTTTATAATGTTGGATTAATGTCTAAGTCCATAACTATAATTGGTAAGACTTGACCCGACCCGGCATGGTCCATTTGGGTTGCATGGCATCATGCATTTGGATAGACTATAATGAGAGAAATAACACTTAAGGTTGGTTAATATATTATAAGTTCTAATATATTAATAAGGTTATTTAATTAGTATTGATCAAGAATTAATTTGGAATTAATTAAGTGATCAAAAGGAGACTAATTAAATATATGGGTTGATTGTGTAAATCATTCATTCTTATATATGTGGGCTTGTGATCCAAGATTCCTTATGTTGGACTAAGTCCATGGGGTGACCCATGGATACTCCATGGAGGTTAAAATCCATGGAGCATAAGGAATGGGTAAAGTTATGAGTTACATGGTGTAACCCTAATAGCCACCATATAAAAGAATCCCATGGCTCAAGAAATCGTGCACTAATGTGTGAGTGTGAGGGCTAGACGATTCAAGGAGTGTTCAAATTTCTCTCAAGTTATTCCAAGTGTATTTGGTGTTGTGTGAACCATTTGAGGTGTCACACTTGGGGCACTAGGCACTCAAGCTTCATGAATACATTCTACATCAAAGAGGTATGTATTCTATCTTGTTATATTTATTATTTTGTATGCTAGATTAGGATAATACCTTGGATGTTCATAATTGTATGTATAATAGAGAAAACATAGATCCAAGGTATTTAGGGTTGCATGTACACTTAGGAGTGTTAAAATGCTCATAACCCAACATATAATGGTATCCAGTTTTCGTAGGCAGGGAATGAATGCGTAAGACGGAAGTATGATAGTATCATCAGGTGGCACTTAGTTGATAAGTGTTGTCACCAGAGAAAAGAAGCCGGTGGCCGGGTTGAGGCAGTTGTCAGGACCTTGTAGGGGAGGAGATGGATTTTATAGGGATTGGATAGTAGTGTTTGAAGGAATCTGGGCCGGTGTGAGATCAGTAGATGCATTGTGGGAGTATCATCTGAAATGGTGTGCTGCAGCAAGCTTCGAGGACGAAGCCTAATCTAAGTGGGGGAGAATTGTAACATCCTAAGTTCAGAAGCAAGAAGTTGAAGGGTGTTATGTGAAAATTAAGGAAGGGACTCGACGAGTAGGTCTCTTGACTCGTCGAGTCGAAGCGAGTGTCAGACACGTGATTAAGTGGCCTGACTCACCGAGTCGGCGGCTGGACTCGACGAGTCAGTGCTGGAAGAGGAAAACCCTAATCTTAGGGTTTGCACCCTATTTAAAGGACCTTATGTCCTCCCCTCAGCCCCCTTAGCACCCTTTGAGATCCAGAAACCCTAAATTCGTGTGTGAGAGTTCTTGGGAAGCAAATTGGAGCTTGGATAAGAAATTTGTTGAGAGATCTTGAAGATCAAGGAACTTGGATCAAGGAGGTTTGTGGAGATTCGACTTATTCTTCAGTGGGAGGTCGTTTTAGAGGTAATGAATCGTTATCCTTGGCCTTTCCCTTTTAGATCCACCTTTCATAGAGTTTAGGGTTTTTTTGGAGATAATATGATGAAATTGTGGTGCATGAGTTAGATCTGGAGTTGAAACTCCAGATCTGAGTTCTATTTGGATCAAGCATGCATAAAGCCCTTATAGTTGCTATGCAAAAGCCATTCCCCATGTGTTAAGCCCCTTTCTAGCATGGTTTTTGGAATTGTGGGTCATGAAGCACGTAAAGGTAGAAACTTAATGTTGCTAATGCACTCTAGGGATCCAGATCTATTGTTTGGAGCAAAGGAGTAGCTCTGTATCCCTCGAATATGGGAATGTACGTATGAACTCGGCGAGTCTGGGAGATAACTCGGCGAGTTGGGCCAGGGTTTCAGGTATTGAGTCGCGTAGTGACTCGGCGAGTCGCATGGGTGACTTGACGAGTCATATGATGATGAGCTTGGACTCGACGAGTTGGAAGAACAACTCGGCGAGTCTGATGAAGGTTGCCGTGGACTCGGCGAGTCACGACGCAGAACCCCCCAACCTCTTCTGGTTAGACTCAGAGCAGTGAGTTGAGTGGTAACTCAGCGAGTTGGTCAGGTTAAGACTCAGAGATTGTGGAACTCGACGAGTCATGGGGTGACTCGGCGAGTTGAGTCGTGTTATGAGAGTTTCCTGAGTTTAGGAACTCGGCGAGTCAATGGGTTGACTCGGCGAGTAGGGTCAATCAGGAAGGTGGACTTTGACCAGTTTGACCTTCAGGGGTATTATGGTAATTTTTGGATATTTATGTCCTTGGATCATTGATGATGATAGGTGGTTAAGTTGGAGGCAGTGCTTCGGGTTGTGCTTTCGTGATTCGGTTCGGCAGTTGCAAGGTGAGTTATCCTCACTATACCAACAGGGTCTAAGGCACCAAGGCCGACCCTTTATCGGATGGGAATCCGGGTATTTGTTTGATATGTATTGATTTGCTATGTCTGCATCCTGGTAATTAGGATGCTATTATGTTAGTGACCTGGTTGAGGTCGGTATCTTGGTAATTAGGATGGTATTATGTTAGTGACCTGGTTGAGGTCGGTATCCTGGTAATTAGGATGGTATTATGTTAGTGACCTGGTTGAGGTCGGTATCCTGGTATATAGGGTAATGCTATGCTAATGACCGGTTAGGTCGGTATCCTGGTTAGGATGTTGTTATGCTGTTTGATCTGATAGATCGGTTTGTTTGGGGATTATTATGTGATTGACTGTTTTATGTGCACATGGTTGTTTGACTGATGTTGGTTTGAGGCGGGTCCTGCTTTGTGTTGTAGGCCAACATACCCAGGGCGGACCGGATAGACCGTAGGCCCAGCGAGCGGTCCGGATAGGCTGAAGGCCCCAGGAGGGCGGTACAGACGTGCCGAGGCTCGGGGAGTGGACCAGACCGACTGAAGGCCCGATGCGGGCGGACCAGTCATACTGTAGACTCAGATAGTGGACCAGGTGGACTGAAGGCCCGGTGCGGGCGGACCAGTCACACTGTAGACTCGATATGCATGATCGTTCTGTATTATGATATGATTTGACATGTGTGTGGTTATGTGGTTTGTATTTTGGGGGTAACTCACTAAGCTTTCGGGCTTACAGTTTCAGTGTATTGTTTCAGGTACTTCAGGAGATCGTGGCAAGGCGAAGGCGTGATCGTACCTCTCCTTATTTTTATGCTGATGTTTCTGGGATACTCTGATAATAAACTAAGTGAAAACCTTTCTGTAATAATTAATGGATTTGGGTTGTTTTTGAAAAGTTTAAATTGGTTGGAAAATTTTGGTTGTTACAGTGTTCCTATCCATGTGAATTTGTCATAATCATAATCACAATACAAGGTTAGTGACAAATCCAAACGCATATGGACTGAACTTTGTCAATCTTAATTTCTTGCCACTTGGCAGCACATGGCCTACCATGACTTCCAAGTTGCTTAGCAGCTTACCCTTACTGATCAATGTACTTTCACTGATTTAGGTGCTTTGCCTTATGCAAACAATTGAGAACTCATAGAAATCACATGCATAGTCAACTTTAACTGGAATGGGCACAGAAACAAGAATATGTCAACAAGATAGGTTATAAACCTCAAGTCGTGTGCTAGTGATTAACAATAGGTTTACTCTTGATTAGTTCTTGAAACTCTTCAAGATCTTTAAGACTCCCACTAACCTCTTGACATATGAGATTCTCTTTGTCAAGAAACATTACTTGACAAACAAATATTCAAGAGTTAGTGCGGTTTCTTATCAAGATAAACACTTCACACAATTGGTCTTAGTTGGTCTTTGTTATATCCAAAACATCAAAACTTACCAATTTCAAATGTACAAGAGTAGAAAACATTTTACTCTACATTTGACAAGTGTTATAAACATTTCTTAAGATCATGTCACTCAAGGCTCGATCTTGAAGTGTTACTCTAAGACTTGATTTTGGAACGAAGTATGATTCACCTTTTGATTTAACCATTTCAACAATTCACGATTCCTCTTTTTAACCTTACAAATGTACTAAGATGTCCTTAGAGGATCAATTGTGACATGGTTTCATAATCACTAAGATAATAATAAAACACGATACTCACGTACTCTCCCTTGTTTTCAGATTGGAGAAACTTTTATCTTTCTGCCTAATTTGATTCTTCTAATTCGTTCTGCTATACATTGACACTTTTCCAATGATTCAGAATTACACTTAATCTTGTAAGTATAACCATTTTTACTAAACTTTTAGTAAATCATGACGAATAGTCTTATCGTTCTTTGTGGTGGACCTAACCAACGTACAACCAAGTGTACCCGATCCCCTAGTCCTTCATTTGACTCACATATACATGTGAACAAGGAATTAGTCTTAATTTCCCAAAGATGAAAATTCGCATTCATCACACAATACAAGTTGCATGACTCCAAGTTTCTATCCAACTGAAACTTGGGTGATCAGAATCTTTCCTTATTTGGTAAATCTTGACACTACCACAAACGAAAGAATCAAATCCATTGCTTAAGAATAGAAACACACAAACATAAGTTTTCACACAAGCCATTGCAAGGATAAATATAAAACAAGATAAAATCAAAATTTTATTTATTTATAAAATGCGGAAAAACGGTTTACTTACAATGCAATTACAAATGAAAACTATGTTTCTAAACATTTCCTAAGTAATCTATCACAACTCCTAGCAACAGCTCAAAAATCTGATCATCGCACCATGCGATCGAAATCCATCTATTCACGATCAGACTTGGCTTACTCATCCTTTAAGCTTCCTTTATTTTCTTTGATCCTACAATAACATCAAAATGTAATTACATTACATAATATATTAACAATCTCCAAATAGGAACTTAATAGAGTTAGATAGTGGACTTACCTGAAGCAGAGTCAAACTTTTTGACTTTACCATCCTTATGATCCTTCAGGTAGATTCGACAGCTTCGTAACCAATGACCCTTCTCTTGGAAATAGATACATGTGGACTCTTTGGGAATGGTACACGGGACTATCTCAGACTTAGCCTTTCTCTTTACCATTTGGTCAAATGACTTGACCATGGCTGATCCCTTTCCATTGGGAAGAGAAAGCTTTTCTAGACTTCCAATTTTACCATTGTCAATGTCCATGGAAGTTTGGGAAGTAGATCTTCCAATAAAATTTTATTGACCAGTACGCTAAATCATTGCTGATTCAACATCAATTAGCAAATAGGTAAGATCGATAAGCGTCATGTCGCGGTCTGTCATATAGTAATCCTTAATGAACTCACTATATGACTCAGGGAGTGACTGAAGAACCAAGTCAACAACTAGCTTCCTTGAGACATCGACTCCTAACATTCCCAACCTGTCAATGTGTAACTTCATCTCCAAGACATGTGCACACACAGACCTTCCATTTTGGTGTTTGCTTGCCAATAGGGCTTGAGTGACCTTGAACTTTTCAAGTCTTTGAACTTGTGGGTTAGGGAGAATTATTAGAGCAGGTGGAGGAAGTAAAGTATGATTTTCATTTCCACAATCCAAATGTGGAACATCATCTTTATAGGAAAAGTGTTTTTCAAAAGATTCGGGAAGACCATAGTTGTCAGAACTAGACATCTACAAGGGAAAAATTCAAGTTAGTTGATTTAAGTCCTTAATATAACACCCAAAATGGAATATTAAGGCTAGGACCCAACACAATATTCTACAATTCGGAAGAGGGATGCCGTAATCCAATTGTAAAATATTTGAAGGTAGGTAAATGACGATTTACCAATTTCCACCATGAAAAACGAAAATGAATATTAGGTTTTAAATGGATTGAAATTCCTAGATCTTTTGAGATTCATTGAACTTTTCAATGGCATGTTTAATCTCGATTATGCCCTCTCAAGTTTGTGACTGGGATGCCGAGGATCACAAACAAGGTGTGAATAACCATGCAAATTAGCTTGGTACACTTAATGTTACAGATCAACCAATCAATGTGACGGTTAACCACACACGCTCCATTGATCCACGATTAACATCAAGCTACCCTTTGCCACACATTTTCAGTCCCAAATTAGTGTGCTGGTTAACAACAGACGCTCCACTAATGACTTAACAAGGTGCAAAGTGCAATTTCATGGGATAGCACCATTTTCACATTTTTTCTTAAAGTAACTAAGATTGGGTATTTATAAAAGTTTAGTTACTTTAATAATTTTCATTATACTTATTAATGAGAATTAATGTCCTATCCTACCCGTTCGGCTAACGACCCTCCACCAGTCAAGGAAGCGGTGGGTGAGAGTAGACACCCATTAAACCACCATTTTATAGGCAGTAACCTTATACCCCCCTTATAGAATGGCTTCGTGAATGAGGCCTACTAACGGTAAGACTAACTTTTAAATTATACATATATAATATATTAAACTTTTAATTTTATATAGTATAAGGGTGTATTTTAATCTTTTAAAATACTTGATGGTTGTGACAACCGTCAATTTCTGGTCAAGTCAAAGTTAGCAAGTCAAACCGATAAACTCAATTAGTGCTTGTATGATAGGGTTTATTCTATGTTTACTGATGTACAACTCTCCATATTAATACAATGTATCACTCGGATGTTTCATGTGTTCAGAGATTCTAAACCCTAACCAGGGTGAGTGATGTAACAACTCTATAAAGCACTATTATGTAACCTTCGGGGGCTTAAGACACTCATAACAAGGCATAATGGGGTTTACAAACCTTGCATTACGGGCTAAACACTAACCAATGTCACAAACAAAGTCTCTCTCACTCTCTCCCCCTCTATCTCAAATCTCTCCCAAATATCTCTTTGTGTCGCGAATCTCACCCAAATATCTCACTCTCTCCCAAATCTCTCTCAGATCTCCCTCAACTTTTATAAACATCCGAACTATCCCAACCCCCTTCCTTTATTGAAACAACTCAAAACCAAAGGAGAAAACTCAAAAGGACCCTCTTGGTCCGGAACCCTCTTGATCCGGAACACCTTCTCAAGAACCGGACAAATTCGCTGCGGACACCTTTTGCTTCGGACCTTCTGATTGACTCCGGAATACCCTCTCGTCCGGACAATCTCGTTTCGGAGCCTTCAGATTTGCTTCGGAAGCTCGTATGCTTCGGAAGTATCGCATCGTGCCGGAAGGACCATGTGACATCCTCATTTTTCACGGCCAGAAAAGACCGATTTTGTTTATGCTTGTTTGAAAATCAGAGTAACATTTTAAATAAAAGTGTTGCGGAATTTGTCTCAAAACAAAATATGATAAAGATTTATCAAAAGCATTTCCAAGGAAATATATTTCCTTAAAAGACTCGGGATGTCATGTTCGATACATATCAAAAGCATAAACAGTACAATATAAGCCTTACTACATTATTTCATAACTACAGGCCTATATCCGTACTCCCTCATCCAAAACATCACATCTATGCTCGAGCGCCACTACCTGTAATACATGAAACTGAGTGGGTCAGGCTTGGGGGCCTGGTGAGCACATATGGTTTTCAACCCACAATAAATAAGTTTATTAATTTCATCAACCAACAAAAATCCGATTACCCGTTCCCGTTTTCCTCACTTTACGTCCCTAAACACCTATCATAAGGGACCTAGCCTAAGGATCATCATCGGGATGGACACTACTGCTAAGGGGGTTCCTCAGCAATAAATGTCCTAAAGGCAACCATGAGGGGGATGGAGTACACCGGTGAACACATCGTTCACAAACACCTACAGGTTGCGAGCCTGCTAGCGTTCCACTGGACTGTCTAGAAGAGTCTGTGGTCGTCAGCTATACTCCGCTAGATGACTGGATCACCAACAACATCGAGGCCTCTCATCATTTTATCACACATAGTCTTATTACATCTACCCATGTTTTACCCCAACATTTTTGTAGATATAAAATACATATACAGTTTAAATTAATTAAAACATGTATAAAAATCTTTCATCAGCATAGGCAGCAAGTATTCAGATAATATGCACACATAGCACGTAATTTATATAAAATACTTCATATCTATGTGTAAGATGAAAGTATCTATGCACTCACCTGATTAGGTGGTGACTCGGTACTTGAACAGCACTTCGTTATCTCAAAACAATTTTTCCTTGACCAAAACCGAGTATTAATACCACTAGAGTTTAGTTTTAACGTTAACCGCGACTAATTAATAGTCTAGTTATTATTATTATTATATAAGCGTTAAATAACACTCAATATAACTCATAATAATAGCCCAAATAGTTATTTTAAGGACCTAATAACATTATTATAATTATTTAAAAGTTATATTAAAAATTGCGTAGGCGTAGCTCACTTACAGCGGATTTTAAAGAAAATCGGGCTTCGCTCGGAACAGCGTTTCCGAACCGAAAGACCCTTTTTCTCGGGACTCCGGGAGCCTCGGGGCTTCCTTTGGGTGCTAGGGGGTTTACCTAGGCTTAGGGGGGTTAGGGATCTAGAGAGAGAACCTAGAGAGAGAAAGAAAGGTTGAATTTGGTGTGAAAAATGAGCTGCCTTCGCAGCCCTTTTATAGCTAGGCGAGGCTGCTGAACGCGCTGCGTTCCTCGGAGCTACGCTCAGCGTTCCTCGAACGCCTGGCGCTCCTCGGCTACGCCCATCGTTCGTACAAGACAGGTGTCCGGAGTCTGCTGGGGCTACGTGGTCCATCCGAAGCCAAGTCCTCCTACGCTGCGCGTTTCTTCGGACTACGCAGGGCGCTCCCCTTCGGACCAGCTCGCAATTTATCATCCCGACTTCAAAAATTCATAACTTTGGCATATGAGCTCCGTTTTCGACGTTCTTTATATCCACGCGTAGGCGGGACCGTACTCTACAACTTTCGTTTAGACTCCGTTGGCTAATTTTGACTTTATTTTAAAAGTTATATTTTTAACAGGCCGGGACACGATTGGTCCGTTAAAAATTCATAACTTCTTCATCCGACGTCCGTTTTCGTCTGTCTTTTCATCGTTATGCTACTATTCACGAGATCTTCGATTCTCGTTTAGGTTGTATTGGATAAAAACCGCTCGATCTAATATTCGAACTTCGGGTTGTACACTGCTAAGCCGAAACTTCGAAAAATCATAACTTCCTCATACGAAGTCAGATTTGGGCGTTCTTCTTATGGACGCTCTCGGTTTAACGTTTTCTACGACTTTCATTTAGATCTCTAAGGCTAAAAATCGCTTTATCGTAAATTCACTATTTACGCTTCCCGGTATCGTGCCGGTTCCATCACGAAACTTCGACGGGTCATAACTTCTTCGTTATAACTCGGATTTTGGCGTTCTTTATATCTTCGGAATCCTTGTTTCGACCAATACAACTTTATATAAAGATATCGGGCTTATATCATACTTTAATTTTGACGCTTATTTTTATTCTTTATTAATTATACATTTATAATTAAACAATAAGCATATAAATTCACATAATTCACAAAATACTCAAATATTTCATCTTTATTACATCAAAAGAGTTACAATAGTTGACTCAGACTATTACATCGTCTATAATGCTTAGCCCCGAAACCCGGGCGTTACAGACCACCCACCGAATGATCTCGCAACGGACTTCTTCACATCTCGGAAGAAGCCACTTCGGAAACGAACCCTCTCGGAAGTACTAACCACTCCGGAAAACTATTGATTTGGCTTCGGAAACTCCTTGACCACCTCGGAACCCTCGCAAATCCGAACCTCACTCCATATTTTTGACCATTCCGGATCTTTCAATAATTTAGGAGTTTTTGGCGTCGGGCACTTCCTCAAACTCGCATTTCCCATGACCTGAACCCTCTAAACTCCTACTTTATGCCAAACTTGAAGAGTTAGATCACATTTTCATAGAATAACGTCTAATGCTCATATTATTTTATTCATAAAGTAATCACTCACTTTATGTCACTATTCACACACTACCTAGTCAAATTATTGTCCTTTTTCAACTCATCCCAACACTCCATCAGAATTTCCTTAACCAAATCCACCCAGGAGATCTTATTCCTCACCTTCAAGGTCTCATTTGCCTCCACCAAAAACACACTTTTCTCTCTCCCTCTTTCTCAGTCACGATCTTCTTGGCAAAAGTATTCAGGAGATCTCCTCCATTATAGGTAAGTTCCTTCATTCAACTCCTAAATAATCTACATTTCTTCACACGAATCATGAATCATTCACACAAATATTCATATATTTGTTCTTAGGATCTTTAAATCTTCAAGCATCTTCCAAGTGTCTTGACTTGAAATTTCCCTTCTTCAACCCTCCACCTCAGGAAACCACTCAAGGTGAGTTCATACCCCTATCTTTTCATGTTTTCTTCAAGTTTTAAGGGGGAGAATACAAGTTACAACACCAAAACATAAACTAACTCAACCATCAGCTTTCAACACAAACGTTGGGGTCCATTCACGAACTGTTTTGGCCATCTTAAACATAATATTTTTCAAAACAGTTCAATATGCAAATAGTTCAGGCTTATACCTTTCAAATGACTACTTGAAAACGTTCATACGATTTTTTTACAATTTATGGCGATTTTTACAAAACTGTCTATCACTTCAGAAAAGACTTCGGACCAGTCTGTGAAGATGGACATTTTCACACTGGTTAGAGACCACTAAAAATCATAATAAAAATTATGAACAAACTAGAAACATTTTCTGAACTTACAAAGTTTACGGATTTAGTTTTCGACTTTCGGGAATTTTTCTGTGATTTTTCTAAAATCAGTAACAGAAAGGTTAAAACTTGCAAAAACAGTTGACAAGTTTATTAACACTTTGTAACATGCCGACCAAAGTGTATAACAATAATAGTTACATCTTGATTGTATTTCATGATAGTTTACTTGAATGAAATAGAATTAATCAATCATCATAAGGGTTTTCATTCACTACAAACATATACGATAAACTATAATAGGTATAGTTTATGGTTCGCTACACTACAAACTCACTATGAAAGGTTCCGTTTACACTACAAATAGAGTTTTTCACTCACGCTACATGTAAACTCGTTAAATCAGGTTGTGAGGCACTACTTCATGGTACTCTTAGAGTACTAGTTAAAAATCATGTAGTTATAACCAGAGTCTCTTGTAGGGAGAACGTGATACTTGTATATAAATCTATATTGGGATTGATAACCCACACCTAAGCTGCTTGCAACAGCTAGACCGACTGGTCTGGGGTGACAAATGTCATAACAATCCGACGCCTGAAGAACGTCGTCACAGGTCACTATGTCAATAGTATGGTTATATTAACTCACATAGGGAAATAACGACACATATAGTTTACGGGAATTTATACGTTCAAAAAGGGGTTTTATTTATTTAAAACTGCATACACTATTATAAGTATGAAAAATACTTGTACATTTCAGTCTTTGAGTCTTAAGACTGCAACTCATTTTATAAGGAAAATATTGGATTTTTCTTGAACATACACTACATTTACAAAGACAGGTTTTCAACTCTATATACAAAAGCTTATGCACTCACCAACTTAATTGTTGACGCTCTTTCAAAATTACTTGTATTCTCAGGTAATCAATAAAAACCGGTGACTACCAGCTTTTGAGGATGGAACACTACGGTGTTAGGCAATCCATTTTATCATTATATTGTAATCGATTTTGAAACATGTAACTCATGAAACCATGTAACTTTCTCGATTATATTTATGATGGTTGTATTTACTTTCTTCACTATTATACTCGTTGTTATGATACTATACATGAAGTCCTCCACCGCCGGACGTTTCCGCCATCCTTGGTTTGGGGGTGTGACAATGGTTTAATCTATTAAAAAATTATACTCTAAATTTAATTAACTATTAATAAAGTCCATAAGAGTTGAATTTTAAACTTTTAAAATTCTAGGGTTTGGAATTAAAGTTTCATAAATGTAACTTTTCAAGTTCCAAAAATTGAGGGCAATTTTTGTACTTTTCAAAACTTTTGAAATCCATAACTTATGAATTTTAATGTTCCATGAATGAGACCTTTCAAATTCCAAACTTGTGTACAAGTTATGAAACCTTTCAAGACTCTTTGAATTCTATGATATACATTAGTTAATGGTTTCATAAATAAAGACTTTTCATATTCTATAACTTGAGGACAAGTTATGGAACTTTTTCAAGAACACATATGGATCAAATTAACTAGTCCAATTATGATATGACGATCATTTACCAATTTGACCTAATTTGATTCATATTCAAGATAGTTTCAAAATTTACAAATAACTAGTATTTCACAAAAATCAAGTAGTTATCTTAGAATTTGACAAACTTCATGTTTTTTTGATGGGGATAAACATTACCATATCATTAAAATCAAATTTTATGAACCAAAATAGTTTGTGGTAATGTTCCTAATCCAAAACAGGCTAAAAACTCGAAGATTCTGCCATCAGATGCATCAACTCGTCGAGTCCCATTATGGAATCGTCGAGTTCAAGGAAAAACTCATCCAACTCGTCGAGTTCATAGATGGACTCGGCGAGTTGGCCCTAGCGGTATTCCCGAAATGCAGTTTTTTAGCTTTGAAAATTACACAATTGCATCAATACAATAGAAAACACCCATGGCTCTGATACCACTGTTGGGTTTTATGTACTCTAACATTCCTATGGTGCACATGCAACCATAATGCTTTGGATCTAATTTTTCTCTAATTATACATGCAATAAACATTTTCCAAAGAATGAAGCCTAAACTAGCATGCAAGGTAATATTTAAATCATAAAAGTAGTTAGAAGAGTACCTTGTGTAGTAGCTTGCTTGTCTTTGACCTTTAGGAGCCTAGCACCTCAACTGTGATGCCTCAAATGTTTTATAACAAACCAAGAACAAGAGAATGGAGTTGAGATAGAGGTATGGGAGATCAAAATCGGCTTGCTACAACTAGTGTGCATAGGGGTGCTGATTTTAGGTGTTAGGGTCTTCTTATATAGCTTAGGATTACAACTATGCAAACCCTAATGACTCTTCATATTTCTTAGTGTTTTTTGGGCTAAACCTTTATGGACTTTCACATAGGTTTAGTCCAACTCTAATCAACATGAGTCATGAGCCCAATAAGAAGTATTACTGATTTACTTAATCAGTCCCTGTAACTTTAATTAGTTTCTTTTGATCACTAAACTAATACCAAATTATTTCTTGATCAATACTAATTAAATAATGGGATTCCTCAATTAATATATTATAGTTATAATATATCAATAAATCACAATAACCTCTTTCTCAAGTATCCATCCTATCAAATTGTTCCACAGTGTTACAACCCAAATGGACCATGCTATCATCGGGTCAAGTACATACCAATTATAGTTATGGGCTTAGACACTAATACAACAGTACGCCTAAGGGCTTCTATTTTTGTTTAGTGTCTAAGCAGATCCTAGGTTGTTCATACCACTCACTATAACCAATTTCGGTCTTACACTCGCTCTTCCTTAATTATACATAGGTGATCAGGCTATGTCTAATTAAGGTCCAGTAGTGCACTACTCGATTTAGTTATACTAGATGGCATGATTATTAACTCGTTGGTTATATTTTAGGCTTTCCCAAGGGAAAGGGAAAACTGACATTTGCTATAACCTTCGACTCTGATACCAAATCTGTCACACCCAGTTAAAGCGGAATCACGAAGGGTGACAGGCTAGGATTACCAACCATAATCATTGAGCATTTTATGTTTACATCATATTCGAAACAATAATTACATTTAAGTTCCATACTACATAGTCTAATACATAACAAGAGCAATAAACATAAATCATTGTGGCGTCTTAAACTGGCACACTGACCGTTTCCTGAAAAGCATGCGAACACGAGGGTCAAGTATAAAATAGTTGGTGAGTTCACAGTTTTATAAAGGTACATCATTTTAGAAAGAAAATATAGATTTTTTTTAGCAAAAGTTCCAACTCTAAATGAGTGTTGAATGCCAAAGCACTTCGTTCACAATCAAGCCTAACAACCATTCTTGCCCTATTTCATCATGTCCATGGTTCCCATGATGTTGGTTCACGGAGATATGCACTCACGGATCTGAGTCAATGGGGGCTGTCTACCCCAAATAGCTTTATCCATAAGACCGTCGGCGCAAAATACGAGTTAATAGGTTGTAGTTCGGTTCTCGGGGACTTATCACACAAAGTTCATAAGAAGTTCATAGCATAAAGTTCATAGCACAAGTTCATAACATAAAGTTCACAAAAGAGTATCGTTCCAAGTTCATCATGTTCATAAAACAATATCGTTCGAAGTTCATCAAGTTCATAAAACAAGGCTCAACAAGTTCACAAAATAGAGTTCAACAAGTTCATAAAACAAAGTTCCACAAGTTCATAAAATAGTACGGATAGCTTATAAAACAGTTGCATGCTTTCCACACCAAAACATGAAAACAGTAAAAAGGGGTTGTGAATACTCATTATGGGGAGTTTGCTGTTCGAGCTTCATGGTTTAGTGTTGTAGAGATCGATTTCTACTAGTTCCCAAAAAAATAGTTTCTAGTGAGATACAATTCACTAATCCATAATCTAGTAACTACTTAGCCCACTAGTGATGTTACAAAGTGCACAAAGTTCGTTCGATTCATTATCGGTAAATATTGGATTCGCGGTGCCTCGTGTTCAAAAATCCACAAAGGCATGAAGAGGAACTCCAAAAATTACACAAATATATTTTCTGGTTCTAACAGAGGGTATGGTTGTTCATAATTTTTATAGTAATTTTTAAAGGTCATTTGATATTTATTTGTAATTTAAGCCTAAATAATATAAACAAAACTAGAAATAAATAGTAAACAGTTGTAAAAATTCAAAAATTTATTTATATAGGTTCTAATAATGTTCCCAAAGCTGGCAAAAATATTGGTTTGTGCATTTGAGTGATAAGACCTGGTTTTGTAAATTCATGCTCTAATTCATAAAAAAATTTGAATAAAATATCAAATAGTGACCAAATTGTATGAAAATTTAGGTGGCATCCTTATTTCGTACATAAATTACTTCTATAATTTTTCAGATTTTTATCTCATTTGTAAGTATTTGATTTGAATATTTTTGGCCATTAAATCCTTATTTTTGCAAAGAAAAAAATAGAGGAATTTGTTCTAGCATTTGGGGTTTTACAGAACATCTCTAGAAAACCTGAACTTACATAAAACAATTTGTCTCAAAATTATTTCAGAGCTAAATGGGGGTATTCAACCCCAACAAGTTATGAAATATAGCACTAGCAAATGCAGCTGAAAGTTCAATAATTTTTATAGAAACCTCTATAACGTTTTAGTTCATAAAATTTTAGGTCCTCTGAGATACATGTGTCAAGTTCATAAAATAAGTTTCTCCAGATTTATTGTGGGGTTTAAGGGCCTTGATCATGTAATTCAAAACTAGTGGTCAGAGAAACGTGTTGTTTGAGCAACTGTTTTGTAAAAATCGTCAACAATCAAATTATTAATATTTTACAGTGAGACCACTTTGGTTCGAAATTTAACTCAGAGAAATACATCTCAGAAAAAGAATATCATGATTTGGTTGATTAATGAGTGAGATATGACAGTTCAAAGTCATGTAAAGAAATCTGGCAGATTGCATGTATGCTAGTGGGTTGGAAAAGTGAGCTTTAATCATTACATTGAGAAAATATTTTAAAATATTTTAAAGATATCAAGATTCATGCATGTTCTAGTCATGTTTCCAGAGAGAAAATTGTTTTTAAATGATCAAAAACAAACATGCATTTAAGAACAAAATGTTTGTTCTCAAGAACTCTAGAAAATGGGCTTGATGTTCTTAACTTGAAAATCGATTTTGTGCTAAGGTCAAGAACATGCAACCTTACTTTTCACACATCCATGATGTTCTAAAAACCATTTCACCCATAAGAAAATGGATTTTAAAGAAGATGAAGGAGTAGAATCCGATTTTTGAAGTTGTAAGTGTTGGGTTTTGAGCATTCTAACACTCCTATGGTGTACATGCAACCCTATAAACCTTGCATCTATGTTTTCTCTATTATACATGCAAATATTAACTATTCTAAGGTTTCATCCTAGCTAGCATATTATGAAGCACCTATACTACAAAGTTCTAGTTAGATGACATACCTTTTGATGTAGCTTGATGTCTTCAAGCTTTAAGAGCTTAGCCCCAATAGTGTGGAAGCCTCAAATGGAATCACAAATCACCAAAACACCTTGGAAGAACTTGAGAGAATATGTATGCACACTAAAATCGGCCCACTCTTATTTTCACATACTTGTGCCAATTTTGTGAGCCAAGGACCCCTTTATATATTATGGAGGATTAGGGTTACATCCATGTAAACCCTAATACCCATGACCTTTCATTTACATAGGATCCATGGGTTAAAAGCTCCATGGACCATCCATGAAAGCTTAGCCCAACCTAAATGAACCTGGCCCATTCCATATATATAAGAGTCCATATTTAATTAGTTCTTTTTGATCACTTAATTAATTCTAAATTAATTCTTGATCAATACTAATTAAATAATATGATTCCATATTAATATATTAGAACTTATAATATATTAATATAAATCATAAATATACTATTCTCAAAAGACTATCCATATAAATTGTGCCGATGAAGTGCAACCCAAATGGACCATGTCGGGTCGGGTCAAGTACATACCAAATATAGTTATGGACTTAGACATTAATCCAACAGTCTCCCACTTGGACAAGTCTAAAACTATTATTGAGTATGACTTCAAAACCTAACTGGCAATCGTAGCTCTTAAAGCCGCTGTCGAACTCTGACCTTGTCAATGACTTGTCCATTAGATAAGGGATCATATATTCCTCCATTCTAGATATCATATGTACTGAGACATGGATTATAATCATTCTCTTTGTCCATTTGTTGTTTCCCGATTTTCGATTTATGATGACTGAGTGATTGAACAAATCAAATCAGTCCTGGCTTGGCCAAGCACTCACATGTGTCATCGCTAAATCATCGAGGGGCCCATAGATATCGCTTTTATCCCGAAGGTAAAAGGAATGGATAAACTTCGACTCATATGGCTTATTCTACTACTTGTTGAATCATACACAAAGGCACGTTTTATAACATCGAGTTACCAAATGCATTTTCCTGCAATCAATGTATAACCAACTCATAGTAACAACTCATATCTCTAGGTTTGAAGAATATAAGATATTATCGTCTCATGATCACTCGTGATAAAATCCATGAAGTGATTCAACTGAGCGCGGGTTGAATCCAATACTCAGAACTTATGAGTACTCATGAGTGTTGTAGCACCACTTTGTCCACCAACTAGGACCTCTACAAACCAACCCATGACAGTCTTGATTCATATCTACTTCCAACATATGACCGACTATGGATGGTTTGAATAACTTAATCATTCAGGAAGAGCGACTTAGTTATTCTGGAAGTCAAAACATGCAAAGTGAAACACAAGAATAAATGAATCAAATATGGTATCAAACCCTATGAATATAAATAAACACTTTTATTTATCACCATACTGATTACTCATTATTCATTGTTTCGGTTTTATCAACTTTATACTTGAATTAAAAACACTAGTTTTCCCATGCTCCAAGCATGTACACTATGTTTTTCTTAAACAATAGCTTTGCCATACACCAAGTATGCACTCTATGTTTGTCTATGATCCTTACTTTGTGAAATAAACCAATTGAACATAATTTCAATGATTCTAATTTCACACTCCCAAATCCTTATCGAAAAATGTGAGAATTTCAAATTCCTATCATTTATCGAAATCTGTTTAGATTTTAAACTTATATGCACTGACCCTCCTGTAATGAATATGTACAAAGTCACAAAGACTTGTCAACAGTCACTATAAGGTATTCCAATGGAGATCAACTCCATGGAAACAAAGTCTCATATTCAAAGTACATTGCTTTGGACATGCTTCTTGCATTAAGTTTTCTAATCTTACACAGATAACTTCCACCTATGGAGACAACTCTATATTCTCATTTTGACTATCACTTCTGAATAAGAGATGCCTCTTTTCAGAATATGTCATTATGGTCCTTCCAAAATTAGCACTATACTTCCAACTGTCCTTGAGCAACCAATCTTTGGTAAACCTTAGATTGTCCTCGACAATTGTTTAATCATTTTAGTCATATCCAATTCTAGACCTTTTCCCTTCTTAATGCCTCTGGGCATTTGGAAAAATTTAGAAATGACAAATATTATAGCACATGCAATCGATCCTGTACCCAAAGCAAATGGTAGACGATTCATGATGTCTCACATAAAGACATGATTCTAGACTAGTCTTTTGCTACAATATTTTTATTTGCCATGTTTTCAAAATTTGACTATGAAGAGGGATGTCGTAATCATAATCGAATTTTGAGAACGCAATATATAGAATTTCCTTAAGTTGAACCAATCCAACATGAAATTCATATATATATTCTTGACTAAAGATGATTAAGGTCTCAATCTAAGCCTTTAGAACTGAAATGAAGTATATCCTCTCCCTTAATTATAGCAAAACAACTTTTTCAATCCCTGCAGCCTCACGAATTGAAACTTTTGTTTTCTATAATTAACATTGCTAACTTGCAACACTAACAATAATTATCATGCTCCCACTAACATGATGATTATTAGCATAACACTTATGCTCCCACTAGCTTTGACATGTACTCAGAAATCAGCTGGACTTCTAGAAATCAATACTTTATTGACTTTTTACCAAAGTTCAGATTTCTGATACGAGATGCTTTGATAAAACTTTATCAAAATCATACACCTTTCCTTAGATAGCATGCATGCGTGTCTAAACAATTTCAGAACTATGAAAAGGGATGTCGTAATCATAGTCTCAATTGTTTAGACCTTTTGCCATCTGCTTCAAATCTACTTGGTGGAAGTGTTTCCTCACCATCATTTTCATGAATCGGAGAGAAACCTTATGAACCTTAGATTTTATGGTGTATGTGTTCTTATCCATGTGAATCGTCAAAACCATAGTCACAAGACAAGGATAATGACAAATCCAAACTCATATGGACTGAACTTATGGAATCTTAACTTCTTGCCACCTGGCAGTATAGGGCCTGCCATTGCTTCCAAGTTGTTATGCAACCAATTGAGAATTTTCAGAATCCTATGCAAAGCCAACTTTAACTGGAATGGGCACAGAATATGTCAACACGATAGGTTATAAACCTGAAGTCGTGTGCTAGTGAAGAACCTCAGGTTTTATTCTTGATTAGTTCTTGAAATTCTTTTTAGGATCTTTAAGACTCCCACTGTCCTCTTGACATATAAGACTATCTTGCCAAATATTCAAGAGATAGTGCGGATTCTTTATCAAGACAAACACTTCATACAATTGGCCTTAGTTGGTCTTTGTTTTATCCAAAACATCACAACTTACCAATTTCAAACGTACAAGAGTAGGACACTTTTACTCTTACATTTGACAAGTGTTTTAAACCTTTCTTTAAGATATGTCACTCAAGTTACAATCTTGGAGTATGACTCTAAGAATTGTTTTGGAACGAAGTATGACTCATCTTCCTGATCTAACCATTTCAACAATTCATGACTCCTCTTCTTAGTCATAAGAATGCACTAAGATGACCTTTAGAGGACTAATTGTGATATGATTTCTAAATCATTAAGATGATCACATACATGATACTAAAGTACTCTCCCATCTTTTCAGATTTGAGAAACTTTTATCTTTATGCCTATTTTGATTCTTCCCATTCGCTCTGCCATACATTGAGACTTTTCCAATGTTTCAGAATTATACTTAAACTTGTAAGTATAACCATATTTACTAAACTTTAGTAAATCAAATAGTCTTAACGAGCTTTGTGGTGGACATGACCAGTGCACAAAAATGTGTACTCGGTCCCTTTAGTCCTTCACTTGACTCACACATCCATGTGAACAAGTAATTAGTCTTGATTTTCCAATGCTTGAAAGTTCTCATTCATCATACTGTTCAACTTGCATGATTCCAAGTTTCGGTCCAATTGAAACTTGGGTGATGAGGAACTTTCCTGATTTGGTAAATTTAGACACTACCACAAATGAAAGAATCAAATCCATTTTCCAATATTGCTGTCAGTGGAATCATATAAGCAACAATTTTCCACAAATGCCATTGTAAGGATACTTCAAATAAATAAAATTAAACAATTTTCTTTTATTTTAAAACTTTGCGGAAAAACTTATCCTTACAATCCACATGGAAAATTGTTGTTATCTATTCCTTAGCAATATATCATAACTTCTTAAGCAACTGCTCAAAATTCTGATGCGATCGAAATCCACCTTCGCGATCAGAATCAGCATATACTTCCTTTAAGATTTCTCTCTATTCTTTGATTCATAAAACATCAACATGTGAACCACTCACATCATGTAATGAGGATCTCAGAATAGAACTTAACAGAGTTAGATAATGGGCTCTACCTGATGTAGAGTCAAACTTATTGACTTTAACATCCTTAGGTAAATTTGGCAGCTTTGCAATCAACGCCCCTTCCTTTGGCAAAATAAACATATGGACCCTTTGGTAATGGGACTATCTCAGACTTAGTCTTTCTCTTTACCATTTGGTCAACCGGGTTGACTATGGTCAATCCCTTTCCATTGGGAATAGAATGCTTTTCCTGGATTTCCAGTGTCACCATTGTTACTGTCTATAAAGTTTTTGGGAAGTTGATCTTCTAATCAAATT
The DNA here is from genome assembly GCF_052849685.1 of Lactuca virosa. Taxonomy (NCBI): domain Eukaryota; kingdom Viridiplantae; phylum Streptophyta; class Magnoliopsida; order Asterales; family Asteraceae; genus Lactuca; species Lactuca virosa. The sequence goes on from NC_136434.1 coordinate 249,632,849, forward strand.
TGCTTTACTATCGTTCCAAATCATTGCTGATTCAGCAGCACCAAGCAAATAGATATGATCATTAAGGTTCATGTCATAGTCTGTTTCATAGTAGTGCCAAAGGAACTCACTATGTGACTTAGAAAGTGATTGAACATCCAACTTTCTCAAGACTTTGACACCCAACTCTCCCGGCTTGTCAATATGTGACTTCATCTCTAAGATGTGATCACACATAGACCTTGCTTGCCATTAGGGCTTGAGTGACCTTGAACTTGTGGGTTAGGGAGAATAATTGGAGGAGGTGGAGGAAGAGAAGTATGACTTCCATGAGCCAAACTCGGGAAGTCATATTCATTAGGAAAGCTTGGTTTGGGAAGATCATTGTTGTCTAAACCAAACATCAACAATGGGAGAAATTCACGTAAAGTTGATTTAAGTCCTTAATATAACACCCAATATGATATATTAAGGCTAGGACCCAACAAACTATTTTATAACTTGGAAGAGGGATGCCGTAATCCAAGCTATAAAATATTTGAAGGTAGGTGAATGACGATTCACCAATTTCCACCAAGATAAACGAAATGTATTATTAGGTTTTAATTGGTTTTGAAACTCCTAGATTCTTTTGAGATTCATTGAACTTTTCAATGGCATGTTTCAATCTCGAGTGTGCCCTTCAGGTTTTGTGACTGGGATGCCGAGGATCACAAAACAAGGTGTGAAGTAACCATGCAAATATACTTGGTACCCTTAATATTTACCCCTCAATTGATGTGCCGGTTAACCACACACGCTCCAACGATACTATGATAAACATTAAGTTACCCTTTGTCTACCTTGTTAAGTCCAGGTTAATGTGCCGGTTAACCACACACGCTCCACTAACAGCTTAAACAAAGTGCAAAGTGTAATTTCATGGATTAGCACCTTATTCACATTTTCCTAAGTAACTAAGATTGGGAATTTATAAGTGTTTAGTTACTTAGTATTTATCATTATACTTATAATGAAGGGAGAATTATAGTCCTTGTCCTACCTGTTCGGCTAATGACCCTCCACCAGTCAAGGAAATGGTGGGTGAGAGTGGACACCCATTAAACTGCCATTTAATAGGCAGTAACCTTATACCCCCCTTATAGACCGGCTTCGTGAATGAGGCCTACTAATGGTAAGACGACTTGCTCTTATACATATAATATATTAAACTTTTAATATTATAATAGTATAAGGGTGTATTTTAAACATTTAAAATACTTGGTGGTTTAATCTATTAATTAAACTATACTCTTAATTTAATTAAATTTAAACCATGTCATTATAGAATTATCAATTCTCTTTTAATTAAACACTTTAATTATCTATTAATAAAGTCCATAAGAGTTAATTGAATTATTCAATAAAAACATCATAATTCCAATTATTAAACTCAAAATTAAAACCATTTAATTAATTGTTTAAGTTATGAACCCAAGAGTTTTAGAATTCAATTCTTTTTTTTTCATAAAAACTTTTCTCAAATTCCAAAACTTGAGGGCAAGTTTTGTAATTCTTGAAAACCTTTGGATTCCATAACTTATGGAATTAATGGTGTTTTATGATGAAACTTTCCATGTTCCATAACTTAAGAACAAGTTATGGAATTCTTTAAAACAATAACACCAAATTTTGTAACTCCATAAAAGCTTTGAATCATTTTTTTTTTAAAAAAAACTTTCATATCCATCACTTATGGAAATTTCAAAAACCCTTAAGATCACAACTTTAAAAAAACTTTTGAGCTCCAAAATTTTATGACAAAATATGTAACTCCTTAAAACATTTAGATCAAACTTTTAAAACTAATAAAATAATCATATCATTTTATCTTTTACTAAATTTGACCTAATTCAAGTCATATAACAAATGATTCAAATTTTACAAATAATTCGTTTTTCACAAAACAAGTAATTATCTTAAAATTTGACAAATGTCATGTTTTTTTTCCTTTTTTTTTCAACTTGAAAATAAAACATTTGCATCAATATAACAGAAAATAACTCATGGCTCTGATACCACTGTTGGGTTTTGAGCATTCTAACACTCCTATGGTGTACATGCAACCCTATAAACCTTGGATCTATGTTTTCTCTATTATACATGCAAATATTAACTATTCCAAGGTTTCATCCTAACTAGCATATTATGAAGCACCTATACTACAAAGTTCTAGTTAGATGACATACCTTTTGATGTAGCTTGATGTCTTCAAGCTTTAAGAGCTTAGCCCCAATAGTGTGGAAGCCTCAAATGGAATCACAAATCACCAAAACACCTTGGAAGAACTTGAGAGAATATGTATGCACACTAAAATCGGTCCACTCTTATTTTCACACACTTGTGCCAATTTTGTGAGCCAATGACCCCTTTATATATTATGGAGGATTAGGGTTACATGCATGGAAACCCTAATACCCATGACCTTTCATTTACATATGATCCATGGGTTAAAAGCTCCATGGAACATCCATGAAAGGTTAGCCCAACCTAAATGAACTTGGCCCATTCCATATATATAAGAGTCCATATTTAATTAGTTCTTTTTGATCACTTAATTAATTCTAAATGAATTCTTGATCAATACTAATTAAATAATATGATTCCATATTAATATAGTAGACCTTATAATATATTAATATAAATCATAAATATACTATTCTCAAAAGACGATCCATATAAATTGTGCCGGTGAAGTGCAACCCAAATGGACCATGCCGGGTCGGGTCAAGTACATACCAAATATAGTTATGGACTTAGACATTAATCCAACAGTAAGAGCATGCATGGGTTAATCTTTGATCTTAACATTGGTTTGATCATGGATTATCACCATTTTTTAATACATGCAACATGTGATGGTGAAAATATACAAACATCAAGATGAAAGGAAAGATTCTAGCCTTTAAAGGGCATAGAATCCAATGATGAAGAGAAAACAAACTAAAACTTGCATCAAGATGAAGAGAATGATGGAGAGAGTGGAGTCTCTTACCGTGACTTCGATTTTGAGGCATAAAAAACATCCAAATATCTCATTATTTTTGTGTGTTGAAGGCTGATTTTTGGTGGAAAGAGTTGAGAGAAGTAGATAGTGTTTTTAGAGAAAAGAAAGAGATAAAGTGAGCTTCTGTCTCTCTGGATAGACCATCTCTCTCGTCGTCTCTTTGGGACTATAATCCACCAAAATCGGCCACAAAACTCCAAATATGTGAGCTATCATGTGAAAAATGAAATGGGAAAATCTCTCCTTAAGAAGTTGCTTCTTAGAACGGGGTTACTCTCTCAAAGGGACATGCCAAATCCGACCTTGGGATTTTGCATCATGGGAGCAAGGAACAAAGAGTGAGAGAGAGAAAAAGAGAGAGAGAAACTATGAACGAATTTTTAGAGAAGATAAGGGATTAAAGAGGCTTTGAAAGTCTCATTTTGAATCAATATGACATCTTAATCATTTTTATAAAAATCATCTTTAGTTTTTATAAATATTCCATGTATTTTTATAAACTTCCAAGAGTTTATTTCTTGGTTTTTGTTCAAGTGTTTTGTTTTTAGAAATAATTTCATAAACTTGTATTCTCTTGAATTAAATTATAAAAATGATAACTTATGGTTTGATTTTTATAAAATCAAATTTTATATTTCAAATAAATGAAACAAGGGTTCACATATGAATGTAGGATTAGACAATCCTTGAATTATACTTTCGGCTCATAATTCAAATTATGATATTTGGATTATTTCCAACTTGTAATCAAATCAAATCATGATTTAATTAAAGGGAGCAGATCCGTAGACAACAAATTTTTTCCATACACAACAATTGGTGTTTTAAAATGTTGTATCGTACAACTATATAATGCATGAATTGTTGTGTATGGCAAAAAACTATTGTGTACGAATCACTTCCCTTAATTAAATTGAGTTTGATAAGTACTTAAACTAGTTAAGCACGTCATATGTTCCGATTAATAAATTAGGGTATTTAACTTACCTTTGAGTCGTGATCTATTGAACATGGTTTTGTATTTTGTTTTGAGATTGAACTTTCGCACTTTACAACCTAGTTGGAGTATTCACATATCAATGTGACTGCTTAGTACAAGCTAAGTTACACTGCTTGTTCTGAGGGATCTATTAAGTCGCGATCTAGCTCAACTTGTTGCATCTAAAGCCATGTTATGTGCACGCATGGAATTGACAAGGTTCTAGATGTGTCCTAACCTGACTTTTGACGGATGTCACAAAAACTCAACAGAGTTTTGGTGGATATTCTCAGGGTGATCTCTACAATATGCTCAAGGCTCATGAAATTGAAATTAATGAGATAGCAGAGGAAGGAAAGTTGGGCATTGGTGGACTTTTAGCATTAATGTCGAAAGTGAATACAAACGACTCTGAGATCGAAACTGGTGAACAAGATAATTTCGAAGAAGAAGGATTTTTAGTAAATTCTGAGGATGAGGCTGTTGCTTACTATTCTAACAACAAGGTGAAATGTTTTCCTGAAGCCATTCAATCCAAAGTACAAAAGTAACAGTGAGTTCAAAGGGAATAGTTCATTAACAAAAGGTGCGAAGGTGGATTTGAAGGAAGAAAAGAAGGATAGTAAGAATGGTGCGGAGAAGAAGCAGTTGAAATTGAAAGGTGATTCGGGCTATGGTTGCAACTATTCAAATGGTCGAACCACTTGGCCAAAGACTGCATGCTGCGAAAGAAGGAAGAGAAGAAGGAAAGAGTAAAAGATGAAGCTTACTATGCTGAAAAGATAGAGGAGATAAGGGTGAAAACAAAAGGTCTTTCATTGGTTGCGAAGGGAGGAAGCAAAAGTGATGGAACTTATTAGATTTGGTCATCTGGATCTGAGGAAGAAGATATGAGGAACCCAACTCATGGAGCAATGTTTGCTCAGTTTGAAGAAGACAATTTAAAAGATGAGAAGGTCATGGGTAGATGCTTTGTATCTACTGGATCTAATAAGTCACCCATGACTTCGAAGGTACGTACTCTTTTCGAGTCTTTTAATATTCCTTCAAGCTCTTATCTTATAGTTTTATCTGATTTTGATGATACTCTCTCGTATGTTAATGATATGTTGATTTCTGTTAGTAGAGAAGCTGAACGTTCAAAAACGTTGTTCTTTGATGTTCAAAATCATTTGGAGAATAAGAAGAATAAGATTGAGAATGTAGAGCTTCAGTTGAGAAACTTGATTTTAGATAAGGATTTAGTGAGAAGTGACAATATTCTATTAGTTAAGCAAAGAAACATTTATCGTAATAGTGCTAAACGTTTGTATGCGAAACTAACTGAACTACATCAACATCATTCCTCTGACACCTGCAAGGAACAACATAGAAAATTGAACAAATTACACGAATGGTCCTTTAGCTTTACAGTTTTTCCCTGAAGTGGTCCTTACGGAACTTTTTTCCCTTAGATGGTCCCTAAGGAGCAAACCTTGCACACAAAAAGCCCTTGTGACTAACTTTGTTAACAGATTCTGTTAAGTTTTGTTAAATGACAAATATACCCTTCGTTTTATGCACACAAATGGTCCTTATCTCTCTCTCTCTCTCTCTCTCTCTCTCTCTCTCTCTCTCTCTCTCTTCTTTCCTGTTTTTCTTCATCACCAGCCAAGGAAGAGGCTGTCGGCCACCGGAGCTGCCTTTTCCTTCCTCCTCCTGTCGAGCAACGCCACCTAAACACCCTTAAAGATCGTTGTTCTGTCCTGACCCCTTGTCTGTCGCATTTTCTGTCGGATCAGAAAAAAAAGAAACAACGAGGAGCAGCCAGAGCATGCCCTCTCGCCACCATTGTCGGCGACAATAGCCACCAACAGCCGCCTCTCTTTCTTCTTCGCTCCTTTCTTCCGTCCATAACAGATCCAAAAATAAACGCTTGATCGGCGACTGCTTTGCTCCCCCTCCCCTTCGTGTGTTGCTACCGAAGATCCAGTACAAATTTGTAGATGGTTCTTGATTTGGTTCTCAGACTGGCGGTGGTTGGGAAGGAGGGGGTAAACAATGGTGTATCTAGTGCTCGATTCACTGGGGAGGCATACCGGCCATGAAAGAGATAGAGAGGGAGAGACACACACATATCGGATTTTGAGCATCTTCATGACAGAGATTGCAGCGATTCCTGTGCAATTCCATAGAGGGTTTTCGCTAAGCCTCTTGGTGGAGGTATCGACGCCGGTAATGTCAGCAATTGATAATCTGTCGGGTTAGATTTGGGGGTCGACTGTTAGGGAAACGTATTCTCTGATGTTGTTGATTGTGTAGCCGAGGAAGTCGAAGTGAGGCCCGAGGATGGATATGATGGAAAAGGGGAATGACTTAACGAAGGTAAAAAAGTCCGGTGAAGGTATTGGTGGTGGTCATCCATTTTCAGGGGGAGGTTTGAGTTGGTGGTGACTGGAGGAGGACGATGAGGGAAACGAGGGTTGTAATCTGTGGAGAGAGAGAGAGGGAGAGAGAGAGAGAGAGAGAGAGAGAGAGAAAGAGAGTGAGTCAGAAGGACCATCTATATGCATAAAAAAGGGTATATTTGTCATTTAACAAAACTTAACATAATATGTTAACAAAGTTAGTCACAGGGGCCTTTTGTGTGCAATGTTTGCTCCTTAGGGACCATCTAAGGGAAAAAGATTCGTAAGGACCACTTCAGGGAAAAACTATAAAGCTAAAGGACCATTCGTGTAAATTGTTCTAGAAAATTATTACCATTCTTAGAATATATGAAAGAGATAAAAATACATGCTACTTCTTATGACTGTGAAAAGAAAATTTTTGAATTTGATAAAGTGCCTAATGATTCATATGCTTACGTAATAGTCAAAATTGATGAATGTTTCAATGTTGATGATTTAGTGCATATAGTTAATGAAAATTTAACTAAAAATGAACAAGTTAAAATTTTGACATGACTAAGAATTCAACATTAGACTCTCAACAAAATTTTGCTGATATCGAAGATGATTCTGATAATATCAGTGATATTGAGGAAGAGGAAATTGTAGATTGTTCTCAATTATCTGTTATTAATGTCAATTTGATGGCAAAAGGCAAAGAAATTTCTCATGATTCAATGACGAAGGTTAACAGTGATCAACTCTCTACATCAAAAGTTTGTGATCCTTTTAATCAAGTTGTAGTGGAAGATTATGAAAGCGATGAGGATGATGTTTCAAATGAAACACCTATTCCTCAAGTCGTTGTAGAACAAGTCTATGAAGAATCAAAGGAGTTCTAAAAGGTGTTGAAAGACAATGGTCCACACTATCTGGAATCTAATTTAGTTGTCTATCCATCATTCAAATGCACCGATGAGGTTGTATTTCCAAATCAAGTGTTCACCACTTCTGGAAATCGAGACAAGGTGAATCCAGAAATAAACAAGCTTGTTGTAGAAGAAAATAAAGTTGTGACAAAAGAAGGTTTCTTTTCGAACCAAAGCACAATTGAAAATGATTTGAATAAAAACTCAACAACTTTTGAAAGACAAAAGCCAAAACATGTTTGGGAAGTAAAAACTGAAAAGTCAAAAGTTGTTAATCAAACCAAAGAAACTGTTTCTAAGTCTTAAAAGACAAAAACACAAATTTTCAATGAAAGTGTTCAAAAAGTTGTGAGTGAAGAAGGTATTTCGACTTCAAAAGCTCGAAGCAAAGTTTATTGGAAAAATGTCAAGGCTTTTCAAAAACAAAAAGTTTTTAATAAAAATCAACTGAACAAGTTAAGACATTTTTCTCAAAATAACACGTTTGTTCAAACAAAGCCATCTCAAAAGCAAAATGATTTTTCAAAAGGTCAATCTAATGTTCAAAAACTAGTTCGACCTCAAAGTGTTCAAAAGCAAGGAAATGGAAAATCTGTTCTAAACCAACATCCAAGAAATTTTAGTCCAAATCATGAAAATGAAAGGTTTGCTCAAAACAAAAATCAAAGGAATTTTGTTCGAAGTAATGAATAAAGTTATTTCAATCCAATTCATGGTCAAAGACGTTTTCAAAAAGGTTAAAGAGTTTTCCATCGAAATGCTGTTGGTTATAATAATCAATATCAAAATCGATTTCAAAATCTACCTAATTGGATGTTAAAGGGAAGAAAAATGAACCTTTTACGCTCACAAATCCACACTTTCGAAATCCTGAGTCAAAGCAGAAAGTGAAGGCAACATTTGCGGAAGGAAGAAATAATGTGAAAAACATCAATCATTGGCTCGAAGGTAAAGGGAAGCAATACCAAGTCGGAAAGTGCTCTCAAGAACAAATCAAGTCTGCTCATGAGAGCTACTTAAATGATTCGATGAATGGTAGTTCATCATCTCAGGAGTCGAATCCCTCAGTGAAAAAGTGGAAATAAATTCCCAAGAAAAAGGTTGAAGGACAATGAACTGGAGATGAAAAAGGGAAAATCAATGTTAAACCTTTCCCATTGAATGATTATATTTCAATCCCCAAAACTATCGAAATTGACTTAATTGACAGTTTAAAGTCAAACGTTTGAAATTGGGTACTAGGTTCATGTTTTCAGAATGCATTTCAAACTAATTCCCAAGGACCCAAAAAGCCTTGGGACCTAAATTTTTCTGAATGATCGCAGGTACTATGTGATGAGCAATACGATGAGAATTGGTATATTAATAGTGGTTGCTCTCGTCACATGACTGGGCGAAAGGAGAACTTACGAGACTATCAAAAGTTAGATAATGCAGGAGTAGTGAATTTTGGCAACAATAACAAATGTAAAGTGAAAGGATATGGCAAGGTGACGAACGAAAAATTTACTGTGAATAGAGTGGCATATGTTGAAGGCTTACAACATAATCTGATATGTGTTTCGCAACTTGTTGTGGGCAAAGGCAGTCAAGTTGTGTTCGATTAAGAAGGAAGTCCATATATAACAAAGAAATGAAGGAAGTTCTTCTTAAATCCAAAAGAAAAGGAGACATGTTCACACTCGACATGAAACCAATTGTTGGTGTTCCCTCTGTATGTCTACTATCGAAAGCTTCGTCAGACCTTAGCTGGTTATGGCAACATCATCTCTCCCATCAGAATTTCAAAAATCTCACCAAGATGGTTTTACATGATCTTGTTCGTGGCTTACCTATGTTAAAATTTGATAAGGATTCATTATGTGCTGCTTGTGAACAGGGAAAGCAACACCGACAAGATCATCCAATTGTCATTGACTCCAAGATCGTCGAACCCTTGGAACTTCTTCACATTGACCTATGTGGACCTTTGACTGTTGAGACTCTCAATAAGAAGAATTACATATTGGTCATTGTTGATGATTTTTCTAGGTTTACTTGGGTTTTCTTTCTTCGCCAGAAGTATGAAACAACTCAAGTGATGATAGACTTCATCAAGAACATTGAGTTAAGTTTGAGGAAGAAAGTTCGAAGAATTAAAAGTGACAACGGTTCAGAATTCAAAAATCAAATTCTTGATCCATTCTTGGCTGGATTGGGGATTTTTCATAAGTTTTCATCTCCATACACACCGCAAAAAAACGGTGTAGTCGAAAGGAGGAATCATTCTCTATGCGAAGCTACAAGAACAATGTTGACATATGCGAATATACCTCAATATCTTTGGGAAGAAATTGTTTCGACGACGTGTTATACACAAAATCGTACTTTCATTCATCTCCGTTTTAACATCACCCCTTATGAGATCCTTAACAAACAAAAGCATAATGTTAAATTCTTTTACGTTTTTGGATGCAGGTGCTTTATCATGAATCTCAAGGATAATCTTTCTAAATCCAGTCAAAAGCTGATGAATGAATTTTCTTGGGATACTCGCACAATTCTGTTGCATATCGGGTGTTGACTATACGAACAAGAAAGATTGAGGAAACGTTCAATCTTACTTTCGATGACAATTATGGAAAACGTGTTGAACAGTCCTTTGCACAAAAACCAATCATTTTTGTAAAAATGATGAGTCAGAAATCATAAATTCTTTTGATGTTGACTATGATTTGATTTTTGGTTTACCAAATAGAGCTATAGATGTTGATAACCATGCTGATGACAATCGTATTCCTGAAGCATCAAAGCATTCAGATGATTCGACGGTTACTAGGGAAGAAGATGAATCACATTCTACTTCAAGCTCACATGTGCATGTCGAACGTATACCGATTTTGACGGGTGATCAAGTGGAGGGGGAGCACTTGAGTTCGATGTCACATGATCATATTCATGATTCAACTGTTGATGGGGAGCTTGATCAATCTACATATCCATTTGAGGGGGAGCATGCACACAATAATGATGAAGTCGAGGGGGAGCATCTCAATTTGCATCCATTAGTTGAGGTGGAGCTAAATGGGTCGATTCCTAATGATCTAAATGATCAAACTAATGAGTTTCATGATGTTGCTGATAATATTTTGAATGCAGGTGAAGGTTCATAAGCGGATGAAGTATTTAAAGATGCACCTTTAGATTCTGATCCTGCATATCCATCATTGGATAAATGGACACGAAGTCATCCAAAGGAACAGGTTGTTGGTGATCCACATGCTGGAATCATGACCCAAGCACAAATTCGAGCTAAGAATGAAGTACTTAATGTTCACCAGGAATATTGTATGCTTAACGTGTTTATTTCGAAACTTGAACCCAAAACAGTAAAGGTTGCATTAGAACACTCATATTGGGTTGTTGCTATGCAATCTGAACTGGCAGAATTTGAACGTAACAAAGTTTGGAGGTTAATTCCTAAACCAAACGATGTTTCCTTAATTGGGTTAAAATAGATTTTTAAGAATAAGATGGATAAAGAAGGTAATGTGATTCACAATAAGGCAAGATTAGTTGTTAAAGGTTATTCTTAACAAGAAGGTATAGATTATGAGGTAACCTTTGCCCCTGTCGCAAGACTCGCGGCTGTTAGAATTCTTGCTTACGCACCAAATAAAGATTTCGACGTATATAAAATGGACATCAAATGTGCCTCCTGAACGGTGAATTGGAGGAAACAATCTATGTCCAACAACCGCCTGGTTTCATCAACGATAAGTATCCTGATTACTGTTATGTTTTCAATAAGGCAGTTTATGGGTTGAAACAAGCACCTCGTGCCTGGTATGCAACCTTAACCAATTTTTTGAAGATTGCTAAATTTAAACAAGGATCAGTTGATCCCACATTATTTCGAAAGAAAGTTGGGAATCGCCTGATGTTTGTTCTAATTTATGTCGATGATATAATTTTTGGTTCAACTGACCCTTTGTTGTCGAAAGAATTTGAAGAGTTAATGAAGAGTAAGTTCGAAATGAGAATGATGGGAAAAATAAATAATTTTTTGGGTTTAAATATTCGTCAGAGTAGGGAAGGCATCTTCATAAATCAAGAAAAATACACGCGCAACCTGCTAGATAGATTTGGAATGACTAATAGCACAAAACTGAAATTACCGATGATAGTTGACACATTTGAATCCTTCGTTGGACAAGCCAGAAGTGGACTTAACTACATATCGAAGCACGATAGGTTCACTTTTATACTTAACTACGAGTTGACCTGATATCATGTTTACTATATGTAACTATGCCAGGTATCAATCGAACCAAAGAGAACCCCATTTTACTGCTGTGAAGAACGTCTTTCGCTATCTTATAGGAACAATTTCGTTGGGTCTTTGGTATCCTTCGAAGACAGGATTCTCTGTTCAAGCTTTTTCAGACGCAAACCTAGGTGGATGTCAACTGGATCGCAAAAGCACAATAAATGGATGTCAGTTGTTGGATGGGAAGCTCGTAAGCTGGCAATCAGAGAAACAAACATGTGTTTCAATTTCTGCAGCAGAAGCAGAGTATGTGGCTGCTGCAGCTTGCACTTCTCAAGTAATATGGATTCAAAGTCAACTACGTGATTATGCAATCAATATGAAGAAGATTCGTTTATAGTGCGACTCACAAAGTACTATTAACATATGTCATAATCCAATCCAACATTCAAAGACTAAACACACAGCTCTTCACTATCACTTTATCAAGGCTCATGTCGAAGATGGTAACATCGAGGTTCATTTTGTAAAAACAATGGATCAACTTGCAGACATATTCATAAAAACTTTAGATGAGAAATCATTTTTAATGATTTTGAATGGTTTAGGAATGATTGAAGCAAGCTCAGTTCCTGGTTCTTCGTAAATGAAAAGATGTCGATGTGGTTGGTGTGTTGTTGAAGAGTTCAGAGGTTACTGTTCACGGTTTAGCATTTGCATACGTTCACTTTCGAAATTCCTCTAAATGATTCTGGCCTCAATTCTCTATATGGGGGAGAAAAGCAGTTCGATGTACAATAACTTTAGGAGTTGCTACTTCTTACATCGAAGGTCATTGGTAACACTTTACAACTTCGTTTTTTTGTTTTTTTTTTAAAAAACAAAAACTCAAAAAGATTTTTTTTGTCTTTAATTTTCAAAACCATAAATACAAAAAGATTTTCTTATTTTTTTTCTTTAATTCTCAAAAACAAAAATCCAAAAAGATTTTATTGTGTGTATTTCATATTTTGTTTAACCTTTCGTGGCTCATTGTAACAACATGTTGTGGTGGCGAATGCTCATTGATTATACTCCAAAAGGGGAACATGTATTCTTTCAAACTACTATCCTGGTTAGGAGTCCCTAGAAACATGTTGTCGTATGTTGACCTCAAGCCTCAAAGACTTTAAGTGTTCTAAGACTTAATGGATCTCTCACTACGATTGTTCCATCCCAATCAAGCTAAATTCACATAGTCGAAGAGCTACCTTTCTCTTCTCATACTGAGTAAAGAGATTTCTGCAATGTCCATATATTTAGCAGAGGTACAATGAGTTTCTTTAACCAATATTTTTCACCAACATTTTCTTCACGATCAAACACATCACTGCATATCCTCGACATACCTGGTAGAAAACAACCAGAATGTAGATATTGCAACAATCTGTGTTTATGATCCTGCTTCATTTTTATGTGATGATGGTGAAACCCAAAAATCCTAACTACTAAGGAATTGATGGTGAACATTCTTGTTCAAGATTATAATGAAACACTTGTTTCATTACCATTTTTCAATAATCAAAATCACATTCTTTTGTCATGCGTGATCTTGTCAAAATGTTCTATAACCAAGACATTTTTGCCCAACAAGATGGATCTTAATTTTGTTCTTGGAATGTGATTTGTCTGAATATCTTTCACAATTCTTGTTACTTCAAAACTTATCAAACGATACTTGTTCTTGCTTAGACTGGTCATCCAAGTAATTTTGTTCACTCAACTCACACTTATGTTAAGTTGTGGTTTTGAGCAAAATTGTGCCTACCTTCGAAACCTATTAAAAAAGAAGCCCTTCGTTTCTCATCTCTCTTGATATCGAATGAAGAGATCTTTGCCTGGGATCCAACTGCTTTCGTATCAAATGCAATTTGATATCACTCATCACACATTTTTTTAAATTTTGACTCCCACTTATTCTTGGGCACATATATGCACTGGAATCCTTGAGGTTTTAGGTACTACCAATTCAAAACCTAGATTTCGCAAAGACTGGCATATGATTTCGCTTTCCCATCCCTATAGCGAATGAGCCTTACCTCAAAGTGAAGGCCTGGAGTTCTCTTGTTGATGAAACCACACGGTGTACTTGTTCTATAGTTTGAAAGATATGATAGTTCTTATCCTATTGGGAACAACGAAAAGTTCGGCGGACGTGATGGTTCAGTATTTCACGGGATTTGAGGAAATCGTGATGATCACTTTTTCTGATGTGGCGACTTTTATGGTAACTGGTCCCATAACCAATACAGCACATGGAAGTATCTTATTGGTTACCGGTTCAAATTCAAATTAACTGTGGACTATTAAAGGAAATTGGTGGTGTAATTTGAATACTTTATGCTCTATCATGAAATTTTCCCTAAATTTCTCCAAAGAAAATCGTCTTCAAACAACTTCTACAATCCTAACAATGGCGGCTCCTGGTGAAAATGTTAATCCTTCCAACAACACCAATAAAGAAGATATTTCACAACCATTGTTGAAGATTCAGAGTTCAAATCTTTGTTTACTACCAGATCTTAGTCAATATCCAGAACAGTTTCAGATGGTGATTGTAGCCTTAATCCACTTTGTTCTCTCAACTGTGTTATCATCGTCGTTTGCTGTTCCAATGACGTGGTCATCTCTTGATGGATCAACGACGATTTTCAATAAGACGACTAAAGGGGTTACCTTCTAGATAACAAATAACAAGTTGCAAAAGCTCACCAAGCGACAGTTTGCTCAGATTATGAAGTTACCATACTCAGGTCCATTTTATGAGGTTACGAATGAACAGGTTCTTTTTATGTTTAATGAGATGGGTCATCAACCTACTCTTACTGGGATTAGTCTATTTCGCAATTCAAGTTTTCCTTGTGTTTGGAATTTTCTAATTGGAATTATACTGCGATGCTTGGCTGGTCGTAGTTCAGGGCTCGATAAGGCGAAGTTGGAGGTGTATGCAATGATTGAAGGTATTTATTATGACTTCAATGTCGACTATGTTACTCAACTTTGGGAGGAGTTTTGTATGACAATCACTCACACCAATGTGTTGAATGGTGTTTCTTGTGAAAGATACTGGAGTTTAATCCTTAAGGATGTGTATGAAAAGGAAGGGATTTTGGTTCCCTCAGAAGATGATAAGGCGGAGTTTTCGACTTTGTAGTCTCCAAAAATTGTTATTGATGATCCCGTTCTTTTTCCCAGTATAGCTCGCATTCCAGAAACGATGTTGAGATGAATTGATCCTGCCAATCCAATTCTGGTTCAGTAATTGGCATCTGTTAATACAAATGTCACGGTCGGAGTTATTTTGACAAAGGGAGTTGAGGGTTCGTCGAATGTTGTTAATGATGGTTTTTGAGCATTCTAACACTCCTATGGTGTACATGCAACCCTATAAACCTTGGATCTATGTTTTCTCTATTATACATTCAAATATTCAATATTCCAAGGTTTTATCCTAACTAGCATATTAAGAAGCAACTATGCTACAAAAGCCTAGTTAGATAACATACCTTTTGGTGTAGCTTGAAGTCTTGAACTTTAAGAACTTAGCCCCAATGGTGTGGAAGCCTCAAGTGGAATCACAAATCACCAAAATCACTTTGGAAAACTTGAGAGAATAGCTAGCACTTCTAGAAATCGGCCCACCCTTTGTTCTCACACACTAGTGCCAGTTTCAAGTGCCAAGGACCTCTTTATATAGTATGGAGGATTAGGGTTACATTCATGTAAACCATAATACCCATGACCTTTCATTTCCATAGGATCCATGGGTTAAACACTCCATGGACTATCCATGAAAGCTTAGCCAAACCTAAATGAACTTGGCCCATTCCATATAAATATATAAAAGAGTCCATATTTAATTAGTTCCTTTTTTATCAATAAATTAATTCTAAATTAATTCTTGATCAATACTAATTAAATAATATGATTCCATATTAATATATTAGAACTTATAATATATTAATATAAATCATAAACATACTATTCTCAAAAGACTATCCATATAAATTGTTCCGGTGAAGTGCAACCCAAATGGACCATGCCAAGTCGGGTCAAGTACATACCAATTATAGTTATGGGCTTAGACACTAATCCAATAGTTAAAGCATCAAAGAAAATGAAGAAAACTGAACAACCACAACCTATTCAATAGCATGTGGAGGAGGAGTCTCCAAGGAAGTCATTCCTTCGAAGACAGGCATTCTCAAACGCACAAAGCCAGCTAAAAAACTTCAACATTCTCTTGTTAGCCCATCTGTTCCATAGGTTGAAGTTGAAACCCCTACCAAATCCCAGCAAAATCATTCTTCTTCCAAGGGGATAAAGAAAATTTGTTAACTTCAGCTTCACAGACGAGGTGTGCTAGTTCGAGAAATTCCTGCTCCTGTTTCACCGGCTTCAAAGAAACGTCAAGCACATGTGATGGTTAAAAATCTTAAGAAGAAGAATAGAAGACTTGAAGACTCACTTGACAAAGTCATTGTCGAAAAAGATCATGGCAGCGATAGCGAACGGTCTGATATTCACAATGCTGATTCTGGCTTTAGGTCACCTCAAAGGGATTATCCAGTTAAGTCGATTTTTGAGGAGACTGTAAGTCCTGGTGCCAATGTACATGTATCTAATACGGATACAAACACCAATTTGAGTGATCCTCCATCTACTTCCATTCTTGAGAAGGCCACGGTCATACCACCCGAGGTTTCGTTAACTGAGTCCAATACGGAGAAGGTTCGAACCTCAGGCATCACTGCACACGTATCAAATACGGACACAAATGTCACCATGGGTGAAGGAATGTTGAACAATGCAGCCTTTGGTACTTCCCATATTGAAACCTCTACCGTTTCTACATCACTCGTTCTTTCATCTACCATCGAAACCACAATTCTTGATACCTCAACTTTGTTACCACCATTATCTTCTCCTATCCCATCTACACTTCCCGTTTCCACAATTTCACCAACGTACTCCTCAATAATGCATGAACAAATAACTACTCTTTTCTCTTTGCAATCTACAGAAGCAGAAAAGATAGTTCAAGACGATAAACCAAATGAATATGAAATCATGGTTTCTTTTGTTGACTTAGAGTTCAATTCTAAGGAAGATAATGTTCTTGACAACATGATAATGGGAGGTAAACACTTCAACATCCTCAACAACAAACTAAATTCTCTGTTACAAATACAAGCAGACACTGGGGTTCGAAATTTTGTGTCTGGGGTCGAAATGGAGTATCTGTTAAAGTCACAAGAGAGTCGTTTTAGGAGTATGGTGGAAAAAGTTGAGAAGAAACAGGCTGAAAGATTGAAAGCTCATGCTGATAATTTTGAGAATGAGATTAAAAAGCTTCGTGATGTTGAGAAAGAGTGTCATGCACTTTTTGTTGAGCAAGTGAGGACTATGAAAGAGTCTCTTGATCTCAAAGTGACTGAACTCAAAATAGAGATGGCTAAAGAGGTTGAGAAGATTGAGAAAATTTATTCTGTTCATCAAGGGAAAGTGGATGTTGTTGCTGATGCAATTGCAAACCTGGTTGAGTACAATACTACTTATTCAACTAAGCTTGATGCGAAGACTGAAACAGATTCCAAAGTCTTTGAAAATCTAGAGGAATTTTTAAGCAACATCAAGTAATCAATTTCGAAAGCTGCTCTTTCGAACTAATATTCTGTTTCCCAAGAAACAATTACTCATATGATTTTGTCTATTGAAGCTAATCTCGAGAAGGAACTTCCTCCCATCCTTGAGTTGGTTCTTTTATTACTAACTAATGCTCCACCTACGAAGCAAGTGTCACAAGGGGGAGAAAAAGGATGCAGAGGAGTTGGATCTTCAAAAGATACTAATAAGGATGCAACTGTGGGGAAGGTGATGTCTACTCAAATACCCACATTACTTCTAATTTCTTTGACAACTTCAATAATTACCACAACAAGACCTATTACAAAAGGGATTGTTGTAGGAGAACGTGTTGGAGGTTCTGGTTCGAGCTCAAAGCCACCTCCTTCGAAATACAATCACGATAAAAGAGGAAAAGATGTTTTGGTAGCTCCTTTAGAAGAAGAGAAAAAGAAAAACAAGCCTTACAGATCGAAAGGTAAAGGCAAATCAGTAGTATTTTGAGTAGAAGGCAGAATGCTCCACTAGGCTTAAACAAGGGTGATCCCAAGAAGCATTGGTGCTACGAAACTATTGAATATGTTGCTTTAATTGGGAAGTTTGAGTACTTTCGCAAAGTACCAAAGAAGATTTAAGATGTTGAGAAATCTGATTTTAATCAAATCGATTTCCTAATAAATCATATGATGTACATTTCTTCGCAATACAAGTTAGTTGATAAATTCAGAGACAAAGAAGAGTTCAAGAGGATGAAGATGGGAAAGAGTGAAGAGGAGGTTTGGTCATCTGTGAAGATCATAAAGGTGATGTCGATATCACGTGAAAGCTTGTTCAAAGGCATACTACATAACTTTCTCTATGTGGTTGTTCGATCGAATAATGTAGTTTGTGATTTTTCAATTTCCGACTTCCCATTGATGAACTTAAACGAATTAGTCTCTGTGAGGTCGATTTTAATCAATGTAGATGTAATGAAGTTGCCTAAGAACACCAAGTATGATTTTCTCATTGGCTTTGCTCATATCAAGGTGTTCATTGACAATTTATGATTGCCTCGCAATCACTGATATGGAGCTAACAATTGCCATCGACAAGATTTTGAAAGTTCCCCATTCCTTTCTAAAGGGGAAGATCAACATTGATAAATATAAAGATGGAGAAGTTATTCATAAGCCTTTGGGTGTGGTGTTTCGTGGCAAAAACAAGAACCAGAAGATGACAAAGTTTTTGTTTCAAGTTGCTGATGTTTAGAGGTACACAAATGTCCAATATACAAGCCTTGTTGTTCGAATCAATAACTACAAGAAGAATGATGCAATTGATAAGGCTGAAATTTAAAAGGCTATACTTTGGTATATGGAGATTCGCAGAGTACTTCTCCAGAACATGAAGCCAATGACATGATTTCGACACTTCTCACTAAGGGGAGATTGTATGTCTAGTGAGATGTCGAAAGTCTTTTTGGATTGTGTAGGTGCGAATTCTAGTACTTCGATGTGTATGAATTTTGTAAGGCACGTTATGATGTCGAAGTCTAATGTCTAGTCATTAAATACTTTTTGAGCGTCTGTGATACTGTATAAATAGATTTTGTATAGAAGTAGAGAGTAGCTTTTGGGGATGTTCGTTCTGATTCACTCTCTAGAACTTTTGTACTCATTCAGACAATTAATGAACCAAACATATATTATTTACGATCGTGTTCTTAATGTTTTATGTTATTGATTTTGTTTTCTAAATTCGATTTAAAAACTCTACATGAATCAAGACTGTCGTGAATTGAATTGTAGATTGTCTAAGGGGTTTTAGGCATAACAATGGTATTGCTGCAATATTCATGAGTACTTTGAAATGGATATTTAAGTATTGCATTAACCCATACTCAGAGAATTACTTCATGGAATTTATCACGAATAATTCTGAGACGATAATATATTATAATCTTTAAACAGAGATATATGAGTTGTAGTTTACAAGTTGATTGTGCATTGATGATACAGAGACGCATCAGTAAATTGATGTTATAAAACGTATTATTGTGCATGATTTGATGAGTAAATGGTGCAAGCATATAAGTCAAAGTTTATCTGTTCTTTTTTCCTTAACGGGAAAAGCGATTTCTTTGGTCCCCTTGGTGATTTGGTATTGACTTATAGTGTTGGGCCCGACCAGGACTTAATTGATGTGTTCGATTTGAAGTTCTATGTGATTACATATCAGAAATCGGGAAAAAATGTAGTGGGCATTGATATTGATTATATTCCATGTCTAATGTCTGAATGATATCTTGTAGAACGGAGGATTATATGATCACTTATCTTAGGACACGTTACTGATTGGGTCTGAGTTCGACAACAACTTTTGGTAGCTACAATTTACTAATCAATTTGGAAGTTATACTGGCAGTTATAGTTATTAGACTTATCCAAGTGGGAGACTGTTGGATTAGTTGTCTAAGCCCATAACTATACTTGGTATAAACTTGAATTGATAGTAACACAGTCCTTTTGGGTTTCCCTCAAAGCTAGCAATTGGACAAAATTATTTAGGAGAGTAAGAATAATTTATTATTTGATTAATAAATTGGAATATATAATTTGTTAATATATTATGAGAATAATATATTAATTAGAAATTATGATATTTGATTAATAATTAATAAGAAATTAATTAGAATTAATTTTGGAATTAATTGGATTAATCTATAGTGCATGGGTTGTTTGGCTATTTATTGATAAATAAATAACAATCTAAAGGTTAGTTTTGTTGTCTTATGAATTAGTTTATTTATAGGAAAGTTTTGTATGTTAGTGTTCATAGTATCTTGCTATATGTGAAAGACATAGATCAAACTAGGTTGCATGTGCCCTAATCAATTGAATTGTTTTGATTGTTTTTCCGCTTAAGGTATTGTATTTGTAATCTAGATTCCCCATCATTAACACACATACATGTTAAATCGATTGCATACTTGTGGAAAATTTTAGATTATTTTTAAATTTTTCATGTCAATACTTGATTCCTTTCATCTCAATCACATTGACTTTTATATATATATATATATATATATATATATATATATATATATATATATATATATATATATATATATATATATATATATATATATATATATATATATCATAGATTTGATATGATAATTGCAGTTTAAAGTTGTAGTATTATGTTAGCGTATTTGGTTTTCTGCCAAATCTAAACAAAATTACATGATATAGTCATAGTAATCATCAATTTTCATCTAAATCTAAATAAACATGGAAAACTGACTCTATAACTTAAAAATAACACGGTTAATCACAAAAAATAAAGATGCAACAGACTTGTGCTCGTGATGATGCATACTTTTTTATTAAATAAAACACCCACAAAATTATGAAAATGGTTAAAATAACTAAACCTTTTATTTTGTTTTTCTTTAAGAATTGGACAATTCTTGGGGCCTATTAAGGGAGCTATAAGATGAATAGTCCTGGTGTACATGAAGACTTTTAAAGGAGTTGCTATCTTGGTTTTCAAGATGCTTAATTACCATCTACATATCTAATTCACACTCGAACTCTATGAGGTGACAAGAGTTAACTCTTTAATTTTTTTTCTTAATTGTCTATTTCTTTGGAAGCTAAAAGTCAAATATCTCAAATGTTGCACAACTTGCCTAAATATGTAGAGCCATTTTTCTTAAACTTTTATCTATTATATATAAACATAAGTGGCAAAAAAACTAGTTTTATTTGTTAGTACCCATTTCATTTATGGTAGGGGTTAAATGTAAGAATTAAAACCCTGATTTCAATATGTCAGGAAAAATAGGTAAATATACATTTTTTTACACCAACACAACTAACCATTTGTGTTGCTACTATGTATTTGATTATATCTTTATTTTCTTGTTCAATTTTTACTTTATAACTTTTGTTAACGAATGTGAGCAACTTAATTGGTACTTTTAGGGAAAAGTATGCTGCTTCAGAACCACAAATGGGAAGACATGTAATTGGCCCTTCGTAGTGGAATGAAGCTCTACATATCATTACATATGGTTCTCCAGAGCAGGTGTAAATTCTTATTATTTTTACATCATAGTATTCTATAAGTTGGGAGAGATCTCTTTGGAAGAAACATTTCGATATGAAACCCACTAAATTAACACCAGAAGCTTCAACGTATTTTCATTTTGCTGGTTTATTATACCATTCTATTTTAATTTATATAAATTGCAGAGATTTTCCAAGTTTTTTGATTGTAAGGCATTGTACTTTTTAACATCCATCCAATAATGGCATTGTACTTTCAGTTTTTTTCTTAATAAGACATTATACTTCCGATATGTCAGGTCATTCTTTACATTTCCAAAATTACCCTTCATGGGCCATGCTCAACATGTCCCTCTATAATTCACTAGTATATATATATATATATATATATATATATATATATATATATATATATATATATATATATATATATATATATATATATATATATATATATAAAGTAGAATCAGAACCGCTTAAGGTGGTTCCAAAACTTTAGAAATCGGAACCGATGGTTCCGAGGCGGTTCTGGTTACGAAGGCAGGTACCCTGTTCCGATCTCCATCCCTAGATAATTATGTATGTGTATATTTTGATTTTCACATATAATTAGATAATCCTTAATTTCAGTAAATAGATTAACTACTAGATAATTATTGGTAAATATAAATAAATCCAAATTTGATACATATATAAATATAATTGGTTTAAAATTAATAAATTAAAAGTTAATTAGAATTAATATGATTAAAGTTTTTATTTTTAAATTGTTTGAAATGCATCCTACATATAATTATAACTCTTTATATATAGTATATGAAGAACTAAAATATTAAATAAATTGTTAGTCGAATCAAGAGTAGACCCCATTAATGAGACCATGCTATAAACGAGATATAAGGAAAAGAACTATAAAATGACTGTTAAATGAGTGTTATTTTCATTTACCGCTTCTATGTGTGGTTGATTTTCATTATCCGAAAGGGTTGATAGGATAAAATCTCCTTAAAAGTATAATATATAAAGTACTAAAATAAATTTCTCGTCTTGGTTATATTAGGAAATATGAATAGTTTCTAATCCATGAAAAGTGCATATTATTCCTTATTGTCTATTTATGGAGTGTTTGTGGGTAACTAGCATATAAATTTGAGACGTAAAAAGAAGATGATATGGAACTTGTGGTTATGGTTTGTTGGCAGAGCATGTATGGGTGAGCGACATGTCAACTTGAGACCATAACATAATCAAAGGGTCACATGGGTTTTGCATGGTTGGTTCACCATCTTATTTGTGATACCATCTTATCAATTGTTCTATTGAAGTGAAATGGAATTTCATTAAGCTAGGAGTAAACTGTTATTACCACAATCAGTTCACTCTGATTTTGATATAAACAACTTGGAAATGTCGATATAGGATTTGCATGGCATGTTGAGACCCTTTGGGACTAACATATCCAATCTTAGTAACTCCAACATCAAATAATCCCATATCCACTATCATGATTAGAAATGACTCGAAAGAGAAAGTCAGATTCCCATGTGTAAAATACTATTAGTGGTGATATACCTAATCCGACCCCAAACACCAATAACAATAAGAAGACTAATTTTGAGACTTCATCTGATAAACTATTTGTTTCCAAAATAAGAAAAGGACTTAGAAAGCACTCATGCCCAATATGTCTGATGGATAACACTGAAACGTGTTGAAGATAATTTAATCATGGATTACGAGCCTATGCTACTATCCATAGGATCAAATGATAAATTGTTCTCGTGAATATTTAGTCTAACGACCAGATATGCAAATTCATTATACCATTAGGACATTACTTTGAATCCTTAAGTATTTTACTGAGGATAAAGTATTGAGATTCGTAAGGATATGCAGTGACTAAAAGGGAGTATGACAACTGAAACAAGGAAAAGAAATTTTGATCATGAATATTGGGCACTTGTTACTATTCATAGGCGTGACAACTGGAAAAACTTTGTCACTAACCACCGTTAGAAATTAGCTTAGATAAATAAATATAATAGAGTATCAATGTAATATATCATTTTTAAATATGATTGAGTATACTCTTACATATAAGTATAAATCGACTCATAGGCTCAAAAATGAGTGTCCAAAATTTCATGCTATTTTCTAAGCTGGTTAGTGTATTCAGAAAGTACACGACGATGTGATCCCAAGGATTAAAGCTTCATAAAAATATAAGTTTGAATGGAGGAGTTATGAATTTAGTAAATGTAGCATCCCAAAAATACTGTGTAAACTTTTATTTTTAAAACTATAAAAACCATCATTCATTCATTCGAAAATCCATGAACATGTGATAATGTATAAAATAGTCATCAGAGTACAAATCATTTCATAAAATGCGGAACATTGTTGGATGTGGTGTGATCATGTCGGGCCCTTACCTTTCAAACCAGAAGTACATGAAACCATAAACATAAAACTATAAGCACAAAGCTTAGCAAGTTTCTGCAAAATACCCCATATAGAAACATACATAACAGCCAGAAACTAATTTGGGTCTATTTCGCTCGTGAATCTATTTCAACTCCTTCGGTATCTTTCTACCGGTATTGGGTCTATTTCACCTCCTGAGTCTATTTTAACTCCTTCGGTATCTTTCAACTGGTACTGAGTCTATTTCACCCCTGTGTTGATTTTAACTCGTTTGATATCTTTCAATCGGTACTAGGTCTATTTCACCCCTAAAACTAAGCATACAACAACATCAGCAAGAGTCACAAAGACAACAAGCACATACATGCATATTAGCAAGTACACCAAAGACAACTATAATTATACAAACATAATTCAGTGGGTCGGCATTGGTGTCTTCAACCTACGAGTACAGTGAAAAGTCTCACCTCTCAGTCGATACTCAGCTACTACCTCTCTCTCTTTCTCTCTGCCGGAATACAGTTGCTAAACCCCACCTAGGTAATCATCCAAGGCACACTCTTAATCCACTTCCTAAAAACTAGGATATGGCAAAAAGTCAACTCAAGTCAAAAGTCAACGGTCAAAGACAGAGTCCACGTCATCAACACTCCTCCATGTCATGGCCTTTCTGGGACATGCACTGGGCACAAAACGACAAGACAGTCGACTAGCCTCTGGTCGCCACATCGTGGTAACCTAGTGCCACATCGTGGGGACCAATCTGTATGGCTTATTCGAGTTAAGCTGCTCTTAACTCATTTTCAGGGGATCAAAAGCCCATGTCTACTCTTTCCTAACGTCTTGATGGATAAAGTTTCCAACTTTATCCATTAAGAAACTCCATTAAGACAAGGTCTCTCAACCTAGGTTCTAAAGGCCATTTAAGATGTTCCGCTCTTCCATTAAGTCCTTAATCACATGAGATACAAGTCCCAACTTTATAGAAAGCTTTTAGGGGTCCTATTGAGCTCTAAAAATGTAAACTTTATGGACATGCATGTCCCATGCTGTTGGATTAGATGTCTAAGCCCATAACTATAAGTGGTATGTACTTGACCGGAGAGTAGCATGGTCCATTTGGGTTGCATATCACCACAACAATCTGATAGGATGGCCTTTTGAGAAGAGGTTATTTATGATTTATTAATATATTATAAGTTCTAATATATTAATATGAAATCATATGATTTAATTAGTATTGATCAAGAATTAATTTAGTGATCAAAAGAGACTAATTAAATTAATAGAGACTAATTATGTAAATTAGTTATATATATGGTTTGGGCTTATGATACATGATGGACTACATTTATGGATAAATCCATAAAGAGTTAGCCCACTTGAATCATGGATCATGGATAATAAGCCAAGTGTATAGATTAGAGTTTACCCATGACTCTTGGATTCCTACACTATATATATATGACACCCTATAGCCTAAAATTGGTTGCACAAGTTGTGCTAGAGTGTTCTTGGAGAGCCATAACCGATTTTAGTGTGCATAAACTATCTCAAAAGTCATCCTTTGTCTAAGGTGTGTTGTGAACCATTTAAGGTGTCACACTTGGGGCACTAAGCTCTTAAAGGCCAAATAGAACAACTTATACAAGCTACATAAGAGGTAAACTCCTAACTAGTATTTTATGTTGTTTATGTCAAATGCATGCTAGTTGTAGGCTTAATGCTTTGGAAACAATATTGCATGTATAATTAGAGAAAACATAGATACAAAGCATTTAGGGTTGTATGTGCACCATAAGATGTTGTAGTATATACTAAAACCCAACAATGATATCAGAGCCATGGGTTATTTTCTATTATATTGATGCAAATGTTTGATTTTCAAAGTTGAAAAAAAAATATGAAGTTTGTCAAATTTTAAGATAATTACTTGATTTTATGAAAAACTAATTATTTGTAAAATTTGAATCGTTTACTACAAGAGTTGAATTAGGTCAATTTATTAAAAGATAGAATGATATGATTATTTTATTTTTTTTTAAAGTTTGATCTAAATGTTTTAAGGAGTTACAAATTTTGTCATAAAATTTTGAAACTCAAAAGTCTTTTTTAAAAGTTATGATCTTAAGAGTTTTGAAACTTTCATAAGTTATGGATGTGAAAAGTCTCATTCATTAACTCTTAAAGTTATGAATTCCAAGAGTCTTCAAAGGTTACAAAATTTGTTATAAATGGCTTTGAAGATTTTCATAACTTGCTCTCAAGTTATGGAACTTGGAAAGTCTCTTTTATGGAATTCTAAAAGTTTTCAAGAGTTACAAAACATGCCCTCAAGTTTTGGAATTTGAAAAGTTTTTTTATGAGACATTGAATTCTAAAACTAAAGTTATTTGAAAAGTTTTCAAAAGTGTAACTCATGGGTTCATAACTTAATAATAAATTAAATAATTTTAATTTTGTTTTAGCATCTTGATGTTTTGAATAATTCATATTACATCTTTATGGACTTTATTAATTGTTAATTAAAGTGTTTAATTAAAAGAGAATTAATAATTCCATAATGACATGGTTTAAGTTTAATTAAATTAAGAGTATAGTTTAATTAGTAGATTAAACCACTTAGTATTTTAAAAGTTTAAAATACACCCTTATATTATTATAATATTAAAAGTTTAAATATATTATATGTATAATTAAAAAGTCGGTCTTACCGTTAGTAGGCCTCATTCACGAAGCCGGTTTATAAGGGGGGGGGGGGGTATAAGGTTACTGCCTATAAAATGGCAGTTTAATGGGTGTCCACTCTCACCCACTGCTTCCTTGACTGGTGGAGGATCGTTAGCTGAACGGGTAGGATAGGACATTAATTCTCATTAAAAGTATAATGAAAATACCAAGTAACTAAACACTTATAAATTCCCAATCTTAGTTAGTTAAGAAAAATGTGAATTTGGTGCTAACCCATTAAATTGAACTTTACACCGTGTTAAGTCGTTAGTGGAGCGCATGTGGTTAACCGACACACTAATCTGGGACTGACAGTGTGTGGCAAAGGGTAACTTGATGTTAATCATAGATCAATGGAGCGTGTGTGGTTAACCAACTCATTGATTAGGTGATCTGTAACATTAAGTGTACCAAGATAATTGGTATGGTTATTCACACCTTGTTTGTGATCCTCGACATCGCAGTCACAAACTTGAAGGGCACAATCGAGATTTAAACATGGCATCGAAAAGTTCAATGAATCTCAAAAGATCTAGGAATTTCAATTCATTTAAAACTTAATAATCAATTTCGTTTTTTATGGTGGAAATTGGTAAATTGTCATTTGCCTACCTTCAAATATTTTGCAATTGGATTACGACATCCCTCTTCCGAATTGTAAAATATTATGTTGGGTCCTAGCCTTAATATATCCAGTTTGGGTGTTATATTAAGGACTTAAATCAACTAACTTGAATATTCTCCCATTATAGATGTCTAAGTCAGACAACTATGGTCTTCCCGAATCTTATGAAAAAAAAAACTTTCCTCATGAAGATGATATTCCACAAGACAATCAAGGTGAAAGATTAATCCCTTCTTTGTGCTATAGTGGAACTTCACTTCCTCCACCTCCTCCAATAATTCTCCCTAACCCACAAGTTCAAGGTCACTCAAAGCCCTATTGGCAGGAAAGAAAGTCTGTATGTGGTCACGTCTTGGAGATAAACTGACATATTGACAGGCTGGGAGAGTTGGGTGTCGAAGTCTCGAGGAAGTTGGCTGTTGACTGGGTTCTTCAGTCACTTCCTAAGTCATATAGAAGGTCTTTAAGGACTACTATATAGGAGATCATGACATGACCCTTATTGATCTAACATATTTGCTTGTTGCTGCTGAATCAACAATGATTTGGCGCACTGTTAAATCAAATTTGATTGGAAGATCTACTTTCCAAACTTCCATGGACATTGACAATGGTAACATTGGAAGTCCAGAAAAGCTTTCTATTCTCTATGGAAAGGGGTCGACCATGGTCAAGTCATTTGACCAAATGGTAAAGAGAAAGGCTAAGTCTGAGATAGTCCCGTGTACCATTGCCAAAGACTCTAGATGTTTCTGATGCCAAGAGAAGGGGCATTGGTTGCGAAGCTGCCATATTTACCTGAAAGACCACAAGGATGGTAAAGTTAGAGTGTATGACTCTACTTTAGGTAAAATCCAATATCTAACTCTATTAAGTTCCTATTTGGAGATTCTTAATACATGATGTAATGTAATTACATTTTGATGTTTTGTAGAATCAAAGAAAAGAAAGGAAGCTTAAAGGAAGAGTAAGCGGATTCTGATCGCGAAGAGATGGATTTCAATCCGTGGTTCGATGATCAGAATTTTGAGCTGCTGCTTTAGAGTTATGATAGATTGCTTAGGAATAGATAACAACATAGTTTTCATATGTATTTGCATTGTAAGGATAAGTTTTCTACAATTTTTTAAATAAAGAAAACTTTTGAAATTTATTTTATTTTAAGTTTCTTACAATGGTATTTATGAAAATTCTTGTTTATGTGTTTCCATTGATATCAATGGATTTGATTCTTTCGTTTGTGGTAGTGTTAAAATTTAGCAAATAAGGAAAGATTCTCATCACTCGGGTTTCAATTGGATAGAAACTTGGAATCATGCAACTGGTATTGTATGATGAATGAGAATTTTCGTCTTTGGGAAATTAAGACTAATTCCTTGTTCACATGAATATGTGAGTCAAGTGAAGGACTAGGGGATCGAGTACACTGGGTGTTCATTAGTCAGGTCCACCACAAAGAACGATAAGACTATTCATCATGATTTACTAAAGGTTAGTAAATATGGTTATGCTTACAAGTTTAAGTATAATTCTGAACATTGGAAAAGTTTCAATGTATGGCAGGACAAATAAGAAGAATCAAATTAGGCAGAAAGATAAAATTTTCTACAATCTGAAAGGATGGGAGAGTTCTTAAGTATCATGTTTTATGATCATCTTTGTGATTATGAAACCATATCACAGTTGATTCTCTAAGGACATCTTAGTGCATTTGTATGGCTAAGAAGAGGAATCATGAATTGTTGAAATGGTCAAATCAAGAAGATGAGTCGTACTTCGTTCCAAAATCGATTCTTAGAGTTATACTCCAAGATTGTGCCTTGAGTGACATAATCTTAAGAAAGGTTTATAACACTTGTCAAATGTAGAGTAAGATGTTTTCAACTCTTGTACATTTGAAATTGGTAAGTTGTCATGTCTTGGATAAGACAAAGACCAACTAAGGCCAATTGTGTGAAGTGTTTGTCTTGATAAGAATCCGCACTAACTCTTGAATATTTGTTTGTCAATGAATGATTCTTAACAAGAGAGTCTTATATGTCAAGAAGTCAGTGGGAGTCTTAAAAGATCTTGACAAGTATAAAGAACTAATCAAGAATAAAACCTGTTGTTTATCACTAGCACACGACTTGAGGTTTGTAACCTATCGTGTTGACATTTTCTTGTTTCTATGCCCATTCCAGTTAAAGTTGACTATGCATGTGACTTCTATGAGTTCTCAATTGTTTGCATAACAACCTAGGAAGCAATGGTAGGCCCTTGTGCTGCCAGGTGGCAAGAAATTAAGATTGAACAAGTCCAGTCAATATGAGTTTGGATTTGTCACTGACCTTGTCTTGTGATTATGGTTATGACAAATTCACATGGATAGGAACACATACACCATAAAATCTAAGTGTCATAAGGTTTCTCTCCAATTCATGAAAATTATTGTGAGGAAATGCTTTCACTAAGTAGATTTTAAGGAGATAGCAGTTGTGATATTTTCATTCTCAAATTCGATTATGATTACGACATCCCTCTTCATAGTTCGAATTGTGAGAAATGGCAAATAATCTGAACATTCGGAACTTATTGTCGTAAGTTCTGAATTGTTAAGACACACATGAGTTATCTAAGGAAAGGTGTATGATTTTGAGAAGCCTATATAAAGTCTTATCTAAACATCTCGTATCAGAAATCCGAACTTTGGTAATGGAAGTCAATAAGTATATATTTCTAGAAGTCCAGCTGATTTCTGGGTACATATCAAAGCTTGTGGGAGCATAAGTGTTATGCAAGGAAGATAATAATTATTATGCTAGTGGGAGCATAATTATTATGGTAATTGTTGCAAGTTAGCAATGTTAATTATAGAAAACAAAGGTTTCAATTCGCAAAGTTGCAGGGTTTGAAAAGTTATTTTGCTATAATTAAGGGAGAGGAACTTATACTTCATTTCAATTCTAAAAGCTTAGATTGAGTTTTAATCAAATTTAGTCAAGGAGATATATGAACGTTATGTTGAAAAGATTCGACATAAGGAAATTCTATATGGAAATGTTGATTGCGTTCTCAAATTCGATTATGATTACGACATCCCTCTTCATAATTTGAATTGTGAGAACACGGCAAATAGAAATATTTATAACAAAAGACTGATCAAGTATCATGTCTTTATGTTAGACATTATGAATCGCTTCCCATATGCTTCGGGTATAGGATCGATTGCATATGCTATAATTTTCTCGTGTTCTAATTTTCCAAATGCCTAGGGCATTAAGAGGGAAAAAGGAATAGAACCAGATATGACTAAAGTGGTTAAACAACTGTTAAGGACAATCTAAGGATCGCCAAGGATTGGTCGCTTAAGGACAATTGGAAGTATAGTAATGGATGGACCATATTGACATTATTATGAATAGACATGAGTCTATTAATAATGAGTTGTCGTATGGAAAATATGGAATGTTTCCATATTGGGAGTTGAAGAATAGATGAGAAAGTTAGAAACATTTATGCAAGAAGGATGTTCAAAGAAATGTACTTTGAATTTGAGACTTCATTTCCATGGAATTGTCTTGTAACAATCTCCAAATGAATATTTTGTAATATCGTTGGTCAAGTCTTTGTGACTTTTGGTACCATGACATTACAAAGGTTGCATTGCATGATAGTTTAGCAGTGACAAGAATTTGGAATTCTTACACTTGCAATAAATATTTGGAATTGTGAAATGAGCATCATTGAAATGTTTTCAATTGATCTATTTCACAAAGTAAAGACCATAGAAAACATAGTGTGCATGCTTGGAGCATGGGACAACTATTGTTTTAATTCAAGTGTTAAGTTGATAAATTGAAACATTATACAATGAATAATGTGTAATCGATATGGTGATTAAATAAAAGGTGTTTTATTTATATTCATAAGTTCTGAGACCATATTGGATTCGATTATTCTTGTGTTTCACTTTGCATGTTTTGACTTCCCGAATAACCAGGTTTTTCAAAACATCCACAGTCGATCATACTTTTGAAGTAGGTATTGAGGCAAGATTGTCATGAATATGACTGTAGATTATCTAGGTGTTTTAGACATAGCACAAGTTTGATGCAGTGTTCATGAGTACTCCTAGAATAAGATTAGAGAATTGGATTAAACCCACGCTCATATGAATCACTTCATGGATTTTATCACGAGTGATTGTGAGACGATAATATCTTATATTCTTGAAACCAAGACATATGAGTTGTAGATTACAAGTCGGTTGCACATTGACATATGTAAACGCACAAGTAACTTGGTGTTATAAAACATATTGTTGTGTGTGATTTGATGAGTAAGTACAAGCAAGCATTTGCGTCGAATTTTATCCATTCCTTTTACCCATAGAGGGATAAAAGCGATATATGTGGGCCCCTCGATGATTTAGTGATGACACCTGAAACGCTTGGCCAAGCCTGGACTGATTTGATTTGTTCAATTAGTCAGTCGCCATAAATCGGAAATCGGGAAACAACATATGGACAGCGAGAATGATTATAATCCATGTCTCATGTCCATATGGTATCTAGAATGAAGGAATATATGATCCCTTATCTAATGGACGTGTCATTGACTAGGTCAGAGTTTGACACCGGCTTTTAAGAGCTGCGATTGCTAGTCGGGTTGTGGAGTCATACCTGCAATAATAGTTATTAGACTTATCCAAGTGGGAGACTGTTGGATTAGGTGTCTAAGCCCATACCTATAATTGGTATGTACTTGACCCGAGAGTAGCATGGTCCATTTGGGTTGCATATCACCACGACAATTTGATAGGATGGACTTTTGAGAAGAGGTTATTTATGATTTATTAATATATTATAAGTTCTAATATATTAATATGAAATCATATGATTTAATTAGTATTGATCAAGAATTAATTTGGAATTAATTTAGTGATCAAAAGAGACTAATTAAATTAATCGGGACTAATTATGTAAATTCGTTATATATATATATATATATATATATATATATATATATATATATATATATATATATATATATATATATATATATATATATACATATATATATATATATATATATATATATATATATATATATATATATATATATATATATATATATATATGGTTTGGGCTTATGATACATGATGGACTAAATTTATAGATGAATCCATAAAGAGTTAGCCCACTTGAATCATGGATTATGGATAATAAGCCCAAGTGTATGGATTAGGGTTTACCCATGACTCTTGGATTCCTACACTATATATATGACACCCTATAGCCTAAAATTGGTTGCACATGTTTTGCTAGAGTGTTCTTGGAGAGCCATAACCGATTTTAGTGGGCATAAACTCTCTCAAAAGTCATCCTTTGTCTAAGGTGTGTTGGAATTATGCTTATTGCAACAAGTATATATTGAACATATATATTTTCCAACCAAACAAGTGGATTAGATGCTTATATTAGGCTAAGGGTAAAATGGTTTATCCTTATCTAAAAGGTATAGAGTTATAGATATTATGTTAAACAATAAGCTTAACCACTCTAGCATCTACTAACTGCATTCATGTTGAATATCCTAAATGATTGTTTAGGATGAAGTTTCTACTAATCCCACTAATTGTCATTCCTAAGACAAGTGATTAGAAAGTGCTTTTTCTAAGTGGGAGCTATATGGAACTTTAAGAGCTTAAGAACCATAAACTAAATGCATCATAGTTTAGAACTAGCAAGTTTTCAACTGTTGTTGAATTTGCTCAATAGTTGATCAAAAACTAATAAAACACATAGCGATGTATTCATGTATGATTATCAAGTATGGGCTTGGTTAATCTTCTACGATATAGTTTGAATATAAAGAGTAAGTGAGTTTTCAAGGGAACACATACATGATTGAAAATCTTCTCAGATTTAAGCTAACATCTCAAAGTAAGAATCTTCTTTCTTATAAGATAATTACATGGTGTAATTTAATTATAAATCAAGATGACTCTTGTGTTTTTCTACAAAGCTAGTGGGAGTGCAATAACATTGCTAATGTTATATGTAGTCGACATATTAATTCATGGAATAAGGATCTATATAGATAGTGTTGGATTAGTGTCTAAGTCCATAACTATAATTGGTATGTACTTGACCCGACTCGGCATGGTCCATTTGGGTTGCATGGCATCGGAACATTTGGATAGACCGTTTGTGAGGAGAAGACATTTTGTGACATATTAATATATTATAAGTTCTAATATATTAATATGAGATCATGTTATTTAATTAGTATTGATCAAGAATTAATTTGGACTTAATTTAGTGATCAAAAGGAGACTAATTAAATATATGGGGATTGATTGTGTAAATCATTCATTCTTATATATGTGGGCTTATGATCCATGATTCCTTATGTTTGGTTTAACCCATGTGGTGATCCATGGATACTCCATGGAGGTTAAAACCCATGGAGCATAAGGAATGGGTAAAGTCATGAGTTACATGGTGTAACCCTAATGTGTACACTATATAAGGACCCCTTTAGCTCAAGAAATTGGCACTAGTGATACATATATGAGGGCTAGCCGATTTGAGCATGTGTGTCTTCTTCTCATGGTTATTCCATGTGTTGGTGATGTTGTGTGAACCATTTGAGGTGTCACACTTGGGGCACTAGGCTCTCGAGCTACATGGACTTAAGCTACATCAACAAGGTATGTATTTCTATCTAGTTTATTACCCAAGTATCGATGTTTTTGTATGCTAGTTAGGGTAATACCTTGGAATATTCATATTTGCATGTATAATAGAGAAAACATAGATCCAAGGTATTTAGGGTTGCATGTAAACTTAGGAGTGTTAGAATGCTCAAAACCCAACAGTGGTATCAGAGCCTAGGCTTGTTTTCTTGTTATACTTGCTAAAATTGCTGAAAATTCGAAGTTTTTTGCTGTTTGAACAGCAAACTCGCCGAGTCCATAAAGGGACTCGACGAGTCCAAGGCAAAACTCATCCAACTCGCTGAGTTGGTTCATGCACTCGACGAGTTAGACCCCCAGACAGCATATATTCGACTGTTTTGGCTGGAATTGGACTAGGAACATTACCCTAAGTTGTTTTTCAACTTATAAACTTGTTTTTGATGTGGTAATGTTCATGCTAATCCAATTTCAAAGATAATTGTCAATAGATTCATGTTTTGTATTAGTTTTTTGGTTAGGCTAATTTCATGAAAAAGTTTGATTAAATTATCTTGTTCTTATGAGTTGCTTAGATTAATAGAAAAGTTATGTGAAATTGTAGTTTTCAATCCATTTTAATCTAAGAGTTGATTCTAAAATGTGTTTTTGTAACTTGTCCTCAAGTTACCTGAAAAGTCACATTTAAGAATCATAAAACTCATAAATATTTCATAAGTTATGAATAAAGGAAAAGTTACATTCTTTTAATAGTTTAAAGTCTTCCATAACTTGTCCTCAAGTTATGGAACTTGAAGAGTTTTTTTTGTATTAAAACTACTTTAAACACATAAGTTGTGGAATTGAATAGTTTTGAATAGTTTCAAAACTTGCCCTCAAGTTTTGGAATTTGAAAAGTTTTCCCTTATGAATACTTTAATTCCAAGTTAAGCCCTTAGAATTTTAAAAGTTAAAATTCAACCCTTATACTTTATAATATTATAAGTTAATAATATATATGTATAAGAGCAAGTCAGTCTTACCGTTAGTAGGTCTCATTCACGAAGCCGGTCTATAAGGGGGGTATAAGGTCACTGCCTATAAAATGGCAGTTTAATGGGTGTCCACTCTCACCCACCACTTCCTTGACTGGTGGAGGGTCGTTAGCCGAACGGGTAGGGCAAGAACTATAATTCTCCCTTCATTAAAAGTATTAATGATAAATACTAAGTAACTAAACACTTATAAATTCCAAATCTTAGTTACTTAGGAAAATGTGAATAAGGTGCTAACCCATGAAATTACACTTTTCACTTTGCTTAAGTCGGTTAGTGGAGCGCGTGTGGTTAACCGGCACACTAGCTTGATTTAACAAGGTAGGAAAAGGGTTTCTTAAAGTTTATCATAGGCCGGTGGAGCGTGTGTGGTTAACCGACACATCGGTTCGGTGATAAACATTTAAGAGTACCAAGTAATTTGCATGGTTTTTTCACACCTTGTTTTGTGATCCTCGGCATCCCACTCACAAAACATGAAGGGCACACTCGAGATTGAAACATGCCATTGAACAGTTCAATGAATCTCAAAAGATCTAGGAGTTTCAAATCCAATTAAAAACCTAATAATTTATTTCGTTTTTCATGGTGGAAATTGGTGAATTGTCATTCACCTACCTTCAAATATTCTATAGCTTGAATTAGGGCATCCCTCTTCCAAGTTATAAAATATTGTGTTGGGTCCTAGCCTTAATATTTCATATTGGGTGTTATATTAAGGACTTTAAATCAACTATCTTGAATATCTCCCAAAAGATGTCTAGTTCAGACATCTATGATCTTCCCAAATCTCTTGGAACTTCACTTCCTCCACCTCCTCCAATTATTCTCCCTAACCTACAAGTTCAAGGTCACTCAAGCCTTATTGGCAAGCAAAGTCTATGTGTGCTCACATCTTGGAGATGAAGTCACATATTGACAAACCGGGAGAGTTGGGTGTCAAAGTCTTAAGAAAGTTGGATGTTCAATCACTTTCTAAGTCACATGGTGAGTTCCTTTGGGACTACTATAAAACAGACTATGACATGACCCTTAAATGATCTTATCTATTTGCTTGGTGCTGCTGAATCAACAATGATTTGGAAGACTAGTAAAGCAAGTTTTATTAAGAAGATCAACTTCCCAAACCTTAAATGGACATTGACAATGGTAACATTGGATAACCAAGAAAAGCTTTGTCTTCCCAATGGAAAGGGATCGGCCATAGTCAACTCGGTTGACCAAATGGTAAAGAGAAAGTCTAAGTCTGTGATAGTCCCGTGTACCATTTCCATAGAGTCCATATGTTTATATTGCCAAAGGAAGGGGCATTGATTACAAAACTGCCTATTTACCTGAAGGATCATAGGGTTGATCAAGTCAAGATGTTTGATTCTACTTCAGGTGAAGTCCACTATCTAACTCTGTTAAGTTTCTATTCTGAGATTCTCATTATATGATGTGACTGGGTCACATGTTGTTGTTTAAGAATCAAAGAAAAGTGAAGAAACTTAAAGGAAGTATATGCTGATTCTGATCGCGAAGATGGATTTTGATCGCATGGTTCGGTGATCAAAAATTTTGAGCTGTTGCTTAGGAGTTATGATATATTGCTTAGGAATAGATAACAACAAGTTTTTCATATGCATTTACACTGTAAGGATAAGTTTTTTCCGCAAACTTTTGAAATAAAATAAAAAGGTTTTTATTTTATATTTATTTTAAATATCCTTACACTGGCATTTGTGAAAAACAGTTGTGTATATGATTCCATTGATAGCAATATTGGAAAAATGGACTTGATTCTTTCGTTTGTGGTAGAGTCATAATTTACCAAATAAGGAAAGATTCTCATCAACCAAGTTTCAGTTGGATAGAAACTTGGAATCATGCAAGTTGTATAGTATGATGAATGAGAATTTTCATTTTTGGAAAATTAAGATTAATTCCTTGTTCACATGTATATGTGAGTCAAGTGAAGGACTAAGGGATCAAGTACACATTCTGGTGCACTGATCCAGTTCACCACAAAAGATCGATAAGACTATTCGTCATGATTTACTAAAGTTTAGTAAATATGGTTATACTTACTAGTTTAAGTATAATTCTGAAACGTTGTAAAAGTTTCGATGTATGGCAGAACGAATGAGAAGAATCAAATTAGGCAGAAGGATAAAAGTCTCTCAAATCTGAAAAGATGGGATAGTACTTTAGTATCATGTTTTGTGATCATCTTAATGATTTAGAAATCATATCACAATTAGTCCTCTAAGGAAATCTTAGTGCATTCTTATGGCTAAGAAGAGGAATCTTAAATTGTTGGAATGGTTAAATCAAGAAGATGAGTCATACTTCGTTCCAAAACAAGTCTTAGAGTCATACTCCAAGACTGTAAGATGAGTGACATATCTTAAAGAAAGGTTTATAACACTTGTCAACTTTAAGAGTAAAAGTGTCCTACTCTTGTACATTTGAAATTGGTAACTTGTGATGTTTTGGATAAAACAAAGACCAACTTAGGCCAATTGTGTAAAGTGTTTGTCTTGATAAAGAATCTGCACTATCTGTTGAATATTTGACAAGTGAGTCTTATATGTCAAGAAGACAGTGGGAGTCTTAAAGATCATGAAAGTATTTCAAGATCTAATCAAGAGTAAAACCTGTAGTTCATCACTAGCACACGACTTCAGGTTTATAACCTATCGTGTTGACATATTCCTACTTCTGTGCCCATTACAGTGAAAGTTGGCTTTGCATATGAGTTTTGAGAGTTCTCAATTGCTTGCATAACAACTTCGAAGCAATGGCAGGCCCTTGTGCTGCCAGTTGGCAAGAAAGTAAGAGTGAGTTCAGTCCATATGAGTTTGGATAAGAACACTTACACCATAAACAATCTAAGTTTTATAAGGTTTCTCTCCGGTTCATGAAAATGATGGTGAGGAAACGTGTTCACTAAGTAGATTTTAGGTAGATAGCAAGTGTGATTTTTGCATTCTCAAATTCGTTAGTCGAGCATGTGTGGTTAACCGGCACACTAACATGGACTTGTGTGGAATGGCAAAGGTCTGAACAATTGAGACTATGATTACGACATCACTTTTCATAGTTCTGAAATTTTTTAGACACACATGTGTGCTATCTAAGGAAAGGTGTATGATCCTGATAAAGTTTTATCAAAGCATCTCGTATCAGAAATTTGAACTTTGGTAAGAAAGTCAATGCAATATTGATTTCTAGAAGTCCAGCTGATTTCCGAGTACATGTCAATGCTAGTGGGAGCATAAGTGTTATGCTAATAATTCTCATGTTAGTGGGAGCATGATAATTATGATTAGTATCACAAGACAGCAATGTTAATTATAGAAAAAAAAAGTTTCAATTCGTGAAGTTGCAGGGGTTGACAAGTTGTTTTGCTATAATTAAGGGAGAGGAAATTATACTTCATTTCAATTCTAAAAGCTTAGATTGAGTTTTTAATCATATTTAGTCAAGGATATATATGAATTTTGTGTTGGAATGGCTCAACATAAGGAAATTCTATATATGGGTCCATTATTTGCGTCCATTATTTGCGTTGTAAAATTCGATTATGATTACGGCATTCATTTTCATAATCTGAATTATGAGAACATGGCAAATAGATACAGAAATATAATAGCAAAAGACTGGTCTAGTATCATGTCTTTATGTGAGACATCATGAATCGTATCCCATATGCTTCGGATATAGGATCGATTGCATGTGCTATAATATTCATCCGTTCTAAATTTTCCAAATGCTCAAGGCATTAAGAAGGGAAAATTCTAGAATTGGAAATGACTAAAATGATTAAGCAATTGTCGAGGACAATCTAAGGTTTACCAAAGATTGGTTGCTCAGGGACAGTTGGAAGTATAGTGTTAATTTTGGAAGGACCATATTGACATATTCTGAAAAGAGGCAACTCTTGTTTAGAAGTGATAGTCAAAATGGGAATATGGAAATGTTTCCACAGGTGGAAATTATTCAATTTGTGTAAGATTAGAAAAACTTAATGCAAGAAGGATATTTCCATGGAGTTGATCTCCATTGGAATACTCTGTAATGTCTGTTGACAAGTCTTTGTGACTTTGTGCATAATCATTACTAGAGAATCAATGCATATAAGTTGATAATCTAACAAATTTTGGTAAATGGCAGGATTTGGAATTCTTGCATTTGCGGTAAGGAATTGGGATTGTGAAATGAGTATCATTGAAATTATATTCAATCGATCTATTTCACAAAGTAAAGATCATAGACAAACTTAGTGTGCATACTTGGTGTATGATATAACTAATGTTTAGACAAACATAGGGTGCATACTTGGAGTATGGCATGACTAGTGTTTAGAAAACATAGTGTACATGCTTGGAGCATGGGACAACTATTGTTTTAATTCAAGTATAAAGTTGATAGTTTGAAACAGTATACAATGAACAATATGTAATCAATATGGTGATAAATAAAAGGTGAGTTTATTTATATTCATAAGTTCTGAGACCATATTGGATTCGATTATTCTTGTGTTTTACTTTGCATGTTTTGACTTCCAGAATAACTAGGTCGTTCTTCCTGAATGACTAAGTTATTCAAACCATCCACAGTCGGTCATATGTTGGAAGTAGATATGAATCAAGACTGTCATGGGTTGGCTTTTAGAGGTCTAAGATGTTAGACAAAGTGGTGCTACAACACTCATGAGTGCTCATAAGTTCTGAGTATTGGATTCAACCCACGCTCATTGGAATCACTTCATGGATTTTATCACGAGTGATCATGAGACTATAATATCTTATATTCTTCAAACCTAGAGATATGAGTTGTTACTATGAGTTGGTTGTATATTGATTGCACGAAAACGCATTGGTAACTCGATGTTATAAAACGTGCCGTTGTGTATGATTCAACAAGTAGTAGAACAAGTCATATGAGTCGAAGTTTATCCATTCCTTTTACCTTCGGGATAAAAGCGATATCTGTGGGCCCCTCGATGATTTAATGATGACACATGTGAGTGATTGGCCAAGCCAGGACTGATTTGATCTGTTCAATCAGTCAGTCATCATGAATCGGAAATCGGGAAACAACAAATGGACAGAGAGAATGATTTACAATCCATGTCTCAGTCCATATGATATCTAGAATGGAGGAATATATGATCCCTTATCTAATGGACAAGTCATTGACGAGATCAGAATTCAGCTACAACGTCAGAGTTCAACAGCGGCTTTTGAGAGCTACGATTGCCAACTGGTTCTTGAAGTCATACGCAATAATAGTTTTAGACTTATCCAAGTGGGAGACTGTTGGATTAGTGTCTAAGTCCATAACTATAATTGGTATGTACTTGACCCGACTATGCATGGTCCATTTGGGTTGCATGGCATCGGAACATTTGGATAGACCGTTTGTGAGGAGAAGACATTTTGTGACATATTAATATATTATAAGTTCTAATATATTAATATGAAATCACGTTATTTAATTAGTATTGATCAAGAATTAATTTGGACTTAATTTAGTGATCAAAAGGAGACTAATTAAATATATGGGGATTGATTGTGTAAATCATTCATTATTATATATGTGGGCTTATGATCCATGATTCCTTATGTTGGGTTTAACCCATGTGGTGATCCATGGATACTCCATGGAGGTTAAAACCCATGGAGCATAAGGAATGGGTAAATTCATGAGTTACATGGTGTAACCCTAATGTGCACACTATATAAGGACCCCCTTAGCTCAAGAAATTGGCACTAGTGATACATATATGAGGGCTAGCCGATTTGAGCATGTGTGTCTTCTTCTCATGGTTATTCCATGTGTTGGTGATGTTGTGTGAACCATTTGAGGTGTCACACTTGGGGCACTAGGCTCTCGAGCTACATGGAGTCAAGCTACATTAACAAGGTATGTATTTCTATCTAGTTTATTACCCAAGTATCGATGTTTTTGTATGCTAGTTAGGGTAATACCTTGTAATATTCATATTTGCATGTATAATAGAGAAAACATAGATCCAAGGTATTTAGGGTTGCATGTACACTTAGGAGTGTTAGAATGCTCAAAACCCAACAGATAGATAATGGCAACTTAAAGGAGTAAGTAAAATTGCATTAATCGTCAAGGATCTTAAAGAGCTTAAGATAAAGGACTCTGAGAGAGTCATCTTGTCAAATACCATATGACATGAGTTTGAGCAAAATCCTAGTGCAAATGTTTTTGAACTAGATAATATGATTGTATTCCGTATGCTGATGCAATTAGATTAATCATATATGTCATGATTATGCATAAAGGCCAAATAAGTCGTATGCTTAGAGCATGACTAATGATACCAGTGTAATCCGAGAACAAGTCATTGTGTGACTTATATGAACATTCTAAAGTACTTGCGAGAACTAGAGAAATATTCCTAGTCTACAGAGTATTTGAAAGAAGGCTATTTTTAAAGTTGTTACACATGTGCTAAATTTTTAAATAGATTGAGATGACTCTCAGTCACAATCGGGCGTATCCTCATTATGAATGAAGAGATAATTTAATGGATAGTGGTTCCATGTAGATTTTAATTACAGTTACACATCAGAGTTAGAGTACCTCGTGGTTTGGAGAACCACGTAGAAAGATGCTTAATGTATAGTTCATTATGTTTATGAGTAATCCCATTATGCAAGTATTGGTATCTAAGTCATATTCAAGCATGTAATTTATTCTCAATAGTTTTTCTGTATATATGAGTCATATATAAGGCTGAAAATGATTGTATTCTCAAAGTTTACACAAATCAAGTTTGTCAAATCTACTTAACAAAGCTGCTTCATTAGCTAAAGCATGAAAGTCAAGCTGGTGCTATAGGGCATTGTTAATACAAGTAGATGTATTGATTAAAATTTGGTATTTGGATATTGGAACAATAATGCAACATATATTGTAATGAATGATATATTGGATTTCATTAAATAATTGTTATGTTCTATATTAGCATGTTTAAATCCTTGAATAACTAGGTTATTCTAAAAGTCCATAGTCGTTCATAGTTGTGGGAGCATCTATGAGGTAAGACTAATATGAGTGGATTGGTGGATTCTCATGGAGATGAGAATGGAAAAGAGTTGCTACCAACTTTATAGGTACTTGATTGGGAGAATAAGTATTGGACTTGACCCGCATCAAAACCACTTTATGGATCATAGTCAAGAGTGATGTTTTGATCAAGGTTGTATCTTTTTAATCTTAGACCTGAGATACATATTTGGGACTTAAGGTGTAGGGATTTATGTTCTTAGACATGGTTTAATGTTGTTTCTTAAAAAGTAGTAATAAGGGCCATCGTTGGGTATGACATGAACTGCATTGATGGGCGTATGTAGTCAAGATGATCTTTGTATTCTTAGACCTGAGATACATATTTGGGACTTGAGGTGTAGGAATTGTTGTGCTTTGACATGGTTTAACGTTGTTTCGTAAAAGGAAGTCATAAGGGCCATCGTTGGGTATGACATGAACTACATTGATGGGCGTATGTAGTCAAGATGGGATTTGTCCCTCTTATTCATTGAGAGCATGACATCTAAGGCCTTAGTTAAATTTGAACAGTAAATGAGATTGATCGTGATCCAT
The DNA here is from genome assembly GCF_052849685.1 of Lactuca virosa. NCBI lineage: Eukaryota > Viridiplantae > Streptophyta > Magnoliopsida > Asterales > Asteraceae > Lactuca > Lactuca virosa. Next base: position 249,675,240 of record NC_136434.1, read on the forward strand.
ATCTCATGTTCGACATGATGTCTGAGACAAAGGAATAATAGATACCACACCTTTAGTAACAATTGCAGCTTAGAGCTCCTCGAATTGGCTGTTGATGAGATGAAACCCTTCATATGTTTTTAGGGGCATTAGCCCGTTGGTAGACGTCAACCACTGTCTATGTCAGTCTATAATGAATCTTGTGCTAGTGGGAGATTGTTGGATCTATATGCCCAAGAATCATTATGGAGTGATATTGCTAATAATATATGATCCTATAGGGTCACACCTTTATCAAGTTGGCACATTTTGTATATTTATTATTAATATGATTATTAATAAATAATATTAATTCTTGTATTTTAATTAGGGAATAATTATTGTTCTGAGAAAATAATAATGATAAGAGAGTATTACTAGTTATTAAGTAATGTACAAAGTTTTGGACACTTTTACCAAAGATTGGCAAACTAGCTAGTTAATTAAGTGACTAAACAACAAACTATAAAATCCAATGGACCATTTTAGTCCTTAAAACCGTGGGTTATCAAGGCAAGGAGGTTGAAAAGTCAACCTCCAACATTCTTGTCCCCCATGCTTGGATTATGTCTCATGTTTGTTCATTAACTTGCATGTTATAACAAACATGATCATATAATATAATGCTACTTGTTTTATCACTAAATCACAAGAAGAAAAATCACTCTCTTCTTCCTCACTTTTTCTTCACCAAAACCGTGAGTATGAAGCTCTTTACTTTGGTGTTTAGAAGACCTCTTGAGTTGTTCCCGTTAGTGCTTAATTGAGTTAAGGACTTAAAGGCTTAAGACACACAAGAATACAAGAAGGATCTAGCATTCCAAGTGCCTTACTCTTGATGGTGGATACTTGTAGAGAAGATCATACACTTTGATCTTTTGTTATCTTTATCAACACCCCAAAACCAAGTGGGTTCAAAGGCTTCAAAGGTTATCTCTAAAACATCCTATGGTTGGTTTTATTTCATTCTAACCTCTATAAATGGATCCATGATGCTTCAAATTTGTTATGAACTAAAAATAAACTCGTTATTTTTAAAGTCTTCCGTTACCGTTTTTTGAGAAAAACAAAATTTTATTTCGTATCAATACCCAACATACTTCACCAGTACAACTAAGCATACAATAACATAAGAAACAATTACAAAGAAAACAAGCACATACAGACATATCAACAAGTGCCACAAACACAACCATCTTTCTGCAAACATAATTCAGTGGGTCGACAGTGGTGCCATTGTTGGAACCTGAAAGTGAACCTCTAGCAATCCTATGTACATATTCCGAAGGCTGTTGGTTCCGAAGGAAGATGTGATCCGGAACCTGTCCGGAGCTGAAGGAAAGGAGTAAAGTATTTTGAAGAGGAACGCATTCCGGAGCTAATCCTGAAGTCCGGAATGCATGCTGATCCGGAACCAAACTTTCATCTCCGGAACATTGCTTGTCTGGAATGAAGTTATTTTGTCTCTTATGCATTTATTACTTTTGTCGTGTATTTTGATGTAATGTTTCATAGGACTTAGTCTAAAGTTGATTTAGGACAATCAGAATGTCAGACGTGTATCTTTTGTCCGGTCCTATGTAAACACTTGGGTTAATTCAGTGTAACATTCTCTCCTTTATATAGGAGCATTCAATACAAGTCAAGAATGGATCTTTCTCTCACTTTTGGCATTTACACTTATCACATTAAAAACATTCTTCTTGTTCCCCATTTATTAACTTTACCTTGATCACTATTTACTTGTTCTCAATTAATGTCTTGATCATTTGTTGAATCGATTATCTAAGACTTGACTGATCTTTCCAGTCTCGACTTGAACATCCATTATTAAGCAGACATTGATCTCAAGCATTCACTCAAGGTTTGACTTCTCAAACCTTGTCCCTACGCAAAGATTTTGTTCTCACAATTGGTATCAGAGCTCGAGTGGTTGTCCTTTGAATCCATAAGATCAGATTATAGTTGGTTATAATTTACCTTGGTATTTCAACCATTTCTGTGTTAAGGATAAAAGTTCTTCTATATACCACTTAAGCTTGAAGATATCTTGACTTCAATGGCTTCTTCAAATCCTCAACAAATGATTTCAATGCAAATCGCAAATAGCGTATGTGGCCCTACACGTGCCCCATTGCTAGTTGTGGAAGAATATGATCATCTGGAAAGTTAGAATGGAAAGTTTTTTACTAGCCAAAGAGAAAGGTGAACAAATCTGGAGATCCGTCAAAGAAGGCCCTCATGTTCCTGCAAGAACAGTTGTAAGAGATGCAGCTGCTCAACTCATGCGAGAAGATGAAGTTCGTCCAGCCCCTCTAACTGCTGATGATATTGAGAAACTGCATGCTGATCAAGTCGCCTTCTCTAAAATGGTGTTTGGTGTTCTCCATCACTCTTTGAGCACATCAAGCTATGCAAATCAGCCAAAGAAACTTGGGACACTCTTCAGGATCTGATTGAAGGTTCCGAAAATATGAAGGACAAACGCCTCACCTCCGTTGTCAATGACTTTGACACCTTCACTACTACTCCAGGTGAATCTGTAGCCTCAGCCTCCAACCGATATCGAATCGTTGTCAACAACATGACTGCTCATGGGATTGTTCGAACTCCTCTCGAGTACAATCTCAAGTTTATTAACAGTCTCGGTAAGGGATGGGGAAATGTAAAGTCCTGTCTTCAAAGCAATGGTTCCTTAAAAAAATTGAAACTCTATCAACTTTTTGATGAGCTTCAAGTACATGAATCAAACGTTGCTCAAACCATAAGAGAACTTTCCGGAGGACCACTTGCTCTAGTCAGTTCTTTTGAATCAACCATTCCGAACCCACCTGCTCCGGAACCTTACAAACCCACTGTTCCATTAACTCAGTCATCCTTAACTTTTTTACCCACACACATCTATCCTGACGATGATTCGGAAACCTTGGATTCTGAACTCCGCTTTCAACAAGAGTTTGCCTTACTCTCCATGAAATACAAACGACCTTTCAATCCTTCTTACAAACCATACCAAAACAGATTCAGCGCCCCTCACCAAAACCATCCTCAACCATATTCTCCTTCGGAATCTAAACACACTTCCGAAAATCCTCCTGTATACAAGCCTAACCTCACTAAACCAAACTCAGCTCCGTAATCTTCTCAAAATTCCAAATCAGACAAACCCAAGATCTTGTGTCATAAATGTGGTCATGCAAATCACTTTGCCGAAGAGCACAAGAAATGGCTGAAAGTGAGAAAGCATTTGTTACCACCGTTTTAAGAGATGTCGATGGTTATTGGTCATCCGGAGATGATGATGATTTAGTGACTGGAAGAAACATGTGTTTGATGGCAAGACAAACAGTTGTATGTGATGAAGGTTATTGGTCTTCTGGATCCGAAGATGAAGATGATGTTGCTGAACCTCACTACTGCTACATGGCCACTAACGATCCACCAGGTCGAAGCATTGTTCAGTAGGTAAAATCCATGATCTCTGATAATAATTTTGATTTGACTTTATGTGAACCTTATCTGACCCAGATCCAAACATATATGAACACCATCTATAAAGCCAATGAGTCCGCCATGGAAGCCAGTGAGAAGAAACATTGTGAACTAAGTCGTCTTAGATTACGTTTTGAGGATAAGAAATTGAAAATCGAGTCTTTAGAGAATGAACTTGTAATGTCAAAAGATGAATGTATCATTTTGAAAGATAAATGTGAAATCACTTATTCCGAACGAAATATTTTGATTTGTGATAACAAACGTCTCAATGCCAAAATAGATGCTTTGCATAACTCTGTTGACATGCTTGAAGCTGACATTCGGATGACTCATAATTTTCGTCATCCATGGTCCAAAGCTCCTGGTCTCGGAAGCGAGTTTCCGAAACCAATTGTTAGTCCCCTGAAGGATTTGCAAAATTGACATTCATGGGAGAGGTTCCGAACATTAAACATTCAGACACTCCTGTTTCTCCATTGTCACCCCTTCCGGAGGCTAAAAGATCTTTTGAGTCCCTAATTCCTGAGTTTCAACCAATAGTTGTCAAATGTCCTGATTCCACGCCTCTTCCACCTCTGATAAACCTGGACCTGAATCGGACCACGAAATATCATTATAGTCTTCCAAATTGTGTAGACCATGTTCCTATAAGCAATCACGTCAACAACTGTGTGATTGAGGAAATTATTCTGGAAACAACTGAAGTCAATGCCTCGGAATTTGTATGGGCATCTCTAGATGATAAAGTTGAAGTCTCAAGCAATGTGTCCTCTGAGTCATGTGAATCGGACTCCGTAGTTCTTTCAAAAACCAAATTGGTTCCCATTACTCCTAAGTTTTCAAATCCATCCAAAGGACAATCCTTTGGATCCTCTTCTCATCCTAAGAAAAAACCAATGTTGAATAGAAAAGATGTTATAGATCCCAAGGTAGAAGCTAGGAATGCTTATAAAAAGGAAGTTAAGGAAAGACAAAATTCCAGGTTCCTTGCTAACTCATCTCGGAACAACACAAGGAAGTCCTTGTGTGAAAACCATAGTCAAAATTCGTTTGTTCCCACAAGAATCCTAAAAAGATCTTCCGAACCTCCTGTTCGTTCGGAACCAAAGGAAGTCCTTAGCTCCAAATCACCTCAAGCTCATGCTAATGTCAAAACAATCCGAAACACTTCACCAGCGTCTCGAAATGTTTCATCTGTCTTTATTGCAAAATCTGATGGCACAATTTTTAAACCAAAAATTTCTAAGAACAATGTGTCATGAAACAAATCCACAAGTTCAAAAACCACTGTTTCAAAATCTTCAAACAAAAATCTTGTGTGGAAAATCAAATCATCTGTTAACAAAACAACTGACTCGGAAATAACAAAAAGTGTCAATCCTTCGGATACCACCGTTCCGAAGAAGTTAGCTCCGAACCCACAAGTAGTTGAATATGACTACTGGATAGATGAAAAGACTTTAGCATTCTGTCTGTTTCCAAAGAACTCAAGTAATCTCACCAAGAAACACGTAGTTGTCCCAAAGTCACGAACAAAGTCCAAAGTCCATGCCTACGTCCCAAAGTCTAACTCGGAGCCTAAAAGCTCCATTGCTCACTAATTTTGCAGGCACTTTGTGCTTCAGAGCAAGAAACAATATGGTATATTGATAGTGCTTGCTCCATGCACATGACGGGGCAGAAGGATTTTCTGCGAGATTTAAAGCTTTCTCCAAATGCTGGTTACGTGACGTATGGCAACAACTCCAATTCTCAAATTCGTGGTTATGGAACTCTCACCAATGGAAACTTCTCTATTTCACATGTTGCTTATGTAGCTGACTTGAAACATAATCTGATAAGTGTTGCTCAGCTCACCGACTCAAGCCAACGTGTGGAGTTTTGCAAAAAATATACCTATGTGATGACTGAAGATCGAAAAGAATGTTTAATAAAGTCTCTTCGCAACAAAAACATGTACCCACTTGACATCAATATGATCATTGGCAAACCGCAACTCTGCCTTCTCTCCAAAGCTGTTCCTGACGTTAATTGGTTATGGCACCGAAGGCTAGCACATCTGAACTTTCGGTACATGAATGATCTTGCATCAGGTGAAATGGTAAGAGGTTTACCTCTTCTCAAATTCGAAAATGATCATTTATGTGCTGCATGCGAGTGTGGTAAGCAATCAAAGAAGGGTCATCTTGTTATCATCGAAAAATCCATTTCGGATCCCTTAGAAATTCTACACATTGATCTTTGTGGACCATCCACTGTAGAAAGTCTTCATCATAAGAAATACATTCTTGTGATTGTTGACGACTTTACAAGGTTCACATGGGTCTTCTTCCTAAGGCTGAAATCCGAAACAGCCTCTGAGCTCATCAATTTTATCAAAGGAATAGAAGTTCTTATCAAACTCCCGGTCAGAAGAATCCGAAGTAATAATGGTTTGGAATTTGTTAATTCCACCATTGAGAAGTTCCTCATAGAAAAAGGAATCGATCACAACTTCTCAGCTCCCTACACTCCACAACAAAATGGTGTAGTTGAAAGACGTAATAGAACACTCGTTGAAGCTGCTCGATCCATGTTGAACTATGCAAACCTTCCACTCTATCTTTGGGCTGAAGCTATATCCACCGCTTGCTTCAATCAAAACCGAAGTATTATCAATCGACGGCTCAACATGACTCCATACGAAGCAATGAATGGTCGAAAACCAACGATCTCATTTTTACATGTCTTCGAATGCAGATGCTTCATCAAAAACAATCGTGATCAGCTTACAAAGTTCCAACCTAAAGCTGATGAAGCGATCTTTCTAGGGTACTCCTCCAAATCCAAAGCTTACAGAGTTTTCAACCGAAGAACTCGTGTTCTGGAAGAAAGCTTCGATATTACCTTTGATGACAACTTTGTTCGGAATTCTTGCCCCACTCACATCACAACTCACATCATGGAGTCTGATGCTCCTCCACCAGGATGTCCGAACCCTCAAACCATTCTCGAGGTTGACTTTAAAACCCTCTTTGGTCCTTCCGAAACAGCTCTTGATTCCGAATCTCGATCACGACCATCTCTGATTCCAATTCCTCCTTCGGAAGCCCCAGTTTCTCACAACCTCTCCGGTTCTCTTCCGAGCCTACCTCCATTTGATTCCGAACCGTTTCAACCTTCTCAGGTCGAGGGGGAGAATAATGCAAATCCCTCTCTTGAATCAAATGTGGATGGCTTCCAAGATGCAGCTGCTGATTTCGATAACTCAAATCCTCTCAACATTGATGAAAACAAAAATTTCTTTGAGTTTCCTTCTGATGATGATGTAAACCTCTCCGGTTCAGAAGTTCAGGGGGAGCATCATCCCAATATTCAAATCATTCAGGGGGAGCAAATCAATTCTACTGTTGATGTAGGATCCTCGGCTGCACAAGAACTTCCTCGACTGCATGTTTGGACGAAGTATCATCCTCCGAACCAAGTGATAGGCAATCCGAATGTTGGTGTACAAACTCGCTCAGCTACCAACATCCAAAATGAATGCCATTTTTCAGCATTCATATCCATGGTTGAACCCAAATCCATCAAGGAAGCATTAGAGCATGCTGATTGGATTACAGCCATGCAAGACGAACTGGGAGAATTTGACCGAAATGAAGTCTGGACTCTCGTACCTCCTCCTCAACATCACCCTATTGTTGGTACAAGATGGGTATTTCGCAACAAGCTAGACGATGCAGGAGTTATCATCCGAAATAAGGCAAGATTGGTAGCTAACGGCTTCACTTAAATTGAAGGTCTTGACTACGACGAGACATTTGCTCCTGTTGCACGACTTGAAGCTATCAGAATCTTTCTTGCTTATGCAGCCCACAAAGGTTTCAAAGTTTATAAAATGGATGTTAAGAGTGCTTTTCTTAATGGTGAACTTAACACTGAGGTATACCTTCAACAGCCCCCTGGATTTATTAATCTTTCCTTTCCGAACTACTGTTATAAACTCCGAAAGGCTGTCTACGGACTCAAGCAAGCTCCTCGGGCTTGGTACGAGACACTCACCGATTTTCTCAAACGCTCAGGTTTTCAAAGAGGTATTCTTGATCCCACTTTATTTCGAAGATCAAATGGAAAGCGTCTCATGCTGGTACAAATTTATGTGGACGGCATCATTTTTGGATCTACGGATCCATCTATGGTTGCTGATTTTGCCAAACTTATGGTCAGTCGTTTTCAAATGAGCATGAATCGAGATATAAGCTTCTTTCTTGGCCTTCAAGTCAAACAGACTAACAAAGGTATTTTCATTCACCAAGAGAAGTACATTTCTGAGCTTCTCAAGAAATACTCTATGGACACTTGTGCCTCAGCCAAGGTACCTATGGGCTTCGGTCACAAAATCTTTGTCGACCCTTCGGGTGTTTCAGTAGATGAAAAGAAGTACCGTGGAATGATTGGATCCTTACTCTATCTCACTGAAAGTCGTCCGGACATAATGTTCTCAACATGCTTATGTGCCAGATTTCAAGTCAATCCGAAGATGTCTCATCTTTTGGCTGTGAAACAAATATTCAGGTATCTTAAAGGTACAAAGAACCTCAGAATCTGGTATCCAACAAATGAATGTTTCCTTCTGCAAGCTTACTCTGATTCGGACTATGGTGGTCTTCAACTCGATAGGAAAAGTACATCAGGAGGATGTCAATTCTTAGGTGGTCGTTTAGTCAGCTGGTCATCCAAGAAACAGAACTGTATTGCTCTCTCTACAGCCGAAGCTGAATACATTGCTGCTGCCAGCTGTACCTCTCAAGTTCTCTGGATGAAATCTCAACTCTTGTATTATGGTTACCATTTTTAACGCATCCCCATCTACTGTGATTCTCAAAGTGTCATTGCAATCTCACACAATCCAATTCAGCACTCCATGACGAAGCACATTGACATTCGGTACCACTTTATTAAAGATCATGTTCTAAATGGTAACATCGAACTTATTTTTGTTCCATCTGACGATGAAATTGCTGATGTCTTTACTAAGGCATTAGACGAAACCAAATTTAATGGTTTTCTGAACAAAATGGGTATGATGATGCCTCGTCCTCAATTCTTTCAGGAGACATGTTCTCTTTGATAGAAGTATTCAGAAGAAAAAATATGCTCCGAACTCATTTATTTTTGCTTCGGAACTATTTTTCCTCTAAATACATAGGATCCTTTTACATGTCTTTTTTACTAATTATCCCTTGAGTTTTTAAGCTGTACAGTTTATTCTTCATGACTATCATGATCAACCATCATCCGGATCACCATTTCGGAACACATTTCAAAGTGCTCCAGAATTTTTAAAAATCTGCTCCGGAATTTCAAACTTGCTCCGGAAATTTCAAAGTGCTCCGGAATTTTTAAAAATCTGCTCCGGAATTTCAAACTTGCTCCGGAAATTTCAAAGTGCTCCAGAATTTTAAAAATCTGCTCCGGAATTTCAAACTTGCTCCGGAAAGTTCAAAGTGCTCCGGAATTTTTAAAAATCTGCTCTGTAATTTCAAACTTGCTTCGGAAATTTCAAAGTGCTCCAGAATTTTTAAAAATCTGCTCCGGAATTTCAAACTTGCTCCGGAAATTTCAAAGTGCTCCGGAATTTTTAAAAATCTGCTCCGGAATTTCAAACTTGCTCCGAAAATTTCAAAGTGCTCCGGAATTTTTAAAAATCTGCTCCGGAATTTCAAACTTGCTCCGGAAAATTCAAGTGCTCATGAATTCTCAAAATGCTCCGGAATTTTCAAATATGCTCCGGAATTTTTCAAAATTGCTCCAGAAACTCCTTTTATCATTTATTCCGGAACATTCCTTTTATCCTCCGGATCATGCACTGTCCGGAACAATTCATCCGGAATACCAAGAGATAATAAGGTGAAATGGTTTTTCTCAACGGTTACCTTTTAGGGAGATCCTTATCCAATCTTCCTCGATTTGCATGACACGATTGCACGCCCTCTATGATGGAAAACGAATTGACGGTTACATTCCCCTCTTTTAGACCAATTACCTTGCCCTTTCGCCTGAAGTGTCTAATCTCAATTTCCCAACATTAAATGCGACCCAATGGATCTCGGATCCTCATCATTACCTTTTTTCGACCCGAACCGACTTTTCCTACCTATAAATACCTTTTCACATTTACCTTTACCTCTTTACGATCTCTCAATTCACAAACCTCTCTAAAACCCTCACAGTTCTTTGTGTTCTTCAAGCCTTCATCATCTTCAACAATGGAGTCCTCCAAGAACCAGGCCTCTACTGCTCAAACTCCAAAGAAATCCATTGACAGGAAGAAATCATCGAAAGGATCGAAGGGATCATCATCGTCGGCAGATCAAGAACCCTTTCTTAGGGACACTACCCAACTGTTTTCCTTAAACCCCCTTGACTACGACGAATCAATCAGGATCATGATTGAGTTCCTTGCTCATCATCCTCTTTCCATTCCACTTACTAAAATCCCAGACACTCCACTCCCTCTTTCTCATCTTCATCGTGCATTCACAAGCATCAAACTTGAAGATGATGTTCTGTTAGCCTCCATCATCGATGATTGCACCATTCCCGTATACAAAGAGACCTTTCTCAAGGCCATTGGAATTTCACCCAACCCTGCTGGTTTGAAAGTGGTGGAAACCAACTGCTGAAGAGTTCCAGACGTTTCTTAACTTCATCGGATACAATAAAGACTATAGGGCAAAGGATTTTAAGAAGACTGTAGTTTCAGGGCTCTAGACCGTTCTTATGCACTTCATCATCCGTGGATTATCGGGCAAGCATGGCGGCACTGATACTCTAAGCAAGGACTGGCTGAATGTGGTATTCAGCATCTATTCCGGACGAAACAATGCTGTCGACCTTCCGGAAGTGTTATGGCAAGACTTTTGCAAGTTTGCCATCAAGAGGAAACCAAACGAGATTTCGAGCCCTAGATTTTGGGCCCTGACGATAGAACAGATCTTCAAGGAACTTAACATCCCCATTCCGGTGAGCACCATTCCTCCGGAGGTATGTGTATCTTTCAAACTTGTTAAGAGCTACAGAATTCCGGACCAATCATCTTTTGGTCTGGTCAGACGACTTCCGGACAATATGTTGGCCCTCATTCCTTCCGGATCTCCCTTTCTGAAACACCATCTTGAGACCTCGGTTGTGTTCGAACCAACACAACCTGCCCCGGTCTCAGTTGAGCCTATTCCGGAAGAGGCCACTCACACTAAGTCCGGACCCAGGGTTAAGCAACCAGCCAAACGAAAGGCCTCACCCACCAAACCCAAGACCAAAAAGAAAGCCAAAGTCAGTGCCCACTCTCAACAGGAGGGCACTCATAACATTCTGGCTGATTCTGGCCGTCCGCACACCCGTCCTATCCACTCATCTGAGGTACCCCTCAATGTTTCATCATCACAAGCACACACTCACGGGGAGTCTACACATATTCCACCCTCACCCTCCCAAAAGGGTGATGTCGGTGTTGAACAAAGTTCCTTGCAGCCCCCTGGAACACAACCACGTGTCACATTTGATAATCCCATTATTTCTTCCACACGCACACACTCCGGAACCGTTGTTCTGGAACCCAAGCATCCGGAAGGAGGAGCAGTCTCTCCAACTTTCGATGCCACAACTGGTCTGATACCCGGAAGGCGTACAAGACGACCAGGTTCTAATGATCCTCTGTGGGAAGATTATATGAACATGGATGCTTTAAGGTGTCCGGACCTTACTCGTGCTCAAGTTGAATCCACTCTCATCTCCATGAGGAACCGGGCTATCCAAAGCAATATGCCCTATGTCCTTCCCTCAGACGATGACGCCATCAAGGAACTCACTTCGGAACTGCGGCCAATAGTCATTCACCAAAGCATCTTCCATACTGATCCGGAAGAAGAGATTTCCGAAGAGGTTATGTTGGAGGAAGAAGCAACAACAGTTCCGGATGCTCATCTCATGACATCCATTCATTATCAGTCCAAAGCATCTATATCCAAGTCTGCCTTTGACTTCGGAACCTCCTCCATTTCCACTCCGGACGACGGCTCCAACTCACAACTTCAAGAAGACGATGATGCTACCAAACCGGGTCCCTCCTCCATTACGGATGCTCACCAGCCTCCTCCGCAACACTCAGATTCAGATTCCGAATCCTCCGCTGGTGATCATGTTGACCCATTCGCCCTACTGGAGATCCGCACCAATGTCTCTGACACTATGGCTAAAGTGTCATCTGTAGAGACTTCTGTAATAGAGCTGAATTCGAAACGGATCAAAAAGTTTCCGGACTTGATTCAAAACTTGATGCCATCCTTCAGTCTCTCTCCCACCAGTCCGGACCAACCATAGCAGAGAGAGAAGCTCAACTTGACCAGCTGATTTCCATCCGGCTGAAACACACTGTTGAGCAGATTGATTCCAAATACGATGCTCTTGTCGACAACTACCTCAACACCATCTCTTCCATGCTCAAGGGTCATGGCGATCTTGTGTCTGCTACCAACGATCTAATCAAGCAGACTCATGTTCGTCATGAGAAACAAATTCAACGATTGGAAAAGGAGATCCGGAAGAAGGATGAGATGAATCTGATCATCCAACAAGTCCTCATCATACTCCTGCGCTCAACCTGGAACATTGTTGATGTTCCGAACAGGAAGTTTGATGAGATGATTGAAATCCTTAGCAACACCTTCAAGCATCTATCCGAACAAGCTCCCACTTCTGAAGCCTATGACACCCTGACTCTTTAACTCTCCACCGGTCTTCAGAAGGTGTTCTCCAAACTTGATGATATCAAAGACGACTTATCGCTTGCACCGGTTTCCAGGGTCACCGATGCAAGAGGGGGAGAAGGCCCAAGCAAGAGATGGAAACCAGCCTCGGAATTCTCACTCCGGGATGAGGACCTCGATTTCGAAGAAGATGTCCAATTTGTCTCCGGAGTCCTGGGTATTACTGAAGGAAATGAAGGAGATGAAGACTATGATATTTACATTCCGGATGAAGCTCCTAAAGGGATTCTTGGCCTTCAAGCCCCAAAGCTGACTGCTCCGAAAGTATTATCAGAAGAACAGAAGAGGATCTGGTCCGCCGTCTCATGGCCATCCTCTCTTCCGGATGCTTTTGAAATGGCCGTTAAAATGGCTAAGGCAAAATCCTTCCTTACCGCTCAAGCCTTCCGAGCCACTTCCTCCATGATACCTCCTGCTCCCATTCCGGAACCAAAAATAGACCCAATTGATCAAGGCTCTCCTCTCCGTACTCCAGATGAAATTCCGGAAGAACCACTTCCAACTCCTACTCCGGAATTCGTCATTGATGAGAGCATGAAAATGGTTATTGATGCCCTTCAGAGAGACAAAGGGAAGAAACCGATGACTTCCGAACCACAAGGCATTCACTCCGGACCTCCCCTCAAACAAAAATTTGAATGGTCTGAGGAAGAAATTCAAAAGGCACTAGAGGACAGCATCAGTATTCAAGCCTTAAAAGATCATCCTTATCCGATGCGTGGTATTTCTCCTCTTTGCCGTGAAGGCATACTTCAAGCAAAGGAAATCATCCCAGCTCTCTTCTATGAACTTCCCTCAAATGATGCTGATCAACTGGATCTTCCTCTCTCTCTTTTTAGCAAATTCTACACGAAGTTTGCTCCGCTCCACTCAACCGATGATCCGGAAATGATCATCCGGACCGAACGTGAAAGGCTCAAAACCTTTTACAACAAGAATGCTCAACCTTTCAAGGAAGTATGGACAAGAAAGAGGATCACTAAGGTTCATGGCTTCGGAAGAAAAATCTTGGTAAAATTTGAGTTGAACTGCCCTCTGTTCCGTTTCCATCTTCTCCGGAACAAACCAACTCCAAAGACTGTTACTGATGCGGATTTTCCTTCTATGAATCCGAACGACATCCTTATTCTTGCTACGTACTTCAGAGAAAATCAAAAAGATGGCATCAGTATGGGTGCCTACCACGCAGCTCTCAGCTTTCTCAAGGACTATGTTGCTGAGTTCTGCCGCTGTGATTACGAACTCGCTCACCTCTACGGAACCGAACAATTTGTTGCCAAAATAGACTTTGTTCTTCCAGAAGCTGAAATTCTTGCAGATGTTTCAATCGAAGAACCGGTTCTAGGGTTTGTCTACACCACCAGAAGAACAAACAAGAAGGACTTCTTCCGAGTCCTTGACAAACACCTGGTTCCTACCAAAACTCTGCAGAAGTTCATATCCCGGGCGTCCAAGTCTGATGCTCCGGAACAGGTTAAGGCGAAGTTTGTAAGTCAACTGACTTGGTACATTGCGGTGCGAGAATGGTTGTTCCGAGCATACACCTTCATCAAGGAAGAAATGAACTAAGCTCGATGGATTGCTAAGTTCACTTAGGGGGAGATTGTTGGAACCTGAAAGTGAACCTCTGGCAATCCTAAGTACATATTCCGAAGGCTGTTGGTTTCGAAGGAAGACGTGATCCGGAACCTGTCCGGAGCTGAAGGAAAGGAGTAAAGTATTTTGAAGAGGAACGCATTCCGGAGCTAATCCTGAAGTCCAGAATGCATGCTGATCCGGAACCAAACTTTCAACTCCGGAACATTGCTTGTCCGGAATGAAGTTATTTTGTCTCTTATGCATTTATTAATTTTGTCTTGCATTTTGATGTAACGTTTCATAGGACTTAGTCTAAAGTTGATTTAGGACAATCAGAATGTCAGACTTGTATCTTTTGTCCGGTCCTATGTAAACACTTGGGTTAATTCGCTGTAACATTCTCCTCTTTATATAGGAGCATTCAATACAAGTCAACAGCGGATCTTTCTCTCACTTTTGGTATTTACACTTATCACATTAAAAACATTCTTCTTGTTCCTCATTTATTAACTTTACCTTGATCACTATTTACTTGTTCTCACATAATGTCTTGATCATTTGTTGAATCGATTATCTAAGACTTGACTGATCTTTCCAGTCTCGACTTGAACATCCATTATTAAGCAGACATTGATCTCAAGCATTCACACAAGGTTTGAGTTCTCAAACCTTGTCCCTGCGCAAAGATCTTGTTCTCACACCCATCGACCCACAAGTACAGTGAAGAGACTCACCTCTCAGTCGATACTCAGCTGCTACCTATATATATATATATATATATATATATATATATATATATATATATATATATACATATATATATATATATACATATATATATATACATATATATATATATATATATACATATATATATATATATATATATATATATATATATATATATATATACATATCTCGCTCACTCGCTTGCTCGCTCTCTCTGGCAGAACATAGGTGCTAAACCCCACCTAGGTGAACATATAAGGCACACTCTCAATCCAATTCGCAAAAACTAGGATTTGGCCAAAATTCAACTTAGGTCAAATGTTAACGGTCGAAGACAGAGTCCACATCATCAACACTCCTCAACTTCATGGCCTTCTTGGGCCTCACCGTGGCCTTCTTAGTCTCCATGTCGTGGTGACCTAGTGCCACACCATGGGGACCAGTCTGAATGGCTTGTTCAAGTTAAGCTGCTGTTAAATCATTTTCACGGGCTCAAAAGCCCTTGTCTACTCCTTCCCAATGTCTTGGCGGATAAAGTTTCCAACTTTATCTATTAAGACAAGGTCTCACAACCTAGGTTCTAAATGCCATTTAAGATGTTCAACACTTCCATTAAGCCCTTAATCATATGAGATACAAGTCCAAACTTTACAGAAAGCTTGTAAGGGTCATATTGATCTCTAAAAATGTAAACTTTATGGACATGCATGCCCTATGCATGTCCCTCCTCAAATGTAGGTCAAAAGAGGAAAAGGGACCCAAATCTCATGCAAGATTTCCAAGTCCCTCCTCAAATCTAGGTCAAAAGAGGGAATAGGGACCCAAATCTCATGTAAGATTTCCAAATCACAACAAATTCTCAGATCTATGAAATATAAGGTCCTTGGGACTCTTAAGAGTCATAAAGTTGCAAACTTTATATCTTTGCTCCACCCAAAATCCAATGAAAGAGATTATTAAGAAAAATAACTCCAGATTCCTAAGGAAAAGATAAAAGATTGGACCAAGATTCGTACAAATGGTCCAACAACATGCTTTCATAGGTTGGGAGTGTTGTTTGCTGGTGCATTGCACACGATCTTCCTCTACTTCCTTCAAAATCACAAAAACCTAGTAAATGAGATCCAAAATCTTCAAAAAAAAGAGGGTTAGGGTTTTTGAGG
The DNA here is from genome assembly GCF_052849685.1 of Lactuca virosa. Lineage (NCBI taxonomy): Eukaryota > Viridiplantae > Streptophyta > Magnoliopsida > Asterales > Asteraceae > Lactuca > Lactuca virosa. The sequence goes on from NC_136434.1 coordinate 249,691,030, forward strand.
TTGTGAGAGTGATGAGGATTGAGGGTGAAAACACCCTAGCTTCCTCATTCATTTAAATATGGCACAAAGCTTGAAAGTTGTGGTTTCATTAAAATCAGCTGCCACACCGTGGAGGGTCTTTTAAATCCCGCGATCTTTTAAAACTTGGTCACGCCGTGGCGAGGCTCCACCATGCCGTGGCCACACTGAATGACGACTTACAATATGACAGATTAGTTCATACCTGAAACGGGTGTTACAGTAAAAAGTAAAATAAATCGCATAATTAAAATTATTAACGTCGAAATAGGATTAAGAAATCGTTCGAGTTTTGGCTAGTGTCACCAAAAAGAAAGTCATAGTATTTCTCGAGGTGAGAACAATAAGACAAAGAATACCTAAAACGGAGGTCATATGAAGAAGATATGATTTTTATAAAATCATTTCATTTTAACCACGTTAGAAAATGGTGAAAATCAAAACTAGCCAAAACAATTTAAAGGAAACTTGTAGTACTAGTTGAGACCATCCCATAGATATAAAGAGGGTAAGGACTGGAGCTCGTACGCAGAAAATATGATTTTTTCAAAATCATTTATGTGCGCGCAAGATGCACGCCTTGCTCGACGCGTATTCTGACCCCCAAATTTGCGAATATTACGGATGATGCGGCCCAACAAGAGAGTGATATGTGGAAACCCCCGGATAGAGCCATGAGGCTCACGTGCAACACACACAGATATTTACACCATTCACATCTTAAAATCCTTCTATAAATAGAGGTGTTTGTATACCCTATTTGCACACCAATTCTATAGCAGCTCTCCTTTCTCTGGTCGAAGCTAGTCAATCTCGAGGCAATCTCCGAGGTCCTGAGCCCAAATCTACCCTACATTAAAGTATCACGCTACTAGGGTGAGTTTCACGACCCCACTTTTACCATTTTTAAATGTTTTATGGGGGGTGGGAGTACATGCTATAAAACTATTTCAATGATTTTACAAAAAGGTTATTCTTGTAATATATGAATAGTTTTGAAACTGCATGCAAACGTTCGGATAATATTATACCCAGTAGTTACCCTGCCTAAGCTTTAAATATGATATTATGTCTAGTCATTATAATACCTAAGATTATACTCGAGGATTATACTTAGTTATTAAGCTAGCATATTCGCTAGAATAACCAAGTTTCTAGTCGTTATGCTAGCCAGATTTTAGGATAAGCATTTTAGCTAGTTGTTACTATGACATAATATCCTATTAATATCAAGAACCTAATAAGTCTTTTATAGACATGGTATAATATGTATATGTATCTTAATAATTATGGAATAAATTATATCAAAAGGAAACGTAAGGATAGACAATGTACTTAACTATACCATAACCTATCAAAGAATATCTATAAAAAGATATATATATATATATATATATATATATATATATATATATATATGATTAAGTATATATATATATATGAATAATTATATAAATAAAGTAAATTAAAGGAAAAACTAAAGAAAGAATAACAAAGATAAATAATCATACATAAAAAGGGTTAACAAAGTAAGTGTTAAACGATGCATATTATTTATCCATAGCTGATTGATATTTGACTACCCCGGAGCTATAATTGTTAATCTTAAGTGAGCGTTAAAAGTACGTACAAATCTATATGTGACTGAAACTCCAACCTGCGGTTGCTAGCTATAACCTCAGGCAGGAATAACTTAATAGTTTTTTTTCACGATGTCTGATGAACCGTCGTGGCGGAGAAATTTTAAGTCATATAGCTCGGTTATAGGGACTCATTGTAACATTACACACCAACCCTAATAAATTAAACTACCTCTAGGAAGTAATTAAAGTATGAGAAAAAGATAATAAAGAGGAATATAAAGCTATAAAGGAAAAGTTATAGGATAAAGTACTAAAAGAGTAGCTTATCCTAGGAAAGCAGAAATGTAAAGAATAGAAATCTCTTTTAGAGAGTTATAAAAACTATTCTCAAAAGTATATAACCCTAAAAACATGTGAACTCACCAAAATTATGTTGATGTTTTCAAAACCCATGTATTCTCAGGAAATGAGTAACGGTGGAAGTAGAGTGTCGATGCAAGTTGTCACTTGGCCGATGGAAGTTTTATTCTTTTTTCTTGTTATTTAGTTTAGGGAGTGTTTGGGAGTCGAACAATGTAACCATTTTAATAATGAATAAAAGAAGTATTTGTGTTATATTTCTATATATTGTTCAGTATACTTGTCTTTAGATCCAACATCTCTAAACGTTGCATAGCCCGATGTTTCCAACGTTGGCCAATGGTGTGACAGGTTGGTATCATAGCTACAAGGTATAGCGAACAAGTAATTCCTTAGGAACTACGACAATAACTTAGGGAAAATACTATGATTAGGTTTAACCCTTAAGCCTAATAACTAAAAGTATTATTAATGGTTACACTACTTCTAGACTACTTACGGGAGAGGAGACTAGTTTGAATTGTTGCTTGGGTTGCTAGATTTCAGAACGACTATACACGAAAATGGTCCTGCCCTCCGACACTTCTCATCTGGCCAATCCTTACTTGATAGTCTTGAAGTACAAAACATAGAATTAATAAAATACCCTTAATCAAACAATAATCAAATATATAGTTATATAAACTCCTCCAAATACACCTAAATATCATAAAGAACATCCATATATAAATCACAACTCAATATTTTGGGTTAAAAACCATACCTAGGGTTCATACAGTACAACGGCCGTACAATCTAAATGCTTGAGGATTCATGGGTCGATAGCCTAGTTCAATTATTTGGTTTAAGGATTATATTGAGACTTATTGCTCAAGGATTCAATGTCTAGTTTGAGGTTGCATGGATTGATGGACTAGAGTTTGGTATCTAACATACCTATGTAGAGAGAGTCACGATTTTTTCGATAGACCCGGTATAATATATTATATACTATAATTAAATATTATATGTATTCCTATGCTACATATCATAAACACCTAAACCATTTGATGTCTTATGCATGTTTGCAGGAGATAGCAGATCGACATGGGTATTTGGATGGTACTTCCCGTACCAGAGGAAGATCAGGTAGTACCTCGTACGCCAGAGCCAGGCGACCATTATGATCCATGGATGACATTTCCACCTTCACCTATATCTCCAGAGGATTCATTTGAGGAGGAGGAGCCTGAGGAGGAGGAGCAGAGGGCGATAGTAGCTAAGATCAGGATGGTTACCTCAGGGGTGATGATCGATACATCCATTATACGATGGATCAGTTAGTAGCGTTGGTGGTGGTATATTGTGCTATTTGGTGATAGCTCTAGCTAGGGAAGGTAGGAGCCGTATTTTTAGGTTTGAAGGACAGAAAAGCGATAGGCAGATATTAGTATACTCACACATATTTTGTATGTAATATAGATAGTTCTGTTGTTCAAACCACACTCTTTTGTGTAACTTTGAAAGATCACATTGTAACGAGTCCAACTTGCAATCAAATATAAGTAAATATATGAAAATATGGGTTTCATGAATGATTATCTTGCATTGTGAAATGATTGGCATGCGATATAACAAACTTAATTTATTGATATTTTTCACGACGTTCGAATTTTTCTAACCCTCGTGGATTAATAACCAAACGATCAAGGTATTTTCACATCTAACAATTACCTAAACGTTAATATAGAATCATGCCTCACAAAAGAGCCAACCGAAACCAACCAGATTCCCAAAATAACCCCGGACCTATACCTATGGACCCATAAGCTGTCGAAGCGCTAGTATCCCAAAGAGTCGCCATTGCTATGGCTAATTTCGAAGCCAATAGGAATACGGTATCAGGAGCTGGAACTGGAGGAGAGAGTTCCCATGAAGACAACTGAGGTTCGACTAGGTCTTGTTCTTATAAAGATTTTATGAACTGCAAACCGAAATCCTTCTATGGAATCGAAGGTGTAGTAGGTTTAACTTGTTGGATAGAGAAAATGGAGTTTGTATTTAACATTAGCTTTTGCATTGAGGATTGCAAAGTGATGTTTGCTACCTGCACCCTGGCAGATGCTACCCTCACTTGGTGGAATAGTTATGCGAAGACAATGGGAGTTAGCAATGCTATTGGCATGTGTTGGAGCGAACTGAAGAAGCTCATGATAAAAGAGTATTGTCCATGCAAGAAGATGCAGAAGCTGGAGTAAGAGCTATGGAACTTGGAGATGAAAGAAGCTGATGTGAATGTCTACACAAATTGTTTTAATGATCTTGCTACCTTGTGTCCTGTAATGGTCACTCCAAAATACAAGAATGTAGAAAGATACATTTGGGGTCTACCCCAACCTATTCAAGGATTAATTACTGCCTCTAAGCCGACCACCTATGATAGTGCCAAAAGGTTGACCTTCAGCTTGACGAACCGAGAGATATGTCGTGACACCATGGTCTAAAAGGTTGATCTTCCAAAGGCGAGGAGTATCAAAAGGAGTTCTAGAAGACATTATAGGGGAAAGGCTAGGCAGTCATCAGAGAATAAGTGTGAAGCAGTTTAAACATATGCGGTTACAACAACAGCAACCGAGACTACAACCCTAAAGCAGTATGCAGGGGGTAGTCCAAACTGTAATCAATGTGGGTATCATCACAATGGTGCTAATTGGGTATGTAGAAATTGTGGCAGGAAGGTCCACCTTGCTCAAAGGTGTAGATTTCCATCACCAGCACCATCACCTGTGAGAAACCAAGGAGCCGCAACAGCAGCAGGAAGCAGAGCTTGTTATGAATATGGGGAGGTAGGGAATTATAAGAGAGACTGCCCGAAATTGAAGGGACAAAAATGAAATGCCAAAGGAAGGGAATTTGTCATTAGAGAAAAGGATGTCATCCATGAACCAATTGTGATCACCGGTACGTACCTAATTAACAAACAATATGCAAACATACTTTTCAATTCTGGTGCTGATAGGATCTATATTACCCCCAGTTTAGGAAATTATTAAATCATCCATTTAGTAAACTTAGGGAAACCCATATAGTTTGAATGAGAAAAAAATTGTTCTAGAAAATTATTACCATTCTTAGAATATATGAAAGAGAAAAAAATACATGCTACTTCTTATGACTGTGAAAAGAAAATTTTTGAATTTGATAAAGTGCCTAATGATTCATATGCTTACGTAATAGTAAAAATTGATGAATGTTTGAATGTTGATGATTTAGTGCATATAGTTAATGAAAATTTAACTAAAAATGAACAAGTTAAAATTTTGACATGACTAAGAATTCAACATTAGACTCTCAACAAAATTTTGCTGATATCGAAGATGATTCTGATAATATCAGTGATATTGAGGAAGAGGAAATTGTAGATTGTTCTCAATTATCTGTTATTAATGTCAATTTGATGGCAAAAGGCAAAGAAATTTCTCATGATTCAATGACGAAGGTTAACAGTGATCAACTCTCTACATCGAAAGTTTGTGATCCTTTTAATCAAGTTGTAGTGGAAGATTATGAAAGCGATGAGGATGATGTTTCAAATGAAACACCTATTCCTCAAGTCGTTGTAGAACAAGTCTATGAAGAATCAAAGGAGTTCTAAAAGGTGTTGAAAGACAATGGTCCACACTATCTGGAATCTAATTTAGTTGTCTATCCATCATTCAAATGCACCGATGAGGTTGTATTTCCAAATCAAGTGTTCACCACTTCTGGAAATCGAGACAAGGTGAATCCAGAAATAAACAAGCTTGTTGTAGAAGACAATAAAGTTGTGACAAAAGAAGGTTTCTTTTCGAACCAAAGCACAATTGAAAATGGTTTGAATAAAAACTCAACAACTTTTGAACGACAAAAGCCAAAACATGTTTGGGAAGTAAAAACTGAAAAGTCAAAAGTTGTTAATCAAACCAAAGAAACTGTTTCTAAGTCTTAAAAGACAAAAACACAAATTTTCAATGAAAGTGTTCAAAAAGTTGTGAGTGAAGAAGGTATTTCGACTTCAAAAGCTCGAAGCAAAGTTTATTGGAAAAATGTCAAGGCTTTTCAAAAACAAAAAGTTTTTAATAAAAATCAACTGAACAAGTTAAGACATTTTTCTCAAAATAACACGTTTGTTCAAACAAAGCCATCTCAAAAGCAAAATGATTTTTCAAAAGGTCAATCTAATGTTCAAAAACTAGTTCGACCTCAAAGTGTTCAAAAGCAAGGAAATGGAAAATCTGTTCTAAACCAACATCCAAGAAATTTTAGTCCAAATCATGAAAATGAAAGGTTTGCTCAAAACAAAAATCAAAGGAATTTTGTTCGAAGTAATGAATAAAGTTATTTCAATCCAATTCATGGTCAAAGACGTTTTCAAAAAGGTTAAAGAGTTTTCCATCGAAATGCTGTTGGTTATAATAATCAATATCAAAATCGATTTCAAAATCTACCTAATTGGATGTTAAAGGGAAGAAAAATGAACCTTTTACGCTCACAAATCCACACTTTCGAAATCCTGAGTCAAAGCAGAAAGTGAAGGCAACATTTAAGGAAGGAAGAAATAATGTGAAAAACATCAATCATTGGCTCGAAGGTAAAGGGAAGCAATACCAAGTCGGAAAGTGCTCTCAAGAACAAATCAAGTCTGCTCATGAGAGCTACTTAAATGATTCGATGAATGGTAGTTCATCATCTCAGGAGTCGAATCCCTCAGTGAAAAAGTGGAAATAAATTCCCAAGAAAAAGGTTGAAGGACAATGAACTGGAGATGAAAAAGGGAAAATCAATGTTAAACCTTTCCCATTGAATGATTATATTTCAATCCCCAAAACTGTCGAAATTGACTTAATTGACAGTTTAAAGTCAAACGTTTGAAATTGGGTACTAGGTTCATGTTTTCAGAATGCATTTCAAACTAATTCCCAAGGACCCAAAAAGCCTTGGGACCTAAATTTTTCTGAATGATCGCAGGTACTATGTGATGAGCAATACGATGAGAATTGGTATATTAATAGTGGTTGCTCTCGTCACATGACTGGGCGAAAGGAGAACTTACGAGACTATCAAAAGTTAGATAATGCAGGAGTAGTGAATTTTGGCAACAATAACAAATGTAAAGTGAAAGGATATGGCAAGGTGACGAACGAAAAATTTACTGTGAATAGAGTGGCATATGTTGAAGGCTTACAACATAATCTGATATGTGTTTCGCAACTTGTTGTGGGCACAGGCAGTCAAATTGTGTTCGATTAAGAAGGAAGTCCATATATAACAAAGAAATGAAGGAAGTTCTTCTTAAATCCAAAAGAAAAGGAGACATGTTCACACTCGACATGAAACCAATTGTTGGTGTTCCCTCTGTATGTCTACTATCAAAAGCTTCGTCAGACCTTAGCTGGTTATGGCAACATCATCTCTCCCATCAGAATTTCAAAAATCTCACCAAGATGGTTTTACATGATCTTGTTCGTGGCTTACCTATGTTAAAATTTGATAAGGATTCATTATGTGCTGCTTGTGAACAGGGAAAGCAACACCGACAAGATCATCCAATTGTCATTGACTCCAAGATCGTCGAACCCTTGGAACTTCTTCACATTGACCTATGTGGACCTTTGACTGTTGAGACTCTCAATAAGAAGAATTACATATTGGTCATTGTTGATGATTTTTCTAGGTTTACTTGGGTTTTCTTTCTTCGCCAGAAGTATGAAACAACTCAAGTGATGATAGACTTCATCAAGAACATTGAGTTAAGTTTGAGGAAGAAAGTTCGAAGAATTAAAAGTGACAACGGTTCAGAATTCAAAAATCAAATTCTTGATCCATTCTTGGCTGGATTGGGGATTTTTCATAGTTTTCATCTCCATACACACCGCAAAAAAACGGTGTAGTCGAAAGGAGGAATCATTCTCTATGCGAAGCTACAAGAACAATGTTGACATATGCGAATATACCTCAATATCTTTGGGAAGAAATTGTTTCGACGACGTGTTATACACAAAATCGTACTTTCATTCATCTCCGTTTTAACATCACCCCTTATGAGATCCTTAACAAACAAAAGCATAATGTTAAATTCTTTTATGTTTTTGGATGCAGGTGCTTTATCATGAATCTCAAGGATAATCTTTCTAAATCCAGTCAAAAGCTGATGAATGAATTTTCTTGGGATACTCGCACAATTCTGTTGCATATCGGGTGTTGACTATACGAACAAGAAAGATTGAGGAAACGTTCAATCTTACTTTCGATGACAATTATGGAAAACGTGTTGAACAGTCCTTTGCACAAAAACCAATCATTTTTGTAAAAATGATGAGTCAGAAATCATAAATTCTTTTGATGTTGACTATGATTTGATTTTTGGTTTACCAAATAGAGCTATAGATGTTGATAACCATGCTGATGAGAATCGTATTCCTGAAGCATCAAAGCATTCAGATGATTCGACGGTTACTAGGGAAGAAGATGAATCACATTCTACTTCAAGCTCACATGTGCATGTCGAACGTATACCGATTTTGACGGGTGATCAAGTGGAGGGGGAGCACTTGAGTTCGATGTCACATGATCATATTCATGATTCAACTGTTGATGGGGAGCTTGATCAATCTACATATCCATTTGAGGGGGAGCATGCACACAATAATGATGAAGTCGAGGGGGAGCATCTCAATTTGCATCCATTAGTTGAGGTGGAGCTAAATGGGTCGATTCCTAATGATCTAAATGATCAAACTAATGAGTTTCATGATGTTGCTGATAATATTTTGAATGCAGGTGAAGGTTCATAAGCGGATGAAGTATTTAAAGATGCACCTTTAGATTCTGATCCTGCATATCCATCATTGGATAAATGGACACGAAGTCATCCAAAGGAACAGGTTGTTGGTGATCCACATGCTCGAATCATGACCCAAGCACAAATTCGAGCTAAGAATGAAGTACTTAATGTTCACCAGGAATATTGTATGCTTAACGTGTTTATTTCGAAAGTTGAACCCAAAACAGTAAAGGTTGCATTAGAACACTCATATTGGGTTGTTGCTATGCAATCTGAACTGGCAGAATTTGAACGTAACAAAGTTTGGAGGTTAATTCCTAAACCAAACGATGTTTCCTTAATTGGGTTAAAATAGATTTTTAAGAATAAGATGGATAAAGAAGGTAATGTGATTCACAATAAGGCAAGATTAGTTGTTAAAGGTTATTCTTAACAAGAAGGTATAGATTATGAGGTAACCTTTGCCCCTGTCGCAAGACTCGCGGCTGTTAGAATTCTTGCTTACGCACCAAATAAAGATTTCGACGTATATAAAATGGACATCAAATGTGCCTCCTGAACGGTGAATTGGAGGAAACAATCTATGTCCAACAACCGCCTGGTTTCATCAACGATAAGTATCCTGATTACTGTTATGTTTTCAATAAGGCAGTTTATGGGTTGAAACAAGCACCTCGTGCCTGGTATGCAACCTTAACCAATTTTTTGAAGATTGCTAAATTTAAACAAGGATCAGTTGATCCCACATTATTTCAAAAGAAAGTTGGGAATCGCCTGATGTTTGTTCTAATTTATGTCGATGATATAATTTTTGGTTCAACTGACCCTTTGTTGTCGAAAGAATTTGAAGAGTTAATGAAGAGTAAGTTCGAAATGAGAATGATGGGAAAAATAAATAATTTTTTGGGTTTAAATATTCGTCACAGCAGGGAAGGCATCTTCATAAATCAGGAAAAATACACGCGCAACCTGCTAGATAGATTTGGAATGACTAATAGCACAAAACTGAAATTACCGATGATAGTTGACACATTTGAATCCTTCGTTGGACAAGCCAGAAGTGGACTTAACTACATATCGAAGCACGATAGGTTCACTTTTATACTTAACTACGAGTTGACCTGATATCATGTTTACTGTATGTAACTATGCCAGGTATCAATCGAACCAAAGAGAACCCCATTTTACTGCTGTGAAGAACGTCTTTCGCTATCTTATAGGAACAATTTCGTTGGGTCTTTGGTATCCTTCTAAGACAGGATTCTCTGTTCAAGCTTTTTCAGACGCAAACCTAGGTGGATGTCAACTGGATCGCAAAAGCACAATAAATGGATGTCAGTTGTTGGATGGGAAGCTCGTAAGCTGGCAATCGGAGAAACAAACATGTGTTTCAATTTCTGCAGCAGAAGCAGAGTATGTGGCTGCTGCAGCTTGCACTTCTCAAGTAATATGGATTCAAAGTCAACTACGTGATTATGCAATCAATATGAAGAAGATTCGTTTATAGTGCGACTCACAAAGTACTATTAACATATGTCATAATCCAATCCAACATTCAAAGACTAAACACACAGCTCTTCACTATCACTTTATCAAGGCTCATGTCGAAGATGGTAACATCGAGGTTCATTTTGTAAAAACAATGGATCAACTTGCAGACATATTCACAAAAACTTTAGATGAGAAATCATTTTTAATGATTTTGAATGGTTTAGGAATGATTGAAGCAAGCTCAGTTCCTGGTTCTTCGTAAATGAAAAGATGTCGATGTGGTTGGTGTGTTGTTGAAGAGTTCAGAGGTTACTGTTCACGGTTTAGCATTCGCATACGTTCACTTTCGAAATTCCTCTAAATGATTCTGGCCTCAATTCTCTATATGGGGGAGAAAAGCAGTTCGATGTACAATAACTTTAGGAGTTGCTACTTCTTACATCGAAGGTCATTGGTAACACTTTACAACTTCGTTTTTTTGTTTTTTTTTAAAAAACAAAAACTCAAAAAGATTTTTTTTGTCTTTAATTTTCAAAACCATAAATACAAAAAGATTTTCTTATTTTTTTTCTTTAATTCTCAAAAACAAAAATCCAAAAAGATTTTATTGTGTGTATTTCATATTTTGTTTAACCTTTCGTGGCTCATTGTAACAACATGTTGTGGTGGCGAATGCTCATTGATTATACTCCAAAAGGGGAACATGTATTCTTTCAAACTACTATCCTGGTTAGGAGTCCTTAGAAACATGTTGTCGTATGTTGACCTCAAGCCTCAAAGACTTTAAGTGTTCTAAGACTTAATGGATCTCTCACTACGATTGTTCCATCCCAATCAAGCTAAATTCACATAGTCGAAGAGCTACCTTTCTCTTCTCATATTGAGTAAAGAGATTTCTGCAATGTCCATATATTTAGCAGAGGTACAATGAGTTTCTTTAACCAATATTTTTCACCAACATTTTCTTCACGATCAAACACATCACTGCATATCCTCGACATACCTGGTAGAAAACAACCAGAATGTAGATATTGCAACAATCTGTGTTTATGATCCTGCTTCATTTTTATGTGATGATGGTGAAACCCAAAAATCCTAACTACTAAGGAATTGATGGTGAACATTCTTGTTCAAGATTATAATGAAACACTTGTTTCATTACCATTTTTCAATAATCAAAATCACATTCTTTTGTCATGCGTGATCTTGTCAAAATGTTCTATAACCAAGACATTTTTGCCCAACAAGATGGATCTTAATTTTGTTCTTGGAATGTGATTTGTCTGAATATCTTTCACAATTCTTGTTACTTCAAAACTTATCAAACGATACTTGTTCTTGCTTAGACTGGTCATCCAAGTAATTTTGTTCACTCAACTCACACTTATGTTAAGTTGTGGTTTTGAGCAAAATTGTGCCTACCTTCGAAACCTATTAAAAAAGAAGCCCTTCGTTTCTCATCTCTCTTGATATCGAATGAAGAGATCTTTGCCTGGGATCCAACTGCTTTCGTATCAAATGCAATTTGATATCACTCATCACACATTTTTTTAAATTTTGACTCCCACTTATTCTTGGGCACATATATGCACTGGAATCCTTGAGGTTTTGGGTACTACCAATTCAAAACCTAGATTTCGCAAAGACTGGCATATGATTTCGCTTTCCCATCCCTATAGCGAATGAGCCTTACCTCAAAGTGAAGGCCTGGAGTTCTCTTGTTGATGAAACCACACGGTGTACTTGTTCTACAGTTTGAAAGATATGCTAGTTCTTATCCTATTGGGAACAACGAAAAGTTCGGCGGACGTGATGGTTCAGTATTTCACGGGATTTGAGGAAATCGTGATGATCACTTTTTCTGATGTGGCGACTTTTATGGTAACTGGTCCCATAACCAATACAGCACATGGAAGTATCTTATTGGTTACCGGTTCAAATTCAAATTAACTGTGGACTATTAAAGGAAATTGGTGGTGTAATTTGAATACTTTATGCTCTATCATGAAATTTTCCCTAAATTTCTCCAAAGAAAATCGTCTTCAAACAACTTCTACAATCCTAACAATGGCGGCTCCTGGTGAAAATGTTAATCCTTCCAACAACACCAATAAAGAAGATATTTCACAACCATTGTTGAAGATTCAGAGTTCAAATCTTTGTTTACTACCAGATCTTAGTCAATATCGAGAACAGTTTCAGATGGTGATTGTAGCCTTAATCCACTTTGTTCTCTCAACTGTGTTATCATCGTCGTTTGCTGTTCCAATGACGTGGTCATCTCTTGATGGATCAACGACGATTTTCAATAAGACGACTAAAGGGGTTACCTTCTAGATAACAAATAACAAGTTGCAAAAGCTCACCAAGCGACAGTTTGCTCAGATTATGAAGTTACCATACTCAGGTCCATTTTATGAGGTTACAAATGAACAGGTTCTTTTTATGTTTAATGAGATGGGTCATCAACCTACTCTTACTGGGATTAGTCTATTTCGCAATTCAAGTTTTCCTTGTGTTTGGAATTTTCTAATTGGAATTATACTGCGATGCTTGGCTGGTCGTAGTTCAGGGCTCGATAAGGCGAAGTTGGAGGTGTATGCAATGATTGAAGGTATTTATTATGACTTCAATGTCGACTATGTTACTCAACTTTGGGAGGAGTTTTGTATGACAATCACTCACACCAATGTGTTGAATGGTGTTTCTTGTGAAAGATACTGGAGTTTAATCCTTAAGGATGTGTATGAAAAGGAAGGGATTTTGGTTCCCTCAGAAGATGATAAGGCGGAGTTTTCGACTTTGTAGTCTCCAAAAATTGTTATTGATGATCCCGTTCTTTTTCCCAGTATAGCTCGCATTCCAGAAACAATGTTGAGATGAATTGATCCTGCCAATCCAATTCTGGTTCAGTAATTGGCATCTGTTAATACAAATGTCACGGTCGGAGTTATTTTGACAAAGGGAGTTGAGGGTTCGTCGAATGTTGTTAATGATGGTTTTTGAGCATTCTAACACTCCTATGGTGTACATGCAACCCTATAAACCTTGGATCTATGTTTTCTCTATTATACATTCAAATATTCAATATTCCAAGGTTTTATCCTAACTAGCATATTAAGAAGCAACTATGCTACAAAAGCCTAGTTAGATAACATACCTTTTGGTGTAGCTTGAAGTCTTGAACTTTAAGAACTTAGCTCCAATGGTGTGGAAGCCTCAAGTGGAATCACAAATCACCAAAATCACTTTGGAAAACTTGAGAGAATAGCTAGCACTTCTAGAAATCGGCCCACCCTTTGTTCTCACACACTAGTGCCAGTTTCAAGTGCCAAGGACCTCTTTATATAGTATGGAGGATTAGGGTTACATTCATGTAAACCATAATACCCATGACCTTTCATTTCCATAGGATCCATGGGTTAAACACTCCATGGACTATCCATGAAAGCTTAGCCAAACCTAAATGAACTTGGCCCATTCCATATAAATATATAAAAGAGTCCATATTTAATTAGTTCATTTTTTATCAATAAATTAATTCTAAATTAATTCTTGATCAATACTAATTAAATAATATGATTCCATATTAATATATTAGAACTTATAATATATTAATATAAATCATAAACATACTATTCTCAAAAGACTATCCATATAAATTGTTCCGGTGAAGTGCAACCCAAATGGACCATGCCAAGTCAGGTCAAGTACATACCAATTATAGTTATGGGCTTAGACACTAATCCAATAGTTAAAGCATCAAAGAAAATGAAGAAAACTGAACAACCACAACCTATTCAATAGCATGTGGAGGAGGAGTCTCCAAGGAAGTCATTCCTTCGAAGACAGGCATTCTCAAACGCACAAAGCCAGCTAAAAAACTTCAACATTCTCTTGTTAGCCCATCTGTTCCATAGGTTGAAGTTGAAACCCCTACCAAATCCCAGCAAAATCATTCTTCTTCCAAGGGGATAGAGAAAATTTGTAAACTTCAGCTTCACAGACGAGGTGTGCTAGTTCGAGAAATTCCTGCTCCTGTTTCACCGGCTTCAAAGAAACGTCAAGCACATGTGATGGTTAAAAAGCTTAAGAAGAAGAATAGAAGACTTGAAGACTCACTTGACAAAGTCATTGTCGAAAAAGATCATGGCAGCGATAGCGAACGGTCTGATATTCACAATGCTGATTCTGGCTTTAGGTCACCTCAAAGGGATTATCCAGTTAAGTCGATTTTTGAGGAGACTGCAAGTCCTGGTGCCAATGTACATGTATCTAATACGGATACAAACACCAATTTGAGTGATCCTCCATCTACTTCCATTCTTGAGAAGGCCACGGTCATACCACCCGAGGTTTCGTTAACTGAGTCCAATACGGAGAAGGTTCGAACCTCAGGCATCACTGCACACGTATCAAATACGGACACAAATGTCACCATGGGTGAAGGAATGTTGAACAATGCAGCCTTTGGTACTTCCCATATTGAAACCTCTACCGTTTCTACATCACTCGTTCTTTCATCTACCATCGAAACCACAATTCTTGATACCTCAACTTTGTTACCACCATTATCTTCTCCTATCCCATCTATACTTCCCGTTTCCACAATTTCACCAACGTACTCCTCAATAATGCATGAACAAATAACTACTCTTTTCTCTTCGCAATCTACAGAAGCAGAAAAGATAGTTCAAAACGATAAACCAAATGAATATGAAATCATGGTTTCTTTTGTTGACTTAGAGTTCAATTCTAAGGAAGATAATGTTCTTGACAACATGATAATGGGAGGTAAACACTTCAACATCCTCAACAACAAACTAAATTCTCTGTTACAAATACAAGCAGACACTGGGGTTCGAAATTTTGTGTCTGGGGTCGAAATGGAGTATCTGTTAAAGTCACAAGAGAGTCGTTTTAGGAGTATGGTGGAAAAAGTTGAGAAGAAACAGGCTGAAAGATTGAAAGCTCATGCTGATAATTTTGAGAATGAGATTAAAAAGCTTCGTGATGTTGAGAAAGAGCGTCATGCACTTTTTGTTGAGCAAGTGAGGACTATGAAAGAGTCTCTTGATCTCAAAGTGACTGAACTCAAAATAGAGATGGCTAAAGAGGTTGAGAAGATTGAGAAAATTTATTCTGTTCATCATGGGAAAGTGGATGTTGTTGCTGATGCAATTACAAACCTGGTTGAGTACAATACTACTTATTCAACTAAGCTTGATGCGAAGACAGAAACAGATTCCAAAGTCTTTGAAAATCTAGAGGAATTTTTAAGCAACATCAAGTAATCAATTTCGAAAGCTGCTCTTTCGAACTAATATTC
Organism: Lactuca virosa; assembly: GCF_052849685.1. Lineage (NCBI taxonomy): Eukaryota > Viridiplantae > Streptophyta > Magnoliopsida > Asterales > Asteraceae > Lactuca > Lactuca virosa. The sequence continues at coordinate 249,706,613 of NC_136434.1, forward strand.
TGTTTCCCAAGAAACAATTACTCATATGATTTTGTCTATTGAAGCTAATCTCGAGAAGGAACTTCCTCCCATCCTTGAGTTGGTTCTTTTATTACTAACTAATGCTCCACCTACGAAGCAAGTGTCACAAGGGGGAGAAAAAGGATGCAGAGGAGTTGGATCTTCAAAAGATACTAATAAGGATGCAACTGTGGGGAAGGTGATGTCTACTCAAATACCCACATTACTTCTAATTTCTTTGACAACTTCAATAATTACCACAACAAGACCTATTACAAAAGGGATTGTTGTAGGAGAACGTGTTGGAGGTTCTGGTTCGAGCTCAAAGCCACCTCCTTCGAAATACAATCACGATAAAAGAGGAAAAGATGTTTTGGTAGCTCCTTTAGAAGAAGAGAAAAAGAAAAACAAGCCTTACAGATCGAAAGGTAAAGGCAAATCAGTAGTATTTTGAGTAGAAGGCAGAATGCTCCACTAGGCTTAAACAAGGGTGATCCCAAGAAGCATTGGTGCTACGAAACTATTGAATATGTTGCTTTAATTGGGAAGTTTGAGTACTTTCGCAAAGTACCAAAGAAGATTTAAGATGTTGAGAAATCTGATTTTAATCAAATCGATTTCCTAATAAATCATATGATGTACATTTCTTCGCAATACAAGTTAGTTGATAAATTCAGAGACAAAGAAGAGTTCAAGAGGATGAAGATGGGAAAGAGTGAAGAGGAGGTTTGGTCATTTGTGAAGATCATAAAGGTGATGTCGATATCACGTGAAAGCTTGTTCAAAGGCATACTACATAACTTTCTCTATGTGGTTGTTCGATCGAATAATGTAGTTTGTGATTTTTCAATTTCCGACTTCCCATTGATGAACTTAAACGAATTAGTCTCTGTGAGGTCGATTTTAAGCAATGTAGATGTAATGAAGTTGCCTAAGAACACCAAGTATGATTTTCTCATTGGCTTTGCTCATATCAAGGTGTTCATTGACAATTTATGATTGCCTCGCAATCACTGATATGGAGCTAACAATTGCCATCGACAAGATTTTGAAAGTTCCCCATTCCTTTCTAAAGGGGAAGATCAACATTGATAAATATAAAGATGGAGAAGTTATTCATAAGCCTTTGGGTGTGGTGTTTCGTGGCAAAAACAAGAACTAGAAGATGACAAAGTTTTTGTTTCAAGTTGCTGATGTTTAGAGGTACACAAATGTCCAATATACAAGCCTTGTTGTTCGAATCAATAACTACAAGAAGAATGATGCAATTGATAAGGCTGAAATGTAAAAGGCTATACTTTGGTATATGGAGATTCGCAGAGTACTTCTCCAGAACATGAAGCCAATGACATGATTTTGACACTTCTCACTAAGGGGAGATTGTATGTCTAGTGAGATGTCGAAAGTCTTTTTGGACTGTGTAGGTGCGAATTCTAGTACTTCGATGTGTATGAATTTTGTAAGGCACGTTATGATGTCGAAGTCGAATGTCTAGTCATTAAATACTTTTTGAGCGTCTGTGATACTGTATAAATAGATTTTGTATAGAAGTAGAGAGTAGCTTTTGGGGACGTTCGTTCTGATTCACTCTCTAGAACTTTTGTACTCATTCAGACAATTAATGAACCAAACATATATTATTTACGATCGTGTTCTTAATGTTTTATGTTATTGATTTTGTTTTCTAAATTCGATTTAAAAACTCTACATGAATCAAGACTGTCGTGAATTGAATTGTAGATTGTCTAAGGGGTTTTAGGCATAACAATGGTATTGCTGCAATATTCATGAGTACTTTGAAATGGATATTTAAGTATTGCATTAACCCATACTCAGAGAATTACTTCATGGAATTTATCACGAATAATTCTGAGACGATAATATATTATAATCTTTAAACAGAGATATATGAGTTGTAGTTTACAAGTTGATTGTGCATTGATGATACAGAGACGCATCAGTAAATTGATGTTATAAAACGTATTATTGTGCATGATTTGATGAGTAAATGGTGCAAGCATATAAGTCAAAGTTTATCTGTTCTTTTTTCCTTAACGGGAAAAGCGATTTCTTTGGTCCCCTTGGTGATTTGGTATTGACTTATAGTGTTGGGCCCGACCAGGACTTAATTGATGTGTTCGATTTGAAGTTCTATGTGATTACATATCAGAAATCGGGAAAAAATGTAGTGGGCATTGATATTGATTATATTCCATGTCTAATGTCTGAATGATATCTTGTAGAACGGAGGATTATATGATCACTTATCTTAGGACACGTTACTGATTGGGTCTGAGTTCGACAACAACTTTTGGTAGCTACAATTTACTAATCAATTTGGAAGTTATACTGGCAGTTATAGTTATTAGACTTATCCAAGTGGGAGACTGTTGGATTAGTTGTCTAAGCCCATAACTATACTTGGTATAAACTTGAATTGATAGTAACACAGTCCTTTTGGGTTTCCCTCAAAGCTAGCAATTGGACAAAATTATTTAGGAGAGTAAGAATAATTTATTATTTGATTAATAAATTGGAATATATAATTTGTTAATATATTATGAGAATAATATATTAATTAGAAATTATGATATTTGATTAATAATTAATAAGAAATTAATTAGAATTAATTTTGGAATTAATTGGATTAATCTATAGTGCATGGGTTGTTTGGCTATTTATTGATAAATAAATAACAATCTAAAGGTTAGTTTTGTTGTCTTATGAATTAGTTTATTTATAGGAAAGTTTTGTATGTTAGTGTTCATAGTATCTTGCTATATGTGAAAGACATAGATCAAACTAGGTTGCATGTGCCCTAATCAATTGAATTGTTTTGATTGTTTTTCCGCTTAAGGTATTGTATTTGTAATCTAGATTCCCCATCATTAACACACATACATGTTAAATCGATTGCATACTTGTGGAAAATTTTAGATTATTTTTAAATTTTTCATGTCAATACTTGATTCCTTTCATCTCAATCACATTGACTTATATATATATATATATATATATATATATATATATATATATATATATATATATATATATATATATATATATATCATAGATTTGATATGATAATTGCAGTTTAAAGTTGTAGTATTATGTTAGCGTATTTGGTTTTCCGCCAAATCTAAACAAAATTACATGATATAGTCATAGTAACCATCAATTTTCATCTAAATCTAAATAAACATGGAAAACTGACTCTATAACTTAAAAATAACACGGTTAATCACAAAAAATAAAGATGCAACAGACTTGTGCTCGTGATGATGCATACTTTTTTATTAAATAAAACACCCACAAAATTATGAAAATGGTTAAAATAACTAAACCTTTTATTTTGTTTTTCTTTAAGAATTGGACAATTCTTGGGGCCTATTAAGGGAGCTATAAGATGAATAGTCCTGGTGTACATGAAGACTTTTAAAGGAGTTGCTATCTTGGTTTTCAAGATGCTTAATTACCATCTACATATCTAATTCACACTCGAACTCTATGAGGTGACAAGAGTTAACTCTTTAATTTTTTTTCTTAATTGTCTATTTCTTTGGAAGCTAAAAGTCAAATATCTCAAATGTTGCACAACTTGCCTAAATATGTAGAGCCATTTTTCTTAAACTTTTATCTATTATATATAAACATAAGTGGCAAAAAAACTAGTTTTATTTGTTAGTACCCATTTCATTTACGGTAGGGGTTAAATGTAAGAATTAAAAACCTGATTTCAATATGTCAGGAAAAATAGGTAAATATACATTTTTTTACAGCAACACAACTAACCATTTGTGTTGCTACTATGTATTTGATTATATCTTTATTTTCTTGTTCAATTTTTACTTTATAACTTTTGTTAACGAATGTGAGCAACTTAATTGGTACTTTTAGGGAAAAGTATGCTGCTTCAGAACCACAAATGGGAAGACATGTAATTGGCCCTTCGTAGTGGAATGAAGCTCTACATATCATTACATATGGTTCTCCAGAGCAGGTGTAAATTCTTATTCTTTTTACATCATAGTATTCTATAAGTTGGGAGAGATCTCTTTGGAAGAAACATGTCGATATGAAACCCACTAAATTAACACCAGAAGCTTCAACGTATTTTCATTTTGCTGGTTTATTATACCATTCTATTTTAATTTATATAAATCGCAGAGATTTTCCAAGTTTTTTGATTGTAAGGCATTGTACTTTTTAACATCCATCCAATAATGGCATTGTACTTTCAGTTTTTTTCTTAATAAGACATTATACTTCCGATATGTTAGGTCATTCTTTACATTTCCAAAATTACCCTTCATGGGCCATGCTCAACATGTCCCTCTATAATTCACTAGTATATATATATATATATATATATATATATATATATATATATATATATATATATATATATATAAAGTAGAATCAGAACCGCTCAAGGTGGTTCCAAAACTTTAGAAATCGGAACCGATGGTTCCGAGGCGGTTCTGGTTACGAAGGCAGGTACCCTGTTCCGATCTCCATCCCTAGATAATTATGTATGTGTATATTTTGATTTTCACATATAATTAGATAATCCTTAATTTCAGTTAATAGATTAACTACTAGATAATTATTGGTAAATATAAATAAATCCAAATTTGATACATATATAAATATAATTGTTTTAAAATTAATAAATTAAAAGTTAATTAGAATTAATATGATTAAAGTTTTTATTTTTAAATTGTTTGAAATGCATCCTACATATAATTATAACTCTTTATATATAGTATATGAAGAACTAAAATATTAAATAAATTGTTAGTCGAATCAAGAGTAGACCCCATTAATGAGACCATGCTATAAACGAGATATAAGGAAAAGAACTATAAAATGACTGTTAAATGAGTGTTATTTTCATTTACCGCTTCTATGTGTGGTTGATTTTCATTATCCGAAAGGGTTGATAGGATAAAATCTCCTTAAAAGTATAATATATAAAGTACTAAAATAAATTTCTCGTCTTGGTTATATTAGGAAATATGAATAGTTTCTAATCCATGAAAAGTGCATATTATTCCTTATTGTCTATTTATGGAGTGTTTGTGGGTAACTAGCATATAAATTTGAGACGTAAAAAGAAGATGATATGGAACTTGTGGTTATGGTTTGTTGGCAGAGCATGTATGGGTGAGCGACATGTCAACTTGAGACCATAACATAATCAAAGGGTCACATGGGTTTTGCATGGTTGGTTCACCATCTTATTTGTGATACCATCTTATCAATTGTTCTATTGAAGTGAAATGGAATTTCATTAAGCTAGGAGTAAACTGTTATTACCACAATCAGTTCACTCTGATTTTGATATAAACAACTTGGAAATGTCGATATAGGATTTGCATGGCATGTTGAGACCCTTTGGGACTAACATATCCAATCTTAGTAACTCCAACATCAAATAATCCCATATCCACTATCATGATTAGAAATGACTGGAAAGAGAAAGTCAGATTCCCATGTGTAAAATACTATTAGTGGTGATATACCTAATCCGACCCCAAACACCAATAACAATAAGAAGACTAATTTTGAGACTTCATCTGATAAACTATTTGTTTCCGAAATAAGAAAAGGACTTAGAAAGCACTCATGCCCAATATGTCTGATGGATAACACTGAAACGTGTTGAAGATAATTTAATCATGGATTACGAGCCTATGCTACTATCCATAGGATCAAATGATAAATTGTTCTCGTGAATATTTAGTCTAACGACCAGATATGCAAATTCATTATACCATTAGGACATTACTTTGAATCCTTAAGTATTTTACTGAGGATAAAGTATTGAGATTCGTAAGGATATGCAGTGACTAAAAGGGAGTATGACAACTGAAACAAGGAAAAGAAAATTTGATCATGAATATTGGGCACTTGTTACTATTCATAGGCGTGACAACTGGAAAAACTTTGTCACTAACCACCGTTAGAAATTAGCTTAGATAAATAAATATAATAGAGTATCAATGTAATATATCATTTTTAAATATGATTGAGTATACTCTTACATATAAGTATAAATCGACTCATAGGCTCAAAAATGAGTGTCCAAAATTTCATGCTATTTTCTAAGCTGGTTAGTGTATTCAGAAAGTACACGACGATGTGATCCCAAGGATTAAAGCTTCATAAAAATATAAGTTTGAATGGAGGAGTTATGAATTTAGTAAATGTAGCATCCCAAAAATACTGTGTAAACTTTTATTTTTAAAACTATAAAAACCATCATTCATTCATTCGAAAATCCATGAACATGTGATAATGTATAAAATAGTCATCAGAGTACAAATCATTTCATAAAATGCGGAACATTGTTGGATGTGGTGTGATCATGTCGGGCCCTTACCTTTCAAACCAGAAGTACATGAAACCATAAACATAAAACTATAAGCACAAAGCTTAGCAAGTTTCTGCAAAATACCCCATATAGAAACATACATAACAGCCAGAAACTAATTTGGGTCTATTTCGCTCGTGAATCTATTTCAACTCCTTCGGTATCTTTCTACCGGTATTGGGTCTATTTCACCTCCTGAGTCTATTTTAACTCCTTCGGTATCTTTCAACTGGTACTGAGTCTATTTCACCCCTGTGTTGATTTTAACTCGTTTGATATCTTTCAATCGGTACTAGGTCTATTTCACCCCTAAAACTAAGCATACAACAACATCAGCAAGAGTCACAAAGACAACAAGCACATACATGCATATTAGCAAGTACACCAAAGACAACTATAATTATACAAACATAATTCAGTGGGTCGGCATTGGTGTCTTCAACCTACGAGTACAGTGAAAAGTCTCACCTCTCAGTCGATACTCAGCTGCTACCTCTCTCTCTTTCTCTCTGCCGGAATACAGTTGCTAAACCCCACCTAGGTAATCATCCAAGGCACACTCTTAATCCACTTCCTAAAAACTAGGATATGGCAAAAAGTCAACTCAAGTCAAAAGTCAACGGTCAAAGACAGAGTCCACGTCATCAACACTCCTCCATGTCATGGCCTTTCTGGGACATGCACTGGGCACAAAACGACAAGACAGTTGACTAGCCTCTAGTCGCCACATCGTTGTAACCTAGTGCCACATCGTGGGGACCAATCTGTATGGCTTATTCGAGTTAAGCTGCTCTTAACTCATTTTCAGGGGATCAAAAGCCCATGTCTACTCTTTCCTAACGTCTTGATGGATAAAGTTTCCAACTTTATCCATTAAGAAACTCCATTAAGACAAGGTCTCTCAACCTAGGTTCTAAAGGCCATTTAAGATGTTCCGCTCTTCCATTAAGTCCTTAATCACATGAGATACAAGTCCCAACTTTATAGAAAGCTTTTAGGGGTCCTATTGAGCTCTAAAAATGTAAACTTTATGGACATGCATGTCCCATGCTGTTGGATTAGATGTCTAAGCCCATAACTATAAGTGGTATGTACTTGACCGGAGAGTAGCATGGTCCATTTGGGTTGCATATCACCACAACAATTTGATAGGATGGCCTTTTGAGAAGAGGTTATTTATGATTTATTAATATATTATAAGTTCTAATATATTAATATGAAATCATATGATTTAATTAGTATTGATCAAGAATTAATTTAGTGATCAAAAGAGACTAATTAAATTAATAGAGACTAATTATGTAAATTAGTTATATATATGGTTTGGGCTTATGATACATGATGGACTACATTTATGGATAAATCCATAAAGAGTTAGCCCACTTGAATCATGGATCATGGATAATAAGCCAAGTGTATAGATTAGAGTTTACCCATGACTCTTGGATTCCTACACTATATATATATGACACCCTATAGCCTAAAATTGGTTGCACAAGTTGTGTTAGAGTGTTCTTGGAGAGCCATAACCGATTTTAGTGTGCATAAACTATCTCAAAAGTCATCCTTTGTCTAAGGTGTGTTGTGAACCATTTAAGGTGTCACACTTGGGGCACTAAGCTCTTAAAGTCCAAATAGAACAACTTATACAAGCTACATAAGAGGTAAACTCCTAACTAGTATTTTATGTTGTTTATGTCAAATGCATGCTAGTTGTAGGCTTAATGCTTTGGAAACAATATTGCATGTATAATTAGAGAAAACATAGATACAAAGCATTTAGGGTTGTATGTGCACCATAAGATGTTGTAGTATATACTAAAACCCAACAGTGATATCAGAGCCATGAGTTATTTTCTGTTATATTGATGCAAATGTTTGATTTTCAAAGTTGAAAAAAAAATATGAAGTTTGTCAAATTTTAAGATAATTACTTGATTTTATGAAAAACTAATTATTTGTAAAATTTGAATCGTTTACTACAAGAGTTGAATTAGGTCAATTTATTAAAAGATAGAATGATATGATTATTTTATTTTTTTTAAAAGTTTGATCTAAATGTTTTAAGGAGTTACAAATTTTGTCATAAAATTTTGGAACTCAAAAGTCTTTTTTAAAAGTTATGATCTTAAGAGTTTTGAAACTTTCATAAGTTATGGATGTGAAAAGTCTCATTCATTAACTCTTAAAGTTATGAATTCCAAGAGTCTTCAAAGGTTACAAAATTTGTTATAAATGGCTTTGAAGATTTTCATAACTTGCTCTCAAGTTATGGAACTTGGAAAGTCTCTTTTATGGAATTCTAAAAGTTTTCAAGAGTTACAAAACATGCCCTCAAGTTTTGGAATTTGAAAAGTTTTTTTATGAGACATTGAATTCTAAAACTAAAGTTATTTGAAAAGTTTTCAAAAGTGTAACTCATGGGTTCATAACTTAATAATAAATTAAATAATTTTAATTTTGTTTTAGCATCTTGATGTTTTGAATAATTCATATTACATCTTTATGGACTTTATTAATTGTTAATTAAAGTGTTTAATTAAAAGAGAATTAATAATTCCATAATGACATGGTTTAAGTTTAATTAAATTAAGAGTATAGTTTAATTAGTAGATTAAACCACTTAGTATTTTAAAAGTTTAAAATACACCCTTATATTATTATAATATTAAAAGTTTAAATATATTATATGTATAATTAAAAAGTCGGTCTTACCGTTAGTAGGCCTCATTCACGAAGCCGGTCTATAAGGGGGGGGGGGTATAAGGTTACTGCCTATAAAATGGCAGTTTAATGGGTGTCCACTCTCACCCACTGCTTCCTTGACTGGTGGAGGATCGTTAGCTGAACGGGTAGGATAGGACATTAATTCTCATTAAAAGTATAATGAAAATACCAAGTAACTAAACACTTATAAATTCCCAATCTTAGTTAGTTAAGAAAAATGTGAATTTGGTGCTAACCCATTAAATTGAACTTTACACCGTGTTAAGTCGTTAGTGGAGCGCATGTGGTTAACCGACACACTAATCTGGGACTGACAGTGTGTGGCAAAGGGTAACTTGATGTTAATCATAGATCAATGGAGCGTGTGTGGTTAACCAACTCATTGATTAGGTGATCTGTAACATTAAGTGTAGCAAGATAATTGGTATGGTTATTCACACCTTGTTTGTGATCCTCGGCATCCCAGTCACAAACTTGAGGGGCACAATCGAGATTTAAACATGGCATCGAAAAGTTCAATGAATCTCAAAAGATCTAGGAATTTCAATTCATTTAAAACTTAATAATCAATTTCGTTTTTTATGGTGGAAATTGGTAAATTGTCATTTGCCTACCTTCAAATATTTTGCAATTGGATTACGACATCCCTCTTCCGAATTGTAAAATATTATGTTGGGTCCTAGCCTTAATATATCCAGTTTGGGTGTTATATTAAGGACTTAAATCAACTAACTTGAATATTCTCCCATTATAGATGTCTAAGTCAGACAACTATGGTCTTCCCGAATCTTATGAAAAAAAAACTTTCCTCATGAAGATGATATTCCACAAGACAATCAAGGTGAAAGATTAATCCCTTCTTTGTGCTATAGTGGAACTTCACTTCCTCCACCTCCTCCAATAATTCTCCCTAACCCACAAGTTCAAGGTCACTCAAAGCCCTATTGGCAGGAAAGAAAGTCTGTATGTGGTCACGTCTTGGAGATAAACTGACATATTGACAGGCTGGGAGAGTTGGGTGTCGAAGTCTCGAGGAAGTTGGCTGTTGACTGGGTTCTTCAGTCACTTCCTAAGTCATATAGAAGGTCTTTAAGGACTACTATATAGGAGATCATGACATGACCCTTATTGATCTAACATATTTGCTTGTTGCTGCTGAATCAACAATGATTTGGCGCACTGTTAAATCAAATTTGATTGGAAGATCTACTTTCCAAACTTCCATGGACATTGACAATGGTAACATTGGAAGTCCAGAAAAGCTTTCTATTCTCTATGGAAAGGGGTCGACCATGGTCAAGTCATTTGACCAAATGGTAAAGAGAAAGGCTAAGTCTGAGATAGTCCCGTGTACCATTGCCAAAGACTCCAGATGTTTCTGATGCCAAGAGAAGGGGCATTGGTTGCGAAGCTGCCATATTTACCTGAAAGACCACAAGGATGGTAAAGTTAGAGTGTATGACTCTACTTTAGGTAAAATCCAATATCTAACTCTATTAAGTTCCTATTTGGAGATTCTTAATACATGATGTAATATAATTACATTTTGATGTTTTGTAGAATCAAAGAAAAGAAAGGAAGCTTAAAGGAAGAGTAAGCAGATTCTGATCGCGAAGAGATGGATTTCAATCCGTGGTTCGATGATCAGAATTTTGAGCTGCTGCTTTAGAGTTATGATAGATTGCTTAGGAATAGATAACAACATAGTTTTCATATGTATTTGCATTGTAAGGATAAGTTTTCTGCAATTTTTTAAATAAAGAAAACTTTTGAAATTTATTTTATTTTAAGTTTCTTACAATGGTATTTATGAAAATTCTTGTTTATGTGTTTCCATTGATATCAATGGATTTGATTCTTTCGTTTGTGGTAGTGTCAAAATTTACCAAATAAGGAAAGATTCTCATCACTCGGGTTTCAATTGGATAGAAACTTGGAATCATGCAACTGGTATTGTATGATGAATGAGAATTTTCGTCTTTGGGAAATTAAGACTAATTCCTTGTTCACATGAATATGTGAGTCAAGTGAAGGACTAGGGGATCGAGTACACTGGGTGTTCATTAGTCAGGTCCACCACAAAGAACGATAAGACTATTCGACATGATTTACTAAAGGTTAGTAAATATGGTTATGCTTACAAGTTTAAGTATAATTCTGAACATTGGAAAAGTTTCAATGTATGGCAGGACAAATAAGAAGAATCAAATTAGGCAGAAAGATAAAATTTTCTACAATCTGAAAGGATGGGAGAGTTCTTAAGTATCATGTTTTATGATCATCTTTGTGATTATGAAACCATATCACAGTTGATTCTCTAAGGACATCTTAGTGCATTTGTATGGCTAGGAAGAGGAATCATAAATTGTTGAAATGGTCAAATCAAGAAGATGAGTCGTACTTCGTTCCAAAATCGATTCTTAGAGTTATACTCCAAGATTGTGCCTTGAGTGACATAATCTTAAGAAAGGTTTATAACACTTGTCAAATGTAGAGTAAGATGTTTTCAACTCTTGTACATTTGAAATTGGTAAGTTGTCATGTCTTGGATAAGACAAAGACCAACTAAGGCCAATTGTGTGAAGTGTTTGTCTTGATAAGAATCCGCACTAACTCTTGAATATTTGTTTGTCAATGAATGATTCTTAACAAGAGAGTCTTATATGTCAAGAAGTCAGTGGGAGTCTTAAAAGATCTTGACAAGTATAAAGAACTAATCAAGAATAAAACCTGTTGTTTATCACTAGCACACGACTTGAGGTTTGTAACCTATCGTGTTGACATTTTCTTGTTTCTATGCCCATTCCAGTTAAAGTTGACTATGCATGTGACTTCTATGAGTTCTCAATTGTTTGCATAACAACCTAGGAAGAAATGGTAGGCCCTTGTGCTGCCAGGTGGCAAGAAATTAAGATTGAACAAGTCCAGTCAATATGAGTTTGGATTTGTCACTGACCTTGTCATGTGATTATGGTTATGACAAATTCACATGGATAGGAACACATACACCATAAAATCTAAGTGTCATAAGGTTTCTTTCCAATTCATGAAAATTATTGTGAGGAAATGCTTTCACTAAGTAGATTTTAAGGAGATAGCAGTTGTGATATTTTCATTCTCAAATTCGATTATGATTACGGCATCCCTCTTCATAGTTCGAATTGTGAGAAATGGCAAATAATCTGAACATTCGGAACTTATTGTCGTAAGTTCTGAATTGTTAAGACACACATGAGTTATCTAAGGAAAGGTGTATGATTTTGAGAAGCCTATATAAAGTCTTATCTAAACATCTCGTATCAGAAATCCGAACTTTGGTAATAGAAGTCAATAAGTATATATTTCTAGAAGTCCAGCTGATTTCTGGGTACATATCAAAGCTTGTGGGAGCATAAGTGTTATGCAAGGAAGATAATAATTATTATGCTAGTGGGAGCATAATTATTATGGTAATTGTTGCAAGTTAGCAATGTTAATTATAGAAAACAAAGGTTTCAATTCGCAAAGTTGCAGGGTTTGAAAAGTTATTTTGCTATAATTAAGGGAGAGGAACTTATACTTCATTTCAATTCTAAAAGCTTAGATTGAGTTTTAATCAAATTTAGTCAAGGAGATATATGAACGTTATGTTGAAAAGATTCGACATAAGGAAATTCTATATGGAAATGTTGATTGCGTTCTCAAATTCGATTATGATTACGACATCCCTCTTCATAATTCGAATTGTGAGAACACGGCAAATAGAAATATTTATAACAAAAGACTGATCAAGTATCATGTCTTTATGTTAGACATTATGAATCGCTTCCCATATGCTTCGGGTATAGGATCGATTGCATATGCTATAATTTTCTCGTGTTCTAATTTTCCAAATGCCTAGGGCATTAAGAGGGAAAAAGGAATAGAACCAGATATGACTAAAGTGGTTAAACAACTGTTAAGGACAATCTAAGGATCGCCAAGGATTGGTCGCTTAAGGACAATTGGAAGTATAGTAATGGATGGACCATATTGACATTATTATGAATAGACATGAGTCTATTAATAATGAGTTGTCGTATGGAAAATATGGAATGTTTCCATATTGGGAGTTGAAGAATAGATGAGAAAGTTAGAAACCTTTATGCAAGAAGGATGTTCAAAGAAATGTACTTTGAATTTGAGACTTCATTTCCATGGAATTGTCTTGTAACAATCTCCAAATGAATATTTTGTAATATCGTTGGTCAAGTCTTTGTGACTTTTGGTACCATGACATTACAAAGGTTGCATTGCATGATAGTTTAGCAGTGACAAGAATTTGGAATTCTTACACTTGCAATAAATATTTGGAATTGTGAAATGAGCATCATTGAAATGTTTTCAATTGATCTATTTCACAAAGTAAAGACCATAGAAAACATAGTGTGCATGCTTGGAGCATGGGACAACTATTGTTTTAATTCAAGTGTTAAGTTGATAAATTGAAACATTATACAATGAATAATGTGTAATCGATATGGTGATTAAATAAAAGGTGTTTTATTTATATTCATAAGTACTGAGACCATATTGGATTCGATTATTCTTGTGTTTCACTTTGCATGTTTTGACTTCCCGAATAACCAGGTTTTTCAAAACATCCACAGTCGATCATACTTTTGAAGTAGGTATTGAGGCAAGATTGTCATGAATATGACTGTAGATTATCTAGGTGTTTTAGACATAGCACAAGTTTGATGCAGTGTTCATGAGTACTCCTGGAATAAGATTAGAGAATTGGATTAAACCTACGCTCATATGAATCACTTCATGGATTTTATCACGAGTGATTGTGAGACGATAATATCTTATATTCTTGAAACCAAGACATATGAGTTGTAGATTACAAGTCGGTTGCACATTGACATATGTAAACGCACAAGTAACTTGGTGTTATAAAACATATTGTTGTGTGTGATTTGATGAGTAAGTACAAGCAAGCATTTGCGTCGAATTTTATCCATTCCTTTTACCCATAGAGGGATAAAAGCGATATATGTGGGCCCCTCGATGATTTAGTGATGACACCCGAAACGCTTGGCCAAGCCTGGACTGATTTGATTTGTTCAATTAGTCAGTCGCCATAAATCGGAAATCGGGAAACAACATATGGACAGCGAGAATGATTATAATCCATGTCTCATGTCCATATGGTATCTAGAATGAAGGAATATATGATCCCTTATCTAATGGACGCGTCATTGACTAGGTCAGAGTTTGACACCGACTTTTAAGAGCTGCGATTGCTAGTCGGGTTGTGGAGTCATACCTGCAATAATAGTTATTAGACTTATCCAAGCGGGAGACTGTTGGATTAGGTGTCTAAGCCCATACCTATAATTGGTATGTACTTGACCCGAGAGTAGCATGGTCCATTTGGGTTGCATATCACCACGACAATTTGATAGGATGGACTTTTGAGAAGAGGTTATTTATGATTTATTAATATATTATAAGTTCTAATATATTAATATGAAATCATATGATTTAATTAGTATTGATCAAGAATTAATTTGGAATTAATTTAGTGATCAAAAGAGACTAATTAAATTAATCGGGACTAATTATGTAAATTAGTTATATATATATATATATATATATATATATATATATATATATATATATATATACATATATATATATATATATATATATATATATATATATATATATATATATATATATATATATATATATGGTTTGGGCTTATGATACATGATGGACTAAATTTATAGATGAATCCATAAAGAGTTAGCCCACTTGAATCATGGATTATGGATAATAAGCCCAAGTGTATGGATTAGGGTTTACCCATGACTCTTGGATTCCTACACTATATATATAACACCCTATAGCCTAAAATTGGTTGCACATGTTTTGCTAGAGTGTTCTTGGAGAGCCATAACCGATTTTAGTGGGCATAAACTCTCTCAAAAGTCATCCTTTGTCTAAGGTGTGTTGGAATTATGCTTATTGCAACAAGTATATATTGAACATATATATTTTCCAACCAAACAAGTGGATTAGATGCTTATATTAGGCTAAGGGTAAAATGGTTTATCCTTATCTAAAAGGTATAGAGTTATAGATATTATGTTAAACAATAAGCTTAACCACTCTAGCGTCTACTAACTGCATTCATGTTGAATATCCTAAATGATTGTTTAGGATGAAGTTTCTACTAATCCCACTAATTGTCATTCCTAAGACAAGTGATTAGAAAGTGCTTTTTCTAAGTGGGAGCTATATGGAACTTTAAGAGCTTAAGAACCATAAACTAAATGCATCATAGTTTAGAACTAGCAAGTTTTCAACTGTTGTTGAATCTGCTCAATAGTTGATCAAAAACTAATAAAACACATAGCGATGTATTCATGTATGATTATCAAGTATGGGCTTGGTTAATCTTCTACGATATAGTTTGAATATAAAGAGTAAGTGAGTTTTCAAGGGAACACATACATGATTGAAAATCTTCTCAGATTTAAGCTAACATCTCAAAGTAAGAATCTTCTTTCTTATAAGATAATTACATGGTGTAATTTAATTATAAATCAAGATGACTCTTGTGTTTTTCTACAAAGCTAGTGGGAGTGCAGTAACATTGCTAATGTTATATGTAGTCGACATATTAATTCATGGAATAAGGATCTATATAGATAGTGTTGGATTAGTGTCTAAGTCCATAACTATAATTGGTATGTACTTGACCCGACTCGGCATGGTCCATTTGGGTTGCATGGCATCGGAACATTTGGATAGACCGTTTGTGAGGAGAAGACATTTTGTGACATATTAATATATTATAAGTTCTAATATATTAATATGAGATCATGTTATTTAATTAGTATTGATCAAGAATTAATTTGGACTTAATTTAGTGATCAAAAGGAGACTAATTAAATATATGGGGATTGATTGTGTAAATCATTCATTCTTATATATGTGGGCTTATGATCCATGATTCCTTATGTTTGGTTTAACCCATGTGGTGATCCATGGATACTCCATGGAGGTTAAAACCCATGGAGCATAAGAAATGGGTAAAGTCATGAGTTACATGGTGTAACCCTAATGTGTACACTATATAAGGACCCCTTTAGCTCAAGAAATTGGCACTAGTGATACATATATGAGGGCTAGCCGATTTGAGCATGTGTGTCTTCTTCTCATGGTTATTCCATGTGTTGGTGATGTTGTGTGAACCATTTGAGGTGTCACACTTGGGGCACTAGGCTCTCGAGCTACATGGACTTAAGCTACATCAACAAGGTATGTATTTCTATCTAGTTTATTACCCAAGTATCGATGTTTTTGTATGCTAGTTAGGGTAATACCTTGGAATATTCATATTTGCATGTATAATAGAGAAAACATAGATCCAAGGTATTTAGGGTTGCATGTAAACTTAGGAGTGTTAGAATGCTCAAAACCCAACAGTGGTATCAGAGCCTAGGCTTGTTTTCTTGTTATACTTGCTAAAATTGCTGAAAATTCGAAGTTTTTTGCTGTTTGAACAGCAAACTCGCCGAGTCCATAAAGGGACTCGACGAGTCCAAGGCAAAACTCATCCAACTCGCTGAGTTGGTTCATGCACTCGACGAGTTAGACCCCCAGACAGCATATATTCGACTGTTTTGGCTGGAATTGGACTAGGAACATTACCCTAAGTTGTTTTTCAACTTATAAACTTGTTTTTGATGTGGTAATGTTCATGCTAATCATATTTCAAAGATAATTGTCAATAGATTCATGTTTTGTATTAGTTTTTTGGTTAGGCTAATTTCATGAAAAAGTTTGATTAAATTATCTTGTTCTTATGAGTTGCTTAGATTAATAGAAAAGTTATGTGAAATTGTAGTTTTCAATCCATTTTAATCTAAGAGTTGATTCTAAAATGTGTTTTTGTAACTTGTCCTCAAGTTACCTGAAAAGTCACATTTAAGAATCATAAAACTCATAAATATTTCATAAGTTATGAATAAAGGAAAAGTTACATTCTTTTAATAGTTTAAAGTCTTCCATAACTTGTCCTCAAGTTATGGAACTTGAAGAGTTTTTTTTTGTATTAAAACTACTTTAAACACATAAGTTGTGGAATTGAATAGTTTTGAATAGTTTCAAAACTTGCCCTCAAGTTTTGGAATTTGAAAAGTTTTCCCTTATGAATACTTTAATTCCAAGTTAAGCCCTTAGAATTTTAAAAGTTAAAATTCAACCCTTATACTTTATAATATTATAAGTTAATAATATATATGTATAAGAGCAAGTCAGTCTTACCGTTAGTAGGTCTCATTCACGAAGCCGGTCTATAAGGGGAGTATAAGGTCACTGCCTATAAAATGGCAGTTTAATGGGTGTCCACTCTCACCCACCGCTTCCTTGACTGGTGGAGGGTCGTTAGCCGAACGGGTAGGGCAAGAACTATAATTCTCCCTTCATTAAAAGTATTAATGATAAATACTAAGTAACTAAACACTTATAAATTCCAAATCTTAGTTACTTAGGAAAATGTGAATAAGGTGCTAACCCATGAAATTACACTTTTCACTTTGCTTAAGTCGGTTAGTGGAGCGCGTGTGGTTAACCGGCACACTAGCTTGATTTAACAAGGTAGGAAAAGGGTTTCTTAAAGTTTATCATAGGCCGGTGGAGCGTGTGTGGTTAACCGACACATCGGTTCGGTGATAAACATTTAAGAGTACCAAGTAATTTGCATGGTTTTTTCACACCTTGTTTTGTGATCCTCGGCATCCCACTCACAAAACATGAAGGGCACACTCGAGATTGAAACATGCCATTGAACAGTTCAATGAATCTCAAAAGATCTAGGAGTTTCAAATCCAATTAAAAACCTAATAATTTATTTCGTTTTTCATGGTGGAAATTGGTGAATTGTCATTCACCTACCTTCAAATATTCTATAGCTTGAATTAGGGCATCCCTCTTCCAAGTTATAAAATATTGTGTTGGGTCCTAGCCTTAATATTTCATATTGGGTGTTATATTAAGGACTTTAAATCAACTATCTTGAATATCTCCCAAAAGATGTCTAGTTCAGACATCTATGATCTTCCCAAATCTCTTGGAACTTCACTTCCTCCACCTCCTCCAATTATTCTCCCTAACCCACAAGTTCAAGGTCACTCAAGCCTTATTGGCAAGCAAAGTCTATGTGTGCTCACATCTTGGAGATGAAGTCACATATTGACAAACCGGGAGAGTTGGGTGTCAAAGTCTTAAGAAAGTTGGATGTTCAATCACTTTCTAAGTCACATGGTGAGTTCCTTTGGGACTACTATAAAACAGACTATGACATGACCCTTAAATGATCTTATCTATTTGCTTGGTGCTGCTGAATCAACAATGATTTGGAAGACTAGTAAAGCAAGTTTTATTAAGAAGATCAACTTCCCAAACCTTAAATGGACATTGACAATGGTAACATTGGATAACCAAGAAAAGCTTTCTCTTCCCAATAGAAAGGGATCGGCCATAGTCAACTCGGTTGACCAAATGGTAAAGAGAAAGTCTAAGTCTGTGATAGTCCCGTGTACCATTTCCATAGAGTCCATATGTTTATATTGCCAAAGGAAGGGGCATTGATTACAAAACTGCCTATTTACCTAAAGGATCATAGGGTTGATCAAGTCAAGATGTTTGATTCTACTTCAGGTGAAGTCCACTATCTAACTCTGTTAAGTTTCTATTCTGAGATTCTCATTATATGATGTGACTGGGTCACATGTTGTTGTTTAAGAATCAAAGAAAAGTGAAGAAACTTAAAGGAAGTATATGCTGATTCTGATCGCGAAGATGGATTTTGATCGCATGGTTCGGTGATCAAAAAGTTTGAGCTGTTGCTTAGGAGTTATGATATATTGCTTAGGAATAGATAACAACAAGTTTTTCATATGCATTTACACTGTAAGGATAAGTTTTTTCCGCAAAGTTTTGAAATAAAATAAAAAGGTTTTTATTTTATATTTATTTTAAATATCCTTACACTGGCATTTGTGAAAAACAGTTGTGTATATGATTCCATTGATAGCAATATTGGAAAAATGGACTTGATTCTTTCGTTTGTGGTAGAGTCATAATTTACCAAATAAGGAAAGATTCTCATCAACCAAGTTTCAGTTGGATAGAAACTTGGAATCATGCAAGTTGTATAGTATGATGAATGAGAATTTTCATCTTTGGAAAATTAAGATTAATTCCTTGTTCACATGTATATGTGAGTCAAGTGAAGGACTAAGGGATCAAGTACACATTCTGGTGCACTGATCCAGTTCACCACAAAAGATCGATAAGACTATTCGTCATGATTTACTAAAGTTTAGTAAATATGGTTATACTTACTAGTTTAAGTATAATTCTGAAACGTTGTAAAAGTTTCGATGTATGGCAGAACGAATGAGAAGAATCAAATTAGGCAGAAGGATAAAAGTCTCTCAAATCTGAAAAGATGGGATAGTACTTTAGTATCATGTTTTGTGATCATCTTAATGATTTAGAAATCATATCACAATTAGTCCTCTAAGGAAATCTTAGTGCATTCTTATGGCTAAGAAGAGGAATCTTAAATTGTTGGAATGGTTAAATCAAGAAGATGAGTCATACTTCGTTCCAAAACAAGTCTTAGAGTCATACTCCAAGACTGTAAGATGAGTGACATATCTTAAAGAAAGGTTTATAACACTTGTCAACTTTAAGAGTTAAAGTGTCCTACTCTTGTACATTTGAAATTGGTAACTTGTGATGTTTTGGATAAAACAAAGACCAACTTAGGCCAATTGTGTAAAGTGTTTGTCTTGATAAAGAATCTGCACTATCTCTTGAATATTTGACAAGTGAGTCTTATATGTCAAGAAGACAGTGGGAGTCTTAAAGATCATGAAAGTATTTCAAGATCTAATCAAGAGTAAAACCTGTAGTTCATCACTAGCACACGACTTCAGGTTTATAACCTATCGTGTTGACATATTCCTACTTCTGTGCCCATTACAGTGAAAGTTGGCTTTGCATATGAGTTTTGAGAGTTCTCAATTGCTTGCATAACAACTTCGAAGCAATGGCAGGCCCTTGTGCTGCCAGTTGGCAAGAAAGTAAGAGTGAGTTCAGTCCATATGAGTTTGGATAAGAACACTTACACCATAAACAATCTAAGTTTTATAAGGTTTCTCTCCGGTTCATGAAAATGATGGTGAGGAAACGTGTTCACTAAGTAGATTTTAGGTAGATAGCAAGTGTGATTTTTGCATTCTCAAATTCGTTAGTCGAGCATGTGTGGTTAACCGGCACACTAACATGGACTTGTGTGGAATGGCAAAGGTCTGAACAATTGAGACTATGATTACGACATCACTTTTCATAGTTTTGAAATTTTTTAGACACACATGTGTGCTATCTAAGGAAAGGTGTATGATCCTGATAAAGTTTTATCAAAGCATCTCGTATCAGAAATTTGAACTTTGGTAAGAAAGTCAATGCAATATTGATTTCTAGAAGTCCAGCTGATTTCCGAGTACATGTCAAAGCTAGTGGGAGCATAAGTGTTATGCTAATAATTCTCATGTTAGTGGGAGCATGATAATTATGATTAGTATCGCAAGACAGCAATGTTAATTATAGAAAAAAAAAGTTTCAATTCGTGAAGTTGCAGGGGTTGACAAGTTGTTTTGCTATAATTAAGGGAGAGGAAATTATACTTCATTTCAATTCTAAAAGCTTAGATTGAGTTTTTAATCATATTTAGTCAAGGATATATATGAATTTTGTGTTGGAATGGCTCAACATAAGGAAATTCTATATATGGGTCCATTATTTGCGTTGTAAAATTCGATTATGATTACGGCATCCCTTTTCATAATCTGAATTATGAGAACTTGGCAAATAGATACAGAAATATAATAGCAAAAGACTGGTCTAGTATCATGTCTTTATGTGAGACATCATGAATCGTATCCCATATGCTTCGGATATAGGATCGATTGCATGTGCTATAATATTCATCCGTTCTAAATTTTCCAAATGCTCAAGGCATTAAGAAGGGAAAATTCTAGAATTGGAAATGACTAAAATGATTAAGCAATTGTCGAGGACAATCTAAGGTTTACCAAAGATTGGTTGCTCAGGGACAGTTGGAAGTATAGTGTTAATTTTGGAAGGACCATATTGACATATTCTGAAAAGAGGCAACTCTTGTTTAGAAGTGATAGTCAAAATGGGAATATGGAAATGTTTCCACAGGTGGAAATTATTCAATTTGTGTAAGATTAGAAAAACTTAATGCAAGAAGGATATTTCCATGGAGTTGATCTCCATTGGAATACTCTGTAATGTCTGTTGACAAGTCTTTGTGACTTTGTGCATAATCATTACTAGAGAATCAATGCATATAAGTTGATAATCTAACAAATTTTGGTAAATGGCAGGATTTGGAATTCTTGCATTTGCGGTAAGGAATTGGGATTGTGAAATGAGTATCATTGAAATTATATTCAATCGATCTATTTCACAAAGTAAAGATCATAGACAAACTTAGTGTGCATACTTGGTGTATGATATAACTAATGTTTAGACAAACATAGGGTGCATACTTGGAGTATGGCATGACTAGTGTTTAGAAAACATAGTGTACATGCTTGGAGCATGGGACAACTATTGTTTTAATTCAAGTATAAAGTTGATAGTTTGAAACAGTATACAATGAACAATATGTAATCAATATGGTGATAAATAAAAGGTGAGTTTATTTATATTCATAAGTTCTGAGACCATATTGGATTCGATTATTCTTGTGTTTTACTTTGCATGTTTTGACTTCCAGAATAACTAGGTCGTTCTTCCTGAATGACTAAGTTATTCAAACCATCCACAGTCGGTCATATGTTGGAAGTAGATATGAATCAAGACTGTCATGGGTTGGCTTTTAGAGGTCTAAGATGTTAGACAAAGTGGTGCTACAACACTCATGAGTGCTCATAAGTTCTGAGTATTGGATTCAACCCACGCTCATTGGAATCACTTCATGGATTTTATCACGAGTGATCATGAGACTATAATATCTTATATTCTTCAAACCTAGAGATATGAGTTGTTACTATGAGTTGGTTGTATATTGATTGCACGAAAACGCATTGGTAAGTCGATGTTATAAAACGTGCCGTTGTGTATGATTCAACAAGTAGTAGAACAAGTCATATGAGTCGAAGTTTATCCATTCCTTTTACCTTCGGGATAAAAGCGATATCTGTGGGCCCCTCGATGATTTAATGATGACACATGTGAGTGATTGGCCAAGCCAGGACTGATTTGATCTGTTCAATCAGTCAGTCATCATGAATCGGAAATCGGGAAACAACAAATGGACAGAGAGAATGATTTACAATCCATGTCTCAGTCCATATGATATCTAGAATGGAGGAATATATGATCCCTTATCTAATGGACAAGTCATTGACGAGATCAGAATTCAGCTACAACGTCAGAGTTCAACAGCGGCTTTTGAGAGCTACGATTGCCAACTGGTTCTTGAAGTCATACGCAATAATAGTTTTAGACTTATCCAAGTGGGAGACTGTTGGATTAGTGTCTAAGTCCATAACTATAATTGGTATGTACTTGACCCGACTATGCATGGTCCATTTGGGTTGCATGGCATCAGAACATTTGGATAGACCGTTTGTGAGGAGAAGACATTTTGTGACATATTAATATATTATAAGTTCTAATATATTAATATGAAATCATGTTATTTAATTAGTATTGATCAAGAATTAATTTGGACTTAATTTAGTGATCAAAAGGAGACTAATTAAATATATGGGGATTGATTGTGTAAATCATTCATTATTATATATGTGGGCTTATGATCCATGATTCCTTATGTTGGGTTTAACCCATGTGGTGATCCATGGATACTCCATGGAGGTTAAAACCCATGGAGCATAAGGAATGGGTAAATTCATGAGTTACATGGTGTAACCCTAATGTGCACACTATATAAGGACCCCCTTAGCTCAAGAAATTGGCACTAGTGATACATATATGAGGGCTAGCCGATTTGAGCATGTGTGTCTTCTTCTCATGGTTATTCCATGTGTTGGTGATGTTGTGTGAACCATTTGAGGTGTCACACTTGGGGCACTAGGCTCTCGAGCTACATGGAGTCAAGCTACATTAACAAGGTATGTATTTCTATCTAGTTTATTACCCAAGTATCGATGTTTTTGTATGCTAGTTAGGGTAATACCTTGTAATATTCATATTTGCATGTATAATAGAGAAAACATAGATCCAAGGTATTTAGGGTTGCATGTACACTTAGGAGTGTTAGAATGCTTAAAACCCAACAGATAGATAATGGCAACTTAAAGGAGTAAGTAAAATTGCATTAATCGTCAAGGATCTTAAAGAGCTTAAGATAAAGGACTCTGAGAGAGTCATCTTGTCAAATACCATATGACATGAGTTTGAGCAAAATCCTAGTGCAAATGTTTTTGAACTAGATAATATGATTGTATTCCGTATGCTGATGCAATTAGATTAATCATATATGTCATGATTATGCATAAAGGCCAAATAAGTCGTATGCTTAGAGCATGACTAATGATACCAGTGTAATCCGAGAACAAGTCATTGTGTGACTTATATGAACATTCTAAAGTACTTGCGAGAACTAGAGAAATATTCCTAGTCTACAGAGTATTTGAAAGAAGGCTATTTTTAAAGTTGTTACACATGTGCTAAATTTTTAAATAGATTGAGATGACTCTCAGTCACAATCGGGCGTATCCTCATTATGAATGAAGAGATAATTTAATGGATAGTGGTTCCATGTAGATTTTAATTACAGTTACACATCAGAGTTAGAGTACCTCGTGGTTTGGAGAACCACGTAGAAAGATGCTTAATGTATAGTTCATTATGTTTATGAGTAATCCCATTATGCAAGTATTGGTATCTAAGTCATATTCAAGCATGTAATTTATTCTCAATAGTTTTTCTGTATATATGAGTCATATATAAGGCTGAAAATGATTGTATTCTCAAAGTTTACACAAATCAAGTTTGTCAAATCTACTTAACAAAGCTGCTTCATTAGCTAAAGCATGAAAGTCAAGCTGGTGCTATAGGGCATTGTTAATACAAGTAGATGTATTGATTAAAATTTGGTATTTGGATATTGGAACAATAATGCAACATATATTGTAATGAATGATATATTGGATTTCATTAAATAATTGTTATGTTCTATATTAGCATGTTTAAATCCTTGAATAACTAGGTTATTCTAAAAGTCCATAGTCGTTCATAGTTGTGGGAGCATCTATGAGGTAAGACTAATATGAGTGGATTGGTGGATTCTCATGGAGATGAGAATGGAAAAGAGTTGCTACCAACTTTATAGGTACTTGATTGGGAGAATAAGTATTGGACTTGACCCGCATCAAAACCACTTTATGGATCATAGTCAAGAGTGATGTTTTGATCAAGGTTGTATCTTTTTAATCTTAGACCTGAGATACATATTTGGGACTTAAGGTGTAGGGATTTATGTTCTTAGACATGGTTTAATGTTGTTTCTTAAAAAGTAGTAATAAGGGCCATCGTTGGGTATGACATGAACTGCATTGATGGGCGTATGTAGTCAAGATGATCTTTGTATTCTTAGACCTGAGATACATATTTGGGACTTGAGGTGTAGGAATTGTTGTGCTTTGACATGGTTTAACGTTGTTTCGTAAAAGGAAGTCATAAGGGTCATCGTTGGGTATGACATGAACTACATTGATGGGCGTATGTAGTCAAGATGGGATTTGTCCCTCTTATTCATTGAGAGCATGACATCTAAGGCCTTAGTTAAATTTGAACAGTAAATGAGATTGATCGTGATCCATATCTCATGTTCGACATGATGTCTGAGACAAAGGAATAATAGATACCACACCTTTAGTAACAATTGCAGCTTAGAGCTCCTCGAATTGGCTGTTGATGAGATGAAACCCTTCATATGTTTTTAGGGGCATTAGCCCGTTGGTAGACGTCAACCACTGTCTATGTCAGTCTATAATGAATCTTGTGCTAGTGGGAGATTGTTGGATCTATATGCCCAAGAATCATTATGGAGTGATATTGCTAATAATATATGATCCTATAGGGTCACACCTTTATCAAGTTGGCACATTTTGTATATTTATTATTAATATGATTATTAATAAATAATATTAATTCTTGTATTTTAATTAGGGAATAATTATTGTTCTGAGAAAATAATAATGATAAGAGAGTATTACTAGTTATTAAGTAATGTACAAAGTTTTGGACACTTTTACCAAAGATTGGCAAACTAGCTAGTTAATTAAGTGACTAAACAACAAACTATAAAATCCAATGGACCATTTTAGTCCTTAAAACCGTGGGTTATCAAGGCAAGGAGGTTGAAAAGTCAACCTCCAACATTCTTGTCCCCCATGCTTGGATTATGTCTCATGTTTGTTCATTAACTTGCATGTTATAACAAACATGATCATATAATATAATGCTACTTGTTTTATCACTAAATCACAAGAAGAAAAATCACTCTCTTCTTCCTCACTTTTTCTTCACCAAAACCGTGAGTATGAAGCTCTTTACTTTGGTGTTTAGAAGACCTCTTGAGTTGTTCCCGTTAGTGCTTAATTGAGTTAAGGACTTAAAGGCTTAAGACACACAAGAATACAAGAAGGATCTAGCATTCCAAGTGCCTTACTCTTGATGGTGGATACTTGTAGAGAAGATCATACACTTTGATCTTTTGTTATCTTTATCAACACCCCAAAACCAAGTGGGTTCAAAGGCTTCAAAGGTTATCTCTAAAACATCCTATGGTTGGTTTTATTTAACCTCTATAAATGGATCCATGATGCTTCAAATTTGTTATGAACTAAAAATAAACTCGTTATTTTTAAAGTCTTCCGTTACCGTTTTTTGAGAAAAACAAAATTTTATTTCGTATCAATACCCAACATACTTCATCAGTACAACTAAGCATACAATAACATAAGAAACAATTACAAAGAAAACAAGCACATACAGACATATCAACAAGTGCCACAAACACAACCATCTTTCTGCAAACATAATTCAGTGGGTCGACAGTGGTGCCATTGTTGGAACCTGAAAGTGAACCTCTAGCAATCCTATGTACATATTCCGAA
Organism: Lactuca virosa; assembly: GCF_052849685.1. Classification (NCBI taxonomy): domain Eukaryota; kingdom Viridiplantae; phylum Streptophyta; class Magnoliopsida; order Asterales; family Asteraceae; genus Lactuca; species Lactuca virosa. The sequence goes on from NC_136434.1 coordinate 249,732,941, forward strand.
GGCTATTGGTTCCGAAGGAAGATGTGATCCGGAACCTGTCCGGAGCTGAAGGAAAGGAGTAAAGTATTTTGAAGAGGAACGCATTCCAGAGCTAATCCTGAAGTCCGGAATGCATGCTGATCCGGAACCAAACTTTCATCTCCGGAACATTGCTTGTCTGGAATGAAGTTATTTTGTCTCTTATGCATTTATTACTTTTGTCTTGTATTTTGATGTAATGTTTCATAGGACTTAGTCTAAAGTTGATTTAGGACAATCAGAATGTCAGACGTGTATCTTTTGTCCGGTCCTATGTAAACACTTGGGTTAATTCAGTGTAACATTCTCTCCTTTATATAGGAGCATTCAATACAAGTCAAGAATGGATCTTTCTCTCACTTTTGGCATTTACACTTATCACATTAAAAACATTCTTCTTGTTCCCCATTTATTAACTTTACCTTGATCACTATTTACTTGTTCTCAATTAATGTCTTGATCATTTGTTGAATCGATTATCTAAGACTTGACTGATCTTTCCAGTCTCGACTTGAACATCCATTATTAAGCAGACATTGATCTCAAGCATTCACTCAAGGTTTGACTTCTCAAACCTTGTCCCTACGCAAAGATTTTGTTCTCACAATTGGTATCAGAGCTTGAGTGGTTGTCCTTTGAATCCATAAGATCAGATTATAGTTGGTTATAATTTACCTTGGTATTTCAACCATTTCTGTGTTAAGGATAAAAGTTCTTCTATATACCACTTAAGCTTGAAGATATCTTGACTTCAATGGCTTCTTCAAATCCTCAACAAATGATTTCAATGCAAATCGCAAATAGCGTGGGTGGCCCTACACGTGCCCCATTGCTAGTTGTGGAAGAATATGATCATCTGGAAAGTTAGAATGGAAAGTTTTTTACTAGCCAAAGAGAAAGGTGAACAAATCTGGAGATCCGTCAAAGAAGGCCCTCATGTTCCTGCAAGAACAGTTGTAAGAGATGCAGCTGCTCAACTCATGCGAGAAGATGAAGTTCGTCCAGCCCCTCTAACTGCTGATGATATTGAGAAACTGCATGCTGATCAAGTCGCCTTCTCTGAAATGGTGTTTGGTGTTCTCCATCACTCTTTGAGCACATCAAGCTATGCAAATCAGCCAAAGAAACTTGGGACACTCTTCAGGATCTGATTGAAGGTTCCGAAAATATGAAGGAAAAACGCCTCACCTCCGTTGTCAATGACTTTGACACCTTCACTACTACTCCAGGTGAATCTGTAGCCTCAGCCTCCAACCGATATCGAATCGTTGTCAACAACATGACTGCTCATGGGATTGTTCGAACTCCTCTCGAGTACAATCTCAAGTTTATTAACAGTCTCGGTAAGGGATGGGGAAATGTAAAGTCCTGTCTTCAAAGCAATGGTTCCTTAAAAAAATTGAAACTCTATCAACTTTTTGATGAGCTTCAAGTACATGAATCAAACGTTGCTCAAACCATAAGAGAACTTTCCGGAGGACCACTTGCTCTAGTCAGTTCTTTTGAATCAACCATTCCGAACCCACCTGCTCCGGAACCTTACAAACCCACTGTTCCATTAACTCAGTCATCCTTAACTTCTTTACCCACACACATCTATCCTGACGATGATTCGGAAACCTTGGATTCTAAACTCCGCTTTCAACAAGAGTTTGCCTTACTCTCCATGAAATACAAACGACCTTTCAATCCTTCTTACAAACCATACCAAAACAGATTCAGCGCCCCTCACCAAAACCATCCTCAACCATATTCTCCTTCGGAATCTAAACACACTTCCGAAAATCCTCCTACATACAAGCCTAACCTCACTAAACCAAACTCAGCTCCGTAATCTTCTCAAAATTCCAAATCAGACAAACCCAAGATCTTGTGTCATAAATGTGGTCATGCAAATCACTTTGCCAAAGATTGTCTAGCTGATGCTCCACAAAAACCAAAAGTCAAGGACTCGGCTTATTATGTCCGAAGAGCACAAGAAATGGCTGAAAGTGAGAAAGCATTTGTTACCACCGTTTTAAGAGATGTCGATGGTTATTGGTCATCCGGAGATGATGATGATTTAGTGACTGGAAGAAACATGTGTTTGATGGCAAGACAAACAGTTGTATGTGATGAAGGTTATTGGTCTTCTGGATCCGAAGATGAAGATGATGTTGCTGAACCTCACTACTGCTACATGGCCACTAACGATCCACCAGGTCGAAGCATTGTTCAGCAGGTAAAATCCATGATCTCTGATAATAATTTTGATTTGACTTTATGTGAACCTTATCTGACCCAGATCCAAACATATATGAACACCATCTATAAAGCCAATGAGTCCGCCATGGAAGCCAGTGAGAAGAAACATTGTGAACTAAGTCGTCTTAGATTACGTTTTGAGGATAAGAAATTGAAAATCGAGTCTTTAGAGAATGAACTTGTAATGTCAAAAGATGAATGTATCATTTTGAAAGATAAATGTGAAATCACTTATTCCGAACGAAATATTTTGATTTGTGATAACAAACGTCTCAATGCCAAAATAGATGCTTTGCATAACTCTGTTGACATGCTTGAAGCTGACATTCGGATGACTCATAATTTTCGTCATCCATGGTCCAAAGCTCCTGGTCTCGGAAGCGAGTTTCCAAAACCAATTGTTAGTCCCCTGAAGGATTTGCAAAATTGACATTCATGGGAGAGGTTCCGAACATTAAACATTCAGACACTCCTGTTTCTCCATTGTCACCCCTTCCGGAGGCTAAAAGATCTTTTGAGTCCCTAATTCCTGAGTTTCAACCAATAGTTGTCAAATGTCCTGATTCCACGCCTCTTCCACCTCTGATAAACCTGGACCTGAATCGGACCACGGAATATCATTATAGTCTTCCAAATTGTGTAGACCATGTTCCTATAAGCAATCACGTCAACAACTGTGTGATTGAGGAAATTATTCCGGAAACAACTGAAGTCAATGCCTCGGAATTTGTATGGGCATCTCTAGATGATAAAGTTGAAGTCTCAAGCAATGTGTCCTCTGAGTCATGTGAATCGAACTCCGTAGTTCTTTCAAAAACCAAATTGGTTCCCATTACTCCTAAGTTTTCAAATCCATCCAAAGGACAATCCTTTGGATCCTCTTCTCATCCTAAGAAAAAACCAATGTTGAATAGAAAAGATGTTATAGATCCCAAGGTAGAAGCTAGGAATGCTTATAAAAAGGAAGTTAAGGAAAGACAAAATTCCAGGTTCCTTGCTAACTCATCTCAGAACAACACAAGGAAGTCCTTGTGTGAAAACCATAGTCAAAATTCGTTTGTTCCCACAAGAATCCTAAAAAGATCTTCCGAACCTCCTGTTCGTTCGGAACCAAAGGAAGTCCTTAGCTCCAAATCACCTCAAGCTCATGCTAATGTCAAAACAATCCGAAACACTTCACCAGCGTCTCGAAATGTTTCATTTGTCTTTATTGCAAAATCTGATGGCACAATTTTTAAACCAAAAATTTCTAAGAACAATGTGTCATGAAACAAATCCACAAGTTCAAAAACCACTGTTTCAAAATCTTCAAACAAAAATCTTGTGTGGAAAATCAAATCATCTGTTAACAAAACAACTGACTCGGAAATAACAAAAAGTGTCAATCCTTCGGATACCACCGTTCCGAAGAAGTTAGCTCCGAACCCACAAGTAGTTGAATATGACTACTGGATAGATGAAAAGACTTTAGCATTCTGTCTGTTTCCAAAGAACTCAAGTAATCTCACCAAGAAACACGTAGTTGTCCCAAAGTCACGAACAAAGTCCAAAGTCCATGCCTACGTCCCAAAGTCTAACTCGGAGCCTAAAAGCTCCATTGCTCACTAATTTTGCAGGCACTTTGTGCTTCAGAGCAAGAAACAATATGGTATATTGATAGTGCTTGCTCCATGCACATGACGGGGCAGAAGGATTTTCTGCGAGATTTAAAGCTTTCTCCAAATGCTGGTTACGTGACGTATGGCAACAACTCCAATTCTCAAATTCGTGGTTATGGAACTCTCACCAATGGAAACTTCTCTATTTCACATGTTGCTTATGTAGCTGACTTGAAACATAATCTGATAAGTGTTGCTCAGCTCACCGACTCAAGCCAACGTGTGGAGTTTTGCAAAAAATATAGCTATGTGATGACTGAAGATCGAAAAGAATGTTTAATAAAGTCTCTTCGCAACAAAAACATGTACCCACTTGACATCAATATGATCATTGGCAAACCGCAACTCTGCCTTCTCTCCAAAGTTGTTCCTGACGTTAGTTGGTTATGGCACCGAAGGCTCGCACATCTGAACTTTCGGTACATGAATGATCTTGCATCAGGTGAAATGGTAAGAGGTTTACCTCTTCTCAAATTCGAAAATGATCATTTATGTTCTGCATGCGAGTGTGGTAAGCAATCAAAGAAGGGTCATCTTGTTATCATCGAAAAATCCATTTCGGATCCCTTAGAAATTCTACACATTGATCTTTGTGGACCATCCACTGTAGAAAGTCTTCATCATAAGAAATACATTCTTGTGATTGTTGACGACTTTACAAGGTTCACCTGGGTCTTCTTCCTAAGGCTGAAATCCGAAACAGCCTCTGAGCTCATCAATTTTATCAAAGGAATAGAAGTTCTTATCAAATTCCCGGTCAGAAGAATCCGAAGTAATAATGGTTTGGAATTTGTTAATTCCACCATTGAGAAGTTCCTCATAGAAAAAGGAATCGATCACAACTTCTCAGCTCCCTACACTCCACAACAAAATGGTGTAGTTGAAAGACGTAATAGAACACTCGTTGAAGCTGCTCGATCCATGTTGAACTATGCAAACCTTCCACTCTATCTTTGGGCTGAAGCTATATCCACCGCTTGCTTCAATCAAAACTGAAGTATTATCAATCGACGGCTCAACATGACTCCATACGAAGCAATGAATGGTCGAAAACCAACGATCTCATTTCTACATGTCTTCGAATGCAGATGCTTCATCAAAAACAATCGTGATCAGCTTACAAAGTTCCAACCTAAAGCTGATGAAGCGATCTTTCTAGGGTACTCCTCCAAATCCAAAGCTTACAGAGTTTTCAACCGAAGAACTCGTGTTCTGGAAGAAAGCTTCGATATTACCTTTGATGACAACTTTGTTCGGAATTCTTGCCCCACTCACATCACAACTCACATCATGGAGTCTGATGCTCCTCCACCAGGATGTCCGAACCCTCAAACCATTCTCGAGGTTGACTTTAAAACCCTCTTTGGTCCTTCTGAAACAGCTCTTGATTCCGAATCTCGATCACGACCATCTCTGATTCCAATTCCTCCTTCGGAAGCCCCAGTTTCTCACAACCTCTCCGGTTCTCTTCCGAGCCTACCTCCATTTGATTCCGAACCGTTTCAACCTTCTCAGGTCGAGGGGGAGAATAATGCAAATCCCTCTCTTGAATCAAATGTGGATGGCTTCCAAGATGCAGCTGCTGATTTCGATAACTCAAATCCTCTCAACATTGATGAAAACAAAAATTTCTTTGAGTTTCCTTCTGATGATGATGTAAACCTCTCCGGTTCAGAAGTTCAGGGGGAGCATCATCCCAATATTCAAATCATTCAGGGGGAGCAAATCAATTCTACTGTTGATGTAGGATCCTCGGCTGCACAAGAACTTCCTCGACTGCATGTTTGGACGAAGTATCATCCTCCGAACCAAGTGATAGGCAATCCGAATGTTGGTGTACAAACTCGCTCAGCTACCAACATCCAAAATGAATGCCATTTTTCAGCATTCATATCCATGGTTGAACCCAAATCCATCAAGGAAGCATTAGAGCATGCTGATTGGATTACAGCCATGCAAGACGAACTGGGAGAATTTGACCGAAATGAAGTCTGGACTCTCGTACCTCCTCCTCAACATCACCCTATTGTTGGTACAAGATGGGTATTTCGCAACAAGCTAGACGATGCAGGAGTTATCATCCGAAATAAGGCAAGATTGGTAGCTAACGGCTTCACTCAAATTGAAGGTCTTGACTACGACGAGACATTTGCTCCTGTTGCACGACTTGAAGCTATCAGAATCTTTCTTGCTTATGCAGCCCACAAAGGTTTCAAAGTTTATAAAATGGATGTTAAGAGTGCTTTTCTTAATGGTGAACTTAACACTGAGGTATACCTTCAACAGCCCCCCGGATTTATTAATCTTTCCTTTCCGAACTACTGTTATAAACTCCGAAAGGCTGTCTACGGACTCAAGCAAGCTCCTCGGGCTTGGTACGAGACACTCACCGATTTTCTCAAACGCTCAGGTTTTCAAAGAGGTATTCTTGATCCCACTTTATTTCGAAGATCAAATGGAAAGCGTCTCATGCTGGTACAAATTTATGTGGACGGCATCATTTTTGGATCTACGGATCCATCTATGGTTGCTGATTTTGCCAAACTTATGGTCAATCGTTTTCAAATGAGCATGAATCGAGAATTAAGCTTCTTTCTTGGCCTTCAAGTCAAACAGACTAACAAAGGTATTTTCATTCACCAAGAGAAGTACATTTCTGAGCTTCTCAAGAAATACTCTATGGACACTTGTGCCTCAGCCAAGGTACCTATGGGCTTCGGTCACAAAATCTTTGTCGACCCTTCGGGTGTTTCAGTAGATGAAAAGAAGTATCGTGGAATGATTGGATCCTTACTCTATCTCACTGAAAGTCGTCCGGACATAATGTTCTCAACATGCTTATGTGCCAGATTTCAAGTCAATCCGAAGATGTCTCATCTTTTGGCTGTGAAACAAATATTCAGGTATCTTAAAGGTACAAAGAACCTCGGAATCTGGTATCCAACAAATGAATGTTTCCTTCTGCAAGCTTACTCTGATTCGGACTATGGTGGTCTTCAACTCGATAGGAAAAGTACATCAGGAGGATGTCAATTCTTAGGTGGTCGTTTAGTCAGCTGGTCATCCAAGAAACAGAACTGTATTGCTCTCTCTACAGCCGAAGCTGAATACATTGCTGCTGCCAGCTGTACCTCTCAAGTTCTCTGGATGAAATCTCAACTCTTGGATTATGGTTACCATTTTTAACGCATCCCCATCTACTGTGATTCTCAAAGTGTCATTGCAATCTCACACAATCCAATTCAGCACTCCATGACGAAGCACATTGACATTCGGTACCACTTTATTAAAGATCATGTTCTCAATGGTAACATCGGACTTATTTTTGTTCCATCTGACGATGAAATTGCTGATGTCTTTACTAAGGCATTAGACGAAACCAAATTTAATGGTTTTCTGAACAAAATGGGTATGATGATGCCTCATCCTCAATTCTTTCAGGAGACATGTTCTCTTTGATAGAAGTATTCAGAAGAAAAAATATGCTCCGAACTCATTTATTTTTGCTTCGGAACTATTTTTCCTCTAAATACATAGGATCCTTTTACCTGTCTTTTTTACTAATTATCCCTTGAGTTTTTAAGCTGTACAGTTTATTCTTCATGACTATCATGATCAACCATCATCCGGATCACCATTTCGGAACACATTTCAAAGTGCTCCGGAATTTTTAAAAATCTGCTCCGGAATTTCAAACTTGCTCCGGAAATTTCAAAGTGCTCCGGAATTTTTAAAAATCTGCTCCGGAATTTCAAACTTGCTCCGGAAATTTCAAAGTGCTCCGGAATTTTTAAAAATCTGCTCCGGAATTTCAAACTTGCTCCGGAAATTTCAAAGTGCTCCGGAATTTTTAAAAATCTGCTCCGTAATTTCAAACTTGCTTCGGAAATTTCAAAGTGCTCCAGAATTTTTAAAAATCTGCTCCGGAATTTCAAACTTGCTCCGGAAATTTCAAAGTGCTCCGGAATTTTTAAAAATCTGCTCCGGAATTTCAAACTTGCTCCGGAAATTTCAAAGTGCTCCAAAATTTTTAAAAATCTGCTCCGGAATTTCAAACTTGCTCCGGAAAATTCAAGTGCTCATGAATTCTCAAAATGCTCCGGAATTTTCAAATATGCTCCGGAATTTTTCAAAATTGCTCCAGAAACTCCTTTTATCATTTATTCCGGAACATTCCTTTTATCCTCCGGATCATGCACTGTCCGGAACAATTCATCCGGAATACCAAGAGATAATAAGGTGAAATGGTTTTTCTCAACGGTTACCTTTTAGGGAGATCCTTATCCAATCTTCCTCGATTTGCATGACACGATTGCACGCCCTCTATGATGGAAAACGAATTGACGGTTACATTCCCCTCTTTTAGACCAATTACCTTGCCCTTTCGCCTGAAGTGTCTAATCGCAATTTCCCAACATTAAATGCGACCCAATGGATCTCGGATCCTCATCATTACCTTTTTTCGACCCGAACCGACTTTTCCTACCTATAAATACCTTTTCACATTTACCTTTACCTCTTTACGATCTCTCAATCCACAAACCTCTCTAAAACCCTCACAGTTCTTTGTGTTCTTCAAGCCTTCATCATCTTCAACAATGGAGTCCTCCAAGAACCAGGCCTCTACTGCTCAAACTCCAAAGAAATCCATTGCCAGGAAGAAATCATCGAAAGGATCGAAGGGATCATCATCGTCGGCAGATCAAGAACCCTTTCTTAGGGACACTACCCAACTGTTTTCCTTAAACCCCCTTGACTACGACGAATCAATCAGGATCATGATTGAGTTCCTTGCTCATCATCCTCTTTCCATTCCACTTACTAAAATCCCAGATACTCCACTCCCTCTTTCTCATCTTCATCGTGCATTCACAAGCATCAAACTTGAAGATGATGTTCTGTTAGCCTCCATCATCGATGATTGCACCATTCCCGTATACAAAGCGACCTTTCTCAAGGCCATTGGAATTTCACCCAACCCTGCTGGTTTGAAAGTGGTGGAAACCAACTGCTGAAGAGTTCCAGACGTTTCTTAACTTCATCGGATACAATAAAGACTATAGGGCAAAGGATTTTAAGAAGACTGTAGTTTCAGGGCTCTAGACCGTTCTTATGCACTTCATCATCCGTGGATTATCGGGCAAGCATGGCGGCACTGATACTCTAAGCAAGGACTGGCTGAATGTGGTATTCAGCATCTATTCCGGACGAAACAATGCTGTCGACCTTCCGGAAGTGTTATGGCAAGACTTTTGCAAGTTTGCCATCAAGAGGAAACCAAACGAGATTTCGAGCCCTAGATTTTGGGCCCTGACGATAGAACAGATCTTCAAGGAACTTAACATCCCCATTCCGGTGAGCACCATTCCTCCGGAGGTATGTGTATCTTTCAAACTTGTTAAGAGCTACAGAATTCCGGACCAATCATCTTTTGGTCTGGTCAGACGACTTCCGGACAATATGTTGGCCCTCATTCCTTCCGGATCTCCCTTTCTGAAACACCATCTTGAGACCTCGGTTGTGTTCGAACCAACACAACCTGCCCCGGTCTCAGTTGAGCCTATTCCGGAAGAGGCCACTCACACTAAGTCCGGACCCAGGGTTAAGCAACCAGCCAAACGAAAGGCCTCACCCACCAAACCCAAGACCAAAAAAAAAGCCAAAGTCAGTGCCCACTCTCAACAGGAGGGCACTCATGACATTCTGGCTGATTCTGGCCGTCCGCACACCCGTCCTATCCACTCATCTGAGGTACCCCTCAATGTTTCATCATCACAAGCACACACTCACGGGGAGTCTACACATATTCCACCCTCACCCTCCCAAAAGGGTGATGTCGGTGTTGAACAAAGTTCCTTGCAGCCCCCTGGAACACAACCACGTGTCACATTTGATAATCCCATTATTTCTTCCACACGCACACACTCCCGAACCGTTGTTCTGGAACCCAAGCATCCGGAAGGAGGAGCAGTCTCTCCAACTTCCGATGCCACAACTAGTCTGATACCCGGAAGGCGTACAAGACGACCAGGTTCTAATGATCCTCTGTGGGAAGATTATGTGAACATGGATGCTTTAAGGTGTCCGGACCTTACTCGTGCTCAAGTTGAATCCACTCTCATCTCCATGAGGAACCGGGCTATCCAAAGCAATACGCCCTATGTCCTTCCCTCAGACGATGACGCCATCAAGGAACTCACTTCGGAACTGCGGCCAATAGTCATTCACCAAAGCATCTTCCATACTGATCCGGAAGAAGAGATTTCCGAAGAGGTTATGTTGGAGGAAGAAGCAACAACAGTTCCGGATGCTCATCTCATGACATCCATTCATTATCAGTCCAAAGCATCCATATCCAAGTCTGCCTTTGACTTCGGAACCTCCTCCACTTCCACTCCGGACGACGGCTCCAACTCACAACTTCAAGAAGACGATGATGCTACCAAACCGGGTCCCTCCTCCATTACGGATGCTCACCAGCCTCCTCCGCAACACTCAGATTCAGATTCCGAATCCTCCGCTTGTGATCATGTTGACCCATTCACCCTACTGGAGATCCGCACCAATGTCTCTGACACTATGGCTAAAGTGTCATCTGTAGAGACTTCTGTAATAGAGCTGAATTCGAAACGGATCAAAAAGTTTCCGGACTTGATTCAAAACTTGATGCCATCCTTCAGTCTCTCTCCCACCAGTCCGGACCAACCATAGCAGAGAGAGAAGCTCAACTTGACCAGCTGATTTCCATTCGGCTGAAACACACTGTTGAGCAGATTGATTCCAAATACGATGCTCTTGTCGACAACTACCTCAACACCATCTCTTCCATGCTCAAGGGTCATGGCGATCTTGTGTCTGCTACCAACGATCTAATCAAGCAGACTCATGTTCGTCATGAGAAACAAATTCAACGATTGGAAAAGGAGATCCGGAAGAAGGATGAGATGAATCTGATCATCCAACAAGTCCTCATCATACTCCTGCGCTCAACCTGGAACATTGTTGATGTTCCGAACAGGAAGTTTGATGAGATGATTGAAATCCTTAGCAACACCTTCAAGCATCTATCCGAACAAGCTCCCACTTCTGAAGCCTATGACACCCTGACTCTTCAACTCTCCACCGGTCTTCAGAAGGTGTTCTCCAAACTTGATGATATCAAAGACGACTTATCGCTTGCACCGGTTTCCAGGGTCACCGATGCAAGAGGGGGAGAAGGCCCAAACAAGAGATGGAAACCAGCCTCGGAATTCTCACTCCGGGACGAGGACCTCGATTTCGAAGAAGATGTCCAATTTGTCTCCGGAGTCCTGGGTATTACTGAAGGAAATGAAGGAGATGAAGACTATGATATTTACATTCCAGATGAAGCTCCTAAAGGGATTCTTGGCCTTCAAGCCCCAAAGCTGACTGCTCCGAAAGTATTATCAGAAGAACAGAAGAGGATCTGGTCCGCCGTCTCATGGCCATCCTCTCTTCCGGATGCTTTTGAAATGGCCGTTAAAATGGCTAAGGCAAAATCCTTCCTTACCGCTCAAGCCTTCCGAGCCACTTCCTCCATGATACCTCCTGCTCCCATTCCGGAACCAAAAATAGACCCAATTGATCAAGGCTCTCCTCTCCGTACTCCAGATGAAATTCCGGAAGAACCACTTCCAACTCCTACTCCGGAATTCGTCATTGATGAGAGCATGAAAATGGTTATTGATGCCCTTCAGAGAGACAAAGGGAAGAAACCGATGACTTCCGAACCACAAGGCATTCACTCCGGACCTCCCCTCAAACAAAAATTTGGATGGTCTGAGGAAGAAATTCAAAAGGCACTAGAGTACAGCATCAGTATTCAAGCCTTAAAAGATCATCCTTATCCGATGCGTGGTATTTCTCCTCTTTGCCGTGAAGGCATACTTCAAGCAAAGGAAATCATCCCAGCTCTCTTCTATGAACTTCCCTCAAATGATGCTGATCAACTGGATCTTCCTCTCTCTCTCTTTTTAGCAAATTCTACACGAAGTTTGCTCCGCTCCACTCAACCGATGATCCGGAAATGATCATCCGGACCGAACGTGAAAGGCTCAAAACCTTTTACAACAAGAATGCTCAACCTTTCAAGGAAGTATGGACAAGAAAGAGGATCACTAAGGTTCATGGCTTCGGAAGAAAAATCTTGGTAAAATTTGAGTTGAACTGTCCTCTGTTCCGTTTCCATCTTCTCCGGAACAAACCAACTCCAAAGACTGTTACTGATGCGGATTTTCCTTCTATGAATCCGAACGACATCCTTACTCTTGCTGCGTACTTCAGAGAAAATCAAAAAGATGACATCAGTATGGGTGCCTACCACGCAGCTCTCAGCTTTCTCAAGGACTATGTTGCTGAGTTCTGCCGCTGTGATTACGAACTCGCTCACCTCTACGGAACCGAACAATTTGTTGCCAAAATAGACTTTGTTCTTCCAGAAGCTGAAATTCTTGCAGATGTTTCAATCGAAGAACCGGTTCTAGGGTTTGTCTACACCACCAGAAGAACAAACAAGAAGGACTTCTTCCGAGTCCTTGACAAACACCTGGTTCCTACCAAAACTCTTTAGAAGTTCATATCCCGGGCGTCCAAGTCTGATGCTCCGGAACAGGTTAAGGCGAAGTTTGTAAGTCAACTGACTTGGTACATTGCGGTGCGAGAATGGTTGTTCCGAGCATACACCTTCATCAAGGAAGAAATGAACTAAGCTCGATGGATTGCTAAGTTCACTTAGGGGGAGATTGTTGGAACCTGAAAGTGAACCTCTGGCAATCCTAAGTACATATTCTGAAGGCTGTTGGTTTCGAAGGAAGATGTGATCCGGAACCTGTCCGGAGCTGAAGGAAAGGAGTAAAGTATTTTGAAGAGGAACGCATTCCGGAGCTAATCCTGAAGTCCAGAATGCATGCTGATCCGGAACCAAACTTTCAACTCCGGAACATTGCTTGTCCGGAATGAAGTTATTTTGTCTCTTATGCATTTATTAATTTTGTCTTGTATTTTGATGTAACGTTTCATAGGACTTAGTCTAAAGTTGATTTAGGACAATCAGAATGTTAGACTTGTATCTTTTGTCCGGTCCTATGTAAACACTTGGGTTAATTCGCTGTAACATTCTCCTCTTTATATAGGAGCATTCAATACAAGTCAACAGCGGATCTTTCTCTCACTTTTGGTATTTACACTTATCACATTAAAAACATTCTTCTTGTTCCTCATTTATTAACTTTACCTTGATCACTATTTACTTGTTCTCACATAATGTCTTGATCATTTGTTGAATCGATTATCTAAGACTTGACTGATCTTTCCAGTCTCGACTTGAACATCCATTATTAAGCAGACATTGATCTCAAGCATTCACACAAGGTTTGAGTTCTCAAACCTTGTCCCTGCGCAAAGATCTTGTTCTCACACCCATCGACCCACAAGTACAGTGAAGAGACTCACCTCTCAGTCGATACTCAGCTGCTACCTATATATATATATATATATATATATATATATATACATATATATATATACATATATATATATATATATATATATATATATATATATATATATATACATATATATATATATATACATATATATATATATATATATATATACATATATATATATACATATATATATATATATATATATATATATATATATATATATATATATATATATATATATACATATCTCGCTCACTCGCTTGCTCGCTCTCTCTGGCAGAACATAGGTGCTAAACCCCACCTAGGTGAACATATAAGGCACACTCTCAATCCAATTCGCAAAAACTAGGATTTGGCCAAAATTCAACTTAGGTCAAATGTTAACGGTCGAAGACAGAGTCCACATCATCAACACTCCTCAACTTCATGGCCTTCTTGGGCCTCACCGTGGCCTTCTTAGTTTCCATGTCGTGGTGACCTAGTGCCACACCATGGGGACCAGTCTGAATGGCTTGTTCAAGTTAACCTGCTGTTAAATCATTTTCACGGGCTCAAAAGCCCTTGTCTACTCCTTCCCAATGTCTTGGCGGATAAAGTTTCCAACTTTATCTATTAAGACAAGGTCTCACAACCTAGGTTCTAAATGCCATTTAAGATGTTCAACACTTCCATTAAGCCCTTAATCATATGAGATACAAGTCCAAACTTTACAGAAAGCTTGTAAGGGTCATATTGATCTCTAAAAATGTAAACTTTATGGACATGCATACCCCATGCATGTCCCTCCTCAAATGTAGGTCAAAAGAGGAAAAGGGACCCAAATCTCATGCAAGATTTCCAAGTCCCTCCTCAAATCTAGGTCAAAAGAGGGAATAGGGACCCAAATCTCATGTAAGATTTCCAAATCACAACAAATTCTCAGATCTATGAAATATAAGGTCCTTGGGACTCTTAAGAGTCATAAAGTTGCAAACTTTATATCTTTGCTCCACCCAAAATCCAATGAAAGAGATTATTAAGAAAAATAACTCCAGATTCCTAAGGAAAAGATAAAAGATTGGACCAAGATTCGTACAAATGGTCCAACAACATGCTTTCATAGGTTGGGAGTGTTGTTTGCTGGTGCATTGCACACGATCTTCCTCTACTTCCTTCAAAATCACAAAAACCTAGTAAATGAGATCCAAAATCTTCAAAAAAAAGAGGGTTAGGGTTTCTGAGGTTGTGAGAGTGATGAGGATTGAGGGTGAAAACACCCTAGCTTCCTCATTCATTTAAATATGGCACAAAGCTTGAAAGTTGTGGTTTCATTAAAATCAGCTGCCACACCGTGGAGGGTCTTTTAAATCCCACGATCTTTTAAAACTTGGCCACGCCGTGGCGAGGCTCCACCATGCCGTGGCCACACTGAATGACGACTTACAATATGACAGATTAGTTCATACCTGAAACGGGTGTTACAGTAAAAAGTAAAATAAATCGCATAATTAAAATTATTAACGTCGAAATAGGATTAAGAAATCGTTCGAGTTTTGGCTAGTGTCACCAAAAAGAAAGTCATAGTATTTCTCGAGGTGAGAACAATAAGACAAAGAATACCTAAAACGGAGGTCATATGAAGAAGATATGATTTTTATAAAATCATTTCATTTTAACCACGTTAGAAAATGGTGAAAATCAAAACTAGCCAAAACAATTTAAAGGAAACTTGTAGTACTAGTTGAGACCATCCCATAGATATAAAGAGGGTAAGGACTGGAGCTCGTACGCAGAAAATATGATTTTTTCAAAATCATTTATGTGCGCGCAAGATGCACGCCTTGCTCGACGCGTATTCTGACCCCCAGATTTGCGAATATTACGGATGATGCGGCCCAACAAGAGAGTGATATGTGGAAACCCCCGGATAGAGCCATGAGGCTCACGTGCAACACACACAGATATTTACACCATTCACATCTTAAAATCCTTCAATAAATAGAGGTGTCTGTATACCCTATTTGCACACCAATTCTATAGCAGCTCTCCTTTCTCTGGTCGAAGCTAGTCAATCTCGAGGCAATCTCCGAGGTCCTGAGCCCAAATCTACCCTACATTAAAGTATCACGCTACTAGGGTGAGTTTCACGACCCCACTTTTACCATTTTTAAATGTTTTATGGGGGGTGGGAGTACATGCTATAAAACTATTTCAATGATTTTACAAAAAGGTTATTCTTGTAATATATGAATAGTTTTGAAACTGCATGCAAACGTTCGGATAATATTATACCCGGTAGTTACCCTGCCTAAGCTTTAAATATGATATTATGTCTAGTCATTATAATACCTAAGATTATACTCGAGGATTATACCTAGTTATTAAGCTAGCATATTCGCTAGAATAACCAAGTTTCTAGTCGTTATGCTAGCCAGATTTTAGGATAAGCATTTTAGCTAGTTGTTACTATGCCATAATATCCTATTAATATCAAGAACCTAATAAGTCTTTTATAGACATGGTATAATATGTATATGTATCTTAATAATTATGGAATAAATTATATCAAAAGGAAACGTAAGGATAGACAATGTACTTAACTATACCATAACCTATCAAAGAATATCTATAAAAAGATATATATATATATATATATATATATATATGTATATATATATATATATATATATATATATGTATATATATATATATATATATATATATATATATATATATATATATGATTAAGTATATATATATATATATATATATGAATAATTATATAAATAAAGTAAATTAAAGGAAAAACTAAAGAAAGAATAACAAAGATAAATAATCATACATAAAAAGGGTTAACAAAGTAAGTGTTAAACGATGCATATTATTTATCCATAGCTGATTGATATTTGACTACCCCGGAGCTATAATTGTTAATCTTAAGTGAGCGTTAAAAGTACGTACAAATCTATATGTGACTGAAACTCCAACCTGCGGTTGCTAGCTATAACCTCAGGCAGGAATAACTTAATAGTTTTTTTTCACGATGTCTGATGAACCGTCGTGGCGGAGAAATTTTAAGTCATATAGCTCGGTTATAGGGACTCATTGTAACATTACACACCAACCCTAATAAATTAAACTACCTCTAGGAAGTAATTAAAGTATGAGAAAAAGATAATAAAGAGGAATATAAAGCTATAAAGGAAAAGTTATAGGATAAAGTACTAAAAGAGTAGCTTATCCTAGGAAAGCAGAAATGTAAAGAATAGAAATCTCTTTTAGAGAGTTATAAAAACTATTCTCAAAAGTATATAACCCTAAAAACATGTGAACTCACCAAAATTATGTTGATGTTTTCAAAACCCATGTATTCTCAGGAAATGAGTAACGGTGGAAGTAGAGTGTCGATGCAAGTTGTCACTTGGCCGATGGAAGTTTTATTCTTTTTTCTTGTTATTTAGTTTAGGGAGTGTTTGGGAGTCGAACAATGTAACCATTTTAATAATGAATAAAAGAAGTATTTGTGTTATATTTCTATATATTGTTCAGTATACTTGTCTTTAGATCCAACATCTCTAAACGTTGCATAGCCCGATGTTTCCAACGTTGGCCAATGGTGTGACAGGTTGGTATCATAGCTACAAGGTATAGCGAACAAGTAATTCCTTAGGAACTACGACAATAACTTAGGGAAAATACTATGATTAGGTTTAACCCTTAAGCCTAATAACTAAAAGTATTATTAATGGTTACACTACTTCTAGACTACTTACGGGAGAGGAGACTAGTTTGAATTGTTGCTTGGGTTGCTAGATTTCAGAACGACTATACACGAAAATGGTCCTGCCCTCCGACACTTCTCATCTGGCCAATCCTTACTTGATAGTCTTGAAGTACAAAACATAGAATTAATAAAATACCCTTAATCAAACAATAATCAAATATATAGTTATATAAACTCCTCCAAATACACCTAAATATCATAAAGAACATCCATATATAAATCACAACTCAATATTTTGGGTTAAAAACCATACCTAGGGTTCATACAGTACAACGGCCGTACAATCTAAATGCTTGAGGATTCATGGGTCGATAGCCTAGTTCAATTATTTGGTTTAAGGATTATATTGAGACTTATTGCTCAAGGATTCAATGTCTAGTTTGAGGTTGCATGGATTGATGGACTAGAGTTTGGTATCTAACATACCTATGTAGAGAGAGTCACGATTTTTTCGATAGACCCGGTATAATATATTATATACTATAATTAAATATTATATGTTTGCAGGAGATAGCTATGCTACATATCATAAACACCTAAACCATTTGATGTCTTATGGACTAGAGTTTGGTATCTAACATACCTATGCTACATATCATAAACACCTAAACCATTTGATGTCTTATGCATGTTTGCAGGAGATAGCAGATCGACATGGGTATTTGGATGGTACTTCCCGTACCCGAGGAAGATCAGGTAGTACCTCGTACGCCAGAGCCAGGCGACCATTATGATCCATGGATGACATTTCCACCTTCACCTATATCTCCAGAGGATTCATTTGAGGAGGAGGAGCCTGAGGAGGAGGAGCAGAGGGCGATAGTAGCTAAGATCAGGATGGTTACCTCAGGGGTGATGATCGATACATCCATTATACGATGGATCAGTTAATAGCGTTGGTGGTGGTATATTGTGCTATTTGGTGATAGCTCTAGCTAGGGAAGGTAGGAGCCGTATTTTTAGGTTTGAAGGACAAAAAAGCGATAGGCAGATATTAGTATACTCACACATATTTTGTATGTAATATAGATACTTCTATTGTTCAAACCACACTCTTTTGTGTAACTTTGAAAGATCACATTGTAACGAGTCCAACTTGCAATCAAATATAAGTAAATATATGAAAATATGGGTTTCATGAATGATTATCTTGCATTGTGAAATGATTGGCATGCGATATAACAAACTTAATTTATTGATATTTTTCACGACGTTCGAATTTTTCTAACCCTCGTGGATTAATAACCAAACGATCAAGGTATTTTCACATCTAACAATTACCTAAACGTTAATATAGAATCATGCCTCACAAAAGAGCCAACCGAAACCAACCAGATTCCCAAAATAACCCCGGACCTATACCTATGGACCCATAAGCTGTCGAAGCGCTAGTATCCCAAAGAGTCGCCATTGCTATGGCTAATTTCGAAGCCAATAGGAATACGGTATCAGGAGCTGGAACTGGAGGAGAGAGTTCCCATGAAGACAACCGAGGTTCGACTAGGTCTTGTTCTTATAAAGATTTTATGAACTGCAAACCGAAATCCTTCTATGGAATCGAAGGTGTAGTAGGTTTAACTTGTTGGATAGAGAAAATGGAGTTTGTATTTAACATTAGCTTTTGCATTGAGGATTGCAAAGTGATGTTTGCTACCTGCACCCTGGCAGATGCTACCCTCACTTGGTGGAATAGTTATGCGAAGACAATGGGAGTTAGCAATGCTATTGGCATGTGTTGGAGCGAACTGAAGAAGCTCATGATAAAAGAGTATTGTCCATGCAAGAAGATGCAGAAGCTGGAGTAAGAGCTATGGAACTTGGAGATGAAAGAAGCTGATGTGAATGTCTACACAAATTGTTTTAATGATCTTGCTACCTTGTGTCCTGTAACGGTCACTCCAAAATACAAGAATGTAGAAAGATACATTTGGGGTCTACCCCAACCTATTCAAGGATTAATTACTGCCTCTAAGCCGACCACCTATGATAGTGCCAAAAGGTTGACCTTCAGCTTGACGAACCGAGAGATATGTCGTGACACCATGGTCTAAAAGGTTGATCTTCCAAAGGCGAGGAGTATCAAAAGGAGTTCTAGAAGACATTATAGGGGAAAGGCTAGGCAGTCATCAGAGAATAAGTGTGAAGCAGTTTAAACATATGCGGTTACAACAACAGCAACCGAGACTACAACCCTAAAGCAGTATGCAGGGGGTAGTCCAAACTGTAATCAATGTGGGTATCATCACAATGGTGCTAATTGGGTATGTAGAAATTGTGGCAGGAAGGTCCACCTTGCTCAAAGGTGTAGATTTCCATCACCAGCACCATCACCTGTGAGAAACCAAGGAGCCGCAACAGCAGCAGGAAGCAGAGCTTGTTATGAATATGGGGAGGTAGGGAATTATAAGAGAGACTGCCCGAAATTGAAGGGACAAGAATGAAATGCCAAAGGAAGGGAATTTGTCATTAGAGAAAAGGATGTCATCCATGAACCAATTGTGATCACCGGTACGTACCTAATTAACAAACAATATGCAAACATACTTTTCAATTCTGGTGCTGATAGGATCTATATTACCCCCAGTTTAGGAAATTATTAAATCATCCATTTAGTAAACTTAGGGAAACCCATATAGTAGAAATGGCCAATGGTAAAATCAGTAGCACCCAGAAAAACGCTGTGCAGGTTATTTCTCGTCATAGTATGGTTATAGCGACTCACATAGGGAGTTAACAATCTTTCAAGTTTACCAGGAAAAATTCTACTTTGAAAAGGGGTTTTATCTATTTAAAACTACAAATACGTTATAAGTACAAAACACACATATATTCTCGGTCCTGGGATTTAGGACTACATAACTTTTATAAGGAAAATATTGGATTTTCTTTGGAAACACATTACTATTAGGAACACTATAAGTACAAAACACACATATATTCTCGGTCCTGGGATTTAGGACTACATAACTTTTATAAGGAAAATATTGGATTTTCTTTGGAAACACATTACTATTAGGAACACTATAAGTACAAAACACACACATATCCTCGGTCCTAGGATTTAGGACTACATGATTTTTATAAGGAAAATATTGGATTTTCTGGAAACATACTCTGTCGCTTTTACAAGGAAAACAGTTTCTTTCTCAAACAAAACTCTATGAACTCACCAACTTAATTGTTCACACTTTTTCAAAACTAGTATTCTCAGGGAATCAGTGAAACAGGAAATCAACGGCATTATGAGGATGGGATGCTAAATCGTCAAACAGTTCATTTTTTCATCATAATGTAATTGATTTTGAAACATGTAAACATATACTATGGTGTAACCTTTTCAATTATATTTATGATGGTTGTATTTACTTTGAGCACTATTATACTCGTTGTTGTGATACTATACATAAAGTCCTCCACCCCCGGACGTTTCCACCATCCTTGGTTTGGGGGTATGACAGATTGGTATCAGAGCATTGATTATAGTGAACTAAGTATATCGAACCACATAAGATATACAAACTATAAATGCATTGGGACTAAGGTCTCTGATTTAACATTTTCAAATAACTATACTTTTAGAAATAAATAGTTTCTTGTTAAAGGTATACATGCATGCATACATACTAAGGTCAGCATCATACTAGAACAAAACAAAAGTTGTGATTGTTGAATGGTACAAGTAGGCTTGGGGATGTATGGTCAGGTATGGGAATGACATAGCCTGATCAACTATGTCTAACCCAGAAGTGATTAGCATATGCCCGGGAATGGTTGTGGCGTTGCAACAAGTCTAAAAACTTACCAATTCTATCTACAAAGAAACATCGAAAACATAAGACAAACATTAAAAATACTATAGGAGTATTTGGTGATTCTCTAACCAACTTATGTGAAAACTAAAGATCCCTATTAGTAGGTCTATAATGACTGAGTGCATACGCTAAGGTTATACATAATTAAAGATATTATAGACTCAGAATCTATGACTATTGCTTTATTTCCCGTTCCTTGTTTGGTTGTGGACTTAGAGTAGAGTCATTTATTCGAAGGTCTATTCTATCTCAGATTATGTATAACTGGTATGCACTATGCGATTATAGACGTGACTAATAAGGATCACCCCTATAAGTAATTATAGGATTAAACGTCTATTAATTATCTCTTCTACCCCTCCTATTCTCGCACGTATAACATAGCAAGATCCTACTTACCAGGCAACCCCTACTTTCCCAACCAGGGAAATGTTGGATTGTTATGAGAAGAATCAGAAGCGGAACGGGAGGTAATCAACCCTCCATGCATAGTTAGGGTTCCCGCGAACCGTTTCGACTACATCAGACCTGTGCCCCGTTGGGCAACCGTGATCGAGGGTTGGAGTCGACAACAATGATAGCAATCACCATGTGGAGACCAGCGAGGTTGCTATGACCTCAACCACGGGGGACCGACTGACAGAGCCCTCCTGGCGAAGACCCGGCAGATCGCGAACATCGGGGATTCAAACAGGGAGACTGCAAACCGAGTTCGGAAACTGCGCGCTACTACAGACCCTACCATCTCACGTACCCGAGACTTGGAAAGAGACTACTATTTCAGAGACCAATTTTCTTTTTGGGACCTTATCGCCGCTTGGGCAGAGGCAAAAGAGTAACAGGATAGACACACAACATTCAAGGAGAGAATGGTTGCAGCCAAGCGTTGATTGGCGAGTTGCAAGGTGCATCGACTTTGCCTCAGGCATCGCAAGGGACGGATCATCGCGAGTAGAGTTCATACTGCTCACAAGACCTTGTAGATTAGGTTTATGAGTATGCGTTGGTGCTACTCTATTCTATGTGTAAGCTCAACACTGCGATTTAAGCGGTTATACTAATCGAGAGATCTATTTGCTATCAAAACTTTTCCTTGCATGGATGTGAGGTAGACCTGCATCGAGGTCAAAATTTTCTCTGAAACCATAATTACTAGAATCATATTAACAAGATGGGCTTTGGACATACTTAATAGACTCGAAGGTCTATTTAGTCTTAATTATATAACTAAGCATACATCAATTGGTCGTAGGAAGGACCTCGCTTGGATCAAATTACAAGGTTTCACTTGGATACAGAACTACTAAAATACATGGGTTTATTATATATAGACTTTTATTATGAATTGCTTTCGGAACACCACAAGCACCGGAATATGTTACAATTTGAACTAAGATAAACTTAGTTGGAAAACTCGCGACGTATAGCCATTCTAAAGACTCATTATCGTCTCACCTTTAAACATTTTGGTTGAAAGGTGCCTTCTTCGTAGACCTATAGGGTGCGATCATACCAGCACTAATGCACCGGACCCCATCAGAACTCCTCAGCTAAGTGTGTTGGGCAAGGTCAGTAACTAGGATGAGTAAATTTAACATTCGTACAAAACCTACTTCTACCCATTTCCGTAACTCCATCTCAGGAGTGTTTAGCAGAAACACTAAGAATAGTACAGCAATGTGCAAAATTTATATATATGAATATAAATCGTAAGAATGCACTTGAGATAATTATCCCCACTCACGAATTCGTTTTTCATCATGAAACAGAACTATGTCTTCACCAAGAGGCAAACAACCAAGTAGCAATGCGCCAACCCTGCAGATAGACTCTGCTACTTTTCAAGCTGCAGTCACGGCAGTCGTGACAGCCGTCATGGCGCAACTCAATGCTAACAACGCCAGCAGGGGTGAACGCGGTGTCGGTAATACTAACCGCAGTAATAGTCAAGAACACCAACGGGTGTCCACCAACGAAGACGCCTCAGACCACAGACCCAAGAGCAAGAAACGAAAGTTTTGGGACAAAAAGAAGCGCAACCTATCTCAAAGATTCGCTAAAAGACAACAACCCATGGCCACTCCTGCCATTACAACAGCAGTCACGACACATGCCTCGGCACTAGCCACATGGTCTGTCACCCAAGCACCAGCCAGACCATATAAGGGAGCACTCCCAAAATGTAACAAGTGTAACTTCCATCACAATGGGGCTTGCCGGGTGATGCACTGTAAAAACTACAACAAGAACGAACATACTGCCCGTTTCTGCAGGAACCAAACCCAACACCTCCCTTCAATCACCAACACCAGGGTAGGCCCAGTATGCTACCTATGCGGTGAAACGAGACACTTCAAGAGAGAATGTCCAACTGAGAAGAATGACGGGGGAGCAGGAGGAGTGTGACGAACAAACCAGCAGGAGCAACAAGGGAACCCTATTAGGACTTTTGTAATGTTTACAATGACAAAAACGTTTAAGTACCATATGTTTGTAATGAATTTGGTATGCTTGCTAAAATTACCGTCTTTCAAAAAGTAGTTAAAATACTCTCTCGTTCAAATCAAATCAAAGACACTCATATATGACCTTAGGATCATTACCTGTAAGCTGTGATGACTTTATGCATACATCGGGGTTAATTATAATCAAAATACTAAAGACTTAAAACTAAAAATTCCGTCTTGACTCCTATTCCATGTCTAGTAGTGGGATTAGGGTGGAGCCACCCACTCGACGATTTCACCAATATCAAATTTCATGCGACTTGCATATACCGCTCGAACATAGAGTGGCCTGTCAGGGATCATGATATCAAGTATCATTGCTAGCTATCAGAACACACTCACTACCAGTGCTAGACGCTGTGGTATGAATCATCTGCAGTAATAATAACATCGAACAAAACGGAAAACACTGAAAAGAAACACAAGATAGTCTATCACCCTAATAAGCACTTCTTGCGAATACAGCTTAACACATGTTTTACCTAAAAATATACTGTTGTCATCATTCAATTTCGATTGGTATAGTCCTCACCTTCCCGATTTAACGGCTACGAAAGGACCCTTCACCTAACCCACTGAATATCGAAACCTTCGTCTCCTATAAACACATCCGGCACGGACCTCCGGGTCATCTCTCGCTGTGAAACCCCAAAACACTCACCAAAGGAGTATTATACCTTCCGAAACCTTACCACAAGTATTTCCAGGAGACCCTTCACGCAACAGATAAAGTTCAAGCATAGAAGCTTGGGACGAATACGGTTAGTCTATCACTACTAAGTATATACGCGAGGATAATGTATAATTAAGATTCTATGGACATTAGATGTGTGTTTCCACCCTACTTCCTGTTCCTTGTCTGGTTGTGGACTTGGGGCAGAGTCACCCATCCAATTGTCTTGCCAACCTTAAGTACATATGACCTATATGTGCAAGTTAATGATAGATGGACCAGGTACGAGTCCTACCATGAACTTCGGGACAAGGGTACCCAGGAGAGCGAGTGAACGTTCCACCATCCGAATAAGTCTAGTCGTGTAAACCAAACCCATATGTTCCCTACCGATCTAATCAAACGAGAAACACTAAAGCAGGCCCTATGCAGCGCTCCGAGGAGAAGTTATCACCTCTGACTTAGTACAAATTCGAGAAAGGCTGAAAGCATCTCGAGAACACGGCAAAACCCGAATAAGTCTTATCATCTATATAAAAACGCAGGGTTTTTACTGGTAAATCTATGATGGCTAGTGTAAACATTATGGTCATATATCATTAAGATTCTATGGACTTAGAGTGTGTGATTCCACCTCATTTCCTATTCCTTGTTTGGTTGTGGGCTTAAGGCGGGGTCACCCATCCGAATTCCGTTGCAATCTTAATGATATACGACTAGTTTACACCAAGCGATTATAAAAGAACTGGTAGGACTTATAATGCAAATTTCGTCACAATTTGTTGAAACATTCGTAATACTAGTACTCACAAATTACATTATAAAATATTCATAGTGGTAATACCAAGTATAAAGCGGAGAGCATAAAGGCTCACGTAGAATACACTATCATTCCAAAACAATAACTCCTTTTAAATCGACTCAGCTCAAGTTACAATAAGAAATTCCAAGGTCGTCATTTAACATCAGGCGGGTTGTTCCCCACCATAGTCAATTTCTTGTACTACGAAAAGTTCCCCCATCTTTCCCCCAAATTCTTGAAGTCCCAGTCGAAACACTAATTTTGAGACGAAATTCTTTCTAACGGGGGGATGATGTGACAACCGTCAATTTTTGGCCAAGTCAAAGTCAACTAAAGTCAACAAGTCAAACCGGTCAACTCATCTAACCCTTGTATATTAGGGTTTCCATTATGATTCTTATTGTACTACTCGCAATATTAATGCAAAGTATCACTTAGAGTTTTCACGTGTTCGGAAATTCTAAACCCTAATCAGGGTAAGTGATGAATCTACGCGATAAAACATTATCCCATACCCCCTCAGGAGCGTATAACATTCATAACGAGACTTAACGAGGTTTACAAACCTTGCGTTACAAAGCCAAACACTCAAAAAGGTCACAAAAGAAGTCTCCCCCAATCTCTTTCATTCTATCTCTCTCTACCTCAAATCTCTCCCAAATCTCTCTAAGTATGTGAAATCTCTCCCAAATCTCTCTTTGTATGAGAAATCTCTCCAAGTATGTCAAATCTCTCCCAAATCTCTCTAAGTATGTGAAATCTCTCCCAAATCTCTCTCTGAATGAGAAATCTCTCCAAGTATGTCAAATCTCTCCCAAATCTCTCTAAGTGTGTGAAATATCTCCCAAATCTCTCTTTGAATGAGAAATCTCTCCAAGTATGTGAAATCTCTCCCAAATCTCTCTCTGAATGAGAAATCTCTCAAAGTGTGTGAAATTTCTCCCAAATCTCTCTCTGTATGAGAAATCTCTCCAAGTATATGAAATCTCTCCCAAATCTCTCTCAACTTCTTATAATCACTCGGGGCATCCCAACCCTTAATTTAGTCGAAAACCGCTCGAAAACGGAAGTATACGCGAAAAACAGCTTTAAGGAGCCGAACCCTCTTAAGGAGCAGAACCTCCCTTAAGGAACCGAAACCTCCTGAGAACCGAACCTCCCTTAAGGAACCGAAACCTCCTGAGAACCGAAACCACCTCCTGAACCGAAACTACTGAGGAACCGAAAGTAACCTTCGGTCCGAGAGGCAACCTTCTGTCCGAGAGGCAACCTTCGGTCCGAGAGGACTAGTTTCGGTCCAAGCCTCCACCTTCGGTCCGATGCGTAGCTTAAGGAGCCGAACCCTACTCTCGGTTCCCCCATCAACTCTCGGTTCTATGAGCATTGACCGAACCTCCGGCCCAGAATTTCGGAAATTGTCAATTTTTGCCCGGTTTTCCATATTTTTAGCGTTTTGAGCCCGTTTTTCGTGATTTTAACACGGGATTTTCACCCCAAACTCGTATTTTAACATAATAAACCCTAAATATTCATATTTAATTATGTTTTTAGGAAAATACTTACTTAGGAATAAAAATCTAATGGGTAAGGCTTAGAGGTGGAGTGTTGACTTTGCTTTAGTGTATGACACAAGCAACCACCCCCATGCCCACTCCATGAACCACCCTTGTCCTTCCACCATACCTAGCCCTTTCATTGTACATTTTCCATCATTTTCCAGCCACATCCTTGATCCAAGGTTGGAAAACCCCCCTCTCTCCTCTATTTTCTCTCATTTTCCACCAAAGAACAAACTTCATTCTCTCTCACTTTCTCTCTCTAAATTTCGAGATTCAAGGCTATTCTCCAAGCTTTTCCTCCACATTTGGTAAGTATCTTCCTCCTACACTTAGATATTCTACCATCCTTCATCCAAATCATAGATTGCTTACACAAATATCGTCATATTTGTTGTTAGATCTTCAAATCTTCAAACATATCCCAAGTGTTCTTGAGTTGAACACTTCTTTTCTCCATCATCCATCTACTAAAATCACTCAAGGTGAGTTCATACCCCTATTTTTTCATGTTTTTCTTATGTTTTAAGAGGGGGAATACAAGTTAAAACACCAAAAACTTAACTAAACTCAAACAACAGCTTTCATCAGAAAAATTGAGTCTTATTCACGAACTGTTTTGACTATCTTAAACTTAATATCTTTCAAAACTGTTTAATATGCAAATAGTTCAGTTTATACCTTTAAAATGACTACTTGCACATCTCCATACGATTTTTCTACGATTTATGGTGATATTTACAAAACTACCTGTCATTTCAGAAACGAATTCGGACTAGTCTGTGAATATGAACATTTTAACACAAGTTAAAGACTTCTAAAAATCATAATAAAAATTATGAATAAACTAGACACATTTTGGGAACTCTCAGAATTTATGGATTCAGTTTTCGACTTCGTATGATTTTTATATGATTTTTGTAAAACAGTGCTGAAAGGTTAAAAACCAGTTAACAGCTTACAATTTTCGTAACACTTTGTAGTATGTTGAGCAAAGTGTATAACAATAAGTTCTAAATATTGAATGTATTTTCTTGTTAGTTTATCATTGTAAACTGAAATTTAGTCATTCATGATAAGGTTTCTTCATTCATTTCGAACACATATAATAAACTACAATAAGCATAGTTTATGGATTTTTACTACATGAAAAAGGTTTTACTCTAAAATACAAATGGGTTTTTCATATACTACATGATAAACTATAATAGTAATAGTTTAAGGATTTCATATCACTAATTTATTCATAAAAGGTGATTTTACTTCCTCCATGGAAGAGGTTTTAATATCAAACTATGTGTAAACTAGTTAACTTAGGTTGTGAGGCAATTCTCTCCCCGTACGTTCGAGTACGGGATCCAAGTTCCTGTAAGTTATAACCAGAGTCTCTTGTAGGGAGAGCATGATAATTGTGTATAGATCTATATTGGGATTGACGCCCCACACCTCGCTGCTAGCTACAGCCGGACCGGCAGGTCTGCGGGTGACAAGAGTCATAGTATCTTAACGTCTGAAAAACGTTGTGCAGGTTATTTCTCGTCATAGTATGGTTATAGCGACTCACATAGGGAGTTAACAATCTTTCAAGTTTACCAGGAATAATTCTACTTTGAAAAGGGGTTTTATCTATTTAAAACTACAAATACGTTATAAGTACAAAACACACATATATTCTCGGTCCTGTGATTTAGGACTACATAACTTTTATAAGGAAAATATTGGATTTTCTTTGGAAACACATTACTATTAGGAACACTATAAGTACAAAACACACATATATTCTCGGTCCTGAGATTTAGGACTACATAACTTTTATAAGGAAAATATTGGATTTTCTTTGGAAACACATTACTATTAGGAACACTATAAGTACAAAACACATATATTCTCGGTCCTGGGATTTAGGACTACATGATTTTTATAAGGAAAATATTGGATTTTCTGGAAACATACTCTGTCTCTTTTACAAGGAAAACGGTTTCTTTCTCAAACAAAACTCTTATGAACTCACCAACTTAATTGTTCACACTTTTTCAAAACTACTTGTATTCTCAGGGAATCAGTGAAACAGGAAATCAACAACATTTTGAGGATGGGACGCTAAATCGTCAAACAGTTCATTTTGTCATCATCATGTAATTGATTTTGAAACATGGAAACATATACTATGGTGTAACCTTTTCAATTATATTTATGATGGTTGTATTTACTTTGAGAACTATTATACTCGTTGTTGTGATACTATACATGAAGTCCTCCACCCCCGGACGTTTCCGCCATCCTTGGTTTGGGGGTGTGACATTAATCCCTATGTGAGTTACTATAACCATGCTAATATGACTGATATGCCTGAACGACGTTCTTCAAGCTTCGGAGCTGGTAGACATTTGTCACCCTAGACTGGCCGGTCTAACTGTAGCTAACATCTGAGGTGCGGGGTTGTCAATCCCGTATAGATCTATACACAACTATCTCGCTCTCCCTCAAGGAGACTCTAGTTATATTGCATGACTTAAGGTGTGCGCTAGGTAGGTACGATGAAGGAACGTCTCACAAGAGCATCAACAAATTTACATGAACTATGACTCCTTTTTCTTGTAAAATGAAGTAATTATACCTTTGAAAATTTTTATGGTTCTTCTGAAATGAGAGTGTGGTTTTGTGACTCCCAACTATACCAATTATAGTTTATCTTGTATGTTCGTTGAGACTATTTATGTAATATTTTATATACGTATGAAGTTGTAATCTTGTCTAGGGTCAAAATATGTGATCAAAATATGATGTCTTTGGGTTCTAACCCCACCAAAATAGTAAATAACTATATTGTAACCAGTTTTTCTAGAAAAGCTATCTTTTAGTAAAATGTTTCTAAAACCTTGTAGTTTTACAAATCATATTTTCCTGATGATATTTGTACCCTATAATGAGTTAGGTTTTTGGTTAACTTTTAATATCAAAACTAATTTATCACAAATATTGTATAAAAGTAGTGATAATCCTAACTTGAGCAAATAATGGTCTATACTTCAACATCAAGAAGTAACAACAAGTATTTATGTAGTAAATCAATTTTGACTTGTATTCCCCCCCCCCCTTAAAAACATGAAAAAGCTTGAAAATGTGGGGTTATGAACTCACCTTGAGTGGTTTTGTGGGTTGCTTGAAGTGATGATGAGAAGATTTCCAAGCCTAAACTCTTGGATGGTGTGGATGAACTTCTTGGAAATGTTATTATCCTAAGTGTTTAACACATATTAAATGTGTGTAAAAATGACGATACTAACATAAAAGGTATAAGAACACCAGGGTATCACGAAAACTACTTACCAAAATCTAAGGATGAACTTGGAGCTTAAAACCCTTTGAAACTTGGAAAGGAATTCCTGAGAGAAAAGAGAGGTTCACAAGAAGCAAAATGAAGAAATGGTGGGGTTTGGAGAATGTGATTTCGGCCTTAATATGATGAAAATAAATGATTAGACTTTTGCTTAGATACTTGCTGGATAATAAGTTTATTCGTTGGGGTTTACTTAGGATACTGTTATCTTATTGAAAATGGGGGAAACTATCCTATCATAAAGTCAAACCTTATCTTCTTAATTCCACGGAAATCACTCTAGGAAGGACCACCTTGGAGTTTTCGGGTATACAGAAGGTGATTTCGGTCTAGGCATGACCAAAATCCCTTGGTACACACCCCTACTTGATGATTTCGGTCCTAAAGTGCTACAAACAAGTGATTTCGGTCTTATATTGAAGAGTTTTCGGCCTTAATGGGCCATAAACTAGAGATTTTGGTATTGTAGTGATCCCATGGATGTGTTTTCGGTCTTGAGTAATAGAAATCACAAAGATGGTGGCCTTAGAATCGAGAATTCAAGGTCATGGCATAAATACATGTTTTTATATTAAAACCATTTGATTCTTGTTTGACTTGCATTGACCTTTCAAGGTTTATTTCAACATGAATTTCCAAGTGTATATTATCTTTAATCATACAAATGGTGCCCTCTTGGCATTCAATAAACATTATAGCATCTAAGTTACATATATATATATATATATATATATATATATATATATATATATATATATATATATATTGTGGATACACCTATACACAAGACCCCTTAGACTTGGTTTGACCCAAAATTTTCTAGTTGTCACAAAGAAGCTTATTGGAGAAGTGTTGGTTGCAGTAGAGGTTGTAGATCCATACTTTGTTCACTTTGATATTTCTTCTAGAGGTATAAAGCTTGAATCTTGATGATGCATTTGTTAGATCTAGTTAGTTTTGGGTGTTATGAGCTATTGGTAACTTGAGTGCATAAATTTTAGATCTTGAAAGTTTGTGACCTTATTATGGATAAAGTTGGAAACTTTATCCATCTAAACATCATATTGATTCAAATCTGAAGGTTGGAGACTTGGACTTAATGGATTAAGTTGGAAAAGATACACTTTTGGTCCCTTGGAGACTTAAAGACTAGATCTTGGTTGTTAGGACCATTCTAATGGATAATTTGGAAACTTTATCCATTATGGATTTATTAGGAACCATAAAAATGTGATCTTGATTGTTACTTTCCTCCCATGCATGAGTTACAAGGTCCTAATGGGTTAAGTAGTTAAGGTTTTTGGTGTTTGGGAACTTAATGGCCATGCTAAACCATAAAGTTGTAAACTTTATGGTTAAGGACTTTATTCTAAGAATAAATATGGATTATGAGCAAAAGAGCCTAAGGATTAAGCTCTTAACAAGAAAAAGGAACTCAGCCGTGTACGTTGGGAGTTCCCTAGGAACGTTGGGCATTCGTGTTCATCCATCATGTTTTGGGTCAAACTCGTGTACGCCAAGCGTACAAGCTGGGAACATTGGGCGTTCGCAGCCATGTTGACCAAATTTGACTTTTGGACTTTTTGACTTTGACATGGATTTTGAGTTGTATTCGTGGTTGGTCACTATTTGATGAATAGGTGACAGGTAGAGCTGACATTCGGAGTCGGGACTTATTCAACTATTTGTTCAGACTGAGAGGTAAGTCTCCTCACGGTACCCGTGGGTCGAAGGCACTGATGTCGGCTTACAAGGATCTATTATATTCTAGTTATCTTTGTGACTCTTACATGGTATGTTGGGTTAGGCCCATTGTATGACGGGCGAGGCCCATTGTATGCTGGGGTGGGCTCATAGATCAGGAAGGGCTAGGCCCAATGTATGTAATGTAGGATGCTAGCTGTCTCTATGACTGTTGCATTGTATGTCGGGCTAAGCCCAAATGTAAGTTGGGCTGGGCCTAATGATTAGGAAGGGCTAGACCCATTATTATGGGATGGGCCCACTGTGCGGGCTAGGCCCAATGATATGTATGGTATGTGGTATTTTGGATAACTCACTAAGCTTTGTGCTTACAGTTTATGTTTATGGTTTCAGGTACTTCCATTTCGGAAGAGAAGGGCCTGGCATGACTGCACAACATCCCCAAAGTTTATTCTGCATTTGATTAATTGAGATGTTACTCTGATGTTTATTTACTATTTTTCACGTTGATTTATTTGAAAATGGAATGTTATATGAATTAATACTTTAAAAATGAAAATTTTTCCTTATGATTTTCGGGACGTTACAGGTTGGTATCATAGCCTTGGTTTGAGGTATTCGGTCACACTCTCGAGTGTGACTGAACTTAAATTGAGGAGTTGGTAATCTTTTAAAAGAAAATAAATTTCTTAAAAGACTATTATAAAGAAAAAGTGGGTGTGGTGAGTGCAATCAGCCGAGCTTAAGTAAGTGATTCCCAGAATACCCATACATGTTGATATGTTATATAATATGAATGTTTGCATGATAGGATAAGGCTAGAGATACCTTCAGGAATTGCATGATAGATTGGCCTGATATGTGATGCCTTGTACCCTAGGAAGCATCGGATGCTACGATTGGGAATATGTATTGGTAACAATAATTTCTAAGTGTATGCTTTAAAAATTGTATATGATTAGGATCATATAGCCCTAGAATGACTGATTTGGCTGTGGTCCTAGGGTAGAGTCTTTTATTCGACAATTTATTTGATCCTGTATTGTGTATAATTTGCATGCATAAGGCAACCGTTAGTTAGAGTGGAGGTTCCTAGCATGGATAGTAGTGAGTGAGCTTGGGATGTCCTTTGTTTGTTCTGTGGCTTGGAGTGTTACTACATGGATGTTGCTTGCTTTGTACTTTGTGTAACTCTTAATGATGTGAGTTAACTATTAATTCAATATGTCAAGTCACATGTTGCAAAGGTTAAATAATCTTAGAGTGATGGATTTGACCCTATTACGCAACTCTGGTTTGAGTCTAACCGTTGTAGGGTTGAGTATGTTACTCGAAGGATCATCTAATCTTTATGGTATGTGAATATATTAATGAAGTAATTAGCTGATATTAATGGGAGTTCTTCAGCAGTTGATGGCAGGGTGAGGTCGAAACTTAGGAGAGCCTAGGAAGTGCTTTAGTGGGTTTTAGTTCCTTTGTTTAGTAGGTACTTGGGGTACTAGTTTGAGAAGGTGACTTAGAGGACACAGAATAATTGTTGAGGAAAGTATGGATAGGTGTGGAAGGTAGTATTGGGCCAGTACTACTGAAAGCACATGATCCATACTCGAATCAAGAAGGGTCACGGAGAATCTAGGAATTCTATAGGTTGAGGAATTCTATGGGCATGATCTGATTATTATATAGTTTCTTTTCAGAATGGTGATGATCACACGTGGTGGAGATTCAGGTTCTGGTTCAGGCTCAGGTGCCGGCGTTGAGCCAATGGAGGAGCGGATGCGAGAGTTTATTTCATCAGAGATTACCCGCTGTATTTTGGAGCAGACTCGTGTGATTTTTGGTTCGGTCAAGGAGGTGATCTTGGAGATTATGGAGGAGTGTCAGGATGTGTACTGATCTGGGATTATAGAGTTACTAGATCAGTGACTCGGGGCCTTACGGGCCGAGATCGCGGCAGGGAAGTTGGGAGCGCGGACTCCCTTATTGTGGGAGTTCAAGGCTTGTGGAGCTCCATAATTCTTTTGGGATAAGTACCCCATTGCTAGCCGCCGATGGATCGCTGACATGGAGAATGCTCAGCAGATTAGCTTCTTCCCTGAGGGGGCGAATGTGGGATTTGTATATTGTCTTTTGAGGGACCGAGCATGTGATTGGTGGGAGGAGGTCGGTAGAGCATTGGGCTCTGCGGTTGTGGTCGCCATGTCTTGGGAGGATTTTGTCATGAGATTCCCGGAGAAGTTTGCACCAACTATTGAGGTGCATCGGGTGGCGAGGGAGTATTAGGACCTTTGCCAGACTACTGAGACTGTGGCAGATATCACTGCCCAAGTTTCGGGAGAGGGCCTTGTTGGTTCTGCAGTATTTAGCGGACGAGGAGATGAAGAAGGCAAGGTACCATGATATGTTGAGGGATGATATCATAGACTTTGTGAGCTTGTCAGGGTGCAAGACCCTGAATGATATGATTGCTAGAGCCCGTGAGCGGGAGATTGATTTGGAGCACCTTGGGATTAGGAAGTCAAAACAGATTCAGACAGTAGTGGGTCAGGCGAAGAAGCCCAGGACTCATGATTCCAAAGTAGGAGGCCATCAGGGTCGGGGCCGTTGTGCTAAGTGTGGGAGGACTCACGAGGGGAGCTGTCAGGAGATAGGAAGGGGATGTTTCAGCTACGGTCATGCAGGTCATTTTAGTAGAAATTGTCCGCGGGGTTCGGTTCCGACTTGTTTTCATTGCAACCAGGTGGAGCACAAGAAGACTGACTGTTCAAGATTGATGAGTGGAGCGGTGAGGGAACCCGCTCCAGCTACACTGAGGATTACAGATGGACATGAAGGCATAAGAGAGGCTCCAACGGTGAGGGCCCGAGTGTTTCAGATGCAGACTGAGGAGACTCGAGTTCCACTGGGTGTTGTAGGAGTGTAGTACATTCATCTTTCTTATGCTCTTGCTTTTGTACATATTATCCTGAATTGGTGTATGTGGAATACTATTTTTTATTTTCCGGGAATGGTAGTACCCTTGTGGTTGGTTAATTTATTTTCCTTTTATATTTATTTGGAGTTTTATTTTATATCATTTTGCATACCGAAGGTCTTGGTTAGTGTGTGTGCCCATCTTGTGCCAGTTAAATTCTTCTCGTTATCGAATATGTTTATGTAAGGATTCGGGAAGTGCATTGGATACGTTAACCTTTTCTTCGAGTGTTGTGTTGTGGGTATTCAGCTCGAAATAGGAGTTTATGGGTTTTTTAGACATGGAATTTTAGTTGTTGCTGACTCGGGTTGGTGGCAATCTTCAGTAGCGAAGTTGTAGATGAATTAGAAATTCGAATGGGTACGAGATTGATAGATTTTAGATGATTCCAAGTGGGGGACAATCGCTCGGGATTAATAGAAATTTTTCAATGTGGGTCAATTTGGAATGACATGCCAATGGCAAGTGGATAGCCAGATCTGATCGTGGAATGAGCCAAATTTTGCTAAGAATAAGGTTCGTTGGGCAATTGTAATTAGAAAAGAAAGGGTGGAAATTAGGTTATCATATTCGAGGACGTGAACCATCAATAGTGGTGCATTTTAGGTCGCGGTTAGTCTTAGGTTGGGGTTGTGTAGAACCTCTCTGCATGTTCTCGTCTGATTAAGGCGTTGAGGTTCGAAGCACGACCTGAATGCCTATTGAGGATCAACAGATTAGAAATTTTACTAGTGTTGATTCATGGTGAAGTTTTCTCGTAGATAGCTGGAAATGCCATGGGCTATAGCCATGGTAGAATGGGGGTGTTGTAAGATTGTGGGGTGGCCCGTAGCATTCGCCGGATTTTAGGAAGTAATGGAAGTGATTGTAAGACTACTGGGTAATCGTAGGATACACAAGGATGATAGGATGTTGGGGAAGTGTTGTAAGTCTATGATGTGGTCGTAGTATTCACCAGAATGATGTTGGGGAAGTGTTAAAGTTTTGGTGGTTTTGAACTTATAGTAGTGAAGTGCTGGTTTTTTCGTTTTGAATAAGTGGATTAATAATTCTTTCTCTATCAGGGCGTATGAGTACTGCTATGATTGGGTTTTGATGGTATCATTGGAAGGTCGCTTTGAGTATGAGTCAACTTTTCATCGAAGCAGGGTTCAAGAGGAATTCGACAGATTATCTGATTTCCTGGAAGGTAGTAAGGACTGATTTCGAAGATGAAATCTAATTTAAGTGGGGGAGAGTTGTAACACCCTGTTTTGAGTCGTTCCATAGTTCGGGGTCGTAACCCGAACACCATTTATCATAAGGATTTATGCCTTGGGTAATTAAGAGGTTTATACCCATTTGGATGTGGATAATTTGGATTATGCGATCCAAGTGTTTGGTTTGTGCTTTGGAACCCAAGGGTATAATGGGAAAAGTGGTGTTTCAGACTTCTTTTATGAATTAAGGATTTTAGTTTGATGTGTTTTAAGTTAGAGTAATTTCATAGGGTTGTAGATCTCCTCAATACCTTTTTTTGGATATAAAGATCGTCGAAAACGGAGTTGAAACGAAGAAGTTATGACCGTTTGAAGTTAGGACAGTTTTGGGTTAAGTCGCATACGTTGTGCGTATGGGGAAGTACGTTGGGCGGATTAGGGTATACTTTAGTAGTTGGGCGTACCAGGAGTACGCTAGGCATACGCGATCAGTGCCCAAACCCTATTTTCGAGGTTTGAGCCCTGTTTAAGCTCCTTTACTTGCCCAAACTTATTCCATTCTTAGCCTCCACCTCTCCAGCACACTCCCTTGAAACTCTAACCCTACTTTGAGCCTTGTGAGCAAAAATATTGTGTTTTAAAGTGTTTTGGAGTGTTCTTGTTGCATGTTGGAGAATAAGGAGCTCATTGGAGAAGTTTAGGTTGCATTGGAGCTTGTAGATCCAGACTTTGTCGACCTTGATCTGTCTTCTAGAGGTATAAAGCTTGAATCTTGATGATGCATTTGTTAGATCTAGCTAGTTTTGGGTGTTATGAGCTTTCGGTAACTTTAGTGCATAAATTTTAGATCTTGAAAGTTTGTGACCTTGTTATGGATAAAGTTGGAAAGTTTATCCATCTAAACATTATATTGATTCAAATCTAAAGGGTGGATACTTGGACTTAATGGATTAAGTTGATAAAGACGCACTTTTGGTCCCTTGGAGACTTAAAGACTAGATCTTAGGTATTTGGACCATTCTAGTAGATAAAGTTGGAAACTTTATCCATTATAGAGTTATTAGGAACCATAAAAATGTGATCTTGATTGTTACTTTCCTCCCATGCATGAGTTACAAGGTCTTAATGGGTTAAATAGTTAGGGTTTTCGGTGTTTGGTAACTTAATGGCCATGCTAGACCATAAAGTTTGAAACTTTATGGTTAAGGACGTTATTCTAAGACTAGATCTGGATTATGGGCGAAAGAGCTTAAGGAGTAAGATCTTAACAAGAAAAAGGAACTCAGCCGCATACGTTGGGCTTTCCCCAGGAACGTTGGGCATTCGTGGTCAACCATCACGTTTTTTGTCAAATTCGTGTACACCAAGCGTACAAGCCGGGAACGTTGGGTGTTTATAGCAATGTTGACCATCTTTGACTTTTCGACTTTTTGACTTTGACCTGGATTTGACCAAGTTTGACCAATTTTAACCAAAGGATATTTTTAGTATTTTGAGTTGTGTTTGAGGTTGGTCACTACTTGATGAATAGGTGACAGGTAGAGGTAATATTTGGAGCCAGGACCTATTCAACTATTTGTTCAGACTGAGAGGTGAGTCACCACACTGTAACTATGGGTTGAAGGTGTTGGATTACTGTCTAAGTCCATAACTATAATTGGTATGTACTTGACCCGATTTGGCATGGTCCATTTGGGCTGCACTTCACCGGAACAATTTATATGGATAGTCTTTTGAGAATAGTATGTTTATGATTTATATTAATATATTATAAGTTCTAATATATTAATATGGAATCATATTATTTAATTAGTATTGATCAAGAATTAATTTAGTGATCAAAAGGAACTAATTAAATATGGACTCTTATATATCGTATGGGCCAAGTTCATTTAGGTTGGGCTAAGCTTGCATGGATAGTCCATGGAGTTTTTAACCCATGCATCCTATGGAAATGAATGGTCATGGGTATTAGGGTTTACATGGATGAAACCCTAATCCTCTATACTATATAAAGAGGTCTTTGGCACATGAAATGGGACCAGTGTGTGAGGATACAAGAGTGGGCCGATTTCTAGTGTGCATTCTATTCTCTCAAGTGTTCAAGGTGTTTTGGTGATTTGTGATACCACTTGAGGCTTCCACACTATTGGGGCTAAGCTCTTAAAGTTCAAGACTTCAAGCTTCATCAAAATGTATGTTATCTAACTAGGCTTTTGTGGTATAGTTGCTTCATATTATGCTAGTTAGGATGAAACCTTGGAATATTGAATATTTGCATGTATAATAGAGAAAACATAGATCCAAGGTTTATAGGGTTGCATGTACACCATAAGAGTGTTAGAATGCTCAAAGCCCATCACTGGTATCAAAGCCTAGGCTTGTTTTCATTTATACTTGATGCAACTTATTTTTCAAAACCCAGAATCTGCCCAGACTGAAAACTCGATGAGTTTTGGCCAAAAACTCGACGAGTTCATGTGTTAAAGCATGAACTCGACGAGTTCCTTATAGAACTCGACGAGTTGGTCTTCCAGTTTGCAAATTTTTGTGTTTTTAGGCTGGAATTGGTCTACAATCATTACCTTAAACTGTTTTGGACTTATAAAACCTATTTTTTGATGTGGTAATGATTATGGTAAACCAATTTCAAGGCTATTATCAAAATTTCAAGTTTTATATGTGTTTATATGATTCTTGAAATTGTTGATATGATTGTTCATACACTTATGAGTTTTGGTAGATCATAGGAATTATTTGCAATTTGGTTGTTAGTTAATTCTTGATCTAAATGTTTTTTAATGGAGTCCATAATTTGTCCTCAAGTTATGGATTACCAAAAGTCATTTCTTTTAAAGATCCATTAAAATTCATAGGTTACACAATTGAAGAGTCTTTTTGTCTTATGAACTCCATAACTTCTCCTCAAGTTATGGATGTTCAAGAGTCTCTTCATTAAAGTTTTTAAAAGACCTTAATTAAACTCATAAGTTATGAAAATCCAAAAGTTTTTTGAATAGTTCAAACCTTGCCCTCAAGTTTTGGAATTTGTAAAGTCTCACACACACTTTAATTCCAAACCCTAGAGTTTTAAAAGTTAAAATTCAACCCTTAGACTTTATAGTATTATAAGTTAATAATATATATATGTATAAGATCAAGTCAGTCTTACCGTTAGTAGGCCTCATTCACGAAGCCGGTCTATAAGGGGGCATAAGGTTACTACCTATAAAATAACAGTTTAATGGGTGTCCACTCTCACCCACCGCTTCCTTGACTGGTGGAGGGTCGTTAGCCTAACGGGTAGGACAAGGACTATAATTTTCATTATAAGTATAATGATAAATATAAAGTAACCAAACCTTTTATAAATTCCCAATCTTAGTTACTTTAGGAAAATGTGAATTTGGTGCTAACCCATGAAATTACACTTTGCACTTTGCTTAAGTCGTTAGTCGAGCGTGTGTGGTTAACCGGCACACTAACATGGATTTAACAAGGTAGACAAAGGGAAACCTAATGTTTATCGTAGGATCCGTGGAGCGCGTGTGGTTAACCGGCACAAAGATTAAGTGATAAATATTAAGGGTACCAAGTATATTTTCATGGTTATTCACACCTTGTTTTGTGATCCTCGGCATCCCAGTCACAAAACTTGAGAGGGCACAATCAGGATTGAAACATGCCATTGAAATGTTCAATGAATCTCAAAACATCTAGGAGTTTCAAACCAATTAAAACCTAATTCCTATTTCGTTTTTCATGGTGGAAATTGGTGAATCGTCATTCACCTACCTTCAAATATTTTATAGCTTGGATTACGGCATCCCTCTTCCAAGTTATAAAAGTATTGTGTTGGGTCCTAGCCTTAATATTTCATATTGGGTGTTATATTAAGGACTTAAATCAACTAACTTGAATTTCTCCCATTGTAAATGTCTGGTTCAGACAATTATGATCTTCCCAAATCTCATGGAACAAGATTTCCTAATGAAGATGATGTCCCGTGGTTGGCTCATGGAAATCATACTTCACTTCCTCCACCTCCTCCAATTATTCTCCCTAACCCACAAGTTCTTGAGTAGTTCAAGGTCACTCAAGCCCTATAGGCAAGCAAGGTCTATGTGTGCTCACATCTTGGAGATGATGTCACATATTGACAAGCCGTGAGAGTTGGGTGTCAAAGTCTTGAGAAAGATGGTTGTTCAATCACTTTCTAAGTCACATAGTGAGTTCCTTTAGGACTACTACATGACAGACCATGACATGACCCTTAATGATCTCACCTATTTGCTTGATGCTGCTAAATCAACAATGATTTGGAGCACCGGTAAAGCAAATTTGATTGGAAGATCGACTTCCCAAACTTCCATGGACATTGACAATGGTAACATTGGATATCCAGAAAAGCCTTCTCTTCCCAATGGGAAGGGATCGGTCATAGTCAACTTAGTTGACCAAATGGTAAAGAGAAAGGCTAAGTCTGAGATAGTCCCATGTACCATTACCAAAGAGTCCATATGGTTCTATTGCCAAAGGAATGGGCATTGGTTGCGAAGCTGCCCTAACTACCTGAAAGATCTGAGAGAAGGTCAAATCCAAAACTTTGATTATGCTTCAGGTAAGTCCATTATCTAACTCTGTTAAGTTCCTAATTGATGATTCTTAATACAAAATGTGACGCGGTTACATTTTGATGTTTGGCGGGATCAAGCAAAAGGAAGGAAACTTAAAGGAAAAGTACGATGAATCTGATCGCGAAGATGGATTTCAATCGCATGGTTCGAAGATCAGATTCTTGAGCTACTACTTAGGAGTTATGATAGATTGCTAGGAAATGTGTAATAGCATAGTTTTCATTTAAAATTGCATTGTAAGGAAAAAGTTTTTCCGCATTTTTAATAAATAAATAAAATTTTGTTTTATTTTATATCTCCTTGCAATGGCATTTATGGAAAATTGATGTTTGTATGTTTCTAGCAATAATGGACAATGTGAATTTGATTCTTTCATTTGTGGTAGTGTCTAAATTTACCAAATAAGAAAAGATTCTCATCACCCAAGTTTCAATTGGACCGAAACTTGGAATCATGCAAGTTGTATAGTATGATGAATGAAAATCTCCATCTTTGGAAAATTAAGACTAATTCCTTGTTCACATGTATATGTGAGTCAAGTTAAGGACAAAGGGATCGGGTACACTTGGTTGTGCGCTGGTCAGGTCCACCACAAAAGATCAATAAGACTATTCCTCATGATTTACTAAATTTTAGTAAATATGATTATACTTACAAGTTTAAGTATAATTCTGAAACATTGGAAAAAGTTTCGATGTATGGCAGAACGAAGGAGAATAATCAAATTAGGCAGAAAGATAAAAGTTTCTCAAATATGAAAAGATGGGAGAGTACTTTAGTATCATGTTTTGTGATCATCTTAATGATTGTGAGACCATATCAGAATTCATCCTCTAGGGACATCTTAGTGCATTCTTAAGGCTAAGAAGAGGAGTCATGAAGTATTGAAATGGTTAAATCAAGGAGGTGATACATACTTCGTTCCAAAACAAGTCTTAGAGTCATACTCCAAGATTGTAATTTGAGTGACACATTTTAAAGAAGGTTTATATACACTAGTCAATGTAAGAGTAAAATGTATCCTACTATTGTACATTTGAAATTGGTAAGTTGTGATGTTTTGGATAAATCAGAGACCAACTAAGGCCAATTGTGTGAAGTGTTTGTCTTGATAAGAATCCGCACTATCTCTTGAATATTTGTTTGTCAAGGAATGGGTCTTGGCAAGAGAGTCTTATATGTCAAGAGGACAGTAGGAGTCTAAAAGATCTTGAAAGAGTCTAATCAAGAATAAAACATGTAGTTTATCACTAGCACACGACTTAAGGTTTTTAACCTATCGTGTTGACATATTCCTATTTTTGTGCCCATTCTAGTTAAAGTTGGCTTTGCATATGAGTTCTGAGAGTTCTCAATTGGTTACATAACAACTTGGAAGCAATGGCACGCCCTTGTGCTGCCAGGTGACAAGAAGTTAAGGCTGCACTAGTTCAATCCATATGAGTTTGGATTTGTCACTAACCTTGTCTTGTGATTATGGTTTTTACAAATTCACATGGATAGGAACACATACACCATAAAATCGAAGTGTCATAAGGTTTCTCTCCGATTCATGAAAACGATGGTGAGGAAACGCTTTCACTAAGTAGATTTTAAGTAGATAGCAATTATGATATTTGCATTCTCAAAGTCGTTAGTGGAGAGTGCGTGGTTAACCAGCACACTAACATGGACTTGTGAGAAATGGAAAAGGTCTAAAAAATTGAGACTATGATTACGACATCCCTTTTTATAGTTCTAAAATTGTTTAGACACACATGTGTGCTATCTAAAGGAAAGGTGTATGATTTTGATTAAGTTTTATCAAAGCATTTCGTATCAGAAGTCTGAACTTTGGTAGGAAAGTCAATAAAGTATTGATTTCTAGAAGTCCAACTGATTTCTGAGTACATGTCAAAGCTAGTGCGCGTATAAGTGTTATGCTAATAATCATCATGCAAGTGGGAATATGATAATTATAATAAATGTTGCAAGTTAGCAATGTTAATTATAGAAAACAAAAGTTTCAATTGGGAAAAGTTGTTTTGCTATAATTAAGGGAGAGGAAATTATACTTCACTTCAAATCTAAAAGCTTAGATCATGAGATTTTAATCAAATTTAGTCAAGTATATATATGAATGTTATGTTGGAATGGTTCAACGTAAGGAAATTCTATATATGGGAACATTATTTGCGTTCTAAAATTCGATTATGATTATTGCATCCCTTTTCATAATCTTAATTATGAGAACATGGCAAATAGAAATAGAAGTATTATAGCAAAAGACTGGTCTAGTATCATGTCTTTATGTGAGACATCATGAATTGTGTCCCATATGCTTCGGATATAGGATCGATTACATGTGCTATAATATTCATATGTTCTAAATTCTTCCAAATGCCTATGACATTAAGAGGGAAAAAGTACTAGAACTGGATATGACTAAAGTGATTAAGCAATTTTCGAGGACAATCTAAGGTTTACCAAAGATTGGTTGATCAGGGTCAGTTGGAAGTATGGTGTAAATTTTTGGAGAGGACCATATTGACATATTCTGAAAAGAGGCAACTCTTGTTCATAAGTGATAGTCAAAATGGGAATGTGGAAATGTTCCCATAGGTGGAAGTTATTCATTAGATCTGTGTAAGATTAGGAAACTCAATGCAAGAAGGATGTTCAAAGCATTGTACTTTGAATTTGAGACTTCGTTTCCGTGGAATGATCTCCATTGGAATACTTTGTAATGTCTGTTGACAAGTCTTTGTGACTTTGTGCATAGTCATTACGAGAGGATCAATGCATTTAAGCTTAGAATCTATCAGATTTCGGTAAATGGCAGGAATTTGGAATTCTTGCATTTGTGGTAAGGATTTGGGATTGTGAAATGAGAATCATTGGAATTATGTTCAATCGATCTATCCCACAAAGTAAAGATCATAGACAAACATAGTGTGCATACTTGGTGTATGGCATGACTAGTGTTTAGAAAAACATAGTGTACATGCTTGGAGCATGGGACAACTATTCTTTTAATTCAAGTATTAAGTTGATAAATTTGAAACATTCTACAATGAATAATTTGTAATCAGTATTGTGATAAATAAAAGGTGTTCTATATATATTCATAAGTTCTGAGACCATATTGGATTCGATTATTCTTGTATTTCACTTTGCATGTTTTGACTTCCAGAATAACTAGGTCATTATTCCTGAATGACTAAGTTATTCAAACCATCCACA
This sequence comes from Lactuca virosa, assembly GCF_052849685.1. Taxonomy (NCBI): domain Eukaryota; kingdom Viridiplantae; phylum Streptophyta; class Magnoliopsida; order Asterales; family Asteraceae; genus Lactuca; species Lactuca virosa. The sequence continues at coordinate 249,776,517 of NC_136434.1, forward strand.
GTCGATAATACGTTGGAAGTAGGTATTAAGGCAAGACTGTCATGAAGTTGGTTTGTAGATATCTAATGTATTGGACATAGAAAGAGTTGTTACAACATTCATGAGTGCTCATAAGTTCTGAGTATTGGATTAAACCCACGCTCATTTGAATCACTTCATAGATTTTGTCACGAGTGATCATGAGACGATAATATCTTATATTCTTCAAACCTAGAGATATGAGTTGTTGCCTATGAGTTGGTTATACATTGATTGCACGAAAATGCATTGGTAACTCGATGTTATAAAACGTGCCTTTGTGTATTATTCAACAAGTAGTAGAACAAGCATATGAGTCGAAGTTTATCCATTCCTTTTACCCTTAAAGAGATAAAAGCGATATTTGTGGGCCCCTCGATGATTTAGTGATGACACCCCGAAGTGCTTGGCCAAGCCTGGACGGATTTGATTTGTTCAATTAGTCATTCGTCATAAATCGGAAATCGGGAAACAACAAATGGACAGAGAGAATGATTATAATCCATGTCTCAGTCCATATGATATCTAGAATGGAGGAATATATGATCCCTTATCTAATGGACGCGTCATTGATTTGTTCAGAGTTTGACAGCTACTTTTAAGAGCTACCATTGCTAGTCGGGTTGTAGAGTCATACGCAATAATAGTTTTAGACTTATCCAAGTGGGAGACTGTTGGATTAGTGTCTAAGTCCATAACTATAATTTGTATGTACTTGACCCGATTTGGCATGGTCCATTTGGGTTGCACTTCACCGGAACAATTTATATGGATAGTCTTTTGAGAATAGTATGTTTATGATTTATATTAATATATTGTAAGTTCTAATATATTAATATGGAATCATATTATTTAATTAGTATTGATCAAGAATTAATTTAGTGATCAAAAGGAACTAATTAAATATGGACTCTTATATATAGTATGGGCCAAGTTCATTTAGGTTGGGTTAAGCTTGCATGGATAGTCCATGGAGTTTTTAACCCATGGATCATATGGAAATGAAAGGTCATGGGTATTAGGGTTTACATGGATGAAACCCTAATCCTCCATACTATATAAAGAGGTCTTTGGCACATGAAATGGGACCAGTGTGTGAGGATACAAGAGTGGGCCGATTTCTAGTGTGCATTCTATTCTCTCAAGTTTTCAAGGTGTTTTGGTGATTTGTGATTCCACTTGAGACTTCCACACTATTGGGGCTAAGCTCTTAAAGTTCAAGACTTCAAGCTTCATCAAAAGGTATGTTATCTTGTCACAACTAGGAATTTTGATACGTTGTAAATACTTAACAAAGAATGACATTGTAGCTAAAACTAGAAAACATGTATGGTGTTTATTCAATGACAACAAAATTCCATCATATACCCTATACCAACTTTCAAATAGTCAACAAAAGCGGGAAACCCTAAAAATCACGGTTCAAGTCCATTTTGGACTAGGATTTCCTTATTGGGCCTAATGGACCAATAAGCTTCCAATTTAACTATTTTGGGCTTAGGACCCTTAAATGGACCCTAATTGGACCCACTTCCATAAAACTTAACCTTTTTGGGCCTTATAATCCTAAAATGGGCTAGTTTATCTAAATGGGCCTTATTGGGCCATAACAAATCTAATTAGCCCTAATGGGCCATAAAACTCATTCTTTGATGTATATTGGGCCATGAACTACTCTAAAAGGCCCATTGGGCCGAAAACCATCAAATTGGGCCCAAATTATGGACTTAAGCACAAATGGCCCAAATCCTCTTCTCTCTTCTCTCTCTCTCGGCCCAAGAGGAAAACAAAACAAAATAGAAACTCATGAAATAAGGAGGGTTAGCCACCTCCTTATTACACCATGGACTTCCAAGCAAACCTCACATGTCTCCATGCACCATCTCTTCACCTCTCTCTCTTCTCCTTTCTTCTTCTTAATTCTCGGCCAAAAGAAAGAGCCAAACCACACCCACACAACACCAAAACTCTTCTAAACTCTCTCTAAATTCTCCTCCTTCCCACTCCAAAACTCTCGAAATTTTACTTGTGCAACAAGAGGATTTCAAGAGATTATCATCACTTCTTGGTAAGTTACACATATCCTATGATTTTATAACTCTTTTCTCATGATGAGATCCCTTATCTTAAACAAATTGTGGTAATCATACTCTTAGAAACACCTCGAGCTCGAGATCATCATCAAAGTGTTGTTAGGGCCGGAAAATCACCTCATTTTCTTCCATTTCTCCTTCAAATCGAAAACAACAAGCAAAGGTGAGTTCATACCCCTCTCTTTTCGGTTTTCACAAGTTTTATGGGAGAGAATACAAGTAAAATGTGTAGATCTATGTGTATGTGTATGTTATGTATGATTTCATGTATGTATGTGTGATTTTATGTGTTTATGTGGTAAATATGTAACAAAAAGGGAAGAAATCTCGAGATCTATGGCACAAAAGAGGAAACAAACATGATCTAATATACTTTTTATTGAACAAGTCAAGAAAAGTTTCTAGCTTAAGTCATAATAAACAAAATGCAACATAAAACTCATTTTTGGGCTAAATTTGTCAAACAATTAAAAGTTGAGTTGAGAGTTCTCATTCACAGTTTTCTTAAGGACTAAAAGAGTCAAAACAGTAAAAATAAATGCTATTATGAATATCATACTCTTTAAAGGGCTAGAAATGAAATTTGTAGCTTAATGGGCCAATTTTTGGGCTTTTCGGCCCATTGAGCCAAAAATTGCGAAAAATATAATTTTCAAGGGATTGAAATGATAAACTTCTCAAAACAGGGGGTAAAAGGGTAAACAAAACCAATTCAGGGGTTAAAATGATTTTTTTTCCAAATAAGGATAAAAAATGTAAACTTTTTGGATTTTGCGCCAAAATTGTAAAAGTTGCGAAAAAGTTGGACTTTAACCGAAAGACTCTTTGCTGGAAGGCCTGAAACTGCTAAAGAGTAAATTTTGAACTAAAAACATCACTAAAACAAGTCTATGGGTCAAAAATGTAAAGAAAATGGTTTAAAGACCTAAAGTGTTTCTTTTTCAAAATAAGGGACTAAAATTGTCATTTTTATTAAAGAAGGGCTGAAAAGGGGTCAAACCAATATTTTGAGCCAATTATTTTATTATTAAGATATTTGAGTAAAAAAAAATACCAAACTACAACACATGAAAATAGAAAGATGAATATATGTAAAATTCCAAATATCATTATAAACAACCAACCGACCTCGTGCCGATACGAAAATAACAATCGTTCAATCAAACTTTCCAACAATTATACTATACCTAAAACAAGTAAATATTCAAATCTTTGGGCTTGAAAGTCTCAAATCATGCTTATTGGGCCTTCGTGACCCATTAACATAACTTTTGAGCCCAACGAATAAAAATAAACGTTATTGGGCCTCCTATGACCCAATTACATATGTAAGGGACCCTCAATGGCTTTCAAGTGCTATTGGGCCTCAGTGGCCCACTAGCATTGCTAGTAAGGTCCAAATAAATCAAATGCGAAATGGGCCAACGTGTCCTTCGTATACCCAACAGCCTTAAATAACACACGTAATTAGCAGGACCTAGTAATCCTCTTCACCTCGTTTGTTAGGCTTACCTTCAATTCAAGTAATCAAATACATGTCGTTAATCAATAGTAATCAATTTCGTTTGGATTAAGTGAGTAATAGCGGGCGACACCTCTAAGGGTCGTTCGTAGTCTGTAGTTATAATCAAAGTCTCCTGGAAGGAGAGCGAGAGTTTGTGTATAGATCTATACGGGGGTGACTCCCCCACACCTCAGCTGTTCGCTATAGTTAGACTCGGCCAGTCTAGGGTGACAAAATCTTAAGATCAATTCCAGCGTTCGTTAGGATGCCAAGACAGACGAACTAGTCATTATTATGCATGGTTATAACGACTCACATAATTAAATAAATCCAGTACTATCCGAGTAATCAAGGAAGAGTAATCAAAATCACTCGTGTGGCGGTATAACAATTTGAACCAAATATATTATGTTATCGGAAAACATCGGGTTTTTCGAGGAAATCAACACCACTCGCTTGTATTTTCAATAACTATAATGCAAAACTTCCCATTTATACACGTTTTGAAATCATTCATGCACCAACTTATGGATCTTCACACTTTGGTATAAACAATTGTCTTTTCAGAAAATATCGGATTTTCTGGGTTTTTATAAACTACACAAAACATTTCAAAACAAACCTGCTTATGAACTCACCAACATTCCATATGTTGATGTTTTCAAAATAACTTGTATTCTCAGGTAATAGGTAAGTTGAAGAGTAATACCAAGTATGTTAGAATGTTATGTTTTGAAAACTCTCAAACAATTTATGCTATGGATATGTAATACTTAGACAATGTACTTGATGTGAACAATGTCAGTTGTAATGTATTAATGCATGGTGAAGTTTATGTTGTGTTTCATGTATAATCATTGTGATGATATTCAATTTGAGTCACGCGAGCCCTCAGACGTTTCCGCCGTCTGGTTCGGGGGTGTGACATATCTAACTAGGATTTTGTGGTATAGTTGTTTCATATTATGCTAGTTAGGATGAAACCTTAGAATATTGAATAGTTGCATGTATAATAAAGAAACCATAGATCCAAGGTTTATAGGGTTTGCATGTACACCATAGGAGTGTTAGAATGCTCAAAGCCCATCAGAAGGCACCAATGTTGGCCCAATAGGATTTGTTATATGCTAGTTGTCTTTGTGACTCTTGCATGATATGTTGGGCTAGGCCAATTGTATGACGGGCTAGGCTCATTGTATGCTAGGGTGGGCCCATGGATCTGGAAAGACTAGGCCCAATGTATGTTATGTAGGATTCTAGTTTTCTTTGTGACCCTTGCATTGTATGTCAGGATAGGCCCATTGTATGACGGGCTAGGCCCAAATGTAAGTTGGGTCGGGCCTAATTTTTAGGAAGGGTTATGCCCATTATTATGGGTTAGGCCCAATGTGTGGGCTAGGCCAAATGAGATGTATGGTATGTGGTATTTTGGGGAACTGACTAAGCTTTGTGCTTACAGTTTATGTTTTTGGTTTCAGATACTTCCAGTTTGGAAGGGAAGGGCTTGACGTGAGTTTATTCTGCATTTGATTAATTGAGATTTTACTCTGATGTTTAATTACTGATTTTCACATTGAATGATTTCGAAATGGAATGTTATATGAATTAATACTTTAAAAATGAAAATATTTCCTTATGATTTTTGGGACGTTACATCGAGAAAGTTGTGCGTATTTCCTTGCCAAATGGAAAATCCTTAACCGTCTATGGAGACAAGCCTAATGAAAACCTTAGGATCATTTCCTGTATAAATGATAGGAAATACCTTCAGAAGAAGTATTATGCCTTTCTAGCCAACATTATCGATAAGAGAGATAAGAAGAAAGAGATCAAGGAAGTACCTCATGTGTACGAATACCATAATGTATTCCTTGAGGATCTACCTGGATTACCACCTACATGTCAAGTCGAATTTAGGATTGATGTGGTTCTAGGAGCAGCCCCTGTAGCAAAATCTCCTTATAGGTTAGTACCATACGAGATCCCAGATTTCTCTAGCCAACTACAAAAACTTCTTGATAAAGGCTTCATTAGACCAAGCTTTTCGTGTTGGAGAGTACCAGTACTATTTGTCAAGAATAATGTGTCTACTTCCCCAAATCGATGATCATTTTGATCAGCTTCAAGGTTCAAGTTATTACTCCAATATCAACCTAAGATTGGGATACCATCAATTCCAAGTCATGGAAGAGGACATTCCAAAGTCAACGTTTAGGACACACTATATTAATTATGAATTCTTGGTCATGCCATTAGGACTGACTAATTTCCCATCTGTTTTCATGGATCTTATTAACCTAGTATGTGTTGGATAAGGTGTCTAAGTCCATAACTATATTTGAGATGTACTTGACCCGACCCGGCATGGTCCATTTGGTTTGCACTTCACCCGAACAATTTATATGGATAATCTTTTGAGAATAGTACAAGTTATGATTTATTAATATATTATAAGTTCTAATATGTTAATATGAAATCATATTATTTAATTAGTATTGATCTAAAATTAATTTAGAATTAATGTGGTGATCAAAAGTGTGACTAATTAAATATGGACTCTTGTATTTGTATAGTGTGGGCTAATGCTTATTTAGAATGGGCTAGGCTTGCATGGTAAGTCCATGGATAGTCTATGGAGCTATAACCCATAGATCTCATGGAAATGAAAGGTCATGGGTATTAGGGTTTACATGGATGTAACCCTAATCCACCACACTATATAAAGGAGTCCTTGGCACTTTAAATTGCAATAGTTTTTGTGTGAGAACTAAGGGTGGCCGATTTCTAGAAGTGTTCTGCTATTCTCTCAAGTTTTCAAGGTTTGTGGTGATTTGTGACTTACATCTGAGGCATCCACATTATTGGTGCTAGGCTCTCAAACTCCAAGCAATCAACCACTACTAAAAGGTATGCAACTCTACTAGCTTATTATATTTCAAAGTTCCCCATGCCATGCTAGTTAGGTTATGAACCTTGGAAAAACAAATTTGCATGTATTTTTAGTAAAACATAGATTCAAGGTTTCTAGGGTTGCATGTACACCTTAGGAGTGTTAGAATGCTCAAAACCCATCAGTGGTATCAGAGCCTAGGCTTGTTGTCTTGATACTTGATGGAAATTGTTGAAAAAAGTCGAAAAATATGCATTTTGTTGAAGGAACTCGCCGAGTCCATGGGGGGACTCGACCAGTCCATGCCTAAAATCATCCTACTCGTCGAGTAGGTTCGTGCACTCGACGAGTAGAATGCCAAGAGTGCATATTATTGAGTTTTGCTGCTGGAAATGGACTAGAAACATTACCCTAAACTGTTTTGGTCTTATAAAACTTGTTTTAGATGGTGTAATGGTTATGCTAATCCATTTTCAATGGATATTTTCAAAATTTCAAGGCTTGTATGGTTTATTTATGATTCTTGAAATTGTTGGTATGAATATTCATACACTTATGAGTTTAGAAGATCATAGGAATTATTTGCAACTTGCTTGGTAGTTTAATTCTTGATCATTATGTGTTTTAATGGAATCCATAATTTGTCCTTAAGTTATGGATTACCAAAAGTCACTCTTTTAAAGTCCATTAAAGAAACACATAGGTTACATAAAATGAAAAGTATCTCATTTTAATAAACCATTAACCCATAAGTTATGAAAGATGAAAAGTTTTGAAAGTTACAAAACTTGCCCTCAAGTTTTGGAACATGTAATGTCTCACACATTTTAGTAAACTTTAGTTCCAACCCCTACAATTTTAAAAGTTAAAATTCAACCCTTATACTTTATAATATTATAAGTTTAATAATAATTATATATGTATAAGAACAAGTCGTGTTACCGTTAGTAGGCCTCATTTACGAAGTCGGTCTATAAGGGGGTATAACGTTGTTGCCTATAAAATGGCAGCTTAATGGGTGTCCACTCTCACCCACCGCTTCCTTGACCGGTGGAGGGTCGTTAACCGAACGGGTAGGACAATGAGTTTAATCCTCATTAAAAGTATGATGAATGTAAAGTAACTAAATGTTTTTATAAATTCCTAATCTTAGTTACTTTAGGAAAATGTGAATAAGGTGCTAACCCATGAAATTACACTTTGCACTTTGTTTAAGTCGTTAGTGAAGTGTGTGTGGTTAACCGGCACACTAACTTGGACATAGCAAGGTAGGCAGAGGATGGTTTAAGGTTTATCATAGGTCGGTGGAGCGTGTGTGGTTAACCGGCACATCGATTGAGTGATAAACATTAAGAGTACCAAGTAATTTGCATGGTTACTTCACACCTTGTTTTGTGATCCTCGGCATCCCAGTCACAAAACCTGAAGGGCACACTCGAGATTGAAACATGCCATTGAAAAGTTCAATGAATCTCAAAGAATCTAGGAGTTTAAAAACCAATTAAAACCCAATAATTTATTTCATTTTTCATGGTGGAAATTGGTGAATTGTCATTCACTTACCTTCAAATATTTTATAGCTTGGATTACGGAATCCTTCTTCTAAGTTATAAAATATTGTATTTGGTCCTAGCCTTAATATTACATTTGGGTGTCTTATTAAGGATTATATTTATATCTAATCTAAACTTGTCTTTTTTTTTTAGATGTCTTCCAACAATGCTGCTTCTGGCTCAAACCCTACCGGCTCCTTCTCTCTCATGAACCTTTGTGGGAGAGTCATCTTCGATGGATCCAACTTTATGGATTGGATCATGAACATCAGGATGGTCACTCGGTATGAGGACAAAGAATATGTCCTCGACAAGGAGCTTAAGGAACTTAATGAGTTGTTTTCTACTCCTGAGGAGATCGCTGAATACCAGGCACATGAGAGAGATGCCACCAAAGTGGCATGTATCATGTTGGCCACAATGACAGCCGAGCTCCAAAAGTCCTATGATGACTATTACCCTTTTGAGATGCACTAGGACTTGATGGACCGCTACCATCAGAGTGCTCGTCAAGAGCGGTATGAAATCATCTCCTCCATGATAACAACCCGAATGAAGGATGGTGAACCCATCACGGGACACATGCAGAAAATGCAAAGGTATGTGGACCGTTTGCTGAAACTGGATGTGAACTTCCCAGAGGAGTTGGCAATTGATATCATTTTGCACTCCTTACCTTTGTGTTATGATCAATTCCGAATGACATACCACATGAACAAGGAGGAGGTTACACTCAGCAAACTTCAAGGACTTCTGAAGACCGCCAAAAGTGGTCTTAAAGGTAAATCGGTTGTTACTACTTCTACTCCTGCCAATGCCCTTGTTCTGGCTATCGGGAAAGGTAAAGGAAAGAAGAGGAAGAGCCTTTCGAAGGGTATGAAGGGAAAGTCCCTTGATGGCTCCTCTTTAAGTGGAAGCAAGAAAGGTTCTGTCACTCCTTCTGCCAACCCTAATGAGGCTGAATGCTTCTATTTCCATGAAAAGGCGCACTAGAAGCGAAACTGCCCAAAGTACTTGCAAGATGTTAAAAATGGGAAAGTGAAACCCAACCATGCAGGTATTTACACTATATTGTCTAATAACTCACCCTATTCTAATTCTTGGGTCCTTGATACAGGTTGTGGTATTCACATATGTTCTGATTTGCAGGACTAAGAAGAAGTGAGAATGTGGAGAACAGGAAGATAAACTTGATCATGGGGAATAGGAAAGTTACACCTGTCACCAAGATTGGAGTTTATTCTTTGTTGCTAAGTAGTGGGTTAACATTAGATTTTAATAAATGTTGTTACTCGTCTGAAATGGAGAGAAATATTATTTCCTTTCATGGTTTGTACAAACAAGGTTTTACCTTTTCGTTTGATAATGAATGTGGTGATATTAATGCTTTCTTTAATAATGTTCTTTATTTTAAAGCATTACCTTATGATGGTGTGTATGAAACTGTGTCGGTTGTAGATAACCTAGGAAATAATGTGTTGTGTATCGATTCTTCCTCTAGCTTGGATAAAGCATCATTATGGCATTGTCGTCTTGGACATGTAAACAAGAAACGCATAGGCCAAATCCAAAAGGATGGAGTCTTGGAGTCATTTGATCTAAAGTCAGATGATAGTTGTGAATCTTGTTTGCTTGGGAAAATGACAAAATCACCCTTTGCTGGTACTTGTTCTAGGGGTGAGGGTTTGTTGAACCTCATACATACTGATGTGTGTGAACCCTTCAGAACCGCCACAAGGGATGCTAACCGCTTCTATGTGACTTTTACTGATGATTTTAGTAGATATGGATATGTCTACTTAATCAAGCATCAGTCAGAAACTTTTGAAAAGTTCAAGGAGTTTAACCAGGAAGTGGAGAATCAGTTGGGCAGGAACATTAAGATGCTTCGATCCGATCGAGGTGGTGAGTATCTTAGTACAGAGTTCCTTGACTATCTTAAGGAATGTGGGGTTGTCTCACAATTGACACCTCCCAGGACACCGCAGTTGAATGGTGTGGCTGAGAGGCACAATCGAACCTTGTTGGATATGGTTCGTTCCATGATGAGTCGAGCTTCACTACCAATCTCATTTTGGGGGTATGGCTTAGAGACTGCCGCCCATATCCTTAATCTAGTCCCTACCAAAAAGGTTGCCAAAACACCTCACGAGATGTGGACTGGAAATGTTCCCAATCTGGACCACATCAAGATTTGGGGTTGCGAGGCTTTCGTGAGGGCGAGACTCACGATAAGCTCGAACCTCGAAGTAAGAGGTGTATTTTCATCGGCTACCAACAGAATTCCTTTGGTTACCTCTTCTACAGACCCAACGATAATGTGGTCTTTGTAGCAAGGAGAGGAGTCTTTCGCGGGAGAGAATTCCTAAGCCAAGGAAACAGTGGGAGGCAAATTGACCTTGAATAAATTCAAGAGTCAAGTGGTGAAGGAACCTCAAACCCTAGAAATCAACCTGAGGAGGAAACTCTTGTTGATCCGACAGATGAGTCTGTACCTCTGAGGCGTTCCACGAGAGCTAGGAATGCACCTGAGTATTACTATGGTTTTCATATTACTGCGGAAGGTGATACACTTATCAGTGATAGCACACTGTTAAGTCTGGATGAACCTAATAGCTACACGGAAGCCATGACAGGCCCTGAGGCTGCTAAATGGAAAGAGGCTATGGACAGCGAGATACAGTCCATGTATGACAATCAAGTTTGGAACTTGGTTGACAATGTACCAGGTTGTAAGACAGTCGAGTGCAAATGGATCTTCAAGAAGAAGACCGACATGGATGGTAATGTACACACTTATAAGGCGCGACTGGTTGCAAAGGGCTTTTCTCAAACTCCGGGAGTTGATTATGATGAGACATTTTCACCAGTAGCGAAGATTAAGTCTATTAGGATTATGCTAGCCATTGCTGCATTTCATGCTTATGAAATATGGCAAATGGATGTCAAAACCACTTTCCTTAATGGAAAGTTGGCTTAGGATGTTTACATGAGTCAGCCAGAGGGTTTTGTCAGCGCATAGTACCCTAATAGAGTGTGTAAGCTTGAGAAATCCATCTAGGGATCGAAACAATCACCTCGCAGATGGAATCTTTGTTTCGATGAGAATGTCAAAGAGTTTGGATTTTCGAGGAGCGAAGATGAGTCCTGTGTATATGTCAAGGTTAGTGGAAGTATAGTTAGCTTTTTGGTATTGTATGTGGATGACATACTACTCATAGGAAATGACTGTTGGATAAGGTGTCTAAGTCCATAACTATTTCTGGTATGTACTTGACCCGACCCGGCATGGTCCATTTGGGTTGCATGGCATCATGCATTTGGATAGACTAAATGAGAGAAATAACACTTGTGGTTTATTAATATATTATATGTTCTAATATATTAATAGTATTATTTAATTAGTATTGATCAAGAATTAATCTAGGATTAATTAAGTGATCAAAAGATGACTAATTAAATATATGGGTTGATCATGTAAATCATCCATAACTTGTATAGTGGGCTAAAAGGCTCCATGGATAATCAAGTTGGGTTAAACCCATTGAATGCTCCATGGAGGCTCCATGGGAGTTACAAACCCGTGGGTCAGGGAAATGAAGAGTCATGCCACATTAGGGTTTACATGGTGTAACCCTAGATGTGACACACTATATAAGCAACATGTTCTCCACCAAAATCGGGACACTAAGAAACAAGAGGGCTAGAGCCGATTTTGCAAGTGTAAGATTCTCTCAAAGTTTACTCCTTTGCATTTGGTGTTGTGTGAAGCATTTTAGGCATCAAACTTGGGGTGCTAGGCTCACAAGGTTTCAAGGATCATAATCAACAACAAGGTAAGTTATTCTATCTTTCATTCAAGTTAAAAATGTTCCCCATGTATGCTAGATAGGAATATAACCTTGGAATTCAACTTTGCATGATTATTAGACAAACATAGATCCAAGGTTATTAGGGTTGCATGTACACTTAGGAAGTGTTAGAATGCTCAAAACCCATCAGTGGTATCAGAGCCTAGGTTTGTTTGTTGTTTTTTTTTGTGCAAACAGCTTGAAAAAAAATCGTTTTTCTGTTTTCTGCTCGTATGAAAGTTTGCACATTTGTTGCTGGAAATGGACTAGAAACATTACCCTAAACTGTTTTGATGTTTTAAAGCTTGTTTTAGATGGTGTAATGTTTATGCTAATCCATTTACAATGGCAATTATTAAAATTACAAGTTTTTTTTTAAGTGTAATTTTTGATTCTTGAAAGTGTTCATATTCATGTTCTTGAACTTATGAAGATTAGATGATCATAGGAATTGTTTGTAACCTTCATGGTAGTTTAATTCATGATCGTAATGTGTTTTAATGGAGTCCATAACTTGTCCTCAAGTTATGGAAAACCAAAAGTCTCACTTTTATTAAAGCCATTAAAAGAACACAAGAGTTATAAAAATGAAGAGTCTTCATTTTTATTACTCAATTAATTCATAAGTTATAAGAAATGAAAAGTTTTTAAAGTTTACAAAACTTGCCCTCAAGTTTTGGAACATGTAAAGTCTTGATTAAAACTTTAGTTCCAACCCTTAATTTTAAAAGTTAAAATTCAACCCTTATACTTTATAATATTATAAGTTACTAATATATATATGTATAACGTCAAGTCGTCTTACCGCTAGTACGCCTCATTCACGAAGCCGGTCTATAAGGGGGGTATAAGGTTGTTGCCTATAAAATGGCAACTTAATGCGTGTCCACTCTCACCCACCGCTTCCTTGATCGGTGGAGGGTCGTTAGCCGAACGGGTAAGACAAGGACTTATAAATTCTCATTAAAAGTATGATGAATATTATAAAGTAACTAAATGCTTTTATTAAATTCCCAATCTTAGTTACTTTAGGAAAATGTGAATAAGGTGCTAATCCATGAAATTACACTTTACACTTTGTTTAAGTCGTTGGTGGAGCGTGTGTGGTTAACCGGCACACTAACTTGGACTTAACAAGGTAGGTAAAGGGTGACTTAAGGTTTACCATAGCATCGGTGGAGCGTGTGTGGTTTACCGGCACATCGATTGAGTGATAAACCTTGAGGGTACCAAGTGATTTGCATGGTTACTTCACACCTCGTTTTGTGATCCTCGGTATCCCAGTCACAAAACTTGGAGGGCACACTCGAGATTGAAACATGCCTTTGAAAAGTTCAATGAATCTCAAAAGAATCTAGGAATTTCTAAGAACCAATTAAAAACCTAATATTTATATTTCGTTTTTCATGGTGGAAATTGGTGAATCGTCATTCACCTACCTTTCAAATATGTTATAGCTTGGATTACGACATACCTCTTCTAAGTTATAATATATTGTGATTGGATCCTAGCCTTAATATTACATTTGGGTGTTTTATTAAGGACTCTCTTAATATCTAAACTAATCTTGTCCTCTTCTTTCAGATGTCTTCAAACAATGCTGCTTCTGGCTCTAATCCTAATGGCTCCTTTACCCTTATGAACTTGTGTGGGAAAGTCACTTTTGATGGATCCAACTTCAATGAATGGATCAGAAGCATCAGGATGATTACCCGCTACGAGGACAAAGAATATGTCCTTGACAAGGAGCTTAAGGAGATTGATGAGACCACTGCAACTCCCCAGGAGATCGCTGACTTCCGGGCACATGAAAGGGATGCTACAAAAGTGGCATGCATCATGTTGGCCACCATGACAGCGAAACTCCAAAAGTCCTATGAGGAATTCTACCCTTTTGAAATGCACCAAGATCTGATGGAAAGATACCATCAAAGTGCACGACAAGAGAGGTATGAAATCATATGCTCTATCATAACAACCATGATGAAGGACGGGGAATCCGTCACGAGCCACATGCAGAAAATGCAAAGGTATGTGGATCGGTTGCTGAAGCTTAATGTGAACTTCCCTGAGGAGCTTGCAATAGATATCATTTTGCACTCCTTACCATCGTGCTATGATCAATTCCGCATGACATATCACATGAATAAGGAAGAGGTCACACTCAGCAAACTTCAGGGACTCCTCAAGACCGCAGAAACAGGTCTTAAGGGTAAGTCGGTTGTTAACACTCCTACTCCAAACTCCGCCCCGGTTTTGGCAATCGGGAAAGGTAGAGGGAAGAAGAGGAAGAGCTCTTCGAAGGGTACCAAGGCTAGGACCCTTGATGGCTCTTCTTCAAGTGGAACCAAGAAAGGTTTTGTCACTCCTTCTTCTGACCCTAAAGAGGCTGAATGCTTCTATTGCCATGAAAAGTCACATTGGAAGCGGAACTACCCAAAGTACCAGCAAGATGTGAAGGATGGGAAAGTTAAACGCAACCATGCAGGTATTTACACTATCTTATCTAATAACTCACCCCATTCTAACTCTTGGGTCCTTGATACCGGTTGTGGTATTCATATTTGTTCTGATTTGCAGGGACTAAGAAGAAGTGAGAATGTGGAGCATGGAAGAATAAACTTAATCATGGGGAATAGGAAAGCTTTACCTGTCACCAAGATTGGAGTTTATACTTTATCGCTAAGTAGTGGGTTTAGTTTAGATTTGAATAAATGTTGTTATTCGCCAGAAATGGCAAGAAATATTATTTCCTTTCATGCATTGTATAAACAAGGTCTCACCTTTTCATTTGATAATGAAGTTGGTTCGATTAATGCTTTCTTTAATAATGTTCTTTATTTTAAAGCATTACCTTGTGATGGTGTGTATGAAACTGTATCTGTGGTTGATAACTTAGGAAATAATGTATTGTGTATTGATTCTGTTAATGATAATAACTTGGATAAAGTATCATTATGGCATTGTTGTCTTGGACATATAAGCAAGAAACGCATAGGACAACTCCAAAAGGATGGAGTATTGGAGTCATTTGACCTAAAGTCAGATGATAGTTGCGAATCATGCTTACTTGGAAAAATGACAAAGTCACCCTTCACAGGTTCTTGTGAGAGGGGTGAAGGTTTGTTGGATCTTATACACACGGATGTGTGTGGGCCCTTCAAACATGCCACAAGGGATGCTAATCGTTATTATTTGACTTTTACTGATGATTACAGTAGATATGGATATGTCTACTTAATCAAGCATAAGTCAGAGACGTTTGAGAGGTTTAAAGAGTTTAAACAGGAAGTCGAGAATCAATTGGGCAGGAACATTAAGATGCTTCGATTCGATCGAGGTGGTGAGTATTTTAGTTCAGAGTTCCTCGACTATCTTAGGGAATGTGGGATTGTCTCACAATTGACACCTCCCAGGACACCGCAGTTGAATGGTGTAGCTGAGAGGCGTAATTGAACCTTGTTGGATATGGTTCGTTCCATGATGAGTCGAGCTTCGCTACCAATCTCATTTTGGGGGTATACCTTAGAGACTGCCGCCCATATCCTTAATCTAGTTCCCACAAAGAAAGTTGCCAAAACTCCTCATGAGATGTGGACTGGTAAAGTACCCAAACTATACCACATTAAGATTTGGGGTTGTGAGGCTTTCGTGAGACACGAGACTCATGATAAGCTCGAACCTCGAAGTGAGAGGTGTATTTTCATCGGCTACCCACAGAAATCCTTTGGTTACCTCTTCTACAGACCTAGTGAGAATGTGGTCTTTGTAGCTAGGAGGGCTTTCTTTCGAAAGAGAGAGTTCATAAGCCAAGGAGACAGTGGGAGGCAAGTTGACCTTGAAGAAATTCAAGAGTCAAGTGGTGAAGGAACTTCAAACCCTAGCACTCAACTTGAGGAGGAAACTCCTGTTGAGCCAATTGACAAGTCTGTACCTCTGAGGCGTTCCACAAGGGTTAGGAATGCACCTGAGCATTACTATGGATTCCATATTACTGCGGAAGGTGATACACTTATCAGTGATGAGACACTGATAGGTCTGGATGAACCTAACAGTTACGCGGAAGCCATGGCAGGCCCTGAGTCAGCCAAGTGGAAAGAGGCAATGGACAGCGAGATACAGTCCATGTATGACAATCAAGTTTGGAACTTGGTTGAGAATGTACTAGGTCGTCAGACTATAGGTTGCAAATGGATCTTCAAGAAGAAGACCGACATGGATGGTAATGTACAGACTTATAAGGCACGACTGGTTGCAAAGGGTTTCTCACAAACTCCGGGAGTTGATTATGATGATACCTTTTCTCCAGTGGCCAAGATTAAGTCTATTAGGGTTCTGTTAGCCATAGCTGCATTTCATGACTATGAAATATGGCAAATGGATGTCAAAACCGCTTTCCTTAATGGAAAGTTTGCTGAGGATGTTTACATGAGTCAGCCAGAGGGTTTTGTCAATACAGAGTACCCTAATAAAGTGTGTAAGCTTGAGAAATCCATTTATGGGTTAAAGCAAGCACCTCGTAGATGGAATCTTTGCTTTGATCAGAAAGTCAAAGAATTTGGCTTTTCTAGGAGTGAAGATGAATCTTGTGTATATGTCAAGGCTAGTGGGAGTATATTTAGCTTTTTGGTATTGTATGTGGATGACATACTACTCATAGGAAATGACATCCCAACTCTGCAGGAAGTTAAGTCCTGGCTTGGGAAGTGTTTCTCTATGAAGGACCTAGGAGAAGCTGCCTATATTCTAGGGATAAGGATCTTGAGAGACCGGAGTAAAAGACTAATTGGACTTAGTCAGAGTACCTACTTGGATAAGGTGCTGAAGAGATTCGGCATGCAGGACTCCAAGAAAGGAGAGTTACCCATCCAGAGTAATGCCAGATTGAGTAAGACACAAAGCCCTAGTACTGAGGCTGAGATAGCAGAAATGAGTCGAATACCTTATGCTTCGGCTGTAGGATCGATCATGTATGCTATGACGTGTACTCGACCTGATGTAGCCTTTGCTTTGAGCATGGTTAGCAGGTATCAGGGGAACCCTGGCAAGGCACACTGGACTGCGGTAAATAATATCCTCAAGTACCTACGGAGGACTAAGGACTGGGTCCTTACCCTCGGTGGGAGTGAAGACTTGAGAGTTGTAGGGTATAGTGATGCTAGCTTTCAGACTGATAGGGATAATTTTTGCTCTCAGTCAGGCTGGGTCTTTACCTTAAATGGAGGAGCAATTTCTTGGAAGAGTTCCAAGCAAGAGACAGTGGCTGATTCAACTTGCGAATCAGAGTATATAGCAGCTAGCGAGGCAGCAAAGGAGGCGATATGGCTGAAGAACTTCATTGGAGACCTTGGAGTTGTACCAGCTATTAAAGAGCCAATGGAAATTTTCTGTGATAGTGAAAGTGCAGTTGCCTTAGCCAAGGAACCAAGGGATCACGGGAGATCCAGACACATCGACAGAAAATACCGTTTCATCAGACATCGAATAGAAGGACTCCTCGTGGCAAAGAGGGTATCATCGGATGAGAATCCAGCAGATCCTCTCACGAAGGGACTGACTCGGGTTAAGCATCTTCATCATGCTCGGAGCATAGGGCTGAAGTATGATATTAGATTTAGTAGTTAGATAACCTTGAAATTTGTAAAGTGTAATTGACATTAGATGATGAATAAAAGGTGTTTTATTTATGAGTAAAGTGTTGCTATCTCTTGTCGATCGTTTACTATATTTCTTTTGCATGTTTTGACTTCCAGAATAATTATGTTTGGTATATCATATTATTCGAACCTCCACAGTCGGTCATATGTCGGAAGTAGGTATGAATCAAGACTGTCATGATTGGTTGCAGAGGTCTAAGTTGTTGGACATGGCTACAACACTCATGAGTGCTCATAAGTTCTGAGCATTGGACTCAACCCACGCTCACTGGAATCACTTCATGGAATTTATCTCGAGTGATCGTGAGACGGTAATATCATATAACTCTTCAAACCTAGAGATATGATTTGTTACTTATAAGTTGGTTATGCATTGATTGTACGTTAACGCATTGGTAACTCGATGTTATAAAACGTGCTTTTGTGTATAATTCAATGAGTGGTAGAACAAACATATGAGTCGAAGTTTATCTGTTCCTTCTTGGATTAGAAGCTGATATCTGGGCCCCTCGATGATTTTGTTTTGACCTATGTACCGGGCCCGGTCAGAACTAAGTTGATGTGTTCAATTAAGTTCTTTGTCAAACAAATCGGAAATCGGGAAACAAACTGTTGGACAATAAGTAAGACATTGTTCCATGTATTTGTCCGGCTGATATCTAGAACAGAGGATTATATGATCACTTATCTTAAATGGCGTATCATCATCTTCTCAGTTCCGAGAGACCTTGAAAGAGCTACGATTGCTGATCGGTTCCTGAAGTCATACTTGCAGTTATAGTTATTAGACTTATCCAAGTGGGAGACTGTTGGATAAGGTGTCTAAGTCCATAACTATTTCTGGTATGTACTTGACCTGACCCGGCATGGTCCATTTGGGTTGCATGGCATCATGCATTTGGATAGACTAAATGAGAGAAATAACACTTGTGGTTTATTAATATATTATAAGTTCTAATACATTAATAGTATTATTTAATTAGTATTGATCAAGAATTAATCTAGGATTAATTAAGTGATCAAAAGATGACTAAGTAAATATATGGGTTGATCATGTAAATCATCCATAACTTGTATAGTGGGCTAAAAGGCTCCATGGATAATCAAGTTGGGTTAAACCCATTGAATGCTCCATGGAGGCTCCATGGGAGTTACAAACCCATGGGTCATGGAAATGAAGAGTCATGCCACATTAGGGTTTACATGGTGTAACCCTAGATGTGACACACTATATAAGCAACATGTTCTCCACCAAAATCGGGACACTAAGAAACAAGAGGGCTAGAGCCGATTTTGCAAGTGTAAGATTCTCTCAAAGTTTACTCCTTTGCATTTGGTGTTGTGTGAAGCATTTGAGGCATCAAACTTGGGGTGCTAGGCTCACAAGGTTTCAAGGATCATAATCAACAACAAGGTAAGTTATTCTATCTTTCATTCAAGTTAAAAATGTTCCCCATGTATGCTAGATAGGAATATAACCTTGGAATTCAACTTTGCATGATTATTAGACAAACATAGATCCAAGGTTATTACGGTTGCATGTACACTTAGGAAGTGTTAGAATGCTCAAAACCCATCAATGTCATCCCAACTCTGCAGGAAGTGAAGTCCTGGCTTGGGAACTGTTTCACTATGAAGGACCTTGGAGAAGCTGCCTATATCCTAGGGATAAGGATTTTGAGAGACAGGAGTAAAAGACTAATTGGACTTAGTCAGAGCACCTATGTGGATAAAGTGTTGAAAAGTTTCAACATGCAGAACTCCAAGAAAGGTGAATTACCGGTCCAGAGTAATGCCAGACTGAGTAAGACTTAGAGCCCGAGTACAGAGGCTGAGATAGCAGAGATGAGTCAAGTTCCATATGCTTCCGCTATAGGCTCGATCTTGTATGCTATGACTTGTGCTCGTCCTGATGTGGCCTTTGCATTGAGCATTGTCAACAGATATCAAGGGAATCTTGGCAAGGATCACTGGACTGCGGTAAAGAACATTTCAAGTAAATGCGTAGGACTAAGGACTGGGTCCTTACCCTCGGTGGGAGTGATGACTTGAGAGTAGTAGGGTATAGTGATGCTAGCTTCCAGACTGATAGGGATAATTTCCGCTCTCAGTCAGGCTGCGTTTTTACCTTAAACGGGGGATCAATTTCTTGGAAAAGTTCCAAGCAGGAGACAATGGCTGATTCAACTTGCGAATCAGAGTATATAGCGGCAAGCGAGGCAGCAAAGGAGGCTATATGGCTAAAGAAATTCATTGGAGACCTTGGAGTTGTACCAGGTATAAGGGAGCCTATGGAGATTTTCTATGACATCAATAGTACGGTTGCCTTAGCCAAGGATCCGAGAGATCATGGCAGATCCAGAAACATTGTCATAAAATATCACTTCATCAGACATCGAATAGAAGAATGACTCCTCGTGGCAAAGAGGGTATCATCGGATGAGAACCCAGCAGATCCCCTCACGAAGGGACTAAGTAGGGTTAAGCATCTTCAGCATGCAAGACACATAGGGCTAAAGGATGATATTAGTTTTGGAAATTAGATAGTTTTTGAAATTTGTAAAGTGTAATTGACATTTGATGATGAATAAAAGTTGTTGTTTATTTATGAGTAAAGTGTTGCTATCTTTTGTCAATCGTTTACTATCATTTAATTTTTGCATGTTTTGACTTCCAGAATAATTATGTTATGGTATATCATATTATTCTAATTCTCCACAGTCGGTCATATGTTGGAAGTAGATATGAATCAAGACTTTCATGAAGCCGGCTTGTAGATGTCTAAGGTGTTGTACATATCAAGAGTTGCTGCAACATTCATGAGTACTCATAAGTTTTGAGTATTGGATTCAACCCACACTCACTTGTATCACTTCATGCAATTTATCTCGAGTGATCGTGAGACGGTAATATCATGTAAGTCTTCAAACCTAGAGATATGAGTTGTTGACTATGAGTTGGTTATACATTGATTGTACGAAAACGCATTGGTAACTTGATGTTATAAAACGTGCCTTTGTGTATAATTCAACAAGTAGTAGAACAAGCATATGAGTCGAAGTTTACCTGTTCCTTCTTGGATTAGAAGCGCTATCTGGGCCCCTCGATGATTTTGTTGTGACCTATGTATCGGGACCGATCAGAACTAAATTGACGTGTTCGATTAAGTTCTATGTCAAACAAATTGGAAATCGGGAAACAAACTGATGGACAATAAGTAAGACATTGTTCCATGTATTTGTCCGGCTGATATCTAGAACAGAGGATTTTATGATCCCTTATGTAAAATGGCGCTTCATAGTTCAATAGAGTTTTAAGAGCTACGATTGTCGGTCGGTTCCTGAAGTCATAATTGCAACTATAGTTATTAGACTTATCCAAGTGGGAGACTGTTGGATAAGGTGTCTAAGTCCATAACTATATTTGAGATATACTTGACCCGACCCGGCATGGTCCATTTGGGTTGCACTTCACCCGAACAATTTATATGGATAATCTTTTGAGAATAGTATAAGTTATGATTTATTAATATATTATAAGTTCTAATATATGAATATGAAATCATATTATTTAATTAGTATTGATCTAAACTTAATTTAGAATTAATTTGGTGATCAAAAGTGTGACTAATTAAATATGGACTTTTGTATTTGTATAGTGTGGGCTAATGCTTATTTAGAATGGGCTAGGCTTGCATGGTAAGTCCATGGATAGTCTATGGAGCTTTAACCCATGGATCTCATGGAAATGAAAGGTCATGGGTATTAAGGGTTTACATGGATGTAACCCTAATCCACCACACTATATAAAGGAGTCATTGGCACTTGAAATTGCACTAGTTTTTGTGTGAGAACTAAGGGTGGTCGATTTCTAGAAGTGTTCTGCTATTCTCTCAAGTTTTCAAGGTTTGTGGTGATTTGTGACTACCATTTGAGGCATCCACATTATTGGTGCTAGGCTCTCAAACTCCAAGCAATCAACCACTACTAAAAGGTATGCAACTCTACTAGCTTATTATATTTCAAAGTTCCCTATGCCATGCTAGTTAGGTTATGAACCTTGGAAAAACAAATTTGCATGTATTTTAGTAAAACATAGATCGAAGGTTTCTAGGGTTGCATGTACACCTTAGGAGTGTTAGAATGCTCAAAACCCATCAGTATGCAAGCCCTACTTGGATATATTCGTGATTGTATTTATCGACGATATCCTAATATACTCACGAACCAAGGAAGAGCATGGGAAACATCTACGGATGATCTCAAAATTATTAAGGAAAGAAAATTTGTGTGCAAAAACTCTCTAAATGTGAATTTTGGATTAGAGAAGTACACTTTTTAGGGCGTGTAGTTAGTGAGAAATTAATTCATGTTGATCCTTCCAAGATTGAAGTTGTGAAGTACTAGGAAGCACCCAAGACACCAACCGAAGTGCGTCAATACCTAGGTCTCGCAGAATATTATCAGAGACTCATAGAAAACTTCTCCCGAATAGCCAAGCCTCTCACAACATTAACGCAAAAGGAGACAAAAAAATTTTGGGGAGACAAACAAGAAGTTGCTTTCCAAAAGCTAAAGGAAATGATGTGTAGTGCACCAATACTATTCCTTCCAGAAGGCACCAAAGATTTCCTCGAGTATTGCAATGCTTCGTATCAAGGATTAGGATGTATATTGATGTAGAAAGAGAAAGCCATAGCTTACGCCTCACGACTACTCAAGGTGTATGAGAACAACTACACCACCCATTATTTGGAGTTGCAAGTTGTAGCTTTTGCACTGAAAATATGGCGTCATTACCTTTATGGAAAAAAAAATTAACATCTACACGGATCACAAGAATCTTCAGCATATCTTCAATCAAAAGGAGCTCAACATGACACAACGAAGATGGTTAGAGTTGCTGAACGATTATGAATGTGAGATATGTTATCATCCAGGAAAATCAAGTGTAGTGGCTGATTCTTTAAGTTGAAAGGAGTGAGTCAAACCCCAAAGATTTAAAGCAATCACCATGACTATCCAGTCTAATCTGACCATAGAGATTCTGGAATGTTCAAACGAATGCTCACATGGGAGAAAACATGAGCACCTAAGATCTGCAAGGAATGAAAAAGCAACTTGAAGTTAAGGAAAATGGAGCGAGATATTTCATGAACCAAAATTTGGTGATACTAGGAAGCTAGTCATGATTGAAGCTCATAATACGAGATATTCCATACACCCCGGGAGTAGTCTGTGATATCCCAAAGTTTACGGTTATTTAAAATTTTTTTATTTATGCTTATTTTAAAATCAGAGTATCCTTACTAAAGAACAATGTTGCGGAATTTTGTTCCCAGAAAACATGATAAAGGTTTTATCAAAGCATTTCCAAAAAATATATTTGTTTATATTAAAACATTGGGATGTCATCGTCAATACAGAAACATAAGCATAAACAGACCTTACATTCTTTTACACTACTGATTTACATCTCCTTTAATCTCTCAGTGTAATGTAGCTTCATATCGACACCTATGATACAAATAAATTGAGTGGGTCAGGTTGGGAAACCTGGTGAGTACGTAGGGTTTGCAACCCACAATAATAAAGTTATTATGTTTAATCATCAAACAATAAACCCAATTACTCATCTCCATTATCTTATTTATTCTTAAGTATATTCGCTAAGAATCATATATTCCTCATTATTTATTTATAAGGATTGTTCTAAGGAATACGCACGAAGTCCATCATTGCCAGGGTTTATATAACAGACACTAAGTCCATATTTGTCAGAGTTCATCTAACAGGCGCTAAGTCCATAGCTGTCAGGGTTTATCTCATTTATTGACAATATTATTTTAGGGAGTCCACCCGCAATACATGTCAATGGGTTTTTAAAGTACACCGACTGATCAAATCGTTCACAACACCTACAGGTTGCGAGCCTGCTAGTGTTCCACTGGACTGTCTAGAATAGTCCGTGGTTGTCATCTATACTCTGCTAAATGATGGGGCCATCGCTTGGGTCATCGCTTCTCACTATCTTTTACCACTCATATATCATCTCTCATCATTCATCTCATTTTTCATCGCTCATCATTCATCTCATCTTTAATCTACCCATCTTTTACCCATCATAATTATAGGTATAAAATACATATACAGTTTAAAACAATTAAAACATGTATATTTTTGTTCATCCAGCATAAATATTAAGTACATAGATAATATGCACACATAGCACGTAATTGGTATTAAATACTTCATATCTATGTGTAAGATGAAAGTAACTATGCATTCACTTGTTAAAGTGATGACTCCAAACTCGGACAGCGCTCCGCTTCTTAACAATATAATTTCTTTCGACGAAACCTAGTATTATTACCACTAGATTTTAGTCTAATGTTTCTCGTGACTAATTATTAGTCTTATTATTATTATTTATATAAGTGTTAGACAATACTTTTCAACCACTATGTACAGACACGGGCCAGACATGAAACACCGGAGGGCATGAGCATTTTGGCATTAAAGCACTTCTGAAATCCAGCAATCCAGACGGCCCTTCAAATCGGATTCCCCGTACCGTGAGTAGTTAAAAAGAAATTATAACGAAACTTATATAAGTCATAATACTAGCCCATATATTCATTATAAGTTCATAATAATGATACTAAGTTTAAACATAAGCTATACTTGAAGTAGGGTAAGCATAACTTACTTACAAGGGGGTTTTAGCTAGGAGTCGGACTCTGCAGGGGCAGAACTTTGTCGCTGAATCTTTCTAAGAATAATTCTTGCAGTGCTTCAACACTCACCTTAATATACTAAAACTACAGAAAGAGAAGTCGAATCACGAGGGACCGAAATGTTCGGTGTATAAGAAGAGAAAGACTCTTGAATCAAGAGAATGGTGCAAGAAATATAAGAGCTTAGAGTCTCTTATTTATAGTAATTGAATTTTCAAAAATTACCATCTATAGTTACTTAATGACCTTATAGTTATATAAATGACTAAACATCCCTTTATAATACTATTGTAAATAGATTTAACAATATTTGTACTAAACTAATGTCGAAAGTACTCACCACTAGTCTTATAACGACCGCGTCGTCGATACCTTTCTAATGACATATACATACGTATATATATATATATATATATATATATATATATATATATATATATATATATATACGTATATATGATTTATACTTTATTTTAATACGTAAATATGCTATTATAACTTATAACTCATTCATACGAACTCCGTTTTTTACGTTCTTTATATCCACGCGTAGCTATCGACGAGATCTACAACTTTCATTTAGACTCTGTCGGCTAATTTTGACTTTATTTTTTTGTCCATATTTCTATAAAATTAAATGATTTTGCAAAAACCATAACTCTCTCATACGGACTCCGTTTTGACATTCTTTTCTCAAAATTCCTATTTTAAGGAGTACTACGATTTTTGTTTTGGTGGCATTAGCTAAAAGTCAACCATTCTCTTCGTAGCTTTTTACGTCACACATTCCTTGTGCGCGGCTGAGTTTTATATCTTATAAAAATCATATCTAATTCATACGGGTTCGAATTTCGACGAAATTTATATTTTCGGGATCGGGAAGACATGTACTTTCTATATATATATATATATATATATATATATATATATATATATATATATATATATATATATATATATATATATATATATATATATATATATATATATATATATATATATATATATATGTTTTGGCGCACTTATTTTTACGATTTACGGACGATTCTATATTATAATAATCATGAAACATATAGTATTCATATAATTCTTCTTTATTACATCAAATAGGTTACAATTGTTGATCCTAACTATTTCTTTGGTCAAGATAATTTATCCTAGATAATCTTCTATAAAAAAAATCATTTTTAACGCTTATTATATCTTAGTTGACTAGCCCGAATCTGCGGGTGTTATATTTATCTCCCCCTTAGGATGATTACGTCCCGGAATCATCAACA
Source organism: Lactuca virosa (assembly GCF_052849685.1). Lineage (NCBI taxonomy): Eukaryota > Viridiplantae > Streptophyta > Magnoliopsida > Asterales > Asteraceae > Lactuca > Lactuca virosa. The sequence continues at coordinate 249,802,099 of NC_136434.1, forward strand.
AAACATGGCTTGTATAATGACTCTGTACATTTCCTTTCCATCCTGGGTGGTAATCGTAACTCTTATGTCCTTTAAAATGAGTATCTAACTCTAGGACTCCTTGACTGCTGGAAGTGCGCAATCATGCATCCGCTCTTTATCCTTTGTTGGACTTTAAATCGTAACCTTCGAGTTACAAACTCTGCTCCTTCATAACCATACTTAAATTAAGATAAGTTCTTTACTTCGATTACCGTAATAGACCGATGGGTCATGTTCTAATGACATCTCGTCGTATGATGTAACGCTTAGACTCAGGTCTTTTAGAGTCAAATTCCAGAATGGAAGATACCATCCTTCATGTTCTAATGTGATATAATCACATTCTAGCACGTAGCATTTGTAGCTACAAGCTTTTTACTTTAACGGCGATCGCGATACTTCTATTGATCGCTTCGATTATCTTTTACTTCAATCTTTTGGCTTAAATCAGATGCTAAATCGAACTTGGTTATCTGAAGCACGTACAATACTTATCTTAGCCGAACTCGATTTGATATAACCACTAGGGTCAAAATAATAATCATCTTCTTAGTTATTACCGAATCGATCGTAACGACAGACATGAACAAAACGAAATCAATTACTGTAACAAACCGTTATTTCAAACCCATGTAATAATGTAGGTCAATTTGTAGTTCTTTTTAAAACAATAAAGAGAAATTTTAGCATACTGTGTATATTTACATAATTGACCCTCAAAAATAAATTATTAAACAATCTCGATTGGGATGAACCATGTGATAGAGATTGTAACAAGATTTCCAAAAACATAAAGAACACTAAAATCCGAGTCATAACGAAGAAGTTATGACCAACCGAAGATCCGCGACAAAACCGGCAAAACATTGTTCAGTGTAAAAACTGAATTTTCAATAAAAGGATTTTTAGCCTTAACAATCTAAATGAAAGTTGTAGTTTATGTTAAACCGAGAACTTTCATAAAAAGAACGTCAAAACCTGACTTCGTATGAGGAAGTTACGATTTTTCTAAGTTTCAGTATAGTAGTGTACAGCTAAAAACTCAAAATAAAGATTGAGTGATTTTTAGTCGACACAACCTAAACGAGAATTGAAGGTCTCGTCAATAGTAGTACAACGGTAAACAGACAGACAAAAACGGACGTCGGATGAAGAAGTTATAAATTTTTAACGGATAACCTGTCCCGATCTGTTAAAAATATTAATATTAAAAATAATTTCAAAATCAGCTGACGAAGTCTAAACGAAAGTCGTAGAGTATGATTTTACCTACGCGTGCATATAAAGAACGTCGAAAACGGAGCTCGTATGCGAAAGTTATGATTTTCACAAGTTTTTGGCACAAAAATCAAGAAATATTGAAAATCGGGCAATTTCGCAAGGCTGACCTTCGGCCACGTCACCTCGCATGCGAGGCCTCCACGTGTCACCTTCTGATTGAACCGCAGTCTCGTGTGGCGCCTTCTGATTCGACCAAGTCTGCGATCCACTTACCTTCCGACACCCTCGCAGGAGACACCCCCGGACACCCCTCGGACGCCCCCTCGGACACATGCCTTCTTCCCATTGGACCGAAGTCCGGTCCAGTCCGAAGCCAACACCTCCGAGCCACCTGTCCGAAGCAACCTCCTTTCTTCGCCACCTGTCCGAACACGCGGCAGCCTCGCATAGCTTCAGATCCGAGGCTTCGGCCTATATAAGGCATGCGAGGGCTTCCGAGAATTTTACACTTTTCACCCCAAATTTCACACACTTTCATATTTTTCACTTCCACAAACTTATATACAACCCCTAAAGCCCCGGTATCAAGTCTCAAACCCTAAGCAAGCCTCGAAGCCCCAAGATTCCCGAGAAGTTAACCTCTCTCCAGTCGAAACTCTGCCCGATTTGAGTCGGTTTTTCGTCAAATAAACTCCTTTCCGGGAAACGAAACACTGTCCGAATCACCACCTATCATGTGAGTTCATACCCCCGTATTTTCATAATTTCTACTGTTTTGAAGGGGGGGGGGAATACAAGCATAACACAAGAACTTTGTGTTATAAAATCATGATTTCAAATCATGATAAAACGACATTAAATCATCAAAAATACTCAAAACATTAAACTCTTTTATAAACTTATATTTTTCCCCAAAATTCATATTTGTATATATATATATATATATATATATATATATATATATATATATATATATATATATATATATATATATATATATATATATATATATATGTATATAAATAAGATTTAAAAGGCTTAGGACTGATAACTCATTCTGGGTCCTTTTCCTTGTTTGGATGTGGGCTTATAGTACCGGTTATTTGTCCGGTTGTCGTTTAAATACCGATTCAGAAAGTACATATAAATTATAATAGGTATAATTTATGATACATCGAACAATAATTCATGATTCAAGTATACTAGAATACACTGTTTTACAAGAAACAAGGGTTTTGATTCAGAACAAACCAAGGGTTTACACTTGTCAAATGCATGTTCGAAATACTAATTCAAGAACATACTGTCAATCATTTATTTCAGAATGATTGGGTTTTCATGAATAATATACATGTAAGGTTTATATGCTTTTTATGAGACATTCAATTCAGGTTGTTTAATTCATTTTAGACAACCAAGGTAAACTCCTGACATTATAACCAAAATGTCCAGCCCGACGATCGAAACAAGTTGTGTGTAGATCTATATCGGGATTGACAACCCCACACTCAGGCTGCTAGCTACAGTCAGGCATACACGCCAATGAGTGACAATTGTTATCAACAGTTTAAACGCCCACAAAGCGTTTGTTTCAGGCCATCCTGTCATAGTATGGTTATAATAACTCATTAAAAAGATATTAACAATACGTTAGTGTATAAACAACTAAACGAAAGTACACCTTCAAACTACCAGTTTACAGAATACAAACTACAATGGTTCAATACAGTTTTCAATAATAGCTGGTGGAGCCAGGCACACTCTCAGTTACAAGTTTTACATAAAGGAATACAAATACAAAACATTGATTTACAAAGAGAACGGTTTTATGGGAATAAAACTACTTTTCATATACAACAGAAAATATAGGATTTTCTGGGACAGTTTTACGTATGCTAGATACAGAGACACCCTTTCAAACATAAACACTTATGCACTCGCTCAACTTTATGTTGATACTCTCTTTTCAAATTACTTGTATTCTCAGGGAAATAAAACACAGGTACTCCCCGAGCTTTTTGAGAAGGTGGAGCTATGTTGAGTCATATCTTCTTCTGTATAACTATTTTGGTTCAATATACAATGATTGAACACATGTAAATACTTATACTTTTTAAGTACAATGGTTGTTTGTACTTTGATTACTATGATGCATGTGTTGTGATACTACAATTGAAGTCCTCCACCCCCAGACGTTTCTTCCGTCTGGTTTGGGGGTGTGACAGATTGGTATCAGAGCATTGTTTATAGTGAACTCAGTATATCAATCCATAAAAGATATACAAACTATAAATACATCGGGGCTAGGAGCTCTGACTACAAGTATACTTTTTAAAGATTTAAGTACTTTTACAAGAAGTATACTAACACTCATACCTACAAGTACAGTATCACAGTCATAAGAATTTAAAAGTATTTGGATGTTGAACACTATAGTCAAACCTGGGCAGTTATGTAATTATATCTGGAATTAATATAGTCTGATCAACTATATTGATTTGAGATATGACCAACATGTGTTTGGGAGTGATAGTAGTGTTGCGACATGTCTAAAACTTACCATACATATTCAGAAGAACTATAGAACAGAACACAAAGATTAAAATGCTACAGAGAGTATTTTACTAACCTTACTTCTAATACAGATGCTATGGCTGAACCCAATTTACCAGGGGACCCCTACAATCCACCAAATGCAAGCTGGATCTCAGACTCAGATGAAGAACCCTTTCAGGATAGCGAATCAAGTGGTACGGATACAGAGCCACAAGTCTGCAACCCTGGGGAGCGTCCCCTGAGACAAGATGAAGCTGAACCCATACCTAAGTGGGGCCAATACATAAACCATTGGACTCGACAAGACGGCCAACGCCCTCCTTACGGAATGGCACGAGGTTTCTATAGCGTCTCTAGAGGAGGAACAGCTGATATAGCTCTTCCAGTTATAGTAAACCGAATAGCCCGGCAATTCGATCAATCAAGGATTTCGATTAATCGAATCCTTCAAGTGAATACGGTTGCGCAGGCTAACATTGCAGATATCCTTCGTCTTGACGAAATGCAGGATGACACCCAACACCATACTGAAGCCCTTCAAAGGAAACTCAATGCTGCTCAATCAGAGATAAGAGAATTGAGGGAGCATCAAGCTGCCCAAGAAAAGCACTGGAAAGCACAAGACGAAGCGGAACCCAGCAACTGTCGTAGCAACCACCGCAAGTAGTGTTCGCACTACTTCTACTTTCTACTTTCTATATCGAATGTATATATTACTTTTCATAATATGTACAAAACCAAGTATTAATAAAATAATAAACACTTTACTTCAACAAGAGTTAGTACAATTCTCATAAACATCCTATTCCAAAGTTTTGGATCACAGAAATGTTCTAGTGTTATTTTTCATGCTTTCAATACGACCGCGGAAATTTTATTTTTGGTAGGTCGGTTTGATGTCGACGTTTTCTCAGTATTGGGGTATATTATAGTCCTGCTTTAAGGTCAAGTTTTCCGGACCTTATGTACTTAATATACCAATACAATCGACATGTACATTCATACTCTTTGAAAAAAATAACCATTCAATTTCATATTATCCTGTTGCAAGTTGTACTTGCAGTGGATTTCTATTTCCAATTCTTTACAAGATTCACGTTGAATTAAGTGTTTCGTTCAGAGATATCAAATTCATATTCATTCTTGATATCTTACCATCTTTTGTCTTTTAACTATTATAGAAAAGATGCCTCCTCGTAGAAATCCACGACATGTCAATGAAGCACCGACGCCACCACCACCTCCTCAATTCGACCCCGCTATGATCCAAGCGGCGGTCACGGCGGCTGTAGCGGCTTCCATGGTTCATATTAATACTCCTGGTGCTAGTGGGTCGGGAGCTGGTGCACGTCCTTCTAACCATGGTGAAGGTCATGAGCACTCGCGAGAATGCACTTATAAAGACTTCTCGAACGCCAAATCTAGGACCTTTAATGGAACTGGAGGTGTGATGGTTTTAAGGCAGTGGATTGAGAAGACAGAAGCAATCTTTGAAATTTGCTCCTCTTCGGAGGGTAGCAAAGTTAAATTTGCTGCCTGTACTTTTCAGATAGGGCCCTAACATGGTGGAATGGCCATGTTAAGTCACTAACTTTGGTAGTGGCTAATTCGATGAACTGGGAGAACTTAAAAGCCATGCTAATGCGGGAATACTGTCTGCGCGGAGAAATTCAAAAACTTGAGCAGGAGTTCAGGGGTCTCATCATGGCCGGTGCAGACATAACAACTTACACGAATCGATTCTGTGACTTGGCGATTCTGTGTCCTGAAATTGTTGCTCTAGAGAGAAAAAAGATTGAAAGGTATATTTGGGGACTGTCGCCCCAGATACAGGCAAGTGTCATTGCCTCTAGGCCTGTTACCTTTGACAGTGCCAAGGAATTGGCACAGTCACTTATTGACCACGGAAATCGTCAAAATTTTGTGGTTACTGCTCCAGAACAACCTAAGGAGAACAACAACAACAACAAGAAGAAGGTTTGGAACAAGAGGAAGGGAAAATCTCCTCTGGAACATTCAAAGAAGCAACAAGTAGTGGCAGTCCATGCTACTACTGTACCTACTACCATACCTACTGTACTTGATGCTGTCCCTAATAACCTTGCACCAACTAAGCCCTATGCAGGTAACCTCCCTAAATGCAACAAGTACAATTTTCACCACCACGAAAATTGCCAAGAAATGCAGTGACGTAACTGCAACAGGAAAGGGCATATTGCCCGATTCTGTAGAATACCACCCCAACCACATAACCAAGTACCTGCCGTTGGAGTAGGTCGAGCATGTACCAATGCGATGATGTGGGGCATTTCAAGAAAGATTGTCCAAAAGCTGGAAATGCCGGTGGAGTTGGGAGGATTCTAGCCCTGGGTCATGAGGAAGTGGTGGCAGACCCTGCAGTGGTCACGGGTACGTTCCTTCTCAACAATACTTATGCATGCATTCTATTTGATTGTGGTGCCGAGAGGAGCTTCGTGAGCCATAATTTTAAACATCTACTAAATCAAAACTCCCAACCACTAAATGAAATGTTTACAGTAGAAATGGCTAACGGGAAATCCGAATCCACCAATGATATATACATAGGATGTACCCTTAACTTGAATGACTTGTCTTTTCCAATAGACCTTATGTCGGTCTCTATCAAAAGTTTTGACATCATAATAGGTATTGGTTGTGCCCCAACCATGCCGACATCCTATTCTATGAAAGAGCTATTCGTTTGAACTTACCAACTAATGAAACTCTTATTATCTATGGCGACAAACCCCGAACGAACCTTCAGATCATTTCTTGCATCAAGGCACATAAATACCTTCGCAAGGAGTACTGTGCATTCTTAGCTCACGTCGTAGACAAAAAGCAAGAAGTGAAAGATATCGCGAGCATTCCAGAGGTCTGCAACTTTCCCGATATTTTTCCCGATGATCTTCCAGGAGTACCTCCCGAACGACAAGTCGAATTCCGAATCGACTTAATCCCTGGAGCTACCCCTGTAGCCAAATCCCCCTATCGTCTTGCACCTTCTGAAATGCAAGAATTATCCAGCCAGCTTAACGAACTCCTTAGCAAAGGTTTCATAAGACTAAGCTTCTCACCTTGGGGAGCACCGGTTTTGTTCTTAAAGAAGAAGGATGGATCATTCCGCATGTGCATAGACTACCGCGAGCTGAATAAACTTACCATCAAGAATCGATATCCTCTGCCTCGCATTGACGATCTGTTCGAGCAACTTCAAGGTGCGAACTACTTCTCGAAAATAGACTTAAGATCCGGGTATCACCAGTTACGGATTTTGGAGGAAGACATTCCCAAGACCGCGTTTAGAACTCGTTATGGTCATTACGAGTTTATAGTGATGTCATTCGGATTGACAAATGCACCTGCTGCGTTCATGGATCTAATGAACAGAGTGTGTCGTCTATTCCTGGACAAATTATTCATAGTCTTCATCGACGACATCCTTATCTACTCAAGAAGCAAAGAGGAACATGACCAACATCTTCGTCAAGTATTACAAACCCTTAGGACAGAAAAACTCTATGCAAAGTTTTCAAAGCGCAAATTTTGGATTTGGAAGGTTGAATTCCTAGGTCACGTGGTCAGTTCCGAAGGAATACACGTGGACCCTTCCAAAATCAAAGCAATTGAAAACTGGCCAGCACCCAAAACACCTACAGAAATCCGACAATTCTTAGGTCTTGCTGGCTACTATCGCAGATTCATCCAAAATATCTCCCGAATCACTAAACCGCTTACCACCCTGACGCAAAAGGGTGTAACTTTTAGTTGGGGAGAGAAGCAAGAAACAACATTCCAAACGCTCAAACAAGCCTTGTGCAGTGCACCGATCTTGTCTCTACCCGAAGGGACAGAAGACTTTGTAGTGTACTGTGATGCTTCAAATCAAGGGCTTTGGTGTGTACTTATGCAAAGAGGAGAGGTTATCTCCTACGCCTCATGACAACTTAAGACGCATGAAGTCAACTATACAACACACGACCTTGAACTAGGAGCGGTGGTGTTTACTCTGAAGATCTGGAGACATTACCTATATGGCACGAAATGCACAATATTCACGGACCATAAAAGTCTCCAGCATATCTTCAATCAAAAAGAGCTGAACATGAGACAACGACGATGGGTGGAGCTACTGAACGACTACGAATGTGAAATTCTTTATCACCCTGGTAAAGCAAACGTAGTAGCTGATGCCCTTAGCAGAAAAGAATACTCGGGACGCTGAGTAAAGTCGTTGACCATGACAATCCATTCACATCTGTCCACACAGATCAAAGAAGCTCAACTTGAAGCCCTGAAACCTGAAAACGTGGCAAGTGAAACTCTGAGAGGAATGGATAAGAACTTTGAAATCAAGGATGATGGAGTCTATTATTTCATGAACCGGATCTGGACACCAAAGTACGGTGGTTACAGAGACGTGGTTATGAATGAAGCACACAAAACCTGATACTTCATTCATCCAGGTTCAGACAAGATGTATCTGGACCTTAAGAAACTATATTGGTGGCCTAACATGAAGGCCGAAATCGCTACCTTTGTGGGCAAGTGCCTTACTTGTGCCAAAGTCAAGGTAGAGTAGCAAAAACCTTTAGGTTTATTACAACAACCTGAAATCCCTGAATGGAAGTGGGAGAGGATTACAATGGATTTCATAACCAAATTACCCAAGACTTCGGGTGGTTATGATACTATTTAGGTAATCGTCGACAGATTAACCAAATCCGCACACTTCTTGCCAATAAAAGAAGCCGACAAGATGGAGAAACTAACCAGAACTTACCTCAGGGATATTGTTAGACTGCATGGTGTACCAATATCTATTATTTCGGACCGAGATAGTAGATTCACTTCTCGTTTCTAGCAGTCTTTACATGAGTACAGCCTACCATCCACAAACCGACGGACAAAGTGAGAGGACGATTCAAACATTAGAAGACATGTTGCGATCTTGCGTGATAGACTTTGGAAAGGCATGGGATATTCATTTACCCCTTGTTGAATTCTCTTATAACAATAGTTATCACACTAGCATAAAGGCTGCTCCATTCGAAGCCCTCTATGGCCGCAAGTGCAGATCCCCTCTGTGTTGGGCTGAAGTGGGTGACACGCAGCTGGCTAGAGGTCAAACTCCTGACAGTGCTCTCACTGGTCCGGAAATTATTCGAGAAACTATAGAGAAAATCGTACAAATTCGGGAGCGACTTAAAGCTTCCAGAGATAGACAAAAAAGCTACGCTGACAAAAGGAGAAAACCCTTGGAATTCCAGGTTGGTGACCGCATCTTGTTAAAGGTCTCACCCTGGAAGGGCATGATACGCTTTGGAAAGCGTGACAAATTGAATCCAAGGTACATAGGACCATTCGAAATTCTTGCTAGAATCGGTCCTATAGCTTTCAAACTTCGACTACCCCAAGAACTATATAACATTCATCCTATCTTCCACGTTTCGAACTTGAAAAAGTGTCTATCCGACGAGACTCTTGTAATCCCACTCGAGGAAATCGAGTTAAACGAGAGCCTCAACTTTGTGGAAGGACCCGTAGAGATTCTAGACAGGGAAGTTAAGAAAACCAAACAAATCTGTATCCCGATAGTGAAGGTTCGCTGGAATGCAAAACGGGGATCTGAATTCAGTTGGGAACAGGAGGATCAAATGCAACAGAAATATCCACATCTTTTTCCCTAGTCTATCTGTAATGCTAATTTTGGGACGAAATTTTCTCTAACGGGGGGATAATGTAACAAACCGTTATTTCAAACCTATGTAATAATGTAGGTCAATTTGTAGTTCTTTTTAAAACAATAAAGAGAAATTTTAGCATACTGTGTATATTTACATAACTGACCCTCAAAAATAAATTATTAAACAATCTCGATTGGGATGAACCAAGTGATAGATATTGTAACAAGGTTTCCAAAAACATAAAGAACACTAAAATCCGAGTTATAACGAAGAAGTTATGACCAACCGAAGATCACCGGCAAAACCGGCAAAACATTGTTCAGTGTAAAAACTGGATTTTCAATAAAAGGATCTTTAGCCTTAACAATCTAAATGAAAGTTGTAGTTTATGTTAAACCGAGAACTTTCATAAAAAGAACGTCAAAATCTGACTTCGTATGAGGTAGTTACGATTTTTCTAAGTTTTAGTATAGCAGTGTACAGCTAAAAACTCGAAATAAAGATCGAGTGATTTTTAACCGACACAACCTAAACGAGAATTGAAGGTCTCGTCAATAGTAGTACAACGGTAAAAAGACAGACAAAAACGGACGTCGGATGAAGAAGTTATGAATTTTTAACAGATTTCCTGTCCCGATCTGTTAAAAATAATAATATTAAAAATAAAGTCAAAATCAGCCGACGAAGTCTAAACGAAAGTTGTAGAGTATGATTTTACCTACGCGTGCATATAAAGAACATCGAAAACGAAGCTCGTATGCGAAAGTTATGATTTTTGCAAGTTTTTGGCACAAAAATCAAGAAATATTGAAAACCAGACAATTTCGCAAGGCTGACCTTCGGCCACGTCACCTCGCATGCGAGGCCTCCACGTCTCACCTTCTGATTGGACCGCAGTCTCGCGTGGCGCCTGCTGATTCGACCAAGTCTGCGGTCCACTTACCTTCCGACACCCTCGCAGGAGACACCCCCTCGAACACATGCCTTCTTCTCATTGGACCGAAGTCCGATCCAGTCCGAAGCCAACACCTCCGAGCCACCTGTCCGAAGCAACCTCCTTCCTTCGCCACCTGTCCGAAGCAACCTCCTTCCTTCGCCACCTGTCCGAAGACGCGGCAGCCTCGCATAGCTTCGGATCCGAGGCTTCGGCCTATATAAGGCATGCGAGGGCTTCCAAGAATTTTACACTTTTCACCCCAAATTTCACACACTTTCATATTTTTCACTTCCACAAACTTATATACAACCCCTAAAGCCCCGGTATCAAGTCTCAAACCCTAAGCAAGCCTCTAAGCCCTGAGATTCCCGAGAAGTTAACTTCTCTCCAGTCGAAACTCTGCCCGATTTGAGCCGGTTTTTCGTCAAATAAACTCCTTTCCGGGAAACGAAACGCCGTCCGAATCACCACCTATCATGTGAGTTCATACCCCCGTATTTTCATAATTTCTATTGTTTTGAAGGGGGAGGGGGAATACAAGCATAACACAAGAACTTTGTGTTATAAAATCATGATTTCAAATCATGATAAAATGACATTAAATCATCAAAAATACTTAAAACATAGTTATTTGTCTGAGTGTCGTTTAAATTTTACTTATATATTAAATTGTATATGTATATAAATATAAAAGTTATTTCATCAGTTCAAATACCTTTGTAACATGTTGAACAAGGGATTACATGCAAACATAGTTAAATACCGATTCAGAAAGTACATATAAATTATAATAGGTATAATTTATGATACATAGAAAAATAATTCATGATTCAAGTATACTAGAATACACTGTTTTACAAAAAACAAGGGTTTTGATTCAGAACAAACCAAGGGTTTACACTTGTCAAATACATGTTCAGAATACTAATTCAAGAACATATTGTCAATCATTTATTTCAGAATGATTGGGTTTTCATGAATAATATACATGTAACGTTTATATGCTTTTTATGAGACATTCAATTCAGGTTGTTTAATTCATTTTAGACAACCAAGGTAAACTCCTGACATTATAACCAGAATCTCCAGCCCGGGGATCGAAACAAGTTGTGTGTAGATCTATATCGGGATTGACAACCCCGCACTCAGGCTGCTAGCTACAGTCAGGCATACACGCCAATGAGTGGCAATTGTTATCAACAGTTTAAACGCCCACAAAGCGTTTGTTTCAGGCCATCCTGTCATAGTATGGTTATAATAACTCATTAAAAAGATATTAACAATACGTTAGTGTATAAACAACTAAACGAAAGTACACCTTTAAAGTACCAGTTTACAGAATACAAACTACAATTGTTCAATACAGTTTTCAATAACAGCTGGTGGAGCCAGGCACACTCTCAGTTACAAGTTTTACATAAAGGAATAGAAATACAAAACATTGATTTACAAAGAGAACGGTTTTATGGGAATAAAACTACTTTTCATATACAACAGAAAATATAGGATTTTCTGGAACAGTTTTACATATGCTAGATACAGAGACACCCTTTCAAACATAAACACTTATGCACTCACTTAACTTTATGTTGATACTCTCTTTTCAAATTACTTGTATTCTCAGGGAAATAATACACAGGTACTCCCCGAGCTTTTTGAGAAGATGGAGCTATGTTGAGTCATATCTTTTGTTGTATAACTATTTTGGTTTAATATACAATGATTGAACACATGTAAATACTTATACTTTTTAAATACAATGGTTGTTTGTACTTTGATTACTATGATGCATGTGTTATGATACTACAATTGAAGTCCTCCACCCCCGGACGTTTCCGCCGTCTGGTTTGGGGGTATGACAATTACTAGCGCCTTGCTAACCTTGTGACTTTCCCTGATCGAAGTATGAGTCCTGTGCCTCCGGTAGTATAGGCCTCTACTACCATTCACACTTACTCATACTCGTCCCAAGTATTGTCTCACAGTTTTCCAATTCCCCATACAAGAAAATCACATAACAACTTAACACACCAGATAATAAAACCATGGTTTATATTACTTCTTGAAACGATTACACACATGTTCAAGTTTAACCTATATCATGCCTCTAATAGGCTACACCAATGGATACTATCTGCATGGCTACTTCATTTCTTGATCTTGGGATATAAAGTCCTCACTTATGATTCCTTGCGATGTTATTTGCTTCATCAAGGATCATGTGGAATGCCCTTGGCTTTGGCGGTGCATTTTGGCCTTGTTGCTTCATTTTTCTTTGGGCAGTCTCTAGAAATATTCCCTTCTTTGTTACATCCAAAACATACCTTCTTTTTGAATGTGCACTCATTGGCGTAATGCCCAGACTTTCCACACTTGAAACATGTCACCTCTTCGCCACATTTTCCCAAGTGTTTCTTCTTGCACTTATCGCACCATCTTGCTTAACCTCCTCCTCCTCCTCCAGACTTTGAGAATTTTCTCTCCTTGTTGGACTTTGAAGATCCTTCAAACTTCCTCTTTTCGCCAACTTTAGCTCTCTCCAAACCCTTTTCCCTTATTTGGGTCTCAACATTCCTGGTTGCCCATACGGCGGCTTTCAAAGTGGTTGCTTGTTTAACCGTTGGACCAAATTCTGCTGGTAATCCATTGCCAAACGTTTTCACCTTGGAGAGTTCAGTTGGAACTACGTAAGGAACAAGCTTCATCTTCTCCGTAAAACTTGCAACATACTCGGTAATACTCATCCTTCCCTTCTTCAGGTTCTGGAACACATTGTTGATCTCCAGAAGATCCTGCTCAGAGCAGTACTGCATTTTTAGTTGCACCAGGAAATCTTCCCAAGACATCTTGCTTGTTTCACCCTTGGGCATCGTATCAGCTAGTAGCTTCCACCAGCTCAGTACTCCAGACTTTAACAGGGGAACCGCGAGAGCGATCTTTTGTCAGTTGCTATAGTCGCAACTTTCAAAAATTGTCTCCATCTCGGAGATCCAGTCCATAATTTCCACCGGTGTTGGGCTTCCAGAAAGACACGGTGTTTTGGATGGCATGAAATCCTTGTATTTGCATCCACGTCCGTCATTTCCTCCATTTTGGTTATTCCTTCTAACCATTAGCGGTTCAGCTTGACCAACGGTCCTACTATAGTTCCCTTCTTCCGACCGTCCGTCATTCAGTTCGGATTGTTCAACAGGCATCGTAGGTTCATCCCGATTCTGTTGAAGTAACCGCCTTGTTTCCTCCATTTGACGATCCAAGATCATCTGGATCATTGCTTGCACTCCTACCATCGTGATTAACTCAGGTGCAGCTGCTACTACCGGTACTTGCTCAATCACTTGGGGTTAAGGCTGCTGATTCCTATTTCCATTCACGTTTCCAACTCCGCTTCGGGTTCTTGCCATTTCGATCTATACAACAAATCAGACGTTCGGCGTGTAACGACGAGATTTAAGATAGGAAAGATTTTATTTACGATCGACATGTAAATCCCCTTATTATTCCAAAAAGTTACATGCCAGTTCTAATACCGTAATTAAACGTTTAGAAATATGAACACATAAAATTTCCAGATCCGGTCGGAAACAGACCATAGATCCAATCAAATAATGCATATCATAAATCATTTAGCACATAAAAGTATTTTAGGCATCTTCCCTAAAATAAACTAGTGCTTGTGTCTATTCAGGTGGATAACATAAAATACATTAGACACACTCCTCTCGATCATCGCTTAACATTCTAAGTTTAAGTCTAGAAATAAATCCTTATTTCTAGTTCGCTTAAACTAATGCTCTGATACCAACTGTGACATCCCCAAATTTACGGTCATTTTAAAAAATTTATTTATGCTTATTTTAAAATCAGAGTATCCTTATTAAAAAACAATGTTGATGACTTTTGTTCCTCGAAAACATGATAAAGGTTTTATCAAAGCATTTCTGATGAAATGTATTTGTTTATATTAAAACATTGGGATGTCATCGTCAATACAGAAACATAAGCATAAACAGACCTTACATTCTTTTACACTAGTGATTTACATCTCCTTTAATCTCAGTGTAATGTAGCTTCGTATCGACACCAGTGATACAAATAAACTGAGTGGGTCAGGTTGGGAAACCTGGTGAGTACATAGGGCTTTCAACCCACAATAATAAAGTTATTATGTTTAATCATCAAACAATAAACCCAATTACCCATCCCCATTATCTTATTTATTCTTAAGTATCTTCCCTAAGAATCATCTATTCCTCATTATTTATTCCTATGGATTGTCTTAAGGAATACGCACGAAGTCCATCTTTGCCAGGGTTTATATAACAGGCACTAAGTCCATAGTTGTCAGGGTTCCTCTAACGGGCGCTAAGTCCATAGCTGCCAGGGTGTATCTAATTTATTGATAGTATTATTTTAGGGAGTCCACCCGCAATACATGTCAATGGAATTTTAGAGTACACCGACTGATCACATCGTTCACAACACCTACAGGTTGCGAGCCTGCTAGTGTTCCACTGGACTGTCGAGAATAGTCCGTGATTGTCATCTATACTCTGCTAGATGACGGGGCCATCGCTTGGCTCATCGCTTCTCACTATCTTTTACCACTCATATATCATCGCTCATCATTCATCTCATTTTTATCGCTCATCATTCATCTCATTTTTAATCTACCCTTGTTTTACCCATCATAATTATAGGTATAAAATACATATACAGTTTAAAACAATTAAAACATGTATATTTTTGTTCATCCAACATAAATATTAACTACATATATAATATACACATAGAATGTAATTTGTATTAAATACTTCATATCTATGTGTAAGATGAAAGTAACTATGCACTCACTTGTTAAAGTGATGACTCCAAACTCGGACAGGGTTCCGCTTCTTAACAATATAATTTCCTTCGACGAAACCTAGTATTATTACCACTAGATTTTAGTATAATGTTTCTCGTGACTAATTATTTGTCTTAGTATTATTATTATATAAGTGTTAGACAATACTTTCCAACCACTATGTACAGTCAGGGGCCAGACATGAAACACCAGAGGGAAATACCATTTTGGCATTAAAGCACTTTTGAAATCCAACAACCCAGGCGACCCTTCAAACCTGATTCCCCGTACTGCGAGTAGTTAAAAAGACATTATAACGACACTTATATAAGTCATAATACTAGCCCATATATTTATTATAAGTTCATAACATATAATTTTTTGAGATCTGGAACTATAAAAACCCTTTTTCCCTCCCAAGAAAGCTTTACGCTTTCTGAACTCTAAGGCGATCTTTCTCTTCTTCACCTTCTTGCTCACTGTTTTTCTACAAGTTCATAAAACTTTTCAAAATGGTGAAATCTGGAATCTCAAAAAAGCAATCCAAAGCTTATGTATCGGCTCAACCAACTGGTTCCGACTCCACAATGAAAAACCCATCTCCGACGATAACCTCTAGCAATTTTAGGGTTGTGTTTGAAGATCATCCGTTCTACAATGAATCAATTCGACTGATGATCAAATTCTTGTCATCCCATCCACTATTTGGAGCCTTTGATTCTTTCACAAATGTTGTTCCTCTTTAACTCTCTTCAAGAGTGGATTCTCTGCCTTTCGCCCAATCAACAATCTGCAAGAAGTTCATCTGAACTTGATCGATGATTCTTTGGCCATCTTGTCTAAAGAAAAATTTCTGAATGCTATCAATCTGAGGGTTCCTCCCTCGATAAGAGTCTACTCTCCATGTCTGAACGACATCACTTCAACCCTGTATCAGATGGGTTATCAGAAAAGGATCAAGGGAATTGAAAATTTCAAAAGAACCAACTGCCTGCGGTTTGGAAATTTGTCTGTCATTTCATCATCTGGAGTCTCTCTGGCAGAACCTGAGGCACAAACAACATGGGACTAAAGCTGTTAGAACTTGTATGGAGCATCTTCACTAGGAATGTTGTAAACTACGGACAGATCCTCTGGGATGATTTCCTCCAGTATGTTCCCAAGGAGAATCCAAGAGAAGACCCAACCAAACTTACATTTTCACGCTTCTGGTCTCTCTGCATCTCAGATCTTCACATGGATGCAAAGCTTAGCATGCGTGATGACATCAACGTCTTTGTCACCCCGAGACTTGAAAAGGTACACTCTTTCCAAAGACCAGTCAATTTTTGGACCTCTCAGACAATTTCTTGAACATATTCTCAAGTCTATTGGACTTGAAACCCAAGAAGTCACTGATCATATCGAGGCTACGGATGGTATTGACCCATACCATTCTTCCCCGCCTCATCTCAATCAGAAAACTATAGCTAGCACCACAACCCAAGGTCCTTCAAAATCCGCACCTGCCTCAGTCCCTCCTATCGCTGAACAATCCAACCCTCCCAAAATTACATGCCGTAAGAAGATTGTTCAATCCAAGAAAGCTCCCCGCAACAAAGCCAGGAAAGGTGAAACCTCTTCTAAGAAACGCAAGACCAGGGTCATCGAATCTTCGGATGACTCGCCTGTCTCCCCCTCCAACTCTCAAGATGATATTGCTGTCAATATGGACGAAGAATCTGATGATGACTCCGTTCCACTTCTCAGACACAAAAGACAGAAGACCATCCCTAGCCAGAGCCAAATGCATGACCTGACAAATACCGCAGTCTCTCAAAAGACTCCGGTAGTCCTTGGTGCTCCCGTAGGCATACTTGTTTCAACCTTCTCTAGCTACTCAGATGCAGGAAGTGCATCTGTTTCACTTGAACATGGAGACACAACCCCATTGGGATCCCAAGAGGATCTCAGTGGTTTTACTCGCCCTAAGGTCTCCAGGGCATCTCACCTTCATATCTTTGATCTAGAGGAGTTGCGATCCATCCTTCTTGCTGTAACCCAAACACTTGATACACCTACCCAACTGCAGGGCACTTTTTCAGCCCTTGACGGAACCAGGCCGAGGCCATACTTGACTACGGGTGAAGGATACCAAGGAAGCCTGGGAAATCCTACTCTGCCTACATTACAGACGAGCGGTTTAGGCGTAGTGAGCACAAATGTGCAAGGATCCACGAACCCGGGGGACACCCCGGTGCGTACTTATAGATTTGACGGTTATGTTTCAGATGACTCCTGGACACGGTATCAACCAAACACCGAGTCCGAAGTCAGGAAGTACGAAGCCTTCCGCAGGGCCTTCCAAGCTCGAAAAGATCAGCAGAGAATGCAACAACAGCAAAAGGAGTAGGAGATTCAGTCAGTTGCCAAATATTGGGCAGACTCTATCAGCAACGCAAAGGCTGTTGATGATCTTCTACAAATTCAAGATTGGATGTCTCGCATGGAAGCAACGATGCAAAATGCTCAAAATCTTCACAATGTTGGTTCATCCAAACGTCTCTCCACTCCAGTTGCACAAGGATCCAATGAAGACGGCACCGCAATTGCAATCAGTTCAGGTCCAACGCTCGGACTCGATGATCTTGAAATTGATGAAGTCGATCAGCCTACTCACTCCGATGATTTCGTAATGATCTTTGATGAAGATGAAGAGTCCAGTGGTTCTCAACACTCCACCTCTAAGCCAAAAGAGAAAAATAAGAAAAACAAGCTCGCTATATCCCGAAAGGAATTTCTCTCTCTTCAGTCCAAGGTTGACAAGATTTTGGCTGCCGTCACCAGTTCTCAACCACAAGACTCAGATATTGGTGGTCCGCAGTCCCTAGCAGAAAGAATTGAGAGATTAGAGACTAGAGAAAGACTGGCTGCTGAAAGACTCTCTCTGAAGGTGGAAATGGGTATCCGAGCCCTTGACAACAACAAAACTGCTGATCATAAACAATTTATCTCTATCGCGGAACATCTCATTAAGGAAGTCACTGCTCTCAAGGATGAACTCAAATCTACCTTGGAAAATCAAGCTATCTCATCCAAAAATCTTGTCCAAGAAACACACATGCGTATGAATCAACTCTCTCTATGCTCCAAACCACAATCAATGGACTGAGACATTCTCTCACGGCTAACTCTAGTGTTGATGAAATCCTGCGGTTGACCAAGGAAATCTACAATTTTCTGTTTAATACCGAAGTTCCTTCCAACACTCAACTCTCGTATCTGATCAAGTCTCAGTTTACCACCGCATTCTCCAAGATTGATGGCCTCCGTTAATGGTTTGAGGAGCAACGGGACTTTGCTTCCTCAAAAGGGGGAAGTGAAGACTCAAATCCTCAACATAATCAATCTACTGAAGCAATTCCCATTCCAAACTTCGGTCCTTCTCACTTTGGTACATCACAGCCAAGGATCGAAACTCAACAACACCCTTCTTAGAAAACTCAAAATCCAACTGCGGATATACACAAGCTTCCCTCTCCAGTTCAGACTCATCAATCTCCTCCACTCCAACAAAACTCACCGCATCAAGAACAACAAAACTCACTACATCAAGAATAACAACACTCACCGCATCAAGAACACTCTCTGATTCAAAAAACACATCAATCCCCACCTCGTCAAGAAACTCCACCGCACTTCAAAAATTTGGAGCCAACCATTTCATCCGAACACTCCAATGACTCCCCCGCAACCCAGCAAAGGAAGAAAGACTGGAAAGCAGCAAATTTTGCTAAAATGATCTGGAGAGAACATGGTTTTGATATGACAATGGATGAAACGCTGATAAACTCATGGGTTAATCCTACTAGAAGATTGTGTCACACAACCACCCCCGAACGTTTCCGCTGTTCCGGTTTGCCCCTTTACTTTCCTTTCCTTTAACACCTATTGGGCCGCACACCCATGGCCGTACACGCCTTTAAGGTGGCCATACACCTCCCTCATGCAATCCTTTAAGGTCCTAGCACTTAGTGCAAGTAGTTACAAGTTCTTAGAGTGGTTCTCCATCACATGTAGTAGGGAAATACCTTCATTTGACTCCTTTATGTGTCATTACATATTAATTAGGATCAATTTGTGTTCAAGGCTTCACTTTCCGTATCGATCCTTCATTCGAATCACCCGAGGTGAGTTCATACCCCTACGTTTTTCCGTGTTTTTCATGTTTTCAGGGGGGAATACAAGAAAAAGTACAAGGAAACTTGTGCTCAAAGTATATTATTTTGCTTAGGATAATTATATTTTCAGTATGCTTTTAACATGGAAAACAGTTTTACCAAACGATTACCACATCAACTCGTAGAAACAGTTTTCAAAACTAGAGCAATGAACTTATGAATCATGTAGTAAAATGTCACATTTTATAAAGGATTCATGTTAATCACAAAAGGATTTTTTATATTATTACTTGTAAATTTGTTAGTCTAAGTTGGAGACACGTCCTTGGTAACACTCACCACACGAATCAGAGTGTAGGACTAGCACTTGTGACCAGAATCTCTTGTAGGGAGAGCGTGACTGTTATGTATAGGTCTATACGGGACTGACAATCATGCACCTTGCTGCTAGCTACAGTCAGACCGGAGGTCTACGGGTGACAAAGTCATAAAGGACACCGGCCGTTGCGGGTCATATCCAGTCAGTTATGGTTATAAAACTCGCAACCTGGATAGCAGAGATTTACTTTTATAATAATGAATCAAGTGAACTAACCTCAAAGTAATAACCGATTTGATTACTGGAGGGTATTAATAGTACCTTCAGGATTTAGTTCATCATATTTTCTTTTATTAGTTTTATTTATGTAATAGGGCTAATATACCCCACTGGGAGTAACCAGGGTTTTTAAAAGAAAACTACGTTTATCGATATAAGTATGGTACATACTTGTACACCTCAGTTTAGAACAGATAACCAACCATCAACTTTTAGGGAAAATATAGGATTATCCCGGGATAACTCGGATTTTCATAAACGGATTGTTTAACAAGTAACTAACGGATATTCATATTCATTCCACGACTCCTTGGATTGGACATACCTTGTATGAATCTGGAAGTCATGGAAGGAATGGGTTTTCAAACACGCTTTTCATAAGAAAATATAGGATTTTCTTGAGAACAATTTTAAAAATAATTCAAAGAACATTCATTTCTAAGACCCTAAACTTGTACTACAACCAAGAATGGACCTAGAACACTTCATGGATGCAAGTATGGACCTTGAAAATACCTCAAAGACACCCTCCAGCATGAGTGTACGACTGCACACCCATTGGGCCGCACACCCATGGCCGTACACGCCTTTAAGGTGGTCATACACCTCCCTCATGCAATCCTTTAAGGTCCTAGCACTTAGTGCAAGTAGTCACAAGTTCTTAGATTGGTTCTCCATCACATCTAGTAGGGAAATACCTTTATTTGACTCCTTTATGTGTCATTACATGTTAATTAGGATCAAATTGTGTTCAAGGCTTCACTTGAACATCCCGCTTTCCGTATCGATCCTTCATTCGAATCACCCGAGTTGAGTTCATACCCCTATGTTTTTCCGAGTTTTTCATGTTTTCAGGGGGAATACAAGCAAAAGTACAAGGAAACGTGTGCTCAAAGTATATTATTTTGTTTAGGATAATTATATTTTTAGTATGCTTTTAACACGGAAAACAGTTTTACCAAACGATTAACACATCAACTCGTAGAAACAGTTTTCAAAACTAGAGCAATGAACTTATGAATCATGTAGTAAAATGTAACGTTTTATAAAGGATTCATGTTAATCACAAAAGGATTTTTTATATTATTACTTGTAAATTTGTTAGTCTAAGTTGGAGACACGTCCTTGGTAACACTCACCACACGAATCAGAGTGTAGGACTAGCACTTGTGACCAGAATCTCTTGTAGGGAGAGCGTGACTGTTGTGTATAGATCTATACGGGACTGACAATCATGCACCTTGCTGCTAGCTACAGTCAGACCGGAAGGTCTACGGGTGACAAAGTCATAAAGGACACCGGCTGTTGCGGGTCATATCCAGTCAGTTATGGTTATAAAACTCGCAACCTGGATAGCAGAGATTTACTTTTATAATAATGAATCAAGTGAACTAACCTCAAAGTAATAACCGATTTGATTACTGGAGGGTATTAATAGTACCTTCAGGATTTAGTTCATCACGTTTTCTTTTATTAGTTTTATTTATGTAATAGGGCTAATATACCCCACTGGGAGTAACCAGGGTTTTTAAAAGAAAACTACGTTTATCGATATAAGTATGGTACATACTTGTACACCTCAGTTTAGAACAGATAACCAACCATCAACTTTTAGGGAAAATATAGGATTATCCCGGGATAACTCGGATTTTCATAAACGGATTGTTTAACAAGTAACTAACGGATATTCATATTCATTCCATGACTCCTTGGATTGGACATACCTTGTATGAATCTGGAAGTCATGGAAGGAATGGGTTTTCAAACACGCTTTTCATAAGAAAATATAGGATTTTATTGAGAACACTTTTAAAAAGGATTCAAAGAAGATTTTTCCACCAAAACTAAATGCTTATGAACTCACCAGCTTTATGCTGATATCCTTTCAAAACTGCTTGTATTCTCAGGGAATTAGTAGACAGGTACTTCCAGGAGTTTCGAAGAAGTCGGAGCATTAGAGTCACGTCTTTCCATTTTACTTTTGATATTAACAAAACTATGTATTAAACAATGTAAACCTTTTTCATATATGTATTCAATGTCTGGTTGTGTTTAGTATGCTTGCTATGATACAATTGTTGTGATACTACGCATGACGTCAACCACCCCCAAACGTTTCCTCCGTTCCGGTTTGGGGGTGTGACAGATTGCTTGATGACGACTATAGGCCAGTTTTGACCTATGTTGAACCCGCTTCTGATGGATATTGGGATATCCCAATCTCTCCCAATGCCAACTTCTTCAGTGTCTTTGAACCCTTCGACCACAGTCTACCTAATGAACAAAGACTTCCCCTTGAGTTTGAACGACTCAGTCGTTTTCACGCTAAGCATGGATCAGCATTCGAAAGCATTTGGTCTAACGATAGACCCTCCGGACTCACGAGCTATAAGATCAGAAGATTTATGAAGTCAGACTTTGTCCAGTACACACTGACAAGAAGAGGTGATGAGTATATCCGAACTCAAGCAGACTTTCCCTCCATGAATCCGGAGGAAGTATTCTTGATTGCTATGGTATTTCAGATCAAGTCTGAAAAACATCCCAAGATGAAGATTGTGTATGAAAAAGCTTGTGAGTACCTGAAATGCGTAGTTTGCGACTTTGCCAAGATTGATGCTGACATTCATCCAACCCTTTCTCAAAAAGTTCAACCTCCCTGCACTTGATCTAGCTCCTTTCGTCACCAAAGGATATCAAGATTGATCCTTAGGTGCAACCAACTTTCCAGAATTAGGAGTTGTGTTCAAAAGAGTCAACAACAACGTTAAATACTTCACCCCCATCACAGCTATGCACTGCCTAACCCGCATACAACTGGAACTCACCCTAACATCGGTTCAGAGGATGAAGCACGCGACTGATGAAGTAAAATTTGAAATCACAAGGAGGATCACTTGGCTGGGTGAAGTAAGGAAGTTTTGGTGGTTGCTGATCAAGTTCTTAAAGATTAACAAGTAGAAAAGTTGAAGAGGTCACTTAGGGGGAAATTGTTGAAGCAAGAATGTGACCCTCTTAAACTTAGTCAATCCGAAGTCATCTCTTCAACCGCAATGATCTCCCAACCGTAATCAGTTTCTATTATCCGCAGTATCATCAACAACAAAGACTTAGCTTTTTAACCTTTTCTGTTTACATTTATTGTCCAGTGTACCTTGCATGGACACTTCTATCAGAATTATTGTCTTTTTTGATTTCTCATGTAATTTCTATGAACTCTATAAATAGAGTACTCAGCTTCTGAATGAAACACGCCCTTCACATCTACCACCACTCTTATCTCTAATCTATTTCTGAATTACTCTCTCTATTCTTACCTTCTTAGATCTTTGTGAACTTACATTCATATATTAAGATTGAACTCTCAAACTCTCCTTCAGAGCAAGTCCTTGTGACTTCATTCACTTCAAGCTGATCACATATACTAACTCGGTTTGAATGCAAACCTTGTTAAGAATCAGCTTAGTGTTTACTTGTTAAGAATCAGCTTAGTGTTTACTTGATATATAAATTGTTGTCATTTACATTTCCTTTACTTTTCGCAATTACATTTCTGCATCTAACAACTCTAACTTATTATTGTTGAGCTTTATGATCCTTTCAGATTAACTTCATTCCGCAATATATAACTTGTACTAACGTTTGTTCAAGTGTTTCTCAAAAGTTTTTCTCTCAACAAAAAGCATCAAATTGTCTCATTGCAAGTAAATTAACTGATCCCTAGACTTAGAGAAATCTGACTCTATCTTCTCAATCCACATTCGCCTCTCATCACTTTTCGACGAAACCCTGCTGATTTGATCATTTAGGTTAGAGTTTGTCAAACAAGTTCTTTTTAGACTATCGCTAATGTTTGAAAAAGTGAATTTTAGGTCGTTTAATTCAGTTTCGTATCTAGACACAGGAATGTTAAGTGATTCGAGAATTAGGTTTACCATGTTGATTAGTTGTTCACATTCGTTGATTTGTTCAGGAACTGGCCTTGTAGTGAAACAACTATCATCACTTCTTTCACTCCCGGTAGCATTCTCCTGTGTTTGTGACCCTTCACTCGTCACCATTAAGCTCCTTCCTGCAAACTGCGAACTTTTCTCTTTCGCAACGAACGCCCTTCCATGTGTGGGCTTGCGAACCTCGTCGTCTTCCGAGTCAGTTAACCAGATTTCAACTCCTCCAAACTCGTTTTCTGTCACATTTTCCTGCACAATCAAAGCAGGCATAGAGTTATCAGTATTTTTCTTCTTCTTGATTTCCTCTAATTTTCGCATGTGGTAAGCCTCATCATCTTCTCCTTCCTTCTTCTCATTTAGCCTTCTTAGCATGCATTCTGTAGAATCGTAGAATCAAATATTAATCAAAATCAGAGTTAAACGAATGTAGATTGAACAAATAGTGTAAATAAGATCTAGTTTCTGCTCATTTATGCTTCCAACTTTTACAGAGAAAATAGACAGGTTCTGTAAATGACTCTCATCTAACTCTAGTAAAGTTCCATATTTATAGGAAAGTGAAAGCATACAAAAAATACTAAGGCATTGAAAATTAAGCTTCGTACGAAATACACCTCAGTAAATAAACTTAAAAAAACATACGAAGGGTAAAACAGACTTCGACATATTACAATATAATTCGACCCTAACAATCTCCCCCTTTGTAATCATGTCGACCTTTGTCAGTTCAAGAGTATCTATATAGCATACAGCATAACTCTTCGAATCTCAGTGTACCATGAGATTATCTTCTTCAGTTCCTTCTTATCACCTTCGTTATTCTTCTTGCAGCTATTCATACGAACAATGAAATTCGTATATTGGGATGTTGTATATCTTTCCACTTCGGAAGCTTGAAACAAGAATCTTTTCGCCTTCCCATTTTTGTCTTTCCCAGCAAATACCATACCAAATGGCTTCAAACATATTTTTCCGTCTGCATACTTCTTCAACTCAGGTTGAGTTAAAGGAAGTTCCATTGGCACTTTTACAGTCAATCCCTTTGTTGTAGCTAACTCAACATCAGTAAGTGCTAAACATTCATAATAATTGTCAATGAAGATTTTGATGTGAGCCAACCCAAGTCGAAAAACTTCAGGATCAGTTTCTCGAAGATATGAAGCGTCTTTTTCCTTTAGCAACAATGCAACTTGTATTAGATCATACAAGTTCTTTAAAGGAAAGTCAGCCACAGAGAAATCACACATTTGCCCATTTGCCCTTGAGATAATAAAACGAAAATTTTGCATCATATTTTTGAACAATACCTCTCACTTTATGCTTATCACCTTCTTTATCTTTATCAGTGACCAAATCTCCTCTGGAAGTTTTCCAAGTACAGCATGAAATCTGATCTTCATCTAAGTGTACTCATCATCATTGTCAAATTTCTCTGCAATTTTCTACTGAGCCATGATGAACATCATCTCATTGATGGGAAAATCCAATTAACTTATATCAGTGTTGAGAACAACATAGCTTTTCTTTGGCTTCTTTTCAAAAGCATACATATGATTATATGCAACTTTCGACTCTATTGTTTCATAATTGTAATGCTTTGAAGGATCACCCTTGTTCATCCCAGCTGGATCATTTGCACAAAGTCGCATAATGCTTTGTATAATTTGTAGCTTTTCAACCTCAGCCTCCGCTTCAGCTTTCTTTTCATCCTTTGACTTTTCGACCATAACAGTTTTGCCTTTGTCTTTTACAGAGGAATTATCAACACTTTCCTTAGGCTTCGAACTGCTGCCACCTTCTGCAATCACAATTCCCTTGGAAACTGGTCTTGAAATTGGCTTCGTTGATATTGGCATTGTTGTCACAACAGTCGAAATGACTGGATCAGCAGTTGACAAAATTGGTTTTGTTATCGGAATCTTCGAAGAAAATACCTTTCCAACAACCTTTGCATCTGCATGCAAACCTTCACCACTAGCCTTCGTAATACCAACCCCCTTTTCTCCCCCTTGCACCCCTGTGAAAACAGGCGGGGCATTCGTCGGAAGAAGGCTAGAAATATGAGAAAGAGGAGCAAGTTGTTTGTGTAGAATAGCTTCAAATTGAACGAACTTTTGAGACAGAAAGTCCGAAGTGATCAACGGAGATGAAACTGATTTAACAGTTAAATCTTTGAGCTCCTTCAGCAGATTGAGCACTTCTACAAAGCTTCAATTTTCCATTGTCGATAATTGAGTAAGTTGAGGACTCAAATCTTCGTACAACTTGACATATTTGGTAACAACATCACAAATAATGTCAACTTTCTGATTAATTGAAGCATAATCCCTTTGCACAATTGAGATTTCCTTTTGCATATCCTGTCGAAGCTCTTGAATTTGCAAATTTACATCTTCCCTCACTTTCTTGACATCTTGAACGAATAACACATGTCGTTCTTTTACCAAATGTTTGAACTCTTTCGCCTCCGCTCTAAACATCGAAATGAGAGAATTTACCCGTAATTCATCATTCTGATCATTGTGATCAATCTTCTACAAGAGTCGAATCTCTGAATCTCGAACCATTCCAGAGACTTTACTCACCACCTTGGCTTCGAAATTTTTTAGCATACTATCAACGTCCATATTAGAAACAGACGAATGACTCCCCAAATCTACTTGATATTGAAGAATAGAATTCAATTTCTTGTTGAGAATCTTGAATTGTTTCATTGTCATCAACATATGATCACGAAAGTGATCTTCTTCATCATCAAACTGTAAATCTTCAAATGTACCTCCAAAACCTTCACTGTCAGTATCCGTTTCAACAACAGGTGAAGTTTTAACAGGCGAATCAATCTTGGGTGAATCAGTGGATTGAGATGGAAAAAGAGTTGTAAAGGGTTGATGAAGAATGTTTTCAAAGGTTGGGGAACTGGTAGTATTCGGAATAATAAAAGGAGGTAAGGACACGAAAGTATCTGCCATTGAAGATACAGGAATACCTTGAGTAGTAGCCGCAACTTCTTTGTTCGACTCTCCCTCACCCATGTTGACATTTGCATCCGTATCAGATACGTGTGTTGAAATGCCTGAAGTTCGAACCTCCTCAGTATTTGATTCAGTTAACGAGACTTCGGATGGTACGACAATAGTCTGCTCAGGAGTAGATACACATTGAGAAACAATTGGTTCTGGTGTGTCAGGAACTACTTCTTCTTCGGAAGATGCCTCTTGGATTACCAACTTGCGTTGCCGTTTCTTCTTCTTTGAAATGTGTTTGGCCACATCTTTAGCTCGACGTTTCTTGGACAGAGGCAAAACTGGAGCTGGAACCTCTCGAAAAATAACCCCTTGATGAGAGAGTTGTGGTTTACGAACGTTAGAAGGAGAAGATTTTAACACACCATCAGAAGATTTTCGTGAACCCCTAGCCCTTTTCTTCAATCGTCAAAAAACACCAGTTTTCGAAGGAATTTTCTCTACAGTATCATCAACAGGTTCCACTGGTGTGATGATAACAGTCGTCTCAGGCTTCTTTGGAGACTTCGTAGATTCGGGCACAATCTTCTCATGAGACTTCTTTGATTCTTGCACTGGCTTTTCTGGTGTAGCCTTTGCATCCTTTTTAGAACGTTTAGACTTCTTGGAAGGACCAGCTTCTTCTTTCGACAACAATTTTCCAGTCTCAACATCTGGATTAATGGTTTTCAAGTACTCAACCAACATTGAATTTGTTGGCTCAACCGTCTTTAACATTGCATCAGGAATCCGAGCAATGTGTGTGAATACCTCCATATCATCCGAAACTTCCTTTGGAGAGTGATACTTCAGAAAATCAGCCTTTTCTTCATCAGCAGGGACAGCAATTTCTTCTTTATCATAGAAATAACCAAGGATTAAGCTCCAATACCTAGCAATTCCTTGAACCATATTCGTGTTTTCGACACTCTTTTGGAATTCCTTCCACAGTTGTGTAGAGTAGTCGATAGAGATATCATAATACAATCCTGCCACCATCGCATAAACCTCCATGCGACCTTTGTCTAAGCCAACACTTCGACCTGTCAAGCATCGAAGAAAAATTCCAAACAAGAAATTCCAAACAGTTGGCAGGGCTGACTTCTTGAAATCACTAATCTTCGTGAGTGGAGGTTGATGACCCATCTCATTAAACATATGAATCACTTGTGCATAAGATAGATCAGTAACAAGTTGAGAATTGGGATATCCAGAATCTGACAAAGGATCTTCTTGGACAAACGGATTTTCTTGTCATTCACCAGCTGAAAGGTGATGATATCTATTGCTTTGCTGTAAGTTACAGTGGATCCTGCCTGTGAAAGCCATGAAAGAGGAACTGCGAATGAGTTGAACATCGCCTTGGAAAGAACATAACTCTTTAATGTGATAATTAACATCTTCAATTCTTTAGGATACAGAGACACATCCCCTTCCACTTGATAATTGGTGCTTTGAATCTTCATGATCGGTTGAGAAGTGATGTCTTCAGTTGTGCGAGAAGTAGAAGCAACGCCAACCATGATTAGGGTTTAGAAGCTTTGAAGACCAGAGAGAATTTGGGTATTTGAGTTCTTTTATGAGCGTAAAATGATAAAAAAAAATTCCGTAAATGCCCTTTTTATATGTAACCCTTAATTTGAATTGAACGCGGGATAGGAATTGATTGAGATCTGACGTGGCACCTTAAAAGTCGCACCAGTCTGCCAATAAAGTTGTCATGCGTCAAAAAGTAACTATCACATCGCCTTGAAACTAGGAAACGTCTCCTCACACAGTCTGTTCATGTCACCTCAAGGAATAGTAACCGTCATCAATCTTCGGATGGAGGGTAAGCTCTTTCGTCTTTGGGTTTGGAGACGAAGTCATTTGCTAGACTGTCGAAATCATCAGCCTGAGTTGGTAATACTCAGAACCTCAAGGATTTCGTGTGTGATATGTACCAAAGAAAAGATAAGAAACGAATTAACGAAAATTTGGATCTGTGATGTCAAACTTTTCGACACAAAAGCAAAGAAACCCCGGGCAAAGGTTACTTCATTAATTATCAAGAGAGATAATCAACTGCTTGTGTATGTTCCCGTGAATTACAATCGAGTACTTGTAGAGAAGTATCGAAGGGCTTCTTTTGTTAGGCTTTTTGGGTGGTTTAAAATTTCGTTACATATCATCCTAAACATAAGGTGAGTAATTGTAACCGAAATTACTTGTTTGACCAGTGTTGACAAGTATGTTTTGAAATATATTGATAGTAACGGGGAAAGCACATGAAACTCATACAGAAATCATATTAAAAAAAATTGTTCTGGATCCTGTTGGGTAACAAACATCGTGGGTTTCGATAGTTTGATCAAGATCACGCATAAGAATATAATATGATTTTGAGTTTCGAAAAATGGTACTGAAACAAATGTTTCGTCAAATCTGGAACATAGTTCCCCGTCAAATCCTTATTAAGATAGGAAGTTGGGTTTCACTTTCATCACGGCCTCATGATGTCAGATCACTAACACAGAATTTTGATATATCTAAATCTTGATGGGTTGAATCAAAGATCTCTTGGATATATGTCTTCGTGTGTGTAAGTGTAAGAAATTTTGTGATGAAAAAGAGTGGTTATGAAGAACGAATTGTACCTCTGTTATTTTCGGACAAAACAGATTACTCTTAACTTATGTGAGAAGAGTAAGGTAGCTCAATCGACTAATGTGAATATAAGCCTGACTTGGGAAGAAATTTTCGTATGAAAGATTTCATTAAGGCTTTTGTAAACACACATTGAGTCTACAGAGGCTTAGGTCAACATGCTGCAGCATGCTTCTAGGGACATTCTAACTAGTACATAGTTGTCGAAAGTTTACCTTCTCATAGAAACACAAGCATGACCCTTGAAAAATGTTCGTGTTATCTGCATACTGAAAAAGAAACAAAGAGAATAAAAAAATTCTTTTTGATTATTTTTGATTTTTCAAAAAATATTTTTGAGTTTTTGTGAATTTTTCGAAAAATGAAACAATTAACAAAAGAAAATCTTTTTGGAGTTTTTGATTTTTCGAAAAGATAACAACAAAACGAAAATAAAATCTTTTTGGAATTTTTGATTTTTCAAAAAGAAAACAACAAAACAAAAATAAAATCTTTTTGAAGTTTTTGATTTTTTGAGAAGAAAACTAAAATACAAACTTACGAAAAACAATTGTACAAACAAACGAAAATTTGTAAACAAACTACAATTCGCCATTCTTACGAAAATTTGACAAACTAACGAAAATTGGACAACCTTACAAAAATTTGACAAACGAACGGAAATTTTGTACCACACAGCCAACATGCAAATTGTCGAATTCGAAGCATGTCGAAGCGTTGACTATGAACAGTAACCGCTGAATGGCGTCTTATTGCCTGTGAATCGACACATTTGTATAACACGCCTTTGTTATACATTCGAAATTCGTCCTGGAACTAAACTCGCTTCAATCATTCCCAAACCTGTCAAAATTTGAACAAACGATTTTTCATCCAAAGCTTTTGTAAAAATATCAGCAAGCTGATCAGTTGTTTTTACAAAATAAACTTCAATGTTTCCATCTTCCACATGATCTTTGATAAAGTGATAACGAAGAGCTATATGTTTAGTTTTCGAATGTTGTACTGGATTATGACAAATACGTATAGCACTTTGAGAATCACAGTACAATGGAATCTTTTTCATATTCACTGCATAATCCCTCAACTGACTTTGAATCCAAATAATTTGTGATGTACAAGCAGCAGCTGCTACATATTCTGCTTCAGCAGTAGAGATCGAAACACACGTTTGCTTCTTCGACTGCCAACTAACCAACTTTCCATCCAAAAATTAACAACCACCAATAGTACTTTTTCGATCCAATGTACACCCTCCTAGATCTGCATCTGAAAATGCCTGAATGAAAAATCCTGTTTTCGAAAGATACCACAATCCTAACGAAATTGTTCCCTTGAGATAACGAAAGATATTCTTCACAGCTGTTAAATGTGGTTCTCGAGGATTTGCTTGATACCTAGCACAATTACATACAGAAAACATGATATCAGGTCTACTTGTAGTAAGATAAAGCAATGAACCTATCATGCTCCTGTATAGAGTAAGATCAACCGCAGGCGATTCTAACGAAGGTGTTAGCCTTGTGCCAACAGCCATTGATACTCTTAACTTCGTGCTATTTGTCATTCCAAACTTTTCGAGAAAATTCCTTGTATATTTTTCTTGATTGATAAATATGCCTTCTCTGTTTTGACATATGTTTAAGCCAAGAAAATTATTGATTTTACCCATCATGCTCATTTCGAATTGGCTTTTCATCAAGTTTTCGAATTCTCCAGACAAAGCAGGGTCAGTAGAGCCAAAAATAATATCGTCAACATAAATTTGAACAAGCATCAGATGACACCCAACTTTCTTTCGAAATAATGTGGGGTCAACTGATCCTTCCTTAAATTTCGACTGTTTTAAGAAACTAGTAAGAGTTGCATACCATGCTCTTTGTGCTTTTTTTAACCCATATACAGCTTTATCTAAGATATATACATGATCAGGACGCATTTCATTTACGAAACCTGGAGGTTGTTCTATGTAAACAGTTTCTTCGAGTTGTCCATTGAGAAAAGCACATTTCACATCCATTTGATAGACATCAAAATCCTTATGAGCTGCATATGCTAAGAATATTCGAACAGCCTCGAGTCTTGCAACAGGGGCAAAGGTTTCTTCATAATCAATTCCTTCTTGTTGCGAATATCCTTTTACAACCAGACGTGCTTTATTTCGTACAATATTTCCATCTTTGTCGGTTTTGTTTTTGAAAATCCATTTTAACCCGACAATCGAAACATTTTCAGGTTTAGGAATTAATCTCCAAACCTTATTTCTTTCAAATTCAGCCAGTTCTGATTGCATTGCAACAACCCAATCTGAGTGTTCCATTGCCATCTTAACTGTCTTTGGTTCAATTTTAGATATGAAAACATTGAACATGCAAAATTCTTGATGAGTATTTAATACCTCATTCTTCGCACGAATCTGAGCTCTTGTTAATACTCCATCTTGAGGATTTCTAATGACTTGATCTATTGGATGAGTCTTTGTCCATTTCTCTAACGGTGGATAGGCCGGATCAAATTCCAAAGGTGCATCTTCGTACATCTCTTCATTTTCAGATCCTACAAATGAAACATTATCATTTAGATCATGAAAATCATCATTTTGATTAAAATTTATTGTATCATTTTCCTCCTCAACACTATTATCATTTTGATGCTCCCCCTCAACTAGATGCTCCCCCTCAACAACATCATCCATTCTCCCATTCTCCCCCTCGAAAGAATGCTCCCCCTCAACTAGAGTATTCGAATCCAAGTGCACTCCTTCGACTGGATTATCAAGCATACTTTCGCCAAGTCCAAGAGAATTCGTTGTTGAATTAACATCTACTATGTTTTGAGGAATTTCCAAGTCATCATTATGCTTCGAAGATTCACAGTGATGATTATCATTCGTATGAACTTCAACATCCACAGCCCTGTCAGGAATACCAAAAATTAAATCATAATCAAAATCAAATGAATTTGATTCTTTAGTTTCATCTGATGATTCATTAATAATTGGTTTTTGTTCAAATTGCTTTTCAACTTGTTTGACATAATAATCATCTAAAGTAAGATTGAAAGTTTCTTCGACTTTTCGTGTTCGCTTATTTAACACTCTGTATGCAACCGAATTTTGCGAATATCCCAAAAATATGCCTTCGTCAGGTTTAGCTTAAAATTTGGAAAGGTTATCTTTGATATTCATAATAAAACACTTGCAGCCAAAAACATGAAGGAATTTGACATTAGGTTTTCGATTATTGATAATTTCATACGGAGTGATATTGAATCGACGATGAATGAAAGATCGATTTTGAGTGAAACAAGCTGTTGAAACTGCTTCAGCCCACAGATATTGAGGAAGATTCGCATATGTCAACATAGTTCTTGCGGCTTCACAAAGTGACCTATTTCTTCGTTCAACCACACCATTTTGCTGCGGTGTATAAGGCGAAGAGAAATTATGCGAAATTCCTTTTTCTGTTAAGTTCGAATCCAACATATTGTTCTTAAACTCAGATCCATTATCACTTTTGATCTTTCGAACATTTTTCTTCAGACTCATCTCAATCTTCTTAATAAACTCGATCTTTGTTTGAGCAACTTCATATTTTAGCCTGAGAAAGTATACTTAAGTAAATCGTGAAAAATAATCAACAATAACCAAAATGTACCATTTCTTGTTGAGAGTTTCAACAGTCGATGGTCCACAAAGGTCGATGTGTAGAAGTTCCAATGGTTCGACAATTTTTGAATCTATCACAATTGGATGGTCTTTCCTGTGTTGTTTCCCTTGTTCACAAGCTGCACAAAATGTATCATTGTCAAATTTTAGTACAGGTAAACCACGAACAAGATCACCAACAACTAATTTATTCAAGTTTCGAAAGTTTAAATGTGATAAACGTCGATGCCATAACCAGCTGATGTCAGAGGAAGCTTTCGAAAGTAAGCACACTGAGGGTTTGCCGATGATTGGTTTGATATCAAGAGTAAACATATCACCATGTCGTTTGGATTTGAGCAAGACTTCGTTAGTTTCAACATTTGAAATGATACTGCCTTCTTCGTTAAACACCACTTGATTGCCAGTGCCCACAACAAGTTGGGAAACACTTATCAAGTTATGTTGAAGACCTTCGACATAAGCAACGCGATTAACAGTGAATTTTCCATTCGTGACTTTTCCATAGCCTTTCACTTGGCATTTGTGATTATTGCCAAACTTCACAACTCCTGCATTCTCCAAGCTGCAAAAATCTCTCAGGTTTTCCTTTCGTCCAGTCATGTGACGTGAGCAACCACTATCAATATACCAATTCTCATCATATTGCTCGTCACACAGTACCTGCGATCAATGAAAGAATTTAGGTACCCAAGGCTGTTTGGGTCCTTGGAAATTAGTTTTGAAAACAGAATGGAACGAAGAACTTTTAACCCAATCATAAACTTTAGTTTTGAGACTATCAATTAAGTCCACATCGTTATTTAAAGAAACAGAAACATAAGTTTTTGTTAGTTTGGGATTGTCACTGACACATGCCTTCGTCTTTTACATTGAGTATTATCAAGCTTGTCTTTCGAAACCGGTTGCCAAGTTTTAACCGAAACATTCAAATCTTTTGATGACGAGCTTTCAGTTGACGAAGAATTCACATAATTCTCATAAGCTTCGTGAATTTGTTGTTGAGAATATTTCCTTGATTGATATTTTCGACCTTTTCCTTCAAGCCAATGATCAATGTTTTTGTCACGAGACACCCCTTTTGTGTACGAAACTTTTAACTTTTGTTTGCCTGTAGGATTTGGAAAATTAGGTTTTTGTGGAAAGAAATCAACATTTGATTTTGGTCGAAATGCCATAGCGTATCGACTTCCATCATTTTTGCCAACACTTTGATTTTGAAAAAATCGATTTAGAGATTTTTGTTTTTGAGAAAACCTTGTTTGTTGAAAATTCTTTGATGTATTTTTGTTATCTCTTGAAAACGATGAGTGTGAAACTTTCGAAAAAATTGTTTTTGGTTGAAATTCAGATTTAGATTTATTTGTTTGAGCGGAATTTTGCTTAAGATCTGAATAAATTTCTGAATGAGAAGACTTGTTTTCAATAGATTTAGTCTTTTTGTTTTCAGTTGTTTTCAAATTCAATACATTTTGTTGTTTTCGAAGTTCCATTGTTTGCCAAAAAATCTTCTTTCGAGCTTGTCTTTTTGAAAATGCATTTTCGTTTGAAAACTTGTCAATTTGTTCTTTAAATTCTTTGGAATTTAATTTCACAATTGTATCTTTTTCCACAACAACTTCTTTTGGAACTTCTTTCACAATTTTCAATTTTTCAACCCATTTGCGTTGTGGTTTTTGTCTTTGAAAAACATACGAATTCTTTGTTAAGGTATTTTCGGCTGTGCTTTGATTTGAAAAGAATCCTTCATTCGTTGTCTTCTTTTTGTCATCTTCGACCATTTTAGTGAATTCTGGTTTAATGTTTACAACATTTCCAGTTGTAACAAACACTTGATTTGTAAAGACAACATCATCAGTACACTTGAAATTAGGATACACCACTTGATTTGTTTCCAAATAATGGGCTCCTTTTTCAAACAACACTTTGTCGAAATTTTTAGTGACTCCAAATACTTGATCAACAACAACACGAGGAATTTCTTTTTCTATCGAATCTTTGTTTGAAGAGACCGCTTTGTTCGATTCGTCATCATCATTTTCATCATCACCGCTCTCCGTTTGACTATCTCGGATATCCACAAACTCAATCACAATCTTTTGAAGTTAAAGGTTTGTCAGTGTCAATCTTAACTTCCAAATCCTTAAGTTTTTCTTTTCCTTTAGATTTTGATGCAACATTAATGACAAACAACTGAGAACAATCAACATCTTCAATATCACTAATTTCGCTAATATTGTCAGAATTATCTTCAATATCGGCAAAATTAGATTGAGAATCAGATGTCGAATTCTCAGTCTTTTTCAAAATTTTGATTTGTTCTGACTTTGTTAAAGTATCATTCACAATGTTAACCAATTCATTTGTATCAAGACATTCATCAATTTTGACAATTCCATAAGCATATCTATCATCAGGAATTTTATCAAACTCAGCAATGTTTTGCTCACAATCATACGAAATATTATCTACCTTCGCTCTTTCGTATGCAAGAAAAGCTAATAATTTCCTATGTTGTTCCTTGCTAATATCACACAAATGATGCAATGCAGTTATTTTCGCATATAGACGTTTAGCAGAATTGTAGTAGATATTTCGTTGAGCTAACAATAGTTTTACATCACTAGATAACGAATCACGATCACACATAATGTTTGTTATTTGCAATTCTAAACATTCTATCTTGACTACTTTCGAATCTAACTTCTTTTGTGTCTCTAACAACTGATTGCTTAATTTCTTAGCTTCATTGCTAGCAGAAACAACCAAATTATTGAAATAAGCAACAGTATCATCAAAAGCAACAATTTCAGAATCATATGCACTCAAAGGAATATTGAAAGATTAAAGAATGTTACGTACCTTTGTTGTCATTGGAGACTTATCAGTAGATTTTTACACAAAGCAACGACCCTTGACCTCTTCGTCTGAATCTTCCTCCAGCTTCGCATACATAGCTCCATGCGTAGGATTACGCATTTCCTCATCATTCAAGCCCGAAGACCAGATTTGATATGTTCCATCATTCTCCTGTTCACCTTGAGCCACCAAAGACAGATTTTTCGCCTTCGTACGTACCTCTTCCAATCTCTCCACATAATATGCCTCATCCTTCACTCTATTCTTCTTCTCATCTTTCTTTCGAAGCATGCAATCATTTGCTAAATGATTGGCTCCATTGCAATAGTGACAATCCATACCAGAATCTCCTTTCAATTTCTTCTCTTTCTTTTCCTCAGTCCCCTTCACATCATTCTTCTCATACTTCTTCTTCTCTTCTCCTGCAGCTTTGTTCACGAAACTTCCTTTTCCTTCACTTTGCTTCACCTTCGAATTAAACGGTTTCTTGAAAAACTTTTTGACTCGATTGTTAGAGTAAAAAGCAATTGCCTCGTCATCCGAATTCATTATAAACCCCTCTTCATCATCAGAATCATCTTTTTCGACAGTTTCCTTTTCAGTCACTTTTGAGACAAGTGCTAATGGACCTCCCACACTGAGCTTCGACTCTTCTGCCATTTCATTAACTTCACTTTCATGAGTTTTTAGTTGATTGTACAAATCATTCAAAGAATACGTGTCGAAACTTTGTTGATTTTTCACCATCATGCTAACGCTTCTCTGTTCTTTACGGAGTCCCATAACAAAGGTAAGATTAAATTCCATGGCAGACCTCGTGATTCCATAACGATTGCATTTGTATATCAGCTCATTCAGCCTATCATAGTAACTTTCAATCGTTTCACCATCTTTTTGCTTGAAATCCTTCAATTCAATCAAACATTGCTTAACTGAATTGATTTTTGTATTCTCGCTGCCCTAAAACTTTTCTTTGAGATTATTCCAGATTTCCTTTGTAGTTGTACAACTTCTGACATAGTTATACACCACTGGAGGCAATGCACCACGCAACTCCCTTATGCATCGTTTTTCAAGTTTCTTCATACGATCATTTTGATTTTCCACACTCGTAGTACTAGATGAAGATCCAATTGGTTGAAGGTTCGTTGGAAGAGTAACATTCCTAGAGATGCAAGTCCAAAGCTCTTCATCGATTCCATTCAAGTAATCATGCATACGATCAGACCACTGATCATAGTATTCAGGAATGAGCATAGGAATCTTAGTTGAAGATCCTAGCAGATGAGAGTATGAAGTCATCGAGCTGAGATTGAAGTTCGCCATTAATGTACGGAAGAAAATTTTTGAGAATTTGTGAGAAATCAAAGAGAATTTGAGAGCAAATTGCTGAATTAAACAGAAAAACAAAGAAGAATACTCGATTCAACAAATCTGTTGCAGAATCGAATCATAACTCAAGATCTAGAAAGGTTTTTCACATCAAAAGATGCGGATATTTTTGAATCAGAATTTTGATTCAAAAACCTTTTGAAACAGAATGAAAATTAGATCTCAGGTCATGATTCCTGCTCTGATACCAATTGTAGAATCGTAGAATCAAGTATTAATCAAAATCAGAGTTAAACGAATGTAGATTGAACAAACAGTGTAAATAAGATCTAGTTTCTGCTCATTTATGCTTCCAACTTTTACAGAGAAAATAGACAGGTTCTGTAAAGGACTCTCATCTAACTCTAGTAAAGTTCCATATTTATAGGAACGGTGAAAGCATACAAAAAATACTAAGGCATTGACAATTAAGCTTCGTACGAAATACACCTTAGTAAATAAACTTAACAAAACATACGAAGGGTAAAACAAACTTCGACATATTACAATATAATTCGACCCTAACACATTCCTTGGCCAAATGATTTTTTGCCATGACAATAGTTGCAGTCATAGCCAGAATCACCCACACGCTTCTTCTCCTTCTTTTCTTCCTCCTTTTGAGAACCATTTTTGTTCTCTTCTTTCACCTTTTCAGAGTTGTAGCTGCCCTGCCAGTTCCGGATCTTGTTTAATGGGAAGTTCTTCCTTGCAAACCTCTTGGGATTTGAGACCATTAAAGCAAACTCATCATTCGTAAGGTCGCATTCAGA
Source organism: Lactuca virosa (assembly GCF_052849685.1). NCBI lineage: Eukaryota > Viridiplantae > Streptophyta > Magnoliopsida > Asterales > Asteraceae > Lactuca > Lactuca virosa. Next base: position 249,840,417 of record NC_136434.1, read on the forward strand.
GTGATCAGAATCGGATTCTTCCTCTGCAACAGTCTTGCCCTTCGCAACAAGAGCTAGCGACCCAAACTAGAAACAAATTTCGCTTCTTTTGACACCTCACTTCCAAAAGCGAATCTGATGATCCTCATCGCTTTGACGTTGCTAATAAGTTTTTCTTTCTCTTCCTGAGGAACATCCTTCATATCAAGAAGCAGCTGGTTATATTCCTTCTGTGTTTTGATAGTTCTTTTGCTTTCAGAATGAACGAATGGACCAAGAGCAATTGTTTCCCAGATTAGATAGCCATTATCGTCTGAACTGTCACAACTAGCATTTTTAACTAGGAAATTTTGTCCTCATATACTCAACTTTTGTGTAACTTTTAATCTAAGATGATGTCATGCACTATGCTCATTCAAAATCAACCATTTGAATCGAAACTCACACGTGAAGTTTACAACCAAATCAATGCATCTCATATACTCAACTGTGGGTTCGAAACCCTAATTTTCCCAATTCAAACCCCTATTAGACTAGATATCATTTATTGGGCCTAATGGGCCAATAAACTTACAACTTGGTTATTTGGGCTCTAATTGGACCCACTTTCATAAAACTATAAGCTTTTGGGCCATGTTGGGCCTAGAATATCTCCCTTCACTTTTATGGGCCTTATTGGACCTCCAATGACCCACTTCATTTCCATGGGCCTTAATGGGCCGTGAACAACCTTCTTGAACTTAAATGGGCCGAAAACCCATTATGTTCCTCCTTATTGGGCCGTAAACCCTCATATGGGCCCAATGGGGCAAAAACTTTCGTATTGGGCCACATAATTTCGAATATATTCAAAAATGGCCCAAACTTTTCTTTCTCTTTTCCTTTCCCCTCATTCTCGGTTATATAAAAAAAAGATAAAATAAACAAATGAGTGGATTAAGGCTTGACACCTCATGTTTGTTTAATGGACTTCCATGCAAATACACCACATTTATCTAGATAAATCTCATACTTCCATGCTCCATCACATCCCACTTCTCTCTTCTCTCTTCCTCTCTATTTACGACCATAAGAGCCTACACCACCACCCACACTTCAACATATGACAAATCCTTCATTCATTAACACCTCATTTCATGATCCATGCTCTTAGATCCATCTTAGGTTCGAAAACTCCACTCAAGCAGCTTACTAGGGTCGAGATCTCTCTCATTCTTCATCAAAAACCGAAATCATCAAACCAAAGTGAGTTCATACCCCCTATTTTCGGTTTTTACTATGTTTTGGGGGAGAATACAAGTTGTTTTGTGTAGATCTATGTGTATATGCATGATTTTGTGTGTGTTTTCATGATCTAAATGTGATTGTGTGTTATATACTTTATGAACTCGAAAATATGCTAAAACATGATGATATTTGTGGAACATAACACTTGATACAACTTATTAGGCAAAGAAATGGTTTAAAACAATTCAAGGTGGTTTAAAACTAAGAAAGTTGCATAAAAGGGCCAAAAATGTCAAAATAATCAAAAAGTGAGGTATTATGCATAACTCACGGTTTTGGAAAAGATTTATTTGAATAAATATGGATCTTTATGGTATTTATGATTTTAGAAGGGCTAAAAGTGTAAACTTTCGCAAATGGGCCTCATATTGGGCTTCCACTGTTTTGGGCTAAATTTGTAAATTTTTGGACTTTTGTGGGCTTAAGTGCCATTTTAAACAAAGTTGAGCCAAAAATGTCATTTTTCGATTATAAGGGCTGAAAATGATAATTTTATCAAACTTGGGCCAAAAAGAAATAATTACTATACTTTGGGCCGAAAATGATCTTTTGACAAAAGTGGGGTTAAACATATTATTTTACTCAAATCAAGCCCTTAAATGTAAACTTCTGGTTTTAAAGGACCTAAAGTGTCATTTTTACCAAAAATGTGTCTAAATTGTAAATTTTCGGTTTTAGGGACCAAAAATGTATTTTTTTACAACAAGTGGGCCTTTTCTGTCATTTGGTAAACAACTAAGTTTAAAAGACTAACGTAATAACAAATTGAAAAATTACGTCATTTACATGCCTATTAGGCCTGAAATATAATTTACATGTTTAGTGGGCCTTAGTTATCCTCTTACATGTTTATTGGGCCTGGAATATAATCTACATGTTTAGTGGGCTTTAATTGTCCTTTTACATGTTTATTGGGCCTGTAATATAGTTTACATGTTTAGTGGGCCTTAGTTGTCCTTTTACATGTTTATTCGGCCGGGAATATAATCTACATGTTTAGTGGGCCTTAGTTGTCCTTTTATATGTTTATTGGGCCTGGAATATACCTTACATGTTCATTGGGCCTTAGTAGTCAATTTACATGTTTGTTGGGCCTGGAATATCCACCTACATACTCGGCAGACATCATAAACTTAAAATACACACGGAAACAATATACTCTGTGCAAATTTCATATTCACGTAAATTCAGTTAAGGATCTTGTGAGACGCTTCGTTTGACACCTATCGAGTGTACAACCGTAGCCTGTAGTAATAACCAGAGTCTCCTGGAGGGAGAGCGGGAGTTTGTGTATAGATCTATACGGGGGTGACACCCCACACCTGAGCTGTTCACTATAGTTAGACTAGGTCAGTCTAGGGTGACAAACCTTACCTTAAACTCGTCGGCGTCCAAAAACGTCATGACAGGCGGATTAGTCTTTATCAAGTATGATTATAAGGACTCACTTAGAGGAATTAACACCATTATAAAAATTTATGGAATACCTTTACAGTTTGGTAACACAGAAACTTACACTGATAAGACCACAACGTTTTAAAGACAAACAATATCGGATTATCTGGGACCATTCACTTTTTACATTTTCAAACATTAACATATATGCATTAATACAAGATCGGATACAAACATTTCAAATCGTTTTTCGAAAAATATCGGATTTTCTGGTGTTTACAAAGTAATACAAAACACTTTACTCAAACATGCTTATGAACTCACCAACATTTTATGTGTTGACCTTTTCAAATTAACTTGTATTCTCAGGGAATCGTTAAGCAGAAAACTCGACAGGAACATGTGGACATTGTCATCTTTTGTATCATCATACATTAATTATTTGGCCATGTAATATTTAATACAATACTTGATGTAAACAATGATGGTTGTATTTGGTATGTATGATGATGGTGTTTGTCATGTTTCATTTATATTCACTATGATGGTATTACAAGATGAAGTCACCCAAGCCCCCAGACGTTTCCACCGTCTGGTTCGGGGTGTGACATAAACCGAGGGCATAATCTTCAAAGTGAAGCGCCCAAACTTCATATTCATGAGGGAAAAGAATCGGGATCCTTGTTGTTGATCCAATACTGCTTGAAATATTCAAGGAGATGATGTGAGAATCATCGTGCAGCATGATGATATTTTCTTTGATACCTGTAAAGAATCAGATGTGTAAACAAATATTGTTTGTAGGGTAATATCAAGATCACTTTAAGCTGTCAAGATGACAATGAAGACGACTGGACAAGAACCTATATTAACGGAAACCCTAAAACTCTATAAACAGAAGAGATGTGTATAGATTATACAATCTCCTGCTCTGATACCAATTGTTAGGAATATAATCCTTAAGATCGAATAGATTCAAGAACAAGTAAATCAAGAACACAACAAAGATTCAAGAATGCCGAATGATTAAGTGTCACCCCGCAGAAGAACTCTATGAAGAATTGCTACTGTAGAGGCGTGATTAGGGTTACAGCGTAATGATCAAAAAGTTAACTAAAATAAGATGCATGCATGCATCTTAAATACTCTAACCCTAGAAATAAATACGAGTGGACAGGCCCAACTCGTTAATACAAAACATACTAAACAATAAGCCCAATGACGCAACATCTAATACCCAACACAACTAATTATCATATAATTTTTTAAACTTTTATTTTCAATAAATTTAGGCAATGTACTTTCTTTTTGTACATAATTATGTTGAATAAGATATTTGGTTATATATATATATATAAGTTATCTTATGATACATCCTTGACATCCTCATGCTTATATATAACAAAGATCATAATTTTATAAATCAGCAAATATACTTGTATTTTTATAGTAATCTACTTATGATCTTGTGGTTTTCCTTAACGTTTATACTCATATTTCTCAACAAGGTATAAGTATATCATCTATTAGCAATCTACATTAACTTGTAAGATTTATTGGTGATTTATAACATTTTAGATTGCTATTTCATAAACTTTTAACCAATAACAATGTATGATGCAATTTTAGGGTATGAAAACTTGTAAACCATCAAAACTACAACAAATAAACATGCATTCTTCCCCAAATTCATAAAATCATAAACATGGGGCCATAGAAACTCACCATAGTTACGTGAGTTTGATTTGTTCGAGAAATCAAAAACTGATCCATGTTTTCTTGTTTTTCAACCGGAGAACCTTTTATCATTATGAGTACACAAGGTTGTAGATCTGTATGATACCAGTTTAGAAAACTAATTTTTTCAGCTTAAACGTCACCGCAATAGTGTTCACCGAAGCATGAGGTGTCGCCAGAGTAAGCTTTATCTGACTGTTTCAGCATGCTTCGATTATCGATTTCGAGATAGGGCATGCCAGGAGGGATAGAGGGAGATCAAAGAGGGTGAAGGTGATGGTTTTCATAGCTGAAAATATTCAAAAACGATATATATATATATATATATATATATATATATATATATATATATATATATATATATATATAGGGTGAGAGTTAGAGAGATGTAGAGGAAAGTGAGAAGGAGTGTGGCAGTTTCCAAGTTCTTATAATCAGGTTCTTGATTGATTTTGGAAGAATTTTTGGCACATGGGTGATCTATGGAAGAGTTTATAGTACAATGCTTATGTTTCAACCTCATGTACATACATTAACTGAGAGTTTGAGTATGAGGTGAGAAAGGATTAAAATTTAGGTATGGAGGGGTTAAAAGCTAACCAAAAATCAAGTACCAAGAGGATTTCCATTAGATTTCACATGCATTTTTGGTTTTCTTAATGATATAAGTATGTGGTGTTTATTTGAAGACAATAATGCATGTCTAGTACATATCCATGTTGGGTTTTTATTCAAAAATAGTTTCAAAAACACAATATTTAGCAACGGAATGCTTTAATATTTTTAACAACATAAAACTAGTTTATAACCCACCAAGGATCTTATTGCAAATTTTGGAAAGAAAACAACAACTAAATAGGAAGAAGAGTATAACAACCTTTGTAGACTTTGAATCCTCAAGGGGCGGCTTGGAAGTTGATGAAGAATGTATGAACCTTTGAGACACCAACAATAATCCAAATTGATAATGATGGTAATCTTTACACTCACAAGCTCTTAGGCTTTAAGTTCATAACCAAAGTATGAACTTAAAGAGAGAAGAATGCAAAGTGTTTTTTCAATCTCATTAGGTGTTCAATTTTTTTTACGGTGCCTTAGATGTCTAACTCTCAACACATAAGAGGAACAATTCTCATGTTCACTACATAAGCCTCTTGCATAGTTCAGACCATACCGGAAATGGCTTTTATAACTGGCCGATTAATGATTAGCATTTGACCATATCAAAGTACATCACTCCCTAGACTTAAGTACGACTATGTATCTCAGGTGTTAAGGATACAAAGATCGTAGATTTTAATAAAGTATTACTCATGATAGCCATCCATGAGGTGATCTTCATGCGGGTCAATTCAATACTAGTTCTCTGACAAGTCCCTATGAAACTTGGTTACACCCCATTTCTTACCTTTATTCGGTGAAAGTTAACCAATCCAATTCATTTTAATCTTAATTCATAATTGCTCCCACAATTATAATCGACTATGAACATTTAGAATAATGAGGTTATTCATGGATTAAACATGTTAATATAGAACACAACAAGTATTGATGTTATGATCTATCCCAATATATCAAAACACTATATAATAATTGTTGTCACAATGTTCCAATATCCAAATACTAAATCCACATCAAAATCTCATTTCTAGAATAATAAAGTCTTATAGCTAAAGTGTGACCATTCATACTTAGCTTAAAATAAGGCGTTTATTAATGGGTTCGACTACACTTAATTTGTGTGATTTCTGCAAATACTATCATCTCCATATTTAACTTTAATCTAGGTATAGTTAAATATCTATGAGTATATGATTGGTATTCTTTTGTGACATAGAGTCTCTTAGCTTGATTAAGTATACTCTCAAAGTCACAAAGATTTCTAGGTGATCCTTGAATGGCAGAAATCAACATAGTTTTTCAATGAACTCATTCATCCAATCATATTAGATTTAAACTTTTAAAGAAGTGTATTCTTATTTTGTAGTATATTGTGTTATTATGTTTTGCTTGGACCTCATTCCAATCAAACCTACTCTTCATCCCACAATGAAGTCATAATCTAATTATAATTCAAAATTGTATATATTTGTTTAGAAATCAGAATCATATGTAGCTCTTTACATGGAGATTTTATTTTAAACTAATAATCTTATATACAATCTATTAGTTCTTCTAAAGTATCTTATAATGTTCCTATAGTCATCCAATGACTTAATCATGTATCTAAGTATCATGATCATATACCAGGTCTTATGCATAATATGCCTTAAATGATAGATTCATTTGCCAAGCAAATCGAATATAAATCATTTTAGATAGTTCAAACCTATGAGCTAGGTCCTTTTGAGGTTGGCTCAAACTTAGTGCCATGTGACAATGCCAAGATTCCTCCAAAGGAATTTTGTGTCTTGATCCCTTTCAAGATATTGTCAATATATGCATAAAGATATAAAACTTTTAACATTCATTTTATCTATCTCTATAGATTTTACATTCCAAGAATGTATCTTGTCATTCCTAAGTCTTTCATCTTAGAAACATATTCCGAGTCAAGGTGAAAAGGCCTGGCATAGGAATATTATTATGCTCCCACTAGTTCTTAGTAAACACACATGTTCTATTCAATTTGATAGAAAAGTACACCTTGTAGTTTTATATTAAATGAGGATTCCAAGCTTAAGATGTTTTCTTTATATCCACAAGTGAATCTTAAGCTTTACACATTTTGTTAGGATAACATCGATTAAAAAAACTTCCAGGGTAAGCTATATAGACATCTTCAAATAAATGTCTATTATGAAAAGCGGTATTTCTCGAAATCTATTTCCTATATCTCATATTAAGAATCTGCAGTTATAGTAAATAATTTCCTTCTTTATCTAATAATAGCTACTTGTGAAAAGGGTTTGATCATAATCAATGTCACAAGTATGATAAGGATCATAGTTAATGACATGAGTACAAGAAAATTCCTTTATAACAAGTCCTGCTTAAATGTGTATAATTATCCATGTAATGTATTCTTTCTAGAAGAATCACTTACTCCTAGCCTGGCTATAGGGAGGAAGGTTAATCAAGAGCATACTTGATAATTATACATGGATACATCCCATGTTCATGACTCTAAGTCATTTATCAGATTCGAGATCTGACATAGCATCTTGGTATTTGTTGGATTTTCCAGAAACCATCAAGAAAAGCTCATCAATGAGAGATTCCATATTTCTCAAGTCATAGATGATTTCTACCACTAATGCGAACAATTTGTGTTTTTGAATAACTATTATTCAAGTTTAAAAATCCCTTAATAAAACTAGTTCCAACTATTACTACATCAGGCTATGGTTCTTGAGCTGCTTCAAGTTCCATGTACCTCTCACTCACTTTGTCAGTAGAAGCTTATTTTATGCTAACTTGGCTTTCACAAAAATAATAGAACTTATTCTTGGTGGGTTTGCATATAATAATCGAGGCCACATTTAGAGCATTATATAAATATGTATTTAGTACTTATGGGTATAAAAGCTTTAGTCGAACATTGGCTTCAAATCCACAAAACATTTAAATAAGATAAGGATGGAGCCTTTGCATATAAAACCTTATAAAGAAAATGTTCTATCTACTTATTAGTTTGTATTTGTACTCAAGGTAGAATTGATAGTGTTCTAGATGTTATTCCAAGGAAATGAAAAGCGGACATTTCTGTCGATCAGAAACTAAATCATACCAAGTATGATTTAATTCATCCTTTATTATCATTAACGCTTTAGATAGTTCTTACCAGTTTGCATCTCAACTTTATATTTGAAAACTTAAGCAAAGATTTCACAATTATGTTTTACCATTTAAAATATAATAAAACTACTATAGTTGTTAATAAAGTTGATTTGGTATCTTGTGCTAAATCTTATACATTCATTAGAAAGGAATTCATACATCACAGTGTATAGTCCATTCATAATTTATTTTCTCTACTACTTAGTGAAAATATTGTTAGGAATCTTATATATATATATATATATATATATATATATATATATATATATATATATATATATATATATATATATATATATATATAAATAATATTTACATATGTCAAATAAACTACAATATTTGACTTCAAATCTTATTTATAAAACATTGATATTTATAATTGACTTCAAATCTTGTTTATATCGTTAGGAATCTTTGCATATAGAACTTGTTATTTATAAAACATTGATATTTACTTTATAAATCTTCTTTAAAGATCTAGTCTCATAAAAAGAATTTTAATCATTCACGAATATGAAGGTGATCGTTATGAAAAACGATTTAAGTGAATAATCAATCATAAATTAAATTGAGACATATACTTACACAGGCTAAATTAAAACATAGATTGTTCCAAAACAAGCATTGTTTTATATTACAAGTACATTATGCTCCTAGCATAATTAATAAACTAAACTTCGAGAGTGTAGTTCCAACTTGATTGTGCTCAGCTGGTTACTCTATTGTAAATATCTTTAATCTATTTACAAATATTATATTAACATTTAAGTATCAAGTACCTAATTGTTATATGAAAAGTATAAGTTTATATAGTAAATACCTGAAGTACTAGTCTCTTCACTTTTTTCCAGATTAGAGGAACAGTTCCTCTTTTAGTGTCCAGTTTCTCCACAAAAGAAATAAGATCCATCAATGTGAGACTTATTGGATTTCTTGGGCTTGAAAGTGTTCAGTCCATAAAAAATGGGTCTCTTAGATCACACAAGATGACTCTTTTGGCCTTGCACTATTCCAATGTTTGAACTAGTTTAAAACAAAATATCACTATATTTATTGGAATACTTCTTAACTTGTTTATATATATATATATATATATATATATATATATATATATATATATATATATATATATATATATATATATATATATATATATATATATATATATATATATGGGTTTTAGTTCAAAATTAGTTTCATAAACTTGAAAAATATGGCAATGTATGACAACCCGTTATTTTCGATATTGTAAAAGTCAACCAAAATAAAACTTGGGTCAACTAAAGTCAAACTTATTGTTTTGATTTACTTATTAAGGTTAGATTGATAACCTATAGGTGTTTAAAAACCTTTTATTAGAAGTGTTGCTTAAAAATTAGAAGTGTAGTGCTTAAACCGAGAAGTCTCGCATGGGTTGTAAGCCTTCGGACCACAAACCCTCGGTTCGCAGCCGAGAACTCACTTCGGACCGCAAACCCTCGGTTCGTAGCCGAGAACTCCCTTCTGACTTCAAACTTCGGTCTTATCCACACAGTGCCAGAACTAATGCATGTGTCCCATCAACGATTTCGGCCCTATACATATGGGGAGACCGAAAACATTTCCTCACTTCTACTCTTCTAACCGAAAACACAACTTTCTCTCTCAAACACATCAACCGAAAACCTCTATTTCTCTCTTAACTATCATCCGAATTCGACTTGTATCTCCTTCGGATCTTGCTTAGAATACCAAGTGTTGTTCATTTCATCAAGATCCTCAACCGAAAACCCTTGAATCTCCTTGGTTTCACCAAGAGCACCAAGATCTTCATTGGGCTGAAAACCCAAGGGCTGGCCGAAAATGCAAAGCAGCCTTCCAAAATAGATTCTAACACTCTTATTTGTAAGTGAAACTTACAAATTTGTCCATTTCCTTAACATACTTGCAGTTATATTCACTTATAGTATACATATATATTACGTGAAATGCTTTTAGGACTCGTTTTGTCTCGGGATCTAACTTATGGAAAATCATCCTATATCGAACATTCAATCGAATCACTCACTTAAGGTGAGTTCATACCCCTACAATTTACCTTTTTCAATGTTTTTAGGGGGGGGGGATTACATGTAAAACACAATGGAATTGTGTTAACTCGTACATGTGAAAACAAACAAACAAATGATTTCTTATGCTTATAAATAGTATTAAAAATCATTTTCAAACTCTTTTAAACTATTTTAGATTTCTGTTTATTATCAAAATCATATTCATTTGTATATTTATGTATAATCATGCTTTAATGGACTTAGGACTATTGCTAAATACCTTGACTCTTGTTCCTTGTTTGGTTGTGGGCTTAGGGTAGGATCACTAGTCCGACTGTCGGTTAAATCATAATTATACATGCTAAATATATACATGAATAAAAAATCTCATTTTCAAGAACATACTTAACTCAATTGCATATGTTGAGCAAATGAATATTTTCTCCAAACCATTTACAGTTCAAACAAACATACTAGTAAACTATAATAGGTATAGTTTAGAGATTAGTCATACTATTTTCTAGATCGGAGAAACAATACATGAATCAATACATACATACTATTACTTTTCATTACAAAGTACATTGCTCATTTACAAGAACAAGAAACACATACATACTATACGTAAACAAGTTAACTAGAATGTGAAATACTATTTCATGGTACATAGCAACATTCTTGATAAGTCATGTTTTGTAACCAGAGTCTCTTGGAGGGAGAGCGTGAGTTTTTGTATAGATCTATACGGGACTGACAATCCCACACCTTGTTGTTAGCTACAGTAGGACCGGTAGGTCTACGGGTGACAAATGTCATACCTTTTCGACGACTGAAGAATGTCGTGTTTTATACTAGTCAATTTAGCATGGCTATAACCTCATTCACATTAAGTATTAACTAAACCATTCGGTTTACAAGGAAAACATTTCTTCAGTGGTTTTAATTGAAACAAAACTACTAAAAGATATTATCTTCCATTCGATACATACAATGATGTTCACTCATGAACAAGGCATATTAATTTTCTAGTAAAGATAGTTTACAAATATGGAAAACATACATTTATACTATTTCAAGTACAAACATACATTTATGCTATTTCAATAGAACAATACATACAAACAGTTCATTTTAAGAAGAAAATATAGGATTTTCTGGGAAATATACTAACATTTTCATGAAACAAATACAAACATTTGACACTAAATACTTATGAACTCACCAAATTAAATGTTGATACTCTCTTTCAAAATAACTTGTATTCTCAGGAAACCAGTAGACAGGTACACTAGCACAAGTTTTGATGTAACACCGTAAATTCTCCAACAAATTTTTCATTTTTAAAAATCACATAATTCTCATAACACATTTCACAAAATCTCATTTATTTAATTTACAACGCAACTCCATAATTGTTTGATTAATAATCCAGGATCCTCAAAACATAACTCTTTCTCTGGTGTGTACAATCAAGTCGGCGCCTTCCCGCGATCCTAAGACAAACCTGAAACACATATCACATAACACGGTAAGCACGAAGCTTAGTGAGTTCCCCAAAATACCACATACAAAACATTAGCCACTCGAGGCTATAACTCTGTAAGACCCTCCGGTCAATGTGTCTTAGTGGGACCCTCCGGTCCCACAAATCTGATGGACCCTCCAGTCCTAACTCTGTAAACTCTGAGTAATACAGCATAAATCGCGAAGAAATAATGCAGGATATCACAATACACAGATAAGCACATAAGACATCTCAGTCACACAAAATACCACTCATGGTAAAGTATAGTGAGAAGACTCACCTCGGATGATGAGCAGCCCCTATAAACGCTGCTGCTACGCATCGGCCTCTAACTCTGAGCCAATCCATAATTAACCCAATTAGGAACTAAGTCCAAACTCTCACTCATTAGGTCTAAAGGTAGTCCACTAACCAGCCCATCAATAACCTAAAACCCATTGGGCCCACCAAGGCCCAATAATAAATGGGATCTCCCGAGGCCCAACTCTCAGGTCTAAATGGCAAGCCCAACTCAAGGGTGTGACAACCCGAAATTTCTATTCTGTACAACCATTCACTTCAATAGGAGTCAAAACTGTTTCTGCTAATTTTCAAGCTTTTTGGAATAAGTTTGAGTATTTTAAGATTAGTACTTCAGGAGATAACAGGAGAGAGGATGCCCTAGGGTTTATTGTGCAACAATATTATTCCAAAACTCCAAGAGTTTGGAGTTTACGGCCTAAACAAAGGTGTTTACGGCCGTAAACCCTAAAAGGGGGTATAAATATGACACTTAGTCATATTTTACAATTTTTCACATTTTCAAGATCCAAATCTCAATTCTCTCTCAAGTATCATCCAACATTTCTTCAAGATCTTCAACTTGTAAGTGTTTCTTACCCTAATAAGTTGATATATACCTTAATCTAGTGATCTAACATGATTCCATCCGTGAAATCATTCCAAAAGTGTAGATCTTCAAGTTTCACCAAGAACACACACTAGTGTTCTTGGACTTTTAGCACCTTTTCAAGCTTCTACCTAGTAAGTACTTCTATCCTAGAGTATTATAGAGCTTGTTACACTTCTAAACATCAAGAAAACACCCAAGAAACCAAGGATCAAAGGTGTTTATGGTCCAAGATGTTCTTGGACCGTAAATCCCAAAAAGGGTGCCAAAGTGTGCCCTAGTCCCTTCTAAGCCTTTGAAACTAGCCTAGATCCCTTCCTTGATGTGCTTAGTACTTGAAAACATCAAAAGACCATAAACCATTTGGGTTTACGGCCGTAAACCCAAAGGGAAATGGTCCAAGGACCGTAAACTCCTAAAAGGAGTGAAATGGTGCCCTAATCTCTTCCTAAGGCTTAAACATGAAGTAGGAATGCTTCTTGTGATCTTTAAGGCTTCAAAACACAAAATGGTCAAAGAAACATGAGTTTACGGCCGTAAACTCATGGGTTTACGACCGTAAACTCAATGAGTTATGGTCACAAAACCGTAAACTCCAATAAAGGGTCCCCTTGAACCCTAAACTCAATAGCAATGTCCTACAACACTTAGATGCAATCCTTAGGACTTATAGCACTTAAATAAGGTGTTTTACATGTCCTAAGATGTCTTAACTTTGTTAATTAGTTGTTTAAAGACTAATTGGATACATATATGTGATATTATATGTTAACTAGGATCATCGTGTGTGTACAAGTCTTCACTTGACACCTAGCATCCTATACATTCCGTTCATCCAAACCACTCACTACAGGTGAGTTCATACCCCTTAATTAACCTTTTAAATATTTTTAAATGCTTTTATGGGGGGATACAAGTTGAACTATTATAGTTATTATATCAATCACATGTGATTAATAACTACCAAACAAGTGGATTTCTTACTTTTCAAACTGTGTTATCAAACTGTTTTACTTCAAACTGTTTTACAAACTCTTTTACATATCAAATACTTTTATTAAACTCTTTTAACTTATATTCTGTGTATCTATATGGATATAATTATATAAGTAGGATTGAAAGGACTTAGGACTGATAGCTCACCTTATTTCCTGTTCCTTGTTTGGTTGTGGACTTAGGGTATTCGGGTTATTTGTCCGAAGGTCGTTTGAATCCTAGTTATATATCATGTATATGTGTATAGATATAAAAGGTTACTTCTTTCATTCAGTTCAATGCCTTTGGGTAGCAAAGGTATACAAACATGTTCATATACACAAACAACATTACTAGTAAACTATAATAGGTATAGTTTAGGAAGATACTATTACTAGAACAATGAAACATACATTGAGTCAGTTCATTCATGAGTAATACATAGTGATGAGAAACAAACATAATACATAGTGATGAGAAACAAACATAATACATAGTGATGAGAAACAAACATAATACATAGTGATGAGAAACAAACATAATACACAGTGATGAGAAACAAACATAATACACAGTGATGAGAAACAAAACATACAGGCTAGACAGAGAAAGAACACACAATACAGCTAGCACATACATATACATATACATATACATTACTTACAGTTATGTGAGCCACTTAACGGGGGCATGGCACTACCTGTCATGACCCGTTTTGTATCCAGAATCTCCTTAAATGGGGAGCGTATGAGTTTGTGTATAGATCTATACTGGATTGACTATCCTACACCTTGCTGCTCGCTACAGTGGGACTTGCAAGTCTACGGGTGCCAAACGTCATTTCTTACGACGTCTTACATCGTCGTTTTTCTATAGAGTCGGTAGCAGGATACAGGCCGATCACATGGTACTTTAAATAACAATTGGTTTAAAGTAATTAGTACAGCAGTAGTTACTTAATAAAACACTACAGTACTATTTCATTTTCCCTTTACATTTACTTTGTGATTTTCACACAATAAACAATAATGTAAAAACTATATTTTTGGTTAATGATAGTCAGATTTGGGAAAATACACACTCTTACAAGAGACACACACACAGATACTTGATGCCTTGGTAGAAGGATACTTTTAGTAGGAAACATAGGGTTTTCTAGGAGAGTTCAAACAATTACAAACTTTTACAAAACTTATACATTACAAGACTTACAACCACTTTCATAACAAATACAGACACTAATATACTTATGAACTCACCAGCTTTAAAGCTGATAAACTCTTTCAAAATAACTTGTATTCTCAGGTCGCCAGTAGACAGGTACCGGAGCCAGGTTTTTGAGAAGATGGAGCTCGTTCAAGACTCATCTTTTATTTTGATGTATATTTTTGGTGTCTATAAAAAATGACAGAACACACCTGTATTAAATTATATTATTAATGCAATGGATGATGTTGTTGCTTGTTTACTACTTTGCATTGTTGTGATATTGTACATGACGTCCTCCACCCCCGAACGTTTCCGCCGTTCCGGTTTTGGCGTGTGACAGATTGGTATCAGAGCATTGTTTATAGTGAATCGAGTATATCAACCCATAAAAGATATACGAACTATAAACACAGCGGGATTAAAATACTCTGATAAAGAGTTTATACTTTTAAATAATAAAATATTTAACCAAGTATGCATACCTGCATTCATACTAAAATCAGTGTCACTAGGACAGAACAAAAGTATTACGATTGTTGGGCAGCACAAGTAGACTTAGAGACATATGGTCAACCCTGGGAAGAAGTAGCCTGATCAACTACATTATCCGAGGAGTGATTAGCATGTGCCTAAGTGTGGTTGTGAGGTTGCAACAAGTCTAAAAACTTACCAACACTACTACAATGAGAACAGTAGAACGGAACATAAACTTAAAATACTATAGGAGTATTTTGTGTTACTATTAATTACCTATCTGAGAACTAAAGGTCTTTATTAAGTATGTCAATAGTTGCGGAGTGGATACGCTAAGGTTATATGTGTCTAGGATATCACAGACTTAGAATCTGTGATCTTTGCTTTACTTCCTGTTCCTTGTTTGGTTGTGGGCTTAGAGTTAGGGTCGCTTATTCGAAGGTCTATCCTGTCTTGGTTACATATGACTGGTATGCACTACGCAAATGTTGGAGTAACTGATAAAGATCATCTTATAATTATCTAGTTAGTTCGTCTATTAATTATTTCCTTATCCCTTTTCTCGCGTAGATATAATGGCTGGATTCCATCTTCCCGGAGACCCGTACTATCCCAACCACTGCAATGCAGGATGGCTGGGAGAAGAGCCAGAAGATGATCACCCAATCCCTTTGGATGATCACGAAGCTAAAGGCTTTTCTGATGGTTCTGAATCAGAGCCAGAAGTCAACAACCTACCCCCAGTTGCTCAAGACCCAAACCTGAACCCTCGTCCAGCATTTCAAGGACCCACTCCTCTGTGGGCCACAAACTTGAATAGATGGAGTCAGGAACACGGTCAACCCATTCGCTACAATGGAGACAGAACCTTCTACAACCTCACCGAGGGAGGTTCAGCTGACAGGGTCCTACCCATCATGATTCGTAGGATTGCTCGGAACACCGAGCAAGGTCGAGCAGCTATTGACCGAATAGTGGAGATTGACGCCAACTCTAGCGTTAACACAGTCCGAATTCGCCAGCTAGAGTCTGCTCATGAAAGGACTCAGGTCCGCAATGCACTTCTATAGAGGGAACTTACTGAAACCCAAGCTGAAGTCAGGGAACTTCGAGCTCAGCAGGCAAGGTCTGAAAGACGTATGAGGGACATAGAACGTCTTCTGTCGGAGTCAAGAACTCACTCTAGTAGTTCTCGTCGCCGTTAGAGTCTCATCGACTTCTCTTTTGGATGTAACCTAGTTAGTGTAAAAACTCTAGTCTAATTTCCTATCTTTGTAAATCTTAGACCCGTTAGGTCTTGATTAGGTAGTAGTCTGTCAAGATTTTTCCATCTTGGTTGATGTAAGGCCTACTTCTAGGTCATTTTTCCCCGAACTTATTACATCTGTAATCCCAGTATTATTGACAGATATCTAATCTCATGGAAATTATATCCAAATGCTTTCGTTTACAATCAATCGTGTTATTCATTTGTGCTGTTGGACTATGGAGAGTTAGTCCATGAGTCATTCTTATCTATTTCCTATTAAATTCTTATCAATATCTTCATCTTTCTAAACTTATAGTTAAAAGATGCCTCCACGTCGATCGACAAGACGCGATCCTCCCGCACCAACACCACCTGCTCCTCAATTCGACACGGCAGCCCTGAATGCTGTTGTAGCTGCGGTTGTGGCTACAGCCATGGCTCAATATCATTCGTCTGGTTCCACTGGAGGAGGAACTCCGGTTCAATCTACTCATGGTGAAGCTCATGTGCGCTTGAGAGAGTGCTCCTATAAGGACTTCACAAACTGCAAGTCATTGTCCTTCAAAGGGACTGGCGGAGTCATTTCCCTCTCGCAATGGTTCGAGAAGACCGAATCGGTTTTCGAAATCTGCTCCTGTCCAGAAGGGAGCAAGGTCAAGTTTGCTACTTGCACCTTCGAGGCAAAAGCCCTAACATGGTGGAATAGCCATGTAAAGTCACTATCCCTTATAATGGCAAATGTTATGGGCTGGGAAGCTCTGAGAGAGCTAATGGTTGAAGAGTACTGCCCGAGGGGCGAAATCCAAAAAATGGAGGAAGAACTGTGGAGCCTAACCATGAAGGGCTCCAACATAGTCTCCTACACCGCCAGGTTCTATGAACTGGTGGCCCTCTGTCCCAACATGGTCTATACAGAGGGGAAGAAGATTGAAAGATACATATGGGGGCTGGTGCCTCCATTCCAGGGAAATGTTTTTGCTTCAAACCCCACTACATTTGATAGTGCCAAGCGATTGGCACAGCGGCTCATAGACCATGGGGTTCATACCCCGGCCGCAACAACGACCCTGGCCATCTCGGAACCCGCCAGAACCGCTGATTCCAAGTGGAAATTCTGGGATGACAAGAAAAAGAAGAAGGCTGCCAAAAAGCAGCAGATCGTGGCAGTTCATAGTGCGATAGCACCTGCCACTGCTGCTGCTCCAGTAAAGCAGTACGCTAGAAGTTTGCCCAAGTGCAACAAGTGCAACTTCCACCAGGTAGGAGCCTGCCGGGAAATGCGGTGTTTGAACTGCAACAGGAAGGGGCACACTGCTCGTTTCTGCAAAGCTCCGGCGAGGCCAATCACCCAAGTCCCCGGCGCTGGTGTGAGCCAAACTTGCTACGGTTGTGGCGAGGTAGGCCACTACAAAAGGAACTGCCTGAAGGCAGGGAATGCCGGTGGAGTGGCAAGAGTTTTGGCCATAGGCCACGAGGAAGCGGTTGCCGACCCCACAGTGGTCACTGGTACGTTTCTCCTCGATAACTCTTATGCATGCATACTGTTTGATAGTGGAGCGGAGAGAAGTTTCGTGAACCAAAAATTTGCTCATTTACTTAAGCAAAAATCACGAGCACTTAAAGAACCGTTCACTGTAGAAATGGCTAATGGAAAGACAGAGAGCACTAGCAGTATATTCATAGGGTGTACCCTAACACTAGATAGCCATTCATTTTCGATCGACCTCATGCCGGTTTCTATTAAACATTTCGACGTCATTATCGACATAGATTGGTTGAGTCTTCATCGTGCCGACATCATGCTTTACGAGAAAGCTGTACGCCTTAATTTGCCGTCTGGCGAAACCCTAGTAGTTTATGGCGACAAACCCGGCACGAACCTTCGTATCATCTCGAGCATTCAAGCTCAAAAATTCTTATAAAGGAATGGTGTGCATTCCTTCCTCATGTGGTCGACGTGAGCCAAGAAACGAAAGACATTCAGAACATTCTGGTAGTACGCGAATTTCCCGACATCTTTCCAGAAGAACTCCCAGGATTACCTCCGCAACGTCAAGTCGAGTTCAGAATCGACTTAGTTCCAGGGGCTACCCTCGTAGCCAAATCGCCCTATCGTCTAGCACCTGCAGAGATGCACGAACTGTCCTGTCAACTTAACGAACTGCTCAGCAAGGGCTTTATAAGACCAAGCTTCTCATCCTGGGGAGCTCCAGTCTTGTTCGTCAAGAAGAAAGACGGATCGTTTCTTATGTGCATCGACTACATGGAGCTCAACAAACTGACCGTCAAAAATCGTTATCCTTTGCCTCGTATTGACGATTTATTTGACCAACTTCAAGGGGCGAATTTCTTTTCAAAGATCGACTTAAGGTCCGGATATCACCAACTACGAGTGCTAGGGGAGGATGTTCCGAAGACAGCCTTCCGAACTCGTTATGGGCACTACGAATTCGTAGTGATGCCATTCGGATTAACAAACGCGCCCGCAATATTCATGGACTTAATGAATAGGGTGTGTCGTCCTTACTTGGATCAGTTCGTCATCGTCTTCATCGATGACATACTTATCTACTCTCGTAGTGAGGAGGAGCATAGTCAACATCTGCGACTAGTCTTAGAAACCCTGCGTGCGGAGAAGCTTTATGCGAAGTTCTCAAAATGCGAATTTTTGATCCGAAGAGTCGAATTCTTAGGGCACGTGGTTAGCAAAGAGGGAATACACGTGGACCCTTCCAAAATTAAAGCCATTGAGAGCTGGTCAGCACCGAAGACGCCTACAAAAATTTGTCAATTTCTAGGCCTCGCTGGCTACTATCGCAGGTTCATTCAGAACTTCTCCCGCATTGCGAAACCTCTTACAACACTGACCCAGAAGGGCGTGGCCTTTGACTGGGAAGAGAAGCAGGAGAGAGCGTTCCAAATGCTCCAGCGAGCCTTGTGCACCGCACCAATACTATCCCTCCCCGAAGGGATAGAAGACTTCGTTGTCTATTGCGATGCGTCAAATCAAGGACTCGGATGTGTTCTGATGCAGCGAGGTAAGGTCATCGCCTATGCCTCGAGACAGCTAAAGACACATGAGGTCAACTACACTACCCACGATCTTGAGCTAGGAGCAGTTGTGTTTGCTCTGAAGATCTGGAGACACTACCTGTACGGTACAAAAAGCACTATCCTTACAGAACACACCTGTATTAAATTATATTATTAATGCAATGGA
Source organism: Lactuca virosa (assembly GCF_052849685.1). Classification (NCBI taxonomy): domain Eukaryota; kingdom Viridiplantae; phylum Streptophyta; class Magnoliopsida; order Asterales; family Asteraceae; genus Lactuca; species Lactuca virosa. The sequence continues at coordinate 249,860,166 of NC_136434.1, forward strand.
TGATGTTGTTGCTTGTTTACTACTTTGCATTGTTGTGATACTGTACATGACGTCCTCCACCCCCGAACGTTTCCGCCGTTCCGGTTTTGGGGTGTGACAAAGGGCCCAAAGCACCTATACATAATCCTCTGGTCCGAAACTCTATTGCAACAATCCCAAACTCCAGGCCCAACACTCAATGCCCAAAATAAGACTTAGCTCAAAAGTCCACAGTAAGGTTACGCGGGGCGTACCTCTCTTGGTACGCTCAGCGTACTCACGAGTCCAGATTGGCCATCGGGGACACTGGGGCAGTACGCGGGGCGTACAGGAATTACGTTCAGCGTACTTCCCAGATTCACTCTTTCTACTCATTTATTCTTAATCAGTTAAGACATCAACTCAAATCCCAGATCTGGACTCCCTAATGGATCTTACTCCATAAAGTTAGTGACTTTAAGCCTTGCATGGATGAGAAGGTCACAAACACCCAAAACACTCACTCTCTTATCTCAAAAAGCTCATAACTCATGCATGGTTTGATTCCAATGTCCAAGACCTCATTTTTATGGATCCTCTCCACTAGAAACACTTTAAAGGACAAACATTAGGCTCTGGAGTGCAACAAATCATAAAGCTTCAAGCGTTGCGACCAAAAACCCTAAAATGGACCATATCATGCACAAATCAAAAGGATGGGAAAGCTTTGAGCTTTATACCTTCAAATGATGCTCCATCCACAGAAAAGCTCAGATCCAATGCCTGGACTCCAACTCTATTCTCTTCCATGCTCCTTCTTCACTCCAAAAAAATCTCACAAGAACACTTATAAGCTCACAATGGACACTCAAGCTCAAAGAACGGGAATTAAGGTTTTGAGAGAGTTGAAATCTGGAAATGGTGGCTGGATATGAAGAAATAATGTTCTTTAAATAGGGACACTCCAAAATATTAGGGTTTCTTTCTGGACCTAGTACGCCCAGCGTACCCTCTGGTACGCCCAGCGTACTGGGTGACTTCGCTTCAATTTCACGCACATGAGTACGCTAAGCGTACATACATGTACGCCCAGCGTACTCAGCTGCCACCTTTCTCAAATAAGGGACTCATCCTGCCACAACTTCAAACTTCCATCGCTTCCTCGATATAAGTCCGATTCCAATGAACCTTATACCCACGGAAAAGGTGACGAGATGCCCTACACTTCTAGCAACTCGTCGCAACCCTGAGACTTTCATATGCCCGGTTTGCAGCCCACGAACCATAATCACGGACGATCCGAAACAGGATGTTACGATTCTCCCCCACTTGAATTAGATTTCGCCCTCGAAATTGCTCCTTATCAACACAAAGATCGAACCCAAAACCCGCCAAGCACCGCCGAAAGGGCCTCATATCATTCAATAATCTCCTCCAAAGGCACCTGGACCCAACATCATCTCCTGACCCCGAAGAAGAACAAACCCTTCTGCCACTGCAATACTCGGTCTGATTCCCCAGAACTTGAAAACTCTAGTGGTCTGTCTCCCTGCCAGACCACCCTCGCAAAATCTCATCATGTTAACCGCTCATCGAATAACAGACTCAAAGAACACCCTACCAACTCAGATTCTCTAATCGATCCCGGTCGAACTCAGGAGGAGCAGAAAGGTCATATCCCACTAAGGACCCACCACCTGAACAGCTATCAGAAATCTTCTGAAGGAATGATCATCAAAACTCTTTCCTCAGGCACAAGAAAACGGTCAAGTCGGCTCAAAACGATCCTCTGATACTCATAAACATAAACCCCAGCTTCTCTCAGTTGTCCCTTCCAACACTGAGCACCAGGTCGACTCCGACCTAAAAGTTGAACCTCCAAAGGTTACCCACTGCACGCCCAATAAAACGACTTACCGGCTTTCACCTCTCAATAACTATCTCGGCTCATAGTGACACACAAGTCACAAAGTTCGCTTTACCCCAAGCGAATACTACAACCCCACCTGAAATCGTCTCACTTCCGACCACTGTCGTCTACCACCTAGTGGTTCCCTGCATCTCGCAGTACTTCTCATACCAACGAAACTGACCCACTCTGGCATAAGATATCAGATGGAGGTCAATACCCCCCTCAAAATGAAACCCATCCACGAATTTGAAACCTCATCTCGCCTATTCAATACACGAATGGATCCAGAATCGAACTCGAGAGTCTGATTCAACAGCAAACTGGAACCACTCATTTCTAATCTGGTACTCAACTCATGACCCAAAATTCGCGGATTTATGCACACACCATCTCTTCAATTCCTTCCGATTACGATAATCCCTCCTCATCCCAGGGACACAACGATCCCCAACCGACACGGAGACCCCCGTCTCGCCCCTGGTTCGGCAACCAGGCTCCCGAAGACTCAAGTGGGAAGGCTACCCAAGCCTAAGAACTCCTCTACGCCATACTCTGAATAATGAATACTACAGCTCTCTGCTGAACAGTATTCACCCTTGTCGACTACTGAGCGTTACGGTATCCCCCGTAGTCTTAAGATGCTCCTTTACTGACTCATGAATGCTACGGCTCCCCGCAGACTTGCGACACTCTCTCACTGACTCGTGAATGCTACGACTCCCCGCAGTATCACAACACTCTCTCTCTAACCAATGAATACTACGGCTCCCCGCAGTATCACGACACTCTCTAGCTGACTAGTGAATACCACGGCTCCCCGCAGTATCACAGCACTCTCCCACTATCCGGTGAATACTACGGCTCCCCGTAGTATCACGACACTCTCTCCCGCCGACTCATGGATGCTACGGCTCTCCGTAGTCTTACAACACTCTCTCATTGACTCACCATGGGCTCACTCCACGGTTTCTCCTGATAATCCCAAGCGAATACTCCCCACTCGGATCACTTGCTCTCTTATCCCCCATATTCTCATCATCAAGTCATCACCACACTGTGTTCACCAACTCATGCTCCGCAGCTCAACATAGATAGGTGCTTACACCCACCCAACTTATGCACCACCACTTCTGATGTATGTTCTCGCAGGCAAGGCACTAGTCTCAGCACAGATGCACCCTTAGACAGTCTCACTCCAGCGACAATTAACTGATACGTTCCCACTAGAACAAAATCACTCGGTACTCCACTCGCCATCTCACAACTCGAGTCCTAAGATGACCAAAAATTAGGACATCATACTCAGGTACCTCGGTACACCATCACAGCGTCTCATGCGGTCTTGCCTTAACCACTGATCTTCCACCTACACAACTCGAAACCTCAAAATACTTCCATCTCCCAATTGAAACACGGAGGAATCGTCAACAAATGAATACACGTTGATGAAAATCCGAAGCTCCACCCTCTACTGATCACCGCCCATACGAACTACTCATACCAACTTTGAAATTGGTTGACAATTCAACTGCTGCCCCTTCTGGAGTATAGATCACAATCTATACCTATAACCGCAAATCTCAGCTATTGCACCCTGAACTCAGTGACCCAACCGCCTCGAACTCAACATTTGCAAACCTAAAAAATCTCTAGCCATAATAAATCCTCTGACCAACGGCTACCTGCCGTGGATTCACTCATCCTTCCTTAAGCACATACTCATACATCATCCCGCCTCGCACCTCGCCGCATCCACCAATATCCCAGGATTCATGTGTCCGCGCCGCAGATCTCCATAATCAGTTCTTTAACCGCACTTAAACGAATTGTTGATCTTCTCAATTGAATACCCAGTTCTCCCCCACTCAGGGTTCGAACGATCACCAGTCGGCATACCAACAATTTACTCCGTAAATTGTTTCACCAGGTACAACACACTTGACTCTTGGAACGTACCAAACAAACACTCAATGATCTTCCCGATGGAAACCAAGCAACTCCAAATATCCCGTAACTCAGACAAGAATCTCAGAATCCCCCCAACGTGACTGCCTATGGTCATCTCGAAACTTCAGACTGACACACCGTCGGATACCTCAACTGTTCCGAAATAACCCTGACCCTCGGTCCGGAAATAATGCACTATCACACACCTCATCTCTGACTCCTCGAGCAGCCTCCCAATATGGTAATCATCATCAAAGCACGAGACATCACTCTCTCACAGTCGATACACAACATAACAATGAGGGCCACTGCCCCGATATATTCCTCTTAACCACCTGAAACTGCTGCTAAAAGCATGCCACACTCAAAAAGGCACCTTCCTAGGTCTCTTCCGTCTCAGTCCCCATAATGACTCCATGATACAAGAAATACCTCACAGCAGACATACTGCCCAAATACTCTGGTGAAAAGGTCACCACCATAAGCTACCCCCACGGGGTTTACCTCCAAACTCTGAAACCAGAAACTCGTTATCCCTTTTGCTTCTCCCAGGAAACGGGGACAGCGCACTCTTGCCACAGAAGGTGACGTCTCATCCATCAGCCGATGGCTCGACTCAGACCTTGATCCTCCAATAAGCATCATCTCTACTCATCCCTGAGCCTTGCAACTCCAACTGGCATCTCACCAATAAAATCTCTTGGAAACTAACTTGATTTCCCTCTCAAGGTAAACTCCATTAAAACTTGCTCGACATGGCCCTCTGGCCCCACTCTCTATCATCTGATCTCAGTCTAATCAACCACCACGGGACAACTGGTAAAACCAGAAGCACTAACCGCCACGAATCATGGTACTCGAACCATGTGATCACCTCTCAATCTGCTATGAATCATGGTATCAGAACCATGTTATCTCCTCTCAATCTGGTATTTAGAACCTCTGGTATTCTCCCTGTTTCGAGTACGGGTCCTCTGCTTTCAGTATTACGGGCCCATACTACCTGCCACATCTACCCATACTTTCCACACGGATCGTCCCATAATTCCTAAGTAGCTCCTCAACCTTCTCGATCACCAATCCCGTTAAACCTGATCGCTTCCCAGCGAATACTCTCCTCTATCAGCATACTCATCTGACTAAGGCCACTCCCTAGGCTCTTCCTAGGTTCCCTCACTTCTCTGCCATTGGATGCTGAAGAACTCCTTATGATGCCAGCCATCTACCTCCTGAATATTGTCATAATCACTTAGTAGCTGACTCCCATCATCAAGAGCTCCACAAAGCACGAAGCAAGCAACATTCGGGCATCGAATAATCTCTACAAACATATAAAACCACTGTAGGTTATCACTCCACTTACACTCAAAAGGTATCACCAAACTCAAGCAACTCTACCCCTCGTGGGTATCTAACTACTCTCTCAGATGCTCATCTAGGCATCTCTCCTAGATTACTCCTCTACTCAAAGTTCTCTCTAAAAGATTCCTGCTGAATACTCTTACTCCGCACATACTCAAAGCACATCACAAATAGTAGAATTCCTACGCTAAGGCATCACAAATCAGGCAACTCTAGACCTAAAATATGAAATACCTAGCCTATCCTCTAGCATGCATCACTAATATCTCAATAATAACTCATAACACAAATAAGTAAGGGTATTTTGGTAAATCACCGTTCGGGCTCTAGTTGGTTGCACACACTGCTCCTTCTCATTTTTCTCTTAGAAACACTTGCTCGTTTTAGAAAAAAAATCATTTCTCTTGAAATTTTTTCTCAATTCCTCAGTTTGAGTCCAGATATACCTGAAAGTGCATCTGAAACCCTCAAACCAAGGCTCTGATACCAACTTGTAACACCGTAAATTCTCAAACAAATTTTTTATTTTTAAAAATCACATACTTCTCATAACACATTTCACAAAATCTCATTTATTTAATTTACAACGCAACTCCATAATTGTTTGATTAATAATCCAGGATCCTCAAAACATAACTCTTTCTCTGGTGTGTACCACATACAACACATTAGCCACTCGAGGCTATAACTCTGTAAGACCCTCCGGTCAATGTGTCTCAATGGGACCCTCCAGTCCCACAACTCTGATGGACCCTCCGGTCCTGACTCTGTGGACCCTCCGGTCCTAACTCTATGGACCCTCCGGTCCTAACTCTATAAACTCTGAGTAATACACAACATAAATCACAAAGAAATAATGCAGGATATCACAATACATAGATAAGCACATAAGACATCTCAGTCACACAAAATACCACTCATGGTAAAGTATAGTGAGAAGACTCACCTCGAATGATGAACAGCCCCTATAAACGCTGCTGCTACGCACCGGCCTCAAACTCTGAGCCAATCCACAATTAACCCAATTAGGAACTAAGTCCAAACTCTCACTCATTAGGTCTAAAGGTAGTCCACTAACCAGCCCATCAATAACCTAAAACCCATTGGGCCCACCAAGGCCCAATAATAAATGGGCTCTCCCGAGGCCCAACTCTCAAGTCTAAATGGCAAGCCCAACAAAAGGGCCCAAAGCACCTATACGTAATCCTCTGGTCCGAAACTCTATAGCAACAAGCCCAAACTCCAAGCCCAACAAAAGGGCCCAAAGCACCTATACGCAATCCTCTGGTCCGAAACTCTAAAACAACCTTTGTTTCTCTATGACAACTTTAAGTGACAAAAATGCATATAAGTTTTTGTCACATAAAATAACAATCAAGAATTTGTCAAAGAAAATATGTATGAACTTATTTCTATACAAAAACAAGTCATCCATATACTCCAAAAACTAAGATTTACAAAAATCAAAAAATCTAACCAAACTTGCAATGTGGCTCTAATACCGATTGTTGAGTTTTTTTTTTCAAAAATAGTTTCAAAAACACAAGATTTAGCAACGAAAGACTTTAATATTTTGAACAACATAAAACTAGTTTATAAGCCACCAAGGATCTTCTTGCAAAGTTTGGAAAGAAACAACAACCAAAGAGGAAGAAGAGTATAACAACCTTTGTAGACTTTGAATCATCAATGGAAGGATTAGAAGTTGATAAAGAATGTATGGAACTTTGAGACACTAACAATAATCCAACTTGATGATGATGCTAGTCTTTAAACTCTTAAGCTCTTAAGATTTAAGTTCATAACCAAAGTATGAACTTAAAGAGAGAAAAGTGCAAGTGTTTTTTCAAGTGTAAAATAAATAAATAAATAAAACAGTGAGTGTCAGATCTAATGAAGAAGAAGTAGAATAAGAAGATGATGAATCTTGTATGATTTGATTAGAATGTAGATCGAAATACACGATTCACACACAACTTACACACACTTAAGCTCCTCTCTTCTCTCTTCTCTCTTCATTAGATCTGACATCATCCGTTTGATTGGGATTCCGCACCATCAAACGGATCTGATTGATACACAAGCAGATTTGGGACTTACAAGTGGTATCAGAGCAAGGTTGTATCAATCATTTTTGTCAGATCTAGAGCGTATTTGATCTTATTTTTGAAGGATTTCTACGTTTTTGGATAGATCTTGGCAAAATAGGGGGTTTGTTCTTTGCATTTTTGATAAAAACGAGTTTTTGATCGAGTTTTGGAGCAAAAAGTGTGAAAAACGTCGTTTTTTTCGTAACTGTTTAAGGGTTTACGACCCTTGAAGGGTTCTCGGCCTGAAGTTCGTTTACGACCGAGAACAGTTTGAGGCCCTCGGTGTACGGATCAGCAGCGTTTCACGGCTTCGGACGTTCTCGGCTAGCATCCTCGCACGCGCACGCAGCGTCCTTGCATCAACGTGTTTATTCAAAAATCATTGGGGTGGAGGAGGATCGAACCCGGGTCTCCTCCTACTTAACCAACACGTTTAACACTTGATCTAGCTTGCTAGATGTTACATTCCTCCCCTTTTTAACTCAAACACCATATCTTCGATTCCTTAGTTTCGTATTTTTAACATTTTCAGCCCAAAAATCAATTTCTTTTATTTTTCAATTTCATTTTCAACCAAAAATTTTAGTTTTTAATTTTTGACTTTTGACTTAAAATTTTGACTTTGACTTTTAAAGTTTGACCTTTGACTTTAAACTTTGACTTTCTCGTTTAACTTTCAAATTTTTAAATTTAGCTTTTCGGTTAGACTTTGAAGTTTGACTTTTAAGTTTAACTTTTTAAATTTGACTTTTAAGGTTGACTTTTGAGTTTTTACTCAAAGGGCATTTTTGATAAAAAAAAATGAGTTTCTCAAACATTTCGGTCAACGAAGTTTCATGCTCTCAATCTTGTATTAAAACTATCAAATTTTTACGTGAACAGGCTGATTTGATGCGTAGAGAGATAGAGGAACTAAAATATGAGGGGTATCAACTTAGGAAAGGCCTGAAACCATTAAAAGAACAACTAGAGGCCAAGGCTAAGGACTTTGGGAAATTACAGGCAGAGTACAGTGACAAGTGTGTCCATTATAGATATCTTAAGAAAGATTTTGATGTTGTGACTGCCGAGCTTGACACATTGAAAAACAAATTTGAAAATGCAGATTTTAATTTCAGAAAATATGATGTGTCAAGTGAGGTAGTTGTATCCATGATTGAAAAACAATTAAATTTGAAGATAATCAAAATAAGGGTCTAGGGTACCACAGTGTTCCACCTCCCTTTAATGACAACTATAACCCACCCCTTGAGACAAATGAGGAAGAAATTCTTGCTCAGTTTGGCCAAACCCCTGATCCAGCTTCAGTTAAGACTGAACAATCTGGGCCAACTGAGAGTATTAAGGTGAATGTTTATGATGCTTCTACTTCATATGCAGGTAAAGTAGTGGAAGAAGAGGACAAGGAGAATAGAACTAATTCTAGTTCTGCAAATTCTGTTGACTGTCAAACCAATGACTCCTTGAACTCTGAATCTGCTGCTTCTAACTCAGTTACTTTTAAACCTGTTGTTGGAAAATACAAGCCACCAAAACAAGCGAAACCGACGACTTGATGCAAGTGTGCTTGTGGGAACAATAAGAAATGGGGCAAGGACACGCCACTAGGGGCAGGAAGAAACAACTTCCCAGCGAAGAAAAAGACATGTTTTCACTGTGGAACACCTGGACACATTGCTTGAAACTGTCCAAATCGTGCATATGTTCCCTACTATGCACAAGGGTGGCAGAACGCGCTAAGAGAGAGATTTTCCAAAAGAAATCCCTCAAGGTCACGTTCACACAATGGCAACTGGAATGCCACGAAGGGAAAGAGTTCAACTCCCAAGGCCAAGAAATCAACTCCCAAGGGCAAGAAGGGAATGTCGGCCCAGAAGTCAAGTTCAAGAGATGCTCCTGTGAAGCCAAGACCGGTTAGGTCAAATTCATCTCAACGATCGACTTTCAGTTCAAAAGCAAGTACTGAGGCACCCATCGGATCGAACAAGAAATGGGTTAAACCCAAATACAGATGGGTACCAAAGGTTCAATCTCCTAAATCTCCTAATGCTTCTAATATTTCTACATCTTCTGTTTGTGATAAGCAGGATATGTCATGGGAGAGAGTACCTTGCAAAGATGACAAAGGTCAACCCAGTTTCAAAATGGACTGGGTTCCAAAGACCAACTGATCCCGCTCTGTGTCGGAGGAGCTATGGAAGCATATCATCATACTTCGGTTTGTTGGTAGTGGCTGTTCCAGGCACATGATAGGGGACATCTCTCAACTGTACAACACTCAGAACATTGTTTGAGAGTATGTGTCCTTTGCGGGAAGGGAAGAAAGGAAAGGATCACACATGGGGTTTGTGCTTAACGATGTGAAGAATTTTCGGATCTGTTCTGAGATTATGTGTGCTGTTCTCAGACCTTCTGGATGCAAATTCAATCGGTGACTTACGGTTTGATTTTTCTTCTCTATACTCCTGCGTTTATCTTACACTGATTCGTTTTGAAGACAATTATTTTATTTCTTATAGTTTTTCTTTAGTAGGTATTGTTTGGGAAGTGATATCAAGAAAGTGATAACGGGCAGTCTAAACATGTGTAAGGGACTGAATCTGAATTGTCTAGACTCTATGTTCAATGTGCTGGTAGGCACGAAGGATTTGACAGTGTGGATTTAGATAGGATTGTTTGGACTGACCATACGATGCTCGGGTAGATTGAGCAGTGAGATAAACATGGGAACCCACGGGATACATTAAATTAATACGCATCTAGAACAGTGGTTCGAATTTTCCCTGATGTACGGACTTATGTCCGTAATTCTGGTTCTGATAGGGCGACTGGGGGGTTCTGATAAAGTAGGTCTGTAGGAAATTATTTTCTTGCTTTCTATCTGTCAGTCATATGTTGCTTCCTCTGTGTGATTGGAAGAGATCTGACCTGGAATGCAACATATGCAACTCTATTTCTATGCATCTTCTTTATATGTGTAATTCTTTCTATCTGTTAGCCATATGTTGTCTCCTCTGCGTGATTGAAATGATCCGACCTGGAACACAGCATATGCAACATTCTACCTCTCAATCCCTCTATCCTAGTTAGCCATATGTTGTCCCCTTTGCGTGATTGAAAGAGATCCGACCTGGGACACAACATATGCACCTATTTCTAAATCTGACTTCCTTCTTAATAATTGTTTACTCACCTAAAGTAAGGAGTTCTTTGGAAGTTCTTGATAACCAGGGTATATCGGGAAGTGGGGAACACGTTCTAGTGCAACTAAAATTGAACCATTTAAGAGGTTTTCTGTAGATCTCGCTGCATAATTTAAGTGGACAACAATACCCGTGGTCGTCGTCAGCTAAATGGTTTATTTAGAAAAGTTTGTCGATATCCTTCGTGTTTAAGTGGACCACAATACCGGCAATTGACCAGATCTATTCATGAAGGTGAAGGTACTGATAAACAAAGTTAAGACTGTCTCACAACTTTGATCCCAAATATTTTAGTTTTTGTTAAATTTGTTCATAGTTTTCCTCTATGCACAAATTTAGGGGAGAATTAAAAAAAATTCAAAAATCAAACAAAAATTAGAAAATTAAAAATCCAAAAATAGTGTTATTTCCGTTTGATTTTTTTTATTTTTTTTTCAGAAAAATCAAAAATCCAAAAATATTTTTGTTTCTATTTTTATTTTTCCAGATAATATAAAAAAAATTCAAAAATATTGTGTGCTAAGTTTTCTTTTAGTTTTGTTTTGTCTTGAAAAGTGAATTCAGATGTGGATGAAACTCATGGAGTCTGTGTCGAAAATTTATGAGCCCAGGCTTCATCCGTGATCATCGAAGAATTCTCATTCGAAGGAGCAAGAAATGAAGATTATTCTTCCAACATTCAATCTTTCAACCCCAGAAGCAAGGTCAAGCTGTACTTGAAGATTATGTGACAAATTGCATTGAAGCATCCTCAATCAATTTGCTGCTATTTTGAACCTGCTGAAGTGATCAAGAAGATTAGATCTCTCTATTGTTCTTTCTGAAGATTCTCAAGCTGAAAGCGCCATCTTTCAAGAATCTTTTTCAAGAAGCCTCCTCACCCAATGTGCTTTCAGAGTCAAATTTTAAAGAAAAGCCCAACTGCTCAAGATGAAGTCATTCATTGAAGATTCATCAAGTTCATCTTGAAGTTGTGAAGAATTTGAAGATTAATGTTGAAGCCAAGCTCCAAATGAAGATTGACAAGAAAAGCCAGCTACATTTTTAGGGGGAGCTTGTTGGGTCAATTAGAAAAGAAAGCTATAAACCAAGGGGGAGATTGTTGGGTCTAAAATATTGGTTTATACTTTACTTTTCTAGGAAAATGTATTTTTCTGTAAAGTAATATGTGTTTATGGTTGTGTTGACGGCCGTGAACGATTCACGGCCGTGAGCCTGTTCACGGCCCATGTTCCATATAAATTGATGTTAGGTGGGTGAGGAGTGTACGGCTAGAGGAGCTTAAGTGTGTGTATTCTAAGGTGTTCTAGAGAGAGAAATGAGAGAAGGTGCAAGTGTGTGTGAATCTTGTGTATTGTTCATCATTCCAATCTTGAATACATGATAGATTCATATTATTCTTCTTCTCTTTCTTCTTCATTTGATCTGGCATCATCCGTTTGATTGGAATTCCGCACCATCAAACGGATCTAATTGATACACAATCAGATTTGGGACTTACAATACCATATAAACATAACATGTAAGGTAAGATTCACATGTGAATATACCAAATAAACTAAATCGACAACATAATATTCAAATATGAATACAAATTTACACATGAATATACCATATAAAGAGAATATCTGGTATTCACATATGATTATACCATGTTGACAAAAGATATCATCTAATATTCATATGTGATTATGTCATATAAAGAAAATATACATTCACATATGAATCAATATATTTTTAGTAAGATGAAAAGGTAAATATAACTTTTATCAATATATGTTACTGGTATATTCATATGTGAATATTACTGTGATATTCACGTGTGAATATTATTGGTATATTCACATGTGAATATACCTCCATACGTGAATATATCATATGATATTTTCATATGTGATCATTAAATAGTATATTCACATTAGAATATAGAATTTATATAGTATATATTCACATATGAATACAATTATATACCATATATATAAAAATAAGTAATGTAAGATTCACATGTGAATACAATTTTACACATCAATATACCATATAAAGAGAATATATCATCTAATATTCATATATGATTATACCATTTTGAAAAAAATATCATGTAATATTCATATGTTATTATGTCATATAAAGAAAATATACATCACATATGAATTAATATATGTTTATTAAGATGAAACAGTAAATAGAACTGTTATCAATATGTTACTGGTATATTCACATATAAATATTACTGTTATATTCAGATGTGAATATTATTGGTATATTCATATATGAATATTACATGTTATATTTGTGAATATAAATTTTATTAAGTATTCACATGTGAATATACCTCCATATGTTAATATGCCAGCAAAAAATAGGATGTAATATTCACATGTGATTATACTATATAAAGAAATAATCTTCACATGTGAATCAACATATCGTTATTAAAATGAGAAAATAAATATGAAATGTATGTATTATTGACATGTGAATAACATATAAAACCATATTGATATCACTCTATGGAGCATTTCATCAAACAATTGATGTGCATACAAGTTAAGTTAAATAATTATGGAAACATAAAGAATTGAACACCAAAACCAAACAAAATCATATCAAAATTGATGACAACCCACTATATTTGAGACCAAAATTTATGAAAAAACTCTTTGAAAAATTTCATCAAACAGTTGTAGTGCATAAATTAAAGGTCAATAACATTGAAAAACTTAAAGTAGTAAACATAAAAAAGTACAAATAAAACCACAATTGATGATAAACCAGTATATTGAGATAAAAAAAAGTAGATTTGACGTTTTTCTAACCTTTAATTTCGATATTTACTTGAAATCAAAAGTTTAAACGTGATGATATAACTTGAAGGATTGATATAAACTCAATATGTTGTTAACGATCGGTGATGCAGATCTGATGATATTGAAGTAGAATCAATCAATAAAGTTGAAGATGTGAAACATTGCAACAAAATTGATCGAAAATGATCTAGATCTGATGATGTTGAACTTGTGATTTTTGATGTAGTGATCGTTGAGTTGTGATGATGTTGAAGATAGGTGATTGTTGATAATTGATTGTTTTAAAGATATGATAAAAGGTTAAAAACATAATTTTAGGAAGTCAAATTTTATTATTATGATTTAATAAATAATTTTAATTACTGTTTGTCCTTTTTTATTTAATTAAGCTATTTATTTTTGGTCTTTTTACTTAAAAGAAATTATTGACCTTCCCTTTTATTTATATATATATATATATATATATATATATATATATATATATATATATATATATATATATATATATATATATATATATATATATATAACATTAACAAAATAAATACTTGATATATTACCATATAAAACAATAGGATATAATGGTGTGGTGCAAAAAAATATTGTCTATCAATTTTTAGTATCCCGCCATCAACTTTTGGTATCCCGCCTATCATTTTTTTGATATCCCGCCATTTGACATAGTATACACTTTCAAAGCAACTATGTGCGGCCAATTTTGGTGAAGCTTAACATAATCCAAACTCGAGACTAGACCCACATAACTCCGTCCAAACAAGTTCACCGTCTGATCTCACTCCTTAAATTCGTTAACCCCTTCCCTTGTCTGTACTATCAAGTCTCGACCCACTTCACCTTCTTATAGTTCTTACAAAAAATCCTTAAGCTGTAACATAATCAAAATCTGTCACACCCCCGAACCAGACGGCGGAAACGTCTGGGGGCTTGTGCGTGACTTCGTCTTGTAATATCATCACAATGTATATAATTGAAACAAGACAACACCATCATCATATATATCAAAATACAACCAACATTGTTCACATCAAGTATAGTATCATAAATTACATGCCAAAATATTCAATGTATGATGATGACAAAATATGACAAATTCCACATGTTCTTGTAGACCTTTCCGCTTAACGATTCCCTGAGAATACAAGTTATTTTAAAAATGTCAACATATATAATGTTGGTGAGTTCATAAGCATGTTTGAATAAAAAGTTTTGTATTGTTCGTTAAACACCAGAAAATCCAATATATTCTGTAAAATGGTTTGAAAGTGATGTATCAAAATCAAGTATTAATGCATGTGTGTTTTCTGTTTTTGGAATGTATATAAAAATGTAATCCGGATAAAATCTTGTATTTTCTGTTGTAAGTAGAATGTATTGTTTAACTGTATATTTCCCCAGAAAATCCGATATTTTCTGTTTATAAAAGTGTCGTGGTCTCAACCCTAAGACCGAATATCAGTGTATGTCTGTTTTCGTATCAACAAGATTTTATATGTATTCCGTAAAATTATGTTGGAGAGAATCTCTATGTGAGTCGTTTTAACCATACTTGATTATGACGAATTCGCTTGTCGTGGCGTTTTCAGGCCCCGGCTTGTTTAAGGTAAGGTTTGTCACCTTAGACTGACCTAGTCTAACTGTAGCGAACAGCTCATGTGTGGGGTGTCACCCCGTATAGATCTATACACAAACTCTCGCTCTCCCTCCAAGAGACTCTAGTTATAACTACAGGCTACGATTGTACACTCGAGAGGTGTTAACCGACATGTCTCACTAGCATCCTTAACTGAGTTTACGCGAATATTGTATTATGTTATTGTTGGATTAATGTCTAAGTCCATAACTATATTTGGTATGTACTTGACCCGACCCGGCATGGTCCATTTGGGTTGCACTTCACCGGCACAATTTATATGGATAGTCTTTTGAGAATAGTATATTTATGATTTATATTAATATATTATAAGTTCTAATATATTAATATGGAATCATATTATTTAATTAGTATTGATCAAGAATTAATTTAGAATTAATTAAGTGATCAAAAAGAACTAATTAAATATGGACTCTTATATATATGGAATGGGCCAAGTTCATTTAGGTTGGGCTAAGCTTTCATGGATGGTCCATGGAGCTTTTAACCCATGGATCCTATGTAAATGAAAGGTCATGGGTATTAGGGTTTACATGGATGTAACCCTAATCCTCCATAATATATAAAGGGGTCCTTGGCTCACAAAATTGGCACAAAGTGTGTGAAAATAAGAGTGGGCCGATTTTAGTGTGCATACATATTCTCTCAAGTTCTTCCAAGGTGTTTTGGTGATTTGTGATTCCATTTGAGGCTTCCACACTATTGGGGTTAAGCTCTTAAAGCTTGAAGACATCAAGCTACATCAAAAGGTATGTCATCTAACTAGAACTTTGTAGTACAGGTGCTTCATAATATGCTAGTTAGGATGAAACCTTGGAATAGTTAATATTTGCATGTATAATAGAGAAAACATAGATCCAAGGTTTATAGGGTTGCATGTACACCATAGGAGTGTTAGAATGCTCAAAACCCAACAGTGGTATCAGAGCCATGGGTTGTTTTCTGTTATATTGATGCAAATGTTTTATTTTCAAGTTGAAAAAAAAAGGAAAAAAAAACATGACGTTTGTCAAATTTTAAGATAATTACTTGTTTTGTGAAAAACGAATTATTTGTAAAATTTGAATCATTTGTTATATGATTTGAATTAGGTCAAATTTAGTCAAAGATAAAATGATATGATTATTTTATTAGTTTTAAAAGTTTGATCTAAATGTTTTAAGGAGTTACATATTTTGTCATAAAATTTTGGAGCTCAAAAGTTTTTTTTTTAAGTTGTGATCTTAAGGGTTTTTGAAACTTCCATAAGTTATGGATATGAAAGTTTTTTTTAAAAAAAAATTGATTTAAAGTTTTTATGGAGTTACAAAATTTGGAGTAAATGTTTTAAAGAATTCCATAACTTATTCTTAAGTTATGAAACATGAAAAGTTTCATCATAAAACAAGTATTTAACTCCATAAGTTATAGAATCCAAAGGTTTTCAAGAGTTACAAAACTTGCCCTCAAGTTTTGGAATTTGGAAAAAGCTTTTTATGAAAAAAAAAAGAATTGAATTCTAAAACTCTTGGGTTCATAACTTAAACAATTAATTAAATGGTTTTAATTTTGAATTTAATAATTGGAATTATGATGTTTTATTGAATAATTCAAATTAACTCTTATGGACTTTATTAATAGTTAATTAAAGCGTTTAATTAAAAGAGTATTATTAAATCCATAAATAAAGATATGGTTTGAGTTTAATTAAATTAAAAGTTTAGTTTAATTAATAGATTAAACCACCAAGTATTTTAAATGTCTAAAATACACCCTTATACTATTATAATATTAAAAGTTTAATATATTATATGTATAAGAGCAAGTCGTCTTACCATTAGTAGGCCTCATTCACGAAGCCGGTCTATAAGGGGGTATAAGGTTACTGCCTATAAAATGGCAGTTTAATGGGTGTCCACTCTCACTCACCGCTTCCTTGACCGGTGGAGGGTCGTTAGCCTAACAGGTAGGACAAGGACTATAATTCTCCCTTCATTATAAGTATAATGATAAATACTAAGTAACTAAACACTTATAAATTTCCAATCTTAGTTACTTAGGAAAATGTGAATAAGGTGCTAATCCATGAAATTACACTTTGCACTTTGTTTAAGCTGTTAGTGGAGCGTGTGTGGTTAACCGGCACACTAACCTGGACTTAACAAGGTAGGCAAAGGGTAACTTAATGTTTATCATACTATCGTTGGAGCGTGTGTGGTTAACCGGCACATCGATTGAGGGGTAAATATTAAGGGTACCAAATATATTTGCATGGTTACTTCACACCTTGTTTTGTGATCCTCGGCATCCCAGTCACAAAACCTGAAGGGCACACTCGATATTGAAACATGCCATTGAAAAGTTCAATGAATCTCAAAAGAATTTAGGAGTTTCAAAACCAATTAAAACCTAATAATACATTTCGTTTATCTTGGTGGAAATTGGTGAATCGTCATTCACCTACCTTCAAATATTTTATAGCTTGGATTACGGCATCCCTCTTCCAAGTTATAAAATAGTTTGTTGGGTCCTAGCCTTAATATATCATATTGGGTGTTATATTAAGGACTTAAATCAACTTTACGTGAATTTCTCCCATTGTTGATGTCTGGTTTAGACAACAATGATCTTCCCAAACCAAGCTCTCCTAATGAATATGACTTCCCGAGTTTGGCTCATGGAAGTCATACTTCTCTTCCTCCACCTCCTCCAATTATTCTCCCTAACCCACAAGTTCAAGGTCACTCAAGCCCTAATGGCAAGCAAGGTCTATGTGTGATCACATCTTAGAGATGAAGTCACATATTGACAAGTCGGGAGAGTTGGGTGTCAAAGTCTTGAGAAAGTTGGATGTTCAATCACTTTCTAAGTCACATAGTGAGTTCCTTTGGGACTACTATGAAACAGACTATGACATGAACCTTAATGATCATATCTATTTGCTTGGTGCTTCTGAATCAGCAATGATTTGGAACGATAGTAAAGCAAATTTGATTAGAAGATCAACTTCCCAAAAACTTTATGGACAGTGACAATGGTGACACTGGAAATCTAGAAAAAGCATTCTCTTCACAATGGAAAGGGATTGGCCATAGTCAACTCGGTTGACCAAATGGTAAAGAGAAAGGCTAAGTCTGAGAAGTCCCATTACCAAAGGGTCCATATGTTTATTTTGCCAAAGGAAGGGGCGTTGATTGCAAAGCTGCCAAATTTACCTAAGGATGTTAAAGTCAATAAGTTTGACTCTACATCAGGTAGAGCCCATTATCTAACTCTGTTAAGTTCTATTCTGAGATCCTCATTACATGATGTGACTGGGTCACATGTTGATGTTTTAAGAATAAAAGAATAGAGAGAAATCTTAAAGGAAGTATATCCTGATTCTGATCGCGAAGGTGGATTTCGATCGCAATAGAATTTTGAGCAGTTGCTTAAGAAGTTATGATATATTGCTAAGGAATAGATAACAACAATTTTCCATGTGGATTGTAAGGATAAGTTTTTCCGCAAAGTTTTAAAATAAAAGAAAAATTGTTTTGATTTTATTTATTTGAAGTATCCTTACAATGGCATTTGTGGAAAATTGTTGCTTATATGATTCCACTGACAGCAATATTGGAAAATGGATTTGATTCTTTCATTTGTGGTAGTGTCTAAATTTACCAAATCAGGAAAGTTCCTCATCACCCAAGTTTCAATTGGACCGAAACTTGGAATCATGCAAGTTGAATAGTATGATGAATGAGAACTTTCAAGCATTGGAAAATCAAGACTAATTACTTGTTCACATGGATGTGTGAGTCAAGTGAATGACTAAAGGGATCGAGTACACATTCTTGTGCACTGGTCATGTCCACCACAAAGCTCGTTAAGACTATTTGATTTACTAAAGTTTAGTAAATATGGTTATACTTACAAGTTTAAGTATAATTCTGAAACATTGGAAAAGTCTCAATGTATGGCAGAACGAATGGGAAGGATCAAATTAGGCAGAAAGATAAAAGTTTCTCAAATCTGAAAAGATGGGAGAGTACTTTAGTATCATGGTTGTGATAATCTTAATGATTTAGAAAGCATATCACAATTAGTCCTCTAAAGGTCATCTTAGTGCATTCTTATGACTAAGAAGAGGAGTCATGAATTGTTGAAATGGTTAGATCAGGAAGATGAGTCATACTTCGTTCCAAAACAATTCTTAGAGTCATACTCCAAGATTGTAACTTGAGTGACATATCTTAAAGAAAGGTTTAAAACACTTGTCAAATGTAAGAGTAAAAGTGTCCTATTTTGTACATTTGAAATTGGTAAGTTGTGATGTTTTGGATAAAACAAAGACCAACTAAGGCCAATTGTGTGAAGTGTTTGTCTTGATAAAGAATCCACACTATCTCTTGAATATTTGGCAAGATAGTCTTATATGTCAAGAGGATAGTGGGAGTCTTAAAGATCCTAAAAAGAATTTCAAGAACTAATCAAGAATAAAACCTGAGGTTCTTCACTAGCACACGACTTGAGGTTTATAACCTATCGTGTTGACATATTCTGTGCCCATTCCAGTTAAAGTTGGCTTTGCATAGGAGTTCTGAAAGTTCTCAATTGGTTGCATAACAACTTGGAAGCAATGGCAGGCCCTGTACTACCAGGTGGCAAGAAGTTAAGATTGCATAAGTTCAGTCCATATGATTTTGGATTTGTCATTATCCTTGTCTTGTGACTATGGTTTTGACGATTCACATGGATAAGAACACATACACCATAAAATCTAAGGGTCATAAGGTTTCTCTCCGATTCATGAAAATGATGGTGAGGAAACACTTCCACCAAGTAGATTTGAAGCAGATGGCAAAAGGTCTAAACAATTGAGACTATGATTACGGCATCCCTTTTCATAGTTCTGAAATTGTTTAGACACACATGCATGCTATCTAAGGAAAGGTGTATGATTTTGATAAAAGTTTTATCAAAGCATCTCGTATCAGAAATCTGAACTTTGGTAAGAAAGTCAATAAAGTATTGATTTCTAGAAGTCCAGCTGATTTCTGAGTACATGTCAAAGCTAGTGGGAGCATAAGTGTTATGCTAATAATCATCATGTTAGTGGGAGCATGATAATTAATGTTAGTGTTGCAAGTTAGCAATGTTAATTATAGAAAACAAAAGTTTCAATTCGTGGGCTGCAGGGATTGAAAAAGTTGTTTTGCTATAATTAAGGGAGAGGATATACTTCATTTCAGTTCTAAAGGCTTAGATTGAGACCTTAATCATCTTTAGTCAAGAATATATATATATATATATATATATATATATATATATATATATATATATATATATATATGAATTTCATGTTGGATTGGTTCAACTTAAGGAAATTATATATATTGTGTTCTCAAAATTCGATTATGATTACGGCATCCCTCTTCATAGTCAAATTTTGAAAACATGGCAAATAAAAATATTGTAGCAAAAGACTGGTCTAGAATCATGTCTTTATGTGAGACATCATGAATCGTGTACCATTTGCTTTGGGTACAGGATCGATTGCATGTGCTATAATATTTATCATTTCTAAATTTTTCCAAATGCCCAGAGGCATTAAGAAGGGAAAAGGTCTAGAATTGGATATGACTAAAATGATTAAGCAATTGTCGAGGACAATCTGAGGTTTACCAAAGATTGGTTGCTCAGGGACAGTTGGAAGTATAGTGCTAATTTTGGAAGGACCATATTGACATAGTCTGAAAAGAGGCATCTCTTATTCAGAAGTGATAGTCAAAATGAGAATATGGAGTTGTCTCCATAGGTGGAAGTTATCTGTGTAAGATTAGAAAACTTAATGCAAGAAGCATGTCAAAAGCAATGTACTTTGAATATGAGACTTAGTTTCCATGGAGTTGATCTCCATTGGAATACCTTATAATGACTGTTGACAAGTCTTTGTGACTTTGTACATATTCATTATAGGAGGGTCAGTGCATATAAGTTTAAAATCTAAACAGATTTCGATAAATGATAGGAATTTGAAATTCTCACATTTTTCGATAAGGATTTGGGAGTGTGAAATTAGAATCATTGAAATTATGTTCAATTGGTTTATTTCACAAAGTAAGGATCATAGACAAACATAGAGTGCATACTTGGTGTATGGCAAAGCTATTGTTTAAGAAAAACATAGTGTACATGCTTGGAGCATGGGACAACTAGTGTTTTTAATTCAAGTATAAAGTTGATAAAACCGAAACAATGAATAATGAGTAATCAGTATGGTGATAAATAAAAGTGTTTATTTATATTCATAGGGTTTGATACCATATTTGATTCATTTATTCTTGTGTTTCACTTTGCATGTTTTGACTTCCAGAATAACTAAGTCGCTCTTTCTGAATGATTATGTTATTCAAACCATCCACAGTCGGTCATATGTTGGAAGTAGATATGAATCAAGACTGTCATGGGTTGGCTTGTAGAGGTCCAAGTTGGTGGACAAAGTTGTGCTACAACACTCATGAGTGCTCATAAGTTCTGAGTATTGGATTCAACCCACGCTCATTTGAATCACTTCATGGATTTTATCACGAGTGATCATGAGACGATAATATCTTATATTCTTCAAACCTAGAGATATGAGTTGTTACTATGAGTTGGTTGTACATTGATTGCACGAAAACGCATTCGGTAACTCGATGTTATAAAACGTGCCTTTGTGTATGATTCAACAAGTAGTAGAAAAAGCCATATGAGTCGAAGTTTATCCATTCCTTTTACCTTCGGGATAAAAGCGATATATGTGGGCCCCTCGATGATTTAGCGATGACACATGTGAGTGCTTGGCCAAGCCAGGACTGATTTGATTTGTTCAATCAGTCAGTCATCATAAATCGAAAATCGGGAAACAACAAATGGACAGAGAGAATGATTATAATCCATGTCTCAGTCCATATGATATCTAGAATGGAGGAATATATGATCCCTTATCTAATGGACAAATCATTGACAAGGTCAGAGTTCGACAGCGGCTTTAAGAGCTACGATTGCTAGTTAGGTTTTGAAGTCATACTCAATAATAGTTTTAGACTTATCCAAGTGGGAGACTGTTGGATTAATGTCTAAGTCCATAACTATATTTGGTATGTACTTGACCCGACCCGACATGGTCCATTTGGGTTGCACTTCACCGGCACAATTTATATGGATAGTCTTTTGAGAATAGTATATTTATGATTTATATTAATATATTATAAGTTCTAATATATTAATATGGAATCATATTATTTAATTAGTATTGATCAAGAATTAATTTAGAATTAATTAAGTGATCAAAAAGAACTAATTAAATATGGACTCTTATATATATGGAATGGGCCAAGTTCATTTAGGTTGGGCTAAGCTTTCATGGATGGTCCATGGAGCTTTTAACCCATGGATCCTATGTAAATGAAAGGTCATGGGTATTAGGGTTTACATGGATGTAACCCTAATCCTCCATAATATATAAAGGGGTCCTTGGCTCACAAAATTGGCACAAAGTGTGTGAAAATAAGAGTGGGCCGATTTTAGTGTGCATACATATTCTCTCAAGTTCTTCCAAGGTGTTTTGGTGATTTGTGATTCCATTTGAGGCTTCCACACTATTGGGGCTAAGCTCTTAAAGCTTGAAGACATCAAGCTACATCAAAAGGTATGTCATCTAACTAGAACTTTGTAGTATAGGTGCTTCATAATATGCTAGTTAGGATGAAACCTTGGAATAGTTAATATTTGCATGTATAATAGAGAAAACATAGATCCAAGGTTTATAGGGTTGCATGTACACCATAGGAGTGTTAGAATGCTCAAAACCCAACACTTATATAATGTTTCCGTGTACGTTTTATGTTTGAAAAGCGCAATGAGTATGTATGTGAATGTACGAGGCCTAACAGGCTTGTAGAAGGACCACTAAGGCTCAATAATCATGTAATGTATAATCCAGGCCCAATAAGCATGTAAATGGACCATTAAGGCCCAATAAACATGTAATGTATAATCCAGGCCCAATAAGCATGTAAATGGGCCACTAAGGCCCAATAACAAGGATTGTAAGTATTAGGCCCAATAAACATGTAATCGATGAATTTAGTTCGTTTGTTATTGCATTGTTTGTTTTAGCTTGATTGTTTTCTAAATTGGCATAAAAAGCCCACCTTGTGTAATGATGACAGGTTTTGGCCCATTAAGCCGAAAATTTACAAGTTAGGCATATTTTTGACGAAATTGACACTTTAGGTCCTTCAAGACCAAAAATTTACATTTATGGGCTCATTTCAAATAAAATGACATTTCTAGCCCACTTTGGTTAAAAATAACATTTTTCGCCCATTATCATAACAATTGACATCTTCGGCCCATTTATATATATAAATTGATGTTTTCGGCCCATCATTATAAAATTTACATTTTTGGCCTATTTATATGTATAATTTACATTTTCAGCCCCTTTTTTTGATAAAAATGTCATTTTCGGCCTAATTTTTGTGAAAAAAACATTTTTAGGCCCAAATCCAAATAAAGTGACATTTTCAGCCCATAAAACTGTGAATTTACATTTTTGGCTCAAATTTGTCTAAAATGACAATTAATACACAAAAGTCATAATTTTTCCTATTTTGGCCCATAAAACCGTGAAGAACCAATTTAAGCCCATTTTGTGAAAAAATTACTCTTTTGGCCCTTTTTAAAACCATAATGTCATAAAAACCCATTTTTATACAAAAATGACTCTTTGGTCCTTAAAAAACCGTAAGTATTATAAAAGCTTCATCTTTTTTGTTTATTTGTCAAAAATGGTCCCTTTACAAGATTTTGTTTAGTTTTTCAACATCCTTAACATGTTTAACACTTTCATCCTTATGGTAAGTTGTATAAAGTGTTTTAGTTTACAAATATTGTCAGGACTTGATAGAGTTTTCGAGATCTATGAAGTTTCTTCACATAATCACAACATATAACTTAGAAAACACACATAAACATGCACAAATACATAGACTCATCATATAAGCAACTTGTATCCTCCCCCAAAACATAGTAAAACTGAAAAACAAGGGGTATGAACTCACTTTGGGGTTTGGATTCGGTTTTGATAAAGAGATGAGAGGAAATGATGTTGTTTTTGGCCTAGTCTACCCCCTTGATGAGTTCTTCGAGTTCTAAGAGCTTCATGGTGCATAGATCACGGTTTGAAGAGCAAATGAGTAACAAGTTTTAACAAAATCATGAAGTTAATCTTCTTGAGTAAGAGTAGCTTACCAAAATGGATGAGTTCTTGATGAAGTTCTCTTGAAACACCCACACAAACTCATGAAATTTTGAGGAGGAAATAGGAGTTCTTGAGAGGATACTTGAGAGAGTTTGAAAGAAAAGTGAAGGTGGTGAGGGGGTGGTTTCGGCCGTAAATAGAGAGGAATAGAGAGGAGAGAGATTAGAAAAGTTTGCATGGTCGGTAATAGGTTCCTAGATATATGTGATTATCTTGATACATGATAGATAATTATGTGTTGTCAAGCTTAAGTCTTCTTCCATTTCCCTCTTTTTTTGTATTATTGTTGGGCCGAGATTAGGGTAAGGAGAAAGGAGATGAGAAGATTTGGGCCCTATCTTGTCTTATTTCGAGTTTATGAGGCCCAAAATACTTATTTTTGGCCTATTGGGCCTTTATGGAGGTTCACGGCCCAATGAAACCCAAGGAAGTAGTTTACGGCCCATTTGGGCTAATGAAATCATTTATGGGCCAACATGGCCCATTAGGGATAAAATGAGCTATTCTAGGCCCACGTGACCCAAAATGTTTTAGTTTCATGAATGCGGGTTCAATTAGAGCCCAATTAGGGTTCCTTGGCCTAAAATAGTCAAATTGAAAGTTTATCGGTCCATTAGGCCCAATAAGAGGATCCTGTTCCATATTAACTTGAACCAGGATTTCTAGGGTTTTCAATCCATAGTTGAACATATGAGATGTATTGTATTAGGTTTTGAACTTAAATTGAGAGTTTGGATTCAAATGGATGGTTTCATCTTAGCATATAGCATGATATTCACTTAGAGTACATGCCTTACAATATATGATGTTTACATGCGAATAGAATTTCCTAGATAAAAATGCTAGTTGTGACATCATCCCCCCGTTAGAGGGAATTTCGTCCTAAAATTCTTTCGAAAGGTAGGATCATGAATGAGAGAATAAGTGAGGGTACTTCTGCTTCATTTGGTCTTCATGTTCCCATGTGAATTCCGGTCCACGCTTGGCGTTCCATCGAACCTTCACAACCGGAATGCGGCTCTGCTTCGTACGCTTCACTTCCCTATCTGTTATCTCGACTGGTTTTTCGGCGAACAGGAGATTCTCGTTTATTTCGATCTCTTCTAAAGGAATGAGAAGAGTTTCATCTGATAAGCACTTTTTCAAATTCTAGACGTGGAACACGGGGTGTACGTTGTTGAGCTCAGGAGGTAGCTGCAACTTATAAGCTACCGGACCAATGCGGGCCAGGATCTCGAACGGTCCGATGTATCGCGGGTTCAGTTTTCCCCGTTTCCCAAAACGGATCATTCCTTTCCAGGGAGAGACTTTCAATTACACCTGATCCCCGACCTGGAATTCCAGAGGCTTTCGTCGTTTGTCAGCATAGCTCTTTTGTCGGTCTCGTGATGCTTGAAGTCGGGCTTTGATTTGGATTATCTTTTCGGTCGTTTCTCGAATGATTTCTGGCCCTGTGAGAGTGTTGTCTGGTGATTGTCCTTTTGCTAGTTGGGTGTCACCCACGTCAGCCCAGCATAGAGGAGATCTGCATTTACGACAATATAGAGCCTCAAAAGGAGCAACCTTGATGCTCGTGTGATAGTTATTGTTGTATGAGAATTCAACCAAAGGAAAGTGGGTATCCCATGACTTGCCAAAATCAATCACACAGGCTCGGAGCATTTCTTCGAGTGTTTGGATGGTTCGTTCGCTTTGGCCATCGGTTTGAGGGTGGTAAGTTGTGCTCATGTCTAGTTGTGTTCCCATTGCCTTCTGAAGTGACTGCCAAAATCGTGAGGTAAATCTATTATCTCGATCCGAGATAATAGACACTGGCACCCCATGAAGTCTTACGATCTCTTTGATATAGATTCGTGTCAACCTTTCCATCTTGTAAGATTCTTTTATTGGCAGGAAATGAGCGGATTTAGTTAACCTATCGACGATTACCCAGATAGCATCCAATCCTTCTATCGTCTTAGGTAATTTGGTTACGAAGTCCATAGTAATCCTTTCCCATTTCCACTCGGGTATTAATGGTTGTTGTAATAGTCCCGAGGGCTTTTGGTATTCCACTTTCACCTTGGCGGAAGTGAGACACTTGCCCACGTAAGTGGCGATCTCTGCTTTCATATTTGGCCACCAATAATGTTGCTTAATGTCCAGGTACATCTTATCCGAACCCGGATGGATGGAATATCGCGTCTTGTGGGCTTCGTTCATAATCTTTTCTCTGAATCCCCCTAATTTAGGGACCCAGATTTTGTTCATGAAATAATAAGCCCCGTCCACTTTGACTTCAAAATCTTTATCCATTCCACGCAGTGTCTCATTCGCGATGTTCTCCGGTTTCAATGCATCTGTTTGGGCTTCCTTGATTTGTGAGGTTAGGTGGGATTGGAAGGCTATTGATAAGGTTTTCACCCAGCGACCTGAGTATTCTTTTCTACTCAGGGCATCGGCTACCACGTTAGCCTTGCCTGGGTGGTACTTGATCCCGCACTCGTAATCACTTAGCAGCTCAACCCATCTTTGCTGCCTCATGTTTAACTCCTTTTGGTTTAGAATGTGCTGGAGGCTTTTGTGATCGGTGAAGATGGTGCACTTTGTACCGTAGAGTTAGTGCCTCCAAATATTTAGGGCGAAGACCACAGCTCCCAGCTCGAGATCATGAGTGGTGTAATTTACTTCATGTGTCTTTAGTTGCATGGATGCGTAAGCTATCACCTTTCCACGCTGCATAAGGACACAGCCTAACCCTTGACTCGAAGCATCGCAGTAGACTACGAAATCTTCGGTTCCCTCTGGTAGGGATAGCACTGGTGCACTACAAAGGGCTCGCTTCAGGGTTTGGAAGGCGGCTTCTTGCTTTTTCCGTCCAGTTAAAAGACACACCATTTTGTGTCAAGGCGATAAGGGGTTTGGCTATCTTATAAAAATTCTGGATAAACCTTCGGTAGTAGCCTGCGAGACCCAGAAATTGTCGGATTTCCGTTGGGGTTCTCGGGATCGCCCAACCTTTAATGACCTTTATCTTGGAAGGATCTACGTGAATCCCCTCCTCGCTGACTACGTGACTTAAAAAGTTTACACTGCGGATCCAGAACTCGCATTTGGAGAGCTTCGCATATAATCTTTTAGCTCTTAGGGTTTCCAAGATTTGACGGAGATGTTGACCATGCTTTTCTTTGCTTCGAGAGTAGATAAGAATATCGTCGTTGAAGACAATCATTAATTTATCAAGGAATGGGCGGCAGACTCGATTCATGAGGTCCATAAATGCAGCGGGGGCATTTGTTAGACCGAACGACATCACGACAAATTCGTAATGACCGTATCGAGTTCGAAAGGCAGTTTTTGGAATGTCCTCTTCCCGAACTCGAAGTTGATGATAACCGGATCTCAGATCTATTTTTGAGAAATAAGTAGCTCCTTGAAGCTGGTCAAATATATCGTCAATTCGAGGAAGTGGGTATCGGTTTTTGACAGTGAGCTTGTTTAATTCTCTATAATCAATGCACATTTTGAAGGATCCGTCCTTTTTCTTGACAAACAAGACCGTAGCTCCCCAAGGTGAGAAGCTTGTTCGGATGAATCCCTTGCTCAGCAGCTCACTTAGTTGGCTGGATAACTCATGCATTTCGGCGGGAGCTAATCTGTAGGGTGATTTGGCAATTGATGTGGCTCCTGGTATTAGGTCGATTCGGAATTCGACCTGTCTTTCTGGGGGTATTCCCGAAAGATCTTCTAGAAATACATCTGGGAAGTCACATGCCACTGGAATGTCTTGAATGTTTACTTCTTCTTTGGTCTTATCCACAACATGAGCGAGGAATGCGTAGTTCTTCTTGTGTAGGCACTTTTGTGCCTTGATGCACGAGATAAGGAGAAGATTGGCGCCAGGTTTATCACCATAGATTATTAGGGTTTCGTGATTGGGGAGATGAAGGCGAACGGCCTTCTCGCGACACATAATATCAGCATGGTGGGGGCTTAACCAAACCATGCCGATTATCACATCAAAACTCCTAATATTTACTGGCATCAAATCTATTTGAAAAGAGTGATTGTTTAGTGTTAATGTGCACCCTACATAGACATCTTTGGTTGTTTCAGTTTTACCATTAGCCATTTCCACCGTGAAGGCTTCGTTGAGCTTCTGGGGTTGTTGATTTAGTAAGTGTTTGAATTTATTACTAAGAAGCTTTGCTCCGCCCCACTATCGAATAAGATGCATACGTATGTGTTCTTAAGTAGGAACGTACCAGTAACAACTATTAGGTCCTGAACTGCTTCACCTTTGACCCAATGCCAGTACCCTTCCTATTTCTTGCCCCCAGGTTGTATGCTTTGGGGCAGTCGGGCTTGAAGTGACCGGTTCCTCCACACCCATAGCAGGTGTAACTGGCCCCAGCATTGTTGTTGTTGTTACTGTTGTTGTGATTGTTGTTGTTGTTGTTGTGGTTCGACTGTTGGTTCTGTTGAGGCTGAGTTCTACAATATCTTGCAGTGTGACCCTTTCGGTTGCAGCTTGTGCAATGCATCTCCCTGCATTCTCCGTGATGGTGGAAATTTCATTTGCTGCACTTGGGTAGGGTCCCTGAGTATTGTTTAGGAGCATTTTCGTGTGGATGAGGCTGGAGCATGTGGTGTTGTGGTATCTTGAGTAGCAGCATGGACAGCCACAGTTTGTTGCTTCTTTGATGACTCTGAGTTTTGTTGTCCCTTTCGCTTGTTGTTCTTACCCTTCTTGGTATCACCTTCCTTTTTAACTTCTGCTCCCCCGCTTTGGCACCCTTTTTGTTGTCATGGTCGTATAGTTTCTTGGCTAGTCTTTTTGCACTGTCATACGTGGTCGGGTTTACTGCTATCACATTCCCTTGGATTGGCGCGGTCAATCCCCAAATAAATCTTTCAATCTTCTTCCCTTCAAATGTGATCATTCCTGGACACAAGAGAGCTCACTAAACCTTGATATGTAAGCATCGATGTCAGAGTTTTGAACCGTGAGGTTCCACAACTCTTGCTCCATTTTCTGGATTTCTCCCCTTGGACAGTACTCGGCCAACAGCATTTCCTTAAGCTCCTCCCAGGGCATAGCGTTCGCCACCGGGAGTCTCATGGCCTCCACGTGACCATTCCACCAAGAGAGAGCTTGATCGACGAATATGCAAGCCGCAAACTTGACCTTGCACCCCTCCGGACATCCGCAGATCTCAAACACTGATTCCACCTGTTCTATCCATCTTTTCAGGGTTATTACGCCTCCCGTCCCGTTGAAGGTTCGAGGTTTGGCGTTTGTGAAGTCTTTGTAGGTGCAAGTTCTTGTGGGTCCGTGATTTGTTCCCTGATTTGTGCTTCCGGTTCCCTGCCCGTTACCTCCACCGTTGTTTCCGTTGTGAATCCGTGCCAGTGCTGCAGTGACCGCAGCTGATACTGCCGCTTGGAATGCGCCTGAGTTTATTTCTGGTGGCGTCGGTGCCATGTTGTTCCTGCGGTTTTGTCTTTGAGGCATCTTTCTGTCATGGAACGGAAAGATGTTGAGTATCCAATGTATTTGTTTTACGATTTCTTGGTTACAACACATTGTCTGTGATTCGGTTGTGTATATGTGAGTGAATGCATACAATCAACATGTAGTAAAAGTAATAGAGCACATAGCAGATAACATCATGATAAAATATATAGCCGTTTTCATTAATGATAGTCTTTTGAGTACATAAAAATTTGCCTACATAAGGCATACAATACATGTAGTGAAATAAAATTCGACAGAGTAACGACTCCATGAGTAGTGTGGTCAATTAATCATGTAGTCGATATACATAGGGGAATGCATAAAAAAACCATAATTGTGGTACGTGAATGGGCACTAGTTGCGACGGGATGGGTCCGGTGGTGCTGACGACGAGGTAGATGTGCCCTGAAGTCTAGCCAGGTGGTGCTCGGCGACCCGAAGTCGGGCTTCCAATGTTGTCTGGCGCGCCTGGTAGTCCCTGACTACCTCATGTGTCATCCTCTCTGCGCGCTCAACTGCGGCCCTCATGGCGACCATCTGACCAGAAGTTGCCTGCACCTGCTCGCCGATATCGCGTGTCCTCCTTACAATCACAGGCAAGGCTCGGCCGACGGGTCCACCGTGACTCAAGTTGTAGTAGTCCCGGTTCATACCAAATGGGGGTCGCACCCCTTGCTGGCGGCTCCATCTCCATATGTCATGTGCCCATTGGGTCGTAGGACCATCGGGGCCCATCCTGTATGGGGCACCCTAGCCATGTACGGTGGATTGATGACTTCGGACCCCGTGTCCGAGTCATCTGCGTCGTTGTCTTCTTCATCCTTCTCGTCTGATTCGGCTACCGGTTCTGCCGGTCCTTCCATAGGCTCCTCTTCAGGCTCTTCTTCTGGTTCTTCCTCTGGTTCTTCCTCGGATTCTAACCATCCGCCATTTCCCTGATTGGGGAAATAGGGATCTCCAGGGTGATGAAATCCGGCCATCGTGTCTGCACGAGGGGTGAGAGACGTTGTAAAGTGAGTATGCATATAGTATTTCCAAAAATACTCCTATAGTATTTTTTTTAATTATTTTAGTTTGAGTTCCTAAGAAGTTTTGGATACGAGGTAAGCTTCTAGATCCATTTCCCTCCATGATTACTCCCAAACACATGTTGGTCATATTTTGAATAAATATAGTTCATTAGGTTATATTTATCCCCACTATGACTACATAACTGTCCGGGTTTAATCACAGTGTTCAATTTCCTCCAGAGACTTTTAGTGTTAAAGTTTTAATGTACACTTAGGTATTCATTTTATTCAAAGTGTTTTTAGTCTCATTGTATTTATAGTTGCATATCAAGTATGATTAGATATGCCAGTTCACTATAAACAATGCTCTGATACCAATCTGTCACACCCCCAAACCAGACGGCGGAAACGTCATGGGGCTTGTGCCTGACTTCGTCTTGTAATATCATCACAATGCATATAATTGAAACAAGACAACACCATCATCATACATATCAAAATACAACCAACATTGTTCACATCAAGTATAGTATTATAAATTACATGCCAAAATATTCAATGTATGATGATGACAAAATATGACAAATTCCACATGTTCTTGTAGACCTTTCCGCTTAACGATTCCCTGAGAATACAAGTTATTTTAAAAATGTCAACATATATAATGTTGGTGAGTTCATAAGCATGTTTGAATAAAAAGTTTTGTATTGTTCGTTAAACACCAGAAAATCCAATATATTCTGTAAAATGGTTTGAAAGTGATGTATCAAAATCAAGTATTAATGCATGTGTGTTTTCTGTTTTTGGAATGTATATAAAAATGTAATCCGGATAAAATCCTGTATTTTCTGTTGTAAGTAGAATGTATTGTTTAACTGTATATTTCCCCAGAAAATCCGATATTTTCTGTTTATAAAAGTGTCGTGGTCTCAACCCTAAGACCGAATATCAGTGTATGTCTGTTTTCGTATCAACAAGATTTTATATGTATTCCGTAAAATTATGTTGGAGAGAATCTCTATGTGAGTCGTTTTAACCATACTTGATTATGACGAATTCGCTTGTCGTGGCGTTTTCAGGCCCCGGCTTGTTTAAGGTAAGGTTTGTCACCTTAGACTGACCTAGTCTAACTGTAGCGAACAACTCATGTGTGGGGTGTCACCCCGTATAGATCTATACACAAACTCTCGCTCTCCCTCCAAGAGACTCTAGTTATAACTACAGGCTACGATTGTACACTCGAGAGGTATCAACCGACATGTCTCACTAGCATCCTTAACTGAGTTTACGCGAATATTGTATTATGTTATATAATGTTTCCGTGTACGTTTTATGTTTGAAAAGCCCCATGAGTATGTATGTGAATGTACGAGGCCCAACAGGCATGTAGAAGGACCACTAAGGCCCAATAAACATGTAAAGTATAATCCAGGCCCAATAAGCATGTAAATAGACCACTAACGCCCAATAAACATGTAATGTATAATCCAGGCCCAATAAGCATGTAAATGGGCCACTAAGGCCCAATAACAAGGATTGTAAGTATTAGGCCCAATAAACATGCAATCGATGAATTTAGTTCGTTTGTTATTGCATTGTTTGTTTTAGCTTAATAAAAATAACATTTTCGCCCATTATAAAATGACATTTTTAGCCCACTTTGGTTAAAAATAACATTTTTCGCCCATTATCATAACAATTGACATCTTCGGCCCATTTATATATATGAATTGATGTTGTCGGCCCATCATTATAAAATTTACATTTTTGGCCTATTTATATGTATAATTTACATTTTCAGCCCATTTTTGATAAAAATGACATTTTCGGCCCAATTTTTGTGAAAATAACATTTTTAGGCCCAAATCCAAATAGAGTGACATTTTCAGCCCATAAAACCGTGAATTTACATTTTTGGCTCAAATTTGTATAAAATGACAATTTAATCCACAAAAGTCATAATTTTTCCAATTTTGGCCCATAAAACCGTGAAGGCCCAATTTAAGCCCATTTTGTGAAAAATTTACTCTTTTGGCCCTTTTTAAAACCATAATGTCATAAAAACCCATTTTTATGCAAAAATGACTCTTTGGTCCTTAAAAAACCGTAAGTATCATAAAAGCTTCATCCTTTTTGTTTATTTGTCAAAAATGGTCCCTTTACAAGATTTTGTTTAGTTTTTCAACATCCTTAACATGTTTAACACTTTCATCCTTATGGTAAGTTGTATAAAGAGTTTTAGTCTACAAATATTGTCAAGACTTGATAGAGTTTTCGAGATCTATGAAGTTTCTTCACATAATCACAACATATAACTTAGAAAACACACATAAACATGCATAAATAGATAGATCTATCACATAAGCAACTTGTATCCTCCCCCAAAACATAGTAAAACCGAAAAACAAGGGGTATGAACTCACTTTGGGGTTTAGATTCGGTTTTGATAAAGAGATGAGAATAAATGATGTTATTTCGGCCTAGTCTACCCCTTGATGAGTTCTTCGAGTTCTAAGAGCTTCATGGTGCATAAATCACGGTTTGAAGAGCAAATGAGTAACAAGTTTTAACAAAATCATGAAGTTAAACTTCTTAAGTAAGAGTAGCTTACCAAAATGGATGTGTTCTTGATGAAGTTCTCTTGAAACACCCACAAAAACTCAAGAAATTTTGAGGAGGAAATGGGAGTTCTTGAGAGGATATTTGAGAGTGTTTGAAAGAAAAGTGAAGGTGGTGAGGGGGTGGGTTCGGCCGTAAATAGAGAGGAAGAGAGGAGAGAGATTAGAAAAGTTTGCATGGTGGGTAATAGGCTCCTAGATGTATGTGATTATCTTGATACATGATAGATAATTATGTGTTGTCAAGCTTAAGTCTTCTTCCATTTCCCTCTTTTTTTGTATTATTGTTGGGTCAAGATTAGGGTAAGGAGAAAGGAAATGAGAAGATTTGGGCCCTCTCTTGTCTTATTTCGAGTTTATGAGGCCCAAAATACTTATTTTTCGGCCTATTGGGCCTTTATGGAGGTTCACGGCCCAATGAAACCCAAGGAAATAGTTTACGGCCCATTTGGGCTAATGAAATCATTTATGGCCCAACATGGCCCATTAGGGATAAAATGAGCTATTCTAGGCCCACGTGACCCAAAATGTTTTAGTTTCATGAATGTGGGTTCAATTAGAGCCCAATTAGCGTTCCTTGGCCCAAAATAGTCAAATTGAAAGTTTATTGGTCCATTAGGCCCAATAAGAGGATTCTGGTCCTTATTAACTTGAACCGGGATTTCTAGGGTTTTCAATCCATAGTTGAACATATGAGATGTATTGTATTAGGTTTTGAACTTAAATTGAGAGTTTGGATTCAAATGGATGGTTTCATGTTAGCATATAGCATGATATTCACTCAGAGTACATGCATTACAATAGATGATGTTTACATGAGAATAGAATTTCCTAGCTAAAAATGCTAGTTGTGACAAAATCGCTCAGAAAAAAACAACCACAAACTTCCTGGATAATGATCGGAAATCTGGTCTCTAGTGACGGTCTATCAGTGAATATCGTTGGAATGTCAAAGAATCAACTCTACTGATATCATGTAAAAAAACAAACCCCTTCTTCCTTTCTTTTCAAATTGAAGATTCCTACTTTTTCCCGAAATTTACAAGAAGTTTGATGGATGTTGTTGGTGTTAAGTGAAATTATGGAATTTAGACTAAATGTCATTCTTATTTGAACATTTTTAGTCAAATTAGGAAGAAGAAGTAGGCTAATAGAGTATTTTATTTCCTCGATTTAGGGGAAAAGATGAAAAATTAAACTTGAAAACCTTATTTTTAGACTCAATGCGGTGTAATCAATGTATTTGTCTTTTCTTATGGTAACATTGATTGAACAGAACTAGGACCAAGCGAGGTAAATCTTGATTCAAAACCCTTTACTCACTAAGGCTCTTTTTGAGGTCTTGTATCTTCTAGGGTTTACTTATATCTTTTGTATTTTTGTCCTTATTATTCAGAAATATTTTGGATTTCTAATTGTCCTTCAACAAATGAACGTTTGGGTTCTATGTAGTTTTGATGTTTGTTTCTTTTCTTACTATGTACCTCCAGACATGAAAAATGCTAAGGATGTTGCAAGCCTGCAACAACCTCAAGAGGTATTATAATTATTTTTACTGTTTACTAAATTCTGTTATGTTATGTATGTATTTGGGTAACTAATTTTATCAACTATTAAGATACCCAACATTTAACCTGTCTGATGTCACCATCCTTATCCAACAGCACCACCATTTCAGCCTCTAGCACCATCACTAGGGACCAAACAAAACAACAAAACCACACCACCTTCTTCATATTTTTCTCCTTCAAACCCCATATTGTCTCCATTAAAAGAACCACAACATAGCTGAAGTAAGATAAAAATCAGGCAGCTCATCCATCTCATTATTCTACCCAGCCACCACCATTGTTTCATGCCACTTTAACCTCCACTGCTATCACAACCAAGACCACCTTCTATGTAGGCTTTCCCTAATCAAAATTGTTCTCACATGGGATCCAATATAGGTTTTCAGCAGCTGGGTGCACCATAGCTCCACCATTCAATAACCCATGTTTCATGTAAAGAAAATATTCTAAATAACTACCTCATGTGTATGGAATTGTTGATGCTGCTTATAGGGACATGATGAGAGGTATCTTTTGAAAATGATATTGTGATGTTGAAGAATTATAATAAAGTAAAACAAGGATATCTAAGTAAGTTTACTCTACTTTGTAGATGGTTTAAATAGTCAATCTATATCATTATTAGGTCTCTATTATACAATTTTATATGTTGTTTTTGACTTAAAATGGAAGTTTTGTTTGATGTAGTGTGGAAAGTGGAGCTTGAAAGAGTGTGGCAACAAAATTAGCTACATAGCATCTAATAGAAAGTGGTAACAGTCAAATGACACTCAAAATAATTCAAAATATATTAAAACCTTAAGATGTTGGTAATACAAAAACATTCATGAATGACAATTTTAGTTGCTCTGTGGGTTGGTAATATTATTTTTAATAACTAATTAGTTAATATTTGCATATCTGACTTTGATTTTTAAACTTTTGACATGATGCAGGGAAATTAGTTGCTATTTTTTATAGAGTTATTTGGTATCATGGAAAAATTACTAACATCCTTATGTTTGAGGTAACTTTTTTGGAAATTTTAGTAGTATGTTGTTGGAAATGTTCGGGTGAAATTCGAAATAATGATTTGTGCTTTGTTGCATTTTAATTTAGAGCATGCTAACATATTAGTCAAATAATTGTTGTATCTCATGACTTTCATTATCAATACTTCCATCTTTTCAATTTCAAGTTTGAAAAAAAAATACTTCTAAGTCGCCCTCTCTCTCATGTATGTGTGTGTGTGTTTGGTGTTTATTGTATATCAATTACCTAATGATGCTACTTTAAGGAATAAACAAAATAGAAGCTTCTTACACTTAAACAAACATTTTAATAAACTCAATATACATACTTAACAAGTTAGCAACCCTATATATGCAATTGTTGGCATCTAACGTTATATCCTTCTATGTATATGTTACAGGAGGTTCATACATGAAGCACAAATGAACGCATCCATATTGATACTTGTGCGAAGTGGCAAAAAAGTTGATGTTAAAAAACCTCGTTGGTACATTTCAACATTTGAGATCTCCTTAGATGTTTTGTAAGATAGGATCATAGTGATGTTAATATGTAAGAATTCATTTGGAAATTAAATTGGGGAGTTTTTAGCGGTTGAATTCTAAAGTAGAACTATAATAGTTGAACCTTCATATTGCATATTGGTACTTCTTTTTTTATTATATATATATATATATATATATATATATATATATATATATATATATATATATACACTCGGTTGCTTATCTAGGAACCGACTCTAACTTGCATATGAAGACGATGGTGCGTAGGGGTGATCGCAGCTCGGTTTGAAATCATGAAACCGGCCAAACCGGTCATCGGTATGGTTTTACGGTTTGTATTTTTCTTTACGGTTTGGCTTGCGGTTTCGATCTTTTCAAACCGTAGTGACCGATTTGGCTTTTGGTTTTTAAGATTTCAAACCGTCTAAAAACCGGACCGGACCGTAAGATATATATATATATATACATAGTTAGGTTCATGTGAGACCACTATATTTTGTGAGACGGGAAGACGCAATCATAGCCACTCATTTTGTAGATAAAATAACATTTTTAAAATGCAAAATAATTGAAAATTTTCGAATTTTTTTTAAATATTATTTTCGTCAATTATATTTTCCAAAAAAAAATTACCGTTTTTTTGAAATATCTGTGAAATATTCTCGTAGAATATTATAATATTTTACATATCTGAAAAATCTAGTAGAATACTAGAATATTCTAACATTCTATAAATCACATTATAATATTTACAGTGTAATATTCTATTAGAATATTTCACGTATTTTTCAAAAAAAAATGTAATTTTTATTTATTATTTATTTATTTTTGTTAGGTAATTAAAATGACGAAAATAATAATTAAAAAAAGAATTTTCGTATTTTTCCTTTTATTTTTCATTTTAAATTTATTTTTAGATTGTGTCTCACGGTCTCACAAAATTAGCATGATCTCAAATGAACCTATATATATATATATATATATATATATATATATATATATATATATATATATATATATATATATATATTATTGTATTATATATTAATTGTTATTTATAAATAATAAAATTTAAACCCACAACATTTAATAACCACAACCCAATACTAGTTTAACTCCAATTGAAAAATGAGAAATGCATGTTGTTGTTGCCTAATCCAGAGTCCAGTCCAGACGAAATTAGGTTGTTTTCTCTTACCCTAATCGCAAAAGATGCAGCCTCAGTCCGCGGACAGAAGACTCGAAGTCGTTTCCCCTTCGTTATTCATCACTTCTTCTTCACTTATCTGAGACGTAAACTGATTGTGCATAGTTACAGAACTCCGACTACGCCTCGACTCCACCGCTGCAGCAACTCCGACTACATTTTGAAGATACCCCTCCCCACCTCTGCGACCTCGCTGTCGCTGCTAAGCTCGGCAACGTTGATTCACTTCACCAAGCCCTTGATATTTCATCATCTCATATTTAGCTCTGTATTTTTCTTCACATGATTTTGAATAGGTTTCTTTTGACGAATTGATAATCGAATGTTTGTTGAATGTGGAGAATGTTATTATTCGATTATTTCTTTCCATGGCGTGAATGGTGAAAAGTTTATAACATGAAATTATTATCTTAAACCAATCGAAGCGGTATAGAATTTGAGTATTTTACTCAACACTAACATAATTTTCGATGTTCATCATCAACAAAAATATATAATTTGGATAGAAGCATCGATGAACCAGTTGATGATGGTGATACTGCTCTTCATCTCACCTGTCTCTATGGCCATCTATCTTTTGTCCAGGTGAGTTTCATCATATTTTCACATCTCAACCTAAAATTACCAATTTTGTCACTATTTTATAGATGTTCGAGTAATAATCTTAAGTGTTATCTTATTCATGTAGTTATTGTTGGTAAGGGGAGCTTCAGTATTCGGAAATAGTTCAACTCTTGATTGTTAAAGTGATATATTGTTAGAGTTCACTTAATTATTCCTTATTTTTAGTTAATTTTATGCTTTGTATTACAGCTTCCAATTGATTGTGATTAAATTTCACTTCCTGGACTGCTAAACCCCTTTATGAGATATAACTTTTGTATGATACTGACTTTTTCTCTTTGCTTCATTCTTAAAAGATATGTTCATTTATTGTTCATATTTATGCTAATAATACATCATCTAATGTTTAACCAGGTTGCAGATAAAAATGTTTTGGTTGTAAGGAAGTCAAAGTTTAAATAAAGACGGACATGAGTACAACAAATATGGTAATTCATTGATAATCGTTTTCATTTTTTGGTTTACCAAAAAATAGAATCGTTTTCATTTTTTGGTAATTCATTGATAATCGTTTTCGTTTTTTGGTTTATCAAAAAATAGTTAAGCTATTAGAAGAAACTAACTCAATAAATATAAAAACCTCTTAATTACAAGTGCAATTCATTCAAAGGTGTCAATGTGGTGTATGTGTTATGTTGGAGTTTTATGTGTTATTCTTATTGATAATCTCAATAAACATAAAGAAGAGCTTTTATATTATGATATGATGGCAATTTGAAAGTAAAACATTAGTAAAAGAAAACTTTGACATGAATCAAAAAAGAAAAATTAGAAAAAAAAATAAAAGGAATAAGAAAAAATCCAATAAAGGATACCGACCACAACAAAGTCAGTCTCGTTGAAAGAAATTGAAGACCTTGAAGGAATTGAAAACGGTAAGTTTTCAAATTTTCTAAAGTTATATATTTTCTCTTAGTCATTATTTCTAACAAAATATAACTTGTATTTCAGATTTTGCAAGCAAACTTAATATTTGCAGAGACAATATCGATTGAAAGTGGATAGTATTTTGGAAGTGGATGACATTTTGGAAGTGAGCTTGGTGATTATGTTTTTTGAACAACAATTTGGCTGTTTTGGACATCTTAGTAGGTTGCGTGTATTAGTCTAATGTTTCATGTAATGGAAAAATATTTGATGTTTTCATTTACTGCTTTTTATTTACTGTTTTGGCAGTTTTTTTTGCTATTTTGATAGCTTTAATATTGCAATTTTTTTAACAATATTAGGCAGAATTTTTGTTGTTTTAACAGCTTTAATATTGCATGTTTTTTTAACAATATTTTATAGAATTTTAGCTGTTTTAATAGCTTTAATAATGCAGCTTTTTTTCCTAAATTAGTCTAATGGACTCGACTAAAATTGGCCTAAAAAGCCAATTTGTAAAACCAAACCGGAGCCAAACCGTTAGTAACGGTTTGGTTTAGTTCGGTTTTAAAATTTCAACGGTTCGGCTTCGGTTTTTGCTTGACAAAAATCGTTACTAACGGTTTGGCTTCGGTTTGACCTAAAAACCAAAAAAACCGGACCGGTCCTGGTTTTTTTAATTAAAACCGTGTTCTTTTGAGTATAAAAAAACCAAGTTTTGAAACCGGGTTTTATAATTGATTTAACCGGGTCAAATAAGGCTTTTTGTTGAGGTGAATGAAAGTCAACTTAAACTATTTTAATTTTTCTTGTGAACGATGTGGTTGCCTCTCTCTTGAACCTTATCTGTATTGTATCTGTTTTAATTATACTTCAAGATCTGGCCTTTTTTTTTTTTTTTTTTTTTTTTTTTTTTTTTTTGCAAAAGATGTGGAATCCCACGATTCAACGCTATGAAGATATACAGCTCGATCCCTGGATCTCTTGAATAATACAATAATTTATTTGCATAAACAATCAAATTCATTCTAAACAAAACAGCATAACATGACTCGTCCCAAATCCCCTTTTTTCACATAAATTCGTGCATTAACTTTAACGGAGACCAAAATAACAAGAGTTAAACACTTCAACATAAAGTGGGTTCTAACATTGAGGTGCATCACACGAGCATAATTAACTGCAATTAGTAGAAAGTCTTGAATTTTTAACCTTAACAACGACCTTATTTTTTAACAGTACACAGTCGTCTCTGAAAGACGAGGCCCTATCTTCATCGATTCTCCCCATCCCAACACTGCAACTTCTGGGCACACCTTTCCTTGACGCACATGGTTGTAATTGGTGGTTTTGCTTTTGTATCATGTAGCGTTCGAGATCGGCCATACTAATGTGAGTGTTGCTGGTGGAATTAGCCCTGACTAGTTCTTCCGGCCGTTGATGGCGACTGTGATCGTCAGGTAGCATGGTGGTGCTGAAACTCCGGGGAAGCTGCATGGATGTACGATTAGCCTCTTCAAGGATCATCACAGGGCGATTATATGTGTTGCTGAAATTGGTGATGCCTTTAATGTAAATATCTTTGGCTTTACATAGAGCTCTTATTGGCGTCTTGATGATCCAAACAATTGTCACCGGTTTCCTTTGAGATGTCGCTTTGCTTCTCATGATCTTTTTCTTGTTTCTTAGATATTGAAACAGATATCTAATTAGATCCGTTAGGAACTTTCTTCTTTTTGACTGAGTCGGTCGATGATTTGCATGTATGGATTGTGAAAAACTGGTGTAAAAGGAAAGAAATATATATATAGCGGCGAAACCAAGTTGATTGAAACTTTCAAAGGAGAGTGATTGAAAGTTATGTGTTTGACTTTTAGCTTTTTTTTTCCTTATCAAGTGGATATCAACTCGATCTATATTTATTAAATATAAGTTTTTTTTTTATTTATATCACATGGCAATATGATATTTTTTTATTACTAAAGCCAATATAATTATTTTAATTCAGTTTATATATATATATATATATATATATATATATATATATATATATATATATATATATATATATATATATATATATATATATATATATATATATATATATATATATATATATATATATATAAAATGTGAGGTTCAATAAAAAACCATTATTAACAAATAAATAAAGAACCAATCATAAGCGTCGTAAATCATAATAATCAACGGTCAATGAATGGTGTACACTTGTATATTGGACGCACATACACCAAATTACACCATAAACCCACATCTTTACCAAAACGCACCTCTTGTTTTCATTAAAAAAAATTAAGGGATGTTTTTTATCGGAAAAAAACAAACCGAATATACCGTTGTTCATGTTTTTTCGTCCTCTTTCTATAGAGATCCATATTGATATATAAAAAATAATTTTTTTCGAATAAAACTCACTTTGTCTTGTTGTTGTTTTTCAATATTTAAGTTTATTTTTATCCAAAAAACTAATTATACCAAAAGTCTCAATTTTTTGTCCTCTAATAATAAACATCAACATCGATTAAAAAAACTCTATCAGTTCAGATTCACACT
The DNA here is from genome assembly GCF_052849685.1 of Lactuca virosa. Taxonomy (NCBI): domain Eukaryota; kingdom Viridiplantae; phylum Streptophyta; class Magnoliopsida; order Asterales; family Asteraceae; genus Lactuca; species Lactuca virosa. The sequence goes on from NC_136434.1 coordinate 249,901,873, forward strand.
GTGAATCTAAACTGTAAATATTTCAATTTTAACATTCACAATATGAATCTGATTTAATATGTAACGCTCGATATGTCATGTAAATGTTAATTAACTAAACTCGTTCATTTGGGCTCTTGGACCCGAGTACGTTGGGCGTACATATGGTACGACGGGCGTACTCCAATGCATGCATGAGGCGGGGTGTCCCCCTGGTACGCTAGGCGTACCCATGCGTACGCAGGGCGTACGTCAGTCTGGGACAAGCCCTAATTTTTAGGGTTTGCACCCTGTTCAAACACATTAAGTTCCCCAAACCCTCACCCTATCAGCCTCAATTCCCTCTTTGAGCTATACCTCGAAACCCTAATCCATTTCCTAAAGAGAATGACATTTGAATGTATGTTTTGGTGTGTGTGGTGTATTTTGAAGAAGAAGAAGACTTATAGATAAGCATTGGACAAGAGGGAGCTTGTAGATCCAGAGACTAATCATTCTTTCCAGCTTGTTGGAGTGAGAGGACTTCACGATTCGGTAGCCCGAGTGTGATTTGTTATCTTCAGACTGAGGTGAGTTTCTTTCACTATACTCATGGGTCGAAGGCACCAACGTCGGCCCACTGAATTATGTTTAGATGATGATAATCCTCTTGGTGACAATGTCCTGCTATGATTCTATGTGCTTGTTGTCTTTGTGAATCTTGTTGTTATGTTTGTATGCTAGCTGTAGGGATGAAATAGACCTGATACCGGTTGAAAGAGTCTGAAGGGGGTGAAATATACCCAGTACCCGTTGAAAGAGACCGAAAGGGGTGAAATAGATCCAGTACCATTTGAAAGAGGCCGAAGGGGGTGAAATAGACACAATATTGGTTGAAAAAGACCGAAGGGGGTGAAATAGACTCAGTTATGTTTTGATTGTTATGTATGTATGGTATGATGTATTCTGAGGGAACTCACTAATCTTTGTGCTTACAGTTTTCAATTTATGTTTCAGAAACTTCCAGCTCGAAAGGGAAGGGACCGGCTTGATCGCACCGCATCCGCCCATGTTTTTCGGATTATGTGATTTTGGGATTTTGTACTCTAATGTAATTTCACTATGATATACTCTTGGTTGTTTTGACATGATTATTGGATATATTGGAATGAACTAAAAATAAAATTTTTATCTGTAATTTTGGGATTTTACAAGTTGGTATCATAGCCTTGGTTTGAGAGATTCGGGCATACTCTCGGGTATGTCTGAACTCAAACTAAGGATTTGGTGAGCTTTCATAAAAAGAAATATTTTGTTAAAAAATGTATAATAAAAGAAGGGGTGTTGTGCTTGCAATCAGCCGAGCTCAATTAAGTTTTGCCAAAATACCCATACATGTTAAATGTTTTACGGTATTATATAAGAATCGCATGCTAGATTAAGGCTAAGGATTTGTTCGGGATCGCATGATAGAATGCTAGGAGATATGCCTTTGTGTGCCCATTGTATGAACATATATATTTGCATGTTAGTATAGATCAGTTATCTAATAGGATGGTTTGTTTAGGTTATGTTCTGATTTGAATTGCTTTATGCTCGAATGTTATGTGCTTTGTGATTTTAGGAATTCTCATTAGTACCAACTGATTAGTAGACGAATGCGCTTGGTTACATATTGTTGTGATTAGATAATTTTAGAATGTTAGGTTTAACACTATTGCGCAGCTCTTGTTTGAGTCCAACTGTTGTACTGGGGGACCTTCCATTCAAAGAATTATCTAGTACCGACAATATGTAATTGTATTCATGTGGTAGTTAGATGGTATTAGAGAGAGTTCCTTCTATAGCTGATAGCAGAGAGTGGTGGGGATAGGAACTCTAGGAAGTTCTTGGAATATGTCTTGGCGTGCAGGCGCTCTATAGTATGAGAAGGGTAATAGATAGAAAGGAAATGACTTAGAGGAATCATGACAGTCCTTGGGGAGGGTACAAATAGGTGTTAAAGGTAGTATTGGGTCCGTACTACTAAAAGCACGAGATCTATACCCAATACAAGGATGGCCATGGTGAATTCAAGAAACTTCGAGAATGTGAACCTCTTCGTGTGTCTACTGATTGTTTATGTGTTATGTTTCAGCATGGTGATGACACGCGGTGGGGCAGGAGGTTAGGATCTGGATCTGGTTTGGGTTCGGCCATCGAACCAATTGATGAGGGATTATGCGAGTTCATTGTGTCTGAGATTACTAGATGCATCCTTGATGCGACCCCAGTGATGTTTGGGTTTATCAAGGAGGGTATCATCGAGTTGATGGTGGATCGCCTTCGGATCTTTAGGGCCGATTTAGCCGCTAGTCAGCACGGAGCCCGCACTCTTAACTTCAAGGATTTCAGGGGATGTGGGGCGTTGGAATTCTTTGGGGAGAACGACCCCACTGCAGCTAGGTAATGGATAGTAGATATTGAGTGTGCCCAGATGACTAGCTTCTGCCCCGAGGGGTCGAAGTTGAGGTTTGATGCTGGCTATTTGAGGGAGCAAGCTCGGGATTGGTAAGAGGAGGTTGGTGTTGGATTAGGTGTCTAAACCCATAACTATATTTGGTATGTACTTGACCCGATTGTAGCATGGTCCTTTTGGGTTGCCTTCACCAAAGCAACTTGACTGGATGAATTATGGAGAAAGAGGTTAGTTATGATTTATTAATATATTATGTGAATAATCTATTAAAGGAGAAATCATATTATTTAATTGATATTGGTCAAGAATTAATTTAGAATTAATTTTGTGGTCAAAAGAGATTAATTAAATTAAGGGGACTTATATTGTAATTATAAGATAGTTACAAAGTTGGGCTTAGGATCCCTAAAGAAGGGATGGACGAATTCTATGGGGAAGCCCACATAGAAATCGTCCATAGGGGCCTTCTGGAAGGATCATGTGGACTGCTTAAGGCCTAAGCAATCTAATTAGGGAAGCCCACACTTGTGATACTAAAGCTCTCAAAGGTTAAAGATTTTTAAGCTACAAAGAAAGGTATCATTCTAACTTGTTTAGTATGTCAATTTCGAAATAAGCATGCTAGATTAGGGTTTATAAGCTTTGGATGATTATTGCACGTACAATTAGAACAATTAGATCCAAAGCTTTAAGGTTTGCATGTGCACCATAGGATTGTTGTTATGCTCAAAACCCATCAGTGGTATCAAAGCCTAGGTCGTTTTTCTATTGTATTTGATGTTATGCTTAATTGTTCAAAGAAAAAGTTTTTCGATTTTGCATCTTCCTGATGACCACGATATGGCATATCTTGCCACGACATGGTGGCGAGTCAGAATGCATATTTTCTGGATTTTGGCAAAAATTGGATTTGGAGGATTACCATAAATTGTTTCTGTAATTAAAATTCGTTTTTATCTGTTTCGGTAACGCATATCTTAATCCAATTAGAAGATAACTGTCAATCCATAAGATAATTATTAGTTTATATGATAAAGATAATTTTTTGTATTATTTGATGTGAATTATCTTGCCATTAAATGAATTAGGTCAAATTTAGATACTGAAAAATTATTTGATTAATTAAATTATTTTAATTTGATCTAGAAGGTTTTGAAAAGTTTTGAAGCTTGCCCTCAAGTTTTGGATTTTAAATTTTAATTAAAAAGTTTTAATTTTGAAATATTTAAACTCTAAACCCTAGAGTTTTAAAAGTTTAAAATTCAACCCTTATACTATTATAATATTAAAAGATTAATAATTATATATATATATATATATATATATATATATATATATATATATAAGACGAATCAGTCTTACTGTTAGTAGGCCTCATTCACGAAGTCGGTCTATAAGGGGGTATAAGGTTACCGCCTATAAAATGGTGGTTTAAAGGGTGTCCACTCTCACCCACCGCTTCCTTCATTGGTGGAGGTTCGTTAGCCGAATGGGTAGATAGGACAACTAATTCCTCATTAATAAGTATAATGATTATATAAAGTAACTAAATGTTTTATAAATTCCCAATCTTAGTTACTTTAGGAAAAATGTGAAAATGTATGCTATTCCATGAAAGTGCACTTTGCAGTTTGCCAAGTCGTTAGTGGAGCGTGTGTGGTTAACCGGCACACTAATTTGGGACTAGCAAAGGTGGAAAAGGATGGCTCGATGTTTATCATAGATTGATGGAGCATGTGTGGCTAACCGGCACATTGATTAGGTGATAAATGACATCGAGAGTACCAAGCACATTTGCATGGTTATTCACACCTTGTTTGTCATCCTCGGTATCCCAATCACAAACTTGAAGGGCATAATCGAGATTTAAACATGCCATTGAAAAGTTCAATGAATCTCAAAAGAATCTAGGAATTTCAATTCATTTAAAACTTAAAATCCTTTTTCGTTTTTCATGGTGGAAATTGGTAAATCGTCATTTACCTACCTTCAAATTATTTGCAATTAGATTACGACATCCCTCTTCTAAATTGTAAATAATTGTGTTGGGTCCTAGCCCTAATTTCTCATTTGGGTGTTTAATTGGGAATTTTTATCTAATCTAAACTTTGTTCCTTTTCCTTTCAAGATGTCTACCTCAAACAACAACGCTTCTGGCTCGAACCCGTCTGGCTCTTTCTCCCTCATGAACTTATGTGGGAGGCTGATCTTTGATGGATCCAATTTTAATGATTAGATTCGCAACATTCGAATGGTCACCCGCTACGAGGACAAAGAGTATGTTCTTGATGAGAAACTGAAGGAGATTGATCAAAACACTGCTACTCCCGAGCAAATCACTCAACATGATACTCATGAGAGGGACGCAGCAAAGGTGTCGTGTATTATGATCGCAACCATGACTGCCCAACTCCAAAAGTCCTACGAGGACTACTATCCTTATCAAATGCACCAAGATTTGATGGAAATGTACCATCAAAGTGCGAGGCAGGAAAGGTACGAGATCATCGCCTCCATGATCACCACCAAGATGAAGGATGGAGAGTCCATCACCGCCCATCTACAAAAGATGCAAAGGTATGTTGACCGCTTGTTGAAGTTAAATGTAAACTTCGATGAAGAGTTGGTCATAGATATCATTCTACACTCTTTTCCTCCCTCTTATGATCAGTTTCGTATGACCTATCATATGAACAAGGAGGAGCTCACTCTAGCCAAGATCCAAGGCCTTCTGCGAACTACTGAGAGTAGTTTGAAAGGAAAATATGTGGCATCTACTCCTACTATTGTTGCCCCTGTCTTGGCAATTGGACAAGGGAAAGATAAGAAGAGGAAGTCTCCTTCTAAGAGCCACACAGGAAAGCCTCATGATGGAACCTCTTCTAGTGGAACCAAAGGTGGTCCTGCTGCTCCCTCTTCCAATCCGAAGGATGCAGCGTGCTTCTACTGTCACGACAAAGGGCATTGGAAACAAAGTTGCCCGAAGTATCTGCAAGACATCAAGGATGGGAAGATAAAGCCCACCTTCGCAGGTATTTATACTATTCAATCTAATAACTCATCACATGCTATTTCTTGGGTCCTTGATACAGGATGTGGTTTTCATATTTGTTCTGATTTGTAGGGTCTAAGAAGAAGTAGGGATGTGGAGCATAGGAAGATGAACTTGATCATGGGGAATAGGAAAGCGTCGCCTGTCACAAAGATTGGAGTTTATTCTTTAGTGTTTAGTAGTGCGTTAGGTTTATAGTTGAATAATTATTGCTACTCGTCAGAAATGACACGAAACATTATTTCTTGTCATGGTTTGTATAAACAAGTTTTTAGATTTTCGTTTAATAATGAAATTGGTTCTATTAATGCTTTCTTGAATGGCACTTTCTATTTTGAAGCATTGCCTTGTAATGGTATTTATGAAACTTTGATGGTTGTAGACAACTTAGGAAATAATGTGTTGCTTATCGATTCGTCCAATGATTTGGACAAAGCATGCTTGTGGCATTGTCATCTTGGACATGTCAACAAGAAACGCATAGCCCAACTCCAAAAGGATCGAGTCTTGGAGTCGTTTGACCTTAGGTCCGATGACACGTGCGAATCTTGTGTGCTTGGAAAGATGACCAAGTCACCCTTCACTGGTACTTGTGAAAGGAGTGAGGATTTAATTGATCTCATACATACGGATGTATGTAGGCCCTTTAGATCCACCACAAGGGATGCGAACCGCTTCTATGTGACTTTTACCGATGATTATAGTAGATATGGGTATATCTACTTAATCAAGCACAAGTCAGAAACCTTTGAAAAGTTCAAGGAGTTTAAACAAGAAGTGGAGAATCAGCTGGGCAAGAAGATAAAGATGCTCTGATCTGATTGAGGTGGTGAGTATCTTAGTATCGAGTTCCACGAATATCTTAAGGAATGTGGAATTGTTTCGCAATTGATGCCGCCTAGGACACCGCAGTTGAATGGTGTGGCTGAGAGGCGCAATCGAACCTTGTTGGACATGGTTCGTTCCATGATGAGTCGTGCTTCGTTACCTATCTCATTCTGGGGGTATGCCTTAGAGACTGCGGCCCATATCCTTAATCTAGTCCCGACTAAGAAGGTTGCCAAAACACCTCACGATATGTAGACAGGGAAGGTTCCCTCGTTGGCACATATCAAGGTTTGGGGTTGTGAGGCTTTCGTAAGACGAGAGACTCACGACAAGCTCGAACCTCGCAGTGAGCGATGTTTTTTCATCGGCTACCCACAGAAGTCCTTTGGATATTTCTTCTATAGACCGAGTGACAATTTTGTCTTCGTTGCAAGGAGAAGAGTTTTCCAAGAGAGAGAACTCATATGCCAAGAGGACAGTGGGAGGCAAATTGATCTTGAAGAGCTTCAAGAATCAAGCGGTGAAGGAACCTCTAACGCTGGCACTCAACCCGAGGAGGAAACTCTTGTTGAACCGATTGACGAGTCCTTACCTCTTATACGTTCTAGTAGAGTTAGTGTTCCACCCATATTATATGGTTTCCATATAACTACTGAGGGTGATATGTTTATTAGTAATAGCATACTGATAAATTTTGATGAACCTAACAACTATAAGGAAGCCATGGCAGGCCCGGAGTCTGCGAAATGGAAAGAGGCGATGGATAGCGAGATTCAGTCCATGTATGACAATCAAGTTTGGAACTTGGTTGACAATGTGTCACGTCGTAAGACGGTCGGGTGCAAATGGATCTTCAATAAGAAGACCGACATGGATGGGAAAGTACACACATATAAGGCGCGATTGGTTGCTAAGGGCTTTACTCAAACTCCCGGAGTTGACTATGATGAGACCTTCTCACCAATACCGAAGATTAAATCTATAAGGGTTATGCTAGCCATAACTGCGTTTCATGATTATGAAATATGGCAGATGGATGTCAAAACCGTTTTCCTAAATGGGAAGTTAGCTAAGGATGTTTACATGAGTCGGCCAGAGGGTTTTGTCAATACAAAGCAGCCTAATAGAGTGTGTAAGCTTGAGAAATCCATATATGGATTAAAACAAGCATCTCGCAGATGGAATCTTTGTTTTGATGAGAAAGTCAAAGAGTTTGGTTTTTCGAGAAGCGAGGATGAGTCGTGTGTATATGTCAAGGTCATTGGGAGTATAGTTAGCTTTCTCGTTTTGTATGTGGATGACATACTGCTCATAGGAAACAACATCCCAACCTTGTAGGAGGTTAAGTCCTAGCTTGGGAAGTGCTTCGCAATAAAGGACCTCGGAGAAGCTACTTATATTCTAGGGATAAGGATATTGAGAAATAGGAGTAAAAGACTAATAGGACTTAGTCAAAGTACTTACTTGGATAAAGTGCTGAAACGTTTTAGCATGGAGAATTCCAAGAAAGGGGAATTACCAATCCAAAGCAATACCAAGTTGAGTAAGACTCAAAGTCCGAGTAGCGAAGCTGGGATAGCAGAAATGAGTCGAGTACCTTATACTTCCGATGTTGGCTCGATCATGTATGCTATGACGTGTAATCGTCCTGATGTGGCCTTCGCTTTGATCATAGCCAGCATATATCAAGAGAATCCTGGTAGAGCTCTTTGGACTGCGGTAAAGAACATTCTTAAGTACCTGTGGAGGACTAAGGACTGGTTTCTTATCCTCGGTGGAAGTGATGACTTGAGAGTGCGAGGGTATAGTGACGCCAGTTTTCAGACTGATCGAGATAATTTCCGCTCTCATTCGGGCTGGGTCTTTACCCTGAATGGAGGAGCAGTGACATGGAAAAGTTCCAAGCAGGAGACCGTAGCTGATTCAACGTGCGAATCAAAGTACATAGCAACGAGTGAAGCGTCGAATGAGGCAATATGGCTAAAGAACTTCATCGGAGACCTTGGAGTTATGCCTGCCATAAAGGAGCGACCCTATGGAGATTTTATGTGATAATGAAGGTGCGGTTGCCTTAACCAAGGAACCGAGAGATCATGGCAAATCCAGGCACATCGATAGAAAATACCACTTCATCAGACATCGAGTAGAAGAGGGACTCCTCATAGTGAAGAGGGTATCGTCAGAAGAGAACCTAGCAGATCCCTTACGAAGGGACTGAGTAGGGTTAAGCACTTGCAGCATGCTAAGAGTATTGGGCTGAAGCACGATATTAGTTTTAGTGATTAGATAGCTTTTAGAAACTTGTAGTAGATAAAATGTAATTGACATTTGATGATTAAATAAAGGAGTTTTATTTATTAGTAATGTTACTGTCTTGTGTCAATTATTTACTATTGTTTCATTTTGCATGTTTTGACTTCCAAAATAATATGATTATTCAAACCATCCACAGTCGATCATACTTCAGAAGTAGGTGTTGAGGCAAGACTGTCATGAATTGGCTTGTAGATTGTCTAAGTGTTTAGACATAGCAAAGGTTTGATGCAACGTTCATGAGTGCTCCTGAAATAAGATTTGAGTATTGGATTAAACCCGCGCTCACATGAATCACTTCATGGAATTAATCACGAGTGATTGTGAGATGATAATATCATATAGTCTTTAAACCGAGATATATGAGTTGTTGTTTACCAGTTGGTTGTGCATTGATAATGCGTAAACGCATCAGTAACTTGATGTTATAAAACATATTGTTGTGTACTATTTAATGAGTAAATAGTACAACCATATAAGTCGAAGTTTATCTGTTCCTTTTATCCTACGAGGTTAAAAGCAATATCTTGGGCCCCTCGATGATTTGGTTTGACTTATGTGCTGGGCCCGGTCAGGAGTAAGTTGATGTGTTCAATTAAGTTCTATGTCAGACAAATCGGAAATCGGGAAACAAACTGCTGGACAATAAGTATGACTGTGTTCCATGTATTTGTCCACACGATATCTTGAGAACGGAGGAGTACATGATCCCTTATCTAAAGGACGTGTCAGAGTTCGACAGCGGATTTTGAGAGCTACGATTGCTAATCGGATTTTGAAGTCGTCCTTTCATTTATAGTTATTAGACTTATCCAAGTGGGAGACTGTTGGATTAAGTGTCTAAGCCCATAACTATATTTGGTATGTACTTGACCCGATTGTTGCATGGTCCTTTTGGGTTGCCTTCACCAAAGCAACTTGACTTGATGAATTATGGAGAAAGAGGTTAATTATGAGTTGTTAATATCTTATGTGAATAATATATTAAAGGAGAAATCATATTATTTAATTGATATTGGTCAAGAATTAATTTAGAATTAATTTTGTGGTCAAAAGAGATTAATGAAATTAACGTGACTGATACTGTAATTATAAGATAGTTACAAAGTTGGGCTTAGGAATCCTAAATAAGGGATGGACGAATTCTATGGGGAAGCCCACATAGAAATCGTCCATAGGGGCCTTCTGGAAGGATCCTGTGGACTGCTCAAGGCCTAAGCAATCTAATTAGGGTTTTGACTGAAACCTTAGCAGCTCAGCTACATAAGGAACCCTTGGGACTCCCATTTTCGGCCACTTGAAACCCTAAGAAGAGTTCCAGCCGAAAATTAGTATCCCTAGCCTCTCTCTCATATTCTTCCAACTTGCTTTTGGTATTTGTGAACGATTAGAGGTATTACACTTGTGATACTAAAGCTCTCAAAGGTTGAAGAGTTTCAAGCAACAAAGAAAGGTATCATTCTAACTTGTTTATTATGTCGATTTCGAAATAAGCATGCTATATTAGGGTTTATAAGCTTTGGATGATTATTGCATGTATAATTAGAAAAACTAGATCCAAAGCTTTAGGGTTTGCATGTGCACCATAGGATTGTTGTTATGCTCAAAGCCCGTCAGTTGGCTATACTCTGGGAGTCCCACTCATTGAGGCCATGACCTAGTCGAATTTTGTGACCCGATTCCGAGCAGAGTTAGCACCAGCTGTTAAGGTGCAATAGTTAGTGAGGGAGTTCTTGGATATAAGACAGATGACTGAAACCGTTGTGGAGATCACCGTCAGGGAAAGGCGGAGACGCCAGTTGTTCGGAGCAGGGCATTTTAGCTGACAGCCGAGGAGGCTCGTGCAGCACCCGATGTTGTTACTAGTATGTATCTTCTCCTTCCCATTTTATTTATGTCAATTATCATGCTTATATGTCTGTATTGTTGTTTAAGGTCATTCTTCATGAACGGTATTCCTGCGTTGGTTTTATTCGATCCGGGGGCCACCCGATCCTTTGTATCTCTTGCGCTTAGTAGAAGGTTTAACGATGTCTAGGGGAGAGTTGAATTATCCACTAGAGGCATGTGGTGCGAGTGTCGAGGGTTCACCAGGGATGCACTTTGGAGTTATTCAGTGAGCAGTACACGACTAGTTTGGTTCCAATTCCCCTATGAGAGAGCAAGCTCATTGTGGGGATGGATTGGTTGAGCCCCAATGGGCGATGATTGATTTTGGGCTTCAGTTGGTACGTGTTAGAGCCCCAAGTTGGGTAGAGTTGGTGGTCCACAGTGTTGGTGATCTACGGTGAGGGTGCTCAGCATGGTTCGACTCTCTGTTCAGTAGTGAGGGTCAGGCGTTATCTCCAGCAGGGATGTTCCGGGTTTGTGGCCTATGTGATGGATACTCGGGAAAAGGATAGGGTGACTATGGATGATGTACCGATTGTTCGAGAGTACCCAGATGTGTTCCCGGAGGATTTTCCCGGAGTGCCTCCGGAGAGGCAGGTGGAGTTTCAGATTGACTTGGTTCCAAGTGCAACTCCGATAGCCAAAGCACCTTATCGGTTAGCACCTACAAATATGCAGGAGTTAAGGGATTTATTCAGCCTAGTAGTTCACCATGGGGAACACCGATCTTGTTTGTGAAGAAGAAGGATGGGTCGCAACGGATGTGTATCGACTACCAGGAGCTGAATAAGCTAACCGTTAAGAACTATTACCCGCTCCCGAGGATCGACGATTTATTTGATCAGCTTCAGGGTGCATCTTGGTTTTCCAAGATTGATCCGCGATTAGGTTATCTACAGGTGAGAGTAAGAGAGGAGGATATATAGAAGATGTCCTTCCGGACTCGTTATGGTCATTACGAGTTCGTGGTGATGCCATTTGGGCTCACCAATTCTCCAGCTGCATTTATGGATCTCATGAATCACATATGCATACCTATGTTGGATCGGTCTGTGACTGTGTTTATTGATGATATCCTGGTCTATTCAAAGACCAAGGAGCAGCATGAGGAGCATCTGAGAGAGGTATTGGAGACTTTGATGAGGGATAAGTTATACGCGGTAGTTCTCCAAAAAAAATCGTAGGATGATGTGTATGATCAAGCCTTCGCCTTTCCCCAAACATCTCAAGTACCTGAAACAATGAAATCTGTTGGATATAGTGTCTAAGTCCATAACTATATTTGGTATGTACTTGACCCGACCCGGCATGGTCCATTTGGGTTGCACTTCACCCGAACAATTTACGGATAATCTTTTGAGAATAGTATAAGTTATGATTTATTAATATATTATAAGTTCTAATATATTAATATAAAATCATATTATTTAATTAGTGTTGATCTATAATTAATTTAGAAATAATTTAGAGATCAAAAGTATGACTAATTAAATATGGGCTCTTGTATTTATATAGTGTGGGCTAATGCTTATTTGGAATGGACTAGACTTGCATGGAAAGTCCATGGATACTCCATGGAGCTTTAACCCATGGATCTCATGGAAATGAAAAGACATGGGTATTAGGGTTTACATGGATGTAACCCTAATCCACCACACTATATAAAGGAGGCTTTGGTTCTTGAAATTGGACTAGTTGATGTGTGTAAACTAAGAGGGCCGATTTCAAGAAGTTTGTGACTATTCTCTCAAGTTTCCAAGTTTGTGGTGATTTGTGACTTCCATTTGAGGCATCCACATTATTGGTGCTAGGCTCTCAAACTCCAAGCAATCAACTACTACTACAAGGTAAGTAATTCTACTAGTTTTATTTGATTTAAGTACCCCATGCCATGCTAGTTAGGATAAGAACCTTGGAAAAATAATTATTTGCATGTATCATAGTCAAACATAGATCCAAGGTTTCTAGGGTTGCATGTACACCATAGGAGTGTTAGAATGCTCAAAACCCATCAAAATCAACAACTGTAAGCCAAAGCTTAGTGAGTTCCCGAAAATACTCCACACAATAATACAATAGCAATTACAATACATGCATATAGGGTGTGTTGGCTCGTGGCCTCAAGCCAACCATCTAGGGTTTGTTGGCATATTGCTTCAACCGAACCATCTAGAATTTGTTGACATATTGACTCAACCCAACCATCCAGGGTTTGTTGGTCTACGTATGAAGTAGTACCTCCACAACCCAACCATCCAGGTTTTGTGGCCTCCCACCTCATCCCAACCACCAATATGTCGACATATGCAACAGATAAACAATAATCAGCAAGTATAGGTAATCATACAGATCTACCAATCTAACAGGTCACTACAGCATAGCAACATCCTGTATTCCTTGATACATAACATAACGTAGTGCACCGGAATTAGTGCCTTCGACCCACGAGTACAGTGAGGAAAACTCACCTCAAAGTCTAGAATATACCTGAACTGATCAATGCTCCGATTACCGGCTCTACAGGTCACCTAACAACAAACATGGACCAAGTCTCAATCTACTAGTCAAATTACCCCATTTACCCTAAATTCAAACTTGTCAAAGTCAATTGTCAACGGTCAAAAAGTCAAAAGTCAACATCCAGCCAGATTACGCCATGCGTAACATCTCTACACCGTGCATAGAGCTACCACATCCGTACTTGGATTACGCCCTTCGTAATGCCCCTGATCCAAAAAAAATTCTATTAAGCTCTTAATACAGAAAGACAAACCCTCAAACTTTCAAATTTGGACCTTTATAATGTCTTAATGGATAAAGTTTCCAATTTTACCCATTAAGACACTCCCATCAAGCAAGATATAAACTTTATGCACTAAAATGACCAAAAATGCTAACACCACATCCATGGCTTAAAGAATAAACACTAAGGGACAACTTTCCAAGTCCAACAAGTCCCACGAGTGTTCCATATAACTCAAAAGGTGATGGAGTTGCCTCAACTCCCAAAACACTAGCTCAAAGGGCCAAAAGTGACAAAATGACCAATAACAAGATATAAGAAATTAATGAGCTAGATAGAAGCTTTTTACTCACAATGGTCCAGAAATTAAGCAACCTTGTTGGATCTATACTTGAATCCTTCTTTCATGCACTTTACAAACACCTTGTTCTTCAAGATTCAACCTTCCAATGGAGAAATAAGCTCATAAAATATGCCAAGGCTCAAAACAATCAAAAGGAGGCTAGGTTTTCTCAAGGAATGATCTTAGGTGATGGAGGTTGGTCATGATAGGTGTTTCTCAGAAGTAGAGCCCTTAAATAAGGCTTAAACTCGAAGAATTAGGGTTTTGATCTACCGCGATTACTCCCTGTGTAACCTAAGTTACGCCATGCATAGCCCATTAGAAATGTGGTCCACATTCAACACGCTACTCCCTTCGTAGCTTGACTACGCCCAGTGTAACTTTCCTATGCCCTGCGTAGGACAAAACCACCAACTTCCAATTCAACTTGCAATAGCCATAACTTCTTCGTTTCAACTCCGATTTTGGTGTTCTTTATATGTATGGAAAGGTATTAACGAGCCCCACAATCCTATATAGTTGTCTTTGGCTTAACACATGCCAATCTAAAACCATAATACATGAAAGAAGCCCGATATATGACTTTTCCCATATTACCCTTTTCTTTTAATCGTAATTCGAGGGCTTTAAACATTTAACCAGACATTGACATAATACGATAGGGTCTAAGCTCCATTCCATTGAAGTCCAAGACCTTTAATCATACCATTTACGGCCTGCTATCATATTAAAAGAAACATCTAAAACTAGGTGGTACAACTCTCTCCTACTTAATTAAGATTTCGTCCTTGAAATCAGACTTGGTTAGAATATTAAGTGCACTAACACAATCCATATGATCCTACCAACCTCTTCATATAATCAACGCATCCAAATCAAACTTGAGAAACCACGCAACACCCAAATGATTTAAACAACAATCCAAACACTTGAAAGCGTTCAACTACAACATCCATCTCCCTCTCCCCCAACTGCATGACCCCACTCATAACAAACTACTCAAATCGGGAAAAATCATAGTGGCTGATGATCATCCATATGAAACTGCCTAAAAGTTCTCAGGTACACACTTGACTTTCTGCCAAGTCATCACCATCCCACCGCTCCCCTGAGCGTATTAGTGGTCAATCCGGAAGAAAATATTGGGCATCGTACATATTCCCATGCGCTTAGGGGTAAAATTTAAATAAAAAATCATCATGGATTCCTTCAACGAACTCTGCCACTATCAACTCAACCCACTCAAAACCGATCTTGGAGCCACGAATAAAATCAATTATAGAACTTCACGAGGAGTTACCGATAAACAACCGTAACTTTTCCAACAAGGTAAAATCCAACCAAAAACCGACCCCTACCCGTGGGTACTGATCCATCAACAATATTCCCATACTACTCAAAATACCTAATTATGCCAAAGACCAAATGAATAACACCATGCAGATCTCCACGACATAACTACCGTCCCAACACATAAGTGAAATCCATGAGGTTCCACGACACGTCGTGACACCATCCAACCATTATAATGAGAAGCTCACGGTTCCTCACCGTTCTGGCACTCGCCCAATCACAGGCATGCCGACTCTTGACCAACACCCGGTGGGCCTATAAGCACACGGCCATTATCCTACCGACCTATAGAAACCTAATCAACATCCCACTTAGTAATTACCAAAACCATAGGATCCATACCATACCACAATATGAATCACTTCCACACTCTCACAACCTTCTGGAATGGCCTAACTCATCCTATAGAATGCTACGAGCCAAGTCGTAGGCTTACCACGCTTCCATACCCGTCTACCAACATAGTGTATGCTACGGCTATCCCGCAGTCTTACAACACTTCCACAATAACCATGTGCCCAACCCATGGTCTTGCCAACCACCTACAACAATACCTAGTCAAAGATCAATATGAGCCTAACCCCCAACCTGCTGAACCCTATCAGACGTTCGGGTTGTGCTTCAAACCCCTGAGCCTTCACTAGACAAGAACAGTCAGAGAGGTCCTAACACAACCCTCAACCTGAACCTAACCATGTATCCAAAATGCGCCACTACTTCTACTTCACTTCCCCGAACGAGATAACCTAAATCCTTAATCTCTGATTCCCTATTTACAATCGACCAATGAACACTATTCCTTTCTTGAGCCTTTACTCATACTACAACCAGAAACCAATTATCCTCTTGTCCTTAGATACGATACTTCAAGATAATCCACACTTCAAAATATTTCTGATACTCCCAAGCAGTTTCTCCCCCACTTGGAATCAGCCACTCCTTAACAACTTCAAGAATTCCACTATACGTCCACAATCCATAGCGTCCAAACCCTAAGATTTCTAGCTTATGATCACAATCCATATCAATAAACATTCCAACCATAAAACCTTCTCAAAGTAATATACCAATCTTAACTAATTGGACAGATCCTACAATTGCTCAACTTATTAAACCAAACTTCCTATTTGAAGGAAAAATCCATAATTAACCTGAATGCTATCAGAACCAAGATCGGTTTGACTCCTTTTCAACCCTACTGGCGCGACCCGTAAAAATTGGATTCCGCATAGATATGAGGCCCTTCCATAAAATTGCAAAACTTTGCTCGAACACTCTAGCCAGAGATCCAAAATACCCATTACTCTACACTTGATGAAAGACCAATGAACCCACAGCACCTCCAACTGATACAACTCAAAAATTCTCAAACATCCCTAACCACTAAACAAAATCCATGTGAAAGTGCATCCACCACACCCTGAAGTAGGTTAATAATTCAATAATAGCTCTAACCTTACTAATGATGGTGATCACTTCAACGAGCTAACCAACCCTTCAATCGACATTTATACTAAGCGACACACCCTCCTCTTAACTCTATTTCTTTGTCCCAGAAGGGACAACTGGCTACAACGAGATCTTGTCTAGAAGCTTCTGATACAAGGACCACGTGTACAACCCTGAAAACATGAATCTGACAGCAACTCACCCTGCACCCATTTTTGATCAATCCCTTAATCCTCTCCACCATAAAATATCTCAACATTCTCGAATACCAAAAATCGAACGAACTTACACTACAACTTCCTCCGACCCATTGCTGATCCTTAAAGCATAACACTCAGTCCTCCCAAACTTAGGGTTTACTTCCTCATTGGTCGATGTCTTCCACGTCGAAGCCGAAACCAGTTCATCCAAATACCCTCTAAACACGACTCTTGGTATGCAAAATGGCATATGACAAATAACCAAGAATCGCAAAGAGATCTTGAACCTTAGATGAAGACGTCAGAAACTTTCCCCACATTATAGCTTCCAACCCTTCACGAACGATCCATATAACTTTTGATTTACGAAGCAACCCAAAGGCTAAATCAATGACCCATTAAAACCTACATATGCTAACATGCTAATTATAAAAATGATTATCCCTATGTTGACACCACACTAATCAAGTACATATCCATTCTAGATAAAACTGAAGATCAAAATTCATACCTCTGATTTCTTGCGACTCGACCTTCACCTCCTGCCGCACGATGGGTGTTGGGGCTTGCACTCCCTCCACCACCCATGCAAGACAGTTGGGTTTGAGATGACATGGCTGGTGATAGTGAAAACATGTCTGACCCTTCTTGCAATTGTGAATGACATGCCCTATCTCTCCATACTTTTCGCATTTGAACTTGTGGCAAGCAACCCGTGGGTTCCACCATACTTTCCGCATATATCAAAGTCCTCCCCCCCCCCCCCGACTTCTAGTACCTAGGATAGCGACCTCGAACTCTTACTCCATTGCTGAAAATGCTTAATCATGAGTC
Source organism: Lactuca virosa (assembly GCF_052849685.1). Taxonomy (NCBI): domain Eukaryota; kingdom Viridiplantae; phylum Streptophyta; class Magnoliopsida; order Asterales; family Asteraceae; genus Lactuca; species Lactuca virosa. The sequence continues at coordinate 249,919,294 of NC_136434.1, forward strand.
CGCTTTCTCTTTCGGTGTCGCGTTCCCACATCAAGGTCTTTCCCCCTAATTGCCTCAATAGTCTCTTCTATAGTACGAAAGGCTGCAGTTCGCTCCTCGAACTTGGCAATTATCCTGTCATTTATTCAACCAAAGATACCAGGAAATTCTTCTAGGAATATATGTGAAACCTCAGTGGTAATCCAACCGCGTAACCATGTGTCGTCTGTATAAATCTCGAAGGACTCTGCTTCCCACCCATACATCAACATCCTATTAAACAAGACCAAACTGCCATCTCATAACCAAAATTTGATCATTAATTCATCACACTTCACCTGCTATACAGAAAGTTGCACATCAATCCTCTACTAGCTTCTTTGAATCCTCTTGACTTTCCTTGATTTGAGTATGGATCATGTGCTTCTAGTAGTACGGGCCCAATACTACCTTCCACACCTATTCATACTTTCCTCAAGAATCATCCTGAATCCTCTAAGTCACCTCCTCATAATGATACTCCCCAAACCCACTAAACAACGCACCATTCATACTAAAGTACTTCCTAGGCTCTCCTAGGATCCTCATCTCACCCTTCCATCAATTGTTGAAAGACTCCTATTAATGTCAGCTAACTACTTCATGAATACAATTACATGCAACAAAACTTAAATAATCTTAGACTAAAAGACTCAACCCGTACAACAGTTGGACTCAGACAAGAGCTGCGTAATAGGACCAAATCCATCACTCCAAGATTATTTAACCTTTACAACATGTAACTTAACATATTCATTTAATAGTTAACTCACATCAATATGAGCTATACAAAGCACACAGCCAACAACATTCGAGAAGAAGAACTCTACACACAGCAAGGCATCGAAAAGTGTCTTCCCTAATAGGCATCTCAGCTAATATGTATTCAATCATGCAATCCTGAGCAGGTCTTTATTCTAGCTTCTAGCATGCATTTCTAACATATCAGCAATACACATAAAACAAGTGTGGATATCTTGGGGAATCCTTTGCTTGTCTCCGACTGATTGGACACATCGCATCCTCTTTGTCGGTCTTTTTAGAGTAAATTTTGAAAAATATTTTGTAGATCCTTAGTTTGAGTATGGAATCACACAAGTTTTCATCCAATTCTCTGAAACCAGGGCTCTGATAACAGCTTGTAACATCCCAAAAACCATAGTGAAATTTTTTGATTTTCAAAGTCATTTTTATAAAAACCATGTAACAATCAACCATTGTTTTCCAAAATAACATAACAAATCATAGTATCAAAACATCTCTCAAATCATAAAAATTTGTAGGATGATGTGTACAATCAAGCCTTTGCCTTTCCCTGATAATCTGAAATACCTACAACAATGAAATTTACAACAATAAGCCAAAGCTTAGTGAGTTCCCCAATATACTCCACACAATAATACAATAAACATTATAGTACATGCACATAGGGTTTGTTGGCCCGTGTCCTCAACCCAACCATCCAGGGTTTGTTGGCATATTGCCTCAACCCAACCATCCAGGGTTTGTTGGCATATTACCTCAACCCAACCATCCCGGATTTGTTGGTCTACTATACGAAGCGGTACCACCTTAACCTAACCATCCAGGGTTTGTTGGCCTCCAACCTCAACCCAACCACCAATATGTCGACATATACAACATATAAACAATAATTATCAAGTACAGGTAATCATATAGATTTACCAATCTAACAGGTCACTACAACATAGCAACATCCTATATACCATGATACATAATACAACCCAGTAGGCCGTCATTGGTGCCTTCGACCCACGCGTACAGTGAGGAAAACTCACCTCAAAGTCTAGAAGATATTTGAACTGATCACTGCTCCAATTACCAGCTCTATAGGTCACCTAAACAACAAACATGGACCAAGCCTCAATCTTGTAGCCCCCGAGTCACCAGGAATGAAATTAATCTATTATTCTATCTCATTCAATTAAAAGGTGGTGAAGGGTTCGTGAGTATGTTGGGCGTATATTAGGTATACACGACGTACTACTTGCATGCGCATCATCGGGGTGATCCTGGCGTATGTTGGGCGTACCCATGCGTACGCTGGGCCTACTCAAGCCACGGGCAAACCCTAATTTTTAGGGTTTGCACCCGATTTAAGACCATTAAGTCCTTCAAGTGCATCACCCTTTCAACCTCCATTGCCTTTTAGTGCTAATCTCAAAACCCTAGCCATCTTGAGTGCATTTTTGAGCTTACATAGAGTGTTTGCGTGTTCTTTTGCGGTTTTGAAGAAGAAGGAAGCTTGAGGAGAAACAAAGGAGAATAAGGAGCTTGTTGGTCTAGAGTTTGTGCATCATTTCTAGCCTATTAAAGGTATAAAGTCTGAAACTTGTTCATTCTAAGCTTAGATCTATGTTTAGGGAAGATTATAGCATCTTTTGGTCCCATAACTTGGTCTTTTGGAGTATGGACTACTCCAGGCCATTTGAGTTGTCCTTTTAGCTCTTGGGAGTGCATGAAGTCATAAAAATCGTATCTTGAAGGTTAAGACTCAACCATGCACATGTTGGTGACTACCTAAGAGAGTTAGAAGGCTTAAATCATGGTTTGAGTCCCTATAAGGCATGCAAGAGCATAAAGTTTGCATCTTTATGGCTTAGGACACTATTATGAGCTTGGATCTATGTCTTGGACGTTAGAGCTTCATGGATTAAGACATGGCCTAAGGACCACCTGTTGTAGCAAGACATTTTTGGGCTTAGGCCATGTTGGGTGCTCTTAGGCCATATTGGGCCTTAAAGGCCTTGTAGTTGGGCTTGGATTCCTTTTTGGACTTGTATGGATTTATGCCTTAGTGGGAGGGATGCCTAATGAGGCAAGGGTAAAGAAACCCTTTTTGCATTAAGTCAAGAATTAGGGTTTCGACTTTTGGGTTAGAATATTGGCCTGATTTCTAATTAGGGTTTTATACATGTGACTTAAGGAGAGGATTTCACGAGTCATCCGCTAAGTGCGATTTGATACCTTCAGTCTAAGGTGAGTTTCCTTCACTGTATCTATGGGTCGAAGGCACCAATGCCGACCCACTAGTTTATATTGTGGTATGATGGTTGACTTCGTGACAACTGTCGGTTATTCCTGTGTTTGCTTGATGACTCTGTGATTGTTTGTTATGATATTATATGGTAGTGATGGGGGTGAAATAGACCTGGTATCCAGTTGAAATAGACCGAAGGGGATTGCAAGCACCCAGATATGCTTGACAGTATCCAGTTGAAATAGACCAAAGGGGATTGCAAGCACCCATATATTCTTGACAGTATCCGGTTGGTATAGTTCGAAGGGGATTGCAAGCACCTAGATATGCTTGGCTGTATGTTTGTATGGTATGAGGTATTTTAGGGGAACGCACTAAGATTTGTGCTTACAGTTTTTTGTTTATGTTTCAAGTACTTCCAGTTCAAAGGGGAAGGGCCCATCCTAATCGCACCGCATCACCCTATGGTTTCCGCATTTTCAGATTTTAGGAATTTGTACTCTGATAACTGATGGGTTTTTTGAGCATTCTAACACTTCCTAAGTGTACATGCAACCCTAATAACCTTGAATCTATGTTTTCTCTATATACATGCAAATTTCTTTTTCAAGGTTATTTCCTAACTAGCATGGCATGGGGATTACATAAAACATAAAAACTAGTAGAAATACATACCTTGTTTTTGCTTGGATTCCTTCAAGACTTTGTGAGCCTAGCACCCCAAATGTTGTGCCTCAAATGCTTCACACAACACCACAAGACTTGGAATAACTTGAGAGAATACTTCTAGCACTCAAAATCGGTTATGCCCTCTCTAGTAACACTATGTCCACTAGGTCATCATTTTGCTAGCCATAGGGTTCCTTTTATAGTGTTGTCACAATTAGGGTTTACACATGAATGCCCTTAATTGTCATGATTCTTGATTTCCCATGACCCATGGGTTTGTAACTCCCATGGACTATCCATGGAGCTCCATATGGTTATAACCAAACCCATAAACCATGGATCATTAATCCACCATAAAAGAATTGATGATTGTCATAATCAACCCTATATATTTAATTAGTCTCACTTTGATCACCAAATTAATACTAGATTAATACTTGATCAATACTAATTAAATAATACTATTATTAATATATTAGAACTTATAATATATTAATAATCATAAGTGCCTTATTCTCTCATTTAGTCTATCCAAGTATTGCAATGCCATGCAACCCAAATGGACCATGCCGGGTCGGGTCAAGTACATACCAAATAAAGTTATGGACTTAGACACTATATCCAACAGTCTCCCACTTGGATAAGTCTAATAACTATATTTGCAAATATGACTTCAAAATCCGACTAGCAATCGTAGCTCTTTCAAAGTCTCTCGGGACTGAGATGATGGTGATACGCCATTTAAGATAAGTGATCATATAATCCTCTGTTCTCATGATATCAGCCGGACAAACACATGGAACATGGTCTTACTTATTGTCCAACATTTGTTTCTCGATCTCTGATTTGTTTCGACATAGAACTAAATTGAACACATCAATTAGGTTCTGACCGGGCCCGGTATTTAGATCAAAACCAAATCATCGAGGGGCCCAGATATCGCTTCTATTTCTAGAAGGAACAGATAAACTTCGACTGATATGCTTGTACTAACTACTTGTTGAATTATTCACAAAGGCACATTTTATAACATCGAGTTACCAATGCGTTTTCGTACAATCAATGAATAACTAACTCATAGTCAACAACTCATATCTCTAGGTTTGAAGATTTATATGATATTACCGTCTCACGATCACTCGAGATAAATTCCATGAAGTGATGCAAGTGAGCGTGGGTTGAATCCAATACTCAGCCCTTATGAGTACTCATGAATGTTGTAGCAACCATTGCATTGTCCAAAGCACTTTAGACAAATCATACAAGCCAAATTCATGACAGTCTTGATTCATATCTACTTCCAACATATGACTGACTGTGGATGGTTTGAATAATATGATATATACCATAACATAATTATTCTGGAAGTCAAAACATGCAAAGTGAAACACAAGAATAATACTAATCTTATATGGCCCCAACACTTTGAGTGTAAATAAAACACCTTTTATTTAAGCACCATATTGATTACTCATTATTTATGTTTCGATTAATCAACTTTATGCTTGAATTAAAACATTAGTTGTCCCTTGCTCCAAGCATGTACACTATGGTTTTCCAAACAACAATTATGCCATACTCCAAGTATGCATACTATGTTTACATATGGTCCTCTCTTTGTGAAATAGATCAATTGACAATATTCCAATGATGCTTATTTCACAATTCCAATCCTTGTTGTAAATGAAAGAATACCAAACTCTTGCCATTTACTGTAATCTGTTAGATTCTAAACTTATATGCAATGATCCCCTTGTAATGACTATGCACAGAAGTCATAAAGACTTGGCAACAGAAATTACAAAGTATTCCAATGGAAAACAATTCCATGGAAATGAAGTCTCAAATTCAAAGTACATTCCTTTGAACATCCTTCTTAGCATTAAGTTCTTTAATCTTACACATATTCAAAGAATAACTTCCACCTATGGAGACAATTCCATATTACCATTTTGACCATCACTTCTGAACAAGAGTTGCCTCTTTTCAAAATATGTCAATATGGTCCTTACTTTATACTTCTAATTGTCCATGAGCAACCAATCTTTGGTAAACCTCAGATTGTCCTCGACAACTTTGCTTAATCATTTTAGTCATTTCCAGTTCTATTCCTTTTTCCATCTTAATGCCCTAGGCATTTGGAAAATTTAGAATGGATGAATATTATAGCACATGTAATCAAACCTATACCCAAAGAATATGGGACATGATTTATGCTATAAAAATTTTTATTTGCCATGTTTTCATAATTCGAACTATGAAGAGGGATGCCGTAATCATAATCGAATTTTGAGAACGCAACATATATAGAATTTCCTTATGTTAAACCATTCCAACATAACATTCATATATATTCTTGACTAAAGTAGATTAAATTCTCAATCTAAGCTTGTAGAATTGGAGTGAAGTATAAAATCCTCTCCCTTAATTATAGCAAAACAACTTTTTCAAGGCGAATTGAAACTTTTGTTTTCTATAATTAACATTGCTAACCTGCAATATTTAACATAATCGTCATGCTCCCACTAGCATAATGATTACCAGCATAACACTTTATGCTCCCACTAGCTTTGACATGTACTCAGAAATCAACTGGACTTCTAGAAATCAATACTTTATTGACTTTCTTACCAAAGTTCATATTTCTGATAGTAGATTGCTTTGATAAGTCTTTATCAAAAACATACACCTTTCCTTAGATAGCTCACATGTTTGTCTAAACCTTTTGCAATTCTCACTAGTTAGTGTGCCGGTTAACCACACACGCTCCACTAACTATATGAGAATGCAAATATCACAACCGCTATCTACTTAAAATCTTCTTAGTGGAAGCGTTTCCTCACCATCATTTTCATGAATCGAAGAGAAACCTTATGACACTTAGATTTTATGGTGTATGTGTTCCTATCCATGTGAATTTGTCATAACCATAATCACAGGACTAGGTTAGTGACACTTCCAAATTCATATGGACTGAACTTGTGCAATCTTAATTTCTTGCCACCTGGTAGCACAATGCCCACCATTGCTTCCGGGTTGTTATGCAAACAATTGAGAACTCATAGAACTCACAAGCATAATCAACTTTCAACTGGAATAGACACAGAAACAAGAATATGTCAACACGATAGGTTACTAACCTCAAGTCGTGGGCTAGTGATTAAGACAACTATTGATTTAGTTCTTGAAACTATTTCAGAATCATTTAGACTCCCACTATCCTCTTGACATATAAGACTTCTCTTTGTCAAGAACCATTCCTTGACAAAACAAATATTCAAGATCTAGTGCGGATTCTTATCAAGTTAAACACTTCTCACTATTGGTCTTAGCTGGTCTTTGTTTTATCCAAAACATCACAACTTACCAATCTCAAATGTACAAGAATAGGAAACATCTTACTCTACGTTTGACAAGTGTTATGAACTTTCTAAAGACTATGTCACTCAAGTTACAATCTTGGAGTATAACTCCAGGATTTGTTTTTGGCACGAAGTATGAATTATCTTTTGATTTAACCATTTCAACAATTCACGATTCCTCTCCTCAGGCAACAAACACACTAAGGTGTCCTTAGAGGATCAATTGTGATATGGATCCATAATCACTAAGATAATCATAAAACAAAATACACAAGTACTCTCCCATCTCTTCAGATTGGAGAAAATTTTATCTTTCTGCCTTATTTGATTCTTCTTATTCATTCTGCCATACATTGAAACTTTTCCAATGTTTCAGAATTACACTTAAACTCGTAAGCATAACCATATTTACTAAACTTTAGTAAATCATAACGAATAATCTTATCTACCTTTTTTGGTGGACCTGACCAGCACACAACCAAGTGTACCCAATCTTTTAGTCCTTCACTTGACTCACATGTACATGTGAACAAGGAATTAGTCTTAATTTCCCAAAGACGAAAACTTCTCATTCATCATACAATACAAGTTGCATGATTCCAAGTTTCTATCTAACTGAAACTTGGGCGATGAGAATCTTTCCTTATTTGGTAAATTATGATACTACCACAAATGAAAGAATCAAATCCATTTTCAAATATTGCTATTAATGGAAACATATAATCAACAATTTTTCACAAATGCCATTGTAAGGATACTTAAAATAAAATCAAAACTTTTCTTTATTTTAAAACTTTGCGGAAAACTTATCCTTACAACCCATATGAAAACCTTGTTGTTATCTATTCCTAAGCAATATGTCTCAACTCTTAAGTAATAGCTCAAAATTCTGATCACCGAACCATGCGATCAAAATCCCTCTTCGCGATCAGAATCAGCATATACTTCCTTTAAGTTTCTTCACTTTTCTTTGATTCTTAAAACATCAACATGTGACCCAGTCACATCATGCAATAAGAATCTCAAAATAGAAACTTAATAGAGTTAGACAATGGACTTTACCTGAAGTAGAGTCAAACATTTGACTTTACTATCCTTATGGACTTTTAGGTAAATTTGGCAGCTTCGCAACCAATGCCCTTCCTTTGGCAACAGAAACATATGGACTCTTTGGAAACGGTACATGGGACTATCACAGACTTAGCCTTTCTCTTTACCATTTGGTCAACCGAGTTGACTATGGCCAATCCCTTTCAATTGGGAAGAGAAAGTTTTTCTGGACTTCCAATGTTACCATTTTCAATGTCCATGGAAGTTTGGGAAGTTGATCTTCCAATCAAATTTTGCTTTACCAATGCTCCAAATCATTGCTGATTCAGCATCATCAAGCAAATAGGTAAGATCATTAAGGGTCATGTCGTGATCTGTTATCAGGGAGTGACCAAGTCAACAGCCAGCTACCTTGAGACTCCGACACCCTACTCTCCCGGCTTGTCAATATGTGACTTAATCTCCAAGACCTAAGCACATATAGACTTTGTTTGCCAATAGGGATTGAGTGACTTAGAACTTATCATGTCTTGAAACTTGTGGGATAAGGAGATTTATTGGAGGAGGTGGAGGAAGTGAAATATGATTTCCAGTCCCACTAATACATAACAAAGGGATTGATCTTTCACCTTGATTGCCATTCGGGATATCATCTTCATTAGAAAACTTCTTCCTAAAGATTTGGGAAGACCATAGCTGTCTAAACTAGACATCTATAATGGGAGAAATTCAAGTTAGTTGATTTAAAGTCCTTAATATAACACCCAATATGAAATATCAAGGCTAGGACCCAATAACCTATTTATAACTGGAAGAGGGATGCCGTAATCCAAATTATAAAATAGTTAAAGGTAGGTAAATGACGATTTACCAATTTCCACCATGAAAAACAAAATATAATTAAGTTTTAATTGGATTTGAAACTCCTAGATCTTTTGAGATACATTGAACTTTCAATGGCATGTTTGAATCTCGATTGTGCCCTCTCAAGTTTGTGACTGGGATGCCGAGGATCACAAACAAGGTGTGAATAACCATACAAATTGACTTGGTACCCTCAACAATATTACCTAATCGATGTGCCGGTTAACCACACACGCTCCACCGATCTATAATAAAGTCAAGTTACCCTTTGCCACTCTTACTAGTCGATGTTAGTGTGCCGGTTAACCACACACGCTCCACTAACGACTTGGTAAGGTACAAAGTGTAATTTTATGGGCTAGCACCATTTTCACATTTTTCCTAAAGTAACTAAGATTGGGAATTTATAATGTATAGTTACTTTATAATTCATTATACTTTTAACGAGTATTTAAAGTCGTATCCTACCCGTTCGGCTAACGACCCTCCACCGATCAAGGAAGCGGTGGGTGAGAGTGGACACCCATTAAGTCACCATTTTATAGGCAACAACCTTATACCCCCTTATAGACCGGCTTCGTGAATGAGGCCTACTAACGGTAAGAATGACATATTCTTATACATATCTATATAATTAAAATTATAATAATAGTATAAGGGTGTATTTTAAACATTTAAAATACTTGGTGGTTTAATCTATTAATTAAACTATACTTAATTTAATTAAACTTAAACCATGTCTTTATGGAATTATTAACTCTTTTAATTAAACACTTTAATTAATTTAATGAAGTCCATAAAACTTGAATTTTACCTTTAAAAAATTCTAAGAGTTCAATTTGGAATTAAAGTGTAAGGCTTTTCAAATTCCAAAACTTGAGGGCAAGAATTGAAACTATTCCAAGTCTCTTCAATTTGTAACTTATGAGTTTTAATGGTTCATAAAATGAAAACTCTTCATTTTATGAAACCTCTTTAGTTCTTTAATCATAATTAAAAGAAGTGACTTTTGGTTATCCATAACTTGAGGACAAGTTATGGACACCATCATTAGCATTAAGATCATGAATTAAACAAGCATGTAAGTTACACAAAATTCCTATGATCTTCTAAAAACTCATAAGAACAAATATTCATATCAAACAATTTCAAGAAAATCATATAAACATATACAATACTTGAAAATTGATAAAAGTCATGTAAAATGGGTTAACATAATCATTATCATTTTGAAAAACAGATTTTACAAGTCCAAAACAGATTGGGATAATGATCTTAATCCATTTCCAGCAACAAAACTCGAAAAAACTGGCCAACACGCTCCTACTCGCCGAGTGCATTATTCTACCCGGCGAGTAGAATGAATTTGTTCATGGACTCGGCGAGTCCTCCCCATGGACTCGGCGAGTCCAGTCGCCAGAATGCAGAATTTTCGATTTTTAAGCAGTTTTGCATCAAGTATACAGAAAACAAACCTGGCTCTGATACCACTGATGGGTTTTTTGAGCATTCTAACACTTCCTAAGTGTACATGCAACCCTAATAACCTTGAATCTATGTTTTCTCTATATACATGCAAATTTCTTTTTCAAGGTTATTTCCTAACTAGCATGGCATGGGGATTACATAAAACATAAAAACTAGTAGAAATACATACCTTGTTTTTGCTTGGATTCCTTCAAGACTTTGTGAGCCTAGCACCCCAAATGTTGTGCCTCAAATGCTTCACACAACACCACAAGACTTGGAATAACTTGAGAGAATACTTCTAGCACTCAAAATCGGTTATGCCCTCTCTAGTAACACTATGTCCACTAGGTCATCATTTTGCTAGCCATAGGGTTCCTTTTATAGTGTTGTCACAATTAGGGTTTACACATGAATGCCCTTAATTGTCATGATTCTTGATTTCCCATGACCCATGGGTTTGTAACTCCCATGGACTATCCATGGAGCTCCATATGGTTATAACCAAACCCATAAACCATGGATCATTAATCCACCATAAAAGAATTGATGATTGTCATAATCAACCCTATATATTTAATTAGTCTCACTTTGATCACCAAATTAATACTAGATTAATACTTGATCAATACTAATTAAATAATACTATTATTAATATATTAGAACTTATAATATATTAATAATCATAAGTGCCTTATTCTCTCATTTAGTCTATCCAAGTATTGCAATGCCATGCAACCCAAATGGACCATGCCGGGTCGGGTCAAGTACATACCAAATAAAGTTATGGACTTACACACTATATCCAACAATAACATGTTGCTATGATACACTTTGACTGTTTTGATATGAGTATCGTATGTTTTGAGTGAATTTAAAAACGAAATTTTTATTTGTATTTTTGGGACGTTACAAGTTGGTATCAGAACCTTGGTTTGAGGGATTCAGGCATACTCTTGGGTGTTCCTGGATTCATATCGAGGGTTTGGTAGATTTTCCAAAACGTAACATTTTAATCAAAGGATTTTTATAAAAGAAAAAGGGATGTGATGCGTGCAATCAACCGAGCTCGTGTAAGTCTTACCAAAATACCCATACATGTTATATGTTTTACGCTATTATATGAGAATTTCATTATAGATTAGGGGTTAAGGATTTTCTCATAATTGCATGATAGAATGCTAGGAGAGATGCCTTTATGTGCCTACTTATATGAGCTTATAAATTTGCATGCTAGTATTAGATCAGTTACTTGTTAGGATGGCATGTATATGTTATGTTCTAATTTGAATTGCCTGATGCTCGAATGTTGAATGCTTTGTGCTTTAGGAAATTCTATTGGTACTAACTAACTAGTGGATGAATTTGTTGGATTACATATTATTGTGATTGGATAATTTTAGAAGGATAGGTTTAACTCTATTGCGCAACTCTTGTTTGAGTCCAACATGTTGTAGCGTAGGACCTGTCATTCGAAGAATTATCTAGTATTGGTAGTATGTAATTGTGTTTATGTAGTAGTTAGGTAGTATTAGTGGAACTTCCTTCTGCAGTTGATAGCAGAGAGGGGTGAGGAAGGTAGTCCTAGGAAATCCATGAGAGATGCATTGGTGTGTAGGACGCCTTATAGTATGAGGAATGTACTAGTTGGGAAGAGCGACTTGGAGGAATCGGGGTGGTCCTTGAGGAAGGTATAAATAGGTGTGGAATGTAGTATTGGGCCCGTACTACTGAAAGCACATGATTTATACTCGAGACCAGGACGACCACGATGAATCTAGGGAACTTGGTGTGTTTGCTAATTGTTTATGTGGTTATGTTTCAGTATGGTGGTGACACGTCATGGAGTCGGGGTTCATGATCTGGATCTGGTTTGGACACGAGCACCGAACCAATTAATGAGAGGCTACATGAGTTCACTGCATCTGAGGTTCCTAGAGGCATCCTTGATGCGACCCCGATGATGTTCAGGTCGATCAAGGATGGTATCATCAAGCTGATGGAGGATAGCCTTCGAATCTTTAGGGTTGATCTGGCTACTAGCCAGTCTGGGGCCCACACTCTCTCCTTCAAGGATTTCAGGGGATGTGGGGCACCAGATTTCTTTGGGGTGGAGGACCTCATCGCAGCCAGACATTGGATAGCTTACATTGAGTGTGCTCATATGACGAGCTTCTGCCCCGAGGGGTCGAAGGTGAGGTTCGATGCAGGATGTTTGAGGGAGCGAGCCCGATATTAGTGGGAGCAGACCGGCTATACTTTGAGAGCCCCAACCATTGAGGCCATGACTAGGCCAGATTTTGTGACCTGGTTTCGATCAAAGTTTGCACCAGCTGTTAAGGTGAAACAGTTAGCTAGGGAGTTTCTTGATATGAGGCAGACGACTGAGACTGTGGCGGAGATCACCACCAAGTTCAGGGAGAGAGAGGTTTGTTGGTACCCTAATATGCGGCTGATGAGGAGATGCGGAAGATCCGATACCATGATATGTTTAGATCTGACATCAGGGAGTTTGTTAGTTTTTCCGCTTGCCCGACTTTGGATGACATGATATCGAGGGTACGGGAGTGAGAGATTGATTTGGAGCACATAGGGAAGAGGAAGGGGGAATATGGGCAGACGGTTGGGGTTTTGGCGAAGAAACCCCAGGAGTTTGACTCTAGGTCGAAGCACCAGCAGGGCCAGAACCGTTGTGGCAAATGCGTCAGGTCACATGATGGGGTTTGCAGAGCGGGTGGTTCGGGTTGCTACAACTTCGACAAGACGATTATGTCTCTTCTCCTAAACTCTTTATTTATGTTTATTTCTCTGCTTATATTTTTGTGTTTTGTTTTAGGATCGTTCCGTGTTAACGGTATCTCTATTTTGATATTGTTTGATTCGGGCGCTATCCGATCTTTCCTATCTCTTACGCTCAGCAACATGTTTTTCGGATCTCTGGGAGAGTTGGATTGTCCATTAGAGGCTGAAATTGCGGATGATCGATCGGTCCGGGCATCGAGGGTTCATCGAGATTATGTTTTAGAGATGTTCAGCGAGTGGTATCCGATCGACTTGGTTCCCATTCCTTTGTGCGGGAACAAGGTTATAGTGGGGATGGATTGGCTGAGCCCCAATGAGGCGATGATTGATTATGAGCATCAGATGGTGCATGTTCGTACCCCAAATGGGGGAGAGTTGAAGGTCCATGGAGAGGGCGCTCAGCGCGGGCCGGTCTTATGCTCAGCCGCTAGGGCCAGATGCTATTCTCATCAAGATTGTTCTGGTTTCGTCGCCTATCTTATGGATACCCGTGAGAAGGGTAAGGCGATGGTAGATGATGTGTCGATTATACGAGAGTATCCGGATGTGTTTCCGGAGGATTTTCCTAGAGTGCCTCCGGAGAGGCAGGTGGAGTTCCAGATTGACTTGGTTCCTGGTGCGGCTCCGATAGCCAAAGCACCATATCGGTTAGCTCCACCAGAGATGCATGAGTTGTCTACACAGCTGTATGAGCTGTAAGACAAGGGGTTCATTCGACCGAGTAGTTCTCTTTGGGGAGAGCCGATCCTGTTTGTGAAGAAGAAGGATAGGTCGCATCAGATGTGTGTTGACTACTGGGAACTGAATAAGCTAACGGTGAAGAACCGTTGTCCACTCCCGAGGATTGATGATTTGTTTGACCTGCTTCAGGGTGCATCGTGGTTTTCCAAGATTGATCTTCATTCGGTTTATCATCAGATGAGGGTCATAGAGGATGATATGCAGAAAACAACCTTTTGGACTCGTTATGGTCATTACGAGTTCGTGGTGATACCCTTTGGGCTCACCAATGCTCCAACCACGTTCAGGGGCCTAATGAATCACGTGTGCTGACCGATGTTGAATCGGTCTGTGATTATATTCATCGACGAAATCCTGTTCTATTCTTCCCAGGAGCTGCATGACAAGTACTTGAGGGAGGTGTTGGAGACACTGAGGAGGGAGAGACTGTATTCCAAGTGTGAGTTCTGATTGCGCGAGGTGCAGTTTCTGGGGAACCTTGTCAACCAAAATGGTATTCTAGTCGATCCGGCCAAGGTCGAGGCTGTGATGAGGTGGGAGATGTTGGGTTATGAGCATTCTAACACTCCTAAGTGTACATGCAACCCTAAATAGCTTGGATCTATGTTTTCTCTATTATACATACAATTATGAATATCCAAGGTATTATCCTAATCTAGCATACAAAATAATAAATATAACAAGATAGAATACATACCTCTTTGATGTAGAATGTCTTCATGAAGCTTGAGTGCCTAGTGCCCCAAGTGTGACACCTCAAATGGTTCACACAACACCAAATACACTTGGAATAACTTGAGAGAAACTTGAACACTCCTTGAAATCGTCTAGCCCTCACACTCACACATTAGTGCACGATTTCTTGAGCCATGGGATTCTTTTATATGGTGGCTATTAGGGTTACACCATGTAACTCATAACTTTACCCATTCCTTATGCTCCATGGATTTTAACCTCCATGGAGTATCCATGGGTCACCCCATGGACTTAGTCCAACATAAGGAATCTTGGATCACAAGCCCACATATATAAGAATGAATGATTTACACAATCAACCCATATATTTAATTAGTCTCCTTTTGATCACTTAATTAATTCCAAATTAATTCTTGATCAATACTAATTAAATAACCTTATTAATATATTAGAACTTATAATATATTAACCAACCTTAAGTGTTATTTCTCTCATTATAGTCTATCCAAATGCATGATTCCATGCAACCCAAATGGACCATGCCGGGTCAGGTCAAGTCTTACCAATTATAGTTATGGACTTAGACATTAATCCAAAAGTCTCCCACTTGGATAAGTCTAAAACTATTATTGCGTATGACTTCAGGAACCGATCAGCAATCGTAGCTCTCAAAAGCTTCTGTCGAACTCTGACCTTGTCGATGAACTCTGACCTTTGTCAATGACTTGTCCATTAGATAAGGGATCATATATTCCTCCATTCTAGATATCATATGGACTGAGACATGGATTATCAATCATTCTCTCTGTCCATTTGTTGTTTTCCGATTTCCGATTCATGATGACTGACTGATTGAACAAATCAAATCAGTCCTGGCTTGGCCAAGCACTCACATGTATCATCTTTAAATCATCGAGGGGCCCACAGATATCGCTTTTATCCCGAAGGTAAAAGGAATGGATAAACTTCGACTCATATGGCTTGTTCTACTACTTGTTGAATCATACACAAAGGCACGTTTTATAACATCGAGTTACCAATGTGTTTTCGTGCAATCAATGTATAACCAACTCATAGTAACAACTCATATCTCTAGGTTTGAAGAATATAAGATATTATCGTCTCATGATCACTCGTGATAAAATCCATGAAGTGATTCAAATGAGTGCGGGTTGAATCCAATACTCAGAACTTATGAGCACTCATGAGTGTTGTAGCACCACTTTGTCCACCAACTTGGACCTCTACAAACCAACCCATGACAGTCTTGATTCATATCTACTTCCAACATATGACCGACTATGGATGGTTTGAATAACTTAATCATTCAGGAAGAGCGACTTAGTTATTCTGGAAGTCAAAACATGCAAAGTGAAACACAAGAATAAATGAATCAAATATGGTATCAAACCCTATGAATATAAATAAACACTTTTATTTATCACCATACTGATTACTCATTATTCATTGTTTCGGTTTTATCAACTTTATACTTGAATTTAAAACAATAGTTGTCCCATGCTCCAAGCATGTACACTATGTTTTCTAAACACTAGTCATGCCATACACCAAGTATGCATACTATGTTTGTCTATGATCTTTACTTTGTAAAATAGATCAATTGAACATCACTCCAATGATCCTCTATTCACAGTCCCAAATCCTTACTACAAATGCAAGAATTCCAAATTCATGCCATTTACTGAAATCTGTTAGATTCTAAACTTATATGCATTGATCCTCTTAATGATTATGCACAAAGTCAGAAAGACTTGACAACAATCATTACAGAGCATTCCAAAGGAGATCAGCTCCTTGGAAACATCCTTCTTTCATTAAGTTTCCTAATCTTACACAGATTGAATAATTTCTAACTTTGAAACATTTCCATATTCCATTTTTGACTATCACTTCTGAACAAGAGTTGCCTCCTTACAGATTATGTCAATATGGTCCTTCCAGAATTAACATTATACTTCCAACTGTCCTTAAGCAAGCAATCTTTGGTAAACCTTAGATTGTCCTCGACAATTGCTTAATCATTTTAGTCATATCCAATTCTAGACCTTTTCCCTTCATAATGCCCCAGGCATTTGGAAAATTTTAGAAAGGATGAATATAGCACATGTAATCGATCCTATATCCGAAGCATATGGGACACGATTCATGATGTCTCACATAAAGACTAAACCAGTCTTTTGCTATAATATTTCCATTTCAATTTGCCAAGTTCTCAAAATTCAGATTATGAAAAGGGATGCCGTAATCATAATCGAATTTTAGAACGCAAATAATGGACCCATATATAGAATTTCCTTATGTTGAGCCATTCCAACATGAAATTCATATATATATCCTTGATTAAATACGATTAAAATCTCAATCTAAGCTTTTTAGAATTGAAATGAAGTATAATTTCCTCTCCCTTAATTATAGCAAAACAACTTTTTCAACCCCTGCAACCTCACGAATTGAAACTTTTGTTTTCTATAATTAACATTGCTAACTTGCAACCTTTGTCATAATTATCATGCTCCCACTAACATGATGATTATTAGCATAACACTTATGCTCCCACTAGCTTTGACATGTACTCAGAAATCAGCTAACTTTCTTACCAAAGTTCAGATTTCTGATACTAGATTGTTTTGATAAAACTTTATCAAAATCATACACCTCTCTTAGATAGCTCACATGTGTGTCTAAACAATTTTAGAACTATGAAAAGGGATGTCGTAATCATAGTCTCAATTGTTTAGACCTTTGCCACTTCTCACAAGTCCATGTTAGTGTGCCGGTAAACCACACACGCTCCACTAACGACTTTGAGAATGCAAATATCACAATTGCTATCTAGCTAAAATCTACTTAGTGAAAGTGTTTCCTCACCATCATTTTCATGAATCGGAGAGAAACCTTATGACACTTAGATTTAATAGTGTATGTGTTCTTATCCATGTGAATTTGTCAAAACCATAATCACAAGACAAGGTTAGTGACAAATCCAAACTCATATTGATTAAACTTGTGCAATCTTAAATTCTTGCCATTTGGCAGCTCAGGTGCCTGCCATTGCTTCCAAGTAGTTGTGCAACCAATTGAGAACTCTCAGAACTCCTATGCAAAACCAACTTGAATAGGCACAAAAATTTCAACACGATAGGTTATAAACCTCAAGTCGTGTGCTAGTGAAGGACTTTAGGTTTTATTCTTGATTAAGTCTTGAAACTTTCAAGAGCTTTAAGACTCCCACTGTCCTCTTGACATATAAGACTCCCTTATCAAATATTCAAGAGATAGTGCGAATTCTTTATCAAGACTAACACTTTACACAATTAGCCTAAGTTGGTCTCTGTTTTATCCAAAACATCACAACTTACCAATTTCAAATGTACAAGAGTAGATAACCTTTTACTCTTACATTTGACT
Source organism: Lactuca virosa (assembly GCF_052849685.1). Lineage (NCBI taxonomy): Eukaryota > Viridiplantae > Streptophyta > Magnoliopsida > Asterales > Asteraceae > Lactuca > Lactuca virosa. The sequence goes on from NC_136434.1 coordinate 249,937,393, forward strand.
AGTGTTAACAAACCCTCTTTAAGATATGTCACTCAAGTTACAATCTTGGAGTATGACTCTAAGAATTGTTTTGGAACGAAGTATGACTCATCTTTTTGATTTAACCATTTCAACAATTCATGACTCCTCTTCTTAGTCATAACAATGCACTAAGATGACTTTAGAGGACCAATTGTGATATGGTATCTTAATCATTAAGATGATCATAAACATGATACTAAAGTACTCTCCCATCTTTTCAGATTTGAGAAACTTTTATCTTTCTGCCATACTTTGATTCTTCTTATTCGTTCTGTCTCACATTGAAACTTCTCCAATGCTACAGACTTATACTTAAACTTATAAGTATAACCATATTTACTGAACTTAAGTAAATCATGACAAATAGTCTTCTTGATCTTTTGTGGTGGACTTGACCAGTGCACAAGAATGTGTACTCGATCCCTTAGTCCTTTCCTTATTCACATAAGGAATTAGTCTTAATTTTCCAAGCTGAAAGTTCTCATTCATCATACTATACAACTTGCATGATTCCAAGTTTCGGTCCAATTGAACCTTGGGTGATGAGAATCTTTCCTTATTTGGTAATATTAGACACTACCACAACCGAAAGAATCAAATCCATTTTTCCAATATTGTTATCAAAGGAATCTTATAAGCAACAACTTTTCACAAATGCCATTGTAAGGATACTTAAAATAAATAAAATCAAAACCTTTTTCTTTTATTTTAAAACTTTAAGGAAAAACTTATCCTTACAATCCATATGAAAACCTTGTTGTTATCTATTCCTAAGCAATATAAATATCATAACTCTTAAGTAATAGCCCAAAATTCTGATCACCGGACCATGCGATTGAAATCCATCTTCGCGATCAGAATCAGCATGTACTTAATATAGTTAGACAGTGGACTTTACCTGAAGTAGAGCCAAACTTATTGACTTTAACATCCTTAGGTAAATTTGGCAGCTTCGTAACCAATGCCCCTTCCTTTGGCAATAGTTACCTATGGACCCTTGATAATGGGACTATCTCAGACTTCGCCTCTCTCTTTACCATTGGGTCAACCGAGTTGACTATGGCCGATCCCTTTCCATTGGGAAGAGAGAGCTTTACTGGATATCCAATGTCATCATTGTCAATGTCCATAGCGTTTTAGGAAGTTGATCTTAGCAAATAGATAAGATCATTAAGGGTCTTGTCTTAGTCTATTTCATAGGATTCCCAAAAGAACTCACTATGTGACTTAGAAAGTAGTTGAGCCACCAACTTTCTCAAGACTTTGACACCCAACTCTCCCGGCTTGTCAATATGTGACTACATCTCCAAGATGTGATCACACCTAGACCTTGCCTTGCCAATAGGGCTTGAGTGACCTTAAACTTTTTAGGAACTTGTGGGTTAGGGAGAATAATTGGAGGAGGTGAAAGAAGTATGATATCCATGGGACATCATCTTCATTTAGGAAAGCTTGTTTCAAGAGATTTGGGAAGATCATAAATGTCTAGACCAGACATCTTTTTGGGAGATATTCAAGATAGTTGATTTAAAGTCCTTAATATGACACCCAATATGAAATATTAAGGCTAGGACCCAACAAACTATTTTATAACTTAGAAGAGGGATGCCGTAATCCAAGCTATAAAATATTTGAAGGTAGGTGAATGACGATTCACCAATTTCCACCATGAAAAACGAAATAATTTATTAGGTTTTAATTGGATTTGAAAGTCCTAGATCTTTGAGATTCATTGAACTGTTCAAAGGCATGTTTCAATCTCGAGTGTGCCCTTCAGGTTTTGTGACTGGGATGCCGAGGATCACAAAACAAGGTGTGAATAACCATGCAAATATACTTGGTACCCTTAATATTTACCCCTTAATCAGTGTGCCGGTTAACCACACACGCTCCACCGATACTATGATAAATATTAAGTTACCCTTTGCCTACCTTGTTAAGTCCAGGTTAGTGTGTCGGTTAACCACACACGCTCCACTAACGACTTAAGCAAAGTGCAAAGTGTAATTTCATGGGTTAGCACCAAATTCACATTTTCCTAAGTAACTAAGATTGGGTATTAATAAGAGTTTAGTTACTTAGTATTTATCATTAATACTTTTAATGAAAGGAGAATTATAGTCCTTGTCCTACCCGTTCGGCTAACGACCCTCCACCAGTCAAGGAAGCGGTGGGTGAGAGTGGACACCCATTAAACTGCCATTTTATAGGCAGTAACCTTATACCCCCCTTATAGACCGGCTTCGTGAATGAGGCCTCCTAACGGTAAGACTGACTTTACTCTTATACATATATATATAAATATTATTAACTTATAATATTATAAAGTATAAGGGTTGAATTTTAACTTTTCAAATTCTAAAGGCTAACTTGGAATTAAAGTATTCATAAGTGAAAACTTTTAAAATTCCAAAACTTGAGGGCAAGTTTTGAAACTATTCAAAACTAATTAATTCCATAACTTATAAGTTTAAAGTAGTTTTAATTAAAAAAAAAAAAAAAAAAAAAAAAAAAAAAAAAAAAAAAAAAAACTCTTCAAGTTCCATAACTTGAGGACAAGTTATGGAAGACTTTAAACTAATTAATAAAAAAAATAACTTTTTTTTTATTGTAACTTATGGAACTAATTAAGGTTACACTTTTTTTTTTAATTTAATGAAGAGACTCTTGAACCTCCATAACTTGAGGACAAGTTATGGAGTCATAAAACCATTTAATTAGAACTAGACTCTTCATTTTGTAACCTTTGCCAACTTTTATGAGTTTTATGATTCTTAAATGTGACTTTTCATATAACTTGAGGACAAGTTACAAAAACACACTTTGGAATCAACTCTTAGATTAAAATGGATTGAAAACAACTATTTCACACAACTTTTCTATTAATCTAAGAACCTCATAAGAACAAGATAATTCAAATCATCAATCTTCAAGAAATTAGCATGAACATACAAACTAATACAAATCTTGAAATTATGACAATTATCTTAGAAATTGGATTAGCATGAACATTACCACATCAAAAACAAGTTTATAAGTCCAAAAACATCTTAGGGTAATGTTCCTAGTCCAATTCCAACCAAAACAATCGAATATATGCATCCAACTCGATTTTTCAGCTACTTTTGCAAGTATAACAAGAAAACAAGCCTAGGCTATGATACCACTGTTGGGTTATGAGCATTCTAACACTCCTAAGTGTACATGCAACCCTAAATAGCTTGGATCTATGTTTTCTCTATTATACATACAATTATGAACATCCAAGGTATTATCCTAATCTAGCATACAAAATAATAAATATAACATGATAGAATACATACCTCTTTGATGTAGAATGTCTTCATGAAGCTTGAGTGCCTAGTGCCCCAAGTGTGACACCTCAAATGGTTCACACAACACCAAATACACTTGGAATAACTTGAGAGAAACTTGAACACTCCTTGAAATCGTCTAGCCCTCACACTCACACATTAGTGCACGATTTCTTGAGCCATGGGATTCTTTTATATGGTGGCTATTAGGGTTACACCATGTAACTCATAACTTTACCCATTCCTTATGCTCCATGGATTTTAACCTCCATGGAGTATCCATGGGTCACCCCATGGACTTAGTCCAACATAAGGAATCTTGGATCACAAGCCCACATATATAAGAATGAATGATTTACACAATCAACCCATATATTTAATTAGTCTCCTTTTGATCACTTAATTAATTCCAAATTAATTCTTGATCAATACTAATTAAATAACCTTATTAATATATTAGAACTTATAATATATTAACCAACCTTAAGTGTTATTTCTCTCATTATAGTCTATCCAAATGCATGATGCCATGCAACCCAAATGGACCATGCCGGGTCGGGTCAAGTCTTACCAATTATAGTTATGGACTTAGACATTAATCCAACAGGAGATTCTGTGGTCTCCATCTGAGATTCGGAGTTTCCTTGGGTTGGTAGGTTATTATCGAGGACTCATTCAAGATTTCTCCAAGATAGCGGTTCCTCTGACTCGACTGACGAAGAGGACTGCCACTTTTCGCTGGGGGCCTGAGTAGCAGGCAGTGTTTGAGACCCTGAGACAGAGACTATACGAGGCACCGATTCTGACCCTACCGGAGGGTGTTAATGATTTCGTGGTTTATTGTGATACTTCTATCATGGGATTAGGCATGGTTTTGATGAAGAGGGGTTGCGTTATTGCTTACGCTTTGAGGCAGCTGAAGCCTCATGAGGCAAATTATCCGATGCATGATTTGGAGTTGGGGGCTGTGGTTTTCGCCCACAAGATTTGGAGACATTACCTCTATAGGGTCCGTTGTACTATCTACACAGATCACAAGAGCCTGAGGTACTTGATGGATCAGCCGAATCTGAATATGAGGCAGCGTTTTTGGTTGGATGTGGTGAAGGATTATAATCGTGAGATCCTTTACCATCCGGGGAAGGACAATGTGGTGACCGATGCTCTCAGCCGTAAGGCAGCCGCTGCTCCGATCAGGGATATATGTATGAGGATGACAGTGATTACTCCTACTCTTGGAGCAGATTCTAGAGGCTTAGGTCGAGGCTATGAAGGAAGAGCACCGAAAGAGTGAGCGCATAGTGGGCCAGGTGGCTTCCTTCGATTATGATAGTCGGGGTTTATTGAATCTCCATCAGAGAGTGTGGGTTGCTTATTGGGGAGGTTCGGGTCAGGTTCTGATGGAGGAGGCGCACATATCGATATTCTTCATTCATCCCGGGGCGACGAAGATGTATAGAGATCTTCGTCTTGATTATTGGTGGCCCTATATGAAGTGGCACGTAGCTTGGTTTGTGGAGAGGTGCTTGACTTGCAAGAAAGTCAAGGCCAAACATCAGCGGCCTCACAGAAAGATACAGCTGTTAGACATTCTCATTTGGAAATGCGAAGAGATTACCATAAATTTTCTTACGAAGTTGCGTCGGGCAGCGCGCGAAGTGGATTCGATTTGGGTCATCGTGGATCGATTAACCAAGAGTGCGCACTTTATTCCGATTCAGGAGAGTATCTCTGTGGAGAAGTTCGCTGACATTTATATCAGGGAGGTCGTGGCACGGAATGGGGTGTCGTTTTCAGTAGTATCAGACAGGGATGTCCGGTTCACTTCCAGGTTTTGGAAAAGGTTTCACAAGGAGTTGGGTACTCGTCTGCATTTCAGCACGGCCTTTCACCCGCAGACTGGTGGTCATAGCGAGCGAACAATCCAAACGTTGGAGGATATGCTACGGGCGTGTGTTCTGGATTTCGGCAGTAGTTGCGATACGTATCTTCCATTAACGGAATTTTCGTATAGCAATAGCTATCACGCTAGCATCGATCGACCTCATTTTAAGATGCTCTATGGGAGGAAATGCAGGACCCCGATATGATGGGGTAAGGTCGGTCAGCGTGTCATGGGGAGTACCAAAGTGGTACTCAAGACTACCGAGTTGATTCAGCGGATTCGGAGTAGATTTCAGACAGCTCAGAGTCGGCAGAAGAGCTATGCCGACAAGCGCCGATCAGACCTAGAGTTTCAGGTCGGGGATATAGTTCTCCTGAAGGTTTCACCTTGGAAAGGTGTCATCCGATTCAGGAAGTGGGGCAAGCTGGGCCCCAAGTATATCGGTCCTTTCAGGGTTGTAGCCCGAGTGGGTAGGGTAGTGTATCAGTTGGATCTTCTGGAGGAACTCAGTTAGATTCATAGTAGTTTTCACGTCTCTCAGCTACGGAAACGTTTGGTTGATGATTCCGTAATGGTTCCTTTGGAGGATATTCAGGTGGATGATCGTCTGAACTACATTGAGAGACCGGTAGCGATCCTCGACAAGAAGATGAAGACCTTGAGGAACAAGGTTGATAAATTGGTAAAGGTGCAGTGGCAACACCACAAGGGTTCAGAATGGACGTGGGAGTCGGAGGACGAGATGAGGGAGCATTACCCATAGTTATTTTCGGTAGCGAACTTCGAGGAGGAAGTCTGATTCAAGTGGGGTAGAATTGTAGCGCCCGAGTCCCCATGTATGAAATTAATCTATCATTCTATCTAATCCAATTAAAAGGTGGTGAAGGGTCCGTGAGTACGATGGCACGACGTACTCCTTGCATGTGCGTTATCGGGGCGATCCCGACGTACACTCGTCGTACCCATGCGTATGTTGGGCGTACTCAAGCCAAGGGAAAACCCTAATTTTTAGGGTTTGCATCCTATTTATGATCATTAAGTCCTTCAAGTGCATCACCCTTTCAGCCTCCATTTCCTTTTAGTGCTAATCTCGAAACCCTAGCCATCTTGAGTGCATTTTTGAGCTTACATAGAGTGTTTGGGTGTTCTTTTGTGGTTTTGAAGAAGAAAGAAGCTTGAGGAGAAGCAAATGAGAAGAAAGAGCTTGTAGATCTAGAGTTTGTGCATCATTTCTAGCCTATTGAAGGTATATAGTCTAAAACATGTTCATTCTAAGCTTAGATCTAGGTATAGGGATGATTTTAGCATCTTTTGGTCCCATAACTTGGTCTAATGGAGTATGGGCTACTCCAAGCCATTTGAGTTGTCCTTTTGGACTCTTGGGAGTGCATGAAGTCATAAAAATGGTATCTTGAAGGTTAAGACTCAACCATGCATGTGTTGGTGACCCCCTAAGAGAGTTAGAGGGCTTAATTCATGGTTTGAGTACCTATAAGGCATGCAAGAGCATAAAGTTTGCAACTTTATGGCTTAAGACATTATTATGAGCTTGGATCTAAGTTTTGGACGTTAGAGCTTAATGGATTAACACATGGGTGCAATTTTGGACTGACTGATCAGTACGTCGGGCATACTCTAGAGTACGATGTGCATACTAGGTCAGTACCCCAATTCCGGATCATCAGCATACGCCGGGGGTACGAGCCATGTACGTCGTGCGTACGCAGTCTGCGGAGTTAATAGATTTTTGGGCTCGAGTCTTGTTGGACTTTTGAATTGTTTAGGATTGGGCCTCAATCCCACCTGTTGTAGCAAGACATTTTTAGGCCATGTTGGGTGCTCTTGGGCCATATTAGGCCTTAAAGGCCTTGTAGTTTGGCTTGGATGCCTTTTCGGACTTGTATGGATTTTTTTTGGTGGGAGGTAGGCCCAATGAGGCAAGGGTAAAGAAACCCTTTTTTCCTTAAGTGAAGAATTAAGGTTTGGACTTTTGGGTTAGAATGTTGGCCATATTTCTAATTAGGGTTTTATACTTGCGCCTTAGGGAAAGGATTTCGCGAGTCATCCGCTGAGTGCGATTTGATACCTTCAGTCTGAGGTGAGTTTCCTTCATTGTATTTATGGGTCGAAGGTACCAATGCTGACCCACTAGTTTATGTTGTAGTATGATGGTTGACTTTGTGACAACTGTCAGTTAAGCATGTGTTTGCTTGATGACTCTGTGATTCTTTGATATGATATTATATGGTAGTGGTAGGGATGAAATAGACCCGGTATCTAGTTGAAATAGACCGAATGGGATTGAAAGCACCCAGATATGCTTGACAGTATTTGGTTGAAATAGACCGAAGGGGATTGCAAGCACCCATATATGCTTGACAGTATCCAGTTGGAATAGACCGAGGGGAATGCAAGCAGCCAGATATGCTTAGTTGTATATTTGTATTGTATGAGGTATTTGGGGGGAACTCACTAAGCTTTATGCTTACAGTTTTTAGTTTATGTTTCAGGTACTTCCAGTTCAACAAGGAAGGGCCCGGCCTGATCATACCGCATCACCTTATGGTTTTCGTATTTTGAGATTTTGGGAATTTGTACTTTGATAACATGTTGTTATGATACACTTTGACTATTTTGATATGAGTATCGTATGTTTTGAATGAATTTAAAACAAAAATTTTACCTGTATTTTTGGGACGTTACAAATCTACTAATCAAATTTCCCCATTTACCTTAAGTCAAACTTGTCAAAGTCAACGGTCAACGGTCACAAAGTCAAAAGTGAACATTCAGCCAGAATACGCCATGCGTAATAGTTCTACGTCCTGCGTAGAGCTACATCATGCGTAATTAGATTACATCCTGCATAATTCCCCTGATCCGAAAAACTTCTATTAAGCTCTTAATGTAGAAAGCCAAACCCTCAAACTTTCAAATATGGACGTTTATAGTGTCTTAATGGATAAAGTTTCCAACTTTACTCGTTAAGAAACTCTCATCAAGCAAGATCTAAACTTTATGCACTTAAATGACCAAAAATGCTAACACCGCATCCATGGCTTAAAGAACAAGCACCAAGGGACAACTTTCCAAGTCCAATAAGTCCCAAAAGTGTTTCATATAGCTCAAAAGGTGTTGGGGTTGTCTCAAATCCCAAAACACTAAATCAAAGGGCCAAAAAGTGATAAAATGACCAATAACAAGATCTAAGAAATCAACGAGCAAGATAGAAGCTTTTTACTCACAATGGTCCAGAAATGAAGCAACCTTGTTGGATCTATACTCGAATCCTTCTTTCATGCACTTTACAAACACCTTGTTCTTCAAGATTCAACCTTATAATGGAGAAATAAGCTCATAAAAGATGCCAATGCTCAAAATAAGCAAGAGGAGGCTAGGGTTTCTCAAGGAATGATCTTAGGTGATAGAGGTTGGTTATGAGAGGGTTTATCTGAAGTTAGAGCCCTTAAATGGGGCTTAAAACCAAAGAATTAGGGTTTTGATCTGCCACAATTACGCCCTGCGTAAGCTAAGTTACGCCATGTTTAGCCACAAGAAACATGGTCCAAATTCAACAAGCTACGCCTTGTGTAGCAGCTACGCACTGCGTCACTTTCCTACGCCCTACGTAGGACAAAACCACCAACTTCCAATTCAACTTCAAATAACCATAACTTCTTCCTTTCAACTCCGATTTCGGCGTTCTTTATATGCACGGAAAAGTATTAACGAGCCCATATTCCTATCTAGTTGTATTTGGCTTAACACATGTCTATCTAAAAGCATAATCCATTCAAATCTTGATATATAACTTTTCCCATAATACTATTTTCTTCGAAACGCAATTCGAGGGATTTAAACATTTAACCAAACATTGTCATCATCCGATAGGGTCTAAGCTCTATTGTATTGAAGTACAAGACCTTTACTCATTCCATTTACGACCCACTATCCTGATAAAAGAAACATCCACAACTAGGTATTACATATGCTTCACTATTTTGTGTGATTTAGGGTTGTATTGGGTCATTGTGGTTCAACTTATCTTGTTTTGGGTTTTCTTTTATTCTTAAGAACGTTGAATTTGAAAACAGAGAAACAAGTTCAATAAGATTAACGGCATCACTATTAGGGTAAGATTCGTCGACCTTTCTTCCAATTTCCGTTTGTATTCGCGTAAGACATGTTAAATTAACTTATTTTCACCGAAGGCCTTGCAACTTATATGATTAGTATCAACATTCTTTTGCTTATTGTTTGATATTATTTTAAATTTTGATAACAATCAATTTGTGACATTGATACATCTATGTTCTCACTTTCGGGACTATCAGATGGACAACCCGTTTTGTCTTATCCCCACGGTTATCGATAATTCCTCATGTCTAATTTGCGATGATCTCGTATCGTACAAATATATTTGAATCATGAATCTATTTTCTTCTAGCGTCGTTTGCTTAGCTTATCGTTTTGGAGGACCAAATCTGATGGCTTTTTTTTTCTTTAACTTTTTGGGCAAAATGGTTTATTCTAGGGTTTATGAGAGAAAACGAAACTTCTCTCTCACACACACACACACACACACACACTCTCTCTCTCTCTCTCTCTCTCTCTCTATATATATATATATATATATATATATATATATATATATCCTCCAACGTATAAATGAAACTCATGGATTCATTCTCTCCATGTAAGTTTTTTAACTCCTCTTTTTCAAGTGTTAGCATGTTTAAGTTATAAAGTTGATATGCCAATACATGGTTTTTATATCTGCTATTTTTTCTTTTGCAAATAAAGGAGTCTTTTGAGGCAGAGGAATAACTGATGAGGCTCATGGGGCTGGTGAATTTGAAAATCAGCTGATGCTCATTATAGCATCAAAAGATATAGTCGGTCATCCTTATATATCGTTACGGGATGAAGAAATATGTCTATGTATAAAATTCTCACACACACACACACACACACACATATATATATATATATATATATATATATATATATATATATATATATATATATATATTGTGTATTTTATACAACCTGATGCATCTATTTTTAGGTGAATTGAAAAAAAATCTCAAACTTTCTACATATACCAAAATTGGAAATTGAAGTAAGTTGTTAGGTTTAGTCCAAAAGTGATTAGTATGTGTTTTAAACCAAGTCAATTGGTTCTTATGTTTAAGGATTGAAGAACAAAGGTAATTGTGTAAATTGTTGTTGACTTATTTTTGTTTATTGTTATCCATCTATTTAACTCATATTTTCTATGAAATTTTCATATTTTTAAATCACTCTATGCCTACGACATGTAGCGTGTATTGTAGCATTTTATGATAGCAAAATAAAGAAGATGGCAACAATCCTTATTGGTTTTTATAGACCCTTCTCTTTTTTTAGAAATAAAAGAGAAATTCAATATTTCATTATTATTCCGCTTTGCAGTTTATTTTAAATTGATTCATACGTTTGAGAAATTTTTATGAGGTTTAACATATGGTTTGGTGGTTTTTTTATATTGATTTCTTGGTAGAATTTGTAGCTATATGGTGGAAGTAGTAGATCTGAAACATGCAACTCATTAAGGTGAAGTACGTTGTCATTTTACATTTTCATTTTTTTATTATAAAATCCTACTTTTAATATTTTTCATATTAAAACATTCCACTTTTCCAAAATATATCAATGTTTTGGGCTAAATATAAGAAAGAGTAATGTACTTTTGTTTATTTGTGTATTGTAGCATTTTAATTTCACTTTTTCCTATTATAGCATCATATTTTCATTATTCTTTTCTTATAAAGACATTTTATTGAGACCACATGTGAAACATTGTCGACAATCTTTTGCTATATATGCATCTTTTACTATGTGTCTTTAACCAAAATGATGTTTTTGAAAAAAAATACTTACCAAATAGGTATAGTTTTAAAAATATTTACCAAATAGGTGTAATTTCAAATTTTAATGTATTTTTTCAAAATGTTCAATTTTTTAAATCATTTTACTGTTTCTTTTAATATATATTTTTTGACTTTTTTTTTTTGTTAAACATGTAACAAACTATTCTGAATTGGTTTTCGATGCCTTCTCATATCATTAAAGCAAATATATATAGTACAGATACAAGCCTAAAGGGTCGAACACAACACAACATAAATTATGGGTCAAGCTTGCTAAAATACAAAAATAATAAACTAACAGCCCCCCGCAGTTAAAACGGGAAATCTCTGGCGAACGTTTAAACTGGACCGGAAACCTAAAAACAAAATGGATGGAAGACCTTTGGTAAAAATATCAACATATTGGGAAGACGAGGGAACATGAAGAACACGAATCTGACCAAGAGCAAATTTGTCTCGAACAAAATGAATATCAATCTCAATATGTTTCGTACGCTGATGTTGAACGGGATTGGTAGACATGTAGATGGTACTTACATTGTCACGATAGACAAGAGTAGCACGAGTAGTAGGACAATGAAGTTCACGAAGAAGATTTTGAATCCAACAAGTTTCCGCAACAGCATTAGCAACCCCACGATAATCAGCGTCAGCACTAGAGAGAGAAATTGTTGCCTGTCGGTTAGAAGACCAAGATAGTAAGTTATGCCCGAAAAAATGCAGTTGCCAGAAGTTGATCTACGAGTTTTAGGACACCCTGTCTAGTCGGCATCATAATAGGCAATAAGACCTCGAGAAGGAGTCGAGTACAGCTGTAATCCCATATCAATTGTCCCTCGAACATAGCGCAAAATTCTCTTTAAATTAGTAAAATGAGGTTCACGAGGGTCATGCATGTATAAACAAATTTGTTGAACCGCGTAAGTGATATCGGGCCGTGTAAAGGTAAGATACTGAAGTGCACCAGCTAAACTGCGATATAGAGTGGGATCCTCAACATGTTGACCAGAGTCATCATATTTGGCTAAAGTGTCAGTCGGGGTATGAACAGGTTTACAGTTTAACATATTAGTCTATTTTAGAATGTCTAAAGCATACTTGCGTTGAGACAAAAACATGCCATTAGCGTACCAAGTGACCGAAACACCAAGAGAAAAATTAAGATTCCCCAAATCAGTCATGGCAAACTCAGCGCTTAGAGTGTCTATAATCTGTTGAAGTAAAGCATAGGTCGAAGTAGTGAGAATGATATCATCCACATATAGTAATAAGTATGCTTTAGACTGCCCCTGAGTAACAATAAACAGGGATGTGTCACACCGGTTATTAGTAAAACCAAGGCGAAGCATAAAGTCAGCAAAACGTTGAAACCATGCACGCGGAGCCTGCTTAAGATCATAAAGAGAGCGTTGTAACTGACATATATGATTTGGAAAACGAGGATCTCTAAACCCGGGCGGCTGATGCATATAAACCATCTCATGTAAATGGCCATGTAAAAACGCCTTCTTCACATCAATTTCTCGAATATGCCAGGATTGGGAGACAGCAAGAGTAAGAACAGTCCGGATAGTGGTCGGTTTGACCATAAGACTAAATGTCTCATCACAATCAATCCCCGGGTCCTGACTCCGGCCATTGGCAACAAGATGTGCCTTATAATGAGCTAATGAACCATCAGCATGTTCTTTTTTCTTAAATAACCAAATGCAGTTAATAACATTTGCATTTATGGGTCAAGGGACTAAAACCCAAGTTTTATTAGGATAAGTGCCTGAAATTCATCCTGCATTGCACTTAGCTAGTTTGGATCATTAAACGCCTGTAAGTAAGAGCGAGGAATATGGGAGGTCATTTGCATGAGAAGGTTTAATTTATGAACGAGTTTCACAGTACCAACGTGAGACCAGGTGACCACTGGATGAGTAGTGGTGGAAGGAGAGACTACCGAGGAGGGAAAAACAGCCGATAGAGGAGCTGTTGACAGGGAGGAGGAGACACGACAGAAGCAACGGTCGTAGAAGAGGAGGCTGCTGGAGTGGCAGTGGTGACCGGAACAGTGGTCGTAGTAGCAATGGGGCAGTGGAAGGGGAGGAATCGACAGAGGTTGGAGAGCGGAATGGTGTTTGAAGATAGCGAGTAGAAATAATATTAGGAGAAGTAGTGCCTTCTAGAAAATCATAGGAGGGAGAAGTGTCAGGAGTCATGGAACCAAAAGGAAAGATTGTTTCATCAAACGTAACATGACGAGAACTAATGAATGACTTAGTATCAATATTAAGACACTGATACCCCTTATGGTCGGAAGAATACCCCAAGGGAAATGCATAGGTTAGACCTAGGAAGAAGCTTATGCGACGACTCAATATGAGGATAACAAATACATCTAAAAACACATAAATGTGTGTATACGGGAGGTTTCTGAAAGAGTTTGTGAAAAGATAGAATGAGTTGAGGGTGGTGGGGGGAGTAATGTTGAGGAGATGAACTACCATGTTAAGCGCTTCAACCCAGTAGGTAGGAGGAAGGCGGGCCTGAAATAAGTGAGTACGAATGATGTTGTTGATAGTTAGGATCATTCTTTCAGAATTTCCATTTTGCTGAGAGGTGTAGGGACATGAAAATCTCATATGAATGCCATTAAAGTTGCAAAAATCATGAAACTAAGTATTATTATACTCGCCACCATTATCACATTGTAATGTTTTGATATCACATTGAAATTGATTTTGAACAAAGGCACGAAATTGAGTAAACTTAGAGAATACCTCGGATTTAGCATGTAATGGATACATCCACAAAATGAGAGAAATGATCGAGAAATAACATATAATATTTAAAACCAGTATTACTCAAAATAGGAGATGTCCAAACATCAGAATAAACAATTTGAAAAGGAAATCTAGCAACAGACTCAAACAATTGAAAATATAGACGAACATGTTTGCCTAACTGAAACGATTGGCATAAAGGGAATTTTTTAGAGTCTTTACATTGAATTAATTTTTTTGAAACTAAAAAACAAAAAACGTCTTGATCAGGGTGACCGAGACGCTGGTGCCAAGTAGAAGCGTTGACATACACGAAAGCTTGAGAAGACGAAAACGTGAGAGGGTATAATTGACTGGAACTGTCACATAGGAGGAGCACTTGGTGGGTTGTTAGGTCTTTCACAAATAAACTAAATAGGTCAAATTCAATTGAACAAGCATTATCACGAGTAATTTTTCGAACAAATATCAAATTTTTAATAATTTAAGGGGTTATGATGACATTTTGGAGAACAAGAGGTTGGTAAGGGTTAATGTGAGGAGTAAAAGAATAACCGGAAGTACTTACAGGAATTCTTGATCCGTTATCAACTAAAATAAAAGGAGAAATAAAAATTTTATCATTAATAGAATTGAGAATACCAACATTGGAATGAAGATGAGTGGTGGCGCCGGTGTCCATGTACCATCCGTTGCTTGTGGGATCATTTAATGACATAGAATTAAACATCTCTGGTAGATTGGTGGCCTGGTGTAACATCCATAAAATTTCATAAAAAATTTAACTTTTTCAAACCAAACAAAAATCATAATTATTTACATTGTAGTTTTCAAAACATGTTTAACATCAGAGTTTTTCCCAAAATCACAAGCACATCATGAGGAGGTGCACGATCAAGCCTTTTCCTTCCCACGATCATCTGAGGTACCTGAAACATAACCCAAAACTATAAGCCCAAAGCTTAGTGAGTTCCCCCAAAGTACCAACACAAAAAATAACACATATACAATAACAACATACTATGGGTCCAATCAACCATCGGGTTGGAATACCCCAGGCCCCTCAATCATCGGGTTGGAATGCCAACATACTATGGGTCCAATCAATCATCGGGTTGGAATACCCTAAGCCCTACAACCATCGGGATGGAATGACAACATACTATGGGTCCAATCATCCTTGGGATGGAATACCCTAGGCCCTCAACCATCGGGTTAGAATGTCCCAGCCTATTAGCTTACGCACAAAGCAGTGAAGCCTCGGCCACCAACCAAACATGTGCATATAATACAGATAAGCATACCATTAGCCAGCCAACAAACAAATAAACAAATATTACAGATCACTAAGCATAGCATCATCCTATCTACCAGGATACCGATCTAACACATGACTATAGCATACCATAATCCTATCTACCAGGATACCGATCTAACAGATCTCAACAATACAAAACATGCATACATGATATCAATCTAAGGGTCGGCATTGGTGCCTTCAACCCGCAAGTATAGTGAGGAAAACTCACCTCATAGCTAAACATAACTGATAAGGCCCAACTCTGAATCTCAGCTCTCAACCCAAATGCCTACAACCACCAAGTGACCAATTCCATCAAAATCCCAACAATACCCAAAATACCCTCAAAAGTCAAACTTGGTCAATCATGGTCAAACTTGATCAAACTTGGTCAAACTCAAAGTCAACTGGTCAAAGTCCATAAACCTACTGAGTCAACCAATCCGAGTCAACCCAACCGATTCGACCCAACCGAGTTAACTCGAAAATGGATGATCTATGCGAGTATGTGGGGCGTACTCCGGAGGTACGCGCATCGTACACAAGGCTTCGTAGAAACCACCATCGGGGTGGCTGACCGGGTACGCGGGGTGTACCCTCGCAAATCCAGTTCCTTCATTAAGTGCTTAATGGCTTTAGCACTTGAGCTCATACTTTAGATCCAAGGTCCATAGGCATACTAGGGTCATAAAGTTCCCAACTTTACGATTTTCCATGTCCAAAAATTCCTTAATGCAAGGTCTTAATCCATTAAGACCTTCTACAAGAATCATGAAGCCAAAATAGCTAAAGGGACCTCATTTTTATGACTAAGAACCCTTCCTAGGGTCTAAAAGGACAGCCCAAAACGTTCAAAACCAATCATGCATAGAAATGGGACTTTTTGAGACAAAAGAACATCATAAAGCTACCAAAATGAGATCCAAGCAAACAAATCATCAATGTGGAAACAGTTTACCTTCTGGAGCTTCCCAAGAAGGTGATGATCCAAGATCCACAAGCTTGCTTCAACTTCTAAGCTCCTTAATGCAACTCTTTCTTCCTTTAAGCACACAAAGAACACACTTTTAGCTCAAAACACTCTCTTATAGGGTTAGGGTTTGCCAAAAACGACTCAAGGGCTGGAGGCTGAAAGGATGAGGGTAAATGATCCATAAAGGTTCTTAAATACCCCACAAACCCTAAAAATTAGGGTTTCACTCAGACATAAGTACGCCCAGCGTACATATGTGTACGCCCAGCGTACTAGGGCGTGCCCTAGTACACTTAGAGTACTCACATTTACGCTTAGAGTACACCTCCTGCCCCAAAATTGCCATTTTTCCACTAGGGCTTCTTAGGGCTACTTCCTTACAATCCAAGGACCAAAATGACATAATTTAAAACCAAAGGAGGGATTTGAAAATACCTGAAAACTGGGGTGTTACAACTCTCCCCCACTTGAACTAGACTTCATCCTCGAAGTCTGCTGCAGAGAACAAATCTGGATAATGCTCCCGCATCTCAGCCTCCGGCTCCCAGGTCCACTCGTAGCCCTCCGATGCTGCCATCGTAACTTTACCAAATGTACTTCCTTGCTACGCAAAACCTTTACTTTCCTCTCCATAATAGCTACTGGTCTCTCAACATACTTGAGGCGCTTATCAACGTGAATATCATCCAAGGACACCACTGCATCCTCATCCAATACGCCCTTTCGCATCTGCGAAACATGGAAAGTGTTGTGAATCTGACTAAGCACCTCAGGAAGATCCAATCTGTAGGCGACCTTTCCAACCCTGGTAATAATCTGGAATGGCCCAATATACTGGGGACGCAATTTCCCCCTCTTCCTGAAGCAAATCACACCTTTCCAAGGTGATACCTTCAGTAACACTATGTCGCCGACCTGAAATTCCAACTCGGATCGGTGCCAGTCGGCATAGCTCTTCTGCCAACTCTGAGCAGTCTGCAATCTTTGCCTGATTTGTTGAATCATCTCCGTAGTCTAAAGGACCACCTCAGTCCGCCCCATAACCATGTGACCAACCTCGCCCCAGCAGACCGGGGTACGAAATCTCCGCCCATACAAGACCTCAAAAGACGGAGCACCAATGCTGGAGTGAAAACTGTTGTTGTAGGAGAACTCCGATAGTACCCTGCCAACCCCAAGAAACTCCTGATATCCGAGGGAGATTTCGGAACCTCCCACTGCATCACCGCCTCGATCTTTGCCGAATCGACCAATATCTGGTTCGGGTTAACGAGGTATCCAAGGAACTGAACCTCTCGTAACCAAAACTCGCACTTCGAGAACTTAGCATAAAGCCCTTCTCGCCTAAAAACTCCCAGAAACTCGCAAAGATGCTCCTGATGCTGCTCTCTGGTCTTAGGATATACCAAGATATCATCAATAAATACAATGACCGAACGATCGAGCATCGACCTGCATACCCGATTCATCAAATCCATAAATATCGCAGGCGCATTGGTGAGCCCGAATGGCATCACCACGAACTCGTAATGCCCATACCGAGTCCAAAATGCGGTCTTCTCCACGTCCTCCTCTCTCACCCTGACCTGATGGTACCCAGACCTTAGATCTATCTTGGAGAACCAAGATGCACCCTGCAACTGATCAAATAGATCATCAATCCGCAAAAGGGGATAACGCTTCTTCGCCGTTAGCTTGTTCAACTCCCGGTAATCAATACACTTTCGGTATCAACCATCCTTCTTCTTGACGAAAAAAAATCGGCGCTCTCCACGGAGAACTACTCGATATGATGAACTGCTTTCCTAGCAGCTCCTGCAACTGAGATGAAAACCCCTGCATCTCAGGCGGGGCCGCACCTAGCACGAGGTCAATCCTGAACTCGACCCGCCTATCTGGAGGCATACAAAGTAACTCCTCCGGAAATACATTGGCAAACTCCCTGACCACCAGGACCTATGAAACTGAAACCTGATCCCCAACACGCGTATCCACCACATAAGCCAAATAACCCGCACACCCGTGTTGAATATACTGTCGAGTTCTGGTTGCAAAACAAAACCCTGAACCCATCCTGGTTTCCTCTCCATAGATAACCAGTTACCCCCCATTTGGGGTTTGAACTACCACGCACTGGCCCTCACAATCAATCATAACACTGAAATGGCTTAGCCAATCCATACCCACAATCACGCAGACATCCCCCATGGGGATAGGGATCAAATCGATCGTGTAAGGCACCCCGAAAAATCTCCAGAATACAACCCTGATATACTGATGATGCAGAAATCTCGTGTTCGTTGGCGATAGAGACTCGCAACGAACACTCTAACTCCTCAATGGGCATATCAAACTCCCTACTGAACGATCGAGACACAAAAGACCGACTCACACCCGAGTTAAACAACACTAGAGCAGGCAAAAAGTTCACTAGGAACATAGCTGACAGAGGGACAAACATAATCACAACATAAAACATAATCAACAGAATAAGGGATAAAAACATAACAGTCGCAACATCTAGAGCTGCTCTGGCCTCCTCTGCAGTAAGCTGGAAAGCGCGACCCCAAGCCCTCGGGGGCTCTGCCCTGCCCTGACTCCCATCTGGGATCCTCAAAGTAGCCGATTTGTGGCATCCCGAAAAAGATCGACAAGCTCCATCATGCACCTTACCGCACTTCCAACAAGTGCGGCCTCTCTGACTCCCTGACCTAGAATCAACGGTCCTAAACCGCTTCAACGCAGGATGCAACTGCGTTGGGGCCGGTCTCAACTCCCTCGTCTGCAAATCAATCTCAATCTCACGTCGCCTGGTGGCCTCCTACACCTCCAACAATGAACTATAACGCAGAGTAGAAACAAACTGTCTACTCTTCGTCTTGAGCATGCTCAAGTAACGGGTCATCTGATCCTGCTCAGATGCAGAAAACTCAGGGCAAAACATAGCCCTCTCTGTAAACATCTTGGTGATCTTCATCACCGTCTCAGAACCCTGCCTCAAATCCAGATACTCCTGGGCCAACCTCTCACGCTCCACCAATGGCACATATCGGGAGTGGAACATCTCAGAGAACTTCTCCCAAGACACAACAGCTCTCTGCTCAGCAAAATAAGAACTAGTAGCAAGCCTCCACCAATCCTTCGCTCTAGTCCTCAGAAGGTTCAGAGCCCACCTGACCTTTTGGTCAGGTGGACAAATACAAGTGAAGAAACACCCCTCCACATCAGATAGCCACCTCATCGCGATGATCGGTTCTTGCACCCCATCGAAGTCCCGATACTGAAAAGCCCGACCCATCCAACCCCTGCAGCCGCAACGGCTGTAGTGGCTGCAGTAACAGCAGTCTCAGACAAAGCAACATAGCGCTCATCAAAGTACTCAACCATGGCGGTCTTGATAGACTCAAACATCTCTGGCAACTGAGCTCGGGAACAAGAAACAACCTCCTCCTGTAGGATATCCCTGATCCTGTCATCCAACGCAACTGACTCACCCTGACGGCCAGCTCCTGATCCTGAACCGGACCCTGCCTCAACTTGACTTATAGTCACCATACTGAAAATAAACCAGGGGTATATCAGATAACACGCATATCATAACAGGGTAACCAACTCCCAATAAAGCCCTAGGGGTTGTGACTTCCTTGCTACGCGTATGGGTCCTGTGCTTTCAGTAGTACGGGCCCATACTACCTTCCACACCTACCCGCATTTGTCTCAGAGGGTCATCACAACACCCTAACAATACTCACTAGCATAACCATACACTCAATGCTCACTCCCTAGGTGAAAGGCTAAACATCTCAAAACTGGCCGGTTGACCTCACACAACTCATCCATGAAACTTCCACCAACCTTGATGCACTCGTGTATGCTAGCGATACATAATGTTGGACCCTATAGACATTTGAATATATATGATCCTACCCTAAGCCCTTCATCAAACAAGAATAGGAAATAAGGCCAACCCAAACATTCTTAGGCTATAAGATCTTAGTTATGCATAACCATGATGCATACACTAAGCAACTACAGTAATGATGTCAATTCCATAAAAAGAAAGGTCGTAGGCTATCAGGCATCATATAATCAGGCAACTCTATCATGAAATTCCAGAAGATCCCTAGCCTATCACTAGCATGGTGTTCTAACATATCATGATATCAATAACAATGTAGTATTTTGGGGTCTACTTACTGGCACCGGCTGATCGTACACCTTGCTTCCTCCTCGACCATTTTGAAAACTATTTGAAAATTGTTTTGAAAATCTTTTTCCTTAGTTTGAGACTGGATTCACACGAGTGTTCCTCCGATTCAATCAAACCGAGGCTCTGATACCAACTTGTAACATCCATAAAATTTCATAAAAATTTAAACTTTTTCAAACCAACCAAAAATCATAATTGTTTACATTGTAGTTTTCAAAACATGTTTAACATCAGAGTTTTTCCCAAAATCACAAAGAACATCATGAGGAGGTGCACGATCATGCCTTTTCCTTCCCACGATCATCTGAGATACCTGAAACATAACCCAAAATGGTAAGCCCAAAGCTTAGTGAGTTCCCCCAAAGTACCAACACAACAAATAACACATATACAATAACATCATACTATGGGTCCAATCAACCATCGGTTTGGAATACCCCAGGCCCCTCAACCATCGGGTTGGAATGCCAACATATTATGGGTCCAATCAACCATCGGTTTGGAATACCCCAGGCTCCTCAACCATCAGGTTGGAATGCCAACATACTATGGGTCCAATCATCATCGGGATGGAATACCCTAGGCCGTCAACCATCGGGTTGGAATGCCCCGGCCTGTTGACTTACGCACAAAGCAGTGAAGCCTCGTCCACCGACCAAACATGTGCACATAATACAGATAAGAATACCATTAACCAGCCAACAAACAAATAAACAGATCTTACAGATCACTAAGCATAACATCATCATATCTACCAGGATACCGATCTAACAGATCATTATAGCATATCATCAACCTATCTACCAGGATACCGATCTAATAGATCTCAACAGTACAAAACATGCATAACAGGATATCAATACAAGGGCCGACATTGGTGCCTTCGATCCGCAAGTACAGTGAGGAAAACTCACCTCACAGCTGAACAGAACTGATAAGGCCCGACTCTGAATCCCAACTCTCAACCCAAATGCCTACAACCACCAAGTGCTTAATGGATTTAGCACTTGAGCTCATACTTCAGATCCAAGGTCCAGAGGCATACTAGGGTCATCAAGTTCCCAACTTTATGACTTTCCACGTCCAAAAAGTTCTTAATGCAAGGTCTTAATCCATTAAGACCTTCTACAAGAATCATGGAGCCAAACTAGATAAAGGACCTCATTTTTATGGCTTAGAACCCTTCCTAGGGTCTGAAAGGACAGCCCAAAACGTCCAAAACCAATCATCCATAGAAATGGGACTTTTTGAGACAAAAGAACATCATAAAGCTGCCAAAATGAGATCCAAGCAAACAAAGCATCAAGTTGGAAACATTTTACCTTCTGGAGCTTCCCAAGAAGGTGATGATCAAAGATCTACAAGCTTGCTTCAACTTCTAAGCTCCTTGATGCAACTCCTTCTTCTTTAAGAACACAAAGAACACACTTTTAGCTCAAAACACTCTCTTATGCGGTTAGAGTTTGCCAAAAATGACTCAAGGGCTTGGAGGCTGAAAGGATGAGGGTAAATGATCCATAAAGGTGATTAAATACCCCACGAACCTTAAAAATTAGGGTTTCACTCGGACATAAGTACGCCCAGCGTACATATGTGTGCGCCCAGCGTAGTAAGGCGCGTCCTAGTACGCTTAGCGTACACCTCTTGCCCCAAAATTACCATTTTGCCACTAGGAATTCTTAGGGCTACTTCCTTACAATCCAAGGACCAAAATGACATAATTTAAAACCAAATGAGGGATTTGAAAATACCTGAAAACTGGGTGTTACACATGGTCAGTGGAGAAAGGTTGCTGTTGAAACCATTCCCAAGGAGGAGGAACCTTGGAATCAACATGGAAGACTTGTTGGGTTGATCCTGGTGAAGAGTATTGACCTGGTTGCTGAACAAACCCAACAGGATGCTGGACAGATTGTTGTCCTGGTGATTGACGGTTTGATTGTTGTTGTATGGGCCTAGGAGTCCAACAGGTGGGCTGCTGCGAGAATGAGCTGGAGATGGGTCCAACATTGATTGGGCTTGGAAGCAGTCCAGGCGCTAAGTTGGAAGACCTAGAAGATGATTTCAAAGGGTACCATCCATACCCCCATCCAGCCGGAATCTGCATGGAAGAATTGTTTCTGCCACAACCTCGACTGTTACGACCACATCCTGCGCCACCAGAACGACCGCCACAGTTGAAACCACCTCGATAGCTGTGAGAGGAATTGTTGGAATGCTCAGAAATAAGCGCCATCGAAGACGATGGTTTATCGTTATGAGGATTTTGACGACTTTAAAGCAGATTCATTCTTTGTTCTTCCACCAGGAGCTTTGATCGGGTTTCCAAGAAAGTTGGTAGCGGGGATGTGTGTTGAATGAGAAAAGCAACGTGATCAAAACGAGAACTAAGACCGTTAATGGTATATGTGACAAGATTCTTTTCTGGAACAGTACCATCAATATTATTAAGAAGATCAGTAATGGTTTTGATCCTTGTACAGTAAGTTGTGACATTCTTAGTGGTTCCTATGGAGAAGTTGTGAAGCTCATTATCTAACTGGATGGCTCTAGAATCTTTGTTGTCACGAAATAGGGCTTCAAGACTTTGCCACATCTGCCAAGCCGTCACCTTCTTCTTGAGAATCATCGGAATAAGAGATTGGGAAATCATTCCGTACATCCACATCTTCAAGAAGGAATCGATACGATCCTATTCAGTTTTGTCTGAACCAGTAGACACATTTTCATCAGGTTCATCTAAGTGATCGGAGACACCAAACCCGTTGCATTGAGTTTCAAACAACTCGCGCCATGTATCATAGTTGAGTTTGTCGGGATCCAGAATAAGAGGGATGAATGCCTTAATGTTTGAGATACCATAAGGTTTCTCTGAGGCAACAGTGGACGAGTTGTTCGATGGTGAGTTCTTGTCGCCAACCATGGAAAACATGGGAGAAGATAAAAGAACGATGAGATGAGAGGGAGAAGACTTGCTCCAGAAGAAAAAACTGGCGGCTAGGGTAGAGAGGATAAGGAATGGATCAGGGGCTCTGATACCATGTAACAAACTATTCTGAATTGGTTTTCGATGCCTTCTCATCTCATTAAAGCAAATATATATAGTACAGATACAAGCCAAAAGGACCGAACACAACACAACATAAATAATGGGCCAAGCTTGCTAAAATACAAACATAATACACTAACAAAACATTTTATTATAATTTTTTCTATCAATTTTTATCAAAAAAATTTTATAAACACCATTATAACCAATAGTTTTTCAAATATAAACCAACAAACAATTTATGAATCTAAACCAGCAAATACCACCATAAATTAACAAACAAACAATGTCCATTGAAAAAATGTTCATGTATTCATGTATATATTCACGTCGATGTCCATGGATTAGAAAAAACTTCAAACTTTGTTTTAAAATTGGATTCATACACCACCCAGGCACCCATGTACATCAATTGAGTTGGTCTAAAATAAGAAATGTAAATAAATGACTCAGTCTTGAAACTATACGTAAATCCTCCACTATTGTTAGACATTTAAGTCTAGTGTTGAAAAATAATAATAATAATAAAATAAAATAAAACATGTAACGATGAAACATGGGAGTAAAATAAACAAACTTATGATTTTTTTTTTATAACATATATTAAAAATGATAACCTTTTGAAAAGAAAGGTTTAATGTTTTTGTCACGATGGATTAAGAAAACCTAAAATTGAAAGTAATCAAGGAGTATAAGGGAAAATGAGAAACGAACCATTTTTTTCTTTTTTGCTTCTATTGTTTGACGTGAGTAAACCATAAAAACATCTTTCATTTACGGCACACACACAAAAAAAAAGAAAAAAGAAAAAAAAACAACAAAAATCAAAGAAAGTATACTAAGAAAATCAAAATAATTAAAAAATTGATAATTATAAAAATACACTTATTTAGTAAATATTTTTAAAAGTATATTTATTTGGTAGTCAAAAACTTATCTAATGAAATACTCCTTTTGTCCCAAAATTTCTGTTTATAGACAAAAAACACACAGATTATGGAAACATTAATTATCACTAATTTTATACAATAAAATGACAGTTTTGTTTTCTTACTTTGTATTTTAATGTTCCATTAAATGCTTAGTTGGTTAACTAATAATGATGGAATATTTTGGTAAAAATGTTATTTATTTTTAGAAGTGGACTATTATTTTGGGACAAACCAAAAAGGACAAATTGATTATAATTTTGGGACGATGGAGTGAGTGTGTGTGTATATATATATATATATATATATATATATATATATATATATATATATATATATATATATATATATATATATATATATATATATATATATATAGGAGGGTTCAATTGAGAAAAAAAAAAGGTTAAGAATGGGGGAATCATTCTGAGCCACTCATTTATTTTTTTCGCAAAAGCCTTTGTCTTACGAGCGGAAATGAGAAATGAATAGACATGTGTTTCCCAACAAAACATATTTCCTTAAACTATGCTAATCATTACCTTAATATATACAAAAACATAGTTTTTTTCGTTTTTTTTAATTTTTAAGAAGCTATTTTTATCGAAAAATGATTTTAAATATACCAAAAGTCATGATTTTTTATTCTCTACAAATAGACATCCATATTGATATAGTTTTAAAATAAAATAAAAAAATTATTTTTTTATATTTTCAGCTATCGTTATTCATAAGTGAATAAAAATGCATCAGGTTTTATTACAGTACATTCGTTATTCACTTATGAATAAAAAATATGATCAATTTTTTTTACAATTTAAGTATCATTCATATATGAATATAGCATATAATAAACATAGTATATTCATATTTAAATATTAGACGATGCATTCACTTGTGAATATTAATATAGTATATTCACTTATGATGGTATATTCACTTATGAATATTAAATGATATTTTCATATGTGAATATTATATAGTATTACATGATATATAACATATGAATATTACATAGTATATTCACTTGTGAATATTAGATGATATATTCACTTATGAATATTACACAGTATATTCACATATGAATATTAAAAGGTATATTCACTTATGAATATATTCACTTATGAATATTAGAAGGTATTCACAAATATATATAATTTTTATATGTTATTCACATATGAATAACATATAGACTTGGATATTTGTTTTGTGTTTTTAATAATCATATACTGATTCAGGTGAGAAAACATATTTATATGTGAATATAACGTGGTAATTTAGTTTATGCTTTTCATCAAACAGTTGTAGTGCATACAAGTTAACTATTTTAAAAATGTTAAAAGCATGATACTTCCGATTCAAGTTATCAATTCCAAATCATCATATACTTCCGATTTCGACTTCAGATGCGACATCCTATGTCTGATCGATTTCTCATTTTGATTTTGATTTCCGAAAATCCGATTGGGAACCTGTGAGTACCGATTCCGAGTCCTTCAATGTCGACTGTGACTGCGAGTCCTGAACTCCGATTCCAATTTCATGAACAGCGAAGAAATTCCGATTCCAACTGAGTTCGTTTGTGAATC
Source organism: Lactuca virosa (assembly GCF_052849685.1). NCBI lineage: Eukaryota > Viridiplantae > Streptophyta > Magnoliopsida > Asterales > Asteraceae > Lactuca > Lactuca virosa. The sequence continues at coordinate 249,963,346 of NC_136434.1, forward strand.
TGGGAAATTTCAGTTCCAAATCCGTTATGAACTTTAACAAATGCTTGCAAGCTACAAACATTCGGAGTATTCAACAAAGAAATCGATGAATTTGGGTTGCGAATCTGTCTTGAACGGTGAACCTCCCAGCCACTAATATCGATGATTGATTAACACTGGATGACATTGATGATGGTTTAGTTGAAGAAATCTAGAGTATTGTTGAAGGTTGGATGAGAAATTTTTATGATGAACGAACTGTTATCGAATTCTCTATAGTTACGTATTTGAGATTGAAGTTTATTAATATATTTACAAGTTTGCCACCATGTCTTTTTATGCTTAGATTAAATGAGTTGCTGAGAATGATTCCCTCATTCTCAACCTTTTTTACTCTCTCTCTCTCTCTCTCTCTCTCTCTCTCTCTCTCTCTCTCTCTCTCTCTCTCTCTCTCTCTCTATATATATATATATATATATATATATATATATATATATATATATATATATATATATATATATATATATATCTTCAGAATCTCCCACATGACCTACTAAACAAAACAATACAAAAAATAAAAAAGTGTCTTGCGAAACACGGATTTTTTTACTAATTAAAATAAAGCAAAATGTATTTGTATATTAATTCCATAAATCTTTAAAATATATATATATATATATATATATATATATATATATATATATATATATATATAAAAGAGTACATAGATATAATATTATTTTACAAAAATATAATAAAATAATATAAATCAGACCAAATTGGTGATGTATCTTGCTTATGGACATTCATTAAGGGGCGGCTATGGTTTAGATAAAGTTTGAAATCCTTGTCAAATGTGTGTACTCTAGTTCCTGGTATTTGCATGGTATCTACTATCTACCTACTTTCCTTCAAAAATCTATTGTAATATTATACATCAATGTCAACATTATTTTTATTCTTGTGGATTCTACAATATTATGATTAAATATCTTTTTACGTACCGTACCGACCCAGTTGTTTTTTCATTCATTGTTTATGTAAAAAATAGACAATATATGCGATTATGTTTTAGTCTAGGGTCAAAATACACCAACAATTTTAAATAGAAGTTACATGTAAAATGTTGTAACATGATATAGTTTGTTTAAAACGGGTTAGAACAATTGTTACATTCATAGCCGATCCAAACATATTTTAAGTGCAAGACAAAAACGATCAATTGTCATATCGCCAAAAACAAAATCATGTTTAACTGATGTAACTACAGAAATGTTAAAAAAGAACCGAAAGCAGACAAAAAAATCGAAAAAGATCCAAAAATCCAAATTATTTTGAGAAACCGCTTGGTTTTTGGCCATAAAAAGCCATATGTTATGTTCAACTTGGTTTTTTTCTTTACTTATAAACATGAACCGAAATATCTAAACAACGTTATTTTATAGTTAAATTTAATAATCTAGATATGTAAAAAGTTAAAAAAACTTGTTAACTTTTAAAGTATTCATTGAGAAATATAATAATATACTTCTATATATATATATATATATATATATATATATATATATATATATATATATATATATATATATATATATATATATATATATATATATATATATATTAGGGGTGTGCGCGGTACGGTTTGGTGCGGTTTAGAGTCAAAACCGCAAACCGCACCGCATGTGCGGTTTGAAATATTTGGAAACCGCAAACCGCACCGCGAAGGTTGTAAACCGCGTTATGCGGTGCGGTGCGTTTTGATACGGTGCATGCGGTTTAGGTGCGGTTTATACCATTGCATATATATATATATATATATATATATATATATATATATATATATATATATATATATATATAATTATTTATTAAATATTTAATAGGCGTTGTTGAATATTAGAGTGCATATATGGTTTGGATTACATTGCATAATTAGTTATCGTTCTACAGGTCATCAAATATATTACAACCCTTAACAAATTATACAATGCAGTTAGAAATATATATATGCAATTTGGATCGATAATATGTAATTATATATACGTAATTTGGTTCGATTTGTCTGAGTTTCAATTCAATATATATATATATATATATATATATATATATATATATATATATATATATATATATATATATATATATATATTGGTTCGATTTGTGTGAGTTACAATGCAATATATATATATATATATATATATACACACACATTGCGGTGCGGCCGTGCGGTGCGGTTTGAACCGCGAATTTGTAAATGTAAACCACAAATCGCACCGCATAGTGCGGTTTAAAAAAATTACAAACCACTAACCGCACCGCAAACGTCGAAAACTGCATTATGCGGTGCGGTTTGGTGCGGTGTGGGCGGTTTATACGGTTTGGTGCACACCCCTAATATATATATATATATATATATATATATATATATATATATATATATATATATATATATGGTTAAATTGTTGTGAGAACTAAAAAAAGCATGAGAACTTGCGAACTACGCATTAACAGTTAAAAACTACATGCCAACAGTCATATGGACTGCGACGCATCCATCAGTAGTCATATGGATTGTGGATGCATATATGCATGCATTCATCAGCAGTGCATATATATGAACATTTTTCAAACAAAAAAAATCGTCAAATTTTTTTTTAACCTGGATATGACTTAGACGCTATATTCGTTAATATTTGTGGTTTTGATTTTGAAAAATCATGTTTGGATTAGTTGTTCACAAGTTCTCAAAAGATTTGCATATATATATATATATATATATATATATATATATATATATATATATATATATATATATATATATATATATATATATATATATAGCGCCAGCATATTCGGACTAGTCAATTTAAAGACAATGAGCGTTAAAAATGACTTTTTGATTGAAAATTATTTAGCACAAATAATCTTAACCAAAGTTATAGTATATGTCACAAGGATTCCGTACATATAAAGAACGCTGAAATCCGACTTATAACGAAGAAGTTATGACCCGTCGAAGTTTTGCGACAAAACCGGCACAGCGTCGCGTAACTTAAAAAGTTAATTTTTGATAAGCTACTTTTAGCCTTAGTAATCTAAACAAAAGTTGTAGTGGACGTCAAACCAAGAGCGTGCATACAAAGAACGTCCAAATCTGACTTCGTTTGAAGAAGTTATGATTTTTATAAGATTTGACATAGCAGTATACAACTCAAAAATCGAATTTTAGATCGGTCAATTTTTAGCCAAAATGATTGAAATGAGAATTGAAGATCTCATTAATAGGAGTTAAACGATAAGAAGACGGTCGAAAACGGAGTCCATATGTAGAAGTTATGAATTTTACACGGTCGTTAATAGTGTAATCTTCTCAGACTGTTAAATTTAAAATCGGTCAAGAATTAGCCAATGTGGTCAAAAGGAAAGTTGTAGGTATTGTCAATACCTCCGCGTGGATATAAAGAATGTAAAAAACAGAGTTTGTATGCCAAAGTTATGGTTTTTTTAAAAATTGGTTATTTTACCTGCGTCCGGCGCCACATGTCAGCACCAGGCGAAGCCTTGGTGCCTACGCAAGGCTCACGACATGGGAGGCCCCCAGACAACCTATAAATAGAGGCGCAAATCTCTCATTTCTTCACACCAAATCCATTCTTTCTCTCCCAATACCCACAAACCCTCTCTTCCATTCCCTAGCACTTCCCAAGTGTTAGAGGCGAGTCCCGGAGCGCCAGAAGACTCCGAGAAGAAGAGCTTTCGGCTCAGAAGTTCTGCCCATACACAGCCCGGCTCCTAGCTAAACCTCAGTGTTATTATAATACCTTTTAACTGCTCATGGTACGGGGAATCTGGTTTGAAGGGCAGCATAGGGTTGTTGGATTTCAGAACAACTTTAATGCCAAAATGGTTCTGCCCTCCAGTGTTTCATGTCTGGCACTTGTCTGTACATAGTAGTTGAAAAGTATTGTTTAACACTTATATAATACAAGAAAAACAATATTGCTCGTAGACTTTGAGTTAATGATAAATCTAGACTAATAATTAGCCGCAATAATTATTAGACTAAAATCTAGTAATGATTATACTAGGTTTCATCGAAGGAAAAGAAAATTCTTAGAAGCGAAGCGCTGCCCGAATTTCGAGTCGTCACTTTAACAAGTGAATGCATAGTTACTTTCATCTTACAAATAGATATGAAATATTTAATATAAATTGCATGCTATGTGTGCATATTATCTGTGTTCTTGATATCTATGTTGGATGAACCAAATATACATGTTTTATTTGATTTAAACTGTATATGTATTTTATACCTATAAAAATATTGGGTAAAGATGGGTAGATGAATGATGATAGATGAAAGATGATATTGATGGACATTGGCAACTATGGACTTAGTGTCCTATAGATGAACATTGGTAGCTGCACCACAACCTGTAGGTGTTTTTGAACTACGTGTTCACCAGATGTACTCTAAAAATCATGGCAGCTACGCCTAAAGGATAATATTGGCAGTTGTGCCTGATAGAGAACATCATAATCCTGGCAGCTGCACTTAAAGGATAATATTGACAGTTATGCCTAATAGATAACACCGGCAACTATGAACTTAGTGCCTGTTGGATAAACCTTGGCAGCGATGGACTTTGTGCCTATTCCTTAGGACAATCCTTAGGAATGAATGAATGAAGAATATATGATTCTTAGGATAGATCCTTAAGAATAAAGAAGATAACAGGGATGGAAGTTGGGTTAATTGTTTGATGATTAAACATAATAATTATATTATTGTGGGTTGAAAACCCTATGTACTTACCAGGTTTCCCAACCAGACTCACTCAGTTTATTTGTATCACATGTGTCGATACGAAGATACATTACACTGAGAGATTAAAGGAGATGTAAATCATTAGTGTAAATAAATGTAAGGTCTGTTTATGCTTATGTTTCTGTATTGACGATAACATCCAAATGTTTTAATATAAACAAAATACATTTCTTCGGAAATGCTTTGATAATATCATTATCATGTTTTCTGGGAACAAATTCCGCAATATTATTCTTCAAAAAGGATACTCTTATTTTAAAATAAGTATAAATAAAATTTTTAAAATGACCGTGAATTTGAGGATGTCACATTATACTACTTTATAATGTATATATAATAGGAAGGCCAAAGGTTTTAAGACCAAAGTCTTAAAATAAGGAGCTTAAGTCTTAACTTTTATTTTATATCTAATGGTCTAAAATCATAATCCTTGTGAACAAAAATTAACCAATCAAAATCAAATAGACATATTGTAACACAAATCACACAATATAAAAGGAGCACCATACCGGTTACTTTAATTTTCAAAACCACTTGGTTTTTTTTTCTTTAAACTCCTCCTTTTTCTAATTAAGAAATAATACGTACACAACCAACTATTTTACATCGACACTACCACCAGTGCAACTACGTCGAATCCCTAATATCACAGCCAAACAATCCTCTCAAACACCTCAACCGTTCCACTAACACTACCTACATCGTTGCACTACCAACTATGCCACCTCTACCTTCACTACCACTTTGTTCCACCAAACCCTCGATTTATAATCGCCACCGCCTCCTTCTACCAACAAAAACTCATGTTATCTCCTCATTCACTCTCTTTCTTGATCTCTCTAGAATGGTCGGACATAGCATCCATGTGTGTTGATTTCATGGGTTTGTATCCAAATCTATACCCAAATTTGTAACGTGACACGGTTTTTTTCAATTTATTTTATTTGTAGATTTTGATATGTGAAGGTTTGGTTTGAATTTGTTCTTCATTGTTTATTTCCTTCACCAACGATCTTCACCTAAACAACATTACCACACCAGTCACCAGCATCTATCGTCACCTAAATTTTTTTTTTTTGTAGATTTATATATATGTAGATAGGTTTTTCTTCAATTTTTTTAACCCAGTTCCATTTCTTATCTTTTCTAACTGCTCATGTTTTCTTTGACTGGAGCTTGTACAAGAACTAAAACAAATAATGATGTGTTTGGTGTTTGGATAGGAAGAAAACCCAAATCGATTGTAGCTTTGGAAGGAATATATATATATATATATATATATATATATATATATATATATATATATATATATATATATGTTTGGATAGGAAGAAAACCCAAATCGATTGTAGCTTTGGAAGGAATATATATATATATATATATATATATATATATATATATATATATATATATATATATATATTGTTTGTTTTTTCGTTAATGATATTCAAGTTCATTTATGTTTTTGATATGCAGTTTTTAATATGTTATGTATGTTTAAAATATTTGTTCATGCGTCTATTCTAGTGTTGTGCATGTATATTTGTTCATGTGTTTTTTATGTATGTATACACTAATTATGTAAGAATTTATTTAAAAAAACCAACGGCTACCATTCGGCATTCACAAATCACTTGACTTCCACTAACAACCGTTGGATCTAACGTCCCCGACATGTTTCCTTTCCTTTTCAGTGTGTATTGCCGCCTCCATCACTGTTGGCTCTTTATCTCACAGTTTCTGGACAGGTTTTCGGATTGTAAGTATGATGAATTTTGGTTTTTTTTTTCTCTCGGGTTTAGATACTAAGGAAGACAGATCTTGGTGTTTCTGTTCACCACCACTAACAAATATCTTATTGATTCCAAACTTGAGAAAAAGTAAGTCTTCCAACAACAACATTAATCAGATCATGTAGGTCAATTGGAACAATAATGGTTTTGGATTTTTTTATATTGTTTGTTTTTGGTTTTTCTATCAGTAACATAAAAGATTTGGTTGCACGATTGTGTAAATGTGTAGATCTCCAAAGGTACTTTGTAGAAAATATTGAGAGTCCAAAAGAAGATATAAAATAATGTAGATGCTTGATTATTTTCAGTTTTGTTTAATGTGTGTTTGTGTGTATGCATATGTCAAAACATGGTCATGTATGTAACTATTTGAATTTTGTGTTTTTTAGTTAAAATATAAAATTATTCCGAAAGGTACCACCAATGATACCATATGTTCCTATTTTAATTTGAGAACTATAATTTGCAAAGTTTAAATAATTTGATGAATGGTTGTAAATATGCATGACATCTCTTTTACATTTTGGAATGTTCAAAATGATTCGTTTTTGGTTTTGTAATATATTTTAGATGGAAACAAATTGGTGATTTACTTGATACTTTTGGTTATATTTTAAAAAAAATTGATTCTAAAGTATTCAAATTTTGTTATAATTATATGATATTATATGGCTAAAAAATTGTTAACTGTTTTTGATTATTTGTATACGTTCTAAAATATTTATATTATTTGTTAATCGTGTTTAGGTAAATATCTTATAAAAAAATATGTTAAATGTTATATATATATATATATATATATATATATATATATATATATATATATATATATATATATATATATCTGTGTGTGTTCAAGTTCATTTGAGACCATGCTAATTTTGTGAAACCGTGAGACCAAATCTAAAAATAATTTTAAAATGCAAAATAAAAGAAAAAATCCGAAAATTCTTTTTTTAATTATTATTTTGATCACTTTAATTACCTAAATAAAATTAAAAAAAAATTACATTTTTTTTAAAAAATACGTGAAATATTCTAATAGAATATTACACAATAAATATTCTAATATGATTTTTAGAATGTTATAATATTCTACCAGATTTGTCAGATATGTAAAATATTCTAATATTCTACTATAATATGTAAAAAAAAGTATTTTATTATTATTATTTTTATATTTTTTGGTATTTTTTTTAATTTTTTTTGGAAAATATAAATGACGAAAATAATATTTGAAAAAAAAATTTCAAAATTTTTTAATTATTTTGCATTTTAAAAATATTTTTTTTTATCTACAAAATAAGTGATTAGGATTGCGTCACGGTCTCACAAATTTAAGCTGTCTCACATTAACCTAACCATATATATATATATATATATATATATATATATATATATATATATATATATATATATATATATATATATATATATATATATATATATACATACTAGTTTATAACCCGTGAGAACCACGGTTATAAAACTAATTAAACTTTCATATCAAAAAATCAAAATTATTAATTAATTATGTTAAATAAACTATTACTTAAGAGATATTTTCTTAGTTATATAAAATTATAATTCTTGATTTAAATAAATACGTGAAGTTATATCATCTTATAATATGTATTAATTTTTTTTTATTTTTCAATCTAATGTTATTAATTTAATATAATTAGAGTGAGAAAATTTGAAATTTAAAATGAAGAATCATTTATTAATTTAATGCAATTGGAGGAGGAAAATTTAAAATTTAAAATTTGAAATGGATAATCAATTATTAATTTAATGTAATTAGAGTGGAAATTTAAAATTTGAAATTTGAAATGGATAATTAATAGGTTGACAAGTTGCATTATAAGTTATATATAACATTAATGAGGAGTTCAAATTGTACGACATTTGTTAATACGAGATTAAACCTATTCTTTTATTAGAATAGATATATATATATATATATATATATATATATATATATATATATATATATATATATATATAGTAGTTTATAACTCGTGAGAACCACGGTTATAAAATTAATTAAATTTTCATAGTAAAAACTTAAAATTATTAATCAATTACATCAAATAAATTATTAATTAAGACATATTTTTTAGTTATATAAAATTATAATCGTTGATTTAAATAAATACATTAAATTATATCACCTTATAATATATATTAATTTTATTTTATTTTTTATTCTAATGTTATTAATTTAATGAAATGAAGAATAAATTATCAATTATTAATTTAATGTAATTAGACTGAGAAATTTAAAATTTAAAATTTAAAAAGGAGAATTAATAGGTTGACATGTGGCATATGATATTAATGAGGATTTCTAATATTGCGACATTTGTCAATAGGAGAATAATCTTATTTATTTATTAGAATATATATATATACTAGGTGTGAGACCCGTGTATTACACGGGTTTATTAGAAGAGCCAAAAGTAAATGTGTGAGCAAAAAAATACCATTCATATAAGTTTTCGTAACCATAAGTACCATGTTCATAAAAAAATAAGTAACGACTGATCAATAACCTTTGGTAAACTACATTGACCATTCATGTAATTTGGTCTTAATTAATCTATACTAATAAAATTTATTAACGTGAATTTACAAATAGAATGCACTATCTACATTAATATACACTAGCCGCTTACCCGCGCCAAGCGCCGGGTGCGAATAGTTTTTTCAGAAATTACTTTGTAGAGGCGGCGATTAGTTCTTTTGCACAAATAGTTTACTACGTCTAAACAATTATCAATGAGAGTCATGCTGGCATAAACGAAATCCGTAAGAACTAAAAATGAAAAAGTTGGGACTCTTTATTGATGCAGACAAACACATGATTGATTGTGCACTATTAATCGTGCAACACTTCTTTATACACAACATTTGATGTATAGACTTCACTTCCGTTGAATTGTTCGTCAAGCTTCACTAAAACTTTTTTATTGGAACGTGATATCCCTCTAGATAATGCCACATAAAGTTGGCCATGCGAGAAAATCGATTCTGGTAGATAAATACCTACATTTGGAATTGTTTGTCCCTGAGCTTTGTTGATCGTCATTGCGAAACATAATCGAATTGGAAATTGTTTTCTCTTCAGATTGAACGAGAACATGTAATCTTCAGACGGAGTTAGAAGAATATTTGGCAAAAATACCCTCTTCCCAGCATGTTGACCAACTGCTATTTCGGCATCAATGACATTGTGCTGAAAACTTTACATATCAATCGAGTGCCGTTACACAATCCATTGATGGATCGAGACTTCGTAACAGTATTACCGGGCATCCAACTTTCAGTCTTAGGTAATGAGGGGGCAAACCACTAACACCGAGAGTGTTCAAGAATTCCACGGGATAGAAGTTATTTATATCGTCTATGGCTTCATCAAAGCTATAGTAAATTATATCTTCTCCATGGAATCGACCAATCAAATAATCATTAAACTCATCGATAGTTTACTATATCTAAACAGTTATTGATATGATTCATACTAATATAAACGAAATCAATAAGAATTAAAAATCAAAAGTTAAGATTTTCTACAAATATACATGAACACATGATTAATTTTGCATCATCAGGCGGCACAAAATATGAAATGTGCGCGATGCGACGACGACAAATAGTTTTATTCGTTGATTTGTTTACAATGATGATTTGTTTTCTTTCGACGTATTATTTTGAGATAAAAATAAAAAACACACTCCTAAAATAGATTTTTAAAGAAATGTCTTGGATCATTATATTCAAGTATTTAACTACTCAATTGTTATTTGTTTTCAAAATTACCATGAAGTGCATCTCATTCATATAATAACAATTTTATATATGTAGGTGATTGAACTAAATAAAATCATAAAACAATTATAGCTTTAAAAGATATTATAAGTGATTTAATAATTCTAATAATAATTTTCCTTGAATTTTCATTAATCACTTAATAAGGAACCTTGTCGGTTGTCGTTTTTGTTTACAAAGCCAAAAGACCTGCACCAAAACTTTCATACAAATCATCCATCAATAATTTAACATAACAATCATATCCACCAAGATTAGACCAAAATTTATATATTTTACTTATTCTTTTTAACAAATGAAGATAACATAAAGGACTGAATTTGTAAAAGATAATATAAATTACATACATAAAAAGGGAATATATCAAAAGCACATGCCAAAACCCTTAAAATAATTCAAAATTCATACTACATACACCATAACATGTATATTGAATTAACAATGTCTTTCCAACTATAATGTAATTGTAAGAATGTAATAAAGTTTAGACAACCAAAGAGAATTGTTTCAATGTTTGTATCGCATTTATGGAAACATTGCATTAATCCCACGTATTAAGCTAGCTAATTCATAACACAAAACTTCGTCTATAATTCTAAAATTTAATATTTTTTAGTAAATTACAAAATTGGCCCTTGTGGGATTTATGTTAAATGTTATGATTTTTTCTAAAACAATTATTTGTTGCATCGAAACATAAGGATTAAATCAAAAAAATTACATATCAAAAAGATTGTTTTTGTAATTTAATTGTCCTTTTTCTAGCAAAATCATGCATAAGCACAAATTACGTCAAAATAATGGGGATTGAATAACCCTGTTGGTCTTTTTTGTTACTATTGTTCTTGGGAAGTATATTTAGCTCATTTTTGTCAACATACAACTCAAGTGGGAGTGGATACTCCTGCAATATAAACACCAATCAAAACGACCATCAACACACTACAAAATTTAAAAACATCGATGAATTAGAGAAATAATATAAGATGTTGTTTTGAAATAATCTTGACTTATCTATTTGTGTTGACCAAATATGTAATCAATCCATGAACACGCCTATATGGAAAACCAAAGAGGAAGAACTTATTGGCAAATGATTCAGCCATTTATGGGAAACTGCTGCCATTGGACTTGGATTTCTGATTTTAGTTGCCGTTCCATTAGACTTTGTTCAATTAGGTAACTTAATTCAAGTTAGCCTATTTGGTCTTTAACACCTACATCAATTTGTCTGAATTCAATTTCTCCAAAAACCGTGTTCACCACCACATAGCATAAATGTTAATAAGAATTACCTTATCATGGCACCATGGTTTAGGTAGTTCCCGCTTAGTTGTTTCAAATGACAATTCAATATAACCTACACCTTGTTAAAGAATCATTAAAAAGAAATGGAAAAAAGCCCAAAGTTATGTATTGAACACTGGGAAAAAGTCCATCTATACCCCTATGGCCCTATCTTTATCTTCCTTCCCTAGATAAAAATTTCTAAAAAACCTAGAACAACTTCTTCATCAGAGTTAATCATTGGGAAAAAGATTAATTGAAGCATTAATAAATAAAACCAAGAAATCAAAAACATTAACTGATTAGATAAACGAATGAGTCACACAGGAAGAGAACACATAAAGAAATGAAATCCTGAAACCGAAAAATTAGAACAACAGTTACATTAATTTTTACATTACCTTTTGAGATATGGGTGCTTTGTTGAAAATCAGTATCAATTTATCAAATACCGTCCTCCTTTTCCATAAATCTCAAGTAGCAAACAAAAACCCTTGATTTATGCAACCAGATAAAATCGAGACAGAGATAGAGGAGAATTACAGATTTACCTTTTTGCCTTCATGATGAAATCAGAAGAGCACAGATCAGGCATCTTCCATAATGGCGGAGGACAAAGCTGGAGTGTGTCATTGGGCGCAGTGGCAGGGCGGTGCTAGAGAGTGTGTTGCTTATTTGGAGGCGGCGTGTATTTTCTGGGTTAGTGTTTCTGGGCTAGAGTGTGTGTTGCTAAAAGTTGGAGTTTGTTAATCGGTTAGAATGACTATTTAAAAAATTCTTCACTTAAAAAAAACTTTTGTATTGAAATTTTAAAAAGGTATTCATGATGCTTTTCATTTAACATATTCTTAATTATTTAACACAATAACGTAACATATTTAAAATTTTAATGTTGTTTCTTATAGCATTTCAACTGGATATTTTTAAAATATCAAATATTAATAATAAACTTCAAATAACGTAACACAATACAATTGACCTGTGCATAATTTAGTCCCAAACAATCAAAAGAAGTTTTGATGTTCTTAAAATGTAAGTGTTCAAAAAATAACAGACCTTATGTGTCTTTTATAATGTTTTCCTTCCTTTTATACCAACACCTTGAGAAGCCCCAACTCCGGTCCCAACCATCATAGAAGTTGCCAGAAAATGGTCCATGTGTCAAAAATACATTCCAAAACAGTCTCGGTGGCAGAAAATGATTACATAAATGGTCCCTGTGAGTGAAATACATATGCAGTCACATAACATGATTTTTTTACAGGACATGTCATTATGGGAGAAAAACAATCACAAAAAACGGTCCCAAAATAAATACATATATCTGAATAAAATTTGATAGGGTTTTCCCATGACAAATCCTACCCTTGTACTTTTTTAACATGAGGGTAAAATAGTCTTTTGTTTTGAGACGGTGCATTCGGTATGAAAAATAAAAACAAAATTTACATCAACATAAATCATTACCTATTCAAAACACTTTATCGATTCAGTACTTAAGGGGACACCAAAAGTTATGTTCTTGGAGTGGCCACTGAGTGTAGATACAATTTCCCCTGAAGATCGATTAAAGACTACAACATTCATATCAACTCCACCAGTAGCAATAAGATCCTGAGATGTGTAAAACATATCTTTCTTAAAAAACCAAAGTAAAAAGATCAAGAATGAATGTGGAAATGTAGTTGGAATTACAAAATATGTACCTTTGATTGATGGATGTCAATAGATAAAATTCCAGCTTTGTTTGTTTTGTGAAGAGGGTAACTGTTGAGCTGTGTATACCTCTCAGTAGCATCCAATGGAACCAATGTGGGAGGAATCTTGAAAAAAAAATGCAAAAATGATATTTCAGTTTTTAAAAATGTCAACTTGTTTCCATTTGGCAAACAAACATGCCATACAATGGAATCTTGAATTCCAATTGGGTCGGAATGCAAAAATCAAACAAGCCATGGAATGGAATCTTGAATTCCAGTTCTTTCGGAATCCATGATACCTGTCTTTTCTTCCTTTGCTGTGAAAGTGCAGCCTTGCAGTCTGTTAATTCGGTTATGATACTGGAAGAAATTCCAGGGCGAAATTTCTTACCATCAGGACCAAACTCATCATCCTCAGTAGCAGCTGTTAAAACAAAAACGTTGAAAGAAATATAAGTCACAAAAGAACAAAATCAAGAAAGATTACAGACCTCTCAAATGAAGAACAGAAAACAAGAACCTCTTTTCCCATTGCTTATAGCATAATCATTTGATGAGACTGCTGTTGTTGCTGGCATTGGTGCTTGTCTTTCTAAACCTGACAACATTGTCTTTGCTTCATCAAGTTCTTTCTTTAATCTTGCAATCACCCGCCAAGCTGAATCATGCTGACATTACAGAAATAATATAAACATGAGCTTGGAAAATGAACAATTTGAAGAATGGAAGATAAAACAAGGTTTGAAATTGTGAACAAGTAAGTTGTTTGTGGTACCTGGTATAAACAATGACTAAGCTCTTGCCTTTGTTGCTCTGATGCAAAAGCAGATAACACCAAAGCATCCCATTCCTTAAGTAAAAGGAGTAGCAAACATATGAGAGTTAAGTTTATAACCTTAATTTAGATGATTAAGAACAAGATTGCCCAAACTAACAGACCACAACAAAGTTGTTAACAGTCTGAAGGCATAAGAAAACTAACATCATAATCCAGAAATAATCAATTTTTCCCTCTGAATTAGAATAGCAAAATACTCTGAACAAAAACATGCCATCAACACAAACTCTAAACTTAAGCAACAACTCATCAACACCCAAAAGGGCGATTTACACAAAATTAATATTTGGAATAAAAATACCCTTGTCTGACAAGAAATTATGAAAAATGTGATCGACTTTTGCATGCCTGAATGGTTCGTAGTCGCTGCCGACGGAGTTACAGATTGGAGCGGAGATTACGACAGAGTCGCTGCCGACGACGTAGGCGGAAGCTTATCAGGTGACGTGGATCAGGTATTTGCGCAAAGGAGGTAGTGGTGGACGCTCCCCACCATATACTCAGTCGATTGTCGTCTATTTTGGCAAAGGAGCTTCTCAATAGCCAGCGGGTCACCGTCGTGCGCACTGAAGAGATCTGTCTCACCATAAGCGTATGAACACCAAGCCGTGTATCTATACTATGTGATTATAAGCTTAATATTATTGTACATGAGGTAATAGGTATTGTACCTCTTAATTTTCAAGAAATGGGCAATATCCTTAATAATATAGTAAAGATAAAGATATACATTAACTAATATATTAATGGAAAGAGAAATTCACAAATAGAAAGTTATTATGTGCATTAATTAATCTATTAATAAAATTAATTAATATGAGGTGACATTTAATAAGTGGAATTTGAATAAAAAAGAAAAAAAACTATAAAAATGACAAGTGGATATTAGATAATTCAAAAAATCTAGAAAATAACAAGTGTCTAAATGAAGGAGAATAAGACATTTGGCAAAATCATTATTATTTATTATATATATATATATATATATATATATATATATATATATATATATATATATATATATATATATATATATATATATATTCTTAAATACTATTTTGAATACAGGATTGTGATTACTTAAAAAAAATATAAATTAGTTTTTATTTAAAAACAAATTACGAAATAATAAAAAGTTTTATCAAAATTTTTTCTCTTAGTTACTAAATATTCAACTTTAACTTGATCGCGATAATTTATATTGGCAAAAGAAAAAATTAAATAATATATAATATTATTAGGAATAAAAAATTATATTTTAATAAAACAAAGTTCAAATAAAATTATGAATAAAATATATTTTTAAATTAAACATTTTTCTAAAAACTACATACCAGATTTTTTTGGAAACGGCAAATGATTAAACGGAAGCATACTCGTATATTTCAACGAGCACCCCGGGTTCGAGCTCATTTACAGGGCAAACCCAGCCCCCATAGGGGTTTCCAGGGAAAATTTCCCCACATGTGGCACAAGTTTAAGAGGCACTTAAATTGGGTTTTGCAAGGATTGAACTCCCAATCTCTGACCCCACGTGGGTATTAAACCCGGTACCTCTTCCCAGCTAGGCTGGAAGTCATTGGTTACTATATACCAGATGTTCTATAGTCTTTTATCTCAAAATATTTTATACCATAAATTATAATAACATGGGTTTAGATTGCTTTAGGTGTTCTATGCACATAGAGTGTATGAATATGACAAAGGGTTTATGGGTCGGAACAAAGGCTAGACAAAATCTTAGACAAAATCTGTATTTTACAATGAAAAATATAGTCTCCCTTAGGGGTGTCATAAAAAACCAAAACCGAATAACCAAACCGAACAAAATGACGTTTGGTTTATTTGGTACGGGTTATTTGGTTTTCGGTTAATTTGGTTTGGTTAACCGGATAAGAACATCTTATTCGGTTTGGTTTTTATGTATCAACATTTTATATATAAATTTATTGATTAGTTACTAAGATTTTCATGACTTTTTTAGGTATTAACCATTATAAAGTTATAATTGTTTTATATTTTATATTAAAAAGCAAACACAAATTAACCAAATAACATTTAGTCGTTTCTTTCATTTTCATATACGATTAAAATTATATTAACCTATCTCTACAACTTGAATATAATATTTTATATATTAATGTAGTTTCTTTGTTTGGTAATAGTCTAGTAAGTTTTTTTTTCTTTTAGTTTAATATTTATTTTTACGTTTTGAATTTTATTCGGTTTAACCGTTAAACCGAACCGAATAATCCATAACCGAATAAACCAAACCTTATTTGGTTTGGTTATGGTTAGATTTAAAATGTAAAAAAACCGATAAAATCGAACCGTTTTAACCGAAAACCTGAAAACCAAACCGAATAACACCCGTAGTCTCCCTTGTGTTTTCGAATTCTAATTGGTTCATTATAATTGGTTCATACACTTTTATTTATTAACAATGTACAACACCTGACGTATATGTACAACTTATTATGCCTTCTAATATCATATGTATGATTTGATTTGTGGGTGGTTCCCGGTTATATCGTTGAAGATAAAAGAATTTTGTATGAATGGAATAATAAAATCAAACTATAAGAGCACACGATTGTAAATATATTTCAAACAAAGGTGCATAAAATGGTATTTAGAACTAAAAATCTAAAATGGATACATTAATGAAACCGAAAACATGTTTTAAGAACAAAAAAAAAATATCTTTTCGATTTGTTTTTAATTTTATACAAAATATGAACCAAACCGTGTTGAGTCTTAATGACATTTGTGAAGCATTGTATTGAATACATACTATACTATAAGGATCATAAAAAATTATTTTGATAACATATCTAAATTGTTGTACAAATACTGAATTTTAAAACTAACTTTTATTTTTGATTTAATAATTTATTTGGTTTATTATTAAATCGAAAATATAATGTTTTTATCATTAAAAAGTTACAAATAGTATTAAATATGGCTAAATCTAGGATTACGATATCAAAAATAAATTTTTTTATAATAATTGAACGATAGGATTACCATCTAGAATTACCAGATAGGATTACCATTTTGAATTACCAGTTGTATATATGGAAACAAAAAAATATATTCACATTGTATTTATTACTTATCGTTTATTTTTGTGTTCTTTTGAATTTAATCATTAATCAAACTTGTAAAGACAAATTAAAAATGTATAAAAAAATTTATATATTTTTAAAAAAAAATGTAAACAAGTTCATTAAATGTGAATATTATTAACATAGATAATGTATAAAACTATTTTTTTTAATAGGATTAATAGATACGCCGACCGAAATTCGAAAACTGGTTTCAAGTTATTTAATGGTTTATTGAAAACCATATAACTCGAAAACGAATAAAACTTCTAAAAATAAAAAAATAAACTCGAAAATTGACACATGTGTTTGAGTTAGAGGAATTCTAATTAGCATTTGCCATTTGGAGCAAAATGTAAAAAAATTTCTATAACTAAAAAAAAATGAACTAAAAGTCATTGACACTGGTTTCGAATTCCGATTAACCTATACAATAACCTTATTAAAAAAATAATTTAATACTTAATATCTGTTATACATACTCACATTTAACAAAGTTGTTTTATATTTTTTATACAAAAAAAATTATAAAAAGCTTTAAAAATATATATAAAAACCAAAATATAAAAAAAAACATTAAAAAGTATATATTCGAAAAAAACATCAAAAAAAATTATTAACAAAAAACGTCAAAAAAATGTAAGCGGTAAAAAACATATTATAGAAATGGTCCCTGTGGTTTGGTCGAATTCTCAATTTTGGTACTTAAGTTTAAAATTTGATAGGTTACATCTATGTGGTTTGTGAATATCACATTGTAGGTCCTTCCTCCATATAAAATGACCAAGTTACAATTTCTTTATTTTTTCTTTTTCTTTTAACATTTTATTATTATTATTATTATCGTCGTCGTCGTCGTCGTCGTCGTGGTTGTTGTTGTTGTTGTTTGTGACAACCCGAAACTCCTATTTTGTATAAACTATTCAATTCAATCAATGTTAGACCCGTTTCTGCTACCTTTTAGCACTGTTTAAGGTCTGTTTGAGTGTTCTAAGCTTAAGTACAATCAAGGTTGAGATTAGGGATGAGTTAACAAAGTCGTAAAGTAGCATTTCGGGCCATACACTCCTTCAGGAGGAGTGTACGGCCGTACACCCCCTCATGGCCGCACACTCAAGGTGGTGGGTCACCCACCCATATATATATATATATATATATATATATATATATATATATATATATATATATATATATATATATATATATATATATATATATATATATATATATATATATATATATATATGTAGACCTCACTTCCTTCATTTCTTTCTTCCCTTGGCTGCACACCACTCCATTTTCTCTCAAGTTTCTTCAACCGTGAACCCTCCAAGGCTTCAAAAACGTAAGTATTCCATCCTTTAGCTTGTTATACTTGAAAGACCCCTTGATTTAAGCCTTGATTCTTCAAGTTTCAACATGTTCTTCATCCTTTGAAGGAGTACGGCCGTACACCTTCATAAGGTTGGCCGTACACACCTTAAAGGCCCTCCAAAGTGAGAGTTTAGCCCCTATCATCTAGTTGGACATGCTAAACCTTTGATCCTAGCCTTGATTCACCTTAAAATCAACCAATTTAGCATGAACATGAAGGGTGTACGGCCGCACACCCCTTGTACGGCCGTACACACCCCATAGGGACGTAAACCCACTTTGATGATCATTATCGGCCTTAAACTGGCATTACAACTAAGCATGGGACCTAGAACACTTCCTTGATGCTTCTTAGGACCTTGAAAACATCTCAAAGGCACACTTCTTCATGAGTGTACGGTCGTACACTCATGGGCCGTACACCCATGGCCGTACACACCCTTAGTGTGGCCGCACACCTCCCTCATTCAATCACATATGATTTTAACACTTAGTTCAAGTGTTTCCAAGTCCCTAGAGTGGTTTCCTATCATGTCTAGTAGTGAAATACCCTAATTTGATTCTTATATGTGTTATTACATGCTAAATAGGATCCATTTGTGTTCAAGACTTCACTTGACACTCAGCACCTCATATCGGTCTTTCATACAAACCACTCACTCGAGGTGAGTTCATACCCCTATGCTTTTATGATTTTTAATGTTTTCAGGGGGGGGGGCATACAATCCAAACACAAATGATTTTGTGAAACAAAAACAAAAGGATTTCAACGAGTTTAAAACCTATGCAATTGATACAGTTAAATGATTTCCCACATTTTATGAAACTTTTAGACATTTTATCCCTTTTGTACTATGCTGAGCATAAGGGACGCTTTCAACTTGAAAACATAATTGCATAGTTATCAGAACAATTTACAAATCAAGTACAAAACATTTCAAACAAACTATAGTGGGTATAGTTTGGGGATTTCAATACATAGCTTTTATCGATTCAGATTTCATTCATGAGTAAACATATAAACTATGACCGATTTAGTTTATGATATACATTACTACAAGAGTACAACATTTAATAATTATTTAAGTATAATTATTACCTTATACAGTATACACACGGAGTTCAATACAGTAGATCACTATAGAACTACACGTAAACTAGTTAATACAAAATTGTGAGACTCTACTTCAAAACTGTACCCTTTGGTGTACTGAATTAAATCCTATCATAGTATAACCAGAGTCTCTTGGAGGGAGAGCGTGAGATTTGTGAATAGATCTATTCGGGATTGATAATCCCACACCTAAACTGCTAACTACAGTTAGGTAGGCATGCCTGGGGTGACAAATGTCATTTAACCAACACTTGAAGAACGTTGTAAAGGTCACTAGGTCATATCAAGCATGGTTATACGACTCACAATAAGTATAAACTAACCTTTGTTTACGAGATTTCATTCTTCATTAGTTTTATTTTAATTAATAGAACTATTATACACTACATTTGGGGATTTCAGAAATACAACACATGGTTTTATTTAATAAAACTACTATACATAATGGTGGTAGCCAGGGTTTTCAAACATAACATTTCATACAGTGGTTTTTCATACATAATTCATCATACTATACATTCGAGTAGTAACCAAGCATGCAGACTAATATGTTTTATACTACAAAGGATACCGTAACAAACATTCCTAGAAGGAACTGGCAAGATCATGCTTTTACTAAAGAAAATATTGGATTTTCTTGGAAACATACGAACATTTTTACAAGATTCATCAACAAGTTTTCACTACAAAACATCGCTTATGAACTCACTAGCTTTATGCTGATACTCTTTCACAACTGCTTGTATTCTCAGGAAATCAGTAGACAGGTACCTCCTGGAGTTTTGAGAAGACGGAGCAATTAAAGTCACGTCTTTATATTTTGCTTATACTTTTGATGTATACAAACAAGACTTAAACAGATGTAAACCTTTTTCATATATGTATTCAATGTAATGGTTGTGTTTACTATGATTGCTATGATACAATTGTTGTGATACTACACATGACGTCATCCACCCCCGAACGTTTCCGCCGTTCCGGTTTGAGGCCGTCGTCGTCGGTTGCTATGGTAGCTCTTCCAAGCTCAAAGCCTCATTTAAGGTTATAGCTAACTCCTAAATTGACACACACACAAACACTATGATGTGAAAAGGGTAAAATGGTCGTTTCACCCTCCCTCAAGGACATTGTATTTTGTATGAAAATTTTACCTGTCCGGGGATATTTGGACGATGTGCCCTGCTGCCAGTTGCTATGAGTATATGTTTTGCTGAATAAGAGAGTTTAGTTCCATATAATTGTATCACTTCCACTTCATTAGGGCCCACAATTCTACCCTCTCCTTCAAAAAGTTTGACTCCTACATTTGAGAGTAGGCGTTTGTATATCCCGTTTAGCCTCCCTATTTCATCAGTCTGCAATATATCATATAAATAAATGAGTTTTGGTCAAAATTTATCATTTTGATAATACCACACTTCACTATCATATGCTATTTATGTCAAGTTGAGAACTGAAAAAAAGAAGTTGATACAAGCATCAAAGTTGTCATCAAAGAGGGGTAAGGGTAAATAGGTAAATACTACGTGGATACACAAAACAGTGAAAACAGATAGAAGAAATAAAGCAAAAAGTGGATACTCCCTTGAAGAACAAAAGCCTCACTTCATTTGGGAAAACAACAAAGTCAAATGTCAAAGACTCACTCCAAGAATGTCCATGGCCTAAAAAAATTCATAAGTTCTCACTATACTACATAAAGATAGAAATTTTCTACTACAGATGAAAAAGGTATAACAAATTTCAAAGTCAAAACTCAGCAGAAGGTAAAAATTACCTTGCCGACCCTTGTATTGATCCCATGGAATCCTATAACATCCATTCGATGATATTATTATTATATAAAATCTGAAACAAAAGATGTTAACAACAAAGCCCCATTTATTAGAATTTAAACCATATATACGATCAATAAACAAAGGTTTGCATGGCTTGTCCTTCTAATTTGAGGTAAACCATTCATGGTTTTGGTTTGAATAAAGCCACATGTTACTTGAATGCTTCCCCTATGAAGCGCTATCAATTAGTTTAAATTTTAAAGGAGAAACTTGAAAATTGTTTTACAACATGATAGAAGGTCTTACGTAGGAACGACCAATGGAATAGAGTATGACCAAACACAGTTAAACTTTGACTGGATGTATACAGCTAGTATATATATATATATATATATATATATATATATATATATATATATATATATATATATATATATATATATAATATAAAAGAAAAAACAAAAATATAAAAGTAATGGTAAAATGGTCATTTTAAATGGACTAAGGATGTGAAGTGCAATTTCTTTAAACCACAAATTTTCAAATATTGGATTGAAAATACGAATCTGACCAAACCACAGAGACCAAAATTGTAATTTACTTGTTTTGCTACCATTCAAAGAGGAGAATAAGAGAACATAAGTATAGACATTTGAAATGACAATTTAAAAAACAAATTACATCTCTACTTTCTATCATATTTTCTGTAAAATAAGTATAACTATTTATATTTATTTATATTTGTTATATGAGAAAATGACTTACCAGGGTAATCATTTTTGTCGCGTTGTTTACATTTACACAATTTTTTTTGTACACATTTGACCATTTAATTTGTTATATGTGTTCACGTATTACCATTGTCAGCTGCTACAACCGATGACAATGGTAATATGTGAACACGTTTAACAAATTAAATGGTCAAATGCGTAAAAAAATTAAAGTTTCATAAATGTGAACAAAACGAAAAATTAATTACCATGATAAGTCATTTTCCCCCACTTTTAATAGCGATTTTATTTTTCGTATTTGTTAGTATTATTTTTTTTCAAACATTATTTTTAAAGTATCCATAATGTCCTAAATATTAACTAAATGTAATCAATTATAAACTATATTTTTTAATTAATAAATATGATTTTATTTTGTGAAATATTTTATGTAGCCTCTTATATATATTTCTTTTGTTTTTAAGCATATACAATATTTTTAAAGTAAATAGTATCTAAGAATATAATTAAATTAATTAAATATGTAACAATAAGTATGAAGGGTTTTTTAAAAAAATAAAAAAATATATATTATGTAGTGTAAAAAAAAACCCTATATAATGTAAATGTTTTAAAATTATTACAACTTTTTAATACTTTTTAATTAAAAGTTTATAAACTTTTAATTTCTTTTAATACAACGTTTTAAACTAGTCTTTAACGAAAGTATTTTAAAATGTTATAAAAAAGTATTAAATTGTCATACAAACTTTGTGAAACACTTTAAAAGTGTTGTAAAAGAAAGTTAAGAAATAATTATATGAAAGTTATGAAAAAATTGTATGAAAATGTAAAAAAAAAAGTTAAAAACTTGTAAGAAAAATTTAAAACATTTATAAGATATTTGGTTTAAAAGCACTTGTATTAAAATTATATGAAAGAATAAAAAAGTTTAAAAAAATTATAAGCAAAGTTTAATGCATTGTATTAGAAAAACCTATAAGAAAAAAATATCATCAAAATGTTGTAAGAAATTATAAAAAGTTTTCAGAAATTTATAAAAAAAATGTTTATATTTAGACAACTTTCTTTTTTATACACATTTGACCATTTAACTTGGTAATATATAAATAAATTTAACAAGTTCAATGGTCAAATGTGTACAAAAAAAGTTGCATAAACGTGAACAAGACGAAAATGTAATTATGTCAAGTCATTTTCCCTTGTTATATTTTTGTACCAATTTTTTCAAATAAAATCATTTCTATATTTTATCAAATATAATTTATTCTATGTTTCCATCAAAAAAAGTATTTAGATTTTATAGAGCCAAAATTACGTTTTTATTCTTTTGTTAATATTCTATAAAAAGTTTGGTAAATCCTTTTCAAAATGTATATTTATCGATATTAAGATATATTATTTATAGTTTTTCTACGATGAACACTAAACTATATGTTAATATATTATTTGGATTTTTTTTGAACGACAGTGTATAAATAAAAGACTAGCTAGAAGCTAGCAAAAAAAGGAACAAACCAATTAGTTCATGAGCATGAGCGGATTTTGCATCCAGCCAATAAAAGGTTTTCCTAACTTTACTGTTCCTACTAGAAAAGCAATTAAACGAAAAAGAAACAATAGAATCAAACATGAACTCCTCCTTATAACTCTTGTTCCCAAACACTTGCGCATTTTGGTATGTCCAAAGAACCCAAATCAACGAAGCATATGTGACCTCGATAGATCTACGAGCATTTGTCAACACTTGATCATCAATCCAAACATACACGTCTTCAATAGAATGAAAACTCGGAATGAGTAAATCTAACCAAGTCGCTAGCTTATTCCAAAGTTACATCGCTAAAGAACACTTTAAAAATAAATGAACCACTTCTTCGAGCACCTCCCCACAACAAGAAAAAGAGAAGACAATTCAATATCTCCAGGGTCGGCCTTATGTTTATTGAAACAAAGTTAGGGCTTAGCCCCCCCACATCTAGAGGGCCCCACAAACCAAGGAGTCCATGTAGTATATCCCTATTCCCTAATCGGCTAAGGCGCTAAACCGCTAAACTAATCGCAACACCAAAAAAACGACATTTGATCTTCTTCCTCTCCATTCTTCAATTCTATAATCTGCATACGGATTCTGTGTTTGGCTTGATCTTTTTCTTCTTCTGATTCACGATTTCACGACACAAGGCTTCTTCCAATTTCCATCTGTTCTTCGACTTCTTCCTTCTCCATTGAAGTCGTTTCTTCCTTCTCAATTGAAGTCTTCTCCATAAACGGTAATATATGACTTCTTCCAAGTTCCATGATACATCTGTTCTTCTTCTAATCTTGTTTCCATGTCATATGATTGTATTGTAGACTTGTAGTCTTGTAGTCAAATGCCATGAAATTGTTTTCAAATTTCACTGAAAAATGTATCATACCATGTATTGTCTCTATCAAACAGAGGAGTAATAGGATCATAACTCAACTATTTCTTTTTATTTAGTTTAATTATCTCTCATGTATGTTCTGTTTTGGTTCGTTAAACCCATTCAAGTTTGATTAATTACAACATGCAAAAATAAAAACTAATTTGCAAGATTAAAAAGAATTAAACCAAAAATACATTATTCAAATTTAAGAGTCGATATTATGTGGAATAAACTGTCAAGGTTTAAACCAATACATCTCAGAAGCTTTAAACCTATAAGAAATACTTATTGAATATTGGGAAAGAAAAACACAAAATTGTTATTATTAATAAAATACTCCGTCATTTATAAAATTTTTAGTTTATTATTGCCGGTCTCAAGCCCGGATAAAGGAGGAAAGTTTATAACATTAATTATACTAATTATCAAAGGGCCTCAAATTTTTGGGTTGCTTTGAGCCCCAAAACAGTTCAGCCAGCCCTGAATACCTCTATAATCAAATTAAGTGTCAGCAACAGGTTAAGCAAAAATCTCCAAATAAAAATGAGGCTCTGTTTTTTTTAATAATATTTTTGAGTTTAAAATCATGAAATCACCATATGAGTTGAGCATGAATTTCTCATTTATGGTTGGGGATTTAGGAGTTAAGGTTTTAGTGAATATATTCTATGTACTAACTTTCTGTCATGTTCTTTTTCATATCTATATAGAAAGATTATTAATTTTATTATTATTTTTTTTATATTATTAATATTATATATTTGTTCCAATTTATGATCCAATCATTAAATTTTGGTATTTTTATTTTTCAACACTACTAAATTCGTCAAAAACAAAAGATAATTTAAAAATAAAAACAAAACTTGCATAAAGCAACTATACAATGTCAATTTTCTAATTACGTGGTATTTTTCACCAAAATTTATTTATTATCATTATTGTATTATGAAATCGTTTATATTAGTTTATGAATTTATCTTTTAGTTTTTGGCTCATTTACTTTTTAGCTAAAACTTTATGTTACGTTCTCAGGAAAAAAATATAATGCGACAACAAAAAGGGAAAAATATTACGATCACAAATTTACATATAAAATGTTGCGTGAAGATTTGTTGTGTAAATAACATGAAATTAAAAAAAAAACAACAATGAACTTATATTTGTTGTACGAAAACTATTCATCGTAATGAAACTAATCACCTCAATGAAACTAACAGTCGTCACCGCACCGTACGGGTAGACCACTAGTGTGTGTATGTGTGTGTGAGTGTATATATATATATATATATATATATATATATATATATATATATAGGGTTAAGTTCATATGAGACCATAATATTTTGTGAAACATGGGGACCTATTTATGTCCCTTGATCAAAAATAATCTAAGGCTGAGATCAAAACATACAATCTGATAAGAGGCGGTGGCAATTTTGAAAATTTATCAAAGTTTAGGATTAATTCGATGACACGGAGGGGTAAAATAGGAATTGTGTACTCCAATGGATGATATATGATCAATTCACGTTCAAAAGTTTGTTCATCGTTCTCGCCCAAATTTTCTCGATCCAAATTTCCTCTCAATCTTATTCCCATCGTCTTCCAGAAAAAAATTGCATGTATCTACTTATCAAAGGGTGTAATTAGATGGAATAGTCTTGAAAAATCAGTCGATAAAACCCTAGCTTCTTGTTCGATTGGAAGGTATCAAAAACCCTAGAAATTGCAATAATCAAATAGATTTCAAGCTCTGGTACACCAATTTGAAGGTTTTTTGTCTAATCGAGCATCAATCATGGCTCGTTCTGCTAAAATTGATTCTAATTCTAGCTCTGGTTTGTGTGATGATTTGTCAGAAGTAGTTGATTCTCAATCAAAGGCTTCGGATCTAATTTTTCATACAAAAAACTTCCCCTGATGACTTAAAAGATCCAAAACATGAGAAACTTACATCTATTGCAGGTATTTTAGGTTTCAATAATTGATAAATTAGGTTTTATCTCTTTGTAATGTCTTAATAATATTGGATTTGCTTATTTGATGAATTATAGATTTGATTTTAGAAGTTGATTTGTTGATTAACGACATGACCTGGTATTAAATATGTATAATACGGGTTGATATGTTAGTATTTAAGATATTCTTATATGATTCTGATTTATATATGATTTTGATTTATATTAATCTATGGATTATCAATTTAATTTTTTGATTTGATATTTAATTGAATCTCTTGTATGTTGTAAAGCCTTTGAATGTTACTAATATTTGATGTTTGTAGTTAATTTAAGTTAGTTTTTTTCATATTCATCACAACAAAACATTAAAATGATCACAAAAATGGCTCATTCTACACAATCAGATTCTGATTATATACATGATGAAGCTCCACTTTGCAAAACATGAACATTTATAATTCCAGTAAAGTCTATATATTCTGAAATGTTTTATGTGATATGTTAATTCTTATATGAAGTATAATGTATGTTTTAGTTTAATACTATGTATATTTTGGATTGATATTTATTTTATATATTCTTGATTGTTATTATGCTATATTTTAACTATTCTAATTATTATGACGTATGTTCTAGTAAAATATTCTATATATTCTGAAATGTTATTACATGATATCTTGTTAGTCTATAAATTGAAATGTGTGTTTTAACATAAAATTATATATATTATGTTTGCTATTATGTGTTGTTGTAAAAAATCAAAACCCTAGAAAACAAAATCACCAAGCTCAATTTTCATCTATTTCTGAATCAACACGTTTTTCGTGATTATGATTTGTTTAAGATTTCATCACGATAAACACTAAATCGGTCATCGAAATGCTTCATTCTATAGATTCATATTCGGATTATACACCTGATCATTCTCCAATTCACAAAACAGGTATTGATTTATTCTATATTTCAACTATAACTTGGTAATAAAATTATTCCGATTTACGTAGTTAGGGTTTATGATATAGTTATTCTGATTTATAAATCAACAACAATTCAAGCATTTGTATTCTACATGCTCTTGAGTTATCCTTGATTTTGATTCTCATTATTCAACGATTATGATTTATGAAGCATTTTTTATGAAATTATGTACTCTAGCTACATTTAACAATGAATTTATAACATCATATAATTTTTTTCTAGATTTTCTAAGATGTTACAGGTGTTTGGACTATAATTTAATCTGATATGTTATTGTTATTTTTCTTATTAGTTGAATATTCTAGAAAAAGTTTAATAAATTGATGCTTCATAAGTTGATACTCTACGTATTCTGATATGATTTCATATGTCAGTTCATAACTTTATTTTATTATATGATATAGTGTTTTATAACATTGCAGTCTAATTGTTTACGATTTCTTTAGAGTTTATGATATAAGTTTACTGTATATAGGTTTAGATATGAATTTTAAAAATTTCTAAGATGTTACAGGTGTCTGAACTGTGACAACCCGAACCTTTTTCAGTCAACGAAAGTCAATTTCCGTTAAATAAATTTTCGAATTTTGTTTATTTTGTCAAAACTTGTAAGGGTTGAGAACAACTTAGATCGTATATAAATTAAATTTATATAAGTGTCGGGTCTAAAATCGTGCGAAAAATCAAGTTTTTCTTCGAAAATCGACCAAGTCTCGTACAACCTGGTGTTTACGGCCGCAATCGTGTTCACGGCCGTAAACCGATCACAGCTGGGTGGACCCCACCACCGACCATGAACCCAGCCTATATATATATATATATATATATATATATATATATATATATATATATATATGTTCTTACCATCATTTATACTTTTCTAGCCGAAAACCTACTTTCTCTCTCTAAAATCATCAACCAAAAACTCAAGTTTTCTCTTCATCTACCACTCAAATCCACCTTAGAACTTGTTTTGGAGCATCAAACATTCATACTTTCATCAAATCAAGCATACTTTGTTCTTGAGTTCACGGCCTTAAACCCTTCAAATCTTCATATTTCACCAAGAACACCAAGAACAGGTCGTGAACCATTCAAGGACCGTAAACCCTTCAAAGGCAGTAAACCGTTCACGGTCGTAATCCCTTCACAATCGCAATCAGCCCTACATCGTGAATCTTGGCTGCAAACCCACTTTTCCTCCTCGATCGAGCCTCGGTAACATTCCTCAACCAAAAACAGGTGTTTTATAACACTTTAACTAATGGATTTACTAATTTAAATGCAAATATGTGTTTAATTATTATTAGGATTCCGTTAACTTCGCATAAAACAAACTTGAGGGTCATCATTTCCAGTATTGTTGTCCTGCACTTTCACGCAACCAACAGTGAGTTCATACCCCTACGCTTTTACTATTTTAACGTTTTCAGGAGGGAATACAAGCCAATCACAAATAGTTTTTGTGAACTTTATACACATAATTTCAAACAGTATTAAAACGTATGCAATTGACACAACCAAAAGATCACCACATTTTATAAATGTTTAGATATCTTATCCCTTTTGTAACATGCTGAGCATGAGGGAAGTTTTCAACTCACAGCTATAATTGCATAGTTTTCAGAACAATACACGAACCGCATATTTAACATACATGCAAACTAGAATAGGTATAGGTTTGGGATTTCAATACACAGTTTTATCATCTATGGATTATACATTAACAATCATATAAACTATGACAGATATAGTTTATGGTATACACTACTACTTTCTGAATACAAGAGTACCATACTAAATAATTATTTAAGTATAATTATTTTTACTCTACAAGACATACGTATAGATTCTAGTACAAGTGAACATTTCATTACACGTAAATTAGTTAATACAGGGTTGTGAGACATCACTTCAATTGTACCCTTCGGGGTGTGGGCTAAATCCTATCATAGTATAACCAGAGTCTCCTGGAGGGAGAGCGTGAGATTTGTGAATAGATCTATTCGGGATTGACTATCCCACACCTGAACTGCTAGCTACAGTTAGGCAGGCATGCCTGGGGTGACACATGTCATAACATCCGACACCTGAAGCATGTCGTAGAGGTCACTAGGTCATATCAAGCATGGTTATACGAACTCACAACAATATAAACTAATCTTTGTTTACGGGATTTCATTCTTCATTAGTTTTATTTAAATTAATAGAACTACTACACATTATACTGGAGGATTCCAGGGGATAAAATTCATGGTTTTATTTTAAGTAATGAAACTACTATACATACTGGTGGTAACCAGGGTTTTCAAACAGAACATTCTATACATACTGGTGATAGCCAGGGTTTTCATACAAAAGGGCTTTCATTCGAAACAACTTTATACAATACTTCTGGTGGTATCCAGACATACGAACTAATACTTTATGGAACACCGTAACGATCACATATGTTAGAAAATATTGGATTTTCTTGGAAACATACAAACATTTTCACAGATCCATTAACAAAAACATGCTTATGAACTCACTAGCTTAAATGCTGATACTCTTTCAAAATCTCTTGTATTCTCAGGAAATCAGTAGACAGGTACTTCCACAACTTTTTAGAAGATGGAGCGTATAAAGTCACGTCTTTTATATTTTTGCTATATTTTTGATGTATACAAACTATGTATCAAACATATGTAAATACCTATATATTCAATGTAATGGTTGTGCTTACTTTGATTTGTGATACTATACATGACGTCCTCCACCCCCGAATGTTTCCGCCGTTTCGGTTTGGGGGTGTGCCATGAACTATAATATAATCTTAGAGGTTATTGCTACTTTGCTGATTAGTTGGATATTGAAGAAAAGTTTAATAATCTGATGTTTCATAAGTTGATATTATACATATTCTAATATGATGTCATATGTTAATTCATAACTTTATTTCATTAGATGATATAGTGTTTTATAACATTAAAGTCTAACTGTTTTTTAATACTTTTACATTTATGATATAGTTTTATTGTCGACAAGTTTAGCTATGAATTTTAGATTTTTAGAAAATTCAATACCAAAGAGTTAAGGATAAAGGATTCAAATAAAGTTCTCAAACAAAGTAACATTATGATTCCAATGAGGACCATATATGAGTTATTTCAGGTATTATGTTGATTATTTATCTTCTGGTATAAATTTAGTAAAAAGGTTTTTCCAGTTTTGATATTCTATGTATTCTTATTAATATAATCTAAGTTCAAATGTTATTGCATTATTTAATTGAAAGATGTAGTACAAATAGAGTGATATGAGTTTTGTTATCTAAATATTCTGATTTTGTCTAAACCGCTTGATTTAAACCTTTTGGTGAAGTAATGTGTAATATTCAGAGAGTATTTGATATACTATGAAGTTATGTGAAATATTTTAAAATTACATGTCATATTCTAATTTCAAACATTTTGATTTTGTTGGAAACAACTTTCTTTAAAAAAATTTAAGTAATATGTAATATATTATTTTAGACATTTTTATTTTGTTGAAACAACTTTTTTTTAATATTTTTGTTAAGTAATGTGTAATATATGATTTTAGAAAAAATGGATTTAGTTGGAAACAACATTTTTAAAACATTTTTTAAAATTTATTATTTATATCCTAGTATTGTTTTAACAAAAGTATGGTTTATTTTTTGATGCAGATGAGATGACAAAATTACCAAATAAAAGGAAAATGAGTTTTTGATCCTAAAGAAAAGAATGTACGACAAGGTCTAACAAAATTTGTAGTTCATGGTACCTCATCAGATAGCTCGTCAACTGATCAAATACACGCCACAAAATATGAACAAGTATATATGAAAATATAGTTGTAATTTTAGAATATAAGATGTATAATTTTGACATTCAATTGTGTTATGTATTTTAAAGAATAATATATGTAATGTTATAGTTTATGTAATATAATGTTAGTAATATTTTATGTTTTATGTTATATGAGATTAAAATTAAACTTTGTGTGTATAATATTCTATTAGAGTAATATTCTATTTTTTATGTTATAATAAGTAGATGTATAATAGTCTAATATAATAATATTATATGTTGCCTGTTTTCTATGTATATTTAGAATATTTTAATATAATAATGTTAATGAAATAAGTTGATTTATTATTTGATAAAAACATGCATATGTGGAATATTCTACTAGAATATTGTTATATGTTATTTGTTTTCCAAAAGTTATAGATAGAATATTCTAAAAGAATAATGTTGTAGGATATTCTAAGTTATATCTAAACTATTCTGATAGAATAATACCTATTTAAATTTAGGCTTGTCTAATACTCACTGATATGTTATTATTTTGGCTATTCTAACTATTTAACATTTAATGTTTCAACAAAAAGTAACTACATGCAAACAAAAGCACACCGCCACCCAACACGACGGTTGGTGGCGGCAGGAGGCGGCATCCACCACCTCACGGGGGTGGTTGGAGTTTCTTTTCATTATTCCACTTTCTAACTACAATTACAAGGCGAAAACCCAAATCAACTCACACACACACACTAATACAACACACACACACACACAACCACCTAGTGGTGGCCGGCGGTGGCTCATGGCGTCAGCCACCATGGCTGGCGGCCATGGTGGTTCCCTTATAACTTCCGAACTACAGAAAAATGCCTACATACTCCAAACAAGAGGTCGGGCCCCAAGAAAATACGCACCCACACAACCATCAAGCGGCGGCATAAGGCAGCCGACGGTCGGTCCCTGCGGCTCACAGCCTCGCTGGCGGTTTGAAGCAACACGGCGGCAGAACGAAAGGAAGAAGAAAAAGAACGGCGGTAGCGAACGTCGGCCACCTTTGCGCCTATAGTCGGCGGTAGCGAACGGGGTGTTACATTAACATTCTGAAACTATGTGTAATATTTCGATATTAAAGTGTAATATTCCAATATTTTTAATGTGTAAAATGAAATTATATTATGTAACATTTTAATATTATAAATTTGTATTTAACAACTTGATATTATATATATTTTGACTTGGCGGGTCATATGTTTCTTCTTTTTTAGATGTTCTTTTGTCATAAACTACTTCCTTTAATCATTTTATTCAAGTAATGTGTGGTATTATAATAGTATTTGACATATATGAAGTAATATGAAATATTATGAAATTATGTGTCATGTTATCATTTTAGACATTCTGATTTTGTTGGAAACAAATTGCTTCGAATATTTTTGTTAAATAATATGGAATATATGATTTTAGACGTTCTTCTTTTGTTGGAAACAGCATGTTTTGAACTTTTTTTTAAGTACTAAGAAAGTACTTCATTAACAATGAAGTAATGTGAAATATTCTGAAATTATATGTCATGTTCTGATTTTAGAATATGTAATATTCTAAAATTAAAAATTAATGTTACAAGAATGTTGTTCGTTTAATGATTAATGTGTTGTATATTAAGGTATACTTTTCATAATATTGTTGAATTTTGAATATCTACACTAAATTTGATTATCCTGATGAATTGAATATATTGACATTATTATATAATATTTTCAACATAGATTATGTAATGTTAGAATTAACTTATAATGTAATATGTAATATTATGATATTATTATGTAATATTTTCAACTTACAACTTATAGTGTTAAACCAAAAAAATTATAGATAACAAAATTTTATGATGTTAATAAGTAATATTCTGAAAGAATGTTATATGGTGTTATAACAAACATTTCAAACCAGTGAAAAACATATAACTTTATAGAATCAAATGAATAATTTTTTAGGATAAATATCAAATTCGTCTCTAAAAGTTGAAATGTATTCTATAAACTTGATAGATTAAAAACCACTGATAGGTCATAGATTAGTGGTTTGGGCTAGGCAATCATTTGTATAAGTCTTAAAAACCACTGATAGGTCATAGATTAGTGGTTTGGGATAGGAAATCATTTGTATAAGTCTTATAGGGTCTTGGTCATGTTTGAGATGTTTTGTAGCTTGTTGAAGTGAGTTTACGGCTGAGTTGGTGTTCACGGCCGTAAACAGGTTTACGGCCGTAAACCTGTTTACGATCAGTCTGTTCCTATATATAGTATGTGTCAGAGTCTGTCACGGGGTAACGTATCATAGTCTTTACGGTCAGTGTGTGTGTATCTTCAAGGTGTACCAGACGTTTTTTTTGAATGAACGTATGCATTGCTTGATAATTCTCTTCTTCTACTCATTCTTATTATTGTTTGTTTCGATCATTGGTTTGGATCTTGTAATTGGGACCTTACGATTAGTATCAGAGTAAATCTGGTGTCAAAACAAACTTTAATGGTGTTTACGGCTGAAAGAAGCTTCGGTTTCTTCGTTGTTCAAGGCTTGGTTCTGCATTAGATCGTGTTTTCACAGCTAAGGGAATCAAGAACTGACTGAAAAACATTTGTTTTCATCGTCTCTGGGAGTTTACGGTTATTGGTGTTGAAGGGAGTACGACCGTAAACAGCTAATATTCTAAAGTCATAAACAGTTAATCTTCAAGGACCGGAAACTCTTGCTTGACCGTAATCTATCCAACCCTATTCGAGTATACGGCCGTAAACAACTTTCGGCCGTAAACTAGTGTGTATTGATTACGGCCGTAAACCAGTTCTCATTTTTGTTTTAAAGTTAATTTTCATTTAATCAAGAAAATTTATAAAAAAATTAGAAAATCATTTAAAATTAAAAAAAATGGATTCACAAAACTCAACAATTCATCATGAACTGGACTCCATTATGGGAACAACTATACATATTCCTCGTCTGCTATCTGCCGAAGGTTTTCCGGAATGGAAGTATCGAATGGAAAAATATATCAAGATGAAAGACTTCAAAATTTGGAGATGCATTTTGAAGGGTCCCATCCGAATTACCACAACACTTCCAGATGAAACGATTGTTGACAAGGCTGTCGAAGAATATACTGATGAAGAATTCGATAAGGTTGAGCAACAAGAGAGGGAACTTGCTACCCTTATTATGGCTCTTTCTCCTGAAATTGCCCAGGGTTTTCGGGAATATAAATCAGCAAAAGCTCTGTGGGAAGCTTTGATTGAAGTGTATGAAGGGAATGAGGATATGAAACAAAGCCGTCAAGACATGTTGAGACAGAAATTCAATATGTTTAATCACATTCTTGGAGAAACTTTGGAAGTTCAACTGCAACGCTTTATCACACTCACCACTGAGATAAGTTCAGCTGAGGTTTCAGTGCCAAGATCAGAAGTCAATAAGAAGTTTCTTAACTCTCTCCCAAAGACATGGGATATGAATGTTGATGTCATCAAGAAAACAAAGGATCTTAATCGACTTAGTTTAGCTGAACTCATGGCCATCGTTAAAGCTTGTGGTCTGGATGACAAACAAAGAGAGATCAACCATGTTAACTCATATTCTTCTGCTAATCTCGGAATTCAATCAAACAATGCTTTCTCATCCTTCACCAATCCTCAAGTTCAACCACTTGTTGCTCCTCAATCATCATCATATACCACACCATTCATGCAAAGTGTCCAGTCTCCAGTATTTTATCCACAAGTTGCTTCTTCTTCAAAGACACGTGCTCCAGTTCCTGCTCCAGCTCTTGCTCCAACCCTTGCTCCCAAAGAGAATGACGAAAATTTGGCTCTTGCAACCGTTCTTGTCAATTGTTATAATGCTTTTGTAGCTGGTGAGCTGCCCCTCAATTGTCATTTGCTGATTTGGACCAAATTCATCCCGAAGATGTTGAAGAAATAGACATAACATGGCAAATTGCTATGGCGGTGTTCAAAGCCAAACAGTTCTCCAAAAAGACAGGCAAAAATAACTGGGGAATGAATGCAGAGAAGAAGGTTGGGTTCAATAAAGGCAAACTTCGATGCTTTAATTGCCATGAACCTGGTTATTTTTCCAGAGACTGTCCTAAGCCTGATAGGAGAGAGAACAATGAAAGAACAATGGTTCCAGTAGGTAACAACAGGGGAGTTACCATCAACAATCTGACCGCAAATGTTGCGGTGGTGGCTCAGTCATTTGATTGGGATGATCAAATTCAGGCCCTAAACATCTCAGGACCTGAAAATGTGCATCTGGCTCAAATCAACGATATTGCGGAAGGAAAAGCTGAGATGGATCCGGAGGAGGAGATGATGAATCTACAATTTGCATTCATGGTTCAAACTACGCCAAAGTCTGAAAAGTCAAAGGTCAGTGAAATCACTTGTTCTCCATCTTGTATTAAAACTATCAATTTTTTACGTGAACAGGTCGGTTTAATGCGTAGAGAGATTGAGGAACTCAAGTATGAGGGATATCAATTGAGAAAAGGCCAAAAACCATTAAAAGATCAATTAGAGGCCAAGTCAAATGACTATAAGAAGTTACAAGCAGACTATAGTGACAAGTGTGTTCACTATAGATATCTTAGAAAAGATTTTGATGTTGTAACTGCGGAACTTGACACATTGAAGACTCGTTTTGCAAATTCTAACTTTAACTTCAAAAAATTCGATGTGTCAAGTGAAAGAGTTGCAACAATAATTGAAAATCAAATGAAATGGAAGGATCAGAAACAAGTAGGCATAGGCTATGAGAGTGTCCCTCCCCCATTCAATCACACTTATACTAACACTCCATTAACTCAAGATGAAATAGACCGAGAACCATTTATGGTTTATGGTAAACCAGCTACTGAAAATGCAACCGCATGTAGTGCTAGGAATTTAGATACTAACGTTTCTACTTCCGATGCAGATTCATCAGTAAGCCAGGACAAGCAGGAGAATGGAAGAATTGAGTCTGAAAATATGTTTGTGTCAAAATTTGGTGTTCCTATTTCAAAAGTTGATGAGTCTGTTTTTGATGTTAAGACTGATGTTTTAATTTGCGATGATTTGATGTCGAACTCAAATGTTTCTGATGATTGTGATGTTGTTTTTATAAAATCCATTGAATCTGATGCTAACACATCCACACCTTCTACATCTGTCACACATTCTAACTCCTACAATTGCACATGTAGGAAGGTTAAAAGGGTCCATAAGAGCATGAAATCTGATAATGGCGGTACCAGGTCCAAAGATAATAAGCAAATTTGTTTCAACTGTGGTACTGCCGGCCACATTGCTCAAAATTGTTCCAACAGAGCATTTGTGCATTTTTCAACACCGAGGAAAGAAAACGAGTCTCGAGGAAGGTCTCTAACGAGAAAGTCCTCGAGATCTCATCTTCGTGAAAATGATCGGAAAATTCATAATAATAAGAAAAGGGCCGATGTTAAACCGAACAAACAGATTTTCTCTAAACCAGCCACAGGTTCTTTGCCGAAATCGACTACGGCTAAGCCAAAGTCAATTTCGTCAAAAGGTGCATCTGGATCTTCGACTAATTATAGCCGAAAATCTAACTGCTCAAAGAAAAAGAAAAATGCTTCTAAATCACCTGTGTATATTTTAAAACCTAACTACCAATGGGTGCCCAAATCTACAGTTGTCCGATCATCTTCATCCTCTGAAAGTGTTTATGATATTAATGCAATTTTGAAAAATCAAAAAGGTAAATCTGTCAAAGTCCAGGGTAAACCCAGGGGTGTAATGACCTGGGTCCCCAAATCTAAATAATCCCACTCATTGTGCAGGAACAGCTGCAGAGGAATCTCGCCAGACCTTGGTATGTCGACATCGGTTGTTCTAGGGACATGACAGGAGACATCTCCCAACTGCATGACATTCAAACATTTAATGGGGGATACGTTTCCTTTGCGGGAGGTGAAGGCGGAAAGATCACTCAAAGGGGAACAGTTTCAAATGGAGTACTAAGTTTCGAGAATGTCAACTACGCACCCGGGTGGAAGCACAGTTTGTTGAGCGTTTCTCAGATATGTGACAAGGGATACTCAACACATTTCACCGATAAAGAATATCTAATTTTAAAGTCAGACATTGTTATCCCGGATGAATGGATTCTTGTAAAATTAAAACGGGATGGCAATGCATATTTCATTGACATGAATAACAATCTTCCTGAACAAGTCACTTGCCTCTTCTCAAAAGTTTCCGAGCACAATGCTATATTGTGGCACCGTCGGCTTGGACATGATAATGCAAAGAACTTGAATCGACTTGCAAAGAATGATCTAGTGCGCGGGCTTCCTATCAAAGACTTCATCACATTTGAAAAATGTGTGGCTTGCGCTCAAGGAAAACATCACAGAAAACCACATTTGCCAAAACAGGTCAATTCAATCAACCAGGTGCTCCAATTGTTACGTATGGATTTATTTGGTCCAGTTAACGTCCTCATCATCAACATAAATTCATATTGTCTGGTTGTGATTGATGATTTCTCGCGGTTCATGTGGGTCTTCTTTCTGTCTAAGAAACATGGGGTTGCTGACTTGATTAAGAAGTTTATTGTGATGATAGAGAACCAGACCAACCACCGGGTGAAGGCGCTCAAAACTGAAAATGGAACATAATTCAAGAATTCTATTCTCGATCACTTTTGTGCGGAAAAAGGGATAGTGCGTCAATACAGTGCCGTTCGCACACCGCAACAAAATGGTGTTGCTGAGCGGAGAAATCGAACGTTAAAAGATGCTGCAAGAACAATGTTATGTGACTCCAAACTTTTGGTTTTCTTTTGGGCCGAGGCGATCAACACGGCGTGCTATGTCCAAAATCGTGTCCTGATCAACAAAGCTCAGATGAAGACCCCGTACGAAATTCTGTACGGTCACAAACCATCTGTCAGTCATTTCCGTATTTTTGGTTGTCCTTGCACCCTCCTTCATCTGGAAACAAACCCCAAGTTCAATGCCAAAGACGATGATTGTTACTTTGTGGGGTATGCTGCTCGCACGGCGTAGAGAGTCTACAGTAAGAAAATAAAGCAGATCGTAGAATCTTTCGACGTGCGTTGGTTGGAGGAGAACGAGACGGATGCTATAGTTGGTCCAGATTGGTTATTTGACTACACATATCTTTTCAAATCATTCAATGGGTTTTCAAATGATTTATCTGGTTCATGTTCTAGCTCGAAGACTGTGGTTGAAGATGAGGACGAAGAAGTTGTTTACAGACCACTGGTGGTGTCTTCTACGACTCCTACAGTGGCTACATCTATTCCAAGTAATTTGTCTGATTCTCCATGTCATCAAACCAATCCAGATGCTGATGCCACTCCTTTTACTTCTGATGAAAGAGAGTTCATGTCAAGATATGCTTCCACTGCTACTCATACATTTATGAAACTTCTCTTTCTAGAACCGATTGCTAATGAGTTTGTGGCAGGCCCCTCTCACGATGCAAGACCGTTTGAGGTGGATCATTCAACAGATGATGGATTTGTAAATATTCACAACCTTCCCGTAACGCTCAATGACATCAGCCAGGAGATACCTTCCAGAATTCAACGCGATCACCCGATCGAAAACGCCATTGGTCAGCTGGGCAACGGTGTTCAAACGCGGTGTCAGAGTGGAGATGTAAATACATGTCTCTATTCTTGTTTCATATCTCAAATAGAGCCAAAGAATGTTCAAATGGCTTTGAATGAGCCCAACTGGGTGGATGCTATGCATGAGGAATTGAATCAATTTGAAAAGCTTGGGGTCTGGAAGCTGGTTGAATTACCTAAGGGCAAGAAGTCACTCGACACGCGCTGGGTCTATCGAAACAAGCAAGATGATTCAGGGGTCATTGTGCGAAATAAGGCTCGATTGGTTGTACGTGGATTTTGCCAAATTGAGGGTCTTGACTATACCGAAGTTTATGCTCCGGTAGCTCGCTTGGAGGCTATTCACATCTTCCTTGCGTACGCTTCCTACATGAATTTCACGGTTTACCAGATAGATGTCAAGACTACCTTCTTGTACGGCGCTATGAAGGAAGAAATTTATGTCGATCAACCTCCTGGGTTTGTCAACTCGTAGTTTCCTAATCACGTTTACAAGTTGGACAAGGCTTTATACGGGTTACATCAAGCTCCAAGGGCATGGTATGCAACTCTTACGAAGCACTTGCTCGAACATGGCTATTCACGGGGAACAATCGATCAAACCTTGTTCATTAAGCATGTTGGTACCGATCATATTCTCGTTCAAATCTACGTCGATGATATCATTTTTGGGTCAACGAGTTCCAAGATGTGCAAAGAGTTTGAAAGCATTATGAAGAAAAAGTTCGAGATGAGTTCTCTGGGAGAAATGACCATGTTTCTGGGGCTTTAGGTCAAACAAGACTCAACCGGAATCCTGATACATCAAGCCAAGTATGTTGAAGATATGCTAGAGAAGTTCGGGTTTCGAGACGCAAAACCTGCACTGACGCCAATGGCCGAGAGACCTCTGTTGACTATAGATACTGAAGGCGAATCTGTAGATCAAACTGACTACCGATCGATGATCGGATCGCTGATGTATCTAACCTCAAGCAGGCCAGACATCATGTTTGCGGTTTGTCAATGTGCACGATACCAGGCTAATCCTAAGCTTTCACATCTTATTGTTGTCAAAAGAATTTTTCGGTATCTCAAAGGAAGCCCAAAATTGGGTCTTTGGTATCCGAAAAATTCTGAATTTGATTTATATGCTTTTGCTGACAGTAATTACGGAGGCTGTGAGCTTGACAAGAAATCAACGTCTGGAGGATGTCAATTTCTTGGTGATCGGCTAGTGTCATGGCAGTGCAAGAAACATCATACAGTCTCAACCTCAACAGCATAGGCGGAATACGTAGCCGCTTCTGCTTGTTGTTCTCAAGTTATCTGGAGACAACATCAGCTTATGGATTATGGTTTGAATTTTCTAGAAACCCCTATTTTTTGCGATAATGAGGCTGCAATTCAAATTGCTAAAAATCCTGTCCAACACTCGAAAACCAAGCACATCGATATCAAAGTGCATTTTATCAGAGATTTTTTTGAGCGTTCGCTCATTCGGTTGGAACAGGTTCCCACTGCTAATAATGTGGCGGACCTATTCACAAAACCGTTTAACAAAGCTCGATTCGATGTGCTTGTAGGATTTTTGAAAATGATACGCTTTGAGGACTAACTTTTGTTTTAGGATAGTTTAAATTTGCGCATTTAGTTTTCATTCTCACCCATGCACAAATTTAGGGAGAGAAATAAACAAAAACCAAACAAAAAATAGAAAATAAAAAAAAATAAAAAAATAAAAAAAATATGGTGTTCTTTCAGTAGCATATTTCTGTAGGTGTTGTGATGGGAAGTGATATATTCATGTGATAACAGGCAATTTGAATCTGTGTAATGTACCAAAGTTGAATTGGCTAGGCTCTGTGTTCGATGCGCTGGTAGACACGAAAGTTTTGAATGGACTTGACTAGGTATAGATGAACTTAAGGAATCTAGAGACTTAACAAACCTTAACCTAGATAGTTCTATTCAGCCTGACAACACGACGCTTGGGTAGGTTGAGCAGGGCGATATACATGGGAATCCACCGGTTACACTAAAACAATCCATATCTAGAACCGTGGTTTCACTCTTCCTCGATGTACGAACTATGTCCTTAATTCCGGTATTGATGGGGCGACTGGGGAATTCCGATAAATTAGGTCTATAGGAAATTATTTTCTTGCTTTCTTTCTATTAGTCATATGTTGCCTCCTCTGTGTGATTGAAATACATCCGACCTGGACTGCAACATATGCATTTCTATTTCTCTGCATCTTCTATCTATGCAATTCTTCCTATCTGTCAGTCATATGTTGTCTCCTTTGCGTGATTGAAATACATCCGACCTGGTACACAACATATGCACCATTCTACCTCTCAATCCCTCTAAATCTGGTTAGTCATATGCTTTGCCCTCTGCGAGATTGGAAGAGATCCGACCTGAGTGTATAGCATATGCATTCTAAATCTGACTTCTCCCATAATAATTGTCTGCTCACCTAAAGTAAGGAGTACTTTGGAAGTTTCTGATTATTGGGGTATGTCAGGAAGCGGGAAACATGTTCTAGTACATTTAAAATTGAATAATCACTAGGTTGTCTGTAGATCTCGCTGCTCAATTTAGGTGGGCAACAATATCATTGGTTGTCGTCAGATGAATGGTCCTTAGGAATTTTATCTAGAAAAGTAAGGTCACAATGACTTGTCATTTATAGTCTTTCAAAAATTTGTCACAATCTTTCGTGTTTAAGTGGACCACAATACTAGCGATCGACCAGATCTAGACATGAAGGTAGAGGTACCGATAAACGGATTTGGACTGTCTAAAAACTTTGATCCCAATCTCATAAAAATATTATTAGCGTTAGTTGAGGTGAAATTAGTGTTAATTCATTTTAATTCCAAACTTTATTCTTATGTTTATTTTTATTTTTATCTTGATAAAAATCAAAAATTAAAAAATTAAAAAATTTGTTTAGTTTAATTTTTAGAATTTGTTTTATTTTATTTTTATTTTAGTTTATTTTTCAGTCCTCAAAATGACTTATTTTTAATTGTTTTTGGGTATTGGGCTTAATTTTTGAGGCTTGTTGGGTTGTAGTCCATGGGTTTTGCATCGGGTCTTGGGTCCGGATATGTAAGGTACAAAACCCGACTGTGAACTCATTCACTCTCATTTTCACATTTGCGGCCGTAAACCTCTCTCAAATCCTCTCAAGGTTGTTCATCGATTCATTCTACTTTGTGTTTATATCTCGAAATTGACTGTTTACGTTTGTAAGTATGTCCATTGCGATCATCGGAAAGCCATTTTAACAGAGAAACGACCTTGAATCGAAGGATTAATCGACAAAAATAAAAATGTCGGCGTATACGGCCATTGAAGATCTTACAGCCGTACACCAGTTTACGGCCGTACACCAGTTTACGGTTGCACGCCAGTTTACGGTTGTACACTGTTTACGGCCGTACACCCCCTTATGATTGTACACTCAAATTTTGGACATTTGGACTGTTTTTGACACTTAAACATCATTAAAGCCTAATTAAATTGTTATTACGAGTAAAACCTTAGTCTTAAATGATTAGATAAATTGTTTTCTCACTTGGCTTGGTTAAGTGCAGGTCAAATGGCTGGACTCAAATTTGCTGATAGTCAGAATTTGGCGATCTTTTTGGTTGGCCCTCCAGTAGCTCATGGTGAATTCAAGTCTATGATCCATGGCTTGAAGAAATGCTGTTTAGCCACTGCAGTTATCAAGTTCTCCGACAGTGACACTGTTCTTCGACTTGCTGAAGCTAAGGATCTTTTGAGGTTCAGGGAGAGAGACATTCACACCTTGGCAAGTCATCAAATAGTTTGCAAATCAGACATCTTGGAGACAGCCACTAAAGAGTACACAGGAATGGTTGCAAATATCATTGCCAACAGGCTTTGGATGGGGGAAATAGATAGATCGGACGTGAGGCTGCTAGAGAACCCATGATAAGAGAAGACCGAGCTTATGCTAGCCACAAACCCAGGGGGGAGATTGATAGGTCATAGATTAGTGGTTTGGGCTAGTCAATCATTTGTATAAGTCTTATAGGGTCTTGGTCATGTTTGAGATGTTTTGTAGCTTGTTGAAGTGAGTTTACGGCTGAGTTGGTGTTCACGGCCGTAAACAGGTTTACGACCGTAAACCTGTTTATGACTAGTCTGTTCCTATATATAGTATGTGTCATAGTCTGTCATGGGGTGACGTATCATAGTGTTTACGGTCAGTGTGTGTGTATCTTCAAGGTGTACTAGACGTTTTTTTTTGAATGAACATGTGCATTGCTTGATAATTCTCTTCTTCTACTCATTCTTATTATTGTTTGTTTTGATCACTGGTTTGGATCTTGTAATTGGGACCTTACAACCACATATTAAGTTTTTAACATATAAGATCAACAAAAATTTTCCAATCTCAGCTTATGATGTTGAAAACTTCTAGTTTAAAATATTCAAGTTCCTTTCAAGTTAGGCTTCATCAACTAAAATATCATGCAACCTAAAACATAAGAAACACATTTAATGTTATAGTTTATATCGTGAAATATTAGTAATATCTTTCATGTATCATATTTGTTTAAAACTAAAGTATATGTGTATAATATTATATTAGAATAATATTCTATTCTTTCTATGATGATAATTAGATGTATAATATTCTAATAGACAAATATTATGGGTTGTTTGTAGGATGTTGGTAATTTAATAGAATAATGTTCTTGTCTTTTGTTAAATAAGTTGATTTATTATTTGAAATAATATGTATATGTAGAATATTCTAATAAAACAAAGCCTAATTAAATTTAGGAATTTAATACTCGTTGAACTTATATTATTTAAGATTCTAATATTATATGTAATATTATAATATTGTTATGCAATATTCTAAATATACAATTTATAGAGTTATAAGAATATCTAGAATTATTTACAAGAAATCAAAATAATTTATAGAAACAAT
Source organism: Lactuca virosa (assembly GCF_052849685.1). NCBI lineage: Eukaryota > Viridiplantae > Streptophyta > Magnoliopsida > Asterales > Asteraceae > Lactuca > Lactuca virosa. The sequence goes on from NC_136434.1 coordinate 250,007,506, forward strand.
TTTTTTGATGTTAATGTGTAATATCATGAAATTATGTTATAAAGTGTAATATTCTAATATAAGATGTTATATTCTAATCCAGGCCACCCTTCCCTTCAACCATGTAGGAAACCAAAATAACAAATTTTCAAAATAGAAAGAACCGCATAAGTTTAAAGAATGAAATGAGTGGTTATATGATAAATATCAAATATTTATCTAAAAGTTGAAATGTATTCTAAAAATTTAGTAGTTTAAAACCACATTACAATCTTGTACCATAAAAAATCTATCACGGTGTTACAATGTGTAATATTCTAATACAATGTGTAATATTCTAGTTCGGGCCAGTCTTCCCTTCAACTATGTAGGAAACCAAAATAACGAACTTTTCAAACCGATGAGAACCACATAAGTTTATAGAATGAAATGAATATCTTTAGGATAAATACCCAATTCATTGTTAAATGTTTAAAATGTATTCTAGAAACCTGATAGCTTGAAAACAACATTTCGTGTTTGTACCATAAAATCTGTCAAAAATTATTTTGTTAGATAAATGGAGGAATGATGAATTTCAAAAGGGTCTTACAAAATTATAGTCGGATAACATTATACCAAAAGCCTAAAAAATCTATCACATGCTTGTAAGATCTATTAAATATCCATTCATCTCAGCTTTTGTTAAAAACTTCTAATTTGAAATATTCAAGTAGAAATTCATTAGCTAAAATTACCTACAACAATAAATGAAAGAATTATAAGAATGAAGTATGGTTTATACAAATATTTCAAATTGAAGTCAACATGCTATAGTATTGTAATTAATAATACAACATAATAGTGTAGTATGTAATGTAATTGATCATAAAACACATAATGCAAACATTTCTAAGAAAAATACTCTGATCTAATGATTGTTTCTTGAGTACAACCAGTTACTACACATCAATAAGAGCAGTCAATATTGTTCAAAGAGACATCTCTAACCTTTTGTGTTCAAAAAAACTTTTTTTTTGATACAATTATAGTAATGATCATATTCTAGAAACAGATATAAGAGAAGCCAATATTTTCTTTTGTACAACCCTTTTTCTGCAAGCTAAGAAGAAGATATCCAAACCAAACTATGCTGAATAGACCTCCAACATTATGTGTTTGAAGAAGTAAAAAAGTTATTTTTAACAAAAACTATGGTAAATTTAATAAAAGTAGTCAACATTGCATTATTTTTCACTAATTGTGACTCATATTTTGGAAATATACTCATATTCTTAAAGAAGAATTTAGTCATGAGAAGGGGTGATACATCTGACTCTTTTTTCATTCAAGACTTTCATCAAACAGGTAGAATGCATGTATAGTTTAAGTGAATTTGTTGAATAACAGTAATTACTTTTTACATACCTTGTCAATTTTTCAAAACTCATTGCTTGGAAAGTGATGAAAATCAAACCTTAAAAGTGCTCAAAGTCAAACCTTAACAAATTGTAAAAACCATAAATCTGATAAATAGAAATCGAATCTTGAAAGTGGTCAAAATAGATCTAAAACGGCTAAACAAATGTGATTTGATGAAGAATTGTTGAAATTGAAGATAAAAGAAGAAAAACTAACCCTTTTTGTTGAAATGGATGATCATGGTGCTAAAAATCGATTAGATTTTGATGGTGATATATGTGATTTGATGAAGTATATTGTTGAAAATAACCTTTATCTGATGATCACCCCCAGATGTCGATAGATGAATATCAACCCCAATCAATCCGATTATCAATTGCAGATGTACAAGAATGAAGAAGATGAACTCGAAAAACACAAAAATCATGAATTTAGAAGCTATGATGTAGATAGGATACGATCATTCTTCGATCAACCAATCTAAAAAATCAGAGGATGATATGGTTGAAATAAGTGAAGGTTTAAGGAGATTGAAGATCGATTACATGAGAAGATTAAGGAATGTTGATCACATATGAGCGATAATCTTGCTAGAAGAACCGAAGTAGATGAAGATGTGCTTGAAGATGACGTGAAAATGACGCTAATTGTGTATCAGATCTGGTAGTGATGTTATATTTAAATTAGTGACTAATCTGCTCCTAATTAACTAATCAGTTAGATTAATTAATGTTAATCCGTTTTTTTATAAGCCACACGATCAGATTTGATGAAATGCTAAGATTTGGTCCCCATGTCTCACAAAATATAGGTGGTCTCAAATGAACCTATATATATATATATATATATATATATATATATATATATATATATATATATATATATATCAAGTAGGATTAAGTAGGAATTCAAAAAAATTGTAGAAACTGTGAGGATAACTTTTGGCTTTAAGATTGAAAAAATAAATGGCAAAGATTTGATTTTATTTATCGTCAAAACCTTGCGAGATGATATGACATTTTGATAATTAATTGCGAGATTTTGATAATTTTTGTAAAAAGTTAATTGTTTGGAGGGTAAAAATGGCAAAATCAAAAAGATTAAAAGAATAAAGAAATAAAAGCAAAATTCGGCCCATGTGGCCTCTCTAGGTGTAACAATTGGTAAAAATTGGTCGGAGTTCGACGGTAAACCACCGCGAGCCGCTATGTGTATAAAGACCAATTGTGGGTAACTTTATGTTTATAATGTATATGCAAGATATAATATTCATAATTACTTTCAGAACATCTCAAACTGGATAGACGCACTGAGATTGTCGAGAAACGCAAAGCCAAACACCCCCTCTTCGCTGCTATTATTGCTGCTTGATTCCCTCCGGTTCGCTGCTACCAGCGACGAAGAGTATACCCAAAAGGGACTCGTCGGAAATCGGTTGTTCCACCCACCACTTCCCATCGATCACTACACCATAATACCCTATACCTGCTGTGGTGCCTTTTATCTACTCCACCCTACATTTTTGTTCTTCTGCCCATTTGCTACTTTTGATCTACCTCCTCCCTTCGAGTTTCACTGTCGGACAAAAGTAAGACAACTAAGAGTTGCCGGAGCAACCCTCATTGGTGAAGAAATCAACGACCGATCTGCTGTTGCTTCCGTTCTTCTTCATTATTCAATCCGATCGAGCATCGGTGGTGCCCCTTGATCGACAACCGCTGCACCTGGCCTTTCCGATTAGCTGTTGCCGACGATGAACAAAGGACCACCATTTTGACTCTCCTTCCTCGCGAATTGCTAACCCACCTCCGATCGACCCCCGCTGTTGTAGCTTTCATTCATTTTCCTTTCCCCGATCTGTGAAGAGAAGACGCAACCTTTTCATTGGTACATTTGAGGAATTTGGCAAAAATAGTCCCTCTAATTTTAGCTTTAAATTAAAATTACCCCCTTGACATAATTCCTTTCAAAGCATGTCCCATTGATTTAGTCATTAGAAAAGAGGTCCCTATACTGTTTTAAAAGATCAAAATTGTCCCTTTACAAATCAACCCTTTTTAAATATAAAGTATTTAAAAACAAGTCGTTTTAGTTTAAAATATTACAAAACAAACCCAAAAATGTTTTAAAGTCCAAGAACGGTTACTTTGCGGTTATTCATGAAAAGCTTCACCAAAACAAACCTGGATCGAGATCACGCATCGAGTGTGAGTTTCTACAACCACTCTTTTAGAATTTTAATATTTGGGGGAGAATACATGCGTTTCTATTAAAGTTTTGATGATTTTCAAAGTTTTATACAAAAAATAGCATCATACGTTATTATTGGTCAAAATTTATGAAATAGCAATCTAAAATGTATAAATCATCAATAAATCATATAAGTTATAGTATAATGCTATACATGATATAATTACACCTTGTGATGATATATTAATTAATATTAATAAAAATCACAAGATTTTAAGTAGATTGTTATAAAGATATAAGTTATTTGACAAATCATAAATTGTAATACTTGTCGTATATATGCACGAATATGTTGAGAAATTATGAAAATATATTATACATATGACCAAATATGCTATTCAACATAATTATGTACAAAATGAATGTACAATGCCTAAAACGATCGATAAACGAAGATTGGACAAATACATAATAATTAATTGAAAATATACCAAAAATCAATTATTATTATTATTATACTCTCGATCATCATATAGTAATGATTTCTAATAAAACGATATATTTTATTTTTATGATTATTATAAAAATATAAATCATTTTAGTTGTAATACGAAATTCGTCATATATGATAACATAATTGATTCTAAGATTTCAAGAATTGTTACCTAGTAAATTATACGTCGTATCAATTATGTAACTTATCGAATATTATGGGAATCGTTGGTTTTCACGTTGGTTGAAAACTGGTAAATGTTATAAAAATAGCCGTTAGGCTGCCCGAATTTCGTCATGACAAGCAATAAGATTTGGAAATATATTAAGTCTTACGAATCTCAAATACTAAAAGACTTAAATCAAAATCATTCCTAAACATCAAAGAATTATAAGTATTCTAAAGTCTTATATCGGAGAGTTTAGGATTAGGATGCCTATACATATTTTTAGGTTCCATCACACCCACGGGATGCTCTATGTGAGCTATGTTTGTTTCTTAAAGCTTTATGAGCTAGGATCATTTCCTAAGCTATAGGTTATGTTGTTGTGTACACTGAGACCAGTTGTCTTAGTCAAAATCCTTTGAGTTATAATTGTTAATCCGGGAGGGATTTTTAGTGTAAATATTTGCAGACGACATAGATTTATAATAAAGAACTTTGGTGTGGATCTATTATGTATGGTAAAGATTTATGCGATTCAATAATCTCCATCTGTGGTTGCTAGCTACAACTTCGTATGGCGAAATTAAATAGGCATCAAGTGTTTTTTTCTTGTTACAACACGACTTTTCAATACGTTAGTAATGATCCAGATACTTCCATATCTTGTGCCTGTCTAAAGCAGGAACGTTGATAGTGTCGGTTATATGCTCATCTTAGATCACATATTTGTGTTGTTACCGTATAAAATTTGCATTAGGTTTATACGAGGTCTTTGTTCACTCATACTAGTTAGAGGATAGTGTATTTAGTGGGATAGTTTGTGACTCAAAACGATAAGTGTCAATACCAGAAATTAAGTTGTATGACACTTAATTAACAACATGACACGACTGGTTAAGATTTATTAACTTACAATTAATAAATTATTTATATAAACCCTTTTGTTTTTATACGAAAACACAATATTTATGTGGGAGGTGTTTGCCCCACTGGTAAAGTGTTGGTTTCCAAATTAAGTGAGATAACACTTAATTAATACCACGACACGAATTTACAAAGTTTATAAATTCAAAATTAATGATCCAAATGTTGTATTGAACATAAACTTTTTTATGATTCAAAATTAAATGATTCAAAAAATATAATGATCCAAATGTTGTATTGAACATAAACTTTATATAATTCAATATATTATAATTCATAAATGATATGATCCAAATTACTATGATTCAAAGTGATATGATCCATAATTTTATGATCCAAAATGATATGATCTGAAATTTTATGATCCAAAATGATATGATTTAAATTTTCATGATCCAAAAAATATGATCCAAAATAGCATAATGCATAATACTGTTATGATTCGAAACTTTTTATAATTGTTAATCATCAAAAACTCGAGCTAATATTTAATTCAAAAAAACGTGAAAAAAATGAAAAAGAAACACTAGAAACTTCAGTGGCGTAGTAAAACGTTAAAAACAAAAAAAAAACTAAAAAAACTAAAAAGAAACTAAATAAACGCAAAAAAGAAAAAAAAAACTGAAAAAACGAGTATATATTAATCTAAAAAACTTTAAAAAAAATAAATATAAAAACTGAAAAACGAGTATATTATTTTCAAAAAAGTTTTTTTTTAAATATTAAAAAAAAATAAAAAAAACGAGAAAAATGAAAAAGAAAAGAAAAAAGTCATTTAAATGACGTTCCATGGACGTTCGTCGCACATGATTATTTCCTCGAGTCCGTATTATGTTCAATGGACGTGCGTCGCGTGCGAACGCGTCAAGACCAAATAAATAGGTTTGACGTTTGTGCTTTTGACAAAATGATTGATGGAGAATTGTCCTCACGGTTCCAACCAATTTTTTGGTTCTTATCGGATCCGGACCGTGTATATATATATATATATATATATATATATATATATATATATATATATATATATATATATATATATATATATGTTAATAAAAATCCCGACTAATCCCCAATTATTCTCGGATTAATTCATACACGGTATATAACCAACTAGGTGGTGTCTAGTGATTAACCCCTGGCTAGCTATAATATTAGGGAAGTTGTCGAAGCCGATTAATTTTTAACATATGAAAAATATCTATCTCAATAAAATCTATTTGAGAAATTATTGTGTTATAAAAGTCATATTAACTTATTTTTTAATGATATTATTGTATTACAAATTTTTTTATCGGTCCCAACTAGTCATCGCCTAATCATCGACTAGACCAACTAATCTCTAATCGCTTTTCAGTCGACTTAGTAACATCTACATTAGTACAAAAATGACTTACCATCACACTTTTTTTGAAACATCCCTGCCACACTTTCGATTATTTGTGTGGCTAAATCTAGTTAGTGAAAATCTCGCATAGTCTTAGCCACATTTCTTTTTATTTCGAAAACCTTAGTCACAATTTTAGATAAAAAAAACGTGACATTTACGAGCCACGATTGAAAAGTGTGACAAACTGTCATGGTATTTTTTTTCGATATGTGTTTGTCATTGTTTTTATATGAGAAGATATACACATATATCATCACATGAAGCAATTGTTTATATGTCTAAATCATAGGGTTGAATTAACCACATGAATGTGACGTGACGAAAAACTTATATATATACACACCCACATATATATATATATATATATATATATATATATATATATATATATATATATATATATATATTGTTGTAAATAATTGGTGGTGTTGTAAATAATTGGTGGATGACATAATAATTGGTGCATGACAAATTTGTCAACATTTCTAACTAGTTACAATTATATGTTAGTAAAATTTGTAGTATAAATACCCCTCCATTGTAAATAATGAAACACACCAAAAGTTATAAGAGATATAACTTTCATATTCTCTCTAAATATTCTTTCTTCTCAATTAAAGTTCTTATTAAAGTTTACTAGTTTGGTTTGATTTATAGTTACATTAATTACGCTTAATTCATAACACGTTATCAGCACGAAAGCTCTAATCAAGGTTACTAAACAAGTGGAAAATCACATCTATCTTAATTAAGGTATGTATTACTTAGTAAAAACACTATTAATTATAAAAACCTCAATCATATTAAAATAATAATACTAATGAATTAATGAAACTTATACATTATGGACATTATGGACTACTAACAATTTTTATTTCTTATACTAACATTTCTTTATGTATTCTAATTTTTATACTAACATTTACATTATGCAACTAATTTTTATGTATACAAACTAACATTTACATTATGCAACTAATTTTTATTTATGCAAACTAACATTTACATTATGCAACTAACTTTTATTTATGCATACTAACATTTACATTATGCTACTAGCTTTTATTTATGCATACTAACATTTATATTATGCTACTAACTTTTATTTATGCATACTAACATTTATATTATGCTACTAACTTTTATTTATGCATACTAACATTTATATTATGCTACTAACTTTTATTTATGCAAACTAACATTTATATTATGCTACTAACTTTTATTTGTGCATACTAACATTTAAATTATATTTATTTATACATGTCAATGTTTATTTATATTTTAGATACTCTTAATAATTTTATTTAAACATTTACTAATATTTATTTATGTTTCTAATTAATAAAGTTATGTATTAGTTATAAGTCTTATTATATGATTTATAAAATACATATACATATATACACAACGGGAATATATATGCAACGGTTATAAACGGCAAAAACAACGGCTATATTTTTGCCATAAATAAACATCTTTACCCTGCTTATTTTACCCACAACAAATTTTTCTCTCTTGTATCAAATAAATCAATTTCAAGAAATCAAGCTTCAAGATGATTCATCCTTTTGTGATAATCATGACTATAATAGTCATGTTACTTTTCATCCCAATCCTTAACATCGAAGATAATATGAAATTTCATCTACTTTTAGGCTTGTATGCAATGTTAGCTTTACCGCTTCTTTTTTGTGTAATATTTATTGAAATAAATGGATTTTAATTTTAATTTTTATTTTGTTTAAAATTTATAGTTACATTATGTCCAACATTGCAAAGCTCGAGTTTGCAGCACTTGAAGTTAGTGGGAAAAACTATGTGCCATGGATGATAGATGTAAAAAATGCATCTTGAATCCATGGGTATCTCAAATACTATATATGAATTTAATAATTGCTTGGCACAAGACAAAGCAAAAGCACAAGTTTTCCTTCGTAAGCATATTGATGAAATGTTGAGATTTGAATATCTTGATGTTACTGATCCAAGTATTCTCTGGAATCTTTTGAAAGAAAGATTTGATCATCAAAAGGAAGTTATACTTCTAAATGCTAGAGATGAATGGAGAAAACTTACTCAACATTTCATGCAACAAACATTACTTTGATGCAACAATATCGGATGCAAAAGTTCACAAGATATTCTGAACTGAATGCATGTCTGCTCGTTGCAGAGCAAAACAATGAACTATTAATGAAAAACCATGAATCTCGTCCAACGGGATCAGTAGCACTTCCTGAAGCAAATGCTACTAATATTGATGGTCATCGAAACAATACACGTGGTCGAGGGTCTAGGCCGTGACTATTTTAATCGAAACCAAATCCATAATCAGAACCATAATCATGGTCGTGGACAAGGTAATAATCGTGGTCGTGGCCAGGAAAGAAATAATTACCAATATTCACAAAGAAACAATGTCCACACACAAGATAAGGCCAAAGTGGCAAGGCATGACACTGGGACATCACAAAAATCTGATGGTTCATGTTATAGATGTGGTAGCACAGGCCATTGGTCAAGGACCTGTCGCACACCTGCACATCTTTTTCAACTTTATCAAGAGTCCATTAAAGGAAAAGGAAAAGAAGCAAACCTCATTGATAATGTTGAATTCACTCCGCTAAATGTGGTAGTACACATACTATTCTGAAATCAAAGAAATATTTTTCAGAATTAGTACCAACAAAAACAGTCATACATACAATATCAGGTCCTGCGGACTTGATAGAGGGAACCGGGAAAGCCCATTTTATATTACCAAATGGTACAAGCTTTTGTATAGAAAATGCCTTATTTTCTCCAAAGTCTAATATAAACTTATTAAGTTTCAATGACATATATTTCAAAGGTTATGACACAAAAACTGTGACCATTGAAAATAAGAAATATATGTATATTATAGACAACAACCATGTGCTTGAAAAACTACCAACACTTGATTCTGGACTGCATTATACATATATACATATGATTGAATCAAATATGGTAGTAGAAGGAAAACATTGTGATCCTGGGACATTCAGTTTATGGCATGATAGGTTGGGCCACCCAGGATTAACAATGATGCGAAGGATAATTGAGAGTACACACGGGCATCCATTGAAGGACCAAAAGTTTCCTCAATCCAATAGCATAAAACCATGTGCATCTTGTTCCCTTGGAAAGTTAATTATAAAACATTCTCCAATGAAAGTTGAAAGGGAGTCACCTAGATTTCTAGAAAGAATTCAAGGTGATATATGTGGACCGATTCACCCACCATCTGGATCATTTAGATACTTTATGGTCTTAATATATGCATCCAACAAATGGTCTCATGTTTGCCTATTATCAACTCGTAATATGGCATTTGCAAAGTTTCTTGCCCAAATTATTAAATTAAGGGCACATTTCCCTGATTATACTATCAAAAGAGTGAGACTTGATAATGCTGGTGAATTTACTTCACAAGCATTTAATGACTATTGTATGTCCGTAGGAATTGTTGTTGAGCATCCAGTTGCTCATGTACACACACAAAATGGTTTAGCTGAATCACTGATTAAACGTCTCCAGCAAATAGCTAGACCATTGATAATGAGGACCAAACTTCCTGTTTCTGTTTGGGGCCATGCAATCTTACATGCTGGATCATTGATACGCATGAGACCAAGTTCATATCATGTATATTCTCCACTACCACTTGCTTTCGGTCAAGAGCCAAATATATCCCATTCGAGAATTTTTGGGTGTGCAGTATACGTCCCTATTGCACCACCTCAACGGACAAAAATGGGTCCTCAAAGAAGGTTGGGAATATATGTTGGTTATGAGTCAGTCTCTATTATAAGATATCTTGAACCATTAACAGGTGATGTTTTCACAGCACACCTAGCAGATTGTCAATTTGATGAGGCAAATTTCCCATCATTAGGTGGAGAAAAGAAGATTCTGGAAAAGGATGTGTCATGGCATGAGCCTACTTTATCATATCTTGACCCTCGCACAAAGCAATGTGACATGGAAGTTCAAAAGATAATTCATTTCCAAGAAATGGCAAATCAATTACCTGATGCATTTACTGACACAAAAAGGGTGACTAAATCATATATACCAGCTGTCAATGTTCCAGCTCGAATTGACATTCCACATGGACAATCTGATGATAAAGTCACTCAAGAGTCTAAAACACGCCTTAAGCGTGGAAGGCCATTTGGTTCTAAGGATAAGAACCCACGAAAAAGAAGAGGAGCAAAAAATGCACTAGATCACGATGAAAGTGTTCCTGGAGAAACACAAATTATTCAAATTCCCCCAGGAAAGGAGGATGATGCATTAAATTATGGTCAGACAAATAGAATATGTGACCAAAATGAAACTGACAATATAGGTGCAATATTTTCTTATTCAGTTGCATGTGATATTATGAATGATGATCCCGAACCACAATCTGTCATTGAATGTCAAAGAAGAAATGATTGGGCTAAATGGAAGGAAGCTATGCAAGTTGAATTAAGTTCTCTTAACAAGAGAAATGTTTTTGGGAACATTATCCTCACACCCGAAGTTGTGAAACCATTAGGATATAGATGGATCTTCGTACGAAAAAGAAATGAGAAAGACGAAATTGTAAGATACAAGGCCAGACTTGTTGCTCAAGGTTTCTCTCAAAGACCTGGAATTGATTATGAAGAAACTTATTCACCGGTAATGGATGCAACCACTTTCAGATATTTAATCAGCTTGGCAGTATCTAAAAATTTAGAGATGCGTCTTATGGATGTTGTTACAATTTACTTGTATGGATCACTTGATAGTGATATCTATATGAAAATCCCTGAAGGATTTAAAATGCCTGAAGCGTTAAGTGCAAAACCCAAAGAAATGTATTCTATAAAATTACAAAGATCTTTGTATGGGTTAAAACAATCTGGGCGCATGTGGTACAATCGTTTAAGCGATTATTTGACAAGTGAAGGTTATAAAAATAACACTATTTGTCCATGTGTATTTATTAAGAAAACAACATCTGGATATGTGATCATAGCAGTCTATGTTGATGATCTAAACATCATTGGAACGAATAAAGAAATCCTTGAAGTGATTGAACTTTTAAAGAAAGAATTTGAAATGAAAGATCTTGGAAAAACCAAATATTGTCTTGGTTTACAGATTGAGCATATGCCTAACGGAATACTTGTGCATCAATCAAATTACACAGAAAGAGTCTTGAAGCGTTTCAATATGGAAAATGCAAATCCTTTAAGAACTCCAATGGTTGTTAGATCATTAAATATTGACAAGGATCCATTTCGTCCATGCGAAGAAAATGAAGAAGTCCTTGGTTCAGAAGTATCATATTTAAATGCAATTGGAGCTCTTATGTATCTTACCAATTGTACTAGACCTGACATTTCTTTCGCTGTAAACTTGCTAGCAAGATTTAGTTCAACCCCAACAAAAAGACATTGGAATGGAATCAAACATATTTTTCGATACCTTCGAGGAACTAGTGATTTAGGGTTATTTTACCCTAACAATTCAAAACAAGGCTTGATTGGTTATGCAGATGCAGGTTATTTGTCTGATCCTCATAAAGCTAGATCTCAAACTGGATATGTATTCATGAATGGAGGTACTGCAATTTCCTGGCGTTCTCAAAAGCAAACACTTGTTGCCACATCCTCAAATCATGCTGAAGTAATTGCACTAAATGAAGTTAGTAGAGAATGTACATGGTTAAGATCGATGACACAACTAGTTTTAACTTCATGTGGACTTGAAAAGGATATATGTCCAACTTTAATTTATGAAGATAACTCAGCATGTGTCACTCAAATGAAAGAGGGATATATCAAGAGCGACAGGACAAAACATATACCTCCAAAGTTTTTTGAGTACACTCAAGAGCTTATAAAGAACCATCAAGTTGAAATCAAATATGTTCAATCCAGTAAAAATGCACCAGACCTTTTTACGAAGGCACTTCCTACTGCAATCTTCAGGAAACATGTCCATGGCATCGGAATGCGACATGTGCATAGAACATAATGTGACAGATGTCTAAATAAGGGGGAGTCAACTATACACGACACTCTTTTTCCCTTCGCTAAAGTTTTTTTCCCACTGGGTTTTCTTTAGCAAGGTTTTTAATGAGGCAGTACGTCAAAGTTGAATGCTAAAATGATGTCATCCAAGGGGGAGTGTTGTAAATAATTGGTGGTGTTGTAAATAATTGGTGGATGACATAATAATTGGTGCATGGCAAATTTGTCAACATTTCTAACTAGTTACAATTATATGTTAGTAAAATTTGTAGTATAAATACCCCTCCATTGTAAAGAATGAAACACACCAAAAGTTATAAGAGATATAACTTTCATATTCTCTCTAAATACTCTTTCTTCTCAATTAAAGTTCTTATCAAAGTTTACTAGTTTGGTTTGATTTATAGTTACATTAATTACGTTTAATTCATAACATATATATATATATATATATATATATATATATATATATATATATATATATATATATATATATATATATATATATATATATATATGTCATAGACTTGAATTGTTTATACGTCTAAATCATAGGCTTGGATTAGCCACTGAATAAAAAACTAAAGTATTGACTATAAGTAATGTATGGTGACAGTTTAAGTCTAAAAGTTTACAATGGTCATGGTAAAACAAAAAAACATATGAATATTAATAGTTTATAGCCACACTTCAATTGTTTTTGTTTGTCGAAAGGTAAATAATACTAGTCCTAAAGGAAAAACATGTGACTATAAATAATTTATGGTCATTGTTTAACAATAAAAAAGTATGACTGTAAGTAATTTATGGTGACAGTTAAGTTTTTTCGTATGTCCAAATTCATTCCACTATGAAGTCATAATCAAATTATATTTCATAATTATCTCTAGTTGTTTAGAAATCTGAATCTTAATGTAGCTCTTTACATGAAGATTTTATTCTAAACTAATTGTTTCATATACATTCTCTTAGTTATTCTAAAGTACTTTTAGAATGTTCCTATAATCATCCGATGATTTAACCATGTATACAATTGGTATTTTATGATATGCTCATAGCATGATCATATATCAGGTCTTATGCATATAATGTCATAAATGTTAGACTCATTTTCCAATCAAATCGAATATAAATCATTTCAGCTAGTTCAAATCTATGAGCTAGGTTTCTTTTGAGGTTGGCTCAAAATTAGTGTTATGTGACAATGCCAATGTTCCTCCAAATGAATCTTTTATCTTGATCTCTTTCAAGATATTGTCAATATATGCATGAAGATATAAAACTTTTAACATTCATTTTATCCATCTCTATAGATTTTACATTCCAAGAATGTATCTTGTCCTTCCTAAGTCTTTCATTTTAGAAATATATTCCGAGTCAAGTTGAAAAAGCCTGACATGGTCAGAATGTAATTCATTATGATTTAGTATGTCTCAGTTATACAAGACTAGGAATGTCATTATACTCCCACTAATTATTAGTAAACACACATGTTCTATTCATTTTGATATAAAAAGCATACCTTGTGGTTTTATGTCACAACTAGCATTTTTGACTAGGAAATTTTATCCTCATATACTCAACTTTTGTGTAACTTGTAATATAAGATGATGTCATGTATTATGCTCATTCAAAATCAACCATTTGAAGCAAAACTTACGCGTGAAGTTCAAAACCAAATCAATGTGTCGCATATACTCAACTGTGGGTTCGAAACCCTAATTTTCCCAATTCAAACCCCTATTGGACTAGAAATCATTTATTGGGCCTAATGGGCCAATAAACTTACAAGTTGGTTATTTGGGCTCTAATTGGACCCAATTTCATAAAACTATAACCTTTTGGGCCATGTTGGGCCTAGAATATCTCACTTCACTTTTATGGGCCTTATTGGACCTCCAATGACCCACTTCATTTCCATGGGCCTTAATGGGTCGTGAACAACCTTCCTGAACTTAAATGGGTTGAAAACCCATTATGTTCATCCTTATTGGGCTATAAACCCCATTTATTTATCATTATTGGGCCGTAAACCCTCATATGGGCCCAATGGGCCAAAAACTTTCGTATTGGGCCACATAATTTCGAATATATTCAAAAATGGCCCAAACTTTTCTTTCTCTTTTCCTTCCCCCTCATTCTCGATTATATATAAAAAAAGAGAAAATAAACAAAGGAGTGGATTAATGTCACACCCCAAAACCAGAACGGCGGAAACGTTCTGGGGTGGAGGACGTCATGTTTAGTATCACAAGACATGCATCATAGTAAGCAAAGTAATAAACAACCATTTCATTAGAAAGAAAGTGTTTACAAGTATGTGATTCACATAATATAGAATACATAGCAAATAACAAAAAGACATGAAGCTATACTGCTCCATCTTCTGAATCCAGTGCACGTACCTGTCTACTAGTCTCCTGAGAATACAAGTTATTTTGAAAGCGTAGATCAGCATTTAAGCTGGTGAGTTCATAAGATTTTAGTGATGTAAGTAAGTTGTAAGAAAGTTGTAGTAAGTTGTAAGTTCTGTTTAGAAAAGTTCGCATTTCCTCCAGAAAATCCCATATTTCCTGCTTTGATGAAAGATAAGTAAAAATGACTCTACAATCCTTTCTATGAGTATTAAATGGATACAAGTTATATAAAACTCAGAGTAAACAAACAATCGGTTGTGTGTATCTGCCCTAAGCCCACAAACAAACAAGGAACAGAAAATGAGGTGGAAGGCACACATCCCATTGTTTGTTAGATCATTGTTGTATATAACCCTGGCGTATTCACTTGGTACTCACGGAGTTAACTGTAATAGTTCCTTTATATTTGATGAAAAGATTCTTTAAGAAAACCCTTATTTCTTTTAATAAAAATGGTAACCATAGTGGTTCCTTCTATGATCACTTAGTTTATACTAGCCCACAACCAAACAAGGAACAGGAAATGAGGTGGAAAGCACACATCCAACAACCTATCGGCTATTAATTATATATAACCTTGATGTATAAACTAAGGTATTATAGAATTAACCACCTAAGGTCCTTTAAGTTATACTGGTTTAATAAAATGGATTAAACCCTTTACTGGGTAAGTTTCTAGTTTTGTATACCAAAAGTTCTTATTTGAAAAGTATGTTTTGTACTAGAAAAGGGTGCATTGAATTAGTGTCCTATGACTTGGCCCATACATGGTAACCCTTATGATTAATTGGTGTATACGGAACACATATATAGCTAAGATCGGATAGATAGTAGGCTGGGTGAATCTGCTCTAAGCCCACAACCAAACAAGGAACAGGAAATGAAGCGGAAAGCACACATCCTACTACCTGTCGGATCCGATTAATATAAATCCCTGAATGCATACACTAAGGAATCATAAAGTTAGCATTATAGGCCCCCTTTCTACTGAATGTACTAGACTCGACTGTTCTGTTTGTCGTTTGTAAAATGTAAGTTTTCCCTAGTTTATAACTATCTTGACTCGAAAATAGTTTGCATTAACTTTCAAGTGGAACCGTCACAAAATGAAAGTAATGGGAAAATTATAAGTACACAGTTGTCTTTTGAATTTACATCCTGCTGTACTTATTACCTTAAAACATGTTTGTTTTATTAAGGCCATAATGTGATGAATAGTCCCCATACTATACGTTCACCCAACAAGAGATTCTGGGAACCAAACGCGACTTCAGCTAACTTGTTGCTGAGCCGTGAAGTAGGCTCAAATTAAAGTTATATGATCATGTATACCCAATTTTACTATCACCTTTTGTTTAGTACAATGAGTTAGTGATTCATTGGTATAATTAGATCCTGTAGTGTTCTTTTGGGTAACCATCCCGGGGCATAGTGCTGCTAGGTCGCTGAACCTGTCAGTGTAGGCCACTATGTCTTAGTCGACCATAGTGTGCTCCCACAGTTCTTGTTCCAGCTTTTGAACTTCGCCCAACGGGCAGTATTCTTCCAACATTAACTCTTTTAGGTTCTCCCAAACTATTGAGTTAGCCACTGATAGGGTCATTGACTTAACATGGCTATTCTACCATGTTAGGGCTCTGTCGGACAAGGTGCAGGCAGCACACTTCACTTTGCTCCCTTCTGGGCACGAACAGATTGCGAAGACCGAATATGTTTTCTCGAACCATCGCATCAGAGCGATGACTCCACCATTTCCGTTAAAGGAATTGGGTTTGCAGTTCAGGAAATCCTTGTACGAACACTCCCTTGGGTGTTCGTGAGTAACTCTGGGGTTGGTTAAGTGG
The DNA here is from genome assembly GCF_052849685.1 of Lactuca virosa. Taxonomy (NCBI): domain Eukaryota; kingdom Viridiplantae; phylum Streptophyta; class Magnoliopsida; order Asterales; family Asteraceae; genus Lactuca; species Lactuca virosa. Next base: position 250,024,339 of record NC_136434.1, read on the forward strand.
GTACCGCTACCAGATCCGAGGGTACCACTTTCGCCGAAATGAGCTAGAGCAGTTGCCACTGCGGAGGATATCACTGCTTGGAGAGCAGCAGGATCCAATTGTGGCGTTGGAGTTGGAGTTATCGGAGTAGTGAGACTGTTTGATCTGCGGGGAGGCATCTTTGCTAAAAGAATACAAAGGTGAGATGGAATAATTCTAAAGCAGTGGACATAAGCCGAAAGCTGAAAGACAAGGTTATCCTAGTTCTGAGTGTATCGGGTCCTGACTTCCACAGGGTTTTGGAAACAATTCATAAAAGAGTCTATACCTAATAAACTTTATGAATTTGGAATGGCTATCCTCGAATGAATATCTGTGACCTGAATAACTGTTACCAATTGCATGTAAAAAAAATAATCCTAACACATAATGTGAGTAGTGTTTCCACTAACTCATTAAGTTAAACAAGATTATTATTTATTAGTGTGACACATAAGACGTTTTGGTTACTTCGGCTGATCCTACTTTGAAAACTTCTCATGAACTTGCTCTTGTTCCTCCTTGACTCTTCTGTTGTCTACTATGAGGAAGTGGTTACATCTATCTGGGTTTGTCGTGCGAGAATGGAAGTGACTAAAGAATCTATGAGATTTAAGTGAAACATTATGGGGCGATCCTTACAGAGTCCTCCTATAATTGCACAATGTATACAAGTTGTATATAATTCAAGATTAAATAGACCTTCGAATAAGTGATCCTACTCCAAAACCACAACCAAACAAGGAACAGGTAGTGAGGCGTAGATCACAAATTCTAAGTCTATAAAATCTCAATTATATATAACCCTGGGAGTATACATTGCAAGATTATAGACCTATCCGTAAGGGTCTTTTAAGTTATCACATAAGTTATTTATTTAGTGCCTAAAATACTCCTATAGTATTTTAATATAATGTACTTGGTATGTTTTAAACTTGTTATCGTGTTATAGTATCATAAAATACTCCCAAAGTATCTTATCTTTATGTTCTGATCTAGAATTTTCTTGAATAGAGTTAGGTAAGTTTTAAGACTGTTGCAACACCACATCACTCCCAAACACATGTCGGTCACATCTCGAATGAATATAGTTGACCAGACTATATTGATCCGAGCTATGATTACATAGCTGTCCAGGTTTGACCGCAATGTTCAACCTTTAAATACTTATGTTCTGTTCTTCTCGTGATACTTGTTCTAGTATGTATATATGTATAAGCACGTATGTATACTTTTATAAGGTATCGTTATATATTTAAAATATATTATTATCCAGAGCACTTCGGCCCCATTGTATTTATAGTTGTATATCTTTCATCGGTTGATATACTTAGTTCACTATAAACAATGCTCTGATACCAATCTGTCACACCCCAAAACCGGAACAACGGAAACGTTCTGGGGTGGAGGACGTCATGTTTAGTATCACAAGACATGCATCATAGTAAGCAAAGTAATAAACAACCATTTCATTAGAAAGAAAGTGTTTACAAGTATGTGATTCACATAATATAGAATACATAGCAAATAACAAAAATACATGAAGCTATACTGCTCCATCTTCTGAATCCCAGTGCGCGTACCTGTCTACTGGTCTCCTGAGAATACAAGTTATTTTGAAAGCGTAGATCAGCATTTAAGCTGGTGAGTTCATAAGATTTTAGTGATGTAAGTAAGTTGTAAGAAAGTTGTAGTAAGTTGTAAGTTCTGTTTAGAAAAGTTCGCCTGTTCCTCCAGAAAATCCCATATTTCCTGCTTGGATGAAAGATAAGTAAAAATGACTCTACAATCCTTTCTATGAGTATTAAATGGATACAAGTTATATAAAACTCAGAGTAAACAAACAATCGGTTGTGTGTATCTGCCCTAAGCCCACAACTAAACAAGGAACAGGAAATGAGGTGGAAGGCACACATCCCATTGCTTGTTAGATCATTGTTGTATATAACCCTGGCGTATTCACTTGGTACTCACGGAGTTAACTGTAATAGTTCCTTTATATTTGATGAAAAGATTCTTTAAGAAAACCCTTATTTCTTTTAATAAAAATGGTAACCATAGTTGTTCCTTCTATGATCACTTAGTTTATACTAGCTATATATAATCTAATATCGAACACAAGTTAATTGTGTGAATCTGCCCTAAGCCCACAACCAAACAAGGAACAGGAAATGAGGTGGAAATCACACATCCAATTACCTATTGGATATTAATTATATATAACCGTGATGTATAAACTAAGGTATTATAGAATTAACCACCTAAGGTCCTTTAAGTTATACTGGTTTAATAGAATGGATTATACCCTTTACTGGGTAAGTTTCTAGTTTTGTATACCAAAAGTTCTTATTTGAAAAGTATGTTTTGTATTAGAAAACGGTGCATTGAATTAGTGTCCTATGACCTGGCCCATACATGGTACCCCTTATGATTACTTGGTGTATACGGAACATATATATAGCTAAGATCGGATAGATAGTAGGCTGGGTGAATCTGCTCTAAGCCCACAACCAAACAAGGAATAGGAAATGAAGCGGAAAGCACACATCCTACTACCTGTCGGATCCGATTAATATATATCCCTGAATGCATACACTAAGGAATCATAAAGTTAGCATTATAGGACCCTTTCTACTGAATGTACCAGACTCGAATGTTCTGTTTGTCGTTTGTAAAATGTAAGTTTTCCCTAGTTTATAACTATCTTGACTCGAAAATAGTTTGCATTAACTTTCAAGTGGAACCGTCACAAAAAGAAAGTAATGGGAAAATTATAAGTACACAGTTGTCTTTTGAATTTACATCCTACTGTACTGATTACCTTAAAACATGTTTGTTTTATTAAGGTCATAATGTGATGAATAGTCCCCATACTATACGCTCACCCAGCAAGAGATTCTGGGAACCAAACGCGACTTCAGCAAACCTGTTGCTGAGCCGTGAAGTAGGCTCACATTAAAGTTATATGATCATGTATACCCAATTTTACCATCACCTTTTGTTTAGAACAATGAGTTAGTGATTCATTGGTATAATTAGATCCTGTAGTGTTCTTATGCTATAGCATCTTAGTATGTTTGTTCTGTTATAGTATCTTAGTATGTCCCTCTGTTATCAGGTATAGTGTATAGTATGTCTCTCTGTTGTATTGTATCTTCCTCCCTGTTTCTCTTTATAGTATGTTCTCTATGTTATCGTGTATTGTATCTACCTCCCTGTTTCTCATTATAGTATGTTCTAGCATCTAGTATGAATTGAACCTCTAAATTATACCATTTATAGATTACTAGTATTTTACTTGAACTGTTATCGAAAAGACTCATTTTTCTACTAAGTTATGCTTGTACTTTAAAAAACGGAGTTTTGTTAAACTATAAAGTAACATAACTTTAAATGAGTTTTTGAAATGTTTTGATCACTTATAAAAGACATAAACAATCTTTTGAAAGATGTTTATAACAAACATTTACACAATTATCATTGTGTTCAACTTGTATCCCCCCCTTAAAAGCATTTAAAACAGTTAAAAGATTCATTATAGGGGTATGAACTCACCTTATGTGGGTGATTCAAATGAATATGCGCGTAATGATGAGAAGTTCCACGAATGAAGTCCCGAGACACAAACGAGTCCTAAATGACATATATTGACATATACTGGCATGAATATAGTGTTTAGAAGCAACCACATGCAAGTAAACACCTCTAGGGACTAGGAAACACTTGGACCAATTGTTAGAATCACATGTGATTCATCTAAGGGATGTTGAAGGCCACCAGTTGGTGTTTACGGCCATGGAGTTTATGGTCGTAAACTCATGGTAAAAGGTGCACACGAGGGTTTTTGAATGATAGGGAAGCTTGTGGGACTATTGCTCTACAAGATGATGAGCAAAACTACTCTTTTTAGGGGGTGTTGAGCTGTTTACGGCCAAACCAAAAGTGTATGGCCGTAAACTCTCCAAATGGTGCCTTTTTGGGTCTTACGGCCGTAAACTTTTGAAGTTCATGTGATTGTTGATGTTTCAAGACTATGATCTAGTGTTTAACATGCCTAACTAGATGATAGACGGAATACTCACACTTTTGAGGGCCTTTGAGGAGTTTATGGCCACCAAGAACAAGTGTGTGTTCTTGGTGAAATATGAAGATCTAGCCAAAAGATGATTTCCATGGATGAAATCAAAGGGCGATTCATGAGTAAGAAGGATAACAACAACTAGAGGGAAGAATCACTTACATTTTTGAAGATCGGGAATAAACATTTCGATGATACTTGAGAGAGAAATAAAGTGTTCTTTAGGTGAGAGTGTAAGAATGAAGGAAAAGTGAAGGGAATGAGACTTATGGGGGGACTTTACGACCAACCTTGAGTTTACGGCCGTAAACTCATGTGTCATGGCCGTGAACTCCTTTTGGTGGTGATTAAGGCTCGAATGTTGTACAGTGACTCTAGCAGGTACATTCTAGCACTCATTCCTTAAGTGTACTATTCTTAAAACCCATTATAATGAACCTTAACAAGGCTAGAAGGCAATAATTTTTTGGGTTGTCACAATTAAGGCCTGACACCTCATGTTTGTTTAATGGACTTCCATGCAAATACACCACATTTATCTAGACAAATCTCATACTTCCATGCTCCAACACATCTCACTTCTCTATTGGACCCACTTTCATCAAACTATAACCTTTTGGGCCATGTTGGGCCTAGAATATCTCACTTCACTTTTATGGGCCTTAATGGGTCGTGAACAACCTTCTTGAACTTAAATGGGCCGAAAACCCATTATGTTCATCCTTATTGGGCCGTAAACCCCCCTCTCTTTATCATTATTGGGCCGTAAACCCTCATATGGGCCTAATAGGCCGAAAACGTTCGTATTGGGCCACATAATTTCGAATATATTCAAAAATGGCCCAAACTTTTCTTTCTCTTTTCCTTCCCCTCATTCCCGGTTATATATAAAAAAAGAGAAAATAAACAAAGGAGTGGATTAAGGCTTGACACCTCATGTTTGTTTAGTGGACTTCCATGCAAATACACCACATTTATCTAGACAATTCTCATACTTCCATTCTCCAACACATCTCACTTCTGTCTTCTCTCTTCCTCTCGCTACTTACGACCATAAGAGCCTACACCACCACCCACACTTCAACCATTTCAACCTCTAAACTCCTCTAAGAACTCTCAAAGAAACCTCGCTTATTCTTCCACAAATTTCGTGTATGCTTGTGTGTGTACTTAAGAATACATCATCAAGGTTCATCATTTGGTAAGATACTTTATATTGTAGTCTTTAACTTCATCATATGACATATCCTTCATTCATTAATACCTCATTTCGTGATCCATGCTCTTAGATCTATCTTAGGTTCGAAAACTCCACTCAAGAAGCTTACTAGGGCCGAGACCTCTCTCATTCTTCATCAAAAACCGAAATCATCAAACCAAAGTGAGTTCATACCCCCTATTTTCGGTTTTTAGTATGTTTTGGGGGAGAATACAAGTTGTTTTGTGTAGATCTATGTGTATATGCATAATTTTATGTGTTTTTCATGATCTAAATGTGATTGTGTGTTATAGACTTCATGAACTCGAAAATATGCTAAAACATGATGATATTTGTGGAACATAACACTTGATACAACTTATTATGCAAAGATAAGGTTTAAAACAATTCAAGGTGGTTTAAAATAAAGAAAATTGCATAAAAGGGCCAAAAATGTCAAAATAATCAAAAAGTGTAGTATTATGCATACCTCACGGTTTTGGAAAAGATTTATTTGAATAAATATGGATCTTTATGGTATTTATTATTTTAGAAGGGCTAAAAGTGTAAACTTTTGCAAATGGGCCTCATAGTGGGCTTCCACGGTTTTGGGCTAAATTTGTAATTTTTTGGACTTTTGTGGGCTTAAGTGTTATTTTAAACAAAGTTGAGCCAAAAATGTCATTTTTCGATTATAAGGGCTGAAAATGATAATTTTATCTAACATGGGCCAAAAAGAAATAATTACTATACTTTTGGGCCGAAAATGATCTTTTGACAAAAGTGGGGTTAAAAATGTTATTTTACTCAAATCAAGCCCTTAAATGTAAACTTCTGGGTTTAAAGGACCTAAAGTGACATTTTTACCAAAAACGTGCCTAAATTGTAAATTTTCAGTTTTAAGGACCAAAAAAAAATATTTTTTTTAGAACAAGTGGGCCTTTTATGTCATTTGGTAAACAACTAAGTTTAAACAACGAACGTAATAACAAAAAGATTAAATTACGTCATTTACATGCTTATTTGGTCTGGAATATAATTCACATGTTTAGTGGGCTTTAATTGTCATTTTACATGTTTATTGGGTCTGGAATATAATTTACATGTTTTGTGGGCATTAGTTGTCCTTTTACATGTATATTGGTTCTAGAATATAATCTACATGTTTAGTGGGCCTTAGTTGTCCTTTTACATGTTTATTGGGCCTGGAATATACATTACATGTTTATTGGGCCTTAGTAGTCCATTTACATGTTTGTTGGGCCTGGAATATCCACCTACATACTCGTCAGACATCATAAACTTAAAATACACACGGAAACAATATACTCTGTGCAAATTTCATATTCACATAAATTGTTAAGGATCTTGTGAGACACTTCGTTTGACACCTATCGAGTGTACAACTGTAGCCTGTAGTTATAACCAGAGTCTCCTGGAGGGAGAGCGGGAGTTTATGTATAAATTTATACGGGGGTGACACCCCACACCTGAGCTGTTCGCTACAGTTAGACTAGGCCGGTCTAGGGTGACAAACCTTACCTTAAACTCGTCGGCGTCCAAAAACGTCATGACAGGCGGATTAGTCATTATCAAGTATGGTTATAACGACTCACTTAGAGGAATTAAACCATTATAAAAATTTACGGAATACCTTTATAGTTTGGTAACACGGAAACTTACACTAATAAGACCATAACATTTTAAAGAGAGACAATATCAGATTGTCTGGACCATTCACTTTACACATTTTCAAACCTTAACACACATGCATTAATACAAGATCAGATACAAACATTTCAAATCGTTTTTCGGAAAATATCGGATTTTCTGCTGTTTACAAAGTAATACAAAACATTTTACTCTAACATGCTTATAAATTCACCAACATTTTATGTGTTGACCGTTTTCAAATTAACTTGTATTCTCAGGGAATCGTTAAGAAGAAAAGTCGACAGGATCATGTGGACATTGTCATATTTTGTATCATCATACATTAACTATTTGGGCATGTAATATTTAATACAATACTTGATGTAAACAATGATGGTTGTAATTGGTATGTATGATGATGGTGTTTGTCATGTTTCATTTATATTCACTGTGATGGTATTACAAGATGAAGTCACCCAAGCCACCGGACGTTTCCGCCGTCTGGTTCGGGGGTGTGACAAATTGGTATAAGAGCATTGTTTATAGTGAACTGGAATATCTAATCATACAAAATATACAACTATAAATACAATGGGACTAAACTACTCTGAACAAAATAATTTAAAATACATACCTAGGGTGCATTAATACAATAACACTAAAAGTCTCTGGAGAAAATTGAACATCGTGGTTAAACCCGGATAGTTATGTAGTCGTATTGGGGATAAATAGAGTCTGATCAACTATATTTATTCAAAATACGACCAACATGTGTTTGGGAGTGATCATGGTGGGCAATGAATCCAGAAACTTACCAACCTTGTATCCAAAAAGCTTTTAAGGAACTCAAACATAAACAATTAAAATACTATAGGAGTATTTTGAAATGCTATCCACATATACTCTCCTTACACACTTCTCACCCCTCCATTTCTCGCACAATCATCATGGAAGAGTTCCAACAGGGTGTCCTTTACTATCAGGCCCTGGTGGCCAATGGGTTGATCGAAGGAGAACTTGGTATGAATCAAGGGGCAAATCCAGGTTTAGGACCCGAGGAGTATGTGGAGACAGGCTATGAGTACGAGAAATCTGATGAGGAGATGGAAGAAGTAGGGGACATTGAGGAAGTCCCCAGCGAGCATCACCCTTCATAGATGATACATGACCATCCCACAGCACCAGAGGATTTCGCCGATCAGACACGCTCCTTGGAGGAGGAGGTTGCCACCCTCAGACAACAACTTTTAGCAGCAGAAACCCGAGCGGTGCGAGTAGAGCATGAGAGAGACGAGATCATGAGGGAAATGAGTGAGATGGCTGACCTCGTGGCGCGTCATTTTGGCATTTGATTACCCCACCCGACCCTTCTCGCCGCGATTAGGCTTAGTTTCATCTACTATCAATATTGTTATGATTTCCTTATGTACTACCGACTTCATTATTAAGTGATTACACTACTCATGGAGTCGTTACGCTGTCGAATTTTATTTCCTTCATCTATTGTATGCCTTATAAAGGCAAATTTTCATGTATTAAAAGGATTATTACTAATGAAAGCAGTTATATATTTTATCGTGATGTTGTTATCTGCTAGGTGCTATATTTTTTTTTATGATTATATGCATTCATTTACACGCACAACCAAATCACCGAAACTGCTCTATATACAAGGAACCTCGAAACCAAAATGCACCGAATACTCACCATCTTTCCGTGCCATGAAAGAAGATGCCTCGAAGACCGATACGCAGAAACCGGAACGCAACACCACCACCACCTCCTCCACCAGAAATGGACTCGGCTGCATTTCAAGCAATAGTTTCTGCTGCCGTTACAACAACACTGGCTCACATTCACAACGGGAACAACGGTGGAGGTAACGGGCAAGGAGCTGGAAGTTCAAACCAGCAGAACAGGAGGCGTGATAACCCTAAAGCAGGAGGCGTGATATCTGTACCTACAAATATTTCACGAATGCCAAGCCTCGAACCTTCAAATATTTCACGAATGCTGGAAGTTCACAAAGGTCTGTACCTACAAATATTTCACGAATGCCAAGCCTCGAACCTTCAACGGAACAGGAGGCGTGATAACCCTAAAGCAGTGGATAGAAAAAGTAGAATCAGTATTCGAGATCTGCGGATGCCCTGAAGAGTGCAAGGTGAAGTTTGCAACTTGCATATTTGTCGATCAAGCGCTTTCCTGGTGGAATGGTCATGTGGAGGCCATGACACTCCCAGTGGCGAATGCTATGCCATGGGAGGAGCTTAAGGAAATGTTAATGGCGGAGTACTGTCCAAGAGGGGAGATCCAGAAAATGGAGCAGAAACTGTGGAATCTCACAGTTCAGAACTCAGACATCGATGCTTACATCTCTAGGTTTAGTGAATTGTCACTCCTATGTCCAGGCATGATCACGTCTGAAGGGAAGAAGATTGAAAGATTCATTTGGGGATTAACCCCTCCAATCCAAGGAAATGTAATAGCAGCAAACCCTGAAACGTATGACAGTGCTAAAAGACTAGCCAAGAAGTTATACGACCATGGCAACAAGAAGGGTGCCAAAGCTGGAGAAACTGAAGTCAAGAAGGAGGGAAAAGATAACAAGAAAAACAAGGACAACAAACGAAAAGGAAGAAAAAACCAAGAGTCATCGAAAAAGCAACAAACTGTAGCAGTCCATGCTGGTACTGCTCAGGTTGCCTCAGCACCACATGCTCCAGCCTCATCTGTGAAAACCACCCCCGAACCCTACTCGGGAACCTTACCCAAATGTAACAAATGTGGCTTTCACCACCATGGAGAGTGCAGAGAAATATAGTGCACTAATTGCAACCATAAGGGCCATACCGATTGATACTGCAGATCTCAACCCCAACCGAACCAACAGCCAAACAACAACAACCACAACAACAACAACAATAACAACAATCGCAACAACAATAATAACAACAATAACGCTGGGGCTAGTCACACTTGTTATGGGTGTGGAGGAACTGGCCATTTCAGGCGCAATTGCCCCAAAGCCAACAACCAAGGAGCAGGAGGATCCGGGAGGGTCCTGACTTTGAGTCAAGGTGAGGCAGTTCAATACCCGACGGTTGTTACTGGTACGTTCCCACTTAACAACACTTACGCATGCATTTTATTCGATAGTGGAGCTGAGCGGAGCTTCGTTAGTAACAAATTCAAACACTTACTAAACTAACAACCCCATAAGCTAAACGGAGCCTTCACGGTGGAGATGACTAATGGGAAAACCGAAACAACCAAATATGTTTACGTAGGATGCACATTAACACTAAACAACCATTCATTTCAAATAGATTTGATGCCAGTAAATATTAGGAGTTTTGATGTGATAATCAGCATGGATTGGTTAAGCCCACACCGTGCTGATATTATGTGCCACGAGAAGGCTGTTCGCCTTCACCTTACTAATCACAAAACCCTAATAATCTATGGTGACAAACCTGGCGCCAATCTTCGTCTTATCTCGTGCATCAAGGCACAGAAGTGCCTGCACAAGAAAAACTATTCCTTCATCGCTCATGTTGTGGATAAAGCCAAAGAAGAAGTAAACATTAAAGACATCCCAGTGGCATTCGACTTCCCATATGTATTTCCTGAATACCTTCCAGGAATACCCCTAGAAAGACAGGTTGAATTTCGAATCGACCTAATACCCGGAGCCACATCAATTGCCAAATCACCCTACAGGTTAGCTCCCGCCGAAATGCAGGAGTTATCCAGTCAATTAAGCGGACTTCTGAACAAAGGATTCATCACGCCAAGTTTCTTACCCTAGGGAGCTCCGGTCTTGTTTGTCAAGAAGAAGGAGGGATCCTTCAGAATGTGCATCGACTATCGAGAGTTAAACAAACCGGCTGTCAAAAATTGATATCCACTCCCTCGGATTGACGATCTATTTGACCAGGTTCAAGGAGCTAGTTACTTCTCCAAAATAGATCTAAGATCCGGTTATCATCAGCTTCGAGTCTGAGAAGAGGACATTCCAAAAACTGCTTTCTGAACTCGATATGGCCATTACGAATTCGTTGTAATGCCCTTCGGCCTAACAAATGCCCCTACATCATTTATGGACCTCATGAATCGAGTCTGTCGTCCGTTCCTCGATAATTTCGTAATCGTCTTCATCGATGATATTCTCATATACTCCCGAAGTAAAGAGGAGCACGGTCAACATCTCCGTTAAATCTTGGAAACCCTAAGAGCTGAAAGGCTATATGTGAAACTCTCCAAATATGAGTTCTGGATTCGCAGTGTAAACTTTTTGGGTCATGTAGTCAGTGAGGAGGGAGTTCACGTGGATCCTTCCAAGATCAAGGCCATTGAAGGCTGGGCGATCCCGAAGACACCAACAGAAATCCGACAATTCTTGGGTCTCGCAGGCTACTACCGAAGGTTTATTTAGAACTTCTCCAAGATAGCCAAGCCTCTCACCACTCTGACACAAAAAGGCGTACCCTTCAACTAGACGGACATGCAAGAAGCTGCCTTCCAAACCTTGAAGCGAGCCCTCTGTAATGCTCCAGTGTTATCCTTACCAGAGGGAACCAAAGAATTCGTAGTATATTGTGATGCTTCGAACCAAGGATTAGGCAGTGTCCTCATGTAGCATGGAAAGGTGATAGCTTATGCATCCAGGAAATTGAATACACATGAAGTGAATTACACCACCCATGATCTCGAACTGGGAGCTGTGGTCTTCGCCCTAAAGATTTGGAGGCACTACCTCTATGGTACAAAGTGCACCATCTTCATGGATCACAAAAGCCTCTAGCACATTCTAAATCAAAAGGAGCCGAACATGAGGCAGCGAAGGTGGGTTGAGCTGCTAAATGATTATGTATGCGAGATCAAGTACCAACCAAGCAAGGCTAACGTGGTAGCCGATGCCCTGAGCAGGAAAGAATAGTCAGGTCGCCGGGTGAAAACGTCATCGATAACCATCCACTCCCACTTGACTACACAAATCAAGGAAGCTCAATTGGAAGCATTGAAGCCGGAAAATTCCGCTAATGAAACACTGAGTGGAATGGATAAAAACCTTGAAGCCAAAGATGACGGAGCTTACTACTTCATGAATAGAATCTGGGTTCCAAAATTTGGGGGATTCAGAGAGATAGTCATGAACGAAGCTCATAAAATGCGATATTCCATCCATCCAGGTTCTGATAAGATGTACCTGGACATCAAACAACATTATTGGTGGCCAAATATGAAGCTAGAGATCGGAACTTATGTGGGCAAGTGTCTCACTTGTGCCAAAGTGAAAGTAGAATATCAGAAGCCCTCGGGGTTGTTACAACAGCCAGTGATACCCGAGTGGAAATGGGAAAGGATTACCATGGACTTCATAACCAAATTACCTAAGACAACGGACAGATTGGATGCTATCTGGGTGATTGTCGATAGGTTAACCAAATCCGCCCATTTCCTGCCAATCAAGGAATCATACAAGATGGAAAGATTAACACAAATCTATATAAGAGAGATCGTGAGACTTCATGGGGTACTGGTATCTATTATCTCGGATCTGGATAGTAGATTTACTTCACAATTCTGGCAGTCGCTCCAGAAGGCAATGGGAACACAACTAGACATGAGCATTACGTACCACCCGCAAACCGACGGCCAAAGTGAACGAACCATTCAAACACTTGAAGATATGCTTTGAGCCTGTGTGATCAATTTTGGCAAATCATCAGATACCTACTTGACCTTAATTGAGTTCTCATACAACAACAACTATCACACAAGCATAAAGATTTCTCCTTTTTAGGCTTTGTATGGTCGCAAATGTTGATCGCCTCTCTGTTGGGTTGAGGTGGGTGACACCCAGCTGGAAAAAGGGCAATCACCAAGTGGAACTCTTACAGGACCCGAGATCATCCGGGAAACGACAGAGAAAATAATCCAAATCAAAGCACGCCTTCGAGCATCGCGTGACCGAAAAAAGAGCTATGCTGATAAACGACAGAAGCCTCTAGAATTCCAAGTCGGAGATCAGGTGCTATTGAAGGTCTCTCCCTGGAAAGGGATGATCCGTTTTGGGAAGCGGGGAAAACTAAATCCGCGATACATCGGGCCCTTCGAGATTCTTGCCCGGATTGGTCCGGTGGCTTATAAGCTGCAGCTACCTGCGGAGCTCAGCAACGTACACCCCGTGTTCCACGTCTCGAATCTGAAAAAGTGTTTATCTGATAAAACCCTTATCATTCCTCTAGAGGAGATCGAAGTAAATGAAAATCTTTTATTCGTTGAAGAGCCTGTTGAGATAATGGACATGGAGGTGAAGCATACAAAACAGAGTCGCATTCCGATTGTGAAGGTTCGATGGAACGCTAGGCGTGGACCAGAATTCACATGGGAACGTGAAGACCAGATGAAGCAGAAGTACCCTCACCTATTCTCTCGTTCATAGTTCTATCTTTCAAAAGAATTTCGGGACGAAATTCCCTCTAACGGGGGGATGATGTCAAAACAAGCATTTTTGACTAGGAAATTATGTCCTCATATACTCAACTTTTGTGTAACTTGTAATCTCAGATGATGTCATGTACTATGCTCATTCAAAATCAACCATTTGAATCAAAACTCACGCGTGAAGTTCAAAACCAAATCAATGCATCTCATATACTCAACTGTGGGTTCGAAACCCTAATTTTCCCAATTCAAACCCCTATTGGACTAGAAATCATTTATTGGGCCTAATTGGCCAATAAACTTACAACTTGGTTATTTGGGCTCTAATTGGACCCACTTTCATCAAACTATAACCTTTTGGGCCATGTTGGGCCTAGAATATCTCACTTCACTTTTATGGGCCTTAATGGGTCGTGAACAACCTTCTTGAACTTAAATGGGCCGAAAACCCATTATGTTCATCCTTATTGGGCCGTAAACCCCCCTCTCTTTATCATTATTGGGCCGTAAACCCTCATATGGGCCTAATAGGCCGAAAACGTTCGTATTGGGCCACATAATTTCGAATATATTCAAAAATGGCCCAAACTTTTCTTTCTCTTTTCCTTCCCCCTCATTCCCGGTTATATATAAAAAAAGAGAAAATAAACAAAGGAGTGGATTAAGGCTTGACACCTCATGTTTGTTTAGTGGACTTCCATGCAAATACACCACATTTATCTAGACAATTCTCGTACTTCCATTCTCCAACACATCTCACTTCTCTCTTCTCTCTTCCTCTCGCTACTTACGACCATAAGAGCCTACACCACCACCCACACTTCAACCATTTCAACCTCTAAACTCCTCTAAGAACTCTCAAAGAAACCTCCCTTATTCTTCCAAAAATTTCTTGTATTCTTGTGTGTGTAAATAAGAATACATCATCAAGGTTCATCATTTGGTAAGATACTTTATATTCTATTGTTTAACTTCATCATATGACAAATCCTTCATTCATTAATACCTCATTTCGTGATCCATGCTCTTAGATCCATCTTAGGTTCGAAAACTCCACTCAAGAAGGTTACTAGGGCCGAGATCTCTCTCATTCTTCATCAAAAACCAAAATCATCAAACCAAAGTGAGTTCATACCCCCTATTTTCGGTTTTTACTATGTTTTGGGAGAGAATACAAGTTGTTTTGTGTAGATCTATGTGTATATGCATGATTTTGTGTGTTTTTCATTATCTAAATGTGATTGTGTGTTATAGACTTCATGAACTCTAAAATATGCTAAAACATGATGATATTTGTGGAACATAACACTTGATACAACTTATTATGCAAAGAAAAGGTTTAAAACGATTCAAGGTGGTTTAAAACTAAGAAAATTACATAAAAGGGCCAAAAATGTCAAAATAATCAAAAAGTGAAGTATTATGCATAACTCACGGTTTTGGAAAAGATTTATTTGAATAAATATGGATCTTTATGGTATTTATGAATTTAGAAGGGCTAAAAGTGTAAACTTTCGCAAATGGGTCTTATATTGGGCTTCCACGGTTTTGGGCTAAATTTGTAAATTTGTGGACTTTTGTGGGCTTAAGTGTCATTTTAAACAAAGTTGAGCCAAAAATGTCATTTTTCAATTATAAGGGCTGAAAATGATAATTTTATCAAACTTAGGCCAAAAAGAAATAATTACTATACTTTTGGGCAGAAAATGATCTTTTGACAAAAGTGGGGTTAAAATGTTATTTTACTCAAATCAATCCCTTAAATGTAAACTTCTGGTTTTAAAGGACCTAAAGTGTCATTTTAACCAAAAACGTGCCTAAATTGTAAATTTTCGGTTTTAAGGACCAAAAAAAAATGTATTTTTTTAGAACAAGTGGGCCTTTTATGTCATTTGGTAAACAACTAAGTTTAAACAACCAACGTAATAACAAATAGATAAATTACGTTATTTACATGCTTATTGGGCCTGGAATATAATTCATACGTTTAGTGGGGCTTTAATTGTCATTTAAATGTTTATTGGGCCTGGAATATAATTTACATGTTTAGTGGGCATTAGTTGTCCTTTTACATGTTTATTGGGCCTGGAATATAATCTACATGTTTAGTGGGCCATAGTTGTCCTTTTACATGTTTATTGGGCATGGAATATACCTTACATGTTTATTGGGCCTTAGTATTCCATTTACATGTTTGTTGGGCCTGGAATATCCACCTACATACTCGTCAGACATCATAAACTTAAAATACACACGGAAACAATATACTCTGTGCAAATTTCATATTCACGTAAATTCAGTTAAGGATCTTGTGAGACACTTCGTTTGACACCTATCGAGTGTACAATTGTAGCCTGTAGTTATAACCAGAGTCTCCTGGAGGGAGAGCGAGAGTTTGTGTATAGATCTATACGAGGGTGACACCCCACACCTGAGCTGTTCGCTACAGTTAGACTAGGCCAGTCTAGGGTGAAAACCTTACCTTAAACTCGTCGGTGTCCAAAAACGTCATGACAGACGGATTAGTCATTATCAAGTATGGTTATAACGACTCATTTAGAGGAATTAACACCATTATAAAAATTTACGTAATACCTTTACAATTTGGTAACACGGAAACTTACACTGATAAGACCACAACATTTTAAAGACAGACAATATCGGATTGTCTGGGACCATTCACTTTACACATTTTCAAACCTTAACACACATGCATTAATACAAGATCGGATACAAACATTTCAAATCGTTTTTCGTAAAATATCGGATTTTCTGGTGTTTATAAAGTAATACAAAACATTTTACTCAAACATGCTTTTGAACTCACCAACATTTTATGTGTTGACCCTTTTCAAATTAACTTGTATTCTCCGGGAATCGTTAAGCAGAAAAGTCGACAGGATCATGTGGACATTGTCATATTTTGTATCATCATACATTAACTATTTGGGAATGTAATATTTAATACAATACTTGATGTAAACAATCATGGTTGTAATTGGTATCTATGATGATGGTGCTTGTCATGTTTTATTTATATTCACTGTGATGGTATTACAAGATGAAGTCACCCAAGCCCCCGGGCATTTCTGCCGTCTGGTTCGGGGGTGTGACATTTTATATTAAAATGATGATTGCAACATTGAGATGTTTGTTTTATATCCACAAGTGGATCTCAAGCTTTACACATTTTGTTAGGATAACATGGATTAAGAAAACCTCCAAGCTAATCTATATAGATACGTTCTAGTAGATGTCTATTAAGAAAAGCGGTCTTTCTTGAAATCTATTTGCTATATTTCATATTGAGAATATGAACTTATAGTAAACAATATCCTTGTTGATCTAATTATAGCTACTTGTGATAAAGGTTTGCTCATAGTCAATGTCATGAGTATGATAAGGACCATAGTCAATGACATGAGTATAAGAAAATCCTTTTATAACAAGTCTTGCTTTAAATGTGTATGGTTATCCATGTAATGTATTCTTTCTAGAAGAATCACTTACTCTTTCTAGCCTTGATATAGAGAATCTAGCCTTGATATAGAGAAGAAGTTTAATCAATACCATACTTGATTATCACACATGGATTACATCTCATGTTCATGACTCTAAGTCATTTATCATATTCGAGATCTGACATAACATCTTGGTATTTGATGGATTTGCTAGAAATCATCAAGAAAAGCTCATCAATGAGAGATTCCACATTGCTCAATTCATTGATGATTTCTACCAATAATTCGGTCAATTTGTTTTTGTGAATAACTATTATTCAAGTTTAACAATTATTCGTTAAAACTAGTTCCAACTATAACTACATCAGGTTATGGTTCTTGAGCTACTTCAAGTTCCATGTTCCTCCCACTTGCTTTGTTATTAGAAGCTTGCTTTCTTCTAACTCGGCTACCAGTGGAACAAGAAAACTTATTCTTGGTGGGCTTTCATATAATAATCTAAGCCACATTTATAGTATTATATACAAATATGTATTTCGTAGATTTTGAGTTTAGAAGCTTTAGTCCAACGTGGGCTTGAAATCCACAAAACATTTAATAATATAGGAAGGAGCCTTTCGATAGAAAATCTTATGAATAAAATGTTATATCTACCTTTTAGTTGGTGTTTGTACTCAAGCTACAATTTATAGTGTTTTCTAGGTGTTATCCTAAGGAAATAAAAGGATGACATTTCTACCGATTAAGAAAGTAAATCATACCAAGCAAGATTTAATTCATCCTTTGTTATCATTAAGGCTTTAGATAGTTCTTCCCCGTTTGTATCTCAACTTTATATTTGAAAACTTAAACAAAGGTACCTTTTCCTCATTAAAATGGTTTTGACATGTTTTTGTATATGTCGAATCAAGTCAATTGATCTTGTGAAGAATTTCATTCACTTTTGGAGGTTGAGTTCTCGTTGAATGTGATTTTTATAAAACCTAGACGTTTAATGTTTAATCTACGTAAATGAACCATTGGCGATCCTTCTTATATTCCTATGAAGTGCTATAAACTATATTTGATATCCTTGAGTCACTTGAATTGTTTTGGAGTGTTATTGGAAGTTGGTTGGCTAAATGAGAAAAAAGCCCAAGATCCTGTTTTTTCCATTTTTATGATTATAATATTTTGTGTTGATTCTAGATCACTCCTTATGTCCATTTTGGTATCTTGAATTCACCTTTGATAATTTTAGAGCATTTTGAGCTTAGAATGTTATATTGACCCATAAAAGGGTACTTCAGTCATTTGACACCCTGTTATAATACTAGATGATTGAATTGGGAAGTTTTGGAGCTGGAAGTGCCAAAGCTCAAGATTAGAAGATTTTGGTGATTACAAGCTTAGGACTTAAGGTGAGTACACTTACCTTGGAACATCCTTATGAATCAAGGATATGTTTTTCCCTTTTGTGCTATGTTATACGTATGTATATATTATTTGAAAATATATGTTCTGTTTTCTCGTTATTATAGTTTATTATTCGGGAACATTCTTATGAATTAAGGATATGTTTTGAGAAATTGGTTTATTTATGTGTGTGTGTGTGGGGGGGGGGGGTACCCAATTGGGCATTTGTTGTTGTTTGTTTGTGAGTAGATTTCTAGATAACCCTCACGTGCATGAATAGAGGCTCGCTGCCCCTCATGTGGCCTAGGTTGGATGGCCCCTTGTGCCTGGTTTGTTGTGGGTGTAATGGCAACACGATAATTTTGTCTGTCATGTGTTCTTCACACCCAACCATCATTATTTTGATGTCAGATGTGAGTACAAAAGTTGGCTGTCTGTCATTAGTTCTTCACATCTGACAATTGTTGTGAGCTGAACTTTGAGATTGGCATGGGTTGGGATAGTTGTATGCATTGCATCATCCATTTGGATTATTAATCCTACAAATATATATATATATATATATATATATATATATATATATATATATATATATATATATATATATATATATATTTGGAAAGTGTTAAGTTTTGTACCCTTGTTTATTGATCGGATTAGCACATTCGAGTGTTTTGTAACTCGTATGAGTATTATTTGGATCTAAATGATCTTGTTTGGATTTTGATATTTAAATGATTTTATCTACCTCATATTGTTTATTCACTAGCGAAGTCTATGGGATTGGTCATGCATGACACTATACTTTGACCAATATAATATTTTACCCCAAGTTGACTTTTGATGTTGGTTTTATTGATTTGAGATGGTATAGGTTATACATTACTGTATGGTGGTTGTCGAAGCCAACAAAAATAAATACCATTCAATGTTGCACACAAAATAGTGTTTAATGGTAAAGGGATCGTAACCATATAGATTGGTTCATTTTGTTACTTTTATGAAAACCTTGTTGTACAAACACTTGTAAAACTAAAATAAAAACAAACCTGGGGATTTTTGTCTTTTGAGATGTTTAAAAGAAAACTAGAATTATACTACGATATATAAACACAATTCAACAAAAGCAAGGTTTTGTGAAAGCAAGAAACGATCTGCGTGGACAAGGTTTGAAAACTCAAACCTTGAATTAACTTAAGATCAATGACTGCATCTAATAAATATCTACTCAAGTCTGGTAAACGAGTTATGTCTCGTAATTGAGATATCCAACAAGGTATTCAAGATATAAAATGATTAATAAGTATGAAGAATGTATGGTAATTTAAAAACAATAAGAATGTAAGAAGATTTGACTGAATGATTATTGGTATTGATATGATAGAGAATGTTTCAGTCGTGTGTATAAACAATCACTACATATCCTTAAATAGGCAAAGAGCGAGACAAAAGACAAATCCCATAAAGTGCATGGACTAGAAGACAACTGAAGATCAACAGACTATGAAAGCCACATCTATTGATCTTGTTCCATGTACTGTACAATAAAACAACTACTAAAATATAAACTAGTACTAGGAACAATTAATGCACTATACAGACTCAGAGATCAAATAACAAAAGAATGTGTCTCAGACAGATCTTTACTTCAGAATTATCATCATCTCAAAATTCTTCTACTTTGGAAAAGGCTTCACTTTGGATTGCTAAGGAGTCACTTATCATGTATCAACAATATCCCCTAAGTGACTTGAGCAATCTTTTGACTTAACACTTCGCTTCATCAAACACAAATAGATAGGCACTTTGAAGCTAGCTTCAGACCTCGATGTACCATCAGAGATTCTCAATAAATTTCTTTTTTCACATGTTCCGAAGAATCACTCTTAGCCGCATTGGAGATGAACTTCTGTAGAATCTTGGTAGGAACAAGATGTTTTTATAGCACTCGGAAAAATTCCTTTTGATTGGTCTTCTTCTTGAGGTAGATGTAACCAAATTCTGATTCTTCAGTTAGTCCTTCAGCTAAATCTGAGCTTCAGGATGTTCGGTAGTGATTTTAGCCAAGAGTTTTTCTATTCCAAAAAGATGAGCAAACTCTACATCTGATCGAAATAATTCAGTGATGTAGTCATTCAGGAAGCAGATAGCTGAGTTGTAGGCTCCAATTCTTGAATCATTTGATTGACGATCTCGGAGGTGAGCAGCAATGACAATAATGTCATTTGGATTAACTGAAGGAAAGTCTGTGTTGAGTATTTGATGTTGTGTCATTGGGCCTTTTGGTTAGTCGTTTTGTATTATCGAGTTGGGCATGTCCACTCGTTATTTATTCTAGGGTTAGAGTATTTAAGATGCATGCATGCATCGTATTTTAGTTAACTCTTATCTTTTACTTTGTAATCCTAAACACGCCTCTACAATAGCAATTCTTCATAGAGTTCTTCTGAGGCGTGACATTTAATCATTCGACGTTCTTGATTCATCATCGTGTTCTTTATTTTATCTGTTTTAGAATCTAATAGATCTTTAAGGTTTTATTCCTAACAATTGGTATCAGAGCAGGAGAATGTGTAATCTATACGCATCTCTTCTTTTTTACAGAGTTTTAGGGTTTCCGTTAATATAGGATCTTGTTCAGTCGTCTTCATTGTCACATTGACAGCTTGAAGTGATCTTGATATTACCCTACAAACAATCCTAGTTTACACGTCTGATTCTTTACAGGTATCAAAGAATATTTCATCATGCAGCAAGACGACTCCAACATCAACTCTATAAATATCTCAAGCAGTATTGGATCTACAACAAGGATCCCGATTCTCTTTCCTCATGAATATGAAGTTTGGGCACTCCACTTTGAAAATTATGTTCTCGGTTCAGAAGACAATGGCTATTTGATATGGTAAGCCATTACTATAGGTCCATTTGTTCACACTGAAACCAAAAGGATCATCAAAACTCAGAAGGAATACAACCAGCAGCTTCTTGACGTGAAGGATGTTCCTCAAGACGAGAGAGATAAACTGATCAGCAACGTCAAAGCAATGAGGATCATTAGATTCGCTTTGTAGGCAGATACTTTTCCTCTAGTCAGTTCATATGTCACTGCGAAAGAAATATGGGAAAGGCTCAAAGAACTTTACTCAACTGATGCAGATCTCGAGCATTCTACACAAAATCTTCTGCTTTCAGAGTTTGGTGCGTTCACACAAAAGCCTGAAGAAAATATGAGCCAGACATTCAATCATTACATTCATCTTCTTAGCAAGATGATGAAGCATGGTATTGGACAAGAGTTGATCGAGCAAAAGGTTACTTTCATGAATGGGCTTAGATCCGAATGGATGGCAGTGGTTTCTACAGTCAAAGCGCACGAGCAATTCAAGAGTTATACTTTAGCTAAGCTTGTAGGGATTCTCAAGGCACATGAAACTGAAGTGTCGAAAGAAGCGAAAGTTGTTTCTGGAATGAGGTCTTTAGCTCTTGTTGCGAAGGAAAAAAATGTTGCAGAGGAAGATTCTGAATCAAATCATTCTGAGTGTGATCTTACGAACGAGGAGTTCGCTTTAATGGTCTCAAATCCCAAAAGGTTCGCAAGGAAGAAGTTCCCATTAAACAAGAACCGAAATTGGAAGGGTAGCTACAGCTCAGAAAAGGCGAAAGAGGAGAACAAAAGCACTTCTCAAAAAGAGGAAGATAAGAAGGAGAAAAAGAGCATGGGAGACTCTGGCTATGACTGCAACTATTGTCATGGCAAAAATCATCTAGCCAAGGATTGCATGCTGAGAAGGATAAATGAGAAGAGAGAAGGAGAAGATGATGAGTCCTACCACATGCGAAAGCGTGAGGAGATCAAAAAGAAAAGGTTGCTGATAACTCTATGCTTGCTTTGATTATGCAGGAAAATGTGGCTGAGAATGAATTTGGAGGAGTTGAAGTGTGGTCAACCGACTAGGAGAACGATGAGGTTCACAAGCCCACACAATGCAGGGCATTCGTTGAGAAAGAGGAAAGTTCAAGGTTTGCAGGAAGGTGTTTGATAGTGATAGGTGAAAGGTCACAGACGCAGGAGAATGCTACTGGGAGTGAAAGTAGAGATGATAGCTGTTTCACTGCGAAACCGGTTGGTGAACAAATCAATGACTGTGAACAGCTGATCAACAAGGTAAATCTTCTTCTTGAATCCTAAATATTCCTGTGTCTAGATATGGAATGAATTAAATGACCTAAAATTTACCTTTTCAAACATCAGTGGTAGTTTAAAACGAACTCGTTTAACAAACACTAACCTAACTGATCAAATCAGCAGGGTATCGTCGAAAAGCGATGAGACGCGAATGTGGATTGAGAAGATCGAGTCGGATATGTCTAAGTCTAGGGATCAGTTAATTTATTTGCATCGAGACAATTTAATGTTTTTAAAACAACGTAACATTTTCTGTTTAATTGTTAAAAGGCTTTATTTAACATTACTCAGTTGCACCTTGATTGTGGAATTGGTGAGAAAATTCACAAGATGATCTTACCATTTCTTGAATTAAAGGACGATGAGATAGACGCCGACTGTTACAAATGCGAATTCATAGTTTCGTCAAACGAAACTTCTGATGCATACAGGGTTGGACTGGAACGAATTGAACCATACATTAAGTCCAAAGACCACAAAAACATGATAAAGAAGCTGTTGGACAAAAATGATAAAAAGCAAATCAAATCTGATACTATACAGAAATTTGATTCATTGAGTACCAAGTTGAGTTCAGAAAACAAAATAAATATTGAAAGCACATCTGAATTCGATGAGGACAGTGATATGAGCGAAATTTATGTAGAGGATGAGGTGGATTGCTCAGAATTCGTCAAAAACGAACCAGAACCTGTGAAAGAATTAATTTCTGAAAATTCCGTTGAATTCGCTCGTATTTCCCAAAATAAACCAAAAACATTAAAAACGAAACAACTGTCTTTCCCAAAGTACAAACTACTCCTAATCAAGTGTCTGATACTCAAGGACTGGACAAATCTCATACTACTGAACTAACGTCCATCGTCGATGAAGACAACGAAGAAGGTTGCGATAATCACTTTTGGTCAACTCCTATAGATAATGCAGACAAAACGAAGGGTCTGTCTGAAAGAACCTCATGGAGAGTAAAAGGGAGATATGTGGCAGAACCACTGAACAAGCGATCCATCTATGAGAAAGGAAGTCCAAGTGGAACAAAGAACAATCCAAACGAACCTCAGTCAGTTGAGAAAGGATCTCATACAAGAAAACCGAAAACCAAGGCGAATGTTCACAAATCCACTGAGCAACTTGCTGAGCAAAAACGACAACAAAATCGGAGATATCAGAGAAATCTCAATGAAAGGAAGAAATTTTGGCAATCCCAAAATTCCAACTACGTTCGCATAGAAAGATCTTCCAATCTGAATGCGAAAGCTCGTTCGCATGCGAATCCTGGTTTATGTTCGCACTGTCATTCCTGCAAACCATCTAGGAACTTTGCTCCAAAACCCACTTTTCAAAAGAAGCCCAATGAGAAATCAAAATCTCATCATTCTCTACCCTTGAAAGCTTCATCCAAAGATGTCAATGGAAAGGGAAAGTTAGTCTCGGATTCTGATGCTCAAACCAAGAAATCCACCTCTAACCCAAAGAAAGTTGAGAAAGAATTCTTCAAGAATCAAATCAAAAATAAGCGAAAGCAATCTGATTCACAAGAAATGAAAATAAAAAGTGATAAAGTAAAAGTTTTCACCATAACTAAGAAAGATAAAACCACCTTAGTTAAACGAACTTACATGGTTGATATTGCAATTACTTTTCCTAGTTCTGTTAAAGGCTCACAAGGACACAAGCAACTTTGGGTTCCTAAATCTGCTTAATTTTTGCAGGTTATTCGTGACGAGCATTTTGACACTGAATGGTACATTGACAGTGGCTGTTCGCGTCACATGACAGGGAGGAAGGAAGAGTTGCGAGAGTTCCGATCTCTCAAAGATGGTGGAAGTGTAAAATATGGAAACAATTCGTTTGGAAAGATCAAAGGCTATGGGATGATAACGAACGAAGATTTTACAATTCGTAAAGTGGCGTATGTGGAAGGCTTACAACACAACCTTATTAGTGTCTCACAACTGGTTGTAGGGACGGGTTTGAAAGTATCTTTTGATGATGAATGATATGAAATAATTGAAAAGAAAACGAAAGTAATTCTCTTGAAGTCGGAGCGAAAGGGAGAAATGTATCCTTTGAATTTGAACCGAATACGAGGTAAGCCTGCCATATGCTTGCTTACGAAAGCTCACTCTGATGATAGCTGGCTATAGCATAAAAGACTTTCGCACCTCAAATTCAAAGACATCAACAAGCTTGTGCTTGGTGATCATGTGTGAGGGCTTCCTCTCTTGAAGTATGATAAGGATCATTTATGTGCAGCTTGTGAAATGGGAAAGCAAAGCAGGAAAAGTCATCCTACAATTGTCAACACGAAAGTCATTGAACCATTGAAACTTCTACATATCGACCTTTGTGGACCTTCTGCAATAGAAAGTGTTGGTGGCAGTAAGTACATTCTCGTTACAGTTGACGATTTTTCACGTTTCACTTGGGTGTTCTTTCTTAAACAGAAATTAGAAGCTACTCGCAAACTCAAAGAATTGATAAAGCAAAGTGAGCTTCAACTGCGCAAGCTGGTTCGCAACGTTCGCAACGATAATCCGCTAGAATTCAAAAACCAAGCGTTTGAAGAATTTCTTGTCGAAAAGGGAGACACACACAACTTCTCTGCTCCTTACACTCCACAACAGAACGATGTAGTTGAAAGATGAAACTAGTCTTTGTGCGAAGCTGCACGAACCATGCTCACATTCGCTTGTCTGCCTATATACTTCTGGTCAGATGCAATTGCTACTGCTTGTTATACGCAAAACAAATCTATTCTGAATAAGCGATTCTCTGTTACTCCCTATGTAATTTTAAACAATCGCAAACCTAAAGTTAAGTTTTTCCATGTATTTGGTTCCATGTGTTTCATTTTCAATTCCAAGGAACAGCGAAACAAATTCGATGTGAAAGCTGACGAGGGTATATTTTTGGGATATTCGCTGACCTCCAAGGCATATAGAGTTCTCAACAAATGTTCAAAGAAGATCGAACAAACCTATTATGTCACGTTTGATGACAATTACTTGAAGAGGATTCAGTTGGAAGAACATCAATCGAAGGAAATATTTCCTAAGCCATGTCCAACCACTATTCCAATCTCCAGTCTTTATGACGAATTCATGCTACTTTTTGATGAACCAGAAAAGGATGTCACATCCGAAGCAAAAGCATCTGACAAGAACATGGGACCAAGAACACTTCCTTGATGCTAGATAGGACCTTAAAACTCCTCATTTGCATAACTTATTCATGAGTGTACGGCCGTACACTCATGGGCCGTGAACCCCCTTGGCCGTACACACCTTAGTGTGGCCGTGAACCTCCCTTATTCAATCATATGTGATTTTAACACTTAGTTTCAAGTGTTTCCTAGTCCCTAAGGGTATTTCCTTGCATGTTAGTTATCCAAAACACTAATTACATGCCTATATAAGCCATTATATGTCATTTAGGACTCGTTTGTGTCTCGGGAATTCATTTCGCAAACCTTCAATCGAATCAAAACAGATAAGGTGAGTTCATACCCCTATATTTTCCGAGTTTTTAATGTTTTCAGGGGTGGGGATACAAGTAAAAGCACAAGTAATCTTGTGTTCAAAATATTATTTTGTTTAATATATTTCCATCATTAATATACATCGAATATAGAAATCAGTTTTACAAAACGTGTTAGGATACAAACCTTGCAAAAGAAGTTTTCAAAACTAAGAAAATGAACTTATGAATTATGAAAAAAAAGATATTATTTTAGAAGGATTCAGGTTAATAACAAAAAGGGTTTTCATAGTATTATTTGTGGATTCGTTGAGAGAACTATAGTGCGAGACGCCTTGTAATTAGAGTCTCCTGGAGGGAGAGCGTGAGTTTGTGTATAGATCTATACGGGAGTGACAATCCCGCACCCTGACTATTAGCTACAGTCAACCGAGGGTGACAAACGTCATTTTTATCGATGTACGTCCGAGTACCTCGTAATGTTGATCGTCCATAGTATGGTTATAAGAATCCGCAGGTGAAACAACGACTCGTCCATGTAATAATGTACTTAAAAATCAGTCATTAGGGTTAGTATCTATGTGATGACTTAACATGTGCATCAGGGTAATATTAAATTAACATCCGACTTGCAGTGGGATGTATGATTTCCGCCTCATTTCCTATTCCTTGTTTGGCTGTGGGCATAGGGCAGAATCACCCAATCGACTGTTTGTTCGATCTAGATTTCTATAACTCGTATGTGCTAAGTGATCACAGGAGGGTATTAACAACACTTTCAGGATATAGGACTCTACGTTTTTAACTAGTTTTATTTATGTAATAAGACTACTATACCTTACTGCTGGTAGCCAGGACTTTCAAAAAGAATAATGCTTAAATAATATAAGTATGGTAGATACTTGTACTCTTCGATTTGGAATAGATAATTTAATAACTTACATTCAGGAAAATATAGGATTTTCTAGGATAAACATCGGTACTTTGAAATTAAGTGGTTTATTATTCAACTAACGAATATTCATATTAATTCCATGACTCCTTAGTTTATGCATCCGGGTTACGTATGAAGAATACTCGATAGACTGTGGAATGTGTGGTTTCTGCCTCATTCCCTGTTCCTTGTTTGGTTGTGGGTTTAGGGCAGATCCACACAATTAACTGTCTATCCGATATTGGTTTATGCGTAACTAGTATGAACTAAGAAGTCATAGAAGGAATGGGTTTAATCATGCTTTCCATAAGAAAATAATGGATTTTCTTGAGGAACAATATCTACAGATATCAAAGAATGAAGAATAGTTTTCCATAATAAAATGCTTATGAACTCACCAGCGTTATGCTGATACTCTTTCAAAACCTACTTTTATTCTCAGGATTCTAGTAGACAGGTACACCCCCAAAGCTTTTGAGAAGACTGCCTAGTACCGTACTGCGACTCCTGTCTTCTTCTGTATCTACTATTATGTTTGAATATGTAATGTTTAAATACTTATGTAAAACTTATACTTATTAATGCAATGGTTGTTTGTACTTTGATTACTATAATGCATGTGTTGTGATACTTACATGACGTCCTCCGCCCCCGAACGTTTCCGCCGTTCCGGTTTGGGGGTGTGACAGATTGGTAGTAAACTCAGTATATCAATCATAAAAGATATACAACTATAAACACATTGGGATAAAAACACTCTGACCAAGAGTTATACTTTAAAAATATATCAATATTTTATAAAAGTATAAATATATTCAGAATATGTATATACTAGAACGGGTATCACAAGAAGAACAAAACAAAAGTATTTGGATGTTGGACATTGCAGTTAAACCTGAACATTTATGTAATCATATTTGGGATCAATATAGTTTGATCAACTATATTCATTTGAGATATGACCAACATGTGTTTGGGAGTGATTGTAGTTTTGCAACACGTCTAAAACTTACCTAGATACCAGAAGAATTCTAGAACCAAACATAAAGGTTAAAATACTATAGGAGTATTTTAGGATGCTATAACGACCGAACTGGAAACTTATAAATTTATTTTATCCAGAAGTTCAAGAATCAATCATATAATTAAAATACTATAGAAGTATTTTAGATACCATAAATAAATTTTTTTGGAAAATTTTTAAAAGATCATTTCTGGTAAGTCTATGATTACTAAGTGGATACGTTAAGGTTATATATAGTTGAGATTTTGTAGACTTAGAATATGTAATTTTCACTCTACTCCCTTTTCCTTGTTTGGATGTGGTTTTAGAGTAAGATTACTTATTCGAAGGTCTATTTGATCTGGATTATATATAATCGGTACACACTATGTGATTATAGAAGGACCGGAAAGGATCACCTTCGTGAAAATTTAAATTTTCTTATAGATTCTTTAGACATTTCCATTCTTGTAAAACCTCTTAAATAGATGTAGCCACTCCAGCAATCAATAGAAGAGTCAAGGAGGATCCAGCGGAGTTACATTAGGAGAATTTTGAGAAAAAAACAGATGAGAAGTAAAGAAACTATAGAAGTCATTTAGTGCCCTTACCCTATTAAGGACACCAATGAGAGGTTTGCATGAACTTCCGGGAGTCAAACTCTTCATTATGAAGTAATGGAGATCAGTGTAAGAATCGGAAGTAAGAAGACATAGAAATGCAATATATCTACGAAGAAGAAAACCACCATATAGATACCAGGAGAGAACAGATCATTACCGCTCAAAATAGAACATAGAATAGAGGAAAACCATGCATGTTATAGGCAAAGTCCTTGAGTGTGTTTTCATCACAATAATAACTAATAAATTAATACAACCTAGTGAGTTAGTGATTACTTCTCAAATTCATAAGTCTATTTTATGTAGACTTTATTATGAATTGCTTTCAAATCTTTTCGAAAATTGGAAAACGATATCCATCAATCGAAGGTAACTTAGTTCGGATGACACTCGGTTTCTAATCATTCTAGAGACTTACTTCTACTCTTACTAGGACTGCATCATAGGGATGTAGGTCGAATCATTGAGAACCGGATAAGAAAACGAAAAATTTACATGCATATATAAACGTTTAGAATACATCTAGAGGAAACCATTGTTGCTCACGAGCTCATTTTCTCATCGTGTAGAAGAATCATGCCTACGAAGAAACGTAGCTAACCCACCAGTAAAACACCAATCCTTCAGATGGATTCAGCTACGTTTCAAGCTGTAGTCACAACAACCGTAGCAGCTGCCATGGCTCTCCTTAATACTAACAACGCAAATGTTAGTGGAAATGTTAACAGCAATCCCGATCGTGGTGATAACCAATTTCAGCAACAAGTGCCTACTAGTAAGGACACACTAGACTTCAAACCTAATATCCTGAAACGAAAGTTCGAGAACGAGAAAGGGAGTTGTTCAACTCAAGGGCCTACTGAAAGGCAACAAACTGGGGCAGTCAATACCCCCATCAGTCGTGCTATTCCAACACCAACCACACCATACTTGGGAAACCTCCTATACTGCAGCAAATGCAACTACCATCATCCTGGAGTCTGCCGAGTGCTGCAGTGCATTAGATGCAATATGAAGGGACACACCGCCCGTGTTTGTAGGACCCCAGTCGAGTCCATCACTTCAACTACCAGTGTTAGGGCTAGTCCAAGATGTCACCTCTGTGGTGAAGTGGGAGATTTCAAGAAGGACTGTCCAACAAAGAAGAACGACGGGGAGGCAGGAGGAGTTTGACCCCAGATAATGGGGAAGCATCAAAGAACCCTGCTATATTTTGGTACGCTTCCAAACCCCAATAATTGTTTATAATTATGATTACTCTCTCGTTCAAATTAAATCACAACATTCATATAAAATTTGAAGCCCTAATTGGTAAGCTATGATGGCTTAGTGTATGCATTAGGGTCAATTATAATTAAGATTTGTAGACTTAGAGTGAGTGATCCCGCCTCATTTCCTGTTCCTTGTTTGGTTGTGGATTTAGAGCAGGGTTACTCAGTCAAAGGTTTTACCAATCTTCATTATACATGACTTGTATACACCAAGCGATTATAGAGAGACCTAGTAAGAATCATTTCATAAAAAGTCCATAATTTCAAAAGTATTAGAACCAACGTATTAGTAGTACCCGCCAACTTCGAATCAAAATAGAAAGCACCAGAAACATACACCTAGAGGCACCAACGTTCTAACAAAACGCTCCTTCCGAACTAACTTAACACGCGATCCTACGACGTCATTCCGCTTAGTCCGACTGAGTCTACGTAATACCAAACCCACATGTCACCGAGGAGACCCTTTGCCTTAAATCGATCGAATACCAAAACTCTCGTCACTCATAACGACAAACTAGATGCGAACCTCGAAAATTCATCTCCCTTCAAACCCCGAAAATATTCATGCAAGAGTATGGCATCCACCCGTAACTTTCCTTAAGCATCCTCGGCAGACCATTCTGGAAATACCATTCGAGTAGCAAGTCAAGTTCAAGCACAAATACTAGGGACAAATACAGTTAACCTATCCATGTTAAATGTACATGCGAGGGTGGTATATAATTAAGATTCTACGAACTTAGGATGCGTGTTTCCGCCCTATCTCCTGTTCCTTGTCTGGTTGTGGACCTGGGGCAGAGCTACCCATCCGACCGGCTTATCAATCTTAATTATATACGAGTTGTGTATACGAGACAATGATAGATGAACCAGGTATGAGTCCTACCACGAACTTCAGGACAAAGGCTGCTCAGGACCACAAAAGGGCATTCTACCAGTTGGATGAATATGGTCAGGAAAGTCAAACCTACACACCATTCATAGACCAGAACAACAGATACAAAAAGTGATGATCTGCTGAAACACCCAGCGAGGATATGAATTCACTGAAGAACGCAAGGGTTTTATGAAACCCAAGTACCCAACCGATTCTAAAGAAGTCTCTGTCTGATGAGATGCTTATGATACCCCTTGATGAGATCGAACTAGACAAGAGCTTACATTTCGTGGAAAAACCAGTCGAAATCATGAATCAGGAAGTCAAAAGAACAAAACAAAGTCGTATATCGATAGTGAAGGTCCGCTGAAATGCCAAGCGAGGACCTGAAGTCGCTTGGGAGCGCGAAGATCAGGTGAAGCAGAAACATCCTTATCTTTTTCCGAGTCCATGATTTGCATTCTCTGCTTGAATTTCGGGACGTAATTCCCTCTAACGGGGGGATGATGTAACAACCCGAAATTTCTCTTTTGTATAAGCCATTCAATTTAATCAAAGTCAGAATCATTTCTGCTATCTTTTAGCATTGTTTAAGGTCTGTTTGAGTGTTCTGAGCTTAGTACAATCAGGGTTTGGGTTCAGGGATGAGTTATTTAATGTCATAGGGTTACTTTCGGGCCAAAAACTCCTTCAAGAGGAGTGTACGACCGTACACATGGGTGTACGGCCGTACACCCATCTAGTGCCGTGAACTCTCACCTGTATAAGTGACGCTCAGTCATTTTTCAACACTTTCACTCTTCTAAGCCAAGAATTCGGATTCTCTCTCTCTACTATCATCAATTCTCACATAGATCTTCAAAGATGTAAGTGTTTCCTACCTTAATTTGTTGCTACATTGCTTTAGCTAGTGATGAATCCATGTTTTCATTCCATAAATTTCATCTTTGGTTAGATCTTCATCTTTCACTAAGAACACCAAGAACACACACTAGTTCTTGGTGGCTGTGAACCCTCATCAAGCTTCCAAATCGTGAGTAACTGCTTCCTATGCTTGTTATCTACTAGAAACACTTGTTATTCATCTTAAAATCGACCAACTTAGCAAGAACATGAAGGGTGTACGGCCGTAGACCCCTGTACGGCCGTACACACCTCATAGGGCCGTAAACCCCTATTGATGTTCATAATTGGCCTTAAACTTTCCTTAAAGCTTAGCATGGGACCAAGAACACTTCCTTGATGCTAGATAGGACCTTAAAACACCTCATTTGCATAACTTCTTCATGAGTGTACGGCCGTACAATCATGGGCCGTGAACCCCCTTGGTCGTACACACCTTAGTGTGGCCGTGAACCTCCCTTATTCAATCATATGTGATTTTAACACTTAGTTTCAAGTGTTTCCTAGTCCCTAAGGGTATTTCATTGCATGTTAGTTGTCCAAAACACTAGTTACATGCCTATATATGCCATTATATGTCATTTAAGACTCGTTTGTGTCTCAGGAATTCATTTCGTGAACCTTCAATCGAATCAAAACACATAAGGTGAGTTCATACCCCTATATTTTCCGAGTTTTTAATGTTTTCAGGGGTAATACAAGTAAAAGAACAAGTAATCTTGTGTTCAAAATAATATTTTGTTTAATATATTTCCATCATTAATATACATCGAATGTAGAAATCAGTTTTACAAAACGTGTTAGGATACAAACCTTGCAAAAGCAAATTTCAAAACTAAGAAAATGAACTTATGAATTATGAAAAAAAAGATATTATTTTATAAGGATTCAGGTTAATAATAAAAAGGGTTTTCATAGTATTATTTGTGGATTCGTTGAGAGAACTATAGTGCGAGACACCTTGTAATCAGAGTCTCCTGGAGGAAGAGCGTGAGTTTGTGTATAGATCTATACGGGAGTGACAATCCCGCACCCTGACTATTAGCTACAGTCAACCGAGGGTGACAAACGTCATTTTTATCGATGTACGTCCGAGTACCTCGTAATGTTGATCGTCCATAGTATGGTTATAAAAATCCGTAGGTGAAACAACGACCCGTCCATGTAATAATGTACTTAAAAATCAGTCATTAGGGTTAGTATCTATGTGATGACTTAGCATGTGCATCAGGGTAATATTAAATTAACATCCGACTTGCAGTGGGATGTATGATTTCCGCCTCATTTCCTGTTCCTTGTTTGGCTGTGGGCATAGGGCAGAATCACCCAATCGACTGTTTGTTCGATCTAGATTTCTATAACTCGTATGTGCTAAGTGATCACAGGAGGGTATTAACAACACTTTCAGGATATAGGACTCTATGTTTTTAACTAGTTTTATTTATGTAATAAGACTACTATACCTTACTGCTGGTAGCCAGGACTTTCAAAAAGAATAATGCTTAAATAATATAAGTATGGTAGATACTTGTACTCTTCGATTTGGAATAGATAATTTAATAACATACATTTTGAAAAATATAGGATTTTCCAGGGTAAACATTAGTACTTTGAAATTAAGTGGTTTATTATTCAACTAACGAATATTCATATTAATTCCATGACTTCTTAGTTTATGCATCCGGGTTACGTTTGACGAATACCTGATAGACTGTGGAATGTGTGGTTTCCGCCTCATTCCCTATTCCTTGTTTGGTTGTGGGTTTAGGGCAGATCCATACAATTAACTGTCTATCCGATATTGGTTTATGTGTAACTAATATGAACTGAGTGATGGGTTTTGAGCATTCTAACACTCCTATGTGTACATGCAACCCTAGAAAACCTTGGATCTATGTTTGTCTAAAATACATGTAAAATACGTTTTCCAAGGTTCATAATCCTATCTAGCATACATGGGGAACATTAATCATAAAAGATGGCTAGGATTACATACCTTGTAGTTATTTTGATTCCTTGAAAACCTTGAGAGCCTAGCACCCCAAGTGTGATGCCTCAAATGTTTCACACAACACCAAATGCTCTTGGAATAAACTTTGAGAGAAATGTATAACACTTGAAATCGGCCTTGCCCTCTTGTCTCACTAGTGTGTCCGATTTTGGTTGCTCTAAGTATGCTTATATAGTATGTTGCATTAGGGTTACAGCATGCAAACCCTAATGTAACATGGCTCTTCATTTCCATGACCCATGGGTTTGTAACTCCCATGGAGCATCCTATGGACCTTAG
This sequence comes from Lactuca virosa, assembly GCF_052849685.1. Taxonomy (NCBI): domain Eukaryota; kingdom Viridiplantae; phylum Streptophyta; class Magnoliopsida; order Asterales; family Asteraceae; genus Lactuca; species Lactuca virosa. The sequence goes on from NC_136434.1 coordinate 250,058,168, forward strand.
CCCAACTTGATAATCCATGAAGCCTTTAGCCCACTATACAAGTTATGGATGATTTACAGAATCAACCCATATATTTAATTAGTCTCATTTTGATCACTTAATTAATTCTAGATTAATTCTTGATCAATAATAATTAAATAATATTATTAATATATTAGAACTTATAACATATTAATAAACCACAAGTGTTATTTCTCTCATTTAGTCTATCCAAATGCATGATGCCAAGCAACCCAAATGGACCATGCCAGGTTGGGTCAAGTACATACCAGAAATAGTTATGGACTTAGACACCTTATCCAACAGTCTCCCACTTGGATAAGTCTAATGACTATAACTGCAAGTATGACTTCAGGAACCGATCAACAATCGTAGCTCTTTTCAAGGTCTCTCGGAACTGAGAAGATGATGATACGCAATTTAAGATAAGTGATCATATAATCCTCTGTTCTAGATATCTGCCGGACAAATACATGGAACAAAATCTTACTTATTGTCCAGCAGTTTGTTTCTCGATTTCCGATTTGTTTGACATAGAACTTAATTGAACACATCAACTTAGTTCTGACCGGGCCCGGTACATAGGTCAAAACAAAATCATCGAGGGGCCCAGATATCGCTTCTAATCCAAGAAGGAACAGATAAACTTCGACTCATATGCTTGTTCCACTACTTGTTAAATCACACACAAACGCACGTTTTTATAACATCGAGTTACCAATGCGTTTTCGCACGATCAATGTATAACCAACTCATAGACAACAAGACATATCTCTAGGTTTGAAGACTTATATGATATTACCGTCTCGCGATCACTCGAGATAAATTCCATGAAGTGATACCAGCGACCGTGGGTTGAATCCAATACTCAGAACTTATGAGCACTCGTGAGTGTTGAGGCCATGTCCAACATCTTAGACCTCTACAACCAACTCATGACAGTCTTAATTCATATCTACTTCCAACATATGACCGACTGTGGATAATTTGAATAATATGTAAAACACAACATAAATATTCTGGAAGTTAAAACATGCAAAAGAAATAATAGTAAACGATTGACAAAAGATAGCAACACTTTACTCATTAATAAAACACACCTTTTATTCATCATCAAATGTCAATTCACACTTTACAAATTTCAAAAATTATCTAACTACTAAAACTAATATCATCCTTCAGCCCTATGCTCCTTGCATGCTGGAGATGCTTAACCCTACCCAGTCCCTTCGTGAGGGGATCTGCCGGGTTCTCATCCGATGATACCCTCTTTGCCGCGAGGAGTCCTTCTTCTATTCGATGTCTGATGAAATGGTATTTTCTGTCAATGTGTCTGGATCTCCCGTGATCCCTTGGTTCCTTTGCTAAGGCAACTGCACTTTCACTATCACAGAAAATCTCTATGGGCTCTTTTATAGCTGGTACAACTCCAAGGTCTACAATGAAGTTCTTTAGCCATATCGCCTCCTTTGCTGCCTCGCTTGTCGCTATATACTCTGATTCGCAAGTTGAATCAGCCACTGTCTCCTGCTTGGAACTTTTCCAAGAAATTGCTCCTTCGTTTAAGGTAAAGACCCAGCCCAACTGAGAGCGGAAATTATCCCTATCAGTCTGGAAGCTAGCATCACTATACCCTACAACTCTCAAGTTATCACTCCCACCAAGGGTAAAGACCCAGTCCTTAGTCCTCCGCAGGTACTTGAGAATGTTCTTTACCGCCGTCCAGTGAGCCTTACGAGGGTTCCCCTGATACCTGCTAACCATGCTAAAAGCAAAGGCTACATCAGGACGAGTACACGTCATAGCATACATGGTCGAGCCTACAACTGAAGCATAAGGTACTCGACTCATTTCTGCTATCTCAACCTCGGTACTCGGGCTTTGAGTCTTAATCAATCTAGCGTTAGTCTGAATCTCTTCAGCACTTTATCCAAGTATGTACTCTGACTAAGTCCAATTAGTCTTTTACTCCGGTCTCTCAGAATCCTTATCCCTAGGATATAGGCAGCTTCTCCAAGGTCCTTCATAGTAAAACACTTCCCAAGCCAGGACTTTACTTCCTGCAAGGTTGGGATGTCATTTCCTATGAGTAGTATGTCATCCACATACAGTACCAAAAAGCTGACTATACTCCCACTAGCCTTGACATATACACAAGATTCATCTTCACTCCTTGAAAAGCCAAACTCTTTGACTTTCTCATCGAAGCAAAGATTCCATCTGCGAGGTGCTTGTTTCAATCCATAGATGGATTTCTCAAGCTTACACACTTTATTAGGGTACTCTGTGCTGACAAAACCCTCTGGGTGATTCATGTAAACATCCTCAGCCAACTTTCCATTAAGGAAAGCGGTTTTGACATCAATTTTCCATATTTCATAGTCATGAAATGCAGCTATGGATAACAATACCCTAATAGACTTAATCTTGTCTACTGGTGAAAAGGTCTCATCATAATCAACTCCCAGAGTTTGAGAAAAGCCCTTTGCAACCAGTCGTGCCTTATAAGTGTGTACATTACCATCCATGTGGGTCTTCTTCTTGAAGATCCATTTGCACCCAACTGTCTTACGACCTGGTACATTGTCAACCAAGTCCCAAACCTGATTGTCATACATGGACTGTATCTCGCTGTCCATTGTCTCTTTGCATTTAGCAGACTCGGGGCCTGCCATGGCTTCCGTATAGTTGTTAGGTTCATCCAGACTTACCAGTGTCTTATCACTGATAAGTGTCTCACCTTCCGCAGTAATATGGAAACCATAGTAGTGCTCAGGTGCATTCCTAACCCTTGTGGAACGCCTCAGAGGTACAAACTCGTCAATTGGATCAACAGGAGTTTCCTCCTCAAGTTGATTGCTAGGGTTTGAGGTTCCTTCACCACTTGACTCTTGAATTTCTTCAAGGTCAATTTGCCTCCCACTATTTCCTTGGCTTATGAACTCTCTCTCTCGAAAGAAAACCCTCCTTGCTACAAAGACCACATTCTCACTAGGTCTGTAGAAGAGGTAACCAAAGGATTTATGTGGGTAGCCGATGAAAATACACCTTCCACTTCGAGGATTGAGCTTATCGTGAGTGTCACGTCTCACGAAAGCTTCGCAGCCCCAAATCTTGATGTGGGCTAGATTAGGAACTTTTCCAGTCCACATCTCGTGAGGTGTTTTGGCAACCTTCTTTGTAGGGACCAAATTAAGGATATGGGCGGCAGTCTCTAAGGAATACCCCCAGAATGAGATTGGTAGCGAAGCTCGACTCATCATGGAACGAACCATGTCCAACAAGGTTCGATTACGCCTCTCAGCTACACCATTCAACTGTGGTGTCCCGGGAGGTGTCAATTGTGAGACAACCCCACATTCCCTAAGATAGTCGAGGAACTCTGTACTAAGATACTCACCACCACGATCGGGTCGAAGCATATTAATGTTCCTGCCCAATTGATTCTCGACTTCCTGTTTAAACTCTTTAAACCTTTCGAAAGTCTCTGACTTATGCTTGATTAAGTAGACATATCCATATCTACTATAATCATCCGTAAAAGTCACATAATAACGATTAGCATCCCTTGTGGCAGTTTTGAAGGGTCCACACACATCCGTATGCACTAGATACAACAAAACTTCACCACTAGAACAGGAACCTGTGAAGGATGACTTTGTCATTTTTCCAAGTAAGCATGATTCACAACTATCATCTGACTTTAGGTCAAATGATTCCAAGACTCCATCTTTTTGGAGTTGGCCTATGCGTTTCTTGCTTAGATGTCCAAGACGACAATGCCATAATGATGCTTTATCCAAGTTATTATCATTAGTAGAATCAATACACAACACATTATTTCCTAAGTTATCTACAACAGACACAGCTTCCTACACACCATCACAAGGTAATGCTTTAAAATAAAACACATTATTAAAGAAAGCATTTATTCCACCAACTTCATTATCAAAAGAAAAGGTAAACCCTTTTTTGTATGAAAGGAAATAACATTTCTTGCCATTTTAGGCGAATAACAACATTTATTCAAATCTAAAGTAAACCCACTACTTAGCAACAAAGTATAAACTCCAATCTTGGTGACAGGTGAAACTTTCCTATTCCCCATGATCAAGTTTATCTTTCCATGCTCCACATTCTCACTTCTTCTTAGTCCCAGCAAATCAGAACAAATATGAATACCACAGCCGGTATCAAGGACCCAAGAGTTAGAATAGGGTGAGTTATTAGATAATATAGTGTAAATACCTGCATGGTTGGGTTTCAATTTCCCATCCTTCAAATCTTGCTAGTACTTTGGGCAGTTCCGCTTCCAGTGCGCCTTTTCATGGCAATAGAAGCATTCAGCCTCTTTGGGATCAGAAGAAGGAGTGACAAAACCTTTCTTGGTTCCGCTTGAAGAGGAGCCATCAAGGTTCTTACCCTTGGTACCCTTCGCAGGGTTCTTCCTCTTCTTCCCTTTACCTTTCCCGATTGCCAAGATAGGTGCGGAGTTTGGAGTAGGAATAAGAGTGGTAACAACCGACTTACCTTTAAGACCACTTTCGGCGGTCTTCAAGAGTCCTTGAAGTTTGCTGAGGGTAACTTCCTCCTTGTTCATGTGGTATGTCATGCGGAATTGATCATAACAAGAAGGTAAGGAGTGCAAAATTATATCTATTTCCAACTCCTCGGGGAAGTTCACATTAAGTTTCAGCAAACGGTCCACATACTTTTGCATTTTATGCATGTGGCCCGTGATGGGTTCACCATCTTTCATTCGGGTTGTTATCATGGTGGAGATGATTTCATATCGCTCTTGACGAGCACTCTGATGGTAGCGGTCCATCAAATCCTGGTGCATCTCAAAAGGATAGTAGTCCTCATAGGACTTTTGGAGCTCAACTGTCATAGTGGCCACCATGATGCATGCCACTTTGGTAGCATCTCTTTCATCTGCCTCATATTCAGCAAGCTCGTCAGGAGTAGCAGTCGGCTCGGGTACCTTAAGCTCCTTGTCGAGAACATATTCTTTGTTCTCATACCAAGTGACCATCCTGATGTTCCTGATCCAATCTGTAAAGTTGGATCCATCAAAGATGACTCTCCCATAAAGGTTCATGAGAGAGAAGGAGCCGGTAGGGTTTGAGCCGGAAGCAGCATTGTTGTAAGAAATCTGAAAAGAAGAAAAAACAAGTTTAGTTTAGATATAAAGATAGTCCTTAATAAAACACCCAAATGTAATATTAAGGCTAGGATCCAATCACAATATATTATAACTTAGAAGATGGATGCCGTAATCCAAGCTATAACATATTTGAAAGGTAGGTGAATGACGATTCACCAATTTCCACCATGAAAAACGAAATATATAAGTATTAGGTTTTATTTGGATCTTAGAAACTCCTAGATTCTTTTGAGATTCATTGAACTTTTCAATGGCATGTTTCAATCTCGAGTGTGCCCTTCATGTTTTGTGACTGGGATACTGGGGATCACCAAACAAGGTGTGAAGTAACCATGCAAATTACTTGCTACCCTTAATGTTTGTCACTTAATCGATGTGTCGGTTAACCACACGTGCTCCACCGACCTATGAAAAACCTTAAGTCACCCTTTGCCTACCTTGTTAAGTCGAAGTTAGTGTGCTGGTTAACCACACAGCTCCACTAACGACTTAATCAAAGTGCAAAGTGTAATTTCATGGGTTAGCACCTTATTCACATTTTCCTAACGTAACTAAGATTGGGAATTTATAAAAACATTTAGTTACTTTATAATAATCATTATACTTTTAATGAGAATTTGAAGTCGTTGTCCTACCTGTTCGGCTAACGACCCTCCACCAGTCAAGGAAGCGGTGGGTGAGAGTGGACACCCATTAAGTTGCCATTTTTTAGGCAACAACCTTATACCCCCCTTATAGATCGGCTTCGGAGGCCTACTAATGGTAAAAACGACTTGATCTTATACATATATATATATATATATATATATATATATATATATATATATATATATATATATATATATATATATTATTAAACTTATAATATTGTAAAGTATAAGGGTTGAATTTTAACTTTTAAAATTCTAGGGGTTGGAACTAAAGTTTATTAGATGACTTTACATGTTCCAAAACTTGAGGGCAAGTTTTGTAACTTTACAAAACCTTTCAATTCATAACTTATGAGTTATTAAAATGAAGACTCTTCATTTTTTGTAACTTATGTGTTCTATTAATGGAATTGATACAAAGTGACTTTTGGTTATCCATAACTTGAGGACAAGTTATGGACTCCATTAAAACACATAAATATCATGAATTCAGCATTAAATAAGTAATTCCTGTGATCTATCAAGAACTCATAAGAACATGAATAATCATATCAGAATTTCAAGAACATATGAACACATATAATCATGTAATTTTGATATTAGCCATTGTAAATGGATTAGAACAATCATTACACCATCCAAAACAAGTTTTAAAACACCAAAACAGTTTAGGGTAATGTTTCTAGTCCATTTCCAGCAGCAAAACTCGAAAAACTGCACTCAGGGGCTCCTACTCGTCGAGTGCAAGAACCTACTCGACGAGTAGGATGGGTTTGGTAGTCCCCCCATGGACTCGGCGAGTTCATGCTTCAGAATGCATAAAAATGAGTTTTTTTTTCACAATTTTGCATCAAGTATTAAACAAACAAGCCTAGGCTCTGATACCATTGATGGGTTTTGATCATTCTAACACTCCTAAGTGTAAATGCAACCCTAGAAAACCTTGGATCTATGTTTGTCTAAAATACATGCAAAATACTTTTTCCAAGGTTCATAATCCTATCTAGCATACATGGGGAACATTAATCATAAAAGATGGCTAGGATTACATACCTTGTAGTTGTTTTGATTCCTTGAAAACCTTGAGAGCCTAGCACCCCAAGTGTGATGCCTCAAATGTTTCACACAACACCAAATGCTCTTGGAATAAACTTTGAGAGAAATGTATAACACTTGAAATCGTCCTTGCCCTCTTGTCTCACTAGTGTGTCCGATTTTGGTTGCTCTAAGTATGCTTATATAGTATGTTGCATTAGGGTTACACCATGTAAACCATAATGTAACATGGCTCTTCATTTCCATGACCCATGGATTTGTAACTCCCATGGAGCATCCTATGGACCTTAGCCCAACTTGATAATCCATGAAGCCTTTAGCGCACTATACAAGTTATGGATGATTTACATAATCAACCCATATATTTAATTAGTCTCCTTTTGATCACTTAATTAATTCTAGATTAATTCTTGATCAATACTAATTAAATAATATTATTAATATATTAGAATTTATAACATATTAATAAACCACAAGTGTTATTTCTCTCATTTAGTCTATCCAAATGCATGATGCCATGCAACCCAAATGGACCATGCCGGGTCAGGTCAAGTACATACCAGAAATAGTTATGGACTTAGACACCTTATCCAACACTAAGAAGTCATAGGAGGAATGGGTTTAATCATGCTTTCCATAAGAAAATAATGGATTTTCTTGAGGAACAATATCTACAGATATCAAAGAATGAAGAATAGTTTTCCAAAATAAAATTCTTATGAACTCACCAACGTTATGCTGATACTCTTTCAAAACCTACTTGTATTCTCAGGATTCTAGTAGACAGGTACACCCCCGAAGCTTTTGAGAAGACTGCCTAGTACCGTACTGCGACTCCTGTCTTCTTCTGTATCTACTATGATGTTTGAATATGTAATGTTTAAATACTTATGTAAAACTTATACTTATTAATGCAATGGTTGTTTGTACTTTGATTACAATAATGCATGTGTTGTGATACTTACATGACGTCCTCCGCCCCCGAACATTTCCACCATTCCGGTTTGGGGGTGTGACATTTTACCTCTCTCAAATTCTCTCATGAACCCTAACAGAGATTTCTCTCTATTGTTCTCTTCTTCATCCACCTGCAACAATGGCTGGTTCTTCATCAGTTTAGGATCAAACCGCACACTCATACATGCTACCAATCATCGAGTGCTTGAAGTATTCCCCTCTGGTCATTCTTTTACTAAAGTTGAGTGTGTTCCAATGTCTCTAATCTCAAAGGCTTATTCTTCTGCATCGTACATCAAGGAAGAAGAATGCATCACCTTCGACATCTCTGACAAGAAAACTTCAATCACCAAGTCACGGTTCTGCACTCTACTAGCGCTTACTTCTGATGACTCCATGGTGAATCTAGACTAGATCTCTACTACAGCTATTTTTGAGATGTTCTATGAGATGGGGTATAAGGAAATCATTCCATCAATCTCCAAGTTCAAGAAACCAAACTTGCCTCCTCAATGGAATGGTATGTTCACTCTTCTCTTCAAAGCTTTTTCTGAAATAGTCACAAGTTCAGACTGTGCAAGTAAGCTGTTCATGACCTTGATGTACAGTCTCTACTACAACATCAAACTTGATTATGGCACTGTTCTGTGGGCTTAACTGGTGCAAAGTACTCACTCAACGACTCGACACAGTGAGATTTCCTAGTGCTCGTTTCTGGACTATTGTTGTTCAACGGGCAATCGACAAATACCAAATTCCGATGATGAAGTATTCCATGAATTCTTCGATTGCTACTTTTAACACCACAAAGATCATTATTTCTGACAACTCGAAGTTCGCTTTTGCTGGTTCCATTCTGGAGACCATGTTTCGTTCTGTTCCAGCTGCAAGCAAGATTTTGGAGGAGTATAAAAAGCTTCCATCTTCGGGAGCTCACCCCATTACTCCTGAGATGCGCCTGTCCATTGATGAAGTTGGCAAAGTGAAAAAGGGAGCTAAGCCAAAGCAACCGAAAGAGGGTCCTTCTGAGCCTGCTGCAACTCCAAAGAAGCAAAAGGCAAAAACTGCTCCTTCGGCAGCGCAGCCCAAAAGGCCAAAACAGCCTGCTCGTAAGCGAAAGACCCCAACACCAAGTGCAAGCGAAAGTTCAGAGTCAGACACTCAGTCTCACGTTCGCACTAAGGAGGACAATCATGTTCAAAATGAGGAGGTTCACAATGAAGAAGTTCACAACGAGGAAGAAATTCTTCACAATACAGAGAACACATCCAATCCTGAGGTAACTCAACCTTTTAATGACTCTGTTCCTTCTCCACCTCCTTCACCTAAAACCACCTCTATCCCAATCACAATTGCTCCATGCCCTCCACCAGTTTCTACACAACAAGAAACCAATATTCCTCTCTCCATCCCATTGTTCACTGATTCAACAGTTCCTCCCACAACCTCTACCCCACCTTTTGTTTCAGTCAACGTATCTGATACGGGGGCTACAACTTTAGGTTTCTCAACTCATGTTTCTCCTCCCATTTCCCCAATTAACCAAAATGACCCAGATATGGTCTTCGGTGATGATGAAGATGCTGATCTTGGGGGATTTACTTACAGTCCTTTTCAAATTCGGACTGAAAGTGAAGATGAGGCACAAATTACGAAAGGACAGCTTCAGTCCCTTCATGAAAAGATTGACAAATTAATTCTCTCTGCCAACGCCTCCTCTTCTGATTCCTATGCTAAAGCCACGGTAGATTCTCTCTTTAAACGAATCTCAAAGGAGCGTACAACCAATGCTGAAAAGATGAACAAGGTTGTGGCTGATTCGGCTGAAGTTTGCAAGTCTACGACCGAAAAAGTCGATAAACTAATTTTTGACACCACTCCTTTCATGGAGAAATTTCAAACCACTTAGAACTCCGATACTACTACAGAAAATGAAGCCTTGAAGAGTCTGGGAAATCTCTTCAAGAACGAGAAGACGCAGTTGCAAGAGATTCGCACTGGACTGAAAATTGATCATGAAGCGTTTCAAACCTCCATCTCGTCTCAAATCTCAAAGCTTCAAGAAGAACTGACAGAGGAAAGTAATCTCAAGGACTCTCTTGCTATCAAGACCGAAGAAGTCATGGAGTTAAGTGTCAAGCTGAACACTTCGGAGAAACAGGTCAATGATCTGTTATCTGAGAGGGCAGTCATGCGAAGTTGTATCACTGATATTGCTGGAATGCTCTCGGATATCATTGAGACCAGGGACTCCATGATCACCATCACAATGTGCAAGCATCTGGCAGAAAAGTTGAGGCCAGTCTTCGCAATGCTTCACTGCCTTGAATGTTTTTCAGATCAGAGCATTAATCAGAAACAAGGGGGAGAAGGTGTGTCTGGTGGATCACGAAAAGAAGAACCCAAAGCTCCAATGAAGCCTGTTGTCAAGCAGGAACCAACGGGTAAGTAAAAGCTGTTCAGTGATGACCCTATTATTGACAAGGACGAAGAGGAAGAGCCTGATGAACAAGAACTACAAAGACGAAAAGCTCGTGAGGCCAAAATGGATGAACACCAGCGAATCATCCGAGAGGCTGAAGAAAAAGAAAGGGCTGAGAAAGAGGCACAAGCAACTCTTCAGAGCAAAACGATTTTGTTTCCCAAATGGACTTTGAAGCGAATCCAACATGATGTTGTTGATCTTCCAAGCAAGTATTGGTTAGAACCAATTGTGTCTTTTGATCTTCAAAATACAAAAGATTCGCAATTGGATCTCTCAATCACTACTAAGGCTTTCAGGTTTCGTTCCTTTATGAAAGTGGCGAACGTTCCATACAATGACAGCGAGGCTGATCATATGCTATTCTCATTTTATCTGAAGCATATGAAGCTGCAATACGAATCTTGGTCGTTAAGAAAGATAACCGGTGTGAAAGTCACAGGGCCAATCGAGACTGACAGCTTTCCGAACGCGAAGTTCAAAGTTGCAAGGGGTTCAACCAGTCAATGCTACGAGTTTACTCTTGCTGACTTGCCCTGTCTCAACCCCAATGACTGGTTTGCTCTTTACAACTTGCTGATGAAGGACAAAGACAAATACGAACCTGTCATGTCTCATCTCCAAATCATGATCAAGCCTTACATCCAGGAGATCGGGGACATGGACGTGGAGATTGCAGCGGTGTTGAGAAAGAAGCTGTTCTCAAGGAATCTCCAAAAGATTTTGAGAAGCTGAAGTTGGGGAAGAACTATAGCAATGAATGGTATGTGGTGTATCAGGCTAGGAACGAACCCGTGCAGACTATCGCAGAGGTTGTTTCTTCCTTTCCGACAAACACTTGTTCACTACCAAATTTCTTGAGAATATATTGGATTTGGTGAAGCGATTCAAGGGAAACAACAAGGATGACGTCAAGTGCTTCTCTGATATGATTTTATGGTATATGGAAGTTTGTCAGACCATTTTTGGCATGATTCCAAAGGTGTATGAAGTTCAAAAGCGAATCCAAGGCTGACGAGTTCGTGCCTCAATTGATGTAAAGGGGGAGATTGTTGAGTATTTGATGTTGCGTCATTGGGCCTTTTGGTTAGTCGTTTTGTATTATCGAGTTGGGCCTGTCCACTCGCTATTTATTCTAGGGTTAGAGTATTTAAGATGCATGCATGCATCATATTTTTTTTAACTCTTATCTTTTACTTTGTACCCCTAAACACGCCTCTACAGTAGAAATTCTTCATAGAGTTCTTCTGAGGCGTGACATTTAATCATTCGACGTTCTTGATTCATCATAGTGTTCTTTATTTTATCTGTTTTAGAATCTAATCGATCTTTAAGGTTTTATTCCTAACAGCCTACATCTATGATTGTAATGGTAGATTCTTTGTTCCGAGAGATGTAATATATGTACAAGAGACAATCAAGATCGAACTTGCTCTGTACTTTTCTACCATGACCAACTATCTTGGTGATTCTTTTTCGTGACCACACTTCCTTTTGGGGTCGTGCGTTGGTAGAATAAAAGGTGCTCAATCTCTCACGCTCAGTTCGGATGATAGTTTGAGGATCATCATTTGGATGCACACGTGCAAACTTGATGTAGAAGCGTCCATGTGGAGAGATTGGCAAGTCCAGTTGATCAGAATCTTGAGTTGGAAGATCAAAATACATGAAGGGCATGAAATATATGTCATGAATGATTCCTTCTTAGAAAATAAGAGAAATGCCCAACATCGGAATTGGGTTGTCTTTAAGCTCTTGAATTCAGATGCTTTCTTCCAAAGCTTGATCAATTTGTTCCTGAGACCAACCCTCAGACTTTTTAAACGACTTCATTGGGCTGTCCGAACTTGTGTCAACCTTTTTTCCTTTGTCTTTGAATTTGTCACCTTTGTCAGAAGTGGAAGAGATGATTTTTCGACCAAATTATGTGATGAATAGTTCGGATGGAGGAGGAATCAGAGGCACTTCATGAATTTCATTAGGTTTTTAGGTGGGAGAACCTCATCAATTTGAGCGATCCTCAGACCAGGAATTGGAGGAAGCATAGACTGAGTGGCTCGGAATGCATCAATTTTCAGCTTGGTTTTGAGCTTTTCCTTGTCTTGACTCCGTTTGAACACTTCTGGTAAACATGATGGCCAAGAAACCAAGGACCATTTCATCTTCTTTGCTTCCGAAAGAACTTTCATAGGTTGTTCCGTAATGGATTGAAGTCCTAAAATCACATTTTCAACCAGATCTTCATCATATTCAACCTCTCAGTTTCCATAGCTTCCACTTCCACAACTTCTTCGTCAGTAGGTTCATCTCGGAGCACATATTCCGAGACAGGTTTCCATTTAATTGCTCTTCTTTCTCTTTCTCCCCCTCTTGCATGGGATGACCCTGCCTCCGATGCAAGGACAGACTCCGACTTGAGTTCCTCCAATCATTCGAAAACTCGTTCAAAATTTGTATTGAGCTGCTTTGTGAAAGCATCGTATGCCTCGGCTGTAGGAGCTTGCGCTTTGAGGTGGGAAAATGTTTCATCAAGGATGACAAGCATCTTATCGAATTTGTGGTTCGGAGCATCCATAATATTCCAGGTTGAATGGATGAGCTTGGTGAACAATTCTTGTGTAACCATGTTCATGGCATCTTTTTAACGGATCCTCTTTCTCAAGCCTTTGAATCTGTTTCTCATGACGAATATGAGTCTCTTGATGAGCTCATTGGTAGCATTAATCACATCGTCATGGAGTTTAAGCATAATGGTGGTGGTGGAGATGTGATGATCGAGCTGATTGGCTCGGTCAAGTTCCAAGGGAGCATCATCTTGGATCTTGGAAAGATATTTGAGGATGAGATCGAGCTTGGAATCAAGATTTGTAGCTTTCTGATCAAGTTTTGTATCAAGGCCTGCAACTTTCAGATCAAGTTTATTGACTTTGGAGTTGGATGCGGCAATATTATCTCGGAGTTCCAACAGGGCAAAAGGATCTGCAACATTATCATCGGAGGATCCTGTGTCCGAGGTGGAACTTTCTGATTTTTTATCATCTTCATTGCCATCATCATTGGTCTCTAAAGGCTTGGAATCATCAACTGGAGTACCTTGAGCTTTGTTATCTTCATCGCCTTTCAAGATATCTTTAGGAGGAGGAAAGGAGTGCTTGTTACCTTAAATATTTTCTTCGTTTGATTCCTCAGAGGAGGAGGAGAGTCCAAAATTATAATGAGGTTTCGAGGAGGAAGGCTTCTGCAGAAGATCAAAAGTAGTGGGAATCGGAACAGCACCAACTGAAGTGTTATCATCTTCAAACATGATCTCATCGGAGAGATCTTCTTCAGCATTTGGCTCAGGAACTTCTACACTTGTAAACGTTGGAGGATCATCTTCAGTATTGTCAGGAATGGGAACCTCGAAATTCGGAGTCTTCTCCAAGGCGTTGATGCATGATTGAAGCTCTTGATCTTTTTCTTTATTTGATGGGAAGGTGAAAGTAAGACGAATTTGGAGAGCTCGTTGACGCATAGAAATAAGCATATATTCAACTTGTTCTCTGATGAGCTCTGAGTGTCTTGTATGAGCCATGTCAAAAAAATCTGACCAATCGGTGTCAAAAATACCCGATCGTCCTTTACCTAGAGCAGGTATCATACCGTTTGTGGCTTTCGAAGTAGGAGGGACTACTCCAGCATCGGAAAGCTTGGAATTAAGGGCAGGGGCCCCTGATTGTGCTTGTGAAGAAATGAGAGGGATTTATGAAATGACTCATGAGTGTGTCCTAGGGGGATTCAAGGGACTTTGTTTAATACCTGCACCATCTTTTTGAGATGATGGGGGCAGATTATGAGCATACTCCCTGTGTATGTGTGAAAGTGATTTTAAAGCTCTGAAGGATACTTCGGAAGAGTGGTCGGGTGGGGTAGGCTGTGATCTAGAGTCAGATCAAATGTCGATTTATGAATCCTGTTGAGAGGATTCACCAGCTTTATTTCTCTTTTTGGTTCGTACTTTAGAAGGATACGCCTTACGTTTGGCAATCTGTTTGATGCGTCCTCCAGAGGTGGTGGATTTGTTCTCATCCGAGGGGGTCTTATCCGAAATTAGGGCAGGTTGTGTCGGGTTGAACACAACCGAGATCTCAAGATGATGTCTGAGATGTGGTGATTTGGATGGAACTATGGACATCATATGTTCTGGTAGTCGTCTAATAGGTCCGAAGGCAGATTGATTCGGTAACTTATAAGCCTTAATAGCTTTGAAAGAGCAGTATACCTCTTGGATGTCCAAATTGAGTGGGATGGCTTCATGTATCTCAAAGTAGAGTTGTTTTAGCGTCAATGCCCTGAATCTCGAACTCGAAATCTCGTTCGGCTTCTTCTTGACTGTGAACTTCCGAAAATCTTGCCATAGCACCTCCGGCAGGTCGACGACATTAGCTCTTCCGGTGAAGATATTGTATACAACGTAGAGTCAATCTTTGCTAATGGTGTCTGTGCCACCATGTTTTCCGGATAAGCCATGAAGAAATAGGTGCATCAAGATAGTCCAAAGGCGAAGAATGGCTGATTTCTTGAATTCCTTTGCCTTGAACTCGCAATTGTAACCGATTTGGATCAGAAACGACTGAAACTCTTCAGACGTTGGTTCCTACATACGAAAACCTTTGGGGTATTCTGTAATTCCTATGGATTTGAGGAAGGTAGCCTTATGAGCCGTTACAATTTTCTCGTCTGTGATCTTCGTTTCAAGAACATCTCTGTCGATCTTCACTCATTTAAAAGCTTTTTGTAGAAGTCGAAGAGGAAAATTAGGGTTAGCGATTTTGGTGAGAGGAACAATGATAGGATGACGGGAGATGAACTCGATCATGATGTGTAAGGATTCATCATAATCCATGGGATCGAGAGAAAACAATTCGGTTGTATCTGTAAGAATGAACTCAGTGGATGACGATGATGTAGACCCCTTTGATGATTTCTTCTTGGTTGCAAGTTTGGAAGTTTTGGGAGCAATTTCACAAGGAGTGGACACCATTGCAGAAGTTTGGAAAAGCTTTGAAGAAACAGAGTACAAAGGAAAAGCTCTATGAAGACGATAACCAAAGTGAAAAGTGGGAACATTGAGGATTCAAAATCCTTTTATATGTTGGATTTTCCGGGTCGGGTCGAAGAATGAAATGATGATACCCGAAAAACCGTAATGGGTTGCATTTAATGCATAGCCCAAAATAGCTTCCTAAGTGACAGTCGAGAATAAGAGATGGGATATTTGCTTGTACAAAAAAGGTAACCGTCTATTCAGTTCAGAAAATACTCAGTGCTTTATTGGAATGTGTGCCAAAGTGTGATTATTGAGAATTAAAAGGATAATCATAAAGAAAATTACCGTTAATATATCCAAGAAAAACGTTTCGGAATAAAAAATTTAATGATATGTAACATCCCAACGATGAGGTATTCCTAAATTTAACCCTAGTATGAGGATTTCATTTTGACCCTTGGAATCAGTTTTGTTTGCAAAATGGCCCATAGTGGCATTCTTGTAATTTTTGGGCGAAACACACGTACGTTTGGCGTAAGGTCTCTTAATGGTAATGACGTCGTTTTAAGTATGATGGGCATACTCCCAGAGTACGCTGGGCGTGCTCTATCTAGACGAAAACCATAATCTTGAGTTTTTCGACCCTATTTATTGATCCTTAAGTCCTATTTCTTCACGCCATTCCCAGTTTCCATCATTTGAGACGTTTCCTTGCAAACCCTAGCACCCTTTATTGCAGTTTGATACCTTTGAGTGTGTTTTTTTTGTGATTCAAAGGAGGAAGAAGGTGGTGGTGAACCTTAGAAGCTAGAAGCAAGATTGGATCTGGAAGTCTTGCATCATTCTCCATTTCCAGAAGGTAAAAAGTTCACACCTTGATGATTTAGTTGCTAGATCTAGCCTACATGATGATAATATGAGCTTTTGTCCCTAAATATTGCATTTCTTGTGTATGGCATTTTATAGAACGTTTGGGCTGTCCTTTTGGATGTGTTTCCATGTCTTGAGTCATAAAAATATGATCTTGGCCCCTGAGATTCTTCCATGCAATCCATTAAGAGCTTTAGTGGTTAAGATAAGTTAGGGTTTTGTTGTTGGGATTGATTTAGATATGTAGAACCATAAAGTTGGAAAGTTTATGGTTTGGGATGCCATTTGGGACCAAGACTAAGATTTGGCTGTAGGGGCTTAAGGTAATAAGTCCTTAAAATGAAGATACTAAGACATCGCATATGCTGGGCGTAGCTTTTCGTACGCCTAAGGAAGCCCGATTTGGATCGCGTGTATGCGAGGCGTACTCGGTCTGGGTTGAACTTTCTTGACTTTGACTTTGACTTTGACTTTTACCAAGTTTGATTTAAGGGTATTTTAGGTATTTTGAGCTATAGTTGAGCCTTGGTCTCTACCTGTTGAATAGGTGACCTGTAGAGTCGGTATTTAGAGCAGTTGCTCGTTAAGCTTTTCGTCAGATTGTAAGGTGAGTTTTCCTCACTGTACTTACGGGTGGAAGGCACCAAGGCCGGTCCATTGCATTGATATCCTGATATATATTGATATGTTGAGTATGGGATATATCTGTATGAGTATATGCTAGTTGTTGATATGTGTATACCGGTAGATCTGTAGGACTACCTGTGATTTCTGGCTGCTTGATTATATGTCTGTTAATTATGTTTGTTATCTATTATATGTTAACATATTGTGTTGGGTTGAGAATTTATTGCTTTGTTTGTGAGTCAACAGATCGGGGGTATTCTGGTCCAATAACTGAGTGGAACCGAGGGTATTCCAGTTTGATGACTGAGTGGGCCCACTGTATATTGGTATTCCAGTCCGATAACTGAGTGGACCTGTTGTATATTAGCATTCCAGTCCGATGACTGATTGGGCTAGGAGGAAGTAATCCATCCCGATGGCTGTGGACCCGTAGGTATTCCAGTCCGATGACTGATTGGACCCATCATGCTTGTTCGTTAGGATATGTGTTTTGTGTGGTGGTACTTTGGGGGAAACTCACTAAGCATTGGCTTACAGTTTTGGTTATGGTTTCAGGTACTTCCGAGGATCGCGGGAAGGCGAAGGTATGTAAAACCCCAAATTGTGACGTATCAATCGGATTCACTAGAATTGGTGTGGAATCCCAATCTAGTGATTAATGCAAAACATGATATGGAACAAGAACACAAGATGAATCTTCAATGCACACTATATTCAACAATAGTCTAGTACATACGATTCGAATTATACTTGGTTTTCTCTCTGTTGCTCTCTTAATACTGTTCCTGGATTATAGAGTCACACAAAAATGTCTCCCACTCTTTACAAGGCTAAAATAACACTATATATACCTAGACCTAATAACAAAGGCCCAACCCAAAACCCGAACAAGACAACATTAAGCCTAACCGAAATCACATGCGATTTCGGTCCAAACAACACCAAAACATGGTGTTTTTGGTCCTAGACCGAGAACTCTAATAGCTTATGAAAAGAAAAGTATAAGCCACAATTTATGACCTAACAATCTCCCCCTTGGTTTATAGCTTTCTTTTCTTTTAAATCTTCTCTTCGTTCTTGACTTCAGCTTTTATCTTCGATTTTTTCACAAATTTTAGATGAACATATGAATTTCTGCATGAATGACTTTATCTTGAATAGTTGGACTTCCTTCAAATATTTGACCTTGAACGCACATTGGGTGTAGAGGTTTCTTGTAAAGTTTCTTGAAAATCAGCACTTTTAGCTTTGAAATACTTCAGAGAAAATAATTACAGAGAGACCAATTCTTCTGGATCACTTCAGCAAGTTCATAGATAGCAGCAAATTGATTGAGGAGGCTTCAATGCAATCTGTCACATAACTTCAAGTACAACTTCACCTTGCTTCTGGGGTTGAAAGATTGTATGTTGAAAAATAATTTTCACTTCTTGTTCCTTCGAATGAGTGTTCTTTAACGATCACAGATGCGTCTTTAAAATAACCATGACCAAAAAAATCCCTGTGGATCACAGAATCATAAAGACCCTTCTCACCACAGTTGTTCAAGGATCCAACCTTGGCTCAGAAGGAGACTAATCGCAGTATCTATGTGAACACGGAGGAACGCATTGCGATTTGTTGAGTATCAGAGAACTACTCGTGGCTATTTTTGATGTTAGCCCCTGCATATCCTAGATCATAGACCTCAATGCAGTTTTTCAAGTTAACAAGTTAACTTGGCCCTTGGAAAGACGTTTAGCGATAATCGTGCCTTGCGAGGTGCATCTCCCTAGTGCCATGACAGTTCTTACGTGAAGAAAACTGACAAGACCAATTTGACAATCTGTACAGTTTCAGACTTTCAATTCCTTAAATACGACAGTTCTTAGAAAGATATTGCCTAATTGACAGTTTGTACAGTTGCAAGCCTTCAATTCCTTGTGAAAGTAGTGTCAAGTGTAATGACCGTCAATTCCTTTCCACGTTTCTTCTCATTGATCAAAAAATTCCGATACAATCTCCTTGAGTCTCTTCTTCCTTTGAATTCTCCTTGAGTCTTTTCTTCCTTTCGAATTCGCTTTTTTTAGACAAATGAAATTTTGAGATAAAAACAAAAATAAAAATAAACTTAGCACACAATAAAACAACTAAGAATAAAACTAAAATTAAAATACGTTCAATACAATGTTTTTTGGATTTTTGATTTTTTCAAAAAAAATAAAAACAGAAATAAACATATTTTTGGATTTTTTAAATTTTATGATTTTTTGTTTGATTTTTTTAATTCTCCCCCTAAAATTGTACATAGAGGAAACATATGAACAAATTTAACAAAAACAAAAATAATAACCAAATTTAAAACTTCTTGGGATCAAAGTTGTCAAGCAATTCAATATCGTTTATCAGCATACATCTGCATGTTTAGCTCTGGTCAATCACCAATACTGTGATCCACTTAAACACAAAAGATATTGACAAGTTGGACATACTATAAAGGACAAGAAATTGTGATTATATTCCTAAATAATATTCCTAAATATACCATTTTGCTGACGACGACCAAGGATATTGTTGTCCACTTAAATTCAGTAGCGAGATCTACAGACAACATTTAATCATGAACCAATTCAATTTTAAGCTCACTACAACGTGTTCCCCAGTTCACGACATACCCTAGCAATCAAGGAATTCCAAAGTGCTCTTTACTTTAGGTGAGTGCTCAATTATTTGAGAGAGAAGATGGATATAGAGATGCATATGTTGTATCCCAGGTCGGATCTCTTCCAATCACGCAGAGGGAAAACATATGACTAACATAGATAGAGGGTTAGACATATAGAAAGGTGAATATGTTGTGTCCCAGGTCGGATCTTCCGATCACGCAAAGGGGACAACATATGACTGACATAGATGGATAGAAAGATGCATAGAGAGAGAGAGAGACGCATAGAAATAGAGATGCATATGTTGTGTCCCGGGTCGGATCTTCCAATCACGCAAACGGGGCAACATATCACTGACATAGAGGATAAGAAAGAAAAACAATTTCACACCAACCTTCTTTATCAGAACCCCCCAGTCAGCCTATCAACACCATAATTAAGGACACAAGTTCGTACGTCGAAGAAGTGTTGAGCCACAGTTCTAGATGATAAGTAACTTTAATGTATCTCGTAGGCTTCCTTGTTTATCTCACTGCTCAATCTATTCAAGCGTCGTATGGTCAGTCCAAATGTAACCATCTAAGTCCAGATGAGTTAACATTGTCAAGTCTTTTCATTGTCAGCAGTGTCTAGTCCTTTTTTAATCCTTCATTCCTACCAGCACATTGAATACAGAGTCTAAAAAATTAAGCTTCAGTGCATTACACGTATTTCAGATTGCCCTTTAACACCAAACTTCATATCACTTCCCAAAAATACTTACGAAAGAAGACATATTTTTTGAATTTTTGATTTTATAATTTTTTTTTATTTCTCCCTCTTAATTTGTGCGTGGGGAAGAAAGGAAATAAAATAAATGCGCAAATTTAAAATTTTTTCTTCAAAACGAATCATTTTAAGAAAAACTCAGAAGTATCGAGAAGAAAACTCAAACCGTAATTCAACAATTGAAGATGCATCTAGATGACCTGAGAGCAGCACGCAGATGCAACAACGTGTTCAGCCTCAACCGTGTTTCAACTCCGGAACGAAGTTAAGATATTCGATATTCATCACGTCATTAAATGCGATCCCCATTTGTGATCTTTTCTTTCTTCTTTCCCGCAAAGGAAACATACCCTCACTTAAAGTTCTGAATGTTGTACAGATGATAGATGCCACCCATCATGTGCATGGAACAACCACTATCAACATACCGAAGTATGATGATATTCCTCCATAGCTGCTCCAGCACCGAGTGCGGGATTAGCTGGTCTTTGGAACCCAGTCCATTTTGAAACTAGGTTGACCTTTATCATCTACACTAGATACTCTTTCCCATGCATATCCTGTTTATGACACACAGAAGCTGAAGAAATGTTAGAATCATTAGATGATTTAGGAGTGTGAACTTTGGGTACCCATCTATAATCCGGTTTAACCAATTTCTCGTTTGATAGGACGGATGCCTCAGCACTTGCTTTAGAGCTAGAAACCGATCGTCGAGATGATGTCGACCTAACTGATCTTGGTTTGACTGAACCATCTCTTGAATTTGGCATCTTGTCCAACATTCCCTTCTTGTCCTTGGGAGTTTGATTCTTACGCTTTTTAGCGTTCCAATCACCATTGTGTGAATGTGACCTCGAAGGGTTTCTTTTGGAGAATCTCCATCTAGGCACGTTCTACCAACCTTGTGCATAGTAGGGAACATATGCACGATTTGGACAATTTTTGGAAATGTGTCCAGGTGTTCCACAGTGGAAACATGTCTGTTTCTTCACGTAGAAGGTTTTTCTGCCTGTCCCTGGTAGCGTGCCCATGCCTAGTCTCTGATTGTTCCCACAAGCACACTTACAGCAAATAGTTTGTTTTGCTTGTTTTGGTGGCATGTATTTACCAACAGCAGGTTTATAAGAAGTAATAGAATTAGAAGCAACAGATTCAGAGTTCAAAGAGACATTGGTTAGACAATCAACAGAATTTACAGAACTAGAATGATTATGGTTCTACTCATCCTGATCTTGCGCAGTGACCTTATCTGCACATGAAGTAGAAACATTAGAATCGTTCACATTATCATCATTTACTGTCTCAACTACAACATGTTTTCCATACTGTAGGTGTGCTTCCCATGCCACTTCTTCCTCAGTCAAAGGAGTAAAAGTGTAGTTACGTTAAATGGAGGAGGAACACTATCATACCCTAGACCCCTTTTGTCATTCCATCTAAGTTGTTTTTCAATCATTGTTTCAACTTTTTTACTTGACACATCAAATGTCTTAAAATTAAAATCTGAATTTTCAAACTTAGTTTTCAATGTGTCAAGCTCGGTTGTTAGACTGGCAATCTTTTCTTGAGCATAATCATAATGTTCACAGTTAATGTTGTATTCCTCCTTAATTCTTTTTAGGTCTTTGGTTTGGGCCTCTAAATTTTCTTTTAAGGGCTTTTGAGCCTTTCTGAGAGTATATCCTTCATATTTGAGGTCCTCAATTTCCCTAATTAATAACTCATTATGTTCACGACATTTATTTATTTTGTATTCACAGGTTTGAGAACATGAGGTTTCACTTACCTTGGTGATTGAAGAACTCATTATTCACCAAAAAGAATAATTTACCAAAAAATAGATCTAATTGTGTAGCCCAAAAAAAAATACCCTTTGACTTGAAACCTTGAAAGTCAAACTTGAGGGTCAAACTTGAAAGTCAAACTTTTTGTCCAAAAAAAAATAACCTTGACCGAGAACAAAAGTTTCTAGACCGAAAACGAGAGTATTGGACTGAATACGTGGCTTTTGGATCGAAAATTAGGCCTCTAGACCGAAAATTCGAGGCTTCTAAAACTAACCAAGAAGACTCGCACCGAATACACTCAACCGAAGACGTAGACCGAGAAGCGAACCGAAAACCAGGCCGAAAACGCGAGGCCGAGAACTGAAGGCGCACCGAGAACCTGCTTAACCTAACCGAGAACTGCGAAGCTGCGGATCGAGAACGGATAGCTGACCGAAATCTTCACTAACCCTAACCGAGAACGCTTCTGGCCCCCGAGAGCTCTTAAAAGCCTAACCGAATATGATATATGCCGCCGAGAACCCCGATAGCTATGACCGAAGACCTCGCAGAAATTGCCAAAAACACGAAATTTTCCAATTTTAAGGCTAAACTCGATCAAAAACTCAAATATATGAAGAACACGAAGAAGAAACAACCAAGATTTCGTCAAAAATAAATCAAAAATGCCAGAAACTCCAAGAAAAATTCCAAAAAATGTTTAAAATCGTGCCAATTCGATTGATACCGATCCAAGCTCTGATACCAATTGTAAAACCCCAAATCGCGAAGTATCAATCAGATTCACTAGAATTGGTGCGGAATCCCAATCTAGTGATTAATGCAAAACGTGATATGGAACAAGAACACAAGATGAATCTTCAATGCACACTATATTCAACGATAGTCTAGTACATAAGATTTGATTACACTTGGTTTTCTCTCTATTTCTCTCTTAATTTCGTTCTTGGCTTATGGAGTCATGCAAAAACGTCTCCCAATCTTTACAAGGCTAAAATAACACTATATATACCTAGACCTAATAACAAAGGCCCAACCCAAAACCCAAACAAGACAACATTAAGCCTAACCGAAATCACATGTGATTTCGGTCCAAACAACACAAAAACATGGTATTTTCGGTCCTAGACCGAGAACTCTAATAACTTATGAAAAGCAAAGTATAAACCATAATTTATGACCTAAAAAGGCGCGACTGTACACATCCTGATTTTATGTTGTTGATCTTGGGAAAATCTGTTTGTAACAATGTTTTAAAAACAATGGTTCTGTAGACACTTTTATCAGTAAATGGGTTGATTTGAAAAGTTTAAATTGGTTGTGATTTTTGAGACGTTACAAGTTGGTATCAGAGCCTTGGTTTGAGTGAATTGGAGGAACACCCGTGTGAATCCATTCTCAAACTAAGGAACTGGAAAGGTTTTAAAAATGATTTCAAAATTGTTTTAAAAAATAATCAAGAAGGGATGTGATGTGTATGATCAGTCGGAGCCAGTAAGTAGACCCCAAGTTACCACACTGTTATTTGATATTATGCTATGTTAAAACAACATGCTAGTGATAGGCTAGGGATTTTTAGGAATTACATGATAGAATTTCCTGAATATATGATGCTTGATAGCCTAGGGTTCTTCTTTATATGAATTTGACATCATTATTGTAGTTGCTTAATGTATGCATCAAAATTGTACATAGCTAAGATTTTATAGCCTGAGAATGTTTGATTTAGCCTTATTTTCTGTTCCTTGTTTGGTTGTGGGCTTAGGGTAGAATCAAGTATTCGAATATCTATAGGATCCAGTGTTATGTATGATTAGCATATACGAGTGTTACAGGGTTGGTGGAAGTTTCATGGATGATTTATGTGGGGTCAGCTGACCAGTCAAGGGATGTCTAGCCTTTATCTATGAAGTTAGAATAGGGTGTATGCATATTCTAATGAGTGTTTCTAGGGTCGTTGTGATGATCGCCTGAGAGAAATACGGATAGGTGCGGAAGGTAGTATGGGCCCGTACTACTGGAAGCACAGACCCGTACGCGTAGCAGGGAAGTCACAACCCCTAGGATTTTGTTCGGAAATGGTTCCTATGGTATGATATGTGTTTTATTTGATATCTCCCTGGTTTATATTTAGTATGGTAGTTACGAGACGATTTGAGTCAGGATCCCGATCAGGAGCCGGAGCAGGTGGCCATGATTGACTGAGGACCGGGTTAGGGAGATCATTTATGAGGAGGTTGTTTCTATTGTTTGGGAGTAGATACCGGAGCTATTTGGGTCTATCAAGACCGCTATGATGGAGTTCTTCGATGACCAATACCCTGCACTTTCAGAAACTGTTGCTGCTGCAACCGGGATTGGTGCTGGGAGAACTTTCCAGTACCGGGACTTCAACAATACGAAGTCCCTGGTGTTTGACGGGGTTCATGATCTGATCCTTGCCATGAGGTGGGTGTCAGATGCTGAGGGATGTTTCTTTACTTGCTCTTGCTGTTGTATTAGGTGTCTAAGCCCATAACTATAGTTAGTATGTACTTGACCCGATAGTAGCATGGTTCATTTGGGCTGCATTCACCGGAGCTATTTGATAGGAAGGATATTTGAGAAAGAGGTTATTTTTGATTTATTAATATATTATAAGAATAATATATTAATTGAGAAATCATATTATTTAATTGGTATTGATCAAGAATTAATTTGGAATTAATTTACTGATCAAAAGAGACTGATTAAATTGACAGGGGCTGATTATGTAAATCAGTGATACATATAGTTTGGGCTAATGATCCATGATTGATTAGTGATGGACTAAGCTTATGTGAGAGTCCATGAAGTTATTAGTCCAAATGAATTATTGGATCAAAAGCCTAAGTGAATGGATTAGGGTGTACAAGTGACCCTTGGAATTCTACACTATATAAGTAACCCCTAAGCCCTAAAATCGAACACAAGAGTATTCTAAGAAGAAGCTAGCCGATTTTGGTGCCTCCAAGTTCATTCTCATAATCATCCATTTTTTCTTGGTGTTTTGTGACTTATTTGAGGCATCACATTTGAGGTGTTAAACTCTTGTAAGACCAAGTTCTACAATCTACAACAAAGAGGTAATCATCTAACTTGTTTTTATGTTTCAAATATCAATGTTGTATGCGTTAGGCTTCATGCTTTGGAAAAAGAAAATTGCATGTATAACTAGAGAAAAATTAGATCCAAAGCATTAGGGTTGTATGTGCACCATAGGGATGTTATAGTGCTCAAAACCCACCAGTGGTATCTGAGCCTAGGGTGTTTTTTGTTATATTGAATCATTGTTTGTTTTTTCAAAGCTGGAAAAAATGTCATTTATGGCCACTGACTGTTAGACTCGTCGAGTCCCATAAGGGAACTCGACGAGTTGGATCATATGTGAAAGAACTCGTCGAGTCCATGCCATGAACTCGACGAGTAGGATCCCCTGTTTGCAGTTTTTTGAGTTTTTAGGCAGAATTGGATTAGGATCATTACCACAAACTGTTTTGTATCATAAAATTTGTTTTCTCTGACATGATGATGATTATCCTCATCCAATTAAAAGACAATTATCAAATTTTAAGATAATAAGTTGATTATTTGTATTATTTGATTTGAATTGTCTTGTTATGTGAGTTGAATTAGGTCAAATTAGTAAGAGATAAAATATGTGATTATTTTACTTGTTTAAAATTTGATCTAAATGGCTTTGAAGAGTTACTAAACTTTCCTTCAAGTTTTGGAATTCAAAAGGTCTTGAAGAGTTACAAAACTTGCCATCAAGTTTTGGAATCCAAAAGGTTTTGTAGAGTTTCAAAACTTGCCCTCAAGTTTTGGAATTTAAAAGGTCTCATTTATGAAACATTAAAATTCTAAAATTCAAGAGTTTTTGAAGAGTTTCAAAACTTGCCCTCAAGTTTTGGAATTTGAAAAGTCTCATTTATTAAACATTAAATTCTAAACCTTAGAATTTTAAAATGTTAAAATTCAACCCTTATACTATTATAATATTAAAGGATTAATACTTATGTATATGTATAAGACAAGTTAGTCTTACCGTTAGTAGGCCTCATTCACGAAGTTGGTCTATAAGGGGGCTATAAGGAAATTGCCTATAAAATGGCGATTGAGTGGGTGTCCACTCTCACCCACCGCTTCCTTGACCGGTGGAGGGTCGTTAGCCGAACGGATAGGATAGGACATTAATACTCGTTAAAAAGTATAATGATAATTATAAAAGTAAATAAATGTTTTTTATAAATTCCCAATCTTAGTTACTTTAGGAAAAATGTGAAATTGGAGCTATTCCATGAAGTTGTACTTTGCACCTTGACAAGTCGTTAGTGGAGCGTGGGTGGTTAACCGGCACACTAACTTGGACTAGCAAAGGTGGAAAAGGGTAGCTTGATGTTTGTCATAGATCAATGGAGCGTGTGTAGTTAACCGGCACATTGATTAGGTGATAAATGATATCAAGAGTACCAAGCACATTTACATGGTTATTCACACCTTATTTGTGATCCTCGGTATCCCAGCCGCAAACTTGAAGGGCATATCGAGATTTAAACATGCCATTGAAAAGTTCAATTAATCTCAAATATCTAGGAATTTCAATTCATTTAAAACTTAATCCTAAATTTTGTTTTTCATGGTGGAAATTGGTAAATCGTCATTTACCTACCTTCAAATATTTTACAATTGGATTACGGCATCCCTCTTTCGAATTGTGAAATATTGTGTTGGGTCCTAGCCTTAATATTTCATTTGGGTGTTATATTAAGGATTCTTATCTAATCTAAACTTTGTCTTTCTTTTCAGATGTCTACCCCAAACGTTGCTGGCTCCAACCCTTCCGACTCTTTCTCCCCCATGAACTTATGTGGGAGGGTCATTTTTGATGGATCGAATTTCAATGATTGGATTCGAAACATCTAGATGGCCATTCAATACGAGGAAAAAGAGTATATCCTCGACAAAGAGCTTAAGGAGATTGATAAATCTATTGCCACTCCTGAACAGATAGCTGAGTATAGGGCTCATGAGAAGGATGCGACAAAGGTATCGTGCATCATGATAGCCACTATAACTCCTGAGCTTCAAAAGTCATATGAGGACTTCTAGCCTTTTGAGATGCACCAAGACTTGATGGAAAGGTATCATTAAAGTGCTCGATAGGAAAGGTATGAAATCATTTCCTCCATGATAACAACAAAAATGAAGGATGGAGAGTCCATCACGACCCACTTGCAGAAGATGCAAAGATATGTGGACCGCTTGCTGAAGTTGAATGTCAATTTTGATAAAGAGTTGGATATCGAAATTATCCTACACTCTTTACCTTCTTGTTATGATCAGTTCAGAATGACTTATCATATGAACAAGGAGGAAGTCACTCTAAGCAAGCTTCAAGGCCTTCTCAGAACTGCTGAAAGTAGTTTGAAAGGAAAGTCTATTGTACCCACTCCTACTACTGTTGCCCCAGTCCTGGCATTTAGACATGGTAAAGGGAAGAAAAGGAAAGCTCCTGCAAAGAATCGCAAGGGAAAGTCTCGTGATGGATCTTCTTCTAGTGGGTCCAAAGGTGGTTCTGTTGCTCCCTCTTCCAATCCAAAAGAAACAGAGTGCTTCTACTGTCATGAAAAAGGGCATTGGAAACGAAGTTGCCCTAAATACTTGCAGGACATCAAGGATGGGAAGATAAAGCCCACTTTCTCAGGTATTTATACTATTCTGTCTAATAACTCATCACATGCTAATTCTTGGGTCCTGGATACAGGATGTCGTTTTCACATTTGTTCTGATTTGCAGGGTCTAAAAAGAAGTAGGGATGTGGAGCACGGGAAGATGAACCTGATCATGGGGAATAGGAAAGTGTCGACTGTCACCAAGATTGGAGTTTATTCTTTATTGCTCAATAATGGGTTAGAGTTAGATTTGAATAATGGCGAGAAACATTATTTCTTTTCATGGTTTTCTAGATTTTCATTTAATATTGAAACTAGTTCTATTAATGTTTTTTATAAGGGTAAATTTTATTTTGAAGCATTGCCTTGTAATGGTATATATGAAACTGTGATGGTTGTAGAAAACTTAGGAAATAATGTATTGCATATTGATTCGTCCAATGGTTTGGACAAAGCATGCTTGTGGCATTGTCGTCTTGGACATGTCAATAAGAAGCGCATAGCCCAACTCCAAAAGGATGGAGTGTTGGAGTCATTTGACTTAAAGTCGGATGACACATGCGAATCTTGTTTACTTGGAAATATGACCAAGTCACATTTCACTGGTTCATGTGAAAGTGGTAAGGGTTTGTTGGATCTCATACACACCGATGTGTGTGGACCCTTCAGATCCGCCACAAGGGATGCTAACCGCTTCTATGTGACTTTTACTGATGATTGTAGATGATATGTGTATATCTACTTAATCAAGCATAAGTCAAAAACCTTTGAAAAGTTCAAGGAGTTTAAACAAGAAGTGGAGAATCAGCTGGGCGGAAAGATAAATATGCTCCGATCCGATCGAGGTGGTGAGTATCTTAGTATGAGTTCCACGACTATCTTAAGGAATGTTGAATTGTTTCAGAATTGACGCCACCTAGGACACCGCAGCTTAATGGTGTGGCTGAGAGGCACAATAGAACCTTGTTGGAATGGTTCATTCCATGATGAGTCAAGCTTCGTTACCTATCTCATTCTGGGGGTATGCCTTAGAGAATGCCGCCCATATCCTTAATCTAGTCCCAACTAAGAAGGTTGCCAAAACACCTCATGAAATGTGGACAGGGAAGGTTCCCTCGTTGGCACATATCAAGGCTTGGGGTTGCGAGGCTTTCATAAGACGAGAGACCCACGACAAGCTCGAACCTCGTAGTGAGCGTTGTATTTTCATCGGCTACCCACATAAGTCATTTGGATATCTCTTCTATAGAGTGACAATGTTGTCTTCGTTGCGAGGAGAGGGGTTTTTCGTGAAAGAGAACTCATATGTCAAGTGGACAGTGGGAGGCAAATTGACCTTGAAGAGCTTCAAGAGTTAAGTGATGAAGGAACCTCAAACACTAGCACTCAACCTGAGGAGGAAACTCCTGTTGAACCAGTTGATGAGTCCTTACCTCTTAGACGTCCAGTAGAGTTAGAATGGCACATGAGTTTTATGGTTTTCATATTACTACAGATGGTGATATGTTTATCAGTGATAGTACACTGGTAAATTTGGATGAGCGTAACAACTACAAGGAAGCCATGGCGGGCCCCGAGTCCGCAAAATGGAAAGAGGCTATGGACAACGAGATTCAGTCTATGTATAACAATTAAGTTTGGAACTTGGTTGACAATGTACCTGGTCGTAAGACGGTCGGGTGCAAATGGATCTTCAAGAAGAAGACCGACATGGATGGGAAAGTACACACATATAAGGCGCGATTGTTTGCGAAGGGCTTTACTCAAACTCCTGGAGTTGACTATGACGAGACCTTCTCACCAGTGGTCAAAATCAAGTCTATAAGGGTTATGCTAGCCATAGCTGCATTTCATCATTATGAAATATGGCAAATGGATGTTAAAACCGCTTTCCTAAATGGGAAGTTGGCTGAAGATGTTTACATGATTCAACTAGAGGGTTTTGTCGATGCGAAGTATCCTAATAGAGTGAGTAAGCTTGATAAATCTATTTATGGATTGAAACAAGCATCTCGCAGATGGAATCTTTGTTTCAATGAGAAAATCAAAGAGTTTTTTCGAGAAGCGAGGATGAGTCATGTGTGTATGTCAAGGCTAGTGGGAGTATAGTTAGCTTTCTGGTATTATATGTGGATGACATACTACTCATAGGAAATGACGTCCCAACCTTGTAGGAGGTTAAGTCCTGGCTTGGGAAGTGTTTCACTATGAAGGACCCCGGGGAAGCTGCTTACATTCTAGGGATAAGGATATTGAGAAATAGGAGTAAAAGACTAATAGGACTTAGTCAAAGTACCTACTTGGACAAGGTGTTGAAACATTTCAGCATGAAGAATTCCAAGAAAGGAGAATTGATTATCCAGAGCAATACCAAACTGATTAAGACTTAGAGACCGAGTACCGATGCTGAAATAGAAGAGATGAGTCGAGTACCAGATGCTTCCGCATTTGGCTCGATCATGTACGCTATGACATGCACTCGCCCTGATGTGGCCTTTGCTTTGAGCATGGTCAACAGATATCAAGGGAATCCTGGTAGAGCTCACTGGACTGCAGTAAAGAACATTCTTAAGTACCTGCGGAGGACTAAGGATTGGGTCCTTACCCTCGGTGGGAGTGATGACTTGAGAGTGATAGGGTATAGTGACGCTAGTTTTCAGACCGACAGAGATAATTTCCGCTCACAGTCGGGCTGGGTGTTTACCCTAAATGGAGGAGTAGTAACATGGAAAAGTTCCAAACAGGATATTGTAGCTGATTCAATGCGCGAATCAGAGTACATAGCAACAAGTGAAGCGTCGAAGGAGGCGATATGGCTAAAGAACTTCATCGGAGACCTTGGAGTTGTACCAGCTGTAAAAGGAGCCTATGGAGATTTTCTGTGATAGCGAGAGTGCGGTCGACTTAACCAAGGAACCAAGGGATCATGGCAGATTCAGGCACATCGACATAAAATATCACTTCATAAGACATCGGATAGAAGAAGAACTCCTCGTAGTAGAGAGGGTATCGTCAGAGGAGAACCCAGCAGATCCCCTTACGAAGGGACTGAGTAGGGTTAAGCACTTGCAGCATGCTAGGAGTATTGGGCTGAAGGACGATATTAGTTCTAGTGATTAGATAGCTATTTAGAAACTTGTAATAGATAAAATGTAATTGACATTTGATGATTAAATAAAAGGAGTTTTATTTATGAGTAAATTTACTATCTTGTGTCAATCGTTTACTATTGTTTCATTTTGCATGTTTTGACTTCCAAAAAAATAAGATTATTCAAATTTTCCACAGTCGATCATACCTTGGAGGTAGGTACTGAAGCTAGACTGTCATGAATAGGTTTGTAGATTGTCTAAAGTGTTTAGACATAGCAAAAGGTTGCTGCAACATTCATGAGTGCTCCTGAAATAAGATTTGAGTATTGGATTAAACCACACTCACATGAATCACTTCATGGAATTTATCACTAGTGATTGTGAGACGATAATATCATATGATCTTCAAACCAAGATATATGAGTTGTTGATTACGATTTGGTTGTGCATTGATAGTACGAAAACGCATCAGTAACTTGATGTTATAAAACGTGTTGTTGTGTATAATTTAACAAGTAATTAGTACAAGCATATAAGTCGAAGTTTATCTGTTCCTTTTATCCTAAGAGGATTAAAAGCAATATCTTGGGCCCCTCGATGATTTTGTTTTGATTTATGTGTCGGGCCCGGTCAGGACTCAATTGATGTGTTCAATTAAGTTCTATGTCAAACAAATTAGAAATCGGGAAACAAACTGCTGGACAATAAGTATGACTATGTTCCATGTATTTGTCCACACGATATCTTGAAGAACAGAGGATTATATGATCCCATATCTGAAGGACGCATCAGAGTTTGACGACGGCTTTTGAGAGCTACGATTGCTAGTCGGTTTTTGAATTCGTACTTGCCGTTATAGTTATTAGAATTATCCAAGTGGGAAACTGTTGGATTAGGTGTCTAAGCCCATAACTATAATTGGTATGTACTTGACCCGATAGTATCATGGTCCTTTTGGGTTGCATTCACCGAAGCAATTTGATAGGAAGAATATTTGAGAAAGAGGTTATTTGTAATTTATTAATATATTATAAGAATAATATATTAATTGAGAAATCATATTATTTAATTGGTATTGATCAAGATTTCATTTGGAATTAATTTTGCGATCAAAAGAGACTGATTCAATTGACATGGGCTGATTATGTAAATCAGTGATACATATAGTTTGGGATAATGATCCATGATTGATTGGTGATGGACTAAGCTTATGTTAGAATCCATGAAGTGATTAGTCCAAATGAATTATTGGATCAAAAGCCTAAGTGAATGGATTAGGATTTACAAGTGACCCGTGGAATTCTATAATATATAAGTAACCCCTAAGCCCTAAAATCGAACACAAGAGTATTCTAAGAAGAAGCTAGCCGATTTTGGTGCCTCCAAGTTCATTCTCATAATCCTCCATTTGTTCTTGGTGTTTTGTGACTTCTTTGAGGCATCACATTTGAGGTGATAAGCTCTTGTAAGGCCAAGTTCTACAAGCTACAACAAAGAGGTAATCATATAACTTGTTTTTATGTTTCAAATATCAATGTTGTATGCTAGTTAGGCTTCATGCTTTGGAAAAAGAAAATTGCATGTATAACTAGAGAAAACTTAGATCCAAAGCATTAGGGTTGTATGTGCACCATGGGGATGTTATAGTGCTCAAAACCCATCACTTGCCCAGCTGACCAGAAGGCCAAGTGCGCTATAAACCTTCTTCATTCTGGAGCGAAGGATTGGTGGAGACTGGTTACTAGTTCATACACCCCACAGCAGCGACTTGCAGTATCATGGGAGCAGTTCTCTGAGATGTTCCGCTCAAGATATGTTCCATTGGTGGATCATGGGATGTTGGCCCAGGAGTATTTGGATCTGAGACAGGGGACCGAGTCGGTGACAGAGATCACCAAGATGTTAATAGAGAGAGCCATGTTTTGCCCTGAGTTTGCTGCTTCTGAGTAATCTTAGATGACCCGGTACTTGAGCATGCTCAAGACGAACATCCGCCAGTTTGTGTTACTGCAATGCTATGGTTCACTAGTAGATTTGTAGGAGGCCGCTAGGCGGTGGGAGATCGAGATGGAGCTCTAGACGAGGGAGTTGAGGCAAGCCGCGACGCAGTCACAGTCGGTGGCGAAGTGGTTCAAGGCCACTGATCGGAGATATAGGAGTCAGAGGGGCCACACTTGTGGGAAGTGCGGCAGGGTTCATTATGGTGCTTGCCGATTCTCTTCTGGATGCCACAAATGTGGCAGGCAGGGCCATATTGCGAGGGACTGCCATCAGTAGGCTCTAATACCCAGCACCAAGATTTGCTATCACTATAGTCAGGTAGGCTATATGAAGGCCAGTTGTCCCTTGCTTGTTTCTAGATCGGTGCATGCTCCAACAGTGACTACTCTGAGGATCACTGATGGGAACCAGGGCAGTGCGGAGCCATCGAGGGCTCGAGGTCGCACTTTTTAGCTCACGTCGAAGGAGGCCAGGGCGGCGCCGGACGTCGTGACGAGTATGTTTCTATTTATTATTCTATCGATTATTTTATGGTATGCTTATATTTATGATTTTGTTAGGTACCTTCCTAGTAAATTCCTTGCCTGCTTTTATGCTTTTTGACTCGGGTGTGATTCGGTCTTTTGTATCTCAGACGTTTAGTATGGAGTTTGATATGCCTATTGGGGAGTTAGAGTGTCCGTTGTGGGTTTCTATCGCTAACAAACACGGGGTTTCTGTATCCATACTCTATTAGGGTTGTGTATTGGAGATCTTCAGGGTTCCTTATCCGATTGATCTGATCCTATCCCCATGGGGGATATATGTGTGATAGTAGGGATGGATTGGTTGATCAGGTTTGGTGCTATGATTGACTGCATGGGCCAGTGAGTAGTAGTTCGAACCCTAAGTGGGAGAGAACTGGTTATCTATGGAGAGGGTACCAGGGTTGGTTCAGGGTTTTATTCGGCAGCCAGGGCTCGACAGTATATTCAACATGGGTGTTCGGGTTATCTTGCCTATGTGGTTGATACTCGGGTAGGGGAGCAAACATAAGTTTCAGATGTACCAGTTGTTAGGTAGTTTGCTGATGTATTTCTAAAGGAGTTGCCCGATGTGCCTCCCGAGAGACAGTTTGAGTCCAGGATTTACCTAGTGTCAAGTGTGGCTCCGATTGCCAAGGCGACATACCGTTTGGCGCCACCCGCTATATATGACTTATCCTCTCAGCTTCAGGAGCTGTTAGACAAGCAGTTCATCAGACCGAGCAGTTCGTTGTGGGGAGCGCCGATATTGTACGTGAAGAAGAAGGATGGTTCACAACGGATGTGCATATATTACCGGGAGTTGAACAAGTTAACGGTTAAGAACCGTCATCCCCTTCCACGGATTGATGACCTCTTTGATCAGCTGATGGTGCATCTTGGTTCTCTAAGATCGACTTGAGGTCAGGGTATCATTAGGTGAGGATGATAGAGGAGGACATGGAGAAGACCACTGTCACACCCCGCTAAAGCTGAAACACGTGGCGTGGCAGTACAAAGTGTCTCATAGCAAAAGTTAAAAGACAACACCAACCATAGTATTAAAAACTTTACGAATTACAATAAGTTTGAACAACTATTAAAAGTAATTAAAACATATTAAAATATAACAACACATGCAAATGATCCTACAAGTGTTGTGGCTCTACGTGCATCTTACTAGGCGATTCCTAAAAAAGCATGTAAAACGAGCGTTAATTATAAAAACAGTTGGTCAGTACTCACAGGTCTATAACATAATATAGTTTCCATAAACAAATGTTCAGCAAAATAAGTAAATAAGTTGTCATGAATATAAGTTCGTTGCTAAAATGAGTAAACAAGTTTCATTGCTATAATGAGCAAACAAATTCGTTGCTACAAGGAGAAAACAATTTCATTGTTAAGACGAGTAATAAGTTTCTAGTAATAAAAGTTCGTTACTATAATGAGAAATAGAGTTTATTGCTATAATAAGTAAACAAGTTTGTATGTATATGAGAAAACAATGAGTTCACAACCAAGCCTATTACTGACGCCCTATCATGATCTATGCTTATCTTTCCATAGATTAATATGGTATCATGCACTCAAGCAATCGGGGGAGTGAGGAGTTGTCAATTCCTAATAGCGTTATCCATAATGACCATTGGCTCAAAGAGTTAATGGTTCGAGTAAAGTGGAAGGGACTTAAGACGATAAGGCCTCATGTTTCAAGTTGCATAAACATACATAGCAAAATATAGCAATCAAGTTTGATACAAATTAATTTAAATATAATGAACAATAAATGGTTTTTGGACATGCTTTTCCACCCCAAAACATAAAAATCGAAAATAGGGGGAGTCATGAATACTCACAATGATACGTGAAGGTATTAGTGACGCCTTGATCTAACTTCCCTCGCGTCCTACTACCGATTCCCTATGATAAGGTTAGACACTAGTAAGTCTCTCGTCGAAAATCTAACACTAGTATACTTAATTTCTATAATAGAATTATGTCAATAACGTGTCAAAATTTTAATATCGGTAAGTTACAAACATTTTCCTGCGAAATTTTTATTTCCATATACCAATTGACTTATTAACATTTGCAAGTGAAAAATCTCATTTTGTGTTATTGTTTGTAATGCAATTTAGCACTTTTGGAAGGGCTTTACAAACTAAAAATCCAAAACTAAATCAAATAAGTTCTAAAAATTTCCAAACTTTACATTTCGGTTCTAACTATAATTTAGAACCCTCTTGTAATTTTTCATGATTTTTAAATTTGTTTAATCATTTTCCACCATTTAATTCCCTGAAAACATCATAAAATCGTGAAAAATAATAAACAATTAATAAAAATTCTCAATCTTTTTGTAAAACTGTTATAAAATGTATATAAATTGGGAAAATACTCAAATTGATTTTCAAACAATTTAACCCAATTTTATAATTTTTGTGTATTTATTATAGCAAAAATCAAAATAAATAGGAATCAGTTTATAAAATTCTCCAAACATTTTGTGTCACTGTTATTTAACATATATAAGTTGGAAAAATAATCAAAGATGATTTTCAAATAGTTTAACTATTTTTCTTTGTTTTATTCATTTAAATAAGCATTAATTCGTGAAAAATTATTAAACAGTAGGTAAAATTTACTAAACTTTTTATAAAATGAGCATTCTTAACAATGTACTTTGATAATCAAGTCTTTAAGCTTAATGTTCATCACTTGCATTATGATTTGAAGACCATGAATGAACTTATTTTGTTCAAAATGATGTTTCTAAATGAAAAACCTGAATGCATGTAGTTTTGGATCTTTAAAACTGGTAAAACTCAAGTTGATGGATTAGATTTAGGTTTTGATCATTGGATTTCACCATCTAACAACATGCATGTTGTTTTTGGGTGAAATCCTACCACCATTATCATTAAATTCGGCATGCATGAACATGCATGGGAATAATCTCAAAGAAAAGTGTTTATGGAGAAGAAAAATACAAGAAAACTTGATATTTTTGAAAGAAAAGTGAACAAAATTTAAGGAAATTGATTTTACTTTGAAGATCAACTTCAAATGATGAATATTCTTGAGTAAAATGAGGGAAATTTTCTGGAAATTTCGTGGGTTTTGGAGCTAATTCATAGAGGGGAAGAATGGGGGTTTTAAAGAGAAGAAAAGAGAGAAAAGAGAGACTATATCTCTCTGGATAACTCATCTCTCTTGCCATCTCTTTGGGGTTATACTTCACCAAAATACAGAGATGCTTATGAACTCATGAAGAATTTTCTGGCTAAATCTCTCCCACATATTTGGCTTCTATGTTCGTCGGCTTTAGAGATAAGGGAGAGAGAAGTTTTTAGAGAGAGAAAGAGAAAGGTGGAGTGAATGGGAAGTGAAAATGCTTGACTTTGGAAGGAGAAATGAGGGGCGAGTGAGGGATTACGAATTTTGAAGAGGAGAGAGGATATTTGATTTTTTTTATTAATTCCTTAATTTTTATAAATTTTCATTCAATTTATATAAAATGTGTATTTTATATAACTTTTGTTCATAACTCTTGGATTTTTAGCTTATAAATGTAAGGTTAATGTTAATGAGTTAAATTAATTTCCTTGATTATATTTCCACATTTAAATATATTAATTTGATATTATAGTGTTTATAAAAACTTTTATGGGATTTTAATACAAAACTACATAAATATAAGTTTTTATGACTTTTAGGGTTTTAAGGAATTTTGTAAATCTTTGGATATCAAAATAAATTGAATCTTTGAGACTTCAAATTATTTTTGTGTTTCCTAACTCTTATTCATGTTAGAAATAATGTTTGTAATTTATTTTTATCGGTTTATTGGCATTCTATGTAGTGGTTCCGAGAATCAAGTGAATTTGATGAATGAAGTATACTAGTACTAGTTTCAACTTGACTTCAGATTCTATGAGACTTTGACCTAATTTATACTTCTAGGTCAAGTGCATGATGTGTCTACATGATTCATGCAAAGATTTTCAATTCAAGGAATGGCCCAAATATGGATAGTCATTAAAGTTAAGTAGTTGTAGAATTAACATACCAATGTGAAATCTAAGTACACTATTCTTCTATTATACTTGTTTCCAAATTTCTAGTAGGTTATAAAATAGCTCCTAGTTACAAAGTCTAGTATGTGTCGTGCCTATATGTGCAACTAAGTTTATTCAAATCTAGAATTGTCTCAAATTTTGACGGTTGTCACAGTCTCCCCCGGTTGAAAGAATTTCGTCACAAAATTCAATTTATGACGTATTCTATTACAACTCAGGCGAATACAATTGTGTAGTTGGAGAGGTGGTGAGTTGAAGAGCTCTTTGATTATTTTAGGTTTATTTCTCAAGGGAAGAGTACAACTTTTTAGCTATAATCAAATTAGTGTTTCCCTAATTCGTGTTCTATAGTCTAGATTGTGGGTAATTTGGTTCATGGAATCATGATCCAACCATGGCGACCTAGACGAAAAAGATTATCTAATTAGATATTATCTGAATTAAGAGAGCGCTATAAGTTTTGCTGAAACACCAATTGCATTGAGTGTTATATCCACATTGATCCTTAAGTCGCGTTCTAAATCACCACTAAGTGTAAATTTGCCGCCTAATAAAGAAGAGATTAGAGACAATTTGCTCGCTTTCGGGTTGGCTAATAAGTTTGGAAAAGGTATATTCCATAATAAAAAGGGATAGCATGAATGAAAGAGAAACAATCAAGGGTAAGTTCCTAAAGATACATCCTAAGGGTAGGCATAAAAGTTTTGGGGCATTTCAAATGCAATTCAACTGTCATCTACACAATAATTTACGAAATGATCGAGAATTTTCGAGGCTACATATATATATATATATATATATATATATATATATATATATATATATATATATATATATATATATATATATATATATATATATATATATATATATATATATATATATGGAGGCAATGAAAGTTTATGATAAATTAAGTCAGGTTATCTACATAGCATTAGGAGTGTTTAGAAATGATAAGGAATCTCACTATTATCAAAATGTGTAATGATTCAAAGAGAATGAAGATACATTAGTGACGATCAAACGAAGTAGTAAAATAATATAAAGATTAGTTAAGGTTTCAGGTTTAAGTCGTCATTAAGGGAATCTGTATAGAAATATTGGTATTACACTTTTTGAAAAATTGTCCAATTGTTTAAGTCAGGAAAAATTCAAGATTACTAGGAGTCAAAATATTTATGAAAACAAGTTTGAGAGTTTAGGAACTCACTGAAAATTGCAAAGTAGAATGTTATTTTAAGAAAGGTGTAAAAATGTCGATCTTTGAAGATAATGCATTCTTAAATCAGTGATTCTACCAAAAACAATCATTTGAATGATAGATAATCGTAATATTTAAAACTTTTTATGTTTTTAAGAAGAAAAAACATAAGAAAATATTTCCTTCACATATACTTTCCGGTCTTAGAAAAATGATAAGCACAAGGGTATTCATCTTGTGTATTAATTGTAAGGAAAATAAAATGAAAATTACATTTTAAATCAAGTTTCTGAATTTAGAACGAAAGAGCAAATGTAAATAAGGATTACTTGTTTATAGTAGATTTCAAAATAAAAACAAAATGTATATGATAAAAGACGTAATTGAATGTATCAAAGTTGACTAAATTGAAATTATGTCTCGCGACTATACGCACATTAATCGCTCAGATTGATAAGAGTAGATTTCTAGTCTGTATGCGTATAAATATGATACTAAGGGAGTCAAAATAGACAAAAACAAATTTAGACGATGTATTGTGTTATTATTAGGAGTGTGCAAGATCTCAAATAAGATAGAGAGCAATAAATAAAGTGAGGGGGAAAGAAATGGAGGGTAGTAGCAACAATGATTGCTATTGTTAAAATTTTAAGGACAATATGTGTAAGTAAATTTAAAACTTAGGTTGAGATATATTTCAAACTTCAATCCTTGATGTATGCTGGTGATTAAATAGACATGTGGAGGTTTTAAAGCGTTTGCTTAATATTCATTAGCTATCTATTTAGTTAAACTCCATTTGTGAAAAAGAAGAAACACTACAACTTGTAATTGAAAATATGACAGCTTTGACTTTTTAGACTGGAGTCCAAGCATGGTTAAAACGAATAAGGTAAGGACTCAACATATTTAGATGAATAATTGTGCATTGTCGAAAGTGTGTCACTGGAAGTTTAAAGGTGAACACTAAGTTTTGCAATGTTGTAAGTTTTAGAAACACAGATTATAAAACTAATTTGAAATAAAATAAACAAATGAGGTGTGTTGGAAATGTAGGAATTAGAGATGTCTTATAAACATGTTTAAATTAGAAAGTTGTAGAAATATCATATTGGATTTCAAGAAAACACATTTAAGTAAAGTACAATGCCTAAATGAGAAAGTTGTCAAAAGAGTCAAAACAAAAGTGGTTTGAAAGATCCAGTGAAGTTTTTACATGTAATATGAACTTCAATGTCATATGTTTAAGTTTTATAGCATAGAGTTAAACACTTTTATAAAAGAAAATGTTTCTAAGTTTTTCGAAAACGTGCCAAAATGGTAAGTAAGGTTTAAAATGGTTTATATGCCCTTAGAAAGCACATGTATCCATTGAAATGGATTTGAAATGAAATTGAAATAGCAAGGTTAAAACCAACATTGGTTAAATTGAGTTTTGGAGAAAAGTGTTAAGTTAAAGCAAGTCGTCATAAGTAAAGCTGGTTGTTTTTAACGAGAAATATAACTTACATTATTGGGAATGGTCTAGTAAGTTATATGAAGTAGTTATAAAGTATTTTATCAATGATAAATAAAACCGATGAAGCGAAATAACTTTTCGATGGAAGTTTAAGAAGTAAGGAATAAGTAGATTAGTGTAGCTGATCGTACCTAAATACTAAGGCGAGTACAAGGCGAGTATAAGGCGAGTACCGATGTCTTTTCCCCAAGATAAAGGACAAGAAAAATTGTTTGTAAAACATTTTATGGTGTCAATTCAATTTTGTGGCCTTTAATAGAGGCCAAAAGTTAAGTTATAGGCTTGGCGTCTGGCTCATGATGTAAGAGGATGTAATCTTTTATAACGATAGAAATGTTAGTAATGTCGCTAAGGCTCAAACGAATGTATGAAAATAATAAGGTTCGAAGGAGGATTCGAAATTTGTAGGAAGGATTCTTACAAAAAAAGTAGTGTGATGTTTAATCGGGCATAAAAATTTAAGGTTGGTGTTGGGTGTGAAACATGTTAGTCATTTTGAAAGTGTAAGATGATGGTATACTTGTGATAATCACTAGTGCATCTAGGGGTCTTGAACTAAAGCTTGTAAATTTTGCCATAAGAGGAATGGTTTGTGCTTGAATTAGGATATTCGAAGTAAATATGGTAGGGTAAGAACTACATAAAGAAAAGTTTTTGGGTCAAAGGGATATAGAATGTTAAGTTTTAAGCTCAAGGTGGAAATAACCTAGAGATAAATCATAGCGTAGAAAGAATGTCTCTTATATTGGTAACAACAGGTTAAACCTCCGTGTCTCATCGTGAGTCGAATCAGGAATGCTCGCCAATGGCATCCAGGTGATTACTTGTGGCGACTCACCTACTTTCTAATGCGATGCTCCAATTCTCTTCCGTTTCGGTATCGGAACGCTTTTCCTATTTGTAACTCTAGTAGAAAGATGATGAAGAGGTATTGAGGTATAATTGGTATTGGTTTCGACATAAGATTATTACCAGTGTCTTTCTAGCTACTAACCTTATGTCTAAAGTCAATAGCTACCGAGGAATACTCATTCTCAGTACTAAGTAGATTGCTCCTAGAGTGGATAGTGATATAACCTAAGTGGTTAGCCTAGCACTTGATAAGGGATACCAATATTTCAAAATAAGACATTATGGTAAAAGTGCACTTAGTTTTTAAGTGTACCTAGATGAATGCCTATAATATGCAATGCCCGTACGCACACCGAAAATTTTTATTTTTCAAAAGTTTAAGTTGAAAATCGTTTTGAACATAATTCCACTATAACCGTTTTCAGCCTCGCATTAACTTTCCTTAATTAAGCACATTTGGACAGGCTATACTTAATTAGAGTCCAATAATGCGTAGTCGACTTAGTTATACCGGTAATATGTTCAACATTTTGAAAATCATTTTGATTATTTTTGGGCTATGGTTGTGGTTCTCCAAAGGAAAATCGGTATTCTCTATAACCTTCGGCTCTGATACCATTTTTGTCACACCCCGCTAAAGTGGAAACACGGGGCGTGGTAGTACACAGGGTCTCATAGCAAAAGTTACAAGACAACACCAACCATAGTATTAAAAACTTTACAAGTTACAATAAGTTTGAACAACTTTTAAAAGTAATTACAACGTATTAAAATAGAACAATACATGCAGATGCTCCTACAAGTGTTGTGTCTCTACGTACCTCTTACTAGGTGATTCCTGAAAAGGCATGTAAAACGAGCGTCAACTATAAAAATAGTTGGTGAGTACTCACAGGTTTATAACATATTATAGTTTGAATCCATGATAATCAGAATATTGATAATAGTTTCCATAAACAAATGTTCATTGCTAAAATAAGTAAATAAGTTTTCATGAATAGAAGTTCGTTGCTAAAATGAGTGAACAAGTTTCATGGCTATAA
This sequence comes from Lactuca virosa, assembly GCF_052849685.1. Taxonomy (NCBI): domain Eukaryota; kingdom Viridiplantae; phylum Streptophyta; class Magnoliopsida; order Asterales; family Asteraceae; genus Lactuca; species Lactuca virosa. Next base: position 250,100,195 of record NC_136434.1, read on the forward strand.
TGAGCAAAAAAGTTCGTTGCTACAAGGAGCAAACGAGTTCCTTGTTAAGACGAGTAAATAAGTTTCTAGTAATAAAAGTTCGTTGCCATAATGAGAAACAAAGTTTATTGCTATAATAATAAACAAGTTTGTATGTATATAAGCAAACAATGAGTTCACAACCAAGCCTATGACTAACGCCCTATCAAGATTTATGCTTATCGAACCATAGATTAATATGGTATCATGCACTCAAGCAATTGGGCGCGTGAGGAGTTGTCAATTCCTAATAGCGCTATCCATAATGACCACTGGCTCAAAGAGTTAATGGTTCGAGTAAAGTGGAAGGGACTTAAGACGATAAGGCCTCATGTTTCAAGTTGCATAAACATACATAGCAAAATATAGCAATCAAGTTTGATACAAATTAATTTAAATACAACGAACAATAAATGGTTTTTGGACATGCTTTTCCACCCCAAAACAAAAAAATCTAAAATAGGGGGAGTCATGAATACTCACAATGATACGTAAAGGTATTTGTGATGCCTTGAGCTAACTTCCCTCGCGTCCTACTACCGATTCCCTATGATAAAGTTAGACACTAGTAAGTCTCTGGTCGAAAATCTAACACTAGTATACTTAATTTCTACAATAGAATTATGTCAATATTGTGTCAAAATTTTAATATCGGTAAGTTACAAACATTTTCCTGTGAAATTTTTCTTTCCATATGCCAATTGACTTATTAACATTTGCAAGTGAAAAATCTCATTTTGTGTTATTGTTTGTAATGCATTTTAGCACTTTTGGAAGGGTTTTACAAACTAAAAATCCAAAACTAAATCAAATAAGTTCTAAAAATTTCAAAACTTTACATTTCAGTTCTAACTATTATTTAGAACCCTCTTGTAATTTTTCATGATTTTTAAATATGTTTAACCATTTTTCCACCATTTAATTCCTTGAAAACATCGTAAAATTGTGAAAAATAACAAACAGTTAATAAAAATTCTCAATCTTTTTGTAAAACTGATATAAAATGTATATAAATTGGGAAAAATACTCAAATTGATTTTCAAACAGATTAACCCGATTTTATGATTTTTGTGTATTTATTATAGCAAAAATCAAAATAAATAGGAATCAGTTTATAAAATTCTACAAACATTTTGTGTCACTGTTAATTAACATATATAACCTGGAAAAAATATCAAATATGGTTTTCAAAGAGTTTAACTATTTTCTTTGTTTTTGTCATTTAAATAAGCATTAATTTGTGAAAAATTATTCAACAGGAAGTAAAATTCACTAAACTTTTTATTTATAATTTTTATGTAATATAAGATATTCTGATGATGTTTCTTAATTTTTGGATAAGTGTACCTATTTTTCATCAATTTAATCCGTTAAACATTCATTAAATTGGGAAAAATAAGAAATTGTCTTGGAAAAATCTGGAAAATTGTTCATGGAGTCTTTATGATGTCTAGAAGATGAGAAAAGTATTAAATATGGCTTTGGACATTTAACTGTATTTTTCTATTTATTTCTCTTCAACAAAAATAAATTAGAAATCGATAGAAAACAGACTTAGAAATGCATAAAACTTCATGAAAAGTCTTCACTCTATGCATAGGTGATACCAGAATTTTACCAGAATTTGTTAACCATAAAAAGTATTTTATATGAATTATTGCTCTATTTTCTTGCAAAAACTAGAATAAATCGAGAAAAACGAGTTATTTTCTGAAAATATCCAGATCATCTTATTTTGTTGTTTGGATTCTGGGAAAAATCGTATTTGAGCAGAAAAGAAGTTTTAGATATTTATTTATGAATAAATCCTTTATGAGCATTCTTAATATTGTACTTTGATAATCAATCATTTAAGCTTGATGTGCATCACATGCATTATGATTTGAAGACCATGAATGAACTTATTTTGTTCAAAATGAATGAAAAACTTGAATGCATGTGGTTTTGGATCTTTAAAACTTGTAAAACTCAAGTTGATGGATTTGATTTAGGTTTTGATCATTGGATTTCACCTTCTAACAACATGCATGTTGTTTTTGGGTGAAATCCTACCACCATTATCATCAAACTCAACATGCATGAACATGCATGTGAATAATCTCAAAGGAAAGTGTTTATGGAGAAGAAAAATGCAAGAAAACTTGATATTTTTGAAAGAAAAGTGAACAAAATGTAAGGAAATTGATTTTACCTTGAAGATCAACTTCAAATGATGATTCTTCTTGAGTAAAATGAGGGATATTTGTTGGAAATTTGATGGGTTTTGGAGCTAATTCATAGAGGGAAAGAATATGGGTTTCATAGAGGGAAAGAATGCTGGTTTTAAAGAGAAGAAAAGAGAGAAAATGGAGATTCTATCTCTATGGATAACTCATCTCTCCCGTCATCTCTTTGGGGTTATACTCCACCAAAATCGTCTACCAAAATACAGAGATGCTTATGACCTCATGAAGAATTGACTAGCTAAATCTCTCCCACCGATTTAGCTTCTATGTTTGTCAACTTTAGAGACAAGGGAGAGAGAAGTTTTTAGAGAGAGAAAGAGAAAGGTGGAGTGAATGGGAAGTGAAAATGATTGACTTTGGAAGGAGAAATGAGGGGAGAGAGAGGGGGGATTCCGAATTTTGAAGAGGAGAGAGGATATTTGATTTTTTTATATTAATTCCTTAATTTTTATAAAGTTCCTTTCAATTTATATAAAATGTGTATTTTATATAAATTTTGTTCATAACTCTTGGATTTTTAGCTTATAAATATAAGGTTAATGTTCATGATTAAAATTAATTTCCTTGATTATATTTCCACATTTTAAATATATTAATTTGATATTATAGTGTTTATAAAAACTTTTATGGGATTTTAATATAAAACTTCATTAATTTATGTTTTTATGACTTTTAGGGTTTTAAGGAATTTTGTAAATCCTCGGATATCTAAATAAATTGAATCTTTGAGACTACAAATTATTTTTGTGTTTCCTAACTCTTATTCATGTTAGAAATAATGTTTGTAATTTATTTTAATCTGTTTATTGTCATTCTATGTAGTGGTTCCGAGATTCAAGTGAATTTGATGAATGAAGTATACTAGTCCTAGTTTCAACTCGACTTAAGTTTTTATGAGACTTTGACCTAATTACAGTTAAGTAGTTGTAGAATTCACATACCAATGTGAAATCTACATACACTATTCTTCGATTCTACTTGTTTCCAAGTTTCTAGTAGGTTATAACATAGCTCCTAGTTACAAAGTCTAGTATGTGTCATGCCTATATGTGCAACTAAGTTTATTCAAATATAGTATTGTCTCAAATTTGAACGGTTGTTACAACGATGTTCGGGACTCGTTATGGGCATTACGAGTTCGTGGTGATGTCATTTGTGCTCACCAATGTACCTGTAGTGTTTATGGATTTGATGAATCGGGTGTGCAGGGCGATGCTCGACCAATATGTTATTGTGTTCATTGATGATATCTTGGTGTATTCCAAGACCAGAGAGTAGCATAAGGAGAACCTTCGAGAGAATTTGGGAGTATTGAGGCGGGGACGGATGTATGCCAATTTCTGGAAGTGTTAGTTTTGGTTACGAGAGGTTAGTTCCAGGAACATCTCGTTAACCAAGACCGGATTTTGGTCGATCCGGCCAAAATCGAGGTCGTGATGCAGTAGCCCTCACTCGTTTGATGAGGAAGGGAGTGGATTTCCGATGGGGCCATGAGCAGCAAGTTGCTTTTGAGACGTTGCGACAAAGGTTATGTGAGGCCCCGGTGTTAACCCTTACAGAGGGTGTTGAGGATTTTGTGGTATTGTGTGATGCATCCATCACTGGTTTGGGGCGGTCCTTTTGCAGAGGGGACAAGTGATTGCTTATGCTTCGTGGAAACTGAAGTCGCATGAGGCACGTTATCCTACTCATGACCTGGAGTTGGGGCAGTAGATTTTACCCTCAAGATTTGGAGACATTATCTTTATGGGGTCTGTTGTACTATTTACACGGATCACAAGAGTTTGCGGTATCTTATGGACCATCCAAACCTGAACATGAGGAAGCGCAGGTGGCTGGACGTGGTCAAGGATTATGACTGTGAGATCCTTTACCATCCGGGTAAAGCGAATGTGGTAGCGGATGCCTTGAGCCATAAGTCGGCTGGATCTTCAGTTCGAGAGATGTGTATGAGGATATCCATTGGTTCTCCACTTTCGGGCTTGATCAGAGACGCACAGGCAGAGGAAGTTAGGAAGGAGAAATGGAAACAGGAAAGGATCAGAGGCGAGATCGACAGGTTTGTCACTGATAGTCAGGGGTTGTTGACCCGATGATGTCGGGTTTGGGTTCCAGTTTATGGTGGTATCAGGCAGGTAGTGTTGCAGGAGGCTCATAAGTCTCGCATTTCTATACACCGGGGAGCCACCAGGATGTATTAGGATTTGAGATTGAGTTACTGTAGGCTGTGTATGATGAGGGAGATAGTCTGGTATGTTGAGAGGTGCTTGACCTATAAGACGGTCAAGGCCGAGCATCAGAAGCCACATGGAAAGCTACAACCTTTAGAGGTTACCATGTGGAAGTGGAAACAGATCACCATGGATTTTATCACCAAGTTGCTAAATACTACCAAGGGTTTCGATACTATATGGGTCATCATAGATCGATTGACCATGAGTGCTCACTTTTTGGCCATCCGGGAGAGCTCTTCGGCCGAAAAGTTGGCCGATGTGTATGTTCGGGATATTGTTGCTCGTCATGGGGTTCCGGTCTCCATTGTTTCAGATCGAGATGTTCAGTTTACTTCCCGATTTTGGCAAAAGTTCCACAAGGAACTGGGCACGACGCTACATTTCAACACTGATTATCATCCGCAGATCGACGGTCAGAGCGAGCGGACCATCTAGACACTTGAGGATATGTTACGGACTTGTGTCATAGATTTCGGTGGGAGTTGGGATTCCTACCTACCTCTTGCGGAGTTTTCCTACAACAACACCTATCACTCCAGCATTAGTGCCCCACCTTTTCATCTCTTGTATGGTCGAAGAAGTCGTACCTCGATATGTGTAACACCCATAATTTTCTACCAAGGCACACCCAAATTTATGAAAAACCATTTAAAAGTTTTACAAATAATCTTAGTGTACAATGGCACTCTGGCATACAAGAAGTTATCACACGGATCGTGCTGGTAGCAAGCACAAGATCTAGTCGGGCGTCACAATAAATCTTCCTGCAAAACAGATCATCACAAAAACATAAGCCTCGCGGCTTAGTGAATAACATCTACTAAAACATAATAAAATAAATCATAAATCATTCAAATAATTTAAACATGTATATTCCACATAATTGTCACATATGTAATCATTTCATCAAAGGATTCATTTCTTCAGTAATAATCTATCTATCAAATACCTGTCCAATCAATAATCAGTATCTCACTCATATTAAATCTCATGCTCAATGACCAATATATCACATGTGTTATATCTTCCAATCATAATATATCTATCGATCAAATATTAATCTATTAATATAATCCAATCTCTCATCTATAATCTATTGCTCAACATTTCCTCAATCTTTCAATCAATAATTAATATTCTAAATAATAATTAATTATATAATAATAATCACAATTATCACAACTATGGATATTAGAGTAGTGTTACTCACCTGGTAAGTCGACAGGCATATTCCAGTCTCAGTTTTACTCTTCCACTATCTATCAACTCGTCACAGGGTAACACCTATTATTAAATAATAAGTCCCTCAAAATCTGTCCAGACTCACTAATAATTATAATAGGCTTAACCTGTAAGCCCGTGGCTAAATCTCTCATATAGGGTATTTCTCAGGCAATAGTGTTTATAACCCTTGTCAACCAAACATGATATTAATCATAAGATTTTCTCACTAATCTCACCAACAGGTTCATAACAACTCCATATCAAGAATACTCGTAACCCTTAGATTGGTCTAATATATCTAATAATAATCAAATATCATAAATACAATTTATCAGGTAAAAGATACCTCACTGTATCTCGCAACTCAACTCTGTATCACCCGTATGCCAACATAACATCTTCGGTATAGACTCTCGAGAATGGCTCCCGAGCATCATCTCTCCTCATGTACGCCAAAATACTTTAAAACGAATCAAAACAGTCATATTTATAATATGGGGATGCTCACGTCGTGAGCATATACCTCTCACGTCGTGAGAAGTTTTTAGTATGGTTTCAACCACATATCCTGCTCTTTTGCCACATATTTTCATAGATTCATGCTGCTCACGTCGTGAGGAAACGTCCCTCACACCGTGAGGGTCAAAGGTTTGACCGTTGACTTTATTTTCGTTGACTTTCTCAATATATCAGCGTACTTTCATTAAATCTTCAAATGATCATAACTTCCTCATATAGACTCCGTTTTTGATGATCTTTATATCCACAGAATCCTCTCAACGAGCTCTGTAACATTATTTAACTATATTTTTCTAAATATCATTTCTAAAACTAAAGCTACTCAAGGCTTTATCTCATTTACTCAACTCATAATATCTATAATTCGTAAAATAACACTTGTTACGAAAAACCGGATGTTACAAACTTCCCCCCTTCAAAAGATCCCGTCCTCGGAATCTCTTGAAATACCGTGCTACTAATCTCGGGTAAGCTAAATAATGTATCACATATATCTCATTATATTCTCTTATGCTACTTTTATATTATCTAATCTCATAGTTTTATTCTCATATGAATCTCATATTTTCTCATCTCATCTCATAATTGTTCAAGGCTAATATGTTTCTCTTCTCATTTCTCTACTCTTTTATAGATTCTAAGTAGAATTATTATATAACTCTCATTGTCTCATGTCTTCTGTAAGTTTAAACAACTTACATAATTTCTCATATATATCTAGACACTTTATGTACCTTTAATTAATATTTCTTTCATCTAACTCCTCAATGGTGATCGACTTTAATTGGTAGGGAAAAAGGTCCCGACAATTACAAATCGATACTTATTATTATTATTAATATTTTTCCCAAATATTAAAATCAATCTCCCCGATTACTCAGATCGGTGATTAATAACTCATGTCAATAATAATTATTCAATACTAATATTCAAAATGTTTCTCTATTACTCTTCTCGTATATTATATTTATCTCAACTCATTATCATAACTCAAGCCAACATTTCTCTTAGTCTTCCTCAATAATCATTTGGCACTTGACTTGTGACTCATCCTGAAGTCACAAGTGTAAATACTCATATCAATTATCATCATTAAATATAAATTATACACTTCGCAAGTCAATCTTATTATAAGTTATATTTCGAATATGACCACTCATTAATCTCTATGATAAACACCATGTGATTAATTTACTCAAATATTCACAACCACTCAGATCAACCACTCAATTTACTCAGGTCAATTTCTTAAATAAATCTCTCGAATTACTCAAATTATTGATTAATTAATCACTTTACTCAGATCAATCGAGTCAGTCAATTAGATCAATATTACTCATTCAAATCAATTACTAAAAATGCTCGGATTAATAACTCAGATCAATTGGTTCAATTACACGGATCACTCAGATCGATTACTCAGATCACTCATCTCAATAGATCAATCAATCAGTCACTCATATCAATTGAATCATTACTCAACTCAATCGATTACTCAGATTAACCCGATCATTTACTCACATCAATCAGATCAATTAAATCAATGACTTGTATTAACATCAATATCTCATATTAATCATTTTAGATTACTCTAATCAATCACTTTGATCGATCACTCTAATTAAATCAATCACTTGAATCAATATTAAGTGTTTAGGTCAGTCTATCAGATTAGTATCAATCGCTCAATTTAATCACTCAGATCGCTCAAATCAATTGGGACGACTCCCCACATGAATCACCCTTACTACCCTCGACCTAGGATAATCTCCCAGCAAAATTTATGGTATTTCTCAATCCTTCCAGCCTTGTAACTTAATCATACGAACTCCGATTCAAACAAAATTTATTTTGTTGGAAATCATCTTAGGAGTACTACAAATTTAATATAACTCGCTCCATTTGAATATGTCTAAAACTGGAATTATTCAGCTATGAACATGAAGATCTTGAACATTTCAACAATTTCACGAATTTGAACAACTAACTTTAAATAATCATATCTTATTCACTACACATCCGCTCTGTCTGATTCTTCTTCCTATGTATTTTTTTTGTTATATAGACCATAACTTTACTTTACAAATTTATTGCTAATCAGCTATAAATATCGAGTTATTAAGCTTCAAAGTTGACACCTTACAACTATCATATTTAACAAATCAGCCTCTAATAACTTCTTGTCTAACTTTGTAGGCTTGTACATTCTTCAGTAGAACTCTCTCTCTCTCTCTCTCTCTCTCTCTCTCTCTTACAGTTTAAACACTCAAATTACACAATCAACCAAATCACTCACTCTAATCAATCACTCAGGTCAATCACTCAGATCAGTAACTTTGATCAATTTATGTAATTGCTAATTGTATGCATCATAATCATACATAATGCCACAATCATAATATATTATTTTTCCATGTAATCAAACATTGTCATTTATCAACTCTTAAGATTTTAACCCAATATCACATCACAATGTCATCACGTGACTTTCCAATAAATATCGAATAACAATGTCATCCCGTGACAAATCAACGAATAACAACGGTGTTAGCCCGTGACATATCAATAAATAACAAAAGTGTCAGCCCGTGACACATCAACAAATAGAAAAGTCTCATTCCTAAGGAATGTCAATCTCATATCACAGTCTCATTCTCGATGGAATATCAATCTCATATCTCAATCCCATTCCCAAAGGAATATCAATCTCATATCTGATCTAATCATCTCTCATCTTGATCAAAAGTTCTTACCGTAATTTCTCACTTCATATCAACTTTAGGAGTTATATCTTTACTCCAAATCATACTCTCATACTTTATCTTATTTCTATCTTGTTATTCTCTAAATTATTATAATTAATATTAAGAAATCTGCGTTTATTCCATGATTATCATCATTGTCATTATCAATAAGCCTTCCACATAATGGATATCAACTAGAGACTCAGGAAATCGGTATATTATAAATCATATCTTCGAATATTATTGTTGGTTCAAAACTCATCCAAATTAATCACTCAGGTCGTTCAAACCATTTTCTCAATTTAATCTCTCATATTACTTAAATCAATGATTAATTAATCATTAAAATTTATGACACAGATCGCTTAAATCGGTCATTCATATTAATTACTCTAATTGATATTAATCATTCTGATCAAAAATTAATTGCTCAGATTAGTCACTCAAAACTATTGATTAACTACTCTAATCAACATTGATTTCTCTGATCAATCACTTGGATCGCTCACCTAGTTTAATCAAATCAATCACTCAAATTAATTGGATCAATCACTCATATTAATATTTTTCACTCAAATCAATTTCTCAAATCACTCAATTTAATATTGTCTACTAAGATCAATTACTGAGATCAATATCATTTACTCAAATCAATAACTCAAGTCGATCATAATATATCTCATATTAGGATTAGGTCTTGTCACCTCTTAGAGACTCAATCACAAATATCGTCTACATGTAAGTCAAATCGTCTACATGTATGTCAAATCGTCTACAAGATATAATCATGTAAGTTTATGATTTTAATCAAAATTCTCATTTTGTAAGATCCAATCACCTCTCATGGATCTTTGTGTAAATCATATGATCTCGAGTAAAAGTCTTCATTTCTCAAATCCTATTTCATCTATATTCTTTGTCTCTTTCTCTCGATTTCTCTCTCCTTCTCTTTTCGTCTCTTTCTATCTCTATCCTAACTCATTCATCATCCATCTCTCTCATGAGTCTCAGAATCTCTATCAAAAGTTTTCTACATCTTTATCTTTTTCTTATTATTAATTTTGATCACATTATCTCGTTTTACGAGTAATACTACTCCGTCTGACACTCTCATACTCTATCTAATCTCATGCTCTAACATCTCTTTTAATCTGAACTCTTTGATTCAAAACTCTTCATTATATCTGCGACATCCCCAAATTCATGGTCATTTAAAAAAAGTTATTTATGCTTATTTGAAAATCAGAGTATTCATTTAAAGAATAATATTGCGAAATTTGTTCCCAGAAAAATATGATAAATATATTATCAAAGCATTTTTGAAGAAATGTATTTTGTTTATATTAAAACTTTGGAATGTCATTGTCAATACAAAAACATAAGTAAACAGGCCTTACATTCATTTACACTAGTGATTTACATCTTATTTAATCTTTCAGTGTAATGTAGCTTCGTATCGACACATGTGATACAAATCAACAGAGTGGGTCAAGTTGGAAAACTTGGTGAGTACATAGGGTTTTCAACCTACAATAATAAAGTTATTATGTTTCATCAAACAATTATCACAATTACCCATCCCCATTATCTTCTTTATTCTTAAGTATCTTCCCTAAGAATCATCTATTCCTCAATATTTATTCCTAAGGATTGTCCAAATGAATAGGCATGAAGTCCATCGCTGACAGGGTTTATATAACATGCATTAATTCGATAGCTGTCGATGTTATCTGTTAGCCACTAAGTCCATAGCTGCCAATATCCATTTATAGGGCACTAAATTCATAGATGCCAACTATTATTTGTAAGGCACTAAGTCCATAGCTTCCAATGTTCATTTGTAAGGCACTAAGTTCATAGTTGTCAGGGTTTGTCTATTTAGCACTAAGTCCATACCTGCTAGGGTTCATCTATCAGGTACTAAGTCCATAATTGCCAACGTTCATATATAAGGCACTAAGTCCATAGCTGCCAATGTTCACCTATACTTTTCTAAGTGACTACATCGTTGGTAAAATAATAATTCCAAAGTCGTGGCATTCTATCTTTGCCTACTTCTTTTGTCATACTATGACGTCCTATCTTTCATCACACTATACCATCTTTCATCTCTAATCATTCATCTACCCATCTTTACCCAATATTTTTATAGGTATAAAATACATATACAGTTTAAATCAAATAAAACATGTATATTTTGTTCATCCAACATAGATATCAAGAACATAGATGATATGCATACATAGCACGTAGTTTATATTAAATACTTCATATCTATGTGTAAGATGAAAGTAACTATGCACTCACTTGTTAAAGTGATTATTCCAAATTCGGGCAGCGCTTCTCTTCTATCAATTGTATTTTCCTTTGACGAAACCTAGTATCATTACCACTAAATTTTACTCTAATATTTATCCTGAATGTTTACAAGAGATATTGTTTTATAAGTGTTAAACAATACATTTCAACCACTATGTACATACATGGACCATACATGAAACACCGGAGGGCAGGACCATTTTGGCATTATAGCACTTCTGACATACAACAAGCGTATGCGGCCCTTCAAACCAGATTCCCCGTAACGCGAGTAGTTAAAAGATATTATAATAACGCTTTGTGTATTATATATTATAATATTTATTGTTTATAAATTCATAATAACAATATTGAACTTAAATATATTCTATACTTAATGTAGGGTAAGCATAACTCACTTACAAGGAGGTTTCGCTAGGAACCAGGCTCTGCAGGGGCAGAACTTCCGAGCCAAAAGCTCTTCTTCTCGAAGCCTGCTGGCGCTCTGGAACTCGCTTCTAACACCTAGGAGGTGTTAGAGAAAATCGTTGAAGGTTTGGGAGTAATTGGGCGAAGAGAAGTGGAGAGGTGTGAACAAAATGGGAGATTTACGCCTCTATTTATAGGCTGAGTTCGGTGCGAATGCGGGGCGTTCAAGATCCGAACGCAGAGCGTTCGTGAACGCTGGGCGTTCCCTAGCTGAACGTTGGGAATTCGTGGCCAGGTATTACCATCTCATGGCAAGCCGTGGTGAGGAAGCAGTGGCTCAGATTGCGCCACGTGTCGCCTCCTGATTATTCCAAAAACTAATTATCTTCTAACATCCGTAACTTTTGCATACGAGCTCCGTTTTTGACGTTCTTTATATCCATGCGTAGGTAGCTACGGGATCTATAACTTTCCTTTTGACGTCATCGGCTAATTCTCAACATATTTTAAATTTAATATTATGAGAAGATTACACTATTAACGACCGTGTAAAATTCATAACTTCTACATACGGACTCCGTTTTCTACTGTCTTTTTATCGTTGAAATCCTATTAATGAGATCTTCAGTTATCATTTAGGTTGTGTCGGCTAAAAATCGATTGATCTAAAGATTTCCGGGCTATGCACTGTTAGGAATAATCTTAGAAAAATCATAACTTTCTCATACGAAGTCAGATTTGGACGTTCTTTTTATGCACGTTCTCGGTTTAATGTATACTACGACTTTCATTTAGATCACTAAGGCTAAAAAGTATTTTATCGCAAACTCACTATTTACGATTCCCGGTGTCATGCCGGTTTTGCCGTAAAACTTCGACGGGTCATAACTTCTTCGTTATAACTCGGATTTCAGCATTCTTTATATGTACGGAACCCTTGTTACATATTTTATAACTAGGTTAGGATTATTTACTCTAAATAATCTTCTATCAAAAAGTCATTTTTGACGCTTGTTGTCTCAAAATTGACTTCGCTCGAATCTGTGGGTGTTACAATTATCTCCCCCTTAGGATGATTACGTCCCGGAATCATCAACAAAATAGGGCATGTATAATGACTCCATACGTTATCTTTTCATCCTAGGTAATAACCGTAACTCTTATGTCCTTTTAAATGAGTATCTAACTCTTAACTACTGGTTGTGCTCAATCTTGCACCCGCTCTTCATACCATGTTGGACTTTCAATTGTAACCTTCAAGTTACAAACTCAATCCTTATTGGAGACTCCTTATTCTTCTTAAAAGGCTTAACTTAAGATAAGTTCTTTACTTCGATTACGATAATCAACTGATGGGTCATGTTCCAATGACCTTTCATCGTATAATGCAACACTTAGAGTCATGTCTTAATGAGTCAGATTCCAAAATGGAAGATATTTTCCTTCATGTTCTAATGTTATATAATCAAATTCTAGCATGTAGCACTTCTAGCTACAAGCTTCTTACTGTCATGGTAATTGAGAAACTTCTATTGATCGCTTCGATTATCTTTCACTTCAATCTTCTGGCGTAAGTCGGATGCTACATCGAACTTGGTTCTCTAAACCACGTAACACAATCATCTTAGTCAGACTCAATTTGATATGACCACTAGGGTCGGAATAACAATCATCTTCTTAGTCATTACTGAAACGATGGTAACGACATACTTGAATAAAACGGAATCAATTATTAGAGCCTTGGTAACATTGTGACTTTGCCTAATCCAAGTGTGAGTCTTGTGCTTCCGATAGTATAGGCCTCTACTATCTTTCACACCTAGTCATACTCGTCCCAAGTATTGTCTCTTAGTTCTCCAAGTTATTATCACAAAAACAATTTTAGCACATACAAATGTGTCCAAACAATCATAAAATTTTCCCTAGACTCTATTAGGACTTCTTCCATGCATATCTTCAATCATCAATTATGCTTCAACTCAGTTGGCGGAGGAAACGGCAGATGATGGGATAACTGATGGGTTTTGAGCATTCTAACACTCCTATGGTGTACATGTAACCCTAGATGCTTTGGATCTATGTTTTCCCTAATATACATGCAAACTTTTATTTTTCCAAAGCATCATCCTAACTAGCATACAATGGAGTATCTTTACTACAAATTCTAGTTAGATGACATACCTTTTGTTGTAGTTGGAAGCCTTGGACCTTTAAGAACTTAGTGCCCCAAGTATTGCACCTCAAATGGAATCACACAACACCACCAACAAATGGAGGAACTTGAGAAGATGTCACTTGCACTCATAAAATCGGCTTGCCCTCTTTTGTTTCCACTAGTGCCAATTTCATGAGCTAAAGGGGTTCTTATATAGTGTAGCTTGATTAGGGTTACACCATGCAAACCCTAATGTGCATGACTTTCCATATTCCTCATGCTCCATGGGTTTAAACCCCCATGGGTTTAGCCCAACATAAGGAACTATGGATCACAAGCCCACATTATAAGAATGAATGATTTACATAATCAATCCCCAAGTAACATCCCGAAATTTCAGAAGTTCAATGAAGGGACAAAAATGTAAATAAAAGAAGGGACTCGACGAGTAGGTCTGCTTACTCGCCGAGTCGGAGCGGGATTCTGTCGCGTTTTAAGTGGCCAACTCGCCGAGTCGGCGGCTTGGACTCGACGAGTTGGTGTTGTAGAGAGAAAACCCTAATCCCGGGGGTTGTACCCTATATAAAGATTTTTTTAACCCACCCTTAGCCTCTTTACTACCCTTTTGAGATCCAGAAACTCTAAAATCGAGTGAGCCTCTATTAATAGAGAGAATAGAGCTTTGGAGGAGGAAATCTTGGAAAGGGGCTTGAAGATCAAGAGGCTTGCTGCAAAGGAGTGGTGTAGATCCGGGATCTACTTCAGTTGGAGCTTATATTGGAGGTAATAATCTGTTGCTTGGGCTCTTTTGCATCTAGATCTTTTATCATTTGAGATTTGGGGCATTTTTGGTATGATTGAGAACTATTTCAAGTTAGAGGCTTAGATCTGAGGTTGCTACCTCAGATCTAGGCTTGTGATGGTCCAAAATGTCATAAAGCTCCTGTCTAAGAGTTGTTGGTGAAGCCCCCTAGTCCTTAACCCTAGCCCTAGAGTGTTTTGGGCCTATATCTCCTTGGTTTCACGTAAAGTTTGCCACTTTATGTGAGGGTGAGACGGTAGAAGAGTGGATCTATGGATTGGAGCCCCTGCATGGTTCGAAAAGCCACTGTATGGATTGAGAACTGGAGAGACTCGGCGAGTCACATGGGTGTACTCGACGAGTTGTATGAACATGTGCATGGACTCGACGAGTCTGTTGAAGATTGCCTTGGACTCGACGAGTCTGTTCTTGGACTCGGCGAGTATGATCGTAGAACCCCAATCTCTTCTGGTTAAACCTCGAAGCAGTGAGTCGGGAGGTTACTCGGTGAGTTGAGCAGGATGGGACTCGGAGATCGTTCGACTCGACGAGTCTTGGGGTGACTCGGCGAGTTGAGTCGTGTTCTAAGAGTTTTCAGAGTATAAGGACTCGACGAGTCAACGGGTTGACTCGGCGACTAGAGTCAGTCATGAAGTTTGACTTTGGCCTCAAATTTGACTTTGACCTTCATGGGTGTTATGGTAATTGGTTATTTATGTCAATCGTCCATTGATAGCAATAGGTGTTGGGGTTTGGAGCAGTGCTTCGGGAGTGTGCTTCCGTGGTTCGGTTCTTCAGGTGAGTTATCCTCACTGTACTCAAGGGTCTAAGGCACCAAGGCCGGCCCTTTGAATTGTTGTCTAGAGCTTGTTATGCTTATGTGATCATATGCTTGCTAGTATCCTGGTAGATAGGATAATGATATGATGTTATGCTCTGTTAGCTTAGTATCCTGGAGGATAAGGTAGTTAAGTGATGGTAAGTTTTGTTGGATCAGCACCCTGGTAGTTGGGTAGTGGTTATATTTATAGACCTGTAGTTGGTCTTGCCTTATGTACGCTGGTAGGAGGTTACCTGCGGGATATGTATGTTGAGCAGTAGCAGAAGGTATTCCATCCCGGTAGGATGATAGGGCCCTAGTATGTTGGTTCTGTAGAGTGTTATGTGGTTTCCTGTTATGTGGGCCAGGAGTATTCCATCCAGGTGGGATGATTGGACTCGTAGTAGGTTGGCATTCCAACCCGATGGTTGAGGGGCCTGGGGTATTCCATCCTGAGGGATGATTGGACCCATAGTAGTAGTTATTGTATGTATAGGAAGTGGGGCATTCCAACCCGATGGTTGTGGGCCAGGAGTATTCCATCCCGGTAGGATGATTGGACTCATAGTATGTTGGCATTCCAACCCGATGGTTGAGGGGCCTGGGGTATTCCATCTTGCGAGATGATTGGACCCATAGTAGTTATTGTTGTACATATAGGTGTTTGGGCATTCCAACCCGATGGTTGTGGGCCGAGAGTATTCCATCCCGGCAGGATGATTGGGCTCGTAGTATGTAGGCATTCCAACCCGATGGTTGAGGGCCAGGGGTATTCCAACCGGAAGGTTGATTGGACCCATAGTATGTTGTTCTTTGTTGTATGCGTATATTTATGTGGGTATGGGTACTTTGGGGGAAATCACTAAGCTTTCGGGCTTACAGTTGTGGTTTATTGTTTCAGGTACTTCAGGAGATCGTGGCAAGGCGAAGGCGTGATCGTACCGCTCCTCATGTTTTATGATTTATGTGATATGGTTATGGGGATACTCTGATGTTTAAACTATTTTGAAAACAAGATGTATGATCTTAATGGTTTTGAAATGAAATAAAATGTTTTAAATTGGTTGAAATTTTTGGTCGTTACAAGTTGGTATCAGAGCCTTGGTTTGAGTGAATTGGAGGAACATTCGTGTGAATCCAGTCTCAAATCAAGGAGAGATTTTCAAAAATAGTTTTCAAATGGTTTTCAAAATAAGTAAGGGAGGACGTAGAGGGTACGATCAGCCGGAGCCAGTAAGTTGCCCTAAAATACCATACAAGTTATTTGTTTATGTGATATGTTAGAACAACATGCTAGTACTAGGCTAGGGATCTTCAGGAATTGCATGATAGAATTGCCTGATTTGTGATGCCTGCTAGCCTAGGGTTTTCTTGATATGAGATATTCGGTATTCCTCTAGGGGTGAGGATTGAGTGCTTGCTATGTATGTTTGTGCTTAGGGCGTTGTGGTGATAATTGAGACAAATATGGGTAGGTGTGGAAGGTAGTATGGGCCCGTACTACTGAAAGCACAGGACCCATACGCGTGTCAAGGAAGTCACAACCACTAGGTTGTTGGTTAAAGGTTAGTTCGTGGCGGTTATGCGAGGTATCTGAGGTTCTTGTGGTTTATTGCGGTATGGCGGATGCGAGACGTTTCGATTCAGGATCCAGTTCGGGATCGGGAGAGGGTGGTCAGGATGGATCAGCACCACCCGAGGTTATTGGTCAGATGAGGACGGATGAGTTGAATGCTAGGATTTGGAAGATCCTGCATGAGGAGGTTGCTGCTATGTTCCGGGCCGAGTTA
Source organism: Lactuca virosa (assembly GCF_052849685.1). Classification (NCBI taxonomy): domain Eukaryota; kingdom Viridiplantae; phylum Streptophyta; class Magnoliopsida; order Asterales; family Asteraceae; genus Lactuca; species Lactuca virosa. The sequence continues at coordinate 250,117,453 of NC_136434.1, forward strand.
CCGGAACTGTTTGGGTCGATCAAGACCGCCATGGTTGAGTATTTTGATGAGCGCTATGCAGCTCTGGCAGAGACAGCGGCCGCGGCATCCGCAACGGCTGTGGCAGTGGCAGGGGGAGGAGCCAGTCGGGGCTTTCAGTATCGGGATTTCGACAATACGAAGCCCCCTACTTTTGATGGAGTTCAGGATCCGATTGTAGCTATGAGATGGTTGTCAGATGTGGAGGGATGTTTCTTTACATGTTCATGCCTTGCTGATCAGAAGGTGAGGTGTGCTCTGAACCTGTTGAGGCTTGGGGCGAAGGATTGGTGGAGGTTGACCACGGGATCGTATTCTGATGCGCAGAGAGCTGCGGTCACTTGGGACCAGTTCCGAGACATGTTCGGTACTCGTTATGTTCCGCGGGTGGAGCGGGAGAGATTAGCTCAAGAGTTTTTGGAGCTGAAGCAGGATTCTGAGTCGGGGACAGAGATCACCAAGATGTTCATGGAGAGGGCGATGTTTTGCCCTGAGTTTGCTTCGGAGCAGGCTCAGAGGACTCGATATCTGAGCATGCTCAAAGACGAACATCAGGCAGTTCGTATCCACGCAGAGGTGTAGTACCTTGTTGGAGTTGCAGGAGGCTGCTAGGCGGCGCGAGTTAGAGATTGAGCTCCAGTTGAGAGAGCAGAGGGAGGCCCCGGTGTAGTCGCAGCCTGCACCGAAGCGGATGAGGCCCGCTGATTATCAACAGGGAGATCAGAGGAGTCGCACTTGCAGGAAGTGCGACAAGGTGCACGAGGGATGTTGTCGTTCTTCTTCGGGGTGCCACAAGTGTGGCAAGGAGGGCCACATAGCCAGAGATTGCAGGCAGTCGACTCCAGCTGCAGGAGTCCGACTTTGTTATCATTGTGATCACGTGGGCCATATGAAGGCCCAGTGTCCTCTGCTGGCTAACAGGTCAGTGCAGGCCCCAGCGCCAGCCACTTTGAGACTTACTAACGGGAGTCAGGGTCGAGCAGAGCCTCCGAAGGATCCATGGCGTGCTTATCAGCTTGTGACCGAGGAGATCAGGTCCGCGCCAGAGGTGTCAGCCGGTATGTTTTTCTGCTTTATCTCGTTTATGTTATGATTATGTGTTGTTGCTTCTTGCATGAGATATAAAGTGTTGTATATGTTAGAGAAGAGTTAGTATTGAGAGTTTTTAGAGAGATAGTATCTGGTGTGGAATTCGTGAGAAAGGAAGGTCATGATTCGGGCAATTGGAAACTTTCAGCAGGAACTTAGGTTCCTTGAAGTTAGGTGTATTAGTGGGGTTCGATTGAGCACCATGTCAGCCTCGCCGCCTGTGTATAATAGCTAGTGCTTTAAGTGGGGGAGAATTGGAAATTCTCGGATGAGTTGCTGGGTGTAGAGTGTTACCTGTCGCGGTTTGAATGTTGATCATTGGAGTGGTGCAATGAGGCGGTTCAGTTGTAGTAAGGGTTCGGCATGTATCATGGATCTTGGAGCAAGTAGGGAGGATGCTGCTATGTGATAGCGGCTGGTGGGGTTGTCCCCGAATGGTGGAAATGCTGAGGAAATGCGGCAGGCTATGTATGGATTGTTGGTTATGCGATCAGTCTCTGGGTATGTATGCATGTTATGAGATAGCGGTGTGCGCCGTTAAGGGGTGATGTATAGTGAGGTGTTGTCGTTGTGACAATGATTGGATGATATGTAGACATGATTTCAGTCTCCTTGGAAGAGGAGAAGGATAGTAATTCCAGATTGGAGATTTGGACAGAGGAAAGTGAGCTGGCAGGTTGACAGACTCGGGAGTAGTTTGGACCGGTGATGAGGAGGGTATAAGGATATTGTAGTCGGAGGGTGAGGACCTAGAGATCGTGATAAGGAGGTGTGAGTGGGTTACACTCAGTTGTGTCGAACCGAAGGGTTCGAGGGTGACGCAAGGACAAGGTCCTTGGGTCCTGAGCATGGTTGTAGGTTTGGGTCATGTATGTGGAGGTATTCCAATTTAGGGTATTCCATCATGAGGATGACCGGACCCTATGATTGATTGGACCTGGTGTGTTTGGTATTCCAACCCGAGGGTTGATTGGGCCAAACATACATGAGGATGCGTGGGTATACCATCCTGGGGATGACTGGACCCGTTATAGGCGTGCCTGGTATTCCAGCCCGAGGTTGAGTGGGCCAGGTACGAGTGGTTACGCGATATGGTTGGTTGATGGGTTATGGGAGCTGAAGGATGCAGTATGCTGTCAGCGCGTAAGGGATAGAATCAGAAAGGGGAAGAGGGTTCGTTCCAGGTTGCAAGTTATCAGGGTTATCGCCAATATTGGGCGAAGGAAGATGGATTAGTGTCTTAGCAGAGCTCAGTGGGTGTTTGTAGAATCTAGCGTTTGCAGGGCGCGGAAGTGTGCCCTTGATATGAAGGGTTAGTATTATCGACTGATTCGCGATTGATAGGTGGTGCTTTTGAGTTGAAAGGCCAATGGTCGGCTTGGAGTAGTGGCAAGGATGCCATGCGAGAATAAGCTATTTTAAGAGAGATGCAGAAGTAGGGTTTGTAAGAACCTGAGTTGATTGACAAATCGGAGTCTGCAGTGCAAGGGGTTTGTTCTGAAGCGTATGCTGCAATAGGCTTCGAGGACGAAGCCTAATTTAAGCGGGGGAGAGTTGTAACATCCCAAAATTTCAGAAGTTCAATGAAGGGCCAAAAGTGTAAATAAAAAAAGGGACTCGACGAGTAGGTCTGCTTACTCGTCGAGTCGGAGCGGGATTCTGTCGCGTTTTAAGTGGCCAACTCGCCGAGTCGGCGGCTTGGACTCAACGAGTTGGTGCTGTAGAGAGAAAACCCTAATCCTGGGGGTTGTGCCCTATATAAATAACATTATAACCCACCCTTAGCCTCTTTACTACCGTTTTGAGATCTAGAAACCCTAAAATTGAGTGAGCCTCCATTAATAGAGAGAATAGAGCTTTAGAGGAGGAAATCTTGGAAAGGGGCTTTGTAACGCCCGCAGATTCGGGCTAGTCAATTTAGAGATAATAGGGGTAGAAAACGACTTTTCGACAAAAGTTTATTTAGAATAAATAATCTTAACCATGTTGTAGAAAATGTCTCAAGGGTTCCGTACATATGAAGAACGCCGAAATCCGAGTTATAACGAAGAAGTTATGGCCCGTCGAAGTTTTACGGCAAAACCAACACGGCACCGGGAGACGTAAATAGTGAATTTTTGATAAATGACTTTTTAGCCTTAGAAATCTAAACAAAAGTTATAGTATACGTTAAACTGAGAACATACAAAAAAAAGAACGCCCAAATCTGACTTCGTATGAGGAAGGTACGAATTTTCTAAGATTTGGCATAGCAGTGCACGACCCGAAACTCGAATTTTAGATCGAGCGGTTTTTGGCCTATGCGACCTAAATGAGAATTGAAGATCCCATTAATAGGAACTCAACGGTAAAAAGACAGACGAAAACAGAGTCCGGATGTAGAAGTTATGAATTTTACGCAGACATTTAACAATATAATCTCCTCGTACTGTTAAATTTAAGATCGGTCGAGAATTAGCTGACGGAGTCAAAATGAAAGTTGTAGATATTATTTTTTTACCTACGCGTGGATATAAAGAACGTCAAAAACGGAGGTCGTATGTGAAAGTTACGGATTTTAGAAGTCGGAAGTGTGTTGTACGAAAATGGGTGATGTGGCACAATCTTGGCCATTGCTTTCTCCCCAAGTCTTGCCACTAGATGGTGACATGTGGCACCAAGTTCAACCATTTTTTACCCTATAAATAGAACCTCTCCCATCCTCATTTTCTTCACACCTTTCCCATTCTTTCTTCTCTTTACTCTCTCTCTAAAACCTCTCCTAGCCCCGAAACCCCCCCCCCCCCCCCCGAAAAGCCTAGGGAACCTCCCTAGCACGAGGCGGAAGCCCCGGAGTGCTCGACGGCTCCGAGAAGAAGAGATTTTCGGCTCGGGAACGCTGCTCCAAGCAAAGCCCGGTTTTCTATAAAACCCGCTGTAAGTGAGCTACGCCTACGCTATTTTTAATATATCGTTTATTTAATTATAGTAGCGTTATTAGGAACTTATAATAAGTACTTGGGCTATTATTATAGGTTATATAAGTATTGTTTAACGCTTATATAATAGTAATAATAGCTAGACTATTAATTAGTCTCGGCGAATAATAGACTAAACTCTAGTGGTAATAATACTAGGTTTCGTCGAAGGAAATTATTTTTAAGAAGCGAAGCGCTGTCTGAGTTCGGATTCACCACCTTTTCAAGTGAGTGCATAGTTACTTTCATCTTACACATAGATATGAAGTATTTAACATAAATTACGTGCTATGTGTGCATATTATCTGAGTACTTGCAGTCTATGCTGGATAAACGATTTTATACATGTTTTAAATGATTTAAACTGTATATGTATTTTATATCTACAAAATGTGTTGGGAATAACATGGGTAGATGTAATAGTTGGTATGTGTGATGAAATAAAATGATGAGAGATAGGTGAAGATAGGAATGTGATGATAATTAGGTGATGATGAATCAATGACGTAGGATGTAAGATACCATAACCTTGACCGTCAATGTGGAGATGTAGTCATCTACCAGAGTATAAATGGCGACCACGGACAATTCTAGACAACCCCGTGGAAACACCAACAGACTTATAACCTGTAGGTGATGAATTACGAGTTCAGGCGATGTTATGACTGCGTATTCATGTGATGATACTCTAACCCTTACTATGAATTACGAGTTCAGGCGATGTTGTAACTACGTATTCATGCCTTAGGAATGAACATATAAGGAAATGTGATGTAAAGAGATGAGAGGTAAATACGACATAGGAGATGACCCTTAAGATAATTCTTTAGGGAATATTAATTGAAGAAAATGGGGATGGGTACTTGGGTTGATTGTTTGATTGTTTAAACATAATAATTATATTATTGTGGGTTGAAAACCCTATGTACTCACCAGGTTTCCCAACCTGACCCACTCAGTTTATTTGTATCACAGGTGTCGATATGAAGTTACATTAAACTGAGAGATTTAAAAGAGATGTAGATCACTAGTGTAAATGAATGTAAGTTCTGTTTATGCTTATGTTTCTGTATTAACGATGACATCCCAAATGTTTTAAAATGAATAAAAATACATTTCTTCGGAAATTCTTTGATAACGTATTTATCATGTTTTTCTGGGAACAAATTCCGCAAGATTTTTATTAAAAGAAGTACTCTGATTTTTATAACGCATAAACAAAATCGGTCTTTTCTGGCCGTGAAAATGGGGATGTCACAGTTGGTATCAGAGCATTAGTTTAAGAGAACTAGGAATTTGTAGGAAATTTCTAGACTTAAACTTAGAGTGCTAAGCGATGATTGTGAGATGAGTGTCTGCTATATTTTAGACACGAGCACTAGTTTATTTTAGGAAAGATGCCTAAAATGTTTTATGTGCTAAATGTTTTATGTTATAGCTATAGAGATGTCTTATATGCTATTATTTGTTCGGATCTATGGTCTATTGCCGACCGGATCTGGAAATTTTATGTGTTCAGATTTCTAAACGTTTAATTACGATATTAGAACTGGCATGTAACTTTTCAGAGTAATAGGGAGATTTATACGTCTATCGTAAATAAAACTTTCCTATCTTAAATTCTCGCCTCGGTACACCGAATGTCTACTTTGGTGTACAAAACGTCATGGTGAAGACAGACTAGGAAATATCCGAGGAAGATGACAACCTGAGCCGAAGAATGTGACGGGTCATGCATTGGTCGTTGCGCCTGCACCCGAACCTATTACAATGGCAGAAGTTCAGGAAGTGATGCGAACCATGATAGACTGATAAAATAGAGGAAATAATAAGGCTTACGATAGTGAATGATACCTATCAGAAGATATCGTAAGAGAGGTATCTTGCCTTTAGAATGCGTCTAATAAATAATACGTCTAGTATGGGAGAAGTACACTTTCGATTGGCAGAAAGAAAGAATTATTGGTATAATCCATAAAGTTATCCCATGGTCTTGAATTTCCAATACCAACCGAGTTGAAACAGAATTGATGATTGAAGATGTGCATGGAAGAAGTCCTAGTAGAGTCTAGGAAATTTTTTTTTATGATTATTTGGACACACTCGTATGTGTTAAATTGTTTTGTGATTTTAGGACTTGGGGACTGCGAGACAATACTTGGGACGAGTATGAGTAGGTGTGAATGGTATTAGATGCATATACTACCGGAAGCACATGACTCACGCTTGGATCAGGGAAAGTCACAAGGTTACCGAGAAGCTAGTAGTTGATTCCGTTTTGTTCAGGTATGTCATTACCATTGTTTCGGTAATGACTAAGAAGATGATTGTTATTCCGACCCTAGTGTTCATATCAAATCGAGTCCGACTATGATGAGTATGTTACGAGGTTCAGAGAACCAAGTTCGATGTAGCATCTGACTTAAGCCGAAAGATTGAAATGAAAGATAATCAAAGCGATCAGTACAGGTATCACGACAGTTGCTTGTAGCTAGAAATGCTAACTTTTAAGATGTCATAAGAACATGAAGGAAGGTATAGTCTGTTCCGGAATTTGACTCTAAACGACCTGAGTCTAAGCATTGCAACATACGATGAGAGGTCATTAGAACATGACCTATCGGTCTATTATGATAATCGAAGGAAGAAACTTATCTCAAGTTTGTTAAATAAGGAGTCTCCAATAAAGATCGAGATCGTGACATGAAGATCATGATTGGAAGTCTAACATAAGATAGAGAGCGGATGCAAGATCGAGCACCGTCTGTAGTCAAGGAGTCTAAGAGTTAGATACTCGTTCGAAGAAACATCAAAGTTATGACTTAGGATGAAGAGATAACGTATGGAGTCATCATGTGAGCCCTGTTTCGTTGATGATTCTGGGACGTAATCATCCTAAGGGGGAGATAATTGTAACGCCCGCAGATCCGGGCTAGTCAATTTAGAGATAATAGGGGTCGAAAACGACTTTTCGACAAAAGTTTATTTAGAATAAATAATCTTAACCTAGTTGTAGAATATGTCTCAAGGGTTCCGTACATATGAAGAACGCCGAAATCCGAGTTATAACGAAGATGTTATGGCCCGTCGAAGTTTTACGGCAAAACCAACACGGCACCGGGAGACGTAAATAGTGAATTTTTGATAAAGGACTTTTTAGCCTTAGAAATCTAAACAAAAGTTATAGTATACGTTAAACTGAGAACATACAAAAAAAAGAACGCCCAAATCTGACTTCGTATGAGGAAGTTACGAATTTTCTAAGATTTGGCATAGCAGTGCACGACCCGAAACTCGAATTTTAGATCGAGCGGTTTTTGGCCTACGCGACCTAAATGAGAATTGAAGATCCCATTAATAGGAACTCAACGGTAAAAAGACAGACGAAAACAGAGTCCGGATGTAGAAGTTATGAATTTTACGCAGACATTTAACAATATAATCTCCTCGTACTGTTAAATTTAAGATCGGTCGAGAATTAGCCGACGGAGTCAAAATAAAAGTTGTAGATATCATTTTTACCTACGCGTGGATATAAAGAACGTCAAAAACGGAGGTCGTATGTGAAATTTACGGATTTTAGAAGTCGGAAGTGTGCTGTGCGAAAATGGGTGATGTGGCACAATCTTGGCCATTGCTTTCTCCCCAAGTCTTGCCACTAGATGGTGACATGTGGCACCAAGTTCAGCCATTTTTCACCCTATAAATAGAACCTCTCCCACCCTCATTTTCTTCACACCTTTCCCATTCTTTCTTCTCTTTACTCTCTCTCTAAAACCTCTCTCTAGCCTCGAAACCCCCCGAAAAGCCTAGGGAACCTCCCTAGCACGAGGCGGAAGCCCCGGAGTGCTCGTCGGCTCCGAGAAGAAGAGATTTTCGGCTCGGGAACGCTGCTCCAAGCAAAGCCCGGTTTTCTATAAAACCCGCTGTAAGTGAGCTACGCCTACGCTATTTTTAATATATCGTTTATTTAATTATAGTAGCGTTATTAGGAACTTATAATAAGTACTTGGGCTATTATTATGGGTTATATAAGTATTGTTTAACGCTTATATTATAGTAATAATAGCTAGACTATTAATTAGTCTCGGCGAATAATAGACTAAACTCTAGTGGTAATAATACTAGGTTTCGTCGAAGGAAATTATTTTTAAGAAGCGAAGCGCTGTCTGAGTTCGGATTCACCACCTTTTCAAGTGAGTGCATAGTTACTTTCATCTTACACATAGATATGAAGTATTTAACATAAATTACGTGCTATGTGTGCATATTATCTGAGTACTTGCGGTCTATGCTGGATAAACGATTTTATACATGTTTTAAATGATTTAAACTGTATATGTATTTTATATCTACAAAATGTGTTGGGAATAACATGGGTAGATGTAATAGTTGGTATGTGTGATGAAATAAAATGATGAGAGATAGGTGAAGATAGGAAGGTGATGATAATTAGGTGGTGATGAATCAATGACGTAGGATGTAAGATACCATAACCTTGACCGTCAATGTGGAGATGTAGTCATCTACCAGAGTATAGATGGCGACCACGGACAATTCTAGACAACCCCGTGGAAACACCCGCAGACTTATAACCTGTAGGTGATGAATTACGAGTTCAGGCGATGTTATGACTACGTATTCATGTGATGATACTCTAACCCTTACTATGAATTACGAGTTCAGACGATGTTGTAACTACGTATTCATGCCTTAGGAACGAACATATAAGGAAATGTGATGTAAAGAGATGAGAGGTAAATACGACATAGGAGATGACCCTTAAGATAATTCTTTAGGGAATATTAAATGAAGAAAATGGGGATGGGTACTTGGGTTGATTGTTTGATTGTTTAAACATAATAATTATATTATTGTGGGTTGAAAACCCTATGTACTCACCAGGTTTACCAACCTGACCCACTCAGTTTATTTGTATCACAGGTGTCGATATGAAGTTACATTACATTGAGAGATTTAAAAGAGATGTAGATTACTAGTGTAAATGAATGTAAATCTTTTTATGCTTATGTTTCTGTATTAACGATGACATCCCAAATGTTTTAAAATGAATAAAAATACATTTCTTCGGAAATTCTTTGATAACGTATTTATCATGTTTTTCTGGGAACAAATTCCGCAAGATTTTTATTAAAAGAAGTACTCTGATTTTTATAACGCATAAACAAAATCGGTCTTTTCTGGCCGTGAAAATGGGGATGTCACAGGCTTGAAGATCAAGAGGCTTGCTGCAAAGGAGTGGTGTAGATCCAGGATCTACTTCAGTTGGAGCTTATATTGGAGGTAATAATCTGTTGCTTGGGCTCTTTTGCATCTAGATCTTTTATCATTTGAGATTTTGGGCATTTTTGGTATGATTGAGAGCTATTTCGAGTTAGAGGCTTAGATCTGAGGTTGCTACCTCAGATCTAGGCTTGTGATGGTCCAAAATGTCATAAAGCTCCTGTCTAACAGTTGTTGGTGAAGCCCCCTAGTCCTTAACCCTAGCCCTAGAGTGTTTTGGGCCTATATCTCCTTGGTTTCACGTAAAGTTTGCCACTTTAAGTGAGGGTTAGACGATAGAAGAGTGGATCTATGGAATGGAGCCCCTGCATGGTTCGAAAAGCCACTGTATGGATTGAGAACTAGAGAGACTCGGCGAGTCACATGGGTGTACTCGACGAGTTGTATGAACATGTGCATGGACTCGGCGAGTTGGAAGAACAACTCGGCGAGTCTGTTGAAGATTGCCTTGGACTCGACGAGTCTGTTCTTGGACTCGGCGAGTATGGTCGCAGAACCCCAATCTTTTCTGGTTAAACCTCGAAGCAGTGAGTCGGGAGGTGACTCGGTGAGTTGAGCAGGATGGGACTCGTAGATCGTTGGACTCGACGAGTCTTGGGGTGACTCGGCGAGTTGAGTCGTGTTCTAAGAGTTTTCAGAGTATAAGGACTCGACGAGTCAACGGGTTGACTCGGCAAGTAGAGTCAGTCATGAAGTTTGACTTTGGCCTGGACTTTGACTTTGACCTTCATGGGTGTTATGGTAATTGGTTATTTATGTCAATGGTCCATTGATGGCAATAGGTGTTGGCGTTTGGAGCAGTGCTTCGGGAGTGTGCTTTCGTGGTTCAGTTCTTCAGGTGAGTTATCCTCACTGTACTCAAGGGTCTAAGGCACCAAGGCCGGCCCTTTGAATTGTTGTTTAGAGCTTGTTATGCTTATGTGATCATATGCTTGCTAGTATCCTGGTAGATAGGATAATGATATGATGTTATGCTCTGTTAGCTTAGTATCCTGGAGGATAAGGTAGCTAAGTGATGGTAAGTTTTGTTGGATCAGCACCCTGGTAGTTGGGTAGTGGTTATATTTATAGACCTGTAGTTGGTCTTGCCTTATGTACGCTGGTAGGAGGTTACCTGCGGGATATGTATGTTGAGCAGTAGCAGAAGGTATTCCATCCCGGTAGGATGATAGGGCCCTAGTATGTTGGTTCTGTAGAGTGTTATGTGGTTTCCTGTTATGTGTGCATGTTTGCTAGTGTAGGGGAATTCCAACCCGATGGTTGTAGGCTAGGAGTATTCCATCCAGGTGGGATGATTGGACTCGTAGTAGGTTGGCATTCCAACCCGATGGTTGAGGCGCCTGGGGTATTCCATCCTGAGGGATGATTGGACCCATAGTAGTAGTTATTATATGTATAGGAAGTGGGGCATTCCAACCCGATGGTTGTGGGCCAGGAGTATTCCATCCCGGTAGGATGATTAGACTCATAGTATGTTGGCATTCCAACCCGATGGTTGAGGGGCCTGGGGTATTCCATCTTGCGAGATGATTGGACCCATAGTATATATTGTTGTACGTATAGGTGTATGGGCATTCCAACCCGATGGTTGTGGGCCGAGAGTATTCCATCCCGGCAGGATGATTGGGCTCGTAGTATGTAGGCATTCCAATTCGATGGTTGAGGGCCAGGGGTATTCCAACCGGAAGGTTGATTGGACCCATAGTATGTTGTTCTTTGTTGTATGCGTATGTTTATGTGTGTATGGGTACTTTGGGGGAAGTGACTAAGCTTTCAGGCTTACAGTTGTGGTTTATTGTTTCAGGTACTTCAGGAGATCGTGGCAAGGCAAAGGCGTGATCGTACCGCTCCTCATGTTTTATGATTTATGTGATATGGTTCTGGGGATACTCTGATGTTTAAACTATTTTGAAAACAAGATGTATGAACTTAATGGTTTTGAAATGAAATAAAATGTTTTAAATTGGTTGACATTTTTGATCGTTACACCCCATATATCTAATTAGTCTCTTTTGATCACAAAATTAACTCCAAACTAATTATTGACCAATACTAATTAAATAATATGATTTCATATTAATATATTAGAACTTATAATATATTAATAAATCATAAATAACCTCTTCTCAATTATCCATCCTTCAAATTATTCTGGTGCCATGCAACCCAAATGGACCATGCTACTCTCGGGTCAAATACATACCAATAATAGTTATGGGCCTAGACATCTAATCCAACAGTCTCCCACTTGGATAAGTCTAATAACTATCATTGCAAGCATGACTCCAACCCGACTAGCAATTGTAGCTCTTAAAAGCCGCTGTCGAACTCAGACCTAGTCAATGACGCGTCCATTAGATAAGGGATCATATATTCCTCCATTCTAGATATCATATGGACTGAGAAATGGATTATAATCATTCTCATTGTCCATCTGTTGTTTCCCAATTTCCGATTTATGACGACCGACTAATTGAACAAATCAAATCAGTCCATGTTTGGTGTCATCACTAAATCATCAAGGGGCCCACAGATATCACTTTAATCCACGTGTGGTAAAAGGAACGGATAAATTTCGACCCAAATGCTCGCTTGTACTTACTCATCAAATTACACACAACAATATGTTTTATAACACCAAGTTACTGGTGTTATAAGATATTATCGTCTCACCATCACTCGTGATAAAATCCATGAAGTGATTCAGATGAACGTGGGTTGAATCCAATACTCGAATCTTATTCCAGGAGCACTCATGAACACTGCAGTTATGTCCTAGAGAAACCACAGACCCATTCACGACAGTCTTGCCTCAATACCTACTTCCAAAGTATGATCGACTGTGGATGTTTGAATAACCTAGTTATTCAGGAAGTCAAAAGATGCAAAGTGAAACACAAGAATAATACTAATCCTATATAGCCCAAAAACTTTTGAGTCATATTGATTACTCATTATTCATTTTATAATGTTTCGAATAATCAACTTAATACTTGAATTAAAACAATAGTCAAGCCATGCTCCAAGCATGCACACTATGTTTGTCTAAACAATAGATATGCCATGCTCCAAGCATGCACACTATGTTTGTCTATGGTCCTTACTTTGTGAAATAGATCAATTGACAATATTTCAATGATACCCATTTCACAATTCCAAATCCTTACCTTAAATGTAAGAATATCAAATTCTTTCCATTTACTGTAATCTGTTAGATTTTAAACTTATATGCAATGATCCTCTTGTAATGACTATGCACAAAAGTCACAGAGACTTGGCAACAGACATTACAAAGTATTCCAATGGAGATTGACAACAAAATAATTCCAAGGAATCAAAGTCTCAAATTCAAAGTACATACCTTTGAACATCCTTCTTGCATTAAGTTTTCTAATCTTACAAATATTTAAGGAATGACTTTCACCTATGGAAACATATCCATATTCCCATTTTGACTATCACTTCTGAACAAGAGTTGCCTCTTTATAGAATATGTCAATATGGTCCAACCATTTTTATACTTCCAACTACAAGCGACCAATCCTTGGCGAACCCTAGATTGTCATTAACAGTTGTTTAAGCACTTTAGTCATATCCGGTTCTATTCCTTTTCCCCTCTTAATGCCCTAGGCATTTGGAAAATTTTAGAACGGATAAATATTATAGCACATGTAATCGATCCTATACCTGAAGCATATTGGACACGATTCATAAAGACATGATACCTAACCAGTCTTTTGCTATAATATTTCTATTTTCCATGTTCTCGTAATTCAAATTATGCAAAGGGATGTCGTAATCATAATCGAATTTTTAGAACGCAATTAACACAATCATGACTAAATTTGACTAAAATCTCACAATCTAAGCTTTTAGATTTGAAATGAAGTATAATTTCCTCTCCCTTAATTATAGCAAAACAACTTTCCAAACTCTCCAACTTGCAAATTGAAACTTTTGTTTTCTATAATTAACATTGCTAATCTTGCAACATTCATCACAACTGATTATGTTCCCACTAGCATAACAATCATTACTTCACTAGCATAGCACTTATGCTCCCACTAGCTTTGACATGTATTCAGAAATTAGCTGGATTCTAGAAATCAATACTTCATTCACTTTCTTACCAAAGTTCAGATTTCTAACATGAGATGCTTTGATAAGACTTTATCTAGGCTTCTCAAACTCATACACCTTTCCTTAGATAGCTCACATGTGTGTCTAAACAATTTAAGAACTTACATCAATAATTCTCAAATGTTTAGATCTTTTGCCATTTCTCACAATTCGAATTATGAAAAGGGATGTCGTAATCATAATCGAATTTGAGAATGAAAATATCACAACTGTTATCTACTTAAAATCTACTTAGTGAAAGCGTTTCCTCACCATCATTTTCATGAATCGGAGAGAAACCTTATAACACTTAGATTTTATGGTGTATGTGTTCCTATCCATGTGAATTTGTCATAACCATAATCTTAAGACAAGTTTAGTGACAAATCCAAACTCATATGGACTGAACATGTTCAATCTTAATTTCATGCCACTTGGCAGCACAAGGGCCTACCATTGTTTCCAAGTTGTTATGCAAACAACTGGGAACTCATAGAACTCACATGCATAGTCAACTTAACCGGAATGGGCATAAAAACAAGAATATGTCAACACGATAGGTTATAAACCTTAAGTCGTGTGCTAGTGTTTAACAATAGGTTTACTCTTGATTAGTTATTGAAACTTTCAAGATCTTTAAGACTCCCACTGACCTCTTGATATATAAGATTCACTTTGTCAAGGAACATTACTTGACAAACAAATATCCAAGAGTTAGTGCGGATCCTAATCAAGACTAACACTTCACACAATTGGCCTTAGTTGGTCTTTGTTTTATCCAAAACATCACAACTTACCAATTTCAAATGTACAAGAGTAGAAAAGATTTTACTCTACATTTGATAAGTGTTATAAACCTTCTTAAGACTATGTCACTCAAGTTACAATCTTGGAGTATGACTCTAAGACTTGTTCTTGGAACGAAGTATGACTCATCTTCTTGATTTAACCATTTGAAACAATTCACGATTCCTCTTCTTAGCCATACAAATTCACTAAGATGTCCTTAGAGGATTAATTGTGACATGGTTTTCATAATCATTAAGATGATCATAAAACATGATACTCAAGTACTCTCCTATATTTTCAGAGTGGAGAACATTTTATCTTTCTGCCTAATTTGATTCTTCTTATTCGTCCAGCCATACATTGAACCTTTTCCAATGTTTCAGAATTATACTTAAACTTGTAAGCATAAACATGTTTATCATGACAAACAGTCTTATCGTTCTCTGTGGCGGACCTAACCAGCGCACACCCAGTGTACCCAATCCCCTGGTCCTTCACTTGACTCACATATTCATGTGAACAAGGAATTAGTCTTAATTTCCTAAAGATGAAGGTTCTCATTCATCACACAATACAAGTTGCAAGATTCCAAGTTTCTATCCAACTAAACTTGGGTGATGAGAATCTTTCCTTATTTGGTAAATCTTGACACTACCACAAACGAAAGAATCAAATTCATATTGCTATCAATGGAAACATATAAACAACAATTTTCACAAATGTCATTGTAAGGAAACTTAAAAATGAATAAATTTCAAAAAAAAATTCCTATTATTTATAAAATTGCGGAAAAACTTTTCCTTACAATGCAAATACAAATGAAAACTATGTTGTTTTGTATTCCTAAGAAATCTATCACAACTCTTAAGCAGTAGCTCAAAATTCTGATCATCGAACCATGCGATCGAAATCCATCTATTCACGATCAGAATCAACTTACTCTTCCTTTAAGTTCCCTTTCATTTCTTTGATTCTACAAAACATCAAAATGCGACCTAGTCACATCATGTATTAAGAATCTCCAAATAGGAACTTAATAGAGTTAGACAATGTTCTTTACCTGAAGTAGAGTCATACACTCTGACTTTACCATCCTTGTGGTCTTTCAGGTAGATACGGCAGCTTCGCAACCAATGCCCCTTCTCTTGGCGATAGAAACATATGGACTCTTTGGGAATGGTACACGGGACAATCACAGACTTAGCCTTTCCCTTTACCTTGGAAGGAGAAATATTTTCTGGACTTCCAATGTTTACCATTGTCAATGTCCATGGAAGTTTGGGGAGTAGATCTTCCAATCAAATCTGCTTTACCAGTACGCCAAATCATTGTTGATTCAACAGCAACAAGCAAATATGTTAGATCAACAAGGGTCATGTCGTGATCTCCCATATATTAGTACTTAAAGAATCTGCTATATGACTAGAAGTGATTGAAGAACCCAGTCAATAGTCAACTTCCTTGAGACTGCGACACCCAACTCTCCCAGCTTGTCAATATGTAACTTCATCTCCAAGACGAGAGCACATAGAAACTTTCCTTCCTGCCAATAGGGCTTTGAGTAACCTTGAACTTGTAGGTTAGGGAGAATTATTGTAGGAGGTGGAGGAAGTGAAGTTCCACTACAGCACAAAGAAGGGATTAATCTTTCACCTTGATTGTCTTGTGGAATATCATATTCATGAGGAAAGCTAATTCCAAAAGATTTGGGAAGACCATAGTTGTCTGAACTAGACATCTATACGGGAGAAATTCAAGTTTAGTTGATTTAAGTCCTTAATATAACACCCAAATGAAATATTAAGGCTAGGACCCAACACAATATTTTACAATCTGGAAGAGGGATGCCGTAATCCAAATCACAAAATATTTGAAGGTAGGTAAATGACGATTTATCAATTTCCATCACGAAAAACGAAAAAGAATTTTAGGTTTCAAGTGAATTGAAATTCCTATATCCTTTGAGATTCATTGAACTATTCAATGGCATGTTTAAATCTCGATTGTTCCCTTCAAGTTTGTGACTGGGATGCCGAGGATCACAAACAATGTGTGAATAACCATGCAAATTAGCTTGGTACACCCAATGTTACAACCACATAATCAATGTGCCGGTTAACCACACACGCTCCATTGATCTATGATTAACATCAAGCTACCCTTTTCAATGCACTGTCATTCCAGATTAGTGTATCGGTCAACCACACACGCTCCACTAACGACTTAACAAGGTGAAAGTGCAATTTCATGGGTTAGCACCATATTCACATTTTCCTAAGTAATTAAGATTTGGGAATTTATAAGTGTTTAGTTAGTTTATATTTATCATTATACTTTTAATTAAGGGAGAATTAGATTCATATCCTACCCGTTCGGCTAACGACCATCCACCAGTCAAGTAAGCGGTGGGTGAGAGTGGACACCCATTAAACTGCCATTTTATAGGCAGTAACCTTATACCCCCCCCCCCCTTATAGACCGGCTTCGTGAATGAGGCCTACTAACGGTAAGACTGACTTTGTTCTTATACATATACATAAATATTAAACCTATAATATTATAATAATATAAGGGTAGAATTTTTAAACTTTAAAATTCTAGGGTTTGGAACTAAATGTTTCAAAGTAAGACTTTGCATTTACAAATTCCAAAACTTGAGGGCAAGTTTTGAACTATTCAAAAACTTTTGCAATCCATAACTTATGAGTTTGATATAGGTTTTAATGAAAAGACTCTTGAAAATCCATAATCTGAGGACAAGTTATGGAGTTCAAAAAAACATTTATGGAAAAAGACTCTTCAAGTTCATAACCTATAAGTTTAATGATCTCTTTAAAAGAAAAACTTTTCATTTTCCATAACTTGAGGACAAGCTATGGAATTCATCAAAACATTTAGATCAACTATTGTAACTTACAAAAATCAAAAAATTCTGTCTATGATCTAAATTAAACTCATAAGAACAAGACAATTCATATCAAACAAATTTCATGTAATTATCCAACCCATATAAACTAATACAAAACATGAAACTTTGACAATTATCTTATAAATTGGATAATCATAATTATTACCACATCAAAAACAGGTTTATAAGTTCAAAAACAGCTTAGGGTAATGATCCTAGTCCAATTCTAGTCAAAAACCTCAAAAATCTGCATTCTGAAGCATCAACTCGTCGAGTGCAAGAAAACAATCGGCGAGTTGGTAAGAATTGTGCTTGGACTTGGCTAGTCCCCCAGTGGACTTGGCGAGTCCCCCAGTGGACTCGGCGATTCCACAGTCCAGAACAGCAGAAAATCGATTTTTTTAAGCTTAAACAACAAATAGCATCAAGTATAATTGAAAACAACCCTAGGCTCTGATACCACTGATGGGTTTTGAGCATTCTCACACTCCTATGGTGTACATGCAACCCTAGATGCTTTGAATCTATGTTTTCTCTAATATGCATGCAAACTTTTATTTTTCCAAAGCATCATCCTAACTAGCATACAATGGAGTATCTTTACTACAAATTCTAGTTAGATGACATACCTTTTGTTGTAGTTGGAAGCCTTGGACCTTTAAGAACTTAGTGACCCAAGTGTTGCACCTCAAGTGGAATCACGCAACACCACCAACAAATGGAGGAACTTGAGAAGATGTCACTTGCACTCATAAAAATCGGCTTGCCCTCTTGTGTTTCCACTAGTGCCAATTTCATGACCTAGAGGGGTTCTTACATAGTGTAGCTTGAGTAGGGTTACACCATACAAACCCAAATGTGCATGACCTTCCATATTCCTCATGCTCCATGGGTTTACACCACCATGGATCATCCATGGGTCACCACATGGGTTTCGCCCAACATAAAGAACTATGGATCACAAGCCCACATTATAAGAATGAATGATTTACATAATCAATCCCCATATATTTAATTAGTCTCTTTTGATCACAAAATTAATTCCAAACTAATTTTTGACCAATATTATCTAAATAATATTATTTCATATTAATATATTAGAACTTATAATATATTAATATATCATAAATAACCTCTTCTCAATTATCCATCCTTCAGATTGTTCCGGTGCCATGCAACCCAAATGGACCTTGCTACTCTCGGGTCAGGTACATACCAATAATAGTTATGGGCTTAGACATCTAATCCAACAATAACTTCATGGATTATACCAAAAATCTTTCTTTCTACAAATCGAAAGTGTACTTCTCCCGTACTAGACGTATTATTTATTAGACGCATTCTAAAGGCAAGATACATCCCTTGTGTTGTCTTCTGATAGGTATCATTCACTATTATTAGCTTTCTTATTTCCTCTATTTGCTCGGTTTGGTACGAGTCCTTATCATGACGTTCCATACACCGTATAATTTCAAGATGAGACATTTATGATTGAGAAGATGTAGACGCATAATCTTCCTTATCACTCTGTAACGTTACATGCCAGTTCTAATACCGTAATTAAACATTTAGAAATTTGAACACATAAAGTTTCTATATCCGGTCGGCAACATACCATAGATACGATCAAACGATAGCATAAAGCATCACAAATCATTTAGCACATAAAAGCAATTTAGGCATCTTTTCTAAAAGAAGCTAGTGCCCGTGTCTATTTAGGCATACTTCCTAAATATAGAAGACACTCATCTCACAATCATCGCTTAGCATTTCTAAGTTGATGTCTAAAAATCAATCATTATTCCTAGTTCGCTTAAACTAATGCTCTGATAGAAATTGTGACATCCCCAAATTCACGGTCATTTTTAAAAAAAATTATTTATGCTTATTTGAAAATCAGAGTATTCATATTAAAGAATAATATTGAGGAATTTGTTCCCATAAACACATGATAAATATATTATCAAAGCATTACCGAAGAAATGTATTTTGTTTATATTAAATCTTTGGGATGTCATCGTCAATACATAAACATAAGCATAAACAAGCCTTACATTTATTTACACTAGTGATTTACATCTCCTTTAATCTCTCAGTGTAATGTAGTTTAACTGTGATACAAATAAATTGAGTGGGTCAGGTTGGGTAAGCTGGTGAGTACATAGGGTTTTCAACCCACAATAATAAAATTATTATGTTTCATCAAACAATTATCCTAATTACCCATCCCTATTATCTTCTTTATTCTTTTGTATCTTCCCTAAGAATCATCTATTCCTCAATATCTATTCCTAAGGATTGTCCTAAGGAATAGACACAAAGTCCATCGCTGCCAGGGTTTATATAACATGCACTAAGTCCATAGCTGTCGATGTTATCTGTTAGGCACTAAGTCCTTCGCTGCCAATATCCATTTATAGGGCACTAAATCCATAGTTGCCGACGTTTATTTGTAAGGCACTAAGTCTATAGCTGCCAATGTTCATTTGTAAGGCACTAAATCCATAGCTATTGGGGTTTTTCTATTTGGCACTAAGTCCATAGCTGCCAGGGTTTATCTATCAGGCACTAAGTTCATAGCTGCCAGCGTTCATATATAAGGCACTAAGTTCATAGCTTCCAGTGTTCACCTATACTTTGCATAGTGACTACATCGTTGGTAAAATAATAATTCCAAAGTCGTGGCATTCTATCTTTGCCTACTTCTTTTGTCATACTATGACGTCCTATCTTTCATTATACTATACCATCTTTCATCTCTCATCATTCATCTATCCATCTTTACCCAATATTTTTATAGGTATAAATTACATATACAGTTTAAATCAAATAAAACATGTATATTTTGTTCATCCAACATAGATATCAAGAACACGGATGATATGCACACATATCATGTAATTTATATTAAATACTTCATATCTATGTGTAAGATGAAAGTAACTATGCACTCACTTGTTAAAGTGATGATTCCAAATTTGGGCAGCGCTTCGCTTCTATCAATTCTATTTTCCTTTGACGAAACCTATTATCATTACCACAAGATTTTAGTCTAATTATCACGACTATTTACGAGTGATATTGTTTTATAAGTTTTAAACAATGCATTTCAACCACTATGTACAGACAGGGGCCAGACATGAAACACCGAAGGGCATGACCATTTTGGCATTATAGCACTTCTGAAATCCAACAAGCTATGCGGCCCTTCAAACCAGATTCTCCGTAATGCGAGTAGTTAAAAGTTAATATAATAACACTTTGTATATTATATTTTGTAGTATATATTTTTTCAAAGTTGATAATAACGATATTGAACTTAAATATAAGCTATACTTAAAGTAGGGTAAGCATATCTCACTTACTAGGAGGTTTGGCTAAGAACCAGGCTCTGCGGGGGCAAACTTCCGAGTCGAAAGCTCTTCTTCTCGGAGCCTTCTGGCACTCCGAGGCTCGCTTCTAACACCTAGGAGGTTTTAGAGAAAATCTTAGAAGGTTTGGGAGTAATTGGGAGAAGAGAAGTGGAGAGGCGTGAAGAAAATGGGAGATTTGCGCCTCTATTTATAGGTTGAGTTCGGTGCGAACACGGGGCGTTCAAGAGCCGAACGAAGGACATTTGTGAACGTTGGGCGTTCATGGCCTGGTGTCACCATCTGGTGGCAAGCCGTGGTGAGGAAGCAGCGGCTCAGATCGCGCCATGTGTCGCCTCCTGATTATTCGAAAAACTAATTATCTTCTAACATCCGTAACTTTTGCATACGAGCTCCGTTTTTGACATTCTTTATATCCACGCATAGGTATCGACGAAATCTACAACTTTCCTTTTAACCTCATCGGCTAATTCCCGGCCGATTTTAAATTTAACAGTATGAGAAGATTACACTGTTAACGACCGTGTAAAATTCATAACTTCTACCTACGAACTCTGTTTTCTGCTGTCTTTTTATCGTTGAACTCCTATTAATGAGATATTCAATTCTCAATTAGGTTGTTTCAGCTAAAAATAGATCAATCTAAAATTCGATTTCCGGGTTGTGCATTGCTCGACTAAATCTTAGAAAAATCATAACTTCTTCATACGAAGTCAGATTTGGGCGTTCTTTTTGTGCACGTTCTCGGTTTAACGTATACTACAACTTTCGTTTAGATCACTAAGGCTAAAAAGTATTTTAACGCAAACTCACTTTTTACGATTCCCAATGTCGTGTCGGTTTTGCCGTAAAACTTCGACGGATCATAACTTCTTCGTTATAACTAAGATTTCGGCGTTCTTTATATGTACGGAACCCATGTGACATATACTGTAACTTGGTTAAGATTATTTACTCTAAATAATCTTCTATCAAAAAATCATTTTTGACGCTTGTTGGCTCTAAATTAACTTCGCCCGAATCTGTGGGTGTTACAATTATCTCCCCCTTAGGATGATTACGTCCCGGAATCATTAACAAAGCAGAGCCTGTATAATGACTCCATACGTTATCTTTTCATCCTAGGTAATAACCGTAACTCTGATGTCCTTTCAAATGAGTATCTAACTCTAATCTACTGGCGGTGCTCAATCTTGCACCCTCTCTTCATACTATGTTGGACTTTCAATTGTAACCTTCGAGTTACAAACTCGATCCTTATTGGATACTCCTTATTCTTCTTAACGGGCTTAACTTAAGATAAGTTCTTTACTTCGATTACCATAATGGACTAATGGGTCATGTTCCAATGACCTCTCATCGTATAATGCAACGCTTAGACTCAGGTCTTTTTGAGTTAGATTCCAGAATGGAAGATACCTTCCTTCATGTTCTAATGTGATATAATCAGATTCTAGCATGTAGCACTTCTATCTACAAGCTTCTTACTTTCACGGAGATTGTGATACTTCTATTGATCGCTTCGATTATCTTTCACTTCAATCTTCTGGGTTAAGTCGGATGCTACATCGAAATTGATTCTATGAACCATGTAACACACTCATCTTAGTCGGACTCAATTTGATATGACCACTATGGTCGGAATAACAATCATCTTCTTAGTTATTACCGAAACGATGGTAACGACATACTTGAATAAAACGGAATCAATTACTAGCGCCTTGGTAACCTTGTGACTTCCCCTGATCCAAGTGTGAGTCCTGTCCTTCCCGTGGTATAGGCCTCTGCTACCTTTCACACCTACTCACACTCGTCCCAAGTATTGTCTCTCAGTTCTCCAAGTTATTATCACAAAAACAATTTTAACACATACAAATGTGTCCAAACAATCATAAAATTTTCCGTATTCTCTACTAGGACTTCTTCCATGCGTATCTTTAATCATAAATTCTGCTTCAACTAGGTTGGTGGAGGAAATGGCAGATGATGGGATAACTTCACGGATTATACCAAAAATCTTTCTTTCTGCAAATCGAAAGTGTACTTCTCCCGTACTAGACATATTATTTATTAGACGCATTCTAAAGGCAAGATACCTCTCTTGCGGTGTCTTTCGATAGGTATCATTCACTATTAATAGCTTTCTTATTTCCTCTATTTGCTCAGTTTGGTACGAGTCCTTATCATGACGTTCCATACACCGTAATAGTTTCAAGACGATAAATTTAAGATAGAGAAGGTGTAGACACGTAATCCTGCTTATAACTCCAAAAAGTTAAATGCCAGTTCTAATACCGTAATTAAGTGTTTAGAAACCTGAACACATAAAGTTTCCAGATTTGGTCGGCAACAAACCATAGATCCAATTAAACGATAGCATAAAGCATCACAAATCATTTAGCACATAAAAGCAATTTAGGCATATTTTCTAAAATAATCTAGTGCTCATGTCTATTTAGGCATACTTCCTAAATATAGAAAACACTTATCTCACAATCATCGCTTAGCGTTTCTAAGTTTAAGTCTAGAAATAAATCCTTATTCCTAATTCGCTAAACTAATGCTCTGATACCAATTGTAACATCCCTAAATTCTCTGTCATTTTTAAAAAAAAAAATTATTTATGCTTATTTGAAAATCAGAGTATTCATTTTAAAGAATAATATTGCGGAATTTGTTCCCACAAAAACATGATAAATATATTATTAAAGCATTTCCGAAGAAATGTATTATGTTTGTATTAAAACTTTGGGATGTCATCGTCAATACAAAAACATAAGCATAAACAGACCTTACATTCATTTACACTAGTGATTTACATCTCCTTTAATCTCTTAGTCTAATGTAGCTTCGTATCGACACATGTGATACAAATAAACTGATTGGGTTAGGTTGGGAAACCTGGTGAGTACATAGGATTTTCAACCCACAATAATAAAGTTGTTATATTTCATCAAACAATTATCCCAAGGATTGTCCTAAGGAATAGGCACGAAGTCCATCACTGCCAGGGTTTATATAACATGCACTAAGTCCATAGGTGTCGATGTTATCTGTTAGATACTAAGTTCTTAGCTGCAGATAGTCATTTATATGGCACTAAATCCATAGCCTCCAATGTTTATTTGTAAGGCACTAAGTCCATAGCTGCCAATGTTCATTTGTAAGACACTAATTCCATAGCTGCCAATGTTCACCTATACTTTGCTAAGTGACTACATCATTGGTAAAATTATAATTCCAAAGTCGTGGCATTCTATCTTTGCCTACTTCTTTTGTCATATTATGACATCCTATCTTTCATCATACTATACCATCTTTCATCTCTCATCATTCATCTATTTGTCTTTGCACAATATTTTTATAGGTATAAAATACATATACAGTTTAAATTAAATAAAACATTAATATTTTGTTCATCCAACATAGATATCAAGAACACATTTGATATGCACACATAGCACGTAATTTATATTAAATGCATCACACCTATGTGTAAGATGAAAGTAACTATGCACTCACTTGTTAAAGTGATGATTCCAAATTCGGGCAGCGCTTCGCTTCTATCAATTCTATTTTCCTTTGACAAAACCTAGCATCATTACCACTAGATTTTAGTCTAATATTTATCGCGACTATTTACGAGAGATATTGTTTTATAAGTGTTAAACAATAAATTTCAACCACTATGTACAGACAGGGGCCATACATGAAACACCGGAGGGGAGGACCATTTTGGCATTATAGAACTTCTGAAATCCAACAACCCTATACGACCCTTCAAACCAGATTCCCCGTACCGCGAGTAGTTAAAAGATATTATAATAACACTTTGTATATTATATTTTATAATATATATTGTTTATAAGTTCATAATAAACGATATTGAACTTAAATATAAGTTATACTTAAAGTAGGGTAAGCATAACTCACTTACTAGGAGGTTTGGGTAAGAACCGGACTCTGCGGGGGCAGAACTTTCGATCTGAAGGCCCTTCTTTTTAGAGCCTTATGGCACTGGGTCTCGCTTCTAACACCGAGGAGGTGTTAGAGAAAAGCTTAGAAGGTTTGGGAGTAATTGGGAGAAGAGAAGTGGAGAGGTGTGAAGAAAATGGGAAATTTGCGCCTCTATTTATGGGTTGAGTTCAATGTGAACGTGGGGCGTTCAAGAGCCGAACGTTGGGCGTTCGTGAATGCCGGATGTTCCCTAGCTAAACGTTGGGCTATCGTGGCCAGGTGTCACCATCTGGTGGCAAGCCGTGGTGAGGAAGCAGTGGCTCAGATCGCGCCATGTGTTGCCTCCTGATTATTCCAAAAACTAATTATATTCTAACATCCGTAGCTTTTGCATACGAGCTCCATTTATGACGTTCTTTATATCCACCCGTAGGTAGGAACATGATCTACAACTTTCCTTTTGACCCCATTGTCTAATTCTTGACCTATTTTAAATTTAACAGTATGAGAATATTACACTGTTAAAGACCGTGTAAAATTCATAACTTCTACATACGGACTCTGTTTTCTACTGTCTTTTTATCGTTTAACTCCTATTAATGAGATCTTCAATTATCATTTAGGTTGTGTCGGCTAAAAATCGATCGATCTAAAATTCGATTTCCGGGTTGTGCACTGCTAGGCTAAATTTTAGAAAAATCATAACTTTCTCATATGAAGTCAGATTTGGACGTTCTTTGTATGCACTTTCTCGGTTTAACGTATACTACAATTTTCGTTTATATCGCTAAGTCCAAAAAGTATTTTATCGCAAACACACTTTTTACGATTCCCAGTGTCGTGCCGGTTTTGCCGTAAAACTTCGACGAGTCATAACTTCTTTGTTATAACTCGGATTTCGGTTATTCTTTATATGTACGGAACCCTTGTGACATATTCTATAACTTGGTTAGGATTGTTTACTATAAATACTCTTCTATCAAAATTTCATTTTTGACGCTTATTGTCTCTAAATTAACTTGCTCGGATCTGCGGGTGTTACAATTATCTCCCCCTTAGGATGATTACGTCCCGGAATCATCAACAAAACAGGGCATGCATAATGAGTCCATATGTTATCTTTTCATCCTAGGTAATAACCGTAACTCTTATGTCCTTTCAAATGAGTATCTAACTCTTAACTGTTGGTGGTCCTTAATCTTGCACCCGCTCTTCATACTATGTTGGACTTTCAATTGTAACCTTCGAGTTACAAACTCGATCCTTATTGGAGACTCCTTCTTCTTCTTAACATGCTTAACTTAAGATAAGTTCTTTACATCGATTACCACAATGGACTGATGGGTCATGTTCCAATGACCTCTCATTGTATATTGTAATTCTTAGACTCAAGTCTTTTTGAGTCAAAATCCAAAATGGACGATACCTTCCTTCATGTTCTAATGTGATATTATCACATTCTAGCATGAAGCACTTCTAGCTACAAGCTTCTTACTTTCACGGTGATTGCGATACATCTATTGACCGCTTTGATTATCTTTCACTTCAATCTTTTGGCTTAAGTCAGATGCTACATCGAACTTGGTTCTCTGAACCACGTAACACACTCATCTTAGTCGGAATCAATTTGATATGATCACTAGGGTCGGAATAACAATCATCTTCGTAGTCATTACCGAAATGATGGTAACGACATACTTGAATAAAGCAGAATCAATTACTAGTGCCTTGGTAACCTTGTGACTTTCCTTGATCCAAGTGCAAGTCCTGTGCTTCCGATAGTATAGGCCTCTACTACCTTTCACACCTACTCATACTCCTCCCAAGTATTGTCTCTCAGTTCTCCAAGTTATTATCACAAAAACAATTTTAACACATACAAATGTGTCCAAACAATCATAAAATTTTCCCTAGACTCTACTAGGACTTCTTCCATGCGTATCTTCAATCATCAATTCTGCTTCAACTCAGTTGGTGGAGGAAATGGCAGATGATGAGATAACTTCATGGATTATACCAAAAATCTTTCTTTCTGCAAATCGAAAGTGTAATTCTCCCGTAGTAGATATATTATTTATTAGACGCATTCTAAAGGCAAGATGCCTCTCTTGCGGTGTCTTCCGATAAGTATCATTCACTATTATTAGCTTTCTTATATCCTCTATTTGCTCAGTTTGATACGAGTCCTTATCCTGACGTTCCATACACCGTAATAGTTTCAAGACGAGAAATTTAAGATAGAGAATGTGTAGACGCGTAATCTTCCTTATTACTCTGAAAAGTTACATGCCAATTCTAATATCGTAGTTAAACGTTTAGAAATCTGAACACATAAAGTTTCCAGATCCGGTCGGCAACAGACCATAGCTCCGATCAAATGATAGCATAAAGAATCACAAATCATTTAGCACATAAAAGCAATTTAGGCATCTTTCCTAAAATAAGGTAGTGCTCGTGTCTATTTAGGCATACTTCCTAAATATAGAAGACACTCATCTCACAATCATCGCTTAGCATTTCTAAATTTAAGTCTAGAAATAAATCCTTATTCCTAGTTCGCTTAAACTAATGCTCTGATAGCAACTATGACATTCCCAAATTCTCGGTCATTTAAAAAAAATTATTTATGCTTATTTCAAAATCAGAGTATTCATTTTAAAGAATAATATTGCAGAATTTGTTCCCGGAAAAACATGATAAATATATTATTAAAGCATTTCCGAAGAAATGTATTTTGTTTATATTAAAACTTTGGGATGTCATCGTCAATACAGAAACATAAGCATAAACAGACCTTACATTCATTTACATTACAATGTATAATCATATTTATCATACATGATTGTGCATTGAAATATATAACTAATTATATATTAAACTCTATAATCATATATGATTTTTCATCCTAAAATATAATTAATAATATATTACACTATATAAATACATATCATGAATCACATATGATTATTACAACATAAAATTATATAATAACATATTTGTCATTACCTTCTTTTATCACGTGAAAGTTCCAATTCAACAGATGAATCATATTGCAGTAACATAATTGAAGAATCTGAATATAAACCAAATGACCCTCCAGAATTTGTACCAGTGGTAAACAGCGTTTTCAAATCACGAAATTTGGTAGTAAAAATGCATATTGATTATGTAGAAATGGCAGGTTTTCATACAAGACTGAGTAGTCAATCAAAATACATTATCCAAATAATAAAAAACAAATATGTTATATGCAATAGGGATGACAAGGATAAACCAAAACCTTGTGATACGTTGGCTACAAGTTCTGTCAAGAGAAAACCAAATTCAAACAAGATAATTACTGGGTGTACAGCAAAGATTATATTTAAAAATGTTTATGGAAAAACAAATTACAAAGTTAAGCAATTCTTTGAATTGCGCAACCACCCACTAGAATGTATTGAGGATAGACCTTATATAAAAAAGGCAAGAAAGATGTCATATTCTGAAAAAGAGTTTGTATTATGTGCATCAAAAACTAAAATTGGTCCAATAATGGCTCACAAAATACGAGTAGTTTTGAAAGGAGGATACGAATATGTAGGGGCGAAGGTAACAGACTACAAAAACTTGAGGAGAGGAGTAAATAGAATCTTATGTTACAAGCATGCTCAAATAATGATAAACAAAATGAATGATCGTAGAGATCATTACCCAAATTATTCATTTGAGTTTCTACGTGATGGAGATCATTTGGCTGCTATGTTTTGGGCAGATGAAAGAGAAATGGCTTTTTATGCAGAGTTTGGAGAAGTTATATCTTTTGATGCAACGTTTAGAAAAAACAAGTAAGTTATATATATATATATATATATATATATATATATATATATATATATATATATATATATATATATATAATAATAATAATAAACCATACATCTTCAAAGTCTTAATTACAAATGTTAAAGCCTGATGTACAATGAAAACAAGCATTACTTAAAAAATTGTCTTAAAAACAGATTATGCTGCATAACATACAACAATTCAATGCATTCCATATCTTACCCCACTCAAACTCCTTTACATTCATAAATATATAATATTATAACATAATATATTAATATAAAAAAAATAAGCTCAAAGGAAAAAGCTGAATCTCTGAAATTTTTTGAAAACCCCGCTAGGACCAAATTGAAATTTCTTCTTCAACATTTGTCCATATTTTCACACGGATCCTAATCGGACGGGTAACAATATAATTCCCTAAATTACAGTTCACACGAATTGCAATCCATTGGCTGATAATACATCACCAAGAAATACATATTCGTGATCCACTTTTTCCTCACAGCCGATGAAATTTATGACCCTTTTTCCCCGACCCTTCATTATCCTCCCACTAAGCAGAACCCTAATCTCCATTCCAAACCCTTATTCTTCGTTTCGTTCGATTGTAGTACATATCTACTCTTTTTATAGATAATTTCTACGTTTTCAAGCCAAATTAGATTTTGCAAACATGGCACATATTCGCCCCATTGAATCCGAAGGAATCTCTAACAACTATGTATCTTCCAATTGTTTTGCTGCCGATTTCCTCCCAACATTAGCACAAACAGAAGCCACCGAGGGATAAAGTAGTCATCTTAGAAGACAGAAACGCAAAAGGTAAATTAAACCAATTTCTTTCTTTCTCTTCAAACTACCTTCTAATCATCTGTATATATCGCAGACGTTTTCAATGAGGAACATGACATTGGAACTTACATCATTAAATCCGTCGATGGCCCAAGAACTCTAAAAAAATCGTTTACATGAAGCCACCTGGTAATATTTACTCATTTAACGAACCGGTGTCTTTGTGGGAGAAGAAGATCGGGAAAACGTTAGAGAACATTTATCTTTCCGATGACCAAGTTTTAAAGAACATACAAGGTACTCTAACTCTGTAAATCTATTCTCTGTTCAATACATAAAACTCTTTCTTCTTCTTCTTCATCTCCAAATCCCGATGACCCATATTCATTATTCTGCAGAATCTCAGTTTTCGTTCAGATCCATTTTTTTTTAAATCGAGTTTGGTTCCACAGGGTGACAATATAGAGGTGGAAGATTTGATTACAACTTCCATAAAATAAAAAAGAGACATGGTAAATAGAAAGATATGGACAATATAGCTGATGATGATGTCGGATATAGAGGCAGTTGATGTAGTTGTGGCGGTGATGGAGGTGAAGTAGATGGCGGCATCAATGGTGACTGAGGTGGTGGTAGCGTCTGTTAAGGAGGTGGTGACGTCTGTTAAGGAGGATTCTCCCCCTTTGTAATAATGTCGACCATCTTCAGTTCAAAAGGATACGTATAGAATATAGCATCACCCTTCGGATTTCTGAGTACCAGGAAATAATCTTCTTCAACTCTTTCTTGTCCCCTTCATTATTCTTCTTGCATCTATTCATACGAACAATAAAGTTCGTATACTGGTACATTGTGTATCTTTCCACTTCGCATGCCTGGAATAAGAATCTCTTGGCCTTCCCATTTTTATCTTTCCCTGTGAAGACCAAACCGAATGGCTTCAAGCAAATCTCCCCATCTGCATAATTCTTTAACTTAGGTTGAGTCTTCGTTGGTTCCATGGGTACTTTCACTTCCAATCCCTTCGCAGTTGCCAACTCCACATCAGTTAGGGCCAAACATTCATAGTAGTTATCTATGAATATTTTGATGTGGGCAAGACCAAGACGAAAAACTTATGGATTAGTTGCTCGAAGATACGAAGCATCTTTATCTTTCAAAAGTAATGCAACTTGTATAAGATCATACAAGTTCATCAATGGAAAATCAGCTACAGAGAAATCACATTCTTGACCATTCGCCCTTGCAACATGAAAACGAAAGTTTTGCATCATGTTCTCGAACAGAACATCCTTCTTAATGCTGATCACCTTCTTTATTTTTGACAAGCAACCAAATTTCCTCTGGAAGTTTCCCAAGAACAACATGAAACCTTATCTTCATATATGTGTAATCATCTTTATTATCAAATTTCTCAGCAATCTTGTATTGAGCCATGATGAACATCATTTCATTCACCGGAAAATCCAGTTGTTTCATATCAGAATTAACAACAACATAGCTTCGTTTTGGCACCTTCTGAAAAGCATACATACGATTATAAGCAACTCTTGCTTTGATTGTTTCGTAGTTGTAATGCTTGCTTGGATCACCCTTGTTCATTCCTGGTGGATCATTTGCACGAAGACATAAAATGCTCTGGAACACCCTTTGTTTCTTAATTTCTACTTCGACTTCTGCTTTCTTTTCTTCTTTTGATTTTTCCACAAGGATCGTTTTGCCTTTATCTTTGTGAGAAGAACTATCAACAGTATCCTTCGGCTTTGTTGAACTACTACTACCTTACCCAATCATAATTCCTTTAGAAATTGGCCTTGGAACTAGCATCGTGGGAATTGGCATTGTGGTAACTACTGTTGAAGTAACAGGCCCAGCAGTTGAGACTATTGGCTTCGTTGAAGGAATCTTTGTTTGAAAAATTTTCCCAACAGTCTTAACAGCTTCATGCGAAACCTCACCAGCTTTCGCATCACCAACCTTCTTTTCTCCCCCTTGCACCCCTGTGACAACAGGTGGGACATCTGTTGGTAGAAGACTGGAAAACTTGGACAACGGGGCCAACTGTTTATGCAAAACAACTTCGAATTGAGAAAACTTTTTTGATAAGAATTCTGGTGTAATGATCGAAGAGGAAACAAGCGTGATAGATAAGTCTTTCAACTCCTTTAACAGAGTACTAAGCTCCACAAAGCTTCGGCTATTATCCGTAGAAAGTTGAGTTACTTGTGGACTTAAGCTTTCATACATTTTGACATACTTTGTGACAGCATCACAAATAATATCCACATTTTGATTGAGAGATGCATAGTCTTGCTGAGCACTAGCAATCTCTTTGATCATATCTTCACGAAGTTCTTGAAGTTTAAAGTTGACATCTTCGCGCACTTGATTCACATCTTTAACAAACAAAACATGTCGTTCTTTAGTCAACCTTCGAAAATCTTGAACATCGCCCTGAAAATTCGAAGATTGAGATTTCATGCGTAACTCATTACACTTATCATGCTGGTCCACCTTCTCTAAAATTCTAGACTCAGAATCTCGAATCATGCCAGAAACTTTGCTAACCATCCTAGCTTCGAATGCTTTAAGCATAACATCAAGTTCCAAACTTGAGATAGATTGACTTCCCCCCATGTCAGCTTGAGACTGAATTATCGAATTCATCTTCTTATTCAGAATCTTAAACTGCTTCATCTTTATCAACATATTGTCTGGGAAAGTTTCTTCTTCATCAAACTCCATTTCTTCAAAGGTACCTCCAAATCCCCCTTCGTCAACATCAGTGTCCTCAGTAGATTGAAGTGGATTAGTGGTTTGTGATGAGAACAAAGTAGTGATGGGTTGAGCGAGAATGGTTTCAAAGGTGGGTGAATTGGTAGTGTTCGACACAGGAACAATAAAAGGAGGTAAGGAAACTAAAGTATCCTTTACAGAAGGTTCAGGAATACCTTGAGTTGTAACACAAATTTCTTTATTGGACTCTCCTTCACCCATGTTGACATTTACAACCGTATCAGATATGTGTGTAGTGATGTCTAAAGTTCGAACCTCCTCAGGAACTGACTTAGTTAACGAAACTTCGGTTGGTATGACCTCAGTCTTCTCAGGAGTAGGTGTGGATTGGAGAATAGTAGCTTCAGGAGTTTCAGGAACTTTCTCTCCTTCGGATGATTCCTCTAGAAGGACCAACTTTCTTTTCCTCAACTTCTTCGTGTAAATACGTGTAGCCACATCTTCAGCTCTTCGTTTCTTTGATGATGGAGAAATAGGAGCTGGAACCTCACGAATAAGAATTCCTTGGTGATTCAGATACAGTTTGCGAACCATAGTAGAAGAAGACTTAAACGAACCATCTAAAAGATTTCGTGATCCACTAGACTTCTTTTTAATTCTTCGAAAAATACTTGATTTTGATGGGATGGTTTCCTTTGCTTGGTCATCAGTAACAGGCTCTACTGGCTCAACCAAAACAGTCGCAACTGGTTCTTCTGGCTTCGTCTGTTTTTGTGGTGATTTCTTTTTCTTTGGCTCCTGAACATGTTTCTCAGGAGTAGTTGTTGCATCCTTCTTTGATTTGCGTGACTTCTTCGAAGGACCAGCTGCTTCTTTTGGCAACAACTTCCCAGACTCATCACCAGGATTAATTGTTTCCAAATACTCCATGAGGACCAAGTTTGTTGGGTCAACACGCTGTAACATTGCATTAGGAATCCTTGCAATGTGCGTAAAGATTTCCGCATCATCAGTAACCTCCTTCGGAAATTGATATTTCATGAATTCAGCAGTCTCTTTACCAGCAGGCACCTCAACACTCTTCTGAAATTCCTTCCATAGCTGTGTAGAGTAATCCACTGAAATATCATAGTACAAGCCAGCTACCATAGCATACACCTCCATTCGACCTTTATCTAAGCCAACACTGCGACCAGTCAAGCAGCATAGAAAGATGCCGAATAGAAAATTCCAAACAGTCGGAAGTCCAGACTTCTTGAAATCACTGATCTTAGTGAGTGGGGGTTGATGACCCATCTCATTAAACATGTGGATAACTTGTGCAGAAGAAAGATCAGTATATATTGGAGAATTAGGGATATCAAGAATCTGACAAAAAATCTTCTTGGACAATCGTATCTTCTTTTCATTCACCAGTTGAAAAGTAATAATATATATTGCTTTGTTGTAAGTAGCAGTGGATCCTGCTTGTGAAAGCCATGAAAGTTGAACAACAAAAGAATTGAACATGGCAGTAGATAGAACAGAGCTTTTCAGGGCAACCACCAACATCTTCAATTCATCTGGATAAAGAGAAACATCCTCTTCGACTTGATAGTTCGTGCCTTGAATCTTCATTATCGGTGGTGAAGTAACATCTTCAGTGTTTTGTGAGTGAACATTGAGATCAGCAGAAGTGGCCATGATTAGGGTTTGTTGAAGCTTTGAAGAACAATCAGAAATTTGCAGAGAGAATTTGGGAATTTTACGTTTGAAAGTGTAAACTGTTTAAACCCTTTGATTCCCCTTTTATATGTAACCATAGAGTTTAAATTTGAAGCGGGATTGGCATTAAAGAAAATCTGACGTGGCACCTTGAATCTCGCACCATTCGGTCTATAAAGTAGCCATGCGTCAAAAAGTAACTGTCACATCGCCTTGAAACCCAGATTGAAGACAAAACGTCTTGTCAAACTGACTGTTCGTGTGTCTCAATAGAATTGTACCCGTTAGGAACCTTCGGATGGAGGTAAGGCTCTTTCACTTTTGGGATGAAAAGCGAAGTCATTTGCCAGATGTTCGAAATCATCAGCCTGAGTTGGTATTACTCAGAACCTCAAGGATTTCGTGAGTGCAGTGTGCCAAAGATAAGATAAGAAGCAAATTAATAAAAATTTGGATTTGTGATGTCAAAAAAAAATTCGACACAAAAGCAATTAACCCCGGGCAAAAGTTACTTCGTTAATTATCAAGAGAGATAATTAACTGTTTGTGTATGTTCCCATGAATTACAATCGAATACTTATAGAGAAGTATCGAAGGGCTTATTTTGCAAGGCTTCGTGGGTTGTTTACAATTTCGTTACATATCAACCTAAACATAAGGTGAGTAATTGGAACCGAAATTACTTGGTTGACCAGTGTAGTCAGTGACAAGTATGCTTTGAATTATTTTGAAAGTGGGTTAGAAAGCAAAGGAAACTCACACGGAAATCATATTCATAAAAAAAATATGTATGCTGGATCTTGTTGGGTAACAAACATCGTGAGTTTCAATAGTTTGATCAAGACCACTCATGATAAATGAATATGATTTGGAGTTTCGAAAGTCCGGTACAGAACAAATGTTTCGTTAAAATTGGAACTTAGTTCCCCGTCAATTCCTTACAAAGTTAGAATTTTGGGTTTCACTTTCATCACGGCCTCATGATGTCAGATCATTAACATAGAGTTTTGATATGTCTAAATCTTGACGGGTTGATTCAAAGATCTCTTGGACATATGTCTTCGTGTGTGAAAGTGTAAGAAATTTGTAGATGAAAAAGATTGGTTCACGAAATCAATTGTACCTCTGTTATATTTGGACCAAACAGAAAACTCTTAACTCAGTTGAGAAGAGTAAGGTAGCTCATCTGACTAATGTGAATATAAGTTTGACTCCGGTCGACATGTTGCAGCATGCTTCTAGGGACAGTCTAACTAGTACAAAGTTGTCAAAATTATACCTTCCCACAGAAACATAAGCATGACCCTTGTAAAATTTTTCGTGAAATCTGCATCAAGGAAAGACAAAGAACAAAATAACAAAAATCTTTTTGATATTTTTGTATTTTCGAAAAGAAAGAAAATGTTTTTGTGTTTTTGTGTTTTTGTAAGTTTTTCGAAAAAGAAAACAATTAACAAAAGAAAATCTTTTTGGAATTTTGGATTTTTCGAAAATAAATTGACAAAACAAAAATAAAATCTTTTTGTGGTTTTTGATTTTTCAAAAGTAAAATGACAACAAAAATAAAATCTTTTTGTGGTTTTTGATTTTTTGAAAATAAAACTATTATACTGACGAAAATTTGAAAACTAACGAAAAAAAATTGCTAAACTAACGAAAATTTGACAAACTAGCGAAAATTTGTTAAACTGACGAAAAGTTATCAAACTAACGAAAATTTGTACCCCAAGAACCAACATCCTCAATGTAAAGAAGACGAA
Source organism: Lactuca virosa (assembly GCF_052849685.1). Classification (NCBI taxonomy): domain Eukaryota; kingdom Viridiplantae; phylum Streptophyta; class Magnoliopsida; order Asterales; family Asteraceae; genus Lactuca; species Lactuca virosa. Next base: position 250,152,785 of record NC_136434.1, read on the forward strand.
GCATGTCGAAGCGCTGAATGTGAACAGTAACCTCTGAATGGTTAATACTATCAGCCTCTGAATGAACCAAGATGGCCTCTGAATCGACACATTTGTATAACACATCTTTGTCATACATTCGATATCATTCCTGGAACTGAACTTGCTTCGAGCATTCCCAACCCTGTCAAAATTCGAACAAATGATTTTTCATCCAAAGCTTTTGAAAAAATATCAGCAAGCTGATCAGTTGTTTTTACAAAATGGACTTCAATATTGTCATCTTCGACATGATCTTTGATAAAATGATAACGAAGAGTTATATGTTTTGTTTTCGAATGTTGTACTGGATTATGACAAATGCGTATAGCACTTTGTGAATCACAGTATAATGGAACATTTTTCATATTGATGGCATAATCTTGCAACTGACTCTGGATCCAAATAATTTGTGAAGTACAAGCAGCAGCTGCAACATATTTAGCTTCACCAGTAGAAATCGAAACACACGTTTGTTTCTTTGACTGCCAACTAACCAATTTTCCATCCAGAAATTGACAACCACCACTTGTGCTTTTTCGATCCAAAGAACATCCTCCTAGATTTGCATCTGAAAATGCCTGAATGAAAAATCCTGATTTCGAAGGATACCACAATCCTAACGAAATTGTTCCCTTGAGATAACGAAAAATATTTTTCACAGCAGTTAAGTGTGGTTCTCGTGGATTTGCTTGATACCTAGCACAATTACATACAGAAAACATGATATCAGGTCTACTTGCAGTAAGATAAAGCAATGAACCTGTCATACTCCTGTATAAGGTAAGATCAACCGCAGACGTTTCTAACGAAGGTGATAGCCTTGTTTCAACCGCCATTGGTACTCTTAACTTCATGCTATTTGTCATTCCAATTTTTTCGAGCAAATTCCTTGTATATTTTTCCTGATTGATGAAAATTCATTCTCTGTTTTGATGAATGTTTAAACCCAGAAAATTATTGATTTTACCCATCTTGCTCATTTCGAATTGGCTTTTCATCAAATTTTCGAATTCACTAGACAAAGCAGGGTCAGTCGAGCCAAAAATAATATCATCGACATAAATTTGAACAAGCATTAGATGACACCCAACTTTCTTTCGAAATAATGTGGGGTCAACTGATCCTTGTTTAAATTTCAATTGTTTTAAAAAAAAACTGGTAAGAGTTGCATACCATGCTCGTGGTGCTTGTTTTAACCCATAAACTGCTTTATCTAATATATACACATGATTAGGATATTCTTTATTCACGAAACCTGGAGGTTGTTCTACATACACAGTTTCTTCCAGCTCTCCATTCAAAAATGCACACTTCACATCCATTTGATAGACATCAAAGTCTTTGTGAGCTGCATAAGCTAAGAATATTCGAACAGCCTCGAGTCTTGCGACAGGGGCAAAAGTTTTCTCATAATCTATACCTTCTTGCTGTGAATATCCTTTAACCACTAGTCGTGCTTTATTTCGTACAATATTTCCATCCTTGTCGGTTTTGTTTTTGAAAATCCATTTTAACCCGACAATGGAAACATCTTTTGGCTTTGGAATTAATCTCCAAACCTTGTTTCTCTCAAATTCAGCCAGTTCAGATTGCATTGCAACAACCCAATCAGAGTGTTCCATTGCAACCTTAACAGTCTTTGGTTCAATTTTCGAGATAAAAACATTAAACATGCAAAATTCTTGATGAGTATTCAGTACCTCATTCTTTGCATGAATTTGAGCCCTCGTCAAAACTCCATCTTGTGGATTTCCAGTGACTTGCTCTTCCGGATGATTGCTTGTCCACTTTTCCAATGGTGGATATGTTAGATCAAAGTCTAAAGGTGCATCTTCGTACATCTCTCCATTTTCGGAACCTGCAACAGAAAGATTATCATTAATGTCGTGAAACTCATCATTCTGATACTCCCCCTCAACTGGATGCTCTCCCTCGACATTTGTATTCATTCTCCCTTTCTCCCCCTCGAAAGAATGCTCGACCTCAAGTAAAGTATTCGAATCCAATTGCTCCCCCTCCACTGGATTATTTTGCATTCTTTCGCGAGATTTTGGAGAATTCGATGTAGAATTACAATCTACAATTGTTTGAGGGATTTCCAAGTCATCAATATGCTACTTAGATTCAGAGTGATGATTATCACTCGCATGAACTTCAGCATCCATAGCCCTGTCAGGAACACCAAAAATTAAAACATAATCAAAGTTAGATGAATTTGATTCTTCAGTTTCATCAGATGATTCATTAATAATTGGTTTTTGTTCAAATTGCTTTTCAACTTGTTTGACATAATAATCATCAAAAGTAAGATTGAATGTCTCTTCGACTTTTCGTGTACGCTTATTTAACACTCTGTATCAACCGAATTGTGCGAATATCCCAAAAATATGCCTTCGTCAGCCTTAGCTTGAAATTTTGAAAGGCTGTCTTTAAGATTCATTATAAAACACCTGCAACCAAAAACATGAAAGAATTTGACATTAGGTTTTCGGTTATTGATGATTTCATACTGAGTGATATTGAATCGACGATGAATGAAAGATCGATTTTGAGTGAAACATGCTGTCGAAACTGCTTCTGCCTATAGATATTGAGGAAGATTCGCATATGTCAACATAGTTCTTGCTGCTTCGCAAAGTGACCTATTTCTTCTTTCGACCACACCATTTTGCTGAGGTGTAGACCTATTATCGCTTTTGATCTTTCGAAAGTTTTCCTTTAGACTTATCTCAATTTTCTTTATAAACTCGATCATTGTTTGAGCAACCTCAGATTTTAACCTGAGAAAATACACCCAAGTAAATCGTGAAAAATCATCAACAATAACCAAAATGTATCGTTTCTTGTTGAGTGTTTCAACAGTGGATGGTCCACAAAGGTCACTATGAAGAAGTTCCAATGGTTCAACAATTTTCGAATCTATGACAATTGGATGTCCTTTGCGATGTTGTTTTCCTTGTTCACAAGTTGCACACAAAGTATCATTATCAAATTTTAGTACAGGTAAACCTCGAACAAGATCATCAACGACCAATTTATTTAAATTTCGAAAGTTTAAATGAGATAAACGTCGATGCCATAACCAAATGACATCTGAGGAGGCTTTCGAAAGTAAACACACTGAGGGTTTGCCGATGATTGGTTTGATATCAAGAGTAAACATGTCACCATGGCGTTTGGACTTAAGCAAAACTTCGTTAGTTTCAACATTCGAAATGATGCTTCCTGCTTTGTTAAACACCACTTGATTTCCAGTGCCCACAACAAGTTGTGAAACACTTATCAAGTTATGTTGAAGACCTTCTACATAAGCAACACGATTAACAGTGAACTTTCCATTCGTAACTTTGCCATATCCTTTCACTTGACACTTGTGATTATTTCCAAACTTCACAACTCCAGCATTTTCCAAACTTTGATAATCTCTTAAATTCTCCTTCCTACCAGTCATGTGACGAGAGCAACCACTATCAATGTACCATTTCTCATCATATTGTTCGTCACATAAAACCTGCAATTAATGAAAGAATTTAGGTACCCAAGGCTGTTTGGGTCCTTGGAAATTAGCTTTAAAAATAGAATGAAATGTAGAACTTTTAACCCAATCACAAACTTTAGTTTTGAAACTATCAATTAAGTCCACATCACTAGGTAAAGGAGTAGAAATATAAGTTTTCAAAGGTTTAGATTTGTCACTGACATTCGCCTTTTTGTTCTCAGTTTGTTTTCCAACTGGTTTAACTTTCGAAACTGGTTTCCATGTTTTCACAGGAACATTGGATTCTTTGGAAGAAGAACTACTATTTGAAGAATCATTCAAATATTGCTCATATGCTTCGTGAATCTGTTGTTGGGAATATTCTTCACACTTGTCGAACCCTTTGTGTATGACACTTTCGAATACTTCTTGCCAGATGGATTTGGAAAATTGGTTTTTGTGGAACAAAATCAACATTTGACTTAGGACGAAATGCCATAGCATATCGACTTCCAACATTATTTCCAACGCTTGTATTTTGAGAAAATCGATTGTAAAGCTTTTGATTTTGTGAAAATCTGTGTTGTTGATTATAAGAAAATATTTGTGTTGAGGATTGATTTTGAACACTCTTTGAGGTATTTTTGTTATCTTTGAAAAATGTTGTATTTGGAACTTTTGAAGAACTTGTTTTTGGATAAAATTCAGACTTTGTTTTGTTTGATTGAGCGGGATTTTTCTTTTGGTCTGAATACGATGCTGAATTGGAAGACTTGTTCTCAACAGATTTAGTCTGTATGTTTTCAGAAGTTTTCAATGTCAAACCATTTTGTTTCTTTCGAGACTCAACAGTTTTGCCAGAAAATTTTCTTTCGAGCTTCTTTTTTGAAATGTCATTTTCTTTTGAAAACTTTTCTATTTGATCTTTAAATTCTTTTGAATTTAATTTGACAAAACTTTCATTTTCCACACCAACTGGTTTTGAAACTTCTTTTTCAGCCTTTTGTTTTTCAACCCATTTTCGTTGAGGTTTTTGTCTTTGAAAAACATACGAATTCTTTGTTAGATTATTTTCAACAGTGCTTTGATTTGAAAAGAATCCTTCGTCTGTTGTTTTCTTGTTGTCATTTTCGACCATTTTGTTGAATTCTGGTTTAATGTTTTCAACATTTCCAGTAGTGACAAACACCTGATTTGGAAAAACAACATCATATGTACACTTGAAATTTGGATACACCACTTGATTTGTTTCCAAATAATGAGCTCCCTTTTTAGACAGAACTTTGTCGAAGTTTTCAGTGTCACCGAACACTTGATCAACAACAACACGTGGAATGATTGGTTCGTTTGAAACAGGTTTGTCAGGTTTAGATTCATTCGAAACTTGGGCTTCATCCTCATCATCACTACTATCTGTTTGACTATCTCCGACACTCACATTGTCGAAATCACAAACTTTCGAACTTGAGGGTTTGTCAGTGTCATTCTTAACCAACGATTCATTACATTTTTCTTTTCCTTTAGATTTTGATGCAACATTAATGACAGACAACTGAGAACAATCAACATCCTCAATATCACTAATTTCACTAATATTGTCAGAGTTATCTTCAATATCAGCAAAATTAGATTGAGAATTAGATGTTGAATTCTCAGTCTTTTTCAAAATTTTGATTTGTTCTAATTTCGTCAAAGTATCATTCACAATGTTAACTAATTCACTTGAATCCAGACATTCGTCAATTTTGACAATTCCATAAGCATATATATCATCATGAATTTTGTCAAACTCAACAATATTTTTCTCACAATCATACGAAATATTATCAACCTTCGCTCTCTCATATGCTAGAAAAGGTAATGATTTCCTATGTTGCTCCTTGCTAATTTCACACGAATGATACAATGCAGTTAATTTTCCATAGAGTCGTTTAGCAGAGTTACAATAAATGTTTCGTTGAGCTAATAAAAGTTTTACATCACTAGACAACGAATCTCTATCACACATAATGTTCGTGATTTGCAATTCTAAACTCTCTATTTTTATTTTCTTGGCATCTAACATCTTCTGAACTTCTACCAACTGAGAATTTGATTTCTTAGCCTCATTGCTAGCAGATATAACCAAAGCATCGAAATAAGCAACAATATCATCAAAAGCAACTAGTTCAAAATCATATGCACTTAAAGGAATATTGAAAGATTGAAGAATAGTACGTACCTTCGTAGTCATTGGAGATTTATCAGCACTTTTGGTCATGAAGCAATGACCAGTCACCTCTTCGTCAGAATCTTCCTCCAGCTTTGCATACATGGCACCATGCATAGGATTACGCATTTCTTCATCATCGGATCCGGAAGACCAGATCTGATATGTGCCCTCTTCCTCTTGTTCACCTCTAGCCACTAATGACAAATTTTTCGCCTTCGTACGCACCTCTTCCAATTTCTCCACATAACACGCTTCATCTTTCACTTTGTTCTTTCTTTCGTCCTTCTTACGAAGCATGCAATCATTTGCTAGATGATTTGCTCCGTTGCAATAATGGCAATCTACACCTGAATTTCCTTTCAACTTCTTTTCCTCATTCTTAACCTCTGTCACCTTCTCAACATTCTTTTCAAACTTCTTCTTCTCTTCTCCAGCAGTCTTGTTCATGAAACTTCCTTTTCCCTCACCTTGTTTCATCTTCGGATTAAACGGTTTCTTGAAAAACTTTTTAACTCTGTTGTTTGAATAAAATGATACTGCCTCATCATCCGAATTCATGATAAACCCCTCTTCATCATCAGGATCACCTTTTTTAACTGTTTCCTTTTCAGACACTTTAGAGACAAGAGCTAATGGACCTCCCAGACTAAGCTTCGACTTCTCTGCTATTTCATTCACTTCGTTTTCATGAGTTTTCAGTTGATTGTACAAATCATTTAGAGAAGATGTGTTGAAACTCTGTTGATTTTTAACCATCATGCTAACACTCCTCCATTCTTTGCGAAGTCCCATAACGAAGATGAGATTGAATTCCATAGCAGTCCTCGTGATACCATAACGATTGCATTTGTCGATCAACTCATTCAGCCTATCATAATAGCATTCAATCGTTTTACCATCTTTTTGCTTGAATTCCTTCAATTCAATCAAACATTGCTTCACAAAATTTATTTTTGTCTTCTCACTTCCCTGAAACTTGTCTTTGAGATTATTCCAGATATCTTTTGCAGTTGTACAACTCCTGACATAGTTGTATACAACTGGAGGTAATGCACCACGTAACTCTCTGATGCATCTTTTCTCAAGTTTCTTCAATCGATCAGTTTGATCACCAACACTTGAAGTTCCAGAAGATGATCCAATTGGTTGAACATTTGTCGGAGGATTGATATTACCAGAGATACATGACCAAAGCTCTTCATCGAGTCCATTCAAGTAATCTTGCATCCGATCAACCCATTGATCATAATATTCAGGAATAAGCATAGGAATCTTAGTTGAAGATCGTAGCAAATGAGAGAATGAAGTCATCAAGTTGAGATTGAAGTTCGCCATTGATGTACGGATGAAATTTTTTTGAGAATTTTTATGAAATCAAAGAGAATTTGAAAGCAAATCGCTGAATTGAACTGAGATCACAAACAGAACACTCGATTCAACAAATCAGTTGCAGAATCGAATCACAACCGAAGATCTAGAACGCTTTTTGACTTCAAAAGGTGCGGAAACTTTTTGAATCAGAAATTTGATTCAAAAACCTTTTGAATCAGAGTGAAAATCAGATCGCAGATTATGATTCCTGCTCTGATACCAATTGAAGAAGTGTCGAATCAAGTACGAATCAAATCAGAGTAAAACAAATGTAGTTTGAACACGAGATGTAAATATGATCTGGTTTCAGCTCTATTATGCTTTCAATTGTTACAGAGAGAAAGTAGACAAGTTCATACAAAGACTCTTATCTAACTCTAAGTAATGTCCCTATTTATAGGAAACATGAAAGTACACAAAAAATTACAAGGACTAAAACATCTAAGCTTCGTTACAAATATGCCTTGTAAAATAAACTTAAGTCTTCGACATATTACAACTGGTATTCGACCCTTACAAAGTGGTAGACGAAGATGGTGGTGTATGAAGTTCTTGCTGGAGGCGACTTCTATTAGGGTATAGGAAATGAGATTAGGATTAGGTTTAAGTTGGAATATGTAATAGACTTTACTGTTAAAGCAAAAGATTTAGATAAAAGTGAATGAGTAGATTTAGATTCGAATCTTAGGTTTGTGAGAATGTGGAGTGTGATCCACATTTAAAAAAATATATTGTCGTCAAAGTACAAAGGCCTCAATTATCCCTACCCCATATCCACTTAACCACACCCCCTAATAATTACATTTTACTTTTTCTACTAATGATTACTTAATTATTATGTTTTTTTTATTTTCTTTTAATATATACTAGTTTATTATTTTTTTATTAATCTTGTTTTTTTATTTAATTTATTTATTTACTTTTGTTTTTATGATTTAAAAATATTTTTTTTTTGACATTTTGTTTGAAGACAAGACATTATTTAATTTACAATCTTTTTAAACTTTTTAATAACGTTTTAAATCATAGTTTTTAAAAAAAATTTGCAATCTTTTTTCCAACATTTAAACTTTTTTACAAGCCTTCTTAAACTCTTTTTACAACATACCTTTTTCAAAACATTTTACGTACGTTTTAACGTTTTCAATGAAGTTCCAAACCATTTAAACTTTTTACTTTTATTTTTCAATATACTTTTGTTGTTTGTAAAAATGTTTAAAAAATGTTGCAAGTTAGTTTTAAAAGGTTACTAAAATATTATTTATTTCATTTATTAAATATATAATTTATAATACTATTTTTATAAAAGATGTGTAAATATTTTTATTCAATTTTTTTTTAAAAAAAAAAGTTAAAACACGACACAACAATAATAAAATAATATTTTAACGCAACAAATAATAAAAAAAGTTCAAATATAAAATAATATTTTGACGCAAAAAATAATAAAAAAAGTTCAAATACATTCACACTTAGTCTTTAATATGTATCAAATATGTTTCGGAAGTACGAGACCTAAGTTGATAGTATAAATCAAAATGCGGCCAATACATAGTTTGTCATGTATATGCAGACAGACTTTTATGAGCATTCCAATATGCTGTGGTAGGAGGCATTAGGTAATTTCCTTTCAAAAACACCGACATATAATGAATATCGTTTACAAGTGCCAACGTAATGGCTCGGTAGGGTTGGAACTCTTCGGGACCTCTCCAAAGAGGGAAGCATGTCGTAGATTGTTCGTGGCTTAAACAATTAACGATCACGCCAAACTTGTTGGCAATCAAGTAACCAGTCAAAGGCATATGCAACCAATGTCGCCGGAAAGGTGCAGGTGACTCAAACCAACGCAAATGGCTGGTATACCTCATTGAACTCGTCAGTAAAAACTCTATGGTATGCGTAATATTGACTCTCTAACTCTTCAAGCAATTGTTTTCGAATATAAAGCCACTGGTCTTCATTATACCCCAAACAAACAGCTACCGCTCGAAACCCACAATTTCCATCACCTTCTACATCATGTATATAGTCGATGTAATCATGAAATATATCTAGAATACCATTAATTTGGAATGGATAATGCCTTTGGAGGATTGGCTTTCTTTTTCTGTTGTTTCTTCACACTTGGTCGTCCACGCGTGTTTTTTTAATCCCTAGGTTCTCCAACATCAGTTTTATGCGGGTCATATATCTCTTCTAGCTTTCTCCTATGAAACATTTTCCCGGCTTTTGATTGTTTGTTGAAGTTTTCTTTAAATTTATTCACTACATCATCGCAATTAATATCGTTGTCTACTACAGATGTCGTATCTGAAATATCAAGTTTCCTCCAAAAGATATCTATAGAATCCAAGGGTATATCTTCACCTGCATTGAAATATAAAATAATTATTTATCTAATATTTAAAAATCTATTTGTATGTTGTAGTTGAACATACTAACCTGAAATCGAGTAGAAAGAAAGCATGCAAACACATGGTAACCCACAACTGTTACGAATTTTGCAACCACAGATTGAGGTGTCTAACATTAAATCACCCAACCTTTGGATCTCTCCTAATATTATATCTAAAGCTTGGTTTGAAACATGGCCCCACAGCAATTGGAAACACGACAAGTTGTGGTGATTGTAGCGAATAGTCAAGCTATTTTCAAAGCTTTTGTTGATCGAAGTAAGTTGTGATTGCACGGCTTGACTAATCCGTTGAACGAATTTATCAAGATTAGAATTTGAAGAGTTTAAAATTTTCTTTAACTTGGAATGTTGACGCTCGGCTCTATTGGTCGTGCTATTTCCAAAATTGAGATGTTGATCAACCCAAACAGACACAAACATTTCCTTGTACTTGTTTAACCATGTATCATCTATGTATCTCATAACACCTGTGAAGTAAAATAAATTAACAAATAAGTACATAAACAGTAATATGAAGGTTATGATTTAGAAATATAGTTAATAAACAAGCTTACGTGGATAATTTATCAACATTGATTGTAGTCGTTTGTAGTTTTCCGTGTATGCCATCAATGTTGGAGACTCAACTAGTAATCTCCATAGCATTTTAAAAGATTTACGGTCTTCATCCAATGTGATAATCTTGTTGGAAATTTTTTAAATGTTTTGCTCAATATGTCATCTACAAAGTAACCGTGCCGCATCCGGAAACACTGTTTCACATGCATTGATGAGTGCCAACTCTCGGTCTGTGATTATTACACGTGGGTGCATACACTTATCGAGTATTGACTTTACACAGTTTAACACCCAAGTATAGTTGGCCTCCTTTTCTCTATGTATAAAGGCAAAAGCTGCAGAGAATGTCTTTCGAATTGAGGTCATACCAACAATTTCTACAAGCGGCTTATTATATTTGTTCATTTTGTAAGTGTCATCTATCATCAACACATGTGGAAATGCATGTCATATCTTCCAAGACGTTGGATGGACGAACAAAAGATTCTCCAACTCATTTGGAGAATTTCTACAAGCGGCTTATTATATTTGTTCATTTTGTAAGTGGCATCTATCATCAACACATGTGGAAATGCATGCCATATCTTCCATGATGTTGGAGGGACGAACAAAAGATTCTCCAACTCATTTGAGTCGCCTCTAGTAAGCTCACACAAATAATTATTGGCGTGCAAAATGGACATCAGAACCTGCATTGGAGTTTTTCCTGCTTGCTCGCGTTTGTGAATCTTTTGTTGTACGTTATATATTGTTTGAGCTACCGACACATTATTTTTGTTTTGCGCCTTCAAGGTTGACAGAATATCACGTGGTGCCAAGTTCTTTCATGTTAGATCTTCCACCAAACGAGTCTCGTCAACAGATAACCGTCTTACATACGGATGACCCTCCATATGTTGTGCAGGTGGATGATTATGATCATCACATATTACCCTCAGCGTCCATTTATTATGTTCTTTTGAATACTTTCCTTCCAGTTCAAATTTACAATTAGTCTTTCTGGTTGCAGATGCTCTAATCATGTTAGTAGCTTTATATTCACCCCACGATCACACATAAGTATGACTTTATACACGAAGTTATTGGCATATGCCTTTGATCTTTTGTTGATAATGACATATCCTAGAGAGCGTGCTTTGTTTTGTGTCCACTCAAACAATTCCTCACGAGACTTGAACATCTAAAATTGAATTTTAGGTGTTTTAGTTTATATGAAAAATATAAACTTCATAATGTAGTAGAAGTATATAATCTGTTTGGTGGAAAATGGCGAATTCTTGATAGAAGTATCTTCATCTCGAGCAAATACGTTGATTCAATATAACTTAAGCATCTCTATATACAAAAAAAAACATCAAATAATATAATGTTTATAAAATTAAAAAAAGATATATTAACAATAGATGATTTATAATACTATTTTTATAAATTATATTTTACTAAAATAATATTTTTACATAAATTATATTAAACAATTTTTTGATAAAAAAATAGATAGTATTTTGTTAAAATAAATAAATAAATATATGTAACAACTATAAAAAAACTATTATAAAATTTAATGTTTTAAAAAACACTATTATAAACCGTAGATGTTTTAAAAAACACTATTATAAATATATGTAACAATGATAGTAATTTGTTAATGTAAAACGATTTGTTTATATAATAAACAATTGTATACAAGTCTTATACCGAGATATCAAGTTTTAAAGGGTAGAAATTGAAATATCTTCTAGAAAAGATAGGTTGTAAACGTAAAATAGGATATAAAATACTCCGGGGCTGTTTGGCTTAGCTTTTTACAAGCTAAAAGTCCTTTTAGGAAAAGATAGATTGTAAAAGATGTTTGGCAAATGCATTTTAAAAGCTACTTTTGGATTTGGATATAAGTAAAAATGAACTTTTTGGAAAAGTCAGGAAAACCTGACTTTTTGCAACTTTTCCAAAAAAGACTTTTGGCTTCTAAAAAGCTAAGCCAAACACCCCCTTACTTTTCCTTTTAACCCTAGCAAGCAATGGTTTAAGTGACAATTCAGCGATTTCCGGCGATATCATGCGATTTCCGGCGAGGTTTTTTTGAGCGTCTCTTTTTCTTCTTCTTTGTGTGACGATGATGGCAATGGTTTATGTTACGATTCAACCTCTAGATGAAAGATATGTGGCGATTCCGTTGACTTCAGCAATATCCGGTGACTTCAGGCGTTTTCCGGCGAGATTCGTTTAACTTCTCTTCCTCTCGTTCTTTGTCCCACAGTGATGGCAGTCGTTCAGGCGAGGTTTCACGCTTCAAGCAGTTTCCGGTGACGTTTCAGACTTCTCTTCCTCTCGTCCTTTTCAGTCGTTATTTTCTTTTTCACGTTCCTCCTCTCTTCTCCGGCGATGTCGGCACTGTTAATGGTGGCAGTATATCGCCGGTGGTGGTTGAAAATAATGTTTCCGGGAAGTTATTAGATTTTAACAGATTTGTTTATTATTTGTGATTATTACTTAATCATTTTTATTTTACTTGTTTATATACATGTATCGTGTATTATTGTTTGATTAACTGGAAAAATGTTCTTCAATTTACTATGTAATTGTTGGTTGCAGTCTATAAATTGTTTTAATTTACGAAAAATTGAACACACTTCACAAAGATGAAGTTGTAGTCTTCCATTAAAAAGAAAGGTTTAAATTACACAGTACGCAATCTTCCATGTAATACGTTGTCTTCTATGTAATACACTTAACAGTGTATAGTTATTGGTTAATAACTATGAATTTTTAAAAAAGCTGCAATTGAAAAAAGTTAACTACCTAAAAAATAATAATTGCTGGGGAAGGAAGATAAAATCAAAAGTATTAATAAGAGCTCCCAAGTACAAATATTGGGAAAGATGAACAAATAGTTCCATATGTCAACTTTTCTGCTGAATTTTATATTATTTATAATATAAAATTTTATTTTTACTAATTAATCTATTATAATATTAACATTAAGATAAAACCTTGATTTAAAATGGAAAAGTTAATAAACGTATCAATTATGAACATATTTTTTATAGTGCTTTTAAGTTATTTTATATAAATAAATACAATAGGTATATTATTGTATTTATTATAATAATAGAATATAATTTTTCTTAAATTTATGTTTTTGATGTATCATTCAGAGTTTTACAAGGGCGCCACATTAAATACTAAACATTATGCTTTTTTTTTTTTCTTAAGTTTATATATTCTTTGAAATACTATATATCAATTATTATTTTTTTGTCAAACAATAAATTTTTCGGACATTCGTTAAAAAAAGAATTAGTATCTAACTTTTATAAAAAAATGTTGAATCAATTTTATAAATATATATTTTTTTTATGGTTTTTTCAAAATACAATCATCTCTAATAAATGAAAATAATTTTGTCAAATGTCACTCTGTCATTAACTTGGACACATGTCATTTTTTGGTATTTTTGAATAAATATTTTTTCCATCTGTCATTTTCTCATTTTTTTTATCTTTTTCTTAATTAACATATCTTATTTACACCTCATTTAATAATTATCTTAATTGAAAATAACCAATAAATTACAATATTACAACTCATATAGTATTTAATATGTTTCTTTTTAAATCCAAATTTTAAATTTCAAATTTCAAATTTAAATAAATTTTTGTTTAAACCTTCATATTTAATTTTTTTGTTTTATCCAACTCGTATAACATACGGGTCTCACAACTAGTTCTTAATAACTTATTTTATATTATTATCCATAAAACGATTTAGGGAAACGATTTAGGGCGTCTTTGGGTCGGTTTTTTTTCATCACAAAAATGATTTTTAAGAAAAATGTTTATTACCTTATGTCTTTTAGGAAAAACGGTTTTTAAAAAATACTTGGATAAGAAAAATTGTTTTTTATGAGTAAAATGGGTTAAAAATATAGGATTTTTTAGTTTTTAGAAAGCTTTACTTTTTTCTATCCAAGAAGCTATGTTAAAAAGCATTATTAAAACAAACACTTTTTTAACTTATTAGCTTTTTTAAAAAACTAAAAAGCTAATAAACTATTTTAAAAAACTATTCCAATTCCCAAAAAACCGACTTAAAATATTGAATTTGATAAAAAGAATTTATATATTTTTGCTTTCGAAGCTTTTTAGTATCTTTTCTATAAATTTGACAATTATGTTTTATATTGTTACTTAAAATTTGAAATCCTAAGTGATAAAGTTTTATTTAAATTTAACAAAAGTTGATTAGTATAATTAAATGTAACATCCCAAATTTCGATGCCAAAAATTTCATTTTTAAATAAGTAATTCATAACATAGTTTACCAAACATTGCCAATGTCATATCACTTTTTTTTAAAAGCATAGCAGCGTGTCTGAAAAACCATAACATCGAAAGTAATAAAAATCAGAGTACAATCCCAGAAAACTCTGTGCGGAAATCATGTGTGTGATGCGCTGCTACACCGCCGGCTCCTTCCCCTTCGACGAAGAGGTACCTGAAACCACAACCAAAAACTGTAAGCACAAAGTTTAGTGAGTTCCACCATCATACCGCAGACCATATAATATCGTCGGTATCTTTCAACCGGTAACTACCATCGGTTTCTTTCAACCGGTAACTATCATCAGTATCTTTCAACCGGTATCCGTCATCGGTATCTTTCAACCGGTAACTGTCATCGGTATCTTTCAACCGGTAATTGGGGACTATTTCACCCCCTACCACTAGCATATAATAGCAAGATATAAACATACAATCAGGCATATCGGGGTACTGACCTACCCATTGGTCCTAACGACCTATGCCAGGGAAAGACTATTCCCTGTCACTACCACTAACACATCGTTCATATTACGCAATCATATCTCATGACAAAGTCACATAATCAAACCAAGATAATTATCACAAAGACAATTACCTACTAAATATCCCTGTTGGTGGGTCGGCATTGTGGCCTTAGACCCACCCCTACTGGAAGGTAACTCGCCTCGTAAGGCTGACTGCTGAAAATCTGATCGGCAGATGTCTGACTGCTGCTCCGGTGATCCTCCGGCTATAAGTCCATAAAACACTTAATCAGACACTGATAACTACTCTTTGGAAAAAATGACTATTTTACCCCTGACCAAGTCAAAGTCAAAGTCAACTTCCAGTTGATCCGACTCGCCGAGTTGGGCCGCCAACTCGTCGAGTCCCTATCCTTTCATCTGTCCTTCTTCACGCCTCTACTCGTCGAGTTTGGCAACGACTCGACGAGTTCTCCTTCTAAAACAACCCCGAATGAACCTTCATCCGACTCGCCGAGTTATATGAACAACTCGTCGAGTTCATCTCCATCCTATGAACAAGTCCTGCCCTTGACTCGCCGAGTTGTATGAACAACTCGTCGAGTTCATCTTCGAAAGTTGGGAGATTGCCTTGGACTCGCCGAGTCTGTTCATACACTCGTCGAGTCCTATGATTTCCAGGCCTATGGCTAAGTCCAATGCGTTGGGTCACTCCCCCGAACCCCTCTAAGACCACTCTAACACTCACTGGGTTCCTTCGAACCATAACAGAAAAGGGGAGTCAAGTCATGGACTCGCCGAGTCCCAAGAACGACTCGCCGAGTCGAGAATGACCAAGTCTCATTTCTCGATTTCTGTTGTACAACACTTGACCAAAAGATAGATCTAGGCTTCTAAGATCGATCTAGCACGTAAAGTTACAAACTTTACGTGCATGCATGGGACTATGAGCTCAATTGGCCCTAAATGAGACTCTTAAGATGCATGGGGCTCTCCAAGGCTCCAAAATCAGTCCCTTTCTGCCTTGTAACCCCTTAAAGACCTTGGATCTGAAGTCTTAGCCCCCAATCATGCGTGCACTCATGATTGGTCACCAAGAATGGCTCCTAAAAGCCCTAAATCACCCCAAAAAGGGATCTAAAACATGAAAGAGCAAGATATCAGCTTTATACCTCTAAAGAACTGCAGAGGGTGCACCAACTTGAACTCCTCTGGCCTCCTCTTGATTCCTCAAGCCTTTCTCTTCCTTCTTATGTTCCAAAATCACCAAAAACCACCACAAAGGCCTTAGATCTTTACACAAACGATTAGGGTTTGATATGGAGAGTTCTGAGAGCAATAGGGACGAAGGGAGGCTGAATGAGATGCTTAAATAGGGTGCAATCCCTTAGATTAGGGTTTTGTCCGAACAATGCCTACTCGTCGAGTCGGTTTTCCGACTCGTCGAGTAGGTCACTAAACTCCCGTGTCCAAAGTCGATTCTACTTGACGAGTTGGACCTTCAACTCGCCGAGTCCCAGGCCAAAATGTTATAATTACTTGAATGAAAGTACGTACCAGGAACCGGGTGCTACAAATCTCCCCCACTTATTTTAGACTTCGTCCTCGAAGTCTGCTGCTCGATCCTGAAAAAGCTCTGGGTAATGCTCCATCATCTAGTCCTCCGGCTCCCACGTCCATTCCGAGCCCTTTCGGTGCTGCCATTGCACCTTCACCAGCTCGACCCTCTTGTTCCTCAGATCCTTCGACTTCTGGTCGAGGATCGCCACAGGCCGCTAATTGTAGTTCAGGTTGTCATCCACCTGAATATCCTCCAGAGGTACCACTGTCGAGTCGTCCACCAAGCACTTCCGCAGCTGGGAGACATGAAAAGTGTTATGGATCTGACTGAGTTCCGCTGGCAGATCCAGCCTATACGCCACCTTGCCCACCCGGGCTATAACCCTGAAGGGTCCAATATACCTGGGGCCCAACTTGCCCCGCTTCCTGAATCGGATGACGCCCTTCCATGGCGACACCTTTAGGAGGACCATATCCCCGACCTGGAAGTCTAGGTCTGACCGTCGCTTGTCGGCATAGCTTTTCTGCCGACTCTGAGCAGTCTGAAGCCTGCTCCTAACCTGCTGGATCTTCTCCGTAGTCTTGAGTACCACTTCGGTACTCCCCATGACTCTTTTCCCAACCTCTCCCCAGCATATTGGGGTCCTGCACTTCCTCCCATACAACATCTCGAAAGGAGGACAGTCGATACTCGCATGATAGCTATTGTTATAGGAGAACTCTGCCAACGGGAGGTAAGTATTCCAACTACCTCCGAAGTCTAAAACACACGCCCGCAGCATATCCTCCAGAGTTTGGATGGTCCGCTCGCTCTGACCATCCGTCTGCGGGTGGAAGGCGGTGCTAAAATGCAGTTGAGTACCCAGCTCGTCATGAAACTTCTTCCAAAACCTGGAAGTGAACCGCACGTCCCTGTCTGAAATCACTGAAACTGGCACCCCGTGCCGCGCCACTACTTCCCGGATGTAGATGTCGGCCAACTTTTCGCCGAAATACTCTCCTGGATCGGAATAAAATGGGCGCTCTTGGTCAATCGATCAACGATGACCCATATCGAATCCACCCCTCGCACGGTCCTGGGAAGCTTCGTAATGAAGTCCATAGTAATATCCTCCCACTTCCACAGTGGGATATCCAACGACTGGACCTTGCCGTGAGGTCTCTGGTGCTCAGCCTTGACCTTCCTGCAGGTCAGGCACCGTTCCACAAACCATGCTACGTCCCTCTTCATACAGGGCCACCAATAATCGAGACGAAGATCCATGTACATCTTCGTCGCCCCGGGATGGATAGAAAACTTGGATTTGTGCGCCTCTGCCATCAGTACCTGGCGCACACCCCCATGATACGGGACCCACACCCTACGGTGCAGAGTCAACAATCCCTGGCTATCATAGTCAAAGGAGGAAACTTGACCCACAATTCTCTCACTCTTCCGATGTTCCTCCTTCATGGCCTCCTGCTGGGCCTCCCGAATCTGCTCCAATAACGGAGTCACAACTGTCATCCTCAGACAGATGTCCCTGATCAGCGCTGCCTTGCGGCTAAGTGCATCGGCCACGACATTGGCCTTCCCCGGGTGGTATAGGATTTCGCAATCATAATCCTTTACCACATCAAGCCACCGACGCTGCCTCATATTCAGATTTGGCTGGTCCATGAGATACCTCAGGCTCTTGTGGTCCGTGTAAATGGTACAACGAACCCCATAGAGGTAATGGCGCCAAATCTTGAGCGCGAAAACAACAGCCCCCAGCTCCAAATCATGCGTCGGGTAATTCACCTCGTGGGGCTTCAGCTGCCTCGAAGCGTAAGCTATAACATACCCCCTCTGCATCAATACCGCGCCCAAGCCTGAGATGGACGCATCGGAGTATACCACAAAGTCCTCCATGCCCTCTGGCAGGCTAAGATTGGCGCCTCGTACAATCTCTGTCTCAACGTCTCAAACGCGGCCTGCTGCTCAGGCCCCCAGCGAAAGACCACGGCTTTCCTCGTCAACCGGGTCAGGGGCACGACTATCTTGGAGAAGTCCTGAATGAACCTCCGATAGTAGCCTGCCAGTCCCAGGAAGCTCCGAATCTCAGATGGGGACCTCGGAACCTCCCATCTCATCACGGCCTCCACTTTGGCCGGATCAATCGAAATCCCGTCCTGGTTGACAAGGTGCCCAAGAAACTGCACCTCGCGCAACCAGAACTCGCACTTGGAGAACTTGGCATACAAGCTCTCCCTCCTCAACGTATCCAACACCTCTCGCAAGTGCTCCTCATGCTGCTCTCGCGTCTTGGAATAAACCAAGATGTCATCGACGAAAACTATCACGGACCGATCCAACATCGGTCTACACACGCGGTTCATGAGGTCGATGAACGCGGCAGGAGCATTGGTGAGCCCGAAGGGCATCACCACGAACTCATAGTGACCATAACGAGTCTGAAACGCAGTCTTCTGCACATCCTCCTCTCTGACCCTCATCTGATGATATCCTGAACGCAGATCAATCTTGGAGAACCAAGACGCTCCCTGTAGCTGGTCAAAGAGGCCGTCAATCCTCGGGAGTGGGTAACGGTTCTTCACCGTTACCTTATTCAGCTCCCTATAGTCTATACACATCCGATGCGACCCGTCCTTCTTTTTCACGAACAGAATCGGGGCTCCCCAGGGTGAACTGCTCGGTCTAATGAATCCCTTGTCTAACAGCTCCTGCAGCTGTGTAGACAACTCCTGCATCTCAGGAGGAGCCAACCGATACTGTGCCTTGGCTATCGGAGCCGCACTAGGGACTAGGTCGATCCTGAACTCTACCTGCCTCTCCGGAGGTATCCCAGGCAACTCCTCGGGGAATACGTCCGCAAACTCTCGTACCACTGGCACATCGTCCACCTTCGCCTTACCCGCCTCCCGGGTATCCATAACATAGGCGACAAATCCTGCACAACCCTGCTGAAGGTAGCGCCTAGCTCTAGCTGTTGAACATAAGGCTGGTCCTCGCTGTGGCTTCTCGCCCTGAATCACCAGCTCTCCCCCACTTGGGGTCCTAATCCTCACCAACTGCTACGCGCAGTCAATCACTGCCCCATTGGGGGTTAGCCAATCCATACCGATAATAACCTTGTTCCCCCGCAAAGGTATAGGAACCAAGTCCACCAGGTAACGCTCCTCAAACAATCTCAAAACACAGTCCCTGAAGACCTCTGATGCTCGCACTGACCGGTCGTTCGCGATCTCGACCTCTAGAGGGCAATCCAACATGCTCGAGGACTCAGGAAACTTCTTACTAAGCGCAAGAGAGACAAACGATCGGGTATCACCCGAATCAAACAACACCTGAACTGGGATACCGTTCACATGGAACGATCCTAAACAGAGCATACATATATCATATCAAAATCATAGCGACATAACATAAAAGAGCTAAGAGAACAAAAAAAATCATACCCGTCACCACATCGGGTGCAACGCGTGCCTCCTCGGCTGTCAACTGAAATACTCGGCTCCGCACCACTGAAGCCTCTACCTTGGCCCTCCGGCCATCTTCAACCCGTGTAGTCACCGGAATCGGAGCCACTTCCGGCGCCGCTGCTGCTGTCGTCAATCTGGGGCAGTTGGCCTTTTTATGGCCCCTCTGATTGCAATGAAAGCAAATCAGGTATGATGTCTGAACCGCAGGAGCAGGGGCAGTATAATCCCTGCCAAAATGCCCAGTCTTGCCGCACTTATAGCAACCGGAACCCGACCCAGTGCGGCAAACTCCCTCATGTGACCGACCGCACTTTCCACATCGGTCCCGCCCCTGTTGGCCCTTCGACCTCGCGTCGAATCCCTTGGATTTCTTCCTCGAAACCCCTGCAACCTGCGCAGTCTCTGACTTCCTCTTCCTGAGGTGCTCTAGATCAATCTCCCTCTCTCGCGCCCTGGCAATCATGGACTCTAGGGTCGGACAGGCTGAATAGCTGACATGCTCTCGGATATCATCCCTCAACATATCATGATAGCGGGTCTTCCGCATCTACTCATCCCCCGCATACTGGGGTACCAAAAATGCTCTCTCTCGGAACTTGGCGGTGATCTCCGCCACAGTCTCCGTAGTCTGTCTCATATCCAAAAACTTCATGGCCAGCTGCTGAAGCTCCACAGCTGGTGCAAACTCAGCCCTGAATCTGGTCATGAAATCTGACCAAGTCATAGCCTCGACGACTGGGGCTCCCAACGAATCACCAACCAACTCCCACCAATCTCTGGCTCGATCCCTCAAACAACCTGCAGCAAAACGGACCTTCGACCCTTCCGGGAAGAAGCTCGTCAACTGCGCAGACTCGATGTCTGCGATCCATCTCCTGGCAGCAATGGGGTCCTTCACCCCATGAAAGTCCGGCACGCCACTCCCTCTAAAGTCCTTGAAGGACAGCGTGCGCGTACCCGACTGACTGGACGCCGCATCCCTCCTGAATGCCTGGAGGCAATCCTCCATCAACTCAATAATCCCTTCCTTGATCGACCCGAAGATGATAGGGGTCGACTCAAGGATACCGCTAGTGATCTCAGACGCGATGAACTCGCGTAACCCGTCATCAACCTGCTCGGATCCCGCGCCCGAGCCTGACCCTGATCCTGACCCAGATCCTGCTCCATGTCGTGTAATCGCCATACTGAAAATAAACACATAAACGTCAGGATCATACATACCTCCGAGAGGTCTCACACACTCTCTAAGTTTCCTAGTTCCATCTCGGCCCTCCTTGACTCGAGTACGGATCCTCTGCTTTCAGTAGTACGGGCCCATACTACCTTCCACATCTATCCGTACTTTCCTCAAGGATTGCTTCAACTTCACCAAGTCCCTTTACCGATACCCTTTCCTACTAATCTCGTCCTAGGCTTTCCTAGGGCACTCCCCGTCCTACTCTCCGCCATCAGCTGCACTAGGAGTCCCTACTTCCCTTCCCTAACTAGCTTGCGAATACTGTTACATATCCGCTCACTAGTTGGTTAAAGTTAGCCAGGACCCCTTAAGCACAAAGCAAGCAGCATTCGTGCATCGAGTAACCACATCAGGCATAACCTAATCAGGCTATCCTACTGCTGACTAAACAGTCCTAGCATACAGCTCATACAACAGGCATTCAAGGCATCCTCTAGATCCTTAGCCCTACTCTAGCATGCAGTTCTCAGAATCATATATCAGGCATACAAGGCATCCTTCTAGATCCCTAGCCCTAATCTAGCATGTAGTTCTCAGAATCAAGAATCATACACATAACATAACAAGTATGGGTATCTTGGGGAAAACTTACTTGAGCTCGGCCGGTCGCACGCATCACACACCTTGTATGTTCTCAAAATTCCTCAACTTAAAATTTTAGAAACTGTTTTCCTTAAAAAAAAATCTTTTAGTCCCTTGGTTTGAGTCCAGACACCCTCGAGAGTGTGTCCGAATCCCTCAAACCAGGGCTCTGATACCAACTTGTAACATCCCAAATTTCGAGGCCAAAAATTTCATTTTTAAATAAGTAATTCATAACATAGTTTACCAAACATTGCCAATGTCATATCACTAACCATAGCAGCGTGTCTAAAAAACCATAACATCGAAAGTAATAAAAATCAGAGTACAATCCCAGAAAACTCCGTGCGGAAATCATGTGTGTGATGCGCTGCTACACCGCCGGCTCCTTCCCCTTCGACGAAAAGGTACCTAAAACCACAACCGAAAATTATAAGCACAAAGCTTAGTGAGTTCCCCCATCATACCGCATAGTATATAATATCGTCGGTATCTTTCAACCGGTAACTACCATCGGTTTCTTTCAACCGGTAACTATCATCGGTATCTTTCAACCGGTATCCGCCATCGGTATCTTTCAACCGGTAACTGTCATCGGTATCTTTCAACCGGTAACTACCATCGGTATCTTTCAACTGGTAACTGGGGACTATTTCACCCCTACCACTAGCATACAATAGCAAGATATAAAGATACAATCAGGCATATCGGGGTACTGACCTACCCATTGGTCCTAACGACCTATGCCAGGGAAAGACTATTCCCTGTCACTACCACTAACACAAAATTCATATTACGCAATCATATCTCATGACCAAGTCACATAATCAAACCAAGATAATTATCACAAAGACAATTACCTACTAAATATCCCTGTTGGTGGGTCGGCATTGTGGCCTTAGACCCACCCCTACTGGAAGGTAACTCACCTCGCAAGGCTGACTACTGAAAAGTTGATCGACAGATGTCTGACTGCTGCTCCGGTGATCCTCCGGCTATAAGTCCATAAAACACTTAATCAGACTATGATAACTACTCTTTGGGAAAAATGACTATTTTACCCCTGACCAAGTCAAAGTCAAAGTCAACTTCCAGTTGACCCGACTCGCCGAGTTGGGCCGCCAACTCTTCGAGTCCATATCCTTTCATCTGTCCTTCTTCACGCCTCTACTCGTCGAGTTTGGCAACGACTCGACGAGTTCTCCTTCTAAAACAACCCCGAATGAACCTTCATCCGACTCGCCGAGTTGTATGAACAACTCGTCGAGTTCATCTCCATCCTATAAACAAGTCCTGCCCTTGACTCGCCGAGTTGTATGAACAACTCGTCGAGTTCATCTTCGAAAGTTGGGAGATTGCCTTGGACTCGCCGAGTCTGTTCATACACTCGTCGAGTCCTATGATTTCCAGGTCTATGGCTAAGTCCAATGCGTTGGGTCACTCCCCCGAACCCCTCTAAGACCACTCTAACACTCACTGGGTTCCTTCGAACCATAACAGAAAAGGGGAGTCAAGTCATGGACTCGCCGAGTACCAAGAACGACTCGCCGAGTCGAGAATGACCAAGTCTCATTTCTCGATTTCTGTTGTACAACACTTGACCAAAAGATAGATCTAGGCTTCTAAGATCGATCTAGCACGTAAAGTTACAAACTTTACGTGCATGCATGGGACTATGAGCTCAAATGGCCCTAAATGAGACTCTTAAGATGCATGGGGCTCTCCAAGGCTCCAAAATCAGTCCCTTTCTGCCTTGTAACCCTTTAAAGACCTTGGATCTGAAGTCTTAGCCCCCAATCATGCTTGCACTCATGATTGGTCACCAAGAATGGCTCCTAAAAGCCCTAAATGACCCCAAAAGGGATCTAAAACATGAAAGAGCAAGATATCAACTTTATACCTCTAAAGAACTGCAGAGGGTGCACCAACTTGAACTCCTCTGGCCTCCTCTTGATTCCTCAAGCCTTTCTCTTCCTTCTTATGTTCCAAAATCACCAAAAACCACCACAAAGGCCTTAGATCTTTACACAAACGATTAGGGTTTGATATGGAGAGTTCTGAGAGCAATAGGGACGAAGGGAGGCTGAATGAGATGCTTAAATAGGGTGCAATCCCTTAGATTAGGGTTTTGTCCGAACAACGCCTTCTCGTCGAGTCGGTTTGCCGACTCGTCGAGTAGGTCACTAAACTCCCGTGTCCAAAGTCGATTCTACTCGACGAGTTGGACCTTCAACTCGCCGAGTCCCAGGCCAAAATGTTATAATTACTTGAATGAAAGTACGTACCAGGAACCGGGTGCTACATTAAATGAGTATGACTTAAATTAAACACAAGAAAAGACCAAATCGACAAAAAAAACCTTTACGAAAAAAGAACAACAGAGACCGCTGATATAAATGAAAAGCAAGCTATTCGTCGTCCGTGAAAAAAAAAACCTAATTGCCGGAATGAAACTATTCATCATCTGTTGCATCGTGCAAGTAAAACTAATTTTAGAAATTAAACTATTCCCAGAAAGAAAAAGTCTACGAAAAGAAAACTAATGTATGGAAGAAATTATTTGCCACCGTTCGATCGCATGGATACAAAACGCAATAGAATGAAAAAAAAGAAGAAAAACAAATTGTAATTTAATTTTTAACTTTTCACATGTTTATATATAGTCTCGCAAAAAAAGTAACATTATTTTAAATGTAGTTCAATAATTTTATATTTAATATAAGATAATTTTACATTTTCAATTCGAAATGAAACAAATAAAATGAAAATTTATCATTTTAACATTATTCGTTAAATGAAACTAATCGTCGTCCGCTGCCAGATAAAGAGTAATAGACGAAAATTACTATTTGCAGCCCGTCTACGGACAACTGATCGCCGAAAGGAAAAAAATGCTGGAATGAAACAAATCAATAGGAAACATTTTGACGACCACCGAAATGACACTAACTTTCACTCGAAAACTAATCGCCAGAATGAAACAAATCGCCGCATCGCACAGGTACGCTACTAATATATATATATATATATATATATATATATATATATATATATATATATATATATATATATATATATATATATATATATAGAGCTAGGTTCAAATGTTTTAATTAAGTATTGTGTTATTGTATGCATAAATGTGGGCCAATCAAAATTAAATAAAAAATTAAATAATTAAATAAATAAATAAAGGTAATTTAGTAATTTGCTTAATAAATTCGAAAAATAATCCCTATAATCATGGTATCTCTCCAGTTTAAATCTCGTTCTCCTCTTTATCTAAAAACTGATTCTGAAAACCTTAGAACAAATCGACATCAGCGACCTTTCATCGTCTTCTTCATAGATCGGGAGAGGGAAGAATTAAGCAATCAAGCATCGAACAGAGGTGGTATTGGGATCTTCCGTCGGGATTGTTCGGGAAATCTGCTTCAAGCCTAGTATGAAGATGAGTTCAATTCCAATCCCCCCTCGTTTGTGTAAATCACTGAATTTTCCAAAACCCTAGAATTTTACAACCAAGGCCATCTTCTCTTTGTTGATCTGCTCACTGTTTCGACCTGCCATCTCTCTCGCTCGGCTCTTTGATCTGCCCTCTCGCTCTCCTCCTCATAGCATCAGGTAAACAACACCTCTTTTCTTTAGCTCCTCCTTTCGTAAACTGTCTGTTCGGACACTCTAGATTGTATTTTTGGAGCCATGGAATTATTCGGGGTTAATCTGGGTAATTATTTGTTTGGTGATGGTGAGTTATGCGTCTTTAAGTCTTGCCCACACTCTTAATTTTCACTCACAAAACACACTACTCAATTACAGAGCTAGAAGACAAGTACAGACAAAAACACACATTCTGTATCAAGTGATGAGGGTACTATTCATGTTTTCAGCATCACATCTGTCGATAATCCAGTCCTCATTACCAGTTCATCTCGTGCTCTCATTAAAGGTACACAGTACACACAGTCGCATTGGTTTTTAATTAAAAATCAACCATTGTTCTCGAATCTTTGACAAAAAGACATACTATAGTTTCATGAATATGTCATTAAATTATGTTGCAGGAGTTATCCCCAAGTATTTTAGCTTTGTGTGGTCGTTGGCTCAGTTCCGATTGGTTGAAGGCTCTCAGTATATTGTTGCATTTGGTCATCAAAAGAACACAGTGGTGATTCTTGGCTTAGATGGAAGGTATTAAAGTTTCTTGACAGATTTATATTCATTCTGGAATGATGATTACTCTGTTTTTGATGGATTAAAATTGTTGTAATTGTGCAGTTTCTATAGATGCCAATTTGACCCAAAAGCTGGAGGGGAGATGACTCAACTGGAATATCACAACTTTGTGAAGCCTGATGACTCTTTCTAAATTTGCTTAACAACATATGAACATATGTCTTTTCATGGTATGTTTGTTGCTCTGTTACACTTTTGCTGATGCTTGTGAAGGAATGGGTATATATAATTTTGTAAATGCCAATGTATATGTAATGTAAAAATTGTCAACTTGCTAAATGATAACTTTTGAAGATGTTCGCAAAGAAATCAGAAACTGAAACTGTGGATCCCACACAATTAAGTCAAATTGATTTGTGTACAGAATCACCCCGACGATCCAGATTCCGAATCTTGGAATCATCTTATTCATTTATGCAGATGATTCAATGGATAATATTGGTGAGATTCCAATTATATTGGAATGGAATGACGAATTCCAATTCTGTTGGAATCACAGAAGTTGATGCTTGAAGAACGGACCATATTATTCTTTTAGAATGTATTAGTCGTTGTTAGATTTTGATGTTTTCTTCCCCGTTTTGATTGTTTTTTTAGTTTTATTCTTTAACAAGAAATGTAATTCTTAACAATTATTACTCGTATTCTATAAGAAATAATGTATTTTTTGTTTTTATTCTTCAATTGATTGTTCAAGATTTTGTTATTCTACAAGAAGTTGTTATTCTTCAAGAAGTTTTTAAAGTCATCATCAAGAAATAGGTTCAAGAATATTTTTATTATTTATGGTTCAAGAATATTTTTTTTGAATATACTCATAAACATATTCTGGCAGAATGTCCGAATTAAAAGAATTATAATTCGTAAAATCAGATTTTTAAAATTAATAGAATCTATGATCCCTTAAAAAAATGCAATTTTCCTTCATTAAATCTATATTAATTGACTAAATTACCCTTGTAATTAATTAAGATGATTTTTTCAATTATATTTAATTCAATAATATATATTAATCACTTTCTTAAAATAAGTAAATTTGATTGGCCCACATTTATGCATACAATAACACAATAATTACTTTAAACAAAATAACCTAAGCCTATATATATATATATATATATATATATATATATATATATATATATATATATACTTTACATAATTTATACATTTATGATTAACATAAAAAAAATTACACAATTAAATTTAAACATACTATTAATCAAATATGATTGTACTAAACACATTTTCTTTATATAGGTATAAAATGGTATTTGTTCCATTCACAGCAGTTGACCACTACAAGAAATTAGTTACTGTTGGCGTTGGGTTGCTGAGTAGAGAGATAGTTGAGTCCTATGAATGGCTACTTAAAGCTTTTCTTAGAGCTCATGAAGGGAAAACACCAAAAATTGTTCTAACTGATCAAGATCCAGCAATAAAACAAGCAGTGGAATCTGTCTTACCAAATTCAAGACACAGATTATGCATGTGGCACATAATGAAAAAACTACAAACAAAGGTATAATAAAAATAAAACTAAAATATAAGTCATATATGATAACTCATATATGATTTATAAAAAAAAAACTATGTAATCATATATGATTTATTTATAAAAAAACTATGTAATCATATATGATAAACAATATCTACTTATAACTGTAAAATATAACTAATAGTATAATATAATATAAATTCATATATGATTAATCATATATGATTAAGTATTCTAATAATATGAATTATCAGGTATCATACTGTATAATCATATATGATTAGGCATATATGTTTGTACATTATAATAAATAATTAATCATACATTACAGTACATAATCATATATGATATATCCAAATAAGTATATAAATTATACTTATATAAGTAAAATTGTTCATTCATAGGTTACTGGCGATTTATTTAAAAACAAGGACTTCAAGAAAAGATTTAACAAGCTTTTTTGGAACATGCATATCAAACCTGATGAATTTGAGAAGAAGTGGGAGTTGATTATTAATGAATTCAATCTGGAAGATAAAAGACAGGTCAACGATATGTTCGAATTACGTGACAAATGGATACCTGCATACTTCAGTGACACTAGAATGTCTGGATTGATGAAAACCACTTCAAGATCAGAAAGCATGAATTCATTCTTCAATACTTACTCACAATCTAGAAATTTACTTTTACATTTCATGATGAACTATGACACTGCAATTCAAAAACAAAGAAATACACAAAAGGAGCTTGATCATGAAACAAAGAAGGCTGTATATAAATTAATTTCACCGCGACCGATAGAAAAACATGTTGCAAAAGTTTATACAAGTATATTGTTTTATGAAGTATAGAAAGAAATCTACAAAGGTTCCTGGTACTGCCATTACAAACATGTTGGAACAGAAAACGGATGGGAGTTATACAAAGTGGAACAACTAGACAAAAACAACGATTTAAAAACAGAATTGGAGGTAATATATTATTGGTCTAAATTTTGATGAATCAAAACGTAATATACAACAATTATGATTATGAAACAATATATACAACTATATTTATATTAAGAGAAAAAACACTTAATGCTTTAATTCTATTTTGAACAGGTAGAAGAAAAACTTCCAGCAAATGATGTAAAATGTACTTGTGAACACTTCAACCGCTTTGGGACTTTGTGCAGACATGCATTCAACATACTCATGAAACATGGAATTAAGGAAATACCTGAACAGTACATTGATAATTGTTAGAGAAAGGATGTGATATCAAGGCATTATCACTTTGGTAGGCATGTATATGATACACGAGACAGTGAAATTAATAGATCTGTCAATCAAGCATACTACAACTTTGAAGCATGTTTGGAATACGTAAGAAAAAAATAAAGACAAAATGGATTTGTTTGTTAAGAAAACAGAAAGCATGCTGAAGGAATACTAGAACGATGCTACAAATTATTTGCAGAAAAATAGGACAGATGTTGAAGAGGTAGGAAAGCTTATAGACATTTCTATTCCAAAAGACATTGACATCAATGTTCCAAATGTTCAAAGAAATAAAGGAAGTGGAAAGAAAAATAGAATTCAAAGTGCAACAAAAATAACATATAAAAATTCAAACAAGCAAACAAGAAGATGCTCAGCATGTGGAGAAAGGGCTTGCGTACATGCCCAATCAAACTTGCAGCAGAACAATCATCAAAAGCAACGTAGATAATTACTAGTTTAATCAGTAATGAATAAGTCAAGATTTTTTGCTAAATAATATACTTTTTGTTTGATGCATTTTACTCTTTTTACAATACATAATTTACTATGATTTTGTTTATTGAATTCTATCTACTTTGATAATTCTTTCTTTGATTTTATTAGTAGTGCAACAAATCAGTTTTCTTAAAATTTTTCTCTCTTAAACCTTCTTCTATCTAACTTTATGTCTTTTATGATTACAAAAGTATATAATCACTTATGAACATATGAAGTGGTATTACATAATCATTTTTGATTATACAAATAGAAATAATTAGGTAATCTGTTAACTGTTATTCAATACATGTAATCATTCATGATTACATATAAACTGTTATTCAATATATCTAATCATTTATGATTACATATAAATAACATCTAAGTTCTACTACAAATCTCACTACATATAACCATATACAACAACATTGCTCATAACAAATATAAAACAACATTGTTCATAAAAAAATACAAACATAACCATATTCATCTAGAAAAGCAACTTCTAATCACCCATCATAGAATAACATCAAACATGATAAAATATTCAATAACAGATAATTTTACAAGCCTCAAATATCACGTTCCCCATTTTCCAAGATTCTTGTTCTTCATATTCATAGCTAGATTTTCATACAGATTGTAGCTGACTCCAAGAACACTTACACCATTACTTATAAAGATTATCTCCATTGAACATACAAAATCTTTACTACATATCTGATGTAGAGAAATGTTGTTCATTAAAAAGAAATCTTCTTTAAATGAACAACATTCCTCTACTTCAAAGACATCTAGTAAAGATCTGATATGTTTAATGAAGATAAACTTTTTAAGTAATGGTGGAAGTGGCCTTCTCGGAGTCAAATACAATATCTATGAAAATCTGGCTATAAATAAAAGAACAAGAATCTTGAAAAAAAATGGGGAACATGTTATTAGATACAGTAAAATTAGTTCTTTTTGACTTATAGAGTCCATAATTTACCTGAAATGAGATGGAAGTTGTTTACATCATAAATAAGTAATGGTGATATATTAAAAAATTGAATTAAAAATTGAAGAAATTAATATACAAAACTAAACATTGGAGAAGTATAACCACTCATCTTTGACCAAATCTAAGGGGTAACACGAGGCTACCCACTTGATAAAAACAGATTCACAGCTCAATGAAAAAACTTATTTGTTTTGATTTATAAAGTCAAGATTCTTCACTACAAACACTACAAAACAAAAATAAAATCTAAAAAAGATAAGATTCTGCATGGTGATGTATTCAATGCAGTCAAGATAAGCTCACTTATCACGAAAAAATACATTAAATTATAATGTGGTGTTCAACATATGTAATCGTTTATGATTACAAAAACAGAGAGAAAAAATTAATTGATACAATCACTAATGATTACATATAAACAACTTATAATCGATACAAAAACATAATTACATATAAAAATATAACATAATCACTTATGATTAACATTCAATAACATAATTCATCGAAACAAACTTACATAATAAAATCCATCAAACTACATATAAACTTGTTTTCCATCACCATAAAAACAAACATTCTTTAGAATATCCATATCATAAACACAACATAAACCAACATAAACAAACTTGTTCTTAAAACATCATCCACAAATCTTTGGATCAACATTTTTTATACTTATACACAGCTTTCAACACATCATCACGCTTCGTATTAATCTCAAAAGTTTAAATTGTTGTTGCATATTTCACTCTCAACTTCTCCATAATTTTTTCTTGAGAAGGACCTTTTTTTGGAGGACCACATTTCCATTTAGAACATTTTTCTCCAAAATAACTCTCCATATGTCTCATAGCAAAAACACCACAATCCATTTTGTTGTAAATTGTCCTCCATGACATTATCAATCTTACTAGTGTAAGATTTTTATCAACCATTTCATTTGCTTTAACATGATTGATCTCTTTTAGATTATTCAAAAAAAACTTTTTCTAAAAATCATATATGATTTGAACTCAGAAAAATATAAGTACAATAATTATAAACATATCATATATGATTTCAAATCTAAATATTAAATAAACTTACAAGAGGTTTAAAAAACGCACCATACTTATCATCGAAATCAGCATCATCTGCACCATTGTCAATAACCTCAAAAGCAGGTTTCTTTAGATTGATAACAATAAGATATATGTGCTTTTGCCTCACAACAGGGAAAAATACCTTACATCAACATGTATAATATTAGAAAGAAAACATTAATATATATATATATATATATATATATATATATATATATATATATATATATATATATATATATATATATACCATATCAAGATCCTTCAAAACCTTCAAGTCTTTATCACATGAAAGACTGAGAGACGAGTTGTCCTTGAAAACTTTATTGTAACATTCCGTTTAAAATAGAGTAATTAAATAATAAACCCGGAACCCCAAGATGTAAATTTATATTTTATATTTTTCTTAGTAGCCCTAAAATCCATAATATTTAGCGGGGTATTGGTTTTGGGGAGCCAAATGATATAAGTTGGAGTTTCGGGGGTTAAAGTGTAATTCCGGGATTTATTTTGTAAAGATTTTCAGAAGTCAGAGAGTGTTTGGTATCATTTGGACTTAATATGAAAGGATTTATGGAAGCAGGGGCTAAAGAGTAAATTCTAGACTTAAGTTGAAAATAATTTGTAAATGAGGGGCTATTTGGTTACATTTGGACTCAATTGGAAAGAAAACGGAGAAGGAGGGACCAAATGTGGCATTATGGAATGATGTTTATGGGGTTTGGGTATTTCACCCGTCACCCTCATCCAACCCTAACCCTAAACACTACACCGGCCGCCACCCTCACTACTCTCATCCTCAGCCGCCGCTTGCATCACCAAGAGTCGATTGCCACCTTTTTCCGCCTGCTACCCCGCTGTTGAGGTAGCAAACCACTGGAGAAGCACCAGAACATCCAGCGCTGTGTTACTCTAAGCTGCCAACGAAGCTGTGAACCACAAGGTGACCGACGAACCACTGCTGCCGGCGAAATCATCCATCGATGTCGCTTCGCTGCCGACGAAGGCAATATATGTGAGTTGACATCGTGCTTGTCGGGGAAGAAGAGGCAGAAAGAAGAACCACGACGTCGTTTCCGTTGTTCCGCCGTCGGAGACTGTGCGCCTTCTTCATCTCTCTGTTCTTGCTGTCGATGCGCTGTCCCACTACCGACGTAAGCGCCGCTGTTGCAGCCATCTCAGGCCGCTGCCGTTGCCATGCGCCACTAGGTGGGTGGTTAGGTTAATCAATCGAGAAATTTGTGTGTGTGGTCGTTTGTTGGCTGGAAACTCAGAAGACAACCACCATGGTCGCCAGCTATGGTAGCTGCCGCCTACTGCCGCCACCAGCCACCGAGAGAGGTGGTTGTGTGTGTGTGAAATGGTGTTATGTGCACGTCTATTTTAGTTGAAGTGGTGTTTGGATGTTGCTTGGCCGAATTTCACGAGAAAAGCCACCACCACCACCGTGAGGTACCACCGTCGGCCACCACAAGGGTGGATGTGTGTGTATCTTATTGTGTGTGTGTGTGTGTTTATTTTGGGATATTGTGTTGTATAATTGTAATTAGTGACTATAATAATAATGGAAATTCATAACCACCACCGTGAGGTGGTGGCTGCCGTCGGGTGTCGCCGTCGACCACCACCGCCCGAGGTGGCAGTGGGTGGTGCTCGACCTAATGAAACCCTAATTGTCCAAAGGAACCCCTAGTTGACCTAATGAAACATTAATTAACCTAAAAATCTAACCATTGGACTAATTGGGTTGTGATTGGGTTGGAAACCCTAATTAGGGATTAGAAAACCCTAATTGTGGATTTGTTGGTTTGGAATTATCGGGACCCGCGTTTTGGGCCATTGGAATTGAATCATGAATTACACCCGAACACACCGTATGATTTACCTAGTAGAATGATGGACTTAATGGATTAAGTCCTTAATGGGTTAAGTAAGAACACTAAACCCTAATTGTCATTTTATAAGAAAACCCTAATTTTGCTTGGGCCTTAAGTTAGGCCTTTCTATATTGGGTTTTGGTGATTGGGCTATTGATGGGCTATCCAAGAACAAGTATATGGACTAGAATATTTAGATGGGCTTTAGGGTAAGGCCCATGTGAGGGTTTGGGCCCACTTTGGAAAATTGGGCCATAGATGGGCCATAATTGGGCCTTGATGATTATGAGATATTGGACCATGGGAATGCCAAGTGTTTGGACTAGAATATTTGGATGGGCTTTAGGGTAAGGCCTATGAGGGTTTGGGCCCAATTTGGAAAATTGGGCCATAGATGGGCCATAATTGGGCCTTGATGAATATGAGATATTGATGTTGGATTAGGTGACTAAGCCCATAACTATAATTGGTATGTACTTGAACCGAGAGTAGCACGGTCCATTTGGGTTGCCTTTACCAGAACAATCTGATAGGATGGATATTTGAAAAAGAGGTTATTTATGATTTATTAATATATTATAAGTATAATATATTAATTGTCAAATAATATTATTTAATTATTATCGATGAAGAATTAATTTGGAATTAATATAGTGATCAGAAGAGACTAATTAAATTAACGGGGACTGATTATGTAAATCAGTGATATATATATATATATATATATATATATATATATATATATATATATATATATATATATATATATATATTGTTTGGGCTATTGATCCATGTTGGGCTAAGTTTATGTAAGTATCCATTAAGAGTTAGCCCACATGAGATATGGATCATAACCTAAGTGTATGGATTAGGGTTTACCCATGACTCTTGGAATCCTACACTATATAAATGTCACCCCTTAGCCAAAATCGGTTGACCCTAATGAGTTCTAAGAGGACCCTAGCCGATTTTGGTGGTGCTTAACCTCTCTCTCAAAGTCCTCCTTTGTTCATGGTGTTTGTGAACCATTTGAGGCATCACACTTGAGGTGCTAAGCTCTTGAAAGGCCAACAACTACAAGCTACAAATAAGAGGTATTACTCTAACTAGTTTCATGATTCATGTACCAAATTTGTATGCTAGATAGGTTTTATGCTTTGGAAATTTTATTGCATGTATAACTTGAGAAAACTTAGATCCAAAGCTATTAAGATTATATGTGCACCATAGGAGTGTTATAGTACTTAAAACCCAACAGTGGTATCAGAGCTATGTTTGTTTTCTGTTTTATTTGATGCTTGGTTATTTTTCAAAGCTAAAAAAATTGATTTTTTGGCATCTGACTGATGAACTCGCCGAGTCCATGAACTGACTCGACGAGTTCACTCACTAAAAGGGCAACTCGACGAGTCCAGTTCATGCACTCGTCAAGTAGAGCGTTCTGTGTGCATAATTTCGGGTTTTTGGCCTATATTGGATTAGTATCACTACCACAAACTGTTTTGTATCATAAAATCTGTTTTTTCTGATATGGTATTGATTATACTCTTCCAACGAAAAGATAATTGTCAAAGTTTTAAGATAATTGTTGGTTATATGATAAACAAAGTTACTTGTAAATTGTTGATTTGATATTATCTTGCTATATGAGTTTAGTTAGATCAATCATTAGTTATATGATAATTTTATTTGTTGAAATTGATCTAAATGTTTTTAATGAATTCCATAACTTGTCCTCAAGTTATGGAACATGAAAAGTCTCATCCATTAAAATAACATTAAACTCATAAGTTATGGAATCCAAAAGGTTTTGAAGAGTTTCAAAACTTGTCCTCAAGTTTTGGAATTCGGGAACCGAAATGAACCGAACGCTCGGTCTATTTCGGCTCCATAATTTTCGGGAACCGAAATGAACCGAACGCTCGGTCTATTTCGGTTCTGGAATTTTAAGGAACCAAAATGAACCGATCGCTCGGCTTATTTCGCTTCATTCTTTTAAGATAAGGCTTCAGTTGTACATTTTGTTTATTATTTTAAATTTTTTTTAAAAGAGTGTTTTGTGCTACTTTATTTTTCTCTTTCTGTTTTTATTACTTTTCAGAAAACTTCAAAAATCCAAAAATATTTTCTTTTTCTGTTTTATTTTTTTTTGTTTGGTTTGTTTGTTTGTTTTGTTTGTGTGGTGTGTTTGTTTGCTTGTTCTTTTAATTAGGTCACAAGTATACCAGTACAACATAATTTGGAGCTAAGGCAGGTAAGATCATTTCCATCTGAACTAGTTAAGGGTCCCTAGAAGCATGCTGCTGCATGTTGACCAAAGCCTCTATGACTTAGAGCAAGGCCTTAATGATTCGATCTCTACCTATCGTTTCTTCCCAATCAGGCTGTTAAAATCAACTCAAGTCAAGAGCTACCTTACTCATCTCAAATGAGTTAAGAGTTTTTCTGCTTAGTCATGTCTTTATAGCAGAAGGTACTTTCGGTTCTTTAGCCACCCTCCTTATATTCTCCATCAACTTTCGGTTCACCATTGTAACCCTTGAGACTCTCGGTCTTTACCACTGAGGTTTATGGTTGCATAAAATATGTGTTCGTGATCTTAGATACGTACACCACGTGCTGAGTGAAACCCATAATCCAACACCAACAATGAATTGATGGTGAATTATTATATTCAAGATCTTACTGGTTACCTAATGAAATCTCATTTTTATTTTTGAGTGATCTTTTATGAAATTGTCTAACACCAAGGCTTTTCTTCCCAAAAAAATCCAGTTTATTTTTTGTTTTTGAGATTTTCATCACTTGTATAGTCACTAAATCTTATATCCCACCTACTTGTTCAACAGACCACATCGGTCTCACAAGTACTTCTTCCGACGTTCGGTCTTATGTCAAGAATCGATGTTCAGTTGAAGATAAACCACCCTAAGCCTATAAATTAAAAAGAAGCCTTTCAATGTTTCTCTACAAACACTTGATCGTTATTTCTCGGGAACCCACACAAGCACTTCAAGTCTCTCTTGACTTTGAAGGAAGCGATTCTTGCCCGGAATCACCTGCTTTCTGTCTTCTAATAGACATCACTCACATCCAATACACTTTTTGCTTTATTTCTTTCTCTTTTGTCACCCTATTGCACGCAAACTTTTATTTTCCAACATTCTGGTTGCTGTTGGTTCAATTTTTGTTTATCTTTTGGAGCAACAGGGGTTATCCTAAATCTTGGAGCGAAGCTGAATTTCAAACGAGGAATTGAGGATAAGATTTTAAGCGCGTGAATTTGAACGGTTACTAAAACCACGCGTGCTGACGTATACCTCGGAGAAACCAACCTGTCACATCGCGCTTTTTCAGGCGACGTTTCAGTGATCTCATTATTATGATGACGATTCTTTCTCTCTCTTGGCAACGGTATATAAAGGGGTTCTAATTACGTTTGTCTCTTTCACCTGTAACAAACTCTCTATATCTACACGGCGATTTACAACTGTTCATATTCTTCCTTCAATCAACAATAGAGACTTCTTCATCGGCTCATGATCAAACTGCTTCGTCCACATTGCTTTCGATCAAGCCAAATCAGAACATGATTATTGAACTCAATCATTTTCTGTACGATTTGTATATGCTACAGGTGGTTGAGTGTTTGAAGTATTCACCATTGGTTCTAGCCCTAAAACAGGTGGAAGTCGTCCCTATGTCACTCCTATAACAGGTTTACTCTACTGCCTCATATGACAAGAACAAGGAGAGAATCTACTTCCAAATCCATTCTCATAAGGCTTCTATTTCAAAAGTCAAATTATGTTCCCAGTTGCAACTTGCTGTAGATTCGTCTGTAATCTCGCCAGACTTCATCACCACTACCCAACCGTTCTCGATTCTTTACGAGATGGGCTATACTGACGTGCTTACCACGGTTACGAAGGTTAAGAAGTCTTGCTTACCACCGCAATGGAATGGATTGCTAACTCTCCTCATCAAGAGTTTGGCGGAGAGGAGTGGTGGATCTGATGGCACCAGCAAGGGTTTTCGGACCCTTCTATACGGTCTTTACAATGGTATCAATCTCGACTATGGGTCGATTATCTGGTCCCAAGTGGTGTAAAGCCTCAACACATCTATGAGGCATTCAGAAATTTCGTGTGGTCGATTCTGGACTCTCATTACATGAAGGGCGATTAATTCTTTGGATATTCCGGTAATGAAGGATGCCCTAGTCACGTCTATTGCTACGTTTCACACCAAGAAAATCATAATTTCCGATCCTAAAAGGTTCCCTCACAATGGCTCTATACCAAAGACAATGTACAGGTGTGTCACAGCCGAGAGTAAAGTCATGACTGATTATCGCAAACTTCCTCCCAAGGAACCGAGAGTCTTATCTCCCGAACAGCGGGCTGCCTTGGATGTTGTGGACAAGCCTAGGAACCGAGGGAAACGGGCTACTTCCAAGAAAGAAACAACAGAGGATGATAAATCTAAGTCTGCCAAGTCCAAGAAGCGAAAGTCTGAGAAAGGGGATTCTTCTAAACCAAAGAAGATTAAGAAGATGGCGAAGAGGTCCAAGAGTCCCACTCCTCCCAGTTCAGAACATGATGAGGAGGATGAAGAAGAGGAAATTCATCATGAATCACCGAGAGGTAACACTCCTCCCCGATCCCCCACTACAACCGAACCTCTTCATGACAGATTTCCAACACCACCTCCATCACCGAAACAGACAGTTCCAGTTTCGGTTGCTCCTGTTCCCCCACCTACCACATCTCAAACAACAACTTCTTTACCACCACCAGTTTCTTCTATTTGTATTTCTACAACTCCCTTACCACCTCCTATAATTTCCCAATCCACTTCCACTACAATCCCTGAACCGACAGTAAGAGTCAACGTATCTGATACGGGGGCGACTACTGAAACAGAACCTCCAGTTACTTCCAACCCACTTTCACCCTCACCCTCAACCGATTCCGGTGCCACTCTCGGTGGTGCTAATGATGAGTTTGATTCTACATACTACAGTCCCTATAGGCTTCCTACCGATGAGGATGATGAAGCTCCAGCCACGAGACAACAATTACTGCGTATTGATGAGAAACTGGATAAATTGCTTGATGATAACAAGTCCTACAGTAGTGTTGTGCTCAAAGCCTTTTTGGACACTGCTCTTGAGCAATACACTGACTCCATTGAAAAATCCATAAAGGCTGTTAATGACTCTTCTTATTCTTGCAAAAAGGCCACTGCCGATGTTGCATAAATTGTTCATAGTACTCAGATCTTTCTTGAGTCACTAAAAGGGCATGCTGATACCAATGCCGCCAAGGTGAATGCTTCTGTGGATTCATTATCCAAGTCCCTTCAAGAAGAGCAACAAAGCTTGAGGCTATTCATTCTTCCATCCAAGCAGAGAATACTTCAATTATCAGTTCTGTGAATTCTCAGCTTGCATCTCTTCACGCTGATTTAGCAACAGAAAGTGCTCTGAAGGAAGATCTTGCCCGACAAGCATCCACAATTGAAGTCCAGAAGGTCAAGCTCGCTTAAGCTGAAAAGGAAATTTCTTTGTTGAAGACTGAACGAGCTGTTTTTCGAAGCTGTGCTGGAGATGTCAAGGATATGCTGACCAACATCTTATGGACCTTACTGAATTAATTAAAGTGATTAATTAACTTAAAAATTAATTAAATAGTTTTAATTTTGAATAGTTTTAATTTTGAATTTTTAATAACCTAGATGCTTTGAATAGTTCAATTACACCTTATGGACCTTACTGAATTAATTAAAGTGATTAATTAAAAGAGAAATTTAATAAATCCATAATAACATGGTTTAAGATTAATTAAATTAAGAGTATAATTTATTAATAGATTAAACCACCAAGTATTTTAAATGTGTAAAATACACCTTTATACTATTTAAAATTAAAAGTTTAATATATATTATATATGTATAAGTAAAAGGCCAGTCTTACCGTTAGTAGGTCTCATTGACAAAGTCGGTCTATAAGGGGGGTATAAGGTTACTGCCTATAAAATGGTGGTTTAATGGGTGTCCACTCTTACCCACCGTTTCCTTGACTGGTGGAGGGTCGTTATCCGAACGGGTAGGATAGGACGTTAATTCTCATTAAAAGTATAATGAAATACCAAGTAACTAAATACTCTCATAAATTCCCAATCATAGTTACTTATGAAAAATGTGAATTTGATGTTAACCATGAAATTGCACATTGCACCTTATGAGTTGTTTGTGGAGCGTGTGTGGTTAACCGACACACTAATCTGGGACTAATGAAGGATGACAATGGGTAGATCGATGTTAATCATGGATCAATGGAGCATGTGTGGTTAACCGGCACATTGATTAGGTGATTTGTAACATTAAGTGTACCAATCTAATTTGCATGGTTATTCACACCTTGTTTGTGATTGTCGACATCTCAGTCACAAACTTGAAGGGCATAATCGAGATTTAAACATGCCATTGAAAAGTTCAATGAATCTCAAAGAATCCAGGAATTTCAATTCATTTAAAACCTAAAATTCATTTTCATTTTTCATGGTGGAAATTGGTAAATCGTCAGTTACGTACCTTCAAATATTTTACAATTGGATTACAACATCCCTCTTCCGAATTGTAGAATATTGTGTTTGGTCCTAGCCTTAATATTTCATGTTGGGTGTTATATTAAGGGCTTAAATCAACTAACTTGAATTTCTCCCATTATAGATGTCTAGGTCAGACAACTATGGTCTTCCCGAATCTTATGGGAAAAGCTTTCCACATGAAGATGTTATTCCACAATATCATACTTCACTTCCTCCACCTCCTCCAATAATTCTTCCTAACCTACAAGTTCAAAGACTTGATAAGTTAAAGGTCACTCAAACCCTATTGGCTAGCAAACACCAAGATGGAAGGTCTGTGTGTGCATATGTGTTGGAGATGAATTCACACATTGACAGGCTGGTAATGTTAGGAGTCGTTGTGTCGAGTAAGTTAGCTGTTGACTAGGTTCTATAATCACTTCCTGAGTCATATGGTGAGTTCATTAAAGATTACTATATGACAGACCGCGGCATGTCCCTTGTCGATGTTACATATTTGCTAAATGCTGCTGAATCAGCAATGATTTGACGCACTGGTAATGCAAATTTGATTGGAAGATCAACTTCCCAAAGTTCCATTGACATTGACAATGGAAATATTGGAAGTCCAGAAAATATTTCTCTTTCCAAGGTAAAGGGAAAGGCTAAGTCTGAGATTATCTCGTGTACCATTCCAAAAGAGTTTTTTTGTTTCTATCGCCAAGAGAATGGGCATTGGTTGCGAAGCTGCCCTGACTACCTGAGAGATCTAAGAGATGGTAAAGTCAAAATGTATGGCTCTACTTCAGGTAAGTTTACTATCTAACTCCTTTAAGTTCCTATTTGGAGATTCTTAATACATGATGTAATGTATTTACATTTTGATGTTTTGTAGGATCAAAGGAAGCTTAAAGGAAGAGGATCAAAGGAAGCTTAAAGGAAGAGTATGTTGAGTCTGGTCGCAAATAGATGGATTTCGATCGCATGGTTCGATCATCAGATTTTTGAGCTGCTACTTAAGAGTTATGATAGATTGTTTAGAAATATGTAGTAACATAGTTTTCATTTGTAATTGCATTGTAAGGAAAAGTTTTCCGTATATTATAAATAAAGTGTAGAAACAATGTTCAATTAGGATCGATAGATTCTATGCAGGAAAACAATTAAGAACGTAATTATGAACACAAGAATGGATTTAAAGATGTCGTATGATTAATGCTTTAACACCTCAGAAGAGCTCGATTAAGAACTTCGACTGTAGAGGTGCTTAGGGTTACAAAACTATGATAATTATTAAGAAGCTTTTTTAATGCATACATGCATGCACTATATATAGTCTAACCCTACTTGATAATCACGGATGGACAGGCCCAATCCGGATACAAAACACAAGCCCATGACGCAACACAATAAGACTCAACAATCTCCCCCTTTGCGTCAATGGAGCCGAAAGCTCACTTCGGTTGAGCTGCAGAAGACTTCTTGATTGTTTTGAACACCTTCGGTATGATGGCCAATAGATGATAATGAAACATAATGTACCACCGAAGCATGTCCGTGAAGTTCTTATTATCTGCTTCTGAGTTCTGCTTGCACCGATTGATGATATTGATAATGTGCTCCAAGCAGTCTGTTGAAAACAGATGTTTATAAACAAGAGCGAACAGAAAACGATTGGCTTCGCCTTTTGTAAACATCACAGTAAGATGTGTAGAATCGATTTGGCCTATCTTCATTTTGTTCACATCTCCTGGTTTCGGTGTTGGCTTGACAGTTGGTTTCTTGTTCATTATTTTCGCTATCTCCTGATCCATAGGAGCAACTTCATGGATGTAGGAGGCCAACATCCTCTTCAAGTGATCCAGTATCGGCTCATATTCTTTCGGATTAGTGAGCAGAATGTTAAACAATAGGATCCAGTCATGAGGATTTAAATTCGGAAGGTCTGCCAGGGAAATAATCGACATCGAGTTTGCTGATCCTCGTGTGATTTTGAAATTAACGTTTATGAATTTCCCAGCAGGCGAAGGTTTGAGTACCTTGACAGTAACTATCTTCTGTGCGCTCCATGTCAAGTACTGCGGTTGACCATACTTCAGATAAAAGTCGATAAGCTCACGATCAACTTTTGGATGAGGGAAAGGAACATCAACAGTCGAATCGAAACAATGAAAGGTGAATGCCTTTCGTGTTATTGGCATGTCGAACTGTGAGTCCTTAGAATTGTCACAATCAAACGAAGCGACAGGTTCCAACCAGTAAACACTTGGAAACTCTATAGCCTGATTGATAAGTGTCTCTTTTGTCCACAGGGGAAACAAGGCCTTCTTGCTATTTAAGGCTTCTTCTTCTTCCTTGTTCCTCCTTTCCCTTTCCTCAGCTTCCTTCGCAACTTTTAAAGTTTCATCCAACTCTCTGTCCCTCTTCTTTCTTTTAAGAGCCTCAGCAATAGTCTCTTCAACATCGTGTTATTGGCATGTCGAACTGTGAGTCCTTAGAATTGTCACAATCAAACGAAGCGACAGGTTCCAACCAGTAAACACTTGGAAACTCTATAGCCTGATTGATAAGTGTCTCTTTTGTCCACAGGGGAAACAAGGCCTTCTTGCAATTTAAGGCTTCTTCTTCTTCCTTGTTCCTCCTTTCCCTTTCCTCAGCTTCCTTTGCAACTTTTAAAGTTTCATCCAACTCTCTGTCCCACATCTTTCTTTTAAGAGCCTCAGCAATAGTCTCTTCAACATCGTCATCACTGTCATCATCAATCACCTTCTGCTTGGCTTGAGAACCAGAACCTGAAGCTTCATTACCCTTCGGTTCGGTTGTAACCTTGACTTTCGGTTGAGCAGATTCGGTTTCAGTTTTCACAGGAACCTTCGGTTGAGCACCTTCTCCCCCTTGTTTTGGAGGTATGAATCTCTCCGAAACACCCTTCATCTCGTGTAACAATGCAAGGGTAGGAAGAAGTTTTGTAGTTAGATGATTCCTTATGGTTAAAGTAAGGATAGGATCATGAGCACCAAGAATGTTGGTCAGCATATCCTTGACATCTCCAGCACAGCTTCGAAAAACAGCTCGTTCAGTCTTCAACAAAGAAATTTCCTTTTCAGCTTGAGCGAGCTTGACCTTCTGGACTTCAATTGTGGATGCTTGTCGGGCAAGATCTTCCTTCAGAGCACTTTCTGTTGCTAAATCAGCGTGAAGAGATGCAAGCTGAGAATTCACATAACTGATAATTAAAGTATTCTCTGCTTGGATGGAAGAATGAATAGCCTCAAGCTTTGTTTGCTCTTCTTGAAGGGACTTGGATAAGGAATCCACAGAAGCATTCACCTTGGCGGCATTGGTATCAGCATGCCCTTTTAGTGACTCAAGAAAGATCTGAGTACTATGAACAATTTATGCAACATCGGCAGTGGCCTTTTTGCAAGAAGAAGAAGAGTCATTAACAGCCTTTGTGGATTTTTCAATGGAGTCAGTGTATTGCTCAAGAGCAGTGTCCAAAAAGGCTTTGAGCACAACACCACTGTAGGACTTGTTATCATCAAGCAATTTATCCAGTTTCTCATCAATACGCAGTAATTGTTGTCTCGTGGCTGGAGCTTCATCATCCTCATCGGTAGGAAGCCTATAGGGACTGTAGTATGTAGAATCAAACTCATCATTAGCACCACCGAGAGTGGCACCGGAATCGGTTGAGGGTGAGGGTGAAAGTGGGTTGGAAGTAACTGGAGGTTCTGTTTCAGTAGTCGCCCCCGTATCAGATACGTTGACTCTTACTGTCGGTTCAGGGATTGTAGTGGAAGTGGATTGGGAAATTATAGGAGGTGGTAAGGGAGTTGTAGAAATACAAATAAAAGAAACTGGTGGTGGTAAAGAAGTTGTTGTTTGAGATGTGGTAGGTGGGGGAACAGGAGCAACTGAAACTGGAACTGTCTGTTTCGGTGATGGAGGTGGTGTTGGAAATCTGTCATGAAGAGGTTCGGTTGTAGTGGGGGATCAGGGAGGAGTGTTACCTCTCGGTGATTCATGATGAATTTCCTCTTCTTCATCCTCCTCATCATGTTCTGAACTGGGAGGAGTGGGACTCTTGGACCTCTTCGCCATCTTCTTAATCTTCTTTGGTTTAGAAGAATCCCCTTTCTCAGACTTTCGCTTCTTGGACTTGGTAGACTTAGATTTATCATCCTCTGTTGTTTCTTTCTTGGAAGTAGCCCGTTTCCCTCGGTTCCCAGGCTTGTCCACAACATCCAAGGCAGCCCGCTGTTCGGGAGATAAGACTCTCGGTTCCTTGGGAGGAAGTTTGCGATAATCAGTCATGACTTTACTCTCGGCTGTGACACACCTGTA
The DNA here is from genome assembly GCF_052849685.1 of Lactuca virosa. Taxonomy (NCBI): domain Eukaryota; kingdom Viridiplantae; phylum Streptophyta; class Magnoliopsida; order Asterales; family Asteraceae; genus Lactuca; species Lactuca virosa. The sequence goes on from NC_136434.1 coordinate 250,196,855, forward strand.
CATTGTCTTTGGTATAGAGCCATTGTGAGGGAACCTTTTAGGATCGGAAATTATGATTTTCTTGGTGTGAAACGTAGCAATAGACGCGACTAGGATATCCTTCATTACCGGAATATCCAAAGAATTAATCGCCCTTTATGTAATGAGAGTCCAGAATCGACCACAAGAAATTTCTGAATGCCTCGTAGATGTGTTGAGGCTTTGCACCACTTGGGACCAGATAATCGACCCATAGTCGAGATTGATACCATTGTAAAGACCGTATAGAAGGGTCAGAAAACCCTTGCTGGTGCCATCAGATCCACCACTCCTCTCCGCCAAACTCTTGATGAGGAGAGTTAGCAATCCATTCCATTGGGGTGGTAAGCAAGACTTCTTAACCTTCGTAACCGTGGTAAGTACGTCAGTATAGCCCATCTCGTAAAGAATCGAGAACGGTTGGGTAGTGGTGATGAAGTCTGGCGAGATTACAGACGAATCTACAGCAAGTTGCAACTGGGAACATAATTTGACTTTTGAAATAGAAGCCTTATGAGAATGGATTTGGAAGTAGATTCTCTCCTTGTTCTTGTCATATGAGGCCGTAGAGTAAACCTGTTATAGGAGTAACATAGGGACGACTTCCACTTGTTTTAGGGCTAGAACCAGTGGTGAATACTTCAAACACTCAACCACCTGTAGCATATACAAATCGTACAGAAAAGGATTGAGTTCAATAATCATGTTCTGATTTGGCTTGATCGAAAGCAATGTGGACGAAGCAGTTTGATCATGAGCCGATGAAGAAGTCTCTATTGTTGATTGAAGGAAGAATATGAACAGTTGTAAATCGCCGTGTAGATATAGAGAGTTTGTTACATGTGAAAGAGACAAACGTAATTAGAACCCCTTTATATACCGTTGCCAAGAGAGAGAAAGAATCGTCATCATAATAATGAGATCACTGAAACGTCGCCTGAAAAAGCGCGATGTGACAGGTTGGTTTCTCCCAGGTATACGTCAGCACGCGTGGTTTTAGTAACCGTTCAAATTCACGCGCTTAAAATCTTATCCTCAATCCGTCGTTTGAAATTCAGCTTCGCTCCAAGATTTAGGATAACCCCTGTTGCTCCAAAAGATAAACAAAAATTGAACCAACAGCAACCAGAATGTTGGAAAATAAAAGTTTTCGTGCAATAGGGTGACAAAAGAGAAATAAATAAAGCAAAATGTGTATTGGATGTGAGTGATGTCTATTAGAAGACAGAAAGCAGGTGATTCCGGGCAAGAATCGCTTCCTTCAAAGTCAAGAGAGACTTGAAGTGCTTGTGTGGGTTCCCGAGAAATAACGATCAAGTGTTTGTAGAGAAACATTGAAAGGCTTCTTTTTAATTTATAGGCTTAGGGTGGCTTATCTTCAACTGAACATCGATTCTTGACATAAGACCGAACGTCGGAAGAAGTACTTGTGAGACCGATGTGGTCTATTGAACAAGTAGGTGGGATATAAGATTTAGTGACTATACAAGTGATGAAAATCTCAAAAACAAAATATAAACTGGCTTTTTTTTGGGAAGAAAAGCCTTGGTGTTAGACAATTTCATAAAAGATCACTCAAAAATAAAAATGAGATTTCATTAGGTAACCAGTAAGATCTTGAATATAATAATTCACCGTCAATTCATTGTTGGTGTTGGATTATGGGTTTCACTCAGCACGTGGTGTACGTATCTAAGATCACGAACACATATTTTATGCAACCATAAACCTCAGTGGTAAAGACCGAGAGTCTCAAGGGTTACAATGGTGAACCGAAAGTTGATGGAGAATATAAGGAGGGTGGCTAAAGAACCGAAAGTACCTTCTGCTATAAAGACATGACTAAGCAGAAAAACTCTTAACTCATTTGAGATGAGTAAGGTAGCTCTTGACTTGAGTTGATTTTAACAGCCTGATTGGGAAGAAACGATAGGTAGAGATCGAATCATTAAGGCCTTGCTCTAAGTCATAGAGGCTTTGGTCAACATGCAGCAGCATGCTTCTAGGGACCCTTAACTAGTTCAGATGGAAATGATCTTACCTGCCTTAGCTCCAATTTATGTTGTACTGGTATACTTGTGACCTAATTAAAAGAACAAGCAAACAAACACACCACACAAACAAAACAAACAAACAAACCAAACAAAAAAAAATAATAAAAACAGAAAAAGAAAATATTTTTGGATTTTTGAAGTTTTCTGAAAAGTAATAAAAACAGAAAGAGAAAAATAAAGTAGCACAAAACACTCTTTTAAAAAAAATTTAAAATAATAAACAAAATGTACAACCGAAGCCTTATCTTAAAAGAATGAAGCGAAATAAGCCGAGCGATCGGTTCATTTCGGTTCCTTAAAATTCCAGAGCCGAAATAGACCGAGCGTTCGGTTCATTTCGGTTCCCGAAAATTATGGAGCCGAAATAAACCGAGCGTTCGGTTCATTTCGGTTCCCGAAAAATCTGGAACCGAAATAGACCGAGCGTTCGCTCTATTTCGCTTGTCTAATTTTTAGTAAGAGATTTGAGGATTCGGTACCGACTCTGCTTCCATCATTCCCAAACCTTGTAAAATTTTATTGAAACTCGCTTCAGGTAAGGCTTTAGTGAATATGTCACCAGTTGATCAGAGGACCAAACGAAATGTACTTCAACGTTCCCATCTTCTATGTGGTCCTTGATGAAATGATATCTAAGTGCAATATGCTTAGTCTTAGAGTGTTGCACTGGATTGTGACAAATCCTTATTGCACTTTCTGAGTCACAATAGAGAGGAATCTTCTTCATACTCAGCCCATAATCTCTTAGTTGACTTTGAATCCATATTACTTGAGAGGTATAAGATGCTGCAGCTATATACTCAGCTTCGGCTGTTGAAAGTGACACACAGGTTTGCTTCTTGGACTGCCAGCTAACAAGTTTACCGTCAAGAAATTGGCATCCACCTGTAGTGCTCTTTCGGTCTAGACCACATCCTCCAAGATCAGCATCAGAAAAAGCTTGAATGAAGAATCCAGATCTAGCAGGGTACCAGAGACCGAGAGATGAGGTTCGCTTTAGGTAACGGAAAATATTTTTCACTGCTACCATGTGAGGTTCTCTTGGATTAGCTTGAAACCTGGCACAATAACAAACAGAAAACATATTGTCCGGTCTACTAGCTGTTAGATACATAAGGGACCCTATCATTTGTCGATATAGTGTTATGTCAACAGCAGGTTTTTCCAGAGAAGGTGTTAACTTAGTTCCAAATTCCATAGGAACCTTCACTTTCGAATCTCCCGTCATACCGAATTTCGTCAGCAAGTTCTTTGTGTAGGCATCCTGGTTGATAAAGATACCTTCTGGTCCCTGTCTAATATTCAAACCAAGGAAAAAATTAATTGGACCCATTGCGCTCATTTCAAATTTAGTCTCCATCAACTTCCTGAATTCAACTGTCAAGCTAGGATTCATGGAGCCGAAGATGATATCATCGACATAAATTTGAACTATCATTAGATGTTCGCCTTCTTTCTTTCGGAAGAAGGTTGGGTCAACTGAACCTTGCTTAAATTTCGACATTTTCAGAAAGCGAGTTAAAGTTTCATACCAGGCCCTCGGTGCTTGATTTAAACCATATACAACTTTATCCAACACATAGCAATGATCAGGGTATTTCTCATTCACGAACCCGGGAGGTTGCTCAACATACATTGTTTCTTCTAGTTCTCCATTCAAGAAAGCGCATTTTACATCCATTTGGAAAACCTCGAAGTTTTTATGAGCAACATATGCCAGAAAGATTCTAACTGATTCCAACCTAGGTACTGGAGCGAAAGTTTCCTCATAATCTATCCCTTCCTCTTGGCAATATCCTTTAACTACCAACCGGGCCTTGTTTCTAATAACGTTCCCCTCTTTGTCCAATTTATTCCTGAAGACCCATTTCAAGCCAACCACTGAAGCATCCTTTGGTGTGGGAATCAGCCTCCAAACTCGATTTCGTTCGAACTCATGAAGCTCATCTTGCATTGCTTGTACCCAGTCAGAACGATCAAGTGCAGTATTAATTGTTTTCGGTTCGACTTTGGAGATAAACGAATTAAACATACAGAATTCAACTTTAGAGAATAATGCAGTTTGTTTCGCTTTCAATTGAGAACGAGTGAGAACTTTCTCAGATGATTCACCAATGATTTGTGCTTTGGGATGATCCTTGGTCCATTTTACTAATGGAGGATAATTTGGGTCATAGGCTGGATCCAACTCTGCATTTTCTTCCTCTTCAAGTTCTGATTGATCACCTTCGTCAGTTGTATTCTCTTTCTCCCCCTCGACTGGCGAAGTGTAATCTGTGTAAGGGCCAGAGTTGTCATCCTTTGTGGACGTCGGATTCTCCCCCTCGATTGGACTATTATTGGGTGGGTTTGGAGCTGTATGCTCCCCCTCGCCTGGACCTTTATGAGTTGGGGATGGAATAGGATTCTCCCCCTCGAAAGACATTTCGGTTGTCTTTGGTGCTGATGAACTCTCCCCCTTAAACATTGAGCTGTTGTTTGGATAGTCAGTGGAGGGTTGACCACCTATCGGTTTAGGAGGTTCACTTTCCATTTCTTTGGCAGCTTCATCTATGATCTTTTTGAGATTGTCAATTTTGTTGTCTGCTGCTTTCGCCTCTGAGTGTGCTGCTTTCTCTGGTTCATCAAATAACCGAATGTACTCATCAAACAAGTTGGATATTGGAACCGAGACTTGTCCTGATTCAGGAAATATTTCACCTAAGGCACTTTCACTCCTTTGAACTTTCTTCATGTAGTTATCATCAAAGGTTACATAATATGTTTCTTCAATTCGTTTGGAGCGTTTGTTCAAAACTATGTATGCTTTTGAAGTGAGTAAATAACCAAGAAAAATTCCCTCATCTGCTTTGACGTCAAACTTGTTTCGGTTCTCCTTTGAATTAAAGATGAAACACCTTGAACCGAACACGTGAAAAAATTTGATGTTGGGCTTTCGATTGTTTAGGATCTCATATGGAGTGATTAAGAATCTTTTGTTGAGCAAAGATCGATTATGAGTGTAGCACGCGGTTGCAACTGCATCAGCCCAAAAGTATAGTGGAAGAGAGGCGAAGCTGAGCATAGTTCTGGCTGCTTCACATAAAGAACGGTTTCGTCTTTCAACAATCCCATTCTGTTGTGGAGTATAAGGGGCTGAAAAGTTGTGAGATATCCCCTTGTCTGCCAGAAAATCCTCAAAATCTTTATTCTTGAATTCCAACCCATTGTCGCTTCTGATATTCCTCACTGTCTTTCATAGCTGTACTTCCACTTGCTTGATGAACGTCTTCAGCTTGGGAGTTGCATCTGATTTCTGTTTAAGAAAGAAAACCCAGGTGAAGCGAGAAAAATCATCTACTATGACAAGAATGAACTTACTACCACCAAAGCTTTCGATAGCCGAAGGTCCACATAAGTCAATGTGCAGAAGTTCAATAGCTTCAACTATCTTTGTATTGATTCGTGTAGGATGGCTCTTTCTGCTTTGTTTTCCCATCTCACACGCTGCACACAGATGTTCCTTGTCAAACTTGAGAAGAGGAAGGCCTCGAACATGATCACCAAGCACCAACTTATTAATATCTTTGAAGTTCAGGTGCGATAAGCGTTGATGCCACAACTAACTTTCATCAGTGTTCGCCTTTGATAGTAGACATATTGCTGGTTTTCCTCGAATTGGGTTGAGATTTAAAGGATACATCTCTCCCTTGCGTTCATACTTCAACATAACCTTTTTGGATTGCTTCTCAATTATTTCTGAGCCCTCATCATCAAATGAAACCTTCAGACCTGTTCCCACAACTAATTGTGACACACTGATGAGGTTATGTTGCAATCCTTCCACATACGCCACTTTTCGAATCGAGAAATCTCCGTTGGTTATCATTCCATATCCTTTGATTATGCCATATGAGTTATTGCCATACTTCACACATCCACCATCCTTTAGGGACCGAAACTCCCTCAGCTCTTCCTTCCTTCATGTCATGTGACGCGAGCAGCCACTGTCTATATACCATTCGTCATCGAACTGCTCGTCACTAATTACCTGCAAGTTCAAGCAGATTTAGGAACCCAAAGTTTCTTGGGTCCAGGTGAGTCTTTCACAGAAAAAGGAATTGCAGTAGAAATATCAACCAAATATGTTATTTTTACTAGAGTGGATTGATCTTTTCTTTTGATGGTATACACCTTGATTTTAGTTTTATCTTGTTTCAATTTTGGTGTATTAGTTGGTGTATTGTTAGATGGTTTTGAAATTTTCTTTTGAATCCTAGGGTTAGCTGACTTTTTCTTATTATGGAACTCAGAATTTGATTCGAGCTTTCCCTTTCCTTTGATGTCCTTCACTGAATTTGTTTTGCTTCGTGAGTTGGAAGGACCGAAACTAGACTTGGGACCGAAACTTGACTTTCGGTTCTGAGTGCCGGTGTAGGGACCGAAAGTATACATTTGGTTGTCAGCCTTGACGTTTGGACCGAAACTAGACGTTCGGTTCTGCGTGCTAGTTTTGGAACCGAAAGTATATTTTCGATTCTGAGATTTGGAATAGTAGGAATTTGGACTGAAATTTTCTTTTCCTTTTAGTTTTTCCTTTCCTTTATCAATTGATTCTTTCTTTGGATGAACGTAGTTGGGATTTTGAGATTGCCAATGGCATTTTCGCTCATTCAGATTCTTCATGTATCTTTGATTTCTTAGGCGTTTCTGTTCAGCTAACTCCTTTTGTGTTTTGTGGATATTGAAGCTAGCCTTAGGCTTCTCCTTTTGAGTTTCGGTTGTCTTAGTTGGAACAATCGGTTCTTTCATTGATTCTTCAGGGATTTCTTTAGTTCCACTTGTGCTTGGTTTATCGAAACTCGAGGGTTTGTTGATGGGTTCAGCAACGTATCTTCCTTTAACCCTCCGTGAAGTTTGCTCAGATAAGCCTACGGTTTCGTCCGCGTTGTCAATAGGGGCTGACCAGAAGTAATCGTCACACCCTTCAACATTGTCTTTGTCGACCAAGATTTTTAACTTTGCCGTTTGTTTTGCAGTGACCCCAGTAACTGCATAGACCTGATTCGGCACAGTTTGAACCTTTTGATAAACCATAGCTTTTTCTTTGAGTTTCTGTGGCTTTTCTGTTGACAGGCGAGCGAATTCAACCGAATTTTCAGATATGAGGGGTTTCTCATTTTCGGTTTCGCTCTTCATAAACTCAGAGCAATCAACTACGTCTTCCACTGAGATTTCGCTCATCTCACTCTCCTCATCAAATTCAGACGTATTATCTAAGTTCATTTTATTTTCTGAAATTAATTTGGCGTTTGACAAGTCAAATGATTGAACAGTTTCGGACTTAATTTTTAACCTATCATTTTCATCCAAAAGATTTTTGAGCATACGTTTTTGTTCCTTAGAATCAATGAAGGTTTCTATCTTGTCCAGTCCAATTTTGTAAGACATGGATGTCTCTTCTGAGGACACTATTGATTCACACTCAGCAATGACATCATCCTCCTTAAATTCAAGGAAGGGTAAGATCATCTTGTGAATCTTCTTCCCTATCTCACAACTTAAGTGCAATTGAGCAATATTAGTATATAAGCGCTTAGCAATTAAACAAAAAACATTCCTTTGTTTTAAAAACTTTAAATTGTCTCTTTGCAAATAAATACTTTCATCCCTAGCCCTATTTAATTCTGCCTCCTTCAGCTCAATCCACATCCTTCTCTCCTCACTTTTTGAAGACACCCTGCTGAGTTGGTCAGTTAGGTTAGAATTCGCTAAGCGAGTTTGCATGAGACTACCACTTAAGTTAGAAAATTTAAATTTTAATTCATTTAATTCTTCTTCATAATCTATTACTGGAACTTTAAGTGATTCAAGGATGGATTGTACCTTTTTGATCAGCCGATCACAGTCGTTGATCTTCTCGCTCACGGGCTTGGCTGTAAAGCATTTGTCCTCAGTTAGGTTCGGCTCCTTACTTGCACTTTCGGTTGATGCACCAGCTGTGACCATCAAACATCTTCCAGCCGAACCTACATCCTTTGCCACATAAGCTCTTCCATGAGTGGGCTTTCTCACTTCTTCATCTTCAGAATCGGTTGACCAAACTTCAACGCCACCGAACTCATCTTCATCAGCATTCTCCTGCACAATCAAGGCATTCATAGAACTATTATTTGCCTTCTTTTTCTTGATCTCTTCCAACTTGTGCATGTAGTACGCCTCATCGTCTTCACCATCTCTTTTCTCAGCCATTTTCCTCAGCATGCAATCTTTGGCAAAGTGGTTCTTGCCGTGACAGTAATTGCAGTCGAACCCAGAGTCTCCTGCAAGCTGCTCTCCTTCTTGTCTTCATCCTTTTGAGAAGAATTTTTCACTTCATCCTTCACCTTCTCAGAGCTGTAACTTCCCTGCCAGTTTCGGTTCTTGTTGACAGGAAATTTTCTTCGTGCAAACTTCTTTGGATTGGTGATCATCATAACATACTCCTCGCTTGTAAGATCACACTCACACATATCCGACTCCTCTTCTTCTTCTGCAATACTTTTTCCTTTTGAGACAAGGGCCAACGATCCCACACCCGAAACTACCTTCGCCTCCTTGGTCACCACACTCTCATGGGATTTAAGAATTCCCACAAGTTTCGCTAGTGAGTAGGATTTAAACTGCTCATGTGCTTTTACTGTTGACACCACAACCATCCATTCTGGTCTCAAACCATTCATGAAAGTCATCTTTTGTTCAATCAACTTTCTTTCTATTCCATGTTTGATCATCTTACTTAAGAGATGATTGAACCGATCGAAAGTTTGTATCAATTTTTCTTCTGATTTCTGTTCGAAAACTCCAAATTCTGAGAGCAGCAAAGTTTGACTAGAGTGTTCTAAATCTTCATCGGTTGAGTAAAGTTCTTTCAACCTATCCCAGATTTCTTTGGCCGTCGTGCATGAACCAACTAACTGAAAAGTGTCAGATTGCAAGGCGAATCTGATCATCCTCATGGCCTTCACATTACACATCAATTTGTCCTTCTCATCCTGTGGCATCTTGTCTACGTCCACCACCAGCTTGTTGTATTCTTTTTGGGTCTTAACAGTCGTGTTCATTCCAGAATGAACAAAGGGCCCAAGCGTGATGGCTTCCCAGATGAGATAACCATTATCTTCAGATCCGACCACATAATCTTTAAAGTGATGTGCCCACACTTCATAGTCTTGAGTGTAAAGTATAGGAATCCTGATAGTTGATCCAATGATGTTAGAGATGTTGATGGGATTTGTTTGAGAATCTTCGTGAGACATGGTGAGCCGCTAGAATCAGACCTGTAAACTTGAGATTAGGGTTTTATCAGAAACAGAGTTACCGTCGATATGAGGAAGACGGCTTCTATTTTTACGATAAAAGCGGAAACCCTAACGAATTCTTAACACAGAAGGAATATGTATTGATCACACAGTCTCCTGCTCTGATACCAATTGTAGAAACAATGTTTAATTAGGATCGATAGATTCTATGCAGGAAAACAATTAAGAACGTAATTATGAACACATGAATGGCTTTAAAGATGTCGTATGATTAATGCTTTAACACCTCAGAAGAGCTCGATTAAGAACTTCGACTGTAGAGGTGCTTAGGGTTACAAAACTATGATAATTATTAAGAAGCTTTTTTAATGCATACATGCATGCACTATATATAGTCTAACCCTACTAGATAATCACGGATGGACAGGCCCAATCCGGATACAAAACACAAGCCGATGACGCAACACAATAAGACTCAACATAAAGAAAATTTTGAAATTTATCTTGTTTTATATTTCCTTGCAATGGCATTTGTTAAAATTGATGTTTGTATGTTTCTATTTTTAGCAATATGGATTTGATTCTTTCGTTTGTGGCAATGTCTAAATTTACCGAATAAGGAAAGATTCTCATCATTCAAGTTTCAGTTGGATAGAAACTTAGGATCATGCAACTTGTATTGTATGCTGAATGAGAACCTTTGTCTTTGGGAAATTAAGACTAATTCCTTGTTCACATGTATATGTGAGTCAAGTGAAGGACTAGGGCATCGGGTACACTTGGTTGTGCGTTGGTCAGGTCCACCAAGAAGAACGATAAGATTGTTCGTCATGATTTACTAAAGTTTAGTAAATATGGTTATGCTTACAAGATTGAGTATAATTTGAATCATTGGAAAAGTTTCAATGTATAGCAGATCGAATAAGAAGAATCAATTAGGCAGAAAGATAAAAGTTTCTCCAATCTGTAAGGAAGGGAGAGTACTTGATTATCATGTTTTATGATTATCTTAGTGATTAAGAAATAATATCACAATTGATCCTCTAAGGACATCTTAGTGCATTTGTATGGCTGAGAAGAGGAATCGTAAATTGTTGAAATGGTTAAATCAAAAGATGAATCATACTTCGTTCCAAAATCAAGTCTTAGAGTCACACTCCAAGATTGTTCCTTGAGTGACATAATCTTAAGAAAGGTTTATAACACTTATCAAATGTATATAAAATGTTTTCTTACTCTTGTACATTTGAAATTGGTAAGTTGTGGTGTTTTAGATAAAACAAAGATCAACTAAGACCGATTGTCAGAAGTGTTTGTCTTGATAAGAAACCGCACTAAATCTTGAATATTTGTTTGTCAAGTAATGTTTCTTGACAAAGAGAATCTCATATCTCAAGAGGTCAGTGGGAGTCTTAAAATATCTTGAAAATTTCAAGAACTAATCAAGAGTAAACCTATTGTTTATCACTAGCACACGACTTGAGGTTTGTAACCTATCGTGTTGACATATTCTTGTTTCTGTGCCATCCCAGTTAAAGTTGACTGTTCATGTGAGTTTTATGAGTTCTCAATTGTTTGCATGAGGTAAATCACCTTAATCCGTGAAAGTTCATTGATCAACAGGGGTGATCTCTCAATAACTTGGAAGACATTGTATGCCCTCGTGCTGCCAAGTGGCAAGAAATTAAGATTGAACAAGTTCAGTCCATATGAGTTTGGATTTGTCACTAACATCTTATGATTATGGTTATGACAAATTCACATGGATAGGAACACATACACCATAAAATCTAAGTGTCATAAGGTTTCTCTCCACTTCATGAAAATGATTGTGAGGAAACACTTTCACTAAGTAGATTTTAAAGAGTTAGCAATTATGATATTTGCATTCTCAAATTCGATTATGATTACGGAATCCCTCTTCATAGTTCGAATTGTGAGAAATGACAAAAGGTCTAAACATTTGAGACGTATTGCTATAAGTTCTAAAATTGTTTAGACACACATGTGAGCTAGCTAAGGAAAGATGTATGATTTTGAGAAGCCTAGATAAAGTCTTATCAAAGAGTCTTGTAACAGAAATCTGAACTTTGTTAAGAAAGTCAACAAGTATTGATTTCTAGAAGTCCTGCTTGTTTCTGGGTACATGTCAAAGCTAGTGGGAGCATAAGTGTTATGCTAGTAAGATTATAATTATTATGCTAATGGGAGCATAATTATTATGGTAAGTGTTTCGAGTTAGCAATGTTAATTATAGAAAACAAAGGTTTCAGTTCGCATAGTTGCAGGGTTTGAAAAGTTGTTTTGCTATAATTAAGGAAGAGGAACTTATACTTCATTTCAATTCTAAACGTTTATATTGAGATTTTAATCAAATTTAGTCAAGGATATATATGAATGTTATGTTGAAAAGGTTCGACATAAGGAAATTCTATATATGGAAATGTTATAGCAAGAGGCTGTGTGACAACCCGAAATTTCTATCTTGTAAAGCCATTTAATTCAATCAAAAGTCAGACTTGTTTCTGCTATCTTTTTGCATTGTTTAGGGTCTGTTTGAGTGTTCTAAGCCTAGTACATTCAAGGATTGGGTGTTAGGATGTATCTACTAAAGTTCATTGTGCAACATTCAAGCTGGAAAACTCCATCACATGGAGTTTACGGCCGTAAACTAGAGCTTACGGCCGTAAACTCTTGTTTGGCCGTGAACTACCTCCTTAAGTATGATATTCCTTCATTTTTCTTCACTTCTCACACTTCCAAGTCAAGAACACTCATTTCTCTCTCAAGTATCATCAAGAACACTTCCATTTCTCGTCAAATTTGTAAGTGATTCTTTCTATATTAGTTGATATCCTTCTTGATCTAGTAAAACCCCATGATTTCATCCGTGAATTCATCTCTTTTTGGGGTTAGATCTTCAAGAACACACACTAGTTTCTTTGGGCCGTAAACACCCTTTCAAGCTTCCAAATCAATCAATTTGTGCTTCGGGACTCCTTTTGTGATCTCAAGCATCCTATATCTATCCTCCATTCGAATCCCTCACTACAGGTGAGTTCATACCCCTAACTTATCTTTTAAATGATTTTAAATGCTTTTATAGGGGGGGGATACAAGTAGAAAACCTTATAATCTTATAATCAATCACATGTGATTTATAACTATCAAAACAAGAGATTTCTTATACTTCAAACTGTGTTATCAACAAACTATTTCAAATCATTTTTATATAATGACATCAAGTCATCAATAACCATTCAAATGGTTAAAACTCTTTTATATAATAAACTCGTTATCGTTTTACAAAACTCTTTTAAACTTATATGTTGACAAAATCATGTCTATATAGATATAGTTATATAAATAAGGTTGATAGGGCTTAGGATAGATAACTCGCTTTATTTCCTGTTCCTTGTTTGGTTATGGACTTAGGGTATCGGTTGTTTGTCCGAGTGTCGTTTAAATCTTAGTTATATATTATGTATACGTATGTAGATATAAAAGTATTTACAATCAGTTCAACACCTTTGGGTAGCAAAGGTGTCCAAACATGAACAATCATTCAATTATAGAGCTTACTAGTAAACTATAATAGTTATAGTTTAGGAGAATAATACTTACTATTTCTAGAACAATGAAACTTACAAGAGTCAGTTCATACATGAGTCAGTTCAAACATACAATAACAAGAACAGAAAGAAACATACGGTAACAAGAACAAAAAGAAACATACAATAACAAGAACAGAAAGGAACATACGATAACAAGAACAGAAAGGAACATACAATAACAAGAAACAGAAAGGAACATACATCCTTTTACAAGAACAAGATAACATTAATGTGAAACTATTTCACGGCTTAGCAATATACTTGTTAGGTCGCGTTTTGTAACCAGAGTCTCCTGGAGGGAGAGCGGACATTGTGTGTATAGATCTATACGGGACTGACAAGTCTGCATCTCGACTGTTCGCTACAGTTTGGCCGGCAAGGCCAAGGGGTGACAAATGTTACATCAGTTTCGATGCCAGCAGGTCGTCATGTTAAACACTTGTCAATTAGTATGGTTATAACCACATCACATTTTAACCTTAATTAAACAAATTGGTTTTAAGGTAATTAGTGTTTCAGTAGTTACTTATTACAAACGTTACTGTACACAGTCATTTTCCCATTACATTCATATAGTGATCTTCTCACATAAAAGGTAATGTAAACTATTTTCTGGTAATAATAGTCATATATTTGGGAAAACACACACTTTTACAAAAAAACAAACATAAAGAACAGCGGGTCTTGGTAGAAGACTTCTCTCCATTTTAGTAGAAAATATAGGATTTTCTAGGAAGTATACAAACTTTACATCAAACATTTACAAACTTTACATCAAACACTTACAAATACTTTCTTCAAGCTTATACAAACATTTGACACTAAAATACTTATGAACTCACCAGCTTTAATACTGATCTACTCTTTCAAAATAACTTGTATTCTCAGGTCACCAGTAGACAGGTACATTGGACCAGGTTTTTGAGAAGACGGAGCGTGTTCAAGACTCGTCTCTTATTTTGATATATATAATTTTGGTGTCTTTCAAACTATACACATAACACACTTGTATTAAATTATACTATTAATGCAATGGATGATGTTGTTGCTTGTTCACTATTATGCATTGATATGATACTGTACATGACGTCCTCCGCCCCCGAACGTTTCCGTCGTTCTGGTTTGGGGGTGCGACAGACTGGTAAAGTATCAGGTCTTTATGTAAGACATTATGAATCGTGTCCCATATGCTTTGGATATAGGATCGATTGCATGTGCTATAATATTCTCTTGTTCTATTTTTCCAAATGCCTATGGCATTAAGAGGGAAAAAGGGCTAGAACCGGATATGACTAAAGTTATTAAACAACTATCAAGGACGATCTGAGGTTCGTTGAGGATTGGTTGCTTAAGGACAGTTGGAAGTATAGTAATGAATGGACCATATTGATATGATTTTGAATAGATAGGATTCTATTAAGAATGGATATTCATATGGCAATTATGGAAAAGTTTCCATAATGGGAGTTGGATATCAAGAATCTATAAATAAGTTAGAAACTTTTATGCAAGAAATATGTTCAAAGGAATGTGCTTTGAATATGAGACTTTGTAGCTATGGAATGGTCTTGTAACAATCTCCAATGGAAGTTTTGTAATAGGAAAAGTCTTTGTGACTTGTGTACATAGTCATTACAAAAGGATCACTACATATAAGCTTAGAATCTAACAGATTACAATAAGTAGCAAGGACTTGGTATTCTTACACTTACGATAAGGATTTAGAATTGTGAAATGAGTGTCATTGGAAATGTTTACAAATGTTCTATTTCACAAAGTAAGGACCATAGGTAAACATAGTGTGCATGCTTGGAGCATGGGATAACTATTGTTTTAATTCAAGTGTAAAGTTGATAAATCGAAACATTATACAATGAATAATGTGTAATGAATATGGTGATTAAATAAAAGGTGTTTTATTTATATTCAAAATTTTTGAGACCATATTGGATTCGATTATTCTTGTGTTTCACTTTGCATGTTTTGACTTCCCGAATAACTAGGTTATTCAAACTATCCACAGTCGATCATACTTTGGAAATAGGTATTGAAGCTAGAGTGTTATGAATGGGTCTGTAGATTGTCTAAAGGCGTTTAGACATAGCACAAGTTTGCTACTGTGTTCATGAGTACTCCTGTAATAAGATTTGAGTATTGGATTAAACCCACGCTCATCTGAATCAATTCATGGATTTTATCATGAGTGATTGTGAGACGATAATATCTTATATTCTCGAAACCAAGACATGTGAGTTGTAGTTTACAAGTCGGTTGCACATTGACGTATGTGAACGCACCAGTAACTTGGTGTTATAAAACGTATTGTTGTGTGTGATTTGATGAGTAAGTACAAGCAAGAATTTGAGTCGAAGTTTATCCGTTCCTTTTGCCCAATGTGGATAAAAGCGTTATCTGTGGGCCCCTTGATGATTTAGTGATGACAACCCTAAGCGCTTGGCCAAGCCTGGACTGATTTGATTTGTTCAATTAGTCGGTCGTCATAAATCTGAAATCGGGAAACAACACATGAACAGAGAGAATGATTATAATCCATGTCTTAGTGCATACGATATCTATAATGGAGGAATATATGATCCCTTATCTAATGGACGCGTCATTGACTAGGTCAGAGTTCGACAACGGCTTTTGAGAG
Source organism: Lactuca virosa (assembly GCF_052849685.1). NCBI lineage: Eukaryota > Viridiplantae > Streptophyta > Magnoliopsida > Asterales > Asteraceae > Lactuca > Lactuca virosa. The sequence continues at coordinate 250,212,474 of NC_136434.1, forward strand.
CTACGATTGCTAGTCGGGATTTTGGAGTCGTAGTTGCAATAATAGTTATTAGACTTATCCAAGTGGGAGACTGTTGGATTAGGTTTCTAAGCCCATAACTATAATTGGTATGTACTTGATCCGAGAGTAGCATGGTCCATTTGGGTTGCCTTCACTAGAACAATGTAATAGGATGGATATTTGAGAAAGAGGTTATTTATGATTTATTAATATATTATAAGTATAATATATTAATTGTCAAATAATACTATTTAATTAGTATTGATCAAGAATTAATTTGGAATTAATTTAGTGATCAAAAGAGACTAATTAAATTAACGGGGATTGATTATGTAAATCAGTGATATATACATATATATATATATATATATATATATATATATATATATATATATATATATATATATATATATATATATATATATATATATATATATATATATATATATATATATATATATATATATATATATAGTTTGGGCTATTGATCCATGTTGGGCTAAGTTTATGTAAGTATCCATTAAGAGTTAGCCCACATGAGATATGGATCATAACCTAAGTGTATGGACTAGGGTTTACCCATGACTCTTGAAAGCCTACATTATATAAATGTCACCCCTTAGCCAAAATCAGTTGACCCTAATGAGTTCTAAGAGGACCCTAGCCGATTTTGGTGGTGCTTAACCTCTCTCTCAAAGTCCTCCTTTGTTCATGGTGTTTGTGAACCATTTGAGGCATCACACTTGAGGTGCTAAGCTCTTGAAAGGCCAACAACTACAAGCTACAAATAAGAGGTATTATTCTAACTAGTTTCATGATTCATGTACCAAATTTGTATGCTAGATAGGTTTTATGCTTTGGAAATTTTATTGCATGTATAACTTGAGAAAACTTAGATCCAAAGCTATTAGGGTTGTATGTGCACCATAGGAGTGTTATAGTACTTAAAACCCAACAATTGGACCATGGGAATGCCATGATTTTGGACTGGAATAAATGATTGGGCCTTAGGGTAAGACCACAAAGAGGTTTGGGCCCAATTTGGAAAATTGGTCCATATGTTGGGCTTTGGTTCATTGGTTGACTTTTGGGCCTTTGGCTTGGAACCTAATTATTAATTAGGTGTTGTTTTGATGTTGACAGTTCGAGAATCTGTCATCCAATAGCTAGGGTTTTGTCTGCGGGACTTCAACAGTGTGAGGTGAGTTATCCTCACTATATCAACAGGGTCTAAGGCACCCAGGCCTGCCCTATGGTTGTTATCTTGGTTATAGTATGTTGATATGTTGTTATGATTTGTATGTATTGTGCTTGTTTGTTGATTGGTTATGTGTTAAGAGTATGTCGACATATGTGTGTGTATGTTTGGGTTGAGGCGGTCCTGTTGTGTGCTGAAGGCCAACAGACCCAGGGCGTCCGGATAGACTAAAGGCTCGGTGCGGGCGGACCAGTCAAGCCGAAGTCCCGACAAACAACCTGGATAGGTGGTAGGCCCTGCGAGGCGGTCCAAACATGTCGAAGGCTCGGGAGCGGTCCAGATAGGCTGTAGGCCCTGCCAGGCGGTCCAGTCAGGCTGATGGCTCAGTATACATACTATTTGATAGGATTAGTGATCTGTTAGTTCTTTATCCTGATAGATAGGATGGTGTTATGCTTATTGATCTGTTAGATATGTGTCCCAGATATAGGATGATGTTATGATTAGTGACCTGTTAGATCTGTTTGACTGTTTGCGCATGCTAGCTAGCTTTTGATATCTATGTGCTGATTGTGTGATTGTGGTTGAGTTGAGGCGGTCCTGCTTTGTACGGAAGGCTAACAGATCCAGGGCGGCCCGGATAGGCCGAAGGCCCAGTGCGGTCCTGCTTTTTGCTAACAATTTATGAACTTGGGATGATTTTAAAAAGTTTAAATTTTTGTGAAATTTTATGGATGTTACAAGTTGGTATCAGAGCCTTGGTTTGAGTGAATTGGAGGAACACTCGTGTGAGTCCAGTCTCAAACTAAGGAAAATATTTTCAAAATTATTTTTAAATGGTTTTCAAAATAAAAAGAGAAGGATGTGAAGTGTACGATCAGTCGGAGCCAGTAAGTAGACCCCAAAATACCATAGACTTATCTTATGTTGAGATTTGATAGAACAGTATGCTAGTGATAGGCTAAGGATATTCAGGAATTGCATGGTAGAATTGCATGATTATGTGATGCCTTAGTTCCTATTGAGTTTCCTTGTTTGACGGTTGTGTGACTCTTTCGCGTGTAAATTAGCTATTGAGTGGATGTGCTAAGTCACATGCTACATGGGTTAAATGATCTTAGGAGGAGGGATTTGGTCCTACTGCGCAGCTCTTGTCTGAGTCCAACCGTTGCAGGATTAAATCTCTTAGTCTAAGATTGTTTAAGCTGTGTGGCATGTGATTGTATTCATGCAATATCTATCTGGCACCAATGGAGGGTCGTATGGCAATCGTGATATGGTATGTCTTATAGAGTTAGCCGGCCATTCGCGTTTTTAGATGAGGTAGCGGTGGTTTCCCTAGTTGGGCTCGGTTTACCGCGGGTCGGCATGAGGAAGGATTAGCCACTCTTGAGAGAGTGTGGGCATGGAAAAGATGTGCGCGATATGCTGGGAGTCCGAGATCGAGGATTTTGCACGAGGATATGTCTGGTTTTATTGCAATTAGTGCAGTTGTTTTTGCGGTTGAGTAGGTTTCAGGAGTATTTTATGACTAGGACTTAGAGGACCCGAGATGATTCTTGAGGAAAGCATGGATAGGTGTGGAAGGTAGTATTGGGCCCGTACTACTGAAAGCATAGGATCCATACTCGACTCAAGGAAGATCTCGGGGATTCTAAGGTCTGGTCAGGGAAGGTAGCATGGTTGGATGCCATGGTTCGTGGCAGTGGTTCCGCTCCTGTCAATATTTTGGTTGTGGTTGCTCAGACATGACGATGGTCCTGGTATTTGGTGTGAGCCCAGTGGTGTTATCGATTTTGGTTGTCCGGTGCAGACCTAGTAAGTATTGGTTGAGGCTTCGGGGTTTTTGCTCGAGGTCGGGATGCGAGTCGCGGGACTCAGGAAGGGAGTAATGATTATGATCAGCTTGAGTTTTGCAGCTGGAAGAAGAATGGTTGATTGACGGATTGGAATGTCATTTTCTAGGGAAAGGATTGTGCCATTCCAGTTTTCCGAGTTCGAAGGAGTAAGCAGGCTTGTGACCCCTAGGTCAGGTTGTATTCCAGCTTGGGGTCAGTTGGTCGCAGGGGTTGGCGATAGTATTTCAGCGCTGGTGGGTCGATGTGGCATGAGTATCTTGTGAGGCGTACGTGATTTGTTGGATTAGTGTCTAAGTCCATAACTATAATTGGTATGTACTTGACCCGACTCGGCATGGTCCATTTGGGTTGCATGGCATCGGAACATTTGGATAGACCGTTTATGAGGAAAAGACATTTTGTGACATATTAATATATTATAAGTTCTAATATATTAATATGAAATCATGTTATTTAATTAGTATTGATCAAGAATTAATTTGGACTTAATTTAGTGATCAAAAAGAGACTAATTAAATATATGGGGATTGATTGTGTAAATCATTCATTCTTATATATGTGGGCTTATGATCCAAGATTCCTTTATGTTGGGTTTAACCCATGTGGTGATCCATGGATACTCCATGGAGGTTAAAACCCATGGAGCATAAGGAATGGGTAAAGTCATGAGTTACATGGTGTAACCCTAATAGCCACACTATATAAGAACCCCTTTAGTTCAAGAAATTGGCACTAGTGATACATATTTTGAGGGCTAGCCGATTTGAACATGTATGTCTTCTTCTCATGGTTATTCCAAGAGTTCATGATGTTGTGTGAACCATTTGAGGTGTCACACTTAGGGCACTAGGCTCTCAAGCTTCATGGAGTCAAGCAAAAACAACAAGGTATGTATTCTATCTATTTTAGTATCCTAGTATCAATGTTTTGGTATGCTAGTTAGGATAATACCTTGGATAATCATATTTGCATGTATAATAGAGAAAACATAGATCCAAGGTATTTAGGGTTGCATGTACACTTAGGAGTGTTAGAATGCTCAAAACCCATCAGTGGTATCAGAGCCTAGGCTTGTTTTCAATTATACTTGATGCAAATTGCTGAAAAATGCTGAAAAAGTCAAATTTCGGGCATTCTGGGCAATGGACTCGCCGAGTCCACTGATGAACTCGCCGAGTCCATGAAGAAAATCATCCTACTCGGCGAGTAGGTTGATACACTCGACGAGTAGGAGCCCCTGGCAGCATATCTTCGAGTTTTTTTGGCTAGAAATGGACTAGGAACATTACCATAAGCTGTTTTTGAACCTATAATCCTGTTTTTGATGTGGTAATGTTCATACTAATCCAATTTCAAAGATAATTGTCAATAGATTCATGTTTTGTATTAGTTTAGTGATTAGGCTAATTACATGAAAAAGTTTGATTAAATTATCTTGTTCTTATGAGTTGCTTAGATTAATAGAAAAGTTAATTGATTATGTGTTTTCAATCCATTTTAATCTAAGAGTTGATTCTAAAATGTGTTTTTGTAACTTGTCCTCAAGTTATATGAAAAGTCACATTTAAGTTTCATAAAACTCATAAAAGTTGGTAATGGTTACAAAAATGAAGAGTCTTGTCCTCAAGTTATGGAGGTTCAAGAGTCACTTCATTAAGTAATAAAATGTGTAACCTTAATTAATTCCATAAATTACAAAATAAAGAAAAGTTACATTCTTTTATTAGTTTAAAGTCTTCCATAACTTGTCCTCAAGTTATGGAACTTGAAGAGTTTTTTTTTAATTAAAACTACTTTAAACACATAAGTTATGGAATTAATTAGTTTTTAATAGTTTCAAAACTTGCCCTCAAGTTTTGGAATTTGAAAAGTTTTCTCTTATGAATACTTTAATTCCAAGTTAGCCCTTAGAATTTTAAAAGTTAAAATTCAAACCCTTATACAATTATTATAATTTTAATTATATAGATATGTATAAGATAAAGTCAATCTTACCGTTAGTAGGCCTCATTCACGAAGCCGGTCTATAAGGGGGGTATAAGGTTACTGCCTATAAAATGGCAGTTTAATGGGTGTCCACTCTCACCCACCGCTTCCTTGACTGGTGGAGGGTCGTTAGCCGAACGGGTAGGAAAGGACTATAATTCTCCCTTCATTAAAAGTATTAATGATAAATACTAAGTAACTAAACACTTGTACATTCCCAATCTTAGTTACTTAGGAAAATGTGAAAAGGTGCTAACCCATGAAATTACACTTTGTACCTTACCAAGTCATTAGTGGAGCGTGTGTGGTTAACCGTCACACTAATAAGTACTAGTAAGAGTGGCAAAGGGTAACTTGACTCTATTATAGATCGGTGGAGCGTGTGTGGTTAACCGGCACATCGATTAGGTGATAAAGTTAAGGGTACCAACTCAATTTGCATGGTTATTCACACCTTGTTTGTGATCCTCGGCATCCCAGTCACAAACTTGAGAAGGCACAATCGAGATTCAAACATGCCATTGAAAGTTCAATGTATCTCAAAAGATCTAGGAGTTTCAAATCCAATTAAAACTTAATTATATTTCGTTTTTCATGGTGGAAATTGGTAAATCGTCATTTACCTACCTTCAACTATTTTATAACTTGGATTACAGCATCCCTCTTCCAGTTATAAATAGGTTGTTGGGTCCTAGCCTTAATATTTCATATTGGGTGTTATATTAAGGACTTTAAATCAACTCTCTTGAATATCTCCCAAAAGATGATCTTCCAAAATCTCTTGAAACAAGCTTTCCTAAATGAAGATGATGTCCCATGGAAATCATACTTCTTTCACCTCCTCCAATTATTCTCCCTAACCTACAAGTTCCTGAAAAGTTTAAGGTCACTCAAGCAAAGGTCTATATGTGATCACATCTTGGAGATGTAGTCAGATATTGACAAGCCGGGAGAGTTGGGTGTCAAAGTCTTGAGAAAGTTGGTGACTCAACTATTTTCTAAGTCACATAGTGAGTTCCTTTGGGACTCCTATGAAACAGACTATGACAAGACCCTTAATGATCTTATCTATTTGCTAAGATCAACTTCCTAAAACTTTATGGACATTGACAATGATGACATTGGATATCCAGTAAAGCTCTCTCTTCCCAATGGAAAGGGATCGGCCATAGTCAACTCGGTTGACCAAATGGTAAAGAGAATGGCTAAGTCTGAGATAGTCCCATTATCAAGGGTCTATTGCCAAAGAAAGGGGCATTGGTTGCGAAGCTGCCAAATTTATCTAAGGATATTAAAGTCAATAAGTTTGACTCTACTTCGGGTAAAGTCCACTATCTAACTCTGCTAAGTTTCTATTCTGAGATTCTTGATACATGATGTGACTGGGTCACATGTTGATGTTTTAAGAATCAAAGAAAAAGTGAAGAAACTTAAAGAAAGAATATGCTGAATCTGATGGCATAGATGGATTTCTATCGCATAGTTTGAAGATCGGATTCTTGAGCTACTTCTTAAGAGTTACGATATATTGCTTAGGAATAAATAACAACAAAGTTTTCATGTGCTTTTGCATTGTAAGGATAGTTTTTCCGCAAAGTTTTAAAATAAAAGAATTTTTTTTTTGATTTTATTTATTTTAAAATATCCTTACAATGGCATTTGTGAAAACTTTTGTTGCTTATAAGATTCCATTAAGAGCAAGAGTGGAAATATGAATTTGATTCTTTCATTTGTGGTAGTGTCTAAATTTACCAAATAAGGAAAGATTCTCATCACCTAAGTTTCAGTTGGATAGAAACTTGGAATCATGCAAGTTGTATAGCATGATGAATAAGAACTTTCAAGCATTGGAAAAATTAAGACTAACTACTTGTTCACATGGATGTGTGAGTCAAGTAAAGGATCGAGTACACATTCTTGTGCACTGATCAAGCCCACCACAAATAATCGTTAAGACTATTCGTCATTATTTACTAAAATTCAGTAAATATGGTTATACTTACAAGCTTAAGTGTAATTCTGAGACATTGGAAAAGGTTTCAATGTATGGTAGAGCGAATAAGAAGAATCAACTTAGGCAGAAAGATAAAAGTTTCTCAAATCTGAAAAGATGGGAGAGTACTTTAGTATCATGTTATATAATCATCTTAATGATTAAGAGACCTTATCACAATTCATCCTCTAAGTACATTCTGGTAGCTAAGAAGAGGAGCTATGAATTGTTGAAGTGGTTAAATCAAGAAGATGATTTATACTTCGTTCCAAAAACAATTCTTAGAGTTATACTCTAAGATTGTAACTTGAGTGACATGTCTTAAAGAAGGTTTAAAACACTTGTCAAATGTAAGAGTAAAAGTTTTCTACTCTTGTACATTTGAAATTGGTAAGTTGTGATGTTTTGGATAAAACAAAGACCAACTAAGGCCAATTGTGTGAAGTGTTTGTCTTGATTAGAATCCACACTATCTCTTGAATATCTGACAAGAAAGTCTTATATGTCAAGAGGACAGTGGGAGTCTTAAAGGTCTTGAAAGTCTCAAGAACTAATCAAGAATAAAACCTGAAGTTCTTCACTAGCACACGACTTGAGGTTTATAACCTATCGTGTCGACATGTCTGTGCCTATTCAAGTTGGCTTTGCATAGGAGTTCTGAGAGTTCTCAATTGGTTGCACAGCTACTTGGAAGCAATGGCAGGCCCTTGAGCTGCCAAATGGCAATAATTTAAGATTGCACAAGTTTAATCCATATAAGTGTGGATTTGTCAGTAACCTTGTCTTGTGATTATGGTTTTGACAAAATTCATATGGATAGGAACTCATACACCATAAAATCTAAGTGTCATAAGGTTTCTCTCCGATTCATGAAAATGATGGTGAGGAAACACTTTCACTAAGTAGATTTTAGCTAGATAGCAATTGTGATATTTGCATTCTCAAAGTCGTTAGTGGAGCGTGTGTGGTTAACCAGCACACTAACATGGACTTGTGAGAAGTGGTAAAGGTCTAAACAATCGAGACTATGATTACGACATCCCTTTTCATAGTTCTTAAAATTGTTTAGACACACCTGTGAGCTATATAAGATAAGGTGTATGATATTGATAAAGTTTTATCAAAGCAATCTAGTATCAGAAATCTGAACTTTGGTAAGAAAGTCAATAAAGTATTGATTTCTAGAAGTCCAGCTGATTTCTGATTACATGTCAAAGCTAGTGGGAGCATGAGTGTTATGCTAATAATCATCATGTTAGTGGGAGCATGATAATTATGATAAAGATTGCAAGTTAGCAATGTTAATTATAGAAAACAAAAGTTTCAATTCGTGAGGCTGCAGGGGTTGAAAAAGTTGTTTTGCTATAATTAAGGGAGAGGAAATTATACTTCATTTCAATTCTAAAAGCTTAGATTGAGGTTTTAAGTCGTATTTAGTCAAGGGTATATATATGAATTTTTAATTTGGAATGCTCAACATAAGGAAATTCTATATATGGGTCCATTATTTGCGTTCTAAAATTCGATTATGATTACGGCATCCCTTCTCATAATCTGAATTATGAGAACTTGGCAAATAGAAATGGAAATGTTATAGCAAAAGACTGGTTTAGTCTTTATGTGAGACATCATGACTCGTGTCCCATATGCTTCGGATATAGGATCGATTACATGTGCTATATTTATCCTTTCTAAAATTTTCCAAATGCCTGGGGCATTAAGAAGGGAAAAGGTCTAGAACTGGATATGACTAAAAGGATTAAGCAATTGTCGAGGACAATCTAAGGTTTACCAAAGATTGGTTGCTCAAGGACAGTTGGAAATATAGTGTTAATTCTGGAAGGACCATATTGACATAATCTGTAAGGAGGCAACTCTTGTTCAGAAGTGATAGTCAAAATGGAATATGGAAATGTTTCAAAGTTGGAAATTATTCAATCTGTGTAAGATTAGGAAACTTAATGCAAGAAGGATGTTTCCAAGGAGTTGATCTCCTTGGAATGCTCTGTAATGGTTGTTGTCAAGTCTTTCTGACTCTGTGCATAATCATTACAGGAGGATCAATGCATATAAGTTTAGAATCTAACAGATTTCAGTAAATGGCATGAATTTGGAATTCTTGCATTTGCAGTAAGGATTTGGGACTGTGAAAGAGGATCATTGGAGTTATGTTCAATTGATCTAATTCACAAAGTGAAGATCATAGACAAACATAGTATGCATACTTGGTGTATGACATGACTAGTGTTTAGAAAACATAGTGTACATGCTTGGAGCATGGGACAACTATTGTTTTAAATTCAAGAATAAAGTTGATAGCTGAAACAGTATACAATGAATAATGTGTAATCATATGGTGATAAATAAAAGGTGTTTTATTTATGTTCATAGGTTTTGATACCATATTAGATTCTATTATTATTGTGTTTCATTTTGCATGTTTTGACTTCCAGAATAACTAGGCCGTTCTTCCTGATTGACTAAGTTATTCAAACTATCCACAGTCGGTCATATGTTGGAAGTAGATATGAATCAAGACTGTCATGGGTTGGCTTGTAGAGGTCTAAGATGTTGGACAAGGGGCTACAACACTCATGAGTGCTCATAAGTTCTGAGTATTGGATTCAACCCGCGCTCATTGGAATAACTTCATGGATTTTATCACGAGTGATCATGAGACGATAATATCTTATATTCTTCAAAACTAGAGATATGAGTTGTTACTATGAGTTGGTTGTACATTGATTGCACGAAAACGCATTCGGTAACTCGGTGTTATAAAACGTGCCTTTGTGTATGATTCAACAAGTAGTAGAACAAGCCATATGAGTCGAAGTTTATCCATTCCTTTTACCTTCGGGATAAAAGCGATATCTGTGGGCCCCTCGATGATTTGATGATGACAAATGGAAGTGCTCGGCCGAGCCAGGACTGATTTGATTTGTTCAATTAGTCAGTCGTCATAAATCGGAAATCGGGAAACAACAAATGGACAGAGAGAATGATTATAATCCATGTCTCAGTCCATATGATATCTAGAATGGAGGAATATATGATCCCTTATCTAATGGACAAGTCATTGACAAAGGTCAGAGTTCATCTACAAGGTCAGAGTTCGACAGCGGCTTTTGAGAGCTACGATTGCCAGTTGGTTCCTGAAGTCATACACAATAATAGTTTTAGACTTATCCAAGTGGGAGACTGTTGGATTAGTGTCTAAGTCCATAACTATAATTGGTATGTACTTGACCCGACTCGGCATGGTCCATTTGGGTTGCATGGCATCGGAACATTTTGGATAGACCGTTTATGAGGAAAAGACATTTTGTGACATATTAATATATTATAAGTTCTAATATATTAATATGAAATCATGTTATTTAATTAGTATTGATCAAGAATTAATTTGGACTAAATTTAGTGATCAAAAAGAGACTAATTAAATATATGGGGATTGATTGTGTAAATCATTCATTCTTATATATGTGGGCTTATGATCCAAGATTCCTTTATGTTGGGTTTAACCCATGTGGTGATCCATGGATACTCCATGGAGGTTAAAACCCATGGAGCATAAGGAATGGGTAAAGTCATGAGTTACATGGTGTAACCCTAATAGCCACACTATATAAGAACCCCTTTAGTTCAAGAAATTGGCACTAGTGATACATATTTTGAGGGCTAGCCGATTTGAACATGTATGTCTTCTTCTCATGGTTATTCCAAGAGTTCATGATGTTGTGTGAACCATTTGAGGTGTCACACTTGGGGCACTAGGCTCTCAAGCTTCATGGAGTCAAGCAACAACAAGGTATGTATTCTATCTATTTTAGTATCCTAGTATCAATGTTTTGGTATGCTAGTTAGGATAATACCTTGGATAATCATATTTGCATGTATAATAGAGAAAACATAGATCCAAGGTATTTAGGGTTGCATGTACACTTAGGAGTGTTAGAATGCTCAAAACCCATCATGATTATCGTCCTTACCCATAGGAGCTAAGATCTGATTCGCCTTGGATCTCTTGTATCGGGCGGCAAGGATTGATTGTGCGATCTATTGCACTTTTGGGATTGGAGACTATGTCTTGGGAGTAATTGTAGCCCGGTTTAGGGCAAATGTTGTTTCAGCTACTGCAGTTCAGCCGTGGATGATTTTGCTAGTGAGTGAGTCAGGGTGCGAGACCCTAAATGATATGATTTCTAGAGCTTGAGAGCGGGAGATTTGTTTGGAGCACATTGGGAAGAAGGGTATTGTATGGGAGGTCTGCGGACAGAGTCCCACAGGATGGTTATCAACCATCATCAGGATTCGGTGGTTTCATTCATTGTGCTCATATGGTCATGTGTGGTCACCAAGGGAAGTAGTCTATTACTGAGGTTTTGGTCTGAGCATCTGGCATTTGGGTTTCAAGATTTGAGTGTAGTATCATCTCAAAGCTTTTGGGATTATCAGTGTTGTTGGGATTCGGCAAGTGTTCATCTAGTCTTCAGTGAGTGTGTGGTCTTTTAAGTTGGCTAGTAATGGATCACTAGCAAGGTTAAGCGTTGGTAGCCAGTGGGTCAATCGTCGTAAGTTAAGAAGGAATTGGAATCCTTCAACTCTCGTGTGCTTTGAGAATTTAGTCGATTCAAAATGGGGGAGAATTGTCTCGGGATCCAGAAGCAGGAGCGGTTTTGAAACTGGGATAAGTTTCACATTTCCGTCAGGGAGGAAGGCGGCCCTAGTGGCTGCTTGGTTTGAGGGTTGTGTAAGTTGGGAGTTCGGTAAAACTCCCCAGCATGTGAATCGCATCTACTTGGGGCTTGATAGCAGAAATTGGGGAATCAATTTGGGGTGAAAGTGTTATGAGACTGCGGGATGACCCGTAGCATTCACGTATCCTTTCAGATGATTAGGTTAGGGTCACAAAATTGTGGGTAGACCACATCATGATTAGAATCAGGAAACGGTAGGTCGTTGGAGACCAGACATGATGTAAGACTACAGTTATTCTGGTAGCATTCACTTTTCGCAATGGATAAGGTGGCGACAGGTTGTCAAGCTATTACGATTGGATGGACCAGAAGGATTGATGGAGCCATGAGTGGTGATATAGCTAGAGCAGTTATTGCTAGCCGAAGTCCTTCGGAGGTCGCGTGGAGCGACTGTAAGATTTCTCGTTGGTTCAGTAACCGGGCAGGAATCCGGTATTCCGGATGAGCTTTTTCTTCAAGTATAAGTATACTGTAGGGAAATTGGGCTTGTGACTTTGTCTTCTAGTAAGAACCTCAGGTTATCAGAAGTTGAGTAGCCAGTTGGGAGTTAAGTGAAATGAATTCGGCAATGTTTCAGTGTGGGTGGTCTGTCATGGAGCCAGACCATCTCGAGACTTCAGATTTCGGATTGACTAAATGTGATCATATTGCAAGGAATTCGTTTACCTTCAGGTTTCAGAACCCTGCAAGATTTGGTTATAGTTTCCGTGGAAAGGGTGAGGTATTCTTGTAGTTGTGGCCGTGTTGCTCAAGTTATTTGGCGTATCAGGAATGATAAGGAATGACTTCGAGCATTACAACATTCTTATGGTGCACATGCAACCCTAATGCTTTGGATATAGGTTTTTCTCAAGTTATACATGCAAATCAATTATCCAAAGCAAAACCCTAGATCTAGTATATACAATTCGAAATTCACATATATATTAGGGTTAGAAGATTACCTCACTTGTTATATTGTAATAAAAAGAACAATCCTTGCTAGATCTTGACTTCTAAAAGCCTAGTTCCCCAAGTGTTGCACCTCTAATGGAGTCACAAACACTCAACACAATAAGGATGACTTGGAGAGACAAGGATTTTCGGCCAGGGTAAGTATCATATGCTAAGATCCGAAAATCCTAGGGTTTAAGGGTTTATATATGGCTAGGTTGCTTAATCTTGAAGCTGGACTTGAATAAGGAAACCCTAGTTCCTAACTTAAGCCCAAAGCAACCCATGGACCTCCTTAATGACCCCTTGGACGAAATCTTATGGGGTAATCCATAAATTTCGTCCACTCCACTTACAAGGAGTCCTAAGCCCAGTTTCACAACTATCAACGATTTGCAAAACAGCCCCTCCATTATTAATCGGTTCCTTTAATCCCAAAATTAATATCAAATTAATTTCTGATTAATCACTAATTAATAATATGATTTCCAAATAATATATTAATCTTATAATATATTAATAAAATCATTCTGAGTACCAATTTATTATTCATATAATAAATCCTACTATTTTTCCACTTGTCATCCTGTCAAGTTGCAGGAGTGAAGGCAACCCAAAAGGACCATGCTCATAATAAAATCAAGTACATACCAATTATATTGATGGGCTTAGACACCTAATCCAACACCTTTTGGGTAGTCCTAATGGATAAAGTTGGAAACTTTATCCTTCCGGACCATGTTATGGACTTGGAGCTCTTGGAATCGGAGAAAACAACTGAATGTATTAAGTTGTTGAATCTCAGGCAAACACGGCGTGTTTGCAAACCAACACGGCGTGCTGGCTGAGATTTTTCCCAACTGTTTGGATGGTGTCGGAACACGGGATGGACAAGTGGCAACACAACGTGTTTGGTCAACATGGGCCGTTGACTTTGAATTTGACTAGAAGTTTGGCTAGGATTGACCATGGTTAATGTTTAGGCTGTAGGGTAGGGCCCATGTAAGGGGTTTGGGCCCAATTTGTAAAATTGGGCCAAGTATTGGCCTTGAGTGATAATTTGGTTTTGGGCCTTTTAAATTTTGAGTTTGGGCCTTAGTCTTGGCCAAACCAGGTGAGCGGTAAAATGGTCTTTTTACCCCAAGAATGGACTGTTGGGCTTATGTTTATGGATTGGGACCGAAATGTTGATCGGGTGTTCTTTTGATATTGATAGTTCGGGGATCGGTCAGCTAGCAGCCAAAGATTTATCTGTGGGATTCAACTGTGCGAGGTGAGTGTCCTCATTATGTTTAGCGGGTCGAAGGCATCAATTCCGGCCCATGGCTTGCTATGTAGAGTGCTAGATGTCTGTGTGACTCTTGCATGTGTATTTGTTTTATATGCTTACTAGGCAGGACCCGATGGTTATTCTGTATGCTAGTATCAGGTTATGCGTATATGATTTATATGTGGGCAGGGCCTGATGATTGTACAGTATGTTATTATCTTTGTGATTTCTGCATGTGTTTGAATGTTTATATGATTATATGGTCATGTAAGTGTGGGTGGGGCCTGTATCTCAGTGAGCGTGGCCCGTTATGTGTTTATTTATGTATGGTATGTGGTATCTTGGGGAACTCACTAAGCTTTGTGCTTATGGTTTTCAGTTTATGTTTCAGGTACTTCAGTTTTCAAATGGAAGAGCTCGAGATGATTGCAGAGCAAACACCACATGTTTCTGCATTCTGTGATTTACTCTGATTTGATGATGTTTTGATAAATCTCAATTAACTTAGTTTTATGGAAATGATATGTATTAATGATTTATTAATCTAAAAACGGAAATTTTATGTCATTATTTTTAGTGCGTTACATAACCTTTCCTTAAAAGGTGACTTATAAACATAAGAAAACTTCATTTCTCTCTTTTCTTTGACATTTATTTATGATGTTCCTTCTTCATTTATATCTTTAGGTTTGCCAGACTTTGCTTTTGATGGACTTTTTTCATTTATCACTCTATCTTGGTTGGAAATTGGTTTTGATGGTCCTTCTAATGTACCCAAAGGGGGTAAAAAATAAACTGGACTAACATCAATAACATCAACATTTGGAACAACACACTCTGGCCCACCACGTGGTTTTCCCAAATAAACTCTATCCATAATCTTTTTCTTAGTCTTCCATTTAGGAGAACTTTGACTTTGAGATGCCTTCTTGGAACCTTGAAAATCTTGACTAAATCCAAAACTAAAACTTGGACAAGAAAACTTCTCAACTTTCCCTCCCGCATTGTCCTTTTTCAATGATTGATTCTCGTTTGAATCCTTCCATTATATAATTTGTAAGCCTTCTTTAGCAGTTTCTACCCAAAAAAATTATAAAAATCATATATGAATAAACAACAATTATAAACACAATCATATATGAATAAACAATAATTATAAACTAATTACCTCCATCTTTATTTTTATTTGAACAATCTTCTATTGCTTTCCCTAAATTCGAATCAACTTCAACACCTTCACCTTCTACCATACCTTCTCCATCCTTCTTTGCTTTAGAAGTTTCAACTAGCACTTCAGCAAAACCTTTCAATAAACTTGGATGAATTAATTCATCTTCTTTCTTCTTTTCTACAATAACTTTATCAACAGTGTGATCTGAAATTACTTCTTTCTTATGATCATCATCACCAAAATTTACAGTCCCTAAATTATTAAAATCATAAGTGAATCATATATATAACATATTCATATATATTTTATGTATAAAACATACATAAATAAATACTTATCATCATCAAATTCATTTTTCTCAAAACCAGTCAAATTGTCATTCACATCATCTTCAACTCGTTTCTGATTTATACAACCATCAACCAAGTTTTCAGTACCTATAAAATTCAAATATAAAAAATTAGAATCATATATGATTAAACTATATATAATAAAAACATATGCTTACCTTGATCCAAAGTGTTAAGAAAACTTTCAACAACTGGATCGCACATTAATTGACTAAAACATACACATTCCTGGCTATCAATTAGACCAACACTCTTAGTAACATTTTTGACAACATAATTTAAATTCATGGCCTCTTCTTCATTGAATTCACTTCCATTTCCTTGTTCATCATCTTCATCATCTTTCTCATTCAACAAATCATTATTTTTACCAATATCGTCCTCATATGCATGATCATCAACATCACCTTTACCTTCAACATCATTTTTACCAATATTGTCCTCATGTTGACCATGTCCACCCCCCTGAGCACCACAACATTTCCCTTGATCATCATCTTCAACATTTTCATGATCATTCATAAAATCATTCCCATAATCTTCATCATGATTTACTTCTGTGATTTTTTTCATCATCATTAACTTGAACAAAAGCAGGTGTCAATATCGGCTCTTTACTTTGTTGTGAAACATAATAGAAATCAAAACTTTCTGTGCTTAAATCTTCAACAGGAAATAATAATTTCCAATTTTTTAAATTTTGACTTTTAGGAAACTTCAACACTCCCCCATGTATATTTACAACAAGATCCTTTTTCAAATCCTCCATCTCCTGATACATATATGAAATTTTACATTCATACACCTACATAAGAAAAAATATACTTAAAAATAAAATACTTAATCATAAAAAGTCATAAATGAATACACTAATAAAATAATAAATGAATAAAACTATAAAATTACCTCCACAACACTAACTTTCTTAACATCAAACTCTTTTTCATACTCATCACATAAATCCTCAACACCATCAAATTCATCCTCATCACTACCAGATTCCTCCTCATTATACTCAGATTTTTGACATTCTTCTTCAACATATGGTTCATTAACATCTCCACATCCAAATCCTCCATTCTGTTGTAAAATATCCTCAAGAAATGTTATCTTCTCTGATGTCCAATAAAAAATAGTTGGACGTTTACGTGTGACTTGCAAATGATCAAACTTGAAACTATCCACATACAACAACTACAAAAAACATATATAACAAATAAGTTAACTTTCTAAAAAGATTTACTTATACAGTTTAATATATCATGCATTAATCATAATATATATGAATAATCATATATGATTATGATATGTAATATATAATTAAACAAATATTAGACTATATAATCCTATATAATTATACAATCATATATATTATATATACAAATCAAATATATCATTCATCATAATATATATGAATAATCATATATGATTATGTTGTGTGATATATAATTAATCATATATGATTATACAATCATATACACATAAAAATAAAAACAAACATATTTTTACAACTAAAAAGAAGGTTTATTATTAAAATTTAGCTCATGTACCATAAGGTATGTTGCCGGCCCATAAAAGAAAGAAGATTCTTTCTCTGGGTTGTAAACCTTCTTCGTCCTTACCAAAAAAATTGACAATGAAATCGCAACAGTCAATGCTACTTAAATCAATATCTCTTTTGATAAAATACAATGGATTCAGATTATATTTACCCATGCTTGTAGACTCACAGAATGTATTAATAAAAAGAACAAAAAAATTGATTCTAAATTTATCATCCACTACACTAGTTCGAACAAGTTCATTCTGTAACTGTTTCAATCTCAATTTATCAATATTTCCATACTGTTTCTTCCACTCAAACAAACAACTCTCTTCATTATTCTCGAAAATGTAATCTATGTTTGAAAGTAATGAGCCACCAGATGGTAATCCTAACATCTCATGAACATATTTACTATCAACACTAACTTGAGAATTCTCAAGCTCCACCTTCAAATTTTCAAAATTAAAATGATCAAGAACATAATAAACAATCTTTAACTGTGCGTCAATCATCTTCATCCGTAACAAACTCCCAAATCCTATAGCCCTAACACAATCTTTCTATTCTCTACTTAAACCTTGAATAACACCCAACAATGACCTGGGTGAACATCTGTTCTTCAATGAAGGAAATTCTTTTATAACAACAACTATTTTCTCTTGCTTCACAACTTTAGCTTCTCTCTTTTGTTTCTTTGAAAATCCAGGATGACTCTGAAAATTAGAATCATCTTCATCAGATAGTTCACGTTTCTTACTTACAGTTTTGACCTTCTCAAAAACTAATTTCTTTCCCTTAACAGTCAGGTTCACTTTTGGTTGTTCAATAACTATTTTTTTTGGATTTCTTTGACGGTGTTTGCACCACCTCCTTCTCCTTTTCTTTTTTTGAAGATGATCGTGTCTGCCTTGAGCTCTCTAAATTACCTTTTTTAACTACATTCTTTATTAGAAAAATAATGTTAGTAAAAAATAAAATGTAATACATATAGTCAGTTACAAATGAAGAAACATAATCACTTATATTGCAAAAACATACCTTTATCATTTTTAACCTTGAAATTTTTCTCTAAAATATCTTCACTTTCCTTCTCATAAACAGAAGCATTTACTACAAAAAATTAACATAATTAGTTATTAATACAGAACAAAAATGCATATGACTAATAAACTATGATTTTAAATCACACAATCACTAATGATTATAAAAACATACATTTATCATTACTATTTACTAATTATTATAAACAAACGTATAAAATCATTTATGATTAGAAATAGAAATAAACATATAACTAAATGTTATGTTCAATCCATTGAAAAAATCACAAAATCAGTTATGATTACAACAAATACATTTAACATTTCTTCTCTTTGAAATTTTCTCTTTAACTTCGCCAAAAAGATCTTCATATTCACGTTTGATACATAAAAATACATAATCACAAAATATAATAATCAAATATGAATAAAAAATAATAGAAGAAAATGCGACAAAACATATCACAGAAACCTCTTTGAACATCGATTTTTTGAACTGTACCTTCAGAAATAACACCACTTTTACCGCCTTCGAGATTTTTTTGATTTTTGAACTTTTTTCGAACAAGTTTCTTTTGAAATCCTTACCTGTGAAAATATAAACAACTACTTACATCAAAAACCACCACAAACAAACATAATAAAAACATATGAACTGTAAACGAGAAAATCATCAAAATCAAGTAAAAATGATGAAAAAACTACTGAATCAAAATAAAAATCACCATTATCAACATAAAACTACAGTTAACTAATTAAAACAAACATGCATTATCAATAAAATGAAAATTTAATCGCATTCTAACCTTTCATTTCGATTAATGAAGATACGACTTCGTTTAGATTTTCTCCTAAAGACATTTATTGATTTTTCAAACTTAATTTGCACAACTAACAAACGAAAACTAAGGCAAAATGCGATAAAGAAAGAAAAAGAGGGTTTCCGTGAGAGTTTCTAAGTGAGATTTTGATCGAGAAAGAAAATAAGAGTATAGGCGATTACAGTATCGTAGCCTCAGCAAAACTGATATGATTCTTTGTAAAATTACAATACTAGCCCTACAATGGTTACTAACGACGTTAATTTGAAAAGTTACCAATGTATTTACAATTTTGTCACCGCCACATTTTACAAATAAAGATCATAGCATCAAAGGGATATCCAACTATCTCACCATCTCTAATTTTTTATTAATCTCAAAGGAACCAACATCTATATATATATATATATATATATATATATATATATATATATATATATATATATATATATATATATATATATATATATATATATATATATATATATATATATATATATATATATATATATATATATATATATATCGTCAGGCTACCCAAGGGTTAAGGCGTATGTGGAACGTGCTCCCACGCTTTTAGGTGTTGACAAGGAGTTGGCTGACGACTTGGAGAAGATCAGCATCAATGGCGAGGATTGGCTCGATTGCTTTTTGGCCGTTGGTGGAATGAGCGCCGCTTGGAGGGCTCGTGGGAAGATGTCGGAGTTCTTTGTCGAGAAGGAAGGTATAACAGTCTTTTTCCCTTGTCCTCCCCCCCCCATTTTTTTAGGCAAAACACGTTGAAATTGTTGGTTTTTAAGCACTATAACACTCCTATGGCGCACATGCAACCCTAGATGCTTTGGATCTATGTTTTCTCTAATTATACATGCAAATTCAATTTTCCAAAGCATACATCCTAACTAGCATACAATAGAGGATATACAATATAAAACTCATAGATAGATGAATACCTCTTGATGTAGTTGTAGTTCTTGGCCTTAGAAAGCTTTAGCACCACAAGTGTGATGCCTCAAATGGTTCACAAACACCATGAACAAAGGAGGACTTGAGAGAGAGGTTAAGCACCACCAAAATCGGCTAGGGTTCTCTTAGAACTCATTATGGGTGACCCGATTTTGGCTAAGGGGTGACATTTATATAGTGTAGGATTCCAAGAGTCATGGGTAAACCCTAATCCATATACTTAGGTTATGATCCATATCTCATGTGGGCTAACTCTTCATGGATACTTACATAAACATAGCCCAACATGGATCAATAACCAAAACACCATATATATCACTGATTTACATAATCAGTCCCTGTTAATTTAATTAGTCTCTTTTGATCACTAAATTAATTCCTGATTAATACTAAGTAAATATTATGATTTCATATTAAAATATTATACTTGTAATATATTAATAAATCATAAATAACCTCTTTCTCAAATATACATCCTATCAGATTGTTCTGGTGAAGGCAACCCAAGTGGACCATGCTACTCTCGGGTCAAGTACATACCAATCATAGTTATGGGCTTAGACACCTAATCCAACAGTCTCCCACTTGGATAAGTCTAATAACTATTATTGCAAGTACGAGTCCAAAATCCCGACCAACAATTGTAGCTCTCAAAAGCCGCTGTCGAACTCTGACCTAGTCAAATGACGTGTCCATTAGATAAGGGATCATATATTCCTCCATTCTAGATATCGTATGAAATGAGACATAGATTATAATCATTCTCCTTGTTCATGCGCTGTTTACCTATTTCCGATTTATGACGACCAACTAATTGAACAAATCAAATCAGTCCAGGCTTGGCCAAGCACTTAGGGTTGTCATCACTAAATCATCGAGTGGCCCACATATATCGCTTTTAACCCACATTGGGTAAAAGGAATGGATAAACTTTGCCTCAAATGCTTGCTTGTACTTACTCATCAAATCACACACAACAATATGTTTTATAACACTAAGTTACTGGTGCGTTTACATATGTCAATGTGCAACCGACTTGTAAAATACAACTCACATGTCTTGGTTTCAAGAATATAAGATATTATCGTCTCATGATCACTCGTGATAAAATGCATGAAGTGATACAAATGAGCGTGGGTTTAATCCAATACTCGAATTTTATTCCAGAAGTACTCATGAACACTGCAGCAAACTTGTGCTATGTCTAAAACAATTTAGACAATCTACAGACGGATTCATGACAGTCTTGCCTCAATACCTACTTCCAAAGTATGATCGATTGTGGATAGTTTGAATAACCTAGTCATTCGTGAATTCAAAACATGCAAAGTGAAACACAAGAATAATCGAATCCAATATGGTCTCAAAACTTTTGAATATAAATAAAACACCTTTTATTTAATCACCATATTGATTACACATTATTCATTGTATAATGTTTCGATTTATCAACTTAATACTTGGATTACAACAATATCTATCCCATGCTCCAAACATGCACACTATGTTTATCTATGGTCCTTACTTTGTGAAATAGATCAATTGTAAACATTTCCAATGACACTCATTTCACAATTCCAAATCGTTATCGTAAGTGTAAGAATACCAAGTCCTTGCCACTTACTGTAATCTGTTAGATTCTAAGCTTATATGCAGTGATCCTTTTGACTATGTACACAAGTCACAAAGGCTTTTCCAATTACAAAACTTTCCATTGGATATTGTTACAAGACAATTCTATAGATCTGAAGTCTCATATTCAAAGCACATTCCTTTGAACATCCTTCTTGCATAAAGGTTTCTAACTTACTCATAGATTCTTGATATCCAACTCCCATTATGGAAACTTTTTCATAATTTTCATATGACTATCCATTCTTAATAGAATCCTATCTATTCAAAATCATATCAATATGGTCCATTCATTACTATACTTCCAACTGTCCTTAAGCAACCAATCCTCAGCGAACCTCAGGTCGTCCTTGACAGTTGTTTAATAACTTTACCAGTCTCTTGCTATAACATTTCCATATATAGAATTTCCTTATGTCGAATCTTTTCAACATAACATTCATATATGTCCTTGACTAAATTTGATTAAAAACTCACAATCTAAGCTTTTAGAATTGAAATGAAGTATAAGTTCCTCTCCCTTAATTATAGCAAAACAACTTTTCAAACCCTGCAACTTTACGAATCGAAACCTTTGTTTTCTATTATTAACATTGCTAACTCTCAAAACTTACCATAATAATTATGCTCCCAATAGCATGATAATTATCATCTTACAAGCATAACACTTATGCTCCCACTAGCTTTGACATGTACCCAGAAATAAGCTGGACTTCTAGAAATCAATACTTGTTGACTTTCTCACCAAAGTTCAAATTTCTGATACAAGACGCTTCGATAAGACTTTATCTAGGCTTCTCAAACTCATACACCTCTCCTTAGATAGCTCACATGTGTGTCTAAACAGTTTTAGAACCTACAACAATAAGTCTCAAATGTTTAGACCTTTTTCCATTTCTCACAATTCGAACTATGAAGAGGGATACCGTAATCATAATCGAATTTGAGAATGCAAATATCACAAATGTTATCTCCTTAAAATCTACTTAGTGAAAGTGTTTCCTCACAATCATTTTCATGAAGCGGAGAGAAACCTTATGACACTTAGATTTTATGGTGTATGTGTTCCTATCCATGTGAAACTGTCATTCCCAACCATCATCATAAGACAAGGTCTATGACAAATTCAAACAAATATGGACTGAACTTGTTCAATCTTAACTTCTTGCCATTTGACAGCACAAGGGCCTACCATATCTTCCAAGTTGTTGAGGGATCACCCTTACTGATCAATGAACTTTCATTGATCAAGGTGCTTTACCTTATGCAAACAAGTGAGAACTCATAGAACTCATATGCATAGTCAACTTTAGCTGGAATGGCACAGAAACAAGAATATGTCAACACGATAGGTTACAAACCTCAAGTCGCGTGCTAGTGTTAAACAATAGGTTTACTCTTGATTAGTTCTTGAACTTTTCAAGATCTTTTAAGACTCCCACTGACCTCTTGACATATAAGACTCTCTTTGTCAAGAAACATTACTTGACAAACAAATATTCAAGAGTTCGTGCGGTTTCTTATCAAGACAAACACGTCTGACAATCGGTCTTAGTTGATCTTTGTTTTATCCAAAACATCACAATTTACCAATTTCAAATGTACAAGAGTAAGAAAACATTTTACTATACATTTGATAAGTGTTATAAACATTTCTTAAGATTATGTCACTCAAGGCACAATCTTGGAGTATGACTCTAAGACTTGATTTTGGAACGAAGTATGATTCACCTTTTGATTTAACCATTTCAATAATTCACGATTCCTCTTCTTAGCCATACGAATGCACTAAGGTATCCTTAGAGGATCAATTGTGCCATGGTTCCATAATCATAAGGATGATCATAAAACACGATACTAAAGTACTCTCCCTTCCTTTCATATTGGAGAAACTTTTATCTTTCTGCCTAATTTGATTCTTCTTATTCGTTCTGCTACACATTGAAACTTTTCCAATGATTCAGAATTATACTTAATCTTGTAAGCATAACCATATTTACTAAAATTTAGTAAATCATGACAAATAGTCTTATCGTTCTTTGTGGTGGACCTGAACAGCGCACAACCAAGTGTACCCGATCTCCTAGTCCTTCAATTGACTCACATATACATGTGAACAAGGAATTAGTCTTAATTTCCCAAATAGGAAGGTTCTAATTCAGCATACAATACAAGTTACATGGTCCCACGTTTCTATCCAACTGAAACATGGGTGATGAGAATCTTTCCTTATTTGCTAAATCTCGGCACTACCACAAACGAAAGAATCAAATCCATATTGCTAAAATTAGAAACATACAAACATCAATTTTCACAAATTCCATTGCATGGAAATATAAAACAGGATAAATTTCAAAATTTTCTTTATTTATAATATGCAGAAAACTTTTCCTTACAATGCAATTACAAATGAAAACTATGTTACTACATATTTCTAAGCAATCTGTCTTAACTCTTATGTAACAGCTCAAAAATATGATCATCGAACCATGCGATCGAAATCCATCTCTTCGCGATCAGACTCATCATACTCTTCCTTTAAGCTTCCTTTGATCCTACAAAATCAAAATGTAAATACATTACATAATGTATTAAGAATCTCCAAATAGGAACTTAATGGAGTTAGATAGTGGACTTACCTGAAGCAGAGTCAAACTTTTTGACTTTAGCATCTCTTAGATTTCTCAGGTAGTCAGGGCAGCTTTGCAACCAATGCCCCTACTCTTGGCAATAGAAACAAACAGACTCTTTTGGAATGGTACACGGGACAAGCACAGACTTAGCCTTTCCCTTTCCCTTGGAAAGAGAAATCTTTTCTGGACTTCCAAAGTTTCCATTGTCAACGTCCATGGAAGTTTGGGAAGTAGATCTTCCTATCAAATTTGCATTACTAGTGCGCCAAATCATAGTTGATTCAGCAATAATTAGCAAATATGTAAGATCGATAAGGGACATGTCGCAATCTGTCATATAGTAATCTTTAATGAACTCACCATATGACTCAGGAAATGATTGAAGAACGCAGTCAACAACCAACTTCCTCGACACAACGACTCCTAACATTCCCATCTTGTCAATGTGTGACTTCATCTCCAAGACATATGCACACACAGACCTTCCATCTTGGTGTTTGCTAGCTAATAGGGTTTGAGTGACCTTGAACTTTTCAAGTCTTTGAACTTGTGGGTTAGGGAGATTTATTGGAGGAGGTGGAGAAAGTGAAGTATGATTTCCAGGAACATCATCTTCATGAGGAAAACTTTTTCCATAAGATTCGGGAAGACCATAGTTGTCTGACCTAGACATCTATAATGGGAGAAATTCAATTTAGTTGATTTAAGTCCTCAATATAGCACCTAAAATGAAATATTAAGGCTAGGACCCAACACAATATTCTATAATTCGGAAGAGGGATGCCGTAATCCAATTGTAAAATATTTGAAGGTAGGTAAATGACGATTTATCAATTTCCACCATGAAAAACGAAAATGAATTTTAGGTTTTAAATGAATTGAAATTCCTAGATTCTTTGAGATTCATTAAACTTTTCAATGGCATGTTTAAATCTCGATTATGCCCTTCAAGTTTGTGACTGGGATGCCGAGAATCATAAACAAGGTGTGAATAACCATGCTAATTAGCTTGGTACACTTAATGTTACAAATCATCCAATCAATGTGCTGGTTAACCACACACGCTCCATTAATCCATGATTAACATCGAGCTACCCATTGCCATCCTTCATTAGTCCCATATTAGTGTGTCGGTTAACCACACACGGTCCACTAACGACTAATAAGCTGGAATGTGCAATTTCATGGGTTAGCATCAAATTCACATTTTTCCTAAGTAACTAAGATTGGGGATTTATTAATGTTTAGTTACTTGGTATTTTCATTATACTTTTAATGAGAATTAATGTCGTATCCTACCCGTTCGGCTAACGACCCTCCACCAGTCAAGGAAGCTGTGGGTGAGAGTGGACACCCATTAAACCACCATTTTATAGGCAGTAACCTTATACCCCCCCCCCTTATAGACCGGCTTCGTGAATGAGGCCTACTAACGATAAGACTGACCTTTTACTTATACATATATAATATATTAAACTTTTAATTTTTATATAGTATAAGGGTGTATTTTACACATTTAAAATACTTGGTGGTTTAATCTATTAATAAATTATACTCTTAGTTTAATTAATCTTAAACCATGTTATTATGGATTTATTAAACTTCTCTTTTAATTAAACACTTTAATTAATTTAATAAAGTCAATAAGGTGTAATTGAACTATTCAAAGCATCTAGGTTATTAAAAAATTCAAAATTAAAATTATTTAATCAATTTTTAAGTTATGAACCTAAGAGTTGCATTTTTTGAAACCTTTCAATTATAAGAGTTAATGTTTTCATAATTTTAGACTTTTCAAATACCAAAACTTGAGGGCAAGTTTTTGAAACTCTTGAAAACCTTTCATTTCCATAACTTATGAAAACTTATGAGTTTTAATGTTCATGAATGAGACTCTTCATATAACTTGAGGACAAGTTACAAAAATCATTTCAAGAACAACTTAGATCAATTTTAACTACAACATTATCATATAATATTCTATTGATCCAATCTAACTCATATAGCAAGGCAATTCATATCAAATAATACAAATACTTACTTTATTATCTTAAAATTTGACAATTGTCCTTTAATTGGATGAGGATCATCATTACCAAATCAGAAAATACATTTTTTATGATTACAAAACAATTTTGTGGTAATGATCCTAGTCTAATTCTGGCCAAAAACTTGAAATTCTGCAAACAGGAGCCTCTACTCGACGAGTGCTTGAACTGGACTCGTCGAGTTTCCCTTTTACTGAGTGGACTTGTCGAGTCAGCCAGTGGACTCGACGAGTTTATCAGTTAGAGATCAATAATCGATTTTTTCAGCTTTGAAAATCAGCAAGCATCAAATATAACAAAAAACAAACCTGGCTCTGATACCACTGTTGGGTTTTAAGCACTATAACACTCCTATGATGCACATGCAACCCTAGATGCTTTGGATCTATGTTTTCTCTAATTATACATGTAATTTCAATTTTCCAAATCATACATCCTAACTAGAATACAATAGAGGATATACAATATAAAACTCATAGTTAGATGAATACCTCTTGATGTAGTCGTAGTTCTTGTCCTTAGAAAGTTGTAACACCGCAATTGTGATGCCTCAAATGGTTCACAAACACCATGAACAAAGGAGGACTTGAGAGAGAGGTTAAGCACACCCAAAATCGACTAGGGTTCTCTTAGAAATCATTATGGGTGACCCGATTTTGTCTAAGGGTGACATTTATATAGTGTAGGACTCCATGAGTCATAGGTAAACCCTAATCCATACACCTAGGTTATGATCCATATCTCATGTGGGTTAACTCTTCATGGATACTTACATAAACTTAGCCCAACATGGATCAATAACCCAAACACTATATATATCATTGATTTACATAAGCAGTTCCTGTTAATTTAATTAGTCTCTTTTGATCACTAAATTAATTCTTGATCAATACTAATTAAATATTATGATTTCATATTAATATATTATACTTGTAATATATTAATAAATCATAAATAACCTCTTTCTCAAATATACATCCTATCAGATTGTTCTGGTGAAGGCAACCTAAATGGACCATGCTACTCTCGGGTCAAGTACATGCCTATTATAGTTATGGGCTTAGACACCTAATCCAATAGAAATCAGGGTTTTGGCTAACCGTCGTTGTTTCTGTTTTGTTTCCAGGTGGGGAGGAAGTTATATCCTTGGAGAGGGCTCTTCAGGGTCTGTTTGAGGGCGAAATCCAATGTCGCGAAGTCAACCTTGTGGAAGCTCTTCCACATCCTGTTTCTAGTCAAGGAATCAAGGCTACACACGAGTCTCCAGCCGATGCAGGCGGTGCCGCTAGTGATGGTACTGGTGGTGACGATGATTCGGATTTCCAAGATGTCGTTGTCACTGGTGCTTCCCAAAAGGATCTTACCCCTTCTGGGTCTCCAAGGTGTCTTCGATGTTTCAAGAGGCGTTTCACTATTTTGGAAGCCTTTGTCGGCGGTCTTGCCAAGACCACTAGCTCTGAGCCCCCTCTTCGTATGAAACGCAATCTGAGTTTCTTGCTTGAGGGTTCCAGGAGCTCCACCCGTGCCCCCGATGAGGGTCCTTCGAAACTCTCGGAGGGGGCACCCAATCGGGCAACTGAACCGCCCGGTCGTATAGTAGAGGGAAACACCGACAAGGCCAACCCTACTCCCACCGCTGGAGGAGCCGAGGCGAAGACCCAGTCTTCGCCTTCCCATGGTCTTGCATCAGCTTCTCTTCATAAGACCACAATCGTCCCTTTCTTGCAGGTTCTCGTCTGGATGCCTACATGCCGGCTTGAAAGCTAACTGCCTAAGACCTTGTATCTGATTACGACGCCGCTCTTGAGTGGTGTCGGAACGCGTTTCCTCCTGCTACCACTGAGGCCCTAACGGTTCTATCGGATGAACACATGGCCGAAGGCTTGCGCTATGCCGCCGCCCAGGTGTCATCTTATTTGGTCGCAACCGTTGAACGCATCTCTGACATGGAGAGTCTCCAGTCTGATTCTGATCGGAAGAGTATTAAATGTGAAGAGTTGAGGGCCCAGTTGGCAAAGATAGAAGCTGATAAGTGCAGTTGGGAGGCCGAGCAGGAGGTGGTGTTGCTCGAGAAGGCAAGCTTGGCTGATCAAGTGGAAAAGCTAGAGGAAGAGGCAAGGCGTCTGGATGATCGTGTAGGAGTTTTGAGTTTAGAGAATGTTGGGCTGGGCGAGCGGACAGCAGAACTGGAGGTTGATTTGCTTATTGAGAGCCCTGCAAAAGGGGCTCTTGAGAAGGATGTTTCATGGATCATTAGCGATGGGCTCAACAGGGTGGTGGACCGGGTGATCGAGAGCCCTCAATTTCTCCAAGGCTTGCTACATGTGTTGAAGGCTTGTGTTGCTGCAGGTGTAGAACAGGGTAAAAGGATTATCTGGGAGTAGGTAACTGCCGGGAGTCTGACCGAAAGTCTGTCACACCCCGGCCATTGGCGGAAACACCGGGCGGTGTAACGTCATTCCTTGTATCATAGTTATCAAATATATATTGAACAGCACAAAAGAATTATTGTAAACTACGTACTTTATTGATAATAGAAAGTTATATTATTCCAGCTTATAAAGTTCCTGAAAACACATGCGTTTTGAAAATACGTCAACATAAAGTTGGTGATTTCACAGGTTTTGACTGTGAGTAAAGATAGTACTTTTTACCAAGTTGGAAAAGTATATAATATAGTTTGAAGATATCATTTTGACTCATACTTGTTTATAACATATAGCATATATATCCTAGGTATAATGGTTTACTTACCAAATAAGTAATATACCTATAAGTCTCATATACTATTAATATAAGTGTTTGTAATTCCACACAAACGTAGGTTACTATGTATAAATCTTATTTCAATTCTATACGAGTAAAACCGGCAACATATAAATCTTATTTCAATTCTATACGAGTAAAAACGGCTACGTATAAATCTTATTTCAATTCTATACGAGTAAAAACGGCTACGTATAAATCTTATTTCAATTCTATACGAGTATGTAGTATAGGTATAGTTGTCTACTTAATGACTAAGTAGTATACCTACAAGTTCCTTGTACTTAGAGTATAAGTGTTTGGGAAACTTATACTTAACATTCATACTTGTATATCGACAAAGTATAATGCTTCTAAAGTTGTGCTACCATGAGTCCGTAACCGCGGCTGTATAACTAGTTTCAAACCTCTGCTTGATGCTACAAGTTTCGCATCTTAAGATAAGTTCCACACGCTTCATCGACGTCGGAACAACAAACAAATAAAAGGACAGTTCGTCACTCGCTTAAGTTTGGTTGTAGCTAGCAAACACGAATGGGGTTGTCAACCTGTATCTTATTCATACATGACTTCCTCGCTCGCACGGGATTAGCGGTTACATGTCAAAGGATTTTCCCTAAGATTTCCAATCTTAGTTGATGAATACAATAACTCATGTAGACTTGTCGAGTTCCGTTAGTTCTAGTAGTAAAATCATATTCGTGTCTAAAACCCCAAGTTATTAGACTATGCCTTAAGCATTACTCCTAATATTTATAATACTTAGGCAGTACAACAACTATAATTTGAGTTAAAACCAGGTTCTATCTTGACATAAAACCAACAATAGCAACATACTTAACAAGTATATATAGAACTCCTGAATATACCTTCAGGGTTATATTAATAACATAATAGGTTTTATCTTGACATAAAACCAACAATAGCAACATACTTAGTAATTAGTATATAGAACTTCCGAGTATAACTCCGGAACTATATCGCACACAACATATATTTAGAACTCCCAAGTATAACTCAGGATCTACATTAGTATAATATCATGCTAACAAGTTTACGATAGTTGTATGTTTTAAAAATATCAGATTCAAAACAACTATATCCCGGTTAATATAACTATCTATGCTGATACAAATATACTATCATATAAACATAATATTAACTTAAATACAATATTTAGCATGCGTTTCCCTCCGAAAACATTAGAAAGTGGGGTCGTGAAACTCACCCTAGTAGCGTGATTTTATGTAATCTAACTACAAACGGTCAACGGTTCGAGATCGTCGGGCTCGGGATGCGAAATGGCCTCCAAAAACAAGAGAGAAAGAAGAGAAATGGTGTAAGGAAAGCTTATGGCCGAACTTGCTATTTATAGGCTGATTTTTGGCCCTCACGGCGTGAGAATGATAGGCTCACGTCGTGAGCTATGGCAAGAGTCATCCCGTAGTCTTCCCGGGTGTTTTCTAGGCTGCAGCGTCCTCACGTTGTGAGAAAACCTTGCTCACGTCATGATCTTTTGGGTTATCGTTCCATAGGCTCCTAGCTTCAAAATGTGGCGTTTTGACTCCTCACGTCTTGAGTTTTTATGCTCACGTTGTGAGTTCAGTCAGATTAGGGTTTCTAACAGCTGTATCTTCGGAAGGTCGTAACTTTTGCATACGAACTCCGTTTTTGACGTTCTTTATATCCATGCGTAGGTATTTACGAGTACTACAACTCTATTTTAGACTCCAATAGCTAATTCTAAGTCTATTTTAAATTCCTCTTATTATAGAGATTTATAGTGTTAGGGTTTATCATAACTTATTCACGCGAAGTCAGATTTAGAAGTTCTCTATATTTTTTGAATCGTATGGATATATACTTTGAGTTGTATCATAAATTATGTATGAAAGTTCATACTTTAACATGAATTACATAGTAAGTTTATCACATTACTAGTTTAACAAAATCACATTACATGATTGGCATAATCACTTTAGTTCTTTTACTAGTGAACTCTTTATGCTTTACTGAAGCTGTCCTTTGAGAAATTTGTTTTAATTTGGTGCTTAAAGACCCTGGGTGTAGCCAAGATCGTCATCTTGAGGCTCACCCAGTTTTGCTTTTTCTAATTAGTGGAAGGTTCTGACTCATCTACACTTATGTCACATGTTCTTTCATATGTATACTGTAATGTAATTGATGAACATGTTTTGGGGGAAAGGTTGTGAGCCTTTTTGATAAAACCCCATGGGTGCCTCCTTGTGATGATTTTGCTCGTGTGACGTTGGATGATCAGTCCTTGTTGTCACACGGTAAATGCACACAGCCTCTTTTGCTTAATTTTTCAAGCTTAAAAATGAGAAGCATCTGAATTGCTTTCTCTTTTTTTTCCTAGTTTTATTGTTGGAGCTTTATAAAATTGAAAATGATAATGTAAATTTTGCTGGTTACATTTATATGTCAAAATTAATATAAAATGTCTTTGCTAGCATTGAAACATACTCATTTTAAGAGTAAAATGATGGGTTTTGAGCACTATAACAACCTTATGGTGCACATACAACCCTAATGCTTTGGATCTAAGTTTTCTCTAATTGTACATGCAATATTGTTTCCAAAGCATGAAGCCTAAACTAGCATACAAAATTTGGTATATGAATCACAAAAACTAGTTAGAAGAATCCCTCTTGTTGTAGCTTGTTGTATTTGGTCTTTAAGAACTTATCACCTCAAGTGTGATGCCTCAAATGGTTCACAAAACACCACAAACAATTGGAGAACTTGAGAGAAATATTGGAGGCACTCAAAATTGGCTATAGTTTCTCTAAGAAGACTAGTGTCCAATTTTAGGCCAAGGGGTTACATATATATAGTGTAGAATTCCAAGGGTCATGTGTAAACCCTAATTCTTACACTTAGGATTGTAATGGACTAACACTTTATGGATTCTTACATAAGCTAAGCCCATCATTAATCAATCATGGATTATTAACCCAACCTATATGTATCATTGATTTACACAATCACCCCCTGTATACTTAATTAGTCTCTTTTGATCACTAAATTAATTCCAAATTAATTCTTGATCAATACTAATTAAATAATATGATTCCTCTTTCTCAAATATCCATCCTATCAGATTGTTCTGGTGAATGCAACCCAAAATGCACCATGCTATTCTCAGGTCAAGTACACAATAATTATATTTATGGGCTTAGACACCTAATCCAACAGTCTCCCACTTGGATAAGTCTAATAACTATAACTACAAGTACGACTTAAAACTGACTAGCAATCGTATCTCTTAAAAGCCGTTGTCGAATTCTGACGTGCCATTTTAGATAAGGGATCATATAATCCTCTGTTCTTCAAGATATCGTGTGGACAAATACCTGGAACATAGTCATACTTATTTTCCAGCAGGTTGTTTCCCGATTTCCGATTTGTTTGACATATAACTTAATTGAACACATCAATTGAGTTCTAACCGGGCCCAACACATAAGTCACAACAAAATCATCGATGGGCCCAAGATATTACTTTTAATCCTCCAAGAATAAAGGAACAGATAAACTTCGACTTATATGCTTGTACTAACTACTTGTTAAATCATACACAATAGCACGTTTTATAACATCAAGTTACTGATGCGTTTTCGCACTATCAATGTACAACCAACTCATAGTCAACAACTTATACATCTCAGTTTGAAGACTATATCATATTACCGTCTCACAATCACTCGTGATAAATTCCATGAAGTGATTCATGTGAGCGTGGGTTTAATCCAATACTCAGACCTTAAGAGCACTCATGAATGTTGTAGCAAACTTTTGCCATGTCTAAACACTCTACACAATCTACAACCCAAATTCATGACAGTCTTGCCTTAATACCTACTTCCAAAGTATGATCGACTGTGGATAGTTTGAATAATTTTATTATTCTGGAAGTCAAAACATGCAAAATGAAACAATAGTAAAAAATTGACACAAGATAGTAACTTTACTCATAAATAAAACTCCTTTTATTTAATCATCAACTGTCAATTACATTTTATCTATTACAAGTTTCTGAACAACTATCTAATCATTAAAACTAATATCGTGTTTCACCCTAATGCTCCTCACATGCTGCAAGTGCTTAACCCTACTAAGTCCCTTCGTAAGGGGATCTACTGGGTTCTCCTCTGACAATACCCTCTTTGCTACGAGGAGTCATTCTTCTATCCGATATCTTATGAAGTCATATTTTCTGTTGATGTATATGGATTTGCCATGATCCCTCGGTTCCTTGGCTAAGGCGACCGCACTCTCGCTGTCACAGAAAATCTCCATAGGCTCCTGTATAGCTGGTACAACCCCAAGGTCTCCGATGAAGTTCTTCAGCCATATCGCCTCCTTCGACGCTTCGCTTGCTGCTATGTTCTCTGATTCGCACGTTGAATCAGCTACAGTCTCCTGTTTGGAACTTTTCCAAGTTATTGCATGTCCATTCAGGGTAAATACCCAGCCCGACTGAGAGCGGAAATTATCTATGCCGGTCTGAAAGCTGGCGTCACTATACCTTGTCACTCTCAAGTCATCACTCCCACCAAGGGTAAGGACCCAATCCTTAGTCCTCTGTAGGTACTTAAGAATGTTCTTTACCGCAATCCAGTGAGCTTTACCAGGATTCCCTTGATATCTGTTGACCATGCTCAAAGCAAAGGCCACATCAAGACGAGTACAAGTCATAGCATACATGATCGAGCCAACTACGGAAGCATATGGTACTCGACTCATCTCTGCTATCTCGGCCTCTGTACTTGGACTCTAAGTCTTACTCAGCTTCGTATTACTTTGGATAGGTAAGTCACCTTTCTTGGAATTCTCCATGTTGAAACATGTCACAACTAACATATTAGGCTTAGAAATTCCTCTCTATATACAACTAGCATCCGTTGTAAAACTATGTAACACTATGTGCAGTATAAGTTACTTTCAATACAATACGAATTTATATATCCAGAATTTGTTCCAAGTCGAAACCTTCCCGTATAAGCCCAAAAATCTAATCCAATAAATCATGTGCATTCAACTTTGGGCCTTAAATCAAAACTCTCTTATTGGGTCCTAATGGGCCAATAACCTCTCAATTTGGTTCTTTTGGGCCAAGAACCCGTATTTGGGTCCTAATTGGGCCGAAATTTATTATTCTACCCTGATTTGGGCCATAAGACACTTAGTGGGCCTTATTGGGCCGTAAACATTTTCTTAGATCCTTATAGGCCGTAAATCACTATTGGAGCTTTTATTGGGCCAAATTCATTTCTTTTGGGCCCATTATTGGGCCGAAATCATTTTGGGCCCGATCCAAGCCAAAAACACGTTTAAACCGAAAACACCATTGGGCCTTGGATGTTCTCAGTTGTCTTCAAGACCAAAACTATTTCTTTTTCCCTCCTCATAAGGCCCGATCGGATTCGTTTAAAAAAATAAAAAATAAAATAAAATGAGGAATTATGCTTGTAACACCTCACCATTAACTTGCATATAAACATGCAAAATGTACAACGTGTATCCATGCAACAAAAAATAACCACCATGTAAATACCACCTTAATCTCTTTCCCTTTCCTCTTAAGATCGGCCAAATCCACCCTGTCGCACCCCCAAACCAGAACAGCGGAAACGTTCGGGGGTGGAGGACTTTTAGGTAAGTATCACAACACATGCAATATAGTAATCAAAGTACAAACAACCATTGCATTAATAAGTATAAGTTTTACATAAGTGTTTAAACATTTCATATTCGAACACTAAAGTAGGTACAATAGAAGACAAGAGCCGCGGTACGGTACTAGGTAGTCTTCTCAAAAGCTTCTGGAGTGTACCTGTCTACTTGATTCCTAAGAATACAAGTTATTTGAAAAGAGTAGATCAGCATTTAAGCTGGTGAGTTCATAAGTATTTTAGTTCTGTTAAGTATACCCTAAGTTCTTTGAATGAGTTCACTGGTTTCTCCAGGAAATCCTATATCTCCTGAAGTGATTAACTGATAACCTCAATAGTTTCCCTCTGTAATTACTTAGTTTATACTGATTATACATAACATAATATTGAATTGATAGTTAAATGGGTGTATCTGCCCTAAGCCCACAACCAAACAAGGAACAGGAAGTAAGGCGGAAGTCACACATTTCACTGTCAATCGGACATTACTTATGTACGACTCTGATGTAATAACGAAGGAATTATAGAACTAACCACTAAAGGTCTTTTATGTTATACTAGTTTACAAAGATTGAGTGACTAAGTTTCATTTGATAAGTGGTTTAATTCCATAAACCGTTTCCTTTGTATAAGTGGTTTAATCCCATAAACCGTTTCATTTGTAAAAGTGGTTTAATCCCATAAACCGTTTCATTGGTAAAAGTGTTCTTAGTTATATTTGTTCTATAGTAACAACCTTAGTATTAATCATGGAGAGTATTCTATTATCCATAATACTGCCTTGTGGTTTTAAATGTTCAAAACCAGAAGCACAATACTTGATTTCATGATATATAGCTCTTACTGTAAGTAAAAGCTACTGAAGGTATATCTGGTCGGGATATAATTAACTTTTCTTACTGTTATAAGAGAAGTATATTACTTTGTAATTCACTCGTTGTTTTATCCATGTGAGTCCTATTAACCATACTAATATGACGGAAATGCCTGCAGCGACGTTCTTCAGGCGTCGGAACGGTATGATATTTGACACCCTAGGCCTGCCGGCCAAACTGTAGCGAACAGTAAAGGTGCGGGATTGTCAGTCCCATATATATCTATACACAAATTCATGTTCTCCCTACAAGAGATTCTGGCTAATAGTTCAGGACTTAAAAAGGTCGTACTTAGATAAGCACACCGTGAAGGGTCTCACAAATTTATTGTTTCAACGAGATTTCCGATGTATTATTGTTATTACCCGATGAATGCTAACTCTGGTACTTTGTATCGTACCCTTGGTTAATGCAAACCTGGTAAGATGTATTATTACCTCGAGTTTGCTAACTCGGGTACTCTGTATAGTACCTTTGCTAATGCCAACCCGGCAGAATGTATTATTACCCGTGATTGCTAACTCTGGTACTCTGTATATCGTACCTTTGTTAATGCAAACCCGGTATGATGTATTATTACTCGTGATTGCTAACTCTAGTACTCTGTATATCGTACCTTTGTTAATGCAAACCCGGCATTACCACGTGTTTGCTAATCCTGGTACTCTATGTCGTACCTTTGTTAATGGAAACTAGGTATGATGTATCTTTACTTTAATATGTTATTCGTATATTAAAGGTATTATACATATCTTGGTATAGTTGAATGAATTTTGGTAATTTCCTTGGAAAGTATACAGTTGTAATTCATACTTGTATCTTTAGTTTTGAATGATAAATTATACCTATTATAATTTATATGTTCTATCTGATTAGCATGGTTTCTCATGGATGAACACCTTTGCTCAGCCTGATACAAAGGTGAAGATACCAAAAGGAGTAACCTTTGGTACTCATATATGTATAATATATATATAATTAAGAAGGAAACGACCTTCGGCCAAACAATACAGCCCTAATTCCACATCCAAACAAGGAAAAGGATATAGGATAATTCATGAGTCCTAAGCCCTTCAAATCTTATTTATATATTTATACATATATAAACATGATTTTGGCATTTATACTTTGAAATAGATTATAAAACATTTTTCAAAGAATTTAACGGAGTTTTTACATGACTTTAAAGATTTAACATGGCTTCACGTTATTTTGGAAGTATTTGATAATTCTTAAAAGCATACAGAATCATTTTGTGTGATTATTATCACATACAGTTATTAACACAATTTAATATTGTGTTAAACTTGCATTCCCCCCCCCCCCCCTAAAAAGTATTTAAAAACCATTGAAAAGGTAAATTATAGGGGTATGAACTCACTTTGATAAGCGGTGATTTGGGCAGCATTTCGTTTCCCGTAAAGAGTTTATTTAACGAGAAACCGGCTCAAACCGGGCAGAGTTTCGACAGGAGAGAGGATGAATTCTCGAGAATTATGGGGCTCCGGGGCTTGCTTCGGGCTTTAGACGCGATACCGGGGCCTCCGGGGGTCGTGAGAAAGTTTTCGGGGCTAAAATGTGAAAAAGGGGAAATTTTGGGGTGAAAAATGGGGTTTCTTCGGAAGCCCTCGCATGCTATATATAGTCCGAAGGTTCGGACCCGAAGCTGTGCGAAGGTGACACACGTCGGACAGGTGGCGAGGTTTCTGGCTTACTTCGTACCGCAGGCTCGCAGATGGGAGGCTCGGATTGGACCGGACTTCGGTCCAATAGAAGACTGACACGTATGCGAAGGGGGTGTCTCCGGGGTGTCTCCGGGGTGTCCGATGCGAGGCTGTCCGAAGCTCATTGGACCTCGGCTGCGGTCCACTCAGGAGGTAACACGTGTACCGCGGTCCAACCAGAAGATGACACGTGGAGGTTCGCACGTGATGATGACGTGTCCGAAGGGTGACATGCGAAATTTCCCGGTTTTCAAGATTTTCTTGATTTTTGTGCCAAAAACTTGCGAAAATCATAACTTTCGCATACGAGCTCCGTTTTTATGTTGTTTATATGCGCACGTAGGTAAAATCATACTCTATGACTTTCGTTTAGACTTCGTCGGCTGGTTTTGAATTTATTTTTAATATTATTATTTTAAACAGACCGGGACGGGAATCCGTTAAAAATTCATAACTTCTTCATCCGACGTCCGTTTTCGTCTGTCTTTTTACCGTTGTGCTACTTTTGACGAGACCTTCGATTCTCGTTTAAGTTGCGTCGGCTAAATATCGATCGATTTATATTTCGAATTTTTAGCTGTCTACTGCTAAACCGAAACTTCGAAAAATCATAACTTCCTCATACGAAATCAGATTTTCACGTTCTTTTTATGAACGTTCTCGGTTTAACATATTCTACAAGTTTCATTTAGATTTTTAAGGCTAAAAATCTTTTTATCGAAAATTCGCTTTTTACACTGAACAGTGTTTTGCCGGTTTTACCGCGGATTTTCGATTGGTCATAACTTCTTCGTTATAACTCGGATTTCAGTGTTCTTTATGTTTTTGGAAACCTTGTTACAAACTCTACCACTTGGTTCATCCCAATTATGATTATTGATCAATTAATTTTTGACCAAAATTTGACTGGTGTCACATTATCCCCCCGTTAGAGGGAATTTCGTCCTGAAATTAAGTCTAAGGTGATACTCATGGACTAGGTCTAATCTTTCCTATCCCAAGTGAATTCAGGTTCCTGGTTTGTAATCCAGCGAACCTTCACTAACGGGATGAGACTTAGCGTGGTTCTTCAGATTTCCCTATCCATG
Source organism: Lactuca virosa (assembly GCF_052849685.1). NCBI lineage: Eukaryota > Viridiplantae > Streptophyta > Magnoliopsida > Asterales > Asteraceae > Lactuca > Lactuca virosa. Next base: position 250,250,831 of record NC_136434.1, read on the forward strand.
GTTTTTGTTGTTTCTTCTATAGAGTGTAGACTTTTATTTAACTTGATTTCATCGAGTGAAATAACAAGTGTTTTATCGGATAGACACCTCTTTAGATTTGATATGTGAAAAATTGGATGAATGTTATTAAGTTTTTGTGGTAGTCTAAGTTTAAAAGTACAAGACCGATTCTGTTAATAACCTTAAATGGTCTAATGTACTTTGAGTTTTGTATTTCACGCTTTCTCAAGCGCATCTTGTCCTTCCTGAGTGAGACCTTCATATGACAAGGTCATCAATCCTGGAATTCCAAGGGTTCTCTTTTATCGAAGCCGTAGCTTCTCTGGTTAACTTTGGAATCTTTATGGCGCTTCCTGATTCGTATTTTGTTTTTGGTAGTTTCTCGGATGAATTCCAGATCAGCGAGGGTGCTGTGTGGAAATTGGATCTCTAGCTAGTTGCGTATTACCTACTTTAGTCCAGTGCAGATAGAATCTGTACTTGTGACCACAGAAGGTTTCGAATGGAGCAACTTAAATGCTAGTGTGTTAAAGGACTCGACTAATTGGTGAATGGATATCCCATTCTTTACCATAGCCGATCCCATAGAATCATGACTACTCTGGTTCCTAGAGGTTTTTGAGTGACGGCCTGAACTAGGAGATGATTCTATTATCTCAATGGACATAACAGATATTGGCATACCATGCACTCACACGTTCTAGTTATCTTATCTACTTGCCACATTTTCAGGTTTCAAGGCTTCCTGTTGAGCCTCCTTACTCTATGTGGAGAGATTTGAATGGGTTATCATAGTCTATGATTGGAACTATCACCTGGGTACTCTTTCCGACTTAGGGTGTCAGCTATTATATTGGCTTTGTCGAGATGATAACAAATTTCAAATTCGTAGTCATTTAGTAGCTCGACCCACTGTCGTGGTCTCATGTTGAATTCTACCTGGTAGAATACATGATACTGGATTTTGCTCCAAAATTCATGATCAGACTCATACTTGGCTCATCAACCATAACCTCGTGTATACAAGTCGTATATAATTTAGATTTCACAAAACGTTCGGATGCGTGACTCTGCCCCAGGTTCACAGCCAAACAAGGAACAGGAGATAGGGCGGAATCACACATCCTTAATCTTGTTAAGTCTAACATATATACCACTCTCGTGTATACACTTAGCAGCGATAGATTAACTTAATGAGTTCTTAGTCTCTATTCTTGAACTTGACCTGCGGTACAATGATTTTCCTATGAGATCTATTGAGGTACTTCGGTAGTTACTGACTTCTATGACTTCTTCGGTGCTTTTCGTTTGAAGTTTCTGTTGGGTTTTGAGCATTCTAACACTCCTATGGTGTACATGCAACCCTATAAACCTTGGATCTATGTTTTGTCTATTATACATGCAAATATTAACTATTCCAAGGTTTCATCCTAACTAGCATATTATGAAGCACCTATACTACAAAGTTCTAGTTAGATGACATACCTTTTGATGTAGCTTGATGTATTCAAGCTTTAAGAGCTTAGCCCCAACAGTATGGAAGCCTCAAATGGAATCACAAATCACCAAAACACCTTGGAAGAACTTGAGAGAATATGTATGCACACTAAAATCGGCCCACTCTTATTTTCACACACTTGTGCCATTTTGTGAGCCAAAGACCCCTTTATATATTATGGAGGATTAGGGTTACATCCATGTAAACCCTAATACCCATGACCTTTCATTTACATAGGATCCATGGGTTAAAAGCTCCATGGACCATCCATGAAAGCTTAGCCCAACCTAAATGAACTTGGCCCATTCCATATATATAAGAGTCCATATTTAATTAGTTCTTTTTGATCACTTAATTAATTCTAAATTAATTCTTGATCAATACTAATTAAATAATATGATTCCATATTAATATATTAGAACTTATAATATATTAATATAAATCATAAATATACTATTCTCAAAAGACTATCCATATAAATTGTGTCGGTGAAGTGCAACCCAAATGGACCATGCCGTGTCGGGTCAAGTACATACCAAATATAGTTATGGACTTAGACATTAATCCAACAGTTTCCAGTCTACTGAGTAGGCTAGAATGACGGGGTACTCTTCGCATGGGTACTTATGAAGTTTTGAAACAAGAGACAACCTAAGGGTTTTGTGTTATGGATTGAAAGAATTTCATCTTACGGCTGATTAAGGAAAAGTCTAAAACTATTATTGAGTATGACTTCAAAACCTAACTGGCAATCGTAGCTCTTAAAGCCGTTGTCGAACTCTGACCTTGTCAATGACTTGTCCATTAGATAAGGGATCATATATTCATCCATTCTAGATATCATATGGATTGAGACATGGATTATAATCATTCTCTCTGTCCATTTGTTGTTTCCCGATTTTCGATTTATGATGACTGACTGATTGAACAAATCAAACCAGTCCTGGCTTGGCCAAGCACTCACATGTGTCATCGCTAAATCATCGAGGGGCCCACAGATATCGCTTTTATCCCGAAGGTAAAAGGAATGGATAAACTTCGACTCATATGGCTTGTTCTACTACTTGTTGAATCATACACAAAGGCACGTTTTATAACATCGAGTTACCAAATGCGTTTTCGTGCAATCAATGTATAACCAACTCATAGTAACAACTCATATCTCTAGGTTTGAAGAATATAAGATATTATCGTCTCATGATCACTCGTGATAAAATCCATGAAGTGATTCAAATGAGCGCGGGTTGAATCCAATACTCAGAACTTATGAGCACTCATGAGTGTTGTAGCACCACTTTGTCCACCAACTTGGACCTCTACAAACCAACCCATGACAGTCTTGATTCATATCTACTTCCAACATATGACCGACTGTGGATGGTTTGAATAACTTAATCATTTAGGAAGAGCGACTTAGTTATTCTGGAAGTCAAAACATGCAAAGTGAAACACAAGAATAAATGAATCAAATATGGTATCAAACCCTATGAATATAAATAAACACTTTTATTTATCACCATACTGATTACTCATTATTCATTTTTTCGGTTTTATCAACTTTATACTTGAATTAAAAACACTAGTTGTCCCATGCTCCAAGCATGTACACTATGTTTTTCTTAAACAATAGCTTTGCCATACACCAAGTATGCACTCTATGTTTGTCTATGATCCTTACTTTGTGAAATAAACCAATTGAACATAATTTCAATGATTCTAATTTCACACTCCCAAATCCTTATCGAAAAATGTGAGAATTTCAAATTCCTATCATTTATCGAAATCTGTTTAGATTTTAAACTTATATGCACTGACCCTCCTGTAATGAATATGTACAAAGTCACAAAGACTTGTCAACAGTCATTATAAGGTATTCCAATGGAGATCAACTCCATGGAAACTAAGTCTCATATTCAAAGTACATTGCTTTGGACATGCTTCTTGCATTAAGTTTTCTAATCTTACACAGATAACTTCCACCTATGGAGACAACTCCATATTCTCATTTTGACTATCACTTCTGAATAAGAGATGCCTCTTTTCAGAATATGTCAATATGGTCCTTCCAAAATTAGCACTATACTTCCAACTGTCCCTGAGCAACCAATCTTTGGTAAACCTCAGATTGTCCTCAAAAATTTGCTTAATCATTTTAGTCATATCCAATTCTAGACCTTTTCCCTTCTTAATGCCTCTGGGCATTTGGAAACATTTAGAAATCACAAATATTATAGCACATGCAATCGATCCTGTACCCAAAGCAAATGGTACACGATTCATGATGTCTCACATAAAGACATGATTCTAGACCAGTCTTTTGCTACAATATTTTTATTTGCCATGTTTTCAAAATTTGACTATGAAGAGGGATGCCGTAATCATAATCGAATTTTAAGAACGCAATATATAGAATTTCCTTAAGTTGAACCAATCCAACATGGAATTCATATATATATTCTTGACTAAAGATGATTAAGGTCTCAATCTAAGCCTTTACAACTGAAATGAAGTATATCCTCTCCCTTAATTATAGCAAAACAACTTTTTCAATCCCTGCAGCCTCACGAATTGAAACTTTTGTTTTCTATAATTAACATTGCTAACTTGCAACACTAACAATAATTATCATGCTCCCACTAACATGATGATTATTAGCATAACACTTATGCTCCCACTAGCTTTGACATGTACTCAGAAATCAGTTGGACTTCTAGAAATCAATACTTTATTGACTTTCTTACCAAAGTTCAGATTTCTGATACGAGATGCTTTCATAAAACTTTATCAAAATCATACACCTTTCCTTAGATATCATGTATGTGTGTCTAAACAATTTCAGAACTATGAAAAGGGATGTCGTAATCATAGTCTTATTTGTTTAGACCTTTTGCCATCTGCTTCAAATCTACTTGGTGGAAGTGTTTCCTCACCATCATTTTCATGAATCGGAGAGAAACCTTATGACCCTTAGATTTTATGGTGTATGTGTTCTTATCCATGTGAATCGTCAAAACCATAGTCACAAGACAAGGATAATGACAAATCCAAACTCATATGGACTGAACTTATGCAATCTTAACTTCTTGCCACCTGGCAGTACATGGCCTGCCATTGCTTCCAAGTTGTTATGCAACCAATTGAGAACTTTCAGAACTCCTATGCAAAGCCAACTTTAACTGGAATGGGCACAGAATATGTCAACACGATAGGTTATAAACCTCAAGTCGTGTGCTAGTGAAGAACCTCAAGTTTTATTCTTGATTAGTTCTTGAAATTCTTTTTAGGATCTTTAAGACTCCCACTATCCTCTTGACATATAAGACTATCTTGCCAAATATTCAAGAGATAGTGCGGATTCTTTATCAAGACAAACACTTCACACAATTGGCCTTAGTTGGTCTTTGTTTTATCCAAAACATCACAACTTACCAATTTCAAATGTACAAGAGTAGGACACTTTTACTCTTACATTTGACAAGTGTTTTAAACCTTTCTTTAAGATATGTCACTCAAGTTACAATCTTGGAGTATGAATCTAAGAATTGTTTTGGAACGAAGTATGACTCATCTTCCTAATCTAACCATTTCAACAATTCATGACTACTCTTCTCAGTCATAAGAATGCACTAAGATGACCTTTAGAGGACTAATTGTGATATGATTTCTAAATCATTAAGATGATCACAAACATGATACTAAAGTACTCTCCCATCTTTTTAGATTTGAGAAACTTTTATCTTTCTGCCTAATTTGATTCTTCCCATTCGTTCTGTCATACATTGAGACTTTTCCAATGTTTCAGAATTATACTTAAACTTGTAAGTATAACCATATTTACTAAACTTTAGTAAATCAAATAGTCTTAACGAGCTTTGTGGTGGACATGACCAGTGCACAAGAATGTGTACTCGATCCCTTTAGTCCTTCACTTGACTCACACATCCATGTGAACAAGTAATTAGTCTTGATTTTCCAATACTTGAAAGTTCTCATTCATCATACTATTCAACTTGCATGATTCCAAGTTTCGGTCCAATTGAAACTTGGGTGATGAGGAACTTTCCTGATTTGGTAAACTTAGACACTACCACAAATGAAAGAATCAAATCCATTTTCCAATATTGCTGTCAGTGGAATCATATAAGCAACAATTTTCCACAAATGCCATTGTAAGGATACTTCAAATAAATAAAATTAAACAATTTTCTTTTATTTTAAAACTTTGCGGAAAAACTTATCCTTACAATCCACATGGAAAATTGTTGTTATCTATTCCTTAGCAATATATCATAACTTCTTAAGCAACTGCTCAAAATTCTGATGCGATCGAAATCCACCTTCGCGATCAGAATCAGCATATACTTCCTTTAAGATTTCTCTCTATTCTTTGATTCTTAAAACATCAACATGTGACCCAGTCACATCATGTAATGAGGATCTCAGAATAGAACTTAACAGAGTTAGATAATGGGCTCTACCTGATGTAGAGTCAAACTTATTGACTTTAACATCCTTAGGTAAATTTGGCAGCTTTGCAATCAACGCCCCTTCCTTTGGCAAAATAAACATATGGACCCTTTGGTAATGGGACTATCTCAGACTTAGCCTTTCTCTTTACCATTTGGTCAACCGGGTTGACTATGGCCAATACCTTTCCATTGGGAAGAGAATGCTTTTTCTGGATTTCCAGTGTCACCATTGTCACTGTCCATAAAGTTTTTGGGAAGTCAATCTTCTAATCAAATTTGCTTTACTATCGTTCCAAATCATTGCTGATTCAGCAGCACCAAGAAAATAGATATGATCATTAAGGTTCATGTCATGGTCTGTTTCATAGTAGTCCCAAAGGAACTCACTATGTGACTTAGAAAGTGATTGAACATCCAACTTTCTCAAGACTTTGACACCCAACTCTCCCGGCTTGTCAATATGTGACTTCATCTCTAAGATGTGATCACACATAGACCTTGCTTGCCATTAGGGCTTGAGTGACCTTGAACGTGTGGGTTAGGGAGAATAATTGGAGGAGGTGGAGGAAGAGAAGTATGACTTCCATGAGCCAAACTCGGGAAGTCATATTCATTAGGAAAGCTTGGTTTGGGAAGATCATTGTTGTCTAAACCAGACATCAACAATGGGAGAAATTCACGTAAAGTTGATTTAAGTCCTTAATATAACACCCAATATGATATATTAAGGCTAGGACCCAACAAACTATTTTATAACTTGGAAGAGGGATGCCGTAATCCAAGCTATAAAATATTTGAAGGTAGGTGAATGACGATTCACCAATTTCCACCAAGATAAACGAAATGTATTATTAGGTTTTAATTGGTTTTGAAACTCCTAGATTCTTTTGAGATTCATTGAACTTTTCAATGGCATGTTTCAATCTCGAGTGTGCCCTTCAGGTTTTGTGACTGGGATGCCGAGGATCACAAAACAAGGTGTGAAGTAACCATGCAAATATACTTGGTACCCTTAATATTTACCCCTCAATCGATGTGCGGTTAACCACACACGCTCCAACGATACTATGCTAAACATTAAGTTACCCTTTAACTACCTTGTTAAGTCCAGGTTAGTGTGCCGGTTAACCACACACGCTCCACTAACAGCTTAAACAAAGTGCAAAGTGTAATTTCATGGATTAGCACCTTATTCACATTTTCCTAAGTAACTAAGATTGGGAATTTATAAGTGTTTAGTTACTTAGTATTTATCATTATACTTATAATGAAGGGAGAATTATAGTCCTTGTCCTACTTGTTCGGCTAACGACCCTCCACCGGTCAAGGAAGCGGTGAGTGAGAGTGGACACCCATTAAACTGTCATTTTATAGGCAGAAACCTTATACCCCCTTATAGACCGGCTTCGTGAATGAGGCCTACTAAGGGTAAGACGACTTGCTCTTATACATATAATATATTAAACTTTTAATATTATAATAGTATAAGGGTGTATTTTAGACATTTAAAATACTTGGTGGTTTAATCTATTAATTAAACTAGACTTTTAATTTAATTAAACTCAAACCATATATTTATGGATTAATAATACTCTTTTAATTAACTATTAATTAAGTCCATAAGAGTTAATTTGAACTATTCAACAAAACATCATAATTCCAATTATTAAACTCAAAATTAAAACCATTTAATTAATTGTTTAAGTTATGAACCCAAGAGTTTTAGAATTCAATTCTTTTTTCCATAAAAAACTTTTCTCAAATTCCAAAACTTGAGGGCAAGTTTGTAATTCTTGAAAACCTTTGGATTCCATAACTTATGGAATTAATGGTGTTTTATGATGAAACTTTCCATGTTCCATAACTTAAGAACAAGTTATGGAATTCTTTAAAACATTAACACCAAATTTTGTAACTCCATAAAAACTTTGAATCATATTTTTTTTTTAAAAAAAACTTTCATATCCATAACTTATGGAAGTTTCAAAAACCCTTAAGATCACAACTTTAAAAAAAAAACTTTTGAGCTCCAAAATTTTATGACAAAATATGTAACTCCTTAAAACATTTAGATCAAACTTTTAAAACTAATAAAATAATCATATCATTTTATCTTTTACTAAATTTGTCCTAATTCAACTCATATAACAAATGATTCAAATTTTACAAATAATTCGTTTTTCACAAAACAAGTAATTATCTTAAAATTTGACAAACGTCATGTTTTTTTTTTCCTTTTTTTTCAACTTGAAAATAAAACATTTGCATCAATATAACAGAAAACAACCTGTCTCTGATACCACTGTTGGGTTTTGAGCATTCTAACACTCCTATGGTGTACATGCAACCCTATAAACCTTGGATCTATGTTTTTTCTATTATACATGCAAATATTAACTATTCCAAGGTTTCATCCTAACTAGCATATTATGAAGCACCTATACTACAAAGTTCTAGTTAGATGACATACCTTTTGATGTAGCTTGATGTCTTCAAGCTTTAAGAGCTTAGCCCCAATAGTGTGGAAGCCTCAAATGGAATCACAAATCACCAAAACACCTTGGAAGAACTTGAGAGAATATGTATGCACACTAAAATCGGCCCACTCTTATTTTCACACACTTGTGCCATTTTGTGAGCCAAGGACCCCTTTATATATTATGGAGGATTAGGGTTACATCCATGTAAACCCTAATACCCATGACCTTTCATTTACATAGGATCCATGGGTTAAAAGCTCCATGGACCATCCATGAAAGCTTAGCCCAATCTAAATGAACTTGGCCCATTCCATATATATAAGAGTCCATATTTAATTAGTTCTTTTTGATCACTTAATTAATTCTAAATTAATTCTTGATCAATACTAATTAAATAATATGATTCCATATTAATATATTAGAACTTATAATATATTAATATAAATCATAAATATACTATTCTCAAAAGACTATCCATATAAATTGTGCCGGTGAAGTGCAACCCAAATGGACCATGCCGGGTCGGGTCAAGTACATACCAAATATAGTTATGGACTTAGACATTAATCCAACAGTTTCCAGTCTACTGAGTAGGCTACAATGACGGGGTACTCTTCGCATGGGTACTTATGAAGTTTTGAAACAAGAGACAACCTAAGGGTTTTGTGTTATGGATTGAAAGAATTTCATCTTACGGCTGATTAAGGAAAAGTTCTCTTATACAGCATAAGAACTTTCACATGGTAAGGGTCAGGCCAAACCATGTCGAACGAGGATGTCGGAATTTTCTTGATGAAATAGATATTAAGTCGTTATGGGAGGAATGATTACTAGGGTGATATCCTATATACCTAAGTTTTCCGTGCTTCTGGTTTTATTCTGTTATTATCACTACGAACCCCTTTTGATTCGAACTTAGCGGGTACTACCAATACGAGGGTCCTGATAATTTGAAATTATGAACTTTCATTAAACGATCCTTACTAGGTCTCTCTATAATCGCTTGGTGTATACAAGTCATGTATAATTAAGATTGGTAAGACCTTTGACTGAGCAACCCTGCCCTAAAAACACAACCAAACAAGGAACAGGAATTGAGGCGGGATTACTCATTCTAAGTCTACAAATCTTAAGTATAAATGACCCTTATGTATACACTAAGTCATCATAGCTTACCTGTTAGGGTTTCAAATTTTATATAATGGTTGTGATTTAATTTGAACGGAAGAGTAATCATAATTATAGATAATTATCGGGGTTTGGAAGCGTACCAAAATATAGCAAGGTTCTTTGATGCTTTCCCATGTATTGGGATCAATATCCTCCTGCTCCCCCGTCGTTCTTCTCTATTGGACAGTCCCTCTTGTAATGTCCTATTTCACCACAAAGGTGACATATGGGAATGGTTCCAACATCGGTAGCTGAAGTGATGAACTCGACCGGAGTTCTACAGATGCGGGCGGTATGCCCCTTCATGTCGCGTCTATTACAATGCAGCTCTCGGCAAACTCCATGATGATGGTAGTTGCACTTGCTGCAGTGTGGGAGGTTTCCTAAGTACGGCTTGGTTGGTGCTAGAATAACAGGGCTGATGGGGGTATCGACTGCCCTAGTTCGTTGCCCTCAGCTAGGTTCTTGAGTTGAACAACTCCCTTCCTTGTTCTCGAACTTTCGTTTAAGGATATTAGGCTTAAGGTCCAAGGTGTTCTTACAAGTAGGTGCTCATGGCTGTACTTGGCCATCACCATGATCGGGGTTACCGATAGCATTACTACTAACATTTGCAGTGTTAGCATTAAGGTGTGCCATGACAGCTGCTACAGTTGCTGTGACTGCAGCTTGAAACGTAGTCGCATCTATATGAAGGATTGGTGTTTTGCTGGTGGGTTGGTTACACTTCTTTGGAGGCATGATTCTGTTACATGATAAGAAAATGAGTTCGTGAGCGACTATCGTGTCTTTAGATGTATTCTAACCATTTGTATCTATGTATTAATCTTTTGTTTTGTTATTTTGTTCTCAATGATTCGACCTGCATTCCTATGATGCAGCCTTGGTAAGGAACAGGAATAAGTTTCTAGAATGGTTATGAACCGAGTATTATCCAAACTAAGTTACCTTTGTTTGGTGGATATCGTTTCCTAATTTTCGAAAATATTCGAAAACAATCCATAATAGTGTCTACATAAAATAGACTTACGAATTTGAGAGGTAATCACTATCAATTAAGATTATGTGGTCTGATTTATTGTTATTAGCCGTGATAGGAAAAGAGGATAAGCTTCAAACCTAATGTGAGTAATGAAATCACTAACTCACTAGGTTGAACCGATTTACTAGTTATTACTTAGATGAAAAGGTGCTCGAACACTTCACATGAATCATGTGTGGTTTTCCTTTGTTCTTTGTTCTATTCTGGATGGTAATGATTTGTTCTCTCCTGGTATCTATAGGGTGTCCTTCTCCTCTGTAGGTATATTGAATTCCCGAGCTATCTTACTTCCGATTCTGACACTGACCCCCATTACTTCGTAATGAAGATTTTGAATCTTGGAAGTTCATGCGAATATCTCATTGGTGTCCTTAATAGGGTAAAGGCACTAAATGATTTCTATAGTTTATGTACTTCTCATATGTTTCTTTCTTGGGATTCCCCTAATGAAATTTTGTTGGATCCTCCTTGACTCTTCTGTTGATTGCTGGAGTAACTATGTTTATCTAACGGGTTTATACGAGAATGGGAATGTCTAAAGAATCTATGAGAAAATTTTTACGAAGGTGATTCTTTCTGGTCCTTCTATAATCACATGGTGTGTAGCGATTATATATAATCCAGATCAAATAGACCTTTGAATAAGTAATCCTACTCTAAAACCACATCCAAACAAGGAAAAGGAAGTAGAGTGAAAATCACATATTCTAAGTCTATAAAATCTCGGCTATATATAACCTTAACGTATCCACTTAGTAATTATAGACCTATCAGAAAAGATCTTTTAACATTTCCCCAATGGTATGAAACATACCTCCATGTTATTTTAGTTATGAGTTTGATTCTTGGACTTCTAGATACAAGAACTTAACAAGTTTTCAGTTTTCTTGTTATAGCATCCTAAAATACTCCCATAGTATTTTAGTCTTTGCTTCTAGAATTCTTCTGGTGCTAAGGTAAGTTTTAGACCAGTTGCAACATTACAATCACTCCTCTAAACACATGTTGGTCATATCTCGGATGAATATAGTTGATCGGGCTATATTGATCCCAGATATGATTACGTCACTGTCTAGGTTTAACTGCAATGTCCAACATCCAAATAATTTTGTTTTGTTCTTCTTGTGATACTCATTCTAGTATATATACTCTGCATGTACTTATACTTTTATAAAATATTAATATATTTTTAAAGTATAACTCTTGGTCGGAGTGTTTTTATCCCAATGCGTTTATAGTTGTATATCTTTTATGACTGATATACTGAGTTCACTATAATCACTGCTCTGATACCAATCTGTCGCACCCCCAAACCAGAACGGCGGAAACGTTCGGGGGTGGAGGACTTTTAGGTAAGTATCACAACATATGCAATATAGTAATCAAAGTACAAACAACCATTGCATTAATAAGTATAAGTTTTACATAAGTGTTTAAACATTTCATATTCAAACACTAAAGTAGGTACAATAGAAGACAAGAGTCGCGGTACGGTACTAGGTAGTCTTCTCAAAAGCTTCTGGAGTGTACCTGTCTACTTGATTCCTAAGAATACAAGTTATTTGAAAAGAGTAGATCAGCATTTAAGCTGTTGAGTTCATAAGTATTTTAGTTCTGTTAAGTATACCCTAAGTTCTTTGAATGAGTTCACTGGTTTCTCCAGGAAATCCTATATCTCCTGAAGTGATTAACTGATAACCTCAATAGTTTCCTTCTGTAATTACTTAGTTTATACTGATTATACATAACATAATATTGAATTGATAGTTAAATGGGTGTATCTGCCCTAAGCCCACAACCAAACAAGGGACAGGAAGTAAGGCGGAAGTCACACATTTCACTGTCAATCGGACATTACTTATGTACGACTCTGATGTAATAACTAAGGAATTATAGAATTAACCACTAAAGGTCTTTTATGTTATACTAGTTTACAAAGATTGAGTGACTAAGTTTCATTTGATAAGTGGTTTAATTCCATAAACCGTTTCCTTTGTATAAGTGGTTTAATCCCATAAACCGTTTCATTTGTAAAAGTGGTTTAATCCCATAAACCGTTTCATTGGTAAAAGTGTTCTTAGTTATATATGTTCTACAGTAACAACCTTAGTATTAATCATGGAGAGTATTCTATTATCCATAATACTGCCTTGTGGTTTTAAATGTTCAAAACCAGAAGTACAATACTTGATTTCATGATATATAGCTCTTATTGTAAGTAAAAGCTACTGAAGGTATATCTGGTCAGGATGTAATTAACTTTTCTTACTGTTATAAGAGAAGTATATTACTTTGTAATTCACTCGTTGTTTTATCCATGTGATTCCTATTAACCATACTAATATGACGGAAATGCCTGCAGCGACGTTCTTCAGGCGTCGGAACGGTATGATATTTGACACCCTAGGCCTGCCGGCCAAACTGTAGCGAATAGTAAAGGTGCGGGATTGTCAGTCCCATATAGATCTATACACAAATTCACGCTCTCCCTACAAGAGATTCTGGCTAATAGTTCAGGACTTAAAAAGGTCGTACTTAGATAAGCACACCGTGAAGGGTCTCACAAATTTATTGTTTCAACGAGATTTCCGATGTATTATTGTTATTACCCGATGAATGCTAACTCTGGTACTTTGTATCGTACCCTTGGTTAATGCAAACCTGGTAAGATGTATTATTACCTCGAGTTTGCTAACTCGGGTACTCTGTATAGTACCTTTGCTAATGCCAACCCGGCAGAATGTATTATTACCCGTGATTGCTAACTCTGGTACTCTGTATATCGTACCTTTGTTAATGCAAACCCGGTATGATGTATTATTACTCGTGATTGCTAACTCTACTACTCTGTATATCGTACCTTTGTTAATGCAAACCCGGCATTACCACGTGTTTGCTAATCCTGGTACTCTGTGTCGTACCTTTGTTAATGCAAACTAGGTATGATGTATCTTTACTTCTTTAATATGTTATTCGTATATTAAAGGTATTATACATATCTTGGTATAGTTGAATGAATTTTGGTAATTTCCTTGGAAAGTATACAGTTGTAATTCATACTTGTATCTTTAGTTTTGAATGATAAATTATACCTATTATAATTTATATGTTCTATCTGATTAGCATGGTTTCTCATGGATGAACACCTTTGCTCAGCCTGATACAAAGGTGAAGATACCAAAAGGAGTAACCTTTGGTACTCATATATGTATAATATATATATAATTAAGAAGGAAACGACCTTCGGACAAACAATACAGCCCTAATTCCACATCCAAACAAGGAAAAGGATATAGGATAATTCATGAGTCCTAAGCCCTTCAAATCTTATTTATATATTTATACATATATAAACATGATTTTGGCATTTATACTTTGAAATAGATTATAAAACATTTTTCAAAGAATTTAACGGAGTTTTTACATGACTTTAAAGATTTAACATGGCTTCACGTTATTTTGGAAGTATTTGATAATTCTTAAAAGCATACAGAATCATTTTGTGTGATTATTATCACATACAGTTATTAACACAATTTAATATTGTGTTAAACTTGCATTCCCCCCCCCCCCTAAAAAGTATTTAAAAACCATTGAAAAGGTAAATTATAGGGGTATGAACTCACTTTGATAAGCGGTGATTTGGGCAGCATTTCGTTTCCCGTAAAGAGTTTATTTAACGAGAAACCGGCTCAAACCGGGCAGAGTTTCGACAGGAGAGAGGATGAATTCTCGAGAATTATGGGGCTCCGGGGCTTGCTTCGGGCTTTAGACGCGATACCGGGGCCTTCGGGGGTCGTGAGAAAGTTTTCGGGGCTAAAATGTGAAAAAGGGGAAATTTTGGGGTGAAAAATGGGGTTTCTTCGGAAGCCCTCGCATGCTATATATAGTCCGAAGGTTCGGACCCGAAGCTGTGCGAAGGTGACACACGTCGGACAGGTGGCGAGGTTTCTAGCTTACTTCGGACCGCAGGCTCGCAGATGGGAGGCTCGGATTGGACCGGACTTCGGTCCAATAGAAGACTGACACGTATGCGAAGGGGGTGTCTCCGGGGTGTCCGATGCGAGGCTGTCCGAAGCACATTGGACCTCGGCTGCGGTCCACTCAGGAGGTAACATGTACCGCGGTCCAACCAGAAGATGACACGTGGAGGTTCGCACGTGATGATGACGTGTCCGAAGGGTGACATGCGAAATTTCCCGGTTTTCGAGATTTTCTTGATTTTTGTGCCAAAAACTTGCGAAAATCATAACTTTCGCATACGAGCTCCGTTTTTGACATTATTTATATGCACACGTAGGTAAAATCATACTCTACGATTTTCGTTTAGACTTCGTCGGCTGGTTTTGACTTTATTTTTAATATTATTATTTTAAACAGACCGGGACGGGAATCCGTTAAAATTCATAACTTCTTCATCTGACGTCCGTTTTCGTCTGTCTTTTTACCGTTGTTCTACTTTTGACGAGACCTTCGATTCTCGTTTAAGTTGCGTCGGCTAAATATCGATCGATTTATATTTTGAATTTTTAGCTGTCTACTGCTAAACCGAAACTTCGAAAAATCATAACTTCCTCATACGAAGTCAGATTTTCACGTTCTTTTTATGAACGTTCTCGGTTTAACATATTCTACAAGTTTCATTTAGATTGTTAAGGCTAAAAATCTTTTTATCGAAAATTCGCTTTTTACACTGAACAGTGTTTTGCCGGTTTTACCGCGGATTTTCGATTGGTCATAACTTCTTCGTTATAACTCGGATTTCAGTGTTCTTTATGTTTTTGGAAACCTTGTTACAAACTCTACCACTTGGTTCATCCCAATTACAATTATTGGTCAATTAATTTTTGACCAAAATTTGACTGGTGTCACACACCCTCCCCACCACCATTTTAATTTCAAACTTCAATCATATTTCTCATTCTTCCTTCACTCTCTTAAAATCCTCTCACTCTTTCCTCCTAAAAACCGTGAGTTTGTATGTGTGCTTTCAAGAGTTCTTCAACAAAGATCATAACTTGGTAACTTTCTTCACACTCAAGTTGTTTTTGTTCAATCTTATGCTAGAGATCTTTCCTCAAAACCACTCTATCTTCGTGTTTATGATCCTAGAACACCAAAACTCTACAAATCTCTTAACTGAAGCTAGCTAAGGCCGAAAACTCACTCCTTTTCCTTCCTCAAATCGAAAAAGTTTCCAAGGAGAGCTTCATACCCCTTGTTTTCGTGATTTACTATCTTTTGGGGGAGAATACAAGCTAGTTTTGTGTAAAATCTTGTTATATATGTTTGCATGTGCATGTTTGGTATGGTATATGTGTTATTATGTTGTGATATTATGCTAGAAGCTCCAAAATTTTGAGATTTACCCAAACCTTGAAGTTGTTGGAATAACTTATATTATGGATCTTCTTATGTTTGGTTAAAGATACTAAGTAAGCTTGAATATTCACAATAAAACTAAAGAAATCATAAAAAGGGGGCCATATTTGACATTTTTCATAAAAGTGGGTTTTATTTGACATTCACGGTATTTATGGACCAAAAGTGTCATTTTTCATAAAAATGGGCTTTTAGTGACATTCTCGGTATTATTGGGCCAAAAATGACATTTTTGATAAAAATGGGCTTTTATTTGACATTCACGGTATTTATGGGCCAAAAGTGACATTTTTCATAAAAATGGGCTTTTATTGACATTCTCGGTATTATTTGGCCAAAAATGTCATTTTTACTAAAAATGGGCTTTTATTTGAAATTCACGGTATTTATGGGCCAAAAGTGTCATTTTTCATAAAAATGGGCTTTTAATGACATTCACAATATTATTGGGCCTAAAGTGTCATTTTTGATAAAAATGGGCTTTTAGTGTCATTCATTGTTTTAATGGGCATAAAGTGTCATTTTAATTAAAGTGAGCCAAAAGTGAACAAATAAACAAAAATGGGCCATTCTTGAATACTTAAGTCAAAATAGGCCTTGTATGGCCCCTTTTATCCAAATTGGGCCTTATATGACACTTTCTATGTTAATTGGGCCTTAGTTTCAATTTTATGTAAATTGAGCCTCTCGTGAACATATCGTTAACAATCGGCTGTTTTGATAACAACGATGAAACAATGAACTATTCTGACACTCTCGATAAAAATGATTACATTTTTACTATTTATGAGTTATAGTAAAAAATATACACTCGTAACATTATTTTAACGCTAAAATAATGAAACACACTATTCGCGTAGAAATTTCGTTAAGGCTCTTGTGAGACGCACCTTCACCGTACCTACCTTAGTGTACACCGTAAGCCCTGTAGTTATAACCAGAGTCTCCTGGAGAGAGAACATGAATTGGTGTATAGATCTATACAGGGTTGACACCCCACACCTGAGCTGCTCGCTACAGCTAGACAGGCCAGTCTAGGGTGACAAATGTCTTCTCAGAAACCGACGCCTGAAGAGCGTCAAGATAGGCACTCTGTCATATTAGTATGGTTATAACGACTCACATAGAGAATAACAAAACCATTATAAGTTCTACGCTGAATATAAATACCACTCGGTTTTGCAAAGTATAAACATTGTGTTGATTATTTGTATTATCCACCTCACTCCGATCTTTGGGTTTAAGACCATAATTTCTCATGACACATAAAATATAGGATTTTCTGGGAATCACTCTCTATACATTTTTCAAACAAGATAAAATAAGGGTACACATGCTATAATACAATATTTGAATAAAAAACTCACAAACTATTTTTACAGAAAATACCAGATTTTCTAGAGTTTTCAAACCAATGTAAAGTTTTCATATAAACATGCTTATGAACTCACCAACATTTTATATGTTGATGCTTTTCAAAATAACTTGTATTCTCAGGAACTCATTAAGCAGGTTAGCAGCTTTGGACTTTTGGAAATTTGTTGTATTTCGTTTTCACCATGCTCTTGTTAATTTTTGGGATGTAATTATGAATGGATACAATGATACAAACCATGTATGTTGTTATATTTTATGTATGGTGATGATGATTGTCTATGTTTCATTTATATACACTTGTTATGATATTACAAGATGAAGTCATTCGACCCCGGACGTTTCCGCCGTTCCGGTTCGGGGGTGTGGCTGATTGGTATCAGAGCAATGTTATAGTGAGCTAGCATATCTATTCATACAATATATGCAACTATAAATACATTGGGACTAAAATACTCTGAACAAAAATAAAATACATACCTATGTGTGCATATTAGAGTATTGTCAATATAAGAAACTATAAAAGTCTTTAGAGGAATTGAACGTCATGGTTAAACCTGGGCAGTTATGTGATTGTATTGGGGATGAATATAGCCTGATCAACTATATTTATTCAAAATACGACCAACATGTGTTTGGGAGTGATCGTGGTGGGCAACGAATCTAAAACTTACCAACCTTGCATCCAAAAGTTTTGAGGAACCCAACATAAACAATTAAAATACTATAGGAGTATTTTAACATGTTATCTATTCTCTTGTATTTATATATTTTTGTGCAGACACTATGGCCGGATTTCATCTTCCGGGAGATCCTTACTTCCCCAATCACGGGAACGGAGGGTGGCTCGAGCCCGAGCCAGAAGAGGAGCCGGAGGAAGAACCAATGGAAGACCCCGAAGAACCAGAAGAGGAACACATAGAGGACCCCGAAGAACAGGAAGAGGGACCCGCAGAACTAGTGATAGACTTCGAGGAGGAGGAGTTCAATGAGAGTGATGAGGATGACTCGAACGTAGAGTCCGAAGTCATCAACCCACCATACATGGCACGGGTGCCAGCACACAGGATGGGCCCCCATGGCCGGTACCCCCATGGGCCCATGACATTTAGAGATGGAGCAGACAGCAAGGGGTGCAACCACTCTTTGGCATGGTCCAGGGAATGTTCAACCTCCGACATGGAGGGTCGGCCGACCGTGCCCTCCCCGTGATTGTTAGGAGGAAACGAGACATTGGGGAGCAGGCCCAGACGACTGTCGCTCAGATGGAGGCAATGAGAGCTGCGGTGGAGCGCGCCGAGAGACAGACTCAGGTGGTAGTGAGGGACTACCAGGAGAGGCAGGCAGCGTTGGAAGCCCGGCAACGTGCTACTGAGCGTCATTTGGACAGCCTTTAGGGTGCATCCACTTCATCATCAGACCACCGGAGACCTTCTGCGGCGAGTAGGACCCATCCTACCCACCACATGCTCTTGATGCTATCTCTTTTCCTTTTTGTTTTGTGTATCTAGGGTTATCCCCTCGATTAAGTGATTACACTACTTGAGGGGGGTTGTTATGCTGTTTGACTATTATTCCATGTACTGAAGGCCTTATAAAGGCCAAAAATTTTCACGTAACATGTACCAAACCTTTATCAGTAATGAAACAAGTGTGTGTTTTATTTGTGATGTTGTTATCTGCTATGAGTTTTATTTTCATTATTTCTTGATATTGTATGATTTCACTTATAAGCACAACCGAACCACTGCAACCGCTAGATAGTAAAGGAATTCGAAACCAAAAACTATCATATACTCATCATCCTTCTGCTCCATGACAGCAGATGCCTCGAAGGTACGTTCGCAAAAACAACAACACGCAGCCACCACCACCGCCTCCACCGAAGGTAAACTCTGTTGCACTCCAGGCAGCAGTATCGGTTGCAGTCACTGCAACATTGGCTCACATACACAATGGAAACAATGGAGGTGGGAATGGCCAGGGAACAGGAAGCTCCAACCATGGAATGAATCAAGTACCCATGAAAGCATGCACTTATAAAGATTTCTCTAATGCAAAACCCCGAACATTCAACGGAACCGGTGGGTGATAACTTTGAAGCATTGGATCGAGAAGATCGAGTCAGTCTTCGAAATATGTGTGTCACACCCCCGAACCAGACGACGGAAACGTCCGAGGGCTCGTGTGACTTAAATTGAAATATCATCACAATGAATATACATGAAACATAACATAAACATCATCATGCATTAATACATTACAACTGACCTTGTTCACATCAAGTACATTGTTTACATTACAACACCACAGAACATAAATTGTTTAACGATTTACATTGCACAAAAGAAATTTCAGAAACACGCTTGCTGATTCTTCATTCTAACGGTTACCTGAGAATACAAGTTATTTTGAAAACGGTCAACATATATAATGTTGGTGAGTTCATAAGCATGTTTGATATAAAAATAGTTTGTATTGTTTGTAAATACCATTTTTATCCTTATAAAGCTGATATAAAAAATGGTATTGTTTGTAAATACCATTTTTATCCTTATAGAGAGAGTGAGGTGATGGGAGTTCTTGATGCATGAGATTTCTTGCATGGAATACCATAATTTAATAAGTATGTGTCTAATTCTCCTTAATTCCTTTCTTTTTTTATATATACATTGGCCTAGCATTTGGGATTAGAGAAAAAAAATAGTTTGTCTTGGGCTATTGCTTGATCTTGTTCGAAACCATGAATCCATTAAGTAGGTTTTCGGCCCATTGGGCTTTTTGGATGGTTTACGACCCAACAAGCATAAAAGAATGGGTTTCATGGCCCATTAAGGCTAATTGGAGTTGTTATGGCCCAAAATGGCCCATTAAGGTTAGAATGAATCATTCTAGACCCAATTGGTCCAAAATGTTATATGTTTACATGAATGGGTCCATTTAAAATCCATATAGGGTTTCCAAGCCCAACATACTTGAATTGAATGCTTATTGGTCCATTAGGCCCAATAAGGAAATCCTAGTCCAAAATGGACTTAGGTCGGGATTCTTAGGGATTTCAAACCCTAACTTGACTTTTGTAAGGTTTTTCATGAAGATTGGGCTTTATAACTGGATTTTTGATGAAAGTTTGTTGTTATTGAATAACATCATATGCATATCAAGTTATGGTTACAATTTGTTGTCATTGATATGGTTACAAAAGTATAGAATTTCCTATCAAATTTGCTAGTTGTGACATCATCCCCCCGTTAGAGGGAATTTCGTCCCGAAATTCTTTTTAGAATTAGATTTAAGAATGCGAGAATAAGTGAGGGTACTTCAGCTTCATTTGGTCTTTGCGTTCCCATGTGAATTCCGGTCCACGCTTTGCGCTCCATCGAACCTTCACAATTGGAATGCGACTTTGCTTAGTACGCTTCACTTCCCTGTCCATGATTTCAACTGGTTCCTTGATGAACAGAAGATTCTCGTTGATTTTGATTTCTTCTAATGGGATGAAAAGAGTTTCATCGGATAAGCACTTTTTCAAATTCGAGACATGAAACACGGGGTGTACGCTGCTGAGCTCGGCAGGTAGCTGCAGCCTATAGGCCACTTGACCGATTCGGGCTAGAATCTCGAATGGCCTAATGTATCATGGGTTTAGTTTCCCCTCTTTCCCAAAACGAATCACCCCTTTCCAGGGATAGACCTTCAATAACACTCAATCCCCGACTCGAAATTCTAGGGGCTTTCGCCGTTTATCAGCATAGCTCTTCTATCGGTCTCGTGATGCTTGAATTCGAGCTCTGATTTGAACTATCTTTTTTGTTGTTTCACGTATGATTTCTGGCCCTGTTAAAGCATTGTTTGGTGGCTGCCCTCTTGCTAGCTGAGTGTCACCTACCTCAGCCCAACACAACGGTGATCTACATTTACGACCATATAATGCTTCAAAAGGAGCAACTTTGATGCTTGTGTGATAACTGTTATTATACGAAAATTCAATTAAAGGTAAGTGGGTATCCCATGACCTTCCAAAGTCTATCACACATGCTAGAAGCATATCTTCAAGCGTTTGAATGGTTCTCTCACTTTGACTATCCGTCTGTGGGTGGTAAGCAGTGCTCATGTCGAGTTGTGTTCACATAGCCTTTTGAAGTGATTGCCAAAAGCGTGAAGTGAATCTACTATCTCGATCTGAGATGATAGATATTGGCACTCCATGAAGTCTCACTACCTCTTTGATGTATATCCTAGTTAATCTTTCCATTTTATAGGACTCTTTTATTGGTAGGAAATGGGCGGATTTCGTCAATCTGTCGACTGTTACCCATATAGCATCCAATCCGTCCGCTGTCTTGGGTAATTTAGTCACGAAATCCATGGTAATCCTTTTCCATTTCCACTCGGGTATTACAGGCTGTTGTAATAATCCCGAGGGCTTTTGATATTCCACTTTCACTTTAGCGCAAGTGAGGCACTTGCTAACGAAAGTAGCAATTTCTGCCTTCATATTAGGCCACCAATAATGTTGCTTGATATCCATGTACATTTTATGTGAACCGGGATGGATGGAGTATCGTGTCTTAAGGGCCTCGTTCATGACTACTGCTCTGAATTCCCCAAGTTTAGGGACCCAAATTCGGTTCATGAAGTAATAGGTTCCATCCTCCTTGACCTCAAAGTTCTTTTCCATTCCACGTAATCCTTCACTCACTATGTTTTCTGACTTCATCGCATCCAACTGAGCTTCTTTAATTTGCGACGATAAATGGGATTGAATGGTTATTGAGAGAGTTTTCAAACGACGATTTGAGTATTCTTTTTGGCCCAAGGCATCAGCCACCACGTTAGCTTTGCCCGGATAATATTTGATTTCGCACTCATAATCGTTTAGCAGCTCGACCCATCTCCGCTGCCTCATATTTAATTCTTTCTGATTCAGGATGTGCTGGAGGCTTTTGTGGTCGGTGAAGATGGTGCACTTCGTACCATAAAGGTAGTGCCTCCAAATCTTTAATGTGAAGACCACTTCCCCCAATTCGAGATCATGAGTGCTATAGTTTACTTCGTGAGTTTTCAGTTGTCTGGATGCATAGGCTATCAACTTTCCTCATTGCATAAGTACACATCCCAAACCTTGGTTTGAAGCGTCGTAGTAGACTATAAAGTCTTCGCTTCCTTCTGGTAAGGATAGCACAGGTGTACTGCAGAGGGCTTTCTTCAGGGTTTGGAAGGCAACTTCTTACTTCTCTGTCCATTCGAATGGTACGCCTTTTTATGTAAGCGTGGTAAGAGGCTTGGCTGTCCTGGAGAAGTTCTGGATGAATCTTCTGTAATAGCCTGCGAGGCCTAAAAATTGGCGGATCTCGATCGGGGTTTTTGGAATTGCCCAGCCTTCGATGGCCTTGATTTTGGAAGGATCTACATGAATCCCTTCCTGGCTGACTACATGGCCCATAAAGTTCACACTGCGGAGCCAGAACTCACATTTGGAGAGTTTCGCATACAACTTTTCAGCTCGCAGTGTTTCCAAATTTTGGCGGAGATGTCGGCTATGTTCTTCTTCGCTTCGAGAATAGACCGGGATATCATCGATGAAAACGATCACAAAATTGTCGAGGAATGGATGGCAAACTCGATTCATCAAGTCCATAAAGGCGGCGCGAGCATTTTTAGACCGAAAGGCATCACGACAAATCCGTAATGGCCGTAGCGAGTCCAGAAAGTGGTCTTAGGAATGTCCTCATCTCGGACTTTGAGTTGATGATAGCCGGATCTCAAATCTATCTTTGAAAAGTAACTGGCTCCTTGCAGCTGATCAAATAGGTCATCGATTCGTGGAAGTGGGTAGCGATTCTTGATAGTGAGCTTATTCAGCTCTCTATAGTCGATACACATTCGGAATGATCCGTCTTTCTTTTTAACGAAAAGAATCGGAGCTCCCCATGGAGAGAAGCTGGGTCTGATGAATCCTTTTCTCAAGAGTTCGCTTAATTGGCTTGACAATTCCTACATCTCCGCAGGAGCCAACCTATAGGGTGATTTGGCGATTGGAGTAGCTCCTGGTACCAGGTCAATCCGAAATTCGACCTGTCTATTGGGGGGTATTCCTGGAAGATCCTCGGGAAATACATCTGGAAAGTCACACGTCACTGGGATATCTCGAATGTTTATTTCTTCCTTCGACTTGTCCACGATGTGAGCAAGGAATGCGCAGTTCTTCTTATGCAAGCACTTCTGTGCCTTAATGCATGAGATAAGACGAAGGTTGACGCCAGGTTTATCTCCATAGATGATTAGGGTTTCATGGTTAGGAAGATGAAGGCGAACGGCCTTATCGTGGCACATAATATCAGCATGATGGGGGCTCAACCAATCCATGCCGATGATCACATCGAAACTCCTAATATTCACAGGCATCAAGTTTATTTGGAAAGTGTGGTGGTTTAATGTTAACGTGCACCCTACATAGATATCCGTAGTTGATTCTGTTTTCCTATTAGCCATTTCCACCGTGAAGGCTTCATTGAGCTTCTGGGGTTGTTGATTTAGTAAGTGTTTAAACTTGTTACTAACGAAGCTTCGCTCCGCTCCACTATCGAATAAGATGCATGCATATGCGTTGTTAAGGAGGAACGTACCGGTGACGACAGTGGGGTCCTGAACCGCTTCTCCTTGTCCCATGGTCAGCACTCTTCCCGATCCTCCGTTCCCTTGATTATTGACATTGGGGCAGTTTCGCCAGAAATGCCTAGTCTTCCCACACCCATAGCAGGTGTGACTGGCCCCAGCGTTGTTGTTGTTGTTGTTGTTGTTGTTGTTGTTGTTGTTGTTGTTGTTGTTTCCCTGTTGCTGGTTCTGGGGAGGGTAGGTCCTACAGTATCTTGCCGTATGACCTTTTCGGTTGCAACTGGTACAATGCATCTCCTTACATTCCCCGTGATGATGGAAATTGCATTTGTTGCATTTTGGGAGATTTCCTGTGTATTGTCGGGGAGCAGTGGGTGTTGATGAGGCTGGAGCATGTGGTGTGGAAGGAGTTTGAGTAGTGGCAGCATGGACTGCTACCATTTGTTGTTTCTTTGACAACTCCGAGCCTTGTCGTCCCTTCCGCTTGTTATTCTTTCCCTTCCTGTTATCGCTCTCCTTCTTGCCCTTCTTGTTGTTGTGATCGTACAACTTCTTAGCTAACCTCTTGGCGCTGTCAAAGGTTTCGGGATTTGCAGCTATTACATTTCCTTGAATTAGGGAGGTTAATCCCCAGATGAATCGTTCGATTTTCTTTCCTTCCGAGGTAATCATTCCAGGGCACAATAGGGATCGCTCACTAAACCTTGATATATAGGCATCGATATTAGAGTTCCGGACTGTGAGGTTCCATAACTCTTGCTCCATCTTTTGAAGCTCTCCACGCGGGCAGTATTCAGCCATTAGCATTTCCTTCAATTCCGCCTATGGCATGGCATTAGCCACCGGGAGAGTCATAGCCTCCACATGTCCATTCCACCAGGTGAGAGCTTGATTAACAAACGTACATGCTGCAAACTTCACCTTGAATTCTTCAGGGCATCCGCATATCTCGAACACCGATTCCACCTTTTCAATCCATCTTTTCAGGGTTATTACACCCCCTGTACCGTTAAAGGTTCGCGGTTTGGCGTTGGTTAAATCTTTGTAGGAACATATCTTGGTAGGCCCCTGGTTCATTTAGTTGTTTGAACTTCCGGCCCCCTGTCCGTTGCCTCCACCATGTCTTCATCAGTCCCATCAAACTCGTAGTCCGTATCAGAGTACTCGTCGGGATCAATGCCGGGTGCTGCCCCTTGTCCTTCCTCAGGGTCGTCTTCAATCATTCTGTGGGCCACCAGGGCCTGGTGAAACTGAATGCCTTGATGATCCTCCTCCATGGTGACTGTGCGAGAAATTTGTGATGAGGAACGCGTAAAGAGGGTAAATTTTTGTAGAAATGAAATTTTCTCCTTCTTGGTATTATGTTTTTTGCTTTATCGATCATTACAATCACACACGGGCACATGAAAGTCGTACCGTGGGTGAATGTAGTTGATTAGGCTACATTTAACCCCAATACGACTTCATAACTGTCCGAGCACAATCGAAAATGTTTGAATCCTCCAAAGACTTTTAAATGTTGTTATATTGTTGTTTTTAATATAAGCACATAAGTATGAAATTTTATTTTTGTTCAGAGTTATTTATTCTCATTATGTTTATAGTTGCATATAATGTATGGTTAGATATGCTAGTTCACTATAAACAAAGCTCTGATACCAACCTGTCACACCCCCGAACCAGACGGCAGAAACGTCTGAGGGCTTGTGTGACTTAAATTGAAATATCATCACAATGAATATACATGAAACATAACATAAACATCATCATGCATTAATACATTACAACTGACCTTGTTCACATCAAGTACATTGTTTACATTACAACACCACAGAACATAAATTGTTAACGATTGACATTGCACAAAAGAAATTTCAGAAACACGCTTGATGATTCTTCATTCTAACGGTTACCTGAGAATACAAGTTATTTTGAAAACGGTCAACATATATAATGTTGGTGAGTTCATAAGCATGTTTGATATAAAAATAGTTTGTATTGTTTGTAAAACCCAGAAAATCCGATATTTTCTGTAACAAAAACTGTTTACGAAAAAGATGTGATGATCCCATAAGTGTATATGTATGTGATTTCAGAATATGTAAAAGTGAATGACTTTCATAATTTTTTCTTGTATTGTAGTTGCTGTATGTGGAAGTGAATAATGTTGTTCCCCGGAAAACCCGATGTTTTCCGATTTAAATAGTATGATAGTTTTGTATTATCGCATAAATCACTTTGTATGACCACCATGTATGAATTTGCTTTCCCAAAAACGATGATACGGTAACGGATCTCTATGTGAGTCGTTATAACCATGCATGATAATGACTATTTCGCATGTCTTGACATTTGTTCTAAATGTCGGATTTGATCAAGATTTGGTCACCCTAGACTGGCCGAGTCTAACTGTAGCGAACAGCTCAGGTGTAGGGGAGTCACCCCCGTATAGATCTATACACAAACTCTCGCTCTCCCTCCAGGAGACTCTGATTATAACTACAGGCTACGGCCGACACTTATTGGTGCCACCCGATATTTCTCACTAAATCCCAATGAAATTGAATAACATTGTTTTAAAACCCGATTGATGTTTATGTGAATATGAAGTAAGCCTAACAGACACGAAAGAGGACAACGGTGGCCCACTAATCATGTATGTTATTCTACGCTGTCGAGTATGCTACCGACACATTATAGCCCATTAAGCATATGATGAATATTTAGGGCCATATTGGCAATGCAAATAGGCCACTAAGGCCCAATAGCATGTTAAAGCTGATAAAGGCCCATTGGGCATGTAATTGGGTCATCAAGGCCCAATAAACATGTTTTGATTATATTGGGCCCAACAATCGTATAATTGGGTCACGAAGGCCCAATAAGCACGGGTAGGAAATATTGGGCCCAACCATTGTATCGTTTATCTGTTTGTCGGTATAAATTATAGTATATGATTTGTTTTACACTTAGTGTTAACTTGCGATATTGAAATACTTGATGTTTGATTTATAACGACTATTTGGTTTTATATATATATATATATATATATATATATATATATATATATATATATATATATATATATATATATATATATATATATATATATATAACCATACGTTATGAATTCAATATCCTTAGCCCAATTGTTTAAATATTAGCACGTTGGACCCCAAAATATTTATTTGACCATTTCAGCCCCTTTTTCACATAAAGTTACATTTTCAGCCCTTTCTTAATAAAATGACATTTTTAGTCCTTTTTGATGGAAAATGACATTTTTGGTCCTTAAATCACTTTCTTGGCATTTTCGACCCGATCATAACTTATATTACAAATTCGGCCCAAAAATATTTTATTTGACATTTACAGCCCTTTATTGTAAAAAGTTTACATTTTTGCCCCAAATTTCATAAGTTTCACAATTTTGGTCCAAAATCCAAAAACTTTACATTTTTAACTCAATTTAGGATTAAAGGACGTTTCCAGCCCCTGAATTGGTTTGCTTACGTTTTTAGACTCATATTTTGATGAATTTACAATTTCAGCCCCAAAACCACATTTTTTCGCAATTTGGGCTAAAAAACCCGTGAGGCCCAATTGTAAGCCCAATAAGCAAAAATTTATATTTTTTACCCCTTAAAAGTATTATTATCATAAAAACCCAATTTTTATGAAAGTAAATACCATTTTTATCCTTATAAAGCTGAAAATGTCATTTCTATCCCAATACTTTGTTATATTTGCAAAAATTGATACTGTACAATCTTTTGCTTTGTTTTTCACTTCTCACACATGAAAACACTTATATCTTTGAAGTATGTTGTTTAATATGTTTTAGTTTATGAATCTTACACATTTATGCTATAGATTTCGAGATATAACAACTATTATCATATTTTTCACAACAATAACCAAGGAAATCACATATAACATGCATAAACTCATAGATCAACACATAACACTTGTATTCTCCCCCCAAAAAAAAGTAAAAACCGAAAACAAGGGGGTATGAACTCACCTTGGGTATGTTGTTTCGGTTTTGAAGAGAATAGGAGGAAGGTCGTGTGGTTTTTCGGCCTTGAACAAACTTCTTGGAGTGGTTTTCGGACCTAGGAAGTTTCTAAGAGTATGATTACACACACTTGATTAGAAGGAGTCTCTTGACATAAAATGGAGTTATATCACTTGAATATGCAAGAACTTACCAATGAGTGATGACTTTTTGGTGGTAAACCCTCTTGAAATTGCTCTAAATCTCGAAAATCTTGGAAGCAAGTAAGGATGTTCTTGAGAGATTTGGAGGTGTTTGAAAGTAAGTGTGTGTGTGTTTGGTGCTTTCGGCCGAGAAGAAAAAGAAGGGAGGGAAGAGAGAGAGAGAGTGAGGTGATGGGAGTTCTTGATGCATGAGATTTCTTGCATGGAATACCATAATTTAATAAGTATGTGTCTAATTCTCCTTAATTCCTTTCTTTTTTTATATATACATCGGCCTAGCATTTGGGATTAGAGAAAAAAAATAGTTTGTCTTGGGCTATTGCTTGATCTTGTTCGAAACCATGAATCCATTAAGTAGGTTTTCGGCCCATTGGGCTTTTTGGATGGTTTACGGCCCAACAAGCATAAAAGAATGGGTTTCATGGCCCATTAAGGCTAATTGGAGTTGTTATGGCCCAAAATGGCCCATTAAGGTTAGAATGAATCATTCTAGACCCAATTGGTCCAAAATGTTATATGTTTACAGGAATGGGTCCATTTAAAATCCATATAGGGTTTCCAGGCCCAACATACTTGAATTGAATGCTTATTGGTCCATTAGGCCCAATAAGGAAATCCTAGTCCAAAATGGACTTAGGTCGGGATTCTTAGGGATTTCAAACCCCAACTTGACTTTTGTAATGTTTTGCACGAAGATTGGGCTTTATAACTGGATTTTTGATGAAAGTTTGCTGTTATTGAATAACATCATATGCATATCAAGTTATGGTTACAATTTGTTGTCATTGATATGGTTTACAAAAGTATAGAATTTCCTAGCAAATTTGCTAGTTGTGACAATGTGAATGCATTGAAGAGAGTAAAGTGAAGTGTGCAGCCTGTATGTTTGTCGATCGAGCACTATCATGGTGGAATTGCCATGTTGAGACCTTAACACTTCCAGTTGCAAATGCCATGCCGTGGGAGGAACTCTAGGAGATGTTGTTGGCTGAATATTGTCCCCGTGGGGAAATACAGAAGATGGAACAGGAATTATGGAATCTTACGATACAAAACCCAAATATTGAGGCTTATATCGCTAGGTTCAGCGAGCTGGCACTTTTATGCCCTGGGATGATAACCTCAGAGGGGAAGAATATCAAACGTTTCATTTGGGGGTTAACTCCTCCAATGCAGGGAAACGTGATTGTAGCAAACCCTGAAACGTTCGATAGTGCAAAGCGTCTAGCTCAAAAGCTGTATGATCATTTAAACAAGAAGGGCACCAAGACTACTGAGACAGAAGCCAAGAAGGAAGGAGGCAACAAGAAGAATTCAGGAAATAAAAGGAAAGGGGGACAGTCTTCAGGATCTTCTAAGAAACAACAAACGGTAGCAGTTCATGCTGCTACCACTCAAACCTCATCAACTCCAACTGTAACCACTACACCTGCACCAGCACCTGTGAAACCCTACTCAGGTTCCCACCCGAAGTAAGACAAGTGTAGTTTCCATCATGTTGGGCATGCAAGGACTTCCGATGCACAGACTGCAATAGAAAAGGGCACACTGCCCGATATTGCAGGTCCCAGCCACAGCAAAACAACCCTCAATTCAACAATTTCGGGGCCAGTCGCACATGTTACGGATACGGAGTGTCTGGCCACTTCAAGCAAAACTGCCCCAAAGCCAACAACCAGGGTACGGGCGGATCAGGTAGAGTATTAACCATGGGGCAAGGGGAGGCGGTACAGGACCCCACGGTAGTAACTGGTACGTTTCCCCTCAACAACACTTACGCATGTATTTTATTCGATAGTGGGGTTGAGCAGAGTTTTATGAGTCATAAATTCAAACACCTACTAAATCAACAACCCCAAAAGCTAAGCGAAGCCTTCACGGTGGAGATGGCT
This sequence comes from Lactuca virosa, assembly GCF_052849685.1. Classification (NCBI taxonomy): domain Eukaryota; kingdom Viridiplantae; phylum Streptophyta; class Magnoliopsida; order Asterales; family Asteraceae; genus Lactuca; species Lactuca virosa. The sequence goes on from NC_136434.1 coordinate 250,280,977, forward strand.
AATGGGAATACTGAAACAACCAAATACATTTACATAGGGTGCACACTAACGCTAAACAACCACTCTTTTCAAATAAACCTGATGCCGGTAAATATTAGGAGTTTTGATGTGATCATCGGCATAGATTGGTTAAGCCCTAACCATGTCGATATTATGTGCCACGAGAAGGCCGTTCGCCTTCATTTACCCACAAACGAAACTCTAATCATTTACGATGATAAACCTGGTGTAAATCTTCATCTTATCTCGTGCATCAAGGCACAAAAGTTCCTGCAAAAGAAAAAGTTCCTCCCGAAAGACAGATTGAATTTCGAATTGACCTGATACCTGGAGCCACATCAATTGCCAAATCACCCTGTAGGTTAGCCCCTGCGGAAATGCAGGAGTTACCAAGCCAACTAAGCGAACTCCTCGACAAGGGTTTATAAGGCCAAGCTTCTCACCCTGGGGAGCTCCGGTCTTTTTTGTCAAGAAGAAGGACAGATCTTTCAGAATGTGCATCGATTAGTGGGAGTTAAACTAGCTCACTATCAAGAACCGATACCCTCTCCCCCGGATTGATGATCTATTCGACCAACTTCAAGGAGCCAGTTACTTTTCCAAAATACATCTACGGTCCGGATATGACCAACTACGAGTCCAATAAGAATATATTCCCAAAACTGCCTTCCGAACCCGCTACGGACATTTCGAGTTCGTGGTAATGCCCTTCAGTCTAACGAATGCACCTGCAGCATTTATGGACCTCATGAACCGAGTTTGCTGACCATTCTTCGACAAATTTGTAATCATCTTCATCAATGACATACTCGTTTATTCACGAAGCAAGGAAGACACAGTCAACATCTAAGGCAGGTCTTGGAAACTCTAAGGGAGGAGAAGTTGTACGCAAAATTCTCCAAGTGCGAGTTCTGGATTCACAGGGTGGATTTATTGGGGCACGTAGTCAGTGAGGAAGGGATACATGTGGACCCTTTTAAGATCAAGGTTATTGAGGGCTGGGTAACCCCGAAGACGCCAACGGAGATCAGGAAATTCTTGGGCCTTGTTGGTTATTACAGAAGGTTCATTCAGAATTTCTCCAAAATCGCCAAGCCTCTCACCGCTCTCACCCAAAAAGGTGTACCCTTCAACAGGGATGCAAAACAAGAAGTTGCTTTCCAAACTCTGAAGCAAGTCGTCTATAGTGCTCCGGTCTTGACGCTGCCCGAGGGAACGGAAGATTTCGTAGTGTATTGTGACGCTTCGAACCAGGGTTTGGGATGTGTGCTAATGCAGCGTGGACAGGTGATTGCCTACGCGTCCAGGCAACTGAAAAATCACGAGTTGAATTATACTACCCACGATCTCGAACTAGGAGCGGTGGTCTTTACTTTAAATATTTGGAGGCACTATCGCTATGGGACAAAGTGCACAGTTTACACAGACCACAAAAGCCTCCAACACATTCTAAATAGAAAGGAATTAAACATGAGGCAGCGAAGATGGTTCGAGCTGCTCAACAACTACGAATGTGAGATCAAGTACCATCCCGACAAAGCTAACATGGTGGCCGACGCCTTAAGCAGGAAGGAATACTCGCGTCGCCGAGTAAAAACACTGACATTGACCATCCATTCCCACTTGTCTTCATAGATCAAAGAGGCTCAACTGGAAGCCTTGAAGCCGGAGAACACCGCAAGTGAAGCACTGCATGGGATGGAAAAGAATATTGAAATCAAAGAAGACGGAGTTTACTATTTCATGAATCGAATCTAGATCCCAAAATTTGGAGGCTTCAGAGACGTAGTCATGAATGAAGCACAAAAGACACGATACTCCGTCTATCTGGGTTCGGATAAGATGTACCTGGATATCAAACAACATTATTGGTGGTGAAACATGAAAGCGGAGATTCCTACCTACGTGGGCAAGTGCCTGACTTGTGCAAAGATTAAGGTACAATATCAGAAGCCCTCGGGACTATTACAACAACCAGTGATACCCGAGTGGAAATGGGAATGAATAACGATGGACTATATAACCAAATTGCCTAAATCGGCCGACGGACTGGATGCCATTTGGGTGATTGTCGATCGGTTGACTAAATCCGCCAATTTTCTATCAATAAAAGAAACATACAAAATGGAGAGATTAACTCGGATCTACATAAAGGAGGTGGTGAGACTTCATGGAGTGTCGACATCTATCATCTCTGACCGAGATAGTAGATTCACCTCACGATTCTGGCAGTCACTCCAGAAAGCAATGGGGACCCAACTTGATATGAGTACTGCCTACCACCCCCAGACCGACGGCCAAAGTGAGCGAACCATTTCAACACTGGAAGATATGCTCCGAACTTGTGTGATAGATTTTGGAAATGCATGGGATACCCACTTGCCACTAATCAAATTTTCCTACAACAACAGCTACCACACAAGCATTAAAGTCGCTCCCTTTGAGGCCTTGTACGGTCGGAAATGCAGATCACCTCTCTGTTGGGCTAAGGTGGGAGACACCTAGCTGGCAAGAGGGAAAATACCGAACAGCACTCTCACCGGACCCGAGATCATCCGGGAAACAACTGATAAAATTGTCCAAATCAGGGCACGACTCCAAGCATCTCGGGATAGACAGAAGAGCTACGCAGACAAAAGACGAAAGCCGCTAGATTTTCAAGTGGGAGATCGCGTGCTACTAAAAGTCTCCCCGTGGAAAGGGATGATACGGTTTGGAAAGCGGGGAAATCTAAGTCCACGATACATCGGACCATTCAAGATTCTTGCCACGATCGGTCTGGTGGCCTACAAGCTGCAGCTACCCTCGGAGCTCAGCAACATACACCCTATCTTTCACGTGTCAAACCTCAAGAAGTGTCTATCGGATGAAACCCTCGTTGCTCCACTCGATGAGATTGAGGTGAACGAGAATCTCATGTTCGTTGAAGAACCAGTCAAAATCATGGATAAGGAAATGAAGCGTACGAAGCAAAGCCACATTCCTATTGTAAAAGTACGATCGAGTGCAAAACGCGGGCATGAGTTCACATGGGAACGCGAGGATAAAATGATGCAAAAGTACCCTCACCTCTTTTCTAGCCCTTAAGGACATCTCATAAAACAATTTTGGGACGAAATTCCCTCTAACGGGGGGATAATGTCACAACTAGCATATTAGGGCTAGAAATTCCTATCCATATACAACTAGCATCCTTTGTGTAACTATGTAACACTATGTGCAGTATAAGTTACTTTCAATACAATACGAATTTATGCATCCAGAATTTTGTTTCAAGTCGAAACCTTCCCGTATAAGCCCAAAAATCTAATCCAATAAGTCATGTGCATTCAACTTTGGGCCTCAACTCAAAACCCTCTTATTGGGTCCTAATGGGCCAATAACCTCTCAATTTTGTTCTTTTGCGCCAAGAACCCATATTTAGGCCCTAATTGGGCCGAAATTTATTATTCAACCCTGATTTGGGCCATAAGACACTTAGTGGGCCTTATTGGGCCGTAAACATTTTCTTAGATCCTTATGGGCCGCAAATCACTATTGGAGCTTTTATTGGGCCAAATTCATTTCTTTTGGACCCATTATTGGGCCGAAATCATTTTGGGCCCGATCCAAGCCAAAATCACGTGCAAACCGAAAACACCATTGGGCCTTGGATGTTCTCAGTTGTCTTCAAGCCCAAAACTATTTCTTTTTACGTCCTCATAAGGCCCGATCGGGTTCGTTTAAAAAAAGTAATCAAAAATGTCATTTTTGATAAAAATGGGCTTTTATTTGACATTCATAGTATTTATGGCCCAAAAGTGTCATTTTTCATAAAAATTGGCTTTTAATGACATTCACGGTATTATTGGGCCAAAAGTGTCATTTTTGATAAAATGGGATTTTAATGTCATTCACGATTTTAATGGGCATAAGTGTCATTTTAATTAAAGTGGGCCGAAAGTGAACAAATAAACAAATACGGGCCATTCTTGAATACTTAAGTCAAAATGGGCCTTGAATGGCCCTTTTATCCTAATTGGGCCTTATATGACACCTTCTATGTTAATTGGGCCTTAGTGTCAATTTTATGTAAATTGGGCCTCTCGTGAACATATCGTTAACAATCAGCTATTTTGATAACAACGCTGAGCAATGAACTATTCCGACACTCTCGATAAAAATGATTACATTTTTACTATTTATGAGTTATAGTAAAGAATATACACTTGTAACATTATTTTAACTCTAAAATAATGAAACACACTATTCGTGTAAAAAATTCGTTAAGGCTTTTGTGAGACGCACCTTCACCGTACCTACCTTAGTGTACACCGTAAGCCCTATAGTTATAACTAGAGTCTCCTGGAGGGAGAACGGGAATTTGTGTATAGATCTATTCGAGGTTGACACCCTACACCTGAGCTGCTCGCTACAGCTAGACAGGCCGGTCTAGGGTGACAAATGTCTTCTCAGATACCGACGCCTGAAGAACGTCAAGACAGACACTCCGTCATATTAGTATGGTTATAACGACTCACATAGAGAAAAACAAAACTATTATAAGTTTTACACTGAATATAAATACCATTCAATTTTGCAATGTATAAACACTGTGTTGATTATTTGTACTATCTACCTCACTCCGGTCTTTGGGTTTAAGACCACAATTTCTCATGACACAGAAAATATAGGATTTTCTGGGAATCACTCTCTATACATTTTTCAAACAAGATAAAACAAGGATACACATGTTATAATAAAAACTCACAAACTATTTTTTCAGAAAATACCGGATTTTCTGGAGTTTTCAAACCAACGTAAAGTTTTCATATAAACATGCTTATGAGCTCACCAACATTTTATATGATGATGTTTTTCAAAATAACTTGTATTCTCAGGAACTCATTAAGCAGGTTAGCAGCGTTGGACTTTTGGGAATTTGTTGTATTTCGTTTTCACCATGCTCTTGTTAATTTTTGGTATGTAATTTATGAATGGATACAATGATACAAACCATGTATGTTGTTATATTTTATGTATGGTGATGATGATTGTCTATGTTTCATTTATATACACTTGTTATGATATTACAAGATGAAGTCGTTCACCCCGGGACGTTTCCGCCGTTTCGGTTCGGGGGTGTGACAGATTGGTATCAGAGCGATGTTATAGTGAGCTAGCATATCTAATCATACAATATATGCAACTATAAATACATTGGGACTAAAATACTCTGAACGAAAATAAAATACATACCTATGTGTGCATATTAGAGTATTGTCAATACAAGAAACTATAAAAGTCTTTTGAGGAATTAAAGGTCGCGGTTAAACCCGGGCACTTATGTGATTGTATTGGGTATGAATATAGCATGATAAACTATATTTATTCAAAATACGGCCAACATGTGTTTGGGAGTGATCGTGGTGGGCAACGAATCTAAAACTTACCAACCTTGCATCCAAAAGTTTTGAGGAACCAAACATAAACAATTAAAATACTATAGGAGTATTTTAACATGTTATCTATTCTCTTGTATTTATATATTTTTGTGCAGACACTATGGCCGGATTTCATCTTCCGGGAGATCCTTACTTCCCCAATCAGGGGAATGGAGGATGGCTCGAGCCCGAGCCAGAAGAGGAGCTGGAGGAAGAACCAGTGGAAGACCCCGAAGAACCAGAAGAGGAACCCATAGAGGACCCCGAAGAACAGGAAGAGGGACCCGCAGAACCAGTGATAGACTTCGAGGAGGAGGAGTTCAATGAGAGTGATGAGGATGACTCGAACGTAGAGTCCGAAGTCATCAACCCACCATACATGGCACGGGTGCCAGCACACAGGATGGGCCCCCATGGCCTGATACCCCCATGGGCCCATGACATTTAGAGATGGAGCAGACAGCAAGGGGTGCAACCACCCTTTGGCATGGACCAGGGAATGTTCGACCTCCGACATGGAGGGCCAGCCGACCGCGCCCTCCCCGTAATTGTCAGGAGGACACGAGACATTGGGGAGCAGTACCAGACGACTGTCGCTCAGATGGAGGTAATGAAAGCTGCGGTGGAGCGCGCCAAGAGACATACTCAAGAGGCAGTCAGGGACTACCAGGAGAGGCAGGCATCGTTGGAGGCCCGGCTACATGCCACTGAGCGTCATGTGGCCAGGCTTCAGGGCGCATCCGCTTCATCATCAGCACCACCGGAGACCTTCCGCCGCGAGTAGGACCCATCCTACCCACCACATGCTCGTGATGTTATCTCTTTTCCTTTTTGTTGTGTGTATGTAGGGTTAACCCCTTGATTAAGTGATTACACTACTCGAGGGGGGTTGTTATGCTGTTTGACTATTATTCCGTGTACTGAAGGCCTTATAAAGGCCAAAAAATTTCACGTAACATGTACCAAACCTTTATCAGTAATGAAACAAGTGTGTGTTTTATTTGTGATGTTGTTATCTGCTATGAGTTTTATTTTCATTATTTCTTGATATTGTATGATTTCACTTATAAGCACAACCGAACCACCGCAACCGCTAGATAGTAAAGGAATTTGAAACCAAAAACTATCATATACTCATCATCCTTCTGCTCCATGACAGCAGATGCCTCGAAGGTACGTGCACAAAAACAACAACACGCAACCACCACCACCGCCTCCGCTGGAGGTAAACTCTGTTGCATTCCAGGCAGCAGTATCGGCTGCATTCACTGCAACATTGGCTCACATACACAATGGAAACAATAGAGGCGGAAAGGGCCAGGGAACAGGAAGCTCCAACCATGGAATGAATCAAGGACCCACGAAAGCATGCACTTATAAAGATTTCTCTAATGCAAAACCCCGAACATTCAACGGAACCAGTGGGTGATAACTTTGAAGCACTGGATCAAGAAGATCGAGTCAGTCTACGAAATATGTGAATGCCCTGAAGAGAGTAAAGTGAAGTGTGCATCCTGTATGTTTATCGATCGAGTACTATCATGGTGGAATGGCCATGTTGAGGCCTTAACACTTCCAGTTCCAAATGTCATGTCGTGGGAGGAACTCAAGGAGATGTTGTTGGCTGAATACTGTCCCCGTGGGGAAATACAGAAGCTGGAACAGGAATTATGGAATCTTATGATACAAAACTCAAATATTGAGGCTTATATCGCTAGGTTCAGCGAGCTGGCACTTTTATGCCCTAGGATGATAACCTCAGAGGGGAAGAAAATGTAACGTTTCATTTGGGGGTTAACTCATCTGCGAGATGCTTGTTTCAATCCATAAATGGATTTCTCAAGCTTACACACTCTATGTACTTTGCATTGAAAAAAACCTTTGGCTGACTCATGTAAACATCTTCAGCCAACTTCCCATTAAGGAAAGCGGTTTTGACATCCATTTGCCATATTTCATAATCATGAAATGCAGCTATGGCAAGCATAACCCTTATAGATTTAATCATCGCTACTAGTGCGAAGGTCTCATCACAGTAAACTCCATGAGTTTGAGTAAAGCCCTTCGCAACCAATCACACCTTATATGTGTGTACTTTCCCATCCATGTCAGTCTTCTTCTTGAAGATCCATTTGCACCCAACTGTCTTACGACCTGGTACATTGTCAACCAAGTTCCAAACTTGATTGTCATACATGGACTGAATCTCGCTGTCCATAGCCTCTTTCCATTTTGCAGACTCGGGGCCTGCCATGGCTTCCTTGTAGTTGTTGGGTTCATCCAAATTTACTAGTGTGCTATCACTGATAAATGTATCACCATCTGTAGTAATATGGAAACCATATAACACAGGTGGAACACTAACTCTACTGGAACGCCTTAGAGGTAAGGACTCGTCAACTGGTTCAACATGAGTTTCCTCCTCAGGTTGAGCGCTAGTGTTTGAGGTTCCTTCATCACTTAACTCTTGAAGCTCTTCAAGGTTAATTTGCCTCCCACTGTCCTCTTGGCATATGATTTATCTCTCTCGTAAAACCCCTCTCCTCGCAACGAAGACAACATTGTCACTCGGTCAGTAGAAGAGATATCCAAAAGACTTCTATGAATAGCCGATGAAAATACAACGATCACTCCGAGGTTCGAGCTTGTCGTGAGTCTCACGCCTCACGAAAGCCTTGCAACCCCAAACCTTGATGTGTGCTAACGAGGGAACCTTCCCTATCCACATCTCGTAAGGTGTTTTGGAAACCTTTTTAGTTGGGACTAAATTAAGGATATGGGTGGCAGTCTCTAAGGCATACCCCCAGAATGAGATAGGTAACGAAGCTCTACTCATCATGGAATGAACCATGTCCAACAAGGTTCAATTACGCCTCTCATCCACACCATTATGATGTGGTGTCCTGGGTGGCATCAATTGTGAAACAATTCCACATTCCTTAAGATAGTCGTGGAACTAGATACTAAGATACTCACCACCCCGATCGGATCGGAGCATCTTTATCTTCCTGTCCAATTGATTCTCCACTTCTTGTTTAAACTCTTTGAAATTTTCAAAGGTTTATGACTTATGCTTGATTAAGTAGATATAGCTATATCTGCTGTAATCATCAGTAAAAGTCGCATAGAAGCGGTTAGCATCCCTTGTGGCGGATCTGAAGGGTCCACACACATCGGTGTGTATGAGATCCAACAAACCCTCACCCCTTTCACAAGTACCATTGAAGGGTGACTTGGTCATCTTTCCAAGCAAACAAGATTCGCAAGTATCATCCGACTTTAAGTCGAATGACTCCAACACACCAGCCTTTTCGAGTTGGCCTATGCGCTTCTTGTTGACATGTCCAAGACGACAATGCCACAAGCATGCCTTGTCCAAATTATTGGACGAATCAATATGCAATACATTATTTCCTAAGTTGTCTACAAACATCACTGTTTCATATACACCATTACAAGGCAATGCTTTAAAACAATATACACCACTATAAAAAGCATTAATATAACCAATTTCATTATCAAATGAAAATATAAAACCTTTTTTCTACAAACCATGAAAGGAAATAATGTTTCTTGCCATATCGGGCGAGTAGCAACAATTATTCAAATCTAATTCTAACTCATTACTAAGCAATAAAGAATAAACTCCAATCTTGGTGACAGGCGACATTTTTCTATTCCCCATGATCAAGTTCATCTTCCCGTGCTCCACATCCCTACTTCTTTTTAGTCTCTGCATATCAGAACAAATGTGAAAACAACAACTTGTGTCAAGGACCCAAGAATTAGCATGTGATGAGTTATTAGACAGAATAGTATAAATACTTGCATGGGTGGGTTTTATCTTCCCATCCTTGACATCCTGCAAGTATTTAGGGCAGCTTCGCGTCCAGTGCCCTTTATCATGACAGTTGAAGCACTCTGCTTCTTTTGGATTGGTAGAGGGATTAGCAGAACCAACCTTGGTCCCACTAGAAGAGGATCCATCATGAGACTTTCCCTTGCGCCTCTTAGAAGGAGCCTTCCTCTACTTCCCTTTCCCATGTCCAATTGCCAGGACCAGGGCAGCAGCAGTAGGATTAGGAGTAGATACAACAAATTTTCCTTTTAGACTACTTTCAGCAGTTCATAAAAGGCCTTGAAGCTTGATAAGAGTGACCTCCTCTTTGTTCATATGATAAGTCACACGAAATTGATCATAACAAGGAGGCAAAGAGTGTAGGATAATATCAATGGCCAACTCTTCATCGAAGTTAACATTCAACTTCAGCAAGCGGTCCACAAACCTTTGCATTTTCTGTAAGTGGGTCGTGATGGACTCTTCATCCTTTTCATTTTTGTTGTTATCATGGAGGCAATGATCTCATACCTTTCCTGACGAGCACTTTGATGGTATCTTTCCATCAAGTCTTGGTGCATCTCGAAAGGGTAGTAGTCCTCATAGGACTTTTGAAGTTCAGTTGTCATAGTGGCAAGCATGATGCATGACACCTTTGTGACGTCCTTCTCATGTGCCCTATATTCAGAAACCTCTTCAGGAGTAGCAGTGGCTTCATCAATCTCCTTAAGCTCTTTATCGAGGACATATTCCTTGTCCTCGTAACGAGTGACCATCCTAATGTTCCAAATCCAATCATTGAAATTCGAACCATCAAAGATGACCCTCCCACACAAGTTCGTGAGGGAGAAAGAGCCAGAAAGGTTTGAGCCAGAAGCGGTGTTGGAAGACATCTGAAAAAGAAAGACAAAGTTTAGATGAGATAATAATCCTTAATATAACACCCAAATGAAATACTAAGTCTAGGACCCAACACAATATTTTACAATTCGGAAGAGGGATGTCGTAATCCAATTACAAAGTATTTGAAGGTAGGTAAATGAAGATTTACCAATTTCCACCATGAAAAACAAAATTGATTATTAAGTTTTAAATGAATTGAAATTCCTAGATTCTTTTGAGATTCATTGAACTTTTCAATGACATGTTTAAATCTCGATTATGCCCTTCAAGTTTGTGACTGGGATACCAAGGATCACAAACAATGTGTGAATAACCATGCAAATGTGCTTGGTACACTCGATGTCATTTATCACCTAATCAATGTGCCGGTAAATAACACACACTCCATTGATCTATGACAAACATCGACCTACCCTTTGCCACCCTTACTAGTCTAAGTTAGTGTGTCGGTTAACCACACATGCTCCACTAACGACTTGGCAAGGTGCAAAGTGCAATTTCATGGAATAGCATGATTTTCACATTTTTCCTAAAGTAACTAAGATTGGGAATTTAATAAAACATTTAGTTACTTTATAATTATCATTATACTTTTAATGAGAATTAATGTCCTATCCTACCCGATCGGCTAACGACCCTCCACCAATCAAGGAAGCAGTGGGTGAGAGTGGACACCCATTAAACCACCATTTTATAGGCAGTATCCTTATACCCCTTTATAGATTGGCTCCGTGAATGAGGCCTACTAACGGTAAGACCGACTTGTCTTATACATATATATATAATTATTAAACTTTTAATATTATAATAGTATAAGGGTTGAATTTTAAACTTTTAAAATCCTAGGGTTTGGAATTAAATGGTTCATGAATGAGACTTTACAAATTCCAAAACTTTATGGCAAGTTTTGAAACTCTTCAAAACTCTTAGATTCCATAACTTATGAGTTAATGCATTTTTATGAATGAGACTTTTCATTTTCCATAACTTGAGGACAAGTTATGGAATTCTTTAAAAGCATTTAGATCAATTTTAACCAATAAAATTATTATGTAATTTGTCATTGATCTAATCTAGCTCATAAGGTAAGATAATTCAAATCAACCATTTACAAGTAATTAGCCTATAATATAAACTAACAATTATCTCAAAATTTTGACAATTATCTTTTAATCGGATGAGGATAATCACTACCATATCAGAAAAAATGAATTCTGTGATATAAAACAGTTTGTGGTAATGATCCTAATCCAATTTAGGCCAAAAAAAACCCGAAAACCTGCCACCAGACAGTGCAACTCGTCGAGTTCAACATGAACTCGTCGAGTTCCTTAAAGAACTCGTCGAGTTCAGTCTGGCACAAACAGTTTTTCATTTTGCTTCAAGTTTAAACAATCAACCATGCATCAATACAACAGAAAACTACCCTAGGCTCTGATACCACTGATGGGTTTTGAGCACTATAACAACCTTATGGTGCACATACAACCCTAATGCTTTGGATCTAAGTTTTCTCTAATTATACATGCAATATTATTTCCAAAGCATGAAGCCTAAACTAGCATACAAAATTTGGTATATGAATCATAAAAAGTAGTTAGAAGAATACCTAGCTTGTTGAATTTGGCCTTTAAGAACTTAGCACCTCAAGTGTGATGCCTCAAATGGTTCACAAAACACCACCAACAATTGGAGAACTTGAGAGAAAGGTTGGAGTCACTCAAAATCGGTTATAGTTTCTCTAAGAAGACTAGTGTCCGATTTTAGGTCAAGGGGTTACATATATATAGTGTAGAATTCCAAGGGTCATGTGTAAACCCTAATTCTTAACTTAGGCTTGTAATGGACTAACACTTTATGGATCCTTACATAAGATTAGCCCATCACTAATCAATCATGGATTATTAGCCCAACCTATATGTATCATTGATTTACCCAATCAGCCCCTGTATATTTAATTAGTCTCTTTTGATCACTAAATTAATTCCAAATTAATTCTTGATCAATACTGATTAAATAATATGATTCCACTTTCTCAAATATCCATCCTATCAGATTGTTCTGGTGAATACAACCCAAAATGGACCATGCTACTCTCGGGTCAAGTACATACTAATTATAGTTATAGACTTAGGCACCTAATCCAACATAAAAATGACGCAGGCTCTGCGCATTCCACGTTCTTGGAATAGCACGCCCGTCCTGAGCTTCCAGGACATAAGCACCGTTCTTATGGGCTTCCACGATTTTGTACGGTCCTTCCCAAGTGACACTGAGTTTCCCCAATGCATCAGCATGGCTGAACTCATTCTTTATTAGCACCCATTCTCCAACTTTGAAGTTTTTGAACCAGACTTGGCGGTTGTAATAGTTCTCAGTTAGTGATATTTACAGTGCTTGGCGCAGCTGTGCCGCCTCACGTTTTTCGTCGAGCATGTTTAGGTCCTGGCATCGCCCCTCTTCGTTGGCTGCTTCCTCGAAACTCTCTGTTCCTAGGGAGCCGACCACTATTTCCAATGGGAGGACCGCTTCCGTCCAGTAGGTTAGACTAAATGGCGTTTCTACCGTGCTTGACGTTGTTGTGGTACGATAGGACCACATCACTGTCGGAGTTCATCCACCCAGGCGGACTTTGATCTGAGTAGCTTTTCTTCAACCCATTAACTATGGTTTTTTTGATATTTCGTTTTACCCATTCGCATGAGGGTGCGCCACTGACGTGAACCGACGATGGATTTTTATGTCTTCGCACTAATCTTTGAAGGTACTTCCTTCAAATTGTGTGTCGTTGTCGCTTATGAGGATTTTGGGTGTACCAAAACAGTCCAAGATGTTCTTTGTCATTAATTTTATCATTTGTTTGCCAATGAAGGTGGCCAGTGGTTCTGCCTCTATCCACTTCGTGAAATAATCCACAGCCACTAACAAAAATTTCACACCCCCTGGCGCTGGTGGGAAAGGTCCCACTATGTCAATCCCCCATTGGTGGAAGGGCCAGGGGCTGGTGAAGCTAGTCAACGGCATAGCCGGTTGATTTTGGAAAGTAGCGAATGTCTGGCATTCCTTGCATTTCTTGGTTAGGGCTACAACGTCATTGTACATGTCTAACCAATATACCCCTAGGCGGAGTATTTTTCCTGTGAGTGCCCGACCGCCTTCATGTGTCGTCGCATCCCCCGAATGACTTTATTCTAGGAATGTCTTCCCCTCTTCCTTGGAGATGCACTTTAGCCATGGATTGAGATACACTGTTCGGTATAGTTGGTTATCCCTGATTGCAAAATGTGACGCCCTGATCTTGACTTTTCTTGCCTCCTCATGGTCATCCGATAGCAGGCAATGGCACAAGTAATCGACATACGGCTTGGTCCATTCAGGTGCAGTCGATACTGTATTGACCTTTTGGTTATCGATACTTCTCTCTGGGAGCACTTCGACTAGCACTTTCTTTGTTAAGTGATCATAACAAGTTGAGCCTAACTTGCTGAGAGCGTCCGCCCTTGCATTCTTTCCCCGGGAGATTTGTTTTATGGAAAAGCTTTTGAACGTGCTGGTTAGAATTCAGACTGCATCTACGTATTTATGCATCCTTGAGTTTTTAGCCTCGTACGTTCCATTTACCTGGTTTGTGATAAGCAGTGAATCGCTGAGGGCTGCTAATTGCTTTGCGCCAACCTCCTTGGCGAGCCTCATACCTGCTAGGAGTGCCTCGTACTCTACCTCGTTGTTGGATACTTGAAAGTCGAATCACAACACATAAGTGATCTCTTCACCTTTGGGGCTCTGAAGAACCAGGCCTACGCCTGAGCCTTTCTTACTTGACGCGCCATTGGTGTACAGCTTCCAGAGTTTCTTACCGGCTTCAGGCTCGAGTGGATCGGTGGAGATTGTGGTTGGCACTCCCTTGATGGTATCTGGGATTTCAACCAGGAAGTTTGCAAGAGCCTGGGCTTTGATGCTGGTTTGGGGGTGGTATTGGATGTCGTGTTCACCCAACTCTATGGCCCATTTGGCCAGGCGCCCGGACTTTTCCGGCCTTAGTAGCACTTGCTTTATCGGGTAACTAGTCAGAACATCCACCTTGTGGGCTTGGAAATATCTTTGTAGTCGCCTGACTGCATAAACCAGGGCGAGGATTAGCTTTTCCAAGGCCGGGTAATTTACTTCTGGCCCTTGTAGGTCCCTGCTAACAAAATGAATGGGGATCTGCTTGCCTCCTGTCTCTACTACTAGTACAAAGGAGATGGCCTCTTCAGACGCTGCTAAGTACATCTGTAGTGTCTCCCTTGGGAGTGGGCAAGTGAGAGCCGGGAGTTGTTGTAGGGCGTCTTTCAGTTTTTGCAATGTCGCATCTGCTTCTTCTGTCCATTTAAACTTCTTTTTGTCTAAACATCCTTTGAGTGTCTGGTACAGAGGAAGTGCTTTCTCTGCAGATTTGGCAATGAACCTTCCCGACGCCGTCAACCTACCGTTGATCTCCTGTACCCCCTTGAGATTGTGGGGAGCTTTCTATTTGAGGAACTCCTGTATTTTAGTGGGATTAGGGAGAATCCCTTCCTTGGATACTTGATACCTAAGGAATTGCCCTTCCTCGACTCCAAAGGTGGACTTAGCTGGGTTTAACTTCATATGTGCTTTAACTAGCTTTTTGAAGGTTTCATCCACATCTTGGAGTAATGTTTCCTCATCGCGGCTCTTGATTACCATATCGTCGACATAGACTTCGATATTCCTACCAATTTGATCGACGAATACCTTGTCCATCAGCCTTTGATAAGTAGCGCCCGCGTTATTGAGCCCAAATGGCATTTTCTGGTAGCAGAAGGTGCCTTTTTCTATATGGAAGGCTGTTTTTTTTTGGAATAGGTGTCTAAGCCCATAACTATAATTGGTATGTACTTGACCCGAGAGTAGCATGGTCCATTTCGGATTGCCTTCATCGGGACAATTTGATAGGATGGATATTTGAGTAAGAGGTTATTTGTGATTTATTAATATATTATAAGTATAATATATTAATTGAGAAATCATATTATTTAATTAGTATTGATCAAGAATTAATTTGGAATTAATTTAGTGGTCAAAAGAGACTAATTAAAGTAGCAAAGACTGATTATGTAAATCAGTGAGACATATGGTTTGGGCTAGTGATCCATGATTAATTCGTAATAGGCTAAGCTTATGTGAAAGTCCATAAATTACTGGTCCATGTAAGTTAAGGATCATAAGCCTAAGTGTAAGAATTAGGGTTACACATAACTTTTGGAATTCTACACTATATATGTGTAACCCCTTCAGCCAAATCGGACCTAAGAGTGACATTCCAAGAGTATGGACGATTTTTTGGTGCCTAACCTCTCTCTCATTTGTCTTCCAATTTTTCATGATGTTTGTGACTTGTTTGAGGCACAACACTTGGGGTGCTAAGCTCTTGAAAGGTCAAATTCAACAAGCTACAACAAGAGGTAATCTTCTAACTTAATGTTATGATTTATATGTCAAAATTGTATGCTAGTTGTACGCTTCATGCTTTGGAAATTTTATTGCATGTATAATTAGAGAAAACTTAGATCCAAAGCTATTAGGGTTGTTTGTGCACCATAGGAGTGTTATAATACATAAAACCCAACAATGGTATCAGAGCTATGAGTAGTTTTCTGTTATATTGTTGCTTGGTTAATTGTTCAGAGCTGGAAAAACTGAAAAAACTATTATCTGACAGGGGGGCTCGACGAGTCCATTCATGAACTCGACGAGTTCATGATGAACTAGACGAGTCCATAAGCTGACTCGACGAGTTCAGCAGTCTGTTTGCAGTTTTTCGGGTTTTTTTGGCCAGAATTGGATTTGGATCATTACCTTAAAATGTTTTGTATCATAAAATCTGTTTTTTCTGATATGGTAATGATTATCCTCATTCAATTAAAAGATAAATTGTCAAATTATAAAATAATTACTAGATTATATGATAAGCTAATTATTAGTGTAATTTGATTTGAAATTATCTTACTACAAGAGTTGTATTATGATCAAATTGGTAAAAGATAAAATGGTTATTTTTTAAGTTCAAAATTTTATTTAAATGTTTTTTGGAGAGTTACAAAACTTGGTTTTAAGTTTTGGAATTCTAAATGTTTTTTAAGGAGTTACAAATTTTGTCATCAAATTTGGAACTCAAAAGTTTTTTAAGGAGTTACAAATTAATATTAGTTAAATTGATCTTAATGTTTTTGAAGAGTTCCATAAGTTATGTAACTCGAAAAGTATCATCTTCATAAAACAAATTAACTCCTTAGGTTATGAAGTTCAAAAGTTTTTCAAGAATTACAAAACTTGCCCTCGAGTTTTAAAAGTTGAAAAGTCTCAATTAAGAAACATTGAATTCATAGAAACCCTAGTAATTTGAAAAGTTCTCAAAAATGTAACTCATGGGTTCATAACTTAAAATTAATTAAATAGTTTTAATTTGATTTAACATCTTGATGTTTTTTGAATAGTTCAATTAACTCTTATGGACTTTATTAATAGTTAATTAAATGTTTAATTAAAAAAGTATTATTAAATCCATAATCATATGGTTTAAGTTTAATTAAATTAAGAGTATAATTTGTTAATAGATTAAACCATCAAGTATTTTAAAAGTTTAAAATACACCCTTATACTATATAAAATTAAAAATCTAATATATTATATATGTATAATTAAAAGGTCAGTCTTACCGTTAGTAGGCCTCATTCACGAAGCCAATCTATAAGGGGGTATAAGAAAACTGCCTATAAAATGGCAGTTGAATGGGTGTCCACTCTCACCCACCGCTTCCTTGATTGGTGGAGGGTCGTTAGCCTAACGGGTAGGATAGGACACAAACTCCCACTAAAAGTATAATGAAAATACCAAGTAACTAAACCCTTATAAATTCCCAATTTTAGTTACTTAGGAAAAATGTGAATTGATGCTAACCCATGAAATTGCACTTTGCACCTTGTTAAGTCGTTAGTGGAGCGTGTGTGGTTAACCGGCACACTAATTTGTGACTAACAATGTGTGGAAAAGGGTAGCTTAATGTTAATCATGGATCAATGGAACGTGTGTGGTTAACCGGCACATTTATTAGGTGATATGTAACATCCAGAGTACCAAGCTAATTTGCATGGTTATTCACACCTTGTTTGTGATCCTCGGTATCCCAGTCACAAACTTGAGAGGGAATAATCAAGATTAAAGATACCATTGAAAAGTTCAATGAATCTCCAAAGATCTAGGAATTTCAATTCATTTAAAACATAAAATTCATCTTCGGTTTCCATGGTGGAAATTGGTAAATCGTCATTTACCTACCTTCAAATATTTTTCAATTGGATTACGGCATCCCTCTTCCGAATTGTAGAATATTGAGTTGGGTCCTAGCCTTAATATTCCATTTTGGGTGTTATATTAAGGACTTAAATCAACTAAACTTGAATTTCTCCCTTGTAGATGTCTGGTTCTGACAACTATGGTCTTCCCGAATCTTATGGAAAAAGCTTTCCTCATGAAGATGATGTTCCCAGAAATAATACTTCTCTTCCTCCACCTCCTCCAATAATTCTCCCTGACCCACAAGTTCAAAGATTTGAAAAGTTCAAGGTCACTCAAACCCTGTTAGCAAGAAAACACTAAGATGGAAGGTCTGTGTATGCACATGTCTTGGAGATAAAGTCACACATTGGCAGGCTGGGAATGTTAGGAGTCGTTATCTCGAGGAAGTAGGTTGTTGACTTGGTTCTTTGGTCACTTCCTATGTCATATAGTGAGTTCATTAAAGATTACTATATGACAAACCGCGACATGTCCTTTATCGATCTTAGTTATTTGCTAATTGTTGCTGAATCAGCAATGATTTGGCGCACTGGTAAAGCAAATTTTTTTGGAAGATCTACTTTCCAAACTTCCATGGATAATGACAATGGAAACTTTGGAAGTCCAGAAAATATTTCTCTTTCCAAGGGAAAGGGAAAGGCTAAGTCTGAGATTGTCCCATGTACCATTCTGAAAGAGTCTGTTTGCTTCTATTGCCAAGAGAAGGGGCATTGGTTGCGAAGCTGTCATATCTACCTGAAGGACCATAAGGATGGTAAAGTCAAAATGTATGACTCTGCTTCAGGTAAATCCACTATCTAACTCTATTAAGTTCCTATCTGGAGATTCTTAATACATGATTTAATGTAATTACATATTGATGTTTTGTAGGATCGAAGAAAAGAAATGAAGCTTAAAGAAAGAGCAGGCTGAGTCTGATCGTGAAGAAATGGATTTCGATCGCATGATTCGATGATCACAATTTTGAGCTGTTGCTTAGCAGTTATGATAGATTGCTTAGAAATATGTAGTAACATAATTTTCATTTGTAATTGCATTGTAAGGACAATATTTTCCGTAATTTTATGAATAAAGAATTTGTTTTTTGATTTTATCTCATTTTATATTTCCTTGCAATGGCATTTATGAAAATTGGTATTTATATATTGTTAACAATATTGGAAAATGGATTTGATTCTTTCGTTTGTGGTAGTGTCTAAATTTACCAAATAAGGAAGGATTCTCATCACCAAGTTTTAATTGGACATAACCTTGGAATCATGCAACTTGTATTGTATGATGAATGAGAACCTTCATCTTTGGGAAATTAAGACTAATTCCTTGTTCACATGTATATGTGAGTCAAGTGAAGGACTAAGGAATCTAGTACACATCATTGCGCACTGGTCAGGTCCACCAAAAGAACGATAAGACTATTCGTTATGATTTACTAAAAGTTTGGTAAATATGGTTATGCTTACAAGATTAAGTGTGATCTTGAATCATTGAAAAAGTTTCAATGTATAGCAGAACGAATAAAAGGAATCAAACAGGCGGAAAGATTAAAAGTTTCTCCAATCTGAAAGGAAAGGAGAATACTTTAGTATCATGTTTTATGATCAATTTATGAAAACCATATCACAATTGATCCTCTAAGGACACCTTAGTGCATTTGTATGACTAAGAAGAGGAATCTGGAAATGTTGAAATGGTTAAATCAAATAAGGTGAGTCATACTTCGTTCCACAATCGAGTCTTAGAGTTATTCTCCAAGATTATAACTTGAGTGACATATCTTAAGTAGGTTATAACACATTCAAATTGGTAGTTGTCACACCCCCAAACCAGAACGGCGGAAACGTTCGGGGGCGGAGGACGTCATGTATAGTATCACAACAATTGAATGATAGTAATCAAAGCAACAACAACCATCGTATTAATAGTATAATGTTTACATTACATTTGAATCATACATGATTGACTCCAAAAGTAAATAACAAGTAAAGACTAGAAGTTACAATGTTCCGTCTTCTTGAACCCGGCACGTATACCTGTCTACTAGTGTCCTGAAAATACAAGTAGGTTTTTAAAGAGTGTCAGCATAAAGATGGTGAATTCATAAGTGTTTTGTTTTAGAAAACAGGTTCTTTGTTCTTTCGAAAAGTGCGTTGTGTTTCTCCAGAAAATCCTTATATTTTCTGATTGTACTGAATGTTAAGTAAAAATGATTCTTACTAGTTCTTCCTGCGAGTACTTAGTGTATACAAATCATATACAATCCAGATCGAATAAACAATCGATTGTGTGGTTCGGCCCCAAGCCCACAACCAAACAAGGAACAGGAAATGAGGCGGAGGCCACACATTCCACTGGTTGTCGGATCCTTATGTACATAATTCTGAAGTATTCACTAAATACTTACAAAGTTAACTGTATTGGTCCTTTGAAGTCTGTTGATGGTGTTCCTCAAGAAAATCCAATATTTTCTTAGTGAAAGCATGATTAAACCAATTCCTTTCATAACTACTTAGTTCATACTAGCTATGTATAAATCAATATCGAACAGACAATTAATTGTGTGGATCTGCCCTAAATCCACAACCACACATCGAACAGGGAATGAGGCGGAAACCACACATTCCACTGCCTATCGGATATTCTTCATACGTAACTCGGATGCATAAACTAAGGAATTATAGAATTAATAATATATGTTCGTTAGTTGAATAATAACCCAGTTATTTGTAAAGCATTGATATTTATCCTGGAAAATCCTATATTTTTCCCTAAGTGTAAGTTTTTGAATCATCTGTTCCAATCCAAAGTGTACAAGTATCTACCATACTTATGTTGTTTAAGCATTGTTCTGTTTGAAAACCCTGGCTACCGCCAGTAATGTATAGTAGTTTTATTACATAAATAAAACTAGTTGAAAATGTATTGTTCTGTATACTGAAAGTGTTGTTAATACCCTCCTGTGATCACTTAGTACATACGAGTAATAGAAATTTAGACCGAACAGACAATCGATTGGGTGATTCTGCCCTAAGCCCACAACCAAACAAGGAACAAGAAATGAGGCGGAGATCACACATCCCACTGCATGTCGGATGTTAATTTCACGTTACCCTAATGTACATACTAAGTCATCACATAGTTACTAACCCTGTTGACTGTTTGTTAGGTATATTATTACGTGAACGAGTCGTTGTTTCCCCTGTGAGTTCTTATAACCATGCTGATGGACGAATACCAATACGACGTACTTCGGACGTCGAAAACTGAAATGACGTTTGTCACCCCCGGTTGACTGTAGCTAATAGCCAGGGTGCGGGATTGTCAGTCCCATATATATATATATATACACACAAACTCACGCTCTCCCTCCAGGAGACTCTGGTTCCTAAGGAGTAGACTTCTCAGAAGTCGTGTCTCATACTGTAGTTCTCTCAACGAATCCACGAATAATACTATGAAAACCCTTTTTGTTATTAACATAAATCCTTATAAAATAGTACCTTTTATTTCATAATTCATAAGTTTGTTTCCTTTGTTTTGAAAGCTGTGTTTGTAATGTTTGAATCTTAACATGTTTTGTAAAACTGATTTCAAGTCTAGTAGTAACAATGTTTACCATGTTTAGTAAGTTCTACGTTCATTGTATGCTAATGATAGGAAAATATATTAAACCAAATTATATTTTCAAACACAAGATTTCTTGTGCTTTTACTTGTATCCCCCCCCCCCCGCCTCCCTTAAAATATTAAAAACTCGGAAAGTATATAGAGGTATGAACTCACCTGATTGTGAGTGATCTGGGAGGCAAGATGGATATAGGATGCTTGACCTCACAAATGAAGTTCCAAAGCACAGTTGGATCCTATAAGGCATATATTCACATATATGTGTATTCAATTAGTGTTTATACTACTAACAAGTATGGGAAACCACCTAAGATTGTAGGAAACACCCTAGATGAAGTGTTAGGCTCACAAATGGAAGCTTGGAAGGGGTTTACGGCCACCCATGGATGGGTTTGCGGCCGTATAGAGTTCACAGACTCATGAGGTTCACGACCTCATGAGGTGTTCACGGCCCTTATGAATCTATGAAGGGTTCACGGCCCTTATGAAGGGTTCACGGCCGTGATCCCTTCAAGTTCATGAAGATGGTGATGAATCATGAAGAATCAAGGCTAGGATCTAGTAATCTTTCAAGTATAAAAAGTTTAAGGTTGAAACACTTACGTTTTTGGAGCTTTGGAGGGTTCACGGTCGAAGCTTTTTGAGAGAGAATGGGGGTGTTCATAGTTGGGAGGAGGAGAAATGAGAAGAAAATGAGGTCACTCATATATATAGGAGGTGGTTCATGGCCGTGAACAGGTTTGCAGCCGTGAACACCTTGTGAGTGATTTTCTGGTTCGAATCTAGCCTCCCGATCTCGAGCTAACTCATCCTAGCATCCATTCATACATTACACTAGGCTCAGAAAATCTCAAACAGACCCTTAACAGGGCAAAAAGGTAACAGAAACAAGTCTGACTTTCGTTGATCGAGATGAATTATAGATAGAGATTCCGGGTTGTCACATCATCCCCCCAATAGAGGGAATTTCGTCCCAAAATTGAGATTCTGAGTCGTTGGTTAAGGATAAGGAAATGAGGTGGGTACTTCGGTTCCATTTAACCCTCGCGTTCTTCAGTGAATTTAGATCCTCGTTGGGTGCTTCAGCGGATCTTCATTGTTGTATCTGATGTTCTGGTCTGTGAAGGGTGTGTACGTTTGACTTGCTCGTCTATGTTCATCCAAATGGTAGGATGTCCATTCGTAGTCCTGAGTAGGTTTTCTCCTGAAGTTCATGGTAGGACTTATACCTGCTTCATCTATCATCGGCTTGCGTACACAAGTCGTATATAATTAAGATTCATAAGGCGATCGGATGGGTGGCTCAGCCCCAGGTCCACAACCAGACAAGGAACAGGAAATAGGGTGGAAACACACATCCTAAGCCCGTAGAATCCTAATTATATACTACCCTCGCGCATACACAAAACATTGATAGGTTAACCGTATTCGTCCCTAGCCTCTGAGCTTGAACTTGACTTGCTGCGCAATTGCTATCTCCCAAGTGGTCTTCTGGGCATACTTAAGGAAGGTTATAGGAGGATACCATACTCCTCACATGAGTACTTCGGGGGTTTGAAGCGAGAGACAATTCTGAGGTTCGCATCTAGTTTGTCGTTATGAGTGACAAGAGTTTTGTTATTCGGTCGGTTTAAGGCGAATGGTCTCCTCGGTAATACGTGGGTTTGGTATAACGTGGACTCAATCAGACTAGGTGGTATAAAATCGTAGGCTCGCGTGTTAAGTTAGTTCGGAAGGAGTTGTCGTGTTATAACATCAGTGTATCTGTGTGTACGATCCTAGTGCTTTTTGTTTTGACCTTGTTATTACTACTGCGAATGTTTTGTACTGTATTAAGTGTACTAACCGAAAGATTGTTCTAGTAAATGATACTTGATATTATGATCCCTATCCAGTCTCTCTATAATCGTTTGGTGTCTACAAGTCATATATAATTAAGATTGACAAGACAGTCGACTGAGTGATTCTGCCCTAAATCCACAACCAGACAAGGAACAGGAAATAAGGCGGAATTGTAACACCCCGATTCTCAGGTATTGATTTATATAAGAATTTCTTTGATTTCAAGGTCTACTCAACGATTTGGTTGCCCTACTCGTCGAGTAGCAGCGGGTTGGTCCACGTATTTAGTGACCTACTCGCCGAGTCCAAGAAGGGACTCGACGAGTAGGAGTTGGCAGATGAAACCCTCAATCCCGGGGTATTGCACCCTATTTAAAGGATCATTGGCCTTCCCCAGCCTCCCCTTTACAGTTACTTGACACCCTTAAACCCTAATTCGTGTGAGTGTACTCCATTTGTGTTCTTAAGCTTGGGAAGAGGATTTTTGGTGGGAAGAAGCTTGGAGATCAAGTGACTAGGAGCAAGGAACATGTGGAACCAGAAATCTACCTCAGTTGGCATCCTTTTTGGAAGGTATTAAGCCGTTATCCTAACCCCCTTTTCTTTCTAGATCTATTTTGGGTGGATTTTAGGGCTTTTCTAGCTTATTAGGAAGCCTTTCTTGTGTTTGAGCTAAGATCTGAGGTTGCAACCTCAGATCTGAACTCTCTTGGGTCTCTAAGTCCATAAAGTTTCCAGCTTTTGCAAGAATGAGACTCTCCTAAGGTGTAAAGCTCCATTAGAAGCTTAGATTGGTCATTAAGAGTCTCTAGGGCCTTGCATGCACGTAAAGTTTGCAACTTTACGTGATAAACATGCCTTAGAAGCTTGGATCTGCAATATGGAGCTGTTGCATGGCTTAAAAAGTACCTGTATGGATGAAGGTCTGAAGGGACTCGGCGAGTTGCATAGTCAACTCGGCGAGCCACATGAAGATGGTCCTGTACTCGACGAGTTAGATGAACAACTCGACGAGTCCGTTGAAGATTGTCGTAGACCCGGCGAGTCAGTAGAATGACTCGGCGAGTCGGATAGGGTTTTCCCAACCTTCGGACACGTATAAACTCGGCGAGTTGTACAGGGAAAACTCGGTGGGTTGGCCAAGGGGTTACGGCCACAAACACTAGGAACTCGACGAGCCACTCGGGTGACTTGGCGAGTTGGCGAGTCATGCCAGGAACTCGGCGAGTAGCTAAGGGTACTCGACGAGTTGAGGTCAACATGGACTATTGACCTTGAAATTTGACTTGGACTTTAGGCAAGGGTTGACTATTGGACTTCTGAAGTATCTTGGTGGAGTTTGTGGTGGTGATCCGGGAGTTGAGCTTTCTAGTTTCAGACGACAGTTGCGAGGTGAGTTATCCTCACTATACTAAGGGGTCTAAGGCACCAAGTCCGGCCCATTGAATATGTTATACAAGTAGTGTTATTATGTTGAGTGTGGATTAGTGATTGCATGCTAGTGGTTATGCCAGTTGGGTAGATCTATAGGGTTACCGGCATTGTTATATGATTATTTGCATGCACAGTTGTTATGTTTATATGTGGACATATTATGTGGGATGGGTTGAGGTGATACTGCTCCGTGCGGTAACCAACAAACCCGAGAGCATTCCAGATGCGAGCTAAGGGAGACTCGTACTGTGGGCTCGAGTGCATTCCAGTTACGAGCTGAGGGCGACTCGTACTGTGGGCTCGATGGCAAGCCAGATGTGAGCTGTGGGCCCGTAAGGCAATCCGGACTCACACTGTGGCCCCAGGGGGTAATCCAGTTTGTAAAGCTGTGGACCCAGTACATGCTGTTGTTTATATATGTGTTATGTGCATTGTATCGGTATTTTGGGGGAACTCACTAAGCTCTCGGGCTTACAGGTTCAGTTTATTGTTTCAGGTACATCAGTGGATCGCGGCAAGGCGAAGGCGTGATCGTATAGCTCCTCATGTTTTGTTTATGTTTCTGGGAAAACTCTGATATTATACATTTTGAGAACCAGTTTGTAATGTTTTGATGAATTTGGAATGAGTTTTAAAGTTAAATTTGGAAAAAAAAAAAAAAAAACTTTATGGGTGTTACAAGTTGGTATCAGAGCCTTGGTTTGAGTGAATTGGAGGAACAAGCGTGTGAATCCAGTCTCAAATCAAGGAAAGGTTTTCAAATGATTTCTAAAAATGGTTTTTCAAAATATGTAAAGGAGGATGCAGGGTGCACGATCAGTCGGAGCCAGTAAGTAGACCCCAAAATGCCAGTTATTTGATTATGTGATATGTTAGAACATCATGCTAGAGATAGGCTAGGGATCTTCAGGAATTGCATCATAGAATTGCCTAATTATTTTCCTTATATGAAATTGACATCATTACTGTAGTTGTTTAGTGTATGCATTACGGTTATACATAATTAAGATCTTATAGCCTGAGAATGTTTGATTTGGCCTTATGTTCTGTTCTTGTTTGATTGGGAGCATAGGGTAGGATTGGATATTCGAAAGTCTATAGGGTCCAGCATTATGTATGGCTAGCATACACTAGTGTTGTAGGGTTGGTGAAAGTTTCATGGATGGGTGGGTTGTGAGAGGCCGGGAGGCCAGTTATGAGATATTTAGCATTCCTCTAGGAGTGGAGATTGAGCGCTCGCTATGCTTATGTATTATTAGGGTGTTGTGGTGATACTTGAGACAAATATGGGTAGGTGTGGAAGGTAGTATCGTACTACTGAAAGCATATGACCCATATGCGTATTAAGGAAGTCACAACCCCTAGGGTTAGTCGGGAGTTGGCTCCCAGTTATTTATGTGGATTATCTGATATCTTGTGGTATGTTTCAGAATGGTGATGACGAGACGCTTTGTGGCTAGATCCGGTTCAGGATCAGGATCAGGAGATGGAGGCCAGGAGGGGCCAACAACACCTAAGCCCGTGATGCAGATAAGTACAGAGGAGTTGGATGCCAGGATTCGGGAGATCCTGCATGATGATGTTGCTGCTGCGTTCCGGGCACAGCTGTCGGAGATGTTCGGGTCGATTAAGACGGCCATGGTTGAGTACTTTGATGAGCGCTACGCAGCTCTTGCAGAGACAGCTACTAAAATAGCTGCATCAACTGTATCCGTGGCAGGGGGAGGAGTTAGTAGGGGCTTTCAGTACAGGGACTTCGATAACACGAAGCCCCTTACTTGTGATGGGACGCAGTACCCCATCAAGGCTATGAGGTGGATCTCAGATGTGGAGGGGTGTTTCTTTACCTGCTCGTTTCCTACTGACCAGAAGGTTAGGTGTGCTCTGAACCTGCTAAGGTCCGGGGCCAAGGACTGGTGGAGATTTGCGACTGGGTCGTACACTAATGATTAGAGAGCTGCTGTTACTTGGGAGCAGTTCAGGGACATGTTCCGCGCCCGTTACATTCTGCGGGTCGGGCGGGAACGTTTGGCATAGGAGTTTCTGAGTTTGAGACAGGATGGGGAGTCAGTGACGGAGATCACCCGTATGTTCACTGAGAGGGCGATGTTTTGCCCGGAGTTTGCTTCCGAGCAGGCCCAGATGACCCGTTATCTGAGCATGCTCAACACGGATATCCGTCAGTTTGTGTCTACCCAGCGATGTGATACTCTTCTGGAATTGCAGGAGTCCGCTAGACAGCGTGAGTTGGAGATTGAGTTGCAATTAAGAGAGCAGCGGCAGACCCCGTCACAGTCTCAGCCAGCGCCGAAGCGGTCTAAGACCGCTGATACTAGGACCGGGGGTCAGCAGAGCCGCACTTGTGGGAAGTGTGGCAAGGGTCATTTTGGTGTGTGTCGAGCTGGTAGTGGGTGCCACAGGTGTGGCAAGGAGGGGAATTACGTGAAGGAATGTCGCCAGGCAATCCCAATTCAGGGTATGAGGTTATGTTATCACTGCGATCAGGTTGGCCACGTGAAGTCCAACTGTCTGTTACTTGTCGCTAAGCCGGCGTAGGCTCCCGCGCCAGCTACACTGAGGATTACCAATAGGAGGCAGGGTAGGTCAGAGCCCCCGAAGGATCAGGGGCGTGCTGTCACACCCCCAAACCAAGGATGGCGGAAACGTCCGGGGGTGGAGGACTTCATGTATAGTATCATAACAACATTTGCAATAGTGATTAAAGTAAACACAACCAACATATATATAATTGAAAGAGTTACATCATCGCATGAATTACATGTTTCCAAATCAATTACAATATGTTGACAAACTGTAAAATGTTTGACGCCTTAACGTCCCATCCTCAAAAGCACTTGGTCACCTGTTTAGTGATTTCCTGAGAATACAAGTTGTTTGAAAAAGTGTTAACACAAAGGTTGGTGAGTTCATAAGCTTTTGTTTTGTATTGATAAAAACCTCTCTCTTGTAAATGTAATGTTTGTTCCAGAAAAATCCAATATTTTCCTTAATGTGTAATTGTAGTCTTAAAACCCAAAGACCGGAATGTACAAATGATTTATCATATTTATAGTACAACAATGCAAGTTTAAATTGACATAAACTCGTTCGATTTCAATGAAATCCCCGTAAATTCCTATGTTTGTTAATACTTTCTGTGAGTTATTATAACCATGCTATGACCTAGTTGGCCTGAAACGACGTTCTTCAGGCGTCGGAAATGTTATGACATTTGTCACCCCAGACCTGCCGGTCTAACTGTTGCATGCAGTTAAGGTGTGGGTTTGTCAAACCCAATATAGATCTATATACAACTATCACGCTCTCCCGCCAGGAGACTCTGGTTACAATACAGGACTTATTTGTATAGTGAAGCGAATGTCTCACAAAGTCATTAACGGAATTACGTGTTGTGTACTGAAAATCCTCTCTATATAAATGTACCCTTTTGAAATGTATGTATTATGTAATGTATCATAAACTATACCTATTATAGTTTATCAAAACAAGGGTAGTAGTGGTAATGTATGTAAACTATACTTAACATAGTTTATCCAAATGTTTGTATGTAATGGATGTACCTTGATTATAACAATTTATTATTTCTATGCTTTATCTAGCAAAAATCCATTTGTTAACTGTTATATGTCCTTATACTAAGGCAAAATGTCATATAATGCAATAACATATAATCACATAAAGATATACACCTTGCTCAACATGTTACAAGGTGTAATGAAATTGATAGCATTTTTCTGTTGTTAACAATTTCTATTACTGTTCTTAGAAAATTTGTAGAAAAATCATCAAAGGTCCAAATCTGAATCCGTAAATTCTGAGAGTTTGGAAAATGAGTCTAGTTTGTTCATAAATTTTCTCACGATTTTTAGTGACCTCCAACTTAGGTGAAAACGTCCATAATCACAGACTGGTCCGGATTTGTTCTTGAAATGATAGGCAGTTTTGTAAAAATCACCATAAATTGTAGAAAAATCTTATGGAGATGTGCAAGTATCCATTTTAAAGCTAAGAACTTGAAATACTTGCACCTTGTACAGTTTTGAAAACAAAAATGTTTAAGTTGACCAAAACAGTCCGTGAATGGAGTCCAACTTTTCTGATGAAAGCTGTTAGAAGAATTTAGTTGTGTTCTTGGTGTTTTAACTTGTATTCCCCCCCTTAAAACATAAGAAAACATGAAAATGTAGGGGTATGAACTCACCTTATGTGATTTCAGTAGATGAATGTTGGAGAAGGGAAGTGTTCAACTCAAGAACACTCGAAGATGCCTTGAAGATTTTCGAGAATCTAACATCAAAGTGATGGAGTTTGTGTAAGCAATCGATGATTGGAGTAGAATGGAGTGTAATAATCACAAGGTGGATGAATTATACTTACCAAGAGTAGAATAAAGCTTGATGATCAGCCTTGGAGTCTCGAAATAGAGAGAAAAAGTTTGAGAGAAAACTTGTGTTTGATTTTTGGTGAAATGAGAGCAAGTGAGTGAAAATGAGGAGAGAGGTTGATTTGCTCCAACTCTTAGAACGTGGGAGGGGCTGATGATTGATGGAAAAGTACAATGAAGTGACTAGGGATGGTGGGGAGGTGTGACTGGTCATAGAGTGGGTGTAGGTGGTTGCTTGTGTCATAAACTAAGAAAAAGTCAACACTCCACCTCTTGTACTTTACCCACTAAATCTTGGATAAGATTTATCCTGAAAAACGTGATTAATTAATAAATATGGGGCCTTATATGTTAAAATAAAGTTTTGGGTGAAAATCCCGCGTTAAAATAATTAAAATCGGGCTTAGAACGCAAAACTAGTCGAAAACCAGGAAGAAAATGGCAACCTGCGAGACCTCTCGGTGCTAGGCCGAGGTTCGGTCCCAAGGCTGCTGGGCCCGAAGGCGAAACGAGGCGAAAGGAGTAAGAAGCGAAATGGACCGAAAGGCTTAGGAGCGAAGGCGAAGGTAGAGTTCGGTCCGAGAGGCTTCGGGTTCGGGTCAGGCGAAGTTCGGTCCGAAGGGCAGGTTCGGTTCTTGGGGTTCGCTTCTCAGCAGTTCGGTCCCTTAAGGGGACTTTCGGCCCTAAGAGGCTTCGGCCCTATAAGGTAGGTTTCGGGTCCTTAAGGGTATTTTACCCGTTTTTACCCCGTTTTAAGCGGTTTTTGACCCGGTTAAGGGTCGGGATGGCCCAAATGATTACAAAAAGTTACGGGAACTTTTGAGAGAGATTTGGGAGAGATTTGGGAGAGATTTCGAATAGAGAGAGATAGAGTGAAGGAGATTTAGAGAGATTCCATTTATGACCTTTTTTAGCATCCGGCTTCGCAACGCAAGGTCCGTAAACCCCGTTAAGCCATGATTTAGTGTCCTACACACTCCCGATGAGTGTGCAATAGTGTTTTATCGCTTTGTTTCATTGTTTAGCACTATCAAGGCTAAGGAAAATTAAATACACGAATTTTCCAATTGATGTTTTCTCTTTAAATTAGCGAACTGTTCAGTAATTACATAGCGTAAACCCTAATATACAAGGGTTGACTGCGTTGACTGGTTTGACTTGTTGACTTAGTTTGACTTTGACTTGACCAGAATTTGACGGTTGTCACACGTGCCTTTCAGCTTATGGCCGAGGAGGCCAAGGCAGCACCGGATGTGGTTGCTGGTATGTTTCTATCTTTTATCTCATTTACTATATCTGTTGTATGCTTATCTGATGTACCTGTTATTAGGTACGTTTCTAGTGAACTCCTTACCTGCATTGGTTTTATTTGACTCGGGGGCGATTCAGTCTTTTGTATCTCAGACCTTTAGTAGGGAATTCAGAGTGCCAGTAGGCGAGCTAGAGTGTCTGTTGCGAGTCTCTATCGCCAACGAACACGGGGTTTCTGTTTCTTCGATCTACCGAGGGTGTGAGATGGAGATCTTCGGGATACCTTTTCCGATAGACTTGATTTCGATCCCCATGGGGGATGTATGCGTGATTGTGGGGATGGACTGGCTCAGTCGTTTCGGTGCCATGATTGATTGCGAGGGTCAACGGGTAGTGGTTCGAACCCCAAGTGGGGGAGAGTTGATTGTATATGGTGAGGGCACCAGAGTGGGATCAGGGTTTTGTTCAGCCGCCAGGGCTCGGCAGTATACTCAGCACGGGGGTGCGGGTTACCTAGCATATGTATTGGATACGCGAGCCAAGGATCAGATTTCGGTTTCCGATGTTCCTGTGTTCAGGGAGTTTGCATATGTGTTTCCGGAGGAGTTGCCAGGGATACCTCCGGAGAGGCAGGTCGAGTTTCGGATCGACCTGGTGCCTG
Organism: Lactuca virosa; assembly: GCF_052849685.1. Classification (NCBI taxonomy): domain Eukaryota; kingdom Viridiplantae; phylum Streptophyta; class Magnoliopsida; order Asterales; family Asteraceae; genus Lactuca; species Lactuca virosa. The sequence goes on from NC_136434.1 coordinate 250,311,716, forward strand.
GTGCGGCCCCTATCACCAAGGCGTCGTACCGATTGGCGCCACCCGAGATGCAGGAGCTGTCGTCACAGCTTCAGGAACTGTTAGGCAAGCAGTTCATCCGACCTAGCAGTTCTCCGTGGGGAGCGCCGATTCTTTTTGTCCGGAAGAAGGACAGTTCGCACCGGATGTGCATCGACTATCGGAAGTTGAACGAGTTAACGGTGAAGAACTGTTATCCACTCCCGATGATAGATGATCTCTTCGATCAGTTTCAGGGTACATCTTGGTTTTCCAAGATCGATTTGAGATCCGGGTATCATCAGGTTAGAGTGAGGTAGGAGGACGTGGAGAAGACCGCATTTCGGACGCGTTATGGACATTACGAGTTCGTGGTGATGCCGTTTGGGCTCACCAACGCGCCAGCAGTATTTATGGATCTGATGAATCGGGCCTGCAGACCGATGCTCGATTGTTCTTTCATTGTGTTCATAGATGATATCTTGGTGTATTCCAAGACCCGAGAGCAGCATGAGGAGCATCTACGAGAGTTATTGGGAGTCTTGAGGCGAGAACGGTTCTATGCCAAGTTCTCGAAGTGCGAGTTTTGGTTACGAGAAGTCCAGTTCCTTGGACACCTCGTTAACCAGGAGGGGATTTTGGTCGATCCGGCCAAAATCGAGGCGGTCATACTGTAGGAGGTTCCGAAATCTCCTTCGGACATCAGGAGCTTTTTGGGATTAGCGGGGTACTACCAGAGATTCATTCAGGATTTCTCCAAGATTGCAGTACCCCTCACTCGTCTGACGAGGAAGTGGGTGGATTTCCGATGGGGCCCTGAGCAGCAAAGGGCGTTTGAGACCCTCCGACAGCGGTTATGCAAGGCCCCAGTCTTGACACTCCCGAAGGGAGTTGAGGATTTTGTGGTATTCTGTGATGCATCCATCACAGGTTTGGGGGTGGTCCTCATACAGAGAGGACGAGTGATAGCTTATGCATCGCGGAAGCTGAAGCCGCATGAGACGAGATACCCTACGCACAATTTGGAGCTGGGAGCAGTGGTGTTCGCTCTCAAGATATGGAGACATTACCTATACGAGGTCTGTTTCACCATATACACAGATCACAAGATCTTGAGGCATATCATGGATCAGCCGAACCTGAACATGAGGCAACGCAGGTGGCTGGATGTAGTCAAGGACTACGATTGTGAGATCCTTTACCACCCCGGTAAAGCGAATGTGGTGGCGGACGCTCTGAGCCGCAAGTCAGCTGGGTCTTCCACCCCAGCGAGATGTATGAGGATAGCAGTGGATTCTCCGCTTGTGAGTTTGATCAAAGATGCCCAGGTTGAGGGCATGCGACCGAAAAATCCGAAGCTGGAGAGGATCAAGGGTGAGAGTACCCGGTTTGTGCAGGATAGTCGGGGATTATTGACCCGATGCGGTCGAGTTTGGGTTCCGATGTCTGGTGGGGTCAGGCAGACGGTCATGGAAGAGGCTCACAAGTCTTATTTTTCTATTCACCCGGGGGCCACCAAGATGTACAGAGTCCTGAGTTTGAGTTACTGGTGGCCATGTATGAAGCGAGAAATCGCTTGGTATGTCGAGAGGTGCTTGACCTGCAGGATGGTCAAGGCTGAACATCAGAGGCCGCATGGTAAGCTGCAGCCTCTAGAGATTCCCATGTGGAAATGGGAACAGATCACGATAGACTTCATTACCAAGTTGCCAAGGACGGCAAAGGGATTTGATGCTATATGGTTCATCGTAGATCGATTGACCAAGAGCGCCCATTTATTGGCTATTCGGGAGAGTTCTTCGGCCGAGAAGTTGGCCGACGTGTATGTTCGTGAGATCGTCGCTCGCCATGGAGTTCCGGTCTCTATTGTTTCCGACCGAGATGTTAGATTTACCTCATGGTTCTGGCAGAAGTTCCACGAGGAACTGGGCACGCGGCTGCACTTTAGTACAACATATCATCCGCAGACCGATGGTCAGTGTGAGCGGACCCTTCAGACCCTCGAGGATATGTTGAGGACGTGCGTTATTGACTTCGGTGGGAGCTGGGATTCCCACCTGCCCCTTGCAGAGTTTGCCTACAACAACAGTTATCATTCCAGCATTGGTGCCCCGCCTTTCGAGCTGTTGTATGGACGGAGATGTCGCACACCGGTTTGTTGGGGTGAGGTTGGACACAGGGTGATGGGGGCGGACGGAAGTAGTCTTGCAGACTACTGAGAAGATTCAGCAGATTAGGCAGCGTTTGCAGACCGCTCAGAGTCGGCAAAAGAGTTACGCCGACAGACGTCGATCTGAGTTAGAATTTCAGGTGGGTGATATGGTACTCCTGAAGGTCTCACCCTGGAAGGGTGTGATTCGCTTCAGGAAGAGGGGGAAATTGGGCCCCCGTTACATTGGGTCGTTCAGGATCATTGCCAGGGTTGGAAAGGTGGCTTACAGGCTAGAGCTAACGGAAGGGCTTAGTCGGATTCACAGCACTTTCCACGTTTCACAGCTGCGAAAGTGTATTATGGATCAGGAGGCAGTGGTGCCGTTAGATGATATTTAGGTCGATGGGCACCTGAATTACGTGGAGAGGTCTGTGGCCATACTGGAAAGGAAGATGAAAGTCCTGCAGAACAAAGAGATGCCTTTGGTAAAGGTACAGTGGGAACATCGGAGGGGGTCCGAGTGGACGTGGGAGCCAGAGGCAGAGATGCGGGAGCACTACCCGGAGCTGTTCGCCGCGGCAGACTTCGAGAACGAACTCTACTTCAAGTGGGGAGAATTGTAACACCCCGATTCTCAGGTATTGATTTATATAAGAATTTCTTTGATTTCAAGGTCTACTCGACGAGTTGGTTGCCCTACTCGTCGAGTAGCAGCGGGTTGGTCCACGTATTTTAGTGACCTACTCGCCGAGTCCAAGAAGGGACTTGACGAGTAGGAGCTGGTAGATGAAACCCTAAATCACGGGGTATTTCACCCTATTTAAAGGATCATTGGCCTTCCCCAGCCTCCCCTTTACAGTTACTTGACACCCTTAAACCCTAATTCGTGTGAGTGTACTCCATTTGTGTTCTTAAGCTTGGGAAGAGGATTTTTGGTGGGAAGAAGCTTGGAGATCAAGTAACTAGGAGCAAGGAACGTGTGGAACCAGAAATCTACCTCAGTTGTCATCATTTTTGGAAGGTATTAAGCCATTATCCTAACCCCCTTTTCTTTCTAGATCTATTTTGGGTGGATTTTAGGGCTTTTCTAACTTATTAGGAAGCCTTTCTTGTGTTTGAGCTAAGATCTGAGGTTGCAACCTCAAATCTGAACTCTCTTGGGTCTCTAAGTCCATAAAGTTTTCAGCTTTTGCAAGAATGAGACTATCCTAAGGTGTAAAGCTCCATTAGAAGCTTAGATTGGTCATTTAGAGTCTCTAGGGCCTTGCATGCACGTAAAGTTTGCAACTTTATGTGATAAACATGCCTTAGAAGCTTGGATCTGCAATATGGAGCCATTGCATGGCTTAAAAAGTACCTGTATGGATGAAGGTCTAAAGGGACTCGGCGAGTTGCATAGTCAACTCGGCGAGCCACATGAAGATGGTCCTGTACATGCTGTTGACCCAGTACATGTTGTTGTTTATATATGTGTTATGTGCAGTGTATCGGTATTTTGGAGGAACTCACTAAGCTCTCGGGCTTACAGTTTCAGTTTATTGTTTCAGGTACATCAGGGGATCGCGGCAAGGCGAATGCGTGATCGTACAGCTCCTCATGTTTTGTTTATGTTTCTGGGAAAACCCTGATATTATACATTTTGAAAACCAGTTTGTAATGTTTTGATGAATTTGGAATGAGTTTTAAAGTTAAATTTGGAAAAAAAAAATATGGGTATTACAGGAATCACGCACTCTAAGTCTATTGGTTCTTAATTATATATGCCCCTAATGTTTACACCAAGTCATTATAGCTTACCAGAAAGAGTATTTAGTTTCTACATAAACTATGTGTTTTGTTTAGACGAGGAAGAATTTATTATAGCTAGGATTTAGTTGGGAAACGTGCCGTTGTTCTCAGGTGGTTCGGGGGTAGATTATTCTGCAGTTATCATTAGCAATCTTCCCTCTTCACCAGGGTTCCTAGCTAATGGACAATCTCTCCTGTAGTGCCCTGTTTCGCCACATTTGAAGCAGGTCTGACTTACTTCCTTAAATGGGACCTGAGAGATTGGTCGTGCCGGTGCCCTACAGAAGCGGATGGTATGTCCCCTTCTGAGGCAGTTCTTACAATACAGCTTCCGACACCTTCCGGTATGATAGAAGTTGCACTACATTTAGGGAGGGTTCCAGCATAACGACTACCTGGTGCTGAAGTGGTTGGTGTCGTGGCAGCATAGGCTGCACCCGTCTGTTGTCCCTCGGAGGGTTCTTGTGTTGATTGTCTCTTTTTCCCGCTCTCGGACCTTGGTTTATCATCACCTCCTTTGGTTGACCCATGAACGGGGTCCATTATGCCTTGGCGGATCCCATAGTCCACCAATGTTCGAGCCAGGTGTTTGGCACTGTCAAACGTAAGAGGTTTCGCTGCTAATATGTTTCCTTGGATTGGAGAAGGTAGTCCCCAGATGTCTTTCTCTACCTTCTTGTTCTCCGGGGTAACCATCCCAGGGCATAGTGCAGCTAAATCGCTGAATGTATCGGTGTAGGCTTCTATGTCTGAGCCTGCCATGGTAAGATTCCACAGCTCATGCTCTAGTTTTTTTGCACCTCGCCCCTCGGGCAGTACTCTTCCAGCATCATCTCTTTCAGATTTTCCCAGCCCATTGCGTTTGCTATCGGAAGAGTCAATGACTTGACATGGCTATTCCACCATGTAAGGGCTCTGTCAGAGAAGGTGCAGGCATCAAACTTCACTTTGCTCCCTGCTAGGCATGCGCATAACTCAAAAATCGACTCTGTTTTCTCGAACCATCGCATTAGGGCGATGACTCCTCCACTTTCATCGAAGGTTTTGGGTCCATAAATCATGAAGTCTTTGTATGAGCACTCCCTCGTGTGTCTGTGCTTAGAGTTGTTGGTTCCACTACCCGATCCACCGGTACCACTTGCATTGATTTGAGTCATGACAGTTGTCACTGCGGCTATTACTGCCGCCTGAAAGACAACCGGGTCATACTGAGGAGGTGGCGGTGGTGGTGCGTTGTTTTTCTTTTTGTTCGACTTCTTTGGTGGCATCTTTCTGCCATAAGGTTTAAAAGATGAAACGAGGGTAAGTCCTTAGTGGTTACAAATCGAGTGTTATATGAATCGTAGTTGTCTCAGTTCTGAATGTATCATGTTCTGACTTTTGAATCAATTCATAACATAGGTCTATGCAACATAGACTTATGAATTTGATAGTGACTACCCTCTTAATGAAGTTAGGGGATCTGGTTTACTGTTACTGGATGATATGACAAAGGCGATAAGCCTAACACATAGTGTGAGCAGTGTAATCACCGACTCACTAGATGAAATTAGTTAGTTAATTATTAACATGACGTATATGGTGCTCTACCACCTTGCGCGCCTCGGGAGGGGTTTCCTGTCCTAGTTATGATGGTCCTAAATTCAGCTGTTGGAATTTGTTGTCTCTGGACTTTCTTATGGTTTTCCTATTCACCGTATATCATGCTTCGGGTTTTACCATGGATCTCCATCACCTCCTGATGGAAAATTTGCCTCCTCGCATGATTCCTTCTCGGAATCCACTTTATGAACCCTCTCTCATTCCTCATTGACTTCTCTGTTGGTGGTTGTAGTGGAGTGGCTATCTATATCTAGGTTGCTCGCGCGAGAATGGGAATGTCTAAAGAATCTTATGAGATTAAGTAAATCATTTCTTCTGTAGTTATTGATGATCCGAGTTGGGTCCTCCTATAGTCAAGCAGTGTATGCAAGCTGTATATAACCAACATCAAATAGACCTTCGAATAGGTGATCCTACTCTAAAACCACAACCAAACAAGAACCAGGTAGTAGAGCAAAAATCACCAATTCTAAGTCTATAAGATCCCAGTTATATATAACCCTGGAAGTATGCACTTCGCAACTATAGACCTGCAAGTAAAGGACTTTTAGTTCTCTTGTGCTTTTACTTGTATTCCCCCCCCCCCCCTTTAAAACATTAAAAACTCGGAAAATATAGGGATATGAACTCACCTGATTGTGAGTAATCTGGGAGGCAAGATGGATATAGGATGCTTGAGCTCACAAATGAAGTTCCAAAGCACAGTTGGATCCTATATGACATATATTCACATATATGTGTATTCAAGTAGTGTTTATACTACTAACAAGTATAGGAAACCACCTAAGATTGTAGGAAACACCCTAAATGAAGTGTTAGGCTCACAAATGGAAGCTTGGAGGGGTTTACGGCCACCCATGGATGGGTTTGCGGCCGTATAGAGTTCACGGCCTCATGAGGTTTACGGTCTCATGAGATGTTCACGGCCCTTATGAATCTATGAAGGGTTCACGACCCTTATGAAGGGTTCACGGCCCTTATGAAGGGTTCACGGTCGTGATCCCTTCAAGTTCATGAAGATGGTGATGAATCATGAAGAATCAAGGCTAGGATCTAGTAATCTTTCAAGTATAACAAGTTTAAGGTTGAAACACTTATGTTTTTGGAGCTTTGGAGGGTTCACGGTCGAAGCTTTTTGAGAGAGAATGGGGGTGTTCACGGTTGGGAAGAGGAGAAATGAGAAGAAAATGAGGTCACTCATATATATATATATATATATATATATATATATATATATATATATATATATATATATATATATATATATATATACGAGGTGGTTCACGGCCGTGAACAGGTTTGCGGTCGTGAACACCTTGTGAGTGATTTTTTGGTTCAAATCTAGCCACCCGATCTCGAGCTAAATCATCCTGGCATCCATTCATACATTACACTAGGCTCAGAAACTCTCAAACGGACCCTTAACAGGGCTAAAAGGTAACAGAAACAAGTCTGACTTTCATTGATCGATATGACCTATAGATAGAGATTTTGCGTTGTCACAGTAGTTGTGATGTTTTGGATCAAACAAAGACCAACTAAGACCAACTGTGTGAAGTGTTATTCTTGATAAGAATCCGCACTAACTCTTGAATATTTTTTTGTCAAGGAATGTTTCCTGACAAGAGAATCTTATATGTCAAGAAGATAGTGGGAGTCTTAAAGATCTTGAAAAGTTTCAAGAACTAATCAAGAATAAAACCTAATGTTTATCACTAGCACACGACATGAGGTTTGTAACCTATCGTGTTGACAAATACGCATGTGAGTTCTATGAGTTCTCAATTGTTTGCATAACAACCTGGAAGCAATGGTAGGCCCTTGTGCTGCCAGGTGGCAAGAAATTAAGATTGAACAAGTTCAGTCCATATGAGTTTGGATTTGTCACTAATCTTGTCTTGTGATTATGGTTATGACAAATTCACATGGATAGGAACACATACACCATTAATCTAAGTGACAAAGGTTTCTCTCCGCTTCATGAAAATGATTGTGAGGAAACATTTTCACTAAGTAGATTTTAAGGAGATAGCATTTGTGATATTTGCATTCTCAAATTCGATTATGATTACGGCATCCCTCTTCACAGTTCGAATTGTGAGAAATGGCAAAAGGTTTACACATTTGAGACTTATTACTGTAAGTTCTGAAATTGGTTAGACACACATGTGAGTTATCTAAGAAAAAGTGTATGAGTTTGAGAAGCCTAGATAAAGTCTTATCGAAGCATCTTGTATAAGAAACCTGAACTTTGGTAAGAAAATCAACAAGTATTGATTTCTAGAAGTACAACTTATTTCTGAGTGCATGTAAAAGCTAGTGGGAGCATAAGTGTTATGTTATTAAAGAAATAATTTTTATGCTGGTGGGAGCATAATCATTATGGTAAGTATTGCAAGTTAGCAATGTTAATTAAAGAAAACAAAAGTTTCAATTCGTAAAGTTGCAGAGTTTGAAAAGTTGTTTTGCTATAATTAAGGGAGAGGAACTCATACTTCAGTTCAAATCTAAAAGCCTAGATTGAGATTTTAATCAAATTTAGTCAAGGATATATATATATATATATATATATATATATATATATATATATATATATATATATATATATATATATATATATACCATGTTGGAATGCTTCAACATTGGAAATTCTATGTATGGAAATATTATAGCAAAAGAATGGTCAAGTATCATGTCTTTATGTAAGACATTATGAATCGTATCCCATATGCTTCGGGTATAGAATCAATTGCATATGCTATATTATTCATGTGTTCTGAATTTTCCGAATGCCAAGGGTATTAAGAGGGAAATAGGACCATAACCAAATATGACTAAAGTAATTAAACAACTATCAAGGACGATCTAAGGTTCACTAAGGAGTGGTCGCTTGTAGTTGAAAGTATAGTAATGAATGGACCATATTGACATTATTATGAATAGACAGGATTATATTAATAATGAGTTGGCGTATGGAAAATATGGAAATGTTTCCATATTGGGAGTTGGATATTAGGAATCTATGTGGAAGTTAGAAACTTTTATGCAAGAAGAATGTTCAAAGGAATGTACTTTGAAATTGAGACTTCGCTTCCATGGAATTTTTTTGTAACAATATCCAAAGGAATACTTTGTAATATCGTTGGCAAAGTCTCTGTGACTTTAGTACCATGACATTACAAAAAGTTATATTGCATGATAGTTTAGAATCTAACACATTCTAGCAGTGACAAGAATTTGGTATTCTTACACTTGCAATAAGGATTTAGAATTGTGAAATGAGCATCATTGAAATGTTTTCAATTGATCTATTTCACATAGTAAGGACCATAGATAAACATAGTGTGCATGCTTGGAGCATGGGATAACTATTGTTTTGATTCAAGTATTAAGTTGATAAATCGAAACATTATACAATGAATAATGTGTAATCAATATAGTGATTAAATAAAAGGCGTTTTATTTATATTCAAAAGTTTTGAGACCATATTGGATTCGATTATTCTTATGTTTCACTTTGCATGTTTTGACTTCCCGAATGACTAGATTATTCAAACTATCCACGGTCGATCATACTTTGGAGTAGGTATTGAAGCTAGACTGTCATGAATGGGTTTGTAGATTGTCTAAAGGTGTTTAGACATAGCACAAGTTTGATGCAGTATTCATGAGTACTCCTGTAATAAGATTTGAGTATTAGACTAAACCCACGCTCATTTGAATCACTTCATCGATTTTATCACGAGTGATCATGAGACGATAATATCTTATATTCTTGAAACCAAGACATGTGAGTTGTAGTGTACAACTCGGTTACACATTGACATATGTAAACGCACCAGTAACTTGGTGTTATAAAACATATTGTTGTGTGTGATATGATGAGTATATAGAGCAAGCACATGAGTCGAATTTTACCCATTCCTTTTACCATTAGAGGGATAAAAATGATATCTGTGGGCCGCTCGATGATTTAGTGATAACAAACCTAAACGCTTCGTCAAGCCTGGACTGATTTGATTTGTTCAATTAGTCGGTCGTCATAAATCGGAAATCGGGAAACAACACATGAACAGAGAGAATGATTATAATCCATATCTCAGTTCATTCGATATCTAGAATGGAGGAATATATGATTCCTTATCTAATGGACGCGTTATTGATCAGAGTTCTGTTGGGTTTTGAGCATTCTAACACTCCTATGGTGTACATGCAACCCTATAAACCTTGGATCTATGTTTTCTCTATTATACATGCAAATATTAACTATTCCAAGGTTTCATCCTAACTAGCATATTATGAAGCACCTATACTACAAAGTTCTAGTTAGATGACATACCTTTTGATGTAGCTTGATGTCTTCAAGCTTTAAGAGCTTAGCCCCAATAGTGTGGAAGCCTCAAATGGAATCACAAATCACCAAAACACCTTGGAAGAACTTGAGAGAATATGTATGCACACTAAAATCGGCCCACTCTTATTTTCACACACTTGTGCCAATTTTGTGAGCCAATGACCCATTTATATATTATGGAGGATTAGGGTTACATCCATGTAAACCCTAATACCCATGACCTTTCATTTATATAGGATCCATGGGTTAAAATCTCCATGGACCATCCATGAAAGCTTAGCGCAACCTAAATGAACTTGACCCATTCCATATATATAAGAGTCCATATTTAATTAGTTCTTTTTGATCAATTAATTAATTCTAAATTAATTCTTGATCAATACTAATTAAATAATATGATTCCATATTAATATGTTAGAACTTATAATATATTAATATAAATCATAAATATACTATTCTCAAAAGACTATCCATATAAATTGTGCCGGTGAAGTGCAACCCAAATGGACCATGCCGAGTCGGGTCAAGTACATACCAAATATAGTTATGGACTTAGACATTAATCCAACAGTCTCCCACTTGGATAAGTCTAAAACTATTATTGAGTATGACTTCAAAACCTAACTGGAAATCGTAGCTCTTAAAGCCGCTGTCGAACTCTGACCTTGTCAATGACTTCTCCATTAGATAAGGGATCATATATTCCTCCATTCTAGATATCATATGGACTGAGACATGGATTATAATCATTCTCTCTGTCCATTTGTTGTTTCCCGATTTTCGATTTATGATGACAGACTGATTGAACAAATCAAATCAGTCATCGCTTGGCCAAGCACTCACATGTGTCATCGCTAAATCATCGAGGGGCCCACAAATATCGCTTTTATCCCGAAGGTAAAAGGAATGGATAAACTTCGACTCATATGGCTTGTTCTACTACTTGTTGAATCATACACAAAGGCACGTTTTATAACATCGAGTTACCAAATGCGTTTTCGTGCAATCAATGTATAACCAACTCATAGTAACAACTCATATCTCTAGGTTTGAAGAATATAAGATATTATCGTCTCATGATCACTTGTGATAAAATCCATGAAGTGATTCAAATGAGCGCGGGTTGAATCCAATACTCAGAACTTATGAGCACTCATGAGTGTTGTAGCACCACTTTGTCCACCAACTTCGACCTCTACAAACCAACCCATGACAGTCTTGATTCATATCTACTTCCAACATATGACCGACTGTGGATGGTTTGAATAACTTAATCATTCAGGAAGAGCGACTTAGTTATTCTGGAAGTCAAAACATGCAAAGTGAAACACAAGAATAAATGAATCAAATATGGTATCAAACCCTATGAATATAAATAAACACTTTTATTTATCACCATACTGATTACTCATTATTCATTGTTTCGGTTTTATCAACTTTATACTTGAATTAAAAACACTAGTTGTCCCATGCTCCAAGCATGTACACTATGTTTTTCTTAAACAATAGCTTTGCCATACACCAAGTATGCACTCTATGTTTGTCTATGATCCTTACTTTGTGAAATAAACCAATTGAACATAATTTCAATGATTCTAATTTCACACTCCCAAATCCTTATCGAAAAATGTGAGAATTTCAAATTCCTATCATTTATCGAAATCTGTTTAGATTTTAAACTTATATGCACTGACCCTCTTGTAATGAATATGTACAAAGTCACAAAGACTTGTCAACAGTCATTATAAGGTATTCCAATGGAGATCAACTTCATGGAAACTAAGTCTCATATTCAAAGTATATTGCTTTGGACATGCTTCTTGCATTAAGTTTTCTAATCTTACACAGATAACTTCCACCTATGGAGACAACTCCATATTCTCATTTTGACTATCACTTCTGAATAAGAGATGCCTCTTTTCAGAATATGTCAATATGGTCCTTCCAAAATTAGCACTATACTTCCAACTGTCCATGAGCAACCAATCTTTGGTAAACCTCAGATTGTCCTCGACAATTGCTTAATCATTTTAGTCATATCCAATTCTAGACCTTTTCCCTTCTTAATGCCTCTGGGCATTTGGAAACATTTAGAAATGACAAATATTATAGCACATGCAATCGATCCTGTACCCAAAGCAAATGGTACACGATTCATGATGTCTCACATAAAGACATGATTCTAGACCAGTCTTTTGCTACAATATTTTTATTTGCCATGTTTTCAAAATTTGACTATGCAGAGGGATGTCGTAATCATAATCGAATTTTGAGAACGCAATATATAGAATTTCCTTAAGTTGAACCAATCCAACATGAAATTCATATATATATTCTTGACTAAAGATGATTAAGGTCTCAATCTAAGCCTTTAGAACTGAAATGAAGTATATCCGCTCCCTTAATTATAGCAAAACAACTTTTTCAATCCCTGCAGCCTCACGAATTGAAACTTTTGTTTTCTATAATTAACATTGCTAACTTGCAACACTAACAATAATTATCATGCTCCCACTAACATGATGATTATTAGCATAACTCAAGTTGTGTGCTAGTGAAGAACCTCAGGTTTTATTCTTGATTAGTTCTTGAAATTCTTTTTAGGATCTTTAAGACTCCCACTATCCTCTTGACATATAAGACTATCTTGCCAAATATTCAAGAGATAGTGCGGATTCTTTATCAAGACAAACACTTCACACAATTGGCCTTAGTTGGTCTTTGTTTTATCCAAAACATCACAACTTACCAATTTCAAATGTACAAGAGTAGGACACTTTTACTCTTACATTTGACAAGTGTTTTAAACCTTTCTTTAATATATGTCACTCAAGTTACAATCTTGGAGTATGACTCTAAGAATTGTTTTGGAACGAAGTATGACTCATCTTCCTGATCTAACCATTTCAACAATTCATGACTCCTCTTCTTAGTCATAAGAATGCACTAAGATGACCTTTAGATGACTAATTGTGATATGATTTCTAAATCATTAAGATGATCACAAACATGATATTAAAGTACTCTCCCATCTTTTCAGATTTGAGAAACTTTTATCTTTCTGCCTAATTTGATTCTTCCCATTCGTTCTGCCATACATTGAGACTTTTCCAATGTTTCAGAATTATACTTAAACTTGTAAGTATAACCATATTTACTCAACTTTAGTAAATCAAATAGTCTTAATGAGCTTTGTGGTGGACATGACCAGTGCACAAGAATGTGTACTCAATCCCTTTAGTCCTTCACTTGACTCACACATCCATGTGAACAAGTAATTAGTCTTGATTTTTCAATGCTTGAAAGTTCTCATTCATCATACTATTCAACTTGCATGATTCCAAGTTTCGGTCCAATTGAAACTTGGGTGATGAGGAACTTTCCTGATTTGGTAAATTTAGACACTACCACAAATGAAAGAATCAAGTCCATTTTCCAATATTGCTGTCAGTGGAATCATATAAGCAACAATTTTCCACAAATGCCATTGTAAGGATACTTCAAATAAATAAAATTAAACAATTTTCTTTTATTTTAAAACTTTGCGGAAAAACTTATCCTTACAATCCACATGGAAAATTGTTGTTATCTATTCATTAGCAATATATCATAACTTCTTAAGCAACTGCTCAAAATTCTGATGCGATCGAAATCCACCTTCGCGATCAGAATCAGCATATACTTCCTTTAAGATTTCTCTCTATTCTTTGATTCTTAAAACATCAACATGTGACCCAATCACATCATGTAATGAGGATCTCAGAATAGAACTTAACAGAGTTAGATAATGGGCTCTACCTGATGTAGAGTCAAACTTATTGACTTTAACATCCTTAGGTAAATTTGGCAGCTTTGCAATCAACGCCCCTTCCTTTGGCAAAATAAACATATGGACCCTTTGGTAATAGGACTATCTCAGACTTAGCCTTTCTCTTTACCATTTGGTCAACCGGGTTGACTATGGCCAATCCCTTTCCATTGGGAAGAGAATGTTTTTTCTGGATTTCCAGTGTCACCATTGTCACTGTCCATAAAGTTTTTTGGGAAGTTGATCTTCTAATCAAATTTGCTTTACTATCGTTCCAAATCATTGCTGATTCAGCAGCACCAAGCAAATAGATATGATCATTAAGGTTCATGTCATAGTCTGTTTCATAGTAGTCCCAAAGGAACTCACTATGTGACTTAGAAAGTGATTGAACATCCAACTTTCTCAAGACTTTGACACCCAACTCTCCCGGCTTGTCAATATGTGACTTCATCTCTAAGATGTGATCACACATAGACCTTGCTTGCCATTAGGGCTTGAGTGACCTTGAACTTGTGGGTTATGGAGAATAATTGGAGGAGGTGGAGGAAGAGAAGTATGACTTCCATGAGCCAAACTCGGGAAGTCATATTCATTAGGAAAGCTTGGTTTGGGAAGATCATTGTTGTCTAAACCAGACATCAACAATGGGAGAAATTCACGTAAAGTTAATTTAAGTCCTTAATATAACACCCAATATGATATATTAAGGCTAGGACCCAACAAACTATTTTATAACTTGGAAGAGGGATGACGTAATCCAAGCTATAAAATATTTGAAGGTAGGTGAATGACGATTCACCAATTTCCACCAAGATAAACGAAATGTATTATTAGGTTTTAATTGGTTTTGAAACTCCTAGATTCTTTTGAGATTCATTGAACTTTTCAATGACATGTTTCAATCTCGAGTGTGCCCTTCAGGTTTTGTGACTGGGATGCTGAGGATCACAAAACAAGGTGTGAAGTAACCATGCAAATATACTTGGTACCCTTAATATTTACCCCTCAATCGATGTGCCGGTTAACCACACACGCTCCAACGATACTATGATAAACATTAAGTTACCCTTTGCCTACCTTGTTAAGTCCAGGTTAGTGTGCCGGTTAACCACACACGCTCCACTAACAGCTTAAACAAAGTGCAAAGTGTAATTTCATGGATTAGCACCTTATTCACATTTCCCTAAGTAACTAAGATTGGAAATTTATAAGTGTTTAGTTACTTAGTATTTATCATTATACTTATAATGAAGGGAGAATTATAGTCCTTGTCCTACCTGTTCGGCTAACGACCCTCCACCGGTCAAGGAAGCGGTGAGTGAGAGTGGACACCCATTAAACTGTCATTTTATAGGCAGTAACCTTATACCCCCCTTATAGACCGGCTTCGTGAATGAGGCCTACTAAGGGTAAGACGACTTGCTCTTATACATATAATATATTAAACTTTTAATATTATAATAGTATAAGGGTGTATTTTAGACATTTAAAATACTTGGTGGTTTAATCTATTAATTAAACTAGACTTTTAATTTAATTAAACTCAAACCATATATTTATGGATTAATAATACTCTTTTAATTAAACGCTTTAATTAACTATTAATAAAATCCATAAGAGTTAATTTGAACTATTCAACAAAACATCATAATTCCAATTATTAAACTCAAAATTAAAACCATTTAATTAATTGTTTAAGTTATGAACCCAAGAGTTTTAGAATTCAATTCTTTTTTCCATAAAAATCTTTTCTCAAATTCCAAAACTTGAGGGCAAGTTTTGTAATTCTTGAAAACCTTTGGATTCCATAACTTATGGAATTAATGGCGTTTTATGATGAAACTTTCCATGTTCCATAACTTAAGAACAAGTTATGGAATTCTTTAAAATATTAACACCAAATTTTGTAACTCCATAAAAACTTTGAATCAAATTTTTTTTTTTAAAAAAACTTTCATATCCATAACTTATGGAAGTTTCAAAAACCCTTAAGATCACAACTTAAAAAAAAAAACTTTTGAGCTCCAAAATTTTATGACAAAATATGTAACTCCTTAAAACATTTAGATCAAACTTTTAAAACTAATAAAATAATCATATCATTTTATCTTTTACTAAATTTGACCTAATTTAATTCTTGTAGTAAAGTGACTCAAATTTTACAAATAATTAGTTTTTCATAAAATCAAGTAATTATCTTAAAATTTGACAAACTTCATGTTTTTTTTCCTTTTTTTTCAACTTTGAAAAAAAATACATTTGCATCAAATATAATAGAAAACAACCTGGCTCTGATACCACTGTTAGGTTTTGAGCATTCTAACACTCCTATGGTGTACATGCAACCCTATAAACCTTGGATCTATGTTTTCTCTATTATACATGCAAATATTAACTATTCCAAGGTTTCATCCTAACTAGCATATTATGAAGCACCTATACTACAAAGTTCTAGTTAGATGACATACCTTTTGATGTAGCTTGATGTCTTCAAGCTTTAAGAGCTTAGCCCCAATAGTGTGGAAGCCTCAAATGGAATCACAAATCACCAAAACACCTTGGAAGAACTTGAGAGAATATGTATGCACACTAAAATCGGCTCACTCTTATTTTCACACACTTGTGCCAATTTTGTGAGCCAAGGACCCCTTTATATATTATGGAGGATTAGGGTTACATCCATGTAAACCCTAATACCCATGACCTTTCATTTACATAGGATCCATGGGTTAAAAGCTCCATGGACCATCCATGAAAGCTTAGCCCAACCTAAATGAACTTGGCCCATTCCATATATATAAGAGTCCATATTTAATTAGTTCTTTTTGATCACTTAATTAATTCTAAATTAATTCTTGATCAATACTAATTAAATAATATGATTCCATATTAATATATTAGAACTTATAATATATTAATATAAATCATAAATTAATTCGGGTTGCCTTCATCATCAGGACAATTTGATAGGCTGGATATTTGAGTAAGAGGTTATTTGTGATTTATTAATATATTATAAGTATAATATATTAATTGAGAAATCATATTATTTAATTAGTATTGATCAAGAATTAATTTAGAATTAATTTAGTGGTCAAAAGAGACTAATTAAATTAGCAGGGACTGATTATGTAAATTAGTGAGACATATGGTTTAAGCTAGTGATCCATGATTAATTTGTAATGGGCTAAGCTTATATGAAAGTCCATAAATTATTAGTCCATTTAAGTTATGGATCATAAGCCTAAGTGTAAGAATTAGGGTTACACATAACTCTTGGAATTCTACATTATATATATATGTGTAACCCCTTTAGCCAAAATCGGACATAAGAGTGACATTGCAAGAGTATGGACGATTTTTGGTGCCTAACCTCTCTCTCATTTGTCCTCCAATTGTTCATGATGTTTGTGACTTGTTTGAGGCACAACACTTGGGGTGTTAAGCTCTTCAAATGCCAAATTCAACAAGCTACAACTAGAGGTAATCTTCTAACATACTTTTATGATTTATATGTCAAAATTGTATGCTAGTTGTAGGCTTTAATGCTTTGGAAATTTTATTGCATGTATAGTTAGAGAAAAATTAGATCCAAAGCTATTAGGGTTCTATGTGCACCATAGGAGTGTTATAGTACATAAAACCCAACAGTTTTCGCCTCATCTTCTCGTTTCATCTGTACCTGGTTATAACCCTTGTACGTGTCGAGGAAACATTTGAGCCGAAAACCTTCAAGCGACAGGACTTTCTGATCGATCTCCGGGAGAGGGTAACAATCCTTTGGGTAGGTGTTATTAAGATCTGAATAATCAATGCACATTCACCACGACCCATTGGCTTTCTTCACCATGATAGGATTTGCTATTCACGTCGGGAACATGACCTCCCGGTGTATGCCAGCATTCACCAGGTTAGCCACTTCTGCGTTTTTAGCCATGTTCCGGTCTGCTGTCTGGCCCCTTTCTTTTGTTTAACAGAGTTGCTCCTTGGTGCGATATTAAGGCTATGTTCTATAACTTGTCGATCAACATCCTTTAGATCGGTTGGTTTCCAGGCGAAAACAGTGGAGTATTGTTTCAGGAGTGCCACCAGTCGTGCCCTGGTTTCGTTTGACAAGTGAGCACCAATTTGCACGAGCTGTTCTGGATATTCCATGTTTATTTGTTATTGCTCGGTGGAACATCCCTCTTTTGACTTTTTTGGCGCTCGCACAAGCTCGGGAGCGGCTATGATTTGGTCACACTGTTGTGCCCTGGTGTTTGTGGTGAGGATCGTCGTTGATTCCTAGCGTGTGCTAAATTTAACTATGCCATGGATTGTCGATGGTACGAGGTGTAGTGAGGAGATTTCCGAACGTCCGAGCAGAATGTTGTGTTCTGCCAGATATTGGATCACAAAGAATTCGATTGTTCTTGTGATTTCATCCCTCTCATCGTGACTGACCATCGTTAAGGGCAGCCGAATTGTGCCCAAAGGCCACAAACTGTGTCCGGTGAACCCTATCAACGGCAGACCGGTTCGGGGCTGTAGCCCCTCCTACCACGCATTTGGTAGTTGTCTAAAATAATGCTCATAGAGTATATCAGAGCAACTACCGTTGTCGATATATATTCGATGGGTTTCTCTTACAAGGATTAGAGATAGTAAATACATCCATGTCGTCATGCGGAGGTCCTTGCAGCAGATCGGGATGCAATATCGCCATCTAAGGCGATGAACCGTCCGATGACAACTGCCGGAAACTGCTCTGGAGTATTGGCCCCGTAGCCAGTGAGATCTGTGCCATGAGCACCTGGATTGGGTTCTGTGACTTATACTCACAGTGGTGTCCTCTGGTTATCGCCACCGTTATTTGAAACAGATCTCCTACTGCAGGCGTAGGTGCTGTTGGGCTTAAATCGTTGTTTTGCGAAGAACCGGTGTCGTCAATTGGATGTATCACTCTGAGGATACATCCGGATGGCACCAAATGTTGTGACATGTCCTATCAGGGATGAGATGTTGGATGGCAGATCTGACGTCCAAGCTTTCCTGAGAACATAGCACAAAGAAATCGTTAAAGGACGACCGGGTGTTCTCCCGGGACGCCGATCCGACGATCAAGTTAGTTTTCTTAGAGAAAGTTTTTTAGGGTAAATTTTGTGAGAGAGAGGATGGATCCCTTCCTTGAGATGGAATAGATCCTTTTATACCTGTTATTAACGGATCATGGGGACCTCACGCTATGAGCGTGAGACGTGGCCTCCTCTTACTGGGAGATTTGCCCACACTAACTAACTGCCAGATGACGTCAGTTATGGGCGTCACCTGAGCTATTCGTCGCCTTCTGATTGGTTGTGAGTAAATGAGGAGTTCACGTGGAATGTTCTTTCCTTGTGATGGGAAGCGAGCTATCTGCCCGGCGCTGGATCACGTGGGCCAAGACCGGGTCTCAGCCAAGGTACTAGCATGATAACGCTCTGTTTAGGCCTTCCGTTCAGTTTAACGTGACCGTACAGGGTAACGTTAACAATAATGTTGCAATGATGCAAAATAAACACAAGATACATCATGGCTTAAGTTGCACATATAATTACAGGTTATCGAAGGAACCCCTAAATAATCCCACCTTAAGGACATACCCAAATCAAAAGAGGATCAATTCTGTAAAAGAAATTCGGCCTTCGATCAAATAGGACTAAATACTACAAAAAATCAAAAATCAAAACTCAAATCTATAAATTTCAACATTGGAAACCAAAATTCGAATTAAAACAACATACACCCAATTCTAGTCATGAGTAATCATCAAGTACATGCAGATATATAATCCTTATAATGAAATAACAAAACTAAACACCGAAAAAAGGAATTCGATGAAGAATTGAAGGAATTTAGCATGCATAAACACCGAGGACAATTGCAATTAAATAAAACTGGGGTTAATGAATCAGTAAGTTGGGTGTGGAGTAACTTACCGACATAGGGTGTTGTTGGAAAGGTAAAAAAGAACCCTAGAATTAGGCAAAGAAATCGAAGAGAAATCAGGTGTAAATCTATAAAGAAACTGGTAGAGGTTCAATAAAAAAATAAGCAATTAGTGTGTCTGTCTCAATTGACTGAAAATAGAACATATAGAATCCAATTATACAACAAATACACATAAAACCCCATAAGAATTTAAGACTTGAGGCACTACCTGATTCCAATTCTTCATGTACATCATATCAGTTCATAGGCTTATAGAAGTTGTTATACCATGAATCATCACATCATGTAGTGTCTCTTTACACCTGATGAAAGAAATGTGATTCCATTCCAGTTTAGTGTTTACTAAAAGGTGAAACAGGGGGCTCATAGATAAAATTTTAAATGAAAGAGATAAAATCGTGAACTGGACAATAACCTGCTTAAGCATGACACAATATGAATCACTACTGGATCTCTAGCATCAAAATTATGTAAAGTCAAACAATCACCTACAACCAATATACATTGGAATCTGAGAAAGTACTTTCAGCTTGTGTTGAATTTGAAGATTAAGCTTCACACACCTTTCATCCTTTTGCCCCATCATGTTTTTGGTTACACTGGAAATCAGCTCAACAATCTGTTAATTTAATGTATTAGAGCTTTATTCTTTAGATATATGTTGCAATCTATTCTTAAAATATCACCATGTAAGGTAGCCAATCCATTAATCATCATTCTTCTGTTCAACTACTTCCTTTACACCGTTCTCCACCATTTATCCTACACGATTTTTATGTTCACTTATTCAATCATCTATTTCCTGTACAAACATACGAATCACGATTGTAGAATGAAAGAGATAATACGTTCTATTCAAAAACCATAGGTGAAATCGAATACCTGATATCACGCAACAGTGAATGTGGAATTTACGTTGGTAATAGAGTAGCCCCTGAAGAAAAAAATATGGAAAATTTTAGCAGTCGCCCCTTGAGTAGTTGTAACCATCTGGTGCGTATCATAAATTGTAAAACTGAAAACCCTAAATCTCCCAAACCTGATGTCTTCACAGGAACAATGAAAAAAAAAAAGATACGCAGAAAACGAAAATTACACGGTTATCGCTAACCGGAATCTCCCAAAGACGAAGGATTTACAGACAAATCAAAAAAGACAGAAATAAGGTAATGAAAAGGTACGTGAAATCTTACCTGGAGCAGGCGGTGATGTCTTCAATTTGAAGAAAGATGGTGATGAAATCGAACCAAGCAAGCTTGATACTAAGCATTGTTATTGAGAGTGGAACTTTGGCCGAGAAATGTAGAAACCAAGCCGCTAAAAAGAAAACCAAAAACGTGTCTGATCGGAATCGGAAGCGGAAGAAGGGATAGGCGGTGGAGCGGTGGGGGTTAAGGATAACTTACGTCGGGAGATTAAACCCGATGAACAATACCGAACCCTAGATGCATCGTCTCTATTGGACGTTGTCAGGCATGCTCGGGTTCAGACGTATCACTGAGATACCGACGGAGGAGGACTGTGAAATCGGCAATGACAATGTGAACGATAACGAAGTCTGAGATGGATTAGAAAATGAAGTCTCATGGAGAGAAGGAAGGAATCGAGTGTGAACACAAAACAATGAGAAGCAGTGGGAAATGGTTTGTGGACAAATTGTATTAGATAAAAAAGGTTGAGTAGCATAAAAGAAACACATATCACTAAGCTGTTGACCACCAAAAAAAATACAAGCACAGATAAAAAAAAAAATTTAAAAATTAGACTTTCAAAACTGGCCAAGAAAGACTTCCTGAAAAAAAAAACAGAAAAATACCACATTATCAAAGTGAAAGAAATAGTGGACCAATTATGCCAAAACCCAAGCAAGTTTACTGTTCCTAAGATGAGACTTCTTTTATATATATATATATATATATATATATATATATATATATATATATATATATATATAATAAAGAAAACAATTAAAAGAAAATAAAAACAATTAAAAATAATAATATTTATTATAAATAAAAATAAAAAATTTAAAGTAATAATCTAATAAAAAGAATTGACACAATAAAAAATTAAAAAAATTAATTAAATGAAGTTAATAAACCAATAAAATAATATTTACTAATAGATAAATATTATATGTTAAAAATAATATTTATTAATGTATAGTAATCCAATAAAAAATAATTAATCCAATAAAAAATAAATTAAAAAAAATAACTAATGAAAAAATCTAACAATTAAATAAAATAATATTTATTAATATATAAATATTATATATTAAAAACATTATTTATTAACATATAATATAATCCAATAAAAAATAATACAATAAAAAATAAATTAAAAAAGAATTAATGTACAATAATTCAATAAAATGAAAAAGAAAAATTACAGAAATGATCGTTGTAATTTGAAAAAAAAAAAGATAAAACTGCAGAAATGATCATTAAGGGTAAAACATTCATTTTCAAAAAGTTAACAACCAAGTTGTTAAACTAAACGAAGTAGAAATCAAAATCACAACAAAACCACAAAATCGATACCTTTTTTGCTAATAATTTTTTTTAGACCATACCCAAAGAAATTAAAACCACATGAACAAATTTTACAACTAGGCGTAACCTCGCGCGTTGCGCAAGAATGCGTTTAAGTGGTTAAAAAAATTATGGGAAAACATAGAAATATGTTGAAATTTACGTTTTCAGTCATGTTTTGGGCATTAACCGAATTATCAAATAACATAAAAATTCATCAACTTATATTTTGATACTATCTAATATAGTTCATACCTTATAAAGTTTACTTTTACTTTTATAATATCCAATATATATTATAAGTTTTTGTATAACATTAATATAATCTACTTTTCTTATGTCCGATAATATTTTTTGGATAAAATAAGAAATAAGTTGTTTTGAATGAGCTATTAATAAACAATATTGAACTAATAAACTTTGTATTACACTATTTATATTACACCAAAACATCCAAGGTTGCATATATGAACTTTCAAATATTAAACATTGAAATTAAGAATGAAGTCATACAAAATATATCATTATACATAAATGTCATCAAGAGTTTAGTTAACTAACAAATTAAATAATATAAGTTTAAGAGTTAGGAGTTTCAAAACATTAATATTTTTATTAATCAATCAATTAAGTAACACATGTTGAAATTTTTACAATCATTATTAAAAAACATTTGAAATATTAGATTTTAAATGAATTTTGGTTGAAGTGTTTTGACCTCTATATATATATATATATATATATATATATATATATATATATATATATATATATATATATATATATATATATATATATATATAGAGAGAGAGAGAGAGAGAGAAAGAGAGAGAGATGGAAAGTATAACATATGTATGCGTTTTAATTAATTATTTTTTTGAAACGGTACAATTACAAAACAAAAAAAACATATTTAAAATATTTAATTAAATATTTTCGACATCACCCAATATAACACATGATCAATATATTAACGATTAAACCACAATATACAACGACTGTATTACAATAATCCAAAAACGAAGAAAATATAAAAACGAATTAGTATAACAAACTTACAAATCAAAAGCTCTAATATAATAGCATATCTCCAAAAGTGGTCATAATACCTCAACCCAACACAAAAACATTTAAGTTTTTTTTCTTTCTGAAATTTGTATATGATTTGTATGCATGTCTTCCCAAAAGATTGTCCTTTTTATAGTAAACGTTTCACTAAATGCTAATTAAACATAATATAAGTTATAAAACTTTTGAGTGTTAAATCATAATTAAGAAAACTTTTGAGTTGCATTAATTAAAAAATGGGGTTTCAAATGAATGTGGTTTGAGGAAGTTAAAAAAGGGGGTTTCAAATGCATGAGATTCAAGAAAAAATGATAGCTTTATAAGTATGTATGATTTTGTAAGGAAACATTCGGACAATATTTGTAACATCCCAAATTTCGAGGCCAAAAATTTCATTTTTAAATTACTTAATTCCCAATCAGTTTACCAAAACATCATCAATCTCATATTACTTGTAAAAACATAATGTCATGTCTCAAAACCATATAATCAAGAACAGTGTAAATCAGAGTACAATCCCAGAAATCCGGTGCGGAAACCATGTATGTGTGTGATGCGCTGCTACACTGCCGGCTCCTTCCCCTTAGACGAAGAGGTACCTGAAACCAAAACTGAAACTGTAAGCACGAAGCTTAGTGAGTTCCCCCATCATACCCATAGCACAGAATATTCGGTATCTTTCAACCGGTAACCGGGAGCTACCCTCCCCTTCGGTATCTTTCAACCGGTAACTGGGAACTATCCTCCCTTTCGGTATCTTTCAACGGGTAACCAGGAGCTAACCTCCCCTTCAGTATCTTCCAACCGGTACCTGGGAGCTAACCCCCCCCCCCCCTTCGGTATCTTCCAACCGGTATCTGGGGACTATTCCCCCCCCCTCGTTTATCCCTATCACATAATCCATAGCATAAACATATTGGTTTCATGATCATAACATAAGCATATTGAATCATACAATAACATATCATAAACATACTACTATGCATGCGTGGGTTCTGTCCACCCCTTTGGTATCTTTCAACCGATAACCGTCTTCGGTATCTTTCAACCGGTAACTAGGGACTAGTGCGCCCTACTACTACTAGCACATATCTCAGCACGATCATATCAACCAGCTAATTATCACAAAGATAATCATCTCAACCACAATCACCTACTGGTGGGTCGACATTGGTGTCGTAGACCCACCCCTACTGGAAGGTAACTCGCCTCGTAAGGCTGACTGCTGAAATGCTGATCGGGAAATGTCTGACTGCTGCTCCGGTAACTCCCGGGCTGCAATTCCCATAAAGACACTTAGTCAAACACTGCTAACTAATCTTTGGGTAAAGTGACTAATTTACCCCTGATCAAGGTCAAAGCCTTGGTCAAAGTCAACTTCCAGTTGACCTGACTCGCCGAGTTGGGCCGCTAACTCGCCGAGTCCCTTTCCTTTCATCTGACCCCCTCCCAAATCTACTCGTCGAGTTTAGCAAAGACTAGACGAGTTCCCTTCTATAATATCATCGAATAAACCTTCATCCGACTCGCCGAGTTATATGAACAGCTCGTTGAGTTCTCCTTCATCCTATGAACATGTCCAGTCCGCGACTCACCGAGTTGTATGAACAACTCGTCGAGTTTATCTTCAAAAGTTGGGAGATTGCCTTGGACTCGCCGAGTCTGTTCATACACTCGCCGAGTCCTATGATTCCCAGGTCCATCGTTAAGTCTAATATGTTGAGTCACTCCCCTGGACCCCTCTAAGACCCTTCTAACACTCAACTGGGTCCCTTTGAACCTCAACAGACTGGGGACTCAAGCCCTGGAGTCGCCGAGTTCCAAGAACAACTCGCCGAGTCGATGTTGTTCAAGTCTTATTTCTCGATTTCTGATGTACAACACTTATCCAAAAGATAGATCTGGGCTTCTAAGATCGATCTAGCACGTAAAGTTACAAACTTTACGTGCATGCATGGGAGTATAAGCTTAATGGACCCAAAAATGAGGTCTAAAGGTGCATGTGGCTCTTTATGGCTACAAAGTTGGCCACTTTACTCCATGTAGTCCCCTAAGGACCATGGATCTGGAGTCTTAACCCCCAACCATGCTTGCACTCATGATTGGCCACTAAAAGTGGTTCCTAAAAGCCCTAATTCACTCCAAAAGGGATCTAGAACATGAATGAACAAGGTATAAGATTTATACCTCTAAGGAACTGTAGATGCTGCACAAACTCGAAATCTTCTGGTTTCCTCTTGGCTCCTCAAGCTTTTCCTTCTTCCTTGTGATCACAAACCACCAAAATCACCAAAAATGGCCTTAGATCTCACAAAAAAATTAGGGTTTCAGTATGAGGTGTTCTGGGAGCATAAAGAGACGATGGAGGCTGCATTAAGACGTTTAAATAGGGTGCAATCCCTCAGATTTAGGGTTTTGTCCAAACAGCGCCTACTCGCCGAGTCAGTCTCCGACTCGTCGAGTAGGTCACTTAAACTTTCTCGCGGATCCCATCTCTACTCGACGAGTTGGGCTATCAACTCGTCGAGTCCCAGAGAAAATACATCTAATTCTTAAATAAAATACATACCAGAAACCCGGTGTTACAAATCTCCCCCACTTATTTTAGACTTCGTCCTCGAAGTCTGCTGCTGAATCTGGAAAAAGCTCGGGGTAGTGTTCCCTCATCTCTTCCTCTAGCTCCCAAGTCCATTCTGATCCCTTGTGGTGCTGCCATTGCACCTTCACCAGCTCCACCCTCTTGTTCCTCAGGTCCTTCGACTTCCTGTCGAGGATCGCCACTGGACGCTCGATGTAATTCAAGCTGTCATCCACCTGAATGTCCTCCAAAGGTACCACCGCCGAGTCGTCCACTAGGAACTTCTGTAACTGGGAGACGTGGAACGTGGTGTGAATCTGACTGAGTTCGGCTGGCAGGTCCAGCCTATACGCCACCCTGCCCACCCGGGCTACAACCCTGAAAGGTCCAATGTACCTGGGGCCCAACTTGCCCCGCTTCCTGAATCGGATGACATATTTCCAAGGCGTCACCTTCAGGAGGACCATATCCCCGGCCTGGAACTCCAGGTCTGATCGGCGCTTGTCGGCATAACTCTTCTGCCGACTCTGTGCAGTCTGAAGCCTGCTCCTAACTTGCTGAATCCTCTCTGTCGTCTTGAGCACCACTTCGGTGCTCCCCATGACCCTCTGGCCCACCTCACCCCAACATATCGGGGTCCTGCACTTCCTCCCGTATAACATCTCAAAGGGGGGACGATCGATACTCGCGTGTAGCTGTTGTTGTAGGAGAACTCAGCTAATGGGAGATAGGTATCCCAACTTCCACTGAAGTCTAGCACACATGCCTGCAGCATATCCTCCAGAGTCTGGATGGTCCGCTCACTATGTCCATCCGTCTGCGGGTGAAAAGCGGTGCTAAAGTGTAGACGAGTACCCAACTCATCATGGAATTTATTCCAGAATCTAGAAGTGAACCGCACATCCCTGTCTGAAATCACGGAGACTGGCACTCTGTGTCGAGCCAACACCTCTCGAATGTAGATGTCGGCCAACTTCTCAGCCGATATACTCTCCTGGATCGGTATGAAATGGGCACTCTTGGTCAATCGATCCACGATGACCCATATGGAATCCACTCCCCGCGTGGTCCTGGGAAGTTTGGTGATGAAATCCATGGTAATATCTTCCCATTTCCACATGGGAATATCTAACGGCTGCATCTTGTCGTGTGTCCTCTGGTGCTCGGCCTTGACCTTCCTGCAGGTCAAGCACCGCTCCACATACCATGCTACATCCCGCTTCATGTAGGGCCACCAATAGTCAAGACGAAGATCTCTATACATCTTCGTCGCTCCGGGATGGATAGAAAACCTGGATTTGTGCGCCTCCTCCATCAATATCTGGCGCACGCCTCCAAGATAGGGGACCCACACCCTACGGTGAAGAGTCAATAACCCTCGGCTATCATAGTCGAAGGAGGAAACCTGACCCACTATACGCTCGCTCTTCCGATGTTCCTCCTTCATAGCCTCCTGATGGGCCTCTCGGATCTGCTCCAACAGTGGAGTCACTACTGTCATCTGCATGCAAATGTCTCTGATCGGCGCTGCCTTACGGCTAAGCGCATCGGCCACCACATTGGCGTTCCCCGGGTGGTAAAGGATCTCACAATCATAATCCTTTACCACATCTAACCACCGACGCTGCCTCATGTTCAGATTCGGCTGATCCATGAGGTATCTCAAACTCTTATGGTCCGTGTAAATGGTACATCGAACCCCATAGAGATAGTGTCGCCAAATCTTGAGGGCGAAGACAACTGCCCCCAACTCCAAATCGTGCGTCGGGTAGTTCGCCTCGTGGGGCTTCAACTGCCTCGAGGCGTAGGCGATTACATGCCCTCTCTACATCAATATTGCGCCCAAACCCGAAATAGACGCGTCGCAGTACACTACAAAATCCTCTACGCCCTCTGGCAGGGCTAAGATCGGCGCCTCGCACAATCTCTGTCTCAGTGTCTCGAACGCTGCCTGCTGCGCAGGCCCCCAACGAAAGACTACGGCCTTCTTCGTTAGCCGAGTCAAAGGTACGACTATCTTGGAGAAATCCTAGATGAATATCCGATAGTACCCGGCTAACCCCAGGAAACTCCGAATCTCAGATGGAGACTTCGGAACCTCCTATCTCATCACGGCCTCCACCTTGGCCGGATTGACCAGAATACCGTTCTGGTTGACAAGGTGCCCAAGAAACTGCACCTCGCGTAACCACAACTCACACATGGAGAACATGGCGTACAAGCTCTCCCTCCTCAGAGTGTCCAAGACCTCTCGCAGATGCTCCTCATGTTGCTCCTACGTCTTGGAGTAGACCAATATATCATCAATGAAAACTATCACAGACCGATCCAGCATCGGTCTGCACACACGGTTCATAAGATCCATGAACGCGGCAGGAGCATTGGTGAGCCCGAAGGGCATCACCACGAACTCGTAGTGACCATTACG
Organism: Lactuca virosa; assembly: GCF_052849685.1. Taxonomy (NCBI): domain Eukaryota; kingdom Viridiplantae; phylum Streptophyta; class Magnoliopsida; order Asterales; family Asteraceae; genus Lactuca; species Lactuca virosa. The sequence goes on from NC_136434.1 coordinate 250,339,998, forward strand.
TGTCCGGAAAGCAGTCTTCTGCACATCCTCCTCTCTGACCCTCATCTGATGATAACCTGAACGCAAATCAATCTTGGAGAACCAAGATGCTCCCTGTAGCTGGTCAAAGAGGTCATCAATCCTCGGGAGTGGGTAACGGTTCATCACTGTTACCTTGTTCAGCTCCCGGTAATCTATGCACATGCGATGCGACCCATCCTTCTTCTTGACAAACAGGATCGGGGCTCCCCAAGGCGAGCTACTCGGCCTGATGAATCCCTTGTCTAGCAGCTCCTACAGCTGCGTAGACAACTCTTGCATCTCGGGAGGAGCCAACCGATATGGTGCCCTGGCTATTGGAGCCGCACCAGGGACTAGGTCGATCCTAAACTCCACCTGTCGCTCCGGAGGTATCCCAGGAAGCTCCTCTGGGAGCACATCCGCGTATTCTCGCACCACCAGAACATCGCTTGCCGTCATCGTACCCGCCTCCCGGGTATCCATAACATAGGCGACATACCCAGCGCAGCCCTGCTGTAGGTAGCGTCTCACTCTCGCTGCTGAACATAAAGCTGGTCCTCGTCGTGGCCTCTCGCCTTGGATCACCAGCTCTCCCCCACTTGGGGTCCTGATCCGCACCAACTGATGTGCGTAGTCGATCACCGCCCCATTGGGGCTTAGCCAATCCATACCAATAATAACCTTGTTTCCCCGCAAAGGTATGGGAACCACGTCTACCAAGTAGCGCTCCTCGAATAACCTCAGGACACAATCTCTGAAAACTGTTGATGCTCGCACTGATCGGTCATCGGCAATCTCAACCTCTAAAGGGCAATCCAGCATACCCGAAGACTCAGGGAACTTCTTGCTAAGCGCAAGAGAGACAAACGATCGGGTGGCGCCCGAATCAAATAATACCTGAACTGGGATACCGTTCACATGGAACGATCCCTTCACCACATCGGGTGTGGCGCGTGCCTCTTCGGCTGTCAGCTGAAATGCTCGGCTCCGCACCACTGGAGCCTCTGGCTTGGGCTTCCGGCCATCCATAACCCTTGCAGTTGCCTGAGTTGGCGCCGCTGCTGTTGCTGTCAATTTGAGGCAGTTGGCCTTTTTATGGCCCCTCTGATTGCAATGAAACCAAATCAGGTCTGATGTCTGAACCGTGGAAACAGGGGTAGTACAATCCCTTCCGAAATGCCCAGTCTTGCCACACTTATAGCAGTCGGAACCCGACCCAGTGCGGCAAACTCCCTCATGTGACCGACCGCATTTCCCACAGCGGTCCCGGCCTTGCTGGCCCTTCGACCTAGAGTCGAATCCCTTGGGTTTCTTCCTCGAAACCCATGTAACCTGCTTAGTCCCTGCCTTCCTCTTCCTGAGGTGCTCCAAATCTATCTACCTCTCCCGCGCCCTGGCAATCATGAAGTCCAGGGTTGGACATGCCGAGAAGCTGACATGCTCCCTGATATCGGCTCTCAACATGTCGTGATAGCGGGTCCTCCTCATATCCTCATCTCCTGCGTACTGGGGCACCAATAAAGCCCTCTCCCGAAACTTGGCGGTGATCTCCGCCACAGTCTCCGTAGTCTGTCTCATATCCAAGAACTCCCTGGCCAGCTGCTGAAGCTCCACAGCTGGTGCGAACTCAACCCTGAATCTGGTCACAAAGTCTGACCAGGTCATAGCCTCGATGGTTGGGGCTCCCAACGAGTCACCAACTGACTCCCACCAATCTCTAGCTCTATCCCTCAAACATCCCGCGGCAAAGCGGACCTTCGACCCTTCTGGGCAGAAGCTCGTCAACTGCGCAGACTCGATGTCTGCGATCCATCTCCTGGCAGCAATGAGGTCCTTCACCCCGTGAAAGTCTGGCGCACCACTCCCCCGGAAGTCCTTGAAGGACAGTGTGCGCGTACCTGTCTGGCTGGACACCAGATCACTCCTGAATGCCCAGAGGCGGTCCTCCATCAGCTCAATGATCCCTTCCTTGATCGACCCGAAAATGACCGGGGTCGCCTCAAGGATGCCTCTCATGATCTCAGACGCGATGAACTCGCATAGCCCATCATCAACCTGCTCGGATCCTGCACCCGAGCCTGATCCCGATCCTGACCCAGCTCCTGAACCTCCCGCTCCATGTCGCGTGATAGCCATACTGAAACAAACACATAAACGTCAAGATCATACACATTCTAGAGAGGCCTCATACACTCTCCAAGTTCCCCGGTTCCATCTCGGCCCTCCTCGACTCGAGTACGGATCCTCTGTTTCCAGTAGTACGGGCCCATACTACCTTCCACATCTATCCGTACTTTCCTCCAGGATTGCTTCGACTTCACCAAGTCCCTTTACTGATACCCCTTTACACTAATCTCATCCCAGGCTTTCCTAGGGCACTCTCCAACCTACTATCCGCCATCAGCTGCACTAGGAGTCCTTACCATCTCCCCTAACTAGCTTACGAATATTGTTACATATTCGCTCACTAGTTAGTTAAAGTTGGCCAGAACCCCTATAGCACAAAGCAAGCAACATTCGTGCATCGAGTAACCGCATCAATCATAACCTAATCAGGCTATCCTACCGCTGGCTAAGCGGTCCTAGCATACAGCCCATACAACAGGCATTCAAGGCACCCTTCCCAAATCCTTAGCCCTATTCTAGCATGCAGTTCTCAGAATCATATATCAGGCATACCAGGCATCCTCCTAGATCCTTAGCCCTAATCTAGCATGCAGCTCTCAGAATCGTAAACCATATAATATAATATAACAAGTATGGGTATCTTGGGAAAACTTACTTGAGCACGTCCGGTCGCACGCATCACACACCTTGTTCTTTCTCAAAATTCCTTAATTTAGATTTTAGAAAACCATTTTCTTTGTAAAAAAAAAAAGAAAAAAAGTTTTTAATCCCTCGGTTTGAGTCCAGACATCCCTGAGGGTGTGTCCGAATCCCTCAAACCAGGGCTCTAATACCAACTTGTAACATCCTAAATTTCGAGGCCAAAAATTTCATTTTTAAATTACTTAATTCCCAATCAGTTTATCAAAACATCATCAATCTCATATTACTTGTAAAAACATAATGTCATGTCTTAAAACCATATAATCAAGAACAGTGTAAATCAGAGTACAATCCCAGAAATCCGGTGCGGAAACCGCCGGCTCCTTCCCCTTAGACGAAGAGGTACCTGAAACCAAAACTGAAACTGTAAGCACGAAGCTTAGTGAGTTCCCCCATCATACCCATAGCACAGAATCTTCGGTATCTTTCAACCGGTAGCCGGGAGCTACCCTCCCTTTCGGTATCTTTCAACCGGTAACTGGGAACTATCATCCCCTTTGGTATCTTTCAACCGGTAACCAGGAGCTAACCTCCCCTTCGATATCTTCCAACCGGTACCCGGGAGCTAACCCCCCCCCCCTTCGGTATCTTCCAACCGGTATCTGGGGACTATTTCCCCCCCCCCCATAACCCTATCACATAATCCATAGCATAAACATATTGGTTTCATGATCATAACATAAGCATACTGAATCATACAATAATATATCATAAACATAATACTATGCATGCGTGGGTTCTGTCCACCCCTTCAGTATCTTTCAACCGGTAACCGTCTTCGGTATCTTTCAACCGGTAACTAGGGACTAGTGCACCCTACTACTACTAGCACATATCTCAGCACGATCATATCAATCAGATAATTATCACAAAGATAATCATCTCAACCATAATCACCTACTGGTGGGCCGGCATTGGTGCCGTAGACCCACCCCTACTGGAAGGTAAGTCACCTCGTAAGGCTGATTGCTGAAATGCTGATCGGGAAATGTCTGACTGCTGCTCCGGTAACTCCCGGGCTGCAATTCCCATAAAGACACTTAGTCAAACACTGCTAACGAATATTTGGGTAAAGTGACTAATTTACCCCTGGTCAAGGTCAAAGCCTTGGTCAAAGTCAACTTCCAGTTGACCTGACTCGCCGAGTTGGGCCGCCAACTCGTCGAGTCCCTTTCCTTTCATCTGACCCCCTCCCGACTCTACTCGTCGAGTTTAGCAAAGACTCGACGAGTTCCCTTCTATAATATCATCGAATGAACCTTCATCCGACTCGCCGAGTTGTATGAACAACTAGTCGAGTTCTCCTTCATCCTATGAACATGTACAGTCTGCGACTCGCCGAGTTGTATGAACAACTCGTCGAGTTTATCTTCAAAAGTTGGGAGATTGCCTTGGACTCGCCCAGTCTGTTCATACACTCGCTGAGTCCTATGATTCCTAGGTCCATCGTTAAGTCTAATATGTTGAGTCACTCCCCTGGACCCTTTTAAGACCCTTCTAACACTCAATTGGGTCCTTTTGAACCTCAACAGACTGGGGACTCAAGCCATGGACTCGCCGAGTTCCAAGAACAAATCGCCGAGTCGATGTTGTTCAAGTCTTATTTCTCGATTTCTGATGTACAACACTTATCCAAAAGATAGATCTGGGCTTCTAAGATCGATCTAGCACGTAAAGTTACGAACTTTACGTGCATGCATGGGAGTGTAAGCTTAATGGACCCAAAAATGAGGTCTAAAGGTGCATGTGGCTCTTTATGGCTACAAAGTTGGCCACTTTACTCCATGTAGTCCCATAAGGACCCTGGATCTGGAGTCTTAACCCCCAACCATGCTTGCACTCATGATCGGCCAGCAAAAGTGGTTCCTAAAAGCCCTAATTCACTCCAAAAAGGGATCTAGAACATGAATGAACAAGGTATAAGATTTATACCTCTAAGGAACTGTAGATGTTGCACAAACTCGAAATCTTCTGGTTTCCTCTTGGCTCCTCAAGCTTTTCCTTCTTCCTTGTGATTACAAGCCACAAAAATCACCAAAAATGCCCTTAGATCTCACAAAACAATTAGGGTTTCAGTATGAGGTGTTATGGGAGCATAAAGTGACGATGGAGGCTGCATTAAGACGTTTAAATAGGGTGCAATCCCTTAGATTTAGGGTTTTGTCCAAACAGCGCCTACTCGCCTAGTCAGTCTCCGACTCGTCGAGTAGGTCACTTAAACTTTCCCGCGGCTCCCGTCTCTACTCGACGAGTTGGGCTATCAACTCGTCGAGTCCCAAAGAAAATACATCCAATTCTTAAATAAAATACATACCAGAAACCCGGTGTTACAATATTTGATTTCTCTTTAATTAAATCATAATATACATAAAAAAAGACAAAATTGCAAAAATGGTACCTGTGGTTGTCAAATTTATGTACTTTTGGTCCAAAACGAAATGTTGGTGCACCATTGGTTCAAAATTGGATCTTTTTATTGGTTTTGGTCCCTAAACTTTGTATTTTCTTGTGTTTTGGGTCCACATCCACTTAAAATGACTAATATGCCCCTAAAATAATTATATTTTAATTTCTTTTATTTATTTTCTTATTCTTACAATTAAAAGAAAAACAAAAACAAAATAAACCCAACCTACCAACCCTCTCTCTCTCTCTCTCATCTTTGGACGTCATCTTCCAATTGGAACCACCACCACCAGAAACAAATCAAACCTACACCGCCCCCAACATATCTTCTGTTACAACCATTGCTTCACCGGCAATGACTTTGTCAGAGCACCCTCTTCTGATGGAAATTTTTTTGGTGCATACATCTCCATTTCCTACACATTCAAGACGGTAGTTGTCTGAAATCTCCATCTTCCCCGTTTTCCTTCTCTGCCTGCACCGACCTCTGCCCTAGATCAATGAAGTTGTTGATGGTTGATTCCTCTCACTGCTTCAGTTCTTCCTGACAAACTTAAACCCAAAAATTGAAGTCCCCAAATTGAAATTTCTACTAAAATCAAATCCGATTTTTTTTCCAATCTGGTTCCAAGATCCAGAATCAAAGTCAGTGTTGGAGTAGAGAACGAGATGAAAGAGAGCGAAGGGCTTCCGATCTAACTTAAATCCAAAAAGTGAAGCCCCCAAATCGACTTGGAACAAGCCGGAAAAGGTGAAGCCAAGGCGCCGGCCTTGCCTTCGGCGACGACAGTAGCCCCACCTCCCACTGCCTACACTAAAAATTCAACAATTGTTGTCATTGCCGAATGCCTTCTTGAGGTTACAGAAATTGAAAAACTTGTGGATGGTGTTCTTCATCCAGACCTCATTTCTTCTTTTTCTTCCCTATCATACAAACATATCTCCTTTATTTTTCTTCCCAACCATACATAATCAAACAACTCACTGGATGAAATCCTTTTCATATCTTCATCTCAAACCAAAATTATACAGAGATATGTAGTGATGATGTATTTAACACTAATTTCTTGTGATCTGAAAAAAGAACAAGATGAACAAATAAGGAGGAACAACAAGATGAATAGATACAAAAAAAACTTTAAATCCATAAATCGTATTCAAATCTAACCCAAAATTAGAACCCACATCTTAGAAAAATGGACCACCAGAAAAACAATCCAACTTTTGTTTCCAAAATTGGTTTCTTGAATTAGGAACAATAGAAAACAGGAAGGTGGTGGAGTTGAACTAAAGAGGGGAAAGAGGTGGTTATATATATATATATATATATATATATATATATATATATATATATATATATATAGAGAGAGAGAGATATATATATATATATATATATATGATGGGTTGGTGGTGGGTCATTTTTTTTAGTTTTAATTAACTAAAAATATTAAACATAAATAATAAAATAATAGAAAAAAACAAATCTAAGGGGTATAATGATCTTTTTAAGTTGATAGGAACCAAAACCAATAAAAAGATCCAATTTTGGACCAATGGTGCACCGACATTTTGTTTTGGACCAAAACCACATTTGACAACCACACGGACCATTTTTGCCATTTTGTCTAAAAAAAAAAAATCAGTTTTGCAAAAACCAAATAAAATTGGTAAAGTACGGCGCACAGAGAGAAGGTGCGTCTTTTCCCGATGGATTCAGCCAACGGCGCTAAGCCTCTGAGAAAGATTTCAGAGGCATTCAAGGAGATCGCCAACTGTATTAACTCCCAAAACCAGAACACTCAACAACTGGAGCTAGCCCCTTTCTCCAGCGCCTGTTCTCTTGTTTCCCCTCTGTTCCGATGCCTGGGTATTGCATTCAAGTTCGCTGAAATGGACTATGTCGCCAAGGTACGATCACTCACATACATGGCTTATGTTCATCCTTCTATGCTTGTGTGAAAAAGTGGGGTTTTGAATCTTCGGATTGTATTTCCTGTTTTTATGATATTATAATCCAATCGTATGATATTGTCACTTTGCATCACGCTCAGTAGAATTAGGTTATTTAGAAAATTTACTTTGGGTTTTGGATGTTTTGTTTGTGTGAACAGGTGAATGATCTTTGTGAGACTTCAAAGTCAATTTCGACCTTGCAATCGATGATGGAAAAGGATATCGAAGAAAATTGTGTGAGGAAGCCCGGTAGTCACACGAGGAATCTTTTAAGAGTGAAACGCGGTTTGGATATGGTTAGAGTATTGTTTGAGGAGATTCTAGTTTCAGAGTACGTCGTCTTTCTTCTACTTGATCAATTTGTCATACTTTAGAATAAATTTAAATTTGATCATCAAGATGCAATGGTGAAATCCTCAAATGGTCGACACCAAACAGGCTTTGGAATGTTATTTGGAATTCCAATTCTGTTGGCAACTGTACACAGCGTTAGCATCCTCAAGGTTCCCTTTTCCCCAACCCTCTCCCAGTATTAGAACTTAGAAGTAATCATTCGAGTCCAGTCCTGTCCCATGTTGACAAAAGCAACCTCGGATCTTGTGTTATTTAATGTGGTTTTTTGGCCCTAAATATATATTTTTTTGTCTTTTTCCAGGGACAATTCTCTAAAGAATCCAGCATCAAAAGCTTATACGCAAGTATTCTCTCCATATCATGGATGGGCTGTAAGAAAAGCTGTTGCTGCTGGAATGTATGCCCTTCCTACAAAAGCACAACTCTTGCAAAAGCTTAATGAAGATGGTCAGTTTCTTTCTACTTTCTATTTAGCCACTTTTAGTTAATTTTTTATGTCATTGTAATTAAACATTTTACTTGCTAATAAGAATCGGAAATTTGCAAAAAAGTCACTATATTACCACAAAATTTTGATTTTCACACCAAGTTATTTTTTTCGCAATTATGTCACTATATTTACAATTTTGTTGCAATATCAACCAAATGACCGGTTCTCCTGGTAACCACTTTTCCTAAATTGCAATAAAATCACTAAGTTTACCAAAATTTTGATTTTGACACCGAGTTTCAAATTGCAAAAAAGTCACACTATATTACAACAAAATTTCGATTTTGACATTGAGTTTTTTTTCTCAATTATGTCATTACATTTACAATTTTGTTGCAATGTCAACCAATTGACCGATTCAGGAGATGTTATTGTGGTTTAGAAGTTCGATTTGTGCAACAAATTAATATAGTGACATAATTGCGAAAAAAATAACTCGGTGTCAAATCGAATTTTTGTGGTAATATAGTGACTTTTTTGCAATTTGCCCAATAAAAAAAAAAAAAAAAAAAACACACTTCATTAGCTAAATCGATAAAATGGTGAATGTATGCTGTGGTGTTTTGTATTTTCATATGATATCAATACCATTTAACATGGGAAAATGATTTTACTAAATGCTCATAAAAAGTGCCTTGGTTTAACCAAGGGGAAAAATAATTAAATACTATAACGATAAGATGGTGAAAGTACAAGTGATTTTGTGTATCTTATCCGTTTCTGATTTCTCATTTTGACTAATGAGTCAAGTTAGTGCAAAAAAAAGGTCTTGGTTTTTTTTTTACTTGTTCTATATCTATCGTGTGTGCAAAAGACGTAAATACCCTCCTCATCCTCATCATTGACCTGTATGGTCTAGTACAGTCCATGTGTACTTAGAGTTTTATAATTGTTTGTTTTATTATCGACTATTAACCACTCTTTTTATGACTTACAGAAGTTTCTGCAAAGTCTGAGATGCAAAGTTATGTAACTGCATCCACTCTATTGATTGTGTATATTGACAACCTTTTCCAGTCGAGAGAACTGGGCATAGACTGGTGATGATTTACTAAGAGGAGAGTATAATCTACTTTTGACATATTTATTCTTATCATGAACTCTTCTTTTGTGTCACTGTTGTATATCGTACTATGATTACCATTCAACATTCTCAAGTTGGAACTACCACATGTTTTTACTTAACATTGTATGTATTACTCATAAAGATTGCTCGACTGTTAAGTTTCAAGATAAGATCTCATTAACATATAATTATTTATTATTCTTTTTGATAGGTTTGGTATATTTGATCATATTCATATTAACCCTCTTATAAAGCAATAATATAAAAGTTATTAAGAATATAAGAGTGCGGAGAAATAATTATTCCTTTTAGTCATACTAAATACCTAAAATTTATACTAAATCCGATAAAATGGCAAGTCAATGAGTAAAACGCCCTAAAACGCCATTCCGTGGCTTAGAAAACGGGCTAAAACACGACTTATGCTTTACCATGATTTAGAACAAATCATAGGAAAATTATTATAAATTTTTTATTTCTCCAAGCTCTTTTTTTTAGGTCAGAATTTGTAAAGTAGGAAATTTAGAGGGAGTATAATCTATGTGGAGTCTATTTCCATATCCAAGGAATAGAAAATTTCATGAAAAAAATACATAAAAGATATAACTTCCAACCCATTTAAGTTAGAATGTTTCATATATATGGGGGAAATTGGTAACCATTCACCATATGATTTTCTGAATGGCTCATCAGGAAGAATATTTATAATTGGTCCATGTGAGAACCACCAATGAGTAAACCAGTTTAATATTTCTTTGTTTTGGCTATAAAGCTTTTCACAATACTTTGAAAAACCAAGTATGCTTTCTTTGAGAATTTTCATATAAAAAGGCATTATGAAACAATATAATCTCAATATGTAAATTTCACTTGTAGTTTTGAAGGAGGAATTATAAATTCTTTCTCCTTGAAGGTACTTAAACCCCATTCTACTATAATATGATGGTTTTTTTATTATGGCTTTGCTGAAATTATAAAAATTGGTATTACCTCAAGATGTAAAATGAGAAAATTCAATTGATCCAGTTATTTTTAGAATGTTCTCATAGTATGACATTTGTTTATATGAAAATTCATCATACGTTGCTGCATCCAGATATATGGTCATGAGAAACCATGGACCCTTATTATTTTCAAAATAAAGCATTATATCTTTATTTTCCAAAATGATAATATCATTTTTATCAGATGATTATTTATATTCAAAATTATCACTAAGGGTATCACCATCTGTAATCATTTTAGCAAAACTGGGAAAATCTTTAGAAATTCTTTAAATTCCTCATATAAAGGGCTTCCTGGGATTGGAAGAGACTGATTATTTGTTTGTGAAGAAGATCTAGTTCTATAAGAACTATTTGAAGTCATAGGATTTCCTCAACCTTTTCCATAACCACCCCTATATGAAGGATGACGTCCGCTACGATTGGAATTCATCCTGCACATAAGCTTTTATTAACATGTGGTTTCTAATATTTTCTTATGATACCATCTTAACATACTATTATATCTTTGCATATCTATATTTGTTATTGGTCGGTCTTCTTGTTTACTAATTTTAAGAAATGTCTGTAAAACTCTTGTTTGACGACAATAAATGTTATTCTTTACTTGTATTTTTGAATCAGTCATAAAAAATTAATTTTCTTTTAGATATTATCTAGTTAGGAAATCTGAAGACTACTATCTAGGGATGAGCAACGGGCTGGACCGGAACCGGACCGGCCCGAAGACCGAAAATCATGAATTACCTAACCCGAAAACCGAACCGTTTTTGGGTGTATCAGGTCCGGGTTCGGTCTGGTTCCGGGTACTAAACCGGGTTTCAGGTTTTGGACCGAATTAGACTTTGGCAGTGTTGTATTGTTTACGGATTCGTTCCGGTCCTGTTCCGAGTACCATAGTGGGTTTCGTATCTTTGTTGTTTACAATTTCGGGTTTTGTTTGTCATTTTACTCTCTAGTCTCTAACATACTATTTCAATAATCAAGAATTTACATTACAACATCAAAAACATAAAAGTATTTGGACTTAGTTTCTTTTGATTGTCTTCCATAGAACCAATCCAATTTTCATTCACCACTGAAAAGGAGAGGAAAGTATGTTGTCTATTGGAGAGTAAAATATTAGTAAGGTTTTTTTGTATAATAGTGGAATGCGATGGAGATTTGGAGAGTAGAGGTTGAACAAAAAAAAATCAACACCGTCGTATTAGAGAGCACAAGTTTTTTTTTTTAATTGTAATTGTCACTGTAAGCTTAAGGGATGAGTCACTTCCTAAAAAAGTTATTTCATATATAATGTAACTAGACGAATTCCCGCGCGTTGTGCGGCGAAGATTAAAAATATATTGTTAAAATATTGAAAATATATATGTTTAAAATGGTTATGTTATTGACATTAACTTTGAGATAAAGATGTTCATTTAAAATACAATTTATTTATAGCTAAATGTAATTTATAGTTTGATGTTATTATCATTTAAAATTGTTATTCATTAATTTTAAACCACTTATTATTAATAATAAGTTAAAGAAGACTTTTAAGAAACACTTAATATTATTATTAAAATGTGAAACATACACTAAATAATAAAGTGATAAGATAGACAATTTGCATTTTAAAAGAGACTTGCATGGATAATATGACATATCCATATAATTTGATTTTATTATTTATAACTATTGCTTATTAATTTTAAAACCACTTGTTATTATTAATAAGTGAAAGAAATTTTAAAAAAACACTTATTATTATAATTAAAATGTTAAACATATACTAAAATATAAAGTGATAAGATAGACAATTTGCATTTTAAAAAAGGCTTACATGAATAATATGGATAATATGACATATCCATGATTTTTAATTAATTATTGTTTTGAAGCAACATGAACATACAAACATGTATACAATAGTTAATTAAATATTATATATATCACCTTCCATAACATATGATCGATAACATGAATCTAATCTAATTTACATTAAAATTTCAACCATAACATACAATGATATTCTTAAAAGAATACTTAAATCAAGAAAATACAAAAAAGAATTAGTATATAACAAACTTACAAATTTAAAACTTCAACATAATAACATGGCTCAAAAAATTGTTCAAAGCCTTCAAACGAACATAAAAAACTTTAAACTTGTTTTCTTTGTGAATTTTGTATGTGATTTGTATTTGTGTGTCTACTAAAAAAGATTGACCTTTTTATAGTAGAGTATCCATTAATTGTTTATTAAATGTATTATATAAGTTATAAAACCTTTGAATTGTTAATTATTATTAAGAGACTTTTGAGCGGTATTCATTAAAATAGGAGGTTTCAAATGCATGAGGTGTTTGCAAATTTTTATGGGGGTTTCAAATGCATGAGGTTCAAGAAAAAATGATAGCTTTATAAGTATGTATGATGTAATAGTAAATAATTACGAATGTTTGGGTTGCCTTTTTTTTAATGTCCTTATTTTATACATTTTGGTGAGACTTTATGTCAATTTCAACGACATTATCTATATATTAATTAATAATTTAATAAACTTTTATTTTCATATATTATTATTTTCTTATTTTTCTTGTAACATTAATTTATAATTCAATAAAAACTCCATAACATTAATTAATAGTTCAATATCATTATCCATTTATTTTAACTTTTAAACTTATCTTGATATCTATAAATGAAATTAAGGTGAAAATGTTTTTCAGTCCGGTCCAGGTTAAATCCTGTATTTCGGGTGGGTCCGCTCCAAACCCGAAACCCAATTAGTGATAAAAACAAAAGTTGAAATCGGCCCACTAATATGATTATCCGGTCTGGTGCTGGTTTTTTTTTGGTCTGGTCCGGTCCAATGGGTTGTATGCTCATCCCTACTATTATCACTCTCTTTTTTATATTGGATTTCAAAATCAAAACATGTTAATGTAGCCTACCATCTAGTAAACATATTTTTAGAGACATCATGTTTAAAATCTTTATTAAACATAAATTTGGCTACTTGGCAGATTTTTTTATAATAAAATATTCATTATATAAATCATTTTGAAATTTAAGAATACATTTTACCAATGCTAGAATTCCTTTAGCATTAGTAGAATAATTCTTTTGATTAGGAGTCCATTTTCCAGAATAAAAGCTCACTCTAAAAACTTTTGTTTGTTTTCTGGATGGACTTGTTTTAAATTCCTCCAAATCCTATTTCAGAAGGATCGATTTCAACTGTTATTTTTTTCCAATTTAGGTTAGCTAAAGACAAACATGGTAAAGTTTTTACTTTATCTTTTATTCTTTTAACCAGGGCCGGTCCAAACGTATTGCGGGCTCAGGGCGAAAAGAAAAAATGGGCCCCCATAATAATAAATAAAATTTAATTTAATCTAAAAATAAACACGTCATTACAAAGTCCACAAAAATCACTATTAATATTAGAAACATAAATATGACCACAACGTTACATAAAAGAGAAATTAGTATCATTTTAATTTAAATTAGTTTTTCTACATTCAAACTAGTATCATTTTCATTCAAAGTAGACGAACTTGATGGTTTAAAAAAATTATGTATAGATCCTTTATAAGTTTGATTGAAGGCATTAGAATTTTTTTGTTTCTTCCTTTTTTGGGTTCCAAATAATTGTTTTTTGGAAAACATTGTAGATTGTCAATAGCTAAACAATATCTACTTATAGGAAAAGATTACATCTGATTTTTGATATATGACTTCTGTCTCAAAATTGTAGAACCCTAATATCATATTCAATTTAAATCAAGATGCAACTACAAAATAAAATAAAAAACAAACAATCAAACATCTGAATTTAGAACTAGATTTAAAGTTTTGAATTCTGAATCATATATCAATAAAAATATTACCTTCTTAAGTAAAAAAAATCTGAAACGTAGGTAGAAGATATAAAGTCAAGTCTCGAGAAATCTGAGAACAAACAAAATCCAGAAAAAAAAACTATAAGGTTTCAACATGTGATTAGATACTAGGACCAAGAACGTGAATACAAAATAAAATCAGAAACAACACTAAAACATCAGAAAAATTAGAATTGGATTTAAAATTTTGAGTTCTGAATCAGATATCTACAAAGAAATTATCTTGTTAAGTAAAAAAAATATGAAACGTAGGTAGAAGCTATAAATAATTGACAGTCCAGTCTCCAACAATCTGAAACACAGATACACAAACAAAATAAATAAATAAATAATAAAAACTATAAGGAACGTGAATAAGAAATCAAATCGGAATGAGAAACAAAAGAATCAGAGGAAAAAAAAAACAAAAAAATCTATAGCTAACCTTATGATTTTTATCGTATTCGTCTGGTGCTTTGCAATTTTACATTCAATTGACATAACTGATTATAATCTGAAGGATGGTAAGAGACTACGAGAAGGGAAGAAGTCACGCGACATAACTAATTATGAATCATTATGTTGATGTTGATTCAAGAGGCAACGATTAGTTTTCATGAAGTATTTGATTAATTGGTTCCCTGTAAGGGTCAAGGTTTTGTTGTAATATGTCGAAGTCTGTTATATTATTTTACAAGGCATTTTGTATCGAAGCTTAGTGATTTAGTCCTTGTAATTTTTTGTATGCTTTCTCGTCTCCTATAAATAGGGATTTTATTTAGAGTTAGATAAGATTTGGAGAACAACTTGTCTACTTTCTCTCTGTAAGAACTGAAAGCATAATACGAACTGAAACCAGATTATATTTACTCTCTTTGTTCATTTAATCGATTCTCTGATACATTCTCGATTCATCACTTCAACAATTGGTATCAGAATCATAATCTACGATCTGATTTTCACTCTGTTTCAAAAGGTTTTTGAATCAAACTCTGGTTCAAAAAGTTTCCGCACCTTTTGAAGTGAAAAGTGTTCTTGATCTTCAGTTGTGATTCAATTCTGCAACTGATTTGTTGAATCGAGTGTTCTACTTGATTTTTCTGTTCAATTCAGCAATTTGCTTTCAAATTCTCTTTGATTTCTCAGAAAAATTTCATCCGTACATCAATGGCAAACTTCAACTTAAACTCAATGACTTCATACTCTCATCTGCTAGGATCTTCAACTAAGATTCCTATGCTCATTCCGGAATACTATGATCAATGGTCTGATCGTATGCAAGACTACTTGAATGGACTCGATGAAGAGCTTTGGTCATGTATCTCTGGGAATGTTACTCTTCCGACAAATATTTAACCGATTGGATCTTCGTCTGGTACTACAAGTGTTGATGATCTGTTGGGTGCAAAGTTATCCATGTATGACTTTGTAAATGTGTTGACTTTTGTAGACCCACTTGCATGTGGTGCATTAGCCTTTTAACTTGAGATAGAGAGTGAGAGAGAGACATGTAAACACCTCTATATAAGGTGGGTTCATACCACTTATGGAGGTGTGCTTGAGAGGTGTAAAAGTTGAGTGTGTGAGTGTGTGTTATTTATGTAGATGTAGATCTATGTACTTTTTTGTAACACCATACATATTTAATACATCTCTTGAACACCCAAATCACCATGTTCATTGTGCAATCTTTAATTCCGCATGCCAAACCATGTTCTTTAGTCACTACAATTGCTATAAGAGCGGGTCTTCAAAGATCAACGTGATTTTTTGAAGAACGATTCTCGGTTTGGCAACATTTGTCACAATTGGAGCATTTATGGAAAGTCTCTCTCTATGATCTCTCTTAATCTTGATGATTCGTGCGTTGCGTTCTTGAATTTTTGATCATTTTGATTCATTGGATCAATTTTTTTTTTGAAAATCCCACTTGTTATGATCCAATAAATTTTTTCATTGATCAAGTTCTAATCCAATCTCATATTTGTTGTTCGATTTGATTCTCAATTGCAATTATATGTCTAAATCGAAAATTTAGCCCAAAAATCATGTTATGAACCCATTATTATAATTTGTTATATCTTGAGTCCATGTTTTGATGTTCGAAATTGTTCATGAAGAAATTTAAGCCCAAAATTTTGTCAGCTTTTGATCCAATATCTTAAAACAAAAGCCCGTTCATCAAAATCAGAAATAAGATTCGATTATTCAGTGTTCTTCATCATGTGCATAAACGAGTTGTACACTCTCGTTTGTGTTCATCGTTCTTGAGTTCTTGTCTTGATATTGAGTCAAAATTCTTGAATCGGATAAATCTTCCAACCGATTTTGATTTTGCTATTCGATTTTATTGATTGAGTGAACGATTGAAGACATTGTAATGTCGATTTGTGTTTGTTCACTAATGAACTCGAAAAGTCAAATTCAGAAGCCAAAATCATTTTTGTGTGTTCGTGCAATGTACGACTGATTTGGTTTGAAATCGAGAATCAAATGTCGACTGACATAACTTGATGATGGTTCGACTTTGTGATTGAATTTGATTTTGGAATTCGACTGGTTTGATTTTGGGGTTAGTCAATTGTTCAATGGCCAATGGTATTTGTATTCATGAGTGAAAAGCGAAGAACAAAAGTTGGAGTCAAGGATCTGGATTCGAAAGTTTGTGAAGACGATTGACATCGAAAATCTGATTCTTAGTTGTCAATTGGTGTCTGGTGATCGATTTTGGAGTCATGATGTTGATTTTGGGTTGATCAATTGGATCGTATGGTTAATGGAAGTCGATGAACTGAAAACTTGAACTAACGAAATTTTGGAATCGATGGCCTGTATTAACGAAACGAAGCCTTTATTGTCTAGGTTGGTGAAGTAACGAATCGAAAGATTTGGTGATTGAAACTAACGAAAGAGAGAAAAATTTCGTTAACATGGGGATGAGGATTTCGTACGAAGGGAACTTGCATGTGAAACGAAATTGAAGAAGAATTAACGAAGTGAAGAAGGTCAAGTTTTCGTTAATCCGTTGGTAGTGCAAAACTTTCGTTAAAAAGGATGGAAATTTTTTCGTTAGAATGATGCTATGGACTTCTAACGAAGTGATGAAGAACAGAAACTCGTTCAAATGGGTGATGAAGGTGGATTCGTACGAATTGAGAAGAAGAAATCCTAAAAGTTTCGTATATAGCCCTTGAAATTTCGACAGTTTGACTCATTTTAGAAGTTTTGTTAGATTGGGGAAGATGAAGTTTCGTTCTTTGTACAAAATTTCGTATGTTTTGAAGAAGTGTGCAGAATTTTCGTATTTGGTCCCTGAAATTTCGACAATTTGGCAGCTTATACCCAACTTCGACAATTGGGGTATTTTTCGAATGTTTGGAGGACAAAAAGCAAAAATTTCGAAATTAGACATTGAAGTTTTGAAAGTTTGGCAGTTTTTGCCCAGTTTCGAAAATGGACTGTTTTTGCTGAGAAATTGAAGAAAATGCATTTCAGGCCCCTACAGTTTATGCAAATTGACGCTTTCTACCCAGCTTTGGAAAAGGGGGAGAGTTTTGCATTTTTGGTTGTTTTAGGCGCACCGGGTCACTGCAGAATTTTGAAATTGACAATTTCTACCCATTTTTTGAGAAATTTTGTCAAAGGCGGTCCGTGAACGAAGCTAAAAAATTGAAATTTTTTTGGATTTTCCGGATTGAAGCACAAAGTTTATGCCACATGTTAAGGCGGAGTTTTGACACGAAAAATTCCGAATAGAGCACATTCTCTTTCCTTGATGGTTTTATAATCAAATTTTGATTATAAACAGGGGGAGAAATTTATATGGAAATTCGAACTTGAATTTTTCATATTACGCGGATTTGAAGACCGAAGTGACCTTGAATTTTTGAAGTACACGAAATGATGCAATTGGAAGTTTGGAAGTGATTTCGTTTCGAAATGGGTTTGGTTTTATTGAAGATTTTCGGGGTGTGTTTTCATGCTCAACTTTTGGGTGATTATTTGGAGTTTGAGAAGCTCTTGATGATTCGTTGATGCTTGGTTTGTATGGTCTCACATCCTAGAGCCCAAATTGAAGAATCATGGAAGAATTGAAGATTTGAAGTTCATTTCGACATGTGTCACCCTTGAGGCTCGGATCGCGTAGTTGCTCGATTTTGGAAGAATTGAAGTGGGTCATCCATTCCTAACTTTGAGGGGGAGAATGTTGGGTGCAAAGTTATCCATGTATGAATTTGTAAATGTGTTGACTTTTGTAGACCCACTTGCATGTGGTGCATTAGCCTTTTGACTTGAGATAGAGAGTGAGAGAGAGACATGTAAACACCTCTATATAAGGTGGTTTCATACGACTTATGGAGGTGTGCTTGAGAGGTGTAAAAGTTGAGTGTGTGAGTGTGTGTTATTTATGTAGATGTAGATCTATGTCCTTTTTTGTAACACCATACATATTCAATACATCTCTTGAACACCCAAATCACCATGTTCATTGTGCAATCTTTAATTCCGCATGCCAAACCATGTTCTTTAGTCACTACATGATCAAACTGATCGAATGAAGAAACTTGAGAAACGATGTATAAGGGAGTTACGCGGTGCATTGCCTCCAGTTGTGTATAACTATGTCAGAAGTTGTACAACTACAAAAGAAATCTGGAATAATCTCAAAGAAAAATTTCAAGGAAGCGAGAAGACAAAAATTAATTCAGTTAAGCACTGTTTGATTGAATTAAAAGATTTTAAGCAAAAAGATGGTGAGTCAATTGAATGTTACTATGATAGGTTGAATGAATTGATCTATAAATGTCATCGTCATGGCATTACAAGGACGACAATGGAATTCAATTTGACGTTCATCATGGGTCTACAAAAAGAATGGAGGATTGTTACTTTAATGGTGAAGACACAACAGAGTTTCGACACATCAACATTGAGTGAGTTGTATAATCTGCTAAAGACTCACGAAGGCGAGGTAAATGAAATGGCTGAAGAATCTAAATTAAGCTTGGGTGGACTATTAGCTTTAGTTTCGAAAGTTTCAGAAAAGGAACAGGTTGAAGAAGAGAATTCTGATGAAGAAGGGTTTATTGTTAATTCGGATGATGAGGCTGTTGCTTTTTATTCAAATAATAAAGTAAAGAAATTTTTCAAGAAACCGTTCAATTCAAAGTCGAAAAATGTTGATGTGAAAGGAAGATTTCTATCGAAGGCTGGAGGAGAAGAGAAGAAGAAGAGTGAGAAAAAGGAAGTATAGAAAGAAGAGACAAAATTTGAGAAGAAGATTAAAGGTGATTCAGGAATTGATTGTCATTATTGCCAAGGAGCCAATCATATGGCAAGTGATTGTCAACTTCGTAAAAAGGATGAGAAGAAAAACAAGGTGAAGGACGAAGCCTATTACGTTGAGAGGTTGGAAGAAGTAAGGGCAAAGGCGAAAGGAATGTCACTGGTGGCAAAGGGAGAGGTCGATGCTGAGAATGAAGGAACTTATCAAATATGGTCTTCGGGACCGGATGACGAAAAAAATGCGTAATCCTATGCATGGAGCCATGTTTGCGAAATTTGAGGATGAATCTGACGAAGCGGTGACAGGTCATTGCTTCATGACTAAAAGTTCTGACAAATCACCAATGACCACTAAGGTACGTTCTATTCTTCAATCTTTTAATATTCCTTTGAGTGCATATGATTCTGAATTAATTGCTTTTGATGATATTGTTGCTTATTTCGATGCTTTGGTTATCTCTGCTAGCAACGGGGCTAAGAAATCAACTTCTCAGTTGATAGAAGTACAGAAGCAGTTAGATGCCAAGAAAATAAGAATTGAGAGTTTAGAATTGCAGATTACAAATATCATGTGTGATAGGGATTCGTTAAGCAGTGACGTTAAAATGTTGTTAGCTCAAAGAAACATATACTGTAACTCGGCAAAGCGATTATATGCTAAATTGACTGCTTTGCATCATTCGTATGATATTAGCAAAGAACAACATAGGAAGTTATTACCTTTTCTAGCTTTCGAAAGAGAGAAAACTGATAGCTTGTCTTATGATTGTGAGAAAACCATAGCAGAATTCGATAAAGTGCCTGATAATCGATTTGCTTATGGTATTGTTAAGATAGATGAATATTTGAATGCTGATGAACTTGTTGACGTTGTGAATGATAACTTAACCAAAAATGAACAAATCAAAATTTTGAAAAGAACTGAGAATTCGAAACTTGACTCTCAATCTAATTTCGCTGATGTCGATGATAATTCTGATAGTTTTAGCGAAATCAGTGAAATTGAGGAAGGGGAAAGTGTCGATTGTTCACAGTTGTCTGTCATTAATGTCACATCTAAGTCTAAAGGAAAAGAAAAATGTAATGATTCGTTGGTTAAGGTTGCCACTGACAAACCCTCAACTTCGAAAAGTTTTGATTTCGAAAATGTGAGTGTCAGAGATAGTCAAACGGATAGTAGTGATAATGAGGATGAAGAAAAAGTTTCGAACAAATCAAAGCCTAAAAAGCCTGTTTCAAAAGAAACAACCATTCCATGAGTTGTTGTTGATCAAGTGTATGGAGACACTGAAAAGCCTGACGGAGATTCATGAAAGACGCCCTAAACGGTAGTGTACTAGGTGTTTGCTTAACGTTACTTCAAAAAGCGTTCCAGAGTCTAGACAAAAAGAGGTTATTTCATTGGGCTAAAGTTAGGTTAATTTGGTAATTGGGCCCTTAGAACACATATACACAATGTATATTTTTTATATATGTATATATATTATATATTTCGGAAATTTTGGGCCCCTTAGAGTCGTGGGCCCTGGGCGGTCGCCCGAGTTGCCCACCGTCAGTACCAGCCCTGCTTTTAACACCTTGAGTATGATCATTAGTTCATGCACAAGGATTCTTTTTTAATCTATCATATAGGATAGCACTATCAGCTGATAAATCTTTGTAAAAATGTGAAATATAATTTCAACTTCCTAAAAATCTTTGTAATTGAGTTTTATTTTTTATTTCATCCGGAAATTTTTCAGCAAAATCCATACTTCTTCATATAGGGATAACTTGTCCCTTTTCAATATTGTGACCTAAAAATCTTAATTTTGTTTGAAATAAAGACATTTTTTATTGTGATATAACCAACCGATTTTTTATTATTAATGTTTCAAATAAAGATAAATGTTTAAAATGTGCTTCAATATTTTTTGAAAATACTAAGATATCATCAATATATATATATATATATATATATATATATATATATATATATATTAATAATAAAATCGCTATAAGGATTGAGAATATCATTCATGATATTTTGAAATTCTGAAGGGTCATTTTTTAAACCAAATGACATGACATTCCATTCATATTGACCAAAAGGAACGTTCAAAGCAGTTTTATATATGTTCTTTTTATCAATTTGAATATATCAATAGCCTGGTTTTAAATCAATTTTCAAAAATATCAGGGAATCATGTAAACAATCTAATAAATCTTTTTTTATTAGGTATGGGATACATAATCCATTTTAAGACTTTATTTAGAGGTTTATAATTTATAATTAATCTTGGTATTCCTCTTTCCTGTTCTGCATGTTTATTAACATAAAAGGCAGTACATGACCATGAAGATTCAAAAGGTTGTATTAATTTTTATCTAATGAAGAAGTTATTTCTTTTTTACTCATATTTAAATATTCATGATTCATTTGCCATGGTCTTGTCTTTGTAGGAATTCGTGTTTCATCAAAATTTTCCTCATGTGGAAGAGTAACTATATGTTTTTTCATTTCCCAAAAAACATTAGGATGGTCATTACAATTATTAGTAGAAAATTGATTTGTAAAAAATTTAATATTTTCTTCTAATTTTGGTTTTCTTAGTTGTCCATCTATTTGAACAACCATGATTTCTTCTTTAAGGAAATGTATTTGATTTTTCTTTAAATCTATTTCATTTATCCAATTAGAATATGGATCATAAACAAAATTTAAAATAATAGGTTGATTCTTATAAGAGCCTATAATTTTATTTGTATCTACAGTTATTGGTAGAATCATTTCCAAAAAAAGATTGCCTACAATCATCTTATTACTAGACATATTTTTTATAACTATAAAATTTACAGGTATGCATATATTATTTGTACAGATTTTTGTGTTTGTTAGTTTATATCTAATATCCAATTTGGTATTTGATACTTCTCTTAAAGTATATGTACAATTTTGGAAATATTTAGTAGGTATTACTCCTTCCTGCATACAATTAAGATATGATCTGTTATAAATTAAGATTATAAATTCTCTTTGATAATTATAAGTAACAAATAAATTAATCATAACATACCATTTTCTAGAAATTATTAATTCCATAGACTGAAGAAATTTATTATCAGTTCTAGTACCAACATCAGACTCGCAATCTTGTTTATCTTGATATTTAATTTTTCCAACTTATTTAGACGTTGATTACTTATAACCCGATCATTTTTTTGGATATGTCATATTTTAATGACTGAATTTCAGTTTGTAAATCTTGTATTGTTGGAACATTTTTGAAAGTTTTATTTCTTCTTTCTTTTGACATATCATGTACGTATTTCATAGAGTAAATCCCTTCTTCTTCAGTTCTTGTTCTTTAGTATTCAAATTTTCTATTATTTTTTGCCAGGGTCATTAATTTCTTTAAAAATGTAGCAATATCATTACTGATCACATTGATAGTTAAATTATTTGGAATTGTGAATGTATTAAGTATAATTGATGATCCATATCACAAGAACATTGTTCTAAATTATCACATTTACAATTAAATTCTTCAGATTAAGAAGAACTATAATAATCATATTCTACTATATTAATATCAGAATCATTATCTGAAATATCTTTTCATCTAAAGCATTATCAATTAAACTTATTAACTGAGCTTTTATATCTTCACCTATATCCAAATTATTAATTTGTATTTTTAATTGTTTACACATGTACTTATTAGCATAATGTCCTGTTGTACCACATTTAAATCAAGTAGGTATTTTCTTTTCTTTGAAATTTCTTTTTTATGTGCTTATCTTTTTTATTAGAATTATTTTATCTTTTTTTTTATAAAATTTCGTTTTCTGTTCAAAGTCTTTTTTATATTTCTTTTTAGTCTTATAACTATTTATCCCAAATTGATCACAAAATTCTCCTAATTTTTTTTCTCATTTCAATGTTGAGTCTTAAATTGATGATTAAGTTTTATTTCAGTACATAAGGCTAAACCTTCTTGTATGCAAGTACCTATTAGATTTACATATGTATAGTTTTCATAAGAAATATTATTATCTATTCTTAATTGGTTTTTAACTCTCTCTACAAATAGAATAAGTAATCCATCTATAAATTTGGATTTCCAATAGATACTATTACAATCTTTAAGTTCCATTACCCTACTTAAAAAGTATATTTATACCATCTAAATGAGGTAAGATTTTACAAAATAATCCATTTAATAAAGTACGAGTATTTTCAGAATTATCTGACCATCTTCCTATAAAATGTTCTATTATAGTATAGGTAAGAGTATAGACCACATTAGGAGTGATTATTCCATTTTCTGTCTTAACATTATTAAGAATAGCCTTTTAATTGTCTAATGAATCCCAATTAGCATACTAGCTACTTGTTTATCATTATTTCATGCATTTCTAGCAATTGTGATATACATTAGCATCCTATGAACCATGTTACATATTTTTCTTTTAGTATAATCATCTAAAGTTCATTCATAAACATTTTTACCACTGTAGCTATTATTAATTTCATATTATTGTTCCATATGTAGGATATCATGGGGACTTGGCCTAGGATAATAATATAATCTTTGGATAGGTTTTCTGGAAAATTTCCTATCATAATTATTAATCTTATTTATCTGAATATTATCTATTTTTGATTAATTATCTGATTATTTATCTAGAGTATTAATATGTAATTTTTTCATTTGTTCATGAATAATACATAACACATAATCATAGTTTTTTAATTTATATCCAGTAATATAAGGTGGTGGTTGAAAAGTAGTATTTATTTGTTTTTCTTTTTCTTTATTTTGTATCATTATACGTTTTTTATTATTATCTCTAATCGATAAACTATTACTTATATTATCTAATTTTTTTATATAAGTCCATTAATTGTTCTCCTATGATTATAGAATGTATAAGTTATGAAAATTTAACTGTTAAATAATATTATTAATATGACTGATATCTACTATAAGAATCTTATCATGAAAAAGCTTTTGATAAGCTGAAAATTTTATAATAATATTATTATTAGTAATTGTAAAAGGATTCTGGAGTGGAAATATACTTGTTATGATTTTATCACATGATAAAGTATAATCTCTTACCACAGTGTGAATACTTTTTAAAAAAGTATGTACGAACCAAAGAATAAAATGTATAATTTGATTTATAGAGGATAAATAATCATAAATTTTGTTTTAAATTTCTTTTAATTCCTCTATAGAATATTGCTCAAATAACTTGAAAATTTCCTATTTGGTTGAGTAAAATTCATTACTAATAATTTTACTTGCCTGTGAACCAGGGCTTAAATCTATTTTTTTTCCTTAAAATTCATTTCAGATGGAGTAGTTTCCTCTGCTTCATACAAAATATCATCGTGAATTTTTAAAGTTATTTATTTTCCCCATATGAACAGAAGCACGGGTGGAAGGAATTTCTACCTTATAATATGTTGGTGATATATATGAATGTGAAGATCTGGTTGATCTTGTTCTTTTTATTAAGGTATTTTCATATTCTAAATCTTTTTCTATATTAAATTCAAAAGTAACTACTCCATCAGAAGTTTGTATTATACTGTCTTTTGAATTTCTTCTAATTCCTCTATAGAATATTTGCTAAAATAACTTGAAAAATTCCTATTTCGTTGAGTAAAATTCATTACTAATAATTTTTCTTGCTTATAAACCAGGGCTAAAATCTATTTTTTCCTTAAAATTCATTTCAGAGGGATTAGTTTCCTCTACTTCATACACAATATCATCGGGAATTTTCAAGCTATTTATTTTCCCCATATCAACAGAAACACGGGTGGAAGGAATTTCTACCTTATAATATGTTGGTGATATATATGAATGTGAAGACCTGGTTGATATTGTTCTTTTTATTAAGGTATTTTCATATTCTAAATATTTTTCTTTATTAAACTCAATAGTAACTACTCCATCAGAAGTTTGTATTATATTGTCAATATTATTATTTATTAAAGGTGTTAGGTGGAGTATTATTTTCTAGAACCTAATGTTCTGAAAATCATATTTCATCCCATTTTATAAATTTTCTAGTAGTAATTTTTGACATATCAAAATTACTTTCTATTAAAATTGTTTCTGTAACATCCCATTTTCATAACCAAATTTTTATTAAGAAAATCGTTTATTCCAAAATACATTTATTGAAAATCAGAGTAATATAAGAAACGCAGAATCTTCATGTTGCTGATGAGTGTGTACAGTTCCGCCTTCGCATTCCTACAATCACCGATAAAACCTGAAAAACATAAACAACTGGGTAAGCAAAAAGCTTAGTAAGTTCTCCCAAAATACCACATATGATGAACATACAAGCATGCATAACGACCAACAATCATTGGATTGGAATGCCCAGGCCCAATCAGTCCTTGGACTGGAATGCCAACATGCAATGGGTCCAATCAGCTATCGGGCTGGAATACCCAGGGTTTGTTGGCCTACCGTGTAACGCCCGGGTTTCGGGGCTAAGCATTAATAGATGATGTAATAGTCTAGGTCAACTATTGTAACTCTTTTTGAAGTAATAAAATGAATTATTTGAGTATTATGTGAATTATGTGAATTTATGTGCTTTATACTTAATTATAAATGTATAATTAATAAAGAATAAAAATAAGCGTCAAAATTAAAGTGTGAGATAAACCCGATATGTTTACATAAAGTGGTGGTGGTCGAAACAAGGATTCTGGGGATATAAAGAACGCCCAAATCTGACTTCGTGTGAGGAAGTTATGATTTTTCTAAGATTTGACATAGCAGTGCACGACCCGAAACTCAAATTTTAGTTCGAGCGGTTTTTGGCTTACGCGACCTAAATGAGAGTTTAAGATCTCATTAATAGGAACTCAACGACAAAAAGACAGACGAAAACGGAGTCCGTATGTAAAAGTTATGAATTTTACGCGGACATTTAACAGTGTAATCACCTCCTACTGTTAAACTTAAGATCGGTCGAGAATTAGCCGACGGAGTAAAAAGGAAAGTTGTAGATTTTATTTTTACCAACGCGTGGATATAAATAACGTCAAAAACGGAGCTCGTATGCGAAAGTTATGGACGAAGCTTAGTCTCTACTTTTCGAGCGCGACGAATTCGATACAGTTTTGCAAATCTGAGATAGAATGAGAATTAGCCAATGGGGTCTAAATGAAAGTTGTAGTACTCGTAAATACCAACGCGTGGATATAAATAACGTCGGAAACGGAGGTCGTATGCGAAAGATATGGACGAAGCTTAGTCGCTACTCTTCGTGCGCGATAAATACGATACAGTTTTTGTAAATCTGAGATAGAAAGAGAATTAGCCGACGGGGTCTAAATGAAAGTTGTAGTACTCGTAAATACCAACGTGTGGATATAAATAATGTAGAAAACGGAGCTCGTACGCGGAAGATACAGACGAAACTTAGGAGCTACTTTACTATAAAATCCCTATAAATAAAGGGTGAACTCTTCATATTTTCTTCACACCATAAGCCTTTCTTTCTCTCTCTAACTTCTCTCTAGCCTCCCTAAACCCCTCCCAAGTCTAGGGAACCTCGCTAGCACGAGAAGGAAGCCCCGGAGCGCCCGACGGCTCCGAGAAGAAAAGCTTTCGGCTCGGAAACGCTGCTCCAGCGAAGCCCAGTTTTTAATAAAAACCCGCTGTTTTGTCGAGGAAAATTGTTTTAAGAGTAACGAAGCGCTGTCCGAGTGCAGAGTCACCACCTTTTTAGGTGAGTGCATAGTCACTTTCATCTTACACATAGATATGAAGTATTTAATATAAATTACGTGCTATGTGTGCATATTGTCTGAATACTTGTTGTCTATGCTGATGAAAGATTTTTATACATGTTTTAAATGATTTAAACTGTATATGTATTTTATATCTACAAAATGTTGGGGTAAAACATGGGTAGATGTAATAGACGATGTGTGATAAAATGATGAGAGGCCTCGATGTTGTTGTTGTTGATTCTGTCATCTAGCGGAGTATGGATGACAACCACGGACTCTTCTAGACAGTCCAATGGAACGCTAGCAGGCTCGCAACCTGTAGGTGTTTGTGAACGATGTGTTCACCGGTGTAATCCATCCTCCTCATGGTTGCCTTTAGGACATTTATTGCTGAGGAACCCCCTTAGCAGTAGTGTCCATCCCGATGATGATCCTTAGGCTAGGTTCCTTATGATAGGTGTTTAGGGACGTAAAGTGAGGATAACGGGAACGAGTAATCGGGTTATTGTTGGTTGATGAATTTAATAAACTTATTTAATATGGGTTGAAACCCCTATGTGCTCACCAGGCTCCCAAGCCTGACCCACTCAGTTTCTTGTATTACAGGTAGTGGTGCACGAGCATAGATATGATGTTTAGGATGAGAGATTACGGATATAGGCCTGTAGATATGAATAAATGTAGTAAGGCTTATATTGTACTGTTTATGCTTTTGATCTGTATCGAACATGATATCCCGAGGTTTTTAATGAAATACATTTCTATGGAAATGCTTTGATAAATCTTTATCATATTTTATTTTGGGAACAAATTCCGCAACACTTTTATTTAAAATGTTACTCTGATTTTTAAACAAAGCATAAACAAAATCGATCTTTTCTGGCCGTGAAAATGGGGATGTCACATACCGCCTCAACCAAATCCTCACACATCCTACCAATAAAAGAGACCGACAAGATGGAGAAACTAACAAGTACATACATTAAAGAAATTGTACGACTACATGGGGTGCCAATATCCATCATCTCTGATAGAGATAGTAGATTCATCTCACGGTTCTGGCAGTCACTACAAAAGTCCTTGGGGACCAAACTCGACATGAGTACAACTTATCACCCTCAAACTGACGGGCAAAGCGAGAGAACCATTCAGACGTTGGAAGACATGTTGAGAGCATGTGTGATAGAATTTGGTAAAGCCTGGGATACTCGTTTACCACTCATCGAATTCTCATACAATAACAACTATCACACTAGCATCAAAGTCACGCCATTCGAAGCCCTCTATGAGCGCAAGTGCAGATCACCTCTGTGCTGGGCTGAAGTGGGTGACACGAACCTAGCGAGAGGACAAGTGTCTAATAGCACACTCGCTGGCCCTGAGATCATACATTAAACTATGGAGAAGATAGTTTAGATCCGTGAACGTTTAAAGGCATCACAAGATCGGCAAAAGAGCTATGCAGATAAGCGACGCAAACCCTTGGAATTCCAGGTTGGTGACCGCGTTCTGTTGAAGATCTCACCCTGGAAATGAATGATACATTTTGGAAAATGTGGGAAACTGAACCCAAGGTACATCGGGCCATTCGAAATCCTTGCTAGAATCGGCCTGGTGGCTTACAAACTTCGACTACCACAAGAACTCAGTAACATACACCCCACCTTCCATGTGTCCAACCTGAAGAAGTGATTGTCCAACGAGGCTCTTGTGTAACAACCCATCATTCTCAAATCAATAAGAGTCTAAAACTACATCTCAATCCTCGTGTATGCATATCCTCTATTGCCTTAAGGGCAAGCTCATAAGTTAATAACTATATGTAGCCTAAGTCTTAAGTTGAATTATGATATAATAACTTAACATAAGTTGATAGGCTAAGGTTTAAATCATAAAATAAACCCCATATAAGAGATTTTGGTCAAGGAAATCAATAATCAAGGAGTTCACGGCCAAGAAATCTAATCCAAATAGAGTTCACGGTTGAAATTAAATCAAGAACATGAGTTTTCGGCCAAGCATGACCGAAAACACCCTTTAACAGGCCGAAAACTCCATCAAAAGTCCATTAGTAGACCGAGAACCCAAAGCCAAAGGCCCTTTAAGGCCGAAAACCCTTTCTACATATAAGTGTTTTGGCAGTAAACTCAATTCATTTCCCACTTTTCCAACCGTGAACACCATCCAATTTGCTCTCAACTATCATCCGTAAACAGCTTATATTCAAGAGTTTGCTACCCAGATCTTCTTATTTACACCTAGAACACCAAGAACATTCATCCAAATCTTCAAATCTTCAAGCATTTATCAAGATCCAACCGAAAACACACTAGCCTCCACCGAAAACCCCAATTGTCCAACTGAAAACCCCCTTTCAACACTTCAAATAATTCTAACTTATTTTGTAAGTGTCCCTTACTTAATTAAATCATTTTTTAACCTGTTATTTAAATTAATGTCTTATTAATTTAAATACGACGTCGGAAATAATTATTTTTAGGATACGATTTCTTCCGCGTACGCTAGCCAAGGACCGTCACTACAGTTCGCTATTCAAATACGAATTAGACGACGTCGGGAATAATTATTTTTAGGATACGATTTCTTCCGCGTACGCTAGCCAAGGACCGTCACTACAGTTCGCTATTCAAATACGAATTAGAGGTGAGTTCATACCCCTACGTTTTCACTATTTCCAATGTTTTAGGGGGAGAATACAAGTTAAACACAAAGACTTTTGTGTTAACATTCAAACGATTTCAAACCATTGCAAACCATTTGTAATTGTTCCAACACGATTTATCACTGAAATTACCAAAATATATTTTCATAAATTTTTAATCCCTTTTGTAGCATGTCGAGCAACAGGGTATCTTTCATAAATATCGCACTACAGCTTTATACATACTATTAAATTCAAAATGTTTCAATCCAATACAGGGTATACATTTAAACTATAGTTGGCACAATTTATGAACCACTACACTAATTTGCTAAATTCAATAAACAGTACAAGAACATACATTTAAACTATAATAGGTACAGTTTATGGGGCACTACTCTATTTCACTAATTTAAGGATACACTACTAAATAATTATTTAAGTATAATTATTTTACACTACAAAGTACACTACCACAAGGTTATACATACAGTTTCAAGTACAAGAGAACACCACTACACTACACGTAAACTAGTTAATACAGGGTTGTGAGGCACTACTTCGGGGTACCCATCAGGAGACCGGTTCAAAGCCTATAAATTATAACCAGAGTCTCCTGGAGGGAGAGCGTGAATTTGTGTATAGATGTATACGGAACTGACAATCCCGCACCTGAGGTGCTTGCAACAGCTAGGCCGGCAGGCCTGGGGTGACAAATATCATAACATTACGACGCCTGATGAACATCGTAAGGGTCGCTAGGCCATATCAAGCATGGTTATATGAAACTCACAATAGTATTCAACTGAAACATTTGTTTACGGGATTAACATCATTTCAAAGGTTTTATTTTAAAATGATTATATCTACAGTACACTATTTTATACTACACCTGGTGAATTCAGGGCACTACTACAGACATTTCAGACACTACTACAGTTAAACACCACTACCGACATTACTATAGTTCACTACTTTTCTAGTATTGAGTACACTAGTACGGAACACAATTTCAAGAAAACATTCATGATATAGTTTTATTCATTAATAAGAATATCATTAGTATTTCAAAGTACAAATTACTATTTCAAGCTACAGTAACAAACATACATTATAGACTTAAGGTCTAACACTATATTTCATTCACTAAAAGAAAATATTGGATTTTCTGGGAGAACACTATAACATTTTCAAAGAACCAAGATAGGCTTTCCATCTCAAAAACATACTTATGAACTCACAAACTTAAATGTTGATACACTTCCAAAATCACTTGCATTCTCAGGAAACCGGTAGACAGGTACATCCACAGTATATGAGAAGACAGAGATCTTAGAGTCGCGTCTTTTAATACTTTTACTATACATTTTGATGTCATACAACTATGTATTGAACAGATGTAAATACTATATATTATCAATGTAATTGTTATGTTTACTTTCATTACTATTATGCAATTGCTGTGATACTGTACATGACGTCCTCCGCCTCCGAACGTTTCCGTCGTTCCGATTTAGGGGTGTGACATCTTGTGATCCCTGTAACACCCGCTTCCCGGTATGTATTTTAAATATAAGTAATTTCATGTTTTACACTGTGACTCGACGAGCTGGAGGCCCAACTCATTGAGTAGACTGGATTATGGGTGTGGGTTTTAAGTAATCTACTCGACGAGTCGGGATCCCGACTCAACGAGTAGGACTGCCTAGATGAAACCCTAATATTTAGGGTTTCTACCCTATTTAAACACATTATATTGTCCCAATTCAGCCTCCATCGTCTCTCACACTCTAGAATAGCCCTAACTCGAAACCTTAAAGCATTTGGAGTGTTCTTGAGCCATTTTTGTGTGTTTGTGGTTGTTTGAAGCTTGAAGAAAGAAGTGAAAGCTTGGTGGTTCCATAAGAAGCAAGTAGATCCAGAGGTTTTGCTTCATTTCCAGCTCATTCAATGTCACACCCCCAAACCAGAACGGCGGAAACGTTCGGGGGCTGAGGACGTCATGTACAGTATTGTTGAGTCTAGGAGTTGCGTCATTGGGCCTGTTACCTCGGTCCATTGTTATCACGGTTTGGGCCTGTCCAGCCGTGTTTATGTCATTAGGGTTTAGTATATAAGATGTATGCATGCATCATTCTCTGTACGCTTCTTAATCATTATTCCTTTCATTGTACTGTGTCACAACCCAAAACCAGGAACGACGGAAATGTTCAGGGGTGGAGGACGTCATGTAAAGTATCATAACAGTGCAAAGTAGTAAACAAGCAACAACATCATCCATTGCATTAAAAGTAAAGTTTTAATACATGAGTGTTCTTTCATAGTAATAAGACACCAAAATATGTAATCAAAATAAAAGACGAGTCTTGTCTGTGCTCCGTCTTCTCAAAACCTGGTCATCGTACCTGTCTACTGGTGACCTGAGAATACAAGTTATTTTGAAAGTGTAGATCAGCATAAAGCTGGTGAATTCATAAGTATTATGGTGTCATTGATTCGAAAAGCTGTTATGAAAGACTTGTAAATATTTAATAAAACATTTAGTATAATTGTGAAAACCCTAGAAAATCCCATATTTCCTATTAGTATAAAAAGTAGTCTTCTACCAAGACCCAAATGCTTTGAAGGTTTGCATTTTTGTATAAATGAAGATTTTTCCATGTACAACTATTATTATAAAAATATAGTCTACCTCATCGTTTATGTGAATGTGTCACAAAATAAAAGTAATAGGGAAAATTATATAATCATTGAAATCGTATCCTTTTGCCTTAGGATAAACACGACGTGGAAACTCGCTGAACAGTACAACCGAGAACATCCGTCGATGAACAGGTCCCGCTGTAGCTAGCAGCCAGGTGTAGGATGGTCAGTCTCGTATAGTATATATATAGTATTTCTCTCTGGATAACATGTAATAGTATCTCTTCATATAGTAGTATAGACCCATGAATGAACTGACTCTTGTGTAATTCCTTGTAATAGGAATAGTAATTTGTATCCCCTAAACTATACCTTTAATAGTTTACTGGAATGTAAATTTAATGTCCAAGTAGGTTTATACACCCTTGCTACTCAAGAGTGTTGGAACTGAAAAAAGAATGAAAGCTCTCATATCAATACATATATACATGAAACATAAGTGTATAGATATGGTTTTTAACAGTAAATTGAAAGAGGTTTTGTAAAACATTAGGAATTTTGAACAATAAATAATAATGACTTGATGTCAGTTTATAAAATAATTCAAAAGTAATTTGTTGATAACAAAGTAAAAATAACTGAAAAGCATTGTATTTATCACATTTTGAAGTATGTGAAATCAGTTGTTTGAAAACACAGTTATAAATCACATGTGATTGATTCTATAACTTCCTGTTTTCCTACTTGTATTCCCCCCCCATGAAAGCATTTAAAATCATTTAAAAGATTGATTAAGGGGGTATGAACTCACCTGTAGGGAGTAACTCGAATGAAAGATCGATATAGGATTGTTGGGTGTCAATTGGAGTCTTGAGCACAAACGAATCCTATTTAACATATAAATACACATATATGAATACATTCAATGTATATAAGCACCCAAAAGTGATAGGGACACGCCTTAGGGACATAAAAACACTTAGAATTAAGTGTTACCAACACCTATGGTTGTATATAAGGGGTATATGGCTATACAAGGGAGTGTATGGTCAAAATGCACAACATTTGTGTATGTGCGGCCAGGGTGTGTGTGCGGTCGCACACTCCCTATGGAACATGCCAAAACGTATTTTAAGGCTTTAGGACTCATCTAGGAAGGTTTCTTACTTCATGCTTCAGCCTTATAAGAAGTTTATTGCCATTTTTGGACCTAAAAAGGGTGTGTGCGGCCACCATGATGTGTGCGGCCGCACACCCTTTATGAACATGATAAAATCATGTTTTTCTAGCATATCATCTGTCACACCCCGAAACCGATGGCGGAAACGTCCCGGGGCGGAGTGACGTCATGTAGAGTATCACAACCAATGTACATAGCAAGCATAGTAAACACAACCATTACATTACATGAGAAAGTTTTACATTTGTTTGAAAATAAAGTACTACAAGTTTTCTTAGATACATTGGTTAGAACAAAAGTAAAGACGAGTCTTCTATATGCTCCGTCTTCTCCAAAAAGTTAGTAGGAGTACCTGTCTATGGATGCCCTGAGAATACAAGCAGTTTTAAAATATCAGCATAAAGCTGGTGAGTTCATAAGCGGTTTGTTTTCTGGAAAAAGATTCAGTTTCCTTTAGTTTCATGAACAGTTGATATCCAAGAAAACCCCGTATTTTCTTATAAAAGCAGTTTGGTTATCCCTTTGTTATACAATTTGAATTAAGAAAATCCTGCAAGTTTCCTTACGAAAATATGATTTGATTTCTCGTTAGATGTACCATACAACCTTGTTTATGAAAAGTTACGTTATCCCAAGAAAACCCTATGTTTTCTTATGAAAAATATTCGTTGGTTATCGATTCTGAAATGATGTGTACAAGTATCTATCATACTTGTATCGATTAAGTGAAGCATACTGAATGACTAGTATCCCGTGGTAAGCGTGTTAGTTTTGACACGTACACAAAACTAATAAGTAAGTAGTGAACTAGTAGTAATCAAAGACGGTTATTACTAGGAGGTTAGTTCACTAGGTTCGTTATTACTTTATCAGTAAATCTCCATTATCTAAGTTGCGAGTTCCATAACCATATGATAGACTAGATATGGCAATAAGAAGTCCATCATCATTGTATGAATTTTGTCACCCATGGATCTGACGATCCTACTGTAGCTAGCAGCAGGGTGCGGGGTAGTCAGCCCCGTATAGATCTATACACTCAAGTCACGCTCTCCCTCCAAGAGATTCTGGTTACGGGAGTAGTCCTCCACTCTCGTATCCATGTGGAGTGTTACCGAGGACGTGTCTCCAATCATAAGAATAATGAACTTTACAAGTAATAGTATAGAAAATCCATGTTTATGAAATGACATGAAATCCTTGTGAAATGTAAAAATGTAACATTTTATAATGAGTTTCACAATTGGTTTTGAAAACTAACTCTACGAGTTAGACGGTTGGTTAATACGGATTTCAATGTTTAAAACGTATTGAACATGTAGTTATGTACGAAATAATAGATTTGAGTACAAGTTTCCTTGTACTTTTGCTTGTATTCCCCCCCCCCCCTGAAAACATGAAAAACACAGAAAATGGTGTAGGGGTATGAACTCACCTGACGAGATTGTGCCGATTTAGATGCTAAGTATCAGTTTAGGGCTTGAACACGCGTGAGGTTCCTATGTAACATGAAGAGATACATAATTGTATCTAATTAGACTTTGATTTACTAAGATAGCAGGATAATACACTCCGAGGCACGAAAACACTTCAATTCAAGTGTTAGGGATGGTACGGGTTGTATCTAAGGAGTGTAGGGCCTAGATAAGGTGTTTACTCTTCAAGTGTAAACCCTTAGGGGAGTTTACGGTTCAAAGACCACATCCCCCATGAGTTTACGGCCGTAAACTCATGGGTGTGGTGTTTTGAGTGATCCAAGGTCTCATCTCGCACATAGGAAGGATCTAGGGTTGATTCGAGGGCTTAGGAAGTGATCGGGACATGAAATGACCCAAGAATTAGGGTTTACGGTTCTTGGACCACCCTTGGGGAGTTTACGGTCGTAAACACATGGGTTTACGGCCGTAAACCCACCCTTGTCCATGTTTGTCCATTTTCCATGTGTTTTGGTGGTTTGTAGGCCATTCATGCAAGTTCTAGACTCAAATACAAGCCATGCAAAGTGTTTGAAGCATTAAAACACCCTTGGAAGGTGTTTACGGTTTTGGGAGATGTTCCCAAACCGTAAACTCAAGTTTAGGCTCATTTGGACATGTTTTAGGGTTCTAGGATCATCCAAGCAAGTTTCAAGGCCATTAGACATGCATTGGAAGGGTTAAGGAGCATCAAAACCCCATGAAAGGGTGTTTACGGTTCTTGAACATTCAAGAACCGTAAACTCATGTTCATGGCCAAAAATTTATGATCTTGTGGTTCTAACTCCATGCATGTAAGGATCTAAGCATTAGAAGAGGTTTGGAAGGGTTTTGGGGCTTCAAAACCCCCATTGAAGGAGTTTACGGTTTTGGGAGGCTCCCCTAAACCGTAAACACATACTTTTGACGATTTTTGGGAGGTTCAAACATAGATTTGCATGCATGATAGGATAAACAACTAGTTAGGAAGGATCACTTACCAAATTGGAGCTTGAAAGTGAAGATTTCTTGAGAGAGTTCGATTTCTAGAGAGAGAGTAGAGAGAGAAAGTTGAAGTGGGGAAAAGGGCTCAAAAGTGCCCACTCATCCTTTATATATGACTAGAGTTAGTGACCCGGTGGGAATACACCCAATACCGGCATTAAACGGAGCTTAACAGTTTACCCGGATAAATAACCATTACCCGCACTAGTCATAGTCTAGAAATTTTCAAAAGATTATTTAGAGTGTTTTCACTCAAATAGATATTTCGTTTCAACACATAGGAAATTATAATAATAATTCTAAACGAATTATTTAATTTGAAAGTGAACGGAAAAACCCAAAATAAAATAAATTTTATTAACGGCATGGGTTATGTTAACGGAATATCTTTCGGGTTGTCACATTATCCCCCCCGTTAGAGGAAATTTCGTCCCGAAATTTAGAATTTAGATACAAATCATGGAATTGGAAAGAGATGCGGGTATTTCGTTTTCATCGAGTCTTCGTGTTCCCAAGTGAATTCGGGTCCCCGCTTGGCATTCCAGCGAACCTTCACTATCGGGATGCGGCTTTGTTTGGTTCGTTTGATCTCTCTATCCATGATTTCGATGGGCTCTTCCACAAAGTTCAGGTTTTCGTTGATTTCGATCTCATCTAGAGGAATCACAAGGGTCTCATCAGAAAGACACTTTTTAAGGTTTGAGACGTGGAAGACAGGGTGAATATTGCTAAGTTCATGAGGTAAATGGAGTTTGTAAGCTACGGGACCAATCCTGGCTAGGATTTCGAAAGGTCCTATGTACCTTGGGTTAAGTTTTCCACGCTTTCCGAAGCGTATCATGCCCTTCCAAGGTGAGACTTTCAACAAGACACGGTCTCCAACCTGGAATTCCAAGGGTTTTCGTCGTTTATCGGCGTAGCTCTTTTGTCTATCTCGGGAGGCCTTAAGTCGTTCTCGGATTTGTACGATCTTTTTTCAGTGGTTTCGCGGATGATTTCTGGACCAGTGAGAGTGCTGTCAGGGACTTGTCCCTTGACCAGCTGCGTGTCACCCACCTCAGCCCAACACAGAGGGGATCTGCACTTGCGGCCATAGAGGGCTTCGAACGGCGCAGCCTTGATGCTGGTATGGTAGCTGTTGTTATAAGAAAATTCAACCAAAGGAAGATGAGTATCCCGTGACGCGCCGAAGTCGATGACGCAGGCTCTCAACATGTCTTCCAAGGTTTGGATGGTTCTCTCACTCTGTCCATCTGTTTGAGGATGGTAAGCTGTGCTCATATCCAGCTTAGTTCCAAGAGCCTTCTGTAGTGACTGCCAGAACCTAGAAGTGAACCAGCTATCCCGATCGGAAATGATGGACACAGGTACACCGTGCAGTCGGACCACCTCTTGGATGTAGATTCGCGTGAGTCTTTCCATTTTGAAGTTTTCCTTGATAGGAAAGAAGTGAGCAGATTTGGTCAGTCGGTCGACAATTACCCAAATGGTGTCGTACCCACTCGGAGATTTGGGTAACTTGGTAATGAAATCCATAGTAATCATTTCCCATTTCCATTCAGGTATTTCGGGTTGTTGGAGTAGACCGGAGGGTTTTTGATATTCGACCTTCACTTTGGCGCAAGTCAGGCACTTGCCCACGAAGGTAGCGATTTCGGCCTTCATATTTGGCCACCAGTACAGTTTCTTGAGATCCAGGTACATCTTATCCGAACCTGGGTGTACGGAGTATTTAGTATTATGAGCTTCGTTCATGACAACCTCTCTGAAGCCTCCGAAATTTGGGGTCCAGATCCGGTCCATGAAACAATAGACTCCGTCGTTTCTGATCTCAAGATTCTTATCCATTCCTCTCAGGGCTTCGCCTGACACGTTTTCTAGTCTTAAGGCTTCCAGCTGAGCCTCTTTGATTTGCGCGGATAAGTGGGAATGGATAGTCATAGTCAGTGCCTTCACCTTACGACCTGAGTATTCTTTCCGATTGAGGGCATCTGCCACCACATTGGCCTTGCCGGGATGGTAGCGGATTTCACACTCGTAGTCGTTGAGTAGTTCAACCCATCGCCGTTGTCTCATGTTCAGCTCCTTTTGGTCGAGGATGTGCTGTAGACTTTTATGGTCAGTGAAGATAGTGCACTTAGTTCCGTAGAGATAATGTCTCCAGATTTTTAATGCGAAGACCACTGCTCCTAATTCTAGGTCGTGAGTCGTGTAGTTGACTTCGTGTACTTTCAGTTGCCTGGAAGCATAGGCGATGACCTTGCCTCGTTGCATTAGAACACAACCGAGACCTTGATTGGATGCATCGTAGTAGACAATGAAGTCTTCCGTCCCATCGGGAAGGGACAGGATAGGTGCGCTGCACAAGGCTCGCTTCAGTGTTTGGAACGCAGTGTCTTGCTTTTCGCTCCAACAAAAGGGTACACCTTTCTGAGTCAGAGTGGTTAAGGGTTTGGCAATTTTGGAGAAATTTTGGATAAATCTGCGATAGTAGCCAGCGAGACCCAAGAATTGACGGATTTCGGTGGGTGTCTTCGGTGCTGACCAGTTTTCTATTGCTTTGATCTTGGAAGGATCCACGTGTATGCCCTCCTTGCTTACCACGTGACCAAGGAAAGTAACCTTCCGGATCCAGAATTCACATTTGGAGAATTTCGCGTACAGTTGCTCCGATCTAAGAGTTTCCAACACTAGTCTCAAGTGTTGTTTGTGATCCTCTTCACTTTTGGAATAGACAAGTATGTCGTCGATGAACACGATAACAAACTTGTCCAGAAATGGACGACACACCCGGTTCATCAAATCCATGAACACCGCCGGCGCGTTGGTTAGACCGAAGGGCATAACTACGAATTCGTAGTGACCATATCGAGTCCGAAAGGCTGTTTTGGGAACGTCACCCTCATGGACTCGCAGCTGATGGTACCCTGATCTTAAATCGATTTTGGAAAAGTAGCTAGCTCCTTGAAGTTGATCGAAGAGGTCGTCTATTCGAGGAAGAGGATAGCGGTTTTTGATCGTGAGCTTGTTCAACTCTCGGTAATCGATACACATTCGAAGAGATCCATCTTTCTTTTTCACGAATAAGATCGGGGCTCCCCACGGCGAGGAACTCGGTCTGATGAATCCTTTACTGAGCAGCTCATTGAGCTGACTAGATAACTCCTGCATTTCTGCCGGAGCTAATCGATAAGGAGATTTGGCTACGGGGGTTGCTCCGGGGATTTAGTCGATGCGAAACTCCACTTGGCGTTCAGGAGGGATTCCGGGGAGATCCTCTGGAAAGACATCAGGAAAGTTGCAGACTTCGGGGATGCTCTCGAGGTCTTTAACTTCCTGCTTTTCGTTAACGACATGAGCTAAGAATACATAACACTCCTTCCGCAGAAGTTTCTGGGCTTTGATGCACGAAATGATGCGAAGGTTTGAACTGAGTTTATCCCCGTAGATTACAAGAGTTTCATCCGAAGGAAGATGGAGACGAATAGCTTTTTCAAAACAGAGGATGTCTGCACGGTTGGGGCTCAACCAATCCATGCCAATGATGACATCAAAGCTTTTTATGGAGACTGGCATAAGGTCAATGAGAAATGAACGGTCGTTTAAGGATAGGGTACACCCTACGTATATCTCGTTAGTGCTCTCTTTCTCACCGTTAGCCATTTCGACGGTAAACTTTTCGGTTAATGGTTGGGATTTTTGTTTAAGAAGTTGTTTGAATGCATGACTAACAAAGCTCCTTTCAGCACCAGAATCGAAAAGAATGCATGCATAAGAGTTGTCGAGGAGTAACGTACCCGTGACAACGGTGGGGTCAGCGACTGCCTCTTCTTGTCCCATGGTTAGAACTCTCCCGGTGTTGTTGGTTGTTGCTGCTTTGGGACAGTCCCTCTTGAAATGTCCGACCTCCCCACAGCTGTAGCAGGCTCGACCAACACCCGCTCCAGAGGCTTGATTTGTTGGTTGGGCTGGGGTTCTACAAAATCGCATCGTGTGTCCCTTTTTGCCACAGCTTGTGCATGACATCTCCCGGCACGGGCCGGGATTATGGTGGTAGTTACACTTGTCACACCGAGGAAGGCTGCCATTGTACCTGCTGGTAGGAGCCTGGGTGGCAGGGGTAGCAACAGGGGTAGTAGCAGCGTTGACCGCCACAGTTTGCTGTTTCTTTGAGGATCCTTGCGAACCCTGACCCTTTCGTTTGTTCCAGGATTTCTTCTTGTTTTCACCGCTCCCTTTAGCCGGATCAGAGGCGGTGGCTATTTCCTCGGGATCGTCGCTATGATCAATCAGAATTTGTGCCAAACACTTGGCGCTATCGAAGGTTTCCGGCTCCGCAGACAAAACATTTCCCTTGGTTGGCTGGGTCAGCCCCCAAATGAATCGTTCGATCTTTTTGCTTTCCGGGGATATCATTCCCGGACAAAGGAGTGCTAGGTCCTCGAACCTAGAAGTGTAGGAGGCAATGTCAGAACCCTTCATCTTTAGGGTCCAGAGTTCGTGTTCGAGTTTCTGCATCTCGCCCCGTGGGCAATACTGGGCTATCATGAGTTCCTTCAGTTTGTCCCAACCCATGGCATTCGCCACTGGCAGGGTTAAGGACTTGACCCGGCCGTTCCACCAGGTTAAAGCTTTGTTGAGGAAAGTGCAAGCGGCGTACTTCACTTTGTTGGATTCGGAGACTGCGTAAATCTCGAATATGGACTCAATCTTTTCAAACCATTGAGTCAGAGCAATAACACCTCCTTTGCCGTCGAAGGATGTGGGTTTTGCGTTCATGAAGTCTTTATAGGAGCACTCCTTTTGGTGTCCCTGACCACTTTCCTGTAATTGAGGATGCACACCACTTCCCTGACCACCAGATCCACCAGAATTTATTTGCGACATGGCAGCAGCCACTGCAGCAGTAACAGCTGCCTGAAACATGACGGGATCAAATTGGGGAGGAGGCGGTGGTGGAGGAGTGTCGTTGTTTCTCCTGGTAGATCTCCTTCGGGGAGGCATCTTGATCTGAAATGACCAAGAAAGAGGAGGATGGAATTTAGAGATATGAAGCAAGGATATATCTCATAATAATTTTTAGAGTGTTCTACTAAGCGATAGGACAGGAAAATTACTTAAAGTAAGTAAACTATCGCTAAGGGAGGAATGAGTAGTAACACTCGGAACGGATTTCCATGAGGTATTTGGTTCGAACTAAAATACTCCCATAGTATTTTATGTTGAATGTATATTAGGTAAGTTATAGGTCTGCTGTACACCACAGTCACTCCCAAGCACATGTTGGCCGTGTCTCGAATGAATATAGTTGATCAGGCTATATTGACCCTAGACATGACTACATAACTGCGTAGGTTTAACCACAGTGCACAACACCCAAATTACTTATGCTTTGTTCTCTTCGCGATACGGATTTCGGTACTCGGGTATACTTGTATACTTTTATAAAAATACTTATATTTTAAAAGCATACTTTTAGTTTAGAGCTCTTAGGCCCCTTAGTGTTTATAGTTGTATACCATGTAAGGTTCGGTATACTTAGTTCACTATAAACAAGGGCTCTGATACCAATCTGTCACACCTCGAAACCGATGGCGGAAACGTCCCGGGGCGGAGTGACGTCATGTAGAGTATCACAACCAATGTACATAGCAAGCATAGTAAACACAACCATTACATTACATGAGAAAGTTTTACATTTGTTTGAAAATAAAGTACTACAAGTTTTCTTAGATACATTGGTTAGAACAAAAGTAAAGACGAGTCTTCTATATGCTCCGTCTTCTCCAAAAAGTTAGTAGGAGTACCTGTCTATGGATGCCCTGAGAATACAAGCAGTTTTAAAATATCAGCATAAAGCTGGTGAGTTCATAAGCGGTTTGTTTTCTGGAAAAAGATTCAGTTTCCTTTAGTTTCATGAACAGTTGATATCCAAGAAAATCCCGTATTTTCTTATAAAAGCAGTTTGGTTATCCCTTTGTTATACAATTTGAATTAAGAAAATCCTGCAAGTTTCCTTACGAAAATATGATTTGATTTCTCGTTAGATGTACCATACAACCTTGTTTATGAAAAGTTACGTTATCCCAAGAAAACCCTATGTTTTCTTATGAAAAATATTCGTTGGTTATCGATTCTGAAATGATGTGTACAAGTATCTACCATACTTGTATCGATTAAGTGAAGCATACTGAATGACTAGTATCCCGTGGTAAGCGTGTTAGTTTTGACACGTACACAAAACTAATAAGTAAGTAGTGAACTAGTAGTAATCAAAGACGGTTATTACTAGGAGGTTAGTTCACTAGGTTCGTTATTACTTTATCAGTAAATCTCCATTATCTAAGTTGCGAGTTCCATAACCATACGATAGACTAGATATGGCAATAAGAAGTCCATCATCATTGTATGACTTTTGTCACCCATGGATCTGACGATCCTACTGTAGCTAGCAGCAGGGTGCGGGGTAGTCAGCCCCGTATAGATCTATACACTCAAGTCACGCTCTCCCTCCAAGAGATTCTGGTTACGGGAGTAGTCCTCCACTCTCGTATCCATGTGGAGTGTTACCGAGGACGTGTCTCCAATCATAAGAATAATGAACTTTACAAGTAATAGTATAGAAAATCCATGTTTATGAAATGACATGAAATCCTTGTGAAATGTAAAAATGTAACATTTTATAATGAGTTTCACAATTGGTTTTGAAAACTAACTCCACGAGTTAGACGGTTGGTTAATACGGATTTCAATGTTTAAAACGTATTGAACATGTAGTTATGTTATACGAAATAATAGATTTGAGTACAAGTTTCCTTGTACTTTTGCTTGTATTCCCCCCCTGAAAACATGAAAAACACAGAAAATGGTGTAGGGGTATGAACTCACCTAACGAGATTGTGCCGATTTAGATGCTAAGTATCAGTTTAGGGCTTGAACACGCGTGAGGTTCCTATGTAACATGAAGAGATACATAATTGTATCTAATTAGACTTTGATTTACTAAGATAGCAGGATAATACACTCCGAGGCACGAAAACACTTCAATTCAAGTGTTAGGGATGGTACGGGTTGTATCTAAGGAGTGTAGGGCCTAGATAAGGTGTTTACTCTTCAAGTGTAAACCCTTAGGGGAGTTTACGGTTCAAAGACCACATCCCCCATGAGTTTACGGCCGTAAACTCATGGGTGTGGTGTTTTGAGTGATCCAAGGTCTCATCTCGCACATAGGAAGGATCTAGGGTTGATTCGAGGGCTTAGGAAGTGATCGGGACATGAAATGACCCAAGAATTAGGGTTTACGGTTCTTGGACCACCCTTGGGGAGTTTACGGTCGTAAACACATGGGTTTACGGCCGTAAACCCACCCTTGTCCATGTTTGTCCATTTTCCATGTGTTTTGGTGGTTTGTAGGCCATTCATGCAAGTTCTAGACTCAAATACAAGCCATGCAAAGTGTTTGAAGCATTAAAACACCCTTGGAAGGTGTTTACGGTTTTGGGAGATGTTCCCAAACCGTAAACTCAAGTTTAGGCTCATTTGGACATGTTTTAGGGTTCTAGGATCATCCAAGCAAGTTTCAAGGCCATTAGACATGCATTGGAAGGGTTAAGGAGCATCAAAACCCCATGAAAGGGTGTTTATGGTTCTTGAACATTCAAGAACCGTAAACTCATGTTCATGGCCAAAAATTTATGATCTTGTGGTTCTAACTCCATGCATGTAAGGATCTAAGCATTAGAAGAGGTTTGGAAGGGTTTTGGGGCTTCAAAACCCCCATTGAAGGAGTTTACGGTTTTGGGAGGCTCCCCCAAACCGTAAACACATACTTTTGACGATTTTTGGGAGGTTCAAACATAGATTTGCATGCATGATAGGATAAACAACTAGTTAGGAAGGATCACTTACCAAATTGGAGCTTGAAAGTGAAGATTTCTTGAGAGAGTTCGATTTCTAGAGAGAGAGTAGAGAGAGAAAGTTGAAGTGGGGAAAAGGGCTCAAAAGTGCCCACTCATCCTTTATATATGACTAGAGTTAGTGACCCGGTGGGAATACACCCAATACCGGCATTAAACGGA
Organism: Lactuca virosa; assembly: GCF_052849685.1. Taxonomy (NCBI): domain Eukaryota; kingdom Viridiplantae; phylum Streptophyta; class Magnoliopsida; order Asterales; family Asteraceae; genus Lactuca; species Lactuca virosa. The sequence continues at coordinate 250,384,030 of NC_136434.1, forward strand.
GCTTAACAGTTTACCCGGATAAATAACCATTACCCGCACTAGTCATAGTCTAGAAATTTTCAAAAGATTATTTAGAGTGTTTTCACTCAAATAAATATTTCGTTTCAACACATAGGAAATTATAATAATAATTCTAAACGAATTATTTAATTTGAAAGTGAACGGAAAAACCCAAAATAAAATAAATTTTATTAACGGCATGGGTTATGTTAACGGAATATCTTTCGGGTTGTCACATTATCAAGTGTTCTTAGCATATAACAAGTTATGATAAGGGTATACACGTTATAGAGGATTGAAAGGGTGATTAAGGTCCAAAACTAGTGTGTGTTCTTGGTGTTCTTGACTAAAAATGGATGTTTTCATGGATCAAACCAAAGGGTTTTGCTAGTTAGGGTCGTGTATCAACAAATAAAAAGGAAGGATTACTACCTTTTTTTGAAGATCAAGATGAAGATTTGGATGATACTTGAGAGGATTTCGAGTTCTAGCTTTGAAGAAGTGGAAAAGTGTTCAAAAGTGACTAAGTCTTGAATATATAGGGGAGAGTGTGCGGCTGGGATGGGTGTGCGGTCGGCTGTGTGCGGCTGGCTGGCCGCACACACCTTGTGTTGGTGTGTTTAGCTCATTTGCAAGGTGTTACACTCACAAAACTCATCCCACGACTCCTACCCTGATTATACTAGATTTTAAACACTCTAAATGACTCTAAACAGTGCTACAAAATAGCAAAAACGAGTCTGACCTTCCTTGATTTGAATAAGTGTATAAGTGTATAAGATAAAAAAAAAATTCAGATTGTCGCATCATCCCCCCGTTAGAGGGAATTTCGTCCCGAAATTAGAGTTTAAGCAATAAGTAGTTACAAATAACTAAGTAAAAAGACGAGGATATTTCAGTTTCATCTGATCCTCTCGCTCCCAAGTGAATTCAGGTCCTCGCTTGGCGTTCCAACGAACCTTCACTATCGGGATACGGCTGTGTTTCGTTTGCTTGACCTCTCGGTCCATGATCTCTACAGGTTCTTCCACGAAGTTGAGGCTCTCGTTGATCTCGATCTCGTCGAGTGGGATTACAAGAGTCTCGTCGGACAAACACTTTTTCAAGTTCGAGACGTGGAAAGTAGAATGTACGTTACTGAGTTCGCGCGGTAAGTTAAGTTTTTAAGCTACAGGGCCGATTCTGGCAAGAATCTCGAAAGGCCCTATGTACCTTGGATTTAGCTTTCCACGCTTTCCGAAGCGTATCAAGCCCTTCCAGGGTGAGACCTTCAATAGAACACGGTCGCCCACCTGGAATTCCAACGGTTTCCTTCGCTTATCAGCGTAGCTTTTCTGTCGGTCTCTAGAGGCTTTCAATCGTTCACGAATCTGAACGATATTCTCTGTCGTTTCCCGAATGATCTCCGGACCCGTGAGAGTGCTTTCAGGAACTCGTCCTTTAGCTAACTGGGTATCACTCACCTCAGCCCAGCACAGAGGGGATCTGCACTTTCGGCTATAGAGGGCCTCGAATGGAGCAGCCTTTATGCTCGTGTGATAACTGTTGTTGTAGGAAAATTCGACAAGGGGTAAATGAGTATCCCATGCCTTCCCAAAGTCGATCATAAAGGCTCGCAACATATATTCCAAGGTTTGGATAGTTCTCTCACTTTGTCCGTCGGTCTGTGGATGGTAGGCTGTACTCATGTCCAGCCTAGTTCCTAGGGAACTTTGTAGCGACTGCCAGAACCTCGAAGTCAATCTACTATCTCTATCCGAGATAATGGATATGGGAACACCGTGCAGTCGTACAATCTCCCTAATGTAGGTTTTTGTAAGTTTCTCCATTTTGTCTGTTTCTTTGATAGGCAGGAAGTGTGCAGACTTGGTCAATCTGTCGACGATGACCCATATGGTATCAAGTCCACCCGTTGTCTTGGGCAACTTGGTTATGAAGTCCATAGTGATCCGCTCCCACTTCCATTCCGGTATCTCTGGTTGTTGTAGAAGACCGGAGGGTTTCTGGTATTCGACCTTGACCTTTGCGCAAGTAAGGCATTTACCTACGAAGGTAGCAATCTCTGCTTTCATGTTAGGCCACCAGTATAGCTTTTTAAGATCCAGATACATCTTATCTGAACCTGGGTGGACGGAATAACGAGTGTTGTGTGCCTCGATCATGACCAAGTCTCTGAAGCCACCGTGTTTCGGTGTCCAGATCCGATCCATGAGGTATAAGGCTCTTCCACCCTTGACTTCCAAGTTCTTATCCATCCCTCTCAGGGATTCACTCGCCACATTTTCAGGTTTCAAAGCGTCGAGCTGAGCCTCCTTAATTTGCATGGACAAGTGTGAATGGATAGTTAGAGTCAAAGATTTGACTCTACGACCAGAGTATTCTTTCCGACTTAGGGCGTCGGCTACTACGTTAGCTTTACCTGGATGATAACGAATTTCACATTCGTAATCACTGAGTAGCTCGACCCACCGTCGTTGTCTCATGTTGAGCTCCTTTTGGTCGAATATATGTTGTAGGCTTTTGTGGTCTGTAAAGATAGTACTTTTTGTACCATACAGGTAGTGTCTCCAGATCTTCAGAGCAAACACAACTGCTCCTAGATCAAGATCGTGGGTGGTGTAGTTGACCTCGTGTGTCTTCAGCTGTCTCGAGGCATAGGCGATGACCTTACCTCGTTGCATCAGAACACAGCCGAGCCCTTGATTTGAAGCATCGCAATAGACAACGAAGTCTTCTATCCCTTCGGGGAGGGATAGTATTGGTGCGGTGCACAAGGCTCGCTTGAGCGTTTGGAACGCTCTCTCTTGCTTCTCTTCCTAGTCAAAGGCCACGCCCTTCTGGGTCAGTGTTGTAAGAGGTTTCGCAATGCGGGAGAAGTTCTGAATGAACCTGCGATAGTAGCCAGCGAGACCTAGAAATTGACGAATTTATGTAGATGTCTTCGGTGCTGACCAGTTCTCAATGGCCTTGATTTTGGAAGGGTCCACGTGAATTCCCTCTTCACTAACTACGTGGCCCAAGAATTCGACTCTTCGAATCCAAAATTCGCACTTGGAGAACTTTGCATAGAGCTTCTCCGATCGTAATATTTCTAAGACTTGACGAAGATGTTGATTATGTTCCTCCTTACTACGAGAGTAGATGAGTATGTCATCGATGAAGACGATGACGAACTGATCCAAGTAAGGACGACACACCCTATTCATTAAATCCATGAATACTGCGGGCGCGTTAGTTAATCCGAATGGCATCACTACGAATTCGTAGTGCCCATAACGAGTTCGGAAGGCTGTCTTGGGAACATCCTCCTCTAACACTCGTAGTTGGTGGTACTCGGATCGTAGATCTATCTTCGAGAAGTAGTTGGCTCCTTGAAGTTGATCAAATAAATCGTCAATGCGGGGCAAGGGATAACGATTTTTAGTGGTAAGTTTGTTGAGTTCCCTGTAGTCGATGCACATACGAAACGATCTGTCTTTCTTCTTGACGAGCAATACCGGTGCTCCCCATGGTGAGAAGCTTGGCCTAATGAATCCCTTCTGAAGAAGTTCGTTAAGCTGACTGGAAAGTTCCTGCATCTCCGTTGGTGCCAGACGATATGGAGGTTTGGCTACTGGAGTAGCCCCTGACACTAAGTCGATTCTGAACTCGACTTGGCGTTGTGGTGGTAATCCTGGAAGTTCTTCTGGAAAGATGTCGAGAAAGTCGCGTACTACTGGAATGTTCTGAATGTCTTTCGTTTCTTGGCTCACATCGACGATGTGTGCGAGGAATGCATGATATTCCTTTCGCAAGCACTTCTGAGCTTGGATACACGAAATGATGCGAAGGTTTGTACTAGGTTTGTCGCCGTAGATAACTAGGGTTTCGCTGTTAGGAAGGTTAAGACGAACTACTTTTTCAAAGCACAAGATGTCGGCGCGATGAAGACTCAACCAATCTATGCCGATAATGACGTCGAAACTTTTAATTGGGACCGGCATGAGGTCTATCTTGAAAGTATGGCCATCTAAAGTTAGAGTACAACCTACGTATGTGCAGTTAGTACTTTCCGTTTTCCCGTTTGCCATTTCTACAGTGAAAGATTTATCTAGTGCACGTGGTTTTTGTTTAAGCAAGTGTGCAAATTTCTGGTTTACGAAACTTTTCTCTGCTCCACTGTCGAAAAGTATGCAAGCATATGAGTTATCGAGGAGAAACGTACCAGTAACTATTGTAGGATCAGCTACGGCTTCCTCGTGGCCTATGGCCAGAACTCTTCCTACTCCGCCCGCTATCCCTGCCTTAGGGCAGTTCCTCTTGTAGTGGCCCACTTAGCCACAACCGTAGCAAGCTTGGCCCACACCGGCGTTAGGAACTTGAGCGGTCGGCCTTGCTGGAGTCTTGCAGAAACGGGCAGTATGCCCCCTTCTGTTGCAATTAGTGCACTGCATTTCCCGGCAAGGTCCGTTGTGATGGAAGGTGCATTTGTTGCACTTCGAAAGATTACCGACATAAGGCTTAGCTGGTAAGGGATTAGCAAGGACAATAGGAGTTACCGTGGCAGCATTGATTGTAACTAGTTGTTGTCTCTTTGAGGATTCTTGTGAAGTCCTGCTTTTCCTCTTGTTCCACCCCTTTTTCTTGTTGTTGTTGTTGTTGTTTCCCTTTTGTTGCTCGGGTGTAGAAATCGTTGGGTTCTGGTAGTTTCCGTGATCTATAAGAGATTGTGCCAGCTCTTTAGCGTTGTTAAAAGTAACAGGCCTTGACGCTAACACACTTGACTGGATCTGGGGCGACAGTCCCCAAATATATCTCTCTATTTTCTTACTCTCTAGAGCAACCATATCAGGGCAAAGAATTGCCAGATCACAGAATCTATTAGTATAGGTTGATATGTCAGAACCAACCATTACAAGACCCCATAGTTCCTGCTCGAGTTTCTGAATTTCCCCTCGTGGGCAGTACTCTCTCATCAGCATGGCTTTCAAGTTCTCCCAGCTTATCGAATTTTCCACTATCAGAGTCAGTGACTTAACGTGGCCATTCCACCAAGTTAAAGCCCTGTCAGAAAAGGTACAAGTAGCAAACTTGACCTTACTGTTCCCTGGGCAGGTGCAGATTTCAAAGACTGCTTCTGTCTTTTCGATCCACTGCCTTAAGATCATAACCCCTCCAGTTCCATTGAAATTTCTGGGTTTGGCATTCGTAAAATCCTTGTAGGTGCATTCCCGGGGGTGCCCATGACTCTCGCCATGGTTAGAAATAGGTGCACGAGTTCCTGATCCACTAGGGACATGAGTATTGATGTGGGACATGGCAACCGCTACGGCCGCCGTGACAGCTGCTTGGAACATAGCAGCGTCGAACTGAGGAGGTGGTGGAGGTGGTGGTATCGGTGTTTCGTTATTATTGTTACGCCTCGGATTTCTGCGAGGAGGCATCTTGTAACTATAAGTTTAGAAAGATGAACATATTGATAAGAATTTAATAGGAAAGTTGATGAAAATGACTCATGGACTAACTCTTCATAGCCCAACAGCACGATTGAATGTAGATCTAGAACTAACATATGATAGCATTCGGATAATAATACCCATGAGATTAGGTACCTGTCAATATTACTGGATTTACAGATGTAACAAGTTCGGGAAAAATGGCCTAGTAGGAGGCCTTACATCAAACAAGATGGAAAATTTTGACAGGAGTACGACCTAATCAAGACCTAACAGGTCTAAGATTTACAAAGATAGGAAATTAGACCAGAGTTTTACATAACTAGGTTATATCCAAAAGAGAAGTCGATGAGATTCTATCGGCGATGAGAACTACTAGAGTGAGTTCTTGATCCCGACAGAAGGCGTTCTATGTCCCTCACACGCCTGTCAGATCTTACTTGCTGAGCTCGAAGTTCCCTGACTTCAGCTTGGGTTCCAGCAAGTTCTCTCTGCAGAGCTGCATTGTGGACCAGAGTCCTTTCATGATCAGACTCTAGTTGGCGAATGCGGACTGTGTTAACGCCAGAGTTGGTGTCAATCTCCATGACTCGGTCGATAGCGGCTCGACCCTGTTCGGTGTTCCGGGAAATCCTACGAACCATGATGGGTAGGACCCTGTCAGCTGAACCTCCCTCGGTGAGGTTGTAGAAGCTTCTATCTCCATTGTAGGGGATGGGTTGACTCTGTTCCTGACTCCATCTATTCAAATTTGTGGCCCACAGAGGTGTGGGTCCTTGAAATGCTGGACGAGGGTTTGGGTCATGAGCAGCTGGGGGTAGATTGTTGACTTCTGGTTCTGAGTCAGAACTATCAGAAAAGCCTTCAGCTTCGTGATCATCCAAAGGAATTGGGTGATCATTCTCTGGCTCTTCTCCGAGCCATAACATTGTCGTGGTTAGGGTAGTACGGGTCGTTGTGGGGATGGAATCCGGCCATGATATCTACGCGAGAAAAGAGATATAATAAGAAATTAATAGACGTACTAACTAAGATAATTATAAGATGATCTTTATCAGTTACTTCAATACTTGTTTAGTGCATACCAGTTATATGTACCCAGGACAGGATAAACCTTCGAATAAGTGACCCTAACTCTAAGCCCACAACCAAACAAGGAACAAGAAGTAAAGCAAAGATTCACAGATTCTAAGTCTATGACGTCCTAGGTGCATATAACCTTAGTGTATCCACTCAACAACTATTTACCTACTAATAAAGACCTTTTTAGTTCTCAGATAAGTAATTATAGTAACACCAAACACCCCTATGGTATTTCATTGTGGTAATTTTGGTAAGTTTTTAGACTTGTTGCCATATCACATCCATTCTTGGGCATATGCTAATCACTCCTCGGACCAGCATAGTTGATCAGGCTATGCCACTCCCAGGACTGACCATATATCCCCGAGCTTACTTGTGATATTCAACAATCGTAATACTTTTGTTTTTGTCGTTGTGACACTGGTTTTAGTATGAATGCAGGCATGTATACTTAATTAAATATTTTATTAATTAAAAGTATAAACTCTTGGTCAGAGTATTTTATCCCATTGTATTTATAGTTAGTATATCTTTTATGGGTTGATATACTTAATTCACTATAAACAAATCTTTGAGACCAATCTGTCACACCCTAAAACCAGGAACGGCGGAAATGTTCAGGGGTGGAGGACGTCATATAAAGTATCATAATAGTGCAAAGTAGTAAACAAGCAACAACATCATCCATTGCATTAAAAGTAAAGTTTTAATACATGAGTGTTCTTTCATAGTAATAAGACACCAAAATATGTAATCAAAATAAAAGACGAGTCTTGTCTATGCTCCGTCTTCTCAAAACCTGGTCATCGTACCTGTCTACTGGTGACCTGAGAATACAAGTTATTTCGAAAGTGTAGATCAGCATAAAGCTGGTGAATTCATAAGTATTATGGTGTCATTGATTCGAAAAGCTGTTATGAAAGACTTGTAAATGTTTAATAAAACATTTAGTATAAGTGTGAAAACCCTAGAAAATCCCATATTTCCTACTAGTATAAAAAGTAGTCTTCTACCAAGACCCGAATGCTTTGAAGGTTTGCATTTTTGTATAAATGAAGATTTTTCCCTGTACAACTATTATTATAAAAATATAGTCTACCTCATCGTTTATGTGAATGTGTCACAAAATAAAAGTAATAGGGAAAATTATATAATCATTGAAATCGTATCCTTTTGCCTTAGGATAAACACGGCGTGGAAACTCGCCGAACAGTACAACCGAGAACATCCGTCGATGAACAGGTCCCGCTGTAGCTAGCAGCCAGGTGTAGGATGGTCAGTCCCGTATAGTATATATATAGTATTTCTCTCTGTATAGATATAGTATTTCTCTCTGGATAACATGTAATAGTATCTCTTCATATAGTAGTATAGACCCATGAATGAACTGACTCTTGTGTAATTCCTTGTAATAGGAATAGTAATTTGTATCCCCTAAACTATACCTATAATAGTTTACTGGAATGTAAATTGAATGTCCAAGTAGGTTTATACACCCTTGCTACTCAAGAGTGTTGGAACTGAAGAAAGAATGAAAGCTCTCATATCAATACATATATACATGAAACATAAGTGTATATATATGGTTTTTAACAGTAAATTGAAAGAGGTTTTGTAAAACATTTAGGAATTTTGAACAATAAATAATAATGACTTGATGTCAGTTTATAAAATAATTCAAAAGTAATTTGTTGATAACAAAGTAAAAATAACTGAAAAGCATTGTATTTATCACATTTTGAAGTATGTGAAATCAGTTGTTTGAAAACACAGTTATAAATCACATGTGATTGATTCTATAACTTCCTGTTTTCCTACTTGTATTCCCCCCCCATGAAAGCATTTAAAATCATTTAAAAGATTGATTAAGGGGGTATGAACTCACCTGTAGGGAGTAACTCGAATGAAAGATCGATATAGGATTGTTGGGTGTCAATTGGAGTCTTGAGCACAAACGAATCCTATTTAACATATAAATACACATATATGAATACATTCAATGTATATAAGCACCCAAAAGTGATAGGGACACGCCTTAGGGACATAAAAACACTTAGAATTAAGTGTTACCAACACATATGGTTGTATATAAGGGGTATATGGCTATACAAGGGAGTGTATGGTCAAAATGCACAACATTTGTGTGTGTGTGGCCAGGGTGTGTGTGCGGCCGCGCACTCCCTATGGAATGTGCCAAAACGTATTTTAAGGCTTTAGGACTCATCTAGGAAGGTTTCTTACTTCATGCTTCAACCTTATAAGAAGTTTATTGCCATTTTTGGACCTAAAAAGGGTGTGTGCGGCCACCATGATGTGTGCGGCCGCACACCCTTTATGAACATGATAAAATCATGTTTTTCTAGCATATCATCAAGTGTTCTTAGCATATAACAAGTTATGATAAGGGTATACACGTTATAGAGGATTGAAAGGGTGATTAAGGTCCAAAACTAGTGTGTGTTCTTGGTGTTCTTGACTAAAAATGGATGTTTTCATGGATCAAACCAAAGGGTTTTGCTAGTTAGGGTCGTGTATCAACAAATAAAAAGGAAGGATTACTACCTTTTTTTGAAGATCAAGATGAAGATTTGGATGATACTTGAGAGGATTTCGAGTTCTAGCTTTGAAGAAGTGGAAAAGTGTTCAAAAATGACTAAGTCTTGAATATATAGGGGAGAGTGTGCGGCTGGGATGGGTGTACGGTCGGCTGTGTGCGGCTGGCTGGCCGCACACTCGGGTGTGCGGCCGCACACACCTTGTGTTGGTGTGTTTGGCTCATTTGCAAGGTGTTACACTCACAAAACTCATCCCACGACTCCTACCCTGATTATACTAGATTTTAAACACTCTAAATGACTCTAAACAGTGCTAGAAAATCGCAAAAATGAGTCTGACCTTCCTTGATTTGAATAAGTGTATAAGGGTATAAGATAAAAAAAATTTCGGATTGTCACATACTGTAACCCTAGCACACCTCTACAGTCGAAGTTCTTTATCGAGCTCTTCTGAGGTGGAGCATATTAATCATTCAGCTCTTGTTTGATTCGTCCGGTGTTCTTTTGTTTTATTGTGTTTGTCTAAATCTGTTACGAATCTAAACGATCTTAGAGAATTTATTTCTCATCAATTGGTATCAGAGCAGGAGACTGTGTAATTCATACGCATCTTTTCTGTTGGAAGAATCTCTTTAGGGTTTCCGCTTTTGTTGAAATTGTTGGAGCCGTCATCTCATTATTGACGTTGTTCCATGTTTTTGATAAAACCCTAATTCAACCTTTACAAGTCTGGTTCTTGACAGATATTCAAAACAGGTCATCATGTTTAAAGAAGATTCACAAACAAACCCCATCAACATATCCAACAGCATCGGATCTACTACGAGAATCCCGATTTTATATACTCAAGATTATGAAGTCTGGATGCATCACTTTGAAGACTATGTTCTTGGTTCAGAGGATAATGGGTATCTAATCTGGGAGGCTATCACCTTGGGTCCGTTTGCTCACTCTGGAACAAATAAAATCATCACAACTCAAAAGGGGTACAATCAGCTGATGATCGACGTGGAGAATGTTCCTCAAGACGAGAAGGACAAACTGATGAGCAACATTAAAGCTATGAGGATGATCAGATTTGCCTTACAATCTGATACTTTTCGTCTGGTCAGTTCATGCACGACGGCAAAACAAATATGGGATAGGCTTAAGGAGCTATATTCCATCGATGAGGATCTGGAGCATTCAATTCAAACTCTTCTGCTTTCGGAATCCGGTGACTTCAAGCAAAAGCAAGAAGAAAAACTCATTCAGGCGTTCGGTCGTTTCAATCATCTTCTCAGTAAGATGATCAAGAACGGAATTGGAAGATAAGTGATCAAACAGAAGGTCACTTTTATGAATGGCCTAATACCCGAATGGATGGCTGTGGTTTCGACTGTGAAAGCTCATGAACAGGTCAAAACCTATTCGTTGGCGAAGCTTATGTGAATACTCAAGTCACATGAAAACGTAGTGACTAAGGAAACGAAGGTGGTGTCTAGTATGGGATCTTTGGCTCTTCTCTCAAAGGGAAAGAACATGGATGAAGAAGAAGAAGAGTTGGATCTCTCTAAATGTGATCTGACAAATGATGAATATGCATTAATGATCTCTAATCCCAAGAAGTTTGCTCGCAAAAAGTTTCCCACCTCCAAGAACCGAAACTGGCAAGGGAGCTACAGTTCCGAAAAGGAAAAAGAGGAGGTTAAAAACGCTCCTCATCAAGAAGAAGCAAAGAAGGAGAACAAACTTGTAGGTGACTCCGGATATGACTGCAATTTCTGCCACGGCAAAAAGCACTTTGCCAAAGATTGTATGTTGAGAAAGCTGTCCGAGAAGAAGGATGGAGAAGATGATGAAGCGTGTCACCTACGCAAACTGGAAGAAATAAAGAAGAAGAAAACCTCTAACAATTCTATGAATGCTTTGATTGTGCAGGAGAACTTGGTTGATGATGAGTTCGGAGGAGTAGAGGTTTGGTCTACCGACTCCGAGGACGAAGAAGTTCGCAAGCCCTCGCATGGCAGAGCTTTTGTAGCGAAGGAAGATGATGCTAAGTTTGATGGAAGGTGCTTAATGGTGACTGTTGTAGTATCACAAACAAGAGGCTACACAACGGATGGCGGGTCTGATGAGGCGAAGCAAAGAGAAGACAGATGCTTCACTGCCAAACCGATAGGTGAGCAGATCAACGAATGTGATCAGTTGATCAAGAAGGTACAATCTATCCTCGAATCACTAAACATACCAGTTAATAACTATGAAAAGGAATTAAACGAATTAAAATTCAAGTTTTCTAGTTTAAGTGGTAGTCTAAAACAAACTCGCCTCACGAATTCTAACCTAACTGATCAACTCAGCAGGGTGTCTTCCAAGAGTGAGGAGCGAAGGATGTGGATAGAGAAGAAGGAATTAGAGTTAGTTAGGGCAAGAGATGAACTGATTTATTTGCAACGTGACAATTTAAAGTTTTTGAAACAAAGGAATATTTTTTGCTTAATTGCTAAACGTCTTTATTCCAATATTACTCAGTTGTATTTAAATTGTGAGATTGGAGATAAAATTCACAAAATGATTTTGCCTTTCCTTGAATTAAAGGAAGACGAAATAGATGTTGATTGCTATAAATGTGAATCTATTGTCTCTTCGGATGAGATTTCTGATGCCTACAGAATCGGTCTGGACAAAATCGAGTCCTTTATCAAGTCCAAAGACCATAAGTACATGCTTAAAAACCTATTGGACGAAAATGATAAATTAAAAATCAAGACCGAAACTGTACAGAAATTTGACTCATTGAGTACCAAGTTGATTTTAGAAAACAAGATAAATGTGGAAAACACTTCTGAATTTGACGAGGACAGTGATATGAGTGAAATATCTGTAGAAGATGTAGTTGACTGTTCAAAATTTGTCAAAAGCGAAACTGAACCTACCAAAGTTCTTATATATGAAAATTCAGTTGAGTTCACTCGGATATCCCAAGATAAATCCAAAGTTCTGAAACAGAAGGCTGTGGTATATCAAAAGGTACAAACAGTACCAAATCAGGTATACGCCACAACAGGAGTTACTCAGAAACACACAGCCGAACTTTCAGCCATAGTAAACGAAGACAATGCAGGCGGCTGTGATAATTAGTTTTGGTCTGCTCCAATTGACAATGCAGACGAAACTGTCGGTTTATCGAAAAGAAGTTCATGGAGAGTCAAAGGCAGATACGTGGCAGAACCACTCAACAAGCCAACAAGCTTTGATGTACCAAGCACAAGTGGTACTAAAGAAATTCCAAGCGAACCTACGAAGGCGGCAAGCGAAACCTCTTCATTGAAGAGTGAAACTCATGCTGAGAGACCGAAGCCGAGAGTAAACATTCACAAGTCTCAAAAGCAGCTTGCTGAACAAAAACGCCAGCAAAACAGGAGATATCAAAAGAGTCTCAATGAAAGGAAGTAGTTTTGGCACTCCCAAAACTCCAATTATGTTCGCACAGAAAAGGCGTCCAATCACAAGGCGAAAGAAAGATCAAAGGCTAACTCTGATCCATGCACTCACTGCCAATCCTGCAGTCGGACGAACCGAAGAACCAGTTTCGGTCCCAAATCTAGCAGTGACAAGAACCGAAAGACCAGTTTCGGTCCTAAATCCCATCCTCCTCATTCTTAACCAAAGCAAAATCCTACCAAGGATATCAAGGGAAAATCAAAGCTTGTCTCAGAATACGAAACACAAACGAAGAAGACGACAGCTAACACTAGGAAACAAGAGAACAAGTTTGTTAAGAATCAAAATAAAATTCCACAATCTGATTCAAACAAATCGAAAGCTAACAAAATTAAAGTTTTCACCATCAAAAGGAAAGACGAAACCACTTTAATAAAACGAAAATATATGGTTGATTTTTCTATTGCTATTCCGTGTTCTTTAAAAGGCTCACGTGGACCCAAGCAACTTTGGGTTCCTAAATCTGCTTGATTTTTGCAGGTTATCAGTGACGAGCAGTTCGACGACGAATGGTATATCGATAGTGGCTGCTCTCTTCACATGACAGGGAGACGGGAAGAGCTGAGGGAGTTTCGGGATCTAAAAGATGGTGGTTGTGTCAAGTATGGAAACAACACATATGGCACAAAAAAGGCTATGGAATGATAACGAACGAAGATTTTTCCATTCGAAAGGTGGCCTACGTGGAAGGATTGCAACACAATCTCATAAGTGTCTCGCTATTGGCTGTAGGGACTAGCCTGAAGGTCTCATTTGATGATGAAGGATCCGAGATCATTGAAAAGAAAACTATGACAGTTCTGTTGAAGTCCCAGCGCAAAGGCGAAATGTATCCATTAAATCTAAACCCGATACGAGGGAAGCCTGCTGTATGTCTTCTAACGAAAGCTCATTCTGATGAAAGCTGGCTATGGCATCGAAGACTCTCGCACCTTAACTTCAAAGACATCAACAAGTTGGTTCTTGGTGATCATGTGCGAGGACTGCCACTTCTAACGTTTGACAAGGAACATTTATGTGCTGCATGTGAAATGGTAAAGCAAAGCCGGAAGAGTCATCCCACACATGTTAACACAAAGATCATCGAACCTCTTGAGCTTCTACACGTCGATCTATGCGATCCATCGGCCATAGAAAGTATTGGTGGTAATAAGTACATTCTTGTTATTGTTGATGATTTTTCACGTTTCACTTGAGTTTTCTTTCTTAAACAGAAATCAGAGGCAACTCCACAACTCAAAAACTTCATAAAACAGGTGGAAGTAAAGCTGAGAAAGGTAGTGAGAAATGTCCGAAGTGACAATGGGTTAGAATTCAAAAACAACGACTTTGAAAAATTTCTGGCTGAAAAGGGAGTAACTCACAACTTCTCCGCACCCTATACTCCACAACAAAATGGTGTAGTTGAAAGGCGAAACCGTTCGTTGTGTGAAGCCACCCGAACCATGCTTAGCTTCGCTTCTCTACCTCTGTACTTCTGGGCTGATGCGATTTCTGCTGCTTGCTATACCCAGAACCGAACCTTCTTCAATAAGCGATTTTCTATCACACCGTATGAAATTCTGAATAATCTCAAGCCTAATGTTAAATTCTTCCATGTCTTCGGTTCTAGGTGCTTCATTTTTAACTCTAAAGAGAACCGAAACAAGTTTGATGTGAAGGCAGACAAAGGGATTTTTCTTGGCTACTCTCTTACCTCTAAGGCATATAGGGTTCTGAATAAAAGATCAAAGAAGATAGAAGAAACCTATTATTTCACATTTGATGACAATTACGTGAAGAAACTTCAATCCAACGAAAGTCCAATGGAGGAGATCTTTCCACAAACAAGTCAAGTCACGGCTCCTATATCCAATCTGTTTGAAGAGTACATGTTGCTCTTTGATGAACCGGAGAATGCAATTCTCTCTGAAGCGAAAGCAGCTGATAACAAGGTTGGCAACCTGAAGGAGATAATCAACGAAGCTGCAAAAGCCATGGAAAGCGAACCTCAAGATCCAAGTGAACCCAAAGGTCCAGGCGAACCCACAAGTGACCGCACCACTTTCCAGGGGGAGGGTTCGTCTACATCAAAGCGACCTGATTTGCCTTTCCAGGGGGAGAACCCATCTGCAAAAATGAAACATGAACGTCCAATCAAGGGGGAGAATTCTGAACCTGATGTTGAAATAGTTTCATCATTCGAGGGGGAGAATGGTAATACGAATGATGACGACAATCAGTCAGAATTTGAAGAAGAAGTCAATACCGAATTGGGTCCTGCTTATGATCCTAACTACCCTCCTCTCACAAAATGGACAAAAGATCATCCGAAAACTCAAGTAATTGGTGAATCATCTGAGGGAGTTCTTACACGCTCTCAACTGAAAGCGAAGCAAACAACTCTATTCTCTCAAGTGGAATTCTGCATGTTTAATTAGTTTGTCTCCAAGATTGAGCCGAAAACAGTTAACATTGCACTTGATCACTCTGATTAGGTACAGGCTATGCAAGATGAACTCAATGAGTTTGAGCAAAACCGAGTCTGGAGACTGATTCCTACACCAAAGGATGCATTTGTGGTTGGATTAAAATGGGTATTCCGGAACAAGATGGACAAAGAAGGGAATGTGATACGCAACAAGGCAAGGCTAGTGGTTAAGCAATATTGTCAGGAAGAAGGTATAGATTATGAAGAAACCTTCGCTCCTGTAGCAAGGTTGTAATCAGTTCGGATCTTTCTGGCATACGTTGCTCACAAGAATTTTGAAGTTTTTCAAATGAACGTTAAGTGTGCATTATTGAATGGAGAACTAGAAGAGACTGTATATGTGGAGCAACCAACGGGTTTCGTGAACGAGAAGTATCCTGATCATTGCTATATTCTGGATAAAGCGGTTTATGGTCTAAAGCAAGCTCCTAGAGTCTGGTATGAAACATTAACTCGCTTTCTTAAAATGTCAAAAATTCAAACAATGTTCGGTTGACCCAACCTTCTTTCGCAAGAAATAGGGTAACCATTTAATGATCTTCCAAATCTATGTCGATGACATCATCTTCGGTTCTACGAATACTAGCTTAACGGCTGAATTCCGAAAGTTGATGGAGACTAAATTTGAGATGAGCTCAATGGGTCCGATTAACTTTTTCCTTGGACTGAACATAAGACAGGGACCAGAAGGCATATTCATTAATCAGGAGGCTTACATGAAGACTCTACTGGCGAAGTTCGGTATGATGGGAGATTCTAAAGTAAAGGTTCCAATGGAATTCGGAACGAAGCTAACACCATCTCTGGAGGAACCAGCTGTCGATATGATCCTCTATCGTCAAATGATAGGGTCTCTAATGTATCTAACAGCAAGTAGACCAGATATTATGGTTTCTGTCTGTTATTGTTCCAGGTTCCAAGCTAATCCACGTGAACCTCATATGATGGCTGTGAAAAATATCTTCAGATATTTGAAGCGAACCTCGTCTCTCGGTCTTTGGTACCCTGCGAAATCAGGTTTCTTTGTTCAAGCATTCTCCGATGCCGATCTTGGAGGATGTGGTCTAGACCGAAAGAGCACAACTGGCGGGTGTCAATTCCTTGATGGAAAACTCGTTAGCTGGCAATCCAAGAAACAAACATGTGTGTCTCTTTCTACGGCCGAAGCTGAATACATCGCTGCAACGTCTTGCACTTCACAGGTCATAGGGATACAAAGTCAACTTAGAGACTATGGCCTTAACATGAAGAAAATTCTCCTCTATTGTGACTCAGAAAGCGCTATTCGGATATGTCACAACCCAGTGCAACCCTCAAAAATGAAACATATAGCACTGAGATACCACTTCATCAAGGATCACGTAGAAGATGGTAACGTTGAAATCCACTCTGTTCGATCTGCTGATCAATTAGCTGACATTTTCAAAAAAGCCTTACCTGAAGTAAGTTTTAATAAAATACTCCAAGGCTTAGGAATGATGGAAGCTGAATCAGTAACGAAACCCTTTTCGCCTCATTAAAATTGGACAAGCGAAATAGAGCGAACGCTCGGTCTATTTCGGTTCCAGATTTTTCGGGAACCGAAATGAACCGAACGCTCGGTCCATTTCGCTTCATTAATTCTAAGGTGCAATTTCGGTTGTATAATTTGTACACTATGTATATATTTTCTCAATTCATTTTATGTATTTCATTTCTTTTCATAAAATCCAAAAATATTTTCTTTTCTGTTTTTATTGATTTTTTTTAGAAAAATCAAAATAATCAAAAATATTTTATTTTGTGTTTAGTTTTATTTCTTTTCTTTTTCATGGACGACTTTCAATGATGGAGTTGGGACAGGTATAACTCTCTTTATCTTTGTACTAGCTAAGTGTCCCTAGAAGCATGCTGCTGCATGTTGGCCTAAGCCTCAACGAATCTAAGTGAAGCCTTACTGATTCAATATATACAAATTGTTTCTTTAAGGCTGCTAAAATCACTCAAGTCATGAGCTACCTTACTCTTCTCATATTGAGTTAAGAGTTTTCTGCTCGGTCGTTACTATATAGCAGAGGTACTTTCGGTTCTTTAACCACCTTCAGACTTTTCTCCATCACATTTCGGTTCATAAACGTAACCCTTGAGACTCTCAGAATTTACCACTAAGGTTTACGGTTACACAACATCTGTGTTCATGATCATAGTTTCGTTTTACCACGTACTATGTGAAACCCAAAATCCAACACCTATAATGAATTGACGGTGAATAATCACATGTTCTAGTTTTCACCCAAGTATTAACGAAACCACTTTAGTGGGAGGTACCAAGAAATCTCTTTTCATTTTTTAAGCGATCTTTATGAAATTGTCTAACACCAAGACTTTTCTACCCAAAAGATCCAGTTTATTTTTGTTTTTGAGATTTCTACAATATCACCAAGTCACTGAAAATTGATCAAACCTACTTGTTTTATAGGCTACACCGGTCTCACAAGTACTTCATCCAACTTTCGGTCTTATATCAAGTTCCATAGTTTGATTGAAGCGAAAGCCACCCTAATATCCTTACACTGAAAAGATGCCTTTCAATGCTTCTTAATAAGCATTTGATCGTATTTTAACAGGAAACCACACAGACACTTCTAAGTCTCTCTTGACTTTGAAGGAAGAGATTCGTGCTCGGGATCCACAGTTTTGTGTCTTATTTGACATCACTTATATCCCACAAATACTTTGTTTTATTTCTTTTTCTTTGGCACACTCTTGCACGAAGATCCTTATGATTTTCCACAAGTCTTAATCATGGTACTAATGGCTATTTCTCAGATCTATAGTTTCGGTTCAATACGTTATGATGTTAGACTATGTTTGGGAGCGAAGGCTAGTCAATACCGATGAAAGCGAAAGGGTGAGTCCACATTTCAAAGGGAATTTGAACAATTTTAAAATTAAAGAGGTGGTGAATGGATAAGACTTTAAAAGGCGCGTGAATTTGAACCGTTTCCTTTTCTCACGCAGCCTGACACGATTGACACACTTTTCGGGGTAACAGTTGTCAAATCACGCTTTTTCAGGCGTCGCTTCAGAAAATCGTGCAATCATCACTCCAGATTTTTCTCTCTCATGGTAATCGTATAAAGAGTTTTCTCACCTCACTTTTACCTCTTTACCACTTACAAAATCCTCTCGAGCATTAAACGGCTATTTCTCTCTACTGTTCATCTTCTTCACTTCAAGCTTCAACAATGGCTGACTCATTCTCTGTTCAAGAACAAAGTGCACAGTCCTCGCTTCTCACCATCAAGCCGAATCAAAACCTGATCATCGAACTCTCTCCTTTTTAGTATAATCCTTACATGCTTCAGGTGGTTGATTGCCTCAAATATTCACCACTTGTGATTGCCCTCACCAAGGTTGAATCTGTTCCGATGTCTCTCTTGTCTCAGATTTATTCATCGGCTTCATACGAAAAAGCTAAGGAAAGGATTTTCTTTGAGATTTTTTATCAGAAGACTTCGATTTCAAAGGTTAGGTTTTGCTCATTGCTGAGGATAATCATCAACGAATCCATGGTCAACCCATACTCGATCAGCACGACTCAGCTTTTCACCATGTTTTATGATATGGGGTACACCGAAGTTCTTACCACAGTCACAAAATTCAAGAAGTCATGCCTTCCTCCACAATGGAATGGTCTTTTCACTCTTATTTTCAAGGGCTTATCGGAAAGGGTTGCAGGGTCTGACGGGGAAAGCAAAGCATTTATGACTCTCCTCTATGGTCTTTACAATGGGATCAATATGGACTATGGGTCTATTCTCTGGACTCAACTGGTACAAAGCCTAAACTCAGCTTCTCGTTATTCTGAAATCTCATGTGGCAGGTTTTGGACCTTAGTTACTCAATGGGCAATGGAGAAATTCCACATTCCAGTAATGGCAGACTCTTTGATGTCATCAATCGCCACTTTTCACACGATAAAGATTATTGTCGCCGATCCAACCAAATTTTTGTTCATTGGTTCAATTCCTGAGATTATGTACAACTGTGTTTCTGGGGAAAGCAAGCTCATTAGTGAATACAAGAAGCTTCCTCCTGCGGGACCGAGGCAGCTAACCCCTGAAATGCAAAGATCGTTGGATGACGCTGATAAACCAGCGAAACGAGGGAAGAAGGTTGATCAACGAAAAAGCGAGAAGGAAGGACCTTCATCTAAAGCTGCTACGCCTAAAAAGCAAAAGTCAGAACAATCAGCTACTTCCGCTCCTAAGAAGTGAAAGATCGAGAAGAAGGCGCCCAAGCCAAAGGCTCAGTCTTCAAGTGATTCATACTATGTTCCCTCTGACGAACAGCCCGAATAAGAGTCAAGCGATAGTGAACAGTCTCAAGATGAGATTTTGCTCTGAGGAAATTTGCCTCCAACTTCACCGGCTCATCATGGTAACCGAAACTCACCTCCTTTCTCTCCTACTCGCTCTGTTCCTATTACAATTTCTCCATGTCCTCCTCCAATCTCTTCTCAAACTGCAACTTCTATACCAATACCAACCCCACTATTCACAGAAATTACCACCACCACCACTACTACAACCGAACCTCAAGTTCGTGTCAACGTATCTGATACGGGGGCACCTACTTCAGGGACCGAAACCCCGATTACCTCTAAACCTCTATCTCCACCTATCTCAAACGTTTCTGACCCCATTATCAGTGGGGAGGATGTTGACTTTGACTCCTTCTATTATAGCCCTACAGAGTTCAGAGCGCTGCTGATGATGATGATGCTCCTGTAACGAAATGGCATTTAAAGGATCTTAACGACAAACTTGACAAGCTAATTTCATCTTCATCTTCCACTCCAAGCGAGACTTACTCAGAGGCTGCTATCAAAGCTATGTTGGCAACTTTTGTCAAGGAGCATGACTCCTCTATTTCCAAAGCTACCAAAGCCATTGAAGCTTCCACCTCCTCTTGCCAGAAAGTAACCATCACTGTTGAAGAATCCACAAAGGAATGCAAGAAAGCGACTGAAAACGTCGAAAAACTAATTTCTGATGCTAATATCTTTCTAGATTCTCTTCAGGCGGCTGCTCAAAAGAACGCCGAAACTGTTAATGCCACTGTTGAGAATCTCAGCAAATCGCTTCAAGCTGAGAAGAAACATTTTGAAAGCATTAGAAAGGGGATTAAAACTGATAATGCAGAGTTCGTATCTTCAGTCAAGTCTCGTCTTGATCAACTCCAGACTGAGTTAGCTGTGGAAAACAAAGTCATGGATGAACTGGCTCTTCGCACTACTCAGCTCAAAAATCAGACCTTGAAGCTCAATCAGGCGACCAAGGAAATTGATGATCTCAAGTCTGAGAGAGCAGTTATCAAAAGCTGTGATAGTGATGTGCACTCTCTTTTGTCCAATCTCCTAGAGGCACATGATTCGGTTCTTACTCTCACCGTCCTACGGCACTTGGCTGAGAAGCTAAGACCTGCTCTTAAATTTTTGAGCCGTATAGAAGGTGTTCCGGAGACTGGTGTCCCTCCGAAACAAGGGGGAGAAGCAAGTCAGGGTAAACCTCCAACAAGCAAACCTATTCACATCTCTTCACAACCGAAAGTCACCACTGAACCAAAGGTTAATGAAGCTTCGGGTTCTAGTGTGAAGGACAAAAGCAAAAAGATAATCGATGATAGTGATGAGGAAGAAACCGAAGAAGATGCTCTCAAAAGAAAGCAACGTGACCGAGAGCTTAATGAAAATCTTCGCATCGCAAGATAAGAAGAAGAGAGGGAAAGAAAACGAAAAGAAGCTCACGACACATTGGAAAGTATAAAAACTCTATTTCCTTTGTGGTCATTGGAGAAACTCTTAAAAGAAGCAATCGAGTCTCCTAGCACTCATTGGCTTGAACCGGTCATCTCGTTTGATCGTGAAAATTCAAGAGACTCTCAGTTCGACATGCCTATCACCCGAAAGGCATTTGTGTTTCATTGATTTGAGCCAATCGCCACTGTTCCTTCTCCTGACCCGAAGGTTGACCGAGAATTAATTGACTACTATCTTTCATTCTCTCAACCACAATACTTGACCTGGAGCGCACAAAAGATCACAACAGTGAAGGTATTGAAACCAACTTCAGCGGGAAATTTTATAAATGTGAAGTTCAAAGTGACCCGAGGCTCTGACAACTCGGTTCATATGATCTCTCTTGCTGATCTGCCGAACTTAAACCCACACGACTGGATCCTTCTGAACAACATTTGGCTAACTGATCAACAGCAGTACGAGCCTATCATCGATCACATCAAGCGAATGTTAGTTTCTTACATTTATGAGGTTGCCAAGATGGATCAAGAGATCGCCTCTGCCTTATGGAAGAAGCCTACAATCAAACCAATTGGGAAGGCAAGCGATGTTAACAAGATGCAGATTGATAAGATTGACCCGAAGTATCACACAGTCATGTTCACCAGAGTCGAAGGCCAAAAACTCTTGTTCGCTCTTGATGATAAACACCTGTTCTCCACTTCTTGTCTGGAGCACATTCTTGACATCATTCACAGGTGTAGGCAAAACAGTGATGCTGATAAGAAAAAAATTATGGGTATGCTTCGGTGGTATATTGACTTCCGTTAAACTCTTCTTGCCATCATACCGAAGCTATTCAAGACTGTGAAGAAATCTACTCTCACTCAACCAAAATGATCTCTCGCCTTAATTGACGCAAAGGGGGAGATTGTTGAGTGTAGGAGTTGCATCATTGGGCATGTTCCCTCGGTCCATTGTTATCACGGTTTGGGCCTGTCCAGTCGTGTTTATGTCATTAGGGTTTAGTATATAAGATGCATGCATGCATCATTCTCTATACGCTTCTTAATCATTATTCCTTTCATTGTACTGTAACCCTAGCACACCTCTACAGTCGAAGTTCTTTATCGAGCTCTTCTGAGGTGGAGCATATTAATCATTCAGCTCTTGTTTGATTCGTCCGGTGTTCTTTGCTTTTATTGTGTTTTTCTAGATCTGTTACGAATCTAAACGATCTTAGATAATTTATTTCTCATCAAGTATCATAACAATGCACAATAGTAAAACAAGCAACAACATCATCCATGGCGTTAATAATATAGTTAATACAAGTGTGTTCTGTGTTAAGCTGTAAGACACCAAAAATTATATCTAAAATAAAAAGACGAGTCTTGAACATGTTCCGTCTTCTCAAAAATCTGGTCATCTGTACCTGTCTATTGGTGACCTGAGAATACAAGTTATTTTGAAAGAGATTATCAACATAAAATTTGAGTGAGTGCATAAGTATTTTTGTATCAAATGTTTGTATATGTAAATTAAAAATGTTTGTATCTTTCTAGAAAATCCTATATTTTCTATTTAAATGAAAAGTAGTCTTCTACCAAGAGTAAATTGTTTTGTATGTTTGTTCTCTCGTAAAAATGTATGTTTTTCCAAGTTTATGACTATCTTTACTAGAAAAATAGTTTGCATTTCTCAATGTGAGAATATCACTATATGGATGTAATGGAAAAATGAAGATGTACAGTAGTGTTGTGTAAAATACTCTACTGAAGCACTAACTACCTTAAAACCAAATTTTTAATTAAGGTAAAAATGTGATTAGGTTATAACCATGCTTGATCGACTAGTATAAAACACGACGTTCTTCAGACATCGAAAATGGTATGACATTTGTCACCCGTAGACCTGCGGGTCCCACTGTAGCTAGCAGCAAAGTGTAGGATGGTCAATCCCATATAGATCAATACACAAACTCACGCTCTCCCTCCAGGAGACTCGGGTTACAAAACGTGACATTACAAGTATATTGCTATGCCATGAAATAGTGTTTCACATTTTAGTTGTTCTGTTCTTGTTATAGTATGTATGTTCCTTTCTGTTCTTGTTATAGTATGTTTGTTCCTTTCTTTTCTTGTTATAGTATGTTTTGTGATGTATAGAAATGGTATGAATAAACTGACTCATGTATGTTTCTCTGTTCTAGAAATATTACGTAGTGATCCTCTAAACTATACCTATTATAGTTTACTAGTATGTTTGTTTGAAGTGTTAATGATTTGCAGAAAAGACTCAGTTATTCAACGGAAGCAACTGAGTTAAGTATGATTCTAAAAAAACGGGTTTAATATTCATATATGTATTTAATGAGCATATCTATGATTTAGCCGACAGTCGAACTAGTGATCCTACCCTAAGCCCACAACCAAACAAGGAACAGGAGTCAAGGTATTTAGTAATAGTCCTAAGTCCGTTAAAGCATACTTATACGTAAATAAATAGATGAATATGATTTTGATATAAAAGAAGTTTAAAATAATTTAAAAGAGTTTTAACAAGTTTTTGAGTATAAGAGGCCCTTTTGTTTGTTGTTTTCACATGTAAATGGCCAACACATTTGCATTGTTTTCTACTTGTATTCTCCCCCTAAAAGCATTTAAAAAGCATTTAAAAGTGTAATTGTAGGGGCATGAACTCACCTTGTGTGAGTGATTCGAATGAAAGTTCGATATAGGATGCTTGGTATCACTAGAGAAGTCCCGAGCACAAACGGATCCTATTTAGCATATATTAACATATATATATATATATATATATATATATATATATATATATATATATATATATATATACACACACAATTAGTGCTTTTAACAACTAAAATACAAATGAAACCGCCTTGGGAAGTAGGGAACACTTACAAATAAGTAGGGCTGTAAACAAACTGAACGTTCGGCGAACCGTTCGTGAACTGTTCGACGGGAAGTTCGTTTATGTTCGTTTATTTAATAAATGAACGAACATGAACACAAATTCTCGTTCGTTTGGTTAAACGAACGAACATGAACAATGGTTTCGTTCGTTCATTTACGTTCGTGAACGTTCGTTTAAGTTATTTTATGTTCATATATTTTCAATTGTCTTTTTATTACATTACTATATTATAGTTCGTTTATGTTCATATATGTTCAATTGTGTTTGTTTTTCTTGGTTCGTTTATGTTCGTTTAGCATGTTCACGAACATAAACGAACGAACATGAACAAGACAATTTGTTAAACGAACAAACATGAACAAGAAAACTCTGTTCGTTTATCTGTTCGTGCTCGTTCGTTTATCCGGCTAACTTAAACGAACGAACATGAACAAGCCTTTGTTTGTGTTCGTTCGGTTCGTTTACAGCCCTACAAATTAGTGTTTGAACCGAAAATGAAAGGCTGAAACTTGATCACGGCCAATCTAAAGGAGTTCACGGCCCAAGGATGGATCATGGCCCAAGGATGGATCACGGCCCAAGGATGGATCACGGCCCAAGGAGGGTTCACGGCCCAGTGTTCTTGATGAATGAAGAACACTTGAAGATGATAGGCAAGTTTGTAAGAGGATTCAAAGGTTTTCGGTTGGGTGTTCTTCGTGTTCTTCGCGAAAACTAGTGAAATTAACGGGTTTCAGTCAAGTATAAGAGGATTGAAGGATGTATTTGAAACGATAACAAGATCAAGAAATGATACATGTTAGATCCTATGAAGAGCTAGTGATTATCGCGTGAATATGATGAGAAAGGATGAGTTTAGCATGTTCTTGAGGAGAGAGGATGTTCTTGGTTGATGATACTTGAGAGAAAAAGGGTTGGATTTTCGTTTAAGCGTAAAAATGAATTAAAATCAGAACCAATATATATATATATATATATATATATATATATATATATATATATATATATATATATATATATATATATATATGGAAAGGGTTCACGGCCCACCGAGGTTCACGGTCTGAAGGGTGTTCACGGCCCGAGGCTTCGGCCCAAATAGTTTAAAAGGTTATCCTTCCAAAATACATAACACTTAAGAATGCTAGATCCAAACACTTTTAGCTCTTCCATCTATATATATATATATATATATATTAAGATAATAAAAGAAATAAGTTTGACCCTTGATTGAATGTTTGACTTTCGTTGACCAAGTTTGACTTTTACATGAAAGAAATTACGGGTTGTCACATCATCCCCCTGTTAAAGGGAATTTCGTCCCGAAATTAGAATTAAGCAAATACACATAGACTAAGGGAAAAGATGAGGATATTTATGTTTCATTTTTCCTCCCGCTCCCAAGTGAATTCGGGTCCCTGTTTTGCGTTCCAGCGAACCTTCACTATTGGGATACGACTTTGTTTCGTTTGCTTGACCTCCCTATCCATGATTTCTACTGGTTCTTCCACGAAGTTGAGGCTCTCATTGATCTCGATTTAATCGAGCGGGATAACAAGAGTCTCATCATATAGGCACTTTTTCAGGTTCGATAAGTGGAAGGTAGCGTGTACGTTACTAAGTTCTTGAGGTAGTTTAAGTTTGTAAGCTACAAGACCTATCCTAGCGAGAATCTCAAAAGGCCTTATGTACCTTGGATTTAGCTTACCACGCTTTCCGAAGCGTATCAAGCCCTTCCAGGGTGAGACCTTCAATAGAACAAGGTCACCAACCTGAAATTCCAAAGGTTTCCGTCTCTTGTCAGCGTACCTTTTCTGTCGGTCTCTAGAGGCTTTCAATCGTTCACGAATCTGAACAATCTTCTCTGTCGTTTCCCGAATGATTTCCGGACCCATGAGAGTGCTGTCAAGAACTTGTCCTTTAGCTAGTTGCGTGTCACCCACCTCAGCCCAGCACAGAGGGGATCTGCACTTCCGGCCATAAAGGGCTTCAAATGGAGAAACTTTGATACTAGAATGGTAGTTGTTGTTGTATGAAAACTCGACCAATGGCAAATGGATATCCCAAGCTTTACCAAAGTCGATCGCACAAGCTTGCAGCATGTGTTCCAATGTTTGTATCATTCTCTCACTCTGTCCATCAGTTTGTGGGTGGTAGTCTGTACTCATGTCCAGCCTAGTTCCCAGGGACTTTTGTAGCAACTGCCATAATCTTGAAGTGAATCTACTGTCTCTATCAGATATAATAGATATGGGAACACCATGCAGTCGTACAATCTCCCTAATGTATGTTCTTGTCAGTTTCTCCATCTTGTCGGTTTCTTTGATTGGCAGGAAGTGTGCGGACTTAGTTAACCTGTCTAAGATCACCCAAATGGTATCGAGACCACCCGTTGTCTTGGGCAATTTGGTTATGAAGTCCATTGTAATCTGCCCCCACTTCCACTCAGGTATCTCCAGTTGTTGTAGTAAACCTAAGGGTTTTTGGTATTCGACCTTAACCTTGGCGCAAGTAAGGCACTTGCCCACGAAGGTAGCAATCTCTGCTTTCATACTAGGCCACCAATATAACTTTTTGAGATCCAGATACATCTTATCTGAACCTGGATGTACGGAGTATCGGGTATTGTGCGCTTTGTTCATGACAACGTCCCTGAAACCACCGAGCTTCGGTGTCCAGATTCGATCCATGAGGTATAAGGCTCCGTCACCCTTAACTTCTAAGTTCTTATCCATCCCTCTAAGGGATTCACCTGCCACACTTTCAGGTTTCAAGGCTTCCAGCTGAGCCTCCTTAATTTGTGTGGATAGATGTGAATGGATTGTCATAGTCAATGCCTTGACTCTACGACTTGAGTATTCTTTCCGACTTAGGGCGTCAGCTACTACGTTGGACTTACCGGGATGATAACGAATTTCACATTCATAGTCATTTAGTAGCTCGACCCACCGTCGCTGTCTCATATTGAGCTCCTTCTGGTCGAATATATGTTGAAGGCTTTTATGATCTGTAAAGATAGTGCTTTTCGTACCATACAGGTAGTGTCTCCAGATCTTCAGAGCAAATACCACTGCTCTTAACTCAAGATCGTGTGTAGTGTAGTTGACTTCGTGTGTCTTAAGTTGTCTTGAGGCATAGGCGATGACATTTCCTCGTTGCATAAGAACACAACCAAGCCCTTGGTTGGATGCATCGCAATACACTACGAAATCTTCTATCCCTTCTGGAAGGGATAATATCGGTGCGTGTGACAACCCGATATTTCAGGTCAATTTAATGTTCAAAAAGTCAAATAATATTAAACTATTTTTGATGTAATAAAATGGCGTCAAAAATGAAGTGTTCTAAAGTCTCATTTGGGTTGCATAAAATGTTAGATATATTGTCAAGGTTTCCAAATATATAAAGAACACCCAAATCCGAGTTATAACGAAGAAGTTATGACCAATCGAAAATCCGCGACACAACCGGTAAAACACTGTTAAGCGTAAAAAGTGAAACTTCAATAAAATACTTTTTAGCCTTAGGTATCTAAACGAAAGTCGTAAATTATGTTAAACAATGAGCATACATAAAAAGAACGCCCAAATCTGACTTCGTATTAGGAAGTTATGATTTTTCTAAAGTTTCAGAACAACAGTAGACAGCTAAAAACTCGAAATAAAGATCGAGCGATTTTTAGCCGACGCAACCTAAACGAGAATTGAAGGTCTCGACAATAGTAGTACAACAGTAAAAAGACAGACAAAAAGGGACATTCGATTAAGAAGTTATGGATTTTTAACGGAATTATCCTGTCCCGGCCTATTTAAAATATAATATTAAAAATTAAATTCAAAATTAGCCGACAGAGTCTAAATGAAAGTTGTAAAGTATATTCTCACCTACGCGTGGATATAAAGAACGTCAAAATCGGAGCTCATATGCGAGAGATATGAATTTCTGAAGTTCAAGGCACGCACACCAACCTTATCCGAAACTCACGACGTGAGCAAGAGACTCACGACGTGAGTCAATGACTGATGTGTGCCAGAACAAGACCACCAGGCGACGCGTCTACAGACCAGACTCACGACGTGAACTATCCCATTTTCACGACGTGAATCCCGAGAATTCACCCTATAAATAGCATGCGAGACTTCCGACTTTCCTTGCTCATTTCACTCTTCTCCCTCACTTCTACTCCACGTTTAGCACCCCGAGACGACCCCGACACCCCGGTTACATATCCAAGCCCCGACGAAGGTCCGAAGCGCCGAGAATCCCGAGAAAACTTACCACTTCCCGGTCGAAGTGCTGCCCGAGAAAAACTCGTTTTCTTCAAATCACCACACTTTCCAGGTGAGTTCATACCCCTACGTTTTTCCGAGTTTTTCATGTTTTTAGGGGGGAATACAAGCAAAAGCACAAGTAATCTTGGGCTTAAAGTATATTATGAATCATGAAGTAAAAGATATCATTTTATCAAAGGATTCATGTTAATTACAAAAAGGGTTTTCAGCATTATTACTTGTAAATTTGTTAGTCTAAGTTGGAGACACGTCCTTAGTAACACTCACCACCGAAACAGAGTGTAAGACTAACACATATGACCAGAATCTCTTGTAGGGAGAGCGTGACTGTTGTGTATAGATCTATACGGGACTGACTATCCCACACCTCGCTGCTAGCTACAATGGGACCGGCAGGTCTACGGGTGAAAAAGTCATAAAGGATACTGGCCCCGATACGTGCCATATCAAGTTAATGTATGGTTATAAAACTCACAACGTAGATAACAGCTATTTACTTACGTAATAATGGATCGAGTAAACTAACCTCAGAGTAATAACCAATTGATTACTAGAGGATATTTATAATACCTTCAGGATTTAGTTCACCATATTTTTTATTAGTGTAATGAGGCTAATATATCTCATTGGGCGTAACCAGGGTTTTTCAAAGAAAACTACGTTTAATGATATAAGTATGGTAAATATTTGTATACTTCATTTTAGAACGGATAACCAACAACCGACTTTTAGGGAAAATATAGGATTTTCCCAGGATAACACGGTATTTTCATAAACGGATGGTTTAACATTGAACTAATGGATATTCATATTCATTCCATGACTCCGTGGATTGTACGTTTCTGTATGAATCTGGAAGTCATGGAAGGAGTGGGTTTCAAACATGCTTTTATTAAGAAAATATGGGATTTTCTTGAGGAACACTTTTCAAAATGATCAAAGAACATTTTCCACCAAAACTAAATGCTTATGAACTCACCAGCTTTATACTGATACTCTTTCAAAACTGCTTGTATTCTCAGGGATTCAGTAATACTGGTAAATCTTCAGCTTTTGGAGAAGAGACGCTAAGACGTCAATCTTAAAACTTATTGAATAATCATATTGTAATTCTTTTGGAACATGTATTGTAAGCAACAATGTAACTTTTAAATTATATATATGATGGTTGTGTGTACTTTCTTTACAAATATTCAACTGTTATGATACTACGTGAAGTCACCCGCCCCCGAATGTTTCCGCCATTCTGGTTTGGGGGTGTGACAGATTGGTATCAGAGCATTGTTTATAGTGAACTAAGTATATCGAACCACATAAGATATACAAACTATAAATGCAAAGGCACTAAAACCCTCTGACAAAACATTTTCACAAACTATACTTTTAAGAAAATAAAATGCTAGTTTTATAAAAGTATAAGTACATGCATACA
This sequence comes from Lactuca virosa, assembly GCF_052849685.1. NCBI lineage: Eukaryota > Viridiplantae > Streptophyta > Magnoliopsida > Asterales > Asteraceae > Lactuca > Lactuca virosa. The sequence continues at coordinate 250,413,505 of NC_136434.1, forward strand.
TCGGTCTAGTATCATAGCCAAAATTTTACAAAAGTATTAAAACAAGTTGAGACGCTACGATTAGGCCTCGGGGTATGTAATCAGATCGAGAATAAATATAGTCTGATCAACTATATTTATCTGAGATATGACCAACGTATGTCGGGGAATGGTCGTAGTGAGCAACAAGTCAAAAACGTACCAAAGAAAACACTAGAATCAAACTTACAAATTTAAAATACTATAGGAGTATTTTATGGTATCATAAGAACTGAAATAAACGTGTGAACCTCGATATTTTGTTAGATCTAGAAATCGTCAAATAAATAAAATCTTACCCATAAAAACTAAAAACCTCTATTGGCAGGTCTATGATTCCGGAGTGTATACTTCCAAGGTTTTATATAATTGAGATTTTATTGACTTAGAATTTGTGATCTATGCTTCACTACCTGTTCCTTGTTTGGTTGTGGTTTTGGAGTAGTATCACTTATTCGAAGGTCTATTTAATCTTAAATTATATACAACTTATATACATTGCGCGGTTATAGGAGGACCCAGTAAGGATCGCCCCATAATGTTACCCTTAATCTCATAGATTCGTTAGACACTTCCATTCTCGCACGACAAACCCAGATAGGTGTAACCACTCCATCATAGTAGTCAGTAGAGGAGACAAGGAGAAACAAGGAGAGATTTCCAAGAAGTGATCAGCCAGAGAAACTAAAACATCCTACGCGTCACACTAATGAATAATTACTGTTACTAATTATATTAGATAATTCTTATATCCCTATTCTCGCTTAGATAACAATGGTTGGATTCCACTCTCCCGGAGATCCGTACTTCCCTAATCAAGGGAATGTTGGTTGGCTCAGTGCCGAACCAGAAGATGAGCCTGTAATTCCCCTAGACGATGATTTTGCTGAAGACATTCTCGAAGACAACGATTCCAGATCGAAAGCTTACAATCCACCTCTAGTTACTCAGAACCCAAACCCTCATCCGAACTTTCAAGACCCCACGCCTCTGTGGGCCATAAACCTAGACAGGTGGAGTCATGAACAAGGTCAAAATTCCCCCTACCAAGGAGACCGAAGCTTCTACAATCTAGAAGCTGGAGTTTCAGCAGATAGAGAACTTCTTGTGTTGGTTCGTCGCGTTTCTCGCAACACGGAACAGGAAGAGCTATCATCGACCGAGTGGTGCATATTGAGGCTACCACTGGTGTCGACGCTGTTCGTCTTTGCAACCTGGAAGACAATCATAACGCAACAAGGGATAGTACCAACTTCTTGCAGGAAGAACTGGCGGCTTCGCAAGCCGAAGTGCAACGATTACGAGAACATCATGATGTACAAGATAGGCGTATATTTGAAAGAGAACACCAGTTAGCCAAATCCAGGGCTAAATCTAGTAGGAAGTAGATCATACTCTACTCGCCCTCTGTTTACTCTCTTGGTTATAGTCTAAGTCTTCGGAGATGTCTTAGAGTTATTTTTCATGCTTTTTCAGTTCGACCGCGAAAATCCATTTTCGGTAGGTCATTTTAATGTCGATGATTTTCCCAGAATTGTGGTGTATTGTAGACCTGTTTAAGGTCAAGTCTTCCAAACTCTATGTACTTAATACACCTATACAATCGACATTTACTTCTTACATTTTGAAAAATAACCACTCAATTTCACATTATTTTGTTACAAGTCGTACTTATATTGAACTTCTAATTCCAATTCCTTACAAGATCCCTATCGAACTAAGTGTTTTGGTTATGAGATATCAAATTCATGTTCATTCTTGATGTCTTACAATCGTTTCATCTTTTAATCTTTATAGTAAAAGATGTCTACGCGTAAAAACCCGAACCAACTTAAAATGTTAACGTCAATGCTCTGTCTTAATAACTTAAATACTTTTACAGTACTATAGAAACGTAGCAGAGATGTAGGTCGAATCATAGAGAACAATATAACAAAACGAAAAACTTGCATTCGCATGAACTCCCGGGATTCGAACTCTTCATTATGAAGTAATGGAGATCGGTGTAAGAATCGGAAGTAAGACGACACAGAAAATCCATATACCTACGAAGGAGAAGGACACCCTATAAATATCAGGAGAGAACAAATCATTATCACCCAGAATAAAACGGAGAACGGAGGAGGACCACGCGTGTTATACGCGAAGTGTTTGAGTGCCTTTTTGTCACAATAATAACTAATAAATAATGCAACCTAGTGAGTTAATGAACATTACTCACATTAGGTTTCGAACTTATCGTCTTTTCCTGCATTGGCTAATAACAATAATTCGAATCACGAAACCTCAATCAAGAGTTATTACTTCTCAAATTCATAAGTCGATTTATTTTAGACTCTATTATGAATTACTTTAAAATCTTTTCGAAAACTGAATCGTAGTATCCACCAACCAAAGATAACTTCGTTCGGATGACACTCGTCTGGTAACCATTCTAGAAACTTCATTCTACTCTTTTACTAGGACTGCATCATAGGGATGTAGGTCGAAACTTTGAGATCAGTATAGCGAAACGAAAATTTTATATTAATATAAATGATTGGAATATATCTAAAAGCCAACCATAATCGCTCACGAGCTTATTTTCTCATCTTGTAACAGAATCATGCCTACGAAGAAACGTAACCAACCCGCCGATAAAACACCAATCCTTCAGATAGATGCGGCTACGTTTCAAGCTGCAGTCACCTCAGCCGTAGCAGCTGTCATGGCTCACCTTAATGCTAACAACACAAATGTTAGTAGAAATGCGATCGGCAATCCCGATCGTGGTGATAATCAATTTCAGCAACAAGTGCCTACTTGTAAAGACACTCCGAGCCTCAAACCTAATATTCTTAAACGAAAGTTCGAGAACAAGAAAGGGAGTTGTTCAACTCAAGGACCTACAAAAGGGCAACAAGCTGGGGCAGTCAATACCCCCATCAGCCCTGCTATCCCAATACCGACCACACCGTACTTAGGAAATCTCCCACACTGCAGCAAGTGCAGCTACCATCATCATGGAGTCTGCCGAGTACTGCATTGCAATAGATGCAACATGAAGGGGCACACCGCCCGTTTCTGTAGGACTCCGGTCAAATTCATCACTTCAACTACCAACGTTGGAACAAGTCCAATATGTCATCTCTGTGGTGAGAAAGGACATTGCAAGAGGGACTGTCCAACAGAGAAGAACGACGGGGGAGCAGGAGGAATTTGACCCCAGAGAATGGGGAAACATAAAAGAACCCTGCTATAGTTTGGTACGCTTCCAAACCCCAATAATCTATTTATAATTATAATTACTCTCTCATTCGAACCAAAACACAACATTCATATAAAGCTGAGAACCCTATCAGGTAAGCTATGATGGCTTAGTGTATACATTAGGGTCATTTATAATTAAGATTTGTAGATTTAAGGTGAGTAATCCCGCCTTATTTCCTGTTCCTTGTTTGGTTGTGGATTTAGGACAGGGTTGCTCAGTCAACTGTCTTACCAATCTTAATTATACATGACTTGTGTACACCAAGCCATGATAGAGAGACCTAGTAGGAATCATTACGTGAAAGTTCATAGTTTCAAATTATCAGAACCCTCGTATTAGTAATATCCGCCAATTTTGAATTAAAAAGGGGATTCGTAGCAAAATAACAGAATAAAACTGAAGGCGCTGAAAACTTATGTACATAGAATTGTTCATTATCCTAGTAATCATCTCTTCCAGAATAACTTAATATTTACTTCGTTGAGAAGTTCCGACATCCTCATCCGACACGGTTTGGTTTAATCCTTACCATGCAATTTTTTTATGCCGTGTAAAAGAACTTTTTCCTTAATCAGTTGTCAGATGAAATTCTTCCAATCCATAACGCAAACCTTTATATCGTCTATCACTTCAAAACTTCAGAAGTACCCATGCGAGGGGTACCACACCTTCTATCCGGCTCAATAGATAGAAAACTTGAAATGGAAAGCACCAAAGAAGTCTCAGAAGTCAGTAACCACCCGTAGCATACCCAAGAGATCTCCGAGGAAGACCACTTGTACTACAGGTCAAGTTCAAGAATAGAGTATAAGAACTCATTAGGTTAATCTATCGCTGCTAGTTGTATATACAAGAGTGGCATATAGTGTAGTCTCAACAAGATTTAGGATGTGTGATTCCGCCCTACTTCCTGTTCCTTGTCTGGTTGTGGACTTGGGGCAGAGCCACCCAACCGAAGGTTTTGTCGATTTAAATTATATACAACTCGTATACACGAGGTGAGGATGGATGAGCCAAGGATGAGTCTTATCATGAACTTCAGAGCAAAAGCCCGCATGCTTAATATAACAACCGGAGATACCTGAGTGGGAGTGGTAGCGGTTTGCAATGGGCTTAAAAATCAAGTTACCAAGGCAACATGAGGACTTGATGCCATTTTGGGTGATCGTCGACAGGTTAACCAAATCCGCACGCTTCCTACCAACAAAGGAAACAGACAAGCTGGAGAAACTCACCAGAACATACATCAGGGAGATTGTACGATTGCATGGTGTACCAATATCCATTATCTCGGACATAGATAGTAGATTCACCTCGCGGTTCTGGAAGTCACTACAAAAAAAATCTCTAGGAACGAGACTAGACATGCGTACTGCCTACCACCCACAAACCGACGGACAGAGTGAGAGGACCATTCAAACCTTGGAAAAATATGCTAAGGGCTTGTGTGATCGATCTTGGTAAGGCATGGGATACCCATTTACCATTGATCGAGTTCTCGTACAACATTAGCTACCACACTAGCATCAAAGTTGCTCCATTCGAAGCCCTCTATGGCCGCAAGTGCAGATCACGTTTGTGATGGGCTGAAGTGGGTAACACGCAACTAGCTAGAGGTCAAGTACCTAACAGCACCCTCACATGCCCATAAATCATAAGAGAAACGACCGAGAAGATTGTCCAAATCCGGGAACAACTAAAAGCTTCAAGAGACGGACAAAAGAGTTATGTGGACAAAAGACGGAAGCCCTTGGAATTTCAGGTTGGAGACTGAGTACTATTCAAAGTCTCATCCTGGAAGGGATTAATACATTTTGGAAAACGTGGGAAACTAAATCCAAGGTATATCGGACCATTCGAGATCCTTTCTAGGATTGGCCCGGTAGCATACAAACTTCGATTACCACAGGAGCTCAATAACGTACACCCTACCTTTCATGTGTCAAACCTAAAGAAGTGCTTGTCCGATGAGACCCTCGTCATCCCTCTGGACGAAATTGAAATCAACGAGAGTCTCCACTTCGTAGAAGAACCAGTAGAAATCATGGATAGGGAAATTAAAAGAACAAAACAAAGTCGCATACCCATTGTGAAGGTCCGTTGGAATGCCAAGCGAGGACCTGAATACACCTGGGAGCGCGAGGATCAGATGAAACAAAAGTACCCACATCTTTTTCCTACTCCATAAACTCTGTCTTAGATTAAATTTCGGGACGAAATTCCCTCTAACGGGGGGATGATGTGACAACCCGATATTTCAAGTCAATTTAATGTTCAAAAAGTCAAATAATATTAAACTATTTTTGATGTAATAAAATGGCGTCAAAAATGAAGTGTTCTAAAGTCTCATTTGGGTTGCATAAAATGTTAGATATATTGTCAAGGTTTCCAAATATATAAAGAACACCCAAATCCGAGTTATAACGAAGAAGTTATGACCAATCGAAAATCCGCGACACAACCGGTAAAACACTGTTAAGCGTAAAAAGTGAAACTTCAATAAAATACTTTTTAGCCTTAGGTATCTAAACGAAAGTCATAAATTATGTTAAACCATGAGCATACATAAAAAGAACGCCCAAATCTGACTTCGTATGAGGAAGTTATGATTTTTCTAAAGTTTCAGAACAGCAGTAGACAGCTAAAAACTCGAAATAAAGATCGAGCGATTTTTAGCCGACGCAACCTAAACGAGAATTGAAGGTCTCGACAATAGTAGTACAACGGTAAAAAGACAGACAAAAACGGACATCGGATGAAGAAGTTATGGATTTTTAACGGAATTATCCTGTCCCGGCCTATTTAAAATATAATATTAAAAATTAAATTCAAAATTAGCCGACAGAGTCTAAATTAAAGTTGTAGAGTATATTCTTACCTACGCGTGGATATAAAGAACGTCGAAATCAGAGCTCATATGCGAGAGATATGAATTTCTGAAGTTCGAGGCACGCACACCAACCTTATCCGAAACTCACGACGTGAGTCTATGACTAATGTGTGCCAGAACTAGACCACCAGGTGTCGCGTCTACAGACCAGACTCACGACGTGAACTATCCCATGTTCACGACGTGAATCCCGAGAATTCACCCTATAAATAGCATGCGAGACTTCCGACTTTCCTTGCTAATTTCACTCTTCTCCCTCACTTCTACTCCACGTTTAGCACCCCGAGACGACCCCGACACCCCGGTTACATATCCAAGCCCCGACGAAGGTCCGAAGCACCGACAATCCCGAGAAAACTTACCACTTCCCCGGTCGAAGTGCTGCCCGAGAAAAACTCGTTTTCTTCAAATCACCACACTTTCCAGGTGAGTTCATACCCCTACGTTTTTCCGAGTTTTTCATGTTTTCAGGGGGGAATACAAGCAAAAGCACAAGTAATCTTGGGCTTAAAGTATATTATTTTGTTTAATATAATTATATTTTCAATATACTTTGAACATGGAAAATAGTTTTTACCAAATGGGTTAAGAAATCAACTCGCAAAAACGGTTTTCAAAACTAAGACAATGAACTTATGAATCATGAAGTAAAAGATATCATTTTATAAAAGGATTCATGTTAATTACAAAAAGGGTTTTCAGCATTATTACTTGTAAATTTGTTAGTCTAAGTTGGAGACACGTCGTTTGTAACACTCACCACCGAAACAGAGTGTAGGACTAACACATATGACCAGAATCTCTTGTAGGGAGAGCGTGACTGTTGTGTATAGATCTATACGGGACTGACTATCCTGCACCTCGCTGCTAGCTACAGTGGGATCGGCAGGTCTACGGGCGACAAAGTCATAAAGGATACTGGCCCCGATACGTTCCATATCAAGTTAATGTATGGTTATAAAACTCACAACGTAGATAACAGTTATTTACTTACGTAATAATGGATCGAGTAAACTAACCTCAGAGTAATAACCAATTGATTACTAGAGGATATTGATAATACCTTCAGGATTTAGTTCACCATATTTTTTATTAGTGTAATGAGGCTAATATATCTCATTGGGCGTAACCAGGGTTTTTCAAAGAAAACTACGTTTAATGATATAAGTATGGTAAATATTTGTATACTTCATTTTAGAACGGATAACCAACAACCGACTTTTAGGGAAAATATAGGATTTTCCCAGGATAACACGGTATTTTCATAAACGGATGGTTTAACATTGAACTAATGGATATTCATATTCATTCCATGACTCCTTAGATTGTACGTTTCTGTATGAATCTGGAAGTCATGGAAGGAATGGGTTTCAAACATGCTTTTATTAAGAAAATATGGGATTTTCTTGAGGAACACTTTTCAAAAGGATCAAAGAACATTTTCCACCAAAACTAAATGCTTATGAACTCACCAGCTTTATGCTGATACTCTTTCAAAACTGCTTGTATTCTCAGGGATTCAGTAATACTGGTAAATCTTCAGCTTTTGGAGAAGAGACGCTAAGACGTCAATCTTAAAACTTATTGAATCATCATATTGTAATTCTTTTGGAACATGTATTGTAAGCAACAATGTAACTTTTAAATTATATATATGATGGTTGTGTGTACTTTCTTTACAAATATTCAACTGTTATGATACTACGTGAAGTCACCCGCCCCCGAATGTTTCCGCCATTCTCGTTTGGGGGTGTGACAGTGCGGTGCATAGGGCTTGCTTCGGTGTTGGGAACGCCTTCTCTTGTTTCTCTTCCCAGGAAAAGGTCACACCTTTCTGGGTCAATGTGGTAAGTGGTTTCGCAATTCTTTAAAAGTTCTGAATAAACCTGCGATAGTAGCCAGCGAGGCCTAGAAATTGACGAATTTTTGTAGGTGTCTTTGGAGCTGACCAGATCTCAATGGCCTTTATTTTGGAAGGGTCCACGTGAATTCCCTCTTCGCTAACCACGTGGCCCAAGAATTCGACTCTTCGAATCCAAAATTCGCATTTAGAGAACTTCGCATAAAGCTTCTCTTCTCGTAATGTTTCTAAGATCTGTCGTAGGTGTTGACTATGTTCCTCCTTATTGCGAGAATAGATGAGTATGTCGTCAATGAACACGATAATGAACTGATCTAAGTAAGGACGGCACACCCGGTTCATTAAGTCCATGAACACTGCGGGCGCATTGGTTAATCCGAAAGGCATCATTACAAACTCGTAGTGCCCATAACGAGTTCGGAATGCTGTTTTGGGAACATCTTCCTCTAAAACTCATAACTGGTGATACCCGGATCTCAGTTCAATCTTTGAAAAGTAGTTTGCTCGTTGAAGTTGGTCGAACAAGTCGTCTATACGCGGTAGAGGGTATCAGTTCTTAACGGTCAGTTTGTTTAGTTCTCGATAGTCGATGCACATACGGAACGATCCGTCTTTCTTCTTTACGAACAAGACAGGAGCTCCCCAAGGTGAGAAGCTTGGTCTAATAAATCCTTTGCTGAGTAGTTCGTTCAGTTGACCGGATAGCTCCTGCATATCAGCTGGTGCTAGTCGATAAGGTGATTTGGCTACTCGGGTAGCTCCTGAAACTATGTCGATTCTGAACTCGACTTGACGTTGTAGTGTTAATCCTGACATTTCTTCGGGAAAGATGTCGGGAAAGTCGCATACTTCTGGGATGTTCTTTATATCTTTCACCTCTTGGCTCATATCAACCACATGAGCAAGGAACGCATGATATTCCTTTCGTAAGTACTTTTGGGCTTGTATACTTGAGATGATTCGAAGATTCGTGTCTGGTTTGTCGCCATAGATAACTAGGGTTTCGTTAGACGGTAGGTTAAGACGAACGGCTTTCTCAAAACACATGATATCAACACGATGAAGACTCAACCAATCCATGCCAATAATGACGTCGAAACTTTTAATTGAGACAGGCATGAGGTCTATTTGAAATGAATGGTTATCTAGAGAGAGAGGGCATCCTAGGTATATATCGTTAGTGCGCTCAGTCTTCCCGTTAGCCATTTCTACGGTGAACATTTCTTTTAGTGCTCATGGTTGTTGTTTAGGTAAGTGTGCAAATTTTTGGTTCACAAAACTCCTCTCCGCTCCGCTATCAAATAGTATGCATGCATAAGATTTATTGAGGAGAAACGTACCAGTGACCACTATAGGGTCTGCCACCACTTCCTCATGGCCTATCGCCAAAACTCTTCCCACTCTGCCATCATTCCCTACTTTCAGGCAGTTCCTCTTGAAGCGACCAACATCACCGCACCCGTAGCATGCATGGCCTACCCCCACACCAGGGACCTGGGTGATTGGTCTTGCTGGAGCCTTACAGAAATGGGCAGTATGCCCTTTCCTGTTGCAGTTTGCACACAACATCTCCCGACAGGGTCCGACGTGGTGGAAGTTGCACTTGTTGCACTTTGGCAAACTCCCAGCGTACTGTTTTGCCGGCGCAATAGCAGCAGCTGCTGTTGTGGCATGAACAGACACGACCTGCTGCTTCTTGGCAGAGTTCTGTGCCACGTTGTTCTTCTTCTTGTCCCAAAACTTCCGCTTGTTGTCGGCTGTTTTGGCCGGTTCTGGGACAGCATGGGTTGCTGTTGGTGTGCGGACTCCATGCTCAATGATTTGTTGTGCCAATCGTTTGGCACTGTCGAAGGTAGTGGGGTTTGAAGCTAACACATTCCCCTGAAATGGAGGTAACAGCCCCAAAATGTACCTCTCAATCTTCTTTCCCACAGTGGGGACCATTCTCGGACATAGAGCCACCAGATCACTGAACCTGGCAGTGTAGGCTACTATGTCGGAGCCTTTCATGGTTAGGCTCTAGAGTTCCTATTCAAGTTTCTGAACTTCGCCCCTCGGGCAGTACTCCTTTATCATGAGGTCCTTCAGTGCTTCCCAACCCATCGCATTAGCCACTATGAGAGTAAGTGACTTGACATGGCTATTCCACTATGTGAGGGCTCTGTCCGAGAAGGTGAAGGCAGCAAATTTTACTTTGCTTCCTTCTGGGCAGGAGCATATCTCGAAGATCGACTCCGTTTTCTCTATCCATTGTGATATCCACTACCATTAAAGGCTCTGGGTTTACAGTTGGTGAAGTCTTTGTATGAACACTCCCTAGAGCGCCCGTGGCCATTACCTTGGGTAGAATTAATAGTCGTTCCACCTGTAACATCTTGTCTCTGATTGTCCGTGGTTAGGGTTCGTGGGCCACGAGTCGGGAATGAGGAGGTCTCGGGTTGAGGCAAGTTGCTAGAAGCGTAGGACATCTCGTTACCTTTCCATAGGTATGCGGATCTTTGGAATCAGAGTTACATCAAAGGAGCTATGGAAGTTTGGGGATTTGGCAATATGAGCCCCTAAGTTGAGAAATGTAGCAGCGGAGTACGCTGGGCGTACGTATGTGTACGCTTAGCGTACGTGTGAGCGTGATCCTTAAGCAAGAGCCACCTAGTACGTCGGGCGTACCAGAGGGTACGCTGGGCGTACTAGGCACAAAGTGGAAACCCTAATATTTTGAGTGGCCCTATATAAAGAATGAGATGGCCTCATTCCTGGCCACCCCTCTCAGAGAATAAACCTTCCAAAACCCTAAATCTTCATCCATAAGAGATTGTGAGTGCATGAGAGCCCTTGAGGGTGACTTTGTGAGTCCTTGGAGTGAAGAAGGAGCATTGAAGGGAAAGGAGTTGGAGTTCAAACTTTGGATCTGAGATTTTATGGGGATGGAGCATCGATTGAAGGTATAAAGTTCAGAGCTTTCATAATCCTTTTTGATTTATGCTTAGTATGGTCCATTTTAGGGTTTTTGGTCCCAAAGCTTGAAGCTTTGTGAGTTGTTAAACTCCAGAGCCCATTATCCGTCCTTTTCAGTGTTTGTGATGGAGTAGTTTCATAAAAATGAGATCTTGGAGGTTAAAATCAAGTCATGCATGAGTGGAGAGCTTAATGAGTAAAGAGAATGAGTATTTTGTGTGTTTGTGATCACATCAGCCATGCAAAGGCTTAAAGTCCCTGACTTTATGGAGTAAGGACTGTTAGGGATTCTAGATCCAAGAGATGAGTTAAGGTCTTAACGGGTTAAGACCAGGAAAGCAGAGCAAGCAAAACTGAGCGTACGCCCGGTGTAACTTCAGTACGCCCCGCGTACTGGGTTGAGGTCCCCGATCAGATTCATGCATGCTTGAGTACGCTAAGCGTACCAAAGGAGGTACGCCCCGCTGTTGAATCATAAAAGTGACCCTCTTGAACTCAGCTACCGCAACCATCTTTCTACCGCAACCGCTTCAGCACCCGGAGTCAATCTTGTTCATCAGCAACCGCATCAGCAACCGGAGTCAGCTACCGCAGTCAACTTAGCTAGATTACTTTATTTGTCTTTTATGTAATACACTCTATTATCCAGTATGCCTTGCAAGGCTGCTTATAGAGTTGTAATCTAGTGTAGTTTCTAAGTCTCTATAAATAGAGACTTACTCTCTTTGTATTAAATATATAAAAAAAGGGAACCGATAACTTATGAATTCTATCTGAATACACATTCTGAAGTTATCTCTCTATCTTTCTTCACTCATCTCTTCTTACTTAAATCTTATCATAATTCTGCTGATCATAATCCCTCTTCGGGGCAAGTCTTTAAGACTTAATCACTAAGCTTGATCTTCCTTATTAACTTGGAGTGAATGCATTCCTTATTATGAATCAGCTTAAGTGTCTTCTTGATATAACAATTGCTGTCATTTCCATTCCTTTACATTTCCACAACTAACTCTCTAACTATCTAACTATATTATTGTTGAGCTTTTAGATCCGTTGAGATTAACTATTCCGCATTATACTTGTTCTAACTTTTGTTCAAGTGTGTCTCCAAGTTTTTCTCTCAACAATTGGTATCAGAGCCAAAGTGGTTGCTTTTTGAAAACGGAACTCTGAGTTTTCAAAGAGCCTTCTATACCACTAAAGCTCATTTCTTCAAAACGAAATAAAAAAAAACAATTTCAAATGGCACAATCATGATCTCTGAATGTTTCCAACAGTGTCGGTGGTTCTAACCGAGCCCCAATACTAGTCGCAAATGAATATCATCACTGGTCACAAAGAATGGAAAGGTACTTGAGAAGACTGGGTAGAGATGTATGGCGATCCGTAGAAGAAGGACCACATGTTCCAGTCCTTACACTAGTCCAAACTGACGGCGCTGCAACCAGGCTAGGAGGAGGTCAACCAGCCATGAGCTGTCCCACCAAGGATGATCTCGATAGAATGGAAAATGATGTTGTTGCTTTTTATAAAATCTCCTGCGGAGTTGCTCCTGACAACTTCGATATTATCATAAATTGCAAATCAGCGAAAGAGATCTGGGATGTTCTCAAAAACCTGTACGAAGGCTCAGAACAAGCACAAGATAAGAAGCTTACTACCTCACTCAACGAGTTCAACAACTTCAAAGCTCATACTGGAGAAAGTTTGGAAGACTCCTTCAAAAGGTTCAACCTGATAGTCACCAAGTTATCCAATGCGGGCACCATCCGCAGTAACCATGAAATCAATCTTCAGTTTCTTAATGGTTTGGGCAGACATTGGACTACGGCCAAGATGATAGTCCAAGGCGATAGAAAGATTCACTCCCTGTGACTTTACAAGCTCTATGGAGAGCTGCAAGCTCAAGAATCCACCGTACTCAAAGACTGTGCTGACTTCGGAGGACCACTTGCTCTCATAGCACAAGCTCCACCGCAGTCACCTTACCCTTCCTCGTATGACACTCTACCGCAGTCATACGAAGCGGATTCTGAATATGATGATGAAGATTTTCAGAAGGCTATTGCTCTGGTTAGCCAACAGTTCAACCGTCTACCACCTCCTTCCTTCCGCAACAAACCTCCATTCAACCGTAACTTCGGTTCTCAGAATAACCACTCTCGATTTCCCAAAAGTTCTCATCCACCACCGCAATCTCAGAATATTCAACCAAAGGAGGTACCGCAGTCTCCTCAAATCATTGACTCTGGTACTCCTTCAGAAGACAAGACTCATGTTGTAATTTGTCACAAATGCAACAAAGAGAATCAGCTTGCACGACATTGTAAGGCCAATGTAGTAAAAGACAGAGCATTCTACCTTAGAATGGCTCAAGAGTTGGAAGACAAAGAAAAAGCTGAAAAGGCAAGGGCATACGTGGCCCATGTCAAAAGAGACCATCAAGTCTGGTCATCCGGAGACGAAGATGAGGCCATCAGCAGTGTCAAAGGAAAAGGGAAAATCTGCATGCTGGCCACCGCGGATGATGATGGGTCTATAATGTTGAACAAGAACTACTGCTACATGGCAAAGGATGGAACACTAAGCATCGTCGAACAGGTAAAACTCATGATCCAAACTCTAAACTATAGCATGCATGACTATCAGCCTTACATAGATGATCTTAATGACACTTGTGCTGCCGTCCTTACATACTATAATAAAGCCTTAGATGAGAAGAACATTGCGTCCCAAGAGATGTTCCACGTGAGAGGACGACTGGATAACAAAAGACTTAAGATGGCTATGTTAGAGAAGGACCTAGAGTTAGAAAAGGATGCAAGAATGTTAAGTGAAACCCAATTAGAGATAGCTTAGAACCAGAGAGATTTAGCTCAGAGAGAAATTGTACGCTTAAATCTCTTAATTGAAAATTTGTTTAATGAAAGTGAAGCTATTGAAAATTTGGTAAACAATGGAACCGTGGACAATACATACAATTGGGGTTGGTCAAATGGATATCCTTGTTGGGTTTTGAGCATTCTAACACTTCCTAAGTGTACATGCAACCCTATTAAACCTTGGATCTATGTTTGTCTAAGATACATGCAAAATATTATTTTCCAAGGTTTATAACCTATCTAGCATGGCATGGGGTACTTTTATCCATAAAAGAACTAGATGAATTACATACCTTTTGTTGATTGTTGATTCCTTGGAGTTTGAGAGCCAATCACCAATAATGTGAATGCCTCAAATGGAAATCACAAATCACCACAAACTTGGAAAATGTATGAGAGAGTATACTAACTCTTGATTTTGGCCACCACACTTACACACACACTTAGTCTCTTTTTCATGCAACATAAGCTTGTTTATATAGTGTACATGGTTAGGGTGAAACCCTAATAACCCATGTCTTTTCCTCTTCCAAGGATCCATGGGTTAAAAGCTCCATGGATCATCCATGGACTTCCATATAAGCTTAGTCCATTAACAAATGAGCATTAGCCCACACCATATAAATACAATAGCCCATGATTTAATTAGTCTTCCTTTTAATCACTAAATCAATTCATAATTAATTCAAGATTAAAACTAATTAAATAACATGACTTTATATTAATATATTATAACTTATAATATATTAATAAATCGTAAGTATACAATTCTCATAAAATTATCCATAAACAGTTTGGGTGAAGTGCAACCCAAATGGACCATGATGGGTCGGGTCAAGTATATACCAAATAAGTTATGGACTTAGACACCTTATCCAACAGTCTCCCACTTGGATAAGTCTAATAACTGTATTTGCGTATGTTACTTCAGGAACCAACCAGCAATCGTAGCTCTCGAAAACTCTGTTGAACTATGAAGCGCCATTTTAGATAAGTGATCATATAATCCTCTGCTCTCATGATATCAGCCGGACAAATACATGGAACAATGTCTTACTTATTGTCCAGCAGTTTGTTTCCCGATTTCCGATTTGCTTGACAAAGAACTTAATCGAACACATCAATTTAGTTCTGACCGGGCCTGGTACATAGGTCAAAACAAAATCATCGAGGGGCCCAGATATCACTTCTAATCCTCCAAGGACTAGAAGGAACAGATAAACTTCGACTCATATACTTGTTTCTACTACTTGTTGAATTATACACAAAGGCACGTTTTATAACATCAAGTTACTGATGTGTTTACGTGCAATCAATGCACAACCAACTCATAGGTAACAACTCATATCTCTAGGTTTGAAGACTTATATGATATTACCGTCTCACGATCACTCGAGATAAATTCCATGAAGTGATGCAAGTGAGCGTGGGTTGAATCCAATACTCATAACTTATGACTACTCATGAGTGTTGTAGCCATGACCAACATCTTAGACATCTACAACCAACTCATGACAGTCTTGATTCATATCTACTTCCAACATATGACCGACTGTGGATGGTTTGAATAACTTAATCATTCGGAAAGAATAACCTAGTTATTATGGAAGTCAAAACATGCAAAGTGAAACACAATAATAATCGAATCCAATATGGTCTCAGAACCCTTTTGAATATAAATAAAACCACCTTTTATTTATCACCATATTGATTACACATTATTCATTGTATAATGTTTCAAATAATCAACTTAATACTTGAACAAAAACAACAGTCGTCCCATGCTCCTAGCATGTACACTTTGTTTTTCTAAACAATAGTTATGCCATACTCCAAGTATGCACACTATGTTTGTCTATGATATTTACTTTGTGAATAGATCAATTGAACATGATTCCAATGATGCTCATTTCACAATCTCAAATCCTTATTGTAAATGTAAGAATTCCTAATTCCTACCATTTACCAAAAAACTGTTAGATTTTAAACTTATATGCACTGATCCTCTCGTAATGGTTATGCACAAGGTCACCAAAACCTTGTCATCAGTCATTACAGAGGATTCCAAAGGAGATCAACTCTATGGAAACGAACTCTCATATTCAAAGTATATTGCTTTGAACATCCTTCTTGCATAAAAGTTTCTAACTTTCTCATAGATTCTTAATATCCAACTCCCAATATGGAAAATTTCCATATTCCTATTTTGATTATCATATCTGAACAAGAGCTACCTCTTTTCAGAATATATCCATATGGTCCTTCCAAAATTTAACACTATACTTCCAACTGTCCCTGAGCAACCAATCTTTGGAGAACCTTAGATTGTCCTCGACAATTGCTTAATCACTTTAGTCATATCCAATTCTAGACTTTTCCCTTCTTAATGCCCTAAGCATTTGGAAAATTTAGAAAGGATAAATATTATAGCACATGTGACCGATCCTATATCCGAAGCATATGGGACAGGATTCATGATGTCTCACATAAAGACCTGATACTAGATCAGTCTTTTGCTACAATATTTTTTATTTGCCATGTTTTCAAAAATCGACTATGAAGAGGGATGCCGTAATCATAATCGAATTTGAGAGAACGCAATATATATAGAATTTCCTTATGTTGAACCATTCCAACATAAAATTCATATATATATCCTTGACTAAAGATGATTAAAAACTCAATCTAAGCTTTTAGAATTGAAATGAAGTATAATTTCCTCTCCCTTAATTATAGCAAAACAACTTTTTCAACCCCTACAACATTACGAATTGAAACTTTTGTTTTTCTATAATTAACATTGCTAACTTGCAACACTAAACATAATAATCATGCTCCCACTAACATGATGATTATCAGCATAACACTTATGCTCCCACTAGCTCTGACATATTTCCAGAAATCAGCTGGACTTCTGAAATTTAGATTCGTACACCCTTTCTTAGATAACTCACATGTGTGTCTAAAAATTTCCAGAACTATGAAAAGGGATGCCGTAATCATAGTCTTAATTGTTTAGACCTTTGCCATTTCTCACAAGTCCATGTTAGTGTGCCGGTTAACCACACACGCTCCACTAACGACTTTGAGAATGCAAACATCACAATTGCTATCTACTTAAAATCTTCTTAGTGAAAGCATTTCCTCACCATCATTTTCATGAATCGGAGAGAAACCTTATGACACTTAGATTTTATGGTGTATGAGTTCCTATCCATGTGAATTTGTCAAAACCATAATCACAAGACTAGGTTAGTAACAAATTCAGCCTTACATGGATTAAACTTGTTCAATCTTAATTTCTTGTCATCTGGTAGCACAAGGCCCACCAATGCTTCCAAGCTGTTATGCACACAGTTTAGAACTAACAGAACTCATATGCATAGTCAACTTAATAGGAACAGACACAGAAACAAGAATTATGTCAACTTAATAGGTTTCAAACCTTAAGTCATGTGCTAGTGATAAAACTCAGGTTTTACTCTTGATTAAATCTTGAAATCCTTTCAGGATCTGTAAGACTCCCACTGTCCTCTTGACATATAAGTTTCCCTAGTCAAGAACCATTCCTTGACAAAACAAATATTCAAGGGATAGTGCGGACTCTTATCAAGATAAACACTTCACACAATTGGTCTTAGTTGGCCTTTGTCTTATCCAAGACATCACAACTTACCAATTTCAAATGTACAGGAGTAGAAAACATTTTACACTACATTTGATAAGTGTTTTAAACCTTACTTTATGTCACTCAATGTTACAATCTTGGGGTATGACTCTAAGAGTTGTTTTTGGAACGAAGTATGATCCATCTTCTTGATTTTAACCATTCCAACAATTCACGACCCCTCATCTTAGTCATAACAATGCACTAAGATGTCCTTAGAGTATGAATTTGTGATATGGTTTCATAATCATTAAGATGATCATAAAACATGATACTAAAGTACTCTCCCATCTTTTCAGATTTGAGAAACTTTTTATCTCTCTGCCAAATTTGATTCTTCTCATCCGTTCTGCCATACATTGAAACTTTTCCAATGTTACAGAATTATACTTAACCTTATAAGTATAACCATATTTACTAATCTCTAGTAAATCATGACGAATTGATCTTTGTGGTGGACTTTGACCAACACACACCCAGTGTACCTAATTCCTTAGTCCTTCAATTGACTCACATATGCATGTGATCAATGAATTAGTCTCAATTTTTACAAAGATGAAAATTCTCATCCATCATACAATACAACTTGTATGATTCCAAGTTTCTGTCTAACTGAAGCTTGGGTGATGAGAACCTTTCCTCATTTGGTAAATTCAGACACTACCACATATGAGAGAATCAAACTCATATTTCCAATATTGCTAGAAACATACAAACATCAATTTTCCATAAATGCCATTGTAAGGGGATATAATATAAAATAAACTAAACAAAACTTTTATTTCTTTATTAAAATGCGGAAAAATATTCAATGCATCTTCAAATGAAAACTATGATATTACATATTTCCTAGCAATTTATCATAACTTTTAAGTAGTAGCTCAAAAATCCGAACCTCGAACCATGCGATAGAAATCCATCTTCGTGATCAGATTCAGCACACTCTTATTTTAACCTTCCTTTTGCTCGATCCTGCTAAACATCAAGATGCAACCTAGTCACATCATGTAATAAGAATCAACAATTAGGAATTTTAACAAAGTTAGATAGTGGACTTACCTGAAGCCGAGTCAAACATTTTGTCTCTACTTGCTTTCAAACATTTCAGGTATTCAGGGCAGCTTCGCTTCCAATGTCCCTTCTCATGACAATAAAAACATATAGACTCTTTGGGAATGGTACACGAGACAATCACAGACTTAGCCTTTCCCTTTACCTTTTGGTCAACCGGGTTGACCAAGGCCGATCCCCTTCCATTGGGACGAGAAAGCTTTTCTGGACTTCCAATGTTACCATTGTCCATGTCCATGGAAGTTTGAGAATTAGACCTTCCATAAATATTTGCTTGACCATTGCGCCAAATCATTGCTGATTCAACAGCAACAAGCAAATAAGAAAGATCTATTAGGGTTATGTCAGGATCTGTCATATGGTAGTCTTTAATAAACTCACCATACGACTCAGGAAGTGACTGAAGAACCCAGTCAACAGCGAACTTCCTTGAAATAACAGCACCCAACATTCTCAACCTGTCAATGTGTGACTTCATTCCTAAGACATGAGTGCACACAGGTCTTCCATCTTTATGTTTCGTTTCTAGTAGAGCTTGAGTGATCTTGAACCTTTCAAGTCTTCGGGCTTGTGGGTCAGGGAGAATAAATGGAGGAGGTGGGGGGAGTGAAGCATGATGTTGAGGGACATCATCTTCAAGAGGAAAGCTTGTTTCAAGCGATTTGGGAAGATCATAGTTGTCTGAACCAGACATCTACAATGGGAGAAAATCAAGTTAGTTGATTCAAGTCCTTAATATAACACCCAATATGAAATATTAAGGCTAGGACCCAACACAATATTTTATAACTTGGAAGAGGGATGTCGTAATCCAAGCTATAAAATATTTGAAGGTAGGTGAATGACGATTCACCAATTTCCACCATGAAAAACGAAATAATTTATTAGGTTTTAATTGGATTTGAAACTCCTAGATCTTTTGAGATTCATTGAACTTTTCAATGGCATGTTTCAATCTCGATTGTGCCCTTCAGGTTTTGTGACTGGGATGCCGAGGATCACAAAACAAGGTGTGAATAACCATGCAAACTCACTTGGTACCCTTAATATTATCACCTAATCGATGTGCCGGTTAACCACACACGCTCTACCGATCTATGATAAACATTAAGTCACCCTTCGTGATCCTTACTAGTCCAAGTTAGTGTGCCGGTTAACCACACACGCTCCACCAACGACTTGGTAAGGTACAAAGTGTGAATTTCATGGGTTAGCACCATATTCACATTTTCCTAAAGTAACTAAGATTGGGAATTTATAAAAGGTTTAGTTACTTTATAATATTCATTATACTTTTAATGAGAATTTATAAGTCCTTGTCCTACCCGTTCGGCTAACGACCCTCCACCGATCAAGGAAGCGGTGGGTGAGAATGGACACCCATTAAGTTGCCATTTTATAGGCAACAACCTTATACCCCCCTTATAGACCGGCTTCGTGAATGAGGCCTACTAACGGTAAAACGACTTGATCTTATACATATATATAATTATTAACCATTAATGTTATAAATAGTATAAGGGTTGAATTTTAACTTTTAAAACTCTAAGGGTTTGGAATTAAAGTTTATTAAAGTGTGTGAAACTTTACCAATTCCAAAACTTGAGGGCAAGTTTTGTAACTATCCAAAACTTTTCATTTCATAACTTATGAATTAAAGGTTCATAAAAATGAAGACTCTTCATTTTATGTAACTTATGTGTTTTAAGTGTGTGTTTAAAAGAAGTGACCTTTGGATATCCATAACTTGAGGACAAATTATGGACTCCATTAAAACACATAAATGATCAAGAATTAATCCTAAACAATTCAGCAAATAATTCCTATCATCTTCTAAATTCATAAGAACATGAACATGATCATCAAAGTTTCAAGAATTATATGAACACATACAAAGCATGAAATTTTGATATAAGCTATTGTAAATGGATTAGAACTACCATTACACCAACTAAAACACGTTTTAAAACACCAAAACAGTTTAGGGTAATGTTTCTAGTCCATTTCCAGCAGCAAAAAGTCGAAAATCTGCATTCTGAGGCTCCTACTCGCCGAGTGCACGAACCTACTCGGCGAGTAGGATGAGTTTACACATGAACTCGGCGAGTCCCCCCATGGACTCGGCGAGTTCATCAGTCAGACAGCAAAAAATCGATTTTTTATCACTATTTTGCATCAAGTATCAAACAAACAAGCCTAGGCTCTGATACCACTGTTGGGTTTTGAGCATTCTAACACTTCCTAAGTGTACATGCAACCCTATTAAACCTTGGATCTATGTTTGTCTAAGATACATGCAAAATATTATTTTCCAAGGTTTATAACCTATCTAGCATGGCATGGGGTACTTTTATCCATAAAAGAACTAGATGAATTACATACCTTTTGTTGATTGTTGATTCCTTGGAGTTTGAGAGCCAAGCACCAATAATGTGAATGCCTCAAATGGAAATCACAAATCACCACAAACTTGGAAAATGTATGAGAGAGTATATTAACTCTTGATTTTGGCCACCACACTTACACACACACTTAGTCTCTTTTTCATGCAACATAAGCTTGTTTATATAGTGTACATGGTTAGGGTGAAACCCTAATAACCCATGTCTTTTCCTCTTCCAAGGATCCATGGGTTAAAAGCTCCATGGATCATCCATGGACTTCCATATAAGCTTAGCCCATTAACAAATGAGCATTAGCCCACACCATATAAATACAATAGCCCATGATTTAATTTGTCTTCCTTTTAATCACTAAATCAATTCATAATTAATTCAAGATTAAAACTAATTAAATAACATGACTTTATATTAATATATTATAACTTATAATATATTAATAAATCGTAAGTATACAATTCTCATAAAATTATCCATAAACAGTTTGGGTGAAGTGCAACCCAAATGGACCATGTCGGGTCGGGTCAAGTATATACCAAATAAGTTATGGACTTAGACACCTTATCCAACAATCCTACCTCAATGGATTCCTCACCCCGGTTCAACAAAGACAGACTGTATGTCCCTCCAGACCGAGAATTTTATTTCCTTGTCAATGACAAGACTTTTCCCGAAGATATTAAAACTCACTTCGGTAGAATGCACAACTTAAGCAATAATTGTGTCATTGAGGAAATTGTGCCGGAGGTTTCAGGTCACACATGTGATCAAATTCCTATCTATGGCACCATCTATCCAAATTCTCAAACTTCATCTGTAGTTGATGAAGAGATTGTTGTTGAGGGCCCCGAAGTCTCAAAAGACTTTCCATCTCTGTCCTCAGACCGCAGTGTCTCTCACTGTAGTCAAATGTACCACAAATGTCCCGCCAAAGTCCCATCTAAGACTTACTCAGCGGTAGTCAAGTCATCCCTACCGCAGTCATCAGTTCAAGGAACTGTAACTCTTCAGCCAATATTTCATGAACTACCTATAGAAAATTTTGAAGTAGGTCAATGTTCCCAAATTCCTGAATCCTCAAGTTCTGATGACTCAAGTCTGCGTTTTCAAAATCATTCTAAGAATTCCAGGAAACCGCAGTTGAACAACAATGACTGCGGTTCACCAAAATCTTTGGCAAAAAAGGCTTTTAAAGAAGAAATCAGATCTCGCGGTACTAATAGACAAACTTTTTCAAAAAACAAGAAGCAAGTCAGATTTCCTAAATCCAAAAGTCCTAAAAAATTTGTTTTCTCTCACTACATTTCAAAAAACTCTTCTGTCAAGAAAACAAACAAAAAGGAAAGTTCAGTTTCAAAAGTCATTCCTACTCCTTCTGACACAACCCAAAAGGGTGTTCAATCTTTTCGAAACTATGTTTTTCAGGTCTATTCTTCAAATGATCCTAAATGGAAAGGTATTTTACCCACTCCAACACCTCTAAAGTCACGTCAAAACTTCAAATGGAAGGGTACCTTACCAAATCCATCAAAAAGAATTCAGAAATCTACACGTGCTAAAACCTTTCATAAACAGACTTTTTCAAAACCCAAAAACACTCGTGTCAGGAATTACTCATCTCGGACCGGTAACAGATCCAAAACATCCTTAAAACCGCTGACCAATCACAGTGTTAGATCAAAGACAAAATCTTCTTTTGTAAATGTCCGTGTAGTTGTCAAAAGGTTTTATCTCATGTCAAATCGAGTCAGAGTCAGAAACCTCATATTTTTTCAAAAAATCACAACACTCCAAATCTACTCAAACACCCAGGACTAGGCTCAAAAGTTGATAAGAGACCTGTCCCTACAACCTCGGACCATGCATCACTCAGAAACACATCAATTGTCCCAGGCTCCAAACTTGTTTGGATGCCTAAACTAACCGTGTAATTCTCAGGCTTTGTGCAAGGAGGAACAAGAAGAAGAGTGGTTAGTTGACAGTGCCTGCTCCTTGCACATGACCGGAAGGTTAGAGTACCTTCGGGGTTTCAGGCCTATATGCAATGGTGGAAATGTCACATTTGGTAACAATGCAAACGGTGTCATCAGAGGTTACGGTGTTCTCACTACGGGGAACTTTTCCATTCAGAAGGTTGCTTATGTAGAAAGCCTTAAACACAATCTCATCAGTGTTGGCCAACTATGTAAAACAGGACATCGTGTTGAATTTGATGATCAGTTTTGCTACGTAATGACAAGTGATAGAAACACTTGCCTGATCAAATCTCGATCCGAAGGTACCATGTACCCTTTGGATGTTTCTCTAATCATTGGTAAACCGCAATTATGTTTCTTGTCCAAAGCTGTATCCGAAGTCAGCTGGCTATGGCACCGTAAGCTAGCTCATCTCTGTTGGATTAATGTCTAAGTCCATAACTATATTTGGTATGTACTTGACCCGACCCGGCATGGTCCATTTGGGTTGCACTTCACCGACACAATTTATATGGATAGTCTTTTGAGAATAGTATATTTATGATTTATATTAATATATTATAAGTTCTAATATATTAATATATAATCATATTATTTAATTAGTATTGATCAAGAATTAATTTATAATTAATTAAGTGATCAAAAGGAACTAATTAAATATGGACTCTTAGATATATATATATATGTGTAGTGGGCCAAGTTCATTTAGGTTGGGCTAAGTCTTCATGGATAGTCCATGGAGCTTTAACCCATGGATCCTAGGAAATGAAAGGTCATGAGTATTAGGGTTTAACCCTAATCCTCCACACTATATAAAGGGTCTTATGGTTCATGAAATTATGCTAGTGGCTAGTGTGGATACACTAAAGAGGGCAATAACCGATTTCATAGTGTGAGCCAAGTATCCATATTCTCTAAAGGTTTTCCAAGGTGTTTTGGTGATTTGTGATTCCACTTGAGGCTTCCACACTATTGGGGCTAAGCTCTTAAAGCTTGAAGACATCAAGCTACATCAAAAGGTATGTCATCTAACTAGAACTTTGTAGTATAGGTGCTTCATAATATGCTAGTTAGGATGAAACCTTGGAATATTTAATATTTGCATGTATAATAGAGAAAACATAGATCCAAGGTTTATAGGGTTGCATGTACACCATAGGAGTATTAGAATTCTCAAAACCCAACAGTGGTATCAGAGACATGGGTTGTTTTCTGTTATATTGATGCAAATGTTTTATTTTCAAAGTTCGAAAAAAAGGAAAAAAACATGGCGTTTGTCAAATTTTAAGATAATTACTTGTTTTTGTGAAAAACTAATTATTTGTAAAATTTGAATCATTTGCTATATGAGTTGAATTAGGTCAAATTTAGTAAAAGATAAAATGATATGATTATTTTATTAGTTTTAAAAGTTTGATCTAAAGAGTTTTTTGAAACCTCCATAAGTTATGGATATGAAAAGGTTTTTAAAAAAATTGATTCAAAGTTTTTTATGGAGTTACAAAACTTAGTCTTAATGTTTTAAAGAATTCCATAACTTGTTCTTAAGTTATGGAACATGAAAAGTTTCATCATAAAACAAGTATTTAACTCCATAAGTTATGGAATCCAAAAGTTTTCAAGAGTTACAAAACTTGCCCTCAAGTTTTGGAATTTGGAAAAAGTTTTTTTATGATAAAAAAAAAGAATTGAATTCTAAAACTCTTGGGTTCATAACTTAAACAATTAATTAAATGGTTTTAATTTTGAATTTAATAATTGGAATTATGATGTTTTTATTGAATAATTCAATTAACTCTTATGGACTTTATTAATAGATAATTAAAGTGTTTAATTAAAAGAGAATTAATAATTCCATAATGACATGGTTTAAATTTAATTAAATTAAGAGTATAGTTTAATTAATAGATTAAACCACCAAGTATTTTAAATGTCTAAAATACACCCTTATACTATTATAATATTAAAAGTTTAATATATTATATGTATAACAGCAAGTCGTCTTACCATTAGTAGGCCTCATTCACGAAGCCGGTCTATAAGGGGGGTATAAGGTTACTGCCTATAAAATGGCAGTTTAATGGGTGTCCACTCTCACCCACCGCTTCCTTGACTGGTGGAGGGTCGTTAGCCGAACAGGTAGGACAAGGACTATAATTCTCCCTTCATTAAAAGTATTAATGATAAATACTAAGTAACTAAATCTTTTATAAATTCCCAATCTTAGTTACTTAGGAAAATGTGAATAAGGTGCTAATCCATGAAATTACACTTTGCACTTTGTTTAAGCTGTTAGTGGAGCGTGTGCGGTTAACCGGCACACTAACCTGGACTTAACAAGGTAGTCAAAGGGTAACTTAATGTTTATCATAGTATCGTTGGAGCGTGTGTGGTTAACCGGCACATCGATTGAGGGGTAAATATTAAGGGTACCAAGTATATTTGCATGGTTACTTCACACCTTGTTTTGTGATCCTCGGCATCCCAGTCACAAAATCTGAAGGGCACACTCGAGATTGAAACATGCCATTGAAAAGTTCAATGAATCTCAAAAGAATCTAGGAGTTTCAAAACCAATTAAAACCTAATAATACATTTCGTTTATCTTGGTGGAAATTGGTGAATCGTCATTCACCTACCTTCAAATATTTTATAGCTTGGATTACGGCATCCCTCTTCCAAGTTATAAAATAGTTTGTTGGGTCCTACCTTTAATATATCATATTGGGTGTTATATTAAGGACTTAAATCAACTTTACGTGAATTTCTCCCATTGTTGATGTCTGGTTTAGACAACAATGATCTTCCCAAACCAATCTTTCCTAATGAATATGACTTCCCGAGTTTGGCTCATGGAAGTCATACTTCTCTTCCTCCACCTCCTCCAATTATTCTCCCTAACCCACAAGTTTAAGGTCACTCAAGCCCTAATGGCAAGCAAGGTCTATATGTGATCACATCTTAGAGATGAAGTCACATATTGACAAGCCGGGAGAGTTGGGTGTCAAAGTCTTGAGAAAGTTGGATGTTCAATTACTTTCTAAGTCACATAGTGAGTTCCTTTGGGACTACTATGAAACAGACTATCACATGAATCTTAATGATCATATCTATTTGCTTGGTGCTGCTGAATCAGCAATGATTTGGAACGATAGTAAAGCAAATTTGATTAGAAGATCAACTTCCCAAAAACTTTATGGACAGTGACAATGGTGACACTGGAAATCCAGAAAAAGCATTCTCTTCCCAATGGAAAGGGATTGACCATAGTCAACCCGGTCGACCAAATGGTAAAGAGAAAGGCTAAGTCTGAGATAGTCCCATTACCAAAGGGTCCATATGTTTATTTTGCTAAAGGAAGGGGCGTTGATTGCAAAGCTGCCAAATTTACCTAAGGATGTTAAAGTCAATAAGTTTGACTCTACATCAGGTAGAGCCCATTATCTAACTCTGTTAAGTTTTATTCTGAGATCCTCATTACATGATGTGACTGGGTCACATGTTGATGTTTTAAGAATCAAAGAATAGAGAGAAATCTTAAAGGAAGTATATGCTGATTCTGATCGCGAAGGTGGATTTCGATCGCATCAGAATTTTGAGCAGTTGCTTAAGAAGTTATGATATATTGCTAAGGAATAGATAACAACAATTTTCCATGTGGAATGTAAGGATAAGTTTTTCCGCAAAGTTTTAAAATAAAAGAAAATTGTTTAATTTTATTTATTTGAAGTATCCTTACAATGGTATTTGTGGAAAATTTTTGCTTATATGATTCCACTGACAGCAATATTGGAAAATGGATTTGATTCTTTCATTTGTGGTAGTGTCTAAATTTACCAAATCAGGAAAGTTCCTCATCACCCAAGTTTCAATTGGACCGAAACTTGGAATCATGCAAGTTGAATAGTATGATGAATGAGAACTTTCAAGCATTGGAGAATCAAGACTAATTACTTGTTCACATGGATGTGTGAGTCAAGTGAAGGACTAAAGGGATCGAGTACACATTCTTGTGCACTGGTCATGTCCACCACAAAGCTCGTTAAGACTATTTGATTTACTAAAGTTTAGTAAATATGGTTATACTTACAAGTTTAAGTATAATTCTGAAACATTGGAAAAGTCTCAATGTATGACAGAACGAATGGGAAGAATCAAATTAGGCAGAAAGATAAAAGTTTCTCAAATCTGAAAAGATGGGAGAGTACTTTAGTATCATGTTTGTGATCATCTTAATGATTTAGAAATCATATCACAATTAGTCCTCTAAAGGTCATCTTAGTGCATTATTATGACTAAGAAGAGGAGTCATGAATTGTTGAAATGGTTAGATCAGGAAGATGAGTCATACTTCGTTCCAAAACAATTCTTAGAGTCATACTCCAAGATTGTAGCTTGAGTGATATATCTTAAAGAAAGGTTTAAAACACTTGTCAAATGTAAGAGTAAAAGTGTCCTACTCTTGTACATTTGAAATTGGTAAGTTGTGATGTTTTGGATAAAACAAAGACCAACTAAGGCCAATTTTGTGAAGTGTTTGTCTTGATAAAGAATCCGCACTATCTCTTGAATATTTGGCAAGATAGTCTTATATGTCAAGAGGATAGTGGGAGTCTTAAAGATCCTAAAAAGAATTTCAAGAACTAATCAAGAATAAAACCTGAGGTTCTTCACTAGCACACGACTTGAGGTTTATAACCTATCGTGTTGACATATTCTGTGCTCATTCCAGTTAAAGTTGGCTTTGCATAGGAGTTCTGAAAGTTCTCAATTGGTTGCATAACAACTTGGAAGCAATGGCAGGCCCTGTACTGCCATGTGGCAAGAAGTTAAGATTGCATAAGTTCAGTCCATATGAGTTTGGATTTGTCATTATCCTTGTCTTGTGACTATGGTTTTGACGATTCACATGGATAAGAACACATACACCATAAAATCTAAGGGTCATAAGGTTTCTCTCCGATTCATGAAAATGATGGTGAGGAAACACGTCCACCAAGTAGATTTGAAGCAGATGGCAAAAGGTCTAAACAATTGAGACTATGATTACGGCATCCCTTTTCATAGTTCTGAAATTGTTTAGACACACATGCATGCTATCTAAGGAAAGGTGTATGATTTTGATAAAGTTTTATCAAAGCATCTCATATCAGAAATCTGAACTTTGGTAAGAAAGTCAATAAAGTATTGATTTCTAGAAGTCCAGCTGATTTCTGAGTACATGTCAAAGCTAGTGGGAGCATAAGTGTTATGCTAATAATCATCATGTTAGTGGGAGCAAGATAATTTATGTTAGTGTTGCAAGTTAGCAATGTTAATTATAGAAAACAAAAGTTTCAATTCGTGAGGCTGCAGGGATTGAAAAAGTTGTTTTGCTATAATTAAGGGAGATGATATACTTCATTTCAGCTCTAAAGGCTTAGATTGAGACCTTAATCATCCTTAGTCAAGAATATATATATGAATTTCATGTTGGATTGGTTCAACTTAAGGAAATTCTATATATTGCGTTCTCAAAATTCGATTATGATTACGACATCCCTCTTCATAGTCAAATTTTGAAAACATGGCAAATAAAAATATGGTAGCAAAAGACTGGTCTAGAATTATGTCTTTATGTGAGACATCATGAATCGTGTACCATTTGCTTTAGGTACAGGATCAATTGCATGTGCTATAATATTTGTCATTTCTAAATTTTTCCAAATGCCCAGAGGCATTAAGAAGGGAAAAGGTCTAGAATTGGATATGACTAAAATGATCAAGCAATTGTCGAGGACAATCTGAGGTTTACCAAAGATTGGTTGCTCAGGGACAGTTGGAAGTATAATGCTAATTTTGGAAGGACCATATTGACATATTCTGAAAAGAGGCATCTCTTATTCAAAAGTGATAGTCAAAATGAGAATATGGAGTTGTCTCCATAGGTGGAAGTTATCTGTGTAAGATTAGAAAACTTAATGCAAGAAGCATGTCCAAAGCAATGTACTTTGAATATGAGACTTAGTTTCCATGGAGTTGATCTCCATTGGAATACCTTATAATGACTGTTGACAAGTCTTTGTTACTTTGTACATATTCATTACAGGAGGGTCAGTGCATATAAGTTTAAAATCTAAACAGATTTCGATAAATGATAGGAATTTGAAATTCTCACATTTTTCGATAAGGATTTGGGAGTGTGAAATTAGAATCATTGAAATTATGTTCAATTTGTTTATTTCACAAAGTAAGGATCATAGACAAACATAGAGTGCATACTTGGTGTATGGAAAAGCTATTGTTTAAGAAAAACATAGTGTACATGCTTGGAGCATGGGACAACTAGTGTTTTTAATTCAAGTATAAAGTTGATAAAACCGAAACAATGAATAATGAGTACTCAGTATGGTGATAAATAAAAGTGTTTATTTATATTCATAGGGTTTGATACCATATTTGATTCATTTATTCTTGTGTTTCACTTTGCATGTTTTGACTTCCAGAATAACTAAGTCGCTCTTCCTGAATGATTAAGTTATTCAAACCATCCACAGTCGGTCATATGTTGGAAGTAGATATGAATCAAGACTGTCATGGGTTGGTTTGTAGAGGTCCAAGTTGGTGGACAAAGTGGTGCTACAACACTCATGAGTGCTCATAAGTTCTGAGTATTGGATTCAACCCGCGCTCATTTGAATCACTTCATGGATTTTATCACGAGTGATCATGAGACGATAATATCTTATATTCTTCAAACCTAGATATATTAGTTGTTACTATGAGTTGGTTATACATTGATTGCACGAAAACGCATTGGTAACTCGATGTTATAAAACGTGCCTTTGTGTATGATTCAACAAGTAGTAGAACAAGCCATATGAGTCGAAGTTTATCCATTCCTTTTACCTTCGGGATAAAAGCGATATCTGTGGGCCCCTCGATGATTTAGCGATGACACATGTGAGTGATTGGCCAAGCCAGGACTGATTTGATTTGTTCAATCAGTCAGTCATCATAAATCGAAAATCGGGAAACAACAAATGGACAGAGAGAATGATTATAATTCATGTCTCAGTCCATATGATATCTAAAATGGAGGAATATATGATCCCTTATCTAATTGACAAGTCATTGACAAAGGTCAGAGTTCATTGACAAGATCAGAGTTCGACAGCGGCTTTAAGAGCTACGATTGCCAGTTGGTTTTTGAAGTCATACTCAATAATAGTTTTAGACTTATCCAAGTGGGAGACTGTTGGATTAATGTCTAAGTCCATAACTATATTTGGTATGTACTTGACCCGACCCGGCATGGTCCATTTGGGTTGCACTTCACCGACACAATTTATATGGATAGTCTTTTGAGAATAGTATATTTATGATTTATATTAATATATTATAAGTTCTAGTATATTAATATATAATCATATTATTTAATTAGTATTGATCAAGAATTAATTTATAATTAATTAAGTGATCAAAAGGAACTAATTAAATATGGACTCTTAGATATATATATATATATATATATATATATATATATATATATATATATATATATATATATATATATATATGTGTGTGTGTGTGTGTAGTGGGCCAAGTTCATTTAGGTTGGGCTAAGTCTTCATGGATAGTCCATGGATTTAACCCATGGATCCTAGGAAATGAAAGGTCATGGGTATTAGGGTTTAACCCTAATCCTCCACACTATATAAAGGGTCTTATGGTTCATGAAATTATGCTAGTGGCTAGTGTGGATACACTAAAGAGGGCAATAACTGATTTCATAGTGTGAGCCAAGTATCCATATTCTCTAAAGGTTTTCCAAGGTGTTTTGGTGATTTGTGATTCCACTTGAGGCTTCCACACTATTGGGGCTAAGCTCTTAAAGCTTGAAGACATCAAGCTACATCAAAAGGTATGTCATCTAACTAGAACTTTGTAGTATAGGTGCTTCATAATATGCTAGTTAGGATGAAACATTGGAATATTTAATATTTGCATGTATAATAGAGAAAACATAGATCCAAGGTTTATAGGGTTGCATGTACACCATAGGAGTGTTAGAATGCTCAAAACCCAACAATCTCAACTTCCGGTACATCAACAACTTAGTCATTGGAGAACTAGTCCGCGGTCTCCCTCTTCTCAAATTTAGCAACGATACTCTCTGTCCGGCTTGTGAATGTGGTAAGCAGTCTAAAGCAAGTCACCCTCTGATAATGGACTCTTCTATTTCTGAACCACTGGAGCTATTGCACATTGATCTCTGCGGTCCATCAACTGTAGCTAGCCTCCACCACAAGAAGTATATACTGGTTATTGTTGATGACTATACACGCTTCACATGGGTCTTCTTCCTCAGAATCAAATCAGAGACACCGCAGATCTTCATCAACTTCATCAAAGAAATCGAACTTCAGATCAAGCTTCCAGTTAGACGCATCCGCAGTGATAATGGAACCGAGTTCACTAATCATCTTCTTAACAGTTTCTTGGTGTCCAAAGGCATTTCTCACAACTTCTCAGCACCCTACACACCGCAACAAAATGGTGTAGTAGAAAGAAGGAACCGCACACTGGTAGAAGTAGCCAGATCCATGCTTAACTTCGCCCAACTTCCTCTCTACTTCTGGGCTGAAGCAGTAGCAACCGCATGCTTTGTCCAAAACCGAAGTATCGTGTGCAAACGCCTCAATAAAACACCATATGAGGGCCTTAACAACCGCAAGCTCAATGTTCGCTTCTTTCATATTTTTGGGTGTAGATGCTTCATGATCAACAACAGAGATCAGCTCAACAAGTTTGCACCGAAGTCCGACGAAGGCATATTCCTTGGTTACTCCACTAACAAGGTTGCTTATCGAGTGCTCATCAGGCGTACAATGTTGATCATTGAAAGCTTCGATGTGAAATTTGATGATTCTCACATCCGCGATGCCCCTCCATCCACTGAAACCACCGCAATCATGGAAAGTGACATTCCTGCCTCTTCAGGTCCCTTGAATCTAATTGAAGTCAACTATGAGGATCTTTTCGATCCTATTGAAACGGCGAAACTATCTGAAGTTCTTGTGTCACCCGCAGCTCAACAACAACATGCTGATGTTTCTGGACCATCTCTATCTGAAGTAGCCTCTCTCAATACTTCCACCTCTCCGGTTGAGGGGGAAAAATCTACTCCGGATCTAGCCGCAACCGTCGAGGTTCCAGTACTTTATGTTGTTCAAATTCCTATCTGCAGAGAAACATTACCATCAAACGTATCTTCGGATTCGGATGATGAACTCATAGAAAATATTGACACTAGAACTGATCCAAGGATTGTCACTCTCCCATTCGCAGTCCAGGGGGAACCTTCTCAGGTTCCAAAGGAACTCCTATCTGCAACCCAGGGGGAACCTCTCCCAACTGCTCAAGAAAATTCCGTTCCAATAGATCAAGATGACTCAGCAGGATGTTCTCAAGTCCAGGGGGAACTGTAATCTCCAACCGCAGATTCCTCTGACATTCAAGATATTCCCTCTACCGCAGCTGTTGATCATATGCTGCCACGTCTTCATGTATGGACGAAAGACCACCCACCAGGTCAAATCATTGGGAACCCATCCGCAGGCATCCAGACTCGATCTTCCAAGGACCTATCTGATCACTGCCACTATGCAGCATTTATGTCCTCGGTAGAACCTAAAACGATCAAAGAAGCATTGCTTGAACCTGACTGGATAGCCGCAATGCAAGAAGAGCTTGAAGAATTTCAAAGAAATAAAGTTTGGCAGCTCGTTCCGAAGCCACGTGGTCACTCTATTGTTGGCACTAGATGGGTGTTCAAAAATAAGTTGGATGAATCTGGTGCGGTAGTCAGAAACAAGGCAAGGCTAGTTGCAAAGGGGTATAGTCAACTTGAAGGCATTGACTACGATGAAACGTATGCTCCGGTAGCACGCATGGAAGCTATCTGGATCTTTCTAGCATACGCAGCCCACAAAAACGTCAAGGTACACCAAATGGACGTTAAGAGTGCCTTTCTCAATGGGGAACTAAAAGAAGAGGTTTATCTTCAGCAACCTCCAGGCTTTGAAAATGTTGAATTCCCAGACCACTGCTACAAGCTTGATAAGGCAGTCTACGGTCTGAAGCAAGCCCCAAGAGCATGGTATGAGACTCTTTCCGAATTCCTTGTCTCATCCGGGTACAAGAGAGGAGTGATTGATCCCACACTATTCAGAAAAGTAAATGGCGACCACCTCATGATGGTACAGATATATGTGGATGATATCATCTTCGGTTCGACTGATCAAGGCATGGTGGATGAATTTGCTAAGCTCATGACCAACAAGTTCAAAATGAGCATGAATAGAGAGATTAATTTCTTTCTAGGTCTTCAAGTGAAACAAGTACCGCAAGGCATATTCATTCATCAAGAAAAATACACCACTGAACTATTGAAGAAATATTCTATGGACAACTGTTCATCTGCTAAGGTCCCCATGGCCTTCGGTTATAAGATCTCTGTTGATCCCTCAGGCGAATCTGTGGATCACAAGACTTATAGAGGCATCATCGGCTCTTTGATGTACCTCACTGCAAGCAGGCCAGACATTGTCTTTGCAACTGGTGTATGTGCAAGGTATCAGGCTGACCCAAAAGTCTCACATATGACCGCAGCCAAACATATACTACGGTACCTGAAAGGAAGCAAATCTCTTGGTCTATGGTACCCCGCAGGCAATGACTTCAGCCTGCAAGCTTTCACAGATGCGAATCATGTCGGATGCAAGCTCGATCGAAAAAGCACTTCAGGAGGATGTCAATTCTTGGGTGAAAGACTAGTCAGCTGGTCCTCAAGAAAACAAAGATGTGTCTCTCTATCAACCGCAGAAGCCGAGTATGTGGCCGCAGCCAGCTGTTGCTCTCAAGTCCTTTGGATGAAAACTCAACTAATGGACTACGGGTATAGAATGCTGCGGATACCGATCTATTGTGACTCTGAAAGTGCTATTGCTATTTCTCACAATCCAATTCAGCACTCCAAGACTAAGCACATTGAACTACGGTATCATTTCATCAAAGACCACATCTTAAAAGGTAATATTGAACTCATCTTTGTCCCTTCTCATGAAGAGATTGTTGATGTGTTCATAAAAGCGCTCGATTCAACAAAGCTTAACATCTTCCTGCAAATGTTAGGAATGATGAATCCAGACCCGCAATTCTTTTTGAATTGTTAGCTACCGCAGACCATCCTTGGTCTCCGTTGTGGTTCTAACTGAGAATTACATGTGATAGATGGTTTTGGTACCGCTGTCTAGGTACCGCAACCATATATCATACGTATCTCTCATGGCTCTTTATGGTCTGTTATTACTAATCTTTGTACAAGTGTTTTCCTCAGTTTCTCACTACAGTCTTTCCTTGTTCATCCGCAATGACGTTTCTCAACCGCAATGAAAGGTTCATCCGCAATGATGTTTCTCAACCGCAATGAAAGTTTCATCCGCAATGACGTTTCTCAACCGCAATGAAAGTTCCATCCGCGATGACATTTCCAACTGCAATGAATTTTCCATCCGCGATCATCATGATAATTTCTCAACTGTTTTATCAACTCTTGAATCTTTGTGTGCTATTTAATGATTCTTCATTAAGTTAAACATTAAAGACAAAAAAAAACATTCTCTTTAGAAACTGTCACATTCTCTTTCTGAATAATCCTTGTATCAGACCTATTTTAAGGATGATGACAAAAAGAACGTTTTTCAATAAAGTCATCCTTAATTTGTCCTTTCCTCTCCCCAATACGTCCCATCCGTTACAACTTCCTCTCCCATCACCCCCACGATCACCTGACGTATTGACATGCGTCTGACTTTACATTAAATGTAAAACCCCTTTTTGGAAATCTCCCAAAATCTCTTCAAACCCGTTTTAATTATGTGTGGCTGAGATTTAATCCAAAATTCATAGATTCCCCCCAAAACCCCAATCGACGTTTTACCCTATCCTTACCATTTACCTAGGGTTAAACACTTTTTCACCCCAACAATACTCTACGTTTTCTGAATATCGATTCTTTCTCCCGAATTCCTCAAAACCTTCAAAAAACTTTCAAGAACTTTGTTTTCTTCTCTCAAATCTTCAACAATGGTGAAATCAGGTGCATCAAAGAAGCAATCCAAGGCTTCAGGTTCTATAAATCCAACAGGTTCCGACTCTCCAACAATCGCTTCAAGTAATTTCAGAGCAATATTTGAAGATCATCCTTCATATAATGCTCCCATCAAGTTTCTCAGGAACCACCCTCTGTTTGGTCCATTCGATGCATTTACAGAAGTTGTTCCAGTTTCTACTCTATTCAAATGTGCATTCTCTGCATATCGCCCAATGGAAAACCCCCAAGAAGTTCACCTCAATCTCATGAACGATTCTTTGGTCATCTTGTCCAAATAAAAGTTCTTAAATGCCATTAATCTTCTGGTTCACCCTTCCATCAAAATTTTCTCACCTTCAATGGCAAACGTTACATCCGCACTCTACCAGATGGGGTATCAGAAACCAATTCGAGGGATTGGTGAGTTAAAAAAGAATCAGCTGCCTGCGGTATGGCAGTTTGTGTGTCATTTTGTCATCCGCTGCCTATCCGGCAGAACCGGAGGCATCAACAACATGAGACTGAAGCTACTGGAATTGGTATGGAGCATCTACACAGGCCACGACGTAAACTATGGACAAATCCTTTGGGACGACTTCCTTCAATACATTCCCAAAGAGCACCCAAGGGAAAACCCAACCGAGCTCACATTTGCACGGTTTTGGTCACTTTACATCTCACTCTTACATGCGGATGCTGGAATAGACATGGGTAGTGACATCAACTTTTTCGTCACTAAGGATCTTAAAAGGTACAACCCTTCTTCTGATCAAACGATATTTGGACCGATCCGCAGACTCCCTACTCATATCCTTTCTTCTCTTGGTCTTGAGACTGCTGATGTCTCAGACCACATTGAGGCTACGGAGGGTATTGCCCCATACCCTCCTACCCCGCCTCTTCCATCCGCAGCCATTATCCCTGAGGGTACCGCGGTCCCCTCTTCCACTACACTATCCAATCTTTCTCAAAGAAGAAAGCAGTTAGCAACCAAGAAACAAAGAACACCCAAGAAGGATGCTCCTAAACGAACCGCACTCACCAAGAAACGCAAAACAAAACCTGCCCCAACCACATCTAGCAGTGATTCAGATGAGGATAGGCATCCAATCTCTATCCTCAAGAAAAGGAAAACAACTGATACCATTATCCATATGCATGACCGGACCGATGCTGAAGCCTCTCAACAGGCTCCAGTAGTATTTGGGGTGCCCGCACACCCATTCGATACCACCATCATTTTCCAGTTAGACTCAGAAAGTGACTCTGATTCTCAACTACGTGGTGACTCCCCCCCAGTGCACTCCCAAGAGGACGACACTGGTTCACGCCCTAAGGTCTCCAGGGCTTCCCGACTGCATTTCTTTTCACCAGAGGAGTTGCGCTCCATCCTTCTTTCTGTCACCCAAACACTACAAACACCTTCCCACCCGCACGGCACTTCTTTCGCCCATGCCAGAACTGAGCAGAGGCCACACTTGACCACGGGTCTAGGAGACCGAGGAAGCTCAGGAAATCCTATTCTGCTTTCATCTTTTACAGGTGGTTTAGGCACGGTGAGCACAAATGTGCAAGGATCCGTGGACCCGAAGGACACTTCGGTGTGCTTTGAAGGATTTGACGGTGATGCATCCAATGACTCTTGGTTACAGTACAATCCGGTAACTGAGTCAGACAAGAAGAACTATGTTGCGTTCCAAAGGGCTTTCCAAGCCCGCAAGGAACAACAAATCAAGCAGCAACAACAGAAAGAACAGGAGATCCAGTCTGTGGCTAGATATTGGGCAAATGCCATCAGCAATGCCAGTACCGTAGCCACCATTCAAAAAGTTCAGAACTGGATGGATCAGATGACTGAAACAATTTCAAAAGCTCAAGCTTCAGGTGCAGCCGCAGGTACCTCCAAAGTTCCTCCTACTCCAACTCCCATTCCATCTCCCACTCCTACAGTCAATCCATCACAAGACGAAGAACCTGCAATCGAACTCAGTTCAGCTCCCACCTTCGGTCTTGATGATGAAGACATCCAAGAAGTAAACAAGCCAATCCCTTCTGATGATGACCTCATGATGTTTGAAGAAGAGGAGTCCAGCGGTTCTCAACATTCGACTTTCAAGCCTAAAGAGAAGAAGAAAAAGAAGAAGAATGTTGTCACCCGGAAGGAGTTCATGAGCCTTCAAGCCAAAATCGATCAGATCTTGGCTGCGGTCCAGCCTACTCAACCGCAACCTGGAGACACTCCAGGACCGCAGTCACTGATTGAAAGAATAGAGTGTCTGGAAACAAGGGAACGCATAGCTGCTGAACGAATCTCTCTCAAAGTAGAGATGGGGATCCGGTCCCTTGACAATAACCGCAAGGCTGACCACAAGGACTTCATGGCTGCAGCGGAACGCCTTATCACTGAGGTGACCGCAATCAAAACGGATCTTCAAGCGGCCATCGCGGATCAAGCTTCTCAGTCTCAGAAATTGGTAGATGAGACTCATACTGCTTATGAGTCCACTATCTCTGTTCTTCAAGCAACCATCAACAGACTGCAGAAATCCCTTTCCTCCAACTTCCATGGCCCTGAGATCCTCCAGCTCACCAAAGAAATCCACAAGTTGCTCTTCAGCTCCTCCACTCCAAACAACTAACATTTGGCAGAAGCTCTCAAAGCTCGGTTCCAAGAAGTCTTCAACAAGGTGGATGGACTTAAGCAATGGCTTGAGGAAGCATCGGGGTTGCATCCCTCAAGAGGGGGAAGTGATGAAGAACAAGAAGTCCATCACTCTGATACTTCTATTCATCAGAGTCCCCCTCATCATCACTGAAAAAATTCCCACACCACCGCAACCATCTCAACATACTCCATCTCCTCACACTTCACCTCCAAAAGATACTCCTAAAAAGCCAGAGACTCCTCCGCACTTCAAGAACTTGGCTGAAAACATGTCTTCTCCAAGCACCACAGACTCCCCTGCCACCGCTCAAAGGAAGCATGATTGGAAAGCAGCCAAGCTGGCAGAGTTAATTTGGAGAGAATGTGGGTTTGACACCATGATGGATGAGTCCTTGATCAATTCTTGGATCAATCCGCACCGTAGGCTCCTAGACGAAGATTACAGACCGCACCTCACTTATGCTGAACCCCCTACTGATGGATACTGGGATATACCAATTTCTCCAAATGCCAAGTTCTTCATTGTATTTGAGAAGTTTGACCAAAGCCTTCCAGATCACAAGAGACTGCCAATGGAGTTTGAGAGACTTAGTCTTTTTCACGCTAAACATGCCTCCTCCATTGAAAACATATGGTCTAACGACAGACCATCCGCAGTCAAGAACTACAAAGTCAGGAAATTTATGAAGGCTGACTACATCCAGTATACCCTCACCAGAAGGGAGCATGACTACATCCGCACCCAGGCAGACTTTCCTTGTATGAATCCGGAAGAAATCTTCCTTATTGCCAGGGTGTTCCAAAACAAGTCAGAAAAGCACCCTAAAATGCAGATAGCGCTTGAAAAAGCCAACTCTTTTCTCAGGGATACGGTCTGTGACTTTGCCAAGATAGATGCGGATATCTACCTCACCATCCTCAAGAAGTTTGATCTCCCACCTTTTGAACCTGTGCCAATGCCTACCGAAGGCTTCCAAGAAAGATCTCTAGGCGCAACAAACTACCCTGAACTTGGAGTCATATTCAAAAGGAAGACTGACAACGTTAAATATTTCATTCCTATGACTGCCATGCACCGCCTGACCAAGAAACAACTTGACATCTGTCGGACTGCAATTGAAAGATCGAAGCATACTACCGCAGAAGTCAAGTTCGAGACCACAAGAAGAATCACATGGTTGGAAAACGTCAGGAAGTTCTGGTGGATTTTGATCAAGTTCCTCAAACTTGATAGCTGAACCAGAGTTAAGGTCTTAACGGGTTAAGACCAGGAAAGCAGAGCAAGCAAAACTGAGCGTACGCCCGGTGTAACTTCAGTACGCCCCGCGTACTGGGTTGAGGTCCCCGATCAGATTCATGCATGCTTGAGTACGCTAAGCGTACCAAAGGAGGTACGCCCCGCTATTGAATCATAAAAGTGACCCTCTTGAACTCAGCTACCGTAACCATCTTTCTACCGCAACCGCTTCAGCACCCGGAGTCAATCTTGTTCATCAGCAACCGCATCAGCAACCGGAGTCAGCTACCGCAGTCAACTTAGCTAGATTACTTTATTTGTCTTTTATGTAATACACTCTATTATCCAGTATGCCTTGCACGGCTGCTTATAGAGTTGTAATCTAGTGTAGTTTCTAAGTCTCTATAAATAGAGACTTACTCTCTTTGTATTAAATATATAAAAAAAAGGGAACCGATAACTTATGAATTCTATCTGAATACATATTCTGAAGTTATCTCTCTATCTTTCTTCACTCATCTCTTCTTACTTAAATCTTATCATAATTCTGCTGAAAATAATCCCTCTTCGGAGCAAGTCTTTAAGACTTAATCACTAAGCTTGATCTTCCTTATTAACTTGGAGTGAATGCATTCCTTGTTATGAATCAGCTTAAGTGTCTTCTTGATATAACAATTGCTGTCATTTCCATTCCTTTACATTTCCGCAACTAACTCTCTAACTATCTAACTATATTATTATTGAGCTTTTAGATCCTTTGAGATTAACTATTCTGCATTATACTTGTTCTAACTTTTGTTCAAGTGTGTCTCCAAGTTTTTCTCTCAACACCCGCGTAACCCCTATGTGAGATTTTGGGCTAGACTTCGTGATGGGCCTTTAGGGGTTGGGCCTGAACCTTTGGACTTGTGTATCTGAGGCTATGAGCAGAGAAAGGTTATAGTTATGCCTTGGGCCTTGTATTGGGCTCGTCTTTTAAATGGAGATTTGGGCCTTGAAAGGGCCCATTTATTATTGGGTCGTGGTGGGCCCAATGGGTTTAGGGCATTGATGTGCTGGTTATTGATCAACCTCTAGACCCAATGAATGAGAGTTTGGACTTAGTTTCTAATTAAGATAATTGTGGGTTTGGCACAGAGTTAGTGGCCGGTGCGGAGCAACAGCGTTTATAGGGGTTGTTCATCATCCGAGGTGAGTCTTCTCACCATACCTTACCTAGAGTGGTAATTATGTGTGACCGGAAGGTCTTATGTGTTATGACGAGTATGTGATATATGTTTTTATGTGATATGTATATGTTATGTATGTTATGAATAGCATGGTATGGACCGGAAGGTCAGTATGGTATGGACCGGAAGGTCAACAGTGTATGGACCGGAAGGTCAACAGAGTAGGACCGAAAGGTCTACTCAAAGGGTGGGATCGGAAGGCCCCTGAGACACATTGATCGGAAGGTCTCGTAGAGATATAGCCTCGAGTAGCTAGTTGTATGTACGTGGTATTTTGGGGAACTCACTAAGCTTCGTGCTTACCGTGTTATGTGTTATGTGTTTCAGGTTCTTCTCAGGATCGCGGGAAGGCGGCGGCTCGATTGTACATGTAAGAGAAAAGAGTTATGAATGAGGATCCTGGATTGTGATAATGCTTTGAAAACTTTGTTGAGTATTAAATGGTGTTTCTTTAAAATGACATGTGTTTTATGAAATTAAAAACAAAAAATTTGGTTTGAAAATTTATGGTCTTACAAGTTGGTATCAGAGCCTTGGTTTGAGGGATTCGGATACACCTTCGGGCATATCTGGACTCAAACTGAGGATTTGAGAAAAAATTTCAAAAGAAACAATTTTTCCAAAACGAGTAAAAGATTTCAAGAGGAAGCGGAAAAGAGCAGTGTGTACAATCAGCCAGCGCCCGAACGGTGATTTCCTAAAATACCCTTACGTTATGTGTTATGAGATATTATGAGATATTATGCATGCTAGAGTAGGATACGTATTCATATTTAGGACTAGAGTGGCCTGATTTGTGATGCCTTAGCCTAGGAGTTGCTGCTATCTGTGATGCACTTTCGAGTATGTGCTGAGTGAGAGTATCCAGCAGGAATCCTTGTAGAGAGGGATTTGAGTAGAGGAGTAATCTAGGAGAGATACCTAGATGGGCATTGTGGAGCCTATCGAGAGAGTAGCTAGATACCCGCGAGGGGTAGAGTTGCAGAGTTCGGTGATATCTTTTGAGTATGAGTAGAGCAAGTGGAGTTATCACCTAGAGTGGGTTTTACGTGTT
Organism: Lactuca virosa; assembly: GCF_052849685.1. NCBI lineage: Eukaryota > Viridiplantae > Streptophyta > Magnoliopsida > Asterales > Asteraceae > Lactuca > Lactuca virosa. The sequence goes on from NC_136434.1 coordinate 250,454,798, forward strand.
TATTCAATGCCCGAATGCTGCTTGCTTCGTGCTTTGTGGAATTCCCGAGGATGGGAGTCATCTACCAAGTGAATGTGACGATATTCAGGAGGTAAATGACTGGCATCATAAGGAGTTTCTCAGCAGCTGATGGCGAAGAAGTGTGAGAACCTAGGAAGAGCCTAGGATATGACCTTAGTCAGATGAGTACGCTGACAGAGTAGAGCATTTCGCTGGGGAGCGAGCACGCGTGTTGGGATTGGCGATTGAGAAGGTTGAGTAGCTACTTAGGGAATTTGGGATGGTCCGTGTAGAGAGTATGGGTAGATGTGGCAGGTAGTATGGGCCCGTACTACTGAAAGCATAGGACCCATACCCGATGCAGGGAGTATTCCGGAGGATCTAAGTAGCAGATCGAGAGGTGATGTCATGGTTCGAGTACCATGATAAGTAGCAGATCGAGAGGTGATGTCATGGTTCGAGTACCATGATAAGTAACAGATCGAGAGGTGATGTCATGGTTCGAGTACCATGATAAGTAGCAGATCGAGAGGTGATGTCATGGTTCGAGTACCATGATAAGTAGCAGATCGAGAGGTGATGTCATGGTTCGAGTACCATGATAAGTAGCAGATCGAGAGGTGATGTCATGGTTTGGGTACCATGATAAGTAGCAGATCGAGAGGTGATGTCATGGTTCGAGTACCATGATAAGTAGCAGATCGAGAGGTGATGTCATGGTTCGAGTACCATGATAAGTAGCAGATCGAGAGGTGATGTCATGGTTCGAGTACCATGATAAGTAGCAGATCGAGAGGTGATGGTTCGAGTACCATGATAAGTAGCAGATCGAGAGGTGATGTCATGGTACGGGTACCATGATTTATAGCAGTTTGAGAGGTGGCCACATGGTTTGAGTACCATGACATGCGGAAGTTAGTACTTCTGGTTTTACCAGGTTATTTCGTGGCGATTGTCTAGACTGAGATCATATATGAAAGAGTATGGGGCCAGAAGTCCATGATGAACGAGTTTTAGTGGAGCATCCCTGGAGAAGGAAATCGAGTTAGCTCCGAGGGATTGTTGGTGATATGCCAGTTGGAGTCGCAAAACTCAGGGATGAGTAGGGATGGTGCGTTATGGAAGAATACGGTATGGGCTGGGTGACCGGCCGATAGTGGAGATGTCACTTTTTGTGACCTGAGTAGTGCAAATTTCGTTTCCTGTGGGAGACGTAAGAGGTGTTGAGATTTCGGTTTCTGAGTTTGGGGGTGAGCCCTGTGGGATTGCACTGATGGTGATCTTCAATCAGAGTATATGGCAGTGGGTCTGCCGCGAGGTAAAGATATGGCTTTAACAGGCTATCAATGGGGACTGAGATGGGGACTGAGATGGTCACGGACCAGGACACACCCTATTTGAGTATAGTAGGGCATGTGTTAGCTGTAGCGACGGACGCTCAAGAGGAGTATGTCGTGGCGGTGGCCCTTAGTGTCTATGATGGGTATCGAGTGGGGAAATGAGGTCTCTACTTTTATGATAATCCACGTGATGGGGCGTTGGTTGAGGAATCGAGGAGGAGGAGTAGGATAATTCATTATTTCCAGACTAAGAGTCGAGGTTAATACTGGACAGTTGGGATGTCCGGTGATGGGACGGTATGAGATTTTGAATGACTAGAGGCAGTCATGATGAGAAGTTTCTGAGGATTTCAGCTGTGATTCGGGATATTTGGAGTTGTTTGATCTCTACCGGGGAGATCATCGAGCGTTGCATAGCACATACCAAGGGTAGGTGCGATTTTACTGGTGGAAACAGTCTGTGGGATAGATTGTTAGTGCGCCAATTGGCGATGTTTCGAACCCTAAGTGGGGGAGAACCAGGTGTTTTTTTTAGGGGATCCGAGATTTGTTCAATAGCGGTAAGAGAACTGGATATAGAGACCTGCGGTACGGGTTCATGAGACCAGGGTTATTGGTGGTCAAGGCGAGGTGTCGAGCGAGATAATGCAGGTTGTACGTGTTATGGAAAGGATAAGTGTCTCCACGGCAGGTGGCCGTCGGTCGAAGACCGTGTGGTGGCTCGTAAGGATAGTTTCGACGGTTGAGAATTTCTGGTTCAATGTATGGGTTGTATATGCACTTGGGAAAGGTAGAAGTTGATTGGGCAACCAGTTTCCGGTTCGGTATGGGTATTCTTGCATGGGATTTTGAGCAATAGAGGAGGGAGTTTTGGATGTTCGTCAATGTGTTCTGAGTCGTTGACGATTCTTCCGTGGTTCAATTGAGAGTTGGAATATTCTGAAGTTACGTGTTATGAGGAATGAATATTAGTTGTAAGATTCTGAAGGAATGCATTGTTGTATCTGTGTATGATGCCGTAAGTAAGAGATCAGTAGTTGAGACAGGACAGCGTGAGGTTCTGTGATGGTGTACCGAGGTATCCGAGTATGATGTTCTAAATTTCGGATTACTTTAAGACTTGAGTTATCAGTCAGCGAGAGGGTGTTGTGATATTGCGGGGAGTCGTAGTACTCACTAGTCAGCGAGAGGGTGTTGTGATACTACGGGGAGCCGTAGTACTCACTAGTCAGCGAGAGGATGTTGTGATACTGCGGGGAGCCGTAGTACTCACTAGTCAGTGAGAGGGTGTTGTGATACTGCGGGGAGCCGTAGTACTCACTAGCCAGCGAGAGAGTGTCGTGGTGCTGCGGGGAGCCGCGTTATTCGTTAATCAGAGCATGACGCAGGATAGTTCTTAGGCTTGAGTAGCCTTATTGGATTGAGTATTCGGGAGCCTGGTGGCCAGATCAGGAAGAGACGGAGGTCTCTATATTTGTCGGGAATCGTTATACTCTGATTTGAGTTGCGGTTGTCGCAGCCCAAGGGAATTAGAGAAGAGGTATACGCACGGGTTGCGGGTCATGAGTCATGAGTTGAGTGCTTTTTGGGATAAGTGGTTCCGACTCGGTGTCAGACCAAACGCTTGAGTTGAGCTTGGCTCTAGTGGTGTATTGAGTAGGCAAGATGAGATTCCGAAATTTAGGATGGATTCCATTTGAGGGGTAATGATTTCCATCAGATGTTTTTAGACCTGGGAGGGTCAGTTCGTCGGTTGTGGGGGACCACGAGGCACATGTTACGGACAAGTGATAGACGACGGAGGTCGGAGGTGTGGCAACATCAGTTAGATTGTAGCATTCGCTTGGGGATAAAGCTAAATTCGTGACTTGTGTGACACGATGAGTTGAGATAGCTATTATGAGAAGGAAGTCGGTGGGACGTTTTGGTATGCAATTAGTAACCCGTGGGGGTTCACCTTTTGGGTCGAGAGCTGGCCTGGTGCTCTGTGTTGAAGGAAAAATTCAAAGAGGAAGCTAGGGCCTATGTCTATAAAGGTCAGAGGATATTTCCAGTCGAGCATGATCTTTTCTTGTGTTCGATATCAGAGTTGGAAGAATGTTCTTAGAGTCTGTTAGTCGTCGGGCGATTAGCACGATGATGTTTTTTTTTAGGATGGTCTAGCAAGGAGATAGACCGCTAGAGTTTTCAAGTTCTGAAGGGTCAGACCGAGTATCGTGGCAGCAGTTGAGTCTGTCCTTCTCTAGGGTCGGGGGTCCCTGTCAGGATCAGACGTTTTTAGATGAGATTGTTGTGGTACATGGGGTCTCTCGGGTACGGGATCGAGCTATGCAGTGATAAGGGGCGATTTCGAGGGCGAAATCTAACTAAGTGGGGGAGAATTGTAACATCCTGTCTCGGATTGTCCGTGGTTAGGGTTCGTGGGCCACGAACCGGGCATGAGGAGGTCTCGGGTTGCGGCAAGTTGCTAGAAGCGAGGACATCTCGTTACCTTTCCATAGGTATGCGAATCTTTGGAATCAGAGTTACATCAAAGGAGCTAAGGAAGTTTGGGGATTTGGCAATATGAGCCCCTAAGTTGAGAAATGTAGCAGCGGAGTACGTTGGGCGTACGTATGTGTACGCTTAGCGTACGTGTACGCATGATCCTTAAGCAAGAGCCACCTAGTATGCCGGGCGTACCAGAGGGTACGCTGGGCGTACTAGGCACATAGTGGAAACCCTAATATTTTGAGTGACCCTATATAAAGAATGAGATGGACTCATTCCTGGCCACCCCTCTCAGAGAACAAACCTTCCAAAACCCTAAATCTTCGCCCATAAGAGATTGTGAGTGCATGAGAGCCCTTGAGGGTGACTTTGTGAGTCCTTGGAGTGAAGAAGGAGCATTGAAGGGAAAGGAGTTGGAGTTCAAACTTTGGATCTGAGCTTTTATGGGGATGGAGCATCGGTTGAAGGTATAAAGTTCAGAGCTTTCATACTCCTTTTTGATTTATGCTTAGTATGGTCCATTTTAGAGTTTTTGGTCCCAAAGCTTGAAGCTTTGTGAGTTGTTAAACTCCAGAGCCCATTATCCGTCCTTTTGAGTGTTTGTGATGGAGTAGTTTCATAAAAATGAGATCTTGGAGGTTAAAATCAAGTCATGCATGACTGGAGAGCTTAATGAGTAAAGAGAATGAGTATTTTGTGTGTTTGTGATCACATCAGCCATGGAAAGGCTTAAAGTCCCTGACTTTATGGAGTAAGGACTGTTAGGGAGTCTAGATCCAAGAGATGAGTTAAGGTCTTAACGGGTTAAGACCAGGAAAGCAGAGCAAGCAAAACTGAGCGTACGCCCGGCGTAACTTCAGTACGTCCCGCGTACCGGGTTGAGGTCCCCGATCAGATTCATGCATGCTTGAGTACGCTAAGCATACCAAAGGAGGTACGCCCCGCGTAACCCCTCTGTGAGATTTTGGGCTAGACTTCGTGATGGGCCTTTAGGGGTTGGGCCTGAACCTTTGGACTTGTGTATCTGAGGCTATGAGCAGAGAAAGGTTATAGTTATGCCTTGGGCCTTGTGTTGGGCTCGTCTTTTAGATGGAGATTTGGGCCTTGAAAGGGCTCATTTATTATTGGGCCTTGGTGGGCCCAATGGGTTTAGGGTATTGATGGGCTGGTTATTGATCAACCTCTAGACCCAATGAATGAGAGTTTGGAATTAGTTTCTAATTAAGATAATTGTGGGTTTGGCACAGAGTTAGTGGCCAGTGCGGAGCAACAGCGTTTATAGGGGTTGTTCATCATCCGAGGTAAGTCTTCTCACCATACCTTACCTAGAGTGGTAATTATATGTGACCGGAAGGTCTTATGTGTTATGACGAGTATGTGATATATGTTTCTATGTGATATGTATATGTTATGTATGTTATGAGTAGCATGGTATGGACCGGAAGGTCAACAGTGTATGGACCGAAAGGTCAATAGAGTAGGACCGGAAGGTCTACTCAAAGGGTGGGACCGGAAGGCCCCTGAGACACATTGATCGGAAGGTCTCGTAGAGATATAGCCTCGAGTGGCTAGTTGTATGTACGTGGTATTTTGGGGATCTCACTAAGCTTCGTGCTTACCGTGTTATGTGTTATGTGTTTCAGGTTCTTCTCAGGATCGCGGGAAGGCGGCGGCTCGATTGTACACGCAAGAGAAAAGAGTTATGAATGAGGATCCTGGATTGTGATAATGCTTTGAAAACTTTGTTGAGTATTAAATGGTGTTTCTTTAAAATGACATGTGTTTTATGAAATTAAAAACGAAAAATTTGGTTTGAAAATTTACGGTGTTACACCACCCCCGCTAGTACTTCTAGCGTTGAATTGAGTTAGGGTTGCCGTAACAGCCGCAGTCACTGCAGCGTGAAGAACTGGAGGATCGTACTGTGGAGGAGGTGGTGGTTGAGTTGGAGTTATCGGAGGATTGCGTCTTGTTGATCGACGGGGAGGCATATTTCAACTGCAAGTTTACAAAGATGAAGATAATAGTAAGCATTCAATAGTGAGAATAACGAGAGTGATCCTTGATCTAACACACCACATATCAACATGTAAATGAAGTGTTTGCAATTGAGTTCTACTATTTGAAAGATGAACGAAGTTGGATAAAGATTTTCCAAGATAATTGGATGCTTGTCAATATCATTGGTATTATAGATGTAAAGAGTTCATGAAAAATTGACCTTGTAATAGGTCTACAAATACCAATATAGGGAAAACTTGACAGCATACGACCTAACGAACAGAAAGTTCAACGTCTATATATAAACAGGAAATAATACTAGAGTCTAAAAGTAGAGCTAATCTATATCCAAAAGAGTGAGTAGAGTAGACTCTACTCGCGAGGAGTGTTGTTCTGATTTGTGCTAGATTCTGCCCTGGATCCAGCCAACTGTTGTTCTGTTTCCCACACACGCCTTTGCAATGCCACTTGGTTCTGTCGAATATCCCTAACTTCGGATTGACAGGCATTCAGTACAATCTGCACAGCGTCAGTGTGAGTCCTGGTGAGTTCCTGGTCATCGGTCAGGTGGCGGAGACGAACTGTGTTGACTCCAGAGTTAGCCCTGATCTCCCTGACTTGGTCGAAGTTTGCTCTTCCGTGCTCTACGTTGCAAGCAACACGGCGAACCAAGATAGGAAGACCTCTGTCTGCCGAGCCTCCCTCACTCAAGTTGTAGTAACTTCGGTCTCCATTGTAGGGAGGTGGTTGTCCCTGTTCGTGGCTCCACCTTCCCAAGTTCACAGCCCACAGAGTCGCAGGGCGTTGAAAAGCCTGACAAGGGTTGGAGGACTTCTTCCACTGGGACAACTGGTTTTCTTCCTCAGAACTCTCCTCGAGGACTTCTTCCACTGGGACAACTGGTTTCTCTTCTTCGGGCTCAGGTTCAAGCCATCCACCATTCCCTTGATCGGGAAAGTACGGGTCGCCAGGTAGATGGAATCCAACCATGTTATCTAAGCGAGAAAAGGGGTGTAAGAGACATATAATAGATGTGTCACTATAGATAATTATAATATGATCCTTACTAGTTACTTCAATACTTGCGTAGTGCATACCAGTCATATATAACCAAGATAGAATAGACCTTCAAATAAGTGACCCAACTCTAAGTCCACAACCAAACAAGGAACAGGAAGTAAAGCAAAGATCACATATTCTAAGTCTATAACACCTTAGTCACATATAACCTTAGCGTATCCACTCAGCAACTATTGACCTACTAGTAAAGGCCTTTTAGTTTTCACATAAGAAATTATAGTACCACAAAATACTCCTATAGTATTTTAAGTTTATGTTATGTTCTAGAGTTTCATTGTAGTAGAGTTGGTAAGTTTTTGGACTTGTTGCAACACCACAACCATTCTTAGGCACATGCTAATCACTTCTCTGATAGATATAGTTGATCAGGCTATATCATTCCCAGACCTGATTATATGTCCCGAAGCCTACTTGTGTTGTCCAACAACCGCAATACTTTTGTTCTGTTCTAGTATGACACTGATTACTAGTATGAATGCATGTATGTTTACTTTAATAAAATATTTTATTATTTAAAAAGTATAAACTCTTGGTCAAAGTGTTTTAATCCCAATGTGTTTATAGTTGTATATCTTTAATGGGTTGATATACTCATTTCACTATAAACAAAGCTCTGATACCAATCTGTCACACCCCCAAACCAGAACGGCAGAAACGTTCGGGTGCGGAATATGTCATGTACAGTATCATAACAATGAAAAATAGTAAAACAAGCAACAACATCATCCATTGCATTAATAATATAGTTAATACAAGTGTGTTGCTATGCCATCCAGGAGACTCTGGTTACAAAACGTGACACAACAAGTATATTGCTATGCCATGAAATAGTGTTTCACATTTTAGTTGTTCTGTTCTTGTTATAGTATGTATGTTCCTTTCTGTTCTTTTTATAGTATGTGTGTTCCTTTCTGTTCTTGTTATAGTATGTTTTGTGATGTATAGAAATGGTATGAATAAACTGACTCGTGTATGTTTCTCTGTTCTAGAAATAGTACGTAGTGATCCTCTAAACTATACCTATTATAGTTTACTAGTATGTTTGTTTGAACTGTTAATGATTTGCAGAAAAGACTCAGTTATTCAACGGAAGCAATTCAGTTAAGTATGATCCTAAAAAAAATGGGTTTAATATTCATATATGTATTTAATGAGCATATCTATGATTTAGCCGACAGTCGAACTAGTGATCCTACCCTAAGCCCACAACCAAACAAGGAACAGGAGTCAAGGTATTTAGCAATAGTCCTAAGTCCGTTAAAGCATACTTATACATAAATAAATAGACGAATATGATTTTGATATAAAATAAGTTTAAAATATTTTAAAAGAGTTTTAACAAGTTTTTGAGTATAACAGACCCTTTTGTTTGCTGTTTTCACATGTAAATGGCCAACACATTTGCATTGTTTTCTACTTGTATTCTCCCCCTAAAAGCATTTAAAAAGCATTTAAAAGTGTAATTGTAGAGGCATGAACTCACCTTGTGTGAGTGATTCGAATGAAAGTTCGATATAGGATGCTTGGTATCACTAGAGAAATCTCGAGCACAAACGGATCCTATTTAGCATATATTAACATACATATATATATATATATATATATATATATATATATATATATATATATATATATATATATATATATATATGTATGTATGTATACAATTATTGCTTTTAACAGCTAAAATGCAAATGAAACCGCCTTAGGAAGTAGGGAACACTTACAAAGAAGTGTTTGAACCGAAAATGAAAGGCTGAAACTTGATCATGGCCAATCTAGAGGAGTTCACGGCCCAAGGATGGATCATGGCCCAAGGGTGGATCACAGCCCAAGGATGGATCACGGCCCAAGGAGGGTTCACGGCCCAGTGTTCTTGATGAATGAAGAACACTTGAAGATCCTAGGCAAGTTTGTAAGAGGATTCAAAGGTTTTCGGTCGGATGTTCTTCGTGTTCTTCGTGAAAACTAGTGAAATTAACGGGTTTCAGTCTAGTATAAGAGGATTAAAGGATGTATTTGAAACGATAACAAGATCAAGAAATGATACCTGTTAGATCCTATGAAGAGCTAGTGATTATCGAGTGAATATGATGAGAAAGGATGAGTTTAGCATGTTCTTGAGGAGAGAGGATGTTCTTGGTTGATGATACTTGAGAGAAAAAGGGTTGGATTTTTGTTTAAGTGTAAAAATGAATTAAAATCAGAACATATATATATATATATATATATATATATATATATATATATATATATATGGAAAGGGTTCACGGCCCACCGAGGTTCACGGTCCGAAGGGTGTTCACGGCCTGAGGCTTCAGCCCAAATGGTTTAAAAGGCTATCCTTCCAAAATACATAACACTTAAGAATGCTAGATCCAAACACTTATAGCTCTTCCATCTATATATATTAAGATAATAAAAGAAATAAGTTTGACCCTTGATTGAATGTTTGACTTTCGTTGACCAAGTTTGACTTTTACAAGAAAGAAATTACGGGTTGTCACATTCAAGGTAAAAAGCTTCAACCTTGACCATTTATCTCTTAGATCTCTATTTAGAACACGTTTCTACCTTTTCTAAGTTTTAGTAGAGCAATTTTCGGGATTTTGTGGTTCTAAGGGGGTATGACTTCGGATTTGGAACCATTGTGGGTTCCCATGGCATAAAGGTGCCAACTTTATGGCCATGGGAGTCCCATGCATCGTATAAACCTCATTTTAGAGCCTTTTGAGCCAAAAACCCCATGCATGAACGTCAAGTTCGTAGCTTTACGTGTGATTTGGACCCTAGGAGGTCAGATCTATGTTTTGGATGCATTAGGGCCACCTGAAATCGACTGAATAGTTTTGGACATAGAGGGACTCGGTGAGTCGCTTATGTGACTCGGCGAGTCAGGTCGCATTTTTCCCCAAAACCCCTTCTGATATCGAGTAGTGTGTTAAGTTGGAAGAAGACTCAGCCAGTTGGGTTCATTATGGACCTGAAGATGAACGTACTCGACGAGTTCAAGGATGAACTCGGCGAGTTCAAGGCAATATTCCAACCATATGAAGATGAACTCGACGAGTTCTAGGATGAACTTGGCGAGTCAAGGACTAAACACCTTAACTCGGATGAAGATGAACTCGATGAGTTCAAGGATGAACCCGACGAGCCAGTTGTAGAAGGTCCCGACTTTGTTTAAAGGAGAACTCGGCGAGCCCTTGTAAGGCTCGGCGAGTAGGGTCGAAGTCTTGGCGTTTTCATGATTTCGGAACTCGACGAGTTGTGTGGCCAACTCGGCGAGTTGAGTCAACTGGATGTTGACTTTGATCTAGAGTTGACTTTGACCAAGGTATTGACCTTGAATTTGACTTTGACCTGAGTTGATCAGGAAATGGTAATTAAGGAATATTGTTATGTGTAGGATCTGAGAGGGGTTGATTCTGGCAGCAAGGACAGTTCAGACACTTTACGACATTGGGGTGAGTTACCTTCCAGTAGAGGTGGGTCTAAGGCACCAATATCGGCCCACCAGTAGGTGTTTATGTATGAGATGATTGTCTTTGTAATAATTGTCTGGTTTGCCACTATCTGATATGTTGTATGTGCTAGGATGCTCTATTATATGTGTTAGTAGTAGTAGGGGTGAAATAGTCCCCGGATACCGGTTGAAAGATACCGAAGGGGTAGTCGGTACCCATGCATGCCTAGCAAGTATGTGTATGTTATGTTATTATGTGGTAGTGGTAGGGGTGAAATAGTCCCTAGTAGTCGGTTGAGATAAACCGATGGGTAAGTCAAGCACCCCAGAATGGCTTGACATGGGTAAGTCAAGCACCCAAAAATGGCTTAACCCGGGTAAGTCAAGCACCCAAAAATGGCTTAACCCGGGTAAGTCAAGCACCCCAGAATGGCTTAACATGGGTAGGTCAGGCACCCCAGAACCACCTGGCAGTATGTATGTTGTATGGTATGCGGTGTGATGGGGGGGACTCACTAAGCTTCGTGCTTACAGTTTTCAGTTTTGTTTCAGGTACCTCTTCAGCGAAGGGGAAAGAGCCGGCACGGTAGCAGCGCATCGCACACATATGAGTTTCGCATTTTGAGATCCATGGGATTGTACTCTGACATTATTACTATTTTATGTTATGGTTTTGAGACACGTGATTAAGTTTTTATGAAATGATATGAATCGCTGATGTTTTTCAGTAAACTGTTTTATTTAATTAAAAACAAAATTTTTGGTCTTAAAAATTGGGATGTTACAATCCCACTCGATGAAATCGAGGTAAACGAGAGTCTAAACTTCGTAGAAAAACCTGCAGAAATCATGGACATGGAGGTCAAAAGGACGAAACAAAGCCGCATACCCATAGTGAAGGTCCGTTGGAACGCCAAGCAAGGGCCTGAATACACCTGGGAACGAGAAGATCAAATGAAACAGAAGTACCCACATCTTTTTCCTAGCTCATGAGTACCCACTCTAGAACTAATTTCGGGACGAAATTCCCTCTAACGGAGGGATAATGTGACAACTGGCAGTTCCGGCTCAATAAAAGTCAACAATTTAGCAAAAAAAAACAAACAAGTCAACGAAGGTCAACTAATTAAGACCCAAAGCATTATGATTTCGGTTGGTACCATGACCAAAATCACTAGGTGATCTCGGTGGTACCATGACCAAAATCACTAGGTGATCTCGGTGGTGCTAGGCCGAAATCACTTGGTGATCTCGGTGGTACCATGACCGAAATCACTTGGTAATCTCGGTGGTGCTAGGCCGAAATCACCATGTGATTTCGGTGGTGCTGCAACGTGATTGGTGGATCTTTTCCCATTGTGATATATTACACAATTCAATGCAAACGTCACTTCACCCCACCTTCTTTTCCCCCTATATAGCTTCGGTCAAGAGCTCCTCCAACACCCTTCGCATTTCAACATTTTTCTCCACTTTTTCTCTCAAGATCAAGTTCAACCGTGCAAGGATTATTTTCCAAGTTTGGTTCCTAGAATTTTTGGTAAGTATCCCTTCATTAATCTAGTGATCTACACTCTTTCATGCTAGTATCACCTCATTTACACACATTATCATGTGTTAAAACTCATAGGATAATACCATCTTCAAAGAGTTTTTCAACCACCTTCAAGTATTATAAGTTTGAAGATCTTCACCATCACCTCTTTAACCAACCACAATCACACTCAATGTGACTTCATACCCCTACATTTTTCGAGACTTTCCCATGTTTTAGGGGGGGAACAAGTAAAACACAAGAAAACTTACGTTAAAACACAAATGTTTAAATACGTTTTCTTACTTTTTGCGAAAAAGTGTTAAATACATGAAATAGCTTTACTACAAAACTTGTGAACTTTTACATGCAAAGTTTTGATAAAAAACATAAAGCTATGAAAAACAAGGACAAACACGCTATGTTATTCTTATATATATATATATATATATATATATATATATATATATATATATATATATATATATATATATATATATATATATATTGGGTACAAATTTAATTGTTATAATAAACTATGTAAGTATAGTTTATGAGACTTTATCACCCTTGTAACAAGTTGAGCAAGGCGCACAATTATATAAAAATACATATATAATTATTTCATTTCATATTAGTTTTATCATGGTAAAATGATAACATTACATACAAAGGTTTTACATGTCAACGAAGCATTTTATAAACTATAATAAGTATAGTTTATGGGGCATTTTCACTAGTTTACCCTCTCGGGACAAAGAAATTATTATTTAAAGGTATAATTATTTTACACTATGTAACCACTATGGAAGACAATTTTTCACTTACAAAAGGGTTTTCATTACACTATAAGTAAACCTGTTGATACAAGGTTGTGAGACACTATCTTCACATACTTACTAGAGTACCTACAAAAGTCTTGTATTATAACCAGAATCTCCCGTAAGAGAGCGTGATACTTGTGTATAGATCTATAAGGGACTGACAATCCCGCACCTAAATTGATAGCTACAGTTAGACCGGCAGGTATGTGGTGACAAATGCCATAACATTCTGACGCCCGAAGAATGTCGTGACAGGCCATCTATGTCGTTTAGCACAATTATAATAACTCACATGGGGTATTAACAATATATTTGGTTTATGGGGCTAACTTATCTCCAATCAGTTTTAAATAATGATAAAGCTACATTACACTATTGTCCAGTACAACACTACTTACCATTTTGGTATTGGGATTAAGATCTACAGTTCATTTTAAAAGAAAATATTGGATTTTCTGGAAATCACACTCTATTAACTTACAAGGAAAAATGACAGATTTTTCTCATACAAAACTCTTATGAACTCACCAACTTAATTGTTGACACTTTTTCAAAACTGCTTGTATTCTCATGAAATCAGTAAACAGGTAATCAAAAAAGGTTTTTAAGGATGGAGCGCTATAACATCATGTCATATGTATTTGATATCAAACAAACAATGATTTGAATACAATGTAAACTTATAAATTATCAATATGATGGTCGTATGGCTTTGATCATAATTATTCAATTGTTATGATACTGTACATGAAGTCACCCACCCCCAGACATTTCCGCCGTTCTGGTTTGGGGGTGTGACATAACATTAAGAGTTAATATTTCCATAAAATAAATAATTTCTAATTAATTACAAGAGTTATATTTATTTACGAAGGATCAAATTCTTATAAATAATATATTTGCATCAAGTTGTTGTTAGTGTGACTCTTTAGGATCATATATTATCTAGCAAATATTATTCTATAATGATTTTTGAGCATAAAGATCTTTCAAATACATCCTAGACTTTCAATCACAGAAAGGAATCAACATTTTCAGCATACATACCATTCGTAATTAGAGTACATGCATCATGCAACAACCTAGGATCGATTCACACGTTCTACTAGATTTGCAACATGAGGTGACCCACCTCTAGTCCAAGATATTTGGAGTTATGGACAGAGGAAGAACACCCTCCAGTAAGGAATTAAGCACCTTAAAAGATTGCACAAGAGTTCTATAAAAAATAGGATACAAAACAAAAAAGGAGTACTCTACCCAAAAAAACGTGTCGTGGTTTTGTCACTTAGTCGCGATCAGGAAAAACATGAACCTTGTCACCGCACCACGGACACCTGTGTGTCGTGCCGCGGGAAACCCGACAGGTATAAAAGATATTTCTGATAATTTGTTCTCTCATGTACATTCCAAGTTTGATTGAAAACTCCTTTTGGGTGATTTTAACCATCCAAGACCACAACTAAGTGTTCAAGGCAGTTAAAACACTTTAAGGACCAATCCAACACTCTACACTATGGACATGATTAAAGGTTAACTTAATGAAAGAACATAACAGAAACTAACCTTGATGATGAACATGAAAATTAGGTTGTTACACCATAATGAAAGGGTGATTAATCAGTCTCGATGCATCCCTCGACCCATATAAGGTGATAATACCCTTATCGAGGCAATCGTCTGACATATAGACATATATACGGGTGTTGGGTATGACATATCCTCCTCATATGAACACAAAGAGACCTCAACCATACTAAACGGTTAATATCTCGCAATGTATGCCTCATGTACAAATGGGATCTAAAAGATAATCCAACCATATACTCATAGTTTACTTCAACATGTAAGGGGTCTGTGAGACTGTATGGTACCATGTTGTATTGGTACACAAAAATGACATGTTACACCAAAATGAGTAAATGACACTCCATAGGATGACACTTCAGTAAGACTTGGTTAAGCTGCAACCCTGAGTGAGCCAAAATGACACAAAAATGACATGTTACACCAAAATGACACTTCCAACTGACCTATTAAAAAAAGGTACTATTACTGGTAATTACTGGTGATATTATCGTACCATGAACAAGTAATACAAGTAAATGAAGGGATTTTGGTATACTACAACATCCTATGGTGCACATACAACCCTAAATGCTTTGGATCTATGTATTCTCTAATTATACATGCAATATTGTTTCCAAAGCATTAAGCCTACAACTAGCATGCAAATGACATAGTCAACATAAAAGAGAGTTATAGAGTTACCTCTTTGTTGTAGCTTGTAGAACTTCTTGAGATTGGCCTTTAAGAACTTAGTGCCCCAAGTGTTGCACCTCAAATGGAATCACAACACACCTAGAACAAAGGAGACTTTTGAGAGAGTATCCTAACACCAAAATCGGCTCAATGATCTTCAAGAACACTAGTGTATCTAGTCGCCAACTTTGGATGCTAAGGGATTTCTTATATAGTGTGGCATGATTAGGGTTACACCATGTAAACCCTAATGTGTATGAACTTCCATATTCCTTAGGCTCCATGGGTTTAAACCCCCCATGGACCATCCATGGGTTGTAACATTGGTTTAGCCCAACCTAAAGAATCATGGCTCATTGGCCCACACCATAAGAATGAATGATTTACCAAATCAATCCCCATATATTTAATTAGTCTCTTTTGATCACAAAATTAATTCCAAATTAATTCTTGATCAATACTAATTAAATAATATGATTTCATATTAATATATTAGAACTTATAATATATTAACAAATCATAAATAACCTCTTCTCAAAAGTCCATCCTATCAAATTGTCCTGGTGATATGCAACCCAAATGGAGCATGCTACTCTCGGGTCAAGTACATACCAATTATAGTTATGGGCTTAGACACCTAATCCAACAGTCTCCCACTTGGATAAGTCTAATAACTATTATTGCAAGTACGACTCCACAACCCGACTAGCAATCGTAGCTCTTAAAAGCCGTTGTCTCACTCTGACCTAGTCAATGATGCGTCCATTAGATAAGGGAGCATATATTCCTCCATTCTATATATCATATGGATTGAGACATGGATTATAATCATTCTCTATGTCCATTTGTTGTTTCCTGATTTCCGATTTATGACGACTAACTAATTGAACAAATCAAATCAGTCCAGGCTTGGCGTTACTTAGGGGTGTCATCACTAAATCATCGAGGGGCCCATAGATATCACTTTTATCCACGTGGGGTAAATGGAACGGATAAACTTCGACTCAAATGCTTGCTTGTACTTACTCATCAAATTACACACAACAATATGTTTTATAACACCAAGTTACTAGTGCGTTTACATACGTCAATGTGGAACCGACTCGCAACTACATCTCACATGTCTTCGTTTCAAGAATATAAGATATTATCGTCTCACAATCACTCGTGATAAAATCCATGAAGTGATTCAGATGAGCGTGGGTTGAATCCAATACTCAAATCTTATTCCAGGAGTACTCACGAACACTGCAGCTATGTCTAAAACACATAGACAAACTACAGACCCATTCATGACAGTCTTGCCTCAATACCTACTTCCAAAGTATGTTCGACTATGGATGGTTTGAATAACCTAGTTATTCAGGAAGTCAAAACATGCAAAGTGAAACACAAGAATAATACTAATCCTATATGACCCCAAAACCTTTGAGTGCCATATTGATTACTCATTATTCATTGTATAATGTTTCGAATAATCAACTTAATACTTAAATTAAAACAATAGTTGTCCCATGTTCCAAGCATGCACACTATGTCTATCTATGATCCTTACTTTGTGAAATAGATCAATTGGAAAACATTTCAATGATGCTCATTTCACAAATCCAAATCTTTGTTGCAAGTGTAAGAATTCTAAATTCTTGTCACTTCTAAACTATCATGCAATGATTCTTCTGTAATGTCTAGGTACCAAAAGTCACAGAGACTTGACCAACGATATTACAAAATATTCCTTTGGAGATTGTTACAAGACAATTCCATGGAAATGAAGTCTCAGATTCAAAGTACATTCCTTTGAACATCATTCTTGCATAAAAGTTTCTAACTTTCTCATATATTCTTAACATCCAACTCCCAATATGGAAACATTCCATATTTTCCACACGACAACTCATTATCAATAAAATCTTGTCTATTCATAATAATGTCAATATGGTCCATCCATTACTATACTTCCAACTGTACTTAAGCGACCAATCTTTGGCGAACCTTAGATTGTCCTTAATAGTTGTTTAACCACTTTAGTCATATCCGGTTCTATTCCTTTTTCCCTCTAAATGCCCTGGGCATTTGGAAAATTAGAACACGATAATATTATAACATATGCAATCGATCCTATACCCGAAGCATATGAGATGCGATTCATAATGTCTAACATAAAGACATGATACTTGATCAGCCTTTTGCTATAATATTTCTATTTGCCATGTTCTCATAATTCGAATTATGAAGAGGGATGCCATAATCATAATCGAATTTTGAGGACACAATTAACATTTCCATATATAGAATTTCCTTATGTTGAACCATTCCAACATAACATTCATATATATATATATATATATATATATATATATATATATATATATTGACTAAATTTGATTAAAAATCAATCTAAGCTTTTAGATTTGAAATGAAGTATAAATTCCTCTCCCTTAATTATAGCAAAACAACTTTTCAAATCCACAACTTTGCGAATTGAAACTTTTGTTTTCTATAATTAACATTGCTAACTCGCAACACTTATAATAATGTAGTGACAAAAGAACATGGTTTGGCATGCGGAATTAAAGATTGCACAATGAACATGGTGATTTGGGTGTTCAAGAGATGTATTGATTGTATATGGTGTTACACAAAAAGGATCTAGATCTAGACTACATAAATAACACACACTTACACACTCAACTTTTACATTTCTCAAGCACACCTCTACAAGTGGACTAAACCCACCTTATATAGAGGTGTTTACATGTCTCTCTCTCTCACTCTATCTCTCATATGTCATAACGCTAATACACCACATGCAAGTGGGTTTTACAAAAGTCAAACATTACAAAGTCATTCATGGAAAACTTTGCACCCCAACATTCTCCCCCTCAAAGTTAGGAATGAATGACCCACTTCAAATCTTCCAAAATCGAGCAACTACGCGATCCGAGCCTCAAGGGTGACACATGTCGAAACAAACTTCAATCTTCAATTCTTCCATGATTCTTCAATTTGGGCTCTAGGATGTGAGACCATACAAACCGAGCATCAACGAATGATCACGAGCTTCTCAAACTCTAAATTGATCACCAAAAGTTGAGCACAAAAGCACACCCCAAAAATCTTCAATAAACCAAACCCATTTCGAAAATAAATCACTTCCGAACTTCCAATTGCATCATTTCGTAAGCTTCAAAAATTCAAGGTCACTTCGGTCGTCAAATCCGCGTAATATGAAAAATTCAAGTTCGAATTTCCATATAAATTTCTCCCTCTTTTTATAATTGAAAGTTGATTATAAAACCTTCAAGGAAAGAGAACGTGCTCTATTCGGAATTTTTCGTGTCAAAACTCCCCCCTTAACATGTGGCATAATCTTTGTGCTTTAATCCGGAAAACCCAAAAAATATTCATTTTTTTAGCTTCGTTCATGGATCACCTTTGACAAAATTTCTCAAAAATGGGTAGAAATTGTCAATTTCAAAATTCTACAGGGACCCGGTGCGCCCAAAACAGCAAAATATGCAAAACTCTCCTCCTTTTCCAAATCTGGGTAAAAAGCGTCAATTTGCACAAACTGCAGCGGCCTGAAATGCATTTTCTTCAATTTTCAGCAAAAATAGTTCTTTTTCGAATGTGGGTACGAACAGCCAAACATTCGAAGCCTCAGGGACTATTTTCGAAAATTCTGCCCTTTTTATTTTCCAATCATACGAAGAGTTCTCTCAAACATACGAAGCTTCAGAAAATTTTTGAATTTGGGTGAAAAGTGTCAAAAGTTCGAAACTTCAGTCAATTGTCAAGATTGCCAAATATTCGAAGGTTAAGGGACTGAATTTGAAAATTTGTCATTTGTTCAAATCATACGAAACTTTGATCATTCATACGAAGGTTTGCCAAATTAACGAAACTGTAAGGACCATATGCGAAACTTTGAGTTTTTCTCCTTCCCTTTTCTATCATTCTCACTGTTACTTTCGTATGAATTGGTCTCCACCCTTCGTACAAATCATCAACTACCCTTCGTACGAAATCTTCTCTCTTTGGTACAAAATTATCTAACACCCTTCGTATGAAATTCAACTGCCCATTTTCTCTCTCCTCTTCGTATGAAAATTCATCTTCCCTAATCAAACGCAAAATTCTCAGCGTACTAAGCATACGAAGCCTATCCAGTGAACAGTAACATCTTAATCATTCATTCACTGAATCGAAAATTTGCGTTCGTTCAACAGCAACTCAACATCAAGTCTTCGCACATTACTACTCTCTGCTCGTTTTATCCCTTTGTTCCTTAATCATGTAAAGCCCTGGACATCAAAACAACCAACTCCAAAAGCTTCAAGGTTTCGTCTGTTTGATTGAAACCAAAATCGTCGTCGATTTAACAAAGCATCAAAATCTTCGTTCAAACCACCGACTCCAAATTCATCTAAGTCAACATCACATTCTAATAACGAATCTAGATCCCAATCTTCGAAATCATACCCAAATCAACATAAATCGTCCATCATCGAAATCAAACTCCAAACCATCGAACAACACTCATCTTTTGTGTGCGACATCAACAACATAGAATCAATCAATTTTCGAAATTGAATCTAAAATCAAACCCGATTTTGACATTCATAGTCTTTGTTTAACTTGAATCCAACGACTTCTACTTTCAATTTCATGAATTAACCCATAGAAATCATGTTTGACTTTTTCGAAACTTGACTTTTTGACATCATAGGTAATCAAACAGCAAATGAATGATTCACGCACCAAATTATGGATCGAAATATGATTATTGAACAGATCCGCATCATATTCATGTGTTCTTTATACAAGTTCATCAAAATCAAGAATTAATTTTGATTATTTCTTCATTTGAACTTATATAAACCCGATTTCATCATGTTCCAAATCCGATGAAATCAAAACACATTATCAGATTATTGATCGACTTTAAACAAAAGAAAGCAAACAAGATTATTGAGAAAACGAGAAGAAAAATCATGTGTGATCGATTAAGAAGTAAGAACAGATGCGAGTGAATCCAAATGTACAACTATTTGATGCGTCCGACTAGATCTGGAACGAGTCTAATTGATCATATAATGTAAATGAATTTTGGGCTCACAAATTGATTATGAATGATAATATCTCAATTGTTGGGCTTAAATCGACAATGAATAGTAATTTCGGAATTTTGGGCTCTCATCAAAAACAATGAACAGTTAACCAAAAAAATTTGTTTTGGACTTCGAATGCAAAAAGAACAGTAAATGAATTAGATATTGGGCTTGATCTTAAAAAAATTATATTGGATCATCAATGGGGTAAAAACAAATTTGATCCAACGAGTCAAACGATCACAAATCAAAAACGCAACGCACGAATTCAAAGAAATTAAGAGAGATCATAGAGAGAGAGAGACTCACCAAAAATTGCTCAAATTGCGACAAAAGTTGCCAAACCGAGAATCGTTCTTCAAAAATCACGTTGATCTTGAAGACCTGCTCTGATACCATTTGTAGTGACAAAAGAACATGGTTTGGCGTGAGGAATTAAAGATTGCACAATGAACATGGTAATTTGGGTGTTCAAGAGATGTATTGATTGTATATGGTGTTACACAAAAAGGATCTAGATCTAGACTACATAAATAACACACACTTACACACTTAACTTTTACATCTCTCAAGCACACCTCTACAAGTGGACTAAACCCACCTTATATAGAGGTGTTTACATGTCTCTCTCTCTCTCACTCTCTATCTCTCATGTGTCATAAGGCTAATACACCACATGCAAGTGGGTTTTACAAAAGTCAAACATTACAAAGTCATTCATGGAAAACTTTGCACCCCAACAAATAATGATGCTCCCACTAGCATAATAATTATTATCTTACTAGCATAACACTTATGCTCCCACTAGCTTTGACATGTATTCAGAAATCAGCTGGACTTCTAGAAATCAATACTTATTGACTTTCATTACCAAAGATCATATTTCTGATACGAGATGCTTTGATAAGACTTTATCTAGGCTTCTCAAACTCATACACCTTTCCTTAGATAGCTCACATGTGTTTCTTAACAATTTTAGAACTTACAGCAATAAGTCCCAAATGTTTAGACCTTTGCCATTTCTCACAATTCGAACTATGAAAAGGGATACCGTAATCATAATCGAATTTGAGAATGCAAATATCACAATTGCTAACTATTAAAATCTACTTAGCGAAAGCGTTTCCTCACAATCATTTTCATGAATTGGAGAGAAACCTTATGACACTTAGATTTTTATGGTGTATGCGTTCCTACCCATGTGAATTTGTCATAACCATAATCACAAGACAAGGTTAGTGACAAATCCAAACTCATATGGATTGAACTTGTTCAATCTTAATTTCTTGCCACTTGGAAGCTCAAGGGCCTACCATTGCTTCCAAGTTGTTATGCAAACAATTGAGAACTCATAGAACTCACATGCATAGTTAACCAACTGGAATGGCATGGAAACATGAATATGTCAACACGATAGGTTATAAACCTCAAGTCGTGTGCTCGTGATTAACAATAGGTTTACTCTTGATTAGTTCTTTAAACTTTCAAGATCTTTAAGACTCCCACTGACCTCTTGACATATAATATTCACTTTGTCAAGGAGCATTACTTGACAAACAAATATTCAAGAGTTAGTGCGGTTTCTTATCAAGAAAGGCACTTCACACAATTGGTCTTAGTTGGTCTTTGTCCTTACCAAGACATCACAACTTACCAATTTCAAATGTACAAGAGTAAGAAACATGTTACTCTACATTTGATGAGTGTTATGAACCTTCTTAATTTAGTGTCACTCAAGGCACAAGCTTGGAGTATGACTCTAAGAATTTTTTTTCGAACGAAGTATGACTCATCTTCTTGATTTAACCATTTCAACAATTCATGGTTCCTCTTCTTCGCCATATAAATGCACTAAGATATCCTTAGAGAATCAGTTGTGATATGGTTTCATAATCACTAAGATAATCATAAAACACGATACTCAAGTACTCTCCCATATTTTCAGAATGGAGAAACTTCTATCTTTCTGCCTAATTTGATTCTTCTAATTCGTTCTGCCATACATTGAAACTTTTCCAATGATTCAGAATTATACTTAAACTTGTAAGCATAACCATGTTTACTAAACTTTAGTAAATTATGACGAATATTCTTATCGTTCTTTCTGGTGGACCTGACCAGCGCACACCCAGTGTACCCGATCCCATAGTCCTTCACTTGACTCACATATTCATGTGAGCAAGGAATTTGTCTTAATTTCCCAAAGACGAAAATTCTCATTCATCGTACAATACCAGTTGCATGATTCCAAGTTTCTATCCATTTGAAACTTGGGTGATGAGAATCTTTCCTTATTTGGCAAATTCTCGATACTACCACTAACGAAAGAATCAAATTCATATCGCTAACATAGAAACATACAAACATCAATTTTCACAAATGCCATTGCAAGGAGATATAATAAAATTTTATTTATTTATAAAATGCAGAAAAAAATTTCCTTACAATGCAATTACAAATCAAAACTATGTTACTACATATTTCTAAGCAATCTATCATAACTCTTTAAGCAGCAGCTCAAAAATCCGATCATCGAACCATGCGATTGAAATCCATCTTCGCGACCAGATTCAGCATACTCTTCCTTTAAGCTTCCTTCCTTTTGCATGATCCTGAAGTAGAACCATACAATCTGACTAAAGTTCTCAGGTAGTCAGGGCAACTTCGATTCCAATGTCTCTTTCCTTGGCAATAGACACAAACAGGTTCATTGGAAATGGCATATGGAACAATCTCATATTTGGCCTTTCCCTTATGATCAAAACTTTTGATCATGGCCAATTCCTTTCCTTTAGGAGAAGGAATCATTTATGGGATATCCATATCATTGCCCATGTCAGCTTGAAAGGTAGATCTTCCAGTCAAATTTGCTTGACCATTGCGCCAAATCATTGCTGATTCAGCAGCAATCAGCAAATAAGTAAGATCAATAAGGGTCATGTCGTGATCTGTCACATAGTAGTCCTTAATGAACTCACTATATGACTCGGGAAGTGAATGAAGAACCCAGTCAATAGCTAACTTCCTTGGGAACACGACACCTAACATTCTCAGCCTGTCAATGTGTAACTTCATATCCAAGACATGTGCACACACAGACTTTCAATCCTTGTGTTTGCTATCCAATAGGGATTGAGTGATCTTGAACTTTTCAAGTCTTCGAACTTAAGGGTTAGGGATAATAATTGGAGGAGGTGGAGGAAGTGAAGCATGATATTGTGGAACATCATCTTCATGTGGAAAGCTTGTTCCAAAAGATTTGGGAAGACCATAGTTGTCTGAACTAGACATCTACAATGGGAGAAATTCAAGTTAGTTAATTTAAGTCCTTAATATAACACCCAAATGAAATATTAAGGCTAGGACCCAACACAATATTTTACAATTCGGAATAGGGATGTCGTAATCCGAATGCAAAATTTTTGAAGGTAGGTAAATGACGATTTACCAATTTCCACCATGAAAAAACTGTCACAACTAGCATTTTTAGCTAGGAAATTATGTCCTCATATAAACACCAACTATTGTAAGACTTGTAATTTAAGTGGATATCATACTCTGCTCAATCAAAATTATTCATTTGAATCAAAACTCCCGAGTGAAGTTCAAAACCTAATACAATACATCTCATATACTTAACTATGGACTAGGATCCTCTTATTGGGCCTAATGGGCCAGTAAACCTTCTATTTGATGATTTTGGACCAATAAAACCCAATTGGGCTCTAGTTAGGCCCACATTCATCAAACCATAGCAATTGGGCCATGTTGGGCCTAAAATCACTCACTTATTTGTCATGGGCCATAACGGACCGTGGACCATTCTATTTAACCTTGATGGGTCGTGAACCCATCTCCTCATCTTAATTGGGCTGTGAACCCAATTGGACCGTGAACTCATTTGGGTCGTGAACCCATCCTATCCCATTCACGGCCCACTTAAAAAAACAAATTAGCAAAGGATATTAAGAGTGCCACCTCATGTTTACAAGATGGATTTCCATGCCATTATCCAACAAACCTCCATACTAACCTCATGTCTCAATGCAACCATCACATCTTAACCTTTCTCCTCTCTTTCTCTCTTCTTATTCACGACCATAGAGCCAAAAACCACCACCTTCATTTTACTCTCAAACTCACTCAAACATTCCTCTCTAAGAACACTCAAAGAAACCTCTTCTATCCTTCCTAAAATTCATGTGTACTTGTGTGTGTCTCAAGGAAAATCTCTTCAAACTTCATACTAGGTAAGATCATGTAAAATCAAAGTGGTCTATTTCATTTTATGATAGATCCATCCTCATAAGCACATGTTTTCTTGATCCATGCTCTTAGAACTTCATAGATCTCGAAAATCTCCTCAAGGAAACATCTAGGGCCGAAATCTTCTTCAAACTCTTCATCAAACCGAGAACAACAACCCAAAGTGAGTTTATACCCCCTATTTTCGGTTTTCACTATGTTTTGGGGGAGAATACAAGTTGTTTTGTGTAGATCTATGTGTTTATGCATGCATATGTGTGTTTTCATGTTATATGTTGTGTATATGTTATGAAAACATGCTAGATCTTTACCAAACTCGAAATATCTACTATATTTGGTGATGTTTGTAAACTAAACCATCTTATGTGACATACTATGTGGTGGAAAGGATTAAACATGCTAAAAATGTGTGAAAACTAACCAAAATCGTATAAAGGGTCATTTTTGACAAAATAACTAAAAAATGTGGTTCTTATGTAACTCACGGTTTTGAGAGGATCAAAAGAGTCATTTTTAAAATCAAAATGGATCTTTATGATATTTATGGTCTTAAAGGGGCCAAAAGTGCAAATTTTCACAAATGGGCTTCTATATGGGCCTTCACGGTTTTAATGGGCCAAATATGCCAATTTTCACAAAAGATGGGTCTTAATTATGCAACTCACGGTTATTAAGGGTCAAAATGGATTATCTTTGCTAAACATGGTTAGCTGCAATATTTGAGAACCTATAAGGACTAAAAATGTAAACATTTTCATAAATGGGCCATAGTTGGACTTCTCACAGCTTTGGGCCAAAAATATGTACCTTTGGACTTTTATGGGCTTGAATGTCATTTTCAACAAAGTTGTGCCAAAAATGTAAATTTTTGATAAGAGGCACTAAAAATGTAAATTTATTAAAATTCGGACCAAAAAGATGAAATTATCTATAATGGGCCGAAAATGCACATTTTTATAAAGATCAAGCCAAAAATGATATTTTTGACAAAAGTGAGTTAAAAATGTTATTTTTACAAAAGTGGGCCTTTTATGTCATTTTGGTAAATAATTGAGCTAAAACTAGCAATATAATAACAAACGGGCTAATTATGTCATTCTCATGTTTATTGGGCCTTAGTGACCCATTTATATGCTTGATAGGTCCTGAATACTCTTTACATGTTATTGGGCCTTGTTGACCCATTTACATGCTCGACGGACCTTGGATACTCCTTGCGTGCTTTTTGGGCCTGTAAATATCATACATGGGAAATGGGCCTTAGTTGTCCTTTTACGTATATTTTGGGCCCAGGTTATATAATCTCATTCCTTATGAGCCTAGAAATGATTTACATGTTTAGTGGGCCTTAGTCGTTCACTTACATGTTCATCGGGCCTGGAATGTGCTTTATATGTTTCTCTTCGCGTAAATTTGATTAAGGATCTAGTGAGACATGTCGGTTGAAATATATTGAGTGTACGATCGTAGCTTGTAGTTATAACCATAGTCTCTTAGAGGGAGAGCAGGGGTTTGTGTATAGATCTATACGGGGATGACACCCCACACCTGAGTTGTTCGCTACAGTTAGACTAAACCAATCTAGGGTGACTAAAACCTTACCTTATTCCGTCGGCGTCCATAAACGCCAAGACAGGCGAAATTGTCATTATCTAGTATGGTTATAACGACTCACTTAGAGGAATTAACATTATGAAATTTACGGGAGACCATTCTTTTTTCTCTTTGGATTACTCGGGAACATACTCGCGCCGATACTCAACCCCGTAGGTTGGTATACCATCATTCTCTTTCACAGACAACATAGGGTTGTCTGGGGGCATTCTCTTTACATTCTCTTAACATTCTTAGCATTCTCATTCATAGACAACATCGGGTTCCCTGGGGGCATTCTCTTTACATTCTCTTCATTATCTTTTTACATTATAGTAAACATTAACACGCATGCATTAATACAAGATCGGACACAAACATACTAAACTGTTTTCAGAAAATATAGGATTTTCTGGTAGTTACAAAGCTATACAAATCATTTTCACAAACATGCTTATGAACTCACCAACATTTTTATGTTGACCTTTTTAAATTAATTTGTATTCTCAGGAAACCGTTGAGCAGGTTGGGCTGAAAGAATCCATGGATATTTTGTTATATTTTGTTTCATCATACATTAACTAATTTTGGGCATGTAATATTTAAAACACAATACTCGATGTAAACAATGTATGTTGTTATATTACATGTGTGATGATGATGATGTTATGTTTCAATTGTATACTATGTGATGATACTACAATGTTGAAAGTCACACCAAGCCCCCGGACGTTTCCGCCGTCTGGTTCGGGGGTGTGACAGATTGGTATCAGAGCATTGTTTATAGTGAACCGGAATATCTAATCATACAAGATATGCAACTATAAATACAATGGGACTAAAACACTCTAAATAAAATACATACCTAGATGTGCGTTAATACTATAGCCCTAAAAGTCTCTGGAGGAAATTGAACACCATGGTTAAATCCGGACAGTTATGTAGTCGTATTGGGGGTAAATATAGCATGCTCAACTATATTTGTTCAAAATACGACCAACATGTGTTTGGGAGTGATCATGCTGGGAAATGAACCTAGAAAGTTATCTCGTATCCAAAACTCTAAGGAGCTCAAACTTAAACAATTAAAATACTATAGGAGTATTTTGAAATTCTATCCACATACTCTCTTTACACGTTTCTCACCCCTCGTGCAGACACTATGGCCGGATTCCACCATCCAGGAGATCCCTACTTCCCCAACCAGGGGAATGGTGGATGGTTGGAACCAGAGGAAGAGCCAGAGGAAGAGCCGGAGGAAGAGCTAGAGGAAGAACCCGAGGAAGAACCTATAGGAGGACTGGCAGAACCGGTAGCTGACTCAGTTGAGGAGGAGGCTGATAGCAGCGACGCAGATGACTCGGACGCGGAGTCCGAAGTCATCGATCTGCCCTACATGGCCAGGGTGCCCCAATACAGGATGGGCCCCAATGGTCCTACGCCCCCATGGGCACATGAGATCTGGAGGTGGAGCCGCCAGCAAGGGGTGCGACCCCCATTTGGTATGAACCGGGACTACTACGACTTGAGTCACGGTGGACATGCAGACCGAGCCCTGCCTATGATGGTAAGGAGGACACGCGACATCGGTGAGCAGACACATGCAACCGCCGGCCAAATGGTTGCCATGAGAGTCGCGGTTGAGCGCGCGGAAAGGATGACACATGAGGTAGTCAGGGACTACCAGGCGTGACAGACAGCATTGGAAGCCCGGCTTCGGGCCGTCGAGCAGCACCTGGCCAGACTCCAGGGTGCATCCACCTCGTCGTCAGCACCGCCAGACCCTTCTCGCCGCAACTAGTACTCGTTCATCTGCTACCTACTACCGTTATGATTTTCTTTTATGTACTACTCTATGTACTATCGACTACATGATTAAGTGATTACACTACTCATGGAGTCGTTACTCTGTCGGATTTTATTTCATTTCATGTATTGTATGCCTTATGTAGGCAAATTTTCATGTACTCAAAAGTTTATCATTAATGAACACAACTATATATTTTCTCATGATGTTGTTATCTGCTATGTGTTCTATTACTTTTACTACATGTTGATTGTATGCACTTACTTATATGTTATTGGGCCTTAGTGACCCATTTATATGCTTGATAGGTCCTGAATACTCTTTACACGTTATTGGGCCTTGTTGACCCATTTACATGCTCGATGGACCTTGGATACTCCTTGCGTGCTTTTTGGGCCTGTAAATATCATACATCTGAAATGGGACTTAGTTGTCCTTTTACGTATATTTTGGGAACAGGTTATATAATCTCATTCCTTATGAGCCTAGAAATGATTTACATGTTTAGTGGGCCTTAGTCGTTCACTTACATGTTCATCGGGCCTGGAATGTGCTTTATATGTTTCTCTTCGCGTAAATTTGATTAAGGATCTAGTGAGACGTGTCGGTTGACACCTATTGAGTGTACGATCGTAGCCTGTAGTTATAACCAGAGTCTCTTGGAGGGAGATCGGGGGTTTATGTATAGATCTATACGGGGATGACACCGCGCACCTGAGCTGTTCGCTACAGTTAGACTAAACCAGTCTAGGGTGACGAAAACCTTACTTTATTCCGTCGGCGTCCATAAACGCCAAGACATGCGAAATTGTCATTATCTAGTATGGTTATAACGACTCACTTAGAGGAATTAACATTATGAAATTTACGAGAGACCATTCTTTTTTCTCTTTGGATTACTCAGGAACATACTCGCGCCGATACTCAACCCCGTAGGTTGGTATACCAACATTCTCTTTCACAGACAACATAGGGTTGTCTGGGGGAATTCTCTTTACATTCTATTAACATTCTCAGCATTCTCATTCACAGACAACATCGGGTTGTCTGGGGGCATTCTCTTTATATTCTCTTCATTATCTTTTTACATTCTAGTAAACATTAACACACGTGTATTAATACAAGATCGGACACAAACATACTAAACTGTTTTCAGAAAATATAGGATTTTCTGGTAGTTACAAAGCTATATAAATCATTTTCACAAACATGCTTATGAACTCACCAACATTTTTATGTTGACCTTTTTAAATTAACTTGTATTCTCAGGAAACCGTTGAGCAGGTTGGGCTGAAAGAATCCATGGATATTTTGTTATATTTTGTTTCATCATACATTAACTAATTTTGGGCATGTAATATTTAAAACACAATACTCGATGTAAAAAATGTATGTTGTTATATTACATGTGTGATGATGATGATGTTATGTTTCAATTATATACTATGTGATGATACTACAATGTTGAAAGTCACACCAAGCCTCGGGACGTTTCCGCCGTCTGGTTCGGGGGTGTGACAAAAACAAAATTGATTATTAACACATGAAGACAAGTTATGGATTTCATCTTCCATAACTTGAGGACAAGTTATGGATTTCATCAAAACAAATTAGACTAAAAATTCCAACTAACAAAATCAAACAATTTGCTTATGATCTAATTAAACTCATAAGTTAAGATAATTCATAACAAACAAGTTTCAATAAATTAGCCTAATCACATAAACTAATACAAATCATGAAACTTTGACAATTATCTTTTATTTAGGATGAGAATCATCATTATCATATCAACAAAATCAGATTTTATGAACTAAAACATTTTGTGGTAATGATTCTAATCTAAAACAGGTCAAAAAAAACTCGAAAAACTGCCCACTGGAGCACCAACTCGACGAGTACATGAACTGGACTCGTCGAGTTGGTCATTTAAAGAAGGGACTCGACGAGTCACCCAGAGGACTCGGCGAGTTCGCTGGGCAGAAGGCAGAAAAAACGATTTTTTTTCACTTTGAAAAACAATAACCATCAAGTATAATGGAAAACAATCCTAGGCTCTGATACCACTGAAGGGATTTTGGTATACTACAACATCCTATGGTGCACATACAACCCTAAATGCTTTGGATCTATGTTTTCGCTAATTATACATGCAATATTGTTTCCAAAGCATTAAGCCTACAACTAGCATGCAAATGACATAGTCAACATGATAGAGAGTTATAGAGTTACCTCTTTGTTGTAGCTTGTAGAACTTCTTGAGATTGGCCTTTAAGAACATAGTGCCCCAAGTGTTGCACCTCAAATGGAATCACAACACACCTAGAACAAAGGAGACTTTTGAGAGAGTATCCTAACACCAAAACCGGCTCAATGATCTTCAAGAACACTAGTGTATCTAGTAGCCAACTTTGGATGCTAAGGGATTTCTTATATAGTGTGGCATGATTAGGGTTACACCATGTAAACCCTAATGTGTATGACCTTCCATATTCCTTAGGCGCCATGGGTTTAAACCCCCCATGGATCATCCAGGGGTTGTAACATTAGTTTAGCCCAACCTAAAGAATCATGGCTCATTGGCCCACACCATAAGAATGAATGATTTACCAAATCAATCCTCATATATTTAATTAGTCTCTTTTGATCATAAAATTAATTCCAAATTAATTCTTGATCAATACTAATTAAATAATATGATTTCATATTAATATATTAGAACTTATAATATATTAACAAATCATAAATAACCTCTTCTAAAAATTCCATCCTATCAAATTGTCCTGGTGATATGCAACCCAAATGGAGCATGCTACTCTTGAAGGGTTTTGAGCATTCTAACACTCCTAAGGTGTACATGCAACCCTAGAAACCTTGGATCTATGTTTTACTAATATACATGCAAATTTGATTTTCCAAGGTTCTTAACCTAACTAGCATGGCATGGGGAACTTTGAAACATAAAAGCTAGTAGGAGAACATACCTTTCCTGTTGCTTGGATTCCTTGAGAACCTTGTGAGCCTAGCACCTCAAGTGTGATGCCTCAAATGTTTCACACAACACCACAACTCTTGGAATAACTTTGAGAGAAGTCCACACTCACTCAAAATCGGCTAGCCCTCTTGTTCTTTCTTAGTGGCCGATTTTGCTAGCCGTGGAGCTTCTTATATAGTGTGCCACATGTAGGGTTACTCCATGTAAACCCTAATGTGCATGGCTTTTCATATTCCATGATCCATGGGTTCATAACCTCCATGTACTATCCATGGAGCACCTTATGGGTTTTAGCCCAACTTAATAAACCATGGATCATTAGCCCACTATATAAGAATGAATGATTTACACAATCAACCCCATATATTTAATTAGTCTCCTTTTGATCACCAAATTAATTCTAAATTAATTCTTGATCAATACTAATTAAATAATATTATTAATATATTAGAACTTATAATATATTAATAAACATAAGTATCCTTTCTCTCATTTAGTCTATCCAAGTGTTGCAATGCCATGCAACCCAAATGGACCATGTCAACCGGGTCAAGTACATCCCAGAAATAGTTATGAACTTAGACACCTAATCCAACAGTCTCCCACTTGGACAAATGCAATCGTTATGGAATCACGAGATCTGCTATGGAATTCAATCTCACCTTCGTTATGGGACTCCGTAAAGAATGGAGGAGTTTTAGCATGATGGTGAAAAATCAACAGAGTTTCGACACATCTTCTTTAAATGGTTTGTACAATCAACTGAAAACTCACGAAAGTGAAGTGAACGAAATGGCAGAAGAGTCGAAGCTTAGTCTGGGAGGTCCATTAGCACTTGTCTCTAAAGTGTCTGAAAAGGAAGCAGTCGAAAAAGGTGATTCTGATAATGAAGAGGGGTTTATCATGAATTCGGATGATGAGGCAATAGCTTTTTACTCAAACAACCGAGTCAAAAAGTTTTTCAAGAAACCGTTTAATCCAAAGGTGAAGCAAAGTGAGGGAAAAGAAAGTTTCGTGAACAAGGCTGCAGGAGAGGAGAAGAAGAAGTATGAGAAGAATGATGGGAAAGTTGTTAAGGAAAAGAAAGAGAAGAAACTGAAAGGAGATTCGGGTATGGATTGCCATTATTGCAACAGAGCAAATCATCTAGCAAATAATTGCATGCTTCGTAAGAAGGATGAGAAAAAGAATAGGGTAAAGGACGAAGCGTATTATGTGGAGAGATTGGAAGAGGTGCGTACGAAGGCGAAAAATTTGTCCTTGGTGGCTCAAGGTGAACAGGAGAATGATGGCACATATCAAATTTGGTCTTCGGGATCAGATGATGAAGAAATGCGTAATCCTACGCATGGAGCCATGTATGCGAAGCTGGACGAGGATTCGGACGAAGAGGCGACGAGCCGATGCTTTGTGTCAAAGTCTGCTGATAAGTATCCAATGACAACTAAGGTACGTAATATTCTTCAATCTTTCAATATTCCTTTGAGTGCATATGATTCTGAAATTGTTGCTTTTGACGATACTGTTGCTTATTTTGATAATTTGGTTGTTTCTGCTAGCAATGAAGCTAAGAAATTAAGCAATCAATTGTTAGAGACTCAGAAGAAGTTAGATTAGAAAGTTGTCAAGATAGAATGTTTAGAATTGCAGATTACAAACATTATGTGTGATAGAGATACGTTGTCTAGTGATGTAAAACTCTTATTAGCTCAATGAAATATATACTGCTATTCTGCTAAACGTCTATATGGCAAGTTAACTGCATTGCATCATTCATGTGAAATTAGCAAGGAACAACATAGGAAATTATTACCTTTTCTAGCATATGAGAGAGCGAAGGTTGATAGTATTTCGTATGATTGTGAGAAAAATATTGTTGAGTTTGACAAAATTCCTGATGATAGATATGCTTATGGAATTGTCAAAATTGACGAATGTCTTGATTCAAGTGAATTAGTTAACATTGTGAATGATACTTTGACAAAATCAGAACAAATCAAAATTTTGAAAAATACTGAGAACTCGACATCTGATTCTCAATCTAATTTTGCTGATATTGAAGATAACTCTGACAATATTAGTGAAATTAGTGATATTGAGGATGTTGATTGTTCTCAGTTGTCTGTCATTAATGTTGCATCAAAATCTAAAGGAAAAGAAAAATGTAATGATTCGTTGGTTCAGAATGACACTAACAAACCCTCAAGTTCGAAAGTTTGTCATTTCGACAATGTGAGTGTCAGAGATAGTCAAACAGATAGTAGTGATGATGAGGATGAAACCCACGTTTCGAATGAATCTAAACCTGACAAACTTGTTTCAAACGAACCAATCATTCCATGTGTTGTTGTTGATCAAGTGATTGGTGACACTAAAAATTTCGACAAAGTTCTGTCTGAAAAAGGAGCACATTATTTGGAAACAAATCAAGTGGTGTATCCAAATTTTAAGTGTACAGATGATGTTGTTTTTTCCAAATCAGGTGTTTGTCACTACTGGAAATGTTGATAGCGTTAAACCAGAATTCACCAAAATGGTCGAAAATGACAACAAGAAAACAAAAGATGAATGATTCTTTTCAAATCAAAGCACTGTCGAAAATAATCTTACAAAGAATTTGTATGTTTTTCAAAGACAAAAACCTCAACGAAAATGGGTTGAAAAACAAAAGGCTGAAAAATAAGTTATAAAACCAGTTGTTGTGGAAAATGAAAGTATTGTCAAATTAAATTCAAAAGAATTTAAAGATCAAATAGAAAAGTTTTCAAAAGAAAATGACATTTCAAAAAGACAAGCTCGAAAGAAAATTTTCTGGCAAACTGTTGAGTCTCGAAAGAAACAAAATGGTTTGACATTGAAAACTTCTGAAAACATACAGCCTAAATCTGTTGAGAACAGGTCTTCAAATTCAGCATCTTATTCAGACCAAAAGAAAAATCCCGCTTAATCAAACAAAACAAAGTCTGAATTTTATCCAAAAACAAGTTCTTCGAAAGTTTCAAATACAACATTTTCCAAAAATAACAAAAATACCTCAAAGAGTGTTCAAAATAAATCCTCAAAACAAAGATTTTCTTCTAATCAACAACACAGATTTTCACAAAATCAAAAGGTTTACAATCGATTTTCTCAAAATACAAGCGTTGGAAATAATGTTGGAAGTCGATATGCTATGACATTTCGTCCTAAGTCAGATGTTAATTTTGTTCCACAAAAACCAAATTTTCCAAATCCATCTGGAAAGAAACATTCGAAAGTATCATACACAAAGGGTTCGACAAGTGTGAAGAATATAGATCATTGGCTTGAAGGACAAGGGAAAATGTTTCAATCTCGAAAATATTCCCAACAACAGATTCACAAAGCATATGAGCAATATTTGAATGATTCTTCAAATAGTAGTTCTTCTTCCAAAGAATCAAATGTTCCTGTGAAAACATGGAAACCAGTTTCGAAAGATAAACAAGTTGGAAAACAAACTGAGAACAAAAAGGCGAATGTCAGTGACAAATCTAAACTTTCGAAAACTTATATTTCTGCTCCTTTACCTAGTGATGTGGACTTAATTGATAGTTTCAAAACTAAAGTTTGTGATTGGGTTACAAGTTCTGCATTTCATTCTGTTTTTAAAGCTAATTTCCAAGGACCCAAACAGTCTTGGGTACCTAAATTCTTTCATTGATCGCAGGTGCTATGTGACGAGCAATATGATGATAAATGGTACATTGATAGTGGTTGCTCTCGTCACATGACTGGTAGGAAGGAGAATCTAAGAGATTATCGAAGTTTGGAAAATGTTGGAGTTGTGAAGTTCGGAAATAATCACAAGTGTCAAGTGAAAGGATATGGAAAAGTTACGAATGGGAAGTTCACTGTTAATCGTGTTGCTTATGTCGAAGGTCTTCAACATAACTTGATAACTGTTTCACAACTTGTTGTGGGCACTGGCAATCAAGTGGTGTTTAACGAAGCATGCAACATCATTTCGAATGTTGAAACTAACGAAGTTTTGCTCAAATCCAAACGACATGGTGACATGTTTACTCTTGATATCAATCCAATCATCGGCAAACCCTCAGTGTGTTTACTTTTGAAAGCCTCCTCAGATGTCAGCTGGTTATGGCATCGACGTTTATCTCATTTAAAATTTCGAAATTTAAATAAATTGGTTGTTGATGATCTTGTTCGAGATTTACCTGTACTAAAATTTGATAATGATACTTTGCGTGCAGCTTGTGAACAAGGAAAGCAGCATCGCAAAGGACATCCAATTGTCATAGATTCGAAAATTGTTGAACCGTTGGAACTTCTTCATATTGACCTTTGTGGACCATCCACTGTTGAAACACTCAACAAAAAACGGTACATTTTGGTTATTGTTGATGATTTTTCACGATTTACTTGAGTATATTTTCTCAGGTTAAAATCTAAGGTTGCTTAAACAATGATCGAGTTTATAAAGAAAATTGAGATAAGTCTGAAGAAAAATGTTCGAAAGATCAAAAGCGATAATGGGTTTGAGTTTAAGAATAAAGTGTTGGATTCGTACTTAACCAAAAAAGGAATTTCGCATAACTTCTCTTCGCCCTATACACCTCAGCAAAATGGTGTGGTTGAAAGAAGAAATAGGTCACTTTGCGAAGCAGCAAGAACTATGTTGACATATGTGTGTTGGGTTTTGAGCATTCTAACACTCCTAAGTGTACATGCAACCCTATATACCTTGGATCTATGTTTTCTCTATTATACATGCAATTATGAACTTTCCAAGGTATTACCCTATCTAGCATACAATACTTGATACTTGGGTAATCAAATGGATAGAATACATACCTTTGTTTGATGTAGCTTGTCTCCATGAAGCTTGAGTGCCTAGTGCCCCAAGTGTGACACCTCAAATGGTTCACACAACACCAAATACACTTGGAATAACTTGAGAGAAACTTGAACACTCCTTGAAATCGTCTAACCCTCACACTCACACATTAGTGCACGATTTCTTGAGCCATGGGATTCTTTTATATGGTGGCTATTAGGGTTACACCATGTAACTCATAACTTTACCCATTCCTTATGCTCCATGGATTTTAACCTCCATGGAGTATCCATGGGTCACCCCATGGACTTAGTCCAACATAAGAAATCTTGGATCACAAGCCCACATATATAAGAATGAATGATTTACACAATCAACCTATATATTTAATTAGTCTCCTTTTGATCACTTAATTAATTCCAAATTAATTCTTGATCAATACTAATTAAATAACCTTATTAATATATTAGAACTTATAATATATTAACCAACCTTAAGTGTTATTTCTCTCATTATATTCTATCCAAATGCATGATGCCATGCAACCCAAATGGACCATGCCGGGTCGGGTCAAGTCTTACCAATTATAGTTATGGACTTAGACATTAATCCAACAGTCTCCCACTTGGATAAGTCTAAAACTATTATTGCGTATGACTTCAGGAACCGATCAGCAATCGTAGCTCTCAAAATCTTCTGTCGAACTCTGACCTTGTCGATGAACTCTGACCTTTGTCAATGACTTGTCCATTAGATAAGGGATCATATATTCCTCCATTCTAGATATCATATTGACTGAGACATGGATTATCAATCATTCTCTTTGTCCATTTGTTGTTTCCCGATTTCCGATTCATGATGACTGACTGATTGAACAAATCAAATCAGTCCTGGCTTGGCCAAGCACTCACATGTATCATCTTTAAATCATCGAGGGGCCCACAAATATCGCTTTTATCCCGAAGGTAAAAGGAATGGATAAACTTCGACTCATATGGCTAGTTCTACTACTTGTTGAATCATACACAAAGGCACGTTTTATAACATCGAGTTACCGAATGCGTTTTCGTGCAATCAATGTACAACCAACTCATAGTAACAACTCATATCTCTAGGTTTGAATAATATAAGATATAATCGTCTCATGATCACTCGTGATAAAATCCATGAAGTGATTCAAATGACCGCGGGTTGAATCCAATACTCAGAACTTATGAGCACTCATGAGTGTTGTGCACCACTTTGTCCACCAACTTGGACCTCTACAAACCAACCCATGACAGTCTTGATTCATATCTACTTCCAACATATGACCGACTGTGGATGGTTTGAATAACTTAATCATTCAGGAAGAGCGACTTAGTTATTCTGGAAGTCAAAACATGCAAAGTGAAACACAAGAATAAATGAATCAAATATGGTATCAAACCCTATGAATATAAATAAACACTTTTATTTATCACCATACTGATTACCATTATTCATTGTTTCGGTTTTATCAACTTTATACTTGAATTAAAAACACAAGTTGTCCCATGCTCCAAGCATGTACATTATGTTTTTCTTAAACAATAGCTTTGCCATACACCAAGTATGCACTCTATGTTTGTCTATGATCCTTACTTTGTGAAATAAACTAATTGAACATAATTTCAATGATTCTAATTTCACACTCCCAAATCCTTATCGAAAAATGTGAGAATTTCAAATTCCTATCATTTATCGAAATCTGTTTAGATTTTAAACTTATATGCACTGACCCTCCTGTAATGAATATGTACAAAGTCACAAAGACTTGTCAACAGTCATTATAAGGTATTCCAATGGAGATCAACTCCATGGAAACTAAGTCTCATATTCAAAGTACATTGCTTTGGACATGCTTCTTGCATTAAGTTTTCTAATCTTACACAGATAACTTCCACCTATGGAGACAACTCCATATTCTCATTTTGACTATCACTTCTGAATAAGAGATGCCTCTTTTCAGAATATGTCAATATGGTCCTTCCAAAATTAGCATTATACTTCCAACTGTCCCTGAGCAACCAATCTTTGGTAAACCTCAGATTGTCCTTGACAATTGCTTAATCATTTTAGTCATATCCAATTCTAGACCTTTTCCCGTCTTAATGCCTCTGGGCATTTGGAAAAATTTAGAAATGACAAATATTATAGCACATGCAATCGATCCTGTACCCAAAGCAAATGGTACACGATTCATGATGTCTCACATAAAGACATGATTCTAGACCAGTCTTTTGCTACAATATTTTTATTTGCCATGTTTTCAAAATTTGACTATGAAGAGGGATGCCGTAATCATAATCGAATTTTGAGAACGCAATATATAGAATTTCCTTAAGTTGAACCAATCCAACATGAAATTCATATATATATTCTTGACTAAAGATGATTAAGGTCTCAATCTAAGCCTTTAGAACTGAAATGAAGTATATCCTCTCCCTTAATTATAGCAAAACAACTTTTTCAATCCCTGCAGCCTCACGAATTGAAACTTTTGTTTTCTATAATTAACATTGCTAACTTGTAACACTAACAATAATTATCATGCTCCCACTAACATGATGATTATTAGCATAACACTTATGCTCCCACTAGCTTTGACATGTACTCAGAAATCAGCTGGACTTCTAGAAATCAATACTTTATTGACTTTCTTACCAAAGTTCAGATTTCTAATACGAGATGCTTTGATAAAACTTTATCAAAATCATACACCTTTCCTTAGATAGCATGCATGTGTGTCTAAACAATTTCAGAACTATGAAAAGGGATGCCGTAATCATAGTCTCAAATGTTTAGACCTTTTTCCATCTGCTTCAAATCTACTTGGTGGAAGTGTTTCCTCACCATCATTTTCATGAATCGGAGAGAAACCTTATGACCCTTAGATTTTATGGTGTATGTGTTCTTATCCATGTGAATCGTCAAAACCATAGTCACAAGACAAGGATAATGACAAATCCAAACTCATATGGACTGAACTTATGCAATCTTAACTTCTTGCCACCTGGCAGTACAGGGCCTGCCATTGCTTCCAAGTTGTTATGCAACCAATTGAGAACTTTCAGAACTCCTATGCAAAGCCAACTTTAACTGGAATGGGCACAGAATATGTCAACATGATAGGTTATAAACCTCAAGTCGTGTGCTAGTGAAGAACCTCAGGTTTTATTCTTGATTAGTTCTTGAAATTCTTTTTAGGATCTTTAAGACTCCCACTGTCCTCTTGACATATAAGACTATCTTGCCAAATATTCAAGAGATAGTTCGGATTCTTTATCAAGACAAACACTTCACACAATTGGCCTTAGTTGGTCTTTGTTTTATCCAAAACATCACAACTTACCAATTTCAAATGTACAAGAGTAGGACACTTTTACTCTTACATTTGACAAGTGTTTTAAACCTTTCTTTAAGATATGTCACTCAAGTTACAATCTTGGAGTATGACTCTAAGAATTGTTTTGGAACGAAGTATGACTCATCTTCCTGATCTAACCATTTCAACAATTCATGACTCCTCTTCTTAGTCATAATAATGCACTAAGATGACCTTTAGAGGACCAATTGTGATGTGGTTCTTAAATCATTAATATGATCACAAAACATGATACTAAAGTACTCTCCCATCTTTTCAGATTTGAGAAAACTTTTATCTTTCTGCCTAATTTGATTCTTCTCATTCGTTCTGCCATACATTGAGACTTTTCCAATGTTTCAGAATTATACTTAAACTTGTAAGTATAACCATATTTACTAAAATTTAGTAAATCATGACGAATTGTCTTAACGAGCTTTGTGGTGGACTTGACCAGTGCACAAGAATGTGTACTCGATCCCTTTAGTCCTTAACTTGACTCACACATCCATGTGAACAAGTCTTAATTTTCCAATGCTTGAAAGTTCTCATTCATCATACTATTCAACTTGCATGATTCCAAGTTTCTATCCAACTGAAGCCTTGGGAATGAGAATCTTTTCTTATTTGGTAAATTATGACACTACCACAAACGAAAGAATGAAGTCCATTTTTTTTCAAATATTGCTATCAATGGAATCATATAAACAACCATTTTTCACAAATGCCACTTGTAAGGATATTTAAAATAAATATAAAATTAAAAACTTTTATTTTATTTCAAAACTTTACGGAAAAAACTTATCCTTATAGTGCAAATGCATACGGAAAACTTGTTGTTATCTATTCCTAAGCAATATATCATAACTCCTAAGTAACAGCTTCAAAATTCTGATGCGATCGAAATCCACCTACGCGATCAGAATCAGCATATACTTCCTTTAAGCTTTCTCTCTATTCTTTGATTCTTAAAACATCAACATGTGACCCAGTCACATCATGTAATGAGGATCTTAGAATAGAAACTTAACAAAGTTAGATAATGGGCTCTACCTGAAGTAGAGTCAGACTTATTGACTTTAACATCCTTAGGTAAACTTGGCAGCTTTGCAATCAACGCCCCTTCCTTTGGCAAAATAAACATATGGACCCTTTGGTAATGGGACTATCTCAGACTTAGCCTTTCTCCTTACCATTTGGTCAACCGGGTTGACTATGGCCAATCCCTTTCCATTGGGAAGAGAATGCTTTTTCTCGATTTCCAGTGTCACCGTTGTCACTGTCCATAAAGTTTTTGGGAAGTTGATCTTCTAATCAAATTTGCTTTACTATCGTTCTAAATCATTGCTGATTCAGCAGCACCAAGCAAATAGATATGATCATTAAGGTTCATGTCATAGTCTGTTTCATAGTAGTCCCAAAGGAACTCACTATGTGACTTAGAAAGTGATTGAACATCCAACTTTCTCAAGACTTTGACACCCAACTCTCCCAGCTTGTCAATATGTGACTTCATCTCTAAGATGTGATCACACATAGACCTTGCTTGCCATTAGGGCTTGAGTGACCTTGAACTTGTGGGTTAGGGAGAATAATTGGAGGAGGTGGAGGAAGTAAAGTTCCAAGAGATTTGGGAAGATCATAGATGTCTGAACTAGACATCTTTTGGGAGATATTCAAGATAGTTGATCTAAAGTCCTTAATATAACACCCAATATGAAATATTAAGGCTAGGATCCAACAACCTATTTATAACTGGAAGAGGGATGCCGTAATCCGAGTTATAAAATAGTTGAAGGTAGGTAAATGACGATTTACCAATTTCCACCATGAAAAACGAAATAATGTAATTAGGTTTTTAATTGGATTTGAAACTCCTAGATCTTTTGAGATTCATTGAACTTTTCAATGGCATGTTTCAATCTCGAGTGTGACCTTCAGGTTTTGTGACTGGGATGCCGAGGATCACAAAACAAGGTGTGAAGTAACCATGCAAATATATTTGGTACCCTTAATATTTACCCCTCAATCGATGTGTCGGTTAACCACACGAGCTCCACCGATACTATGATAAATATTAAGTTACCCTTTGCCTACTTTGTTAAATCCAGGTTAGTGTGCCGGTTAACCACACACGCTCCACTAACGGTTTAAACAAAGTGCAAAGTGTAATTTCATGGATTAGCACCTTATTCACATTTTCCTAAGTAACTAAGATTGGGTATTAATAAGAGTTTAGTTACTTAGTATTTATCATTAATACTTTTAATGAAAGGAGAATTATAGTCCTTGTCCTACCCGTTCGGCTAACGACCCTCCACCAGTCAAGGAAGCGGTGGGTGAAAGTGGACACCCATTAAACTGCCATTTTATAGGCAGTAACCTTATACCCCCCCTTATAGACCGGCTTCGTGAATGAGGCCTACTAACGGTAAGACTGACTTTACTCTTATACATATATATAAATATTATTAACTTATAATATTATAAAGTATAAGGGTTGAATTTTAACTTTTAAAATTCTAAGGGCTAACTTGGAATTAAAGTATTCATAAGTGAAAACTTTTCAAATTCCAAAACTTGAGGGCAAGTTTTGAAACTATTCAAAACTAATTAATTCCATAACTTATGAGTTTAAAGTAGTTTTAATTAAAAAAAAAAAAAAAAAAAAAAAAAAAAAAAAAAAAAACTCTTCAAGTTCCATAACTTGAGGACAAGTTATAGAAGACTTTAAACTAATTAATAAAAAAATAACTTTTTTTATTGTAACTTATGGAACTAATTAAGGTTACACTTTTTTTTTTAATTTAATGAAGAGACTCTTGAACCTCCATAACTTGAGGACAAGTTATGGAGTCATAAAACCATTTAATTAGAACTAGACTCTTCATTTTGTAACCTTTGCCAACTTTTATGAGTTTTATGATTCTTAAATGTGACTTTTCATATAACTTGAGGACAAGTTACAAAAACACACTTTGGAATCAACTCTTAGATTAAAATGGATTGAAAACAACTATTTCACACAACTTTTCTATTAATCTAAGAACCTCATAAGAACAAGATAATTCAAATCATCAATCTTCAAGAAATTAGCATGAACATACAAACTAATACAAATCTTGAAATTATGACAATTATCTTAGAAATTGGATTAGCATGAACATTACCACATCAAAAACAAGTTTACAAAAACATCTTAGGGTAATGTTCCTAGTCCAATTCCAGCCAAAACAATCGAATATATGCATCCAACTCTATTTTTCAGCTACTTTTGCAAGTATAACAAGAAAACAAACCTGGCTCTGATACCACTGTTGGGTTTTGAGCATTCTAACACTCCTAAGTGTACATGCAACCCTATATACCTTGGATCTATGTTTTCTCTATTATACATGCAATTATGAACTTTCCAAGGTATTACCCTATCTAGCATACAATACTTGATACTTGGGTAATCAAATGGATAGAATACATACCTTTGTTTGATGTAGCTTGTCTCCATGAAGCTTGAGTGCCTAGTGCCCCAAGTGTGACACCTCAAATGGTTCACACAACACCAAATACACTTGGAATAACTTGAGAGAAACTTGAACACTCCTTGAAATCATCTAGCCCTCACACTCACACATTAGTGCACGATTTCTTGAGCCATGGGATTCTTTTATATGGTGGCTATTAGGGTTACACCATGTAACTCATAACTTTACCCATTCCTTATGCTCCATGGATTTTAACCTCCATGGAGTATCCATGGGTCACCCCATGGACTTAGTCCAACATAAGAAATCTTGGATCACAAGCCCACATATATAAGAATCAATGATTTACACAATCAACCCATATATTTAATTAGTCTCCTTTTGATCACTTAATTAACTCCAAATTAATTCTTGATCAATACTAATTGTTATTTCTCTCATTATATTAGAACTTATAATATATTAACCAACCTTAAGTGTTATTTCTCTCATTATATTCTATCCAAATGCATGATGTCATGCAACCCAAATGGACCATGCCGGGTCGGGTCAAGTCTTACCAATTATAGTTATGGACTTAGACATTAATCCAACAATGTGAATCTTCCTCAATATCTATGGGTTGAAGCAGTTTCGACAGCATGTTTCACTCAAAATCGATCTTTCATTCATCGTCGATTCGATATCACTCCATATGAAATCATCAATAACCGAAAACCTAATGTCAAATTCTTTCATGTTTTTGGTTGCAGGTGTTTTGTAATGAATCTTAAAGATAGCCTTTCAAAATATTTCAAGCTAAGGCTGACGAAGGCATATTTTTGGGATATTCGCACAATTCGGTTGCATACAGAGTGTTAAATAAGCGCACACGAAAAGTCGAAGAGACATTCAATCTTACTTTTGATGATTATTATGTCAAACAAGTTGAAAAGCAATTTGAACAAAAACCAATTATTAATGAATCATCTGATGAAACTGAAGAATCAAATTCATCTTACTTTGATTATGATTTAATTTTTGGTATTACTGACAGGGATGTGGATGCTGAAGTTCATGCGAATGATAATCATCACTCTGAATCTTCGAAGCATACTGATGACTTGGAAATCCCTCAAACAATTGTAGATGTTAATTCAACAATAAATTCTCCATGAGTTGGCGAAAGTATGCATAGTAATCCAGTGGAGAGGGATCACTTGGATTCGAATACTCTGGTTGAGGAGAAGCATTCTTTCGAGGAGGAGAATGGGAGAATGAATGAAGTTGTTGAGGGGGAGCATCTAGTTGAGGGGGAGCATCAGAATTATAATCTTGTTGAGGGGGGAACATGAAAAAACTGATACAATAAATCTTAATCAAAATGATGAGTTTCATGATCTAAATGATAATGTTTATGTTGTAGGATCTGAAAATGAAGAGATGTATGAAGATGCACCTTTGGCATTTGATCCGGCATATCCACCGTTAGAGAAATGGATAAGGACTCATCCGAAAGATCAATTCATTGGGAATCCTCAAGATGGAGTATTAACAAGAGCTCAAATTCGTGCAAAGAATGAGGTATTAAATACTCATCAAGAATTTTGCATGTTCAATGTTTTCATCTCGAAAATTGAACCAAAAACAGTTAAGGTTGCAATTGAACACTCAGATTGGGTTGTTGCAATGCAATCTGAACTGGCTGAACTCGATAGAAACAAGGTTTGGAGATTAATTTCTAAACCTGAAAATGTTTCGATTGTCGGGTTAAAATGGATTTTCAAAAACAAAACCGACAAGGATGGAAATATTGTACGAAATAAAGCACGACTAGTTGTAAAAGGATATTCGCAACAAGAAGGGATTGATTATGAAGAAACCTTTGCCCCTGTCGCAAAACTCGAGGCTGTTCGAATATTTTTAGCTTATGCAGCTCATAAGGATTCCGATGTCTATCAAATGGATGTGAAATGTGTGTTTCTCAATGGTGAACTCGAAGAAACTGTTTACGTTGAACAACCTCCAGGTTTCGTAAATGAAATACATCATGATCATGTGTACATTTTAGATAAAGTTGTATATGGGTTAAAACAAGCAC
The DNA here is from genome assembly GCF_052849685.1 of Lactuca virosa. Classification (NCBI taxonomy): domain Eukaryota; kingdom Viridiplantae; phylum Streptophyta; class Magnoliopsida; order Asterales; family Asteraceae; genus Lactuca; species Lactuca virosa. The sequence continues at coordinate 250,499,330 of NC_136434.1, forward strand.
CAAGAGCATGGTATGCAACTCTTACCAGTTTCTTAAAACAGTCGAAATTTAAACAAGGATCAGTTGACCCCACGTTATTTCGAAAGAAAGTTGGGAATCATCTAATGCTTGTTCAAATTTATGTCGACGATATTATTTTTGGCTCTATTGACCCTGCTTTGTCTAGTGAATTCAAAAACTTGATGAAAAGCCAATTCGAAATGAGCATGATGGGTAAAATCAATAATTTTCTTGGCTTAAACATTTATCAAAGCAGAGAAGGCATTTTCATCAATCAGGAAAAATATACAAGGAATTTGCTCGAAAAAATTAGAATGACAAATAGCACGAAGTTAAGAGTACTAATGGCGGTTGGCACAAGGCTATCACCTTCGTTAGAAACGCCTGCGGTTGATCTTACCTTATACAGGAGCATGATAGGTTCATTGCTTTACCTTACTGCACGTAGACCTGATATCATGTTTTCTGTATGTAATTGTGCTAGGTATCAAGCAAATCCACGAGAACCACATTTAACTGCTGTGAAGAATATCTTTCGTTATCTCAAGGGAACAATTTCGTTAGGATTGTGGTATCCTTCGAAATCAGGATTCTTCATTCAGGCATTTTCAGATGCAGATCTAGGAGGATGTACTTTGGATCGAAAAAGCACAAGTGGTGGTTGTCAATTTCTGGATGGAAAATTGGTTAGCTGGCAGTCGAAGAAACAAACGTGTGTTTCGATTTCTACTGCTGAAGCTGAATATTCTGCAGCTGCTGCCTGTACTTCACAAATTATTTGGATCCAGAGTCAGTTGCGAGATTATGCCATTAATATGAAAAAGATTCCATTGTACTATGATTCACGAAGTGCTATACGCATTTGTCATAATCCAGTACAGCATTCGAAAACAAAACATATAACTCTTCGTTATCATTTTATCAAAGATCATGTGGAAGATGGCAACATTGAAGTCCATTTTGTAAAAAACAACTGATCAGCTTGCTGATATTTTTACAAAAGTTTTGGATGAAAAATCATTTGTTCGAATTTTAACAGGTTTGGGAATGATCGAAGCAAGTTCAGTTCCAGGAATGATATCAAATGTATGGCAAAGAAGTGTTATACAAATGTGTCGATTCAGAGGTCATTATGGTTCATTCAGAGGCTGATAGTATTAACCATTCAGAGGTTACTGTTCACATTCAGCGTTTCGACATGCTTCGTATTCGTTACATTGAGGATTTTGGTTATTGGGATACAAATTTTCGTTAGTTTAACACATTTTCGTTAGTTTGTCAAATTTTTGTTAGTTTAACAACTTTTTCGTTAGTTTTCAAATTTTCGTCAGTATAATAGCTTTATTTTCGAAAAATCAAAAATTACAAAAAGATTTTATTTTTGTTTTGTCATTTTATTTTCGAAAAATAAAAAATTCCAAAAACATTTTCTTTTGTTAATTGTTTTCATTTTCGAAAAACTTACAAAAACATTTTCTTTCTTTTTGAAAAATTCAAATATATCAAAAAAGATTTTTGTTATTTTGTTCTTTGTCTTTCCTTGATGCAGATTTCACGAAAAGTTTTACAAGGGACATGTTTGTGTTTCTATGGGAAGGTACAATTTCGTCAACTTTGTACTAGTTAGACTGTCCCTAGAACCATGCTGCAGCAGTTGACCGAAGCCTCCATAGACTCAATGTGTGTGTACGAAAGCCTTAATGAAATTTTTCATACGAAAATTTCTTCCCAAGTCAGGCTTATATTCACGTTAGTCAAATGAGCTACCTTACTCTTCTCAACTGAGTTAAGAGTTTTCTGTTTGGTCCAAAAATAACAGAGGTACAATTGATTTCGTGAACCAATCTTTTTCATCTTCAAATTTCTTACACTTTCACACACGAAGACATATGTCCAAGAGATCTTTGATTCAACCCGTCAAGATTTAGACATGTCAAAACTCCTTGTTAATGATACAGCATCATGAGGCCGTGATGAAAGTGAAACCCAAAAATTCTAACTTTGTAAGGAATTGACGGGGAACTATGTTCCAGTTTTAACGAAACATTTGTTTCAGTACCGCTTTTCGAAACTCCAAATCATATTCATTTCTTATGTGTGGTCTTGATCAAACTATCGAAGCCCACGATGTTTGTTACCCAACAGGATCCAATATAAATTTTTTCATGAATATGATTTCTGTGTGAGTTTCATTTCCTTTCTAAGTCACTTTCAAAATAATTCAAAGCATACTTGTCACTGACTACACTGGTCAAACAGGTAATTTCGGTTACATTTACTGACCTTATGTTTAGGTTGATATGTAACGAAATTGTAAACCACCCATGAAGCCTTATAAAAGAAGCCCTTCGATACTTCTCTATAAGTATTCGATTGTAATTCACAGGAACATACACAAGCATTTGATTATCTCTCTTGATAATTAACGAAGTAATCTTTTCCCGGGATTCATTGCTTTTGTGTCGAATTTTTTTTTTCACATCACAGATCCAATTTTTCGTTAATTTGCTTCTTATCTTATCTTTGTCACAATACACTCACGAAATCCTTGAGGTTCTGAGTAATACCAACTCAGGCTGATGATTTCAAACATCTGGCACATGACTTCGCTTTTAATCCCAAAAGCGAAAGAGCCTTACCTCTATTTGAAGGTTCCTGATGGTTACAATTCAATTGGGATAAACGAACAGACTGCTTAAAAAGAAGTTTTGTATTCAATCCGGGTTTCTAGGCGATGTGACAGTTACTTTTTGACGCATGGCTACTTTATCGGCAGAGTGGTGCGAGATTCTAGGTGCCACGTCGGATTTCCTGTAATGCCAATCCCGCTTCAAATTCAAACTCTAGGGTTCATATAAAAGGGGGATCAAAGAGTTTTTATCAGCTTATGCTTTAAAAAGTAAAACTCCCAAGTTCTCTCTGCAAATTTCCGATTGTTCTTCAAAGCTTCAACAAACCCTAATCATGGCCACTTCTGCTGATGTCAATGTTCACTCACAAAATACTGAAGATGTTACTTCACCACCGATCATGAAGATTCAAGGCACGAACTATCAAGTCGAAGAGGATGTTTCTCTTTATCCAGACGAATTGAAGATGTTGGTCGTCGCACTGAAAAGCTCTGTTCTATCGACTGCCATGTTCAGTTCCTTTGATGTTCCACTTTCATGGCTTTCACAAGCAGGATCCACTGCTACTTACAGCAAAGCAATGGATATCATCACTTTCCAACTGGTGAATGAAAAGAAGATACGATTGTCCAAGAAGATTTTTTGTCAGATTCTTGATATCCCTAATTCTCCACTATATACTGATCTTTCTTCTGCTCAAGTTATCCACATGTTTAATGAGATGGGTCATCAACCCCCACTCACCAAGATCAGTGATTTCAAGAAGTCTGGACTTCCAACTGTTTGGAATTTTCTATTTGTAATCTTTCTACGCTGCTTGACTGGTCGTAGTGTTGGATTGGATAAAGGTCGAATTGAGGTTTATGCGATGGTAGCTGGCTTGTACTATGATATCTCAGTTGATTACTCTACACAACTGTGGAAGGAATTTCAGAAGAGTGTTGAAAACATGAATGTTGTCCAAGGAATTTCGTGTGCAAGGTATTGGAGTTTGATTCTTCGCTATTTCTATGCCAAAGAAGGAATTGAGGTGCCTGCTGGTGAGGAGACAACTGAATTCATGAAATATCAATTTCTGAAGGAGGTTACTGATGATGCGGAAATCTTTATGCACATTGCAAGGATTCCTGATGCAATGTTACAGCGTGTTGAATTAACAAACTTGGTACTCATGGAGTATTTGGAAACAATTACTCCTGATGATGAGTCTGGGAAGTTGTTGCCAAAAGAAACAGCTGGTCTTTCGAAGAAGTCACGCAAATCAAAGAAGGATGCAACAACTACTCCTGAGAAACCTGTTCAGGAGCCAAAGAAAACGAAATCACCAAAGAAACAGACGAAGCCAGAAGAACAAGTTTCGACTGTTTTGGTTGAGCCGGTAGAGCCTGTTACTGATGACCAAGCAAAGGAAACCATCCCATCAAAATCAGGTATTTTTCGAAGAATTAAAAAGAAGTCTTGTGGATCACGAAAGCTTTCAGATGTTTCGTTTAAGTCTTCTTCTACTATGGTTCGTAAACCATATCTGAATCACCAAGGAATTCTTATTCGTGAGGTTTCAGCTCCTGTTTCTCCTTCATCAAAGAAACGAAGAGCTGAAGATGTGGCTACACGTATTTCCAAGAAAAAGTTAAAGAAAAGAAAGTTGGTTCTTCAAGAGGAATCATCCGAAGGGGAGAAAGTTCCTGAAACACCTGAAGCTACTATTCTCCAATCAACATCTACTCCTGAGAAGACTAAGGTCACACCACCCGAAGTTTCGTTAACCGAGTCAATTAGTGAGGATGTTCGAACTTCAGACATCCCTACACACGTATCTGATACAGTTGTAAATGTCAACATGGGTGAAGGAGAATCCAATAAAGAAATTTGTGTTACAACTCAAGGTATTCCTGCACCTTCTGTAATGGATACTTTCGTTTCCTTACCTCCTTTTATCGTTCCTGTTTCGAACACTACCAATTCACCCACTTTTGAAACAATTCTCACTCAACCAATCACTACTTTGTTCTCATCACAAACCACTGATCCACTTCAATCTACTGAGGACACTGATATTGAAGAAGGGGGATTTGGAGGAACATTTGAAGAGATGGAATTTGATGACGAAGAAGAAACTTTCCCAGATAATATGTTAATGACGATGAAGCAGTTCAAGATTCTGAATAAAAAGATGAATTCGATTATTTAGTCTCAATCTGACATGGGTGGAAGTCAATCTATCTCAAGTTTGGAACTTGATGTTATGCTCAAAGCATTCGAAGCCAGGATGGTTATTAAAGTTTCTGGAATGATTCAAGATTCTGAATCTAGAATCTTGGAGAAGGTGGACCAAAATGATAAGTGTAATGAATTATGAATGAAGTCTCAATCTTCGAATTTTCTGGGTGAAGTTCAAGATTTACGAAGGATGGCTAAAGAACGACATGTCTTGTTTATTAAAGATGTGAAGCAAGTACGCGAAGATGTCAACTTTAAGCTTCAAGAACTTCGTGAAGATATGCTCAAAGAGATTGCTAGTGCTCAACAAGACTATGCATCTCTCAATCAAAAGGTGGATATTATTTGTGATGCTGTCACAAAGTATGTCAAGATGTATGAAAGCTTGAGTCCTCAAGTCACTCAACTTTTTACGGATAACAGCCGCAGCTTTGTGGAACTTAGTACTTTGTTAAAGGAGTTAAAAGACTTATCTGTCAAGCCTGTTTCCTCTTCGATCATTACCCCAGAATTTTTATCTCAAAAGTTTTCTCAATTCGAAGCTGTTCTGCATAAACAGTTGGCTCCATTGTCCAAGTTTTCAAGTCTTCTACCAACAGATTCCCCACCTGTTGTCACAGGGGTGCAGGGGGAGAAAAGAAGGTTGGTAATGCGAAAGTTGGTGAGGTTTCGCATGAAGCTGTTAAGACTGTTGGGTAAATTTTTCAAACAAAGATTCCATCATCAAAGCCAATAGTCTCAACTGTTGGGCCTCTTACTACAACAGTTGTTACCAAGATGCCAATTCCAATGACAATTTCTAAAGGAATTATGATTGGTTCTTCTGCTAAAGGTGGTAGTAGTTCGAAGCCCAAAGAAGTGGTTGATAGCTCTTCGATCAAAGACAAAGGAAAAACAATTTTGGTCGAAAAGTCGAAAGAGGAGAAGAAAGCTGAAGCTGAAGCTGAGTTGGAGAAATTAATAGTGGTTCAAAGTATTCTGAGTCTTCGTGAAGATATGCTCAAAGAGATTGCTAGTGCTCAACAAGACTATGCATCTCTCAATCAAAAGGTGGATATTATTTGTGATGCTGTCACAAAGTATGTCAAGATGTATGAAAGCTTGAGTCCTCAAGTCACTCAACTTTTTACGGATAACAGCCGCAGTTTTGTGGAACTTAGTACTTTGTTAAAGGAGTTAAAAGACTTATCTGTCAAGCCTGTTTCCTCTTCGATCATTACCCCAGAATTTTTATCTCAAAAGTTTTCTCAATTCGAAGTTGTTCTGCATAAACAGTTGGCTCCATTGTCCAAGTTTTCAAGTCTTCTACCAACAGATTCCCCACCTGTTGTCACAGGGGTGCAAGGGGGAGAAAAGAAGGTTGGTAATGCGAAAGTTGGTGAGGTTTCGCATGAAGCTGTTAAGACTGTTGGGAAATTTTTTCAAACAAAGATTCCATCATCAAAGCCAATAGTCTCAACTGATGGGTCTGTTACTACAACAGTTGTTACCACGATGCCAATTCCAAGGACAATTTCTAAAGGAATTATGATTGGTTCTTCTGCTGAAGGTGGTAGTAGTTCGAAGCCCAAAGAAGTGGTTGATAGCTCTTCGATCAAAGACAAAGGAAAAATAATTTTGGTCGAAAAGTCGAAAGAGGAGAAGAAAGCTGAAGCTGAAGCTGAGTTGGAGAAATTAAGAGTGGTTCAAAGTATTCTGAGTCTTCGTGCAAATGATCCACCTGGAATGAATAAGGGTGATCCTGCTAAGCATTATAACTACGAAACAATCGAAGCAAAAGTTGCATATAATCATATGTATGCTTTTGAGAAGAAGCCGAAGCAAAGTTATGCTGTTGTTAATTCTGATATGAAACAACTGGATTTTCCTGTGAATGAAATGATGTTCATCATGGCTCAGTACAAGATTGCTGAGAAATTTGATAATGAGGATGATTACACATATATGAAGCTCAGGTTTCATGCTGTTCTTGGGAAACTTCCAGAGGAAATATGGTTACTTGTGAAAATAAAGAAGGTGATCAGCATTAAGAAGGATTTTCTGTTCGAGAACATGATGCAGAACCTTCGTTTTTATGTTGCAAGGGCGAATGGTCAGGAATGTGATTTCTCTTTAGCTGATTTTCCATTGATGAACTTGTATGATCTTATACAAGTTGCATTACTTTTGAAAGATAAAGATGCTTCGTATCTTCGAGAAACTGATCCAGAAGTTTTTCGTCTTGGTCTTGCCCACATCAAAATATTCATAGATAACTACTATGAGTGTTTGGCCCTAACTGATGTGGAGTTGGCAACTGCGAAGGGATTGGAAGTGAAAGTAGCCATGGAACCAACGAAGACTCAACCTGAGTTAAAGAAGTATGCTGATGGGGAGATTTGCTTGAAGCCATTCGGTTTGGTCTTCGGAGGGAAGGATAAAAATGGGAAGGCCAAGAGATTCTTATTCCAGGCATGCGAAGTAGAGAGATATACGACGTCCCAGTATACGAACTTTATTGTTCGTATGAATAGCTGCAAGAAGAATAATGAAGGGGACAAGAAAGAGCTAAAGAGGATTATTTCCTGGTACTCAGAAATCCGAAGGGTGATGTTGTATGCTATACAGATTCTTTTGAACTGAAGAAGGTCGACATTATTACAAAGGGGGAGATTGTAAGGGTCGAAGACCTGTTGTAATATGTCGAAGTCTTAATATTATTTTACAAGGCATTTTGGTATCGAAGCTTAGATGTTTAGTCCTTGTAATTTTTTGTGTGCTTTCATGTTTCCTATAAATAGGGACATTACTTAGAGTTAGATAAGAGTCTTGGTGTGAACTTGTTTATTTTCTCTCTATAACATTTGAAAGCATAATAGAGCTGAAACCAGATCATATTTACATCGTGTGTTCAAACTACATTCGTTTAACTCTGATTTGATTCATACTTGATTCTACATTTCATCAATATGCTTGTTCTACTACTTGTTGAATTATACACAAAGGCACGTTTTATAACATCGAGTTACCAATGCGTTTTCGTACAATCAATGTATAACCAACTCATAGTCAACAACTCATATCTCTATGTTTGAATACTTATATGATATTACCGTCTCACAATCACTCGAGATAAATTCCATGAAGTGATACAAGTGAGCGTGGGTTGAATCCAATACTCAGAACTTATGAGCGCTCATGAATGTTGTAGCAACTCTTGCTATGTCCAGCACTTTAGACATCTACAAGCCAGCTTCATGACAGTCTTGATTCATATCTACTTCCAACATATGACCGACTGTGGAGAATTTGAATAATATGATATACCATAACATAATTATTCTGGAATTCAAAACATGCAAAATGAAATGATAGTAAACGATTGACCGAAGATAGCAACACTTTACTTATAAATAAACAACTTTTATTTATCATCAAATGTCAATTACACTTTACAAATTTCAAAGCTATCTAATTTCTAAAACTAATATCATCCTTTAGCCCTATGCGCCTCGCATGCTGAAGATGCTTAACCCTACCCAGTCCATTCGTGAGGGGATCTGCTGGATTCTCATCCGATGATACCCTCTTTGCCACGAGGAGTCCTTCTTCTATTCGATGTCTGATGAAATGGTATTTTCTGTCGATGTGTCTGGATCTTCCGTGATCCCTTGGTTCCTTGGCTAAGGCAACTGCACTTTCACTATCACAGAAAATCTCCATAGGCTCCTTTATAGCTGGTACAACTCCAAGGTCTCTAATGAAGTTCTTTAGCCATATAGCCTCCTTTGCTGCCTTGCTTGCTGCTATATACTCTGATTCGCAAGTTGAATCAGCCACTGTCTCCTACTTGAAACGTTTCCAAGTAATTGCTCCTCCGTTTAAGGTAAAGACCCAGCCTGACTGAGAGCGGAAATTATCCCTATCCGTCTGGAAGCTAGCATCACTATACCCCACTACTCTCAAGTCATCACTCCCACCGAGGGTAAGGACCCAGTCCTTAGTCCTCCGCAGGTACTTGATAATGTTCTTTACCGCAATCCAGTGATCCTTGCCAGGGTTCCCATGATATCTGTTGACCATGCTCAAAGCAAAGGCCACATCAGGACGAGTACAAGTCATAGCATACATGATCGAGCCTACATCGGAAGCATACGGTACTCGACTCATCTCAGCTATCTCATCCTCTGTACTCGGGCATTGAGTCTTACTCAATCTGGCGTTACTCTGGATCGGTAACTCTCCTTTCTTGGAATTCTGCATGTTGAACCTATTCAGCACCTTATCCAAGTAGGTACTTTGACTAAGTCCAATTAGTCTCTTACTCCTGTCTCTCAAAATCCTTATCCCTAGGATATAGGCAGCTTCACCAAGGTCCTTCATAGCGAAACACTTCCCAATCCAGGACTTCACTTCCTGCAGAGTTGGGATGTCATTTCCTATGAGTAGTATGTCATCCACATACAATACCAAAAAGCTAACTATACTCCCACTAGCCTTGACATATACACAAGACTCATCTTTGCTCCTCGAAAAGCCAAACTCTTTGACTTTCTCATCGAAACAAAGATTCCATCTGCGAGGTGCTTGTTTCAATCCATAGATGGATTTCTCAAGCTTAGACACTCTATTAGGGTATTCTGTACTGACAAAACCCTCTGGCTGATTCATGTAAACATCCTCAGCCAACTTTCCATTAAGGAAAGCGGTTTTGACATCCATTTTCCATATTTCATAATCATGAAATGCAACAATGGCTAACATAACCCTAATAGACTTAATCTTTGCTACTGGTGAAAAGGTCTCATCATAATCAACTCCCAGAGTTTGAGAAAAGCCCTTTGCAACCAGTCGCGCCTTATAAGTGTGTACATTACCATCCATGTCGGTCTTCTTCTTGAAGATCCATTTGCACCCGACTGTATTACGACCTGGTACATTGTCAACCAAGTTCCAAACTTGATTGTCATACATGGACTATATCTCGCTGTCCATAGCCTCTTTCCATTTAACAGCCTCAGGGCCTTCCATGAATTCCGTGTAACTGTTAGGTTCATCTAGACTTACCAGTGTTTTATCACTGATAAGTGTATCACCTTCCGCAGTAATATGGAAACCATAGTAATGCTCAGGTGCATTCCTAACTCTCGTGGAACGCCTCAGAGGTACAGACTCGTCAGTCGGATCAACAGGAGTTTCCTCCTCAGGTTGATTGCTAGGGTTTGAGGTTCCTTCACCATTTGACTCTTGAATTTCTTCAAGGTCAATCTGCCTCCCACTGTTTCCTTGGCTTATGAACTCTCTCTCGCGAAAGACTCCTCTCCTTGCTACAAAGACCACATTATCATTGGGTCTGTAGAAGAGGTAACCAAAGGATTTTTGTGGGTAGCCGATGAAAATACACCTCTCACTTCGAGGTTCGAGCTTATCGTGAGTCTCGCGCCTCACGAAAGCCTCGCAACCCCAAATCTTGATGTGATCTAGATTGGGAACTTTTCCAGTCCACATCTCGTGAGGTGTTTTGGCAACCTTCTTTGTAGGGATTGGATTAAGGATATGGGCGACAGTCTCTAAGGTATACCCCCAAAATGAGATTGGTAGCGAAGCTCGACTCATCATGGAAAGAACCATGTCCAACAAGGTCCGATTACGCCTCTAAGCCACGTCATTCAATTGTGGTGTCCTGGGAGGTGTCAATTGTGAGACAATCCCACATTCCTTAAGATAGTCAAGGAACTTTGTACTAAGATACTCACCACCTCGATCAGATCGAAGCATCTTAATGTTCCTGCCCAGCTGATTCTCCACTTCCTGTTTAAACTCTTTGAAATTTTCAAAGGTTTCTGACTTATGCTTGATTAAGTAGACATATCCATATCTACTATAATCATCAGCAAAAGTCACATAGAAGCGATTAGCATCCCTTGTGGCAGTTCTGAAGGGTCCACACACACAAGTATGTATGAGATCCAACAAACCCTCACCCCTAGCACAAGTACCAGTGAAGGGTGACTTTGTCATTTTCCCAAACAAACAAGATTCACAACTATCATCCGACTTTAGGTCAAATGACTCCAAGACTCCATCCTTTTGGAGTTGGTCTATGCGTTTCTTGCTTACATGTCCAAGACGACAATGCCATAATGATGCTTTATCCAAGCTAATGGAAGAATCAATACATAACACATTATTTCCTATATTATCTACAACCGACACAGTTTCATATACACCATCACAAGGTAATGCTTTAAAATAAAGAACATTATTAAAGAAAGCATTAATACCACCACATTCATTATCAAACGAAAAAGGTAAAACCTTTTTTGTACAAACCATGAAAGGAAATAATATTTCTCGCCATTTCAGACGAGTAACAACATTTATTCAAATCTAATGTTAACCCACTACTTAGCAACAAAGAATAAACTCCAATCTTGGTGACAAGTGAAGCTTTCCTATCCCCCATGATTAAGTTTATCTTCCCATGCTCCACATTCTCACTTCTTCTTAGTCCCTGCAAATCAAAACATATGTGAATACCACAACCTGTATCAAGGACCCAAGAATTAGAATAGGGTGAGTTATTAGACAATATAGTGTAAATACTTGCATGGTTGGGTTTCACTTTCCCATCCTTAACATCTTGCAGGTACTTTGGGCAGTTTCGCTTCCAGTGCGACTTTTCATGGCAATAGAAGCATTCAGCCTCTTTAGGGTTGGCAAAAGGAGTGACAGAACCTCTTTTGGTTCCACTCGAAGAGGAGCCATCAAGGGAATTTCCCTTGGTACCCTTCGAAGGGCTCTTCCTCTTCTTCCCTTTACCTTGCCCGATTGCCAAGACAGGGGCCGCGGTAGGAGTAGGAGTGGTAACAACCGATTTACCTTTAAGACCACTTTCTGTGGTCTTCAAAAGTCCTTGAAGCTTGCTGAGTGTAACTTCCTCCTTGTTCATGTGGTAGGTCATTCGAAATTGATCATAACAAGAAGGTAAGGAGTGCAAAATGATGTCAATTGCCAACTCCTCGGGGAAGTTCACATTCAATTTTAGCAAACGGTCCACATACCTTTGCATTTTCTGCATGTGGCTCGTGATGGGTTCACCATCCTTCATCCGAGTTGTTATCATGGAGGAGATGATGTCATAACTCTCTTGATGAGCACTTTGATGGTAGCGGTCCATCAAGTCCTGGTGCATCTCAAAAGGGTAATAGTCCTCATAGGACTTTTGGAGCTCGGTTGTCATCATAGACAACATGATACATGCCACTTTGGTGGCATCTCTCTCATGAGTCTGGTATTCAACAATATCCTCAGGAGTAGCAGACGACTCATCAAGTTCCTTAAGCTCCTTGTCGAGGACATATTCCTTGTCCTCGTAACGAGTGACCATCCTGATGTTCCGGATCCAATCCATAAAGTTGGAACCATCGAAGATGACTCTCCCACAAAGGTTCATGAGAGAGAAGCAGCCGGTAGGGTTTGAGCCAGAAGCAGCATTGTTGGAAGACATTTGAAAAGAAAGAAGGACAAGTTTAGATTAGATATACAGATAGTCCTTAATAAGACACCCAAATGTAATATTAAGGCTAGGACCCAACACAATATTTTATAACTTAGAAGAGGGATGGCGTAATCCAAGCTATAAAATATTTGAAGGTAGATGAATGACGATTCACCAATTTCCACCATGAAAAACGAAATAAATGATTAGGTTTTAATTGGTTTTGAAACTCCTAGATTCTTTTGAGATTCATTGAAATTTTCAATGACATGTTTCAATCTCGAATGTGCCCTTCAAGTTTTGTGACTGGGATGCCGAGGATCACAGAACAAGGTGTGAATTAACCATGCAAATTACTTGGTACTCTTAATGTTTATCACCTAATCGATGTGTCGGTTAACCGCACGCGCTCCACCGATCTATGATAAACCTTAAGCCACCCTGTGCCTACCTTGTTAAGTCCAGGTAAGTGTGCCGGTTAACCACACACGCTCCACTAACGACTTAAGCAAAGTGCAAAGTGTAATTTCATCGGTTAACACCATATTCACATTTTTCCTAAAGTAACTAAGATTGAGAATTTATAAAAACATTTAGTTACTTTATAACCATCATACTTTTAAAGAGGATTTAAAGTCATTGTCCTACCCGTTCGGCTAACGACCCTCCACCAGTCAAGGAAGCGGTGGGTGAGAGTGGACACCCATTAAGCTGCCATTTTATAGGCAACAACCTTATACCCCCTTATAGACCGACTTCGTGAATGAGGCCTACTAACGGTAAAACGACTTGATCTTATATATATATATATATATATATATATATATATATATATTATTAACTTATAATATTATAAAGTATAAGGGTTGAATTTTAACTTTTAAAATTATAGGGGTTGGAACTAAAGTTTTCTAAAGTGACTTTAGATGTTCCAAAACTTGAGGACAAGTTTTGTAACTATTCAAAACTTTTCAACTTCATAACTTATGAGTTATTAGTTTATTAAAATAAAGATTCTTCATTTTATGTAACCTATGTGTTCATTAATGGACTTTAAAATGAGTTACTTTTGGTAATCCATAACTTGAGGACAAATTATGGATTCCAATAAAACACATAATGATAAAAAAATTAACTAACAAACAATTTGCAAATAATTCATATGATCTACTAAAACTCATAAGTTTATGAACATTCATATCAACCATTTCAAGAATCATATAAACACATATAAAACTTGAAATTTTGATAATAGCCATTGTAAATGGATTAGCATAACCATTACACCATCTAAAACAAGTTTTATAAGACCAAAACAGTTTAGGGTAATGTTTCTAGTCCATTTCCAGCAGCAAAACTCGAAAATCTGCATTTAGGGCCTCCTCCTCGTCGAGTGCAAGAACCTACTCGACGAGTAGGATGAAATAACACATGGACTCGTCGAGTCCCCCCATGGACTCGGCGAGTTCACTCAGCAGAATGCAGAAATCTTGAGTTTTTTCAACAATTTGCATCAAGTATCAAGAAAACAAGCCTAGGCTCTGATACCACTGAAGGGTTTTGAGCATTCTAACACTCCTAAGGTGTACATGCAACCCTAGAAACCTTGGATCTATGTTTTACTAAGATACATGCAAATTTGATTTTCCAAGGTTCTTAACCTAACTAGCATGGCATGGGGAACTTTGAAACATAAAAGCTAGTAGGAGAACATACCTTTCTTGTTGCTTGGATTCCCTGAGAACCTTGTGAGCCTAGCACCTCAAGTGTGATGCCTCAAATGTTTCACACAACACCACAACTCTTGGAATAACTTTGAGAGAAGTCCACACTCACTCAAAATCTGCTAGCCCTCTTGTTCTTTCTTAGTGGCCGATTTTGCTAGCCACAAAGCTTCTTATATAGTGTGCCATATGTAGGGTTACTCCATGTAAACCCTAATGTGCATGGCTTTTCATATTCCATGATACATGGGTTCATAACCTCCATGGACTATCCATGGAGCACCTTATGGGTTTTAGCCCAACTTAATAAACCATAGATCATTAGCCCACTATATAAGAATGAATGATTTACACAATCAACCCCATATATTTAATTAGTCTCTTTTGATCACCAAATTAATTCTAAATTAATTCTTGATCAATACTAATTAAATAATATTATTAATATATTAGAACTTATAATATATTAATAACCCATAAGTGTCATTTCTCTCATTTAGTCTATCCAAGTGTTGCAATGCCATGCAACCCGAATGAGCCATGCCAACCGGGTCAAGTACATTCTAGAAATAGTTATGAACTTAGACACCTAATCCAACAACTCTCAGGTCAAGTACATACCAATTATAGTTATGGGCTTAAACACCTAATCCAACAGTAAATTGGTTAAACGTGTATGGAAAAAATGGTTACCTAAATGTGGAATAAAACCAAAGTTTATTACATTTTTAGGTTACCGACCCTATAAACATGGCAGTACTCTCCCAACTGACCCATTTTGGACCCGACTTATCTCGGATTCCCCGTATATAAACCAGAGTCCAAAAGGGAAAAAAACTACAAAAATTTAACGGGATGAAGAATGGATTATCCCTTAGCTAAACATATCATGAACCATGTTACTTTTACGTATTTTGTTGTATGATTTGTAATCAAATAAGCAAAATCATATATCCATAATGCAAATAACTATTATGGAATGTGTGCGTTTTAGAGATATGTGTACTTTATTTTTGATATTATGTTGTTAGTGTGTTTTTGTAAGTGATGATGTTAGCTTCATTGATATGACCTAAATAACACGACAATACTAATTGGCAACACCGCATGACAGCGCTACGTGGTAGCATCGCCCAACAACATTGCCTGACAGCACAACCTAGCCCATAACTGGTTACGCCTGAACTGGACTGGCCCTTGACCTAACTCTATAAATAGAAAACCTTCTCCTCCATGAGGACGATCTCTCATTCTCAGACATGAGCCTCTATTGTATACATACACTCTTCCCACCAAGATGGTTATCTCCTCATACACATTGATCTAACTTGATCGTCGAAGCCTGCTTTTGGGGTATAGTCACTGGGGCGGTTCTAACAGTTTTGTTCTTTGATGGCAACTAGGAATCAAGTTTGGAACTCGCAAACGACACCTACTCTAAATCTACGATCCAAATCCACTACAAAGACCCGATAACCCGATTCCATGTCACATTAGTAGGTCCTATGACTACTTACACTTACCATAAAGAACCTAATATAACCAAAATGGGTAACAAACTTTGATTTTTGTCCATATTTAGGTGACTATATTTTTTCGTACACGTTTGACCAATAAATTTGTTTGACTTGTTATGGTCATAATAGGATACTATCAGCTTATTTTTAATAGGTGAAACAAGTTTTCTAGTCAAACGTATAAAAAATAGTCATTCAAATATGAACAAAAACTAAAAGTTGTTACCCGAGATGGTTCTACTACGGTGCCCTAGTGGCATCGACAACACGTGGTTTTATCGGGCGTAGTGCAAAAGTTTTTGAATTTTTTTTACACTATCGTGGCACTATTAAAATTAGAGGTGGCAATCGTGTCGTGTCGTGTCGTGTCGGGTGTCACACCCCCAAACCGAAGATGGCGGAAACGTCCGGGGGTGGAGGACTTCATGTATAATATCATAACAACAATTGCAATAGTAATTCAAGTAAACACAACCAACATATATATATATATATATATATATATATATATATATATAATTGAAAAGTTACATCATTATGATTTACATGTTTATAAATCAATTACAATACATGGACAAGATAGGAAATGTTTTACGTCTTAGCATCCCATTCTCAACAACACTTGGTTACCTGTTTAATGATTTCCTGAGAGTACAAGTGGTTTGAAAAAGTGTCAACACGATGGTTGGTGAGTTCATAAGTTTTTGTTTTGTATTATTAAATGCTTTTCACTTACAAACATAGTATTTGTTTTCTTTTGAAATTGGCAAACAATTGTATTCGAGATAATGGTTTATAGAATTGAAAGTTGATTAACAAAGGATAACAACAACAAATAGTCCTCACCCTATACATATACATACGTATATATATAGGATGGAGCATCTAATCATCATACACACTCAACCACGTGCGATCAATCACCTTAGCGTCCCAAGGTGGGGTGGTAAACCCAATAGCGCTATTATTGTCCATAACGTACCTCAAGAATACGGGCATAGTTATGGAGATTAGACTAAACAAAATGACAATGCACTACAAATACATGTAGCGTAAACAAAACAATATTTATACCAATACTGAGTTATGTATAAATTATAGAAAACTCGTATGGTGATGTGCAAGTAGCCATTTGAAAATCAAGAACTTGAACTACTTGCACCTTGTGTTGTTTTGAAAACTAAAATGTTTAAGTTTACCAAAACCGGTCGTGATTGAAGTTCAACTTTTCTGATGTAATCTATTGAAAACGTTTAATTATGATATTGATGATTTAACTTGTATTCCCCCCCTTAAAACTTAATAAAAATATAAAATGTAGGGGTATGAACTCACCCTTGAAGCGTGAGTTCCATTGGTACGGTATTTGCATTCCTTTGAGAAACTTGTCATAAGATTTGTTACGTGACATACCTCGTTCGTAAGACGAATCACCGAGTATATTTGTATTTCCTAATAAACCAAATGGTAGTTTTGTATTAATTATTAAGTATATGGTGGTTTTTCTTAAAATGAATAAACTCTAGGGTTTGATTTTGCCAAAATCATACTTCAGGGACTGATATTGAGATTTATTCTCAAGACAGGGGTTAAACATGTGCATTTGAAATTGTTCTAGGGTATTAGGACTTAATTTATTAGGTTTTTCTGGGGAAGGGACCAATTCTGTTTAATTTAAATACAAGTTTGATTTAGCTTTGACCGGGTCAAAATCAAAACTCATTGGTTTTATCGGGGCTCCATGACCGATCCACACAAGTGGATCCATTTACAAAAAGGATCAGGGCTCTTACCCCGTTTCCAGTTGATTAACAGGCTCCAAAAACAGAAGAGTCGCCTTCTTCCTTTCACTTGATCGGGAACGAGAAAGGAACGTAACGCCGTCGAAGCAGCACCGATGGGCATCGATCGTGGGTGGGTCGGAGAGGCTACTCCGGGGTTCATCTGATTCAAAGAAATAATGAGGCGACGATGGTGGTACTTGGCCCGATGATGGTAAATCCATCAGGGGAGCATCGTCGGTGGTCGACGAGACCAAAGAGGAGGGATGGAGAAGCAGCGATGGTTTGTCGGTCGGCTTCACAAACCGATATGGTCTCCTGGGTTCGATAAGCCGAAGCAAAGAAAGGGAATGGAGCAGCAGCGAGGGTCGATGTGGTACGAACAGATGAGGGCATGAAGAAGCAGCGATTGAGGAAGGAGGTTCCTTCGGTGCTTGGCTGGACTGATAAGGAAAAAGAAATGGAAGCATCGGGGTGAGGTTGTTGGTCGACGTTCAACAGGTGAGTAGATGGGGTTATATGCTCAGGTAATTCCTTGTTTCTATCTTCTTTCTGTTTTGGTTTGGTTGGAATAAGGTATGTGTTTGGCTGGAATCGATGGATTAACTGGGACGTTTGGTTGTTTCGTTTGACAGAAAAGAGAAGGAAGAACAATGGTGAAAAGAGAAGGAAGAATGAACTGGAAAATATGGTTCTTGTTGCAGATAAACACGAGATCAAGAACAAAAATCGATCTTGGCTGGGAACAAAGATGCAAGCAGATACAAAGGATCGATCAAATTTTCACTGTAAGGGTTTCGATTTACAGAAGATCCTGTGACTTACAATTTGACTTTTGATTGCTTCCACATTTGTTGAATTGTCCGAATTTTCTTTGTCTGTGGTTGTGATTTTGATTGCAAAGTATGGAGTTTGATCAACAGATTTTCGATAGTGATTGGGTTTTGATTATTTGACAGGGGAAGAACGGGAATTCGATGGGGAGGGGGGTATTTCCGATGTTTGTTTCTGTTTAATTGTCTTTGAAAGTGGAAGAATGGTAAGATTGTTTTGATTCTGTTTAATTGTCTTTGAAAATGGAAGAATGGATGATTGTTTTAATGGGAATCAATGTAGGGAAAAGTGTTTGGGATTCTTTGATAGATTGCAGGAAACAAGGAAGAAAAAGGGAAGGAATAAAGTCATTCCCCTACAGTGTCCATTGGCTGTCAATTTATTAGTGTCCATTGGCTGTCATCTTATTAGTGTCCATTGGTTGTTTGTATTTGTATATTCCTCTATTTGAATTTGATATATTATTAGAAGTATTGGTGTATGTACGTATATAAGGTATTTGGTTTTTAGGATTTTTACACAACACGAAATTTTAAGTGTATATTTATTTTGAATATATACACGTTACATATCCTACATGTATTTAGATAATTGCAAAGGTAATTAACACACACACATTTATATATATATTATATATATATATATATATATATATATATATATATATATATATACATAAATTTGAACTTATATATATTAACCATGTAAAATTTATTAGTTTGTTAAACCTCGGCTGGTTAAATTAAAATTACAAACACCTATACTTAAGAGACCCCAATCTACGTGCCATTGGTCTTTATTGCATCGCGGCCCACGGGGGTTTGATCGTCGAACTATGACCGAATTGAACCGGTTTTTTACATTATCCCCCTGTTGAAGGGAATTTCGTCCCGAAATTTAAGAAAGAAGTACCTTAAGAGAAAAGTTGTGTTTTTTTTTTTTTTTTTTTTTTTTTTTTTTTTTTTCGGTACTAGTTTTAATATATTACGATATTAGATACGTATGTTTAGACTAGTTTTGTGAAACTTTGCCCCATTGGGTTAGCTAATTATTTTCAAACTATATGACGAGTAATATAAAATTTACGAATAGGTATAGGTTCAAAAGGATTTTATCAGATTTGAGGAATTATTTCAACCCAATGAGTTGTGTCAATTAAACTTAGATTTGCTAATTTTGTCTGTGAAATTAAAATTCTTAGTTTACTATGCGAAAGATTTTGATTGATCATCAACTGTCTTAACCACTTAGGATGTTAATGATGTATACCGTCGTGGGGAACATACGATGCTTTGATTAGGGATAATCGACTACAAGATAAGTTTTGGTATGGATGAAAAATATATATGGACTTGTTTATGGTTTACAATATTGTTAGGTTTTCACATTTAGCGGTATGAAGTTGTTTGATAGCGATGAGAATGATTGATTTATTCTACTTTGCTGATATGGGAATTAAGGGTTCAATCATTTCTTTGTACATTTAAAAGGCTAAAGTATGACATTGTTAGAATTATAATCGAGAAGGGAACTGAATACAAAACATGTTTCTCTTCCAGATGTTATATAGGTATGATAAATCTAGATTTTCCTTATACGGTTGAGGTCTTCCTTAATGAATATGCAACTCACTAAACCTAATTCTCACTCAAACATAAATTTAAAATTCTGAAACACAAAAGAAATTTACATGAATATTGGTAGTAATGTCAAAGTATGATGTTTACAAGAAGTTATATGAGACGTAACTACTAATGATGTCAAGTTTATTCTATTACCATGACTTGTTGTTATCATGAGAGATGAAGTATGTTGCCCAAATGAGATGCAACTGTCATTTTCTCAGGGGAAACAAAGTTTGTTGCTAAAATGTGATACAAGATTTGTTGCTAAAATGAGATACACGATTTGTTGATAAAACGTGATGCAAGACTCGTAGATGTACCAAGTCCCCATTCATGAGTTCATATCCCCAGCCTAATGACCGAATTATGCCCTAGGGACTACTATATGTATCAAAAAAACATAGTGTATAAAATGGTAAAATGCACTCAAGCGAATCGTGCAAGTGAGGAGTTGTCTACTTCTGGCTAGCGTTATCCATGATGACCATATACTCAAACGAGTTAATGATTAGTGTGAACTGATTCCAGGGACTTAAATGTGATAAGACCTCATGAATTGACACTAGCATACACATACAAAGCAGCTTATAGCAACCAAGTTTATACGAGTCAAATAATTATAACGAACGTAAGTAGTTTAGCTACAACAAGTCGTGTTTTCTTTTGCATGATTGAAGACTTGTAGTATGCAGTGAAAAGAATTTAATCTGAGGTATATGGGAACTGATACGTCGCTTCAAAGTCAAGGATTTGCAGGGTAGACATGTGAAGCATTAAATGCATGCGGCACACAAGTCAAGATTTTAGCAGTATATACTTATACGTGTGTGAATGGAAGAAGAAAGTTACGGCTCAACGAGTATTTATATTCACTTCCTCTTTATTTGTTATTAATTACTTCTCCTACTTCACTTATATAAATCATCACATTCTTACCGCAACTTTTAACTTCTCCCTCACAAATGGATCCACCTGCAGATCATCAAAACCCCATATATGACCTCGATTGGTTTCCGTACTTTGATCATCAAGATCTTTTCAGGTATATATAAACGTCACTCATTACCCTATCTTTCGCACAGAAAAGTGATTTTGTCTATATTGATCAAAACATGATTTGGATTTGTAGTGATCAAAAGAGTATTTCATCGGGTTGGATTTGATTATCTTGAGTTTTGCTTTTTTTTTTTTTTTTTTTTTTTTCCTGACAGTGGTGACATGCTCGACCATCATAATTACGAGTTGTCAGAAAAATTGCCAGAAGGGCTTGATCAGCACGTTTCCACAGTACTTAACCAAGATCAAAACATCATTTCTAGAAATGAGTTTCACGATTTGGATCCCCTTGAAGACATAAGCTTATGGGATTGTTGGGAGGATGGTAATTTACCATCGGTTAGTTTCAGGGAAGACTGCAAACCCGGTGGTGATGCTACTGGTAGTTCTAGTGCTGCCACCACTGATCACGGTGGCCGTAAGGTGGCAAATAGATTGAGACCATTGGAGTTTGAAGAGATAGCGAAGTACTTTGAGATGCCGATAATCATGGCAGCAAAGGAACTAGGGATAGGGGCAACATTATTGAAGAAAAGATGCAGGGAGCTAAACATAAACAGATGGCCTCATAGGAAACTTAAGAGCCTTGAATCCTTCATTCAAAATGCCAAGGTAAACTACTCTAATAACCTTCTATTCATTACTCATGCATGTATGCATGCACTTGGTAACCAAAGTAGTTTTGGTATTTTCTAAAATTTTAATTATTAGTTTCTTTATAACATAAACATAGGCCTTAGGCATATGCCACATCGAATCAATTGTTTTACTACGATTTTTGATTTATATTTACATAAACTTAACTCATTGTAAATTTCATGAACTCACACGAAAATTGTATTGCATCTACCTAAAATAAACTAGGAGTTGGGATTAAAGGAGGAGGTAGAGACGTTAGCAGGGCACAAGAAGATGATGGAGAAATTGCCCGGTATGGAATTGACAGAAAGAACAAAGAGGCTTAGGCAAGCTTGCTTCAAAGCTATTTATAAGAAGAGAGGACTTAAAAATCCTTAGTCCTTACCTTTTCTTTTAGCCATTTTGTTATAATTAGTGGATTTTAAATCTACATTGTATGTGTTTTTCTCTTGATAGATTGATACCCTTTTTAGTTTCATTGTGTTTGTCTATTGATTTTTTTTTTTTTTTTTTTTGTTGAAACTTCACAAACGTACTTAGGCACACGCTAGTCAAACCCCAGATAATGTAGTTGATCAGGCTACATCTTCCCCGACTTGACTATATGTCTCTAAGCCCACCTGTGTTGTCCAACAATCGTAATATTTTTGTTCTGTACTTGTGACCCTGTTCTTTGTATGAATGTTGGTAGGTATACTTTAATTAAGAAAAACATTTATTTTCTAAAGGTATATTTATTTGGAAAATGCACAAATCAGAGACTATTAGTCCCAATTGTGTTTATAGTTTGTATATCTTATGTGGTTTGATACACTTAATTCACTATAAACTGTGCTCTGATACCAATCTGTCACACCCCCAAACCGAAGATGGCGGAAACGTCCGGGGGTGGAGGACTTCATGTATAATATCATAACAACAATTGCAATAGTAATTCAAGTAAACACAACCAACACATATATATATATATATATATATATATAATTGAAAAGTTACATCATTATGATTTACATGTTTATAAATCAATTACAATACATGGACAAGATAGGAAATGTTTTACGTCTTAGCATCCCATTCTCAACAACACTTGGTTACCTGTTTAATGATTTCCTGAGAGTACAAGTGGTTTGAAAAAGTGTCAACACGATGGTTGGTGAGTTCATAAGTTTTTGTTTTGTATTATTAAATGCTTTTCACTTACAAACATAGTATTTGTTTTCTTTTGAAATTGGCAAACAATTGTATTCGAGATAATGGTTTATAGAATTGAAAGTTGATTAACAAAGGATAACAACAACAAATAGTCCTCACCCTATACATATACATACGTATATATATAGGATGGAGCATCTAATCATCATACACACTCAACCACGTGCGATCAATCACCTTAGCGTCCCAAGGTGGGGTGGTAAACCCAATAGCGCTATTATTGTCCATAACGTACCTCAAGAATACGGGCATAGTTATGGAGATTAGACTAAACAAAATGACAATGCACTACAAATACATGTAGCGTAAACAAAACAATATTTATACCAATACTGAGTTATGTATAAATTATAGAAAACTCGTATGGTGATGTGCAAGTAGCCATTTGAAAATCAAGAACTTGAACTACTTGCACCTTGTGTTATTTTGAAAACTAAAATGTTTAAGTTTACCAAAACCGGTCGTGATTGAAGTTCAACTTTTCTGATGTAATCTATTGAAAACGTTTAATTATGATATTGATGATTTAACTTGTATTCCCCCCCTTAAAACTTAATAAAAATATAAAATGTAGGGGTATGAACTCACCCTTGAAGCGTGAGTTCCATTGGTACGGTATTTGCATTCCTTTGAGAAACTTGTCATAAGATTTGTTACGTGACATACCTCGTTCGTAAGACGAATCACCGAGTATATTTGTATTTCCTAATAAACCAAATGGTAGTTTTGTATTAATTATTAAGTATATGGTGGTTTTTCTTAAAATGAATAAACTCTAGGGTTTGATTTTGCCAAAATCATACTTCAGGGACTGATATTGAGATTTATTCTCAAGACAGGGGTTAAACATGTGCATTTGAAATTGTTCTAGGGTATTAGGACTTAATTTATTAGGTTTTTCTGGGGAAGGGACCAATTCTGTTTAATTTAAATACAAGTTTGATTTAGCTTTGACCGGGTCAAAATCAAAACTCATTGGTTTTATCGGGGCTCCATGACCGATCCACACAAGTGGATCCATTTACAAAAAGGATCAGGGCTCTTACCCCGTTTCCAGTTGATTAACAGGCTCCAAAAACAGAAGAGTCGCCTTCTTCCTTTCACTTGATCGGGAACGAGAAAGGAACGTAACGCCGTCGAAGCAGCACCGATGGGCATCGATCGTGGGTGGGTCGGAGAGGCTACTCCGGGGTTCATCTGATTCAAAGAAATAATGAGGCGACGATGGTGGTACTTGGCCCGATGATGGTAAATCCATCAGGGGAGCATCGTCGGTGGTCGACGAGACCAAAGAGGAGGGATGGAGAAGCAGCGATGGTTTGTCGGTCGGCTTCACAAACCGATATGGTCTCCTGGGTTCGATAAGCCGAAGCAAAGAAAGGGAATGGAGCAGCAGCGAGGGTCGATGTGGTACGAACAGATGAGGGCATGAAGAAGCAGCGATTGAGGAAGGAGGTTCCTTCGGTGCTTGGCTGGACTGATAAGGAAAAAGAAATGGAAGCATCGGGGTGAGGCTGTTGGTCGACGTTCAACAGGTGAGTAGATGGGGTTATATGCTCAGGTAATTCCTTGTTTCTATCTTCTTTCTGTTTTGGTTTGGTTGGAATAAGGTATGTGTTTGGTTGGAATCGATGGATTAACTGGGACGTTTGGTTGTTTCGTTTGACAGAAAAGAGAAGGAAGAACAATGGTGAAAAGAGAAGGAAGAATGAACTGGAAAATGTGGTTCTTGTTGCAGATAAACACGAGATCAAGAACAAAAATCGATCTTGGCTGGGAACAAAGATGCAAGCAGATACAAAGGATCGATCAAATTTTCACTGTAAGGGTTTCGATTTACAGAAGATCCCGTGACTTACAATTTGACTTTTGATTGCTTCCACATTTGTTGAATTGTCCGAATTTTCTTTGTCTGTGGTTGTGATTTTGATTGCAAAGTATGGAGTTTGATCAACAGATTTTCGATAGTGATTGGGTTTTGATTATTTGACAGGGGAAGAACGGGAATTCGATGGGGAGGGGGGTATTTCCGATGTTTGTTTCTGTTTAATTGTCTTTGAAAGTGGAAGAATGGTAAGATTGTTTTGATTCTGTTTAATTGTCTTTGAAAATGGAAGAATGGATGATTGTTTTAATGGGAATCAATGTAGGGAAAAGTGTTTGGGATTCTTTGATAGATTGCAGGAAACAAGGAAGAAAAAGGGAAGGAATAAAGTCATTCCCCTACAGTGTCCATTGGCTGTCAATTTATTAGTGTCCATTGGCTGTCATCTTATTAGTGTCCATTGGCTGTTTGTATTTGTATATTCCTCTATTTGAATTTGATATATTATTAGAAGTATTGGTGTATGTACGTATATAAGGTATTTGGTTTTTAGGATTTTTACACAACACGAAATTTTAAGTGTATATTTATTTTGAATATATACACGTTACATATCCTACATGTATTTAGATAATTGCAAAGGTAATTAACACACACACATTTATATATATATTTATATATATATATATATATATATATATATATATATATATATATATATATATATAAATTTGAACTTATATATATTAACCATGTAAAATTTATTAGTTTGTTAAACCTCGGCTGGTTAAATTAAAATTACAAACACCTATACTTAAGAGACCCCAATCTACGTGCCATTGGTCTTTATTGCATCGCGGCCCACGGGGGTTTGATCGTCGAACTATGACCGAATTGAACCGGTTTTTTACATCGGGTTCGTGTCGTGTCGAAACACTAAACGGGTTGAAAGTTCTTGACCCTAACCCGACCCATTTAATTAACGTGTCGTGTCGTGTCAACCCGTTTATTTTCGTGTCGAGTTCGTGTCGGGTTTCGAGTTAGGGCTATACCTTGAAATATGTCGTGTCATGTGATGTTAAAACATTGAGAATGTTGAAAGAGTATGAGTTGGGCAGACGGAAAGGAAAAATCAATAGTTTGGAGGCAAAATAGATGAAGTCATAGCAAGTTCAGATGACAAAATTAAAAGAGTGGGTGTTGGGGAGGCGGATGACAAGGTCATGAGGATGTGAGAGTGGTGAAAGAGACTGAGTAGTTTGGGAGAGAATGGAAAAACTGAAATGAAGTCTTGATCTCGACGGCTAAGTCATTTCAACATTACAAAACGACTCAATTTGAAGGTTTTCTTTTACTTATGGTTTTGGTTTTGTATCTTTCTAGTTTATTTAAATAATTCAAAAAACTTGCATATAAATAAACGGGTCATTTTCGAGTCATATTCGAGTTGAAATTCTCAACCCTAACCTTACCCGTTTAATTTTCGTGTCGTGTCGTGTCAACCCGTTTATTTAAACGGGTTGAAATATCTTACCCAAACCCGTTTATTTCGTGTCGGGTTTCGTGTCGTGTCAATTTTTGCCACCTCTAATTAAAATTCCCGTGAAACTCTTACTATGAAATCTTACGTCCGTCCCCGGTCATTACTAAAAAAATAGGTCGAACAAAAAATATATATTCAAATTATAACATTATAACATTTTGCAATTGTTGTTGTAGATGTAACATAATATAAAATAATACGACCATTTCAAAGCGACGTTCTCGGTAGTGAGAGAGAGGCCTGCGCCCGGGTGAGGGAGGGTGTTTGGCTCAGTTTTCTCTCTCTTCCTGACGCACACAGAGACGTCTCAACCCAATCGATGGCGAAGCAGCCGATGGTAGCAGTAGTAGCCGGCATTGTCACCGCCAACGGTGGTCTACTACCATACCTCCTTCTCCTTATGCTCTTTCTGATCCTCATCATCATTCTCATCGCCTGTAGACCGTGGCGTTTTTTCGCTCGCAATTACCGTTCCCGTACCATCAAGGCTACCACCTCGTCCGATGTATTGTTTCTTTCTCCATTTCTTGTCTTTTTTGATTGTTTGGTGCTTGATCGATTAGCATTCTTATATGCGCAGATTTATTGATTTTACACATCGTATATCCCTATCATTTTTCGTTATTTCTTCTTAGGGTTTTTGTTCGTCTTTGCTTTTCCTTGTATATTATTATAAAAATGCGATGTAGTTTTTGCTAAACTATAGGCGGTGATAATTGTTGGGCCTTCAGTATTTACAATCGCGTATGATTGAATAACTGAACGATGGAAAGCTGGTTTGTAATAAAATTTAGTCCTGATTAAGTAAGCGCATTTTTAGATTTATGAACCATGTTTAGGAAAAGAGACTGTGTCTGTTGACTCAGTTATATTTCAACGCAAGCACATTCAAATCTTCACCCATACTAGTTGGCTTGACCCTGACATGAACAAGACTAATACACATGGTAAACGTTGCAAACTTAAATTCTAGGAAAACATTCAGACATAATAAAAAGAAAAAAGGGAACTTTCATAAAAGGATGATTATTAAGAGTTAAGACCAAGTATCAGCACCTCTATAATCTGCACCTTGATACTAAGTGTGACTTTTTGGTTTTGAAAGGATGGTGCTCATTTAGTATGCTTAGGAGTATGCACCATCTGAAAAAGGAATGTATTTGGTGTAGTCAAAACATAGCGTATATCCCCTATTGGTGAGTAACATTCGTATGCTTACACATGATCATTATCTTGTATAGGTTCAAGATGTAGAAAGACCCCTTATTTCTCATGATTCGGATGAAGTTGAGAGCAACATCGACGAGCATCATAGGAATTCTCCTTCAGAAGGTCCACATCATCAAACTGATGGGCATCTCAGTTCACACCAAAACCATGATCTTGTCCATAAACATAGGCTTCCACCCAGACCTCCCCAGGTCAAGGTGTCGCATGGTATGTAATGTGGCATGACCCTTTTTTATAGACTATATAGTTTTGGTGAGTAAATAAAGTTATCCTTCCAGCAGTAAAAACTAAAAAGAAGTTGCTTTTTTTTCCAGGTGATAGTCTTATTTTGGATATTTCTGATCCATCTGAGAGTGTTGCGGTGGGTCAAACACTGAAGCGTCCATTGGTTATTAAGGAATCTGCTGGAGATGAAGATTATGGTGCGAAGGAAAATATAAGTAACAAATCGAGAATCAAATCAGATAATGATAGTTCCAGGCGGAGTGCAGATCAAAGTAATTTCTCCTTCCCTTGCATATAGATAGATAGATAGATTATTACAAGTCAATTGTTATGAGTTATGAGATTTTGGCAAGACGTGTCATCATATATACATGTGTTAGAAGTGCAGGAAGCATCCTGACATTGGAGGTTATTTCTGGTCCTTCACGTGGTGCACATTACTCTGTACAATCAACAAACAAATCTAAGCTCCCATTGACTCTTGGAAGAGTATCTCCTAGTGATGTATTGGTGACAGATTCAGAAGTGTCAGGAAAGCATGCAAAGATAAATTGGAACCTGAATGTAAGATGGTAATATCTTAAATCTTAATTGGGGATTGTGTTGGTTGAATGACAAATTGTATGATATATTTCAGAAGTTGAAATGGGAGGTGGTTGACATGGGGAGCTTGAATGGAACTCTGTTGAATTCCAAGGCAGTCCACCACCCTGAAACTGGAAGTAGACATTGGGGTGATCCGGTTGAGCTGAATAGTGGAGACATAATAACTCTTGGCACAACTTCGAAGATATCTGTGAGTCGTTCAGTTGTAGTGTATTAGTATTAGTATTTGTTTTATAAATATAAATAATATTTTCTCGTTTGGAGTTGAGATTTTTGATTTTGGTTGCAGGTTGAAATTGCATCTGGTGGGTTTAATAGGAAGATCCCATTTGGAGTTGGAGTAGTCTCAGATCCTATGTCTGTGCGCAGAGGTGGGAAGAAACTGCCCATGGAAGATGTATGTTATTACCAGTGGCCCCTACCTGGGGCTCATCAGGTATTATTGTAATTTATAACAATTCTTATTGCCTTATTCGAAGGGCCACTCATATACATAACATAATACAAATATACAATACAATCATCTCTTTTTTTTTTTTTTTTTTTTTTTTTTGCAGTTTGGACTGTTTGGTATTTGTGATGGACATGGCGGAGCCGCTGCTGCCTCATCTGCCAGCAAGTCAGTATATTCCCTCCCTCTCTCTTTCTCTCTCTCAAATACACACACATACATACAAATATTTTTAGGGTTCACCTTTGGTGCCATGCCATCATCCAAAAAGGAATTCAATCCTTTTGGCTGCATGTTATGTGCCTAAGTCAAACTTTTGACAGGTTATTGCATTTTCATCATTCAACCATTTACATTGTCAGTCACACTTTAGCTTTAATCACCGTTTTGATGTCTCAATCAGATTCAGGTGTGAAAAAACATGTAATGTAAACTTTGGAATGCATGGCTTGTTTTGTTTTGTTTTTTTTTTCCATCAGAAGTCCTTTTGGGCTGGACAAAGACTTTCTTTTTCTAAGTGAATCAAGTCTGAGAATGACTGGTTAATCTGCTAAGTAATGCTGACTGGTTATCTGAAACCGTTATAATTATAAATTCTAAATGAAAAAAATTATAGTCAAATAAAAACATTTTAACATGTAAGTATTATTAGCTTGAATCGAAAATAATATTTAATCCTAGAAACCTATGTCCAGTTCCAGCAGCAAACATCTCTGGTTTGATTATTGGCCACCACACCACCCTGATGTCAACCCCCTACTATGCTATGTCACTCATGTCATGTGAGGAAAGACCCCACTTGTCTAATTCTAATCTCACACTATTTTTATCATATATTATGTCGAGTTCCACTTCCTTCTCATTTTCAATTATCCTACTAGCTTGGGATTATTTGATTTTTTTTACCCACCCCCCTGGTTCTAAAGTTTTCAAATAACCCAATCAATGTATCCAGGTGTTTCTTTTTAACTTAATGCAGAAAGAACAACTTAATAGAGAGAAGGGAGACTTCCTCATTTATTTTTCCCGAGGTTTCCATCATTTTCTCAGATAATTTTTACATATCATTTATCCAAACAGCACTTGATGGAAAAAAAAATAAAACATGGTCTTTTATTGCCTGAAGACATTCTTGTTTACTTTCTAGGGTATAGTTTTTCATTCCCACCACCTTTGCAGTCATTAAAAATTTAAAATTAACAATCTTAATAGACTACCCTACCCTCCTTTGCAGTCATTAAATTATTATCATATCTCACGATGTATTATAAGCTGTTTTTAAAGTATTAGTGCATGTCGATTTTTGATATGCCATTTTTCTTATCCATATCTCTGCTTCTTACAATTTTATTTATCCGTATCATCTGTTTCTACTTTCTATTACAACATCACACTTTCAATTTTTTTTTTCTTATGGAGGCATTGTATTTCGAAAAACATACTCAATTGTAGCATTGTACTTCCATTGTATTTGTAAAATGTACCCATCATAGTAATAGGCTATAGCTGGTTAACATTTCAATAGGAAAAAGTTAAAAGTAGGATGCTATAAATATAATAAAGAAATCAATGAAAGTAGAAGTAGGTTGCTATTAAATTGTTGCATTTAACACTTGAATAAACTGTGCAGAATAATGCCTGAGATGGTTACTAGAATCTTATCAGATACATTGAGAAGAGAGAATGTTTTGTCACGTTGTGATGCTTCAGATGTCCTTAGAGAAGCGTTCTCTGAAACAGAAGCACAAATGGACCACTTATATGAGGTGAGGTTTTTTTGTTTTTCTCACCCCCACCCCCTTTTAGTTCTTAAATCAATCAATTAGCAACTAACTGTCAGAGTTTGTTGTACCATATTTGAAATAATGAATGATCCAAAGTAAGATGATGTAATTTACATTTTGCTTTAGTGGATTTTTGGTCCCTATGATATCGACACTGTCCTTGTAAAATAACCATATGATGATTGAAATGAAATAATTGTAAGCATTTAATGTACTAAACTACTAATCTAACTGTTTTCAGGGTTGTACTGCAACAGTGCTTCTAATTTGGGGTGATGGTCATGACAATTACTTTGCTCAATGTGCAAATGTTGGTGATTCAGCCTGTATTGCAAGGTATGTTTGTTAATTGTTATACATACATACATACATACATATATATATTTTTCTTATTTAAACATTAAAGTTACGCCTTTGTTTGTTATTGTAATGTTAGGGAGGGGAGTGTATAACCTATAACCTATAACCTATAACCTTTTTGTTGTTGAAATTTATTCAGTGTTAAAGGGCAACAAGTTAAGATGTCGGAAGACCATCGAGTAGCCAGTTATAATGAAAGAATGCGAATTCAAGCAACCGGAGAAGCTCTCAAAGATGGGGAAACAAGATTATGTGGTTGGTAATTCATTTCAGACTTGAGAGAGTTTGATATAAAATTCAAAATCTTTTTCACTCCATTCATATTTCTAATACAATTTCAGGTTTAAACCTTGCACGAATGCTGGGAGACAAGTTTCTGAAGCAGCAGGATGCTCGATTCAGTTGTGAACCTTACATAAGTCAAGTCGTTTACATGAATTCAGAAACCCAGGATTTTGCCATAATTGCTAGGTAAGTATAAGTTTACACTAACTAAACTCTTTTTAAACTTATTTTTTACTATATATATATTATCTGCAAAATTCTCAGCCCCCCTCCCCTCCCCTCACATGTCATGTTAGTTTCTCTTTTCAAAGTGTTTGTTGCTATTCGTATATTCATATACACGTGGTTGTGGCTTAATTGCAAGAAACAACAACGTACTTTGATTCATTTGTGTTTTATATCATTTTTCACTGCTATGGTTGGGTAGAGGTAGATGTTTCAGATTACAATGTCATGAAAAGAAAAGGTGTATGCAGAACAAGACATAAGAAGCTGTACTGCATTGGGGCAAAAATTGCAATCTTTTTCTGTGTTCATTTATCTTCAGTTGTGTTATTATGTTAATTTTGTTTGGATTGGATGCAGTGACGGGTTTTGGGATGTTGTCAACTCTAAGAAGGCCATCCAACTTGTCCATCAGGTAGGTTTACATTACATTAACTCTAGCCTTAAGTTAAAATCATCTCAAGTGTTGTAACCTGAATCTTGTTTGTTTGTGCGCTGCCAAGACGAGGGAGAAAAATGTAGTTGAGGAATATTCATCAGCAGAAAAGATAGCAAAAGTTTTGTTGAGCGAAGCAAGAGCACAACGTACAAAGGACAACACATCAATAATTTTCTTAGATTTCGACACAAACCAAACCATTACCACCAATGATGATGTATAGGATAATACAACTTTACGCCTTGCCTTGCCCTGTCTTGTCTTGTCTTGTCTTGTCTTGTCTTGTCTTGTCTTATTTATTATTATATGTAAAATATAGTCAAGTCACTCCCCAGAACCAGAACCGGAACCAGAACAACAAGGTGCTGCTTATGTTCATAAATAGGGAAAGCTGCACCTGCCTGCCTGCCTGTCATCCCTGCATTTTGGGGTAGTTGGAATCACTAGTGCTGTTTGGATGGGGTCGAATTGAATGAATGTTAATTAGTTTCTTATAATCAAATCAGACATCCACAGTAAAAGCTTATAAATAGTTTTCTGCAAAAGGGTTATTCTTTTACTAACTTATATATATATATATATATATATATATATATATATATATATATATATATATATATATATATATATGTGTCGCTGGCTTGCTTGCATAACTCTTTGCCTAATCCATATTCTTGGACCTTTAATTATTTGTCTAAGTATAACCCAACGAACACAATCTATATTTTTGATGTGATGTGATGTGATTGTTGAGACATCAACTTTTGACCATTCATGTAAGTATATCACTTTCAAACCAACTGTATTATGTCTTGATGGCAACTTGGTAAGATTACTCATACTCTTAATACCTAAGGGCATATATTTGATTGAAATTAATAGCAACTTTATACTATGTTTTTGTTTTAATATGACCGGTGGTAGTGTTGAAAATATGATTTCTTCAGAGTTTCCATGGTATAATTATGGATTGCATGAGGATACTAGGATCATGTGATGGGAATACTATATACAATGGACGCGTTCGGCAAAACTAGCTAATAACGGGTAGCGGTTAGCCGTTAGCAGGTAGCGTTTTGTTAAATGCTATGTGAAGTAGCTTTTGGATTTGAAGCGTTTTGTTTAAACTAAATGCTAGAAGTTTATAGTGCCAAACAAACATTTCTGTTCAAAACGAAGCGTTTTGTCAAACGCTAGAATCTTCCAAATGCTTTCAAACATTTCGTGCCGAACACACTCAATGTGGACGAAATGACAAATGGAAGACCATATTTTTATTTTCCTTCAATTTTGTAAAGAATGGAAGAACTTAGAATTGGCTAAATGTATTTTTTCATTGTTAGATTTTTTCTATACAACCATCATTAATTAAGGTATGTTTTGATGTTTTAAATTATAAAAACATGCATTTTATGTAGTGCCAATTGGTTATAACAAGTTTGAGGTTAGGAATGGGGTTATCGCATAACAGTTAACCTTCTAACACATGACTTGGTCCTGTAGGATGTGGTATTTGAGTGATTAGTTTTATTTATTATGTTGCAGCTATAGCATAACTGAACAAGGACCCACGTACTTAAAGGTCCTGCATACAACATCAATCCAATAGTGACATGTTGACAAACACTAACTACTTCACACCCAAGAGTAGGATGATGCTAGGTGGGCCAACAACAAATAAAAAAGAGATAACCGATGAGGAAGGGAAACATATAATAAGCAAAGCTAGAAAAGGTGTCAAATGCAGTGTCTGTAAAGATAAGCATAATAATAATTCTTCCTATAAGAGTGCCAGAAAGGATAAAATGAAAAACTAAAAGTCAAAGGAAAAGGGAAGAAGCCGCAAAAGATGTCCCAATAAAGCATGTAATGGCTAAATTGTGACATTTTGGAACTTTAAGGTATAAATTAACACAATTTGATATGTAGCGATCCAATGGTGACAAAATTGTCACCTTATGGTCAATTTTATCAATATTCATTTTAAAAAAGTTGTAAAAAATTGGGTTAAATTTGTAACACAATTTTGGGAAAATTTGTAATAATAAATTAAAACTTTTGCAAAAATTCTAAACAAGAAAGTTGATTGTAGCAAGTCACAAACAACGTTTATGACAAATTTTCATGGTTAGTTAGCTTTTGATGCATAAAATATTTAAATTGGTGTTTTAGAGAAATTTGAAAAAATTCATTTGTCAAATTTGTACGATTGTTTTTAGAATAAATATGTACAATTGCAAAAATTGTTTAGACTCACAAGTTTATTGGTTGCCGAAAAGCGGAAAACTTTTGATCACCGACAATAATGGTTTTATTAAAGACTTTATGTAAAATTATTGGTAAGATTAATACGGAAAATATGAATAAATTTATATACTATTGTAAAACTTGATAAATCAAAATATCAAATGCACCATTATAGCTCATATAGTTCAAAAGTAGGGCTATAATTGTGTTTGTGGACAAACTTTTGATTGTTGGTTAATACCATGTAACGCCCGTAGATCCGGGTTAGTCAATTTAGAGACAATAAGTGTCGAAAACGATTTTTTCATAGAAGATTATTTAGAAAGATTAATCTTAACCAAGTTATAGTATATGTTACAAGGGTTCCGTACATATAAAGATCGCCGAAATCCGAGTTATAACGAAAGAATTATGACCTGTCGAAGTTTCGCGACAGAACCGGCACGACACCGAGAGACGTGAATAGTGAGCGACTTTTAGCCTTAGCGATCTAAACGAAAGTCGTAGAATACGTTAAACCGAGAGCGTGCATGAAAAGAACGCCCAAATCTGACTTCGTATGAGGAAGTTATGAATTTTATAAGATTTGGCTTAGCAGTGCGCGACACGAAACTCGAATTTTAGTTCGAGCGGTTTTTGGCTTACGCGACCTAAATGAGAGTTGAAGATATCATTAATAGGAACTCAACGATAAAAAGACAGACGAAAACGGAGTCTGTATGAAGAAGTTACGAATTTTACGCGGACATTTAACAGTGTAATCTTCTCATACTATTAAATTTAAAATCAGTCAAGAATTAGCCGATGGAGTCAAAAGAAAAGTTGTAGATCTTGTCTTTACCTACGCGTGGATATAGAGAACGTCAAAAACGGAGTTCGTATGCGAAAATTATGAATTTTTAAAGATTGGCTGTTTTACCTGCGTCCGACGCCACGTGTCAGCACCAGACTTCGCCTTAGAGCCTACGCAAGGCTCACGACGTGAGCACCCTTTCTCACGACGTGAATCGGCCCAGACAGCCTATAAATAGAGGCGTAAATCACCCCCAAAACTCACACCTTTCATACTCTTTCTCTCCCATTACCCCCAAACCCTCTTCCCTCTTCCCTAGCACCTCTTAGATGTTAGAGGCGAGTCCCGGAGCGCCGGAAGGCTCCGAGAAGAAGAGCTTTCAGCTCGGGAGTTCTGCCCCTGCAGAGCCCGACTAGCCAAACCCCTGGAAAGTGAGATATGCTTACCATACCTTAAGTATAGCTTATGTTTAAATATAGTAATGTTATTAGGACCTTATAATAAATATTTGGGCTATTATTATGAGTTATATAAGTGTCGTTATAATATCTTTTTTGACCACTCGTGGTACGGGGAATCTGGTTTAAAGGGCCGCATAGGGTTGTTGGATTTCAGAAGTGCTATATGCCAAAATGGTCCTGCCCTCCGGTGTTTTATGTCTGGCCCCTGTCTGTACATAGTGGTTGGAAAATATTGTTTAAACGCTTATATAATAGTAATAATAGCTAGACTATTAATTAGTTGCGGTTAACGTCGGACTAAACTCTAGTGGTATTGATACTAGGTTTTGTCAAGGGAAAATTGTTTTGAGATAACGAAGTGCTGTCCGAGTACCGAGTCACCACCTTACCAGGTGAGTGCATAGTTACTTTCATATTACACATAGATATGAAGTATTTTATATAAACTACGTGCTATGTGTGCATATTATCTGTATACTTGATATTTATGCTGGATGAACGATTTTATACAAGTTTTATATGATTTAAATTGTATATGTATTTATATCTACGTAATATATTGGGTAAAACATGGGTAAATGAAATATGAGTTGGATGATGAGTTGAGAGGTGATATAGACCATGAGGTAAGAGTGAAAGGTGGACGATGTGAGAAGCCTTGTTCCCAAATGCTGGCCCCGTCATCTAGCAAAGTATGGATGACAACCACGAACTATTCTAGACAGTCCAGTGGAACACTAGCAGGCTCGCAACCTATAGGTGTTGTGAACGATGTGTTCATCGATGTACTCTAATATATTATATTACTGTTTGTAAAAGTTTCACATATACTAATTTAGTCGGGACATAATTAATATATTATATTTTAAAATGATCTTTATCGGTAACTTAATTAGTTGCAAAGTGCATACCAGTCATATGTGATTAAGATATAATAGTCCTTCGAATATATGACCCTAACTCCAAGACCACAACCAAACAAGGACAGGAAGTGAAACAAAGATACATAAATTCTAAGTCTATAGCATCTTAGTTACATATGACCTTAGCGCATCCACTTAGCAGCTATTGATCTATAAATAAAGACCTATTTAATTCTCAGATAATTTATTATAGTAACACAAAATACTCCTATAGTATTTGTAAATGTTTAGTTTTGAGTTCTTAAAGTATCCTTTGTACTGTGTTATTAGGTTTGTTAGATTTGTTGCCCATCCTGACCATCCCCCGGTATATGCAAGTCAATTCCCGGACAGATATAGTTGATCAGGCTATATCCTTCCCAGATTTAATCCACATATACTAAGGCATACTCAAAATGTTCAACTCTTCTTCTTTTGCTTTATGTTTTCGCTAGTTATGATACCATGCGAGCATGTAATGTATGTATGTATACTTTAATCAAGAAAATCATTTTTTTTAAGAGTATATTTATTTGAAAAATGCACAAATCAGAGACTATTAGTCCCAATTGTGTTTATAGTTTGTATATCTTATGTGGTTTGATATACTTAATTCACTATAAACTATGCTCTGATACCAATCTGTCACACCCCCAAACCAAGGATGGCGGAAACGTCCGGGGGTGGAGGACTTCATGTATAGTATCATAACAACAATTGTAATAGTAATTGAAGCAAACACAACCAACATATATATAATTGAAAAAGTGACATCATTGTATGAATTACATGTTTACGAATCAATTACAATATGTTGACAAAATATGAAATAGTAGACGCCTTAGCGCCCCATCCTCAAAAGCACTTGGTTACCTGTTTAATGATTTCCTGAGAATACAAGTTGTTTGAAAAAGTGTCAACACAAAGGTTGGTGAGTTCATAAGCTTTTGTTTGGTATTATTAAAAGCCTTTCGTTTGTAAAAGTAGTATTTGTGTTAGAAAATCCAATATTTTCCTTAATGTGTAAATGTAGTCTTAAAACCCAAAGACCGAAATGTACAATTAATTTGTCATATTTATAGTAAAACAATGCAAGTTTAAATCGACATAAACTCGTTAAATTTTAATGAAGTTCCCGTAAATTCCAATGTTTATTAATACTTTATGTGAGTTTATTATAACCATACTATGACCAAGGTTGCCTAAAACGACGTTCTTCAGGCGTCGGAAATGTTATGACATTTGTCACCCCAGACCTATCGGTCTAACTGTTGCATGCAGTTTAGGTGTGGGTTTGTCAAACCCAATATAGATCTATACACAACTATCACGCTCTCCTTCAAGGAGACTCTGGTTACAATACAGGACTTAATGGTAGTTTGAAGTAAATGTCTCACAAAGTCATTAACGGAATTACGTGTTATGAAAACTTGGTACCGTATGGCTGTACCTTGCTTAATGAAAATATCCTTTGTATAAATGTACCCTTTTTAAATGTATGTGTTATGTAATGTATCATAAACTATACCTATTATAGTTTATCAACCAAGGGTAGTACGTAGTAATGTATGCAAACTATATTCAAAATAGTTTATTAAATGTTTGAATGTATCGGTTGTACTTTGATTATAATCACTTGTTATTCTTTATATTTTATATGTCCAAATCCATTTGTAAACTGATGTGTGTCTAAATATTAAGATGAAATGTCATATATTTCAATAACATATAATCACATAAAGATATACACCTTGCTCAACATGTTACAAGGTGAAATGAAATTGACAGCAACTTTTCGTTGAATACAGTTTCTGTTACTGTTCTTAGAAAATTTATAGAAAAATCATCAAAGCTCTAAATCCAAATCCGCAAATTTTGAGAGTTTGGAATATGAGTCTAGTTTGTTCTTAAATTTTATCATGATTTTTAGTGATCTCTAACAGAGGTGAAATGTTCATAATCACAGACTGGTCCGGGTTTGCCTCTGAAATGATAGGCAGTTTTGTAAAAATCACCATAAATTGTAGAAAAATCATATGGAGATGTGCAAGTAGCAATTTTAAAGCTAAGAGTTTGAACTACTTGCACCTGGAACAGTTTTGAAAACTAAACATTTAAGTTGACCAAAACAGTCCGTGATCGAAGTTCGTCTTTTCTGATGTAATCTGATAGAAAAAGTTTAATTGTGTTCTTGATGATTTTACTTGTATTCCCCCCTTAAAACTTAAGAAAAACATGTAAATGTAGGGGTATGAACTCACCTTATGTGTTCTTAGAGGATGGATGTTGGAGAAGAGAAGTGTTCAACTCAAAAACACTTAGAAGATGCCTTGACGAATCGAGAACCAAGAGTGGAAGAAAGCTTGATGATTAACCTTGGAAGTCTTGAAATTGAGAGAGAATGGTGTAGAAAATGAGTGACTTAAGCCTTGTATTTATACTAGTAAGAATTACTATTCATATATAATTCTTTAATAATAAGTGTTAAATGTTGACATTCTCCATATAACTAGTTAGTGTATATGACATATTCATGATGTAATCATGACAAATGTTTCTAGAAGATGGTTAATACTAATTGGCTAATAATAGTAATTTTTAAAACGTAAATAGTAAATAGTAGGTAGTAAATAGTAAATAGTAAATAGTAAATAGTAAATATGATGAGATTTTTACAATTGTCATATTTGTAAACCCCGTTAAGCCATGTTTAAGAGTCTTACACAGCCCCCGATAATTGTGCAATAGTGTTTTATCGCTTTGGTTCGTTGTTTAGCACTGTTAAGGCTAAGGAAAATCAAACACATGAATTTTCCAGATGATGTTTTCTCATTAAAATAGCGAATTGTACAACGTAAACCTTAACATACAAGGGTTAATGGAGTTGACCGGTTTGACTTGTTGACTTTGTTTGACTTTGACTTGACCGAAATTTGACGGTTGTCACATCATCCTACCGTTAGAAGAAATTTCGTCCCGAAATTTGCATTTTTGACTGGGACTTCAAGAGTTCGGGAAGAGATGTGGATACTTTGTTTCATCTGATCCTCGCGTTCCCTGGTGAATTCGGGTCCTCGTTTAGTGTTCCAACGGACCTTCACGATGGGAATACGACTTTGTTTCGTTCGTTTGATTTCCCGATCCATGATTTCGACTGGTTCCTCCACGAAGTGGAGATTTTCGTTAACTTCGATTTCGTCGAGTGGTATTACGAGTGTCTCATCAGACAAACACTTCTTTAGGTTCGACACGTGAAATGTGGGATGTACTTTGTCGAGTTCCTGAGGTAATCGAAGTTTGTATGCTACTGGCCCAATCCTAGCAAGGATTTCGAATGGCCCGATGTACCTTGGATTTAGTTTCCCGCATTTGCCGAATCGTATCATTCCTTTCCAAGGGGAAACTTTTAGTAGTACACGATCACCCACCTGGAATTCCAAGGGTTT
Source organism: Lactuca virosa (assembly GCF_052849685.1). NCBI lineage: Eukaryota > Viridiplantae > Streptophyta > Magnoliopsida > Asterales > Asteraceae > Lactuca > Lactuca virosa. Next base: position 250,538,870 of record NC_136434.1, read on the forward strand.
GCGTCGTTTGTCTGCGTAACTCTTTTGCCGATCGCGAGACGCTTTCAGTCTTTCTCGAATTTGAACGATCTTTTCTGTGGTTTCCCTTATGATTTCAGGGCCAGTGAGGATGCTATTAGAGACTTGCCCTCTAGCTAGCTGTGTATCCCCCACCTCAGCCCAACATAGGGGTGATCTGCATTTGCGACCGTAAAGGGCTTCGAATGGAGCGACTTTGATGCTAGTATGATAGCTGTTATTGTAGGAGAATTCGATAAGCGGTAGATGGGTATCCCATGCTTTGCCGAAGTCTATCACACAAGCTCTTAACATGTCTTCCAACGTTTGAATGGTTCGTTCGCTCTGTCCGTCGGTTTGTGGGTGGTAGGCCGTACTCATGTCAAGCCTAGTTCCCAATGATTTTTGTAGAGACTGCCAAAACCGTGAGGTAAATCTACTATCTCTATCGGAGATAATGGATATCGGCACACCATGGAGTCGTACAATCTCTTTGATGTACGTTCTAGTCAGCTTCTCCATCTTGTCGGTTTCTTTTATCGGTAGGAAGTGTGCTGATTTGGTCAATCTGTCTACGATTACCCATATGGTGTCAAGCCCGCCCGATGTCTTAGGCAGCTTGGTTATGAAGTCCATGGTTATTCGTTCCCACTTCCACTCAGGTATATCCGGCTGTTGTAATAGCCCAGATGGTTTCTGGTATTCGATTTTGACCTTGGCGCAAGTTAGACACTTGCTCACATAGGTAGCAATCTCAGCTTTCATGTTCGGCCACCAGTATAATTTCTTGAGGTCCAGATACATCTTATCCGACCCGGGATGGATGGAGTATCGAGTCTTGTGTGCTTCATTCATGACGACGTCTCGGAGTCCACCGAACTTCGGTGTCCAAATCCGGTTCATGATATAACGTGCTCCATCATCCTTGACTTCTAAGTTTTTATCCATTCCCCTTAATGTCTCTCCTGCCACCTTTTCTGGTTTCAAAGCTTCCAGTTGAGCTTCCTTGATTTGTATGGTCAGGTGGGAATGGATTGTCATTGTTAAGGATTTTACTCGGCGGCCCGAGTACTCCTTCCTGCTTAGAGCATCGGCCACTACATTGGCCTTGCCCGGATGATAACGAATTTCGCACTCGTAGTCATTCAGCAACTCTACCCATCTCCTCTGTCGCATGTTGAGCTCTTTCTGATTGAGGATATGCTGAAGACTTTTGTGATCAGTGAAGATAGTGCATTTCGTGCCGTAGAGGTAGTGTCTCTAGATCTTCAAAGCGAATACTACTGCTCCTAATTCCAGGTCGTGCGTAGTATAATTAACCTCGTGCGTCTTAAGCTGTCTTGATGCATACGCGATAACCTTCCCCCTCTGCATGAGCACACATCCGAGGCCTTGATTCGAAGCATCACAGTACACTACGAAGTCTTCGGTTCCCTCTGGGAGAGACAAGATCGGTGCGCTGCATAGGGCTTGTTTTAACGTTTGGAAAGCAGTTTCTTGTTTATTTTCCCACTTGAATATCACACCTTTCTGCGTCAAGGTGGTGAGTGGTTTCGCAATCTTGGAGAGGTTTTGTATAAATCTTCGGTAGTAGCCAGCAAGCCCAAGGAATTGTCGAATTTCGGTTGGCGTCTTGGGTGCTGACCAATTCTCGATTGCCTTGATCTTGGAGGGATCCACATGTATGCCTTTCTCACTTACCACATGGCCAAGGAAATCCACTTCTCTAATCCAGAATTCACACTTAGAGAACTTAGCATAAAGCTTCTCCGCTCTTAGTGTCTCTAGCACTTGGCGTAGATGTAGGCGATGCTCTTCTTCGCTTCGCGAGTAGATCAAGATATCGTCGATGAATACGATTACAAACTTGTCTAGGTAGGGTCGACACACTCTATTCATTAGGTCCATGAATACCGCAGGTGCGTTTGTTAAACCGAAGGATATCACCACAAACTCGTAGTGCCCATAACGAGTTTTGAATGCAGTTTTGGGAATATCTTCTTCTTGAACTCGTAGCTGATGGTAACCTGACCTTAGGTCGATCTTTGAGAAGAAATTTGCTCCTTGGAGTTGGTCAAAAAGGTCGTCGATTCGGGGTAGAGGATATCGTTTCTTGATGGTGAGTTTGTTTAGTTCCCGATAGTCGATGCACATGCGAAAGGATCCGTCCTTCTTCTTTACAAAAAGGACTGGTGCTCCCCAAGGTGAGAAGCTTGGTCTGATGAACCCTTTGCTCAAAAGCTCGTTCAACTGACTGGACAACTCTTGCATTTCTGTTGGTGCGAGGCGGTATGGAGCTCTGGCTACGGGGGTAGCTCTGGGTATTAAGTCAATTCTGAAATCGAGTTGTCGTGCGAGTGGTACACCAGGAAGATCTTCTGGGAACACATCCGGGAAGTTACACACTTCGGGGATGTCTTTGATGTCTTTCACGTCTTGTTTCTTGTCTACTACGTGGGCCAAGAAGGCGTGGTACTCCTTCCGGAGATACTTTTGGGCTTTGATGCATGAGATGATTTGTAAATTCGCACTACGTTTGTCACCATAGATGAGAAGGGTTTCGTCATTTGGTAGATTGAGGCGAACGACCCTTTCGTAACATAGAATGTCGGCACGGTGAGGAACTAACCAATCCATCCCGATGATTACGTCGAAGCTTTTTATGGTGACCGGCATCAGGTCAATTTTAAATGTATGGTTGTCTAGAGTGAGAGTACACTCTGAGTATATATCGCTAGTGCGTTCTACTTTCCCATTTGCCATTTCTACTACATAAGTATCCTTTAGTGATTGGGGATTTTGTTCAAGTAATTGTTTATATTGGTGGCTCACGAAACTCCTCTCCGCTCCACTATCGAATAGTACGCATGCATAAGAGTTATTGAGGAGAAACGTACCGGTAACCACCGTGGGATCCTCGACTGCTTCCCCATGTCCTATTGCCAGGACTCTTCCTACTCCACCAGCATTAGGGGCTTGTGCTTTGGGGCAGTTTCTTTTGAAGTGACCTGCGTCTCCACAGTTGTAGCAGGTTCGGGTTGCCCCCGTACTGGCGACTTGGTTGATTGGTCGAGCCGGCGCTTTACAGAAACGAGCAGTGTGCCCCTTCCTGTCGCAGTTGTTACAGTGCATCTCCCTACAAGCGCCATTGTGGTGAAAGTTGCACTTGTTGCACTTAGGTAGGGTTCCAGCATATGGCTTCGGTGGTGCTGGAGTGGTAGCAGTAGTGGCAGTATTAGTGGCAGCATGGACAGCAACAGTTTGTTGCTTCTTAGCGGGGTCCTGTGCTGGTTGGCTCTTCTTTTGGTTCCAGAACTTCCTTTTGTTGTTTCCCCCTTTTGATTGATCAGTGGTGGTGGTTGTAGTATTATGACCGGCTCGGTGGTCAACAAGTTGTTGTGCCAGCTCCCTGGCACTGTCAACAGTAGTTGGCCTTGAAGCCAGGACACTACTTTGCACTTGGGGAGACAGTCCCAAAAGGTATCGCTCCACCTTTTTCTCCTCCGGAGTAACCATTGTTGGGCAGAGGAGAGCCAATTCATTGAATCGGGTGGTGTAGGTTTCAAGGTCGGAGCCCGTCATCCTGAGGTTCCAAAGTTCTTGTTCCAACTTTTGAATTTCACCTCTCGGGCAGTACTCCTTCATCATCAAGGTTTTTAGTTCTGCCCAGGATATGGAGCTAGCCACTTCGAGAGTAAGTGAATTAATCCGACAGTTCCACCAAGTAAGGGCCCGGCCGGTGAAAGTGAAGGCTGCGAACTTAACTTTGCTCGCTTCGGGACAAGAGCACACTTGAAAGACTACTTCAGTCTTTTCAAACCATTGCATTAAAGTGATGACTCCCCCGCTCCCATTGAAGTTGTCGGGTTTGCCATTGGTGAAGTCTTTGTAGGAACACTCTCTTGTACGCCACGTACTGTCTCCGTGGTTAGACTTTGTAGCACCCGATCCAGAACCACCAGCTCCGTTTGTCCCTATCTGCGATATTGCGGCCGCTACGGCTGCTGTTACTGCAGCCTGGAACATCGCAGGATCAAACTGTGGAGGCAGCGGCGGAGGAGGTGTTGCTGTGTTGCCGGAAGGTCTTGGTCTTCTCCTTGGCGGCATGGTTCTGTCATAAGTCGTAAACCAATGTACTTTTAGTAAAAGTATATTTATAGAAAGAGAAATCTTTTATACATAAAGTATATTATTACGTTGTTTTCCGGTATGTTTACGATACATACGATTTTATACTTTTAATTGACCCAATACATTGGGTTATGCGGTAATATGAAAGTATAAAATATTTTATTTGAGTTTCCTTGTTTCCAAGTATATGACTGTTTGTAAAAGTTTCACATATACTAATTTAGTCGGGACATAATTAATATATTATATTTTAAAATGATCTTTATCGGTAACTTAATTAGTTGCAAAGTGCATACCAGTCATATGTGATTAAGATATAATAGTCCTTCGAATATATGACCCTAACTCCAAGACCACAACCAAACAAGGACAGGAAGTGAAACAAAGATACATAAATTCTAAGTCTATAGCATCTTAGTTACATATGACCTTAGCGCATCCACTTAGCAGCTATTGATCTATAAATAAAGACCTATTTAATTCTCAGATAATTTATTATAGTAACACAAAATACTCCTATAGTATTTGTAAATGTTTAGTTTTGAGTTCTTAAAGTATCCTTTGTACTGTGTTATTAGGTTTGTTAGATTTGTTGCCCATCCTGACCATCCCCCGGTATATGCAAGTCAATTCCCGGACAAATATAGTTGATCAGGCTATATCCTTCCCAGATTTAATCCACATATACTAAGGCATACTCAAAATGTTCAACTCTTCTTCTTTTGCTTTATGTTTTCGCTAGTTACGATACCATGCGAGCATGTAATGTATGTATGTATACTTTAATCAAGAAAATCCATTTTTTTAAGAGTATATTTATTTGAAAAATGCACAAATCAGAGACTATTAGTCCCAATTGTGTTTATAGTTTGTATATCTTATGTGGTTTGATATACTTAATTCACTATAAATTGTGCTCTGATACCAATCTGTCACACCCCCAAACCAAGGATGGCGGAAACGTCCGGGGGTGGAGGACTTCATGTATAGTATCATAACAACAATTGTAATAGTAATTGAAGCAAACACAACCAACATATATATAATTGAAAAAGTGACATCATTGTATGAATTACATATTTACGAATCAATTACAATATGTTGACAAAATATGAAATAGTAGACGCCTTAGCGCCCCATCCTCAAAAGCACTTGGTTACCTGTTTAATGATTTCCTGAGAATACAAGTTGTTTGAAAAAGTGTCAACACAAAGGTTGGTGAGTTCATAAGCTTTTGTTTGGTATTATTAAAAGCCTTTCGTTTGTAAAAGTAGTATTTGTGTTAGAAAATCCAATATTTTCCTTAATGTGTAAATGTAGTCTTAAAACCCAAAGACCGAAATGTACAATTAATTTGTCATATTTATAGTAAAACAATGCAAGTTTAAATCGACATAAACTCGTTAAATTTTAATGAAGTTCCCGTAAATTCCAATGTTTATTAATACTTTATGTGAGTTTATTATAACCATACTATGACCAAGGTTGCCTAAAACGACGTTCTTCAGGCGTCGGAAATGTTATGACATTTGTCACCCCAGACCTATCGGTCTAACTGTTGCATGCAGTTTAGGTGTGGGTTTGTCAAACCCAATATAGATCTATACACAACTATCACGCTCTCCTTCAAGGAGACTCTGGTTACAATACAGGACTTAATGGTAGTTTGAAGTAAATGTCTCACAAAGTCATTAACGGAATTACGTGTTATGAAAACTTGGTACCGTATGGCTGTACCTTGCTTAATGAAAATATCCTTTGTATAAATGTACCCTTTTTAAATGTATGTGTTATGTAATGTATCATAAACTATACCTATTATAGTTTATCAACCAAGGGTAGTACGTAGTAATGTATGCAAACTATATTCAAAATAGTTTATTAAATGTTTGAATGTATCGGTTGTACTTTGATTATAATCACTTGTTATTTTTTATATTTTATATGTCCAAATCCATTTGTAAACTGATGTGTGTCTAAATATTAAGATGAAATGTCATATATTTCAATAACATATAATCACATAAAGATATACACCTTGCTCAACATGTTACAAGGTGAAATGAAATTGACAGCAACTTTTCGTTGAATACAGTTTCTGTTACTGTTCTTAGAAAATTTATAGAAAAATCATCAAAGCTCTAAATCCAAATCCGCAAATTTTGAGAGTTTGGAATATGAGTCTAGTTTGTTCTTAAATTTTATCATGATTTTTAGTGATCTCTAACAGAGGTGAAAATGTTCATAATCACAGACTGGTCCGGGTTTGCCTCTGAAATGATAGGCAGTTTTGTAAAAATCACCATAAATTGTAGAAAAATCATATGGAGATGTGCAAGTAGCCATTTTAAAGCTAAGAGTTTGAACTACTTGCACCTGGAACAGTTTTGAAAACTAAAATATTTAAGTTGACCAAAACAGTCCGTGATCGAAGTTCGTCTTTTCTGATGTAATCTGATAGAAAAAGTTTAATTGTGTTCTTGATGGTTTTACTTGTATTCCCCCCTTAAAACTTAAGAAAAAATGTAAATGTAGGGGTATGAACTCACCTTATGTGTTCTTAGAGGATGGATGTTGGAGAAGAGAAGTGTTCAACTCAAAAACACTTAGAAGATGCCTTGACGAATCGAGAACCAAGAGTGGAAGAAAGCTTGATGATTAACCTTGGAAGTCTTGAAATTGAGAGAGAATGGTGTAGAAAATGAGTGACTTAAGCCTTGTATTTATACTAGTAAGAATTACTATTCATATATAATTCTTTAATAATAAGTGTTAAATGTTGACATTCTCCATATAACTAGTTAGTGTATATGACATATTCATGATGTAATCATGACAAATGTTTCTAGAAGATGGTTAATACTAATTGGCTAATAATAGTAATTTTTAAAACGTAAATAGTAAATAGTAGGTAGTAAATAGTAAATAGTAAATAGTAAATAGTAAATATGATGAGATTTTTACAATAGTAAATTGGCAATTGTCATATTTGTAAACCCCGTTAAGCCATGTTTAAGAGTCTTACACAGCCCCCGATAATTGTGCAATAGTGTTTTATCGCTTTGGTTCGTTGTTTAGCACTGTTAAGGCTAAGGAAAATCAAACACATGAATTTTCCAGATGATGTTTTCTCATTAAAATAGCGAATTGTACAACGTAAACCTTAACATACAAGGGTTAATGGAGTTGACCGGTTTGACTTGTTGACTTTGTTTGACTTTGACTTGACCGAAATTTGACGGTTGTCACAATGTATGTCGTTACTATCGTTTCGGTAATGACTAAGAAGATGATTGTTATTTCGACCCTAGTGGTCATATCAAATTGAGTCCGGCTACGATGTGTATGTTACATGGTTCAGAGAGCCAAGTTCGATGTAGCATCTGACTTAAGCCAGGAAGATTGAAGTAAAAGATAATCGAAGCAGTATCGCGCTCATAGTTAAAGAAGTTGGTAGCTAGAAATGCTACATGTTGAAATGTGATTATATCACATTAGAACACGAAGAAAAGTATATTCCATTCCAGAATTTGACTCTAAGAGACCTAAGTCTAAGCATTGCAACATACGTTGAGAGGTCATTAGAACGTGACCCATCGGTCTATTATGGAAATCGAATAACTTATCTTAAGTTTATTAAGAAGAAGAAGGAGTCTCCAATAAGGATCAGGAGTGTGAATCAAAGGTCATGATTAAAGGTCTAACATGAGACAGAGAGCAGGAGCGAGATCGAGCGCCGCCTGCAGTCAAGAAGTCAAAGAGTTAGATACGCATTCGAAGGAACATAGAAGTTACGATTATTACCTAGGATGAAGAGATAACGTATGGAGTCATTATACAGCCTTGTTTCCTTGATGATTCCGGGACGTAATCATCCTAAGAGGGAGATAATTGTAACGCCCGTAGATCCGGGCTAGTCAATTTAGAGACAATAAGTGTCGAAAACGACTTTTTGATAGAAGATTATTTAGAAGGATTAATCTTAACCAAGTTATAGTATATGTTACAAGGGTTCCTTACATATAAAGAACGCCGAAATCCGAGTTATAACGAAGGAGTTATGACTTGTTGAAGTTTCGCGACAGAACCGACACGACACCGGGAGACGTAAATAGTGAATTTACGATAGAGCGACGTTTAGCCTTAGCGATCTAAACGAAAGTCATAGAATATGTTAAACCGAGAGCGTGCATGAAAAGAACGCCCAAATCTGACTTCGTATGAGGAAGTTATGAATTTTATAAGATTTGGCTTAGCAGTGCGCGACCCGAAACTCGAATTTTAGTTCGAGCGGTTTTTGACTTACGCGACCTAAATGAGAGTTGAAGATATCATTAATAGGAGCTCAACGATAAAAAGACAGATGAAAACGGAGTCTGTATGAAGAAGTTACGAATTTTACGCGGACATTTAACAGTGTAATCTTCTCATACTATTAAATTTAAAATCAGTCAAGAATTAGCCGATGGAGTCACAAGAAAAGTTGTAGATCTTGTCTTTACCTACGCGTGGATATAGAGAACGTCAAAAACGGATTTCGTATGCGAAAATTATGAATTTTTGAAGATTGGCTGTTTTACCTGCGTCCGGCGCCACGTGTCAGCACCAAACTTCGCCTTAGAGCCTACGCAAGGCTCACAACGTGAGCACCCTTTCTCACGACGTGAATCGGCCCAGACAGCCTATAAATAGAGGCGTAAATCACCCCCAAAACTCACACCTTTCATACTCTTTCTCTCCCATTACCCCCAAACCCTCTTCCCTCTTCCCTAGCACCTCCTAGGTGTTAGAGGCGAGTCCCGGAGCGCCGAAAGGCTCCGAGAAGAAGAGCTTTCGGCTCGGAAGTTCTGCCCCTGCAGAGCCCGGCTCCTAGCCAAACCCCTGGTAAGTGAGATATGCTTACCCTACCTTAAGTATAGCTTATGTTTAAATATAGTAATGTTATTAGGACCTTATAATAAATATTTGGGCTATTATTATGAGTTATATAAGTGTCGTTATAATATCTTTTTTGACCACTCGCGGTACGGGGAATCTGGTTTAAAGGGCCGCATAGGGTTGTTGGATTTCAGAAGTGCTATATGCCAAAATGGTCCTGCCCTCCGGTGTTTTATGTCTGGCCCCTGTCTGTACATAGTGGTTGGAAAATATTGTTTAAACGCTTATATAATAGTAATAATAGCTAGACTATTAATTAGTCGCGGTTAACGTCGGACTAAACTCTAGTGGTATTGATACTAGGTTTTGTCAAGGGAAAATTGTTTTGAGATAACGAAGTGCTGTCCGAGTACCGAGTCACCACCTTACCAGGTGAGTGCATAGTTACTTTCATATTACACATAGATATGAAGTATTTTATATAAACTACGTGCTATGTGTGCATATTATCTGTATACTTGTTATTTATGCTCGATGAACGATTTTATACAAGTTTTATGTGATTTAAACTGTATATGTATTTATATCTACGTAATATATTGGGTAAAACATGGGTAGATGAAATATGAGTTGGATGATGAGTTGAGAGGTGATATAGACCATGAGGTAAGGGTGAAAGGTGGACGATGTGAGAAGCCTTGTTCCCAAATGCTGGCCCCGTTATCTAGCAAAGTATGGATGACAACCACGAACTATTCTAGACAGTCCAGTGGAACACTAGCAGGCTCGCAACCTGTAGGTGTTGTGAACGATGTGTTCATCGGTGTACTCTAAACCCTGGCGACCATGCAGACTTGGTGCCTAAACCTTGGCGATCATGCAGACTTGGTGCCTAAACCCTGGCGACCATGCAGACATTGTGCCTACCCTGGCGACTATGCAGACTTAGTGCCCGTTGTGTAAACCATGGCAACGATGGACTTCATGTCGATTCCTTAGGAATGAATGAACGAGGAATAACTGATTCTTAGGGTAGATCCTTAAGAGTAAAGAAGATAATGAGGATGGGTAATTGGGTTGATTGTTTGATGTTTAAACATAATAATTATATTATTGTGGGTTGAAAACCCTATGTACTCACCAGGTTTCCCAACCTGACCCACTCAGTTTATTTGAATCACAAGTGTCGATATGAAGTTACATTACACTGAGAGATTAAGGAGATATAAGTCACTAATGATAATGAATGTAAGTTCTGTTTATGCTTATGTTTCTGTATTGACGATGACATCCCAATGTTTTAAAATGAATAAAATACATTTCTTCGGAAATGCTTTGATAACGTATTTATCATGTTTTTTTTCTGGGAACAAATTCCGCAACATTTTTATTAAAAAGGTACTCTGATTTTTATAAAGGATAAACAAAATCGGTCTTTTCTGGCCGTGAAAATGGGGATGTCACAGTTGGTATCAGAGCATTAGTTTAAGCGAACTAGGAATAAGGATTTATTTCTAGACTTAAACTTAGAATGCTAAGCGATGATCGTGAGGAGTGTGTCTAATATATTTTAGGAAGTACACCTGAATAGACACAAGCACTAGCTTAATTAGGGAAGATGCCTAAAATGCTTTTATGTGCTAAATAATTTGTGATGCTTTATGCTATCGTTTGATCGGATCTATGGTCTGTTGCCGACCGGATCTGGAAACTTTATGTGTTCAGACTTCTAAACGTTTAATTACGATATTAGAACTGGCATGTAATTTTTTGGGGTAATAAGGAGGATTACGCGTCTAAACCTTCTCTATCTATATTCTCGTCTCGATACACTAAACGCATGCTTCCGTGAACATAACGTCTTGGTGAAGACTCGTAGCGAATTGAATAAATGGAGGAAATGAGAAGGTTTACGATATTGAATGATACCTATCGGAAGATATCGTAAGAGTGGAAATGAGGAGTATGGTACGTACGAATGTACACATTTGATTGGCGGGATGATAGAACGATTGGTGTAATTCCTAAAGTTGTCCTATCGTCTGGTGTTTTCATCACCAACCGAGTTGAAGTAGAATTGTTGTTGAAGATATGCATGGAAGAAGTCCTAGTAGAGTCTAAGGAAATATTTATGATTATTTGGACACATTGTTTTGTGCTTTTAAGAAATAAGAACTTGGGGACTGCGAGACAATACTTGGGACGAGTATGAGTAGGTGTGAATGGTAGTAGAGGCCTATACTACCGGAAGCACAAGACTCACACTTGGATCAGGGAAAGTCACAAGGTTACCAAGAAGCTAGTAATTGATTCCGTTTTGTTCATGTATGTCGTTACTATCGTTTCGGTAATGACTAAGAAGATGATTGTTATTTCGACCCTAGTGGTCATATCAAATTGAGTCCGGCTACGATGAGTATGTTACATGGTTCAGAGAGCCAAGTTCGATGTAGCATCTGACTTAAGCCAGGAAGATTGAAGTAAAAGATAATCGAAGCAGTATCGCGCTCATAGTTAAAGAAGTTGGTAGCTAGAAATGCTACATGTTGAAATATGATTATATCACATTAGAACACGAAGAAAAGTATATTCCATTCCAGAATTTGACTCTAAGAGACCTAAGTCTAAGCATTGCAACATACGTTGAGAGGTCATTAGAACGTGACCCATCGGTCTATTATGGAAATCGAATAACTTATCTTAAGTTTGTTAAGAAGAAGAAAGAGTCTCCAATAAGGATCGGGAGTGTGAATCAAAGGTCATGATTAAAGGTCTAACATGAGACAGAGAGCAGGAGCGAGATCGAGCGCCGCCTGCAGTCAAGAAGTCAAAGAGTTAGATACGCATTCGAAGGAACATATAAGTTACGATTATTACCTAGGATGAAGAGATAACGTATGGAGTCATTATACAGCCTTGTTTCGTTGATGATTCCGGGACGTAATCATCCTAAGGGGGAGATAATTGTAACGCCCGTAGATCCGGGCTAGTCAATTTAGAGACAATAAGTGTCGAAAACGACTTTTTGATAGAAGATTATTTAGAAGGATTAATCTTAACCAAGTTATAGTATATGTTACAAGGGTTACGTACATATAAAGAACGCCGAAATCCGAGTTATAACGAAGGAGTTATGACTTGTTGAAGTTTCGCGACAGAACCGACACGACACTGGGAGACGTAAATAGTGAATTTACGATAGAGCGACGTTTAGCCTTAGCGATATAAACGAAAGTCGTAGAATATGTTAAACCGAGAGCGTGCATGAAAAGAACGCCCAAATCTGACTTCGTATGAGGAAGTTATGAATTTTATAAGATTTGGCTTAGCAGTGCGCGACCCGAAACTCGAATTTTAGTTCGAGCGGTTTTTGGCTTACGCGACTTAAATGAGAGTTGAAGATATCATTAATAGGAACTCAACGATAAAAAGACAGACGAAAACGGAGTCTGTATGAAGAAGTTACGAATTTTACGCGGACATTTAATAGTGTAATATTCTTATTAAATTAATTTTAAAATTGGTCGAGAATTTGCCGATGGAGTCAAAAGAAAAGTTGTAGATCTTGTCTTTACCTACGCGTGGATATAGAGAACGTCAAAAACGGAGTTCGTATGCGAAAGTTATGAATTTTTAAAGATTGGCTGTTTTACCTGCGTCCGGCGCCACGTGTCAGCGCCAGACTTCGCCTTGGAGCCTACGCAAGGCTCACGACGTAAGCACCCTTTCTCACGACGTGAATCGGCCCAGACAGCCTATAAATAGAGGCGTAAATCACCCCCAAAACTCACACCTTTCGTACTCTTTCTCTCCTATTACCCCGAAACCCTCTTCCCCCTTCCCTAGCACCTCCTAGGTGTTAGAGGCGAGTCCCGGAGCGCCGAAAGGCTCCGAGAAGAAGAGCTTTCGGCTCGGAAGTTCTGCCCCTGCAGAGCCCGGCTCCTAGCCAAACCCCTGGTAAGTGAGATATGCTTACCCTACCTTAAGTATAACTTATGTTTAAATATAGTAATGTTATTAAGACCTTATAATAAATATTTGGGCTATTATTATGAGTTATATAAGTGTCGTTATAATATCTTTTTTGACCACTCGCGGTACGGGGAATCTGGTTTAAAGGGCCGCATAGGGTTGTTGGATTTCAGAAGTGCTATATGCCAAAATGGTCCTGCCCTCCGGTGTTTTATGTCTGGCCCCTGTCTGTACATAGTGGTTGGAAAATATTGTTTAAACGCTTATATAATAGTAATAATAGCTAGACTATTAATTAGTCGCGGTTAACGTCAGACTAAACTCTAGTGGTATTGATACTAGGTTTTGTCAAGGGAAAATTGTTTTGAGATAACGAAGTGCTGTCCGAGTACCGAGTCACCACCTTACCAGGTGAGTGCATAGTTACTTTCATATTACACATAGATATGAAGTATTTTATATAAACTACGTGCTATGTGTGCATATTATCTGTATACTTGATATTTATGCTGGATGAACGATTTTATACAAGTTTTATATGATTTAAACTGTATATGTATTTATATCTACGCAATATATTGGGTAAAACATGGGTAGATGAAATATGAGTTGGATGATGAGTTGAGAGGTGATATAGACCATGAGGTAAGGGTGAAAGGTGGACGATGTGAGAAGCCTTGTTCCCAAATGCTGGCCCCGTCATCTAGCAAAGTATGGATGACAACCACGAACTATTCTAGACAGTCCAGTGGAACACTAGCAGGCTCGCAACCTATAGGTGTTGTGAACGATGTGTTCATCGGTGTACTCTAAACCCTGGCGACCATGCAGACTTGGTGCCTAAACCTTGGCGTTCATGCAGACTTGGTGCCTAAACCCTGGCGACCATGCAGACATTGTGCCTACCCTGGCGACTATGTAGACTTAGTGCCCGTTGTGTAAACCGTGGCAACGATGGACTTCGTGCCGATTCCTTAGGATGATCCTTAGGAATGAATGAACGAGGAATAGCTGATTCTTAGGGTAGATCCTTAAGAGTAAAGAAGATAATAGGGATGAGTAATTGGGTTGATTGTTTGATGTTTAAACATAATAATTATATTATTGTGGGTTGAAAACCCTATGTACTCACCAGGTTTCCCAACATGACCCACTCAGTTTATTTGAATCACAGGTTTCGATATGAAGTTACATTACACTGAGAGATTAAGGAGATATAAGTCACTAATGATAATGAATGTAAGTTTTGTTTATGCTTATGTTTCTGTATTGACGATGACATCCCAATGTTTTAAAATGAATAAAATACATTTCTTCGGAAATGCTTTGATAACGTATTTATCATGTTTTTTTTCTGGGAACAAATTCCGCAACCTTTTTATTAAAAGGGTACTCTGATTTTTATAAAGGATAAACAAAATCGGTCTTTTCTGGCCGTAAAAATGGGGATTTCACATACCAAGAGTTGCTTCATGTTTATGGGCTATGTGTGCTGAGTAAATGGCTGATAATTGGGAAAATGGAAAAGAAAAAAGGGAGGTTTTTGTTTGCATAAGGCTAGAGGGAGTGGTAACACTCATAACACCTTGCCACATCATCTTTTTGGATGCCATGTCATTTTTCTCTCTTAGCATATCATTCTTAGCATGTGGTAGGGAGTGGTAACACTCCTAACACTTATTTTTTTTTTTTTTCAAATTTAGTTAAATATTATAACCATCAAACCATTTATAAGATTTCAAATGCAATGGGCTGGAGAGGAACTTCAATCCTGGGATGACAATTCTCGACACGACCGACAACACGACACGAAATAAATGGCTTTGGGTTGAATTTTTCAACCCGCTACCCCGCTAACCCGCCAACGCGTTTATTAAACGGGTTGACCAGCCAACCCGTTTATTTTTTAATAAAAAAATATATTTTATTTTTAAATGTATTTATGTATCAAGTATTAATATTTAATAAGTATTATATAATATATACCATTGATTCATAGACCATTTGACTGTTTTGACATTTTGACTCGTGGTGGATGACCTAAGGTCGTAAGTCGTAACCTGTAAGGCTAAGTCTGTAACAATTTTGCCCATTTACCCTAAATAATAATCTCAAAATCAAATCGCGTATGAACGTATCTCCCTTTTCCAGATTTCTAGTCTCCCACGGTCCCACTCTCCCCTATGTTACTCTGTGATCCCACTCTCCCCTCTGTTACTCTGTGATCGAAATAAGGTATCGAAATGATGTTGGAGAATTGACTTTGTTTTTTGGGAGAAAAAAATGGGAATTGTGGCTATTACTTTAGCACTTGAATTATCTATGTTTGTACTAATGAATGTTTTTAATTTTCATTTGGATGTTTAAGACTTAAGTGTATAAAATTCGGATATATTTGCATCAAACATCAAGAATTTATTCATGTTTAATTGTCAATTTTATTTATGGAATCTGACCCACGCGAACTCAAATCTGTCCCACGAACCCGCCAACCTATGAACCCGTATAAATAAATGGGTTGGCGGGTCATATATGGGTTTATGTTCCAAACCCGCCAACCCGTGACCTGTATATTTAAATGGGTCGTGTTTGGGTTGGCATATTTTGACCGACCAACCCGCCAACCCGCGACACGACAACCCGAACACGACACGATTGTCAGGCCTACTTCAATCTATACCATTTAAAAGTGTTGAGAATGATTTTGTAAATTAGGCATTTTACCAAACACTTGGTGGGCATATTGACATATATATTACCAAACAGTTGTCGAATAGCCTCTGTTGTCCATCTTCATTTTTATTCACTCCCAGATGATCAGAACCAGAAAAAAGAGTTTGTCTAGTGCCCTTTGCCACTTTCGTTTCAGTTTTCCAACTCCAAATTGAAGAGCAAAATACAGTTCAGTCATCGGGGGAAAGAAGAAACTGAAATCACCAATTCCATTTCCCAATTTCAGTGTTCCCATTTATGTTTATGTTTTTCATCTTAAAAATGAAGAACATTGAAAGATTTAACAGTTGGATCCTTGGAGTAAAAAAAAAAACTTAATTAGCAATTGGGGTCACCGGAGGAAGGTAGAAACGTTGTGGTGATGAAGAAGGCAAGAATATTTTTTTTAAAGTTCAGATCAGAAGGTTGCTTTATGTGCTCAATGAACAATCAATCATCTTCGCCTTTAAACATCCCGATCACAAATCACAAAGGTAAGGTATTTAGGGCTCCAATCGATCAATGTTGAAACCGGAGGCGGGTGGCTGAGAAACCAGGGAGGTATACAACCTCTCAAGATCATCAGGACTTTGAAGGAAATTATAAACCTTTTCTTAAATCCAAGTTACTTCTATGTCAGAGTTCAAACCACAAATAATGGAGAATTCTTCCAGGAGTAGTTTTTTCCAATATTTAAAACATCCCTACATCAAACATAATGATATTTCCAGCACCGCACTTCTAGCATTAAAATTTAAAAACAAATGTTCCATTCTTTCCAGAACTTTAGGCATTAGAATTCAGTATCGGTAGACGAGAAAACCAGAATAAATAGTATACATCAACTATGAAGAATATTATTCAGTTTGCAGAAAAGTATTACTAATTAAAAAAAAATGTGAACATCACAGAGAAATATAAATATTTGAAAACGTGCACATATTATGCAATTGGTCGAATGGCTTATTTTCTAGGAAAAATGACTTATCAAGGTAATTAACTTTTCGGTATGTTCACATCTGGGTAACTATTTTTTTAACACATCTAGGTAACAAATTTGTTGGAAGTGTTCACATATGACCATTATGACCTGCTGTAGCAGGTTACATCCTAGATGTGAACACTTTCAACAAGTTCGTTACCTAGATGTGTACAAAATAAGTAGTTACCCAAATATGAACAAAACGAAAAGTAAGAGTAAATTACACAGATAGTCCATGTGGTTTGGGAGAATTTGTGTTTTTGGTCCCTAACTTATTTTTTTAACTCGGATGGTCTCTACTGTTTATTTTTTTTGCACGTTTGGTCTCTGTCTTACCTAAAAAGACTATTGTGCCCTTATTAATTTATTTTTTAAGTAATTTTCTTATTTATGTTTTTATTTATTATATATTTAAAAAAATTAATAGACCCCACATATCTGTATCTTCTCACCGTAAACCTGAAACCACATTTGAGAAATTTAATTTGGGTTTCACCGGTCACATCCTATCTCTCATCCTCCTCAACTTCTATTTCTTTTCCATCTTTAGTGACATCGACGTCTTCACCATGCTTCTTTTTTTGGTCCTTCAACTATGGCGAACCAACACTATAACCCACCGTCTCTTCATCTTTAGTGGGTTCACTAGGTTGTGGTGTTAATTCGACGGAGTTGAAGGACCGAAAAAAGAAGGGATGGTGAAGACGTCGATATCACTAAAGATGGAAAATAAATAGAAGTTGAGGAGGATGAGAGATGTGATGGTGAGGAGATACAGATATGTATGGTCTATTAAATTTTTTAATATATAAAGAATAAATACATAAATAAGAAAATCAATTAAAAAAAATAATAAGGACACAATAGTCTTTTTAGGTAAGACAGAGACCAAACGGATAACAAAAATAAACAGTATGGATCATCCGAGTTAAAAAAATAAATTAATTAAAAAATAAACAGTAAGGATCATCCGAGGAGATACAGATATGTGGGGTCTATTAATTTTTTTAAATATATAAAAAATAAATACATAAATAGGAAAATTAATTAAAAAATAAATTAATAAGGGCACAATAGTCTTTTTAGGTAAGACAGGGATCAAACGCGCAACAAAAACAAATAGTAGGGACCATCCGAGTTAAAAAAAATAAGTTAGGGACAAAAAACACAAATTCCTCCAAACCACAAGGACCATTCGTGTAATTATTCATACTTTTCGTTTTGTTCATATTTGGGTAACAATTTTTTTTGTACACATCTAGGTAACGAACTAGTCAAAAGTGTTCACATCTAGAATGTAACCTGCTACAGCAGGTCATAATGGTCATATGCGAACACTTTCAACAAGTTTGTTACCTAGATGTGTATAAAAAAAGATAGTTATCCAGATGTAAACATACCGAAAAGTTAATTACTTATAAGTCATTTTCCCTATTTTCTAATACATGCTTGTATGATCTACCATGAGACTGTTTTTTTTTATAAAATTTAAATGGTGCACAGAAGATTGTTTAAACCGCAACAACAACTATAAACCATTCAGCATTATCAGAGGTTTAAACCATTTGAAGATGGGGAAAATACAAAACTAGCCATTTTTCCTAATTACTTATCAAAAATAGCCATAAAAACCCACTTAGCCAAAAATAGCCCACAAAAGAGTAGTCAACTTTTGGTTGACTACGGTCAAATGAGGTTGACTACGGTCAACGCCCGTTGACTACTCTTTTCCCTTAATGGGCTACTGTTTCAAGGGGTCGTTTACTCTTTCGTGGTCTATTAGCCCAAAATATATAATGAATTTTTTTTCAGATTGGGTCATTTTTCCTATTGTTTTCTTTTGTTTGGCTACATTTTTCTCTCAATGGAACACCCGAAGAACAACCAGGTATGTCTACTTTTCTTAAAAATTTTACCGTGTTTGTGATTAGGAGTACGTTTTGTTTATGGGGATAATTTTTTTTTTTGAAAAAAATTGAAAAAAAAAATAGAAAACCATAGGTTTCATATGAAACCTACGGTGTACAAGTACCCAATGCACTGTTTGTGCAGTGTGGACTTGTACACCGTAGGTTTCATATGAAATCGTACGCACGGTTTTTTTTTTCGATTTTTTAAAAAAAAAAATGGTATCAATAGAATCGGAATTGGATGTATTTTGTTGTGGTATAATTTTTAAAAAAAAAAAAAAAAAAAAAGTGGAAACCGTAGGTTTTTTAGAAACCTACGGTATACAAGTATTTACTGCACAGTTTGTGTAGTAAACACTTGTACACCGTAGGTTTCACAAAAAAACCGTTTTTTTTTTAAATAAAAAAAATTTAATAGCCAATAAACATTTGTATCCCCTTGTATGTATCTTAGAAAAAAAAAAAAAAAAAAAAAAAAACGTAACTTTTTTTGAGAAAACCGTAGACTACGGTTTGGGAAACCGTAGGTTTCGAGAGGAAACCTAGGTTTTAAAAAACCTACGGTTTTAAAAAACCCACGGTTTTGAATGTCAAAAATGAAAAAAAAAAAAATTATACAAAACACGAAACAGTAGACGAAAAGGCGAAACAGTAGGCGAATCTCGAAACCTACGGCTTCGTGGGCTATTTTTGGCCATTTGCTAATTTTTGGCTAAAATTTAATAATTACCCCTTAATTTGGCTAGATTAGTAATTACCCTTTTGAAGAATTATCAAGGGTTTAAAGCATTTCACAGTTTCACCAAATTGTTTATATAATAAATCTAAGATCCACCAAATGTAAACTCTATTCCACAGTCTATTGCAAGACTAAATTGGATCTCCAATTTACCAAATTAAAGACCATATAGCATCAAAGATATTCATAAAGATTTACGAACAGCATCGAAGTACAGCAAATTTAACCAAAAGCATACTAAAAGTGAAAAAGCGACAGAGTAATCAATAGAAAACGTATATTAAAAATAGATTAATCGAAATAATAGATTCCTGATTCAATTCGAACTTTGGAAAACAAGAGGAAAACAGTAATTAGGAATTTGAACCTTCAGCCATCATCATCAGGTCCAGAGAGGAGCGTTTGAAGAGCTGCAGGAGAAAGAAGGAAGCGAGCAACAATCGAGAGAGGGATTTTCAGATTGAAAACTAATACGCATCATTCGAATTTCTAATTTCGAGAAATTCATCAGGATCTTGCTGCATCGTCTACAAATACCCTCAGACCTCGATCGCCACTTCAAGCGTAGCTCTTTCCGCCGGACTCACACAGCCTCAAGCATTCCCCTCTACTTTCAGAGTGCGGAGGCCTGTTTCAGTTTAAGTAGGGTTTCCCGACCCAATGCTAAAACGCTATTTATTTTCTAACCAGTTGTAACTATTACATGAAACTAGGTTAGATCCTACACGGTGGTTGATAAAATAAAACATATAAAAATCATAATCTATTAACGATACATTCTCAAATCAAATAGTAACTCTTAAATGTATTACGATGGTTATTGCTTATTTTATGGTAAAATAATTAAACTATTTCATCATAATTTTATTTATTTATGCTATAAAATCTTATATTTCAATTTCGGTTTAATGTATGATTATCTAAAATACATATTTGATGGACCGGATCACCTATGGTCTATTTAAAATGTTAACAAACAAATTAATAGCTTTTTTTCTATATTTTTACAGCATGTTAAATAAAAAATATGATGTAACAGGCTATTACCGCGATATCAATGGTATAATAGAATAAAAATAAATTTGTTCAGTTGAGCATAATTTTCAATGACCTAGGTAAATTTATGTTATTGGTTGCCATTTTAGATCATTTTGCTTATCTTTTATAGTTAATATTACTATTATAAAGTAGCTCGATCCATGCAGGCACAAACAAATTCTGATAAAATGATCATTTTACCCTCGTTTGTTAAATTACCAACCACAAGAAAAGACTGAACCAATCAAATAGTGGTTGGATCCTTGCCAATTGACATCACACAAATCTAGAATTCAAACACAAAAAATAGGAAAAAATACAAATTTGGCACATGATTCTTAACAAGAGAGATAACTTACATGCATCAACAACCACATGGTGGTTGGAAATGGTGGTGGTTGTAGGCAGCTTTATGCAACCGAAACCAGACTAATATACATACCACCACATTCGACATACATCCGAGAAAAAACCATAGTATTAATAAAAATCGCGAAGTTATCTAACTATATTAACTACCCCGAATTAACAACATTCACACATAAATCCTTCACCATAATAAAAACCGACAACCATAAAATTGACAAGCTGACATCAATGGTTTCACCCCTATGCAGCACAACCACCACAAATAATGCCCCTGTTATCACCAAGGTCAAAGTTAGTCAAAGGTACATCTTTTAATGCATAATGCACAACTCATTAAACATACATAATCGAGCAACCAGAGGTTTTACGCCTTTTTTGCCATACTACATCCTTTCGCCTTGGAGATTAAATAACAACCTTAATTTCCGTATCAAAAACAGCTTTCACGTTCTAAGATTAGAATTAAAAATATACACTAAGTTTACTTTAAATGTTCAAGGTAAAATCGTCAAAAACTCGAATGTAATACGAGTGTTTTTGGATTCATTTTCTTTGCGTGTTGAGTCTTTGATAGCTCAAAGACTCAGTTCCTCACCCTAACAAACAAAAAAAATATTATTAAATAAGCTACTTTTATATCAATATACTTTATTTTTTAACCATAATAGCAACATAGTTATCTTTTTATGCCTATAATCGCACTTATATTTTTATACCCATAAAGTGAAATGCCTATATTGGTTGAATCATAACTAAAAGCTCAAAAATCAATGATTTAGTACCTGACGGATGTAATGACATTAGAACCAAAATGATCAAGATCAACTAAATATCTTCTGTCATCACGAAGATCTGGTAATGAAAAAACGAAAATTATGCTTAAAGTGCTTATTTTTTCAAGAAATTTTATATTATATAGGTGATTGTTTTCAAGATAATCTTGAACTGTAAAATAAGATTATTATTTTAAATGTAAATTTTATTTGTAATTTTGTACCTAATTTTGTCCCGAAGAGCACTACTGGAACATTTGGTGCAAATCATCAAAATTCTGGCATCCACTGTATGAATAGTCAAAGACAACTTTATTAGTCAAACTTAACTTTTAACTTTGTAAATTCAATATTTATTTGATGAATTAAATTTTCTGTGGTAAAATATTTTCGGTGATGACAACATAGTTACAAAAGGAAGCATACTTTTCATTTTTATTTTTTGTCTTCATAGTGAAAACAAGTTTTATCGTCTTTGTTGTTAAAAACTAATAAATTTGACTAAAAAAGTCAAAATTGACTCTAACTTGTGGAACAGGGTAATGAATTTCAACTTGGGTATGAATTTGTTTTTTTAAGATTCATAAAACTCAACATTCAAATTTTCTCTTTTATGATATAGAATTCTTATAGATGTCCAAGGTCACAAATGAATCTTTTTGACTTTAGAAAAGTCAAATCTAAGTGTTGTTAACTCTAACAACCCTTTTAGTTAACTCATAAATGACTATTTTGCTCTTAAAACCTCAAACCGGAAGGAAGAACTTAGCAATACATCAGAAAAACAAAAAAAAAAAATACAAAAATGGTCTTCAATCTTTCTGAATTTTACGAATGAAAATGATGCATTTATTGACTTAAAAAAAACAGAGGACAAAGAAAGTTACCAATTAGTCTTTCATTTATCATTAAAATGAAAGCACTAATCGATGGATAATGAGATAAAATATCTTTAACTTGTATGTTTTTTCGTTAAGAAACAATCTCATGTTTAAGTGTTCAACATCTTTCAGATATCTGCAAAACAAATATCATAGTAAAATCTGCAAAACAAATATCATAGTAAAAGCCCTATTTCATGCATTATTTCGAAAACACAAATGGTCCATATAAGCCTAGAAAATAATATTATCATTATTGTGGTTATGAATGTTTAAAATAGATTTTAAACTAAAACTTGCATTCACATACACAGCCATTCACACCAACCCGAAATCTTCATCCTTAGCTTCCACTGAATCTCTTGTTTCCAATAATATTTTAATGAAAAAAATGACTGTTGACAACAATTCATGATATGGACTTTTTCCCTCTATTTTGTGGATTCATTGAATGCGAAGTTTCAGACTTCAGAGATGACAAAAACCAAACAATGTGAGTAATTTCCCAATATTTTAATCCAAGCATTTAATCGAAAGGTTGGCATGCATTATGATATCCCAATAACTGGTTTCATACAACTCTAACACATTGGTGCAACAAAACCCACAAACAAAAGAAAATAGAGAAACCATTTAATACCACATATTTTTCTATGCTTTAGGTTATCTTTTCCGAATGAAGTTGGCGTGAAAAGTGGTAACCCTCTTCCTCATCTTTAAGTTCCTTACTCCCATCAAGAAATACCCCATACATAATATGATCAAGCACAAAAATTGATTAAATTTCAACAAACACGTGTTAGGTTATTGGCTTGTGATGAATCGAACAAAAACAGGAAAAAGAATAAAAATAGAAAACATCGAGACTAATTAGCTATTGAGAAATTGAAGGAATAGAAGAATGAAATTAATAAACATATATGGATTTACCTCTGCTGGTGATTGAACAGACACTAATTAGCAGGTCCAAAGAAATTGAATTGAGGATATGTCTTTACAATTTCAGGATGCGATCCCGTTTTTGCCTAAACCCAAAAAGAAAAGGTTACATGAGATGAGATGAGTAGCTAAGAAGGAGAAGGGTTATGAACAAGCAGGTATCATAAGGATATTTAATGTGTGAGAGATTGGAGGAGATCACATAATTTATGATAACAAATTTGGGAAGAATGCAAGATGATGACCGAAAATTGGGGAAGGTTTGAATCGCAGCACAAAAAAACTTGATGTAAATTTGGTAAAAGATTAAATTCAAAATTATCAGTGATTATATGGGATATTGCTGATTTAATTCTAACGTATTTGAAATTGAATTTGAATGTAGGGATAATATTGTAACCAAATTTGCACCAAATTCGGCAGCTAAGTTTAGGGATACAGATTTGATTACACATTTGATATCGATTGATGAATTGGGCGGGGAAAATATATAGAATTGCTGGAGAGAATGCCACGTGGCAGAAGGCTGGTCTAAAAGATGGACATGTGGCATGTAGGAGATGTTTTTATTAAGAATGGAGATTTAATAAAATAAGAAAAAACTCATAAAATTACATGTAGAAAAAAAATTAATTTAAAATAACCATAACTGTAATTATTACATTAAAATATTATATGGAATTTAATAAAATAAGAAAAAACTCATAAAATGACATGTGGAAAAAAAATTAATTCAAAATAACCACAAAATGACATTTGGCAAATTGATATTACAATTTTGATTTATTTTCTAACTAGCTAGAGGTGGCAAAAATTGACACGACACAAACCCCGACATAAAATCGACACAAATAAATGAGTTTGGGTAAGATATTTCAACTCGTTTAAATAAACGGGTTGACACGACACAACATGAAAATTAAACGGATAATGTTAAGGTTGAGAATTTCAACTCGAAAATGGTCTGTTTATTTATATGCAAGTTTTTTGAATTCTTTAAATAAATTAGAAAGATACAAAAACAAAACAATAAGCAAAGGAAAACTTTTGGATTGAGTCATTTTGTAATGTTGAAATGACTTAGCCATCTAGATCAAGACTTCATTTTCAGTTTTTTCGTTCTCTCACAAAGTACACTGTTCCCTTGACCACTCTCTCATCCCCATGATCTTGTCTTTTGCCTCCCTAGCTCCTACTCTTTCAATTTTGTCATCTGAACTTGCTATAACTTTATCTATTCCACCTCCAAACTATTAGTTTTTTCTTTCTGCCTACCCAAATCATACTCTTTCAACATGCTCAATCTTTTAACCAAACATGACACAACATATTTCAAGGGATACCCTAACACGAAACCCAACACGAACTCGACACGAAAATAAACAAATTGACAAGACACGACACGTTAATTAAACGGGTCTGTTTAGGTCAAGCACTTTCAAGCCGTTTAGTGTTTCGACACGACACGATTGTCATCTGCTTGAGGCTAGCTCATTTAGCTAACAAGGTGTCTAAAAAAGTGTTTCTAACAAGGAGGTCATGAGTTTGATCTCAAACATATATTAACTCGTCGTTCTAAAAAAATAAGGATCTTTATAATCAGAAAAAGAAAAAAATCAAGCAAAATTTAGGGAAATTGAGTAGACTTTTAGATATAAGAATTTGACAAGTTTTCAGTTTTCTTGTTTTAGCATCCTAAAATACTCCCATAGTATTTTAATCTTTATGTTTGGTTCTAGAATTCTTCTGGTACTTAGGTAAGTTTTAGACCAGTTGCAACACTACAATCACTCCCCAAACACATGTTGGTCATATCTCGGATGAATATAGTTGATCAGGCTATATTGATCCCATATATGATTACGTCACTGTCTAGGTTTAACTGCAATGTCCAACATCCAAATACTTTTGTTTTGTTCTTCTTGTGATACTCATTCTAGTATATATACTCTGCATGTACTTATACTTTTATAAAATATTGTTATATTTTTAAAGTATAACTCTTGGTCAGAGTGTTTTTATCCCAATGGGTTTATAGTTGTATATCTTTTATTCACTATAAACACTGCTCTGATACCAATCTGTCACACCCCCAAACCAGAACGGCGGAAACGTTCGGGGGCGGAGGACTTTAGGTAAGTATCACAACACATGCAATATAGTAATCAAAGTACAAAAAACCATTGTATTAATAAGTATAAGTTTTACATAAGTGTTTAAACATTACATATTCAAACACCAAAGTAGGTACAGTAGAAGACAAGAGTCGCGGTACGGTACTAGGTAGTCTTCTCAAAAGCTTCGGGAGTGTACATGTCTACTGGATTCCTGAGAATACAAGTTATTTGGAAAGAGTAGATCAACATTTAAGCTGGTGAGTTCATAAGTATTTTAGTTCTGTTAAGTATACCCTAAGTTCTTTGGATAAGTTCACTGGTTTCTCCAGGAAATCTTATATTTCCTGAGGTGATTAACTGATAACCTCAATAGTTTCCCTCTGTAATTACTTAGTTTATAATGATTATATATAACCCAATATCGAATGGATAGTTAAATGAGTGTATCTGCCCTAAGCCCACAACCAAACAAGGAACAGGAAGTAAGACGGAAGTCACACATTTCACTGTCAATCGGATATTACTTATGTATAACTATGATGTAATAACTAAGGAATTATAGAATTAACCACTAACGGTCTTTTATGTTATACTAGTTTACAAAGATCGAATGACTAATTTTCATTTGATAAGTGGTTTAATCCCATAAACCGTTTCCTTTGTATAAGTGGTTTAATCCCATAAAACGTTTCATTTGTAAAAGTGTTCTTAGTTATATCTGTTCTATAGTAAAAACCTTAGTATTAATCCTGGAAAATATTGTATTATCCATAATACTGCCTTGTGGTTTTAAATGTTCAAAACCAGAAGTACAATACTTGATTTCATGATACGTAGCTTTTACTGTAAGTAAAAACTACAGAAGGTATATTTGGTCGGGATGTAATTATCTTTTCTTATTGCTTTAAGAAAAGTATATTACTTGGTAATTCACTCGTTGTTTTATTCA
The DNA here is from genome assembly GCF_052849685.1 of Lactuca virosa. NCBI lineage: Eukaryota > Viridiplantae > Streptophyta > Magnoliopsida > Asterales > Asteraceae > Lactuca > Lactuca virosa. The sequence continues at coordinate 250,565,257 of NC_136434.1, forward strand.
TGTGAGTTCTATTAACCATACTAATATGACTGATATGCCTGCGGCGACGTTCTTCAGGCGTCAGAATGGTATGATATTTGACACCCTAGGCCTGCCGGCCAAACTGTAGAGAACAGTAGAGGTGCGGGATTGTCAGTCCCATAAAGATCTATACACAAATTCACGCTCTCCCTACAAGAGATTCTGGTTAATAGGTCAGGACTTAAAAGTCGTACTTAGATAAGTACATCGTGAAGGGTCTCACAAATTTATTGTTTCAACGAGATTTACGATGTATTATTATTACCCTGTGATTGCTAACTCTGGTACTTTGTATCGTACCCTTGGTTAATGCAAACCCGGTATGATGTATTATTACCTCGTGTTTGCTAACTTTGGTACTCTGTATAGTACCTTTGCTAATGCAAACCCGGTATGATGTATTATTACCTCGTGTTTGCTAACTCTGGTACTCTGTATAGTACCTTTGCTAATGCAAACCCGGTATGATGTATTATTACCTCGTGTTTGCTAACTCTGGTACTCTGTATAGTACCTTTGCTAATGCAAACCCGGTATGATGTATTATTACCTCGTGTTTGCTAACTCTGGTACTCTGTATAGTACCTTCGCTAATGCAAACCCGGTATGATGTATCTTTACTTCTTTAATATGTTGTTCGTATATTAAAGGTATTATACATATCTTGGTATAGTTGAATGAATTTTCATAATTTCCTTGGAAAGTATACAGTCATGAATCATACTTGTATATTTAGTTTTGAATCATAAATTATACTTATTATAATTTATATGTTCTATCTGATTAGCATGATTTCTCATGGATGAACACCTTTGCTCAGCCTGATACAAAGGTAATGATACTAAAAGGAGTAACCTTTTATACTCATATATGTATAATATATATATAATTAAGAAGGAAACGACCTTCGGACAAATAATACAACCTTAGTTCCACATCCAAACAAGGAAAAGGAAATAAGATAATTCATTAGTCCTAAGCCCTTCAAATCTTATTTATATATTTATACATATATAAACATGATTTTGGCATTTATAATTTGAAATAGTTTATAAAACATTTTTCAAAGAATTTAACGGAGTTTTCATGACTTTAAAGATTTAACATGGCTTTAAGTCATTTTGGAAGTATTTGGTAATTCTTAAAAGCATACGGAAACATTTTGTGTGATTATTATCACATACAGTTATTAACACAATTTAATACTATGTTAAACTTGTATTCCCCCCCTAAAAAGCATATAAAACCATTTAAAAAGGTATATTATAGGGGTATGAACTCACTTTGATAAGCGGTGATTCGGGCAGCGTTTCGTTTCCCGGAAAGAGTTTATTTGACGAGAAACCGGCTCAAATCGGGCAGAGTTTCGACTGGAGAGAGGATAACTTCTCGAGCATTCCGGGGCTCCAGGGCTTGCTTCGGGCTTTAGACATGCTACCGGGGCTTTAGGAGGTCGTGAGAAAGTTTACGGGGTGAAAATGTGAAAAAGGGGAAATTTTGGGGTGAAAAATCCTTCAAATGCGAGAAGGCTCGCACCCTTTATATAGGGGTGCGAGGGTTCGGCCGAGGAGGACAGCTGGCGAAGCGAAGAAAGAGTCAGCGGCCACGCGTCAGTCAGCAGCGAGGTCCACGTGCGAGGCTAGGACAGGTGGAGGCTTCGGACTGGGCTAGGCTTTGGTTCAATAGGAGGAGTGCACGAGGGTCCGAGGGGCATCCGAGGAGTGTCCGGGGGTGTCTCATGCGATGGTGTCCGAAGCTTAGTGGACCGCAGAGTTGGTCCAATCAGAAGGCGACACAGCGAAGCTCGGTCCTATCAGGAGGTGACATGTGGAGGCCTCGCATGCGAGGTGATGTATCCGAAGATGACTCATGCGAAATTTCTCGGTTTTCAACATTTTCTTGATTTTTGTGCCAAAAACTTGCGAAAATCATAACTTTCGCATACGAGCTCCGTTTTTGGCGTTCTTTATATGCACGCGTAGGTAAAATCATACTCTACGATTTTCGTTTGGACTTCGTCGGCTGATTTTGATTTGATTTTTAATATTAGTATTTTTAATAGAGCGGGACAGGAAATCCGTTAAAAATTCATAACTTCTTCATCCGACGTCCGTTTTCGTCTGTCTTTTTACCATTGTGCTACTTTTGACGAGACCTTCGATTCTCGTTTAAGTTGCTTCAGCTAAATATCGATCGATTTATATTTCGAATTTTTAGCTGTCTACTGCTAAAACGAAACTTCGAAAAATCATAACTTCCTCATACGAAGTTAGATTTTTACGTTCTTTTGATGAACTGCGAGGTGATGTATCCGAAGATGACTCATGCGAAATTTCTCGGTTTTCAACATTTTCTTGATTTTTGTGCCAAAAACTTGCGAAAATCATAACTTTCGCATACGAGCTCCGTTTTTGGCGTTCTTTATATGCACGCGTAGGTAAAATCATACTCTACGATTTTCGTTTGGACTTCGTCGGCTGATTTTGATTTGATTTTTAATATTAGTATTTTTAATAGAGCGGGACAGGAAATTCGTTAAAAATTCATAACTTCTTCATCCGACGTCCGTTTTCGTCTGTCTTTTTACCGTTGTGCTACTTTTGACGAGACCTTCGATTCTCGTTTAAGTTGCTTCAGCTAAATATCGATCGATTTATATTTCGAATTTTTAGCTGTCTACTGCTAAAACGAAACTTCGAAAAATCATAACTTCCTCATACGAAGTTAGATTTTTACGTTCTTTTGATGAACGTTCTCGGTTTAACATATTCTACAACTTTCATTTGGATTGTTAAGGCTAAAAATCCATTTATCGAAAATTCGCTTTTTATACTGAACAGTGTTTTGCCGGTTTTGTCGCGAATTTTCGATTGGTCATAACTTCTTCGTTATAACTCGGATTTCAGTGTTCTTTATGTTTTTGGAAACGTTGTTACAAACTCTACCACTTGGTTCATACCAATTATGATTATTGATCAATTTATTTTTGACCAAAGTTTGACTGGTGTCACAGAACCAAAGATCACAGGAGTCTGGTTTGGAATACTGCGCGTGATCTCTGCTGATACAAACTATCTCATCTACTCATCGAGCTGACTGGCTCCTGAACCCGAGCCTGATCCCTCACCGGCGCCTGAATCGCCAACTGGTCTACCCCGTAGCGTGACCATTCTGCAACATATCATAATAATCATCAGAATACTCATCACTTCTAAGGGATCACACACGTACTACAAGTTCCCTGGTTTTATCTCATCCCTCCTTGATTCGAGTACAGATCCTATGCTTTCAGTAGTATGGGCCCCTACTACCCTCCACATCTATCCGTACTTTCCTCAAATATTGCCTTGACTCCACCAAATCCCTTGCACTACTACTACTGCTCCCAACACTAATCTCATCCTAGGCTTAACCTAGAGAAATCTATAACCCAACCCAGTCCTCAGCTGCTGAAGGACTCTTCATAATGCCAATTAGCCACTACGTGAATACCATCACATGTAACGAGGCTCGGATAATCCTTCGAGTAAAGGACTCATCCCTACAACGGTTGGACTCAGACAAGAGCTGCGCAGTAGGGTAAAATCCAGCACTCTGAGATTATTCAACCCTGATCACATGTGACATAATGTATTCACCTAGTAGCTAACTCCCATCACTCAAAGTCCCACAAAGCACAAAGCAAGCAACATTCAGACCAATGAAAAATATGACCATAAACATAATCAAGCAATTCTATCCATATATCAGGAATCTGTACTAGCATGCAACTTATAAAGCTCATACACATAACAGGCACATAAGACATCCTTCCTAGATCCTTAGCCCTAATCTAGTATGCAGTTCTCTTAAGCATATCATATCTAAACAAACATGTATGGGTAATTTGGGAGAACTTACTTGAGCTCGGCTGATTGCACGCACCACACCCTTATCTCTTTTCAAAGTTCTTTTATCTTTTCAAAATTCTTTTCTTTTCCTCAAAGATCTTATAAAAATGATTTATTTTGAAAAACTTTCATGCCACGTCCTCAGTTTGAGTCCAGAGACACCCGAGAGTGTGCCTGAATCCCTCAAACCAAGGCTCTGATACCAACTTGTAACATCCCAAAAATCATGACCAAAAATTTCATTTTTAAATCATTATGTAAAACCATGTTTATCAAATCTTTTCATCAAACATAATCAATATCTCAAAACATCATAATCAGAGTATCAAAATATCAGAGTAAAATGTCCTAGATAAAAACACTATGGTGTGTGTGCCATGCAGTTATCCCGAGCTCCTCCCTCCGCTACCGGAAGTACCTGAAACCAAAACTGAAAACCGTAAGCACGAAGCTTAGTGAGTTTCCCCATACTACCACAAACCATACACATAACCACATACTGGGCCCCCGCCCGCTGCATCAGGACTTGTCCCGACATTAGACTCGCTCCGGTATCGGGCCCCGCCCAGCATCAGGCCCAGCCTGGCATCGAGCCCCGCTCGGTATACAGATCTGTCTCTACTAGGCCCCGCCTGTCACTGGGCCTCGCCCGCTAAGCACGTACAAGCATATAACATAACACATAACATATAAGCTAAAATACTGGACTGTACCATGTAAAACCTTGGTCAACTTGCCGAGTTGTTCCATCAACTCGTCGAGCACATGCAAAATCCATAATCAAGAAAACCCTATCCACTCGTCGAGTCACCGTATCGACTCGCCGAGTTCATGCAGTAACCAAACACGGGAAAACCCTCTTCAACTCGCCAAGTTGGCTATCCAACTCGCCGAGTTCGTTCAGTCCACTTCTCATTCAGACGATTCTAAGCCAAACAATTGCTCCCAAAGGTAGATCCAACCTCCTAGAGCATGCTTTCCACGTAAAGTTGCAACCTTTACGTGTAAACAATTCCCAAAAGCCAAAACTAAACTACAAGGAAGGGTTTTGCTATGGAGGAGGGTTTCAAGCCTCAAAAGCTTGAGACTTTAATACATTAGGCACCTTGGAGAGTCCAGATCTGAAGTTGCAACCTCAGATCGTGCTCCATGCAAGCACTAGACCACAAATGTGCTAGGAATGGCCATAAATCTCAAGATGAAGGGATCTATCAAATGAACACTCAAGGTAATGACTTGTTACATTCTACTAGCTGCTAAACTGAAATAAAAGCTGGATCTACACTTCCTTCCTTGATCATTGCTTCCAATCTTCCTAGATGTGCACTCCAAATGAACCTTTATCTTCACAAAGCTCAAGAATTGGAGTTGGGTGGCTAGGGTTTCGTTTCTGGACTTGAGAGGGTAGTAAGGGGGCTGAGTGAGAGGCCTCATGTTCTTTAAATAGGGTACAAGGCCCGAATTTAGGGTTTCCGAAACCCTGACCAACTCACCGAGTTGGTCCCCCGACTCGCCGAGTCGGTCACTTAATCCGCGACATAAAAGTTAGCTCCTACTCGTCGAGTTCTTCCCTGGACTCGGCGAGTAGACCTCTTACTTACAAATGGTGTGGGAATCATTTCAAAAAGAGATTTTATAGCCACTAGGAACTTGTCCATAAGGAAACTTAAAGCTAAAATTACAAAGAAGCCTAACATCAAAGTAAACATGTCCAAGCATAAGAGGACTGCGAAGCATGCATTGGATGAGTTCGTAGGGTCATTAAAGTAACCTTACTCTGTATTCTGGAGTTATGGTGAGGAAATAAGAAGGTCAAACCCATGGTCAATAGTGAAGATGGATGTTCACATTATGCATGAGGGTACAACCTATTTCAGTAAGTACTATATATATTTAAAGCTGTAAAAGATGGATGGAAAGATGCCTTTAGGAGGGTTAGAAGTTTGGATGAGTGTCTTCTGAAAGGGGTGCAAAGGTGTGTTGCTTTCTAAATTTGGAAGAGATGCTAATAACCAGATTTATCCCATTGCTTGGGTTGTGGTGAAGGTTTCTTGATAACTTGATGGAGTATCTTGTGTCACACCCCTGGCCGGCGGCGGAAACGTCAAGGTTTGACTTGCGGTTCATAAATTATCCCAATCACATAATAAGATATCTTGTATTAATAACATCTATTACATCGACTAAATTAAAAACCTATCTATCTTCGTGCAACTTTCTCTTCCTTGGGCTAAGCTTCCCTTCATCCTATGAACACATGTGATTTTTGAAAACGTCAACTTAATGTTGGGTGAGTTCATAGATTTTATAAATATCGATAAATCTCTTTGAAAACTTTTAGGATTTTTGTTTAAGAATATGTTTATATTTCATAGGTTCCTTATTTCCTAGTATCTTTAGATCTAATAATCCTAGTTTTGTTTCTTGAATATTATCCTTAGGACGTACTATCGATCCTAATATTTTAGAGATTTATTTAAAGATCTTTCTTTCTTTTAGGATATAATACCTGATGGGTTTTGAGCATAACATACAATCATATGTGTGCATGCAACCCTAAATAAGATCTATGTTTTCTCTAATTGAACATACAATATGAACAACCAAGTGTAAACCCTAGATCTCTAAGGAATAATCGAAAATCATATAAGAAGGGTTATGATACATACCTTTAAGATTTTTATTGTAAACAATCTTGAATCGTTGCTTGAAAGACCTTTGGTAGCAAGCTCCACAAGTGTCGTGCCTCTAGTGGTTCACAAAAAAACCTAGCAACAAAGGAAAACTATATATATATATATATATATATATATATATATATATATATATATATATATATATATATATATATATATAGAGAGAGAGAGAGAGAGAGAGATGAGAAGCTTAAATTTCGTCCAAGGCACTTAGTAAGAATTCATGGCCGAAATTCTACCCTAAGGAGGGTTTATATAGGTGTTAGGAAGGTATTGGATTAGGCAGGTATCTCAAAGATAACCCTACTTCCTTTACTTTCTCCATAAGGCATCCAAGGCATCCTTAGAGCCCAAGGAAACCCTAGGAGAACTCTAGATTTCGTTTCCCCCTCTTTAGGAAGGTTCTAGAATTGCCCAATGCTCAACTATTGAACATTGTCACCTTTAGTCTCTACACATTTAATTAATTCGTTTAACCCCAAAATTAATTCCAAATTAATTTCTGATTAAATATTAATTAAATAATATGATTTCTAATTAATATATTATATCTATAATACATTAATAAATCATTTATTTTGATTTCTAATTAATTTATTAACCAAGTAATAAATTAATAAATTATTCTTCTCTCTCTAAAAGTTATCATATTAAATTGCCAGGTTTGAAGGCAACCCAAAAAGACTGTGCTACTATCAATTCAAGTATATACCAATTATAGTTATGGGCTTAGACACCTAATCCAACAGTCTCCCACTTGGATAAGTTTAATATCTATAACTGCCAGTATAACTACCAAATTGTAGCTACCAAAAGCCGCTGTCGAACTCTGACCCAGTCAGTGACGTGCCCTTAGATAAGTGATCAAATATTCCTCCATTTTACAAGATATCGTATGGACATGAGACATGGATTATAATCAATCTCTCCGTCCAAGATTTGTTTCAAGATTTCTGATTTATGACGACTGATATCAGACTACTAATTGAACACATCAATTCAGTCCAGGCTTGGCCAAGCGCTTTACATGTTATCATCAAATCATCGAGGGGCCCACATATATCGCTTTTTCCGTTATGGAAAAAGGATGGATAAAATTCGACATATATGCTTGCACTATTCACTCATCAAATCACACACAACAATACATTTTATAACATCAAGTTACTAATGCGTTGACGTATTATCAATGCACAACTGATTTGTAAACAACAACTCATATATCCCCGTTTCAAGAATATTAGATATTATCGTCTCAAAATTACTCGTGATAAAATCCATCAAATAATTCTCTGAGCAAGGGTTTATCTAATACTTAAAATCCCCATTTTCAAGTACTCATGAACAGTGCAGCAAAACTATTTCTATGTCTAAACCCTTAGACAATCTACAATTCAATTCATGACAGTCTTGATTCGATACTTACTTCCAAAAGTACGAGCGACTGTGGAGTTTTGAATAATCTAATTATTTGGGAAGTAAAACATGCTAAATGAAACACAATAATAACCTAATTAACTATGGTCTCAAAACTATTGAATCTTTCACACCCTAAACCAGAACGGCGGAATCGTTCGAGGGCGGATGACTTCATGTAGTATCATAACAGTGGAATGAATAGTAAAGAAAGTAAACACAACCACCATAAATATAATTTAAAAAGTTACATTGTTGCTTGTAATACATGTTTCAAAATAAATTACATTATGATGATATAATAAGTTTTGAAATTGACGCCTTAGCGTCCCTTCCCCAAAAGCTGTTGTTTACCTGTATTACTGAATCACTGAGAAATACAAGTAGTTTTGAAAAAGTGTCAACAATTAAGTTGGTGAGTTCATAAGCGTTTTTGTATAAGAATCGTATACCTTTTTGTATAAAGTAACGGAGTTTGTTTCTAGAAAATCCAATATTTTCCATAAATGAATGGTAGTTTTAAAAGTTTCAAAAAAAAAAAAAACGGAATGCATAAGTATTTTTCATACCTAAAATAATGTAAGTAGATTTATATAAGTATATGTAATCACTAAGGCGTTTGCTAGTCCCGTAAACCAAAATGTTTTAATACTTCATGTGAGTTTTTATAACCGTACTATTGACCTAGACTGCCTGTAACAACGTTCTTCAGGCGTTGGAATGATATGACGTTTGTCACCCCAGTCCTGCCGGTCTAACTGTAGCTAACAGTTTAGGTGTGGGATTGTCAGTCCCGTATAGATCTATACACAAGTATCACGCTCTCCCTACAAGAGATTATGGTTTATAACATAGGACTCGAAATGCGTACTTGAAAGTACGTGAAGTTAAATGTCTCATAAAAGTTAGTATCAAATAGATTTACGTATGAAAAGTCCATTTTTCTTGTAAATGTAAGTATTTCCTCTTTATAGTGTTTATAGCATGTAAAATATCATGAATATCTCGTAAACTATACCTATTCTAGTTTTTCAAAAAGTGTGTTTCATTTGGATGATAAACCTTGGTGTATTACCAACTTTGCATGTAAAGTATAACATTTGTAATATCGTTATTTTACTTATTTAACATTTATACACAAAATGTAGATAAAGCATTAGAAACTGTATGTAACGATTTGCATTTGAACATAAGTTTTTCTTGCGTTTCACTTGTATTCCCCCCCCCCCCCCTTAAAATATAGAAAAGACGTGAAAATATAGGGGTATGAACTCACCTTATGTGTAGTCGCGGTTAGATTTCACGAGATAAAAACGATGATCTTTGAGTTTAGAAGTACGTGAAACTAATCGTATCCTATTATGTTAAACACACAATAATGTGTGAATAAAATGAACCTTCATGAAAATATGTGCATGAACACTTAGATTTTATATAAATACTTACCAAAAATCCTTAAGAGTTTTGCTAGAAAGAAATATGGGATTTCCTGGGAATACTTGATGAAGATCTTAAAGAGAAAAGGGAAAAGGAGGGAAAGTTGTCTTGCGAGAAAGTATGAGAAAAGTCTATTGTGAATGGGTTTAGGAGGGCCTTTAGTTCGTATATATGCATGTAGGATAAGAAGAAGGTGGTGAGAATTGATGGTGAAGTGACATTTGCTTGGGTAAGTGTGATATCACCTTGGGAAGGTAAGTTTTCAACCAATCAAGTCAATACAAGTGGCCAAGTGGGTGATTAAAATAATATATCCTTAGATATTATTTCATGAAAATGTGCTTTAAGGCTTCAATTTTGGCATAAAATAGGAGTTTTGTGGGTTTTACTTAGGAAAATACGTGTTTGAGGGAATTTCCGGAGCCAAAATCACTTAAAATTATTAAAAAGTCTGAAATGGTTGAAAATCCGGAGTCAAAGGGTAATTTTCGGAGTCAAATGATAATTTCCGGAGCATATCCTCGGTTCCGGAGCGGGTCAGCAGCTTCCAGAGCGGATCCGTGGCTTCCGAGATGCGAGGCTGTCCGGGGCGAAGTCTTCCTATCGCGTGCGAGATGGTCCGAAGCAGAGCATTCCGGAGCTACTTTCCGGAGTGGAGGAAGTTCCGAAGTATACAAGGTACGGAGCATGCGAAATTGTCCGACTGAGAAGGTTCCGAATCAGAAGGTCTCCGGACTAAGAGGGTTCCGGACCAAGAGGGTCCTGTTGGGTTTTCTCCTTCGGTTTTGAGCTGTTTTCAACAAAGGAAAGGATTGGGTTGGTACGGATGTTTATAAAAGTTTGAGAGAGATATGAGAGAGATTTGGGAGAGATTTGAGATAGAGAGAGATATTTGGGAGAGAGAGAGATACAGTGGGAGAGATTTAGAGAGATTTTGCCGGGGGCCTTTATTAGTGTTTTTGTTCGTAGTGCAAGGACCATAGACTTCGTTACACCATATTTTGAGTGTTATACACCCCCGAAGGGCACGAAATAGTGTTTTATAGAGTTGTTACATCACTCAACCCGATTAGGGTTTGGAATTTCTGAACATTTGAAACTTCCAAGTGATACTTTGCATTAAGATATAGAGTTATACATTAGTGAACTAAGAGTAGGCCCTAACATATAAGCACTAGTTGAGTCGACCAGTTTGACCTGTTGACTTTGTTTGACTTTGACTTGATCAGAAATTGACGGTGGTCACATCATCCCCCCGTTAGAGGGAATTTCGTCCCGAAATTTATTCTAAGATAAGTATTTATGGACTAGGGAAAAGATACGGGTTTTTTTGTTTCATTTGATCTTCGTGCTCCCAGGTGTATTCAGGTCCTCGCTTTGCATTCCAGCGGACCTTCACAATGGGTATGCGACTTTGTTTTGTTCTTTTAATTTCCCGATCCATGATTTCTACTGGCTCTTCTACGAAGTGGAGACTCTCGTTGATTTCGATTTCGTCCAGAGGGACGAAGAGGGTCTCATCGGTCAAACACTTCTTTAGGTTTGACACATGAAAGGTAGGATGTACGTTATTGAGTTCCTGCGGTAGTCGAAGCTTGTAAGCTACCAGGCCGATCCTGGCAAGGATCTCAAATGGTCCGATATACCTTGGATTTAGTTTCCCATGTTTTCCAAAACGTATTAATCCCTTCCAGGGTGAGACCTTAAATAGTACCCGGTCCCCAGCCTGAAACTCCAAGGGCTTCCGTCTTTTGTCCGCATAACTCTTTTGTCTGTCTCTTGAAGCTTTTAGTCGTTCTCTGATTTGGACAATATTCTCGGTCGTTTCTCTTATGATTTCCAGTCCTGTGAGAGTGCTGTCAGGTACTTGTCCTCTAGCTAGTTGCGTGTCACCCACTTCAGCCCAACACAGAGGTGATCTGCACTTGCGGCCGTAGAGGGCTTCGAATGGAGCAACCTTGATGCTAGTGTGATAGCTATTGTTGTACGAGAACTCGACTAGTGGTATATGGGTATCCCATGACTTACCAAAATCGACCACACAAGCTCTTAGCATATCTTCCAAGGTTTGAGTGGTCCTCTCACTCTGACCGTCGGTTTGTGGATGGTAAGCGGTACTCATGTCTAGTCTTGTCCCTAGAGATTTTTGTAGTGACTGCCAGAACTGTGAGGTGAATCTACTATCTCTGTCCGAGATAATGGATATTGGTACACAATGCAGTCGTACTATCTCCCTGATGTATGTTCTAGTTAGTTTCTCCATCTTGTCCGCTTCCTTTATTGGTAGGAAGTGCGCAGATTTGGTTAACTTGTCGACGATCACCCAAATGGTGTCAAGTCCACCCGCTGTCTTGGGTAGCTTGGTTATGAAATCCATGGTTATCCGCTCCCACTTCCACTCGGTATTTCAGGTTGTTGTAACAATCCGGAAGGCTTTTGGTACTCTACCTTGACTTTGGCGCAAGTGAGGCACTTGCCTACATAGGCAGCGATTTCGACCTTCATGTTCGGCCACCAATATAGTTTCTTGAGATCCAGATACATCTTGTCTGAACCGGGATGCACGGAGTATCGAGTCTTATGAGCTTCATCCATGACAACGTCTCTGAATCCACCAAAATTCGGTGTCCAGATCCGATTCATGAGGTAACGAACTCCATCATCCTTGACTTCAAGGTTCTTATCCATTCCTCTTAAGGCTTCACCAGCCACATTCTCTGTTTTCAAGGCTTCCATTTGTGCTTCCTTGATTTGTGTGGACAGGTGTGAATGGATCGTCATGGTTAAGGATTTCACTCAGCGGCCCGAGTATTCCTTTCGGCAGAGAGCATCAGCTACTACATTAGCTTTTCCGGGATGATAACGAATTTCGCATTCGTAATCGTTGAGTAGTTCAACCCATCGCCTTTGCCTCATGTTGAGTTGCTTTTGGTTGAGGATGTGCTGAAGGCTCTTATGATCAGTGAAGATCGTGCATTTTGTTCCGTAGAGATAGTGTCTCCAGATCTTTAGGGCGAAAACGACTGCTCCCAGTTCGAGGTCGTGTGTAGTGTAATTGACCTCGTGTGTCTTGAGCTGTCTTGAGGCGTATGCGATGAGCTTTCCTCGTTGCATTAGGACACATCCAAGACCTTGGTTTGATGCGTCGCAGTACACCACAAAGTCTTCCGTCCCTTCTGGAAAAGATAATATAGGAGCGCTGCACAGGGCTTGTTTCAGTGTTTGGAACGCAACGTCTTGCTTTTCTCCCCAGTTGTAGGTTACACCCTTCTGAGTCAGGGCGGTAAGTGGTTTGGCAATCTTTGAGAAATTTTGTATGAATCTTCGGTAATAGCCAGCAAGGCCCAAGAATTGTCGGATTTCCGTTGGAGTTCTTGGAGCTGACCAATTCTCGATTGCCTTGATTTTGGAAGGGTCCACGTGTATCCCTTCTTTGCTGACCACATGACCTAGGAAATCCATTTTCCGAATCCAAAATTCGCACTTTGAGAATTTTGCGTGTAACTTCTCTTCCCTTAATATTTCCAAGACCTGTCGGAGGTGTTGACCATGTTCTTCCTTACTTCGTGAGTAGATGAGTATATCATCTATGAATACGATCACAAATTTGTCCAGGAAAGAACGACATACTCTGGTTCATTAAGTCCATGAACACCGCCGATGCATTTGTTAATCCAAAGGGCATCACTACAAACTCGTAGTGACCATAACAAGTTCGAAATGCCGTCTTGGGAACATCTCCTTCCAGAACTCGCAACTGGTGATACCCGGATCTTAAATCGATCTTCGAGAAGTAGCTTGCTCATTGGAGTTGGTCGAACAGATCGTCTATGCTTGGTAGAGGATATCGGTTCTTGATTGTGAGCTTGTTTAGTTCCCGGTAATCGATGCAGATGCGAAAAGATCCATCCTTCTTCTTTACGAATAGGATGGGTGCTCCCCAAGGTGAGAAGCTCGGCCTGATGAATTGTCACAACTAGCATTTTAGCAAGGAAATTCTATTCCTGTGTAACCATTCAACTATTTTAAATCATATGCTCTAGGTAAATCTCACTCAGTGCTCATATAGATTCATCAATGATGTTCATCAAAGAGTCTGAAAACTCTAGGAATCCCGGTTTAAGTCCATATTGGACTAGAATTTTCTTATTGGGCCTAATGGACCAATAAGCACCCAATTCAACTTTATTGAACTTAGAAGCCCTAATTGGATCCTAATTGGACCCAATTCATAAATCTAAAACATTTTGGATCATTTGGGTCTAGAATGATTCATTCTAATCCCAATGGGCCTTATTGGGCCATAACTAATCCAATTAACCTTAGTGAGCCATAAGCCCATTCTTTTATTTTAATTGGGCCGTGAATGCTTCCAAGAGCCCAATGGGCCGAAAATCTTTATGTTTAGGATCCAAATATCCTAGCTAAAGTTAATGGGCCCAATCTACTCTACCATTTCTTCTTGGCCCAAAATATCGGCCCATGTATGAAAGAAAAAAAAAGGAAAAGAATTAAGGGGGTTGAATTTGGAGGTGCCACCTCCATAATATCCAACATGCATCAAAGTTTAAACCACCATGCAACCAAGCTAGTCACCTCACCCCTCTCTCTCCCCTCTCCTTTTCTACTCTCGGCCGAAGACAAACAAACACACACACACATTACACCAAATTCTCTCTATTTCTCTCAAGAATCATCCATCTACTTCCTCCAAAATTCTCAAGATTTTGCTTAGGTTTCAAGAGGATTTTCACAATATAATCATCATTCTTTGTAGAACAAATTACTGAAATCGTCCCTGTGGTTTGCCAAAAATTACATGTTTGGTCCTATCTTTTTTTTTTGCACTCGGACCGTCCTTACATTTTTATTTTGTTGCGTTTTTGGTCCCTCGTAGATATAAAAAGACTATATTGCCCTTTTGTTTTATTTTTTTCAGACTTTTTATAACTTCTATTATATATATAATAAAAAAAGGAAAAGGGCCCACCCTTTAAACTTTGTCTCACCTTTCAAATTTCGTCAGCCCTAAGTTGTTGTTCATCATCTTTTGCACGTCTTCCAGCCACCACCTATCTCCGCCTCTATTCCTTTCGTCGCCTAAAACTGAGTTTAACCCACAAATATTCCTGAATCATGGACCCAGTGCACCACCATCAAAACCATACTTCTGTATCACCTTTCTCTCCCCATATATGTCATCGATCCATCACAACCTCTTCGTCTCTAGAAAAATGTTAGCCACGATGTCGACGTCACCAGAAAACGTGAACCTGGAAAAATCAGCACCGCCTCTCTCATTCTTTCTCCTTAGTCTTCATCGACTCCATCTCCATCTTATACCTGATGAACCATGAACCAGGTTTGAGGTTAGATTATGGTTTAAGGTTTGATTCGGGTGGTGTTACAGGTTGTGGATCAATTTTTCCGGTGGCAGGTGTCGGTTGTCGGTGGCTGATGGCAGCCGGTGGTCGGAGTGGTTAGAGTGGAGGTGGACTGGGAGTGCAAGTGGTCCCACCTATCAATAAATCAATTAATTTGTTTTCCTTAAATATAAAATTTTTAAAAAAAGATGAAAAAAATAACAAGGGTATTATAGTCATTTCTTATAGGGCAGGGACTTACACCGTAACAAAATCAAAATCTGAGGACGGTCCGAGTGCAAAAAAAAGATAGGGACCAAACACGTGATTTTTGACAAACCATAGGGACGATTTCAGTAATTTGTTCTTCTTTGTAAGTCTTTACACATTCAAGTTTTATAACTCCATCTTCATGATAGATCACTCTTTTAAACAAAGTTTTTGGTGATCATACTCCTAGAAATCTTCTTAAGTTCGAGATCTACTCAAGGGAGTTGCTAGGGCCGAAAATAACTTCATCTTTTCTTCTTCTTCTTCAAAAACCGAAACATCAAGCAAAAGGTGAGTTCATACCCCCTTGTTTTCGGTTTTTACATGATTTTTGGGGGAGAATGCAAGTAAAATGTGTAGATCTATGTGTTATATGCACATTTTGTGTGAATTTTTAGTTTGTTTGGTAATAATGGGTTAGATCTTAGCAAATCTCGAAAGTTTAAGTATTATTTAACAAAGATCTATGAACTATGACATGATATACTCTACATTATCAAGCCAAAAGTGAATACATGTTTAAGATGCAAAAGAATTCAACAAAAACCTTGTTAAAGGTCAAAATTGTCAAGAAAACAAAAGATAAGGGTAGAAAGTGAAAATTTGTTTTTAAAGGGGCCAAACAGGTCCTACATGTATAAAAAGGCATTTTTATGCTAAACATACTTTTAAAAGGGCCAAAAATGAAAATTTTAGCTTAACGGGCAAAAACTTTTGGGCCTCACAGTTTTGGGCCCAATTTGCGAAAATAATGAAGTTTTGGGGTTAAAAATGTTATTTGGCCAAATTTTGAGTCATAAATGTAAATAAACCAAATTTAGAGGTGAAAATATCATTTATTTTCAAATTGGACAAAAAATGTAAAGTTTTCCAAAAATCGGGCCGAAAGTGTAAACTTTTACAAACAAGGGGCTGAAAATGTATTTTCTGCAAAACAGGGTTCTAAATGTGAAAATATAACATTTTGGGTTAAAACCGTAAATTTATAGACATTTGGGACAAAATTGCAAACTTTTATAAATTATGGACTAAAGTGTCATTTTTACAAAACTTTGGGCATAATTTAAAAATTTTAGGATTATTGGCCAAAAACGTCGTTTTTACAAAAATAGGATTTTTATCACCAATCTATTGAACTTCGAGCCAAAACAAACAATGGAATAAAACAAAACGAACGAAATACAACAATAACTATTTATTGGACCTAATATACACGTTACTTGGCCATTGGACCCTAAGGGCCCAAATAAGTGCATATTGAGCCCAATGTTTTCCATGACGTGTTTATTGGGTCTGATGACCCACTTACATGTTAATTTGGGCCTAAGTTATGGATTACATGCTTATTGGGCTTTTGTGGCCCATTTACATGCATATTGGGCCTAAATTACCCTCTTACATGTTATTGGGCCTTTGTGGTCTAACTACATGCTAATAGGGCTTGGAATGGAAATTTCACATGTTCATAGGCCGTAACTATACCTTTGCGAAATCATTAAATGTCGTATACTTATATATGTACCTTTTGAATACAAAAGCATACCACAAATACGTAAACGTTAAACAATGTAAAAAGGGGTTAAGAATCTAGTGAGACATGTCGATTGGCACCTCGGAGTGTATAATCGTAGCCTGTAGTTATAATCAGAGTTTCCTGGTAGGAAAGCGGGAGTTTGTGTATAGATCTATACGGGGTGACCGCCCATGCCTTAGCTGTTCGCTACAGCTAGACTAGGCCAGTCTAGGGCGACAACATCCTTAGCAAGACCGACATTTGGAAAAATACCAAGACGGGCGACCTAGTCATTATCATGCATGGTTATAATGGCTCATATAGGGATTCAATACCAACAAACAACGTTTTGAAGATAAATTCTTTAATTGTGTCAAAGCAAAACGACTTATTTAACGATACAAGAATCTAAACGATGTTATAAAACAGAAAATATCGGATTTTCTGGGGAAATTATTCATATACAATTATCATTTATTCAAAATAGAATGAATCTAAACTACACTCATACAAGTTTTAACTATTAAATTCACACATGCATTGATACTCGATTTTCACATCATTTTCAAAACATTTTACAAAAAATATCGGATTTTCTGGGTTTTTATGAAAGATACAAAGACTTTTACTCAAATATACTTATGAACTCACCAACATGATGTATGTTGACCGTTTTCAAAATAACTTGTATTCTCAGGTAATCGTTAAGCTGGAAGATATGCAAGTGTGTATGGTTTTGTTTATGTAACATCACTTATCGTATTTTGAACAATTTGAACTTATGTATTTTAACAATGTACTTGATGTGAACAATGCTGGTTGTATATGTAATGTTGGTGATGAATGTGTTATGTTTCATGTATATTCATTGTAATGTCGAGTCCCTTACTGGAATCGCCGAGTTAGCTGACCAGACAACATATAAACTTCGATTTTCAGCAATTTGCATCAAGTATAAAAGACAACAAGCCTAGGCTCTGATACCACTGATGGGTTTTGATCATTCTAACACTCCTATGGTGTACATGCAACCCTATAAACCTTGGATCTATGTTTTCTCTATTATACATGCAAATATTCAATATTCCAAGGTTTTATCCTAACTAGCATATTATGCAGTAACTATACTACAAAAGCCGAGTTAGATAACATACCTTTTGATGTAGCTTGAAGTCTTGAACTTTAAGAGCTTAGCCCCATTAGTGTGGAAGCCTCAAGTGGAATCACAAATCACCAAAAACACCTTGGAAAACTTGAGAGAATATCTTGGACTCCTAGAAATCGGCCCACCCTTTGTTCTCACACACTAGTGCCAATTTCAAGTGCCAAGGACACTAGTACAAAAATGACCTACGGTCACACTTTCTGAAAAACGGCCTGTGACACTTTTTATTAAAAGTGTGGCCAAAGGTCACTAAAAAAATATAGAGACTGTTTTTGGATACATTTAAATTAGTTTGTGTGGCCATTATATAGATAATCAAAACTTTAACCACACTTAATTATACCAAATGTGACAAATATTAGTCACACTCGACCACTAAGGCCATAGGTCACAATCAGCCATAAGTATCGATTAAGATTGTCATACTTTTTTATGAGAGACAGTAGATTAACGTATCGTGACATGAGTTAGTTCTATGTGTGTTTATAACCTGGTGCCTTTTTAGCCACATAACAGACAAAGTAGCTAAAAGGTGATACATATGGTCACACTAAATATTTGTGTGTCCATAGGGCGGTTATGTACTAGTTGTACTTAGTTAACGCAAGAAATTCAAACAAGTTAGTATTGGTTATTTATGGTCATGTATCATTTATTATGTGTGCCAAAATATTATGAATTGGCTTTAAGAAGAAACAAATATTATGTGTGTAGGTAGCATTTAGTTACGATTACAGCTATTATATGTGTCTATATGTAAATATAGACACATATGTAATGTTTATTCTGGTTGTACTATTGTATTTGGAAGACTCTTAAATTTGACCATATTTATCTTTGATATCATTTGGCAGAATAAAAAATGAACAAAAAGTTCAATCATGGCATTTTACAAAAGTACATTGCTTATTTTGCAATTAAAGGGTTGTATAAATTAATGAAAAAAAATGAATTGCAGTTTTGTAAAGTTAGAAACAATTTCTGAAAAAAAACTAAAAATAAAAAAAAACAAATAACAATATAATTGTATTGAATAAGAGCTATAAGAAAGGACCAAATTGCCCTTTTTGTCATCTATTCTTTTAATTGCACCAGATCAGACACCATTAAAAATGAAAAGAATACAACTTATTTTAACAGATTAGTATGATAAATAAATGAAAAGAATACAACTTTGTCTAACATTGCATAACGAAAGTACATTACTATAAAATGCAGTTTATGTTATAACATGTCATCCACCATTACAGTAAAAAACTGAAAAAAATAACTTTGAGTTATAACAATATGTCACACCCCTAAACCGGAATGGCGGAAACGTTCGGGGGTGGAGGACGTCATGTACAGTATCACAACAAAGCATAGTAGTAAACAAGCAACAACATCATCCATTGCATTAATAATATAATTTCATACAAGTGTGTTCTGTGAAGTTTATAAGACACCAAAAATGTATATAAAAAATAAGAGATGAGTCTTGAACGAGCTCCATCTTCTCAAAACCTGGCATCGGTACCTGTCTACTGATGACCTGAGAATACAAGTTATTTTGAGAGAGTTTATCAGCTTTAAAGCTGGTGAGTTCATAAGCATTTTAGTGTCATTGTTTGTATGAAAAATGTTTGTAAGAACTTGATGTATAAGTTTTGTAAATGTTTGTAAATGTTTGTAAATGTTTGTAAATCATTGTATCTCCTAGAAAATCCTATATTTTCTACTAAACGTAGCCTTCTACCAAGGCATCAAATGAGATGTATGTTTGTTTCTTGAAAGAGTGTATATTTTCCCAAGTGTGACTATCATTAACCAAAAATATAGTTTTACATTATAATTTATGTGAAAAGATCACAATATGAATGCAATGGGGAAATAATAAAGTACTGTAGTGTTGTATTATAGTAACTACTGCTGTAATTTCTACCTTAAACCAATTGATATTTAAGGTATGATGTGACCTGATTGTACCATACTATCGACTAAAACACGATGATGAAAGACGTCGGAAGAAATGACATTTGGCACCCGTAGACTTGCAAGTCCCACTGTAGCTAACAACAAGGTGTAGGATAGTCAATCCAGTATAGATCTATATGAAAATTCACGCTCTCCCTCTTGGAGATTCTGGCTACAAATCGAGCCATGACAGGTGATGCCATGCCCCGAACGATGGTTCACATTTATGTTATTGTATACTTGTATATGAAATGTATGTACTAGCTGTATTGTATGATCTCTCTGTCTAGTATGTATGTTCTCTCTTAGTTTCTCATAATAGTATGTTCTTTTGTATAATATATAGTATGTACTAGTTGTATTGTTTCTTCTCTCTGTCTAGTATGTATGTATGTTCTCTTAGTTTCTCATAATAGTATGTATTGACTCATGTATGAACTGACTCTTTGTATGTTTCATTGTTCTTGCAATAGTATTAGTAACTTCCTAAACTATACCTATTATAGTTTACTAGTAAATGTTGTTTGTATAAATGAACATGATTGTATACCCTTGCTACCCAAAGGTATTGAACTGAATGAAGGAACTTTTATATCTATATACATATACATGATATATAAATAAGATTCAAACGACCTTAGGACAAACAACTGATACCCTAAGTCCACAACCAAACGAGGAACAGGAAGTAAGGTGAGCTATCAGTCCTAAGTCCTTTCAATCCTACTTATATAACTATATCTATATAGATACACATTTGACAAAGTATAAGTTTAAAAGAGTTTAATCAAAGTATTTAACATGTAAAAGAGTTTGTAAAACGGTTGGAAGTAGTTTGTTTGATAACACAGTTTGATAAGTAATAAAATCCACTTGATGGTAGTTATTAATCACATGTGATTGATATAATAACTATAAGAATTCAACTTGTATTCCCCCCATAAAAGCATTTAAAATCATTTAAAATGTTGATTAAGGGGTATGAACTCACCTGTAGTGAGTGGTTTGGATGAAAGTGCTGGATAAGGTGCTAGTTGTCAAGTGAAGACTTGAACACACACACTGATCCTATTTAACATATAAAGACACATATATGTATCTAATTAGTGATTATAACACTAATTAAGCAAGTAAAGACACCCTAAAACATGGAAAACACTTTGGTTCAAGTGTTAGAAGACCATAGGGTTGCATCTAAGGGTTATAGGGCTTTCCTTTGAGTTTACGGTCCAAAAGTAAATTCTCCATGAGTTTACGGCCTAGGGTTTGCGGCCCTAATGGGTTTACGACCGTAAACCCATGGTAACTTCTACCATTTTGATGTTCAAGGTCCTTAGTTCAAGTTGGAAGGGTTCTTGACCAAGTTTTAAGCCTTAGGAAGGAGTGGTGGCACATATGCAGCACTAACTAGTGTTTACGGCCCAAGGTGGTTGCCTTGGCCGTAAACACCATTTGCTCTTGGTTCTTTTGATGCTTAAGGTCTTATACTCTTCTTGGAAGTATTCTAGACTTGTTTCCAAGGCTTTGGAAGAGATTAGGGCTCATTTTCCCCCTTAATTAGGGTTTACGGCCCAAGGTGATTGCCTTGGCCGTAAACACCTTATGATCTTGTGTTCTTGATGTTTTCTAGGTGTAAACTAACTGATCAGGCAAGTGTACTTACAATATAGAAGCTTGAATGGGTGTTTAAGGCTCAAGAACACTAGTGTGTGTTCTTGGTGAAATGAAGAACACTTGAAGATCTATCAAAATGAAGAGATTTCATGGATGAAATCATGAACAATCACTAGATATGGATGTGTATCAACTAATCAAGGAAAGAATCACTTACAAAGTTGAAGATCTTAAGGAAAAATCGGATGATACTTGAGAGAGAATGACTTCTAGGCTTGAAGATGGTAAAAATGACGAAAATGGCTAAGTGTCATATTTATACCTTAGAGTTTACGGCCGTAAACTCCATGTTATGGCCGTAAACTCCAAACTCTTGGAGTTTTGAGACTTAAATGTTGCACAAATAACTCTAGAGTATACCTCCTATAATTACCTCTTGAAGGTACTAGGCTTAGAACACTCAAACAGACTCAAAACAGTGCTAAAAGTTAGCAGAAATAAGTCTGACTTAGATTGAAGTGAATGGTTGTATAAGATAGAAATTTCGAGTTGTCACATCATCCCCCCGTTAGAGGGAATTTCGTCCCGAAATTAGAGTTTAAGCAAATAAGTAGTTACAATTAACTAAGTAAAAAGGTGAGGATATTTCAGTTTCATTTGATCCTCGCGCTCCCAAGTGAATTCATGTCCTCGCTTGGCGTTCCAGCGAACTTTCACTATCGGGATACGGCTTTGCTTCGTTTGGTTGACCTCTCGGTCCATGATCTCTACAGGTTCTTCCACGAAGTTGAGGCTCTCATTGATCTCGATCTCGTTGAGTGGGATTACAAGAGTCTCGTCGGACAGACACTTTTTCAAGTTCGAGACGTGGAAAGTAGAATGTACGTTACTGAGTTCGCGAGGTAAGTTGAGTTTGTAAGCTACTAGGCCGATTCTAGCGAGAATCTCGAAAGGCCCTATGTATCTTGGATTTAGCTTTCCACGCTTTCTAAAGCGTATCAAGCCTTTCCAGGGTGAGACCTTCAATAGAACACGGTCGCCCACCTGGAATTCCAAAGGTTTCCTTCGTTTATCTGCGTAGCTTTTCTGTCGGTCTCTAGAGGCTTTCAATCGTTCACGAATCTGAACGATCTTCTCTGTCGTTTCCCGAATGATCTCCGAACCGGTGAGAGTGCTGTCAGGACTCGTCCTTTAGCTAACTGGGTGTCACCCACCTCAGCCCAGCACATACGGGATCTGCACTTTCGGCCATAGAGGGCTTCAAATGGAGCAGCCTTTATGCTCGTGTGATAACTATTGTTGTAGGAAAACTCGACAAGGGGTAATTGAGTATCCCATGCCTTCCCAAAGTCAATCACACAGGCTTGCAACATATCTTCCAAGGTTTGTATAGTCCTCTCACTTTGTCCGTCGGTCTGTGGATGGTAGGCTGTACTCATGTCCAGCCTAGTTCCTAGGGAACTTTGTAGCGACTGCCAGAACCTCGAAGTGAATCTACTATATCTATCATAGATAATGGATATGGGAACACCATGCAGTCGTACGATCTCCCTTATGTAGGTTCTTGTTAGTTTCTCCATCTTGTCCGCCTCTTTGATAGGCAGGAAGTGTGCGGACTTTGTTAGCCTGTCTACGATCACCCAAATGGTATCGAGACCACCCTTTGTCTTGGGCAGCTTGGTTATGAAGTCCATCGTGATCCGCTCCCACTTCCATTCCGGTATCTCCGGCTGTTGTAGTAAACCTGAGGGTTTCTGGTATTCGACCTTAACCTTGGCGCAAGTAACGCATTTACTTACGAAGGTAGCAATCTCTGCTTTCATGTTAGGCCACCAGTATAACTTTTTAAGATCCAGATACATCTTATCTGAACCTGGGTGGACGGAATATCGAGTGCTGTGAGCTTCGGTCATGATCAAGTCTCTGAAACCAATGTGTTTCGGTGTCGAGATCCGATCCATGAGATATAAGGCTCTGCCACCCTAGACTTCCAAATTCTTATTCATCCTCTCAGGGATTCACCCGCCACATTTTCAGGTTTCAAGGATTCGAGCTGAGCTTCCTTGATTTGTGTGGACAAGTGTGAATGGATAGTCATAGTCAAAGATTTGACTCTACGACTAGAGTATTCTTTCTGACTTAGGGTGTCAGCTACTACATTGGCTTTGCCGGGATGATAGCGAATTTCACATTCGTAATCACTGAGTAGCTCGACCCACCGTCGTTGTCTCATGTTGAGCTCCTTCTGGTCGAATATATGTTGTAGGCTTTTGTGGTCCGTAAAGATAGTGCTTTTTGTACCATACAGGTAGTGTCTCCAGATCTTCAGAGAAAACACTACTGCTCCCAACTCAAGATCGTGAGTGGTGTAGTTGACCTCATGTGTCTTCAGCTGTCTCGAGGCATATGCGATGACCTTACCTCGCTACATCAAAACACAGCCGAGCCCTTGATTTGACGCATCGCAATAGACCACGAAGTCTTCTATCCCTTCAGGGAGGGATAGTAACGGTGCGGTGAATAAGGCTCGCTTAAGCGTTTGGAACGCTTTCTCCTGCTTCTCTTCCCAGTCAAAGGCCACACCCTTCTGGGTCAAAGTCGTAAGGGGTTTCGCAATCTGTGAAAAGTTCTGAATGAACCTGCGATAGTAGCCAGCGAGGCCTAGAAATTGACGAATTTCTGTAGGCGTCTTCTGTGCTGACCAGCTCTCAATGGCTTTGATTTTGGAAGGGTCCACGTGTATTCCTTCTTTGCTAACCACGTGTCCTAGGAATTCGATTCTTTGGATCCAAAATTCGCATTTCGAGAACTTCGCATAGAGCTTCTCAGATCGTAATGTTTCCAAGACTTGTTGAAGATGTTGACTATGCTCCTCCTTACTACGAGAGTAGATAAGTATGTCATCGATGAAGACGATGACGAACTGATCCAAGTAGGGACGACACACCCTATTCATTAAATCCATGAATACCGCGGGCGCGTTGGTTAATCCGAACGGCATCACTACGAATTCGTAGTGTCCATAACGAGTTCGGAATGCTGTCTTCTGAACATCCTCCCCTAACACCCGTAATTGGTGATACCCGGATCTTAGGTCGATTTTTGAAAAGAAGTTCGCCCCTTGAAGTTGGTCAAACAAATCGTCTATACGAGGCAGAGGGTAACGATTCTTGACGGTAAGCTTGTTGAGCTCCCTGTAGTCGATGCACATTCGAAACGATCCGTCTTTCTTCTTGACGAACAAGACCGGAGCTCCCCAGGGTGAGAAGCTTGGTCTTATAAATCCCCTGCTGAGCAGTTCGTTAAGTTGACCGGACAGTTCTTGCATCTTTGCAGGTGCTAGACGATAGGGCAATTTGGCTACTGGGGTAGCCCCTGGAACTAAGTCGATTTTGAACTCGACTTGACGTTGTGGAGGTAATCCTAGGAGTTCTTCTGGAAAGATGTCGGGAAAATCGCGTACTACTGGAATGTTCTTAATGTATTTCGTTTCTTGGCTCACATCGACAACATGAGCAAGGAATGCGCGACATTCCTTTCGCAAGAATTTATGTGCTTGAATACTCGAGATGATACGAAGGTTAGTACCGGTTTTGTCGCCATAGACTACTAAAGTTTCGCCAGACGAAAGATTAAGGCGAATAGCCTTTTCATAACACATGATGTCGGCACGATGCAGACTCAACCAATCCATGCCGACAATGACGTTGAAACTTTTAATTGAGACCGGCATGAGGTCGATTGAAAGTGAATGGCTATCTAGAGTTAGAGTACATCCTATGTATATGCTGCTAGTGCTCTCAGTCTTTCCGTTAGCCATTTCTACAGTGAACGGTTCTTTAAGTGCTCGTGATTGTTGCTTAAGTAAATGAGCAAATTTTTGGTTCACGAAACTCCTCTCCGCTCCACTATCAAATAGAATGCATGCATATGAGTTATCGAGGAGAAACGTACCAGTGACCACTGTGGGGTCGGCAACTGCTTCCTCGTGGCCTATAGCCAAAACTCTTCCTACTCCACCGGCATTCCCTACCTTCGGGCAGTTCCTTTTGAAATGGACCACCTCGCCACAACCGTAGCAAGCTTGGCCCATGCCTGCGCTGGGGACTTGGTTGATTGGCCTCGCCGGAGCTTTGCAGAAACGGGCAGTGTGCCCCTTCCTGCTGCAGTTTGAACACTGCATTTCCCGACAGGCTCCTGTGTGGTGGAAGTTGCATTTGTTGCACTTGGGCAAACTTCCAGCGTACTGCTTTACCGAAGCAGCAGCGGCAGGTGCTATCGCAGCATGAACTGCCACGACCTGCTGCTTTTTGGCAGCCGTCTGCTTCTTCTTGTCATCCCAGAACTTCCGCTTGTTGTCAGCGGCTTTGGAGGGTTCTGAGATGGCTAGGGTTGTTGTTGCCGATGGGGTACGGACCCCGTGGTCAATGAGCCTCTGTGCCAACCTCTTGGCACTATTGAATGTAGTGGGGTTTGAAGCTAAAACATTCCCCTGAAATGGAGGCACCAGCCCCCAGATGTACCTCTCTATTTTCTTTCCCTCTGTGTGAACCATGTTGGGACACAGGGCCACCAGTTCGCTAAATCCGACGGTATAGGAAACTATGTCGGAGCCCTTCATGGTTAGGCTCCATGGTTCCTGTTCCAATTTATGGATTTCGCCTCTCGGGCAGTATTCTTCAATCATGAGCTCTCTGAGAGCTTCCCAACCTATAACATTTGCCACTACTAGAGATAGTGACTTGACATGGCTATTCCACCATGTCAGGGCTTTTTCCTCGAAGTTGCAAGCAGCGAACTTGACCTTGCTCCCTTCAGAACAGGAGCAGATTTCAAAGACTGATTTGGTCTTCTCGAACCATTGCGAGAGGGCAATGACTCCGCCAGTCCCTTTAAAGGACTTTGGCTTGCAGTTGGTGAAGTCCTTGTAGGAGCACTCTCTCGAGCGCACAGGGGATTCACCGTGAGTAGAATGAACAGGTGTTCCACCTCCGGTGGCACTTGAAGAATGATATTGAGCCATGGATGTTGCCACAGCCGCAGATACTGCATCATTTAGAGCTGCAATATCGATTTGAGGAGTAGGTGGTGTTGAAGTTACCGGAGGATTGCGTCTCGTTGATCGGCGCGGAGGCATATTTTAAATATAAGTTTACAAAGATGACGATACTGGTAAGAATAGAGAAATTGATGAGAGTGACTGATGGACTAACTCTCCATAGCCCAACAACACAATTGAATAGTATGATTGAATGTAGATCTAGTACTAAAAGATGATAGCATTTGGATATTAAATTCCATGAGATTCGATATCTGTCAATTATACTGGTATTACAGATGTAAGAAGTTCGGGAAAACGACATAGAAGTAGGTCTTACATCAAACCAAGATGGGAAAATTTTGACAGAACTAAAACCAAATCATGACTTAACAGATCTAAGGTCTTCACAAAGATAGGAAAATAAACTAGAGTTTTTTTTTACATAAACTAAGTTATATCCAAAAGAGAAAGTTGAGTAGGCTCTATCTACGACGAGAGCCACTAGAATGAGTCCTTGATTCTGACAGACGGCCCTCCATGTCTCTCATGCGCCTTTCAGACATTGCCTGGCGAGCTCGAAGTTCCCTGACTTCAGCTTGGGTTTCAGTAAGTTCTCTCTGCATGGCTGCATTCTGGTTCTGAGTTCTTTCATGAGCAGACTCCAGCTGACGTATGCGGACTGTGTTAACATCAGAGTTGGCATCAATTTCCACGACTCGGTCGATGGCTGCTCGACCTTGCTTGGTGTTCCGAGCAATCCTTCGGACCATGATGGGTAGGACTCGGTCAGCTGAACCTCCCTCACTTAGATTGTAGAAGCTTCGGTCCCCATTGTAGGGCATAGGTTGACCCTGTTCCTGACTCCATCTGCTCAAGTTTGTTGCCCACAGAGGTGTGAGTCCTTGAAATGCTGGACGAGGGTTCAGGTTTGGAGCTACTGGGGGTAGGTTGTTGACTTCTGGTTCGGAGTCAGAACCATCAGAAAAGCCTTCAGCATGGTGATCATCCAAAGGGATTGGATGATCATCTTCTGGCTCTTCTCCAAGCCATCCAACATTGCCTTCGTTTGGGAAGTATGGATCTCCGGGGAGATGGAATCCAGCCATGATATCTACGCGAGAAAAGGGGTATAAGAAGTAACTAAATAGACATACTAATTAGATAATTATAAGATGATCTTTATCAGTTACTTCAATACTTGTTTAGTGCATACCAGTTATATGTAATCAAAACAGGATAGACCTTCAAATAAGTGACCCTAACTCGAAACCCACAACCAAACAAGGAACAGGGAGTAAAGCAAAGATTACAGATTCTAAGTCTATGACATCCTAGTTACATATAACCTTAGCGTATGCGCTTAGCAACTATTGACCTACTGATAAAGACCTTTTTAGTTTGCACATAAGTAATTTATAGTAACACAAAATACTCCTATAGTATTTTATGTTTATGTTCTGTTCTAATGTTTTCATTGTAGTAGTATTGGTAAGTTTTTAGACTTGTTGCAACCTCACAACCACTCTTAGGCACATGCTAGTCACTCCTCGGAAAATATAGTTGATCAGGCTATATCATTCCCAGGGTTGACTATATGTCTCTAAGTCTAATTGTGTTGCCCAACAATCGTAATACTGTTGTTCTGTCCTAGTGACACTGATTTTAGTATGAATGCAGGTATGTATACTTGGTTAAATATTTTAGTATTTAAAAGTATAAACTCTTGATCAGAGTATTTTAATCCCGCTGTGTTTATAGTTTGTATATCTTTTATGGGTTGATATACTCGATTCACTATAAACAACGCTCTGATACCAATCTGTCACACCCCAAAACCGGAACGGCGGAAACGTTCGGGGGTGGAGGAGGTCTTGTACAGTTTCACAACAAAGCATAGTAGTAAACAAGCAACAACATCATCTATTGCATTAATAATATAATTTCATACAAGTGTGTTCTGTGAAGTTTATAAGACACCAAAAATTGTAAATCAAAAATAAGAGATGAGTCTTGAACGAGCTCCATCTTCTCAAAACCTGGCATCGGTACCTGTCTACTGATGACCTGAGAATACAAGTTATTTTGAAAGAGTTTATCAGCTTTAAAGCTGGTGAGTTCATAAGCATTTTAGTGTCATTGTTTGTATGAAAATGTTTTTATATGTTTGTAAATGTTTGTAAATGTTTGTATCTCCTAGAAAATCCTATATTTTCTACTAAACGTAGCCTTCTACCAAGGCATCAAATGAAATGTATGCTTGTTTCTTGTAAGAGTGTATATTTTCCCAAGTGTGACTATCATTAACCAAAAATATAGTTTTACATTATCTTTTATGTGAAAAGATCACAATATGAATGCAATGGAGAAATAATAAAGTACTGTAGTGTTGTATTATAGTAACTACTGCTGTACTTTCTACCTTAATCCGGCCGTTAATTAAGGTTAAATGTGAAATGGTTGCACCATACTACCGACTAATAACACGACGATGAAAGACGTTGGAAGAAATGACATTTGGCACCCGTAGACTTGCAAGTCCCACTGTAGCTAACAGCAAGGTGTAGGATAGTCAATCCAGTATAGATCTATACACAAATTCACGCTCTCCCTCTAGGAGATTCTGGCTACAAATCGAGCCATGACAGGTGATGCCATGCCCTAAACGATGGTTCACATTTATGTTATTGTATACTTGTATATGTAATGTATGTACAAGCTATATTGTATGTTCTCTCTGTCTAGTATGTATGTATGTTCTCTTAGTTTCTCATAATAGTATGTATTGACTCATGTATGAACTGACTCTTTGTATGTTTCATTGTTCTTGTTAATAGTATTAGTAACTTCCTAAACTATACCTATTATAGTTTACTAGTAATGTTGTTTGTATAAATGAACATGATTGTATACCCTTGCTACCCAAATGTATTGAACTGAATGAAGGAACTTTTATATCTATATACATATACATAATATATGACTAAGATTCAAACGACCTTCGGACAAACAACCGATACCCTAAGTCCACAACCAAACAAGGAACAGGAAGTAAGGTGAGCTATCAGTCCTAAGTCCTTTCAATCCTACTTATATAACTATATCTATATAGATACACATCTGACAAAATATAAGTGTAAAAGAGTTTAATAAAAGTATTTAGCATGTAAAAGATTTTGTAAAACGATATGAAGTAGTTTGTTTGATAACACAGTTTGAAAAGTAAGAAAATCCACTTGTTTGGTAGTTATAAATCACATGTGATTGATATAATAACTATAATATTTCAACTTTTATCCCCCCATAAAAGCATTTAAAATCATTTAAAAGGTTGATTAAGGGGTATAAACTCACCTGTAGTGAGTGGTTTGGATGAACGGAAGGTATAGGATGCTAAGTGTCAAGTGAAGACTTGAGCACACACACTGATCCTATTTAACATATAATGGCACATATATGTATCTAATTAGTCAATTAACAACTAATTAAGCAAGTGAAGACACCCTAGGACATGGAAAACACTTTAATTCAAGTGCTAGAAGTACCAAAGGGCTGCATCTAAGGGAAATATGGCCTCTCATTGGAGTTTATGGCCAACATGGATGCATCACATGAGTTTACGGCCAAGGGGTAAACCTCCATGAGTTTACGGCCGTAAACTCATGGTAATTTGTACCAAGTTGTGTTATAAGGTCTTATAAGTCATAATGAAGTGTTCTATGTTCAAGTCTAAGCCTTAGGAAGGAATGGTGGCACAAATGCACCACTTTTTAGGGTTTACGGCCCAAGGTGATTGCCTTGGCCGTAAACACCTTTTGATCTTGTTTTCTTGATGTTTTCTAGGTGTAAACTAAGTGATTCAAGCATATAACAAGCTAAGGCAAGAGTACTTACAATATAGAAGCTTGTAAGGGTGCTTAAGGTCCAAGAACACTAGTGTGTGTTCTTGGTGTTCTTGGTGAAATGAAGAACACTTGAAGATCTATCAAAATGAAGAGATTTCATGGATGAAATCATGTACAATCACTAGATATTGAAGTATATCAACTAATCAAGGAAAGAATCACTTACAAAGTTGAAGATCTTAGTGAAAAATCGGATGATACTTGAGAGAGAATGACTTCTAGGCTTGAAAATGGTAAAAATGACTAAAATGACTAAGTGTCATATTTATACCTTAGAGTTTACGGCCGTAAACTCCATTTTATGGCCGTAAACTCCAAACTCTTGGAGTTTTGAGACTTAAATGTTGCACATTTAACTCTAGAGTATACTTCCTATAATTACCCCTTGAAGGTACTAGGCTTTAGAACACTCAAACAGACTCTAAACAATGCTAAAAGTTAGCAGAAATAAGTCTGACTTAGATTGAAGTGAATGGTTGTACAAGATAGAAATTTCGAGTTGTCACATATAGTGATTGGCATTAAATCGATTTGGAAAGAATGTTAATTTAGAGTTAGCGTGCAGCCTACGTATAAATCATTTGTGCTCTCTGTTTTACCGTTTGCCATTTCTACTGTAAATATCTTATTGAGTGATTGGGGGTTTTGTTGAAGTAAGTGTTTGAATTCATGGCTCACGAAACTCCTCTCCGCACCACAGTCAAAGAGTATGCATGCATAAGCGTTATTGAGGAGAAATGTACCCGAAACCACCGTGGGATCGGCTATTGCTTCGTTCTGCCCTATTGCCAGCACTCTTCCTACACCGCCAACATTCCTTGCCTTAGGGAAATCTCTCTTGTAGTGCCCAGCTTCACCACACCCATAACACGCTTGGCCCACACCGACTCTAGGAACTTGGGTGATTGGTCGTGCCGGTGCCTTACAGAAACGGGCAGTGTGCCCTTTCCTATTGCAGTTATTACAATGCATCTTCCGACAATTTCCGTTGTGATGGAAATTGCATTTGCTGCACTTTGGTAGGTTTCCACAATATTGCTTTGCTGGTATAGGGGTAACAGGAACAGCAGTGGGAGTAGTAGCGGCATGGACTGCCACTATCTGTTGTTTCTTGGAAGGTTCTTGCGAAGATTGACCCTTCCTATTGTTCCAAAACTTCTTGTTGTTGTTGGCATTGTTGTTATTTTTGTTATTTCCTCTGGCTTGTTCTGGAACAACAGTCATGAAGCCTTGGCGGACTCTATGGTCGACAAGGGGCTGTGCCAACTATTTGGCACTATCGAAAGTAACTGGTTTGGAAGCTAATACACTTCCTTGAATCTGGGGTGACAGTCCCCAGATATACCTTTCGATATTCTTGCTCTCCAGAGCAACTATTCCCGGGAAAAGTATTGCTAAGTCACTGAACCTATTGGTATAGGTCGTGATGTCCGAGCCTACCATAGTAAGGCCCCAAAGCTCTTGCTCGAGCTTCTGTACTTCGCCTCTCGGGCAGTATTCTTGCATGAGCATTTGTTTCAGGTTTTCCCATCCCATGGAGTTAGCCACTACCAGAGTTAGTGGCTTAACGTGGCCATTCCACCATGTTAGGGCTCGTTCGGAGAAAGTGCAGGCATCAAGTTTTACCTTGCTCCCCTCTGGGCATGAGCAGATCTCGAATACTGCTTCCGTTTTCTCTATCCATTGAGATAGAGCCATTATTCCTCCAGTCCTATTAAAGGATATGGGTTTGATGTTGGTGAAGTCCTTGTAAGTGCATTCCCCGGAATAACCTTGGTGTTGACCATTAGTAGAGCTATTTATTCCTCCTCCTGACCCGTTGTTACTGATTTGTGCCATTGCTGCTGTCACGGTAGCTGTTACAGTAGCCTGAAAAACAGCATTGTCCATTGATGGAGGTGGTGGTGGTGGTGGTGGAGGAGGTGGTGGTGGTCCTGTAGTATTGATGCGTCGGGGATTTCTTCTTGGCGGCATGATTCTGCCATAAGTTAAAAGGCGAATTCTTGATAAGTCTTCAGAAATGGTTATGGAGAGTTCTTAGTATTATATGCTTTACATTCCGAACATTACCGAATTGTAAGTTAATTGCGAAATGGAAACTTACAACACTAAGTACATGATTTTCTTAAGATTTTAAGAACTAAATGAAATACCCCATGAAATAATAAATGCGTGTCAATCTCATTGATATTTATTTTTGATACATCGATCAGGAAAATTTGACCTTAACACAGGTCTAGAGTACATCAATGAAAGTGGGAAAATTTTGACAGCATTCAGACCCCCGAATTGTGTAATCACAATCCGTCGGGTTTACATATATAAAAGAAAGAGTAGCACCAACGCTCACTCGATAAGTTTATACATAGTGCAAGTAGTACGCGCTCTACTCCGAACGGGTGGTACACTGCGAACCATGGTATGTGGTCGTGGAAGTCTGAGCTCGAGCTACTTGACGTT
Organism: Lactuca virosa; assembly: GCF_052849685.1. Taxonomy (NCBI): domain Eukaryota; kingdom Viridiplantae; phylum Streptophyta; class Magnoliopsida; order Asterales; family Asteraceae; genus Lactuca; species Lactuca virosa. Next base: position 250,597,998 of record NC_136434.1, read on the forward strand.
CAGCCTCGATGACGCGCCTCTCCATTGTGGCTTGGCTTTTCCGGAACTCCCTTACCTCGGCTCTAGCAGCGGTAATGTCTTTCTGAAGGGAAAAGGTGTGCTCTATTGTTCGCTCATGTTCTTCATCCAGGCGACGAAGACGTACCTCCGTGACTTGGGCGGTGGCACCAACGTCCAGGATCTGGTTGGCGTTAACTCTAGCTTGCTCGCCTTGGTTGACAATGTGAAGAACCATGACAGGGAGTGCCCTGTCAGCCGAACCTCCGTTACTGAGATTATAAAAGCCTTGTCCCATGCCGTAGAGTGGGCGCTGTCCTTGTTCCTGACTCCGTCGTTCCAGATCTTCGGCCCAACGGGGCGTCGGGCCCTGAAAGTTCCATCGGGGGTTTGGTGCTTCCTAGGGAGGATTGTAGACCTCCGGTTCCGAGTCAGTGCCCCCATCCGCTTCTTCCTCTTCTTCTTCCTCTTCCTCCTCTTCGGGATCTTCTTCTGGATCTTCCTCGGGAATCTCTTCGGGATCCTCTTCTGGATCCTCCTTGACCCAACCTCCATTGCCCTGGTTAGGGTAGTAGGGATCCCCGGAGATATGAAATCCTACCATTTCGTCTGATCGAGAATAGAGATAAGAGAAATATATAAAACTTGAGTGTAAACAGAAAATTTTATGATAAGACCAACACCGAGTCCTCCTATAATTACTTAGTGTATACAAATTACCTACAGTTGAGATCGAATAGGCCGTTGGATAAGTAGCTTCACTCTAAGCCCACATCCAAACAAGGAAAAGGACCTAAAGCGAAATCATAAATCCTAAGTCTGTGAAACCTCAATCATGTGTAACTTTAAAGTATGCACTTTGCAATTATAGACCTGTCAGTGACGGTTTTTAGTTTTTTATAAGTATAGTCCTATTTATTTGCCAATTCGTAGTTCTAACGAAATATCGAGGCTTACATGCTTATTACAGTTTTTATCGTGTCGCAAAATACTCTTATAGTATTTAAATTTGTAAGTTTGATTCTAGTGTAACTTTGGTAATTTTTTGACTTGTTGCTCACTACGACTATTCCCCGACATACGTTGGTCATATCTCGGATAAATATAGTTAATCAGGCTATATTCATCCTAGATCTGATTACATATTCCGAGGCCTAGTCATAGTGTCCAACTTGTCTTAATACTTTTGTATAGTTCTAACTATGACATTAAACCGTTGTGCATGCATGTATTTATACTTTTATGAAACTAACATTTTAATTTAATAAAGTATAGTTTGTGTGAAAACGTTTAGTCAAAGAGTTTTAGTCCCTTTGCATTTATAGTTTGTATATCTTATGCGGTTCAATATACTTAGTTCACTATAAACAATGTTCGAATACCAATCTTTCACACCCCCAAACCAGAACGGCGGAATCGTTCGAGGGCGGATGACTTCATGTAGTATCATAACAGTTGAATGAATAGTAAAGAAAGTAAACACAACCACCATAAATATAATTTAAAAAGTTACATTGTTGCTTGTAATACATGTTTCAAAATAAATTACATTATGATGATATAATAAGTTTTGAAATTGATGCCTTAGCGTCCCTTCCCCAAAAGCTGTTGTTTACATGTATTACTGAATCCCTGAGAAATACAAGTAGTTTTGAAAAAGTGTCAACAATTAAGTTGGTGAGTTCATAAGCGTTTTTGTATAAGAATCGTATACCTTTTTGTATAAAGTAACGGAGTTTGTTTTTAGAAAATCCAATATTTTCCATAAATGAATGGTAGTTTTAAAAGTTTCAAAAAAAAAAAAAAAACGGAATGCATAAGTATTTTTCATACCTAAATAATTTAAGTAGATTTATATAAGTATATGTAATCACTAAGGCGTTTGCTAGCCCCGTAAACCAAAATGTTTTAATACTTCATGTGAGTTTTTTTTAACCGTACTATTGACCCAGACTGCTTGTAACAACGTTCTTCAGGCGTTGGAATGATATGACGTTTGTCACCCCAGACCTGCCGGTATAACTGTAGCTAACAGTTTAGGTGCGAGATTGTCAGTCCCGTATAGATCTATACACAAGTATCACGCTCTCCCTACAAGAGATTATGGTTTATAACACAAGACTTGAAATGCGTACTTGAAAGTACGTGAAGTTAAATGTCTCACAAAAATTAATATCAAATAGATTTACGTATGAAAAGTCCATTTTTATTGAAATGTAAGTATTTCCTCTATATAGTGTTTATAGCATGTAAAATGTCATGAATATCTCGTAAACTATACCTATTATAGTTTTTCAAAAAGTGTGTTTCATTAAACCTTGGTGTATTACCAACTTTGCAAGTAAAATATAACATTTGTAATATCGTTATTTTACTTATTTAACATTTGTACACAAAATGTAGATAAAGCATTAGAAACTGTATGTAACGATTTGCATTTGAATATAAGTTTTTCTTGCGTTTCACTTGTATTTCCCCCTTTAAAGTATAGAAAAGACGTAAAAATATAGGGGTATGAACTCACCTTATGTGTAGTCGCGGTTAGATTTCACGAGATAAAAACGATGATCTTTGAGTTTAGAACTACGTGAAGCTAATCGTATCCTATTATGTTAAACACACAATAATGTGTGAATAAAATGAACCTTCATGAAAATATGTGCATGAACACTTAGATTTTATATAAATACTTACCAAAAATCCTTAAGAGTTTTGCTAGAAAGAAATATGGGATCTCCTGGGAATACTTGATGAAGATCTTGAAGAGAAAAGGGAAAAGGAGGGAAAGTTGTCTTGGGAGAAAGTATGAGAAAAGTTTACTGTGTATGGGTTTAGGAGGGCCTTTAGTTCGTATATATGCATGTAGGATAAGAAGAGGGTGGTGAGAATTGATGGTGAAGTGGCATTTGCTTGGGTAAGTGTGATATCACCTTGGGAAGGTAAGTTTTCAACCAATCAAGTCAATACAAGTGGCCAAGTGGGTGATTAAAATAATATATCCTTAGATATTATTTCATGAAAATATGCTTTAAGGCTTCAATTTTGGCATAAAATAGGAGTTTTGTGGGTTTTACTTAGGAAAATTACTTCTTTGAGGGAATTTCCGGAGCCAAAATCACTTAAAATTATTAAAAAGTCCGAAATGGTTGAAAATCCGGAGTCAAAGGGTAATTTCCGGAGTCAAATGATAATTTCCGGAGCATATCCTCGGTTCTGGAGCGGGTCAGCAACTTCCGGAGCGGATCCGTGGCTTCCGAGATGCGAGGCTGTCCGGGGCGAAGTCTTCCTATCGCGTGCGAGATGGTCCGAAGCAGAGCATTCCGGAGCTACTTTTCCGGATTGGAGGAAGTTCCGAAGTGTACAAGGTCCGGAGCATGCATAATTGTCCGACTGAGAAGGTTCCGAATCAGAAGGTCTCCGGACTAAGAGGGTTCCGGACCAAGAGGGTTCTGTTGGGTTTTCTCCTTCGGTTTTGAGCTGTTTTCAACAAAGGAAAGGATTAGGTTGGTACGGATGTTTATAAAAGTTTGAGAGAGATATGAGAGAGATTTGGGAGAGATTTGGGAGAGATTTGAGATAGAGAGAGATATTTGGGAGAGAGAGAGAGAGATAGAGTGGGAGAGATTTATAGAGATTTTTCCGGGGGCCTTTATTAGTGTTTTTCTTCGTAGTGCAAGGACCGTAGACTTCGTTACACCATATTTTGAGTGTTATACACCCCCGGAGGGTACGAAATAGTGTTTTATAGAGTTGTTGCATCACTCAACCCGATTAGGGTTTGGAATTTCTGAACATTTGAAACTTCCAAGTGATACTTTGCATTAAGATATAGAGTTATACATTAGTGAACATAGAGTATGCCCTAACATATAAGCACTAGTTGAGTCGACCAGTTTGACCTGTTGACTTTGTTTGACTTTGACTTGATTAGAAATTTACGGTTGTCACAGAATTTAAATAAAACTCTTATTATTTAATCAACATATTAATTATACTTTATTCGTTGTATAATGTTTCAAGTAATCAACTAAACACTTGAATTAAAAACCAGCCATGCCATGCATACTATGTCTCTCTATGGTCCTTCCTTTGTGAACATATCAATTGGACATAATTCCAATGATGCTCATATCACAATTCCAAATCCTTATTACAAGTTTAAGAATTCCAAATTCTTGTCACCACTAAATGTGTTAGAGTCTAACCTTGCATGCAATATCCTTTTTGTGATGACATGGCATCAAAGTCACCGAGACTTAGCCAAGGATGTCACAAAATGCTCCATTGGAAGTTTGTTACTAAAACAAATTCATGGTAATGAAGTATCAAATTCAAGGTAACTCCTTGAACACCTTCCTTGCATTAAGGTTTCTCACTCACATGTAGATTTCAATAACCGGCTCCTATTATGGAAATATTTCCATATTCCCATATGACCATCAATTCTGACCAAGAATCACCTCCACTCAAAATTATGTCAATATGGTCCGTCCAAATACTATACTTCCAACTATCTATAAGCAACCAATCTTTTGGTAAACCTCAGACTGTTCTTAACAGTTGTTCAACAACTTTAGTCACATCTTGTTCTAGTCCTTTTTCCCTCTCAATGCCCTAGGCATTTGGAAAAATCAGAACAAGTGAATATTATAGCATATGTAATCGATCCTATATACGAAGCATATGGGATCCGATACATAATGTCTTACATAAAGACCTGACAGTCTCTTGCTATAGTATTTCCATATATCGAATTTCCTTTGTTGAATAATTTCAACACAATATTCATATATGACTAAGTTTTATTAAAATTTCAATCTAAAATTTTAGATTTGAAATGAAGTATAAGCGCTTTCTCCCCTAAATCTTTCTGTAGCAAAACAATTTTCAAACTTTGCAACTTGCAAATTTGTAAACTTTGTTTCCTACAAATAGTATTGCCAACTTTCAACACTTAGCATAACAATTATGCTCCCACTAGTATAACAATTATGCTCCCACTAGCTATGACATGTATCCAGAAATCAACTAGACTTCCAGAAATCAATACTATTGACTTTCTTACTAAAGTTCAGATTTCTGATACGTGGTGTTTCAATAAGTCTTCATCTAGACTTCTCAAGCTCATACACCTTCATTAGATAGCATATGTTTGTGTTTAAACCCTTTCAGAACTTATAGCTATAAGTCCTGAATGTTCAAACTATTTTTTTCCATTTCTCACAATTCAAACTATGAAAAGGATGACGTAGTCATATGCGAATTGGAGAACGCAATTATCACAACTGCTAACCATAATGATACTAACTAGATTTAAAATCTATTAACGAAACTGTTTCCTCATAATCATTTTTATGAATTAGAGCGAAACCTTTTGCTACTTAGATTTTATGGTGTATGTGTTCCTATCCATGCGAATTTGTCATTTCCAACCTACAATCATAAGATAAGGTTGAGGACAAAAACAAAATCAAATTTAGGTTTCATGGACTGAACTCTACTTATTCTTAATTTCTCGCCTTCTGGTAGCACAAGGGCCTACCAGCGCTTCCAAGTTGTCAAGCAGCTCACTTCCATTGACCAATGTACTGTCACTGACCAACGTGTTCTGCCTTTTGCAGTCACATGAGAACCATAGAACTCATAAGCATTGCCAACTCAATAAGAAGGTGCATAAAAGCAAGAATATGTCATTGACACGATAGGTTATCAACCTGAGGTCGTGTGCTAGTGATAACTAAAAGGTTTATTCTTGATTGACTCCTGAAACTCTTCAAAATCAAAAAGACTCCCACTGACTTCTTGACATATAAGTTTTTCTGTTAAGGAACATTCTTCGACAAGCAAAAAAATATTCAAAAGTTAGTGTGGATTTCGACAAGAAAAACACTTAACTGAATTGGTCTTAGTTTATCCTTTATTTTAACCAAAACATCACAACTACTAATTCCAAATGTGATAGAGTAAGAAAACATTTCTACTCCACATTTCATGAGGTGTTATAAACCTACTTAGTTTGAAATAAGCTTCAAGATATGATTTGTAGTTACTAGAGTATGACTCTAAAACTTGATTGGAAACGAAGTATGACTCATCTCTCGATTAAACCATTTCAACAATATTTGATTCCTCTTCTTAGTCAAAATAATTTCACTAAGATGTTCTTCGAGGACATGGTTCCACAATCATTAAGATGATCATAAAACACGATACCAAAGTACTCTCCTTTCCATTCAGATTAGAGAAACCTTTATCTTTCTGCCTAATAGATTCTTCATATTCGTTCTGCCACTCTTTAAAACTTTTCAAAGAATCAGAATTACACTTAATCTTATAAGCATAACCATATTTACTGAACCATCAGTAAATCATGACGAATAGACTTATCGTCCTTTGTGGTGGATCTGACCAGTGCATATCAGTATGTACTAGATCCATTTGTCCTTCACTTTGACTCATAAAAAACATGTGATTGATGAGTTAGTCTTAATCTTCCAAAGATCAAGATTCTCATACATCACACAATTCGAATTGTATGACTCCAAGTTTCTATCCAACTGAAACTTGGGTGATGAGAATTCCTTTTCACTTGGTTAATCTTGACCTTACCACAAACGATATAATTAAGAATCAATCCACATTTAACATTACTAATAATAGAAATGTAACCACCAATTTTCATAAATGCCATTGTAAGGAAACATAAAGTAAACCAGATAAAAACAAAAATTCACTTTATTCATAATGAGCGGAAAAATTTTGTCCTTACAATACAAATATATGAAATCTATGTTTCTAGATATTTCCTAAGCAATCTATCATAACTCCTAAGCAGCAGCTCAAAAATCTGATCATCGAACTATGCGACCGAAATCCATCTCTCACGATCAGATTCAACTTAGTTTTCTTAAACTTCCTTCTTTCTCTAAGATTATGCAAAACAACAAAATGTGACTATCACATCATATATTAAGAATCTATGAATAGGAAAATAATAATGGAGTTAGATAGTGGATGTACCTGAATTAGAGTCATACAACTTGACTTTAATATCTCTGCGATCTTTCAGGTAGTCAGGGCAGCTTCACATCCATTGTCCCTTTAATCGGTAATATAAACATATGGACCTTTCAGGAATAGCACATGAGACTATCTCAGAACCAGCGTCTCTCTTTACCATATGGTCAAACGGTTTGACCTTGGTCGATCCCTTTCCATTGAGAAGAGAACCTTTTCTGGACTACCAATGTTGCCATTGTCAATGTCCATGGAATTTTTTGGAGACAGATCCTTCAAACATTTTTGCTTGACTTGTGCTATTAAGCTTTTCTACTTCATGAGCAAAAATCTGTTGGATTAGGTGTCTAAGTTCATAACTATTTCTAGGATGTACTTGACCCGGTTGGCATGGTCCATTTGGGTTGCATGGCATCATGCATTTGGATAGACTAAAATGAGAGAAATAACACTTAAGGTTTATTAATATATTATAAGTTCTAATATATTAATAGTATTATTTAATTAGTATTGATCAAGAATTAATTTGGAATTAATTAAGTGATCAAATGAAGACTAATTAAATATATGGGTTGATTGTGTAAATCACTCATACTTGTATAGTGGACTAATGCTCCATGGATTATCAAGTTGGGCTAAAACCCATAGGATGCTCCATGGATGCTCCGTGGTGTCTTTGAACCCATGGATCATGGAAATGAAGAGACATGTCAAATTATGGTTTACATGGTGTAACCCTAATTATGACACACTATATAAGCAACATGTTGTAGACCAAAATCGGACTTAAGCAAGAAACAAGAGGGCATAGCCGATTCTAAGTGTGTGACATTTCTCTCAAGTTTATTCCAAGTGCATTTGGTGTTGTGTGAGACATTTGAGGCATCACACTTGGGGTGCTAGGCTCTCAAGGTTTTCAAGGAATCCAAACTACTACAAGGTATGTTTTTCTAGCTAACTTTTATGTTCAAAAGTTCCCCATGTATGCTAGATAGGATTATGAACCTTGGAAAAATCATTTTGCATGTATCTTAGTCAAACATAGATCCAAGGTTTCTAGGGTTTCATGTACACCTTAGGAGTGTTAGAATGCTCAAAAACCAACAGTGGTATCATAGCCTAGGCTTGTTTGTTTGATACTTGATGCAAAATAGCTGAAAAAGTCGAAATCCTTGCTGTCTGCACAGAGGACTCGCCGAGTCCATGGGGGGACTCGACGAGTCCAAGCGTATCTTCAACCAACTCGGCGAGTCAGTTCGTGCACTCGACGAGTTGGCCAGGCAGAGTGCAGATTTTCGACTTTTGCTGCTGGAAATGGACTAGAAACATTACCCTAAACTGTTTTGGTATTATAAAACTTGTTTTAGATGGTGTAATGGTCATGCTAATCCATTTTCAATAGCTATTATCAAAATTTCAAGTTTTATATGGTTAATTTTATGATTCTTGAAATAGATGATATGCATGTTCATGAACTTATGAGTTTAGAAGATCATAGGAATTATTTGTAACTTACTTGTTAGTTTAATTCTTGATCATTATGTGTTTTAATGGAATCCATAATTTGTCCTCAAGTTATGGATTGCCAAAAGTCATTTTTTTAAAGTCCATTAAAGAAACACATAAGTTACATAAAATGAAAAGTCTCTCATTTTAATAAACCATTTAACTCATAAGTTATGAAAGATGAAAAGTTTTGAAAGTTACAAAACTTACCCTCAAGTTTTTGAACATGTAAAGTCACTTTAAAAACTTTAGTTTCAATCCCTAGAATTTTAAAAGTTAAAATTCAACCCTTATACTTTATAATATTATAAGTTAATATATCTATATATATATATATATATATATATATATATATATATATATATATATATATATATATATATATATAAGAGCAAGTCAGTCTTACCGTTAGTAGGCCTCATTCACGAAGCCGGTCTATAAGGGGGGTATAAGGTTGCTGCCTATAAAATGGAAGCTTAATGGGTGTCCACTCTCACCCACCGCTTCCTTGATCGGTGGAGGGTCGTTAGCCGAACGGGTAGGACAAGGACTAGAATTCTCCCCTCATTAAAAGTATTAATGATGAATATAAAGTAACTAAATGTTTTATGATTCCCAATCTTAGTTACTTTAGGAAAAAGTGAATAAGGTGCTAACCCATGAAATTACACTTTGCACTTTGCTTAAGGCGGTTAGTGGAGCGCGTGTGGTTAACCGACACACTGGATGTACTTAACAAGGTAGAAAAAGGGTAACTTAATGTTTATCATAGTATCGATGGAGCGCGTGTGGTTAACCGGCACATCGATTGAGGGGTAATACATTAAGGGTACCAAGTAATTTGCATGGTTACTTCACACCTTGTTTTGTGATCCTCAGCATCCCAGTCACAAAACCTGAAGGGCACACTCGAGATTGAAACATGCCATTGAAAGTTCAATGAATCTCAAAAGATTTAGGAGTTTCAAATCCAATTAAAACCTAATAATTTATTTCGTTTTTCATGGTGGAAATTGGTGAATCGTCATTCACCTACCTTCAAATATTTTATAGCTTGGATTACGACATCCCTTTTCCAAGTTATAAAATATTGTGCTGGGTCCTAGCCTTAATATTTCATATTGGGTGTTATATTAAGGACTCAAAATCAACTCACTTGAATATCTCCCATTGCAGATGTCTGGTTTAGACAACTGTGATCTTCCCAAATCTCATGTAAATCATATTTCTCTACCTCCACCTCCTCCATTTATTCTCCCTGACCCACAAGCTCGAAGACTTGAAAAATTCAAGGTCACTCAAGCCCTACTAGCAATGAAACATAAAGATGGAGGACCTGTGTGTTCTCATGTCTTAGGAATGAAGTCACACTTTGACAGGTTGAGAATGTTGGGTGTCATTGTCCCAAGGAAGTTGGCTATTGACTGGGTTCTTCAGTCACTTCCTGAGTCTTATAGTGAGTTCGTTAAGAACTACTATGTGACAGATCACGACATGACCCTAATAGATCTATCTTATTTGCTTGTTGCTGCTGAGTCAGAAATGATGTGGCGCAATGGTCAAGCAAATATGGGTGGAAGGTCTATTTCTCAAAATTCCATGGACATTGACAATGGTAACATTGGAAGTCCAGAAAAGCTTTCTCTTCCCAATGGAAAGGGACCGGCCTTGGTCAACCCGGTTGACCAAAAGGTAAAGGAAAAAACTAAGTCTGTGATAGTCCCGTGTACCATTCCCAAAGAGTCTATATGTTTTCATTGTCAAGAGAAGGGGCATTGGTTGCGAAACTACCCTAACTACCTGAAAGATCTAAGAGAGAAGAAAAAAATCAAAAGGATTTGACTCTGCTTCAGGTAAGTCCACTATCTAACTCTGTTAAGTTCCTTATTGATGATTCTTAATACAAAATGTGACTCGATTACATTTTGGTGTTTGGCAGGATCAAGCAAAGGGAAGGAAACTTAAAGAAAGTGTATGCTGAATCTGATCGCGAAGATGGATCTCAATCGCATGGTTCGAAGATCGGATTCTTGAGCTACTACTTAGAGAGTTATGATAGATTGCTAGGAAATATGTAATAGCACAATTTTCATTTAAAGCTGCATTGTAAGGAAATTTTTTTTCTGCATTTTTATAAATAAATAAAATTTTGATTTTATTTTAGTTTATATCTTATTGCAATGGCTTTTATGGAAAATTGATGTTTATATGTTTCTAGAAATAATGGAAATATGAATTTGATTTTTTCATTTGTGGTAGTGTCTAAATTTACCAAATAAGGAAAGATTCTCATCAACCAAGTTTCAATTGGACCGAAACTTGGAATCAAGCAAGTTGTATAATATGATGAATGAGAACTTCCAGCTTTGGAAAATTAAGACTAATTCCTTGTTCACATGTATATGTGAGTCAAGTGAGGGACTAAGGGATCGAGTACACATTCTTGTGCACTGGTTAAGTCCACCACAAGATATTGATAAGACTATTCGTCATGATTTACTAAGGTTTAGTAAATATGGTTATACTTACCAGTTTAAGTATAATTCTGAAACATTGAAAATTTTTTCAATGTTTTGCAGGACGAATGAGAAGAATCAAATTAGGCAGAAGGATAAAAGTTTCTCAAATCTGAAAAGATGGGAGAGTACTTTAGTATCATGTTTTGTGATCATCTTAATGATTAAGAATCCATGTCACAATTGGTCCTCTAAGGACATCTTAGTGCATTCATATGGCTAAGAAGAGGAATCAAGAATTGCTGAAATGGTTAAATCAAGAAGATGAGCCATACTTCGTTCCAAAACAATTCTTAGAGTCATACTCCAAGATTGTAACTTGAGTGACACATGTTAAAGAAGGTTTATAACACTTGTTAAATGTAAGAGTAAAATGTTTTCTACTCTTGTATATTTGAAATTGGTAAGTTGTGATGTTTTGGATAAAACAAAGACCAACTTAGGCCAATTGTGTGAAGTGTTTGTCTTGATAAAGAATCCGCACTATCTCTTGAATATTTGGCAAGATAGTCTTATATGTCAAGAGGACGGTGGGAGTCTTAAAGATCCTAAAAGAATTTCTAGATCTAATCAAGAATAAAAACCTGTGGTTTGACACTAGCACACAACGTGAGGTTTATAACCTATCGTGTTGACATATTTCTATTTCTGTGCCCATTCCAGTTAAAGGTGGCTTTGCATATGAGTTCTGAGAGTTCTCAATTGGTTGCATAACAACTTGGAAGCAATGGCAGGCCCTTGTGCTGCCAGGCGGCAAGAAATTAAGATTGAGTTCAGTCCATATGTGTTTGGATTTGTCATTATCCTTGTCTTGTGATTATGGTTTTGACAAATTCACATGGATAAGAACACATACACCATAAAATCTAAGTGTCATAAGGTTTCTCTCCGATTCATGAAAATGATGGTGAGGAAACACTTTCACTAAGTAGATTTTAAGTAGATAATAGTTGTGATATTTGCATTCTCAAAGTTGTTGGTGGAGCGTGTGTGGTTAACCGGCACACTAACAAGGACTTGTGAGAAATGGCAAAGGTCTAAACAATTGAGACTATGATTACAGCATCCCTTTTCATAGTTCTGAAATTGTTTAGACGCACATGTGTGCTATCTAAGGAAAGGTGTATGATTTTGATAAAGTTTTATCAAAGCATCTCGTATCAGAAATATGAACTTTGGTAAGAAGGTCAATAAAGTATTGATTTCTAGAAGTCCAGCTGATTTCTGAGTACATGTCAAAGCTGGTGGGAGCATAAGTATTATGCTAATAATCATCATGCAAGTGGGAGCATGATAATTATGATAAGTGTTGCAAGTTAGCAATGTTAATTATAGAAAACAAAAGGTTTCAATTGGGAAAAAGCTGTTTTGCTATAATTAAGGGAGAGGAAATTATACTTCACTTCTAAAAGCTTAGATTGAGGTTTTAATCATATTTAGTCAAGGATATATATATATATATATATATATATATATATATATATATATATATATATATATATATATATATATGAATTTCATGTTGGAATGGCTCAACATAAGGAAATTCTATATATGGGTCCATTATTTGCGTTCTAAAATTCGATTATGGTTACGGCTTCCCTCTTCATAATCTGAATTATGAGAACTTGGCAAATAGAAATAGAAATATTATAGCAAAAGACTGATCTATTATCATGTCTTTATGAATCGTGTCCCATATGCTTCAGATATAGGATCGATTGCATGTGCTATAATATTCATCTGTTCTAAATTTTTCCAAAATGCCTAGAGCATTAAGAGGGGAAAGTAGTAGAACTGGATATGACTAATTTGGTTAAGCAATTGTCGAGGACAATCTAAGGTTTACCAAAGATTGGTTGCTCAGGGACAGTTGGAAGTATAGTGTTAATTTTGGAAGGACCTTATTGACATATTCTGAAAAGAGGAAAATCTTGTTCAGGAGTAATAGTCAAAAGGGGAATATGGAAATGTTCCCATAGGTGGAAGTTATTCATTAAATCTGTGAAAGATTAGGAAACTTAATGCAAAGAAGGATGTTCAAAGGCAATGAGCTTTGAATATGAGACTTCAGTTCCATGGAGTTGATCTCCATTGGAATACTCTGTAATGTCTGTTGACAAGTCTTTGTGACTTTGTGCATAATCATTACAACAGGACCAATGCATATAAGTTTAGAATCTAACAGATTTATGTAAATGGCAGGAATTTGGAATTCTTGCATTTGCGGTAAGGATTTGGGATTGTGAAATGAGTATCATTGGAATTAATGTTTAGTCGATTTATTTCACAAAGTAAAGATCATAGACAAACTTAGTGTGCATACTTGGTTTATTAATATATTATAAGTTCTTATATATTAATATTATTATTTAATTAGTATTGATCAAGAATTAATTTGGAATTAATTAAGTGATCAAAAGAAGACTAATTAAATATATGGGTTGATTGTGTAAATCACTCATACTTGTATAGTGGACTAATGCTCCATGGATTATCAAGTTGGGCTAAAACCCATAAGATGCTCCATAGATGCTCCATGGTGTCTTTGAACCCATGGATCATGGAAATGAAGAGCCATGTCAAATTAGGGTTTACATGGTGTAACCCTAATTATGACACACTATATAAGCAACATGTTGTAGACCAAAATCGGACTTAAGCAAGAAACAAGAGGGCATAGCCGATTCTAAGTATGTGGAATTTCTCTCAAGTTTATTCCAAGTGCATTTGGTGTTGTGTGATACATTTGAGGCATCACACTTGGGGTGCTAGGCTCTCAAGGTTTCCAAGGAATCCAAACTACTACAAGGTATGTTTTTCTAGCTAACTTTTATGTTCAAAAGTTCCCCATGTATGCTAGATAGGATTATGAACCTTGGAAAAATCATTTTGCATGTATCTTAGTCAAACATAGATCCAAGGTTTCTAGGATTGCATGTACACCTCAGGAGTGTTAGAATGCTCAAAACCCAACACAATCAACGTATATGTTAGATCAATTAGGGTCACGTCATGGTCCCTCATATAGTAGTCTTAATGAACTGACTATATGATTCAGGAACCGAAACTAGAACCAAGTCAATGGCCAGCTCCCTTGGGAAACGACACCCAACATCCCCAATCTGTCAATGTTCAATTTCATTTTCAGAACATGTGCACATACAGACTTTCCATCTTGATGTTTACATGCAAATAGGGCTTGAGTAGTTTCGTACTTTTCAACTTGAAGAAGACAAGACTTAGGGAGAGTCACCGGAGGAGGTGGAGGAAGAGTTGGAGAAGCATGATTTCCAGTTCCACCATTGCTTGAAGAAGGGGACATTCTTTCACCTTGATCAACATGTGGAAGATCATCTTCAGATAGAGAAGGAAAAACATTTCCAGAAGAACGAGGAAGACCATTGTTGTCTGAACTTGACATCTATAAAGGGAGAATAGAGAATTTAGGTTAGTTGATTTTAATCCTTAATTATTAACCCAAAAATTTAAATTAAGGTTAGGATCCATATTTTCGATTCGAATTCTGAAGAGGGATGCCGTAATCAAATTCAAATCTATTTTAGGTAGGTAAAGCATTTACCAATTTCAATCTTATGAAACTCCTAGATCTTTTTGAGATTCATTGAACTATTCAATTGTATGTTTAATCTCGATTATGATCTCACTTTGTGACTGGGATGTCGAGGATCACAAACGAGATGTGAATAACCATGCAAATTATCTTGGTACTCTCGATGTCATTTATCATCTGAAATTAACGTGTCGGTTAACCACACGCGCTCCATTAATTCAATGATAATTTACGAGAAACCCATTGCAAACAATATTAGTCCCATATTAGTGTGTCAGTTAACCACACACGCTCCACCAACGACCAATAAGGTGCAATGTACAATTTCATGGGTTAGCATCAAATTCACATTTTTCCTAAAGTAACTAAGAATGGGATTTTAGAAAATGGTTTAGTTACTTTATCATTATATTTTTAATAAGGATTAATTGTCCTATCGAACCCGTTCGGCTAACGACCCTCCACCATACAAGAGAGCGGTGGGTAAGAATGGATACCCAATATCGATCATTTTACAGGCCGCTTCCTTAAACTCCCCTTATAGTATGGTTTCATGAATGAGGCGTACTAGCGGTTCGAATAACTTTTCTTATACATATAATATATATTAAACTCTTAATTATATATAAGGTGAATTTTAAACATTTTAAAATTCCAAGGGTTTAATCCTTTAATAAATTAAACTTTTAATTTAATTAAATTTAAACCATATATGGATTTATTAATTATCCTTTAATCAATCATTTAATTAAATTATCAACAAAATCCATAAGAATGTAATTTAGGGTTTACATTTTAAATTTCAAAAATTAAACCTTTTAATTTAAATATCAAAACAACCCTAAAATTAACATTAATTATTAAGTCCAATTAATAATCAAATTAATTATTTAGTAACCAATTATGGATATATTAATTATCCTTTAATTAAACAATTAATTAAATTATTAATCATATCCATAAAGATAATTATAATCAAATAAAATCAACATTATTCAATTGATAAATATCTCCTAACATTTAGGTCTTGTTTAATTATCTAATATTACCAAAAATCGGATTATGACAGATTTAATAAAAGGTAATTTCCAAATATTAACCAAATAAATCAAGTTAGGCAAGAAAATCTGAAATCAGGATCTGACACACAAACACGCCGTGTTGCAGTCCAACACGTCGTGTTCGAAGAACACCACGACGTGTTCAAAGAACATAATGACGATTTTGTTTTCTCCTCCTTGTTTAAGTTCATATTAGTATCAATTCAATAGAAAACTAAACCTAGGCTTTGATACCACTAATGGGTTTTGAGCATAACATACAATCATATGTGTGCATGCAACCCTAAATAAGATCTACGTTTTCTCTAATTGAACATACAATATGAACAACCAAGTGTAAACCCTAGATCTCTAAGGAATAATCAAAAATCATATAACAAGGGTTATGATACATACCTTTAAGATTGTTATTGTAAACAATCTTGAATCCTTGCTTGAAATACCTTTGGTGGAAAGCGCCACAAGTGTCACGCCTCTAATGGTTCACAAACAAACCTAGCAACCAATGAAAACTATATATATAGAGAGAGAGAGAGGAGAAACCTAAATTTCGTCCAATGTACTTAGAAAGAAGTCATGGCCGAAATTCTACCCTAAGGAGGGTTTATATAGGTGTTGGGAAGGTATTGGATTAGGCAGGTATCTCCAAGATAACCCTAATCCCTTTACTGTCACACCCCAAAACTGGAACGGCGGAATCGTTCGGGGGTGGAGGACGTCATGTACAGTATCACAACAATGCATAGTAGTAAACAAGCAACAACATCATCCATTGCATTAATAATATAATTTAATACAAGTGTGTTCTGTCAAGTTTAATAGACACCAAAAAATATGAATCAAAATAAAAGATGAGTCTTGAACAAGCTCCATCTTCTCAAAACGTGACACCGGTACCTGTCTACTGGTGACCTGAGAATACAAGTTATTTTGAAAGAGTTTATCAGCTTTAAAGCTGGTGAGATCATAAGTATTTTAGTGTCATTGCTTGTATGAAAGTGTTTGTAAGTATGTGATGTATAAGTTTGTAAAAGTTTGTAAATGTTTGAACTCTCCTAGAAAACCCTATGTTTGCTACTAAAAGTAGCCTTCTACCAAGGCATCAAGTGTTTGTGTGTGTGTCTCTTATAAGAGTATGTATTTTCCCAAATCTGACTATCATTAACCAAAAATATAGTTTTTACATTACTGTTTATTGTGTGAAGATCACAAAGTGAATGCAAATGGAAAAATGAAATAGTACTGTAGTGTTGTATTAAGTAACTACTGCTGTACTAACTACCTTAAACCAATTGTTATTTAAAGTACCATGTGATCGGCCTGTACCATACTACCGACTATAAACACGACGATGTAAGACGTCAGAAGAAATGACGTTTGGTACCCGTAGACTTGCAAGTCCCACTGTAGCGAGCAGCAAGGTGTAGAATAGTCAATCCAGTATAGATCTATATACAAACTCAACGCTCTCCATAAGGAGATTCTGGATACAAAACGAGTCATGACAGGTGATGCCATGCCCCGTTACGTGGCTCACATAACTGTATAAGTGCACTTGTGTATGTATTGTATGTACTAGCTGTATTGTATGTTCTCTCTCTGTCTAGTATGTATGTATGTTCTCTCTGTATGGTATTGTTTGTTTCTCATCATAGTATTCTCTATCTGTATGTTATGTTCTCTCTGTATGGTATTGTTTGTTTCTCATCATAGTATTCTCTATCTGTATGTTATGTTCTCTCTGTATGGTATTGTTTGTTTCTCATCATAGTATTCTCTATTTGTATGTTATGTTCTCTCTGTATGGTATTATTTGTTTCTCATCTTAGTATTCTCTATCTGTATGTTATGTTCTCTCTGTATGGTATTGACTCATGTATGAACTGACTCATTGTATGTTTCACTGTTCTAGTAATAGTATTAGTAACTTCCTAAACTACACCTATTATAGTTTACTAGTAATGTTGTTCGAATGCATGAACATGTTTGTATACCCTTGCTACCCAAAGGTATTAAATAGAATGAAGGAACTTTTATATCTATATAAATATACATAATATACGACTAGGATTCAAACGACCTTCGGAAAAATAACCGATACCCTAAGTCCACAACCAAACAAGGAACAGGAGGCAAGGTGAGCTATCAGTCCTAAGTCCTTTCAATCCTACTTATATAACTATATCTATATAGATACACATTTAACATAATATAAGTTTAAAAGAGTTTAATAAAAATATTTGACATGTAAAAGAGTTTGTAAAACAGTTTGAAGTAGTTTGTTTGATAACACAGTTTGAAAAGTAAGAAATCCACTTGTTTGGTAGTTATTAATCACATGATTGATATAATAACTATAATAGATCAACTTGTATCCCCCCCATAAAAGCATTTAAAATCATTTAAAAGGTTGATTAAGGGGTATGAACTCACCTGTAGTGAGTAACTTGAATGAAAGATCGATATAAGATTGTTGGGTGTCAATTGAAGTCTTGAGCACAAACGAATCCTATTTAACATATAATTTCACATATATGAATATATTTAATGTATATAACCACTAAAGGTGATAGGGACACGCCTTAGGGACATCAAAACACTTAGAATTAAGTGTTACCACCATATATGATTGTATATAAGGGGTACTTGGCTATACAAGGGAGTGTATGGTCAAAATGCACAATATTTGTGTGTGTGCGGCCTGGGTGTGCGGCCAGGGTGTGTGTGCGGCCGCACACTCCCTATGAAATGTGCCAAAACGTATTTTAAGGCTTTAGGACTCATCTAGGAAGGTTTCTTACTTCATGCTTTAGCCTTATATGGAGTTCATTGCCATTTTTGGACCTAAAAAGGGTGTGTGCGGCTACACATGGTGTGTGCGGCCGCACACCCTTTATGAAGATGATAAAATCGTGTTTTTCTAGTATATCATCAAGTGTTCTTAGCATATAACAAGTTATGATAAGTATATACACGTTATAGAGGCTTGAAAGGGTGATTAAGGTCCAAAACTAGTGTGTGTTCTTGGTGTTCTTGACTAAAAATGGATGTTTTCATGGATCAAAGCAAAGGGTTTTGCTAGTTAGGGTCGTGTATCAACAAATCAAAAGGAAGAATTTCTTACTTTTATGAAGATCAAGATGAAGATTTGGATGATACTTGAGAGGATTTCGAGTTCTAGTCTTGGAGAAGTGAAAAAGTGTTCAAAAATGACAAGTGTTGAATATATATGGGAGAGTGTGCGGTTGGTATGGGTGTGTGGCCGCACACACCTTGTGTTGGTGTGTTTGGCTCATTTGCAAGGTGTTACACTCACAAAACTCATCCCACGACTCATACCTTAATTATACTAGGTTTTAAACACTCTAATTGACTCTAAATAGTGCTAGAAGATAGCAAAAACGAGTATGACCTTCATTGATTTGAATAAGTGTACAAGATAAAAATTTTGGATTGTCACATCATCCCCCCGTTAGAGAGAATTTCGTCCCGAAATTAGAGTTTAAGCAAATAAGTAGTCACAAATAACTAAGCAAAAAGATGAGGATATTTCAGTTTCATCTGATCCTCTCGCTCCCAAGTGAATTCAGGTCCTCGCTTGGCGTTCCAGCGAACCTTCACTATCGGGATGCGGATTTGCTTTGTTTGCTTGACCTCTCGGTCCATGATCTCTACAGGTTATTCCACGAAGTTGAGGCTCTCGTTGATCTTGATCTCGTCGAGTGGGATTACAAGAGTCTCGTCGGACAGACACTTTTTCAAGTTCGAGACGTGAAAAGTAGCACGTACGTTACTGAGTTCACGAGGTAAGTTAAGTTTGTAAGCTACAGGGCCGATTCTCGCAAAAATCTCGAAAGGCCCTATGTGTCTTGGATTTAGCTTTCCATGCTTTCCGAAGCGTATCAAGCCTTTCCAGGGTGAGACCTCCAATAGAACACGGTCGCCCACCTAGAATTCCAACGATTTCCTTCGTTCATGTGCGTAGCTTTTCTGTCGGTCTCTAGAGGCTTTCAATCGTTCACGAATCTGAACGATTTTCTCTATCGTTTCCCGTATGATCTCCGGACCTGTGAGAGTGCTGTCAGGAACTCGTCCTTTAGCTAACTGGGTATCACCCACCTCAGCCCAGCACAGAGGGGATCTGCACTTTCGGCCATAGAGGGCCTCGAATGGAGCAGCCTTTATGCTCGTGTGATAACTGTTGTTGTAGGAAAATTTGACAAGGGGTAAATGAGTATCCCATGTTTTCCCAAAGTTGATCACACAGGCTCGCAACATATCTTCCAAGGTTTGGATAGTCCTCTCACTTTGTCCGTCGGTCTGTCGATGGTAGGCTGTACTCATGTCCAGCCTAGTTCCTAGGGAACTTTGTAGCGACTGCCAGAACCTCGAAGTGAACCTACTATCTATGTCCGAGATAATGGATATGGGGACACCGTGTAGTCATACAATCTCCCTAATGTAGGTTCTTGTAAGCTTCTCCATCTTGTCTGTTTCTTTGGTGGGCAGGAAGTGTGCGGACTTGGTCAATCTGTCGACGATGACCCATATGGTATCAAGTCCACCCATTTTCTTGGGTAACTTGGTTATGAAGTCCATAGTGATCCGCTCTCACTTCCATTCCGGTATCTCCGGCTGTTGTAGTAGACCGGAGGGTTTCTGGTATTCGACCTTGACCTTGGCGCAAGTAAGGCATTTACTCACGAAGGTAGCAATCTCTGCTTTCATGTTAGGCCACCAATATAGCTTTTTGAGATCCAGATACATCTTATCTGAACCTGGGTGGACGGAATAACGAGTGTTGTGTGCCTCGGTCATGACC
The DNA here is from genome assembly GCF_052849685.1 of Lactuca virosa. NCBI lineage: Eukaryota > Viridiplantae > Streptophyta > Magnoliopsida > Asterales > Asteraceae > Lactuca > Lactuca virosa. The sequence goes on from NC_136434.1 coordinate 250,618,491, forward strand.
AAGTCTCTGAAACAACCGTGTTTCAGTGTCCAGATCCGATCCATGAGATATAAGGCTCCGCCACCTTTGACTTCCAAGTTCTTATCCACCCCTCTCAGGGATTCACTTGCCACATTTTCAGGTTTCAAAGCGTCGAGCTGAGCCTCCTTAATTTGTGTGGACAAGTGTGAATGGATAGTCATAGTCAATGACTTGACTCTACGACCAGAGTATTCTTTCCGACTTAGGGCGTCAGCTACTACATTGGCTTTACCCGGATGATAACTAATTTCGTATTCGTAGTCACTGAGTAGCTCGACCCACCGTCGTTGTCTCATGTTGAGATCCTTCTGGTCGAATATGTGTTGTAGGCTTTTGTGGTCTGTAAAGATAGTGCCTTTTGTACCGTACAAGTAGTGTCTCCAGATCTTCAGAGCAAACACAACTGCTCCTAGCTCAAGATCGTGGATAGTGTAGTTGACCTCGTGTGTCTTCAGCTGTCTCGAGGCATAGGCGATGACCTTACCTCGCTGCATCAGAACACATCCAAGCCCTTGATTTGACGCATCGCAATAGACAACGAAGTCTTCTATCCCTTTGGGGAGGGATAGTATTGGTGCGGTGCACAAGACTTGCTTGAGCGTTTGGAATGCTCTTTCCTACTTCTCTTCCCAGTCAAAGGCCACACCCTTCTGGGTCAGTGTTGTAAGAGGTTTCGCAATGCGGGAGAAGTTCTGAATGAACCTGCGATAGTAGCCAGCGAGGCCTAGAAATTGACGAATTTCTGTAGGCGTCTTCGGTGCTGACCAGCTCTTAATGGCTTTGATTTTGGACGGGTCCACGTGTATTCCCTTTTCGCTAACCATGTGCCCTAAGAATTCGACTCTTCAGATCCAAAATTCGCATTTCGAGAACTTCGCATAGAGCTTCTCCGAACGCAGCGTTTCTAAGACTAGTCGCAGATGTTGACTATGCTCCTCCTTACTACGAGAGTAGATAAGTATGTCATCGATGAAGACGATGACGAACTGATCCAAGTAAGGATGACACACCCTATTCATTAAATCCATGAATACTGCGGGCGCGTTTGTTAATCCGAACGGCATCACTACGAATTCGTAGTGCCCATAACGAGTTCGGAAGGCTGTCTTCGGGACATCCTCCCCTTGCACTCGTAGTTGGTGATATCCGAATCTTAAATTGATTTTTGAAAAGAAGTTCGCCCCTTGCAGTTGATCAAATAAATCGTCAATGCGACGCAGAGGGTAACGATTTTTCACGGTCAGTTTGTTGAGCTCCTTGTAGTCGATGCACATTCGAAACGATCCGTCTTTCTTCTTGACGAACAAGACTGGAGCTCCGCAGGGTGAGAAGCTTGGTCTTATAAAGCCCTTGCTAACCAATTCGTTAAGTTGACAGGACAGTTCTTGCATCTCTGCAGGTGCTAGACGATAGGGCGATTTGGCTACGGGGGTAGCCCCTGGAACTAAGTCGATTCTGAACTCGACTTGACGTTGAGGAGGTAATCTTGGGAGTTCTTCCGGAAAGATGTCGGGAAAGTCGCGTACTACTGGAATGTTCTGAATGTCTGTCGTTTCTTGGCTCACATCGACCACATGAGCAAGGAATGCGCGACATTCCTTTCGCAAGAATTTCTGAGCTTGAATGCTCGAGATGATACGAAGATTAGTGTCGGGTCTGTCGCCATAAACGACCAGAGTTTCGCCAGACGACAGATTAAGGCGTACAACCTTTTCGTAACACATGATGTCGGCACGATGTAGACTCAAACAGTCCATGCCGATAATGATGTCGAAACTTTTAATTGAGACTGGCATGAGGTCGATCGAAAATGAATGGCTATCTAGTGTTAGGGTACACGCTATGAATATACTGCTAGTGCTCTTCGTCTTTCCATTAGCCATTTCTACAGTGAACGGTTCTTTAAGTGCTCGTGATTTTTGCTTAAGTAAATGAGCAAATTTTTGGTTCACGAAACTCCTTTCCGCTCCACTATCAAACAGTATGGATGCATAAGAGTTATCGAGGAGAAACGTACCAGTGACCACTGTGGGGTCGGCAACCGCTTCCTCGTGGCCTATAGCCAGAACTCTTCCCACTCTACCGGCATTCCCTGCCTTTGGGCAGTCCCTCTTGTAGTGTCCCACCTCGCCACAACCGTAGCAAGCTTGGCCCACACCAGCGTCGGGGACTTGGTTGATTGGCCTCGCCGGAGCTTTTGCAGAAACGGGCGGTGTGCCCCTTCCTGTTGCAGTTCGCACACTGCATTTCCCGGCAGGCTCCCGTGTGGTGGAAGTTGCATTTGTTGCACTTAGGCAAACTTCTAGCGTACTGCTTTATCGGAGCAGCAGCGGCAGGTGCTATTGCAGCATGAACTGCCACGACCTGCTGCTTTTTGGCAGCCTTCTTCTTCTTCTTGTCATCCCAGAACTTCCACTTGGAATCAGCGGTTTTGGAAGGTTCTGAGATGGACAGGGTTGTTGCTGCGGTCGGGGTACGAACCCCATGGTCAATAAGCCGCTGTGCCAATCGCTTGGCACTATCGAATGTAGTGGGGTTTGAAGCTAACACATTCCCCTGGAATGGAGGCACTAGCCCCCATATGTATCTCTCTATTTTCTTTCCGTCTGTATGAACCATGTTGGGACAGAGGGCCACCAGCTCACAGAACCTGGCGGTGTAGGAGACCATGTCGGAGCCCTTCATGGTTAGGCTCCACAGTTCCTCCTCCAGTTTTTTGGATTTCGCCCCTCGGGCAGTACTCTTCGATCATCAGCTCTCTAAGAGCTTCCCAGCCCATAACATTAGCCACTATTAGAGATAGTGACTTGACATGGCTATTCCACCATGTCAGGGCATTTTCCTCAAAGGTGCAAGCAGCGAACTTGACCTTGCTCCCTTCTGGACAAGAGTAGATTTCGAAAACCGATTCGGTCTTCTCGAACCATTGCGAGAGGGCAATGACTCCGCCAGTCCCTCTAAAGGACTTGGGCTTGCAGTTAGTGAAGTCCTTATAGGAGAACTCTCTTAAGTGCACAGGAGCTTCACCATGAGTAGATTGAACCGGTGTTCCTCCTCCAGTGGAACTAGAAGAATGATATTGAGCCATGGCTGTTGCCACAGCCGTAGCTACTGCATCATTTAGAGCTGCCGTATCGATTTGAGGAGTAGGTGGTGTTGAAGTTGATGGAGGATCGCGTCTCGTTGATCGACGTGGAGGTATCTTTTAACTATAAGTTTAAAAAGATGATGATATTGATAAGAATTTAATAGGGAGAAGTTGATGAGAATGCCTCATGGACTAACTCTCCATAGTCCAACAACACAATTGAATAGCACAATTTAATGTAGATCTAGTACTAACAGATGATAGCATTTGGATAATAATTTCCATGAGATTAGATATCTGTCAATAGTACTGGTATTACAGATGTAACAAGTTCGGGAAAAATAACCTCGAAGTACGTCTTACATCAACCAAGATGGGAAAATTTTGACAGATGTACGACCTAATCAAGACCTAACAGGTCCAAGTTTTAACAAAGATAGGAAATTAGATTAGAGTTTTTACATAAACTAAGTTATATCCAAAAGAGAAGTCGAGGAGACTCTATTGGCGACGAGAACTACTAGAGTGAGTTCTTGATTCAGGCAGACGGCGCTCTACGTCTCGCATGCGCCTTTCATATATTGACTGCCTAGTTCGAAGCTCCCTAACTTCAGCTTGGGATGCAGTTAGATGTTGCTGCAGAGCCCCATTGGTTATCCTAGCCCTTTCCATAGCTACTTCTAGTTGACGAATGCGGACCGTGTTAACGCCAGAGTTGGCGTCAATCTCCAACACTCGGTCGATAGTTGCTCGACCTTGCTCAGCGTTCTGAGAAATCCTACGGACCATGATGGGCAGGACACGATCAGCTGAACCTCCCTCGATGAGGTTGTAAAAGCTTCTGTCCCCATTATAGGGAATGGGTTGACCCTGTTCCTGACTCCATCTATTCAAGTTTGTGGCCCACAGAGGTGTGGGTCCTTGAAATGCTGGACGTGGGTTTGGGTTTGGGCCTTGAGCAGCTGGGGGTAGGTTGTTGACTTCAGGTTCTGAGTCAGAACCATCAGAAAAACCCTCAGCATAGTGATCATCCAAAGGGATTGGGTGATCGTCTTCTGGCTCTTCTCCCAGCCATCCTGCATTGCCGTGGTTGGGATAGTACGGGTCTACGGGGATATGGAATCCAGCCATGGTATCTACGCGAGAAAAGGGATATAAGAAATAACTAAATAGACGAACTAATTAGATAATTATAAGATGATCTTTATCAGTTACTTCAATACTTGTTTAGTGCATACCAGTTATATGTACTCAAAACAGGATAAACCTTCGAATAAGTGACCCTAACTCTAAGTCCACAACCAAACAAGGAACAGGAAGTAAAGCAAAGATCACATATTCTAAGTCTATGATATCCTAAATACATATAACCTTAACGTATCCACTCAGCAACTATTGATATACTAATAAAGACCTTTAGTTCTCAGATAAGTAATTATAGTAACACAAAATACTCCTATAGTATTTTAAGTTTATGTTCTGTTCTAATGTTTTCATTGTAGTAGTGTTGGTAAGTTTTTAGACTTGTTGCAACCTCACAACCACACTTAGGCACATGCTAGTCACTCCTCGGATAGTATAGTTGATCAGGCTATATCTTCACAGGGTTGACCATATGTCTCTAAGTCTACTTGTGCTGCCCAACAATCGTAATACTTTTGTTCTGTCCTAGTGACACTGATTTTAGTATGAATGCAGGTATGTATACTTGGTTAAATATTTTATTATTTAAAAGTATAACTCTTTATCAGAGTATTTTAAATCCCGCTGTGTTTATAGTTTGTATATCTTTTATGGGTTGATATACTTGATTCACTATAAACCATGCTCTGATACCAATCTGTCACACCCCAAAACCGGAACGGCGGAATCGTTCGGGGGTGGAGGACGTCATGTACAGTATCACAACAATGCATATTAGTAAACAAGCAACAACATCATCCATTGCATTAATAATATAATTTAATACAAGTGTGTTCTGTCAAGTTTAATAGACACACAAAATATGAATCAAAATAAAAGATGAGTCTTGAACGAGCTCCATCTTCTCAAAACCTGGCATCGGTACCTGTCTACTGGTGACCTGAGAATACAAGTTATTTTGAAAGAGTTTATCAGCTTTAAAGCTGGTGAGATCATAAGTATTTTAGTGTCATTGCTTGTATGAAAGTGTTTGTAAGTATGTGATGTATAAGTTTGTAAAAGTTTGTAATTGTTTGAACTCTCCTAGAAAACCATATGTTTCCTACTAAAAGTAGCCTTCTACCAAGGCATCAAGTGTTTGTGTGTGTCTCTTGTAAGAGTATGTATTTTCCCAAATCTGACTATCATTAACCAAAAATATAGTTTTTACATTACTGTTTATTGTGTGAAGATCACAAAGTGAATGCAAATGGGAAAATGAAATAGTACTGTAGTGTTGTATTAAGTAACTACTGCTGTACTAACTACCTTAAACCAATTGTTATTTAAAGTACCATGCGATCGGCCTGTACCATACTACCGACTATAAACACGACGATGTAAGACGTCGGAAGAAATGACGTTTGGCACCCGTAGACTTGCAAGTCCCACTGTAGCGAGCAGCAAGGTGTAGGATAGTCAATCCAGTATAGATCTATACACAAACTCAACGCTCTCCATTTAAGGAGATTCTGGATACAAAACGAGCCATGACAGGTGATGCCATGCCCCGTTACGTGGCTCACATAACTGTATAAGTGCACTTGTGTATGTATTGTATGTACTAGCTGTATTGTATGTTCTCTCTCTGTGTAGTATGTAAGTATGTTCTCTCTGTATGGTATTGTTTGTTTCTCATCATAGTATTCTCTATCTGTATGTTATGTTCTCTCTGTATGGTATTGTTTGTTTCTCATCATAGTATTCTCTATCTGTATGTTATGTTCTCTCTGTATGGTATTGTTTGTTTCTCATCATAGTATTCTCTATCTGTATGTTATGTTCTCTCTGTATGGTATTGTTTGTTTCTCATCTTAGTATTCTCTATCTGTATGTTATGGTCTCTCTGTATGGTATTGACTCATGTATGAACTGACTCATTGTATGTTTCACTGTTCTAGTAATAGTATTAGTAATTTCCTAAACTATACCTATTATAGTTTACTAGTAATGTTGTTCGAATGCATGAACATGTTTGTATACCCTTGCTACCCAAAGGTATTAAATAGAATGAAGGAACTTTTATATCTATATACATATACATAATATACGACTAGGATTCAAACGACCTTCGGAAAAATAACCAATACCCTAAGTCCACAACCAAACAAGGAACAGGAGGCAAGGTGAGCTATCAGTCCTAAGTCCTTTCAATCCTACTTATATAACTATATCTATATAGATACACATTTAACATAATATAAGTTTAAAAGAGTTTAATAAAAGTATTTGACATGTAAAAGAGTTTGTAAAACAGTTTGAAGTAGTTTGTTTGATAACACAGTTTGAAAAGTAAGAAATCCACTTGTTTGGTAGTTATTAATCACATGATTGATATAATAACTATAATAGATCAACTTGTATCCCCCCCATAAAAGCATTTAAAATCATTTAAAAGGTTGATTAAGGGGTATGAACTCACCTGTAGTGAGTAACTTGAATAAGATGGAGTTCATTGCCATTTTTGGACCTAAAAAGGGTGTGTGCGGCCGCACACCCTTTATGAAGATGATAAAATCGTGTTTTTCTAGTATATCATCAAGTGTTCTTAGCATATAACTAGTTATGATAAGTATATACACGTTATAGAGGCTTGAAAGGGTGATTAAGGTCCAAAACTAGTGTGTGTTCTTGGTGTTCTTGACTAAAAATGGATGTTTTCATGGATCAAAGCAAAGGGTTTTGCTAGTTAGGGTCGTGTATCAACAAATCAAAAGGAAGAATTTCTTACTTTTATGAAGATCAAGATGAAGATTTGGATGATACTTGAGAGGATTTCGAGTTCTAGTCTTGGAGAAGTGAAAAAGTGTTCAAAAATGACAAGTGTTGAATATATATGGGAGAGTGTGCGGTTGGGATGGGTGTGTGGCCGCACACTCGGGTGTGCGGCCGCACACACCTTGTGTTGGTGTGTTTGGCTCATTTGCAAGGTGTTACACTCACAAAACTCATCCCACGACTCATACCTTAATTATACTAGGTTTTAAACACTCTAATTGACTCTAAATAGTGCTAGAAGATAGCAAAAACGATTATGACCTTCATTGATTTGAATAAGTGTACAAGATAAATATTTCGGATTGTCACATTTACTTTCTCCCTAAGGCATCCAAGGAACCCTTAGAGCCCAAGGAAACCCTAGGAGCACTCTAGATTTCGTTCCCCCCTATTTAGGGAGGTTCTAGAATTGCCTAATGCTCAACTATTGAACATTGTCACCTTTAGTCCCTGCACATTTAATTAATTCCTTTAACCCCAAAATTAATTCCAAATTAATTTCTGATTAAATATCAATTAAACAATATGATTTCTAATTGATATATTATATCTATAATATATTAATAAATCATTTATTTTGATTTCTAATTAATTTATTAACCAAGTAATAAATTAATAAATCATTCTTCTCTCTCTAAAAGCTATCATATTTAATTGCCAGGTTTGAAGGCAACCCAAAAGGACTGTGCTACTATTAATTCAAGTATATACCAATTATAGTTATGGGATTAGACACCTAATCCAACAATACCTATCCTAAACTTTTATAATTTTTATCAAATCGAATCTTTTTAATCGAATCATACAACTACTTGAAGGCGTCCCTCTATGAAGTTTAAATTAAGATTTTTCGAACAGTATTACCATGAGCCCTTATAATCGACGTTGTGGACCAATAAATACCCCACACGACGCTTCATCGGACGTCGAATAATATTACTTTTATACTTAAGAAAGTTATCTTGCTGGGATTGTAGCTAGCAATCGAAGGTGGGGGTGCCAGCCCCATATAGATCTATACATATCTTTCTGGCTCTCTCAAGATTAACGATTACAGGTTCGAGGCCAGCCAAATTTAATCGGGCTTTAGGATGAATAATAACATATCACTAACACGTGTTTATTTAATCTTAAGTATGATTATCGTTTTATCTTTAGTCTTTCTTTGATATCAATTTATTTTCATAATTATTCATATATACTTAACCCTATATATAATAATTAATTTTTATAGATATTCTTTGATAGGTTATGGTACAGTTAAGTACATTGTCTATCCTTATTTTTTTCTTCTGTAATTGTCACTATATATATATATATATATATATATATATATATATAAGATAATTTTAATTAGTGAATATCCCATATCTGATCTTGTATATATTTTCTTTGATCATATATATACAGTAATTACGATTATCTGGATAACAGGATATTAGGGCAAAGTAACAGTTAAGTACAATGTCTATCCTAAGATTTGGCCAACATTATTTCTAGGTACTAAGTTATCCTAGGAAATCGAGCAACATAACATTTAGGTATAATCCTTTCCTAGTATATCGGGTAGTATAACGATTAGACATAATATAATTGCTTAAGACTAGGCAGAGTTTCTGCCGGTATATTATCATATCGTTTCATGTTTATATATATATATATATATATATATATATATATATATATATATATATATATAACTACTAATATATTTTGATAAAGCAGTTTGATAAGCATGTACCCCCCCTCCCGGTAAAATGTTTTTAAACCGTAAAAGTGGGATCGTGAACTCACCCTAGCAGCGTGATCATGAAGTCTCTGGCTACCACATTTGAAGCTTCGCACCATCTGAAGGGTGATAGAATGTCAAAACTGACTTTTAAGAGAGAAAGGGAATGAGTTTTTGAAGTGTGTAATTTGAGAAGTAAAAGCCTATATTTATAGGGCTTGTGCGCGCGACACACCTTGTACGCATCATGAACATGATTCGTGGCTCCAACCAAAACTTGCCGTGTGTCATACTTATGGCGGTCCACATCTCTCAAATCTCGATGAATCATGGTGTCAGATTTGCGCCACGTGCATGGCATGCACTTTGCACGTACCTCTTAATTTTCTTTAAAAATTCATATCTTCCTTGTATGATCCTTTTTTCTTACCATATTTATATATGTGTATCCTTGAGTAGTACAACTTTCCTTAAGATTGTGTTGTCAAATTATAACTTTCAATTTTAACCCGTATTTTATGTTTTTCCAAAAATGGTATTTTCTTTATACGGACTCTGTTTTTGACCTTTTTCATCTCGAAGTTCTTATCTCTCGGAGTACTAAGATTTTCCTTTTAATGAATTTAGCCAAAAATCAAACGATTTATTTACATCATTTTGACGTTAGTTACGTTAATCACACGGTTGAATTTTACTTTTTATAAAATCATAACTCCTCCAATCGGAGTCAGATTTTTACAAAGTTTATATCCTTGTGATCAAGTTACTATGTGCTTTCGAAATACACTAACCATTATTAATAGCGGTATGACTCTTTGGTCACTCATGTTTTACCCTATTAACCTTTTTCCACTTATAAGTCATAGTTAATCTGATCATGTTTTCTATAATATGAAAAACTCTATTGCTTCCATTTGTCTATGCTAAACTCTAGTGACAATTGTTTCACGATAAATTTCTTAGTTGTCACATTCTACCCATGTTTTAGGAATTTTGTCCCGAAATTCAGACCATAGGGTGCTCTTATTAGGGGAGACCGATTTTTTTAATCTGGGATCGACCATTTTCCTCTTTTTTTGGGACAACTAAATTTCCTTTTTATCGTATTTGTTTAAGTGTCGGTTCTACTTCTAATTCTTTAACTTCATCATTGGAAACCAATACTAGTCCTTTTGTTGTTTCCTTATTTATTTCTATTTTACACCAATAGGAAACCCTAAGTTTTTCATTTTTTTTAATATGAAATTTCTGGAGGGATTTTTATGTTTATTTACTTATTCCTATGAAATTTTATGTGTAAACTTTTACTCAGAAATATATATATATATATATATATATATATATATATATATATATATATATATATATATGTTTGATTAATGTCTAAGTCCATAACTATATTTGGTATGTACTTGACCCGACCCGGCATGGTCCATTTGGGTTGCACTTCACCGGCACAATTTATATGGATAGTCTTTTGAGAATAGTATATTTATGATTTATATTAATATATTATAAGTTCTAATATATTAATATGGAATCATATTATTTAATTAGTATTGATCAAGAATTAATTTAGAATTAATTAAGTGATCAAAAAGAACTAATTAAATATGGACTCTTATATATATGGAATGGGCCAAGTTCATTTAGGTTGGGCTAAGCTTTCATGGATGGTCCATGGAGCTATTAACCCATGGATCCTATGTAAATGAAAGGTCATGGGTATTAGGGTTTACATGGATGTAACCCTAATCCTCCATAATATATAAAGGGGTCATTGGCTCACAAAATTGGCACAAGTGTGTGAAAATAAGAGTGTGCCGATTTTAGTGTGCATACATATTCTCTCAAGTTCTTCCAAGGTGTTTTGGTGATTTGTGATTCCATTTGAGGCTTCCACACTATTGGGGCTAAGCTCTTAAAGCTTGAAGACATCAAGCTACATCAAAAGGTATGTCATCTAACTAGAACTTTGTAGTATAGGTGCTTCATAATATGCTAGTTAGGATGAAACCTTGGAATAGTTAATATTTGCATGTATAATAGAGAAAACATAGATCCAAGGTTTATAGGGTTGCATGTACACCATAGGAGTGTTAGAATGCTCAAAACCCAACAGTGGTATCAGAGCCATAGGTTGTTTTCTGTTATATTGATGCAAATGTTTTATTTTCAAGTTGAAAAAAAAGGAAAAAAAAACATGACGTTTGTCAAATTTTAAGACAATTACTTGTTTTGTGAAAAACGAATTATTTGTAAAATTTGAATCATTTGTTATATGAGTTGAATTAGGTCAAATTTAGTAAAAGATAAAATGATATGATTATTTTATTAGTTTTAAAAGTTTGATCTAAATGTTTTAAGGAGTTACATATTTTGTCATAAAATTTTGGAGCTCAAAAGTTTTTTTTAAAGTTGTGATCTTAAGGGTTTTTGAAACTTCCATAAGTTATGAATATGAAAGTTTTTTTTTTTTAAAATTTTTTTTGATTCAAAGTTTTTATGGAGTTACAAAATTTGGTGTTAATGTTTAAAGAATTCCATAACTTGTTCTTAAGTTATGGAACATGGAAAGTTTCATCATAAAACACCATTAATTCCATAAGTTATGGAATCCAAAGGTTTTCAAGAATTACAAAACTTGCCCTCAAGTTTTGGAATTTGAGAAAAGTTTTTTATGAAAAAAAAGAATTGAATTCTAAAACTCTTGGGTTCATAACTTAAACAATTAATTAAATGATTTTAATTTTGAGTTTAATAATTGGAATTATAATGTTTTGTTGAATAGTTCAAATTAACTCTTATGGACTTTATTAATAGTTAATTAAAGCGTTTAATTAAAAAAGTATTATTAATCCATAAATATATGGTTTGAGTTTAATTAAATTAAAAGTCTAGTTTAATTAATAGATTAAACCACCAAGTATTTTAAATGTCTAAAATACACCCTTATACTATTATAATACTAAAAGTTTAATATATTATATGTATAAGAGCAAGTCGTCTTACCATTAGTAGGCCTCATTCACGAAACCGGTCTATAAGGGGGGTATAAGGTTGTTGCCTATAAAATGACAGTTTAATGGGTGTCCACTCTCACTCACCGCTTCCTTGACCGGTGGAGGGTCGTTAGCCGAACAGGTAGGACAAGGACTATAATTCTCCCTTCATTAAAAGTATTAATGATAAATACTAAGTAACTAAATCTTTTATTAATTCCCAATCTTAGTTACTTAGGAAAATGTGAATAAGGTGCTAATCCATGAAATTACACTTTGCACTTTATTTAAGCGGTTAGTGGAGCGTGTGTCGTTAACCGGCACACTAACCTGGACTTAACAAGGTAGGCAAAGGGTAACTTAATGTTTATCATAGTATCGGTGGAGCTCGTGTGGTTAACCGGCACATCGATTGAGGGGTAAGTATTAAGGGTACCAAATATATTTGCATGGTTACTTCACACCTTGTTTTGTGCTCCTCGGCATCCCAGTCACAAAACCTGAAGGGCACACTCGAGATTGAAACATGCCATTGAAAAGTTCAATGAATCTCAAAAGAATCTAGGAGTTTCAAAACCAATTAAAACCTAATAATACATTTCGTTTATCTTGGTGGAAATTGGTGAATCGTCATTCACCTACCTTCAAATATTTTATAGCTTGGATTACGGCATCCCTCTTCCAAGTTATAAAATAGTTTGTTGGGTCCTAGCCTTAATATATCATATTGGGTGTTATATTAAGGACTTAAATCAACTTTACGTGAATTTCTCCCATTGTTGATGTCTGGTTTAGACAACAATGATCTTCCCAAACCAAGCTTTCCTAATGAATATGACTTCCCGAGTTTGGCTCATGGAAGTCATACTTCTCTTCCTCCACCTCCTCCAATTATTCTCCCTAACCCACAAGTTCAAGGTCACTCAAGCCCTAATGGCAAGCAAGGTCTATGTATGATCGCATCTTAGAGATGAAGTCACATATTGACAAGCCGGGAGAGTTGGGTGTCAAAGTCTTGAGAAAGTTGGATGTTCAATCACTTTCTAAGTCACATAGTGAGTTCCTTTGGGACTACTATGAAACAGACTATGACATGAACCTTAATGATCATATCTATTTGCTTGGTGCTGCTGAATCAGCAATGATTTGGAACGATAGTAAAGCAAATTTGATTAGAAGATCAACTTCCCAAAAACTTTATGGACAGTGACAATGGTGACACTGGAAATCCAGAAAAAGCATTCTCTTCCCAATGGAAAGGGATTGGCCATAGTCAACCCGGTTGACCAAATGGTAAAGAGAAAGGCTAAGTCTGAGATAGTCCCATTACCAAAGGGTCCATATGTTTATTTTGCCAAAGGAAGGGGCGTTGATTGCAAAGCTGCCAAATTTACCTAAGGATGTTAAAGTCAATAAGTTTGACTCTACATCAGGTAGAGCCCATTATCTAACTCTGTTAAGTTCTATTCTGAGATCCTCATTACATGATGTGACTGGGTCACATGTTGATGTTTTAAGAATCAAAGAATAGAGAGAAATCTTAAAGGAAGTATATGTTGATTCTGATCGCGAAGGTGGAATTCGATCGCATCAGAATTTTGAGCAGTTGCTTAAGAGGTTATGATATATTGCTAAGGAATAGATAACAACAATTTTCCATGTGGATTGTAAGGATAAGTTTTTCCGCAAAGTTTTAAAATAAAAGAAAATTGTTTTATTTTATTTATTTGAAGTATCCTTACAATGGCATTTGTGGAAAATTGTTGCTTATATGATTCCACTGACAGCAATATTGGAAAATGGATTTGATTCTTTCATTTGTGGTAGTGTCTAAATTTACCAAATCAGGAAAGTTCCTCATCGTCCAAGTTTCAATTGGACCGAAACTTGGAATCATGCAAGTTGAATAGTATGATGAATGAGAACTTTCAAGCATTGGAAAATCAAGACTAATTACTTGTTCACATGGATGTGTGAGTCAAGTGGAGGACTAAAGGGATCGAGTACACATTCTTGTGCACTGGTCATGTCCACCACAAAGCTCGTTAAGACTATTTGATTTACTAAAGTTTAGTAAATATGGTTATACTTACAAGTTTAAGTATAATTCTGAAACATTGGAAAAGTCTCAATGTATGGCAGAACGAATGGGAATAATCAAATTAGGCAGAAAGATAAAAGTTTCTCAAATCTGAAAAGATGGGAGAGTACTTTAGTATCATGTTTGTGATCATCTTAATGATTTAGAAATCATATCACAATTAGTCCTCTAAAGGTCATCTTAGTGCATTCTTATGACTAAGAAGAGGAGTCATGAATTGTTGAAATGGTTAGATCAGGAAGATGAGTCATAATTCGTTCCAAAATAATTCTTAGAGTCATACTCCAAGATTGTAGCTTGAGTGACATATCTTAAAGAAAGGTTTAAAAACACTTGTCAAATGTAAGAGTAAAAGTGTCCTACTCTTGTACATTTGAAATTGGTAAGTTGTGATGTTTTGGATAAAACAAAGACCAACTAAGGCCAATTGTGTGAAGTGTTTGTCTTGATAAAGAATCCGCACTATCTCTTGAATATTTGGCAAGATAGTCTTATATGTCAAGAGGATAGTGGGAGTCTTAAAGATCCTAAAAAGAATTTCAAGAACTAATCAAGAATAAAACCTGAGGTTCTTCACTAGCACACGACTTGAGGTTTATAACCTATCGTGTTGACATATTCTGTGCCCATTCCAGTTAAAGTTGGCTGTGCATAGGAGTTCTGAATGTTCTCAATTGGTTGCATAACAACTTGGAAGCAATGGCAGGCCCTGTACTGCCAGGTGGCAAGAAGTTAAGATTGCATAAGTTCAGTCCATATGAGTTTGGATTTGTCATTATCCTTGTCTTGTGACTATGGTTTTGACGATTCACATGGATAAGAACACATACACCATAAAATCTAAGGGTCATAAGGTTTCTCTCCGATTCATGAAAATGATGGTGAGGAAACACTTCCACCAAGTAGATTTGAAGCAGATGGCAAAAGGTCTAAACAATTGAGACTATGATTACGGCATCCCTTTTCAAAGTTCTGAAATTGTTTAGACACACATGCATGCTATCTAAGGAAAGGTGTATGATTTTGATAAAGTTTTATCAAAGCATCTCGTATCAGAAATCTGAACTTTGGTAAGAAAGTCAATAAAGTATTGATTTCTAGAAGTCCAGCTGATTTCTGAGTACATGTCAAAGCTAGTGGGAGCATAAGTGTTATGCTAATAATCATCATGTTAGTGGGAGCATGATAATTATTGTTAGTGTTGCAAGTTAGCAATGTTAATTATAGAAAACAAAAGTTTCAATTCGTGAGGCTGCAGGGATTGAAAAAGTTGTTTTGCTATAATTAAGGGAGAGGATATACTTCATTTCAGTTCTAAAGGCTTAGATTGAGACCTTAATCATCTTTAGTCAAGAATATATATATGAATTTCATGTTGGATTGGTTCAACTTAAGGAAACTCTATATATTGCGTTCTCAAAATTCGATTATGATTACGGCATCCCTCTTCATAGTCAAATTTTGAAAACATGGCAAATAAAAATATTGTAGCAAAAGACTAGTCTAGAATCATGTCTTTATGTGAGACATCATGAATCGTGTACCATTTGCTTTGGGTACAGGATCGATTGCATGTGCTATAATATTTGTCATTTCGAAATTTTTCCAAATGCCCAGAGGCATTAAGAAGGGAAAAGGTCTAGAATTGGATATGACTAAAATGATTAAGCAATTGTCGAGGACAATCTGAGGTTTACCAAAGATTGGTTACTCAGGGAAAGTTGGAAGTATAGTACTAATTTTGGAAGGACCATATTGACATATTCTGAAAAGTGGCATCTCTTATTCAGAAGTGATAGTCAAAATGAGAATATGGAGTTGTCTCCATAGGTGGAAGTTATCTGTGTAAGATTAGAAAACTTAATGCAAGAAGCATGTCCAAAGCAATGTACTTTGAATATGAGACTTAGTTTCCATGGAGTTGATCTCCATTGGAATACCTTATAATGACTGTTGACAAGTCTTTGTGACTTTGTACATATTCATTACAGGAGGGTCAGTGCATATAAGTTTAAAATCTAAACAGATTTCGATAAATGATAGGAATTTGAAATTCTCACATTTTTCGATAAGGATTTGGGAGTGTGAAATTAGAATCATTGAAATTATGTTTAATTGGTTTATTTCACAAAGTAAGGATCATAGACAAACATAGAGTGCATACTTGGTGTATGGCAAAGCTATTGTTTAAGAAAAACATAGTGTACATGCTTGGAGCATGGGACGACTAGTGTTTTTAATTCAAGTATAAAGTTGATAAAACCGAAACAATGAATAATGAGTAATCAGTATGGTGATAAATAAAAGTGTTTATTTATATTCATAGGGTTTGATACCATATGTGATTCATTTATTCTTGTGTTTCACTTTGCATGTTTTGACTTCCAGAATAACTAAGTCGCTCTTCCTGAATGATTAAGTTATTCAAACCATCCACAGTCGGTCATATGTTGGAAGTAGATATGAATCAAGACTGTCATGGGTTGGTTTGTAGAGGTCTAAGTTGGTGGACAAAGTGGTGCTACAACACTCATGAGTGCTCATAAGTTCTGAGTATTGGATTCAACTCGCGCTCATTTGAATCACTTCATGGATTTTATCACGAGTGATCATGAGACGATAATATCTTATATTCTTCAAACCTAGAGATATGAGTTGTTACTATGAGTTGGTTATACATTGATTGCACGAAAACGCATTTGGTAACTCGATGTTATAAAACGTGCCTTTGTGTATGATTCAACAAGTAGTAGAACAAGCCATATGAGTCGAAGTTTATCCATTCCTTTTACCTTCGGGATAAAAGCGATATCTGTGGGCCCCTCGATGATTTAGCGATGACACATGTGAGTGCTTGGCCAAGCCAGGACTGATTTGATTTTCTCAATCAGTCAGTCATCATAAATCGAAATTCTGGAAACAACAAATGGACAGAGAGAATGATTATAATCCATGTCTCAGTCCATATGATATCTATAATGGAGGAATATATGATCCCTTATCTAATGGACGCATCATTGATTTGTTCAGAGTTCGACAGCGGCTTTAAGAGCTACGATTGCTAGTCGGGTTATGAAGTCGTACTTGCAATAATAGTTTTAGACTTATCCAAGTGGGAGACTGTTGGATTAGATGTCTAAGCCCATAACTATTATTGGTATGTACTTGACCCGAGAGTAGCATAGTCCATTTGGGTTGCATATCATCAGGACAATTTGTTAGGATGGACTTTTGAGAGAAGGTTATTTATGGTTTATTAATATATTATAAGTTATAATATATTAATATGAAATCATATGTTTTAATTAGTATCGATCAAGAATTAATTTGGAATTAATTTAGTGATCAAAAGAGACTAATTAAATCTATGGGGACTAATTATGATAATTAGTTATATTTATATGTGTTGGGCTTATGATCCATGTTGGACCAAGTTTATGTATGGATACATAAAGAGTTGGGCCACATGAACCATGGGTCATAAAACCCATGGGTATGGATTATGGGTTATACCCATGACCCTTGGAATCCTACATATAAATAGGTTACTCTATAGCCAAAATCACCACTTCTTTTCTTAGAGAAATATGGAGGTGTTTTGGTGCATGGAATTCTCTCTCAAGAGCCACCTTTGTCCTAGGTGTGTTGTGATTCCATTTGAGGCATTTCATACTATTGGTGCTAAGCTCTTAAGGCCAAATACATCAAGACTTCAAGCCACATAAAAGGTATGTTTCCCTAACTAGTATATTATATGGTTTATGTCAAATGCATGCTAGTTATAGGTTTAATGCCTTGGAAACCATTTGCATGTATAATAGAGAAAACATAGATCCAAGGTATTTAGGGTTGTATGTGCACCATAGGATGTTGTAGTATACTAAAACCCAACACAAGCTACATGAAAAGGTATGTCATCTAGCTAGAACTTTGTAGTATAGGTGCTTTATAATATGCTAGTTAGGATGAAACCTTGGAATAGTTAATATTTGCATGTATAATAGAGAAAACATAGATCCAAGGTTTATAGGGTTGCATGTACACCATAGGAGTGTTAGAATGCTCAAAACCCAACAATATATATATATATATATATATATATATATATATATATATATATATATATATATATATATATCAATAAGTACAATCTCTAGTATTTCAAATCCTTTTTCAAGCATTACCTAAATTCTTTCATGGGACATTTCCCGAAATCTATTATTCTTAAATTCCTAACGCTCAGTATTTTCCTTTTACTGTCTTTGTTGAACTCTACAAGAACTCGCGATGTGTCCTGATTTACTGTAGTTGTTACACTTAAATTGCTCACATTTTCCCTGATGATGAAATCCACAACCATCTCACTTGGGGATCCTTTCAAAGTATCCTCTTGGTGGAGTTGCTGTTCTTTCTCGATACTTCCTATTTTTTCATTCCATCCACGAAGGCTAACTGGGTTCTCCCTTGGGACTCCTTTCCTATTTCTTCCTAAGCCCCTTTGGCTTTCTTCTTAGTCGTGCTTGAGTTCAAGGCTTTCCTTTCGATCACCGGCTCCTTGAAGTTAAAGGTTATGTTTCTAGCTTCTATGTAAGTATCAGGTTGGGCTACATATACACTCTTCTAATTTGGGGAGCTAGCCCTTGAAGGTATGCCTCGATCATTCTGCTTTCTGAGTCGATCAATTCAGAACATACAGTAGCTAGGTCCTCAAAACATATGGTATAGATGGCTAGACTTGATTTTCTTATGTTTAAATAACTGAATTCATGTTCCACTCGGGCTATCTCTCTTTTGGAACATAATTCCCTTATCATCTACTTCTTTAATTCTTCCCACGAGAGTGTATAGGCTGCGTCTACGCCTAAAGTCTTGACATGAGTATTCCACCAGATGAGAGCTCTTCCTATGAATGTGCATGTTGTAAACTTAACCCTACCTTCCTCTGGACACTTTCCCTCCATTTCCTTAATCTAGTGGATCAAATCATTTACTCTTTCGTCTCCATAGAAGGGTCTTGGTTTACTGTTAATGAATTCCTTATAGGTTTTTGCTATCTGATCGACTTCTTTATCACTTCCTTCTTCCTTACTTGCTTTGAGGTTTCCTAACGCATCAGAGACTTGACGTTGAATCATGGTCTGAATGGTGGTTGGATCTATCAATGCTAGCATTGAAGGGTTGTCATCATGAAATGACAACAAGTAGGTTACTAATTAATCCTGTGGTCGCAACTCTAATCCTTATACGTCCTAATCCACTAGGAATATACTATTTCCCCTTAATATGGCATGCTACTGTTACTATCTTAGCAACATGTATTCTTATCGATCTATGAATAGAATTTTTCTATTATCCAATGAGAATTTCCTATTATCCTAGCAACCTGTCTTCTTTTCGGTCTATAATTTCTAGCTAGGTCGAATTTCTAAGGATTTAGGGTAAAGTAATCAGGAACTTAGTTATGAAAAGTTAGGATAATAAAGATACATTATATATATGATATGAAACCATCTATATATCTAAATAATGCTTTTCGGTCTCAAAAGGTATTTATCAACTCTAATATAGCTATACTTTAAGGAGAAAGTATGTTTTGATTAAACTATTACAAACGTGTGAACTCACCAACTTTTTAGTTGACACTACTTCAAAACACATGTATTCTCAGGATGTTAGACTTTTGGAAGACATACTACAAGGATGATAATGGGATTGTAGTCATCTTTTATATTTCAGTATTCCCCTTGTTTCCTATCTGTAAAGGCTTGTTTTGTACCTTTCATTTTCTGGTATCCTAGACTAGGGAATATTGTAACCTAATTCTTTCAATGAATAAAAGTACCTATTTACTACATTATTGTTTTATGTTTAATATATGCTTATTATTATGATCCATGATGTCGTCTTACTGCCTAGTGTTTCCGCCGCCGGCTGGGGGTGTGACAGATTGGTATCAGAGCTAGTAGCTATAGCGAACTAGTATCTCCTCGGAAGAATACAACTATAGCTTAGGGCTCTCTAACTCGATAAAGGTTTGTTGTTAAACCTGAGTCTCAAATCTCAGACTTGAGAAAGGTTTATTATTAAAACGTGAGTCTCAACTCTCAGACTCTAGAAGGGTTTATTCTTAAACCGAGTCTCAGCTCTTAAACTCTAGAAGGGTTTATTCTTAAACCTGAGTTTAATTTAACTAACTTGAGAAAGGTTTTAACCTTAAATACCTGATGTCCAAAAGTATAAACATTAATGATATTACTAAGTGGCTAATACGAAATTTTCCTTGTAGTACGAAAACAAGTAAATAAAATTCACAAACTTCAGATATAAAGTTATATAAACACTCAGTCCCTCGATGAAAACACAAATCAAGATTTTAGGTCTACTACATGATCTAAAGTTGGTTTGATACATAAGTCGATCCACATCTAAAGCTTGTTGCTTGCATAGGTTTTATTATGGCCTGACTAATGAACACCTAAACTTTGAATACTGTATTTTTCTAAACTAAACGCTTGAGAGTTCGTCAAAAAAGGGAAGTTTTTATAACAAAATACTTATAGATCATAGAAATTTTGACAAACTAATTTAATACTTGCACTTTCTTGATTTAAGAGATTCTTATAAAACACTAACACTCATAAACATCTACCTCTTTGATGTTTTATGTAGGATCTTAACTCTATAATGGCGAATTACGAAATTTGGATGGATATACCTGCACCAGAGGAGAATCAGACAGTTCCACACACTCCAGAAGCGAACGATCCTTGTTTCCCTATGATTCTGTTGCCACCAAATCATGACTTTTCTGAGGAGGAATCAATGGAGGAAGATGGGGAGGATCCCAATGAGGAGGAAGAGGAAGAACCTGAAGAGGAAGAAGAACATGAGGAGGAACCTATTCCATGTATCCCTCCCATCAGGCATTATCATATTGTGAGTGGAACTTACCGGAGTGGAACATACTTCTAATTTTAACCCTATAATTTACTTATGTTGCATTTTGGTCCCTAAGTTCAAGAAAGTGTGCAAAAGGTGCCCTAGTGGCATTTTCGTAAATATGCCTTGGGGGAGTACGCCATGAGTACGCGTGTACGCTGAGCGTACTAGGGCGTGCCCTAGTACGCTGGGCGTACTTGCCAGATTTGGAAACCCAAATTTTTAGGGTTTAGCTCATATTTAAACACCCTTATGGCTTCATTTCCCATCACCTCATCAACCTCCATCCCTCTTGATACGTTTTGCAACCCTAGTTCACCTTGAGAAGCTATTTCAAGCCTAGGAGTGTGTGTTTTGTGCGTAGAAGAAGAAGGAAGGAAGCCAATCTCATTTTGGAAGAGTGAAGCACTTTGTATCTGGGGGTTTTACATCATTTGCAACCTTTCTAAGGTATAAATCTTGCAACTTTACCCCTATATCATATATCCTAGATTTGGATGTCTTTATGAAGCCTTTTGGTCCCAAAATGTTAGATCTTGAGCATGGCATGTTCTTGACCATTAAGTTGTCCTTCAGACCCTAGGAGGGGTCTTAAGTCATAAAAATGAAGTCCAAATGGTTGGTTTTGTCCCATGCATGTTATGGAGCGTCTTAAGGCATTAAGATGTTGGGTTTTAATGGGTTAAGCACTTATTGAGCATGCAAGGTCGTAAAGTTGGAAACTTTATGACTCCTAATGACATTTTGACCTCGGATCTGCATTTGGACGTGTTAAGACGTTGTGTTAAGCTCTTAATGGGATAAAAAGGAAGTTTGGGGGTTACGTCGTGCGTACCTGGGAGTACGCCCAATGTACGCGGTCAACATCCCCGTTTTTGGTCAAGAGGAAGAGTACGCCCAGCGTACCTCTTGAGTACGCCCAATGTACGCTTGTTGAGTTGACTTGGTTGTGTTGACTCAGTTTATTTATGGATTTTGACCAGTTTGATCTTGATTTTGACCAAGTTTGACTTTTTTGGTATTTTGGGATTTTAATGGAAATTGGTCATCTTGTTGGAATAGGTGTCGGTTAGAGAGCTGAGATTCGGAGTCGAGACCTCATCAGCTTTTGTCCAGTTTGTGAGGTGAGTTTTCCTCACTATACTTGCAGGTCGAAGGCACCAAGGTCAGCCCTTTGGATTTGATATCCTGTTATGTATGTTTTCATGTTGTGGTGATCTGTTAGATCGATATCCTGGTATATAGGATGATGCTTTGCTTAGTGATGTGTTGATCTGTCTGACTGTCTGTAGACTGTTATTATATTTTATTTGTTAGATGTGCACATATTTGGTCGGGTGTTTAGGCTTTACTTATTTGTGCGTAAGCCAACAGTCCGGGGGTATACCAACCCGATAGTTGATTAAGCCTGAGGGTATTCCATCCTGAGGATGACAGGAGCCGTTGTAGATTGGCATTCCAATCCGATGGTTGATGCATGTTGTTTCTTATTATGTTTATGTGGTGGTACTTTGGGGGATCTCACTAAGCGTTGGCTTACAGTTGTGGGTTATGTTTCAGGTACTTCAGATGACCGTGGGAGGGCGAAGGTGTCACCGTACACATCCTCTTGTTTATAACTTATGATTTTGGGAGACTCTGATGTTCGAAAAAGTTTAAATTTCTTATGATTTTTATGGGTGTTACAAGTTGGTATCAGAGCCTTGGTTTGATAAATTGGAGGAACACTCGTGTGAATCCAGTCTCAAACTAAGGAAAATTATATATTTTTAAAATGATTTTCAAAATAATCGAGAAGGATGCGATGTGTACGATCAGCCAAAGCCAGTAGTAGACCCCCAATTACCACACTGTTACTTGATATTGTGATGTGTTAGAAAAGCATGCTAGTGATAGACTAGGGATCTTCAGGAATTACATGATATAATTGCCTGGTTATATGATGCCTGATATCCTGGGGTTTTTCTTTAGATGAAATTGACATCATTACTGTAGTTGCTTTGTGTATGCATCATAGTTGTACATAACTAAGATTCTATAGCCTGAGAATGTTTGGTTTGGCCTTATTTCATGTTCTTGTTTGATGAAGGGCTTAGGGTAGGATCAGATATTCGAATGCCTATAGGGTCCAGTGTTATGTATGATTAACATACACGAGTGTTGCAAGGTTGGTGGAAGTTTCATGGATGAGTTGTGTGGGTCAACCGGCTAGTTTCATGATGTTTAGCTTTCCTCTAGGAAGTGAGGATTGAGTGTATGCGTATTCTAGTGTGTATTGTTAGGGTTGTTGTAATGATCCTCTGAAACAAATACGGGTAGGTGTGGAAGGTAGTATGGGCCCGTACTACTAGAAGCATAGGACCCGTACACGTAGAAGGGAAGGCACAAACCCTAGGGATTTGTTGGGAGTTGGTTCCCCTGATATGATATGCATTTTATTGATGGGTTTTGAGCATTCTAACACTTCCTAAGTGTACATGCAACCCTAATAACCTTGGATCTATGTTTGTCTAATTATCATGCAAAGTTGAATTCCAAGGTTATATTCCTATCTAGCATACGTGGGGAACAAATTTTAACTTGCATGAAAGATAGAATAACTTACCTTGTTGTTGCTTATGATCCTTGAAACCTTGTGAGCCTAACACCCCAAGTGTGATGCCTCAAATTCTTCACACAACACCAAATGCTTTTGGAATGACTTTAGAGAGAATACACACTTCTAAAATCGGCCTAGCCCTCTTGTTTCTTATGTGTAGCCGATTTTGGTGGAGAATGGGTTTCTTATATAGTGTTGACACATCTAGGGTTACACCATGTAAACCCTAATGTGTCATGACTCTTCATTTCCATGACCCATGGGTTTGTAACTCCCATGGAGCATCCATGGAGCATCCTATGGGTGGAACCCAACTTGATAATCCATGGAGCCTCTTAGCCCACTATATAAGATATGGAAGATTTACATAATCTACCCATATATTTAATTAGTTATTTTTTGATCACTTAATTAATTCTAAATTAATTCTTGATCAAACTAATTAAATAATATTATTAATATATTAGAACTTATAATATATTAATAAACCATAAGTGTTATTTCTCTCATTTTAGTTTATCCAATTGCATGGTGCCATGCAACCCAAATGGACCATGCTGGGTCGGGTCAAGTACATACCAGAAATAGTTATGGACTTAGACACCTTATCCAACAGTCTCCCACTTGGATAAGTCTAATAACTATAACTGCAATACTTCAGGAACCGATCGGCAATCGTAGCTCTTTCAAGGTCTCTCGGAACTGAGAAGATGATGATACGCCATTTAAGATAAGTGATCATATAATCCTCTGTTCTAGATATCAGCCGGACAAATACATGGAACAATGTCTTACTTATTGTCCAGCAGTTTGTTTCCCGATTTCCGATTTGTTTGACAAAGAACTTAATTGAACACATCAACTTAGTTCTGACCGGGCCCGGTACATAGGTCAAAACAAAATTATCGAGGGGCCCATATATCAGCTTCTAATCCAAGAAGGAACAAATAAACTTTGACTCGTATGTTTGTTCTACCACTCATTGAATTATACACAAAAGCACGTTTTATAACATCGAGTTACCAATGCGTTAACGTACAATCAATGCATAACCAACTCATAAGTAACAAATCATATCTCTAGGTTTGAAGACTTATATGATATTACCGTCTCACGATCACTCGAGATAAATTCCATGAAGTGATTCCAGTGAGCGTGGGTTGAGTCCAATGCTCAGAACTTATGAGCACTCATGAGTGTTGTAGCCATGTCCAACAGCTTAGACCTCTGCAACCAATCATGACAGTCTTGATTCATACCTACTTCCGACATATGACCGACTGTGGAGGTTCGAATAATATGATATACCAAACATAATTATTCTGGAAGTCAAAACATGCAAAAGAAATATAGTAAACGATCGACAAGAGATAGCAACACTTTACTCATAAATAAAACACCTTTTATTCATCATCTAATGTCAATTACACTTTACAAATTTCAAGGTTATCTAACTACTAAATCTAATATCATCCTTCAGCCCTATGCTCCGAGCATGCTGTAGATGCTTAACCCGAGTCAGTCCCTTCGTGAGGGGATCTGCTGGATTCTCATCCGATGATACCCTCTTTGCCACGAGGAGTCCTTCTTCTATTCGATGTCTGATGAAATGGTATTTTCTGTCGATGTGTCTGGATCTCCCGTGATCCCTTGGTTCCTTGGCTAAGGCAACTGCACTTTCACTATCACAGAAAATTTCCATTGGCTCTTTAATAGCTGGTACAACTCCAAGGTCTCCAATGAAGTTCTTCAGCCATATCGCCTCCTTTGCTGCCTCGCTAGCTGCTCTATACTCTGATTCGCAAGTTGAATCAGCCACTGTCTCTTGCTTGGAACTCTTCCAAGAAATTGCTCCTCCATTTAAGGTAAAGACCCAGCCTGACTGAGAGCGGAAATTATCCCTATCAGTCTGAAAGCTAGCATCACTATACCCTACAACTCTCAAGTCTTCACTCCCACCGAGGGTAAGGACCCAATCCTTAGTCCTCCGTTGGTACTTGAGGATATTCTTTACCGCAGTCCAGTGTGCCTTGCCAGGGTTCCCCTGATACCTGCTAACCATGCTCAAAGCAAAGGCTACATCAGGTCGAGTACACATCATAGCATACATGATCGATCCTACAGCCGAAGCATAAGGTTTTCGACTCATTTCTGCTATCTCAGCCTCAGTACTAGGGCTTTGTGTCTTACTCAATCTGGCATTACTCTGGATGGGTAACTCTCCTTTCTTGGAGTCCTGCATGCCGAATCTCTTCAACACCTTATCCAAGTAAGTACTCTGACTAAGTCCAATTAGTCTTTTACTCCGGTCTCTCAAGATCCTTATCCCTAGAATATAGGCAGCTTCTCCTAGGTCCTTCATAGAGAAACACTTCCCAAGCCAGGACTTAACTTCCTGCAGAGTTGGGATGTCATTTCCTATGAGTAGTATGTCATCCACATACAATACCAAAAAGCTAACTATACTCCCACTAGCCTTGACATATACACAAGATTCATCTTCACTCCTAGAAAAGCCAAATTCCTTGACTTTCTCATCAAAGCAAAGATTCCATCTGCGAGGTGCTTGCTTTAACCCATAAATGGATTTCTCAAGCTTACACACTCTATTAGGGTACTCTGTGTTGACAAAACCCTCTGGCTGACTCATGTAAACATCCTCAGCCAACTTTCCATTAAGGAAAGCGGTTTTGACATCCATTTTCCATATTTCATAGTCATGAAATGCGGCTATGGCTAACAGAACCCTAATAGACTTAATCTTGGCCACTGGAGAAAAGGTCTCATCATAATCAACTCCCGGAGTTTGTGAGAAACCCTTTGCAACTAGTCGTGCCTTATAAGTGTGTACATTACCATCCATGTCGGTTTTCTTCTTGAAGATCCATTTGCACCCTACAGTCTTACGACCTGGTACATTCTCAACCAAGTTCCAAACTTGATTGTCATACATGGACTGTATCTCGCTGTCCATTGCCTCTTTCCACTTGGCTGACTCAGGGCCTGCCATGGCTTCCGCGTAACTGTTAGGTTCATCCAGACCTATCAGTGTCTCATCACTGATAAGTGTATCACCTTCCGCAGTAATATGGAATCCATAGTAATGCTCAGGTGCATTCCTAACCCTTGTGGAACGCCTCAGAGGTACAGACTTGTCAATTGGCTCAACAGAAGTTTCCTCCTCAAGTTGAGTGCTAGGGTTTGAAGATCCTTCACCACTTGACTGTTGAATTTCTTCAAGGTCAACTTGCCTCCCACTGTCTCCTTGGCTTATGAACTCTCTCTCTCGAAAGAAATCCCTCCTAGCTACAAAGACCACATTCTCACTAGGTCTGTAGAAGAGGTAACCAAAGGATTTCTGTGGGTAGCCGATGAAAATACACCTCTCACTTCGAGGTTCGAGCTTATCATGAGTCTCGCGTCTCACGAAAGCCTCGCAACCCCAAATCTTAATGTGGTCTAGTTTGGGTACTTTACCAGTCCACATCTCATGAGGAGTTTTGGCAACTTTCTTTGTGGGAACTAGATTAAGGATATGGGCGGCAGTCTCTAAGGCATACCCCCAAAATGAGATTGGTAGCGAAGCTCGACTCATCATGGAACGAACCATATCCAACAAGGTTCGATTACGCCTCTCAGCTACACCATTCAATTGCGGTGTCCTGGGAGGTGTCAATTGTGAGACAATCCCACATTCCCTAAGATAGTCGAGGAACTCTAAACTAAGATACTCACCACCTCGATCGGATCGAAGCATCTTAATGTTCCTGCCTAATTGATTCTCGACTTCCTGTTTAAACTCTTTAAACCTCTCAAAAGTCTCTGACTTATGCTTGATTAAGTAGACATATCCATATCTACTGTAATCATCAGTAAAAGTCAAATAATAACGATGAGCATCCCTTGTGGCATGTTTGAAGGGCCCACACACATCCGTGTGTATAAGATCCAACAAACCTTCACCCCTCTCACAAGAACCTGTGAAGGGTGACTTTGTCATTTTTCCAAGTAAACATGATTCGCAACTATCATCTGACTTTAGGTCAAATGACTCCAATACTCCATCCTTTTGGAGTTGGCCTATGCGTTTCTTGCTTATATCTCCAAGACGACAATGCCATAATGATGCTTTATCCAAGTTATTATCATTAACAGAATCAATACACAATACATTATTTCCTAAGTTATCAACCACAGATACAGTTTCATACACACCATCACAAAGTAATGCTTTAAAATAAAGAACGTTATTAAAGAAAGCATTAATCGAACCAACTTCATTATCAAATGAAAAGGTGAAACCTAGTTTATACAATGCATGAAAGGAAATAATATTTCTTGCCATTTCTGGCGAATAACAACATTTATTCAAATCTAAACTAAACCCACTACTTAGCGATAAAGTATAAACTCCAATCTTGGTGACAGGTAAAGCTTTCCTATTCCCCATGATTAAGTTTATTCTTCCATGCTCCACATTCTCACTTCTTCTTAGTCCCTGCAAATCAGAACAGATATGAATACCACAACCGGTATCAAGGACCCAAGAGTTAGAATGGGGTGAGTTATTAGATAAGATAGTGTAAATACCTGCATGGTTGGGTTTAACTTTCCCATCCTTCACATCTTGCTGGTACTTTAGGCAGTTCCGCTTCCAATGTGACTTTTCATGGCAATAGAAGCATTCAGCCTCTTTAGGGTCAGAAGAAGGAGTGACAAAACCTTTCTTGGTTCCACTTGAAGAAGAGCCATCAAGGGTCCTTGCCTTGGTACCCTTCGAAGAGCTCTTCCTCTTCTTTCCTCTACCTTTCCCGATTGCCAAAACCGGGGCGGAGTTTGGAGTAGGAGTGTTAACAACCAAGTTACCCTTAAGACCTGGTTCTGTGGTCTTGAGGAGTCCCTGAAGTTTGCTGAGTGTGACCTCTTCCTTATTCATGTGATATGTCATGCAGAATTGATCATAGCACGATGGTAAGGAGTGCAAAATGATATCTATTGCAAGCTCCTCAGGGAAGTTCACATTAAGCTTCAGCAACCGATCCACATACCTTTGCATTTTCTGCATGTGGCTCGTGACGGATTCCCCGTCCTTCATCATGGTTGTTATGATAGAGCATATGATTTCATACCTCTCTTGTTGTGCACTTTGATGGTATCTTTCCATCAGATCTTGGTGCATTTCAAAAGGGTAGAAGTCCTCATAGGACTTTTGGAGTTCCGCTGTCATGGTGGCCAACATGATGCATGCCACTTTTGTAGCATCCCTTTCATGTGCCCGGAAGTCAGCGATCTCCTGGGGAGTTGCAGTGGTCTCATCAATCTCCTTAAGCTCCTTGTCAAGGACATATTCTTTGTCCTCGTAGCGGGTAATCATCCTGATGTTTCTGATCCATTCATTGAAGTTGGATCCATCAAAAGTGACTTTCCCACACAAGTTCATAAGGGTAAAGGAGCCATTAGGATTAGAGCCAGAAGCAGCATTGTTTGAAGACATCTGAAAGAAGAGAACAAGATTAGTTTAGATATTAAGAGAGTCCTTAATAAAACACCCAAATGTAATATTAAGGCTAGGATCCAATCACAATATATTATTGATGGGATCTGAGCATTCTAACACTCCTAAGTGTACATGCAACCCTAAATACCTTGGATCTATGTTTTCTCTATTATACATGCAATTATGAACTTTCCAAGGTATTACCCTATCTAGCATACAATACTTGATACTTGGGTAATCAAATGGATAGAATACATACCTTTGTTTGATGTAGAATGTCTTCATGAAGCTTGAGTGCCTAGTGCCCCAAGTGTGACACCTCAAATGGTTCACACAACACCAAATACACTTGAATAACTTGAGAGAAACTTGAACACTCCTTGAAATCGTCTAGCCCTCACACTCACATATTAGTGCACGATTTCTTGAGCCATGGGATTCTTTTATATGGTGGCTATTATGGTTACACCTTGTAACTCATAACTTTACCCATTCCTTATGATCCATGGATTTTAACCTCCATGGAGTATCCATGGGTCACCCCATGGACTTAGTCCAACATAAGGAATCTTGGATCACAAGCCCACATATATAAGAATGAATGATTTACACAATCAAACCATATATTTAATTAGTCTCCTTTTGATCACTTAATTAATTCCAAATTAATTCTTGATCAATACTAATTAAATAACCTTATTAATATATTAGAACTTATAATATATTAACCAACCTTAAGTGTTGTTTCTCTCATTATAGTCTATCCAAATGCATGATGCCATGCAACCCAAATGGACCATGCCGGGTCGGGTCAAGTCTTACCAATTATAGTTATGGACTTAGACATTAATCCAACAATTATAACTTAGAAGAGGTATGCCGTAATCCAAGCTATAACATATTTGAAAGGTAGGTGAATGACGATTCACCAATTTCCACCATGAAAAACGAAATATAAATATTAGGTTTTTAATTGGTTCTTAGAAATTCCTAGATTCTTTTGAGATTCAATGAACTTTTCAAAGGCATGTTTCAATCTCGAGTGTGCCCTCCAAGTTTTGTGACTGCGATACCGAGGATCACAAAACGAGGTGTGAAGTAACCATGCATATCACTTGGTACCCTCAAGGTTTATCACTCAATCGATGTGCCGGTAAACCACACACGCTCCACCGATGCTATGGTAAACCTTAAGTCACCCTTTACCTATCTTGTTAAGTCCAAGTTAGTGTGCCGGTTAACCACACACGCTCCACCAACGACTTAAACAAAGTGTAAAGTGTAATTTCATGGATTAGCACCTTATTCACATTTTCCTAAAGTAACTAAGATTGGGAATTTAAGAAAAGCATTTAGTTACTTTATAATATTCATCATACTTTTAATGAGAATTTATAAGTCCTTGTCTTACCCGTTCGGCTAACGACCCTCCACCGATCAAGGAAGCGGTGGGTGAGAGTGGACACCCATTAAGTTGTCATTTTATAGGCAACAACCTTATACCCCCCTTATAGACCGGCTTCGTGAATGAGGCGTACTAGCGGTAATACGACTTGACGTTATACATATATATATTAGTAACTTATAATATTATAAAGTATAAGGGTTGGATTTTAACTTTTAAAATTCTAAGGGTTGGAACTAAAGTTTTAATCAAGACTTTACATGTTCCAAAACTTGAGGGCAAGTTTTGTAAACTTCCAAAACTTTTCATTTCTCATAACTTATGAATTAATTGAGTAATAAAAATGAAGACTCTTCATTTTTATAAATCTTGTGTTCTTTTAATGGCTTTAATAAAAGTGAGACTTTTGGTTTTCCATAACTTGAGGACAAGTTATGGACTCCATTAAAACACATTATGATCATGAATTAAACTACCATGAAGGTTACAAACAATTCCTATGATCATCTAATCTTCATAAGTTCAGGAACATGAATATGAACACTTTCAAGAATCAAAAATTACACTTAAAAAAAAACTTGTAATTTTAATAATTGCCATTGTAAATGGATTAGCATAAACATTACACCATCTAAAACAAGCTTTAAAACATCAAAACAGTTTAGGGTAATGTTTCTAGTCCATTTCCAGCAACAAATGTGCAAACTTTCATACGAGCAGAAAACAGAAAAAAACGATTTTCTTCAAGCTGTTTGCACACAAAAAAAAACAACAAACGAACCTAGTCTCTGATACCACTGATGGGTTTTGAGCATTCTAACACTTCCTAAGTGTACATGCAACCCTAATAACCTTGGATCTATGTTTGTCTAATTATCATGCAAAGTTGAATTCCAAGGTTATATTCCTATCTAGCATACACGGGGAACAAATTTTAACTTGCATGAAAGATAGAATAACTTACCTTGTTGTTGCTTATGATCCCTGAAACCTTGTGAGCCTAGCACCCCAAGTGTGATGCCTCAAATGCTTCACACAACACCAAATGCTTTTGGAATGACTTTAGAGAGAATACACACTTCTAAAATCGGCCTAGCCCTCTTGTTTCTTATGTGTAGCCGATTTTGGTGGAGAATGGGTTTCTTATATAGTGTTGACACATCTAGGGTTACACCATGTAAACCCTAATGTGTCATGACTCTTCATTTCCATCACCCATGGGTTTGTAACTCCCATGGAGCATCCATGGAGCATCCTATGGGTGGAACCCAACTTGATAATCCATGGAGCCTCTTCGCCCACTATATAAGATATGGAAGATTTACATAATCTACCAATATATTTAATTAGTTATCTTTTGATCAGTTAATTAATTCTAAATTAATTCTTGATCAAACTAATTAAATAATATTATTAATATATTAGAACTTATAATATATTAATAAACCATAAGTGTTATTTCTCTCATTTTAGTTTATCCAATTGCATGGTGCCATGCAACCCAAATGGACCATGCCGGGTCGGGTCAAGTACATACCAGAAATAGTTATGGACTTAGACACCTTATCCAACATTTATCTGATATCTCCCTGGTTTACTTTAATTATGGTGATGAAGAGACGATTTGAGGAAGGATTTGGATCAGGATCGAGAGCTGGTGGATAATAGAGGGCAGCTTTGACTGAGGAGAGTGTGAGGGAGATCATGCAAGAGGAGGTTGTTTCCCTCTTTCGAACACAGTTACCAGAGATGTTTGGGTCTATTAAGAGAGTCATGGTGGAGTACTTTGATGGGCGTTATGCTGCATTGTCTGAGGTGGCTCCAGCTGCAACCACTGCAGTCGTTGCGACTTCTAGGATTGGTGCTGGGAGAGCCTTTCAGTATCGGGACTTCAACAATACGAAGCCCCCAACATTTGATGGAGTTCAGGATCCGATCATAACCATGAGGTGGCTGTCTAACATCAAGGTATGCTTCTTCACTTGCTCATGCCCAATTGACCAGAGGGTCAGGTGCGCTTTGAACCTCTATAGGCTCGGAGCGAAGGATTGGTGGAGGCTTCTTACCAGCTCGTATTCTCCTGAGCAGAGGACTGTAGTTACTTGGGAGCAGTTCTCGGAGATGTGTTGTTCTAGATATGTTCCGCTGGTGAAGCATGAGAGGTTGGCCCATGAGTACTTGCATTTGAGGCAGGGGGTTGAGTCGGTGACGGAGATCACCAAGATGTTCACGGATAGCGCCATGTTTTGTCCTAAGTTTGCTGTTTTGAGAAAGCTCAGATGACCCGTTACTTGAGCATGCTTAAGACGGACATCCGACAGTTTGTATCCACTCAGCGTTATGGTTCATTATTGAAGTTGCAGGAGGCAGCCAGGCGGTGTGAGATTGAGATGGAGCTCCAGACGAAGGAGAAGAGACCAGCCACGTCGTAGTCACAGCCTGTACATAACCAGTTCAGGGCCGCTGATACTAGATCTGGGAGTCAGAGGGGCCTCACTTGTGGGAAGTGCGGCAAGGTTCATGATGGAGCTTGTCGATCTTCTTCAAGATGCCACAAATATGGAAAGCAGGGCCACATTACGAGGGACTTACGACAACAAACTCCAACATCCGACATCAAACTTTGTTATCATTGTGATCAGGTGGGCCATAAAAAGGCCCAGTTCCCCTTGCTTACTCCCAGGCCAGCGCATGCTCCAACATTGGCTACTCTGAGGATCATGGATGGGATTAAGGCAGGGCGGAGCCCCTGAGGGCTCGGGGTCACGCTTTTCAGCTCATGGCAGAGGAGGCCAGGTCGGAACCAGACGTCGTGACCGATATGTTTCTATTCATTATTATGTTGATTATGTTTTATGTTATGCTCATGTTTATGCTCCTAATAGGTACATTCTTATTGAACTCTTTGCCTGCCGTTGTCTTATTTGAATCGGGAGCAATTCAGTCTTTTGTGTCTCGATCATTAAGTAGGGAGTTTTATTTGCCTATTAGGGAGTTAGAGTGTCCGTTGCGGGTTTCTATCACCAACGAACACGTGGTTTGTGTATCTGCAGTGTATCAGGATTGTATTTTGGAGATCTTCAGAGTTCCTTATCCAATTGATCTGATCCCTATCCCCATGGGGGATGTGTGCGTAATAGTGGGTATGGAATGGTTGAGCATGTTTCTGGCATGATTGATTGTGAGGGCCAGTGAGTGGTAGTTCAAACCCCAAGTAAGGGAGAAGTGGTTATCTATGGAGAGGGCACCGGGTTTGGTTCAGGGTTTTGTTCGGAAGCTAGGGCTCGACAGTATATTCAGCACTGGTGTGCCCGTTATTTGGCTTATGTGGTTAACACTCGGGTTAAGGAGCAGACTTCAGTTTCAGAGGTACCAGTTGTCAGGGAGTTTGTTACTGTTTTCCCGGAGGAGTTACCCATTGTGCCTCCTGGGAGGCAGGTTGAGTTCAGGATTGATATCGTGCCAGGTGCGACCCCGATTGCCAAGGTTCCGTACCGCTTGGCACCGCCTGAGATGCAGGAGTTGTCATCTCAGCTTCAGGAGCTGTTAGGCAAGTAGTTCATCAGACCGAACAATTCTCCGTGGGAAGTGTCGATACTGTTCGTCAAGAATAAGGTTGGTTCGCACCGGATGTGAATTGATTATCGAGAGTTGAACAACTTAACGGTGAAGAACCGTTATCCCCTTCTGTGGATTGATGACCTCTTTTGATCAGTTGCAGGGTGCATCTTGGTTCTCCAAGATAGATCTGAGGTCTGGGTATCATCAGGTGAGAGTGAGAGAGGAGGATGTAGAGAAGACCGCGTTCCGGACTCGTTATGGGCATTACGAGTTCGTGGTGATGCTATTTGGGCTCACCAATACACCTGCTGTGTTTATGGATTTGATGAATCAAGTATGAAGGCTGATGCTCGACCGATCTGTCATTGTGTTTATTGATGATATCTTGGTGTATTCCAAGACCAGAGAGAAACATGAGGAGCACCTTCGAGAGCTTCTGGGGGTTTTGAGGCAAGAACGACTTTATGCCAAATTCTCAAAGTGTTAGTTTTGGTTACGAGAGGTCCACGAGGAACTGGGCACGAGGTTGCATTTCAGCACTGCATATCATCCGCAGACCGACGACCAGAGTGAGTGGACAATACAGACCCTTGAGGATATGTTGCGGGCATGTGTTATTAATTTTGCTGGGAGTTGGGATTCCTACCTACCTCTTGTGGAGTTCTCTTACAACAATAGTTATCACTCCAAAATTGGTGCCCCGCCTTTTGAGCTCTTGTATGGTCGGAGATGTTGTACCCCAGTTTGTTAGGAAGAGGTTGGTCACAGGGTTATGGGAAGGACCAAAGTAGTCCTTCAGACCACAGAGCTTCTTCAGCAGATCTAGCAGACATTGTAGACCGCTCAAAGTCGGCAAATGAGCTATGCTGACCGAAGCCGATCAGAGTTAGAGTTTCAGGTAGGCGATATGGTACTCCTGAAGGTCTCACCGTGGAAGGGTGTCATACGCTTCAGGATGAGGGGGAAATTGGGTCCCTGGTATATTGGACCTTTTCGGGTGATTGCCAAGGTTGGCAAGGTAGCTTACAGGTTGGATCTACCCGAGGAGCTCAGTCAGATTCACAACACTTTCCATGTTTCGCAATTGCGAAAGTGCATATTGGATGATGACAAAGTGGTTTCCTTGGATGATATTCAGGTCGATGAGCACCTGAACTATGTTGAGAGTCC
The DNA here is from genome assembly GCF_052849685.1 of Lactuca virosa. NCBI lineage: Eukaryota > Viridiplantae > Streptophyta > Magnoliopsida > Asterales > Asteraceae > Lactuca > Lactuca virosa. Next base: position 250,653,563 of record NC_136434.1, read on the forward strand.
GGTATCTATTCTATAAAGGAAGATGAAGGTCCTGCGCAACAAGGATATACCTTTGGTAAAGGTACAGTGGCAACATCGGAGAGGCTTCGAGTGTACCTGGGAGCTGGAGGCGAAGATGTGGGAGCATTATCCTGAGTTATTCGCCGAGGCAGACTTCGAGGATGAAGACTAGATCAAGTGGGGGAGAATTGTAACATCTCGATGCTAAGTTACTTCTAATTTTAACCCTATAATGTAATGATGTTGCATTGTGGTCCCTAAGTTCAAGAAAGTGTGCAAAAGGAGCCCTAGTGGCATTTTGGTAAATATGCCTTGGGGAGTACGCCATGCATACCCGTGTACGCTAAGCGTACTAGGTTGCGCCCTAGTACGCTGGGCGTACTTGCCAGTTTTGGAAACCCTAATTTTTAGGTTTAGCTCATATTTAAACACCCTTATGGCTTCATTTCCCCTCACCTCATCAGCCTCCATCCCACTTGATATGTTTTGCAACCCTAGTTCACCTTGAGAAGCTATTTCAAGCCTACGAGTGTGTGCTTTGTGCTTAGAAGAAGAAGGAAGGAATCCAAGCTCATTTTGGAAGAGTGAAGCACTATGGATCTGGGGTTTTTACATCATTTGCAACCTTTCTAAGGTATAAAGCTTGCAACTTTACCCCTCTATCATATAAATCTAGATTTTGATGTCTTTATGAAGCTTTTGGTCTCAAAATGTTAGATCTTGAGCATGGCATGTTCTTGACCATTAAGTTGTCCTTTCAGACCCTAGGAGGGGTCTTAAGTCATAAAAATGAAGTCCAAATGGTTGATTTTGTCCCATGCATGTTATGGAGGGTCTTAAGACGTTAAGATGTTGGGTTTTTATGGGTTAATCACTTATGAGCATGCAAGGTCATAAATTTTCATGACATTTTGACCTTGGATCTGCATTTGGACATGTTAAGACGTTGTATTAAGCTCATAATGGGATAAAAAGGAAGTCTAGGGGTTACGTCGTGCGTACCTGGGAGTACGCCCAACGTACACGGTCAACAGTCCCGTTTTTGGTCAAGAGGAGGAGTACGCCCATCGTACCTCCAGAGTACGTCCAACGTACGCTTGCTAAGTTGACTCGGCTGGGTTGACTCGGTTGGGTTGACTCAGTTGATTTATGGATTTTGACAAATTTTATTTTGAATTTGACCAAGTTTGACCTTAAGGGTATTTTGGGATTTTAATGGAAATTGGTCATTTGGTTGGAATAGGTGTCGGTTAGAGAGCTGAGATTCGGAGTCGAGACCTCACCAGCTTTTGTCCAGTTTGTGAGGTGAGTTTTCCTCACTGTACTTACGGGTCGAAGGCACCAAGGGTATCCTTTTGGATTTGATATCCTTTTATGTATGTTATCATGATGTGGTGATCTGTTAGATCAGTATCCTGGTATATAAGATGATGTGATGCTTAGTGAGCTATAGATCTGCCTGACTGTCTGTAGATTGTTATTATATGTTATATGTTATATGTGCACATATTTGGTCGGTGGTTGAGGCTTTACTGCTTTGTGCGTAAGCCAACAGGCTGGGGGCATACCAACCCGATAGTTAATTGGTCCCAAGGGTATTCCATCCCGAGGATGACATGAGTTGTTGTAGATTGGCATTCCAACCCGATGGTTGATGGGCATGGGGTATTCCAACCAAATGGTTGACTGGACAAATAGTATATTGGCATTCCAACCTGATGGTTGATTGGGCCTGGGGTATTCCAAAGCGCTGGTTGATTGGACCCGACATGCTGTTATTGTATATGTTATCTGTTTATGTGTTGGTACTTTGGGGGATCTAGCTAAGCGTTGTCTTACAATTGTGGGTTATGTTTCAGGTACTTCGGATGACCACGAAGGCGTGGCTGTACACATCCTCTTGTTTATGACTTATGATTTTGGGAGACTCTGATGTTCGAAAATGTTTTGAAAACTATGTTTGTAAACAATTTGTGAATTTAGGTTGGTTTTAAAAAGTTTAAATTTTTTGTGATTTATATGGGTGTTAAACGGAGGATACAAACTTCTCCGATGAATATCCTTGTTCCAAGGAACTCTCCACCACCAAGATTCCCAACACAACGTTCATTACTACGGGTCTACGACCATGGATATGTCAACTCAGAAATTAGGGTTTTGAAGAGGATAAGGAAACTATACAGTATTTTGTAGGGGGGTTATCTCAGGAGTTACGACGTTACTTTACATCACTGATTCAGAACGCGGTACCGATATTGGTTGCAGGAGTTGTAGACTTGGGAAACCAAGTTCATGTCTCTAGGGATGAGATTGGAGGTGTGGTGGAGAACATGGTACATATGACAAAGAGAACAAATTATCTGGAATGTTAATGTTTGGTAAATGAGGCAGCGATCAGAGTTGCTTATCGTCGTCTTGGCTCTGTTCGCCAGGACCAAGTGATTCGGGGAGTTTAGATAACAGAGATGCAAAAGTAGAGACAGGAAGCAAACCTAAGGGTCGAGGCAGCCAAAGTTATGACACATTCAACAGAGTTGAGAACTCTTGATCCGCAGTCTCAAATTGATAACATTGTTGATCTACTAGGCATTGTTGTCTGTCGATGGTAAATTAGTGAGGATTAGGGTTGCCTGTGGGTGACGGGTTAGGGATTTTTGGAAAAGTAGGCAAGTGTATAGATCCTTGTCGACTTCTTTTAGGCATAGTTAATTGTAAATTTTTAATTATTAACTTTTCCATCCTTGAACTCCCCACATATTTTTGGGGAAGTCTTTTGGTTAGGACAATATGAAATGTAATTTGAAACGAATAAGATACATATGAAAATATGTTTTGAAAAATAATTTCTATTTGAAATTTACACACTTGTAAATTGTTTTATCTTAGGATTTTATTGAGTATTGTACATTACTCAGGGCATTATATTTGGATTTTATTGAGTAGGGCATTATACTTGGATTTTATTGAGTAGGGCATATTACTAAGGGCAATTATACTAGGATTTAGGAAACAATAAATAAAAAACAACTCTAAGTATTTGAAAATATTAGAGAAATTTATCCCATTATAAAAATAAGGAATTTTCTTTTGAAAAACTTCAGAGAAGTTCACAACAACTGTTATAACAGCTTAGTCATTGGTACTTATGTATAATGAATCATTAAAATGATTCATAGTTTTTATACTCTCTATTGTTGATTATAATAGGATTGATTCATGCTTCCAAGTACAATAAGTAAACGACTCCCCACTAGTCCAACTCCCACCGACACACTAATAGTAACACCAAGGACCAGACCACGAACCAGAGGTAGACCTGCCAGAGAACCAACCCCACCAGTAGAATCAGAATCAACATTTACTTTAAGTTCATTAGTAGTTTAGCAGCTAATCGGACAACAAGTCACTAAAGATCTGGAAAACCATGGAATAATAAGGAGTACAACACTATGTGATGGTGGTGGTAATGGTGGAAATAGAGGTGGAGGTGGTAGCAGTTCACATAGTGATAATAAAGGAAACCCAAGGTCTTGTACTTACAAAGACTTTATGAACAACACACCTCGCTTCTTCTATGGAAATGAAGGGGTAGTGAGAGTGACCCGTTGGATAGAAAGAATGATATATGTATTCCATATCAGCTCTTATGCCAGGACTGTAAGGTGCAATTCGCCACTTGCACGTTCATGGATGCGGAACTTGTAACATCCCAAAAATCAAGATAAAATTTTCATTTCTCAAAACCAACCAAAAACAATAAATATTTACAAAACATAGTTTCCAAAGTGTCAAAATCACAAATAACAGTATCCCAAAATCAAATCTTAAAAGCTGAAGGATGTGCACGATCAAGCCTTCGCCTTGACCCGATCAACTGAAGTACATGAAACATAAAACTTAAATTGTAAGCCAAAGCTTACTGAGTTCCCCAAAATACCACACACAACGAAACAAATATACAAAATGCATGATGGGTCTACAGTCTCCCGACTGGATTACCCTGGCCCACAACCTCCTATTTGGATTGCCACTCTGGAACACAATCTCCCGTTTGGATTTCCCCTGGCCCACATTCTCCTGATTGGATTGCCACCGGGTTTGTTGGTCGACAGCACAAAGCAGTGCGACCTCAACCCAAACCACACTATGGCGACATATGCAAAAGATAAATATATAAAAGTAAATAGACAAACATGCATATCTCATCAGATCACTACTACATAACAACATCCTAAACCAGGATACATAAACTACTAGGCCGACATTGGTGCCTTCGACGCACAAGCATAGTGAGAAAGACTCACCTCACAGTATGAAAAGATAGTAGAAAAGAACGTTGCTCTAAATGCCATATCTACAGGTCACCTATACAACAAACAGTGACCTAGACCCAAACTACAACTCAAAACACCCAAAATGCCCCTAGGTCAAACTTGGTCAAACCCCAGGTCAAAGGTCAAAGTCAGAAAGTCAAAAAGTCAAGGATAGTCAATGTAGGCTGAGTATGCCCGTCATACTCGACTACTACATTGAGCCTAGTCGAGACTCTCAGACAGCGGTTGTGCGATGCACTGATTTTGACTCTGTCCGAGGGAGTAGATGACTTTGTGGTGTACTGTGATGCGTCGATTGCGGGCATCGGTGCAGTTCTGATGCAGAGGGGTCATGTGATAGCTTACACATCGAGGTAGCTGACGCCTCACGAGGCTAACTATCTGATGCATGATTTAGAGTTGGGGGTTGTGGTATTCGCCCTCAAGATTTGGCGGAATTACCTCTACGGGGTCCGTTGTACCATCTACATGGATCACAAGAGTTTGAGGTACCTCATGGATCAGCCGAATCTGAACATGAGGCAGCGTCGGTGGTTAGATGTGGTAAAGGATTATGATTGTGAGATCCTCTACCACCCGGGCAAGACCAATATGGTGGCCGACGCCCTGAGCCGCAAGGTGGTAGTGGCTCCGATTGGAGACATATGTTTGAGGATGACTGTGATCACTCCACTTTTGGAGCATATTAGGGAGGCACAGGTTGAGGGCCTGAAGGAAGAGCGCCAGAAGAGTGAGAGGATTGTAGGTCGGGTGGCCTCGTTTGATTATGGTAGACGAGGGTTGCTGACCCTGCCTTGGAGGGTCTGGGTTCCGCACTGGGGCGGAGTACGGCAGGTTCTGATGGATGAGGCCCATAAGTGAAGGTTCTCCATCCATCCTGGGGTGACGAAGATGTATCGAGATCTTCGCCCTGATTATTGGTGGCCCTGCATGAAGCAGGACATAGCATGGTATGTGGAGAGGTGCTTGACCTGCAGGAAGGTCAAGAATGAGCACCAGAGACCACACGAAAAGATGCAACCGCAAGACATTCCCGTATGGAAATGGGAGGATATCACCATGGATTTCATTACCAAGCTTCCCAGGACCGCACGTGGAGTAGATTCGATATGGGTCATCGTGGATCAGTTGACCAAGAGCACTCCATTTATCCCAATCCAGGAGAGCATATCGGCCGAGAAGTTGGCTGAGATTTATGTGCGTGAGATAATGGCATGACATGGGGTGCCTGTCTCGGTGGTGTCAGACCGAGATGTCTGTTTCACTTCTAGATTTTGGAGGCGGTTTCACGAGGAGATGGGTACTCGTCTCCACTTCAGCACCGCTTTCCACCCTCAGACAGACGAACAGAGTGAGAGGACGATACAAAATCTCGAGGACATGCTACGCGCATGTGTTTTGGATTTTGGTGGCAGTTGGGATACGTATCTTCCGTTAGCGGAATTTTCGTATAACAACAGTTACCACGCTAGCATAGACTGACCTCCCTTTGAGATGCTCTGTGGGAGGAAGTGTAGGACCCCAATCTGTTGGGGTGAGGTCGGTCAGAGTGTCATGGGGAGTACTGAAGTAGTACTCAAGACTACAGAGCAGATCCAGCAGGTCCGGAGCAGGCTTCAGAATGCTCATAGTCGGCAGAAGAGGTACGCCGACAAGAGGCGTTCAGATTTAGAGTTCCAGGTGGGCGATATGGTCCTCCTGAAGGTGTCACACGGGAAGGGTGTCATTCGGTTCCAGAAACGGGGCAAGTTGGGCCCCAGGTACATCTGTCCGTTTAGGGTTTTGGCCCGGGTGGGTCGGGTTGCTTACCGGTTAGACCTTCCAGCAGAGCTCATCTAGATCCACAGCACTATCCACGTTTATCAGTTGCGGAAGTTCTTAGTGGATGATTCAATAGTGGTCCCCTTTGAGGATATTCAGGTTGATGACAGCCTGAACTACATTGAGCGACCTGTAGCTATCCTTGACAAGAAGTCGAAGAATTTGAGGAACAAGAGAGTGGAGTTGGTAAAGGTGCAATGGCAGCACCGCAAAGGTTCAGAGTGGACTTGGGAGCCCGAGGAGGAGATGAGGGAGCACTACCCAGAGTTGTTTTCAGATGCAGAAAACTTCGAGGATGAAGTCTAAGACAAGTGGGGGAGAATTGTAACGCCTGGTTCCTGGTATGCATTTAACTTTATTATTTATTCATTTTGGAAGGGCTACTCGACGAGTTGGTGGCCTTAACTCGTCGAGTAGAAGGAAGAATATACGTGAGTTTTAGATGAGCTACTCGACGAGTCGAAGTCCTGACTCGACGAGTAGGACAGGCTGGATGAAATCCAAATCTTTAGGGCTTGCACCCTATTTAAGCATCATATCTGGCCTCCATCCCATCATCCATCACCTCCAAACCCTAATCTCGAAACCCTAATCAACCTTGAGTGATCTTGAGCTATTTCTTTGCCATTGTTGTGATTTAAAGCTAGAAGAAGGAAGCAAAGGCTTGGAGTTGTAGAAGGAAGGTTGAAGATCCAGAGCTAAGGACTCATTTCTGTCTTGATAGAGGTATAAAGCTTATACCTTGGCTGTTATTCACTTAGATCTCCTTCTTAGCTTGTATGTTGTCATTTTGGGCCATTTCCAAGGTCATTCCGATATTTGAACTCTTGGGGATAAAAGGACTTCAGATCTGGGCACTCTTGAGCTTTAGAAGCTCAATGTTGCCACCTTTATTCAACCATGGCCCTATTCTATGACTTAGACCTTCATTTAGGCTTGTATTGGGTGTTTTAGCTTCATAACACCATGCATGAACGTAAAGTTAGCAACTTTACGTTTAATGCTAGTCTAAGGGGTCCAGATCTATGAGTTAGAAGCATTGGAATGGATTAGAATCGACTGAACGGATATGTCACATGGAGGACTCGAAAAGAGTTTTTCTTGGACTCGGTGAGTCGGGTCGTGAACCTTAACCTCTTTTCTGGTTGAGAGTGAAACCATTGAGTTTAGGAGATGACTCAGTGAGTTGAACAAGATTAGGACCCGGAAGCTGAAAACTCGATGAGTTAAAGTCGATATGTCCCGATGTTATGACAGGAAGAATTCGACGAGTCGGGTAAGGGACCCGACGAGTTGACTTCGTTGACCACGGATCTGAGTAGTACGTGAACTCACCGAGTTGGGAGATGACTCGACGAGTTGGGGTTGACTGGGAGTTTACCTTAAATTTGACTTTGACCAGGATGTTGACTTTGACTAGGGGTAAATGGTCATTTTACCCTGAGAAGGATTATCAGATTTTGACTAAGTATTATTGTGATATTGATAGCCGGGGAGTCGTTGGAGCAGCTAAGGCCACAATGCTGACCCGTTTAGATGTTAGTAGTTCCGGGCTATGGCCCGATGCCGGGCATGGCCCGATGTAGGTTATATGATTTCTGGATTATGATCCGATGTCGGGGTGGTCCCGAGGAATGTTTATGTATGCTTGATGTCTTTGTGATTCTTGCATGTTATGTGTTATGTGTTCCGAGCTTCGGTCTGATGTCGGGGCAAGCCCGATGTATGTTAGTCTATATGTTATGTGTTACTTGTTCCGGAGTTCGGTCTGATGCCGGGGCAAGCCCGATGAATGTTTATATGCTCATGTTATATGCTTATGTTAGTTGTTATGCTATGTTGTATGTATGCCGGGGCAAGCCCGATGCCGGACGGGGTCCGATGCCCGATGCGGTCAGATACCAGGCAAGGCCCGATGCCAGGTAACTCGATGCCGGGTTCGTCCCGATGTAGCTGGGCGGTTTCCCAAGGTTATGTTATATGTTATGTGTATGGTATGTGGTAGTTTGGGGAGACTCACGAAGCTTCGTGCTTACAGTTTTCAGTTTTGGTTTCAAGTACTTCCACTAGCAAGGGGAAGGGATCGAGATGATCGCATGGCACACACCACGGTTTCAGCTTGGGATTGTTTAGACTCTGATATTTTCTCATATGATTTGCTACAGTATTTGACATGATGTTTTGAGATACACGATTTATGATTTTCTTTATGATGATGGATGACCTATGGTTTTATTATAAATGATTTTAAAAACAAAATTTTTGGACTGTGTTTTTGGGATGTTTCAAAGTAATTAATTAATCAAGATTCAGAATTTATACCTCCAAAGGGTGCTTGAGGGTGAAACATTTCTGGATCCAAGATGCCTTAAGCTTCCAAGATGATTTCCCTTCCTTCTTCTTCCTTTAAGAACAACAAAAATGCACTCTCAAGCTCAAAAAGACTCATATAAAGGATTAGGGGTTGCAAGCAATGATTTTGGGAGATGGAGGATGATGAGGGAGAAGGTCTTAAGAAGTTAATGATGCTTAAATAGGGTTCAACCCCTAAAAATTAGGGATTGCTCCCTAGCCATGTACGCCCTGTATACGTTTGAGTATGCCCATCGTTCTCAACAGATGACGCGTCCCTTTATAAAGGGGACAAGGGACCAATTTTGCAACGAAATTTCATACCAAGGGTAGAAATGGAAAATACATGAACAATGAGTGTTACAATTCTCCCCCACTTGAATCAGACTTGTTTCTCAAAGTACAATGCTGTGAATAACTCAAGATAGTGCTGTTGCATCTCTGCCTCAGGTTCTCAAGTCCATTCGGAACCCTTCCAATAATGCCACTGAACTTTGACCAATGGAACCACCTTCGTCTTCTTATCCAAAATCGTAACTGGTCTCTAAACATAATTCAGACGATCATCAACCTAAATATCATCCAAAGGAACTACTGCTGAATCATAAACCACACACTTCCAAAGCTAAGAAACATGGAAGGTGTTGTGGATCTGATTGAGCTCCTCAGGAAAATCCAACCGATAGGCTACTCTGCCTACCTTGGATAATACTCGAAACAACCCAATATATCGGGCCCCAACTTGCCCCTCTTCCTGAAGCGTATTACACCCTTCCAGGGTGATACCTTCAATAAAACTATATCGCCAACCTGGAACTCCAACTCAGATCGACGTCTGTCAGCATAACTCTTTTGCCGACTATGAGATGTCTGTAACCTCTGTCTGATCTGTTGAATAAGCTTTATCGTATGGAGAACTAACTCGGTCTTTCCCGTGACCTTTTGATCGACATCTCCCCAACAGACTGGGGTACGACACTTCCTTCCATAGAGAAGCTCAAATGGCGGTGCACCGATACTGGAGTGATAGTTGTTGTTGTAAGAAAACTTAGCAAAGGGAAGATATGAGTCTCAACTCCCAACGGAATCTATGACACATGCCCTCAACATATCCTCAAGTGTCTGAATGGTAGGCTCGCTCTAACCACCAGTCTGTGGATGATAAGCAGTGCTAAAGTGCAACCTCGTACCCAGTTCCTCGTGGATCCTCCACCTAAATCAAAAAGTGAAACGAACATCTCGATCGGATACATTGGAATCTGGAACACCATGTCGAGCGACAATCTCACACACATATACATCGGCCAATTTCTCGGCCGAGGAGCTCACCTGAATAGCTAAAAAGTGGGCACTCTTGGTCAAACGGTCCACTATAACCCATATTGCATCAAATCCCTTAGACGTCCGAGGTAATTTGGTGATGAATTCCATGGTGATCTGTTCTGTCACACCCCCAAACTAGAATGACGGAAACATTCGGGGGTGGATGACTTCATGTAGTATCATAACAGTTGAATATTTTTAAAGAAAGTAAACACAACCATTATAAATATAATTAAAAGATACATTGTTGTATGTGATACATGTCTCAAAAATAAATTAAAATATGATGATTTAATAAGTTTGAAAACTGACGCTTTAGCGTCCCTCCTCCAAAAGCTGATGTTTTACCTGTATTACTGAATCCCTGAGAACTACAAGTAGTTTTGAAAAAGTGTCAACAATTAAGTTGGTGAGTTTATAAGCGTTTTTGTACTAGAATTGTATGTCTTTTTGTATAAAATAACTGAGCTTGTTTCTAGAAAATCCAATATTTTCCATGTATGTGTGGTAGTTTGAAAAGTTCCAAAGACTGGAATGCATAAGAAATTTTCATACCTAAAATGGTGTAAGTAGGTTTACATATATGTATATATATAATCACTAATGCATTTGATAGCCCCGTAAATCAAAATGTTTTGATACTCCATGTGAGTTTTTATAACCATGCTAATGACCCACACTGCCTGTTACAAAGTTCTTCAGGCGTTGAAGTGTTATGACGTTTGTCACCCCAGACCTGCCGGTCTAACTGTAGCTAACAGTCTTGGTGCGGGATTGTCAATCCCGTATAGATCTATACACAAGTATCACGCTCTACCTACAAGAGATTATGGTTTATAATACAGGACTTGAAATGCGTACTTGAAAGTACGGTGAAGCCAAATGTCTCACAAAATTTAGTATCAATGGATTTACGAAATGAAAAGTCCATTTTCCTTGTAAATGTAAGTATTTCCTCTTTATAGTGTTTATAGTATGTAAAAAGTCGTGAATAACTCGTAAACTATACCTATTATAGTTTTTCGAAAATGTGTTCCATTAAAATGATAAAACTTGGAGTATTACTAACTTTGCATGTAAGGTGTGACATTAGTAGTAATATTGTTTAACATTAAACAAAAATGTAGAAGAAACATCTGAAACCCCATGTAACGATACATAAGCTTTTCTTGTGTTTCACTTGTATTCCCCCCCCCCCCTAAAGTATAGTAAAAACGTGAAAATAAAGGGGTATGAACTCACCTGGAAAGTGTGGTGATTTGAAGAAAAACGAGATTTTTCTCGGGCAACACTTCGACCGGAAAGTGGTAAGTTTTTCTGGAATCTCGGAGCTTCGGACCTTCGTCGGAACTTGGATACGGAACCGGGGCGTCGCGGTATCTTCGAAAGACTCGAAAGTGGAAAAATGGGGGAGAGATGGTGAAATTGTGCAAGAGAAGTCGGAACCCTCGCATCTTATTTATAGTGGGGCTGTCTGGCCTCGTACGCTGGGCGTACCTCGTCCGCAGCTCGTACGCTGGGCGTACCCTCGTATGCGGGGCGTACGTCAGCTGTGACGTCATCGGTCTCCGGTCTTCGGATGGGAAAGGAGTAGAGGGTATAGGGGCGATGTGGTCGATCCGAGGCCCTTCATCTGCGTACGCTGGGCGTACCCTCGTACGCGGGGCCTAATCCTTCGGATAAGCCTCGAAGTGTGTGCCTAAATCTTTGAAAATCCGTAACTTTCGCATACGAGCTCCGTTTTTGACCTTCTTTATATCCACGCGTAGGTGAGAATATACTCTACAACTCTCGTTTAGACTTCGTCGGCAAATTTTGAATTTATTTTGAATTATATAATTTTTAATAGGCCGGGACAGGAAATATCTGTTAAAAATTCATAACTTCTTCATCCGATGTCTGTTTTCGTCTGTCTTTATACCGTTGTACTACTATTGTCGAGATCTTCAATTGTCGTTTAGGTTGCGTCGGCTAAAAATCGTTTGATCTTTATTTCGAGTTTTTAGCTGTCTACTACTGTTCTGAAACTTAGAAAAATTATAACTTCCTCATACGAAGTCAGATTTGGACGTTCTTTTTATGTTCGCTCACGGTTTGTTATTATCTACGACTTTTGTTTAGATACTTGCTTGGAATATCGGTTTGTCACATCATCCCCCCGTTAGAGGGAATTTCGTCCCGAAATTAATTGTACATTAAGTATTTGTGGACTAGAGAAAAGATGCGGGTATTTTTGTTTCATTTGATTTGCGCGCTCCTAGGTGTATTCAGGTCCTCGCTTGGCATTCCAACAGACCTTCACAATGGGTATGCGACTTTGTTTTGTTCTTTTAATTTCCCGATCCATGATTTCTATAGGCTCTTCTACGAAGTGGAGACTCTCGTTGATTTCAATTTCGTCCAGAGGGACAAAGAGGGTCTCATCGGACAGGCATTTCTTTAGGTTTGACACGTGAAAGGTAGGGTGTACGTTATTGAGTTCCTGCGGTAATCGAAGTTTGTATGCTACTGGGCCAATCCTGGCAAGGATCTTGAAGGGTCCGATATACCTTGGGTTTAGTTTCCCACATTTTCCAAAACGTATTAATCCCTTCCAGGGGGAGACTTTCAATAGTACTCGGTCCCCAACCTGGAATTCCAAGGGTCTCCGCCGTTTGTCCGCATAACTCTTTTGTCTGTCTCTTGAAGCTTTTAGTCGTTCTCGGATTTGGACAATCTTCTCGGTAGTTTCCCTTATGATTTCCGGGCCAGTGAGAGTGCTGTCAAGTACTTGTCCTCTAGCTAGTTGCGTGTCACCCACTTCAGCCCATCACAAAGGTGATCTGCACTTACGGCCATAGAGGGCTTCAAATGGAGCAACCTTGATGCTAGTGTGATAGCTATTGTTGTACGAGAACTCAACCAATGGTAAATGGGTATCCCAAGCCTTACCAAAATCGATCACACAAGCTCTTAGCATATCTTCCAAGGTTTGAATGGTTCTCTCGCTCTGGCCGTCGGTTTGTGGGTGGTAGGCGGTACTCATGTCTAGCCTCGTTCCTAGAGATTTTTGTAGTGACTGCCAGAACCTCGAGGTGAATCTACTATCTCGGTCCGAGATAATGGATATTTGTACACCATGCATTCGTACAATCTCCCTGATGTATGTTCTAGTCAGTTTCTCCAGCTTGTCCGTTTCCTTTATTGGTAGGAAGTGTGCGGATTTGGTTAACCTGTCGACGATCACCCAGATAGTGTCAAGTCCACTCACTGTCTTGGGTAACTTGGTTATGAAATCCATGGTTATCCGCTCCCACTTCCACTCGGGTATTTCCGGTTGTTGCAACAATCCCGAGGGCTTTTGGTACTCTACCTTGACCTTGGCGCAAGTCAAACATTTGCCTACATAGGTAGCGATTTCGGCTTTCATGTTTGTCCACCAATACAGTTTCTTGAGATCCAAATACATCTTGTCTGAACCGTGATGTACGGAGTATCGAGTCTTATGGGCCTCATTCATGACAACATCTTTGAATCCGCCAAACTTTGGCGTCCAGATCCGATTCACGAAGTAACGAACTCCGTTATCCTTGACTTCAAGATTCTTATCCATTCCTCTTAAGGCTTCACCCGCCACATTTTCGGATTTCAAGGCTTCTAATTGAGCTTCCTTGATTTGTGTGGATAGGTTTGAATGGATCGTCATGGTTAAGGATTTCACTCGGTGGCCCGAGTATTCCTTTCGGCTGAGGGCATCAGCTACTACATTAGCTTTTCCAGGATGATAACGAATTTTGCATTCGTAATCGTTTAGTAGTTCTACCCATCGTCTTTGCCTCATGTTGAGTTCCTTTTGATTGAGGATGTGCTGAAGGCTCTTATGATCGCTGAAGATTGTACATTTCGTGCCGTAGAGATAGTGTCTCCAGATCTTTAGAGCGAAAACGACTGCTCCCAGTTCGAGATCGTGCGTAGTGTAGTTGACCTCGTGCGTCTTGAGTTGTCTCGAGGCGTATGCGATGACCTTTCCTCGTTGCATAAGAACACATCCAAGACCTTGGTTTGACGCATCACAGTAGACCACAAAGTCTTCTGTTCCTTCCGGGAAAGACAATATAGGTGCGCTGCATAGAGCTCGCTTCAGTGTTTGGAACGCATTGTCTTGTTTTTCTCCCCAACTGAAGGTTACGCCCTTCTGAGTCAGGGTGGTAAGTGGTTTAGCAATCTTTGAAAAGTTTTGTATGAACCTTCGGTAATACCCAGCAAGGCCCAAGAATTGTCGGATTTCCGTTGGAGTCCTTGGAGTTGACCAGTTCTCGATTGCCTTGATTTTGGAAGGGTCCGCGTGTATCCCTTCCTTGCTGACCACGTGACCTAGGAAATCTACTTTCCGAATCCAAAATTCGCACTTTGAGAATTTCGCGTATAGCTTCTCTATCCTTAATGTTTCCAAGACCTGTCGGAGGTGTTGGCTATGTTCCTCTTTGCTCCTCGAATAGATGAGTATATCATCTATGAACACGATCACAAATTTGTCCAGGAAAGGAAGACATACTCGGTTCATCAAGTCCATAAACACCGCCGGTGCGTTTGTCAATCCGAAGGGCATCACTACAAACTCGTAGTGACCACAGCGAGTTCGGAATGCCGTTTTGGGAACGTCTCCTTCCAGGACTCGCAACTGGTGATACCCAGATCTTAAATCGATCTTTGAGAAGTAGCTCGCTCCTTGTAGTTGGTCGAACAGATTGTCTATGCGGGGTATGGGATATCGGTTCTTGATCGTGAGCTTGTTCAGTTCCCGGTAATCGATGCACATACGAAAAGATCCATCCTTCTTCTTTACGAACAGAACCGGTGCTCCCCAAGGTGAGAAGCTCGGCCTGATGAATCCTTTACTGAGAAGTTCATTCAGCTGGCTGGATAATTCCTGCATTTCTGCCGGTGCTAGACGGTACGACGATTTTGCTACTGGGGTAGCCCCGGGAATCAAGTCGATTCTGAACTCGACTTGACGTTTTGGTGGAACTCCTGGAAGATCTTCATGGAAAATGTCGGGGAAGTTTCAGACTTCCGGAATGTCTTTAATGTCTTTCGTTTCTTGTTTCTTATCTACTACGTGGGCTAGGAAGGCATGATATTCCTTACGCAGATATTTTCGGGCTTTGACGCAAGAGATGATTTGTAAATTGGTATCGGGTTTGTCACCATAAATGACAAGAGTTTCGCCACTTGGCAGATTAAGGCGAACGACCCTCTCGTGACACAGTGTATCGGCATGGTGAAGGCTTAACTAATCCATACCGATGATGACATCAAAGCTTCTTATAGTGATCGGCATTAGATCGATTTGGAAAAAGTGTTCATTTAGAGCTAGTGTGCAGCCTACATACAAATCGTTTGTGCTTTCTGTTTTACCGTTTCCCATTTCTACTGTAAATATCTTATTGAGTGCTTGGGGTTCTTGATTAAGTAAGTGTTTGAACTTATGGCTCACGAAGCTTCTCTCCGCACCACAGTCAAAGAGTATGCATGCATAAATGTTGTTGAGGAGAAACGTACCCGTAACCACCGTGGGATCGGCTATTGCTTCGTTCTGTCCTATTGCCAGCACTCTTCCTATGCTGCCAGCATTCTTTGCCTTAGGGCAATCCCTCTTGTAGTGCCCAGTTTCCCCACACCCATAGCATGCCTGGCTTACTCCGGCATCAGGAACTTGGGTGATTGGTCGCGCTGGTGCCTTACAGAAACAGGCAGTGTGCGCTTTCCTGTCGCAGTTTTTACAGTGCATCTCCCGGCAATTTCCGTTGTGATGGTAATTGCATTTGTCACAGTTTGGTAGGTTCCCAACATATTTCTTTGCCGGCGTAGGGGTAACAGGAACAGCAGTGGGGGCAGTAGCGGCATGGACTGCCACTATTTGTTGTTTCTTGGAAGATTCTTGTGAAGATTGACTCTTCCTCTTATTCCAAAACTTCTTCTTATTGTTGTTGTTGGCATTGTTGTTATTGTTGTTGCTTCCTCTGGTTGGTTCTGGGACGATGGTCATGACGTCTTGGCAGATTCCATGGTCAACAAGGGACTGTGCCAGTTGTTTGGCACTATCAAACGTAACCGGCTTGGAAGCTAGCACACTCCCTCGAAGCTGGGTGACAGTCCCCAGATATACCTTTCTATCTTCTTGCTCTATAGCACCATCATCCCCGGGCAAAGTATTGCCAAGTCACTAAACCTATTCGTATAGGTTGTGATGTCCGAGCCCACCATAGAAAGGCCCTAAAGCTCCTGTTCAAGCTTCTGAATCTCGCCCCTTGGGCAGTACTATTGCATTAGCATTTGCTTCAGGTTCTCCCAACCCATGGAGTTAGCCACTACCAGAGTTAGTGACTTGACGTGGCCATTCCACCACGTTAGGGCTCGTTCAGAGAAAGTACAGGCAACAAATTTTACTTTGCTCCCTTTTGGGCATGACCAGATCTCGAATACGTCTTCCGTTTTCTCTATCCATTGGGATAGAGCCATTACTCCCCCAGTTCCATTAAAGGGTATGGGTTTGCTGTTGGTAAAGTCCTTGTAAGTACATTCCCCGGAACGACCCTGGTTTTGGCCATTTGTAGAGCTATTTATTCCTCCTCATGATCCGTTGTAACTCATTTGTGCCATTGCTGCGGTTACAGCAGCCGTTACAGCAGCCTGAAAGGTAGCAACATCCATTGATGGAGGTGGTGGTGGTGGAGGTGGTGTTGGTGCTCCTGTAGTAATGAAGCGCCGGGGATTCCTTCTTGGCGGCATGATTCTGCCATAAGTTAAGAGACGAATTCTTGATAAGTCTTCAGAAATGATTATGGAAAGTCTTAGTATTATCTGTTTTGCGTTCCGAACATTACCGAATTTTGTAAGTTAATGGAAACTTACAATAATAAGTGTATGATTTCCTTAGTATTTTAATATCTTAATGGAATACTCAAAGAAATAATAAATGCGTGTCAATCTCATTGATATTAATATTAGATACAACGATCAGGAAAATTTGACTTTACTTAGGTCTAGGGTATATCAATGAAAGCGGGAAAAATTTGACAGCATTTAGACCTTCGAATTGTGTACTCACAATCCGTCGCGTTTACATTTATAAAAGAAAGAATATCACCAACGCTTACTCGATAAGTATATACATAGTGCCAGAAGTATGCGCTCTACTCTGAGCGGGTGGTACACTGCAGACCATGGTATGTGGTTATGGAAGTCTGAGCTCGGGCTACTTGACATTCAGCTTCGGTGACGCGCTTTTCCATTGCGGCTTGGCTTTTACGGAATTCCCTCACTTCAGCCCTAGCTGTTGGATAAGGTGTCTAAGTCCATAACTATTTCTGGTATGTACTTGACCCGACCCGGCATGGTCCATTTGGGTTGCATGGCACCATGCAATTGGATAAACTAAAATGAGAGAAATAACACTTATGGTTTATTAATATATTATAAGTTCTAATATATTAATAGTATTATTTAATTAGTATTGATCAAGAATTAATCTAGAATTAATTAAGTGATCAAAAGATAACTAATTAAATATATGGGTAGATTATGTAAATCTTCCATATCTTATATAGTGGGCTAAGAGGCTCCATGGATTATCAAGTTGGGTTCCACCCATAGGATGCTCCATGGATGCTCCATGGGAGTTACAAACCCATGGGTCATGGAAATGAAGAGTCATGACACATTAGGGTTTACATGGTGTAACCCTAGATGTGTCAACACTATATAAGAAACCCATTCTCCACCAAACTTGGCTACACATAAGAAACAAGAGGGCTAGGCCGATTTTAGAAGTGTGTATTCTCTCTAAAGTCATTCCAAAAGCATTTGGTGTTGTGTGAAGCATTTGAGGCATCACACTTGGGGTGCTAGGCTCACAAGGTTTCAAGGATCATAAGCAACAACAAGGTAAGTTATTCTATCTTTCATGCAAGTTAAAATTTGTTCCCCGTATATGCTAGATAGGAATATAACCTTGGAATTCAACTTTGCATGATAATTAGACAAACATAGATCCAAGGTTATTAGGGTTGCATGTACACTTAGGAAGTGTTAGAATGCTCAAAACCCATCAGTGGTTTGTTGTTGTTGTTTTTTTTTGTGTGCAAACAGCTTGAAAAAAAATCGTTTTTCTGCTCGTATGAAAGTTTGCACATTTGTTGCTGGAAATGGACTAGAAACATTACCCTAAACTGTTTTGATGTTTTAAAGCTTGTTTTAGATGGTGTAATGTTTATGCTAATCCATTTACAATGGCAATTATTAAAATTACAAGTTTTTTTTAAGCGTAATTTTTGATTCTTGAAAGTGTTCATATTCATGTTCTTGAACTTATGAAGATTAGATGATCATAGGAATTGTTTGTAACCTTCATGGTAGTTTAATTCATGATCATAATGTGTTTTAATGGAGTCTATAACTTGTCCTCAAGTTATGGAAAACCAAAAGTCTCACTTTTATTAAAGCCATTAAAAGAACACAAGAGTTATAAAAATGAAGAGTCTTCATTTTTATTACTCAATTAATTCATAAGTTATAAGAAATGAAAAGTTTTGGAAGTTTACAAAACTTGCCCTCAAGTTTTGGAACATGTAAAGTCTTGATTAAAACTTTAGTTCCAACCCTTAGAATTTTAAAAGTTAAAATTCAACCCTTATACTTTATAATATTATAAGTTACTAATATATATATGTATAACGACAAGTCGTCTTACCGCTAGTACGCCTCATTCACGAAGCCGGTCTATAAGGGGGTATAAGGTTGTTGCCTATAAAATGGCAACTTAATGGGTGTCCACTCTCACCCACCGCTTCCTTGATCGGTGGAGGGTCGTTAGCCGAACGGGTAAGACAAGGACTTATAAATTCTCATTAAAAGTATGATGAATATTATAAAGTAACTAAATGCTTTTATTAAATTCCCAATCTTAGTTACTTTAGGAAAATGTGAATAAGGTGCTAATCCATGAAATTACACTTTACACTTTGTTTAAGTCGTTGGTGGAGCGTGTGTGGTTAACCGGCACACTAACTTGGACTTAACAAGGTAGGTAAAGGGTGACTTAAGGTTTACCATAGCATCGGTGGAGCGTGTGTGGTTTACCGGCACATCGATTGAGTGATAAACCTTGAGGGTACCAAGTGATCTGCATGGTTACTTCACACCTCGTTTTGTGATCCTCGGTATCCCAGTCACAAAACTTGGAGGGCACACTCGAGATTGAAACATGCCTTTGAAAAGTTCATTGAATCTCAAAAGAATCTAGGAATTTCTAAGAACCAATTAAAAACCTAATATTTATATTTCGTTTTTCATGGTGGAAATTGGTGAATCGTCATTCACCTACCTTTCAAATATGTTATAGCTTGGATTACGGCATACCTCTTCTAAGTTATCATATATTGTGATTGGATCCTAGCCTTAATATTACATTTGGGTGTTTTATTAAGGACTCTCTTAATATCTAAACTAATCTTGTTCTCTTCTTTCAGATGTCTTCAAACAATGCTGCTTCTGGCTCTAATCCTAATGGCTCCTTTACCCTTATGAACTTGTGTGGGAAAGTCACTTTTGATGGATCCAACTTCAATGAATGGATCAGAAACATCAGGATTATTACCCGCTACGAGGACAAAGAATATGTCCTTGACAAGGAGCTTAAGGAGATTGATGAGACCACTGCAACTCCCCAGGAGATCGCTGACTTCCGGGCACATGAAAGGGATGCTACAAAAGTGGCATGCATCATGTTGGCCACCATGACAGCGGAACTCCAAAAGTCCTATGAGGACTTCTACCCTTTTGAAATGCACCAAGATCTGATGGAAAGATACCATCAAAGTGCACGACAAGAGAGGTATGAAATCATATGCTCTATCATAACAACCATGATGAAGGACGGGGAATCCGTCACGAGCCACATGCAGAAAATGCAAAGGTATGTGGATCGGTTGCTGAAGCTTAATGTGAACTTCCCTGAGGAGCTTGCAATAGATATCATTTTGCACTCCTTACCATCGTGCTATGATCAATTCCGCATGACATATCACATGAATAAGGAAGAGGTCACACTCAGCAAACTTCAGGGACTCCTCAAGACCACAGAAACAGGTCTTAAGGGTAACTTGGTTGTTAACACTCCTACTCCAAACTCCGCCCCGGTTTTGGCAATCGGGAAAGGTAGAGGGAAGAAGAGGAAGAGCTCTTCGAAGGGTACCAAGGCTAGGACCCTTGATGGCTCTTCTTCAAGTGGAACCAAGAAAGGTTTTGTCACTCCTTCTTCTGACCCTAAAGAGGCTGAATGCTTCTATTGCCATGAAAAGTCACATTGGAAGCGGAACTGCCCAAAGTAACAGCAAGATGTGAAGGATGGGAAAGTTAAACACAACCATGCAGGTATTTACACTATCTTATCTAATAACTCACCCCATTCTAACTCTTGGGTCCTTGATACCGGTTGTGGTATTCATATCTGTTCTGATTTGCAGGGACTAAGAAGAAGTGAGAATGTGGAGCATGGAAGAATAAACTTAATCATGGGGAATAGGAAAGCTTTACCTGTCACCAAGATTGGAGTTTATACTTTATCGCTAAGTAGTGGGTTTAGTTTAGATTTGAATAAATGTTGTTATTCGCCAGAAATGGCAAGAAATATTATTTCCTTTCATGCATTGTATAAACTAGGTTTCACCTTTTCATTTGATAATGAAGTTGGTTCGATTAATGCTTTCTTTAATAATGTTCTTTATTTTAAAGCATTACTTTGTGATGGTGTGTATGAAACTGTATCTGTGGTTGATAACTTAGGAAATAATGTATTGTGTATTGATTCTGTTAATGATAATAACTTGGATAAAGCATCATTATGGCATTATCGTCTTGGAGATATAAGCAAGAAACGCATAGGCCAACTCCAAAAGGATGGAGTATTGGAGTCATTTGACCTAAAGTCAGATGATAGTTGCGAATCATGCTTACTTGGAAAAATGACAAAGTCACCCTTCACAGGTTCTTATGAGAGGGGTGAAGGTTTGTTGGATCTTATACACACGGATGTGTGTGGGCCCTTCAAACATGCCACAAGGGATGCTCATCGTTATTATTTGACTTTTACTGATGATTACAGTAGATATGGATATGTCTACTTAATCAAGCATAAGTCAGAGACTTTTGAGAGGTTTAAAGAGTTTAAACAGGAAGTCGAGAATCAATTAGGCAGGAACATTAAGATGCTTCGATCCGATCGAGGTGGTGAGTATCTTAGTTTAGAGTTCCTCGACTATCTTAGGGAATGTGGGATTGTCTCACAATTGACACCTCCCAGGACACCGCAATTGAATGGTGTAGCTGAGAGGCGTAATCTAACCTTGTTGGATATGGTTCGTTCCATGATGAGTCGAGCTTCGCTACCAATCTCATTTTGGGGGTATGCCTTAGAGACTGCCCCCCATATCCTTAATCTAGTTCCCACAAAGAAAGTTGCCAAAACTCCTCATGAGATGTGGACTGGTAAAGTACCCAAACTAGACCACATTAAGATTTGGGGTTGCGAGGCTTTCGTGAGACGCGAGACTCATGATAAGCTCGAACCTCGAAGTAAGAGGTGTATTTTCATCGGCTACCCACAGAAATCCTTTGGTTACCTCTTCTACAGACCTAGTGAGAATGTGGTCTTTGTAGCTAGGAGGGCTTTCTTTCGAGAGAGAGAGTTCATAAGCCAAGGAGACAGTGGGAGGCAAGTTGACCTTGAAGAAATTCAAGAGTCAAGTGGTGAAGGAACTTCAAACCCTAGCACTCAACTTGAGGAGGAAACTTCTGTTGAGCCAATTGACAAGTCTGTACCTCTGAGGCGTTCCACAAGGGTTAGGAATGCACCTGAGCATTACTATGGATTCCATATTACTGCGGAAGGTGATACACTTATCAGTGATGAGACACTGATAGGTCTGGATGAACCTAACAGTTACGCGGAAGCCATGGCAGGCCCTGAGTCAGCCAAGTG
This sequence comes from Lactuca virosa, assembly GCF_052849685.1. NCBI lineage: Eukaryota > Viridiplantae > Streptophyta > Magnoliopsida > Asterales > Asteraceae > Lactuca > Lactuca virosa. Next base: position 250,675,412 of record NC_136434.1, read on the forward strand.
GAAAGAGGCAATGGACAGCGAGATACAGTCCATGTATGACAATCAAGTTTGGAACTTGGTTGAGAATGTACCAGGTCGTAAGACTGTAGGGTGCAAATGGATCTTCAAGAAGAAAACCGACATGGATGGTAATGTACACACTTATAAGGCACGACTGGTTGCAAAGGGTTTCTCACAAACTCCGAGAGTTGATTATGATGAGACCTTTTCTCCAGTGGCCAAGATTAAGTCTATTAGGGTTCTGTTAGCCATAGCCGCATTTCATGACTATGAAATATGGAAAATGGATGTCAAAACCGCTTTCCTTAATGGAAAGTTGGCTGAGGATGTTTACATGAGTCAGCCAGAGGGTTTTGTCAACACAGAGTACCCTAATAGAGTGTGTAAGCTTGAGAAATCCATTTATGGGTTAAAGCAAGCACCTCGCAGATGGAATCTTTGCTTTGATGAGAAAGTCAAGGAATTTGGCTTTTCTAGGAGTGAAGATGAATCTTGTGTATATGTCAAGGCTAGTGGGAGTATAGTTAGCTTTTTGGTATTGTATGTGGATGGCATACTACTCATAGGAAATGACATCCCAACTCTGCAGGAAGTTAAGTCCTGGCTTGGGAAGTGTTTCTCTATGAAGGACCTAGGAGAAGCTGCCTATATTCTAGGGATAAGGATCTTGAGAGACCGGAGTAAAAGACTAATTGGACTTAGTCAGAGTACTTACTTGGATAAGGTGTTGAAGAGATTCGGCATGCAGGACTCCAAGAAAGGAGAGTTACCCATCCAGAGTAATGCCAGATTGAGTAAGACACAAAGCCCTAGTACTGAGGCTGAGATAGCATAAATGAGTCGAAAACCTTATGCTTCGGCTGTAGGATCGATCATGTATGCTATGATGTGTACTCGACCTGATGTAGCCTTTGCTTTGAGCATGGTTAGCAGGTATCAGGGGAACCCTGGCAAGGCACACTGGACTGCGGTAAAGAATATCCTCAAGTACCAACGGAGGACTAAGGACTGGGTCCTTACCCTCGGTGGGAGTGAAGACTTGAGAGTTGTAGGGTATAGTGATGCTAGCTTTCAGACTGATAGGGATAATTTCCGCTCTCAGTCAGGCTGGGTCTTTACCTTAAATGGAGGAGCAATTTCTTGGAAGAGTTCCAAGCAAGAGACAGTGGCTGATTCAACTTGCGAATCAGAGTATAGAGCAGCTAGCGAGGCAGCAAAGGAGGCGATATGGCTGAAGAACTTCATTGGAGACCTTGGAGTTGTACCATCTATTAAAGAGCCAATGGAAATTTTCAGTGATAGTGAAAGTGCAGTTGCCTTAGCCAAGGAACCAAGAGATCACAGGAGATCCAGACACATCGACAGAAAATACCATTTCATCAGACATCGAATAGAAGAAGGACTCCTCGTGGCAAAGAGGGTATCATCGGATGAGAATCCAGCAGATCCCCTCACGAAGGGACTGACTCGGGTTAAGCATCTACAGCATGCTCGGAGCATAGGGCTGAAGGATGATATTAGATTTAGTAGTTAGATAACCTTGAAATTTGTAAAGTGTAATTGACATTAGATGATGAATAAAAGGTGTTTTATTTATGAGTAAAGTGTTGCTATCTCTTGTCGATCGTTTACTATATTTCTTTTGCATGTTTTGACTTCCAGAATAATTATGTTTGGTATATCATATTATTCGAACCTCCACAGTCGGTCATATGTCGGAAGTAGGTATGAATCAAGACTGTCATGATTGGTTGCAGAGGTCTAAGCTGTTGGACATGGCTACAACACTCATGAGTGCTCATAAGTTCTGAGCATTGGACTCAACCCACACTCACTGGAATCACTTCATGGAATTTATCTCGAGTGATCGTGAGACGGTAATATCATATAAGTCTTCAAACCTAGAGATATGATTTGTTACTTATGAGTTGGTTATGCATTGATTGTACGTTAACGCATTGGTAACTCGATGTTATAAAACGTGTTTTTGTGTATAATTCAATGAGTGGCAGAACAAACATATGAGTCGAAGTTTATCTGTTCCTTCTTGGATTAGAAGCTGATATCTGGGCCCCTCGATGATTTTGTTTTGACCTATGTACCGGGCCCGGTCAGAACTAAGTTGATGTGTTCAATTAAGTTCTTTGTCAAACAAATCGGAAATCAGGAAACAAACTGTTGGACACAAAGTAAGACACTGTTCCATGTATTTGTCCGGCTGATATCTAGAACAGAGGATTATAATATCACTTATCCTAAATGGCGTATCATCATCTTCTCAGTTCCGAGAGACCTTGAAAGAGCTACGATTGCCGATCGGTTCCTGAAGTATTGCAGTTATAGTTATTAGACTTATCCAAGTGGGAGACTGTTGGATAAGGTGTCTAAGTCCATAACTATTTCTGGTATGTACTTGACCCGACCCGGCATGGTCCATTTGGGTTGCATGGCACCATGCAATTAGATAAACTAAAATGAGAGAAATAACACTTATGGTTTATTAATATATTATAAGTTCTAATATATTAATAGTATTATTTAATTAGTATTGATCAAGAATTAATCTAGAATTAATTAAGTGATCAAAAGATAACTAATTAAATATATGGGTAGATTATGTAAATCTTCCATATCTTATATAGTGGGCTAAGAGGCTCCATGGATTATCAAGTTGGGTTCCACCCATAGGATGCTCCATGGATGCTCCATGGGAGTTACAAACCCATGGGTCATGGAAATGAAGAGGCATGACACATTAGGGTTTACATGGTGTAACCCTAGATGTGTCAACACTATATAAGAAACCCATTCTCCACCAAAATTGGCTACACATAAGAAACAAGAGGGCTAGGCCGATTTTAGAAGTGTGTATTCTCTCTAAAGTCATTCCAAAAGCATTTGGTGTTGTGTGAAGCATTTGAGGCATCACACTTGGGGTGCTAGGCTCACAAGGTTTCAAGGATCATAAGCAACAACAAGGTAAGTTATTCTATCTTTCATGCAAGTTAAAATTTGTTCCCCATGTATGATAGATAGGAATATAACCTTGGAATTCAACTTTGCATGATAATTAGACAAACATAGATCCAAGGTTATTAGGGTTGCATGTACACTTAGGAAGTCTTAGAATGCTCAAAACCCATCACTAGCAGCAATAATGTCTTTCTGAAGGGAAAAGGTGTGTTGTATTGTTCGCTCATGCTCTTCGTCCAGACGACGAAGACGTACTGCAGTGACTGTAGCAGTGGCGCCGATGTCCAAGAGTCGGTCGGCGTTCACTCTTGCTTGTTCGCCGTGGTTGGACATGCGACGAATCATGACAGGGAGTGCCCTGTCAGCCGAACCTCCGTTGCTGAGGTTATAAAAGCCTCGTCCCATGCCGTAGGGTGGGCGTTGTCCTTGTTCCCTGCTCCATCGTTTCAGGTCCACATCTGTGACAACCCGGAAAATTTTTAATTTTAAAGCTCAGTCAGTCAACTCATTTGAGTGTCAGACTCATTGGTAATGAGTTCTAGCATGGTTAAAGGTCATTCTAAGGAGTTTTAAGTCTAGTACACTTAAGGAATGAGTGTTACATTTCCCATTACTTTGATAAAATGACAGTACCATTTGAAAGTCAAATGCAAACTATTTTCAAGTTAAGATAGTTATAAACTAGGGAAAACTTACATTTTTCAAACGACAAACAGAACAGTCGAGTCTAGTACAATAAGTAGAAAGGGACCATAATGCTAATCTTATGATTCCTTAATGTATACATAAAAGGACATATATATATATATATATATATATATATATATATATATATATATATATATATATATATATATATATATATATATATATATATATATATATATATATATATATATATAATAGGATCCGACAGATAATAGGATGTGTGCTCTCCGCTTCATTTCCTGTTCCTTGTTTGGTTGTGGGCTTGGAACGGACTCACCCAATCTATTATTTATTCGATTCTAGATATATATATATATATATATATATATATATATATATATATATATATATATATATATATATGTTCGGTATACATTAAGTCATCATAAGGGTACCAGGTATGGGTCAAGTCATAGAACACAAAGTCAAAGCACAGTTTTCTAGTACAAAACATACTTTCCAAATCAGAACTTTTGGTATTCAAAACTAGAAACTTTCCAGTAAAGGGTTTAATCCATTTTATTAAACCAGTATAAACTTAAAGGATCTGAGGTGGTTAACTCTATAATACCTTAGTTTATACATCATGGTTATATATCACTAATACCCAATATGTAGTTGGATGTGTGCTTTCCGCCTTACTTCCTGTTCCGTGTTTGGTTGTGGGCTTAGGGCAGATTCAGCCAATTAACTATCTATTCGATATTAGATCATATATAGTCAGTATAAACTAAGTAATTATAGAAATAATCACTATGGTCACCATTTTATTATAATAAATAAGGGTTTTCTTAAAGAATCTTTTCATTAAATATAAAGAAACTATTACAATTAACTCCATGAGTAACAAGTGAATACACCAGGGTTATATACCACAATGATCAAACAAACAATGGGATGCGTGTTTTCCGCCTTAGGGCAGATGCGCACAATCGATTGTTTGTTTACTCTGAGTCTTATATAACTTGTATCCACTTAGTACCCATAGAAAGAATTGTAGAGTCATTTTTACTTAACTTCCATTAAAATAGGAAATATAGGATTTTCTAGAGGAACATGCAAACTTTTCTAAACAGAACTTACAACTTACTACATTTTTCAACTACATTTTACAACAACTTTCTACAACTTACTTACATCACTAAAGTCTTATGAACTCACCAGCTTAATTGCTGATCAACTCTTTCAAATAACTTGTATTCTCAGGAGACTATTACATAGGTACTCGTGCTGGGAATTAAGAAGATGGAGCAGTATAACTTCAACTCTTGTTTTGTTATTTGCTTAGGTATTCTATGTTTTGTGAACACACACATTGTAAACACTTTCTTTCTAATGAAATGGTTGTTCATTACTTGCTTACTATAATGCATATCTTGTGATACTAAACATGACGTCCTCCGCCCCCGAACGATTCCGCCGTTCCGGTTTTGGGGTGGGACAACAGCCCAGCGGGGCGCCGGGCCCTGAAATTTCCTTCGGGGATTTGCTGCTCCTCGGGGAGGATTGTAGACCTCTTGTTCCGAGTCAGTGCTCCCACCATCTCCTTCCTCTTCTGAATCCTCGTCTGGGTCTTCCTCGGGATCCTCTTCGGAATCCTCTTCTGGCTCTTCCTCGGGAATCTCTTCGGGATCTTCTTCTAGGTCATCCTCAATCCAGCCTCCATTACCCTGTTTAGGGTAGTAGGGATCCCCGGGAATGTGAAATCCTGCCATTTCGTCTGATCGAGAATAGAGGTAAGAGAATTTTATATAAAACTTGGGAGTAAAAAGGGTAATTTTTGATAAGCATAATTCTACTTATTTGACGATTCCTATTTCTAACTAAATATCGAGGTTTGCACGATTATTACAGTTCTTATAGTTCTATAAAATACTCATATAGTATTTCAAATTTGTAAGTTTGATTCTAGTATTTTCTTTGGTAAGTTTTTGACTTGTTGCTTACTATGACTATTCCTCGACATACGTTGGTCACATCTAGGATAAATATAGTTGATCAGGCTATATTCCTTCTTGATCTGATTACATACCCCGAGGCCTAATCTTAGTGTCCAACTTGTCTTAATGCTTTTGTATAGTTTTGACTATGATACTAGACTGATGCATGCATGTACTTATACTTTTATAAAAAAAATATATCATTTTAATTTATTAAAAGTATAGTTTGTGAAAACCTTTTGTCAGAGGGTTTTAGTCCCTTTTGCATTTATAGTTTGTATATCTTATGTGGTTCGATATACTTAGTTCACTATAAACAATGCTCTGATACCAATCTGTCACACCCCCAAACCAGAATGGCGGAAACATTCGGGGGTGGATGACTTCATGTAGTATCATAACAGTTGAATATTTGTAAAGAAAGTAAACACAACCATCATAAATATAATTAAAAGATACATTGTTTCATGTGATACATGTCTCAAAAATAAATTACAATATGATGATTTAATAAGTTTGAAAACTGACGCCTTAGCGTCCCTCCTCCAAAAGCTGATGTTTTACCTGTATTACTGAATCCCTGAGAACTACAAGTAGTTTTGAAAAAGTGTCAACAATTAAGTTGGTGAGTTTATAAGCGTTTTTGTACTAGAATTGTATGTCTTTTTGTATAAAATAACTGAGCTTGTTTCTAGAAAATCCAATATTTTCCATGTATGTGTGGTAGTTTGAAAAGTTCCAAAGACTGGAATGCATAAGAAATTTTCATACCTAAAATGGTGTAAGTAGGTTTACATATATGTATATATATAATCACTAATGCATTTGATAGCCCCGTAAATCAAAATGTTTTGATACTCCATGTGAGTTTTTATAACCATGCTAATGACCCACACTGCCTGTTACAAAGTTCTTCAGGCGTTGAAGTGTTATGACGTTTGTCACCCCAGACCTGCCGGTCTAACTGTAGCTAACAGTCTTGGTGCGGGATTGTCAATCCCGTATAGATCTATACACAAGTATCACACTCTACCTACAAGAGATTATGGTTTATAATACAGGACTTGAAATGCGTACTTGAAAGTACGGTGAAGCCAAATGTCTCACAAAATTTAGTATCAATGGATTTACGAAATGAAAAGTCCATTTTCCTTGTAAATGTAAGTATTTCCTCTTTATAGTGTTTATAGTATGTAAAAAGCCGTGAATAACTCGTAAACTATACCTATTATAGTTTTTCGAAAATGTGTTCCATTAAAATGATAAAACTTGGTGTATTACTAACTTTGCATGTAAAATGTGACATTAGCAGTAATATTGTTTAAAATTAAACAAAAATGTAGAAGAAACATCTGAAACCCCATGTAACGATACATAAGTTTTTCTTGTGTTTCACTTGTATTTCCCCCCCTAAAGTATAGTAAAAACGTGAAAATAAAGAGGTATGAACTCTCCTGGAAAGTGTGGTGATTTGAAGAAAACGAGATTTTTCTCGGGTAGCACTTCGACCGGAAAGTGGTAAGTTTTTCGGGAATCTCGGAGCTTCGGACCTTCGTCGGAACATGGATACGGAACCCGGGCGTCGGGGTATCTTCGAAAGTGGAAAAATGGGGGAGAGATGGTGAAATTGTGCAAGAGAAGTCGGAACCCTCGCATCTTATTTATAGTAGGGCTGCCTGGCCTCGTACGCTGGGCGTACTCCGTAGTACGCGGGGCGTACCTCCTCCGCAGCTCGTACGCTGGGCGTACCCTCGTATGTGGGGCGTACGTCAGCGATGACGTCATCGGTCGCTGGTCTTCGGATGGGACGGGAGTAGAGGGTATAGGGGCGACATGGTCGATCCGAGGCCCTTCATTTGCGTATGCTGGGCGTACCCTCGTACGCGGGGCGTAATACTTCGGATAAGCCTCGAAGTGTGTGCCGAAATCTTTGAAAATCCGTAACTTTCGCATACGAGCTCCGTTTTTGACGTTCTTTATATCCACGCGTAGGTGAGAATATACTCTACAACTCTCGTTTAGACTTCGTCGGCAAATTTTGAATTTATTTTGAATTATATAATTTTTAATAGGCCGGGACAGGAAAAATCCGTTAAAAATTCATAACTTCTTCATCCGATGTCCATGTTCGTCTGTCTTTTTACCGTTCTACTACTATTGTCGAGATCTTCAATTCTCGTTTAGGTTGCGTCGGCTAAAAATCGTTCGATCTTTATTTCGAGTTTTTAGCTGTCTACTGTTGTTCTGAAACTTAGAAAAATTATAACTTCCTCATACGAAGTCAGATTTGGACGTTCTTTTTTTGTTCGCTCACGGTTTGTTATTATCTATGACTTTCGTTTAGATACTTAAGGCTAAAAAGTCTTTTATTGAAATTTCACTTTTTACGCTTAACAGTGTTTTACCGGTTTTGTCGCGGATCTTTGATTACTCATAACTCCTTTGTTGTAACTCGGATTTGAGTGTTCTTTATATTTATGAAAACCTTGACACGATATCTAACATATTATGCATCCCAATTGAGGCTTTTGAACATTTCATTTTTGACGCTATTTTTTTATTGATTCCAAAAAATAGATTATAATATTTGACTTTTTGAACATTACATTGACTTGGAATATCGGGTTGTCACATGTTCCCATTTCCACATGGGAACCTCCAAAGGCTGAGGCTTGTCATGCGGCCTCTGGTGCTCGGCATTGCCATCCCATAGGTCAAGCACCTCTCAACATACCAAACTATATCTCTCTCAATGCACGACCACCGATAACTAAGTCTCAAAACCTGATACATCTTGGTGGTGTTGGATTAGGTGTCTAAGTTCATAACTATTTCTGGAATGTACTTGACCCGGTTGGCATGGTCCATTTGGGTTACATGGGATTGCAACACTTTGATAGACTAAATGAGAGAAATGATACTTATGCATTATTAATATATTATAAGTTCTAATATATTAATAATATTATTTAATTAGTTTTGATCAAGAATTAATTTAGAATTAATTTGGTGATCAAAAGGAGACTAATTAAATATATGGGGTTGATTGTGTAAATCATCCATTCTTTTATAGTGGGCTAATGATCTATGGTTTATTGAATTGGGCTAAAACCCATAAGGTGCTCCATGGATAGTCCATGGAGGTTATAAACCCATGGATCAAGGAATATGAAAAGCCATGTCAATTAGGGTTTACGTGTTGTAACCCTACTTGTGACACAACTATAAAAGGACCCCATGGGCTACCAAAATCGGCACTATGTGTAGAACAAGAGGGCTAGCCGATTTTGAGTGATAGTGTACTTCTCTCAAAGTTATTCCAAGAGTTGTGGTGTTGTGCGAAACATTTGAGGCATCACATTGAGGTGCTAGGCTCACAAGGTTCTCAAGGAATCCAAGCAACAAGAAAGGTATGTTCTTCTACTAGCTTTTATGTTTCAAAGTTCCCCATGCCATGCTAGTTAGGTTAAGAACCTTGGAAAATCAAATTTGCATGTATCTTAGTAAAACATAGATCCAAGGTTTCTAGGGTTGCATGCACACCTTAGGAGTGTTAGAATGCTCAAAACCGTTCAATGGTATCAGACCCTAGGCTTTTTTTCTTGATACTTGATGCAAATTGTTGAAAAAACTCAAGATTTCTGCATTCTGCTGAGTGAACTCGCTGAGTCCATGGGTGGACTCGACGAGTCTATGTGTTATTTCATCCTACTCGTCGAGTAGGTTCTTGCACTCGACGAGTAGGAGGCCCTGAATGCCGATTTTCTAGTTTTGCTACTGGAAATGGACTAGAAACATTACCCTAAACTGTTTTGGTCTTATAAAACTTGTTTTAGATGGTGTAATGGTTATGCTAATCCATTAACAATGGCTATTATCAAAATTTCAAGTTTTGTATGTGTTGTTTATGATTCTTGAAATTGTTGATATGAATGTTCATACACTTATGAGTTTAGAAGATCACAGGAATTATTTGCAAATTGGTTGTTAGTTTAATTCTTGATCTTGATATGTTTTAATGGAATCCGTAATTTGTCCTCAAGTTATGGATTACCAAAAGTCCTTCTTTTAAAGTCCATTAATGAACACATAGGTTACATAAAATGAAGAGTCTTTCATTTTAATAAACCATTAACTCATAAGTTATGAAGTCGAAAAGGTTTGAAAGTTGAAAAACTTGCCCTCAAGTTTGGAGCATGTAAAGTCACCTTAAAAACTTTAGTTCCAACCCCTAGAATTTTAAAAGTTAAAATTCAACTCTTATACTTTATAATATTATAAGTTAATAATATATATATATATATATATATATATATATATATATATATATATGTATGTATATATATATATATATATATATATATATATATATATATATATATATATATATATATATATATATATATAAGATCAAGTCGTTTTACCGTTATTAGGCCTCATTCACGAAGCCGGTCTATAAGGGGGTATAAGGTTGCTGCCTATAAAATGGCAGCTTAATGGGTGTCCACTCTCACCCACCGCTTCCTTGACTGGTGGAGGGTCGTTAGCAGAACGGGTAAGACAATGAATTTAATCCTCATTAAAAGTATGACGGTTATAAAGTAACTAAATGTTTTTATAAATTCCCAATCTTAGTTACTTTAGGAAAATGTGAATATGGTGCTAACCCATGAAATTACGCTTTGCACTTTGCTTAAGTCGTTAGTGGAGCGTGTGTGGTTAACCGACACACTAACCTAGACTTAACAAGGTAGGCAAAGGGTGGCTTAAGGTTTATCATAGATCGGTTAGGTGATAAACATTAAGAGTACCAAGTATTCTGTAATCCTCGGTATCCCAGTCACAAAACTTGAAGGGCACACTAGAGATTGAAACATGCCATTGAAAAGTTCAATGAATCTCAAAAGAATCTAGGAGTTTCAAAACCAATTAAAACCTAATAAATTATTTCATTTTTCATGGTGGAAATTGGTGAATCGTCATTCACCTACCTTCAAATATTTTATAGCTTGGATTACGGCATCCCTCTTCTAAGTTATAAAATATTGTGTTGGGTCCTAGCCTTAATATTACATTTGGGTGTCTTATTAAGGACTATATTTATATCTAATCTAAACTTGTCCTTCTTCTTTTTAGATGTCTTCCAACAATGCTGCTTCTGGCTCAAACCCTACCGGCTCCTTCTCTCTCATGAACCTTTGTGGGAGAGTCATCTTCGATGGATCCAACTTTATGGATTAGATCAGGAACATCAGGATGGTCACTCAGTATGAGGACAAAGAATATGTCCTCGATAAGGAGCTTAAGGAACTTGATGAGTCGTCTGCTACTCCTGAGGAGATCGTTGAATTCCGGACTCATGAGAGAGATGCCACCAAAGTGGCATGTATCATGTTGGGCACGATGACAGCCGAGCTCCAAAAGTCCTATGAGGACTTTTATCCTTTTGAGATGCACCAGGATTTGATAGACAGATACCATCAGAGTGCTCGTCAAGAGCGATATGAAATCATCTCCTCCATGATAACAACCCGAATGAAGGATGGTGAACCCATCACGGGCCACATTTAGAAAATGAAAAGATTCGTGGACCGTTTGCTGAAATTGAATGTGAACTTCCAGGAGGAGTTGGCAATTGACATCATTTTGCACTCCTTACCTTCGTGTTATGATCAATTTAAAATAACATATCACATGAACAAGGAGGAAGTTACACTCAGCAAACTTTAAGGACTTTTGAAGACCGCCAAAAGTGGTCTTAAAGGTAAATCGGTTGTTACCACTCCTACTCCTACCGTGGCCCCTGTCTTGGCAATCGGGCAAGGTAAAGGGAAGAAGAAGAAGAGCCCTTCGAAGGGTACCAAGGGAAAGTCCCTTGATGGCTCCTCTTCGAGTGGAACCAAAAGAGGTTCTGTCACTCCTTCTGCCCTCCCTAAAGAGGCTGAATGCTTCTATTGCCATGAAAAGTCGCACTGGAAGTGAAACTGCCCATAGTACCTGCAAGATGTTAAGGATGGGAAAGTGAAACCCAACCATGCAGGTATTTACACTATATTGTCTAATAACTCACCCCATTCTAATTCTTGGGTCCTTGATACTGGTTGTGGTATTCACATATGTTTTGATTTGCAGGGACTAAGAAGAAGTGAGATGTGGAGCATGTGAAGATAAACTTAATCATGGGGAATATGAAAGCTTCACCTGTCACCAAGATTGGAGTTTATTCTTTGTTGCTAAGTAGTGGGTTAACATTAGATTTGAATAAATGTTGTTACTCGTCTGAAATGGCGAGAAATATTATTTCCTTTCATGGTTTGTACAAATAAGGGTTTACCTTTTCGTTTGATAATGAATGTGGTGGTATTAATGTTTTCTTTAATAATGTTCTTTATTTTAAAGCATTACCTTGTGATGGTGTATATGAAACTGTGTCGGTTGTTGATAACCTAGGAAATAATGTGTTGTGTATCGATTCTTCCACTAACTTGGATAAAGCATCATTATGGCATTGTCGTCTTGGACATGTAAGCAAGAAACGCATAAGCCAAGTCCAAAAGGATGGAGTCTTGGAGTCATTTGACCTAAAGTCGGATGATAGTTGTGAATCTTGTTTACTTGGAAAAATGACAAAGTTACCCTTCACTGGTTCTTGTGCTAAGGGTGAGGGTTTGTTGGACCTCATACATACTAATGTGTGTGGACCCTTCAGAACCGCCACAAGGGATGCAAACCGCTTCTATGTAACTTTTACTGATGATTATAGTAGATATGGATATGTCTACTTAATCAAGCATAAGTCAGAAACCTTTGAAAAGTTCAAAGATTTTAAACAAGAAGTGGAGAATCATTTGGGCAGGAACATTAAGATGCTTCGATCGGATCGAGGTGGTGAGTATCTTAGTATGAAGTTCCTTAACTATCTTAAGGAATGTGTGATTGTCTCACAATTACCACCTCCCAGAACACCACAACTTAATGGTGTGGCTGAGAGGCGTAATCGATCCTTGTTGGATATGGTTCGTTCCATGATGAGTCGAGCTTCGCAACCAATCTCATTTTGGGGGTATTCCTTAGAGACTGCCGCCCATATCCTTAATCTAGTCCCTACCAAAAAGGTTGCCAAAACACCTCACGAGATGTGGACTGGGAAAGTTCCCAATTTGGACCACATCAAGATTTGGGGTTGCGAGGCTTTCGTGAGGTGCGAGACTCACGATAAGCTCGAACCTCAAAGTGAGAGGTGTATTTTCATCGGCTACCCACATAAATCCTTTGGTTACCTCTTCTACAGACCTAGTGATAATGTGGTCTTTGTAGCAAGGAGAGGAATCTTTCGCAAGAGAGAGTTCATAAGCCAAGGAAACAGTGGAAGGCAAATTGACCTTGAAGAAATTTAAGAGTCAAGTGGTGAAGGAACCTCAAACCCTAGCAATCAACCTGAGGAGGAAACTCCTGTTGATCCAACTGACGAGTCTGTACCTCTGAGGCGTTCCATGAGAGTTAAGAATGCACCTGAGCATTATTATGGTTTCCATATTACTGCAGAAGGTGATACACTTATCAGTGATAACACACTGGTAAGTTTGGATGAACCTAACAACTACACGGAAGCCATGGCAGGCCCTGAGGCTGCTAAATGGAAAGAGGCTATGGACAGCAAGATACGGTCCATGTATGACAATCAAGTTTGGAACATGGTTGACAATGTACCAAGTCGTAAGACAGTCGGGTGCAAATGGATCTTCAAGAAGAAGACCGACATGGATGGTAATGTACACACTTATAAGGCACGATTGGTTGACAATGATACCTTTTCACCAGTAGCAAAGATTAAGTATATTAGGGTTATGTTAGCCATTGCTGCATTTCATGATTATGAAATATGGCAAATGGATGTTAAAACTGCTTTCCTTAATGGAAGGTTGGCTGAGGATGTTTACATGAGTCAGCCAGAGGGTTTGTCAGTACACAGTACCCTAATAGAGTGTGTAAGCTTGAGAAATCCATCTATGGATTGAAACAAGCACCTCGCAGATGGAATCTTTGTTTCGATGAGAAAGTCAAAGAGTTTGGCTTTTCGAGGAGCGAAGATGAATCTTGTGTATATGTCAAGGCTAGTGGGAGTATAGTTAGCTTTTTGGTATTGTATGTGGATGACATACTACTCATAGGAAATGACATCCCAAATCTACAGGAAGTGAAGTCCTGGATTGGGAAGTGTTTCGCTATGAAGGACCTGTTGGATAAAGTGTCTAAGTCCATAACTTTATTTGGTATATACTTGACCCGACCCGGCATGGTCCATTTGGGTTGCACTTCACCCGAACTATTTATGGTTAAACCTTTGAGAAATGTATGTATATGATTTGTTAATATATTATAAGTTATAATATATTAATATGAAATCATATTAATTAACTAGTATTGATCATAAATTAATTTAGAATTAATTTGGTGATCAAAAAGGTGACTAATTAAATATGGGCTCTTGTATTTATATAAGTGTGGGCTAATACTCATTTGGAATGGGCTTGGCATCCATGAGAGTCCATGGATAGTCCATGGAGCTTTTAACCCATGGATCTTTGGAAAGGAAGAGTCATGGGTATTAGGGTTTACATGGATGTAACCCTAATCCTCCACACTATATAAAGGAGCTTGTGATGCTTGAAATGGCACTAGTTGTGTGTGAAAGTGGTGTGGCCGATTTCTATAAGCAAGCATACACTCTCATAAGGTTTTTCCAAGTTTGTGGTGATTTGTGATTTCCATTTGAGGCATCCACATTATTGGTGCTAGGCTCTCAAACTCCAAGGAATCAACTCACTAATTGAAAGGTATGTAACTCTTCTAGCCATTATGTTTAATGTTCCCCATTCCATGCTAGATAGGTTATGAACCTTGGAAAAATCAAAGTTGCATGTATTCTTAGTCAAACATAGATCCAATGTTTTACGGTTGCATGAACACCTTAGGAGTGTTAGATTGCTCAAAACCCAACAGGGGTATCAGAGCCTAGGATTGTTTTCTTGAATACTTGATGCAAACTGTTGAAAAGTCGCAAAATTGAGTTGTCTGGGCAGTGGACTCGCCGAGTCCATGGGGGGACTCGACGAGTCCAAGCACAAATTCATCCTACTCGTCGAGTAGGTTCGTGCACTCGACGAGTAGGAGACACAGGATGCAGTTTTTCGACTTTTGCTGCTGGAAATGAACTTGAAACATTACCCTAAACTATTTTGATGTTTTAAAACCTGTTTTAGATGGAGTAATGGTTGTTCTAATTCATTTATAATGGCTAATATCAAAATTCCATGTTTATATGTGTTCATATGTTCTTGAAATTTTGATATGAAGATTCATGTTTTTATGAGTTATTGTTAGATCATAGGAATTACTTGCTAAATTGTTTAATGATTAATTCTTGATCAATTATGTGTTTTAATGGAATCCATAATTTGTCCTCAAGTTATGGATTTCCAAAGGTCACCTCTTTTAATGAACATTTAAGCACATAAGTTACATAAAAATGAAGAGTCTTAACTTTTATGAACCCTTAACTCATAAGTTATGAAATGAAAAGTTTTGAAGTGTTTCAAAACTTGCCCTCAAGTTTTGGAATTTGTAAAGACACACACACACTTTAAATTCCAACCCTTAGGATTTTAAAAGTTAAAATTCAACCATTATACTATTATAAGATTAATGGTTAATATTTATATATATGTATAAGATCAAGTCGTTTTACCATTAGTAGGCCTCATTCACGAACCCGGTCTATAAGGGGGGTATAAGGTTGTTGCCTATAAAATGGCAACTTAATGGGTGTCCACTCTCACCCACCACTTCCTTGATCGGTGGAGGCTCGTTAGCCGAACGGGTAGGACAATGACTTTAATTCTCATTAAAAGTATAATGATTATTATAAAGTAACTAAATGTTTTAGTAATTCCCAATCTTAGTTACTTTAGGAAAATGTGAAAAATGGTGCTAACCCATGAAATTCACACTTTGTACCTTACCAAGTCGTTGGTGGAGCGTGTGTGGTTCACCGGCACACTAACTTGGACTAGTAAGGATAACAAAGGGTATCTTAATGTTTATCATAAATCGGTGGAGCGTGTGTCGTTAACCGGCACATCGATTAGGTGATAATATTAAGGGTACCAAGTGAATTTGCATGGTTATTCACACCTTGTTTTGTGATCCTCGGCATCCCAGTCACGAAACTTGAAGGGCACACTCGAGATTGAAACATGCCATTGAAAAGTTCAATGAATCTCAAAAGAATCTAGGAATTTCAAACCAATTAAACCTAATAATTCATTTCGTTTTCATGGTGGAAATTGGTGAATCGTCATTCACCTACCTTCAAATATGTTATAGCTTAGATTACGACATCCCTCTTCTAAGTTACAATATATTGTGCTGGGTCCTAGCCTTAATATTACATTTGGGTGTCTTATTAAGGACTCTATATATCTAATCTAAACTTGTCTTTCTTCTTTTCAGATGTCTTCCAACAATGTTGCTTCTGGCCCAAACCCGACGGGATCCTTCTCTCTCATGAACCTTTATGGGAGAGTCATCTTTGATTGATCCAACTTTACAGATTGGATTAGGAACATCAGGATGGTCACTCGCTATGAGAACAAAGAATATGTTCTCGACAAGGAGCTTAAGGTGCCCGAGCAAACTGCTACTCTTGAGGAGCTTGCTGAATATGAGGCACATAAAAGAGATGCTACAAAAGTGGCATGCATCATGATGGCCACTATGACAGCCGAGCTTCAAAAGTCCTATGAGGACTACTATCCTTTTGAGATGCACTAGGATTTGATGGACCGCTACCATCAGAGTGCTCGTCAAGAGCGATATGAAATCATATCATCCATGATAACAACCCGAATGAAGGATGGTGAACCCATCACGGGCCACATGCAGAAAATGCAAAGGTATGTGGACCGTTTGCAGAAATTGAATGTGTACTTCCCTGAGGAGTTGGCAATTGACATCATTTTGCACTCCTTACCTTCATGTTATGATCAATTCCGCATGACATACCACATGAACAAGGACGAAGTTACACTCAGTAAACTTCAAGGACTTCTGAACACCGCCGAAAGTGGTCTTAAAGGTAAGTCGGTTGTTACCACTCCTACTCCTACAGCTACCCATGTTTTGGCTATCGGGCAAGGCAAAGGGAAGAAGATGAAGACTCGTTCGAAGGGTACCAAGGGAAAGTCTCTTGATGGCTCCTCATCAAGTGGAACCAAAGGTGGTTCTGCTACTCCTTCTGCCATCCCTAAGGATGCTGAATGCTTCTATTGCCAGAATAAGGGGCACTGGAAGCGAAACTGCCCAAAGTAATTGCAGGATGTCAAGGATGGAAAAGTGAAACCATCCCATGCAGGTATTTACACTATATTTTCTAATAACTCACCATATTCTAATTCTTGGGTTCTTGATACAGGTTGTGGTATTCACATTTGTTGTGACTTGCAGGGCCTAAGAAGAAGTGAGGATGTGGAGCACAGAAAGATAAACTTAATCATGGGGAACAAGAAGGTTACACCTATTACCAAGATTGGAGTTTATACTTTGTTGATAGATAGTGGGTTAAAGTTAGATTTGAATAAATGTGTTTACTCGTCTGAAATGGCGAGGAATATTATTTCCTTTCATAGTTTGTACAAACAAGGGTTTACCTTTTCTTTTGATAATGAAACTGGTAGTATTAATGCTTTCTTTAATAATGTTCTTTATTTTAAAGCATTACCTTGTGATGGTGTGTATGAAACTGTGTCGATTGTAGATAACCTAGGTAATAATGTGTTATGTATTGATTCTTCTACTAGCTTGGATAAAGCATCGTTGTGGCATTGTCGTCTTGGACATGTAAACTAGAAACACATAAGCCAACTCCAAAAGGATGGAGTTTTGGAATCATTTGACCTGAAGTCAGATGATAGCTGTGAATCTTGTTTGCTTGGAAAAATGACAAAATCACCCTTCACTGGTTCTTGTGAAAGGGGTGAGGGATTGTTGGACCTTATACATACCGATGTAGGTGGACCCTTCAAAACCGCCACAAGGGATGCTAATCGCTACTACCTGACTTTTACTGATGATTATAGTAGATATGGTTATCTCTACTTAATCAAGCATAAGTCAGAAACTTGTGATAGGTTTAAAGAGTTTAAACAGGAAGTAGAAAATCAATTGGGCAGGAACATTAAGCTGCTTCGATCCGATATAGGTGGTGAGTATCTTAGCACAGAGTTCCTCGACAATCTTAAGGAGTGTGGGATTGTCTCACAATTGACACCACCCAGGACACCACAGCTGAATGGTGTGGCTGAGAGGTGTAATCGGACCTTGTTGGACATGGTTCGCTCCATGATGAGTCAAGCTCTGCTACCAATATCGTTTTGGGGGTATGCCTTAGAGACTGCTGCCCATATCCTTAATCTGGTCCCTACAAAGAAGGTTGCCAAAACACCTCATGAGATGTGGATTGGGAAAGTTCCCAACTTGGACCACATCAAGATTTGGGGTTGCGAGGCTTTTGTGAGACGCGAGACTCACGATAAGCTCGAACCTCGAAGTGAGAGGTGTATTTTCATCGGCTACCCACATAAATCCTTTGGTTACCTCTTCTACAGACCCAGTGAGAATGTGGTCTTTGTGGCAAGGAGAGGAGTCTTTCGTGAACGAGAGTTCATGAGCCACGGAAACAGTGGGATGCAAATTGACCTTAAAGAACTTCAAGAGTCAAGTGGTGAAGGAACCTTAAACCCTAGCAATCAACCTGAGGAGGAAACTCCTGTTGATCCAACTGACGAGTCTGTACCTCTGAGGCGTTCCACGAGAGTGAGGAATGCACCTGAGCATTACTATGGTTTCCATATTACTGCAGAAGGTGACACACTTATCAGTGATAGTACACTGGTAAATCTGGATGAACCTAACAACTACACGGAAGCCATGGCAGGCCCTGAGGCTGCTAAATGGAAAGAGGCTATGGACAGCGAGATACAATCCATGTATGACAATCAAGTTTGGAACTTGGTTGACAATGTACCAGGTCGTAAGACAGTTGGGTGCAAATGGATCTTCAAGAGGAAGACCGAAATGGATGGGAATGTACACACTTATAAGGTGCGACTGGTTGCAAAGGGCTTTTCTCAAACTCCGGGAGTTGATTATGATGAGACCTTTTCACCAGTAGCAAAGATTAAATCTATTAGGGTTATATTAGCCATTGCTGCATTTCATGATTATGAAATATGGCAAATGGATGTCAAAACTGCTTTCCTTAATGGAAAGTAGGCTGAGGATGTTTACGTGAGTCAGCCAGAGGGTTTTGTCAGTACAGAGCACCCAAATAGAGTGTGTAAGCTTGAGAAATCCATCTATGGATTAAAACAAGCACCTCGCAGATGGAATCTTTGTTTCGATGAGAAAGTTAAAGAGTTTGGTTTTTCGAGGAGTGAAGATGAGTCCTGTGTTTATGTCAGAGCTAGTGGGAGTATAGTTAGCTTCTTGGTGCTGTATGTGGATGGCATACTGCTCATAGGAACGGCATCCCAACTTTGCAGGAAGTGAAGTCCTGGCTTGGGAAGTGTTTTGCTATGAAGGACCTTGGAGAGGCTGCCTACATCCTAGGGATAAGGATATTAAGAGACAGGAGTAAAAGACTAATTGGACTTAGTCAGAGCACCTACTTGGATAAGGTGTTGAAAAGGTTCAACATGCAGAATTCCAAGAAAGGAGAATTACCGATCCAAAGCAATGCCAAACCGAGTACAGAGGCTGAGATAGTTGAGATGAGTCGACTGCCATATGCTTCTGCTGTTGGCTCGATTATGTATGCTATGAATTGTACCCACCCTGATGTGGCCTTTTCCTTGAGCATGTTCAGCAGATATCAGGGGAACCCTGGCAAGGCTCATTGAACTGCGGTAAATAATATTCTCAAGTACTTACGAAGGACTAAGTATTAGATTCTTACCCTTGGTGGGAGTGATGACTTGAGAGTAGTAGGGTATAGTGATTCTAGCTTTCAGTCGGGCTGGGTCTTTACCATAAATGGAGGGGCAGTTACTTGGAAGAGTTCCAAGCAGGAGACGGTAGTTGATTCTACCTGTGAATCAGAGTACATAGCAGCGAGTGAAGCGGCAAAGGAGGCGATATGGCTGAAGAACTGCATCGGAGACCTTGGAGTTGTACCAGCTATTAAGGAGCCTATGGAGATTTTCTGTGACAGCATAGTGCGTAAACCCTATGGCCGAGAGATCATGGCAGATCCAGACACATTGATATGGCTGAAGAACCTCTTAGCCAAGGAACCGAGAGATCATGGAAGATCCAGACACATTGACAGAAAATACCACTTCATAAGACACAAGATAGAAGAAGGACTCCTCGTGGAAAAGAGGGTATCATCAGAAGAGAATCCTGCAGATCCCCTTATGAAGGGAATGACGAGGGTTAGGCACTTACAGCATGCGAGGTGCATATGGCTGAAAGATGATATTAGTTTTACAGATTAGATAGCTATTTCTGAAACTTGTAAAATGTAATCGACAGTTGATGATGAATAAAAGGTGTATTTATTTATGAGTAAGGTGTTACTGTCTTTGTCAATTATTTACTATTATTTCAGCTTTGCATGTTTTGACTTCCAGAATAAATAACATTATTCAAACCTCCACAGTCGGTCATACGTCGAAAGTAGGTATGAATTAAGACTGTCATGAATTGGGCTTGTAGATGACTAAAGGTGTTTAGCCATAGCAATGGTTGCTACAACATTCATGAGTGCTCATAAGTTATGATTATTGGAATAGACCCACGCTTACTGGCATCACTTCATGGAATTTATCTCGAGTGATCGTGAGACGGTAATATCATATAAGTCTTCAAAACTAGAGACATGACTTGTTGCCTATAAGTTGGTTATCCATTGATTGTACGTAAACGCATTGGTAACTCGATGTTATAAAACGTGCCTTTGTGTATAATCTAACAAGTAGTAGAACAAGCATATGAGTCGAAGTTTATCTGTTCCTTGTGGATTAGAAGCGATATATGGGCCCCTCGATGATTTTGTGTTGACCCATGTACCGGGCCCGGTCAAAACTAAGTTGATGTGTTCAATTAAGTTCTATGTCAAACAAATCGGAAATCGAGAAACAAACTGCTGGACAATAAGTACGACATTGTTCCATGTATTTGTCTGGCTGATATCTAGAACAGAGGATTATATGATCACTTATCTAAAAATGGCGTTTCATAGTTCAACAGAGTTTTGAGAGCTACGATTGCCGGTTGGTTCCCGAAGTAATATAGGCAAATATAGTTATTAGACTTATCCAAGTGGGAGACTGTTGGATAAGGTGTCTAAGCCCATAACTTTATTTGGTATATACTTGACCCGACCCGGCATGGTCCATTTGGGTTGCACTTCACCCAAACTATTTATGGTTAAACCTTTGAGAAATGTATGTATATGATTTGTTAATATATTATAAGTTATAATATATTAATGTGAAATCATATTATTTAATTAGTATTGATCATAAATTAATTTAGAATTAATTTGGTGATCAAAAAGATGACTAATTAAATATGGGCTCTTGTATTTATTTAAGTGTGGGTTAATACTCATTTGGAATTGGCTTGGCATGCATGGGAGTCCATGGATAGTCCATGGAGCTTTTAACCCATGGATCCTTGGAAAGGAAGAGTCATGGGTATTAGGGTTTACATGGGTATTAGTGATATAAAGTAGCTTGTGATGCTTGAAATGGCACTAGTTGTGTGTGAAAGAGGTGTGTCCGATTTCTATAAGTAAGCATACACTCTCATAAGGTTTTTCCAAGTTTGTGGTGATTTGTTATTTCCATTTGAGGCATCCACATTATTGGTATCTAGAACAGAGGATTATATGATCACTTATCTAAAAATGGCGTTTCATAGTTCAACAGAGTTTTGAGAGCTACGATTGCCGGTTGGTTCCCGAAGTAATATAGGCAAATATAGTTATTAGACTTATCCAAGTGGGAGACTGTTGGATAAGGTGTCTAAGCCCATAACTTTATTTGGTATATACTTGACCCGACCCGGCATGGTCCATTTGGGTTGCACTTCACCCAAACTATTTATGGTTAAACCTTTGAGAAATGTATGTATATGATTTGTTAATATATTATAAGTTATAATATATTAATGTGAAATCATATTATTTAATTAGTATTGATCATAAATTAATTTAGAATTAATTTGGTGATCAAAAAGGTGACTAATTAAATATGGGCTCTTGTATTTATTTAAGTGTGGGTTAATACTCATTTGGAATTGGCTTGGCATGCATGGGAGTCCATGGATAGTCCATGGAGCTTTTAACCCATGGATCCTTGGAAAGGAAGAGTCATGGGTATTAGGGTTTACATGGGTATTAGTGATATAAAGTAGCTTGTGATGCTTGAAATGGCACTAGTTGTGTGTGAAAGAGGTGTGTCCGATTTCTATAAGTAAGCATACACTCTCATAAGGTTTTTCCAAGTTTGTGGTGATTTGTTATTTCCATTTGAGGCATCCACATTATTGGTGCTAGGCTCTCAAACTCCAAGGAATCAACTCACTAATTGAAAGGTATGTAACTCTTCTAGCCATTTATGTTTAATGTTCCCCATGCCATGCTAGATAGATTATGAACCTTGGAAAAATCAAAGTTGCATGTATTCTTAGTCAAACATAGATCCAAGGTTTTAGGGTTGCATGAACACCTTAGGAGTG
This sequence comes from Lactuca virosa, assembly GCF_052849685.1. Lineage (NCBI taxonomy): Eukaryota > Viridiplantae > Streptophyta > Magnoliopsida > Asterales > Asteraceae > Lactuca > Lactuca virosa. The sequence goes on from NC_136434.1 coordinate 250,697,836, forward strand.
TTAGATTGCTCCAAACCCAACATGACCTTGGAGAAGCTGCCTATATCCTAGGGATAAGGATTTTGAGAGACAGGAGTAAGAGACTAATTGGACTTAGTCAGAGTACCTACTTGGATAAGGTGCTGAATAGGTTTAGCATGCAGAATTCCAAGAAAGGAGAGTTACCGATCCAGAGTAACGCCAGATTGAGTAAGACTCAGAGCCCGAGTATAGAGGCTGAGATAGATGAGATGAGTCGAGTACCGTATGCTACCGCTGTAGGCTCGATCATGTATGTTATGACTTGTACTCGTCCTGATGTGGCCTTTGCGTTGAGCATGGTCAACAGATATCAGGGGAACCCTGGTAAGGCTCACTGGACTGCGGTAAAGAACATTCTCAAGTACATGCGGAGGACTAAGTACTGGGTCCTTACCCTCGGTGGGAGTGATGACTTGAGAGTAGTAGGGTATAGTGATGCTAGCTTCCAGACTGATAGGGATAATTTCCGCTCTCAGTCAGGCTGGGTCTTTACCTTAAACGGAGGAGCAATTACTTGGAAAAGTTCCAAGCAGGAGACAGTGGCTGATTCAACTTGAAAATCAGAGTATATAGCGGCAAGCGAGGCAACAAATGAGGCTATATGGCTAAAGAACTTCATTGGAGACCTTGGAGTTGTACCAGCTATAAAGGATCCTATGGAGATTTTATGTGATAGTGAAAGTGCAGTTGCCTTAGCCAAGGAACCAAGGGATCACGGGAGATCCAGACACATCGACAGAAAATACCATTTCATAAGCCATCGAATAGAAGAAGGACTCCTCGTGGCAAAGATGGTGTGACAACCTGAAATTTCTATCCTGTCCAGTTATTCAAATCAATCAAGGTTGGACTCGTTTTGCTATCTTCTAGCATTATTTTGGAGTCAGTTAGAGCGTTTTAAGGCTAGTACATCAAAGAAATGAGTGTTAGGAATTATCTGCTTGTGTCCATTGTGCACCAAGCAAGCCATAAACTTCATCATGTGGAGTTTACGACCACACCATATGAGTTTACGGCCGTAAACTCATGGTGGCCGTAAACTCATGGTGGCCGTAAACTCATGGCCTTAAACATGATATTCCATCTCTTTTGTTCATTGTTCACCATTTCAACCTCAAGAACTCGATTTCTCTCTGAAGTATCATAAGGATCTTCATTTTATTCTTCGAAAATGTAAGTGTTTCATCCTTTGTTTTGTTGATACATCTCATTATCTAGTATCACCCTTCGATTTCATCCATTAACCTCATCTTTTGGTTTGATCTTCAAGATCACCAAGAACACACACTAGTGTTTTGGGCCGAAATCAACTCTTTTTGCTTCCATATTGTAAGTATCTTTCTCCTATACTTGTTATCTAGTATAGACCCTTGATTAGCACCTTGAAAACGTCCAAATCCCATAAACAATAGGAGTTTACGGCCAGTAGCATCTCCCTTGGCCGTAAACCCTTGTTAAAGGTGCATTTGTTAGCCTTGAACTCCCTAAAGCTAAGCATTGAACATAAAACACTTCCTTGATGCTTGTAAGGAATTATAATCACCTTTTGGGCACAAGTTTTCATGAGTTTACGGTCGTAAACTCATAGGACCGTAACCCTATGGTCGTAAACTCAAGGGTCGTGAACACATGGCCGTAAACTCCAAAGTGTGGTCGTAAACCCCTTAGATGCAACCCTTTGTACTTATAACACTTAAATCTAAGTGTTTCCTAGGTCTTAGGGTGTTTTCCTTACATGATTAGTTGTATAAACACTAATTATATACATATATGTGTCATTATATGCTTATTAGGATCCGTTGTGCTCAAGTCTTCACTTGACACTTAGCATCCTGCAACCGATCTTTCATTCGTATCACTCACTACAGGTGAGTTCATACCCATTAACTTATTTTTTAAATGATTTTAAATGCTTTTATGGGGGGGGGGAATACAAGTAGAACTATTATAGTTATTATATCAATCACATGTGATTAATAACTATCAAACAAGTGGATTTCTTACATTTTTAAACTGTGTTATCAAACAAACTGCTTCAAATCGCTTTATAAACTCCTTTACATGTTAAATACTTTTTATTAAACTCTTTTAAACTTATACTTTGTCAAAATCATGCCTATATAGATATAGTTATGTAAGTAGGATTGAAAGGACTTAGGACATATAACTCGCCTTATTTCCTGTTCCTTGTTTGGTTGTGGACTTAGGGTATCGGTTATTTGTCCGAAGGTCGTTTGAATCTTAGTTATATATTATGTGTATGTATATAGACATAAAAGTTCTTCTATTAGTTCAATACCTTTGGGTAGCAAAGGTATACAAACATGTTCATTCATACAAACAACATTGCTAGTAAACTATAATAGATATAGTGTAGGAAGTCACTAATACTATTACGAGAACAATGAAACATACAAGAGTCAGTTCATACATGAGTCAGTTCAAACATACTATAAAGAGAAACAGATAGAGCATACTATAACGAGAGACAATACTCACTATAAAGAGAAACATATAGAGCATACTATAACGAGAAACAATACATACTACACACTATACACTAGAGAACATACTACATACTAGACAGAGAGAACATAAACTACACTAGAACATGCTATACAAATACAAGAATACTATAACATTAATGTGAGATACTACTTCATGGCTCGACAATATACTGCTACGTCACGTTTTGTACCCAGAGTCTCCTGGATGGAGAGCGTGAATTTGTGTATAGATCTATACGGGACTGACCCTCCTACACCTTGCTGCTAGCTACAGTGGGACCTGGAGGTCTACGGGTGACGAATGTCATATCATTTCGACGTCTCGAATGCCGTGTTATACTAGTCGATCAAGTATGGTTACAATCATATCACATTTTACCTTAATTAAACTAACAAGTTTAAGGGTAGTTAGTACATTGGTAGGTATCTAGATAAAACTGCAGTACAACTTTATTTTTCCCATTCCGTTCACATTGTGATCTTCTCACATAAACGGTAATGAAAACTATATTTTTGGTAATGATAGTCATACCTTGGGAAAATGTGCACTTTTACAAAAGAACAACATAAAGAACAGTTGGGTCTTGGTAGAAGACTGCTTTAGTAGAAAATATTGGATTTTCTAGGAAGTTTATAAACATTTACATCAAATATTTACAAACATTTACATCAAATACTTACAAACTTTTACATCAAACATTTACAAGTACATTCTTCAAACTTATACAAGCAATGACACTAAAATACTTATAAACTCTCCAGCTTTAATGCTGATCTACGTTTTCAAAATAACTTGTATTCTCAGCTCACCAGTAGACAGGTACCAATGACCAGGTTTTGAGAAGACGGAGCTTTCAAGACTCGTCTTTATTTTGATTATTCATTTTTGGTGTCTTATAAACTACAAAACACACTTGTATTAAAATTAAATTATTAATGAAATGGATGATGTTGTTGCTTGTTTTACTATTATGCATTGTTGTGATACTATACATGACGTCCTCCGCCCCCGAACGTTTCCGCCGTTCTGGTTTTGGCGTGTGACAGATTGGTATCAGAGCATCGTTTACAGTGAATTGAGTATATCAACCCATAAAAGATATACAACTATAAACACAATGGGATTAAAATACTCTGACCAAGAGTTTATACTTTTAAATAATAAAATATTTAACCAAAGTATACATACCTGCATTCATACTAAAATCAGTGTCACTAGGACAGAACAAAAGTATTACGATTGTTGAACAACACAAGTAGGCTTGGGGACATATAGTCAGATCTGGGAGTGATATAGCCTGATCAACTATATCTTTCCGAGAAGGGATTGCATGTGCCTAGGAATGGTTATGATGTTGCAGCAAGTCTAAAAACTTACCAACACTACTACAATGAAAACATTAGAACAGAACATAAACTTAAAATACTATAGGAGTATTTTGTATTACTATAATTACTTATGTGCAAACTAAAAAGATCTTTATTAGTATGTCAATAGTTGCAGAGTGGATACGCTAAGATTATTAGTGACTAGGGTGTTATGGACTTAGAGTCTGTGACCTTTGCTTTATTTCCTGTTCCTTGTTTGGTTGTGGACTTAGAGTTAGGGTCACTTATTCGAAGGTCTATCCTGTTTTGGTTACATATAACTGGTATGCACTACGCAAATGTTGGAGTAACTGGTAAGGATCATCTTATAATTATCTTAATTAGTTCGTCTATTAATTATTTCTTTTACCCCTATTCTCGCGTAGATATCATGGCTGGATTCCATATCCCCGGAGACCCGTACTTTCCCAACCAAGGCAACGGTGGATGGCTCGATGTTGAGCCAGAAGAGGAACCTGCAATTCCATTGGACGATGACTTTGCCGAGAACTTCCCAGAGGATTCTAACTCTGAGCCAGAAGTCAACGATCAACCCCTGGTAGCTCCAAACCCAAATCCTAACCCTCGTCCGACTTTTCAAGGCCCGACGCCACTGTGGGTGGAAAGTTTGGAGACATGGAGCCAAGAACAGGGTCAACCCATCCCATTCAATGGAGACCTAAGCTTCTATAATGTGAGCGAAGGAGGCTCAGCGGACAGGGTCCTGCCTATTCTTGTCCGCAGGGTTGCTCGCAATGAGATCCAGGGTAGGACAGCCCTCAACCGAGTCGCGGAAGTTGACGCCAATTCAGGAGTCAATACTGTCCACATTCGTCGTTTGGAAGATGCTAGTGAGAGAGCAGTAAGAGACAATGAGTCTCTACTACAAGCACTAGCTGAGACTAGGGCTGAAGTCATAGAACATCGCGTACGCCAACGAGTGTACGAGCGACGCCTTCTTGACTTGGAGCGTCAGCTGGCTGACTTATGGGTTCGCCCAAGGGGTTCCCGTCGCCAGTAGGGAATGCTCTGCTCAAATTTCCTTTTGCCTAAGGATTAGCCTTCTTATCTATGCTCTAAGTAGCACTTTTTCCTGTAATTTCCTGTTTATATTAGGATCTTGAACTTTCGGTCGAGAGGTCTTTATTCTGTCAAAATTTTCTCATATTAGTTTGATCTAATACCTACTCTTAGGTCATTTTTCCGAACTTGTTACATCTGTAATACGAGTATTATTGACAGATATCTAATCTCGTGGAAATTAATATCCAAATGCTTTCATCTTCCTAGTGCTAGATTTCTATCCAATCATACTTTTATTTGTGTTGTTGGGCTATGGAGAGTTAGTCAATGAGTCACTCTCATCATTTTCTCTATTAAATTCTTACCAATATCTTCATTGTTGTGATCTTTTAGCTACAAGATGCCTCCTCGCCGATCAATGAGACGCAATCCTCCAATAACTCTGAATCAAACACCTCCTCCTCCTCAATACAATCCAGCAGCTATTCAAGCTGTTGTGAATGCGGCTGCTACGGCAACTCTAGCACAATTCACCTCGATCGGTACTAGTGGAAGTGGTACTAATGTGCCTCCCACTATTTTCGAAGCTCCAGTGCGCTCTAGGGAGTGCTCGTATAAGGACTTCACCAGCTGCAAACCCAGGGCCTTCAATGGAACTGGCGGAATCATTTCCCTCTCGCAATGGTTCGAGAAAACGGAGTCGATCTTTGAGATCTGCTCCTGTCCGGAAGGGAGCAAGGTAAAATTTGCCGCCTGCACTATCTCTAATAGTGGCAAATGCTATCGGCTGGGAAGCTCTCAAGGAGCTCATGATCGAAGAGTACTGCCCGTGGAGTGAAGTACAAAAGCTTGAGCAGGAGCTCTGGAGTCTAACCATGAAGGGCTCCGATATAGTCTCCTACACTGCCAGGTTCAGCGATCTGGTAGCGCTATGCCCGGGAATGGTCCCTTCTGAAGCAAAGAAGGTGGAAAGGTATATCTGGGGGCTGGTGCCTCCATTTCAGGGGAATGTTCTAGCTTCCAACCCTACTACCTTCGATAGTGCCAAGCGATTGGCACAACGGCTCATTGACCATGGGGTACGAACCCCGTCCACAATAACAACCCTAGCCATCTCAGAACCCTCCAAAGCCGTTGATAACAAGCGGAAATTCTAGGATGACAAGAAGAAGAAAGCTGCCAAAAAGCAGCAGGTCGTGGCAGTACATGCTGCGATAGCACCTGCCGCTGCTGCACCGGTAAAGCAGTACGCTGGAAACTTGCCGAAGTGCAAAAAATGCAACTTCCACCACAATGGACCCTGCCGGGAAATGCAGTGCTCAAACTGCAACAGGAAGGGGCACACTGCCCGTTTCTGCAAAGCTTCGGCAATGCCAATCACCCAAGTCCCTGACACTGGTGTGGGCCAGGCTTGCTACGGTTGTGGCGAGGTGGACCACTACAAAAGGAACTTCCCGAAGGCAGGAAATGCCGGTGGAGTGGGAATATTTTTGGCTATAGGCCACGAGGAAGCGGTTGCCGACCCTACAGTGGTCACTGGTACGTTTCTCCTCGATAACTCTTATGCATGCATTCTGTTTGATAGTGGAGCGGAGAGGAGTTTCGTGAACCAGAAATTTGCTCACTTGCTTAAACATAAGTCTCATGCACTTAAAGAACCGTTCACTGTAGAAATGGCTAACGGAAAGACAGAGAGTACTAGCTGCATATACATAGGATGTACACTAACACTAGATAGAAATTCATTTCCAATCGATCTCATGCCGGTCTCAATTAAAAGTTTCAACGTCATCATCGGCATGGATTGGTTGAGTTCTCATCGTGCCGACATCATGTGCCACGAAAAGGCTGTTCGCCTTAATCTGCCGTCTAGCGAAACTCTAGTTATCTACGGCGACAAACCCTTCACGAACCTTCGTTTCATCTCGAGCATTCAAGATCGGAAATTCTTGAGAAAGGAATGTCGCGCATTCCTTGCTCAAATTGTAGATGTGAGCCAAGAGACGAAAGACATAAATAACATTCCAGTAGTACGCGACTTTCCCGACATCTTTCCAGAAGAACTCCCAGGATTACCTCCGCAACGTTAAGTCGAGTTCTGAATCGACTTAATTCCAGGGGCTACCCCAGTAGCCAAATCGCCCTATCGTCTAGCACCAGCCGAGATGCAGGAACTATCTAGTCAACTTAACGAACTGATCAGCAAGGGCTTCATTAGGCCAAGCTTCTCACCCTGTGGAGCACCGGTATTGTTCGTCAAGAAGAAAGACGGATCGTTCCGTATGTGCATCGACTACAGAGAACTTAACAAACTAACCGTCAAGAATCGTTACCCTCTGCCTCACATTGACGATTTGTTTGACCAACTCCAAGGGGCGAACTTCTTTTCAAAGATAGACCTGAGGTCCGGGTATCACCAATTACGAGTGCTTGGGGAGGATGTTTTGAAGACAGCCTTCCGAACTCGTTATGGACACTACGAGTTTGTAGTGATTCTATTCGGATTGACCAATGCGCCCGCAGTATTCATGGACTTAATGAATAGGGTGTGCCGTCCTTACTTGGATCAGTTCGTCATTGTCTTTATCGATGACATACTTATCTACTCTCGTAGTGTGGAGGAGCATAGTCAACATCTGCGTCAGGTCTTAGAAATGCTGCGATGAGAGAAGCTTTATGCGAAGTTCTCAAAATGCGAATTTTTGATCCGAAGAGTCGAATTCTTAGGGCACGTGGTTAGCGAAGAGGGAATACACGTGGACCTTTCCAAAATCAAAGCCATTGAGAACTGGTCAGCACCGAAGACGCCTACAAAAATTCGTCAATTTCTAGGCCTCGCTGGCTACTATCGCAGGTTCATTCAGAACTTCTCGCGGATTGCGAAACCTCTTACAACACTGACCCAGAAGGGCATGACCTTTGACTGGGAAGAGAAGCAAGAGAAAGCATTTCAAACACTAAAGCGAGCCTTATGCACCGCACCGATACTGTCCCTCCCCGAAGGGATAGAAGACTTCGTGGTTTATTGCGATGCATCCAATCAAGGGCTCGGCTGTGTCCTGATGCAACGAGGTAAGGTCATCGCCTATGCCTCAAGACAACTGAAGACACACGAGGTCAACTACACCACACATGATCTTGAGCTAGGAGCAGTAGTGTTTGCTCTGAAGATCTGGAGACACTACCTGTATGGTACGAAAAGCACTATCTTTACAGACCACAAAAGCCTACAACATATATTCGACCAGAAGGAGCTCAACATGAGACAACGACGGTGGGTCGAGCTACTCAGTGATTACGAATGCGAAATTCGTTATCATCCCGGTAAAGCCAACGTAGTAGTTGACGCCCTGAGTCGGAAAGAATACTCTGGTCGTAGAGTCAAATCTTTGGCTATGACTATCCATTCACACTTGTCCACACAAATTAAGGAGGCTGCGCTCGAAGCTTTGAAACCTGAAAATGTGGGGGGTGAATCCCTGAGAGGGATGGATAAGAACTTGGTGGTCAAGGGTGGCGGAGCCTTATATCTCATGTATCAGATCTGGACACCAAAACACGGTGGTTTCAGAGACTTGGTCATGACTGAAGCGCACAACACTCGATATTCCGTCCACCCAGGTTCAGATAAGATGTATCTGGATCTTAAAAAGTTATACTGGTGGCCTAACATGAAAGCAGAGATTGCTACCTTCGTGAGTAAATGCCTTACTTGTGCCAAGGTTAAGGTCGAATACCAGAAACCATCAGGTTTACTTCAGCAACCGGAGATACCTGAATGGAAGAGGGAGCAGATCACGATGGACTTCATAACCAAGATGCCCAAGACAACAGGTGGTCTCGATACCATTTGGGTGATGGTAGACAGGTTAACCAAGTCCGCACACTTCCTGCCTATCAAAGAAACTGACAAGATGGAGAAGCTAACAAGAACATACATTAGGGAGATCGTACGACTGCATGGTGTTCCCATATCCATTATCTCTGATAGAGATAGTAGATTCACTTCGAGGTTCTGGCAGTCGCTACAAAGTTCCCTAGGTACTAGGCTGGACATGAGTACAGCCTACCATCCGCAAATGGACGGACAAAGTGAGAGGACTATTCAAACTTTAGAAGATATGTTGCGAGCCTGTGTGATTGACTTTGGGAAGGCATGGGATACTCATTTACCCCTTGTCGAGTTTTCCTACAACAATAGTTATCACACGAGCATAAAGACTGCTCCATTTGAAGCCCTCTATGGCCGTAAGTGCAGATCCCCTCTGTGTTGGGCTGAGGTGGGCGACACTCAGTTAGCTAAAGGACGAGTTCCTGACAGCACTCTCACAGGTCCAGAAATCATTCGGGAAATGCCAGAGAAGATCATTCAGATTCGTGAACGATTGAAAGCCTCTAGAGACTGACAGAAAAGCTACGCAGACAAGAAAAGGAAACCGCTGGAATTCCAGGTGGGCGACCATGTTCTATTAAAGGTCTCACCCTGGAAAGGCTTGATATGCTTTGTAAGGCGTGCCAAGCTAAATCCAAGATACATAGGGCCTTTCGAGATTATCGCTAGAATCGGCCCTGTAGCTTACAAACTCAAACTACCTCGCGAACTCAATAACGTACATTCTACTTTCCACGTCTCGAACTTGAAAAAGTGTTTATTCGATGAGACTCTTGTAATCCCACTCGACGAGATCGAGATCAACGAGAGCCTCAACTTCGTGGAAGAACCTGTAGAGATCATCGACCGAGAGGTCAAGCGAACGAAGCAAATCCGTATCCCGATAGTGAAGGTTCGCTGGAATGCCAAGCGAGGACCTGAATTCACTTGGGAGCGCGAGGATCAAATGAAACTGAAATATCCTCATCTTTTCGTTTAGTTATTTGTAATAGCTTAATTATTTAAACTCTAATTTCGGGACGAAATTCTCTCTAACGGGGGGATGATGTGAGAACCCGAAATATCTATCCTGTCCAGTTAATCAAATCAATCAAGGTTGGACTCATTTTGCTATCTTCTAGCATTATTTTGGAGCCAGTTAGAGCGTTTTAAGCCTAGTACATCAAAGAAATGAGTGTTAGGAATTATCCGCTTGTGTCCATTGTGCACCAAGCAAGCCATAAACTTTATCATGTGGAGTTTACGGCCACACCATATGAGTTTACGGCCGTAAACTCATGGTGGCCGTAAACTCATGGTCTTAAACATGATATTCCATCTCTTTTCTTCATTATTCACCATTTCAACCTCAAGAACTCGATTTCTCTCTCACGTATCATAAGGATCTTCATTTTATTCTTCGAAAATATAAGTGTTTCATCCTTTTTTTTGTTGATACATCTCATTATCTAGTATCACCCTTCGATTTCATCCATTAACCTCATCTTTTGGTTTGATCTTCAAGATCACCCAGAACACCAAGATCACACACTAGTGTTTTGGGCCGAAATCAACTCTTTTTGCTTCCATATTGTAAGTATCTTTCTCCTATACTTGTTGTCTAGTATAGACCCTTATTTAGCACCTTGAAAACGTCCAAATCCCATAAACAATAGGAGTTTACGGCCAGGAGCATCTCCCTTGGCCGTAAACCCTTGTTAAAGGTGCATTTGTTAGCCTTGAACTCCCTAAAGCTAAGCATTGAACATAGAACACTTCCTTGATGCTTGTAAGGACTTATAATCACCTTTTGGGCACAAGATTTCATGAGTGTACGGTCGTAAACTCATAGGGACGTAAACCCTATGGCCGTAAACTCAAGGGCCGTGAACACATGGCCGTAAACTCCAAAGTGTGGCCGTAAACCCCTAAGATGAAACCCTTTGTACTTCTAACACTTAAATCTAAGTGTTTCCTAAGTCCTAGGGTGTTTTCTTTACATGATTAGTTGTATAAACACTAATTATATACATATATGTGTCATTATATGCTTATTAGGATCCGTTGTGCTCAAGTCTTCACTTGACACTTAGCATCCTACAACCAATCTTTCATTCGTATCACTCACTACAGGTGAGTTCATACCCCTTAACTTATCTTTTAAATGATTTTAAATGCTTTTATGGGGGGGGGGGGGTAATACAAGTAGAACTATTATAGTTATTATATGAATCACATGTGATTAATAACTATCAAACAAGTGGATTTCTTACATTTTCAAACTGTGTTATCAAACAAACTGCTTCAACTCGCTTTATAAACTCTTTTACATGTTAAATACTTTCTATTAAACTCTTTTAAACTTATACTTTGTCAAAATCATGCGTATATAGATATAGTTATATAAGTAGGTTTGAAAGGACTTAGGACTAATAACTCGCCTTATTTCCTGTTCCTTGTTTGGTTGTGGACTTAGGGTATCGGTTATTTGTCCGAAGGTCATTTGAATCTTAGTTATATATTATGTGTATGTATATAGACATAAAAGTTCTTCTATTAGTTCAATACCTTTGGGTAGCAAAGGTATACAAACATGTTCATTCATACAAACAACATTGCTAGTAAACTATAATAGGTATAGTTTAGGAAGTCACTAATACTATTACTATAACAATGAAACATACAAGAGTCAGTTCATACATGAGTCAGTTCAAATATACTATAAAGAGAAACAGATAGAGCATACTATAACGAGAGACAATACTCACTATAAAGAGAAACAGATAGAGCATACTATAACGGGAAACAATAGATACTACACACTATACACTAGAGAACATACTACATACTAGACAGAGAGAATATACACTACACTAGAACATGCTATACAAATACAAGAATACTATAACATTAGTGTGAGATACTACTTCATGGCTCGACATTATACTGCTGCGTCACGTTTTGTACCCAGAGTCTCCTGGACGGAGAGCGTGAATTTGTGTATAGATCTATACGGGACTGACCCTCCTACACCTTGCTGCTAGCTATAGTGGGACCTGCAGGTCTAAGGGTGACGAATGTCGTATCGTTTCGACGTCTCAAACGTCGTGTTATACTAGTCGATAAAGTATGGTTACAATCATATCACATTTTACCTTAATTAAACTAACAAGTTTAAGGGTAGTTAGTACATTGGTAGTTATCTAGATAAAACTACAGTACAACTTTATTTTTCCCATTTCATTCACATTGTGATCTTCTCACATAAACGGTAATGAAAACTATATTTTTGGTAATGATAGTCATACCTTGGGAAAATGTGCATTTTTACAAAAGAACAAACATAATGAACAGTTGGGTCTTGGTAGAAGACTGATTTAGTAGAAAATATTGGATTTTCTAGGAAGTTTACAAACATTTACGTCAAATATTTACAAACATTTACATCAAATACTTAAAACTTTAACGTCAAACATTTACAAGTACATTCTTCAAACTTATACAAGCAATGACACTAAAATACTTATAAACTCACCAGCTTTAATGCTGATCTACGTTTTCAAAATAACTTGTATTCTCAGGTCACCAGTAGACAGGTACCGATGACCAGGTTTTAATGCAATGGATGATGTTGTTGCTTGTTTTACTATTATGCATTGTTGTGATACTGTACATGACGTCCTCCGCCCCCGAACATTTCCGCCGTTCTGGTTTTGGGGTGTGACAGATGGTATCATCGGATGAGAACCCAACAGATCCCCTCACGAAGGGACTGGGTAGGGTTAAGCGTCTTCAGCATGCAAGGCGCATAGGGCTAAAGGATGATATTAGTTTTAGAAATTAGATAGCTTTGAAATTTGTAAAGTGTAATTGACATTAGATGATAAATAAAAGTTTTTGTTTATTTATAAGTAAAGTGTTGCTATCTTCTGTCAATCGTTTACTATCATTTCATTTTGCATGTTTTGACTTCCAGAATAATTATGTTATGGTATATCATATTATTCAAAATCTTCACTGTCGGTCATATGTTGGAAGTAGATATGAATCAAGACTGTAATGAAGCTGGCTTGTAGATGTCTAAAGTGTTGGACATAGGAAGTGTTGCTACAACATTCATGAGTGCTCATAAGTTCTGAGTATTAGATTCAACCCAGGCTCACTTGTATCACTTCATGAAATTTATCTCTAGTGATCGTGAGACGGTAATATCATATAAGTATTCAAACCTAGAGATATGAGTTGTTGACTATGAGTTGGTTTTACATTGATTGTACGAAAACGCATCGGTAACTCGATGTTATAAAACGTGCCTTTGTGTATAATTCAACAAGTAGTAGAACAAGCATATGAGTCGAAGTTTATCTGTTCCTTCTTGGATTAGATGCGATATCTGGGCCCCTCGATGATTTTGTGTTGACCTATGTACCTGGCCCAGTTAGAACCAAATTGATGTGTTCAGTTTAGTTCTATGTCAAATAAATCGAAAATCAGGAAACAAACTGCTGGACAATAAGTAAGACATTGTTCCATGTATTTGTCCGGATGATATCTAGAACTGAGGATTATATGATCACTTATCTTGAATGGCATATCATCATCATCTCAGTTCCGCGAGACTTTGAAAGAGCTACGATTGCTGATCCGTTCCTGAAGTCATTCTTGCAGTTATAGTTATTAGACTTATCCAAGTGGGAGACTGTTGGATTAGGTGTCTAAGTTCATAACTATTTCTAGAATGTACTTGACCTGGTTGGCATGGTCCATTTGGGTTGCATGGAATTGCAACATTTGGATAGACTAAATGAGAGAAACGACACTTATGGTTTATTAATATATTATAAGTTCTAATATATTAATAATATTATTTAATTAGTTTTGATCAAGAATTAATTTAGAATTAATTTGGTGATCAAAAGGAGACTAATTAAATATTTGGGGTTGATTGTGTAAATGATCCATTCTTTCATAGTGGGCTAATGATCCATGGTTTATTGAATTGGGCTAAAACCCATAAGGTGCTCCATGGATAGTCCATGGAGGTTGTAAACCCATGGATCATGGAATATGAAAAGCCATGTCAATTAGGGTTTACATATTGTAACCCTACTTGTGACACAACTATAAAAGGACCCCATGGGCTACCAAAATCAGCACTATGTGTAGAACAAGAGGGCTAGCTGATTTTGAGTGATAGTGTACTTCTCTCAAAGTTATTCCAAGAGTTGTGGTGTTGTGTGAAACATTTGAGGCATCACATTGGAGGTGTTAGGCTCACATGGTTCTCAAGGAATCCAAGCAACAAGAAAGGTATGTTTTTCTACTAGCTTTTATGTTTCAAAGTTACCCATGCTATGCTAGTTAGGTTAAGAACCTTGGAAAATCAAATTTGCATGTATCTTAGTAAAACATAGATCCAAGTTTTCTAGGGTTGCATGTACACCTTAGCAGTGTTAGAATGCTCAAAAACCTTCAGGTGGCTCCAGGGTGTATCGAAAATCTGGAATTATGTGCCTCCTCCAACACAGTCTTCCGGATCCCACCAAAATCTGGTACACAAACCGGACCGCACCGGGTCAGTAATCCATGGCTATCAGTAGAAAACTTGTCGATCTCACCCTTGATTTGCTCCTACTTCTAATTCTATTTCTTGACTCCCTCGGCCTGAGCCTCCCTAATCAAATCAAGAAGTGGCGAATCAATAGAAATCCTCATACATAAGCTCGTAACAGAATAACTAGCCAACTTGTGACTTAAGGCATCAATGAATACATCTGCTTTCCCGGGAGGATATAGAATCTCACAGTCATAATCCTTGACCATGTCAAGCCATCTACGATGTCTCATATTCAGATTCGGATGATCCATGAGATACCTCAAACTCTTTTGGTCAGTGTAAATGGTACACCGAACCCCACATAGATAATACCACAAAATCTTGAGGACAAACACCACCGCCCCCAACTCCAAGTTATGCGTCAGATATCGAACCTCATGTGACTTCAGCTGCCTAGAAGCATACACAATAACTCTCCATTGTTGCATGAGTATGGCCCCCAAACCGGTGATACAAGCATCGTAATAACACAACAAAATCCTTCACACCCTCCGGGAGGGTCAGCACCGGGGCCTCACATAATTTCTATCTCAGTGTCTCGAATGCATCTTGCTGCTCAGGCCCCCAACGAAAATCTATGCCCTTCCTCGTCAGGCGAGTGAGGGGTACAACAACCTTGGAGAAATCTTGAATAGATCTCCAATAATACACTGCTAAACCCAGAAAACTCCTGATCTCCGAGGGAGACTTCAGGACCTCTCACTGCATAACAACCTCAATCTTGACCGGGTCGACCAAAATCCTGTTCTAGTTAACGAGATGTCCTAAGAACTGAACATCTCGTAACCAAAACTCACTCTTCGAGAACTTGGCATATAGCCGTCCCTGCCTCAAAACTCACAGAAGCTCTCGAATGTGCTCCTCATGCTATTCCCTGGTCTTGGAATAGACCAGGATATCATTGATGAAAAACTAACTGATTGATCGAGCATCAGACTACACACCCGATCCATCAAATCCATAAATCCCGCAGGCGCATTGGTGAGCCCAAACAGCATCACTACAAATTTGAAATGACCATAACGAGTCTGAAATGATGTATTCTCTACATTCTCCTCTCTAACCCTCGTCTGATAATACCCTAACCTCAAATCTATCTTGGAGAACCAAGATGCACCCTGTAGCTGATCAAAGAGGTCATCAATCCGTGGAAGTGGGTAACGGTTCTTCACCGTCAACTTGTTCAACTCCCGATAATCAATACACATGAAATGAGACCCATCTTTCTTCTTCACAAAAAAGATCGGTGCTCCCCAAGGTGAACTACTCGGTCTAATAAAATGTTTGCCCAACAGCTTCTGAAGCTGAGAGGACAGTTCTTCCATCTCTGGTGGTTCCAATCAGTAGGACTCCTTAGCAATCGGGGCTGCACCGAGGACCAAATTGATCCTAAACTCAACTCGCCTCTCAGGTGGCACACCGGTTAATTCCTCCGGAAACACATCTGGGAACTCCCTAGCTATAGGCACATCCAAAACTAAAACCTCCTTCCCAACCCATGTATCGACCACATATGCTAGATAACCCAAACACTCGTGCTGAAGATACTGTCGTGCGCTGGCTGCATAACAAAAGGTTGATTGAGCCTTGGTACCCTCTCCATAAATAATTAGTTCTCCCGCACTTGCGGTTCGAACTACTACATGCTGACCCTCATAATCAATCATCACACCAAACCTGCTCAGCCAGTCCATCGCAACTATCACGCATACATCCCCCATAGGAATATGGATCAAATCAATCGGATAAGACACCCCGGAAATCTCCAAAATGCAACCTCGAAAAACGCTCGATGCAGAAAACCCATGCTCGTTGGAGATGGAAAATCACAATGGGCACTCCAACTCTCCAAAAAACATATCAAAACTCATACTGAAGGACTGATACATAAAGGATCGACTCGCACTAGAGTCAAAAAGCACAAGAGCAAACAAGCAATTCACTAATAAGGTACCTAGCAAAATCATAAACAGTAGCATACCATAAAATAATTTGATAGAATAATAAATGAAAACATATAAGTAACGATGTCTGGTGCCACCCTGGTCTCCTCGGTTGTGAGTTGGAAAGCACGACCTCGATCCCTTGAGTGCTCCGCCCTACCCTAGCATCCATCCGTGATCCTGAAAGTAATCAGGGTTGGAGCCTACACCGGCCTAGAAGCAAGAAAGGGACATTGGGCCTTCACATGGCCCACCTGCTCAGAATGGTAACAAATCCTAGTTCTCGACGGTGAAGCCTGATGCCGAAAGTCCTTCACAAAATGTCCCTCCCTGCCACAATTGCGGCATGCTGTCGATCATCGACACATAAAATTCATGAGCTCTCCTATACTTGCCACAAGTGCAACCCGTCTGTCCCCCAAATCGCGTGTCAGCGGGCTTGAACCTCTTGGCTACAGGATGTGAATAAACGAGAGTCTGCCTCCGCTCCCTTGTCTAGGTCTCAATCTCAATCTCCCATCTTTGGGCGGTACCTTGAAGCTCGGAGAGAGTACTGAAAGGTGGGTAGACATAAACTGTCGAATATCAGTCTTGAGCATGCTCAAGTATCGCGTCATCTGGGCCCGCTCCGAAGTAGTAAACTCGGGACAGAATATAGCCCTCTCGGTGAATATCTTGGTGATCTCCATCACCGTCTCAGTCGTCTCTCCCAAATCTAGGTAATCCTTAGCCAATCTTTCCCACTCCACCAAGGGAACATAACTTGTGCGAAACGTCTTCGAGAATTGCTCCTAGGTAGCAACAGTCCTCTACTCAGAAGTATAGGAACCAGTCACCAGGTTCCACCAGTCCTTCGTGCCCAGTCAAAGGAGGTTAAAGGTGCACCTAACCTTCCAGTCCTTTAGACAGGAGTAGGTGAAGAAACAGCCCTATCACTAGCATGTAGTTCTAAAATAAACATCATAAACACAGGTTAGGATCAGTATCACAAAACATGCATCGTAGTAATCAAAGTAACAACAACCATTGCATTAATATTAAAGGTTTACAATGTATTCGATTCATAAAAGATTGACTCCAAAAGTAAATAACAAAACAATGACATGAAGCTACTATGCTCCATCGTCTGAATCCCTGTGCGCGTACCTGTCTACTAGTTTCCTGAGAATACAAGTTATGTTGAAAGAGTAGATAAGCATTTAAGCTGGTGAGTTCATAAGTATTTTTGTTATAAAAAGTACAGTCTGAGTTCTTTAGAAAAGTTCGCCTGTTCCTCCAGAAAATCCTATATTTTCTGATGTGATGAATGAGAAGTAAAAATGACTCTTACAATTCCTTCTATGAGTACTTAATGAATACAAGTTATATACAATCTAGATCAAACAGGCAATCAATTATGTGGATCTGCCCTAAGCCCACAACCAAACAAGGAACAGGAAATGAGGCGGAAGTCACACATTCCATTGTTTGTTAGAACCTCATTGTATATAACCCTGATGTATTCACCAGGTTCTTACGGAGTTAACTGTAATAGTTCTTTGACATTTGATGAAAATATTCTTTAAGAAAATCATATATTTTCTTTAGTAAATTGGTAACCACAATAGTTCCTTCTATGATCACTTAGTTTATACTAGTTATATATAATTTAATATTGAACGGACAGTTAAACGTGTGAATCTGCTCTAAGCCCACAAGCAAACAAGGAATAGGAAATGAGGCGGAAGTCACACATTCCACTGCCTATTGGATATTAATTATATATAACTCTGATGTATAAACTAAGGTATTATAGAATTAACCATTTAAGGTCCTTTATGTTATACTAGTTTAATAAGAAGTATTGGTCCTTTTATAAATGAGTTTCTAGTTTCACTAACTCTATTGTGAAATATTGTTATCGGAAAGTTCTATCGAAAACTGTTTACCTTAAAAGAACGATGTTTACCATAGAAAATCCTATATTTTCTATAAAACTGACTGGTTGTCTAAGTTGTTCCAAGATCGAAAAGCACAAGTATAATTAATATACTTACTTCACTGATATCTAGTTTCGTTGATAAGTTAAACTGAATAAAGACTTGTTTACCCTGAAAGCCTGATACGACGATACTACCCTCCTATGATCACTTAATACATACGAGTTGTATATAACCGAGATCGAACAGACAATTGAATGGGTGAATCTGCCCTAAGCCTACGACCAAACAAGGAACAGGAAATGAAGCGGAAGTCACACATTCCACTGTCTACCAGACTTCAGTTTTATCTAACCCTATAGTATATACTCAGTAATCACATAGTTAATATCCATTGAAATTGTTTAATAAAGTATATTACTACGTAAATATATCGTTAGTATCTATTTGTGAGTGTTATGACCATACTAGCTGATACGACGTGAAACGGACGCCTGTATTGTTTATGACTTTGTCACCCGCAGACCTGCCGGTCCAACTGTAGCTAACAGTAAGGGTGTGGGATTGTTGGTCCCATATAGATCTATACACAATTTCACGCTCTCCCTCCAGGAGACTCTGGTTCATAAGGGTAGACTTCCGACGGTACTTACGTGAGTATTCGAAGACGTGTGTCACAAGCTAGATTAACGACTTTACAAGTAATAATGCGAAAATCCTTTTTTTATAAATAACAGATAAGTTTGCAATGTGTGGTCATCAATAGCTGATCAAAGAGGCCATCAATCCGTGGAAGTGGGTAACAGTTCTTCACTGTCAACTTGTCCAACTCCCGATAATCAATACACATGAAATGAGACCCATCTTTCTTCTTCAAAAAAAAGATCGGTGCTCCCCAAGGTGAACTACTCGGTCTGATAAAATGTTTGCCCAACAGCTCCTGAAGCTGAGAGGACAGTTCTTCCATCTCTTGTGGTGCCAATCAGTAGGACTCCTTAGCAATCGTGGCTGCACCGAGGACCAAATTGATCCTAAACTCAACTCGCCTCTCAGGTGGCACACCGGTTAATTCCTCCGAAAACACATCTGGGAACTCCCTAGCTATAGGCACATCCGAAACTAAAACCTCTTTCCCAACCCATGTATCGACCATATATGCTAGATAACCCAAACACTCGTGCTGAAGATATTGTCGTGCCCTGGCTGTAAACAAAAGGTTGAATGAGCCTTGGTACCCTCTCCATAAATAATTAGTTCTCCCCCACTTGGGGTTCGAACTACTAAACGCTGAACCTCACAATCAATCATCACACAAAACCTGCTCAGCCAGTCCATCGCTACTATCACGCATACATCCCCCATAGGAATATGGATCAAATCAATCGGATAAGAAACCCCGAAAATCTCCAAAATGCAACCTCGAAAAACGTTCCATGCTCGTTGGAGATGGAAAATCAAATTGGGCACTCCAACTCTCCAAAAGACATATCAAAACTCATACTGAAGGACTGATACATAAAGGATTGACTCGCACCAGAGTCAAAAAGCACAAGAGCAAACAAGCAATTCACTAATAAGGTACCTAACAAAATCATAAACAGTAGAATACCATAAAATAATTTGATAGAATAATAAATGAAAACATACTAGTAACGACGTCTGGTGCCGACCTGGCCTCCTCTGTTGTGTGTTGGAAAGCACGACCTCGAGTCGTTCGGTGCTCCGCTCTACCCTAGCATCCATCCGTCAACCTCAAAGTAGTCGGGGTTGGAGCCTACACAGGCCTGGAAGCAAGAAAGGGACATTGGGCCTTCATATGGCCCACCTGCTCAGAATGGTAACAAATCCTAGTGCTCAACGGCGAAGCCTGATGCCGAAATTCCTTCACAAAATGTCCCTCCCTGCCGTAATTACGGCATGCTGTCGATCATCGACACATCCGCTCATGAGCTCTCCCATACTTGCCACAAGTGCAACCCCTCTGTCCCCCAAATCGAGTGTCAGTGGGCTTGAACCGCTTGGCTGTAGGATGCGAATGAACAAGAGTCTGCCTCCGCTCCCCTCGTATGGATCTCAATCTCAATCTCCCATCTTCGGGCGGTACCGTGAAGCTCGGAGAGAGTACTGAAATGTGGGTAGACATAAATTGTCGAATATCAGTCTTGAGCATGCTCAAGTATCGCGTCATCTGGGACTGCTCCGAAGCAGTAAACTCAGGACAGAATAGAGCCCTGTCGGTGAACATCTTGGTGATCTTCATCACCGTCTCAGTCGTCTCTCTCAAATCCAGGTAATCCTTAGCCAATCTTTCCCTCTCTACCAAGGGAACATACCTTGTACGAAACGTCTTCCAGAACTGCTCCTAGGTAACAATAGTCCTCTGCTCAGAAGTATAGGAACCAGTCACCAGGTTCCACCAGTCCTTCGTGCCCAGTCAAAGGAGGTTCAAGGTGCACCTAACCTTCCAGTCCTTTAGACATGAGTAGGTGAAGAAACAACCCTATCACTAGCATGTAGTTCTAAAATAAACATCATAAACAAATAACAGTGTAGGTAACTTAGGGTATACTTTCTGGCTCCGGCTGGTCGTACACATCTCATCCTTCCTTGGTTACTTTTGAAAACAATTTTGAATTTATTTTTAAAAACAATTTTAAATTTTGTTTTGAAAACACTTCCAGGTCCTTAGTTTGAGTATGGATTCACACGAGTGCTTATTCAATTCGCTCAAACCAGGGCTCTGATACCAACTTATAACATCCCAAAAATCAAGATAAAATTATCATTTCTCAAAACCAACCAAAAACCATAAATGTTTACAAAACATAGTTTCCAAAGTGTCAAAATCATAAATCATAGTATCCCAAAAACAAATCTCATAAAAACTGAAGGATGTGCACGATCAAGCCTTCGCCTTGACCAGATCAACTGAAGCACCTGAAACATAAAACTTAAATTGTAAGCCAAAGCTTAGTGAGTTCCCCCAAATACTACACACAACGAAACAAATATACAAAATATGATATGGGTCCACATTCTCCCGACTGAATTACCCTGGCCCACAACTTCCCGGTTGGATTGCCACTCTAGCCCACAATCTCCCGATTGGATTTCCACTCTGGCCCATAATCTCCTGATTGGATTACCATCGGGTTTGTTGGCCGACAACACAAAGCAGTGCGGCCTCAAACCAAACCACACTATGTCGACATATACAACAGATGAATATATAACAACAAACAGATAAACATGCAGATCTCATCATATCACTACAACATAGAAACATCCTAAAGCAGGATACATAAACTACCAGGCCAACATTCGCGTCTTCGACCCACAAGTCCAGTGAGGAAAACTCACCTCACAGTCAGAAAAGATAGCAGAAAAGAATGTTGCTCCAAATGCCAACTCTACAAGTTACCTATTCAACAAACAGTGACCTAGACTCAAACTACAACTCAAAATACCCAAAAATCCCCTAGGTCAAACCCCAGGTCAGAGGTCAAAGTCAGAAAGTCAAAAAGTCAAGGAAAGTCAAGGTAGGTTGAGTACGTGCCGCGTACTCGGCTACTACACTAAGCGTAGTCGAGACTTAGCCAAAACACGTGACTCTAACCCACTACACACAACATACCCCTTGGTACGCCCAATGTACTTAATTTGAACTCAATCCTTCTCATTAAGTGCTTAATCTTTAAAGACCTCTCATCCAAATTCATATCTAGACCCAAAACATCATTCTAAGTCATAAAGTTTCCACCTTTATGACTTTCCATCGCTAGAAAAGGCCCAAAAGCTAAAACCCTAACTTATTATTCCATTAAGACATCACAACTCTTGCATGGAAGGAATAGAAGGACCAATATCATATTTATATGGTTCCTAATACCTAAAAACGTCTGAAAGGACAACTTTTCTGCTTAGAGTAATCCATACTCATGAACACCAAGCTTATGGGACCAAAATGAACACAAACTCAAGGTTAACAAGATCTAGGCAATTAAGTCATCAAGTTTTAGACTTTATACCTCCAAAGGGTGCTTGAGGGTGAAACACTTCTGGATCCAAGATGATTTGAACTTCCAAGATGATTTTCCTTCCTTCTTCTTCCTTCAAGAACACCAAAAATGCACTCTCAAGCTCAAAAAGGCTCACACAAAGGATTAGGGTTTGCAAGGGACGATTTGTGGAGATGGAGGTTGATGAGGGAGAAGGTCTTGAGAAGTTACTGATGCCTAAAAAGGGCTCAAACCCTAAAAATTAGGGTTTGAACCCCAGCCATGTATGCCTTGCGTATGTTTGAGTACGCCCAACATACTCAATAGATCACACATTCGTTTTTAAAGTGGCCAAAGGACCAATTTTGCAAAAAGTTTCATACTAAGGGTAGAAATTTACAATACCTGAACAATGAGTGTTACAACACTATCTTGGTGGAATATCATTCCAAGACTATGGATATGGATACGACATATTCTCTTCCATGGTATGAGATGAAACATATGCTCATAGAAGAATACCCCAGAGAAGAAATGTCTAAGTTGGAACAAGAACTCTGGAATCTCACCGTGAGAGGGCCATAGATTACTGCCTAGACCACTCGATTTAATGATCTGGCCACGCTGTGCCTGACATTTTTAACTCCTGGACAAAAGATCGAGAGGTATATTTGGGGTTTAATCCCTTAAATTCAATGTCATGTCACTTCTTCAAGGGAAACTACCTTTGATAGTGCCAAGCTTCTAGCTTTCAACTTGACTAACCGGTGTATTTGTCAAGGCATGCTATTGAAGAAGGCAGACACATACAGAGCTGGAGATAATAAGCGAAGGTCTGATGGAAACTCGAGAGTATCATAATCCTCAAGGAAAAGGAAAAATATTGGGAATGTGAACGCAGTAGTTGCACTGATACCCAATCCACAAAGGCAATACACTGGAAATGAACCAAAGTGTAACAAATGCAATTTTCATCATACGGGTGCATATCAAGAGATGTACTACAACAATTACAACCGGAAGGGTCACGTTGCTATGTACTGCAGGAATCTGACTCTGGTAGTCAAACTTGGAAACAAGGCTGGTGGAAATCACGGTTGCCATGAATCTGGAGATGTAGGCTATTTCAAAAGAGAATGTCTAAAGTTAAAGGACCATGGAGGAAATGGAAGAAGAAGGAATATGTGATAGGCACTAGGGATGCAATCAATGACCCGAATGTGGTGACTGGTACGTTTCTTATTAATAACGTATATGCATCAGTACTTTTCGATTCTGGTGCAGATAAGATTGACTCCAAAAGTAAATAACAAAACAAAGACATGAAGCTACTATGCTCCATCTTCTGAATCCATATGCGCGTACCTATCTACTAGTTTCCTGAGAATACAAATTATGTTGAAAGAGTAGATCATCATTTAAGCTGGTGAGTTCATAATTATTTTTGTTATAAAAAGTACAGTCTGAGTTCTTTAGAAAAGTTCGCCTGTTCCTCCAGACAATCCTATATTTTCTGATGTGATGAATGATAAGTAAAAATGACTCTTACAATTCCTTCTATGAGTACTTAATGAATACAAGTTATATACAATCTAGATCAAACAGACAATGAATTATGTGGATCTGCCCTAAGCCCACAACCAAACAAGGAACATGAAATGAGGCGGAAGTCACAAATTCCATTGTTTGTTAGAACCTCATTGTATATAACCCTGATGTATTCACCAGGTTCTTACAGAGTTAACTGTAATAGTTCTTTGACATTTGATGAAAATATTCTTTAAGAAAATCATATATTTTCTTTAGTAAATTGGTAACCACAATAGTTCCTTCTATGATCACTTAGTTTATACTAGTTATATATAATCTAATATTGAACGGACAGTTAAACGTGTGAATCTGCCCTAAGCCCACAAGCAAACAAGGAATAGGAAATGAGGCGGAAGTCACACATTCCACTGTCTACCGGACTTCAGTTTTATCTAACCCTATAGTATATACTGAGTAATCACATAGTTAATATTCCTTGAGATTGTTTAAGAAAGTATATTACTACGTAAATATATCATTAGTATCTATTTGTGAGTGTTATGACCATACTAGCTGATACGACGTGAAACGGACGCCTGTATCGTTTATGACTTTGTCACCGACAGACCTGCCGGTCCAACTGTAGCTAACAGTAAGGGTGTGGGATTTTTGGTCCCATATAGATCTCTATACAATTTCACGCTCTCCCTCCAGGAGACTCTGGTTCATAAGGGTAGACTTCCACCGGTACTTACGTGAGTACTCGAAGACGTGTCTCACAAGCTAGATTAACGACTTTACAAGTAATAATGCGAAAATCCTTTTTTATAAATAATAGATAAGTTGGCAAAAACATTTCCTTTGTTTCATAAACTAACTTATATCTTATAAGCTCATTTTCCATGTTTTACAAGTTTCATGTTTTAAACACAATTGTAAATATAAGAAAGACATAATAAGCAATTTATATTATAAAACACAAGATTCATTGTGTTATACTTGTATTCCCCCCCCCCCTAAAACATTAAAAAGTTGGGAAAAGATATAGGGGGTATGAACTCACCTTATGTGGGTGATTCAATTGAAGATTCGATATAGAATGATAAGTTCCAAGGATAAAGTCCCAAAGCACAAACGAGTCCTAAATGACATATAATGATACATATAGGCATGAAATTAGTGAATGTAACTACAAAGGCGATTGGGAAACAACCTAGGATGCAAGAATAACTCACCAAAGGAGTGTGAGAAGCAAGTTGGAAGGCTGAAATGATGTTCACGGCCCTATGGGGTGTTCACGGCCCAAGAACAAATGAGTGTTCACGGCCCAAGTTGAAGGGTTCACGGCCCTATGAGTGGTTCACGGCCCGAGAACATGAAGAACACTTGAAGATTTTTGGTGTTTAGCAAGTTCTTGAAGGCCCTTTGTTGTATTCCAAGAAGATACAAAGGAAAAGGGGTGTTTAAGGGAAGAAAAGAGTGTTTCTTGAGGATGATACTTGAGAGAGAACTCAAGTTCACGGCTGGAAGGAGTAGAAATGAATGAAAAATGAAGCAAACACATACTTATAGGGAGGAGATCACGGCCAAGAGAGAGTTCACGACCTAAGAAGGGTTCACGGCCATGAACATGGTTTGCGGTCGTGAACCTCACTTGTTGAGGTTTTTATGGCTCGAATGTTGTTCTAGGCTCTCGGTTCTTACGTGGTTCACTTACTAAAACGCAACCCTTACGTATACTCGATCTAGAAACCTATAAGTTTGACCTTAAGTTGTTGTGTTTGACCTCACAAGATAGAATATTTCAGGTTGTGACATCATCCCCCTGTTAGATGGAATTTCGTCCCGAAATTGGCATTCATAGCAGGACTCCTGGGGTCGTGCTCCCATTAATGGTAGAATATCCACTCGTAGACCTGGGCAACTTTGCCCTAAAGTTCATGATAGGATTCATACCTGGTCCACCTATCAGTACCTAGTGTATACAAGTCGTATATAATTAAGATTAGTAAGACGGTCGGATGTGCAACTCTGCCCCAGGTCCACAACCAAACAAGGAATAGGAGATAGGGCGGAAACACACATACTAAATCCGCATAATCATAATTATATACCACCCTCGCGTATACACTTAATAGTGATAGGTTAACCTTATTCGTCCATCGCCTCTGTGCTTGAACTTGATCTGTTAGACGAGTGGTAGTTCGGAAAGGTCTGCTGATTATACGTCGGAAAAGTTTCGGAGGTCATAGTACTCCTCTTATGAGTACTTCGCGGTTTAGAAGACAAGAGAAAATTATGAGGTCTGGGTCGGGCTGTCGTTACGAGTGACGAGGGTTTCGTTAATTGGTCAGTTAAGGCGGTAGGTTTTCGTAACACATGAACTTGGTATGGTGAGGACCACGCCAATACACGTCGATTGACGATGACAGACTCTTTATAGAAACAGGTGTTAAGTTGATTTGAAAGAAACTTTTGTTATAATGATGGTGTATTCCGAGTGTGCTCGACAATGCATTCTGTGTAGGCTTTCTAGTGTTTTATCGATATTACCACTGCCACAAATCGTACCGCAATAAGCGAGTACTAACTGTGAAAGTGCTTTGTTAACTAGTGACGATAGTTTATATTACGATACATCTCGGTACCTCTATGATCGCTTGACACATACAAGTTGTGTATAACTAAGATGGATAAGACGGTCGACTGAGTTACTCTGTCCTAAATCCACAAATAGACAAGGAACAGGAAATAAGGCGGAATCACTCACTCTAAGTCTACAAAATCTTAGTTATGCATAACCCAGATGTACATACTAAGCCATCGTAGCTAACCTGAATGGATCTTTAGTTCTCTTATGAATGTTGTGACTTGTTCGAGTAAATAATTTACAACTACACCCATAGCAGGCCTGGTTCACTTCTACTCCAGGGACTTGGGAGATTGGTTGTGCCGGCGCCCTGTAAAAACGGGCTGTGTGCCCCTTCCTACGGCAATTCCTGCACTGCATCTCATGGCAAGCTCTAGTGTGGTGGTAGTTACACTTACTACACCTCGGGAGGGTTCCAACATATCGACTAACAGGCGCTGGAGTGGCAGGTGTTGTGGTGGCGTGTATAGTAACTACTTGTTGCTATTATGGGGGTTCCTGTGTTGTTCGTTCCTTCCTCTTGTTCCCTGAATTTCGTTTATGGTTCTCTCCCTTTGTTGGCTCGGGAACTGGGTTCACCACGCCATGGCGTACTCCATGGTCAATGAGTCGCTGGGCCAGGCGTTTGGCGCTATCGAAGGTAGTCGGTTTAGAAGCCAATACATTCCCTTGAATCTGGGTAGATAAGCCCCAGATGTACTTTTCTATCTTTTTACTCTCCGGGGTAACCATCCCGGGGCATAGTGGTGCCAGGTCGCTAAACCTGTCAGTGTAGGCCACTATGTCTGAGCCGACCATGGTATGCTCCCATGGCCCTTGCTCCAGCTTTTGAAATTCGCCTCTTGGGCAGTATTCTTCCAACATCATCTCTTTCAGGTTCTCCCAACCCATAGAGTTAGCCACTGATAGGGTCAGTGACTTAACATGGCCATTCCACCATGTTAGGGCTCTGTCGGAGAACGTGCCGATTTCAAAAACTGATTCTGTTTTCTCGAACCAACGCATTAGAGCAATGACTCCCCCATTTCCATTAAAGGATTTGGGTTTACAGTTCTTGAATTCCTTGTACGAACACTCCCCTGGGTGTCCGTGGGTAACTCCGGGGTTAGATAGGTCGGTACCGCTACCAGATCCACTGGTACCACTTGCGTGGAATTGATTTATAGAAGCTGTTGTTGCGGCTATTACCGCTGCTTGGAAAGAAGGAGGGTTGAATTGTGGTGGTGGATTCTTTGTCGTGGTATTTACTACGCGCCTTATAGGTCTACCACGAGGCATCTTTTGCTCTAATGAATACAAGATGAAACTGTGATAAGTCTATAGTAGTGGTTATAAGTCAAATGTTGATTAACTAGGTTATCCTAGTTCTGATTGTACCATGTTCCGACTTTCATAGGGTTCTGAAACAATTCATGACGGAAGTCTATATAAAATAAACTTTATGAATTTGTAGTGACTACTCTCGAATGAATTTCTGTGAATTGAATATCTGTTACCGGCTGTTACGAAAATGAAATAATCCTAACACATAGTGTGAGTAATGTATTCACTAACTCACTAGGTTATTTTTAGTATATTAGTTATTCGCGTGACGTATAGGACGTTTGGTTTCTCCAGCTGATCCCTCCTTGGAAACCTCCTCATGAATCTCTTTTTGTTCCTCCTTGACTTCTCTGCTGACTACTATGAAGGAGTGGTTACATCTATCTAGTTTTGTAGTGCGAGAATGGAAGTGTCTAAAGAATCTATGAGATTAAGTGAAACATTATGGGGTGATCCTTACCAGGTCCTCCTATAATTGCACAGTGTATACAAGTTGTATATAATTTAAGATTAAATAGACCTTCGAATAAGTGAGCCTACTCTAAAACCACAACCAAACAAGGAACATGAAGTAGGGCATAGATCACAAATTCTAAGTCTATAAAATCTCAATTATATAAAACCTTGGGAGTATACACTCCGAAATTATAGACCTACCAGAAGGGTCTTTTAAATTTTCACATAAGTTATTTATAGTGTCTGAAATACTCCTATAGTATTTTAATGGTATGATCTTGGTAAGTTTTAAACTTGTTGTTATCTTATAGTATCCTAAAATACTCCTATAGTATTTTAACTTTATGTTCTGTTCTAGAAATCCCCTTGCATAAAGAGTTAGGTAAGTTTTAAGTCTGTTGCAACACCACATCACTCCCAAACACATGTTGGTCATATCTCAAATAAATATAGTTGATTAGGCTATATTGATCTCAGTTATGATTACATATTTGTCCAGGTTTGACCGCAGTGTCCAACCTTTGAATACTTCTATTTTGTTCTTCTTGTGATACTTGTTCTAGTATGTATATATGTATGTAGGTATGTATACTTTTATAAGAATATTTTTATATTTTAAAAATATACTTTTAGTAAGAGCACTTCGGCCCCATTGTATTTATAGTTGTATATCTTTTATAGGTTGATATACTTAGTTCACTATAAACAATTCTCTGATACCAATCTGTCACACCTTCAAACCGTAATGGCGGAAACGTTCGGGGGCGGAGGACGTCATGCTCAGTATCACAACACATGCATCATAGTAATCAAAGTAACAACAACCATTGCATTAATATTAAACGTTTACAGTGTATTCGATTCACAAAAGATTGACTCCAAAAGTAAATAACAAAACAAAGACATGAAGCTACTATGCTCCATCTTCTGAATCCCTGTGCGCGTACCTGTCTACTAGTTTCCTGAGAAAACAAGTTATGCTGAAAGAGTAGATCAGCATTTAAGCTGATGAGTTCATAAGTATTTTTGTTATAAAAAGTACAGTCTGAGTTCTTTAGAAAAGTTTGTCTGTTCCTATAGAAAATCCTATATTTTCTGATGTGATGAATGATAAGTAAAAATGACCCTTACAATTCCTTCTATGAGTACTTAATGAATACAAGTTATATACAATCCAGATCAAACAGACAATGAATTATGTGGATCTGCCCTATGCCCACAACCAAACAAGGAACAGGAAATGAGGCGGAAATCACACATTCCATTGTTTGTTAGATCCTTATTGTATATTGTTGGATTAGGTGTCTAAGTTCATAACTATTTCTGGAATGTACTTGACCCGACTAGCATGGTCCATTTGGGTTGCATGGCATCATGCATTTGGATAGACTAAAATGAGAGAAATAACACTTAAGGTTATTAATATATTATAAGTTCTAATATATTAATAGGATTATTTAATTAGTATTGATCAAGAATTAATTTGGAATTAATTAAGTGATCAAAAGAAGACTAATTAAATATATGGGTTGATTGTGTAAATCACTCATACTTGTGTAGTGGGCTAATGCTCCATGGATTATCAAGTTGGGCTAAAACCCATAAGATACTCCATGGATGCTCTATGGTGGTTATAGAACCCATGGGTCATGGAAATGAAAGGTCATGACAATTAGGGTTTACATGGTGTAACCCTAATTGTAACACACTATATAAGGATCCATATGTTCACGAAAATCGGCACTTAAGCAAGAAAGAAGAGGGCTAGCCGATTTCAAGAAGTGTGACATTTCTCTCAAGTTTACTCCAAGTGCATTTGGTGTTGTGTGAGGCATTTGAGGCATCACACTTGAGGTGCTAGGCTCACAAGGTTTCAAGGAATCCAAACTACTACAAGGTATGTATTTCCTACTAACTTTTATGTTCAAAAGTTCTGCATGTATGCTAGATAGGAATATGAGCCTTGGAAAAATCATTTTGCATGTATCTTAGTCAAACATAGATCCAATGTTTCTAGGGTTGCATGTACACCTTAGGAGTGTTAGAATGCACAAAACCCTAGGATCCATGGGGGGACTCGACGAGTCCCTGAGTAAACTCATCCTACTCGTCGAGTAGGTTCTTGCACTCGACGAGTAGGAGCCCCTGAGTGCAGTTTTTTGAGTTTTGCTGCTGGAAATGGACTAGAAACATTACCCTAAACTGTTTTGGTGTATTAAAACTTGTTTTAGATGGTGTAATGTTTGTGCTAATCCATTTACAATGGCTAATATCAAAATTCCATGTTTATATGTGTTCATATGTTCTTGAAATTTTGATATGAATATTGATGTTCTTGTGAGTTCTTGATAGATCACAGGAATTACTTGTTAAATTGGTTAATGTGTAATTCATAATCATTATGTGTTTTAATGGAATCCATAATTTGTCCTCAAGTTATGGGTTAACAAAAGTCTTTCTTTCAAAGTCCATTATTAAACACATAAGTTACATAAAATGAAAAGTCACTCATTTTATTACATCATTAACTCATAAGTTATGAAAGATGAAAAGTTTGTAAAGTTACAAAACTTGCCCTCAAGTTTTGGAACATGTAAAGTCACTTCAAATACTTTAGTTCCAATCCCTAGAATTTTAAAAGTTAAAATTCAACCCTTATACTTTATAATATTATAAGTTTAATAATAATAATAATAATAATATATATATATATATATATATATATATATATATATATATATATATATATGTATGTATAAGAACAAGCCGTTTTACCATTAGTAGGCCTCATTCACGAAGCCAGTCTATAAGGGGGGTATAAGGTTGTTGCCTATAAAATGGCAGCTTAATGGGTGTCCAGTCTCACCCACCGCTTCCTTGACTGGTGGAGGGTCGTTAGCCGAACGGGTAGGACAAGGACTTATAAATTCTCATTAAAAGTATGATGAATATAAAGTAACTAAATGTTTTATAAATTCCCAATCTTAGTTAATTTAGGAAAATGTGAATAAGGTGCTAACCCATGAAATTACACTTTGCACTTTGATTAAGTCGTTAGTGGAGCGTGTGTGGTTAACCGACACACTAACCTGGACTTAACAAGGTAGTCAAAGGGTAACTTAATATTTATCATAGCATCGGTGGAGCGCGTGTGGTTAACTGGCACATCGATTGAGGGGTAAATATTAAGGGTACCCAGTAATTTTCATGGTTACTTCACACCTTGTTTTGTGATCCTCGGCATCCCAGTCACAAAACCTGAAGGGCACACTCGAGATTGAAATATGCCATTGAAAAGTTCAATATTGTGTTGGGTCCTAGCCTTAATATTACATTTGGGTGTTTTATTAAGGATTATCTTTATATCTAATCTAAACTTGTCTTCCTTCTTTTCAGATGTCTTCCAACAATGCTGCTTCTGGCTCAAACCCTACCAGCTCCTTCTCTCTCATGAACCTTTGTGGGAGAGTCATCTTTGATGGATCCAACTTTATGAATTGGATCAGGAACATCAGGATGGTCACTCGTTATGAGGACAAGGAATATGTCCTCGACAAGGAGCTTAAAGAACTCGAGCCGACTGCTACTCCTGAGGAGGTCGCTGAATATCAGGCCCATGAAAGAGATGCTACCAAAGTGGCAAGCATCATGTTGGCCACTATGATAGCCGAGCTCCAAAAGTCCTATGAGGACTATTATCCTCTTGAGATGCACCAAGATTTGATGGACCGCTACCATCAGAGTGCTCATCAAGAGCGATATGAGATCATCTCCTCCATGATAACAACCAGGATGAAGGATGGTGAACACATCACGGGCCACATGCGGAAAATGCAAAGGTATGTGGACCGTTTGCTGAAACTGAATGTGAACTTCCCAGAGGAGTTATCAATAGATATCATTTTGCACTCCTTGCCTTCGTGTTATGATCAACTCTGCATGACATACCACATGAACAAGGAGGAAGTTCCAATCAGCAAACTTCAAGGACTTTTGAAGACCGCGGAAAGTGGTCTTAAAGGTAAGTCGGTTGTTACTCCTACTCCTACTGCGGCCCCTGTCTTGGCAATCGGGCAAGGCAAAGGAAAGAAGAGGAAGAGCCCTTCAAAGGGTACCAAGGGAATGTCCCTTGATGGCTCCTCTTCAAGTGGAACCAAGAAAGGTTTCGTCACTCCTTCTGCTAACCCTAAAGAGGCTGAATGCTTCTATTGTCATGAAAAGTCTCACTGGAAGTGAAACTGCCCAAAGTACTAGCAAGATGTTAAGGATGGGAAAGTAAAACCCAACCATGCAGGTATTTACACTATATTGTCTAATAACTCACCCTATTCTAATTCTTGGGTCCTTGATACAGGTTGTGGTATTCACATATGTTGTGATTTGCAGGGACTAAGAAGAAGTGAGAATGTGGAGCATGGGAAGATAAACTTGATCATGGGAAATAGGAAAGTTACACCTGTCACCAAGATTGGAGTTTATTCTTTATTGCTAAGTAGTGGGTTAACATTAGATTTGAATAAATGTTGTTATTCGCCTGAAATGGCAAGAAATATTATTTCCTTTCATGCTTTGTACAAACAAGGTTTTACCTTTTCATTTGATAATGATAGTGGTGGTATTTATGCTTTCTTTAATAATGTTCTTTATTTTAAAGCATTACCTTGTGATGGAGTGTATGAAGCTGTGTCGGTTGTAGACAATATAGGAAATAATGTGTTGTGTATTGATTCTTCTAATAATAACCTGGATAAAGCATCATTATTTGTCTTGGACATGTAAGCAAGAAACGCATAGGCCAACTCCAAAAGGATGGAGTCTTGGAGTCATTTGACCTAAAATCAGATGATAGTTGTGAATCTTGTTTGCTTGGGAAAATGACAAAGTCACCCTTCACTGGTACATGTGATAGGGGTGAAGGTTTGTTGGATCTTGTACACACTGATGTGTGTGGACCCTTCAAAACTGCCATAAGGGATGCTAATCGTTATTATGTGACTTTTACAGATGATTATAGTAGATATGGACATGTCTACTTAATCAAGCATAAGTCAGAGACTTTTGAAAGGTTTAAAGAGTTTAAACAGGAAGTAGAGAATCAATTGGGCAGGAACATTAAGATGCTTCGATCCGATCGAGGTGGTGAGTATCTTAGTACAAAGTTCCTTGACTATCTTAAGGAATGTGGGATTATCTCACAATTGACACCTCCCAGGACACCGCAGTTGAATGGTATGGCTGAGAGGCGCAATCGAACCTTGTTGGATATGGTTCGTTCCATGATGAGTCGAGCTTCGCTACCAATCTCATTTTGGGGGTATGCCTTAGAGACTGCCGCCTATATCCTTAATCTAGTCCCTACAAAGAAGGTTGCCAAAACACCTCAGGAGATGTGGATCGGAAAAATTCCCAATCTGGACCACATCAAGATTTGGGGTTGCGAGGCTTTTGTGAGGCGTGAGTCTCACGATAAGCTCGAACCTCCAGGTGAGAGGCGTATGTTCATCGGCTACCCACAGAGATCCTTCAGTTACATCTTCTACAGACCCAGTGATAATGTGGTCTTTGTAGCAAGGAGAGGAGTCTTTCGAGAGATAATTTATAAGCCAAGGAAACAGTGGGGGGCAAATTGACCTTGAAGATATTCAAGATTCAAGTGGTGAAGGAACCTCAAACCCTAGCAATCAACCTGAGGAGGAAACTCCTCTTGATCCGACAGAAGAGTCTGTACCTCTGAGGCGTTCCACGAGAGTTAGGAATGCACCTGAGCATTACTGTGGTTTCTATATTACTGCGGAAGGTGATACACTTATCAGTGATAGCACATTGGTAAGTCTGGATGAACCTAACAGCTACACGAAAGCCATGGCAGTCCCTGAGGCTGCTAAATGGAAAGAGGCTATGGACTGCGAGATACAGTCCATGTATGACAATCAAGTTTGGAACTTGGTTGACAATGTACCAGGTCGTAATACAGTTGGGTGCAAGTGGATATTCAAGAAGAAGACCGACATGGATGGTAATGTACACACTAATAAGGTGCGACTGGTTGCAAAGGGTCTTTCTCAAACTCCGGGAGTTGATTATGATGAGACTTTTTAACCAGTAGCCAAGATTAAGTCTATTAGGGTTATGCTAGCCATTGGTGCATTTCATGACTATGAAATATGGCAAATGGATGTCAAAACCGCTTTCCTTAATGGAAAGTTGGCTGAGGATGTTTACATGAGTCAACCAGAGGGTTTTGTCAGTGCATAGTACCCTAATAGAGTGTGTAAGCTTGAGAAATCCATTTATGGATTAAAGCAAGCACCTCGCAGATGGAATCTTTGCTTCGATGAGAAGGTCAAAGAGTTTGGCTTTTCGAGGAGTGAAGATGAATCTTGTGTATATGTCAAGGCTAGTGGGAGTATAGTCAGGTTTTTGGTATTGTATGTGGATGACATACTACTCATTGGAAATGACATCCCAACTCTGTAGGAAGTGAAGTCCTGGCTTGGGAAGTGTTTCACTATGAAGGACCTTGGTGAAGCTGCCTATATCCTAGGAATAAGGATTCCGAGAGACCAGAGTAAAAGACTAATTGGACTTAGTCAGAGTACCTACTTGGATAAGGTGTTGAATAGATTCAGCATGCAAAATTCCAAGAAGGGAGAGCTACCGATCCAGAGTAACGCCAGACTGAGTAAGACTCAGAGCCGGAGTACATAGGCTTAGATAGCTAAGATAAGTCGAGTACCTTATGCTTCCGTTGTAGCCTCGATCATGTATGCTATGACGTGTACTCGTCCTGATGTGGCCTTTGCACTGAGCATGGTCAGCAGATATCAGGGGAATCCTGGCAAGGCTCACTGGACTGCGGTAAAGAACATTCTCAAGTACCTGCGGAGGACTAAGGACTGGGTCCTTACCCTCGGTGGGAGTGATGCTAGCTTCCAGACTGATAGGGATAATTTCCGCTCTCAGTCAGGCTGGGTCTTTACCTTAAACGGAGGAGCAATTTCTTGGAAAAGTTCCAAGCAGGAGACAGTGGCTGATTTAACTTGCGAATCAGAGTATATAACGGCAAGCGAGGCAACAAAGGAGGCTATATGGCTAAAGAACTTCATTGGAGACCTTGGGGTTGTACCAGCTATAAAGGAGCCTATAGAGATTTTCTGTGATAGTGAAAGTGCAGTTGCCTTAGCCAAGGAACCAAGGGATCACGGGAGATCCAGACACATCGACAGAAAATATCATTTCATCAGACATCGAATAGAATAAGGACTCCTCGTGGCAAAGAGGGTATCATCGGATGAGAACCCGGCAGATCTCCTCACGAAGGGAGTGGGCAGGGCTAAGCATCTCCAGCATGCGATGCGCATAGGGCTGAAGGATGATATTAGTTTTAGTAGTTAGATAGCTTTGAAATGTGTAAAGTGTACTTGACATTTGATGATGAATAAAAGTTGTATTTATTTATGAGTATAGTGTTGCTATCTTTTGTCAATCGTTTACTATCGTTTCATTTTGCATGTTTTGACTTCCAGAATAATTATGTTTGGTATATCATATTATTCGAATTCTCCACAGTCGGTCATATGTTGGAAGTAGGTATGAATCAAGACTGTCATGAGTTGGTTGTAGAGGTCTAAGATGTTGGACATCGCTACAACACTCATGAGTGCTTATAAGTTCTGAGTAATGGATTCAACCCACGCTCGTTGGTATCACTTCATGGAATCTATCTCGAGTGATCGCGAGATGGTAATATCATATAAGTCTTCAAACCTAGAGATATGACTTGTTGCCTATGAGTTGGTTATGCATTGATTCTACGAAAACGCATTGGTAACTCGATGTTATTAAACGTGACTTTGTGTATGATTCAACAAGTAGTAGAACAAGCATATGATTCAAAGTTTATCTGTTCCTTCTTGGATTAGAAGCGATATCTGGGCCCCTCGATGATTTTGTGTTGACCCATGTATCGGGCCCGGTCAGAACTAAGTTGATGTGTTCAATTAAGTTCTATGTCAAACAAATCAGAAATCGAGAAACAAACTGCTGGACAATAAGTAAGACATTGTTCCATGTATTTGTCTGGCTGATACCTAGAACAGAGGATTATATGATCATCTTAAATGGCGTGTCATCATCACCTTAGTTCCAATAGACCTTGAAAGAGCTACGATTGTTGATCGGTTCCAGAAGTCATTCTTGCATTTATAGTTATTAGACTTATCCAAGTGGGAGACTGTTGGATTAGGTGTCTAAGTTCATAACTATTTCTGGAATGTACTTGCCCGACTAGCATGGTCCATTTGGGTTGCATGGCATCATGCATTTGGATAGACTAAAATGAGAGAAATAACACTTAAGGTTATTAATATATTATAAGTTCTAATATATTAATAGGATTATTTAATTTGTATTGATCAAGAATTAATTTGGAATTAATTAAGTGATCAAAAGAAGACTAATTAAATATATAGGTTGATTGTGTAAATCAATCATACTTGTATAGTGGGCTAATGCTCCATGGATTATCAAGTTGGGCTAAAACCCATAGGATACTCCATGGATGCTCCATGGTGGTTATAGAACCCATGGGTCATGGAAATGAAAGGTCATGACAATTAGGGTTTACATGGTGTAACCCTAATTGTAACACACTATATAAGGATCCATATGTTCACCAAAATCGACACTTAAGCAAGAAAGAAGAGGGCTAGCCGATTTCAAGAAGTGTGACATTTCTCTCAAGTTTACTCCAAGTGCATTTGGTTTTGTGTGAGACATTTGAGGCATCACACTTGAGGTGCTAGGCTCGCAAGGTTTCAAGGAATCCAAACTACTACAAGGTATGTATTTCCTACTAACTTTTATGTTCAAAAGTTCCCCATGTATGCTAGATAGGAATATGAGCCTTGGAAAAATCATTTTGCATGTATCTTAGTCAAACATAGATCCAAGGTTTCTAGGGTTGCATGTACACCTTAGGAGTGTTAGAATGCTCAAAACCCTTCATATATAACCCTGATGTATTCACCAGGTGCTTACGGAGTTAACTGTAATAGTTCTTTGACCTTTGATGAAAATATTCTTTAAGAAAATCATATATTTTCTATAGTAAATTGGTAACCACAATAGTTTCTTATATAATCACTTAGTTTATACTAGTTATATATAATCTAATATCGAACGGACAGTTAAATGTGTGAATATGCCCTAAGCCCACAACCAAACAAGGAACATGAAATGAGGTGGAAGTCAAACATTCCACTGCCTATCGGATATTAATTATATATAACTCTAATGTATAAACTAAGTTATTATAGAATTAACCATTTAAGGTCCTTTATGTTATACTAGTTTAATAAGAAGTATTAAACCTTTTATAAATGAGTTTCTAGTTTCACTAACTCTATTGTGAAATATTGTTATCAGAAAGTTCTATCAAAAACTGTTTACCTTAAAAGAACGATGTTTACCATAGAAAATCCTATATTTTCTATAAAACTGACTGGTTGTCTAAGTATTTCCAAGATCGAAAAGCACAAGTATAATCAATATACTTACTTCACTGATATATAGTTTCGTTGATAAGTTAAACTGAATAAAGACTTGTTTACCGTGAAAGCCTGATACGGCGATACTACCCTCCTATGATCACTTAATACATACGAGTTGTATATAACCGAGATCGAACAGACAGTTGAATGGGTGAATCTGCCCTAAGCCCACAACCAAACAAGGAACAAGAAATGAGGCGGAAGTCACACATTCCACTGTCTACCAGACTTCAGTTTTATCTAACCCTATAATATATATTGAGTAATCACATAGTTAATATCCCTTGAGATTGTTTAAGAAAGTATATTACTACGTAAATATATTGTTAGTATCTATTTGTGAGTGTTATGGCCATACTAGTTGATACGACATGAAACGGACGCCTGTATCGTTTATGACTGTGTCACCTGCAGACCTGCCGGTCCAACTGTAGCTAACAGTAAGGGTGTGGGATTTTTGGTCCCATATAGATCTATACACAATTTCACGCTCTCCCTCCAGGAGACTCTGGTTCATAAGGGTAGACTTCCGCCGGTACTTACATGAGTACTCGAAGATGTGTCTCACAAGCTAGATTAATGACTTTACAAGTAATAATGCGAAAATCCTTTTTTATAAATAACATATAAGTTTGCAAAAAGATTTCCTTTGTTTCATAAACTAACTTATAGCTTATAAGCTCATTTTCCATGTTTTACAAGTTTCATGTTTTAAACACATTTGTAAAGGTAAGAAAGACATAATAAGCAATTTATATTATAAAACACAAGATACCTTGTGTTATACTTGTATTCCCCCCTAAAACATTAAAAAGTTGAGAAAATATATGGGGGTATGAACTCACCTTATGTGGGTGATTCAATTGAAGATTCGATATAGAATGATAAGGTCCACGGGTGAAGTCCCGAAGCAAAAACGAGTCCTAAAATGACATATAATGATACATAGAGGCATGAAATTAGTGAATGTAACTACAAAGGCGATTGGGAAACAACCTAGGATGCAAGAATAACTCACCAAAGGAGTGTTAGAAGCAAGTTGGAAGGCCGAAATGGTGTTCACGGCCCTATGGGGTGTTCACGGCCCAAGAACACATGAGTGTTCACGGCCCAATTTGAAGGGTTCACGGCCCTGAAGAAGGGTTCACGGCCCTATGAGTGGTTTACGGCCAAAGAACATGAAGAACACTTGAAGATTTTTGGTGTTTAGCAAGTGCTTGAAGGCCCTTTGTTGTATTCCAAGAAGATAAAGAAGAAAAGGGGTGTTTAAGTGAAGAAAAGAGTGTTTCTTGAGGATGATACTTGAAAGAGAACTCAAGTTCACGACTGGAAGGAGTAGAAATGAATGAAAAATGAAGCAAACACATACTTATAGGGAGGAGATCAAGGCCAAGAGAGAGTTCACGGCCTAAGAAGGGTTCACGGCTATGAACATGGTTTGCGGCCGTGAATCTCCCTTGTTGAGGTTTTTATGGCTCGAATGTTGTTCTAGGCTCTCGGTTCTTACGTGGTTCACTTCCTAAAACGTAACCCTTATGTATACTCAGTCTAGAAACCTATAAGTTCGACCTTAAGTTGATGTGTTTGAACTCACAAGATAGAATATTTCAGGTTGTGACATCATCCCCCCGTTAGATGGAATTTCATCCCAAAATTGGCTTTCTTAGCAGGACTCCTGGGGTCGTGCTCCTCAGAATGGTAGAATATCCACTCGTAGACCTGGGCAACTTTGCCCTGAAGTTCATGATAGGATTCATACCTGGTCCACCTATCAGTACCTCGTGAATACAAGTCGTATATAATTAAGATTAGTAAGACGGTCAGATGTGAGACTCTGCCCCAGGTCCACAACCAAACAAGGAACATGAGATAGGGCGGAAACACACATACTAAATCCGCATAATCTTAATTATATACCACCCTCGCGTATACACTTAATAGTGATAGGTTAACCGTATTCGTCGTTCGCCTCTGTGCTTGAACTTGATCTGTTGGACGAGTGGTAGTTTGGAAAGGTCTGCTGATAATACGTCGGCAAAGTTTCGGAGGTCATAGTACTCCTCTTATGAGTACTTCGCGGTTTAGAAGAAAAGAGAAAATTTTGAGGTTTGGCTCGGGCTGTTGTTACGAGTGACGAGGGTTTCGTTAATTGGTCAGTTAAGGCGGTGGGTTTTCGTAACACATGAACTTGGTATGGTGAGGACCACGCCAATCCACGTCGATTAAAGACGACAAACTCTTTATAGAAAAAATGTTAAGTCGATTTGAAAGAAACTTTTGTTATAATGATGGTGTATTCCGAGTGTGCTCGACAGTGCATTCTGTGTAGGCTTTCTAGTGTTTTCTCGATATTAACACTGCCACAAATCGTACCGTAATAAGCGAGTACTAGCAGTGAAAGTGCTTTGATAACTAGTGACGATACTTTATATTACGATCCATCTCGGTACCTCTATGATCGATTGGCACATACAAGTTGTGTATAACTAAGATGGATAAAACGGTCGACTGCATGACTCTGTCCTAAATCCACAACCACACAAGGAACAGGAAATAAGGCGGAATCACTCACTCTAAGTCTGCAAAATCTTAGTTATGCATAACCCAGATGTACATATTAAGCCTTCATAGCTCACCTGAACGGATCTTTAGTTCTCTTATGAATGTTATGACTTGTTCGAGTAAATAATTTACAACTACTTTTTAATTTGCCCAATTTTTAATAAAATTTTAATATTTTAAAGTAAATTTACTTAGAAGATGTACCACTATTCACAGGTAGTTCCGGGGCAGTCTATCATGCGGTGATCATCAGTACTCGCTCTTCCCCGCCCGAGTTCTTCGTTATTAGGCAGTCCCTCTTGTAGTCCCCAATCTCACCACACCCATAGCAGGCCTGGTTCACTTTTACTCCGGGGACTTGGGAGATTGATTGTGCCGGCGCGTTGCATAAACGGGCAGTATGCCCCTTCCTACGGCAATTCCTGCACTGCATCTCCTGGCAAGCTCCAGTGTGGTGGTAGTTACACTTACTACACCTCAGGAGGGTTCCAGGATATCGACTAACAGGCGCTGGAGTGGCAGGTGTTGTGGCGGCGTGTACAGTAACTACTTGTTGCTCTTGTGGGGGTTCCTGTGTTGTTCGTTCCTTCCTCTTGTTCCCCGACTTTCGTTTATGGTTCTATCCCTTTGTTGGCTCGGGAACTGGGGTCACCACGCCATGGCGGACTCCATGGTCAATGAGTTGCTGGGCCAGGCCTTTGGCGCTATTGAAGGTAGTCAGTTTAGAAGCCAATACATTCCCTTGAATATGGGTAGATAAGCCCCATATATACTTTTCTATCTTTTTACTCTCCGGGGTAACCATCCCGGGGCACAGTGCTGCCAAGTCGCTAAACCTGTCAGTGTAGGCCACTATGTCTGATCCGATCATGGTATGCTCCCATAGCTCTTTCTCTAGCTTTTGAACTTTGCCTCTTGGGCAGTATTCTTCCAACATCATCTCTTTCAGGTTCTCCTAACCCATAGAGTTAGCCACTGATACGGTCAGTGACTTAACATGGTCATTCCACCATTTTCGGGCTCTGTCGGAGAAGGTGTAGGCAGCAAACTTCACTTTTCTCTCCTCTGGGCACAGGCAGATTTCGAAAAGTGATTATGTTTTCTCGAACCATCACATTAGAGCAATGACTCCCCCATTTCTTTAAAGAATTTGGGTTTGCAGTTCATGAAGTCCTTGTACGAACACTCCCGTGGGTGTCCGTAGGTAACTCCGGGGTTAGATAAGTGGGTACCGCTACCAGATCCATTGGTACCACTTACACGGATTTGATATATAGCAGCTGTTGTTGCGGCTGTTACCGCTGCTTGGAAAGCAGCAGGATTGAATTGTGGTGGTGGAGGCGGTGGTGGATTCTCTGTTGTGGTATTGACTACGCGCCTTCTACCTTGGCTGCTATTCACTTAGATCTCCTTCTTAGCTTGTATGTTGTCATTTTGGGCCATTTCCAAGGTTATTCCGAGATTTGAACTCTTGGGGATAAAAGGACTTCAGATCTGGGAACTTTTGAGCTTTAGAAGCTCAAAGTTGCCACCTTTACTCATCCATGGCCCTATTCTATGACTTAGACCTTCATTTTGGCTTGTATTGGGTGTTTTAGCTTCATAACACCAGGCATGCACGTAAAGTTAGCAACTTTATGTCTAATGCTAGTCTAAGGAGTCCAAATCTATGAGTTAGAAGCATTGGCATGGATTAGAATCAACTGAATGGATATGTCACATGGAGGACTCAAAAAGAGTTTTTCTTGGACTCGGTGAGTCGGGTCGTGAACCTTAACCCCTTTTCTGGTT
Organism: Lactuca virosa; assembly: GCF_052849685.1. Taxonomy (NCBI): domain Eukaryota; kingdom Viridiplantae; phylum Streptophyta; class Magnoliopsida; order Asterales; family Asteraceae; genus Lactuca; species Lactuca virosa. The sequence continues at coordinate 250,739,966 of NC_136434.1, forward strand.
GAGAGTGAAACCATTGAGTTTCGGAGATGACTCAGTGAGTTGAACAAGATTAGGACTCAGAAGCTGAAGAACTCGACGAGTTAAAGTCGATATGTCCCGATGTTATGACAGGAAGAACTCAACGAGTCTGGTAAGGGACCCGACGAGTTGACTTCGTTGACCACGGATCTGAGTAGTACGTGAACTCGCCGATTTGGGAGATGACCCGACGAGTTGGGGTTGACTAGGAGTTTACCTTGACTTTGACGTTGACCAGGATGTTGACTTTGACCAGGGGTAAATGGTCATTTGACCCTTAGAAGGATTATTAGATTTTTGACTAAGTATTATTGTGATATTGATAGCCGAGGAGTCGTTGGAGCAGCTATCAGATGTATATTAGTCTATATGTTATGTGTTATGTGTTCCGGGCTTCTGTCCGATGTCGGGGAAAGCCTGATGTATGTTAGTCTATATGTTATGTGTTAGTTGTTCCGGAGTTCGGTCCGATGTCGGGGCAAGCCAAATGAATGTTTATGTCACACCCCAAAACCGGAACGGCGGAAACGTTCGGGGGCGGAGGACGTCATGTTTAGTATCACAAGACATGCATCATAGTAATCAAAGTAATAAACAACCATTTCATTTAGAAAGAAAGTGTTTACAAAGTACGTGTTCACAAAACATAGAGTACATAAGCAAATAACAAAACATGATTTGAAGCTATACTGCTCCATCTTCTAAATTCCCAGTGCGCGTACATGTCTACTGGTCTCCTGAGAATACAAGTTATTTTGAAAGAGTTGATCAGCAATTAAGCTGGTGAGTTCATAAGATTTTAGTGATGTAGTAAGTAGTAAGAAAGTTTGTAGAAAGTTTTAGTAAGTTGTAGTAAGTTCTGTTTAGAAAAGTTTGCCTGTTCCTCCAGAAAATCCTATATTTCCTGCTTTGATGAAAGATAAGTAAAAATGACTCTACAGTCCTTTCTATGAGTATTAAATAGATACAAGTTATATAAAACCCAAAGTAAACAAACAATCGATTGTGTGTATCTACCCTAAGCCCACAACCAAACAAGGAACAGGGAATGAGGCGGAAGGTACACAGTCTATTTGTTGTTAGATCATCGTTGTATATAACCCTGGCGTATTCACTTGGTACTCACGGAGTTAACTGTAATAGTTCATTTATATTTGATGAAAAGATTCTTTAAGAAAACCCTTATTTCTTATTATAAAAATGGTAACCACAGTGATTCCTTCTATAATTACTTAGTTTATACTAGCTATATATAATTTAATATCGAACAGATAGTTAATTGTGTGAATCTGCCCTAAGCCCACAACCAAACAAGGAACAGGGAATGAGGCGGAAGGCACACATCCAACTACCTATCAGATATTAATTATATATAACCTTGATGTATAAACTAAAGTATTATAGGATTAACCACCTAAGGTCCTTTAAGTTATATTGGTTTAATAAAATGGATTAAACCCTTTACTGGTTAAGTTTCTAGTTTTGAATACCAAATGTTCTATTTGAAAAGTATGTTTTGTACTAGAAAGCTGTGTATTGAATTAATGTCCTATGACCTGGCCCATACCTGGTACCCCTTATGATTACCTGGTGTATAAGGAATATATATATAGCTAAGATCGAATAAATAGTAGGCTAGGTGAATCTGCTCTAAGCCCACAACCAAACAAGGAACAGGAAATGAAGCGGAAAGCACACAACCTACTACTATCGAATGTGGCTGGGTTAGAAGACAACACATCTCCTTGGGTCGGGGAAGTTAGACCCCAGATGTATCTTTCTATCTTCTTGCTCTCCGGGGTAACCATCCCGGGGCACAGTGCTGTCAAGTCGCTAAACCTGTCTGTGTAGGCCACTATGTCTGAGCCGACCATCTTGAGCTCCCAAAACTCTTGTTCCAGCTTTTGTACTTCGCCCAAGGGGTAGTATTCTTCCAGCATTAACTCTTTTAGGTTCTCCCAACCTATTGAGTTAGCCACTGATAAAGTCAGTGACTTAACATGGCAATTCCACCATGTTAATGCTCTGCCGGAGAAGGTGCAGGCAGCAAACTTCACTTTGCTCCCTTCTGGGCACGAAAAAATTTCGAAGACCGAATCTGTTTTCTCGAACCATCGCATCAGAGCGATGACTCCACCATTTCCATTAAAGGAATTGGGTTTGCAGTTCATGAATTCCTTATACGAACACTCCCTTGGGTGTCCGTGAGTAGCTCCGGGGTTGGCTAAGTGGGTACCGCTAGCAGATCCGAAGGTACCACTTTCGCTGAAGCGAGCTAGAGCAGTTACCACTACGGAGGATATCGCTGCATGGAGGGCAGCATAATCGAATTGTTGCGTAGGAGTTGGAGTTATCGGAGTAGTACGTCTGTTTGGTCTGCGAGGAGGAATCTTTGCTAAAAGAATTCAAAGATGAGATGGAATAAGTCTAAAGCAGTGGTTTATAAGCCGAAAGCTGAAAGACAAGGTTATCCTAGTTCTGAGGGTATCGAGTCCAGACTTCCACAGGGTTCTGGAAACAATTCATAAAAAGTCTATACCAAATAAACTTTAAGAATTTGGAATGGCTATCCTCAAATGAATATCTGATACCTGAATAACTGTTACCAGTTGCATGTAAGAAAATAATCCTAACACATAATGTGAGGAAGTGGTTACATCTATCTGGGTTTGTCGTGCGAGAATGGATGTGACTAAAGAATCTATGAGATTTAAGTGAAACATTATGGGGTGATCCTTACAGAGTCCTCCTATAATTGTACAATGTATACAAGTTGTATATAATTCAAGATTAAATAGACCTTCGAATAAGTGATCCTACTCCAAACCCACAACCAAACAAGGAACAGGTAGTGAAGCGTAGATCACAAATTCTAAGTCTATAAAATCTTAATTATATATAACCTTGGGAGTATACATTGCAAGATTATAGACCTATCCGTAAGGGTCTTTTAAGTTATCACATAAGTTATTTATATAGTGCCTAAAATACTCCTATAGTATTTTATCGTAATGTACTTGGTATGTTTTAAACTTGTTATCGCGTTATAGAATCATAAAATATTCCTATAGTATTCTAACTCTGTGTACTTGATCTAGTATTCTCTTGACTAGCATTAGGTAAGTTTTAAGACTGCTGCAACACCACATCACTCCCAAACACATGTCGGTCACATCTCGAATTAATATAGTTGATAAGGCTATATTGATCCTAGCGGTGATTACATAAGTGTCCAGGTTTGACCACAGTGTTCAACCTTTAAATACTTCTATTCTCTTGTTCTTGTGATACTTGTTCTAGTATGTATATATGTACAAGAAAGTATGTATACTTTTATAAGGTATCATTATGTATTTAAAATATATTCTTATCCAGAGCACTTCGGCCCCATTGTATTTATAGTTGTATCTTTTATCGGTTGATATACTTAGTTCACTATAAACAATGCTCTGATACCAATCTGTCACACCCCAAAACCGGAACGGCTGAAACGTTCGGGGGCGGAGGACGTCATGTTTAGTATCACAAGACATGCATCATAGTAATCAAAGTAATAAAAAACCATTTCATTTAGAAAGAAAGTGTTTACAAAGTATGTGTTCACAAAACATAGAGTACATAAGCCAATAACAAAACAAGACTTGAAGCTATACTGCTCCATCTTCTGAATTCCCAGTGCGCGTACCTGTCTACTGGTCTCCTAAAAATACAAGTTATTTTGAAAGAGTTGATCAGGAATTAAGCTGCTGAGTTCATAAGATTTTAGTGATGTAGTAAGTAGTAAGAAAGTTTGTAGAAAGTTGTAGTAAGTTGTAGTAAGTTATGTTTAGAAAAGTTTGTCTGTTCCTCCAGAAAATCCTATATTTCTTGCTTTGATGAAAGATAAGTAAAAATGACTCTACAGTCCTTTATATGAGTATTAAATGGATACAAGTTATACAAAAACCAGAGTAAACAAACAATCGATTGTGTATATCTACCCTAAGCCCACAACCAAACAAGGAACAAGGAATGAGGCGGAAGGCACACAGTCCATTGGTTGTTAGATCATCGTTGTATATCACCCTGGCGTATTCACTTGGTACTCACGGAGTTAACTGTAATAGTTCCTTTAAATTTGATGAAAAATTCTTTAAGAAAACCCTTATTTCTTATTATAAAAATGGTAACCATAATGATTCCTTCTATAATTACTTAGTTTATACTAGCTATATATAATTTAATATCGAACAGATAGTTAATTGTGTGAATCTGCCCTAAGCCCACAACCAAACAAGGAACAGGGAATGAGGCGGAAAGCACACATCCAACTACCTATCGGATATTAATTATATATAACCTTGATGTATAAACTAATGTATTATAGGATTAACCACCTAAGGTCCTTTAAGTTATACTGGTTTAATAAAATGGATTAAACCCTTTATTGGTTAAGTTTCTAGTTTTGAATACCAAATGTTCTATTTGAAAAATATATTTTGTACTAGAAAGTTGTGTATTGAATTAATGTCCTATGACCTGGCCCATACCTGGTACCCTTTATGATTACTTGGTGTATACGGAATATATATATATATATATATATATATATATATATATATATATATATATATATATATATATATATAGCTAAGATCGAATAAATAGTAGGCTGGGTGAATCTGCTCTAAGCCCACAACCAAACAAGGAACAGAAAATGAAGCGGAAAGCACACAGCCTACTACTTGTCGGATCCGATTAATATATATATATATATATATATATATATATATATATATATATATATATATATATATATATATATATATATATATATCCCTGAATGCATACACTAAGGAATCATAAAGTTAGCATTATAGGCCCCCTTTTCTATTGAATGTAAAAGACTCGACTGTTCTGTTTGTCATTTCTAAATGTTAGTTTTCCCTAGTTTATAACTATCTTGACTCGAAAATAGTTTGCATTAACTTTCAATTGGAACTGTCACAAAATGAAAGTAATGGTAAAATATAAGTACCCAGTTGTCTTTTGAATTGACATCCTGACGTACTGATTACCTTAAAACATGTTTGTTTTAGTAAGGTCATAATGTGAAGGCTAGTACCCATACTATACGCTCTCCCTGTCAAGAGATTCTGGGAACCAAATGCGACTTCCGCAACCCAGTTGCTTGGCCGTATAATCCACATTAAGGTTATGTGATAATGTATACCCAATATAACTATCACCTTTTGTTTAGAACAATGAGTTAGTGATTCATTGGTATAGTTAGATCCTGTAGTTGTCCCATGCTATAGCATCTTATTATGTTTGTTCTGTTATAGTATCTTAGTATGTTCTCGTTATAGTATCTTACTATGTTCTCGTTATAGTATCTTAGTATGTTCTCGTTATAGTATCTTAGTATCTTCTCTTGTTATAGCATCTTAGTAATCTCTAGTATCTAGCATGAACTGAAACCCCTAAACTATACCCCTTATAGTTTACTAGTATTCTACTTGAACTGTTATTGAAAAGACTCATTTTCTACCAAGTTATGCTTTTACTTTAAAAACGGAGTTTTGTTAAATATAAAGTAACATAACTTTAAAAGAGTTTTTGAAGTGTTTTGATCACTTAAAGAAGACATAAGCAATCTTTTGAAAGATGTTTATAACAAACAACTACACAATTATCATTGTGTTCAACTTCTATTCCCCCCCTTAAAGCATTTAAAACAGTTTAAAAGATTCATTACGGGGTATGAACTCACCTGATGTGGGTGATCCAACGAATATGCGCGTAAGGATGAGAAGTTCCACGAATGAAGTCCCGAGACTTAACGAGTCCTAAATGACATATAATGACATATATATAGTGTTTAGAAGCAACCAAATGCAAGGAAACACCTCACGGGACTAGGAAACACTTTGACCAAGTGTTGGAATCACATGTGATTCATCTAAGGGGTGTTTAAGGCCAAGAAAAGGTGTTTACGGCCACACCATAAACACTATGGCCGTAAAATCATGGCAATGTGCATAAGAGGGTGTTTGAATGCTAGGGAAACTTGAAGGACCATTGCTCCACAAGAGGATGAGCAAAACTATCTTATTGGAGGGTGTTGAGGTGTTTACGGCCACACCATAAACTCTATGGCCGTAAACTCACAAAATGTCCTTATTTTGGGTCTTAATGGCAAGGAGTTTCAAAGGTTCAAGTGTTCTAAGGGTTAACAAGGGTCTAGAAATGTTTAAGGCTCAACACATCACATTTACAAGGGTTTATGGCCAGGGTGTAAACTCATGGCCGTAAACTCTCTTTGATGACGAGTTTGATGAAGTTTTAAGGCTATGATATAGTGTTTAACATGCACTACTAGATGATAGATGGAAGGAATTACTTACATAAATCTTATCATAATCCTATCATAATCCTCTTATCTTTCTTCACTCATATCTTCTTACTTAAATCTTATCATAATCCTGCTGATCATAATCCCTCTTCGGAGCAAGTCTTTAAGACTTAATCACTAAGCTTGATCTTCCTTATTAACTTGGAATGAATGCATTCCTTGTTATTAATTAGCTTAAGTGTCTTCTTGATATAACAATTGCTGTCATTTCCATTCCTTTACATTTCTGCAACTAACTCTCTAACTATCAAACTATATTATTGTTGAGCTTTTAGATCCTCTGAGATTAACAATTCCGCATTATACTTGTTCTAACTTTTGTTCAAGTGTGTCTCCAAGTTTTTCTCTCAACATGAAACTTGAGGGACCATTGCTCCACAAGAGGATGAGCAAAACTATCTTATTGGAGGGTGTTGAGGTGTTTACGGCCACACCATAAACTCAATGGCCGTAAACTCACAAAATGTCCTTATTTTGGGTCTTAATGGCAAGGAGTTTCAAAGGTTCAAGTGTTCTAAGGGTTAACAAGGGTCTAGAAGTGTCTAAGGCTCAAAACATCACATTTACAAGGGTTTACGGCCTGGGTGTAAACTCATGGCCGTAAACTCTCTTTGATGACGAGTTTGATGAAGTTTTAAGGCTATGATCTAGTGTTTAACATGCACTACTAGATGATAGATGGAAGGAATTACTTACATTTTGAGGGTTTTGAAGCAAGATCCTATGATACTTGAGAGAGTTTTCGAGTTCCAAGCCTTGGAAATGGAAAAAGTGAAGAAAATGGCCCAAGCTTCATACTTATAGGCTGGAGTTTAAGGCCAGGAGTTTACACCTTGGCCGTAAACTCCTCATTTGAGGGTTTATGGCTTGCTTGATGGTTTGGAACTTTAGCTGACCAATTCATACACTTAATCCTTAAGTGTACTTGGTTAAAACTCCTTAGAATGACCCTTAACAATGCTATAAGTCATTAGAAATGAGTCTGACTCACGGTTGAATTGAATGGCTGAACTTACAAGGAAAAAACTTTCGGGTTGTCACATCATCCCCCGGTTAGATGGAATTTCGTCCCAAAATTAGCTTTCTTAGCAGTACTACTGGGGTTGCGCTCCTCTGATTGGCAGAATACCCACTCGTAGACCTGGCAACTTTTCCCTACTGTTCATGATAGGACTCATACTTGGTCCATCTATCATTACCTCGTGTATACAAGTCGTATATAATTAGGATTAGTAAGACAGTCGGATGTACGACTCTGTCCCAGGTCCACAACCAAACAAGGAACAGGAGATAGGGCGGAAGCACACATACTAAATCTGTGTAGTCATAATCATATACCACCCTCGCGTATACACTGAATAGTAATAGGTGGGCTGTATTCGTCCTTAGCCTCTGTGCTCGAACTTGGTCTGCTGGACGAGTGGTATTTCGTGACGGTCTGTGGAACATACAACGACAAGGTTTCGGAGGACAAAGTACGCTTCGCACGAGTACTTCGGGGTTTAGAATGCGAAAGATAAAACTGAGGTTTAGGTCAGACTGTTTTTACGAATGACGAAGGTTTCGCGAACTGACGGTTAAGGCGATAGAAACATATGAACTTATTATGGTGAGGACCACACCAACCCATGACGAATGATAGTAACGGACTCTATACTGAACAAAGTTTTGGCCGATTTGAAAGAAACGTCTGTTCTACGATGACGTACTCCTAGTGTGTTCGACAATGTACTCCTAGTGTGTTCGACAATGTACTCTTTGTAACTGTTCTAGTGCTTTCTGATTTCCCCTTGATGTTAACACTTCTACGTATCGTACCGTGATGAGCGCATACATACTGAGAAAGTGCTTTCATAACTAGTATTGATACTTTAAACTACGATCCTCCTTAGTACCACTCTGATCGCCTTAAATATACAAGTTATGAATAAATAAGATGAATTGGACGGTCGACTGAGTAACTCTGCCTCAAATCCACAACCAAACAAGGAACAGTAATTAAGGCGGAATCACTCATTCTAAGTCTGCAACATCTTATTCATGCACAACCCTTAATGTACATACCAAGCCATCATAGCTTCTCAGAATGAATCTCTTAGTTCTCTTGAATATTGCTGATGTCTCAGACCACATTGAGGCTACGGAAGGTATTGCCCCATACCCTCCTACCCCGCCTCTTCCATCCGCAGCCATTATCCCTGAGGGTACCGCAGTCCCCTCTTCCACTACACTATCCAATATTTCTCAAAGAAGAAAGCAGTTGGCAACCAAGAAACAAAGAACACCCAAGAAGGATGCTCCTAAACGAACCGCACCCTCCAAGAAACGCAAAACAAAACCTGCCCCAATCATATCTAGCAGTGACTCAGATGAGGATAGGCATCCAATCTCTATCTTCAAGAAAAGGAAAACAACCGATACCACTATCCATATGCGTGACCGGACCGATGCTGAAGCCTCTCAACAGGCTCCAGTAGTCCTTGGGGTGCCCGCACACCCATTCGACACCACCATTATTTTCCAGTCAGACTCAGAAAGTGAGTCTGATTCTCAACTACGTGGAGACTCCCCCCCAGTGCACTCCCAAGAGGACGACACTGGTTCACGCCCTAAGGTCTCCAGGGCTTCCCGACTGCATTTCTTTTCACCAGAGGAGTTGCGCTCCATTCTTCTTTCTGTCAAGCAAACACTACAAACACCTTCCCACCCGCAGGGCACTTCTTTCGCCCATGCCAGAACTGAGCAGAGGCCACACTTGACCACGGGTCAAGGAGACCGAGGAAGCTTAGGAAATCCTACTCTGCTTTCATCCTTTACAGGTGGTTTAGGCACGGTGAGCACAAATGTGCAAGGATCCGTGGACCCGAAGGACACTTCGGTGCGCTTTGAAGGATTTGACGGTGATGCATCCAATGACTCTTGGTTACAGTACAATCCGGTAACTGAGTCAGACAAGAAGAAGTATGTTGCGTTCCAAAGGGCTTTCCAAGCCCGCAAGGAACAACAAATCAAGCAGCAACAATAGAAAGAACAGGAGATCCAGTCCGTGGCTAGATATTGGGCAAATGCCATCAGCAATGCTAGTACCGTAGCCACCATTCAAAAAATTCAGAACTGGATGGATCAGATGGCTGAAACAATTTCAAAAACTCAAGCTTCAGGTGCAGCCGCAGGTACCTCCAAAGTTCCTCCTACTCCAACTCCCATTCCATCTCCCACTCCTACAGTTAATCCATCACAAGACGAAGAACCTGCAATCGAACTCAGTTCAGCTCCCACCTTCGGTCTTGATGATGAAGACATCCAAGAAGTAAACAAGCCAAGCCCTTCTGATGATGACCTCAAGATGTTTGAAGAAGAGGAGTCCAGCGGTTCTCAACATTCGTCTTCCAATCCTAAAGAGAAGAAGAAAAAGAAGAAGAATGTTGTCACCCGGAAGGAGTTCATGAGCCTTCAAGCCAAAATCGATCAGATCTTGGCTGCGGTCCAGCCTACTCAACCGCAACCTGAAGACACTCCAGGACCGCAGTCACTGATTGAAAGAATAGAGCGTCTGGAAACAAGGGAACGCATGGCTGCTGAACGAATCTCTCTCAAAGTAGAGATGGGGATCCGGTCCCTTGACAATAACCGCAAGGCTGACCACAAGGACTTCATGGCTGCAGCGGAATGCCTCATCACGGAGGTGACCGCAATCAAAACGGATCTCCAAGCGGCCATCGCGGATCAAGCTTCTTAGTCTCAGAAATTGATAGATGAGACTCATATTGCTTATGAATCCACTATCTCTGTTCTTCAAGCAACCATCAACAGACTGCAGAAATCCCTTTCCTCCAACTCACATGGCCCTGAGATCCTCCAGCTCACCAAAGCAATCCACAAGTTGCTCTTCAGCTCCTCCACTCCAAACAACCAACATTTGGCAGAAGCTCTGAAAGCTCAGTTCCAAGAAGTCTTCAACAAGGTGGATGGACTTAAGCAATGGCTTGAGGAAGCACCGGGGTTGCATCCCTCAAGAGGGGGAAGTGATGAAGAACAAGAAGTCCATCACTCTGATACTTCTACTCATCAGAGTCCCCCCATCATCACTGAAAAAATTCCCACACCACCGCAACCATCTCAACATACTACATCTCCTCACACTTCACCTCCAAAAGATACTCCCAAAAAGCCAGAGACTCCTCCGCACTTCAAGAACTTGGCTGAAAACATGTCTTCTCCAAGCACCACAGACTCCCCTGCCACCGCTCAAAGGAAGCATGATTGGAAAGCAGCCAAGCTGGCAGAGTTAATTTGGAGAGAATGCGGGTTTGACACCATGATGGATGAGTCCTTGATCAATTCTTGGATCAATCCGCACCGCAGGCTCCTAGACGAAGATTACAGACCGCACCTCACTTACGTTGAACCCCCTGCTGATGGATACTGGGATATACCAATTTCTCCAAATGCTAAGTACTTCACTGTATTTGAGCAGTTTGACCAAAGCCTTCCAGATCACAAGAGACTCCCAATGGAGTTTGAGAGACTTAGTCTTTTTCATGATAAACATGCCTCCTCCATTGGAAACATATGGTCTAACGACAGACCATCCGCAGTCAAGAACTACAAAGTCAGGAAATTTATGAAGGCTGACTACATCCAGTATACCCTCACCAGAAGGGAGCATGACCACATCCGCACCCAGGCAGACTTTCCTTGTATGAATCCGGAAGAAATCTTCCTTATTGCCAGGGTGTTCCAAAACAAGTTAGAAAAGCACCCTAAAATGCAGATAGCGCTTGAAAAAGCCAACTCTTTTCTCAGGGATACGATCTGTGACTTTGCCAAGATAGATGCGGATATCTACCCCACCATCCTCAATAAGTTTGATCTCCCACCTTTTGAACCTGTGCCAATGCCTACCGAAGGCTTCCAAGAAAGATCTCTAGGCGCAACAAACTACCCTGAACTTGGAGCCATATTCAAAAGGAAGACTGACAACGTCAAATATTTCATTCCTATGACTGCCATACACCGCCTGACCAAGAAACAACTTGACATCTGCCGGACTGCAATTGAAAGATCTAAGCACACTACCGCAGAAGTCAAGTTCGAGATCACAAGAAGAATCACATGGTTGGAAAACGTCAGGAAGTTCTGGTGGATTTTGATCAAGTTCCTCAAACTTGATAGCTGAACCGGAGTTAAAGAGGTCACTTAGGGGGAAATTGTTGAATCATAAAAGTGACCCTCTTGAACTTAGCTACCGCAACCATCTCAGCTACCGCAACCATCTCAGCTACCGCAACCATCTTACTACTGCAACCATCTTTCTACCGCAACCGCTTCAGCACCCGGAGTCAATCTTGTTCATCAGCAACCTGAGTCAGCTACCGCAGTCAACTTAGCTAGATTACGTTATTTGTCTTTTATGTAATACACTCTATTATCCAGTATGCCTTGCACGACTGCTTATAGTGTTGTAATCTAGTGTAGTTTCTAAGTCTCTATAAATAGAGACTTACTCTCTTTGTATTCATAGAGATAAGCAAAGGAACCGATAACTTATGAATTCTATCTGAATACACATTCTGAAGTTATCTCTCTTATCTTTCTTCACTCATATCTTCTTACTTAAATCTTATCATAATCCTGCTGATCATAATCCCTCTTCGGAGCAAGTCTTTAAGACTTAAGCACTAAGCTTGATCTTCCTTATTAACTTGGAATGCATGCATTCCTTGTTATGAATCAGCTTAAGTGTCTTCTTGATATAACAATTGCTGTCATTTCCATTCCTTTACATTTCCGCAACTAACTCTCTAACTATCTAACTATATTCTTGTTGAGCTTTTAGATCCTTAGAGATTAACTATTCTGCATTATACTTGTTCTAACTTTTGTTCAAGTGTGTCTCCAAGTTTTTCTCTCAACAGTTGGTATCAGAGCCAAAGTGGTTGCTTTTTGAAAACGGATCTCTGATTTTTCAAAGAGCCTTCTATACCACTAAAGCTCATTTCTTCAAAACAAAAAAACAATTTCAAATGGCACAATCATTATCTCTAAATGTTTCCAACAGTGTCGGTGGTTCTAACCGAACCCCAATACTAGTCGCAAATGAATATCATCACTGGTCACAAAGAATGGAAAGGTACTTGAGAAGACTGGGTAGAGATGTATGGCGATCCGTAGAAGAAGGACCACATGTTCCAGTCCTTACACCAGTCCAAACTGACGGCGCTGCAACCAGGCTAGGAGGAGGTCAACCAGCCATGAGTCGTCCCACCAAGGATGATCTCGATAAAATGGAAAATGATGCTGTTGCTTTTTATGAAATCTCCTACGGAGTTGCTCCTGACAACTTCGATATTATCATAAATTACAAATCAGCGAAAGAGATCTGGGATGTTCTCAAAAACCTGTACGAAGGCTCAGAACAAGCACAAGATAAGAAGCTTACTACCGCACTCAACGAGTTCAACAACTTCAAAGCTCATACTGGAGAAAGTTTGGAAGACTCCTTCAAAAGGTTCAACCTGATAGTCACCAAGTTATCCAATGCGGGCACCATCCGCAGTAACCATGAAATGAATCTTCAGTTTCTTAATGGTTTGGGCAGACATTGGACTACGGCCAAGATGATAGTCCAAGGCGATAGAAAGATTCACTCCCTGTCACTTTACAAGCTTTATGGAGAGCTACAAGCTGAAGAATCCACCGTACTCAAAGACTGTGCTGACTTCGGAGGACCACTTGCTCTCATAGCACAAGCTCCACCGCAATCACCTTACCCTTCCTCGTATGACACTCTACCGCAGTCATACGAAGCGGATACTGAATATGATGATGAAGAAGATTTTCAGAAGGCTATTGCTCTGGTTAGCCAACAGTTCAACCGTCTACCACCTCCTTCCTTCCGCAAGAATCAGCAGTTCAACAAACCTCCATTCAAGCGTAACTTCGGTTCTCAGAATAACTACTCTCAATTTCCCAAAAGTTCTCATCCACCACCGCAATCTTAGAATATTCAACCAAAGGAGGTACCGCTGTCTCCTCAAATCACTGACTCTGGAACTCCTTCAGAAGACAAGACTGATGTTGTAATTTGTCACAAATGCAACAAAGAGAATCACTTTGCACGAGATTGTAAGGCCAATGTAGTAAAAGACAGAGCATTCTACCTTAGAATGGATCAAGATTTGGAAGACAAAGAAAAAGCTGAAAAGGCAAGGGCATACGTGGCCCATGTCAAAAGAGACCATCAAGTCTGGTCATCCGGAGACGAAGATGAGGCCATCAGCAGTGTCAAAGGAAAAGGGAAAATCTGCATGCTGGCCACTGCGGATGATGATGGGTCTACAATGTTGAACAAGAACTACTGCTACATGGCAAAGGATGGAACACTAAGCATCGTCGAACAGGTAAAACTCATGATCCAAACTCTAAACTATAGCATGCATGACTGTCAGCCTTACATAGATGATCTTAATGACACTTGTGCTGCCGTCCTTACAGACTATAATAAAGCCTTAGATGAGAAGAACATTACGTCCCAAGAGATGTTCCACGTGAGAGGACGACTGGATAACAAAAGACTTAAGATGGCTATGTTAGAGAAGGACCTAGAGTTAGAAAAGGATGCAAGAATGTTAAGTGAAACCCAATTAGAGATAGCTTTGAACCAGAGAGATTTAGCTCAGAGAGAAATTGTACGCTTAAATCTCTTAATTGAAAAATTGTTTAATGAAAGTGAAGCTATTGAAAATTTGGTAAACAATGGAACCGTGGACAATACATACAATTGGGGTTGGTCAAATGGATATCCTACCTCAATGGATTCCTCACCCCGGTTCAACAAAGACAGACTGTATGTCCCTCCAGATCGAGAATTTCAATTCCCTGTCAATGACAAGACTTTTCCCGAAGATATTAAAACTCACTTTGGTAGACTGCACAACTTAAGCAATATATGTGTCATTGAGGAAATTGTGGCGGAGGTTTCGGGTCACACATGTGATCAAATTCCTATCTGTGGCACCATCTATCCAAATTCTCAAACTTCATCCGTAGTTGATGAAGAGATTGTTGTTGAGGGCCCTGAAGTCTCAAAAGACTTTCCATCTCTATCCTCAGACCGCAGTGTCTCTCACTGTAGTCAAATGTCCCACAAATGTCCCACCGAAGTCCCATCTAAGACTTACTCAGCGGTAGTCAAGTCATCCCTACCACAGTCATCAGTTCAAGGAACTGTAACTCTTCAGCCAATATTTCATGAACTACCTATAGAAAATTTTGAAGTAGGTCAATGTTCCCAAATTCCTGAATCCTCAAGTTCTGATGACTTAAGTCCGCGTTTTCAAAATCATTCTAAGAATTCCAGGAAACCGCAGTTGAACAACAATGACTGCGGTTCACCAAAATCTTTGGCAAAAAAGGCTTTTAAAGAAGAAATCAGATCTCACGGTACTAATAGACAAATTTTTTCAAAAAACAAGAAGCAAGTCAGATTTCCTAAATCCAAAAGTCCTAAAAAATTTGCTTTCTCTCACTACATTTCAAAAAACTCTTCTTTCAAGAAAACAAACAAAAAGGAAAGTTCAGTTTCAAAAGTCATTCCTACTCCTTCTGACACAACCCAAAAGGGTGTTCAATCTTTTCGAAACTATGTTTTTCAGGTCTATTCTTCAAATGATCCTAAATGGAAAGGTATTTTACCCACTCCAACACTTTTAAAGTCACGTCAAAATTTCAAATGGAAGGGTATGTTACCAAATCCATCAAAAAGAATTCAGAAATCTACACGTGCTAAAACCTTTCATAAACAGACTTTTTCAAAACCCAAAAACACTCGTGTCAGGAATAACCCATCTTGGACCGGTAACAGATCCAAAACATCCTTAAAACCGCTGACCAATCACAGTGTTAGATCAAAAGACAAAATCTCCTTTTGTAAATGTCAGTGTAGTTGTAAAAAGGTTTTATCTCATGTCAAATCGAGTCAGAGTCAGAAACCTCGTATTTTTTCAAAAAATCACAACACTCCAAATCTACTCAAACACCCAGGACTAGGCTCAAAAGTTGACAAGAGACCTGTCCCTGCAACCTCGGACCATGCATCACTCAGAAACACATCAATTGTCCCAGGCTCCAAACTTGTTTGGATGCCTAAACTAACCGTGTAATTCTCAGGCTTTGTGCAAGGAGGAACAAGAAGAAGAGTGGTTAATTGACAGTGCCTGCTCCTTGCACATGACCGGAAGGTTAGAGTACCTTCGGGATTTCAGGCCTATATGCAATGGTGGAAATGTCACGTTTGGTAACAATGCAAACGGTGTCATCCGAGGTTACGGTGTTCTCACTACGGGGAACTTTTCCATTCAGAAGGTTGCTTATGTAGAAAGCCTTAAACACAATCTCATCAGTGTTGGCCAACTATGTAAAGCAGGACATCGTGTTGAATTTGATGATTAGTTTTGCTACGTAATGACGAGTGATAGAAACAATTGCCTGATCAAATCTCGATCCGAAGGTACCATGTACCCTTTGGATGTTTCTCTAATCATTGGTAAACCGCAATTGTGTTTCTTGTCCAAAGCTGTATCCGAAGTCAGCTGGCTATGGCACCGTAAGCTAGCTCATCTCAACTTCCGGTACATCAACAACTTAGTCACTGGAGAACTAGTCCGCGGTCTCCCTATCCTCAAATTTAGCAACGATACTCTCTGTCCGGCTTGTGAATGTGGTAAGCAGTCTAAAGCAAGTCACCCTTTGATAATGGACTCTTCTATTTCTGAACCACTGGAGCTATTGCACATTGATCTCTGCGGTCCATCAACCGTAGCCAGCCTCCACCACAAGAAGTATATACTGGTTATTGTTGATGACTATACACGCTTCACATGGGTCTTCTTTCTCAGACTCAAATCAGAGACACCGCAGATCTTCATCAACTTCATCAAAGAAATCGAACTTCAGATCAAGCTTCCAGTTAGACGCATCCGTAGTGATAATGGAACCGATTTCACTAATCATCTTCTTAACAGTTTCTTGGTATCCAAAGGTATTTCTCACAACTTCTCAGCACCCTACACACCGCAACAAAATGGTGTAGTAGAAAGAAGGAACCGCACACTGGTAGAAGCAGCCAGATCCATGCTTAACTTCACCCAACTTCCTCTCTACTTCTGGGCTGAAGCAGTAGCAACCGCATGCTTTGTCCAAAACCGAAGTATCGTGTGCAAACGCCTCAATAAAACACCATATGAGGGCCTTAACAACCGCAAGCCCAATGTTCGCTTCTTTCATATTTTTGGGTGTAGATGCTTCATGATCAACAACAGAGATCAGCTCAACAAGTTTGCACCGAAGTCCGACGAAGGCATATTCCTTGGTTACTCCACTAACAAGGTTGCTTATCGAGTGCTCATCAGGCATACAAGGCTGATCATTGAAAGCTTCGATGTGAAATTTGATGACTCTCACATCCGCGACGCCCCTCCATCTACTGAAACCACCGCAATCATGGAAAGTGACATTCCTGCCTCTTCAGGTCCCTTGAATCTAGTTGAAGTCAACTATGAGGATCTTTTCGATCCTATTGAAACGGCGAAACTATCCGAAGTTCTTGTGTCACCCGCAGCTCAACAACAACATGATGATGTTTCTGGACCATCTCTATCTGAAGTAGCCTCTCTCAATACTTCCACCTCTCCGGTTGAGGGGGAAAGATCTACTCCGGATCTAGCCGCAACCGTCGAGGTTCCAGTACTTGATGTTGTTCAAATTCATGTCCGCAGAGAAGCATTACCATCTTCGGATTCGGATGATGAACTCATAGAAAATATCGACACTATAACTGATCCAAGGATTGTCACTCTCCCATCCGCAGTCCATGGGGAACCTTCTCAGGTTCCAGAGGAACTCCTATCTGCAGCCCAGGGGGAACCTCTCCCAACTGCTCAAGAGAATTCCGTTCCAATAGATCAAGATGACTCAGCAGGATGTTCTCAAGTCCAGGGGTAACTGTCATCTTCAATCGCAGATTCCTCTGACATTCAAGATATTCCCTCTACCGCAGCTGCTGATCATCTGCTACCACGTCTTCATGTATGGACGAAAGACCACCCACCAGGTCAAATCATTGGGAACCCATCCGCAGGCATCCAGACTAGATCTTCCAAGGACCTATCTGATCACTGCCACTATGCAGCATTTATGTCCTCGGTAGAACCCAGAACGATCAAAGAAGCATTGCTTGAACCTGACTGGATAGCCGCAATGCAAGAAGAGCTTGAAGAATTTCAAAGAAATAAAGTTTGGCAGCTCGTTCCGAAGCCACGTGGTCACTCCATTGTTGGCACTAGATGGGTGTTCAAAAATAAGTTGGATGAATCTGGTGCGGTAGTCAGAAACAAGGCAAGGCTAGTTGCAAAGGGGTATAGTCAACTTGAAGGCATTGACTACGATGAAACGTATGCTCCGGTAGCACGCATGGAAGCTATCCGGATCTTTCTAGCATACGCAGCCCACAAAAACGTCAAGGTACACCAAATGGACGTTAAGAGTGCCTTTCTCAATAGGGAACTAAAAGAAGAGGTTTATCTTCAGCAACCTCCAGGCTTTGAAAATGTTGAATTCCCAGACCACTGCTACAAGCTTGAAAAGGCAGTCTACGGTCTGAAGCAAGCCCCAAGAGCATGGTATGAGACTCTTTCTGAATTCCTTGTCTCATCCGGGTACAAGAGAGGAGTGATTGATCCCACACTATTCAGAAAAGCAAATGGCGACCACCTCATGATGGTACAGATATATGTGGATGATATCATCTTCGGTTCGACTGATCAAGGCATGGTGGATGAATTTGCTAAGCTCATGACCAACAAGTTCAAAATGAGCATGAATAGAGAGATTAATTTCTTTCTAGGTCTTCAAGTGAAACAAGTACCGCAAGGTATATTCATTCATCAAGAAAAATACACCACTGAACTATTGAAGAAATATTCTATGGACAACTGTTCATCTGCTAAGGTCCCCATGGCCTTCGGTTATAAGATCTCTGCTGATCCCTCAGGCGAATCTGTGGATCACAAGACTTATAGAGGCATCATCGGCTCTTTGATGTACCTCACTGCAAGCAGGCCAGACATTGTCTTTGCAACTGGTGTATGTGCAAGATATCAGGCTGACCCAAAAGTCTCACATATGACCGCAGCCAAACAGATACTACAGTACCTGAAAGGAAGCAAATCTCTTGGTCTATGGTACCCCACAGGTAATGACTTCAGCCTGCAAGCTTTCACAGATGCGGATCATGCCGGATGCAAGCTCGATCGAAAAAGCACTTCAGGAGGATGTCAATTCTTGGGTGAAAGACTAGTCAGCTGGTCCTCAAGAAAACAAAGTTGTGTCTCTCTATCAACTGCAGAAGCCGAGTATGTGGCCGCAACCAGCTGTTGCTCTCGAGTCCTTTGGATGAAAACTCAACTAATGGACTACGGGTATAGAATGTTGCGGATACCGATCTATTGTGACTCTGAAAGTGCTATTGCTATTTCTCACAATCCAATTCAGCACTCCAAGACTAAGCACATTGAACTACGGTATCATTTCATCAAATACCACATCTTAAAAGGTAATATTGAACTCATCTTTGTCCCTTCTCATGAAGAGATTGCTGATGTGTTCACAAAAGCGCTCGACTCAACAAAGCTTAACATCTTCTTGCAAATGTTAGGAATGATGAATCCAGACCCGCAATTCTTTTTGAATTGTTAGCTACTGCAGACCATCCTTGGTCTCCGTTGCGGTTCTAACTGAGAATTACGTGTGATAGATGGTTTTGGTACCGCTGTCTAGGTAACGCAACCATATATCATACGTATCTCTCATGGGTCCTTATGGTCTGTTATTACTAATCTTTGTACAAGTGTTTTCCTCAGTTTCTCACTAGTCTTTCCTTGTTCATCCGCAATGACGTTTCTCAACCACAATGAAAGTTTCATCCGCAATGACGCTTCTCAACCGCAATGAAAGTTCCATCCGCGATGACGTTTCTAACTGCAATGAATTTTCCATCCGCGATCATCATGATAATTTCTCAACTGTTTTATCAACTCTTGAATCTTTGTGTGCTATTTAATGATCCTTCATTAAATTAAACATTAAAGACAAAAAACATTCTCTTTAGAAACTGTCACATTCTCTTTCTGAATAACCCTTGTATCAGACCTATTTTAGGGATGATGACAAAAAGAACGTTTTTCAATAAACTCATCCTTAATTTGTCCTTTCCTCTCCCCAATACGTCCCATCCGTTACAACTTCCTCTCCCATCACCCCCTCGATCACCTTACGTATTGACATGCGTCTGACTTTACATTAAATGCAAAACCCCTTTTGGAAATCTCCCAAAATCTCTTCAAACCCGTTTTAATTATGTGTGGCTGAGATTTAATCCAAAATTCATAGATTCCCCCCAAAACCCCAATCGACATTTTACCCTATCCTTACCATTTACCTAGGGTTAAACACTTTTTACCCCCTTTATAAACCCATCTTCTTCCCCAACAATACTTTACGTTTTCTGAATATCGATTCTTTCTCCCACATTCCTCAAAACCTTCAAAACTTTCAAGAACTCTGTTTTCTTCTCTCAAATCTTCAACAATGGTGAAATCAGGTGCATCAAAGAAGCAATCCAAGGCTTCAGGTTCTGTAAATCCAACAGGTTCCGACTCTCCAACAATCGCTTCAAGTAATTTCAGAGAAATATTTGAAGATCATCCTTCATATAATGCTCCCATCAAGCTTATGATCAAGTTTCTCAGGAACCACCCTCTGTTCGGTCCATTCGATGCATTTACAGACGTTGTTCCAGTTTCTACTCTATTCAAATGTGCATTCTCTGCATATCGCCCAATGGAAAACCCCCAAGAAGTTCACCTCAATCTCATGAACGATTCTTTGGTCATCTTGTCCAAAGAAAAGTTCTTAAATGCCATTAATCTTCTGGTTCACCCTTCCATCAAGATTTTCTCACCTTCAATGGCAGACGTTACATCCGCACTCTACCAGATGGGGTATCAGAAACCAATTCGAGGGAGTGGTGAGTTCAAAAAGAATCAGCTGCCTGCGGTATGGCAGTTTGTGTGTCATTTTGTCATCCGCTGCCTATCCGGCAGAACCGGAGGCATCGACAACATGGAACTGAAGCTACTGGAATTGGTATGGAGCATCTACACAGGCCACGACGTAAACTATGGACAAATGCTTTGGGACAACTTCGTCCAATACATTCCCAAAGAGCACCCAAGGGAGAACCCAACCGAGCTCACATTTGCACGGTTCTGGTCACTTTGCATCTCAGACTTACATGCGGATGCTGGAATAGACATGGGTAGTGACATCAACTTTTTCGTCACTAAGGATCTTAAAAGGTACAACCCTTCTTCTGATCAAACGATATTTGGACCGATCCGCAGACTCCCTACTCATATCCTTTCTTCTCTTGGTCTTGAGACTGCTGATGTCTTAGACCACATTGAGGCTACAGAAGGTATTGCCCCATACCCTCCTACCCCGCCTCTTCCATCCGCAGCCATTATCCGTGAGGGTACCGCGGTCCCCTATTCCACTACACTATCTAATCTTTCTCAAAGAAGAAAGTAGTTGGCAACCAAGAAACAAAGAACACCCAAGAAGGATGCTCCTAAACGAACCGCACCCTCCAAGAAACGCAAAACAAAACCTGCCCCAATCATATCTAGAAGTGATTCAGATGAGGATAGGCATCCAATCTCTATCTTCAAGAAAAGGAAAACAACCGATACCACTATCCATATGCGTGACCGGACCGATGTTGAAGCCTCTCAACAGGCTCCAGTAGTCCTTGGGGTGCCCGCACATCCATTCGACACCACCATCATTTTCCAGTCAGACTCAGAAAGTGAGTCTGATTCTCAACTACGTGGAGACTCCCCCCCAGTGCACTCCCAAGAGGACGACACTGGTTCACGCCCTAAGGTCTCCAGGGCTTCCCGACTGCATTTCTTTTCACCAGAGGAGTTGCGCTCCATTCTTCTTTCTGTCACCCAAACACTACAAACACCTTCCCACCCGCAGGGCACTTCTTTCGCCCATCCTAGAACTGAGCAGAGGCCACACTTGACCACGGGTCAAGGAGACCGAGGAAGCTCAGGAAATCCTACTCTGCCTTCATCCTTTACAGGTGGTTTAGGCACGGCGAGCACAAATGTGCAAGGATCTGTGGACCCGACGGACACTTCGGTGCGCTTTGAAGAATTTGACGGTGATGCATCCAATGACTCTTGGTTACAGTACAATCCGGTAACTGAGTCAGACAAGAAGAAGTATGCCGCATTCCAAAGGGCTTTCCAAGCCAGCAAGGAACTACAAATCAAGCAGCAACAACAGAAAGAACAGGAGATCCAGTCTGTGGCTAGATATTGGGCAAATGCCATCAGCAATGCCAGTACCGTAGCCACCATTCAAAAAATTCAGAACTGGATGGATCAGATGGCTGAAAGAATTTCAAAAACTCAAGCTTCAGGTGCAGCCGCAGGTACCTCCAAAGTTCCTCCTACTCCAACTCCTATTCCATCTCCCACTCCTACAGTCAATCCATCACAAGACGAAGAACCTGAAATCGAACTCAGTTCAGCTCCCACCTTCGGTCTTGATGATGAAGACATCCAAGAAGTAAACAAGCCAATCCCTTCTGATGATGACCTCACGATGTTTGAAGAAGAGGAGTCCAGCGGTTCTCAACATTCGTCTTCCAAGCCTAAAGAGAAGAAGAAAAAGAAGAAGAATGTTGTCACCCGGAAGGAGTTCATGAGCCTTCAAGCCAAAATCGATCAGATCTTGGCTGCGGTCCAGCCTACTCAACCGCAACCTGAAGACACTCCAAGACCGCAGTCACTGATTGAAAGAATAGAGCGTCTGGAAACAAGGGAACGCATGGCTGCTGAACGAATCTCTCTCAAAGTAGAGATAGGGATCCAGTCCCTTGACAATAACCGCAAGGCTGACCACAAGGACTTCATGGCTGCAGCGGAACGCCTCATCACGGAGGTGACCGCAATCAAAACGGATCTCCAAGCGGCCATCGCGGATCAAGCTTCTCAGTCTCAGAAATTGATAGATGAGACTCATACTGCTTATGAGTCCACTATCTCTGTTCTTCAAGCAACCATCAACAGACTGCAGAAATCCCTTACCTCCAACTCCCATGGCCCTGAGATCCTCCAGCTCACCAAAGCAATCCACAAGTTGCTCTTCAGCTCCTCCACTCTAAACAACCAACATTTGGCAGAAGCTCTCAAAGCTCAGTTCCAAGAAGTCTTCAACAAGGTGGATGGACTTAAGCAATGGCTTGAGGAAGCACCGGGGTTGCATCCCTCAAGAGGGGGTAGTGATGAAGAACAAGAAGTCCATGATACTTCTATTCA
Organism: Lactuca virosa; assembly: GCF_052849685.1. Taxonomy (NCBI): domain Eukaryota; kingdom Viridiplantae; phylum Streptophyta; class Magnoliopsida; order Asterales; family Asteraceae; genus Lactuca; species Lactuca virosa. The sequence continues at coordinate 250,762,829 of NC_136434.1, forward strand.
TCAGAGTCCCCCCATCATCACTGAAAAAATTCCCACACCACCGCAACCATCTCAACATACTCCATCTCCTCACACTTCACCTCCAAAAGATACTCCCAAAAAGCCAGAGACTCCTCCGCACTTCAAGAACTTGGCTGAAAACATGTCTTCTCCAAGCACCACAGACTCCCCTGCCACCGCTTAAAGGAAGCATGATTGGAAAGCAGCCAAGCTGGCAGAGTTAATTTGGAGAGAATACAGGTTTGACACCATGATGGATGAGTCCTTGATCAATTCTTGGATCAATCCGCACCGCAGGCTCCTAGACGAAGATTACAGACCGCACCTCACTTATGCTGAACCCCCTGTTGATGGATACTGGGATATACCAATTTCTCCAAATGCCAAGTACTTTACTGTATTTGAGCAGTTTGACCAAAGCCTTCCAGATCACAAGAGACTGCCAATGGAGTTTGAGAGACTTAGTCTTTTTCATGCTAAACATGCCTCCTCCATTGAAAACATATGGTCTAACGACAGACCATCCGCAGTCAAGAACTACAAAGTCAGGAAATTTATGAAGGCTGACTACATCCAGTATACCCTCACCAGAAGGGAGCATGACTACATTCGCACCCAGGCAGACTTTCCTTGTATGAATCCGGAAGAAATCTTCCTTATTGCCAGGGTGTTCCAAAACAAGTCAGAAAAGCACCCTAAAATGCAGATAGCGCTTGAAAAAGCCAACTCTTTTCTCAGGGATACGGTCTGTGACTTTGCCAAGATAGATGCGGATATCTACCCCACCATCCTCAAGAAGTTTGATCTCCCACCTTTTGAACTTGTGCCAATGCCTACCGAAGGCTTCCAAGAAAGATCTCTAGGCGCAACAAACTACCCTGAACTTGGAGTCATATTCAAAAGAAAGACTGACAACGTCAAATATTTCATTCCTATGACTACCATGCACCGCCTGACCAAGAAACAACTTGACATCTGCCGGACTGCAATTGAAAGATCTAAGCACACTACCGCAGAAGTCAAGTTCGAGATCACAAGAAGAATCACATGGTTGGAAAACGTCAGGAAGTTCTGGTGGATTTTGATCAAGTTCCTCAAACTTGATAGCTGAACCGGAGTTAAAGAGGTCACTTAGGGGGAAATTGTTGAATCATAAAAGTGACCCTCTTGAACTTAGCTACCGCAACCATCTCAGCTACCACAACCATCTCAGCTACCGCAACCATCTTGCTACCACAACCATCTTTCTACCGCAACCGCTTCAGCACCCGGAGTCAATCTTGTTCATCAGCAACCGCATCAGCAACCTGAGTCAGCTACCGCAGTCAACTTAGCTAGATTACGTTATTTGTCTTTTATGTAATACACTCTATTATCCAGTATGCCTTGCACGGCTGCTTATAGAGTTGTAATCTAGTGTAGTTTCTAAGTCTCTATAAATAGAGACTTACTCTCTTTGTATTCATAGAGATAAGAAAAGGAACCGATAACTTATGAATTCTATCTGAATACACATTCTGAAGTTATCTCTATTATCTTTCTTCACTCATATCTTCTTACTTAAATCTTATCATAATCCTGCTGATCATAATCCCTCTTCGAAGCAAGTCTTTAAGACTTAATCACTAAGCTTGATCTTCCTTATTAACTTGGAATGAATGCATTCCTTGTTATGAATCAGCTTAAGTGTCTTCTTGATATAACAATTGCTGTCATTTCCATTCCTTTACATTTCCGCAACTAACTCTCTAACTATCTAACTATATTATTGTTGAGCTTTTAGATCCTTTGAGATTAACTATTCCGCATTATACTTGTTCTAACTTTTGTTCAAGTGTGTCTCCAAGTTTTTCTCTCAACAGGAAACTTGAGGGACCATTGCTCCACAAGAGGATGAGCAAAACTATCTTATTGGAGGGTGTTGAGGTGATTACGGCCACACCATAAACTCAATGGCCGTAAACTCACAAAATGTCCTTATTTTGGGTCTTAATGGCAAGGAGTTTCAAAGGTTCAAGTGTTCTAAGGGTTAACAAGGGTCTAGAAGTGTCTAAGGTTCAAAACATCACATTTACAAGGGTTTACGGCCTGGGTGTAAACTCATGGCCGTAAACTCTCTTTGATGACGAGTTTGATGAAGTTTTAAGGCTATGATCTAGTTTTTAACATGCACTACTAGATGATAGATGGAAGGAATTACTTATATTTTGAGGGTTTTCAAGCAAGATCCTATGATACTTGAGAGAGTTTTCGAGTTCCAAGCCTTGGAAATGGAAAAAGTGAAGAAAATGGCCCAAGCTTCATACTTATAGGCTGGAGTTTACGGCCAGGAGTTTACACCTTGGCCGTAAACTCCTCATTTGAGGGTTTATGGCTTGCTTGATGGTTTGGAACTTTAGCTGACCAATTCATACACTTAATCCTTAAGTGTACTTGGTTAAAACTCCTTAGAATGACCCTTAACAATGCTATAAGTCATTAGAAATGAGTCTCACTCACGGTTGAATTGAATGGCTGAACTTACAAGGAAAAAACTTTCGGGTTGTCACATCATCCCCCGGTTAGATGGAATTTCGTCCCAAAATTAGCTTTCTTAGCAGTACTACTGGGGTTGCGCTCCTCTGATTGGCAGAATACCCACTCGTAGACCTGGCAACTTTTCCCTACTGTTCATGATAGGACTCATACTTGGTCCATCTATCATTACCTCGTGTATACAAGTCGTATATAATTAGGATTAGTAAGACAGTCGGATGTACGACTCTGTCCCAGGTCCACAACCAAACAAGGAACAGGAGATAGGGCGGAAGCACACATACTAAATCTGTGTAGTCATAATCATATACCACCCTCGCGTATACACTGAATAGTAATAGGTGGGCTGTATTCGTCCTTAGCCTCTGTGCTCGAACTTGGTCTGCTGGACGAGTGGTATTTCGTGACGGTCTGTGGAACATACGACGGCAAGGTTTCGGAGGACAAAGTACGCTTCGCACGAGTACTTCGGGGTTTAGAATGCGAAAGATAAAACTGAGGTTTAGGTCGGACTGTTTTTACGAATGACGAAGGTTTCGCGAACTGACGGTTAAGGCGATAGAAATATATGAACTTATTATGGTGAGGACCACGCCAACCCATGACGAATGATAGTAACGGACTCTATACTGAACAAAGTTTTGGCCGATTTGAAAGAAACGTCTGTTCTACGATGACGTACTCCTAGTGTGTTCGACAATGTACTCCTAGTGTCTTCGACAATGTACTCTTTGTAACTGTTCTAGTGCTTTCTGATTTCCCCTTGATGCTAACACTTCTACGTATTGTACCGCGATGAGCGCATACATACTGAGAAAGTGCTTTGATAACTAGTATTGATACTTTAAACTACGATCCTCCTTAGTACCACTACGATCGCCTTAAATATACAAGTTATGAATAAATAAGATGAATTGGACGGTCGACTGAGTAACTCTGCCTCAAATCCACAACCAAAGAAGGAACAGTAATTAAGGCGGAATCACTCATTCTAAGTCTGCAACATCTTATTCATGCACAACCCTTAATGTACATACCAAGCCATCATAGCTTCTCAGAACGAATCTCTTAGTTCTCTTGAATACTGTGACCTATTTCAATATGTGAGTTATTATAATTACTTTTAAGTGTTAACCCCCAGTTTTACTCTTATATAAATATAAATTTATTTTTAAAGTAATTACTATTTCGAAAACGTACCGCTGCTCGTTGACGACTCCGAGGTTGACTCTCCTGCGGTGATCATCAGAATTCGTCCATCCGCTCCTGAGTTCTTTGTTATCGGGCAGTCCCTCTGGTAATGTCCAGTCTCACCACATCCATAGCAGGCTTGGTTTCTTCAACTCCAGGGACTTGGGAGATCGGTTGAGCCGGTACCCAGCAGAAACGGACTGTGTGTCCCTTTCTGTGGCAGTTGAGACACTGCATTTCCCGGCATACTCCGGTGTTGTGATAGTTGTACTTCCCACACTTCAGAAGGGTTGCAGCATATCGACTGGCAGGTGCTGGAGTAGCAGGTGTTGTGGCGGCATACATAGTACTTGTTTGTTCCTCCTGCGGGGTTTCCTTTGTTGTTCGCTTCTTCTTCCTCTTGTTCCCCGACTTCCATTTATAGTCCTCTCCTTTTGATGGCTCGGGAACGGGGACTTCTACACCATGGCGGACTCCATGGTCGATGCGCTGTTGGGCCAGGCGTTTGGCACTATCGAATGTGGTTGGGTTAGAAGACAACATATATCCTTGGGTCAGGGTAGTTAGACCCCAGATGTATCTTTCTATCTTCTTGCTCTCCGGGGTAACCATCCCAGGGCATAGTGCTGCCAAGTCGCTAAACTTGTCTGTGTAGGCCACTATGTCTGAGTCGACCATCTTGAGCTCCCAAAGCTCTTGTTCCAGCTTTTGTATGTCGCCCAAGGGGTAGTATTCTTCCAACATTAACTCTTTTAGGTTCTCCCAACCTATTGAGTTCGCCACTGATAAAGTCAGTGACTTAACATGGCCATTCCACCATGTTAAGGCTCTGCCGGAGAAGGTGCAGGCAGCAAACTTCACTTTGCTCCCTTCTGGGCACGAACAGATTTCGAAGACCGAATCTGTTTTCTCAAACCATCGCATTAGAGCGATGACTCCACCATTTCCATTAAAGGAATTGGGTTTGCAGTTCATGAAGTCCTTATACGAACACTCCCTTGGGTGTCCGTGAGTAGCTCCGGGGTTGGCTAAGTGGGTACCGCTACCAGATCCGAAGGTACCACTTTCGCTGAAGCGAGCTAGAGCAGTTGCCACTACAGAGGATATCGCTGCATGGAGGGCAGCAGAATCGAATTGTTGCGTAGGAGTTGGAGTTATCGGAGTAGTACGTCTGTTTGGTCTGCGAGGAGGCATCTTTGCTAAAAGAATTCAAAGATGAGATGGAATAAGTCTAAAGCAGTGGTTTATAAGCCGAAAGCTGAAAGACAAGGTTATCCTAGTTCTGAGGGTATCGAGTCCTGACTTCCACAGGGTTCTGGAAACAATTCATAAAAAGTCTATACCAAATAAACTTTAAGAATTTGGAATGGCTATCCTCGAATGAATATCTGATACCTGAATAACTGTTACCAGCTGCATGTAAGAATATAATCCTAACACATAATGTGAGCAGTGTCTTCGCTAACTCATTAAGTTAACAAGATTATTATTTATTAGTGTGACGCATAAGACGTTCTGGTTACTTCGACAGATCTCTCTTTGAAAACTTCTTCTTGAACTTTCTCTTGTTCCTCCTTGACTCTTCTGTTGACTGCTATGAGGAAGTGGTTACATCTATCTGGGTTTGTCGTGTGAGAATGGATGTGACTAAATAATCTATGAGATTTAAGTGAAACATTATGGGGTGATCCTTAGAGAGTCCTCCTATAATTGTACAATGTATACAGGTTGTATATAATTCAAGATTAAATAGACCTTCGAATAAGTGATCCTACTCTAAACCCACAACCAAACAAGGAACAGGTAGTGAAGTGTAGATCACAAATTCTAAGTCTATAAAATCTTAATTATATATAACCTTGGGAGTATACATTGCAAGATTATAGACCTACCCGTAAGGGTCTTTTAAGTTATCACAAAAGTTATTTATATAGTGCCTAAAATACTCCTATAGTATTTTATCGTAATGTACTTGGTATGTTTTAAACTTGTTATCGCGTTATAGAATCATAAAATATTCCTATAGTATTCTAACTCTATGTACTTGATCTAGTATTCGCTTGACTAGCATTAGGTAAGTTTTAAGACTGCTGCAACACCACATCACTCCCAAACACATGTCGGTCACATCTCGAATTAATATAGTTGATCAGGCTATATTGATCCTAGCTGTGATTACATAACTGTCCAGGTTTGACCACAGCGTTCAACCTTTAAATACTTATGTTCTGTTCTTCTTGTGATACTTGTTCTAATATGTATATATGTACAAGCAAGTATGTATACTTTTATAAGGTATCATTATGTATTTAAAATATATTCTTATCCAGAGCACTTCGGCCCCATTGTATTTATAGTTGTATATCTTTTATCGGTTGATATACTTAGTTCACTATAAACAATGCTCTGATACTAATCTGTCACACCCCAAAACCGGAACAACGGAAACGTTCGGGGGCGGAGGACGTCATGTTTAGTATCACAAGACATGCATCATAGTAATCAAAGTAATAAACAACCATTTCATTTAGAAAGAAAGTGTTTACAAAGTATGTGTTCACAAAACATAGTGTACATAAGCAAATAACAAAACAAGACTTGAAGCTATACTGCTCCATCTTCTGAATTCCCAGTGTGCGTACTTGTCCACTGGTCTCCTGAGAATACAAGTTATTTTGAAAGAGTTGATCAACAATTAAGCTGGTGAGTTCATAAGATTTTAGTGATGTAGTAAGTAGTAAGAAAGTTTGTAGAAAGTTGTAGTAAGTTGTAGTAAGTTCTGTTTAGAAAAGTTTGCCTGTTCCTCCAGAAAATCCTATATTTCCTGCTTTGATGAAACATAAGTAAAAATGACTCTACAATCCTTTCTATGAGTATTAAATGGATACAAGTTATATAAAACCCAGAGTAAACAAACAATCGATTGTGTGTATCTACCCTAAGCCCACAACCAAACAAGGAACAGGGAATGAGGCGGAAGGCACACAGTCCATTGGTTGTTAGATCATCGTTGTATATAACCCTGGCGTATTCACTTGGTACTCACGGAGTTAACTGTAATAGTTCCTTTATATTTGATGAAAAGATTCTTTAAGAAAACCCTTATTTCTTATTATAAAAATGGTAACCACAGTGATTCCTTCTATAATTACTTAGTTTATACTAGCTATATATAATTTAATATCGAACAGATAGTTAATTGTGTGAATCTGCCCTAAGCCCACAACCAAACAAGGAACGGGGAATGAGGCAGAAAGCACACATCCAACTACCTATCAGATATTAATTATATATAACCTTGATGTATAAACTAAAGTATTATAGGATTAACCACCTAAGGTCCTTTAAGTTATACTGGTTTAATAAAATGGATTAAACCCTTTACTGGTTAAGTTTCTAGTTTTGAATACCAAATGTTCTATTTGAAAAGTATGTTTTGCACTAGAAAGTTGTGTATTGAATTAATTTCCTATGACCTGGCCCATACCTGGTACCCCTTATGATTACTTGGTGTACACGGAATATATATATATATATATATATATATATATATATATATATATATATATATATATATATATATATAGCTAAGTTCGAATAAATAGTAGGCTGGGTGAATCTGCTCTAAGCCCACAACCAAACAACGAACAGGAAATGAAGCGGAAAACACACAACAAACTACCCTGAACTTGGAGTCATATTCAAAAGGAAGACTGACAACGTCAAATATTTCATTCCTATGACTGCCATGCACCGCCTGACCAAGAAACAACTTGACATCTGCCGGACTGCAATTGAAAGATCTAAGCAGACTACCGCAGAAGTCAAGTTCGAGATCACAAGAAGAATCACATGGTTGGAAAATGTCAGGAAGTTCTGGTGGATTTTGATCAAGTTCCTCAAACTTGATAGCTGAACCGGAGTTAAAGAGGTCACTTAGGGGGAAATTGTTGAATCATAAAAGTGACCCTCTTGAACTTAGCTACCGCAACCATCTCAGCTACCACAACCATCTCAGCTACCGCAACCACCTTTCTACCACAACCGCTTCACCACCCGGAGTCAATCTTGTTCATCAGCAACCGCTTCAGCAACCTGAGTCAGCTACCGCAGTCAACTTAGCTAGATTACGTTATTTGTCTTTTATGTAATACACTCTATTATCCAGTATGCCTTGCACGGCTGCTTATAGTGTTGTAATCTAGTGTAGTTTCTAAGTCTCTATAAATAGAGACTTACTCTCTTTGTATTCATAGAGATAAGAAAAGGAACCGATAACTTATGAATTCTATCTGAATACACATTCTGAAGTTATCTCTCTTATCTTTCTTCACTCATATCTTCTTACTTAAATCTTATCATAATCCTGCTGATCATAATCCCTCTTCGGAGCAAGTCTTTAAGACTTAATCACTAAGCTTGATCTTCCTTATTAACTTGGAATGAATGTATTCCTTGTTATGAATCAGCTTAAGTGTCTTCTTGATATAACAATTGCTGTCATTTCCATTCCTTTACATTTCCGCAACTAACTCTCTAACTATCTAACTATATTATTGTTGAGCTTTTAGATCCTTTGAGATTAACTATTCCGCATTATACTTGTTCTAACCTTTGTTCAAGTGTGTCTCCAAGTTTTTCTCTCAACAATTGGTATCAGAGCCAAAGTGGTTGCTTTTTGAAAACGGATCTCTGATTTTTCAAAGAGCCTTCTATACCACTAAAGCTCATTTCTTCAAAACAAAAAAAAACAATTTCAAATGGCACAATCATTATCTCTAAATGTTTCCAACAGTGTCGGTGGTTCTAACCGAGCCCCAATACTAGTCGCAAATGAATATCATCACTGGTCACAAAGAATGGAAAGGTACTTGAGAAGACTGGGTAGAGATGTATGGCGATCCGTAGAAGAAGGACCACATGTTCCAGTCCTTACACCAGTCCAAACTGACGGCGCTGCAACCAGGCTAGGAGGAGGTCAACCAGCCATGAGCCGTCCCACCAAGGATGATCTCGATAAAATGGAAAATGATGTTGTTGCTTTTTATGAAATCTCCTGCGGAGTTGCTCCTGACAACTTCGATATTATCATTAATTGCAAATCAGCGAAAGAGATCTGGGATGTTCTCAAAAACCTGTACGAAGGCTCAGAACAAGCACAAGATAAGAAGCTTACTACCGCACTCAACGAGTTCAACAACTTCAAAGCTCATACTGGAGAAAGTTTGGAAGACTCCTTCAAAAGGTTCAACCTGATAGTCACCAAGTTATCCAATGTGGGCACCATCCGCAGTAACCATGAAATCAATCTTCAGTTTCTTAATGGTTTGGGCAGACATTGGACTACGGCCAAGATGATAGTCCAAGGCGATAGAAAGATTCACTCCCTGTCACTTTACAAGCTTTATGGAGAGCTGCAAGCTCAAGAATCCACCGTACTCAAAGACTGTGCTGACTTCGGAGGACCACTTGCTCTCATAGCACAAGCTCCACCGCAGTCACCTTACCCTTCCTCGTATGACACTCTACCGCAGTCATACGAAGCGGATTCTGAATATGATGATGAAGAAGATTATCAGAAGGCTATTGCTCTGGTTAGCCAACAGTTCAACCGTCTACCACCTCCTTCCTTCCGCAAGAATCAGCAGTTCAACAAACCTCCATTCAACCGTAACTTCGGTTCTCAGAATAACTACTCTCGATTTCCCAAAAGTTCTCATCCACCACCGCAATCTCAGAATATTCAACCAAAGGAGGTACCGCAGTCTCCTCAAATCACTGACTCTGGTACTTCTTCAGAAGACAAGACTGATGTTGTAATTTGTCACAAATGCAACAAAGAGAATCACTTTGCACGAGATTGTAAGGCCAATGTAGTAAAAGACAGAGCATTCTACCTTAGAATGGCTCAAGAGTTGGAAGACAAAGAAAAAGATGAAAAGGCAAGGGCATACGTGGCCCATGTCAAAAGAGACCATCAAGTCTGGTCATCCGGAGACGAAGATGAGGCCATCAGCAGTGTCAAAGGAAAAGGGAAAATCTGCATGCTGGCCACTGCGGATGATGATGGGTCTACAATGTTGAACAAGAACTACTGCTACATGGCAAAGGATGGAACACTAAGCATCGTCGAACAGGTAAAACTCATGATCCAAACTCTAAACTATAGCATGCATGACTGTCAGCCTTACATAGATGATCTTAATGACACTTGTGTTGCCGTCCTTACAGACTATAATAAAGCCTTAGATGAGAAGAACATTGCGTCCCAAGAGATGTTCCACGTGAGAGGACGGCTGGATAACAAAAGACTTAAGATGGCTATGTTAGAGAAGGACCTAGAGTTAGAAAAGGATGCAAGAATGTTAAGTGAAACCCAATTAGAGATAGCTTTGAACCAGAGAGATTTAGCTCAGAGAGAAATTGTACGCTTAAATCTCTTAATTGAAAAATTGTTTAATGAAAGTGAAGCTATTGAAAATTTGGTAAACAATGGAACCGTGGACAATACATATAATTGGGGTTGGTCAAATGGATATCCTACCTCAATGGATTCCTCACCCCGGTTCAACAAAGACAGACTGTATGTCCCTCCAGACCGAGAATTTCATTTCCCTATCAATGACAAGACTTTTCCCGAAGATATTAAAACTCACTTCGGTAGACTGCACAACTTAAGCAATAATTGTGTCATTGAGGAAATTGTGCCGGAGGTTTCGGGTCACACATGTGATCAAATTCCTATCTGTGGCACCATCTATCCAAATTCTCAAACTTCATCCGTAGTTGATGAAGAGATTGTTGTTGAGGGCCCCGAAGTCTTAAAAGACTTTCCATCTCTGTCCTCAGACCGCAGTGTCTCTCACTGTAGTCAAATGTCCTACAAATGTCCCACCGAAGTCCCATCTAAGACTTACTCAGCGGTAGTCAAGTCATCCCTACCGCAGTCATCAGTTCAAGGAACTGTAACTCTTCAGCCAATATTTCATGAACTACCTATAGAAAATTTTGAAGTAGGTCAATGTTCCCAAATTCCTGAATCCTCAAGTTCTGATGACTCAAGTCCGCGTTTTCAAAATCATTCTAAGAATTCCAGGAAATCGCAGTTGAACAACAATGACTGCGGTTCACCAAAATCTTTGGCAAAAAAGGCTTTTAAAGAAGAAATCAGATCTCACGGTACTAATAGACAAATTTTTTTAAAAAACAAGAAGCAAGTCAGATTTCCTAAATCCAAAAGTCCTAAAAAATTTGTTTTCTCTCACTACATTTCAAAAAACTCTTCTTTCAAGAAAACAAACAAAAAGGAAAGTTCAGTTTCAAAAGTCATTCCTACTCCTTCTGACACAACCCAAAAGGGTGTTCAATCTTTTCGAAACTATGTTTTTCAGGTCTATTCTTCAAATGATCCTAAATGGAAAGGTATTTTACCCACTCCAACACTTTTAAAGTCACGTCAAAATTTCAAATGGAAGGGTATCTTACCAAATCCATCAAAAAGAATTCAGAAATCTACACGTGCTAAAACCTTTCATAAACAGACTTTTTCAAAACCCAAAAACACTCGTGTCAGGAATAACCCATCTTGGACCGGTAACAGATCCAAAACATCCTTAAAACCGCTGACCAATCACAGTGTTAGATCAAAAGACAAAATCTCCTTTTGTAAATGTCAGTGTAGTTGTAAAAAGGTTTTATCTCATGTCAAATCGAGTCAGAGTCAGAAACCTCGTATTTTTTCAAAAAATCACAACACTCCAAATCTACTCAAACACCCAGGACTAGGCTCAAAAGTTGACAAGAGACCTGTCCCTGCAACCTCGGACCATGCATCACTCAGAAACACATCAATTGTCCCAGGCTCTAAACTTGTTTGGATGCCTAAACTAACCGTGTAATTCTCAGGCTTTGTGCAAGGAGGAACAAGAAGAAGAGTGGTTAATTGACAGTGCCTGCTCCTTGCACATGACCGGAAGGTTAGAGTACCTTCGGGATTTCAGGCCTATATGCAATGGTGGAAATGTCACGTTTGGTAACAATGCAAACGGTGTCATCCGAGGTTACGGTGTTCTCACTACGGGGAACTTTTCCATTCAGAAGGATGCTTATGTCGAAAGCCTTAAACACAATCTCATCAGTGTTGGCCAACTATGTAAAGCAGGACATCGTATTGAATTTGATGATCAGTTTTGCTACGTAATGACGAGTGATAGAAACAATTGCCTGATCAAATCTCGATCTGAAGGTACCATGTACCCTTTGGATGTTTCTCTAATCATTGGTAAACCGCAATTGTGTTTCTTGTCCAAAGCTGTATCCGAAGTCAGCTGGCTATGGCACCGTAAGCTAGCTCATCTCAACTTCCGGTACATCAACAACTTAGTCACTGGAGAACTAGTCCGTGGTCTCCCTATTCTCAAATTTAGCAACGATACTCTCTGTCCGGCTTGTGAATGTGGTAAGCAGTCTAAAGCAAGTCACCCTCTGATAATGGACTCTTCTATTTCTGAACCACTGGAGCTATTGCACATTGATCTCTGCGGTCCATCAACCGTAGCCAGCCTCCACCACAAGAAGTGTATACTGGTTATTGTTGATGACTATACACGCTTCACATGGGTCTTCTTTCTCAGACTCAAATCAGAGACACCACAGATCTTCATCAACTTCATCAAAGAAATCGAACTTCAGATCAAGCTTCCAGTTAGACGCATCCGCAGTGATAATGGAACTGAGTTCACTAATCATCTTCTTAACAGTTTCTTGGTGTCCAAAGGCATTTCTCACAACTTCTCAGCACCCTACACACCGCAACAAAATGGTGTAGTAGAAAGAAGGAACCGCACACTGGTAGAAGCAGCCAGATCCATGCTTAACTTCACCCAACTTCCTCTCTACTTCTGGGCTGAAGCAGTAGCAACCGCATGCTTTGTCCAAAACCGAAGTATCGTGTGCAAACGCCTCAATAAAACACCATATAAGGGCCTTAACAACTGCAAGCCTAATGTTCGCTTCTTTCATATTTTTGGGTGTAGATGCTTCGTGATCAACAACAGAGATCAGCTCAACAAGTTTGCACCGAAGTCCGACGAAGGCATATTCCTTGGTTACTCCACTAACTAGGTTGCTTATCGAGTGCTCATCAGGCGTACAAGGCTGATCATTGAAAGCTTCGATGTGAAATTTGATGACTCTCACATCCGCGACGCCCCTCCATCTACTGAAACCACCGCAATCATGGAAAGTGACATTCCTGCCTCTTCAGGTCCCTTGAATCTAGTTGAAGTCAACTATGAGGATCTTTTCGATCCTATTGAAATGGCGAAACTATCCGAAGTTCTTGTGTCACCCGCAGCTCAACAACAACATGCTGATGTTTCTGGACCATCTCTATCTGAAGTAGCCTCTCTCAATACTTCCACCTCTCCGGTTGAGGGGGAAAGATCTACTCCGGATCTAGCCGCAACCGTCGAGGTTCCAGTACTTGATGTTGTTCAAATTCCTGTCCACAGAGAAGCATTACCATCTTCGGATTCGGATGATGAACTCATAGAAAATATCGACAATAGAACTGATCCAAGGATTGTCACTCTCCCATCCGCAGTCCAGGGGGAACCTTCTCAGGTTCCAGAGGAACTCCTATCTGCAAGCCAGGGGGAACCTCTCCCAACTGCTCAAGAGAATTCTGTTCCAATAGATCAAGATGACTCAGCAGGATGTTCTCAAGTCCAGGGGGAACTGTCATCTTCAATCGCAGATTCCTCTGACATTAAAGATATTCCCTCTACCGCAGCTGCTGATCATCTGCTGCCACGTTTTCATGTATGGACGAAAGACCACCCACTAGGTCAAATCATTGGGAACCCATCCGCAGGCATCCAGACTAGATCTTCCAAGGACCTATCTGATCACTGCCACTATGCAGCATTTATGTCCTCGGTAGAACCCAGAACGATCAAAGAAGCATTGCTTGAACCTGACTGGATAGCCGCAATGCAAGAAGAGCTTGAAGAATTTCAAAGAAATAAAGTTTGGCAGCTCGTTCCGAAGCCACGTGGTCACTCCATTGTTGGCACTAGATGGGTGTTCAAAAATAAGTTGGATGAATCTGGTGCGGTAGTCAGAAACAAGGCAAGGCTAGTTGCAAAGGGGTATAGTCAACTTGAAGGCATTGACTACGATGAAACGTATGCTCCGGTAGCACGCATGGAAGCTATCCGGATCTTTCTAGCATACGCAGCCCACAAAAACGTCAAGGTACACCAAATGGACGTTAAGAGTGCCTTTCTCAATGGGGAACTAAAAGAAGAGGTTTATCTTCAGCAACCTCCAGGCTTTGAAAATGTTGAATTCCCAGACCACTGCTACAAGCTTGAAAAGGCAGTCTACGGTCTGAAGCAAGCCCCAAGAGCATGGTATGAGACTCTTTCTGAATTCCTTGTCTCATCCGGGTACAAGAGAGGAGTGATTGATCCCACACTATTCAGAAAAGCAAATGGCGACCACCTCATGATGGTACAGATATATGTGGATGATATCATCTTCGGTTCGACTGATCAAGGCATGGTGGATGAATTTGCTAAGCTCATGACCAACAAGTTCAAAATGAGCATGAATAGAGAGATTAATTTCTTTCTAGGTCTTCAAGTGAAACAAGTACCGCAAGGCATATTGATTCATCAAGAAAAATACACCACTGAACTATTGAAGAAATATTCTATGGACAACTGTTCATCTGCTAAGGTCCCCATGGCCTTCGGTTATAAGATCTCTGCTGATCCCTCAGGCGAATCTGTGGATCACAAGACTTATAGAGGCATCATCGGATCTTTGATGTACCTCACTGCAAGCAGGCCAGACATTGTCTTTACAACTGGTGTATGTGCAAGATATCAGGCTGACCCAAAAGTATCACATATGACCGCAGCCAAACAGATACTACGGTACCTGAAAGGAAGCAAATCTCTTGGTCTATGGTACCCCGCAGGCAATGACTTCAGCCTGCAAGCTTTCACAGATGCGGATCATGCCGGATGCAAGCTCAATCGAAAAAGCACTTCAGGAGGATGTCAATTCTTGGGTGAAAGACTAGTCAGCTGGTCCTCAAGAAAACAAAGCTGTGTCTCTCTATCAACTGCAGAAGCCGAGTATGTGGCCGTAGCCAACTGTTGCTCTCAAGTCCTTTGGATGAAAACTCAACTAATGGACTACGGGTATAGAATGCTGCGGATACCGATCTATTGTGACTCTGAAAGTGCTATTGCTATTTCTCACAATCCAATTCAGCACTCCAAGACTAAGCACATTGAACTACGGTATCATTTCATCAAAGACCACATCTTAAAAGGTAATATTGAACTCATCTTTGTCCCTTCTCATGAAGAGATTGCTGATGTGTTCACAAAAGCGCTCGACTCAACAAAGCTTAACATCTTCTTGCAAATGTTAGGAATGATGAATCCAGACCCGCAATTCTTTTTGAATTGTTAGCTACCGCAGACCATCCTTGGTCTCCGTTGCGGTTCTAACTGAGAATTACGTGTGATAGATGGTTTTCGTACCGCTGTCTAGGTACCACAACCATATATCATACGTATCTCTCATGGGTCCTTATGGTCTGTTATTACTAATCTTTGTACAAGTGTTTTCCTCAGTTTCTCACTAGTCTTTCCTTGTTCATCCGCAATGACATTTCTCAACCACAATGAAAGTTTCATCCGCAATGACGCTTCTCAACCGCAATGAAAGTTCCATCCGCGATGACGTTTCCAACTGCAATGAATTTTCCATCCGCGATCATCATGATAATTTCTCAACTGTTTTATCAACTCTTGAATCTTTGTGTGCTATTTAATGATCCTTCATTAAATTAAACATTAAAGACAAAAAACACTCTTTAGAAACTGTCACATTCTCTTTCTGAATAACCCTTGTATCAGACCTATTTTAGGGATGATGACAAAAAAAACGTTTTTCAATAAACTCATCCTTAATTTGTCCTTTCCTCTCCCCAATACGTCCCATCCGTTACAACTTCCTCTCCCATCACCCCCTCGATCACCTGACGTATTGACATGCGTCTGACTTTACATTAAATGCAAAACCGCTTTTGGAAATCTCCCAAAATCTCTTCAAACCCGTTTTAATTATGTGTGGCTGAGATTTAATCCAAAATTCATAGATTCCCCCCAAAACCCCAATCGACATTTTACCCTATCCTTACCATTTACCTAGGGTTAAACACTTTTTACCCCCCTTTATAAACCCATCTTCTTCCCCAACAATACTTTACGCTTTCTGAATATCGATTCTCTCTCCCACATTCCTCAAAACCTTCAAAACTTTCAAGAACTCTGTTTTCTTCTCTCAAATCTTCAACAATGGTGAAATCAGGTGCATCAAAGAAGCAATCCAAGGCTTCAGGTTCTGTAAATCCAACAGGTTCCGACTCTCCAACAATCGCTTCAAGTAATTTCAGAGCAATATTTGAAGATCATCCTTCATATAATGCTCCCATCAAGCTTATGATCAAGTTTCTCAGGAACCACCCTCTGTTCGGTCCATTCGATGCATTTACAGACGTTGTTCCAGTTTCTACTCTATTCAAATGTGCATTCTCTGCATATCGCCCAATGGAAAACCCCCAAGAAGTTCACCTCAATCTCATGAACGATTCTTTGGTCATCTTGTCCAAAGAAAAGTTCTTAAATGCCATTAATCTTCTGGTTCACCCTTCCATCAAGATTTTCTCACCTTCAATGGCAGACGTTACATCCGCACTCTACCAGATGGGGTATCAGAAACCAATTCGAGGGAGTGGTGAGTTCAAAAAGAATCAGCTGCCTG
The DNA here is from genome assembly GCF_052849685.1 of Lactuca virosa. Classification (NCBI taxonomy): domain Eukaryota; kingdom Viridiplantae; phylum Streptophyta; class Magnoliopsida; order Asterales; family Asteraceae; genus Lactuca; species Lactuca virosa. The sequence goes on from NC_136434.1 coordinate 250,779,401, forward strand.
TGGTATGGCAGTTTGTGTGTCATTTTGTCATCCGCTGCCTATCCGGCAGAACCGGAGGCATCGACAACATGGGACTGAAGCTACTGGAATTGGTATGGAGCATCTACACAGGCCACGACGTAAACTATGGACAAATCCTTTGGGACGACTTCCTCCAATACATTCCCAAAGAGCACCCAAGGGAGAACCCAACCGAGCTCACATTTGCACGGTTCTGGTCACTTTGCATCTCAGACTTACATGCGGATGCTGGAATAGACATGGGTAGTGACATCAACTTTTTCGTCACTAAGGATCTTAAAAGGTACAACCCTTCTTCTGATCAAATGATATTTGGACCGATCCACAGACTCCCTACTCATATCCTTTCTTCTCTTGGTCTTGAGACTGCTGATGTCTCATACCACATTGAGGCTACGGAAGGTATTGCCCCATACCCTCCTACCCCGCCTCTTCCATCCGCAGCCATTATCCCTGAGGGTATCGCGGTCCCCTCTTCCACTACACTATCCAATCTTTCTCAAAGAAGAAAGCAGTTGGCAACCAAGAAACAAAGAACACCCAAGAAGGATGCTCCTAAACGAACCGCACCCTCCAAGAAACGCAAAACAAAACCTGCCCCAATCATATCTAGAAGTGATTCAGATGAGGATAGGCATCCAATCTCTATCTTCAAGAAAAGGAAAACAACCGATACCACTATCCATATGCGTGACCGGACCGATGCTGAAGCCTCTCAACAGGCTCCAGTAGTCCTTGGGGTGCCCACACACCCATTCGACACCACCATCATTTTCCAGTCAGACTCAGAAAGTGAGTCTGATTCTCAACTACGTGGAGACTCCCCCCCAGTACACTCCCAAGAGGACGACACTGGTTCACGCCCTAAGGTCTCCAGGGCTTCCCGACTGCATTTCTTTTCACCAGAGGAGTTGCGCTCCATTCTTCTTTCTGTCACCCATACACTACAAACACCTTCCCACCCGCAGGGCACTTCTTTCGCCCATGCCAGAACTGAGCAGAGGCCACACTTGACCACGGGTCAAGGAGACCGAGGAAGCTCAGGAAATCCTACTCTGCTTTCATCCTTTACAGGTGGTTTAGGCACGGTGAGCACAAATGTGCAAGGATCCGTGGACCCGAAGGACACTTCGGTGCGCTTTGAAGGATTTGACGGTGATGCATCCAATGACTCTTGGTTACAGTACAATCCGGTAACTGAGTCAGACAAGAAGAAGTATGACGTGTTCCAAAGGGCTTTCCAAGCCCGCAAGGAACAACAAATAAAGCAGCAACAACAGAAAGAACAGGAGATCCAGTCTGTGTCTAGATATTGGGCAAATGCCATCAGCAATGCCAGTACCGTAGCCACCATTCAAAAAATTTAGAACTGGATGGATCAGATGGCTGAAACAATTTCAAAAACTCACGCTTCAGGTGCAGCCGCAGGTACCTCCAAAGTTCCTCCTACTCCAACTCCCATTCCATCTCCCACTCCTACAGTCAATCCATCACAAGACGAAGAACCTGCAATCGAACTCAGTTCAGCTCCCACCTTCGGTCTTGATGATGAAGACATCCAAGAAGTAAACAAGCCAAGCCCTTCTGATGATGACCTCATGATGTTTGAAGAAGAGGAGTCCAGCGGTTCTCAACATTCGTCTTCCAAGCCTAAAGAGAAGAAGAAAAAGAAGAAGAATGTTGTCACCCGGAAGGAGTTCATGAGCCTTCAAGCCAAAATCGATCAGATCTTGGCTGTGGTCCAGCCTACTCAACCGCAACCTGAAGACACTCCAAGACCGCAGTCACTGATTGAAAGAATAGAGCGTTTGGAAACAAGGGAACGCATGGCTGCTGAACGAATCTCTCTCAAAGTAGAGATGGGGATCCGGTCCCTTAACAATAACCGCAAGGCTGACCACAAGGACTTCATGGCTGCAGCGGAATGCCTCATCACGGAGGTGACCGCAATCAAAACGGATCTCCAAGCGGCCATCGCGGATCAAGCTTCTTAGTCTCAGAAATTGATAGATGAGACTCATATTGCTTATGAATCCACTATCTCTGTTCTTCAAGCAACCATCAACAGACTGCAGAAATCCCTTTCCTCCAACTCACATGGCCCTGAGATCCTCCAGCTCACCAAAGCAATCCACAAGTTGCTCTTCAGCTCCTCCACTCCAAACAACCAACATTTGGCAGAAGCTCTGAAAGCTCAGTTCCAAGAAGTCTTCAACAAGGTGGATGGACTTAAGCAATGGCTTGAGGAAGCACCGGGGTTGCATCCCTCAAGAGGGGGAAGTGATGAAGAACAAGAAGTCCATCACTCTGATACTTCTACTCATCAGAGTCCCCCCATCATCACTGAAAAAATTCCCACACCACCGCAACCATCTCAACATACTACATCTCCTCACACTTCACCTCCAAAAGATACTCCCAAAAAGCCAGAGACTCCTCCGCACTTCAAGAACTTGGCTGAAAACATGTCTTCTCCAAGCACCACAGACTCCCCTGCCACCGCTCAAAGGAAGCATGATTGGAAAGCAGCCAAGCTGGCAGAGTTAATTTGGAGAGAATGCGGGTTTGACACCATGATGGATGAGTCCTTGATCAATTCTTGGATCAATCCGCACCGCAGGCTCCTAGACGAAGATTACAGACCGCACCTCACTTACGTTGAACCCCCTGCTGATGGATACTGGGATATACCAATTTCTCCAAATGCTAAGTACTTCACTGTATTTGAGCAGTTTGACCAAAGCCTTCCAGATCACAAGAGACTCCCAATGGAGTTTGAGAGACTTAGTCTTTTTCATGATAAACATGCCTCCTCCATTGGAAACATATGGTCTAACGACAGACCATCCGCAGTCAAGAACTACAAAGTCAGGAAATTTATGAAGGCTGACTACATCCAGTATACCCTCACCAGAAGGGAGCATGACCACATCCGCACCCAGGCAGACTTTCCTTGTATGAATCCGGAAGAAATCTTCCTTATTGCCAGGGTGTTCCAAAACAAGTTAGAAAAGCACCCTAAAATGCAGATAGCGCTTGAAAAAGCCAACTCTTTTCTCAGGGATACGATCTGTGACTTTGCCAAGATAGATGCGGATATCTACCCCACCATCCTCAATAAGTTTGATCTCCCACCTTTTGAACCTGTGCCAATGCCTACCGAAGGCTTCCAAGAAAGATCTCTAGGCGCAACAAACTACCCTGAACTTGGAGCCATATTCAAAAGGAAGACTGACAACGTCAAATATTTCATTCCTATGACTGCCATACACCGCCTGACCAAGAAACAACTTGACATCTGCCGGACTGCAATTGAAAGATCTAAGCACACTACCGCAGAAGTCAAGTTCGAGATCACAAGAAGAATCACATGGTTGGAAAACGTCAGGAAGTTCTGGTGGATTTTGATCAAGTTCCTCAAACTTGATAGCTGAACCGGAGTTAAAGAGGTCACTTAGGGGGAAATTGTTGAATCATAAAAGTGACCCTCTTGAACTTAGCTACCGCAACCATCTCAGCTACCGCAACCTTCTCAGCTACCGCAACCATCTTTCTACCGCAACCGCTTCAGCACCCGGAGTCAATCTTGTTCATCAGCAACCGCATCAGCAACCTGAGTCAGCTACCGCAGTCAACTTAGCTAGATTACGTTATTTGTCTTTTATGTAATACACTCTATTATCCAGTATGCCTTGCACGGCTGCTTATAGAGTTGTAATCTAGTGTAGTTTCTAAGTCTCTATAAATAGAGACTTACTCTCTTTGTATTCATAGAGATAAGAAAAGGAACCGATAACTTATGAATTCTATCTGAATACACATTCTGAAGTTATCTCTCTTATCTTTCTTCACTCATATCTTCTTACTTAAATCTTATCATAATCCTGCTGATCATAATCCCTCTTCGGAGCAAGTCTTTAAGACTTAATCACTAAGCTTGATCTTCCTTATTAACTTGGAATGAATGCATTCCTTGTTATTAATTAGCTTAAGTGTCTTCTTGATATAACAATTGCTGTCATTTCCATTCCTTTACATTTCTGCAACTAACTCTCTAACTATCAAACTATATTATTGTTGAGCTTTTAGATCCTCTGAGATTAACAATTCCGCATTATACTTGTTCTAACTTTTGTTCAAGTGTGTCTCCAAGTTTTTCTCTCAACATGAAACTTGAGGGACCATTGCTCCACAAGAGGATGAGCAAAACTATCTTATTGGAGGGTGTTGAGGTGTTTACGGCCACACCATAAACTCAATGGCCGTAAACTCACAAAATGTCCTTATTTTGGGTCTTAATGGCAAGGAGTTTCAAAGGTTCAAGTGTTCTAAGGGTTAACAAGGGTCTAGAAGTGTCTAAGGCTCAAAACATCACAATTACAAGGGTTTACGGCCTGGGTGTAAACTCATGGCCGTAAACTCTCTTTGATGACGAGTTTGATGAAGTTTTAAGGCTATGATCTAGTGTTTAACATGCACTACTAGATGATAGATGGAAGGAATTACTTACATTTTGAGGGTTTTGAAGCAAGATCCTATGATACTTGAGAGAGTTTTCGAGTTCCAAGCCTTGGAAATGGAAAAAGTGAAGAAAATGGCCCAAGCTTCATACTTATAGGCTGGAGTTTAAGGCCAGGAGTTTACACCTTGGCCGTAAACTCCTCATTTGAGGGTTTATGGCTTGCTTGATGGTTTGGAACTTTAGCTGACCAATTCATACACTTAATCCTTAAGTGTACTTGGTTAAAACTCCTTAGAATGACCCTTAACAATGCTATAAGTCATTAGAAATGAGTCTGACTCACGGTTGAATTGAATGGCTGACCTTAGTTTTCTTAGCAGTACTACTAGGGTTGCGCTCCTCTGATTGGCAGAATACCCACTCGTAGACCTGGCAACTTTTCCCTACTGTTCATGATAGGACTCATACTTGGTCCATCTATCATTACCTCGTGTATACAAGTCGTATATAATTATGATTAGTAAGACAGTCGGATGTACGACTCTGTCCCAGGTCCACAACCAAACAAGGAACAGGAGATAGGGCGGAAGCACACATACTAAATCTGTGTAGTCATAATCATATACCACCCTCGCGTATACACTGAATGGTAATAGGTGGGCTGTATTCGTCCTTAGCCTCTGTGCTCGAACTTGGTCTGCTGGACGAGTGGTATTTCGTGACGGTCTGTGGAACATACGACGGCAAGGTTTCGGAGGACAAAGTACGCTTCACACGAGTAATTCGGGGTTTAGAATGCGAAAGATAAAACTGAGGTTTAGGTCGGACTGTTTTTACGAATGACGAAGGTTTCGAGAACTGACGGTTAAGGCGATAGAAACATATGAACTTATTATGGTGAGGACCACGCCAACCCATGACGAATGATAGTAACAGACTCTATATTGAACAAAGTTTTGGCCGATTTGAAAGAAACGTCTGTTCTACGATGACGTACTCCTAGTGTGTTCGACAATGTACTCCTAGTGTGTTCGACAATGTACTCTTTGTAACTGTTCTAGTGCTTTCTGATTTCCCCTTGATGTTAACACTTCTACATATCGTACCGCGATGAGCGCATACATACTGAGAAAGTGCTTTGATAACTAGTATTGATACTTTAAACTACGATCCTCCTTAGTACCACTACGATCGCCTTAAATATACAAGTTATGAATAAATAAGATGAATTGGACGGTCGACTGAGTAACTCTGCCTCAAATCCACAACCAAACAAGGAACAGTAATTAAGGCGGAATCACTCATTCTAAGTCTGCAACATCTTATTCATGCACAACCCTTAATGTACATACCAAGCCATCATAGCTTCTCAGAACGAATCTTTTAGTTCTCTTGAATACTGTGACCTATTTCAATATGTGAGTTATTATAATTACTTTTAAGTGTTAACCCCCAGTTTTACTCTTATATAAATATAAATTTATTTTTAAAGTAATTACTATTTCGAAAACGTACCGCTGCTCGTTGACGACTCCGAGGTTGACTCTCCTGCGGTGATCATCAGAATTCGTCCATCCACTCCTGAGTTCTTTGTTATCGGGCAGTCCCTCTGGTAATGTCCAGTCTCACCACAGCCATAGCAGGCTTGGTTTTCTTCAACTCCAGGGACTTGGGAGATTGGTTGAGCCGGTGCCCAGCAGAAACGGACTGTGTGTCCCTTTCTGTGGCAGTTCAGACACTGCATTTCCCGGCATACTCCGGTGTGGTGATAGTTGTACTTCCCACACTTCAGAAGGGTTGCAGCATATCGACTGGCAGGTGCTGGAGTAGCAGGTGTTGTGGCGGCATACATAGTACTTGTTTGTTCCTCCTGCGGGGTTTCCTTTGTTGTTCGCTTCTTCTTCCTCTTGTTCCCCGACTTCCATTTATAGTCCTCTCCTTTTGATGGCTCGGGAACGGGGACTTCTACACCATGGCGGACTCCATGGTCGATGAGCTGTTGGGCCAGGCGTTTGGCACTATCGAATGTGGTTGGGTTAGAAGACAACATATCTCCTTGGGTCGGGGTAGTTAGACCCCAGATGTATCTTTCTATCTTCTTGCTCTCCGGGGTAACCATCCCAGGACACAGTGCTGCCAAGTCGCTAAACCTGTCTGTGTAGGCCACTATGTCTGAGCCGACCATCTTGAGCTCCCAAAGCTCTTGTTCCAGCTTTTGTACATCGCCCAAGGGGCAGTATTCTTCCAACATTAACTCTTTTAGGTTCTCCTAACCTATTGAGTTAGCCACTGATAAAGTCAGTGACTTAACATGGCCATTCCACCATGTTAAGGCTCTGCTTAGGCAGCAAACTTCACTTTGCTCCCTTCTGGGCACGAACAGATTTCGAAGACCGAATCTGTTTTCTCAAACCATCGCATTAGAGCGATGACTCCACCATTTCCATTAAAGGAATTGGGTTTGCAGTTCATGAATTCCTTATACGAACACTCCCTTGGGTGTCCGTGAGTAGCTCCGGGGTTGGCTAAGTGGGTACCGCTACCAGATCTGAAGGTACCACTTTCGCTGAAGCGAGCTAGAGCAGTTGCCACTACGGAGGATATCGCTGCATGGAGGGCAGCAGAATCGAATTGTTGCGTAGGAGTTAGAGTTATCGGAGTAGTACGTCTGTTTGGTCTGCGAGGAGGCATCTTTGCTAAAAGAATTCAAAGATGAGATGGAATAAGTCTAAAGCAGTGGTTTATAAGCCGAAAGCTGAAAGACAAGGTTATCCTAGTTCTGAGGGTATCGAGTCCTGACTTCCACAGGGTTCTGGAAACAATTCATAAAAAGTCTATACCAAATAAACTTTAAGAATTTGGAATGGCTATCCTCGAATGAATATCTGATACCTGAATAACTGTTACCAGCTGCATGTAAGAATATAATCCTAACACATAATGTGAGCAGTGTCTTCGCTAACTCATTAAGTTAACAAGATTATTATTTATTAGTGTGACGCATAAGACGTTCTGGTTACTTCGACTGATCTCTCTTTGAAAACTTCTTCTTGAACTTTCTCTTGTTCCTCCTTGACTCTTCTGTTGACTGCTATGAGGAAGTGGTTACATCTATCTGGGTTTGTCGTGTGAGAATGGATGTGACTAAATAATCTATGAGATTTAAGTGAAACATTATGGGGTGATCCTTAGAGAGTCCTCCTATAATTGTACAATGTATACAGGTTGTATATAATTCAAAATTAAATAGACCTTCGAATAAGTGATCCTACTCCAAAACCACAACCAAACAAGGAACAGGTAGTGAAGCGTAGATCACAAATTCTAAGTCTTTAAAATCTTAATTATATATAACCTTGGGAGTATACATTGCAAGATTATAGACCTACCCGTAAGGGTCTTTTAAGTTATCACAAAAGTTATTTATATAGTGCCTAAAATACTCCTATAGTATTTTATCGTAATGTACTTGGTATGTTTTAAACTTGTTATCACGTTATAGAATCATAAAATATTCCTATAGTATTCTAACTCTATGTACTTGATCTAGTATTCGCTTGACTAGCATTAGGTAAGTTTTAAGACTGCTGCAACACCACATCACTCCCAAACACATGTCGGTCACATCTCGAATTAATATAGTTGATCAGGCTATATTGATCCTAGCTGTGATTACATAACTGTCCAGGTTTGACCACATCGTTCAACCTTTAAATACTTCTGTTATGTTCTTCTTGTGATACTTGTTCTAGTATGTATATATGTACAAGCAAGTATGTATACTTTTATAAGGTATCATTATGTATTTAAAATATATTCTTATCCAGAGCACTTCGGCCCCATTGTATTTATAGTTGTATATCTTTTATCGGTTGATATACTTAGTTCACTATAAACAATACTCTGATACCAATCTGTCACACCCCAAAACCGGAACAACGGAAACGTTCGGGGGCGGAGGACGTCATGTTTAGTATCACAAGACATGCATCATAGTAATCAAAGTAATAAACAACCATTTCATTTAGAAAGAAAGTGTTTACAAAGTATGTGTTCACAAAACATAGAGTACATAAGCAAATAACAAAACAAGACTTGAAGCTATACTGCTCCATCTTCTGAATTCCCAGTGCGCGTACCTGTCTACTGGTCTCCTGAGAATACAAGTTATTTTGAAAGAGTTGATCAGCAATTAAGCTGGTGAGTTCATAAGATTTTAGTGATGTAGTAAGTAGTAAGAAAGTTTGTAGAAAGTTGTAGTAAGTTGTAGTAAGTTCTGTTTAGAAAAGTTTGCATGTTCCTCCAGAAAATCCTATATTTCCTGCTTTGATGAAAGATAAGTAAAAATGACTCTACAATCCTTTCTATGAGTATTAAATGGATACAAGTTATATAAAACCCAGAGTAAACAAACAATTGATTGTGTGTATCTACCCTAAGCCCACAACCAAACAAGGAACAGGGAATGAGGCGGAAGGCACACAGTCCATTGGTTGTTAGATCATCGTTGTATATAACCCTGGTGTATTCACTTGGTACTCACGGAGTTAACTGTAATAGTTCCTTTATATTTGATGAAAAGATTCTTTAAGAAAACCCTTATTTCTTATTATAAAAATGGTAACCATAGTGATTCCTTCTATAATTACTTAGTTTATACTAGCTATGTATAATTTAATATCGAACAGATAGTTAATTGTGTGAATCTGCCCTAAGCCCACAACCAAACAAGGAACGGGGAATGAGGCGGAAAGCACACATCCAACTACCTATCAGATATTAATTATATATAACCTTGATGTATAAACTAAGGTATTATAGGATTAACCACCTAAGGTCCTTTAAGTTATACTGGTTTAATAAAATGGATTAAACCCTTTACTGGTTAAGTTTCTAGTTTTGAATACCAAATGTTCTATTTGAAAAGTATGTTTTGCACTAGAAAGCTGTGTATTGAATTAATTTCCTATGACCTAGCCCATACCTGGTACCCCTTATGATTACTTGGTGTATACGGAATATATATATAGCTAAGATCGAATAAATAGTAGGCTGGGTGAATCTGCTCTAAGCCCACAACCAAACAAGGAACAGGAAATGAAGCGGAAAGCACACAACCTACTACTTGTCGGATCCGATTAATATATATATATCCCTGAATGCATACACTAAGGAATCATAAAGTTAGCATTACAGGCCCCCTTTTCTACTGAATGTACTAGACTCGACTGTTCTGTTTGTCGTTTGTAAAATGTAAGTTTACCCTAGTTTATAACTATCTTGACTCGAAAATAGTTTGCATTAACTTTCAAGTGGAACTGTCACAAAATGAAAGTAATGGGAAAATATAAGTACCCAGTTGTCTTTTGAATTGACATCCTGACGTACTGATTACCTTAAAACATGTTTGTTTTAGTAAGGTCATAATGTGAAGGCTAGTACCCATACTATACGCTCTCCCTGTCAAGAGATTCTGGGAACCAAACGCGACTTCTGCAACCCAGTTGCTAGGCCGTATAATCCACATTAAGGTTATGTGATAATGTATACCCAATATAACTATCACCTTTTGTTTAGAACAATGAGTTAGTGATTCATTGGTATAGTTAGATCCTGTAGTTGTCCCATGCTATAGCACCTTATTATGTTTGTTCTGTTATAGTATCTTAGTATGTTCTCGTTATAGTATCTTAGTATGTTCTCGTTATAGTATCTTAGTATGTTCTCGTTATAGTATCTTAGTATCTTCTCTTGTTATAGCATCTTAGTAATCTCTAGTATCTAGCATGAACTGAAACCCCTAAACTATACCCCTTTTAGTTTACTAGTATTCTACTTGAACTGTTATTGAAAAGACTCATTTTCTACCAAGTTATGCTTGTACTTTAAAAACAGAGTTTTGTTAAACTATAAAGTAACATAACTTTAAAAGAGTTTTTGAAGTGTTTTGATCACTTATAGAAGACATAAGCAATCTTTTGAAAGATGTTTATAACAAACAGCTACACAATTATCATTGTGTTCAACTTGTATTCCCCTCCTTAAAGCATTTAAAACAGTTTAAAAGATTCATTACGGGGTATGAACTCACCTGATGTGGGTGATCCAACGAATATGCGCGTAAGGATGAGAAGTTCCACGAATGAAGTCCCGAGACTTAACGAGTCCTAAATGACATATAATGACATATATATAGTGTTTAGAAGCAACCAAATGCAAGGAAACACCTCACGGGACTAGGAAACACTTTGACCAAGTGTTGGAATCACATATGATTCATCTAAGGGGTGTTTAAGGCCAAGAAAAGGTGTTTACGGCCACACCTTAAACACTATGGCCGTAAAATCATGGCAATGTGCATAAGAGGGTGTTTGAATGCTAGGGAAAATTGAAGGACCATTGCTCCACAAGAGGATGAGCAAAACTATCTTATTGGAGGGTGTTGAGGTGTTTACGGCCACACCATAAACTCTATGGCCGTAAACTCACAAAATGTCCTTATTTTGGGTCTTAATGGCAAGGAGTTTCAAAGGTTCAAGTGTTCTAAGGGTTAACAAGGGTCTAGAAATGTTTAAGGCTCAACACATCACATTTACAAGGGTTTACGGCCAGGGTGTAAACTCATGGCCGTAAACTCTCTTTGATGACGAGTTTGATGAAGTTTTAAGGCTATGATCTAGTGTTTAACATGCACTACTAGATGATAGATGGAAGGAATTACTTACATTTTGAGGGTTTTGAAGCAAGATCCTATGATACTTGAGAGAGTTTTCGAGTTCCAAGCCTTGGAAATGGAAAAAGTGAAGAAAATGGCCCAAGCTTCATACTAATAGGCTGGAGTTTACGGCCAGGAGTTTACATCTTGGCCGTAAACTCCTCATTTGAGGGTTTAGGGCTTGCTTGATGGTTTGGAACTTTAGCTGACCCATTCATACACTTAATCCTTAAGTGTACTTGGTTAAAACTCCTTAGAATGACCCTTAACAATGCTATAAGTCATTAGAAATGAGTCTGACTCACGGTTGAATTGAATGGTTGAACTTACAAGGCAAAAACTGTCGGGTTGTCACAGTTTATATGCTTATGTTAGTTGTTATGCTATGTTGTATGTATGTCAGGGCAAGACCGATGTCGGACGGGGTCCGATGCCGAATGCGGTCAGATGTCAGGCGGGGCCCGATGCCAGGTAAGCCGATGTCGGGTTCGTCCCGATGTAGCTGGGCGGTGTCCCGAGGATATGTTATATGTGTTGGGTTTTGAGCATTCTAACACACCTATGGTGTACATGCAACCCTAAATACCTTCGATATATGTTTTCTCTATTATACATGCAAATATCAATTTTCCAAGGTATTGTTCTAACTAGCATAATATAAAGTACATGTAATATAAAATCTAGTAGAATTACATACCTCTTTGTTGGTGCTTGATTTCTTCAAGCTTTAAGAGCTTAGCCCCAATAGTGTGGAAGCCTCAAATGGAATCACAAATCACCAAAACAGCTTGGAAGAACTTGAGAGAATATGTATGCACACTAAAATCGGCCCACTCTTATTTTCACACACTTGTGCCAATTTTGTGAGCCAAGGACCCCTTTATATATTATGGAGGATTAGGGTTACATCCATGTAAACCCTAATACCCATGACCTTTCATTTACATAGGATCCATGGGTTAAAAGCTCCATGGACCATCCATGAAAGCTTAGCCCAACCTAAATGAACTTGACCCATTCCATATATATAAGGGTCCATATTTAATTAGTTCTTTTTGATCACTTAATTAATTCTAAATTAATTCTTGATCAATACTAATTAAATAATATGATTCCATATTAATATATTAGAACTTATAATATATTAATACAAATCATAAATATACTATTCTCAAAAGACTATCCATATAAATTGTGTCGGTGAAGTGCAACCCAAATGGACCATGCCAGGTCGGGTCAAGTACATACCAAATATAGTTATGGACTTAGACATTAATCCAACAGTCTCCCACTAGGATAAGTCTAAAACTATTATTGAGTATGACTTCAAAACCTAACTGGCAATCGTAGCTCTTAAAGCCGTTGTCGAACTCTGACCTTGTCAATGACTTGTCCATTAGATAAGGGATCATATATTCCTCCATTCTAGATATCATATGGACTGAGACATGGATTATAATCATTCTCTCTGTCCATTTGTTGTTTCCTGATTTTCGATTTATGATGACTGACTGATTGAACAAATCAAATCAGTCCTGCCTTGGCCAAACACTCACATGTGTCATCGCTAAATCATCGAGGGGCCCACAAATATCGCTTTTATCCCAAAGGTAAAAGGAATGGATAAACTTCGACTCATATGGCTTGTTCTACTACTTGTTGAATCATACACAAAGGCACGTTTTATAACATCGAGTTACCAAATGCGTTTCCGTGCAATCAATGTATAACCAACTCATAGTAACAACTCATATCTCTAGGTTTGAAGAATATAAGATATTATCGTCTCATGATCACTCGTGATAAAATCCATGAAGTGATTCAAATGAGCGCGGGTTGAATCCAATACTCAGAACTTATGAGCACTCATGAGTGTTGTAGCACCTCTTTTTCCACCAACTTGGACCTCTACAAACCAACCCATGACAGTCTTGATTCATATCTACTGCCAACATATGACCGACTGTGGATGGGTTGAATAACTTAATCATTCAGGAAGAGCGACTTAGTTATTCTAGAAGTCAAAACATGCAAAGTGAAACACAAGAATAAATGAATCAAATATGGTATCAAACCCTATGAATATAAATAAACACTTTTATTTATCACCATACTGATTACTAAAATTCATTGTTTCGGTTTTATCAACTTTATACTTGAAATGAAAAACACTAGTTGTCCCATGCTCCAAGCATGTACACTATGTTTTTCTTAAACAATAGCTTTGCCATACACCAAGTATGCACTCTATGTTTGTCTATGATCCTTACTTTGTGAAATAAACCAATTGAACATAATTTCAATGATTCTAATTTCACACTCCCAAATCCTTATCGAAAAATGTGAAAATTTCAAATTCCTATCATTTATCGAAATCTGTTTAGATTTTAAACTTATATGCACTGACCCTCTTGTAATGAATATGTACAAAGTCACAAAGACTTGTCAACAGTCATTATAAGGTATTCCAATGGAGATCAACTCCATGGAAACTAAGTCTCATATTCAAAGTACATTGCTTTGGACATGCTTCTTGCATTAAGTTTTCTAATCTTACACAGATAACTTCCACCTATGGAGACAACTCCATATTCTCATTTTGACTATCACTTCTGAATAAGAGCTGCCTCTTTTCAGAATATGTCAATATGGTCCTTCCAAAATTAGCACTATACTTCCAACTGTCCCTGAGCAACCAATCTTTGTTAAACCTCAGATTGTCCTCGACAATTGCTTAATCATTTTAGTCATATCCAATTCTAGACCTTTTCCCTTCTTAATGCCTCTGGGCATTTGGAAAAATTTAGAAATGACAAATATTATAGCACATGCAATCGATCCTGTTCCCAAAGCAAATGGTACACGATTCATGATGTCTCACATAAAGACATGATTCTAGACCAGTCTTTTGCTACAATATTTTTATTTGCCATGTTTTCAAAATTTGACTATGAAGACGGATGCCGTAATCATAATCGAATTTTGAGAACGCAATATATATAATTTCCTTAAGTTGAACCAATCCAACATGAAATTCATATATATATTCTTGACTAAAGATGATTAAGGTCTCAATCTAAGCCTTTAGAACTGAAATGAAGTATATCCTCTCCCTTAATTATAGCAAAACAACTTTTTCAATCCCTGCAGCCTCACGAATTGAAACCTTTGTTTTCTATAATTAACATTGCTAACTTGCAACACTAACAATAATTATCATGCTCCCACTAACATGATGATTATTAGCATAACACTTATGCTCCCACTAGCTTTGACATGTACTCAGAAATCAGCTGGACTTCTAGAAATCAATACTTTATTGACTTTCTTACAAAAGTTCAGATTTCTGATACGAGATGCTTTGATAAAACTTTATCAAAATCATACACCTTTCCTTAGATAGCATGCATGTGTGTCTAAACAATTTCAGAACTATGAAAAGGGATGCCGTAATCATAGTCTCAATTGTTTAGACCTTTTTCCATCTGCTTCAAATCTACTTGGTGGAAGTGTTTCCTCACCATCATTTTCATGAATCGGAGAGAAACCTTATGACCCTTAGATTTTATGGTGTATGTGTTCTTATCCATGTGAATCGTCAAAACCATAGTCACAAGACAAGGATAATGACAAATCCAAACTCATATGGACTGAACTTATGCAATCTTAACTTCTTGCCACCTGGCAGTACAGGGCCTGCCATTGCTTCCAAGTTGTTATGCAACCAATTGAGAACTTTCAGAACTCCTATGCAAAGCCAACTTTAACTGGAATGGGCATAGAATATGTCAACACGATAGGTTATAAACCTCAAGTCGTGTGCTAGTGAAGAACCTCAGGTTTTATTCTTGATTAGTTCTTGAAATTCTTTTTAGGATCTTTAAGACTCCCACTATCCACTTGACATATAAGACTATCTTGCCAAATATTCAAGAGATAGTGTGGATTCTTTTACAAACACTTCACACAATTGGTCTTAGTTGGTCTTTGTCTTATCCAAAACATCACAACTTACCAATCTCAAATGTACAAGAACAGGAAACATCTTACTTCTACATTTGACAAGTGTTAAAAACTTTCTAAAGACTATGTCACTCAAGTTACAATCTTGGAGTATAACTCCAGGATTTGTTGTTGGAACGAAGTATGATTTATCTTTTGATTTAACCATTTCAACAATTCACGATTCCTCTCCTTAGGCAAACAAATGCACTAAGGTGTCCTTAGAGGATCAATTGTGATATGATTCCATAATCATAAAACAAGATACACAAGTACTCTCCCATCTTTTCAGATTTGAGAAACTTTTATCTTTATGCCTAATTTGATTCTTCCCATTCGTTCTGCCATACATTGAGACTTTTCCAATGTTTCAGAATTATACTTAAACTTGTAAGTATAACCATATTTACTAAACTTTAGTAAATCAAATAGTCTTAACGAGCTTTGTGGTGGACATGACCAGTGCACAAGAATGTGTACTCGATCCCTTTAGTCCTTCACTTGACTCACACATCCATGTGAACAAGTAATTAGTCTTGATTTTCCAATGCTTGAAAATTCTCATTCATCATACTATTCAACTTGCATGATTCCAAGTTTCGGTCCAATTGAAACTTGGGTGATGAGGAACTTTCCTGATTTGGTAAATTTAGACACTACCACAAATGAAAGAATCAAATCCATTTTCCAATATTGCTGTCAGTGGAATCATATAAGCAACAATTTTCCATAAATGCCATTGTAAGGATACTTCAAATAAATAAAATTAAACAATTTTCTTTTATTTTAACACTTTGCGGAAAAACTTATCCTTACAATCCACATGGAAAATTGTTGTTATCTATTCCTTAGCAATACATCATAACTTCTTAAGCAACTGCTCAAAATTCTGATGCGATCGAAATCCACCTTCACGATCAGAATCAGCATATACTTCCTTTAAGATTTCTCTCTATTCTTTGATTCTTAAAACATCAACATGTGACCCAGTCACATCATGTAATGAGGATCTCAGAATAGAACTTAACAGAGTTAGATAATGGGCTCTACCTGATGTAGAGTCAAACTTATTTACTTTAACATCCTTAGGTAAATTTGGCAGCTTTGCAATCAACGCCCCTTCCTTTGGCAAAATAAACATATGGACCCTTTGGTAATGGGACTATCTCAGACTTAGCCTTTCTCTTTCCCATTTGGTCAACTGGGTTGACTATGGCCAATCCCTTTCCATTGGGAAGAGAATGCTTTTTCTGGATTTCCAGTGTCACCATTGTCACTGTCCATAAAGTTTTTGGGAAGTTGATCTTCTAATCAAATTTGCTTTACTATCGTTCCAAATCATTGCCTGTTCAGCAGCATCAAGCAAATAGATATGATCATTAAGGTTCATGTCATAGTCTGTTTCATAGTAGTCCCAAAGGAACTCACTATGTGACTTAGAAAGTGATTGAACATCCAACTTTCTCAAGACTTTGACACCCAACTCTCCCGGCTTGTCA
The DNA here is from genome assembly GCF_052849685.1 of Lactuca virosa. Taxonomy (NCBI): domain Eukaryota; kingdom Viridiplantae; phylum Streptophyta; class Magnoliopsida; order Asterales; family Asteraceae; genus Lactuca; species Lactuca virosa. The sequence goes on from NC_136434.1 coordinate 250,796,100, forward strand.
ATATGTGACTTCATCTCTAAGATGTGATCACACATAGACCTTGCATGCCATTAGGGCTTGAGTGACCTTGAACTTGTGGGTTAGGGAGAATAATTGGAGGAGGTGGAGGAAGAGAAGTATGACTTCCATGAGCCAAACTCGGGAAGTCATATTCATTAGGAAAGCTTGGTTTGGGAAGATCATTGTTGTCTAAACCAGACATCAACAATGGGAGAAATTCACGTAAAGTTGATTTAAGTCCTTAATATAACACCCAATATGATATATTAAGGCTAGGACCCAACAAACTATTTTATAACTTGGAAGAGGGATGTCGTAATCCAAGCTATAAAATATTTGAAGGTAGGTGAATTACGATTCACCAATTTCCACCAAGATAAACGAAATGTATTATTAGGTTTTAATTGATTTTGAAACTCCTAGATTCTTTTGAGATTCATTGAACTTTTCAATGTCATGTTTCAATCTCGAGTGTGCCCTTCAGGTTTTGTGACTGGGATGCCGAGGATCACAAAACAAGGTGTGAAGTAACCATGCAAATATACTTGGTACCCTTAATATTTACCCCTCAATCGATGTGTCCGTTAACCACACACGCTCCAACGATACTATGATAAACGTTAAGTTACCCTTTGCGTACCTTGTTAAGTCCAGGTTAGTGTGCCGGTTAACCACACACGCTCCACTAAAAGATTAACCAAAGTGCAAAGTGTAATTTCATGGATTAGCACCTTATTCACATTTTCCTAAGTAACTTAGATTGGGAATTCTTTAGTTACTTAGTATTTATCATTATACTTATAATGAAGGGAGAATTATAGTCCTTGTCCTTCCTGTTCGGCTAACGACCCTCCACCGGTCAAGGAAGCGGTGGGTGAGAGTGGACACCCATTAAACTGCCATTTTATAGGCAGTAACCTTATACCCCCCTTATAGACTGGCTTCGTGAATGAGGCCTACTAACGGTAAGATTGACTTTATCTTATACATATCTATATAATTAAAATTATAATAATAGTATAAGGGTGTATTTTAAACATTTAAAATACTTGGTGGTTTAATCTATTAATTAAACTATACTCTTAATTTAATTAAACTTAAACCATGTCTTTATGGAATTATTAACTCTTTTAATTAAACACTTTAACTAATTTAATGAAGTCCATAAAGTTTGAATTTTAACTTTTAAAATTGTAGAGTTTGGAATTAAAGCATTAATGTGTGTGAGACTTTACAAATTCCAAAACTTGAGGGCAAGTTTTGAAACTATTCAAAACCTTTCATTTCATAACTTATGAGTTTAATGGTTCATTAAAATGAAGACTCTTCATTTTTATGTAACCTCTTATTCTTTAATAACACTTTTAAAGAAGTGACTCTTAAACATCCATAACTTGAGGACAAGTTATGGAGTCATAAAATAGTTTAATGAAAAAAAAAACTCTTCATTTTTGTGTAACCTATGGCACTTTTATGAGTTTTAAGATTCATAAATGTGACCTTTTACGTGACTTGAAGAAAAGTTACAAAAACACCTTTTATGAACTTCTTTTAGATTAATATGGATTGAAAGCAACTTAACAAATAATATTTTTCATCAATCTAAATTAACTCATAAAACAAGGTAACACAAAAAAACTTTTCATGTTCCATAACTTAAGAACAAGTTATGGAATTTTAAAACATTAAGACCAAGTTTTGTAACTCCATAAAAAACTTTGAATCAATTTTTTTTAAAACCTTTTCATATCCATAACTTATGGAGGTTTCAAAAAACTCTTTAGATCAAACTTTTAAAACTAATAAAATAATCATATCATTTTATCTTTTACTAAATTTGACCTAATTCAACTCATATAGTAAAGTGACTCAAATTTTAAAAATAATTAGTTTTTCATAAAATCAAGTAATTATCTTAAAATATGACAAACTTCATGTTTTTTTCCTTTTTTTTTCCTTCAACTTGAAAAAAAAAATACATTTGCATCAAATATAATAGAAAACAGCTCATGGCTCTGATACCACTGTTGGGTTTTGAGCATTCTAACACACCTATGGTGTACATGCAACCCTAAATACCTTGGATCTATGTTTTCTCTATTATACATGCAAATATCAATTTTCCAAGGTATTGTTCTAACTAGCATAATATAAAGTACATGTAATATAAAATCTAGTAGAATTACATACCTCTTTGTTGGTGCTTGATTTCTTCAAGCTTTAAGAGCTTAGCCCCAATAGTGTGGAAGCCTCAAATGGAATCACAAATCACCAAAACACCTTGGAAGAACTTGAGAGAATATGTATGCACACTAAAATCGGCCCACTCTTATTTTCACACACTTGTGCCAATTTTGTGAGCCAATGACCCCTTTATATATTATGGAGGATTAGGGTTACATCCATGTAAACCCTAATACCCATGACCTTTCATTTACATAGGATCCATGGGTTAAAAGCTTCATGGACTATCCATGAAAGCTTAGCCCAACCTAAATGAACTTGGCCCATTCCATATATATAAGAGTCCATATTTAATTAGTTCTTTTTGATCACTTAATTAATTCTAAATTAATTCTTGATCAATACTAATTAAATAATATGATTCCATATTAATATATTAGAACTTATAATATATTAATATAAATCATAAATATACTATTCTCAAAAGACTATCCATATAAATTGTGTCGGTGAAGTGCAACCCAAATGGACCATGTCGGGTCGGGTCAAGTACATACCAAATATAGTTATGGACTTAGACATTAATCCAACAATATGTTATATGTATGGTATGTGGTAGTTTGGGGAGACTCACTAAGCTTCGTGCTTACAGTTTTCAGTTTTGGTTTCAGGTACTTCCACTAGCAAGAGGAAGGGCTCGAGATGATCGCATGACACACACCACGGTTTCAGCCTGGGATTGTTTAGACTCTGATATTTTCTCATATGATTTGCTACAGTATTTGACATGATGTTTTGAGATACACGATTTATGATTTTCTTTATGATGATGGATGACTTATGGTTTTATTATAAATGATTTTAAAAACGAAATTTTTGGACTGTGTTTTTGGGATGTTTCATAGCAATTAATTCATCAAGATTCAGACTTTATACCTCATATAAAGGATTAGGGATTGCAAGCAATGATTTTGGGAGATGGAGGCTGATGAGGGAGAAGGTCTTGAGAAGTTAATGATGCTTAAATAGGGTTTAACCCCTAAAAATTAGGGATTGATCCCCAGCCATGTACGCCCTGTATACGTTTGAGTATACCCATCATACTCAACAGCTCACGCGTCCCTTTATAAAGGGGACAAGGGACCAATTTTGCAACGAAATTTCATACAAAGGGTAGAAATGGAAAATACATGAACAAAGAGTGTTACAATTCTCCCCCACTTGAATCAGACTTTGTTCTCAAAGTACGATGTTGTGAATAACTCAAGATAGTGCTCTCGCATCTCTGCCTCAGGTTCTCAAGTCCATTCGAAACCCTTCCAATAATGTGACATCCCCATTTTCACGGCCAGAAAAGACCGATTATGTTTATGCTTTATGAAAATCAGAGTACCTCTTTTAATAAAAATCGTGCGGAATTTGTTCCCAGAAAAACATGATAAATACGTTATCAAAGCATTTCCAAAGAAATGTATTTTTATTCATTTTCAAAACCTTGGGATGACATCGTCAATACAGAAACATAAGCGTAAATAGAACTTACATTCATTTACACTCGTGATCTACATCTCTTTTAAATATCTTAGTGTAAAGTAGCTTCATATCGACACCTGTGATACAAATAAGCTTGAGTGGGTCAGGTTGGGAAACCTGGTGAGTACATAGGGTTTTCAACCCACAATAATATAGTTAATTTGTTTCTTCACATAATACATGTCAAACAATTAACCCGATTGCCCATCCCCGTTTTCTTCATTTAATATTCCCTAAAGAATTATCTTAAGGGTCATCTCCTATATCGTAATTACCTCTCATCTCTTTACATCACATTTCCTTATACGCTCGTTCCTAAGGACTTTTCACGAGGATCATTGCCTACATCACATAATCAGTAATGATTCGGGGATTACCCCCTCAATACGCGCCTAGTAAGGGTTGGAGTATCATCGCATGAATACGTAGTTACAACATCGCATGAACTCGTAATTCATAGTAAGGGTTAGAGTATCATCACATGAATACGTAGTTACAACATCGCCTGAACTCGTAATTCATAGTAAGGGTTAGAGTATCATCACATGAATACGTAGTTACAACATCGCCTGAACTCGTAATTCATCACCTACAGGTTATGAGCCTGCTGGTGTTTCCACAGGGTTGTCTATAATAGTCTGTGGTCGCCATCTATACTCTAATTAGATGACTACATCTCCAAATTGTCGGGCAAGGTTATAGTATCCTTCATTCTACATCACCGATTCATCATCACCTATCTATCCTCACCTAATTATCATCACCTTCCTATCATCACCTATCTCTCATCATTGTATTTCATCACACACCAGCTATTTCATCTACCCATGTTTTATCCCAAAATATTTGTAGATACAAAATAAATATACAGTTTAAATAATTTAAAACATGTATGAGATCATTCATCCAGCATAGACAGCAAGTATTCAGATAATATGCACACATAGCATGTAATTTATATAAAATACTTCATATCATGCTTCGTTATCTAAAAATAATTTTCCCTCGACAAAATCTACTATCAATACCACTAGGGTTTAGTCTAACGTTAACAGCGATTAATTAATAGTCTAGCTATTATTATTATTATATAAGCATTAAACAACACTCTATATAACTCATAATAATAGCCCAAATAATTATTTTAAGGACCTAATAACATTACTCTAATTATTTAAAAGATATATTAAAATTTTCATAGGCGTAGCTCACTTACAGCGGATTTTAAAGAAAACCGGGCTTCACTTGGAGCAGTGTTTCCGAACCGAAAGACCCTTTTTCTCGGGACTCCGGGAGCCTCGGGGCTTCCTTCGGGTGCTAGGGGGTTCCCTAGGGTTTAGGGGGGTTGGAATGAGTTAGTGAGACAAAGAAACTAGAGAGAGAAAGAGAATTGGTGTGAAAATTCGGAACACCTCGCAGCCTATTTATAGGCGCCTGATCTCGGACTTACGCTGGGCGTCGGACTCAGCTACGCTGGGCGTAGCTCGGATAAGGTTGCCAGCTTCGCACCAGCTGGCTCGCACATCGGATAGATAAGAACCGAAGTACGCTGGGAGTACTCGGCCTCAGACGCGGGGCGTAATTGCGAGGCTACGTGGCATGATCCGAAGCGAGGCCTGATCAACGATGGATGGTCCAGATGCTCCCACGTCATCACAGTTTCGCAAATTCAAGTGGAATCTTTAAAAAATCGTAACTCTCGCGTACGAGTTCCGTTTTTGACATTCTTTATATCCACGCGTAGGCGGGAATGTACTCTACAACTTTTGTTTGGACTCCGTCGGCTAATTTGGACTCTATTTAAAAAGTTATATTATTAACAGGCCGGGACAAGATTGATCCGTTAAAAATTCATAACTTCTTCATCCAACGTCCGTTTTCGTCCATCTTTCTATCGTTACGCTACTATTAACGAGATCTTCGATTATCGTTTAGGTTGTGTCGGCTAAAAACCGCTCGACCTAATATTCGAACTTCGGGCTGTACACTGCTAAGCAAAAACTTCGAAAAATCATAACTTGCTCATACGAAGTCAGATTTGGGCGTTCTTTTTATGGACGCTCTCGGTTTAACGTTTTCTACGACTTTCGTTTAGATCGCTAAGGCTAAAAGTCGCTCTATCGTAAATTCACTATTTACGCTTCCCGGTGTCGTGCCGGTTTTGCCGTAAAAGTTCGACGGACCATAACTTCTTCGTTATAACTAGGATTTCGGAGTTCTTTATATGTACGGAACCCTTGAGACATATTCTACAACTTGGTTAAGATTATTTATTCTAAATAAACTGACTAGCCCAGATCTACGGGCGTTAAAAATAAAGCCACTAAACTTTGACCAATGGAACCACCTTGTTGTGAAAGGCCTTCGTCTTCTTATCCAAAATCGCAACTGGTCTCTAAAAATAATTCAGGCGATCATCAACCTAAATATAATCCAAAGGAACTACTGCTGAATCATAAACCACACACTTCCGAAGCTGAGAAACATGGAAGGTGTTGTGGATCTGATTGAGCTCCTCAGGAAAATCCAACCGATAGGCTACCCTGCCTACCTTGGATAATACTCGAAACAACCCAATATATCAGGCCCCAACTTGCCCACTCTTCCTGAAGCGTATTACACTCTTACAGGGTGATACATTCAGTAAACTATATCGCCAACCTAGAACTCTAACTCAGATTGACGTTTGTCAGCATAACTCTTTTGTCGACTATGAGATGTCTGTAACCTCTGTCTGATCAGCTGAATAAGCTTTATCGTATGGAGAACTAACTCGGTCTTTCCTGTGACCCTTTGATCGACCTCTCCCCAAAAGACTAGGGTACGATACTTCCTTCCATAGAGAAGCTCAAATGGCAGTGCACCGATACTGGAGTGATAGTTGTTGTTGTAAGAAAACTTAGCAAGGGGAAAGTAGGAGTCTCAACTCCCAACAAAATCTATGACACATGCCCTCAACATATCCTCAAGTTTCTGAATGGTAGGCTCGCTCTAACCACCAGTCTGTGGATGATAAGAAGTGCTAAAGTGCAACCTGGTACCCAGTTCCTCGTGGATCCTCCTCCAAAATCAAAAATTGAAACGAACATCTCAATCGGATACAATGGAATCTGGAACACCATATCGAGCGACAATCTCACACACATATACATCAGCCAATTTCTCGGCCGAGGAGTTCTCCTGAATAGCTAAAAAGTGGGCACTCTTGGTCAAACGGTCCACTATAACCCATATCGCATCAAATCCCTTAGACGTCCGAGGTAACTTGGTGATGACTTCCATGGTGATCTGTTCACATTTCCACATTGGAACCTCCAAAGGCTGAGGCTTGTCATGCGGCCTCTGGTGCTCGGCATTGCCATCCAATAGGTCAAGCACCTCTCAACATACCAGACTATCTCTCTCTCACTGCACGACCACCGATAACTAAGTCTCAAATCCTGATACATCTTGGTGGCTCTAGGGTGTATCGAAAATCTGGAATTATGTGCCACCTCCAACACAGTCTGCCTGATCCCACCAAAATCTGGTACACAAACCCGACCGCACCGGGTCAATAATCCATGGCTATCAGTAGAAAACCTGTCGATCTCACCCTTGATTTGCTCCTACTTCTAATTCTATTTCTTGACTCCCTCGGCCCGAGCCTCCCTAATCAAATCAAGAAGTGGCGAATCAATAGAAATCCTCATATATAATCTCCTAATAGAATAACTAGCCGACTTGCGGCTCAAGGCATCAACGAACATATCTGCTTTCCCGGGATGATATAGAATCTCGCAGTCATAATCCTTGACCACATCAAGCCATCTACAATGTCTCATATTCAGATTCGGATGATCCATGAGATACCTCAAACTCTTTTGGTCAGTGTAAATGGTACACCGAACCCCACATAGATAATACCACAAAATCTTGAGGACAAACACCACCGCCCCCAATTCCAAGTCATGCGTCAGATATCGAACCTCATGCGACCTCAGCTGCCTAGAAGCATACACAATAACTCTCCCTTGTTGCATGAGTATGGCCCCCAAATCGGTGATACAAGCATCATAATAAACAACAAAATCCTTCATACCCTCCGGGAGGGTCAGCACCGGGGCCTCACATAATTTATGTCTCAGTGTCTCGAATGTAGCTTGATGCTCAGGCCCCCAACGAAAATCTACGCCCTTCCTCGTCAGGCGAGTGAGGGGTACAACAAGCTTGGGGAAATCTTGAATAAATCTCCAATAATACACTGTTAAACCCAGAAAACTCCTGATCTCCGAGGGAGACTTCAGGACCTCTCACTGCATAACAACCTCAATCTTGACTGGGTCGACCAAAATCCTATTCTGGTTAACGATATGTCCTAAGAACTGAACATCTCGTAACCAAAACTCACACTTCGAGAACTTGGCATATAGCCGTCCCCGCCTCAAAACTCAAAGAAGCTCTCGAATGTGCTCCTCATGCTATTCCATGGTCTTGGAATAGACCAGGATATCATTGATGAAAAAATAATTGATTGATCGAGCATCAGACTACACACCCGATTCATCAAATCCATAAATCCCGCAGGCGCATTGGTGAGCCCAAATAGCATCACTACAAATTCGAAATGACCATAATGAGTCTGAAATGATATATTCTCTACATTCTCCTCTCTAACCCTCGTCTGATAATACCCTCACCTCAAATCTATCTTGGAGAACCAAGATGCACCCTATAGCTGATCAAAGAGGTCATCAATCCGTGGAAGTGGGCAACGGTTCTTCACCGTCAACTTGTTCAACTCCCAATAATCAATACACATGAAATGAGACCCATATTTCTTCTTCACAAAAAAGATCGGTGCTCCCCAAGGTGAACTACTCGGTCTGATAAAATGTTTGCCCAACAGCTCTTGAAGCTGAGAGGACAGTTCTTACATCTCTGGTGGTGCCAATCAGTAGGACTCCTTAGCAATCGGGGCTGCACCGAGGACTAAATTGATCCTAAACTCAACTCGCCTCTCAGGTGGAACACCGGTTAATTCCTTTGGAAACACATCTGGGAACTCCCTAGGTATAGTCACATCTGAAACTAAAACCTCCTTCCCAACCCATGTATCGACCACATATGCTAGATAACCCAAACACTCGTGCTGAAGATAATGTTGTGCCCTGGCTGCAGAACAAAAGGTTGATTGAGCCTTGGTACCCTCTCCATAAATAATTAGTTCTCCCCCACTTGGGGTTCGAACTACTTCATGCTGACCCTCACAATCAATCATCACACCAAACCTGCTCAGCCAGTCCATCGCTACTATCACGCATACATCCCCCATAGGAATATGGATCAAATAAACCGGGTAAGACACCCCGGAAATCTCCAAAATGCAACCTCGAAAAATGTTCGATGCATAAAACCCATGCTCGTTGGAGACGGAAAATCACAATGGGCACTCCAAATCTCCAAAAGACATATCAAAACTCATACTCAAGGACTGAGACATAAAGGACCGACTCGCACCAGAGTCAAAAAGCACAAGAGCAAACAAGCAATTCACTAATAAGGTATCTAGCAGAATCAAAAACAGTTGCTTAACATAAAATAATTTGATAGAATAATAAATGAAAACATACTAGTAACGACATCTGGTGCTGCCCTGGCCTCCTCTGTTGTGAGTTGGAAAGCACGACCTCGAGCCCTAGGGTGCTCCACCCTACCCTAGCATCCATCCGTGATCCTCAAAGTAGTCGGGGCTGGAGCCTACACCAGCCTGGAAGCAAGCAAGGGACATTGGGCCTTAACATGGCCCACCTTCTTAGAATGGTAACAAATCCTAGTGCTCGACGGCGAAGCCTGATGCCGAAAGTCCTTCACAAAATGTATCTCCCTGCCGCAATTGCGGCATGCTGTCGATCATCGACACATCCGCTCATGAGCTCTCCCATACTTGCCACAAGTGCAACCCCTCTATCCCCCAAATCGCGTGCCAGTGAGCTTGAACCGCTTGGCTGTAGGATGTGAATGAACGAGACTCTGCCTCCAGTCCCTCGTTTGGGTCTCAATCTCAATCTCCCATGTTCGGGCGGTACCCTGAATCTCGGAGAGAGTACTGAAAGTTGGGTAGACATAAACTGTCGAATATCAGTCTTGAGCATGCTCAAGTATCGCGTCATATGGGCCTTCTCCGTAGCAGTAAACTCGGGACAGGATAGAGCCCTCTCGATGAACATCTTGGTGATCTCCATCACCGTCTCAGTCGTCTCTCTCAAATCCAGGTAATCCTTAGCCAATATTTCCCTCTCCACCAAGGGAACATACCTTGTGCGAAACGTCTTCGAGAACTGCTCCTAGGTAACAACAGTCCTCTGCTCAGAAGTATAGGAACCAGTTACCAGGTTCCACCAGTCCTTCGTGCCCAGTCAAAGGAGGTTCAAGGTGCACCTAACCTTCCAGTCCTTTAGACAGGAGTAGGTGAAGAAACAACCCTATCACTGGCATGTAGTTCTAAAATAAACATCATAAACAAATAACAGTGTAGGTGACTTGGGGTATACTTTCTGGCTTCGGCTGGTCGTACACATCTCATCCTTCCCTGGTTACTTTTGAAAACAATTTTGAATTTATTTTTAAAAACAATTTTGAATTTTGTTTTGAAAACAATTGCAGGTCCTTAGTTTGAGTTTGGATTCACACGAGTGCTTATTCAATTCGCTCAAACCAGGGCTCTGATACCAACTTGTAACATCCCAAAAATCAAGATAAAATTATCATTTCTCAAAACCAACCAAAAACCATAAATGTTTACAAAACATAGTTTCCAAAGTGTCAAAATCACAAATCACAGTATCCGAAAGTCAAATCTCATAAAAACTAAAGGATGTGCACGATCAAGCCTTCACCTTGACCCGATCAACTGAAGCACCTGAAACATAAAACTTAAATTGTAAGCCAAAGCTTAGTGAGTTCCCCTAAATACCACACACAACGAAAAAAATATACAAAATATGATATGGGTCCACATTCTCCCGATTGAATTACCCTGGCTCACAACTTCTAGGTTGGATTGCCACTCTAGCCCACAATCTCCCGATTGGATTGCCACTGGCCCACAATATCCCGATTGGATTTCCACTCTGGCCCATAATCTCCTGATTGGATTACCATCGGGTTTGTTGGCCGACAACACAAAGCAGTACGGCGTCAAACCAAACCACACTATGTCGACATATACAGCAGATGAATATATAACAACAAACAGATAAACATGTAGATCTCATCATATCACTACAACATAGCAACATCCTAAACCAGGATACATAAACTACCAGGCCAACATTCATGTCTTCGACCCACAAGTGCAGTGAGGAAAACTCACCTCACAGTTAGAAAAGATAGAAGAAAAGAATGTTGCTCCAAATGCCAACTCTACAAGTTACCTATACAACAAACAGTGACCTAGAATCAAACTACAACTCAAAATACCCAAAAATCCCCTAGGTCAAACCCCAACTCAAAGGTCAAAGTCAGAAAGTAAAAAAGTCAAGGAAAGTCAAGGTAGGCTGAGTACGTGTCGCGTACTCGGCTACTACACTAACCGTAGTCGAGACTTAGCCCAAACACGTGACTCTAACCCAGTTCACACAACATACCCCTTGGTACGCCCAATGTATTTCATTTGAACTCAATCCTTCTCATTAAGTGCTTAATCTTTAAAGACCTCTCATCCAAATTCAGATCTAGACCCAAAACATCATTCTAAGTCATAAAGTTTCCACCTTTATGACTTTCCATCGCTAGAAAATGTCCAAAAGCTAAAACCCTAACTTATTATTCCATTAAGACATCACAACTCTTGCATGGAAGGAATAGAAGGACCAATATCATATTTATATGGTTCCTAATACCTAAAAACGTCTGAAAGGACAACTTTTCTGCTTAGAGTAATCCATACTCATGAACACCAAGCTTATGAGACCAAAATGAACACAAACTCAAGGTTAACAAGATCTAAGCAATTAACTCATCAAGTTTCAGACTTTATACCTCGAGAGGGTGCTTGAGGGTGAAACACTTCTGGATCCAAGATGACTTGAACTTCCAAGATGATTTTCCTTCCTTCTTCTTCCTTTAAGAACACCAAAAATGCACTCTCAAGCTCAACAAGGCTCACACAAAGGATTAGGGTTTGCAAGGGACGATTTGAGGAGATGGAGGTTGATGAGGGAGAAGGTCTTGAGAGGTTGTTGATGCCTAAATAGGGCTCAAACCCTAAAAATTAGGGTTTGAACACCAGCCATGTATGCCTTGCGTATGTTTGAGTACGCCCAACATACTCAATAGATCACACATCCCTTTTTAAAGGGGCCAAGGGACCAATTTTGCAAAAAGTTTCATACCAAGGGTAGAAATTTACAATACCTGAACAATGAGTGTTACAACACTATCTTGGTGGAATATCATTCCAAGACTATGGATATGGATGCAACATATTCTCTTCCATGGTATGAGATGAAACATATGCTAATAGAAGAATACCCCAGACAAGAAATGTCGAAGTTGGAACAAGAACTCTGGAATCTCTCCATGAGAGGGACAGAGATTACTGCCTAGACCACTCGATTTAATAATCTGGCCACCCTGTGCCCGAAATTTTTAACTCCTGGACATAAAAAGATCCAGAACTATATTTGGGGTTTAATCCCTTTAATTCAATGTCATGTCACTTCTTCAAGGCCAATTACCTTTGATAGTGTCATGCTTCTAGCTTTCAACTTGACTAACCGGTGTATTCGTCAAGGCATGCTAGTGAAGAAGGCAGACACACACAGAGCTGGAGATAATAAGCGAAGGTCTGATGGAAACTCGAGAGTATCATAATCCTCAAGGAAAAGGAAAAATACTGGGAATGTGAATGCAGTAGTTGCACTGACACCCACTCCATAAGGGCAATACACTGGAAATGAACCAAAGAGTAACAAATGCAATTTTCACCATACGGGTGCATATCAAGAGATGTACTACAACAATTACAACCGGAAGGGTCATGTTGCTATGTACTACAGGAATCTGACTCTGGTAGTCAAACTTGGAAACAATGCTGGTGGAAATCATGGTTGCCATGAATATGGAGATGTAGGCTATTTCAAAAGAGAATGTCTAAAGTTTAAAGACTATGGAGGAAATGGAAGAAGAAGGCATATGTGATAGGCACTAGGGATGCAATCAATCACCCGAATGTGGTGACTGGTACGTTTCCTGTTAATAACGTATATGCATCAGTACTTTTCGATGATGGTGCTGATAAGAGCTTTATAACCCCTAATTTTAGAGAACTATTAACTCATAAATCCACTAGACTTAATGAAACTTATGGGGTAGAGATGCCTAATGGACAACTTGAAAGTACCCAAGAAATATTAGAGAGTTGTATATTAACTCTAAATAACCACGCCTTTCACGTTAACTTAATGCCAATGATATTTGGAAGCTTTGATTTAATTATTGGCATGGACTGGTTATCCCGCAATAGAGCTGAGATATTATGTTATGAGAAATATGTACGGTGTCACACCCCCAAACCAGAACGGCGGAAACGTTCGGGGGCGGAGGACGTCATGCTCAGTATCACAACACATGCATCATAGTAATCAAAGTAACAACAACCATTGCATTAATATTAAAGGTTTACAATGTATTCGATTCATAAAAGATTTACTCCAAAAGTAAATAACAAAACAAAGACATGAAGCTACTATGCTCCATCTTCTGAATCCCTATGCTCGTACATGTCTACTAGTTTCCTGAGAATACAAGTTATGTTGAAAGAGTAGATCAGCATTTAAGCTGGTGAGTTCATAATTATTTTTGTTATAAAAAGTACAGTCTGAGTTCTTTAGAAAAGTTTGCCTGTTCCTCCAGAAAATCCTATATTTTCTGATGTGATGAATGATAAGTAAAAATGACCCTTAAAATTCCTTCTATGAGTACTTAATGAATACAAGTTATATACAATCCAGATCAAACAGACAATGAATTATGTGGATCTTCCCTAAGCCCACAACCAAACAAGGAACAGGAAATGAGGCCCATTGTTTGTTAGATCCTCATTGTATATAACCCTGATGTATTCACCAGGTGCTTACGGAGTTAACTGTATTAGTTCTTTCACATTTGATGAAAATATTCTTTAAGAAAATCATATATTTTCTTTAGTAAATTGGTAACCACAATAGTTCCTTCTATAATCACTTAGTTTATACTAGTTATATATAATCTAATATCGAACGGACAGTTAAATGTGTGAATCTGCCCTAAGCCCACAACCAAACAAGGAACAGGAAATGAGGCGGAAGTCACACATTCCACTGCCTATCGGATATTATTTATATATAACTCTGATGTATAAACTAAGGTATTATAGAATTAACCATTTAAGGTCCTTTATGTTATACTAGTTTAATAAGAAGTATTAAACCTTTTATAAATGAGTTTCTAGTTTCACTAACTCTATTGTGAAATATTGTTATCAGAAAGTTCTATCGAAAACTGTTTACCTTAAAAGAACTATGTTTACCATAGAAAATCCTATATTTTCTATAAAACTGACTGGTTGTCTAAACTGAATAAAGACTTGTTTACCCTGAAAGCCTGATATGGCGATACTACCCTCCTATGATCACTTAATACATACGAGTGGTATATAACCGAGATCGAAGCACAAACAAGTCCTAAATGACATATAATGATACATATAGGCATGAAATTAGTGAATCCAACTACAAAGGCGATTAGGAAACAACCTAGGATGCAAGAATAACTCACCAAAGGAGTGTTAGAAGCAAGTTGGAAGGCTGAAATGGTGTTCACGGCCCTATGGGGTGTTCACGGCCCAAGCACACATGAGTGTTCACGGCCCAAGTTGAAGGGTTCACGGCCCTGAAGAAGGGTTCACGACCCTATGAGTGGTTCACGGCCCAAGAACATGAAGAACACTTGAAGATTTTTGGTGTTTAGCAAGTGCTTGAAGGCCCTTTGTTGTATTCCAAGAAGATACAAAAGAAAAGGGGTGTTTAAGGGAAGAAAAGAGTGTTTCTTGAGGATGATACTTGAGAGAGAACTCAAGTTCACGGCTGGAAGGAGTAGAAATGAATGAAAAATGAAGCAAACATATACTTATAGGGAGGAGATCACCGCCAAGAGAGAGTTCACGGCCTAAGAAGGGTTCACGGTCGTGAACATGGTTTGCAGCAGTGAACCTCACTTGTTGAGGTTTTTATGGCTCGAATGTTGTTCTAGGCTCTCGGTTCTTACGTGGTTCACTTCCTAAAACGCAACCCTTACGTATACTCGGTCTAGAAACCTAATTGACCTTAAGTTGATGTGTTTGACCTCACAAGATAGAATATTTCGGGTTGTGACATCATCCCCCCGTTAGATGGAATTTCGTCTCGAAATTGGCTTTCTTAGCAGGACTCATGGGGTCGTGCTCCTTTGAATGGTAGAATATCCACTCGTAGACCTGGGAAACGTTGCCCTAAAAGTTCATGATCGGATTCATACCTGGTCCACCTATCAGTACCTCGTGTATAAAAGTCGTATACAATTAAGATTAGTAAGACGGTCGGATGTGCGACTCTGCCCCAGGTCCACAACCAAACAAGGAACAGAAGATAAGGCGGAAACACACATACTAAATCCGCATAATCATAATTATATACCACCCTCGCGTATACACTTAATAGTGATAGGTTAATCGTATTCGTCCTTCGCCTCTATGCTTGAACTTGATCTGTTGGACGAGTGGTTCTTCGGAAAGGTCTGCTGATAATACGTCGGCAAAGTTTCAGAGGTCATAGTACTCCTCTTATGAGTACTTCGCAATTTAGAAGACAAGAGAAAATTCTGAGGTCTGGGTCGGGCTGGCGTTACGAGTGACGAGGGTTTTGTTAATTGGTCGGTTAAGGCGGTGGGTTTTCATAACACATGAACTTAGTATGGTAAGGACCACGCCAATCCACGTCGATTAACGACGACGTACTCTTTATAGAAACAAGTGTTAAGTCGATTTGAAAGAAACTTTTGTTATAATGATGGTGTATTCCGAGTGTGCTTGATAGTGCATTCTGTGTAGGCTTTCTAGTGTTTTCTCCAATGTGGTGGTAGTTACACATACTACACCTCGGGAGGGTTCCAGCATATCGACTAACAGGCGCTGGAGTGGCAGTTGTTGTGGTGGCGTGTACAGTAACTACTTGTTGCTCTTGTGGGGGTTCCTGTGTTGTTCCTTCCTTCCTTTTGTTCCCTGAATTTCGTTTATGGTTCTCTCCCTGTGTTGGCTTGGGAACTAGGGTCACCACGCCATGGTGGACTCCATGGTCAATGAGTCGCTGGTCCAGGCGTTTGGCGCTATCGAAGGTAGTCGGTTTAGAAGCCAAAACATTCCCTTGAATCTGGGTAGATAAGCCCCAGATGTACTTTCTATCTTTTTACTCTCCGGGGTAACCATCCCGGGGCACAGGACTGTCAGGTCGCTAAACCTGTCAGTGTAGGCCACTATGTCTGAGCTGACCATGGTATGCTCCCATACTTCTTGCTCCAACTTTTAAACTTCGCCTCTTGGGCAGTATTCTTCCAACATCATCTCTTTCAGGTTCTCCCAACCCATAGAGTTAGCCACTGATAGGGTCAGTGACTTAACATGGCAATTCCACCATGTTAGGGCTCTTTCGGAGAAGGTGCAGGCAGCAAACTTCACTTTGCTCTCCTCTGGGCACAGACAGATTTTGAAAAGTGATTCTGTTTTCTCGAACATCACATTAGAGCAATGACTCCCCCATTTCCATTAAAGGATTTGGGTTTACAGTTCATGAAGTCCTTATACGAACACTCCCGTGGGTGTCCGTGGTTAACTCCGGGGTTAGATAGGTGGGTACCGCTACCAGATCCACTGGTACCACTTGCTTGGAATTGATTTATAGCAGCTGTGGTTGCGGCTATTACCGCTGCTTGGAAAGCAGCATGATCGAATTGTGGTGGTGGAGGCGGTGGTGTATTCTCTGTTGTGGTATTGACTACACGCCTTATAGGTCTACTGCGAGGCATCTTTTGCTATAATGAATACAAGATGAAACTGTGATAAGTCTATAGAAGTGGTTATAACTCGAATGTTGATTAACTAAGTTATCCTAGTTCTGAGTGTACCATGTTCCGACTTTCATAGGGTTCTGAAACAATTGATGACGAAAGTCTATATAAAATAAACTTTATGAATTTGTAGTGACTACTCTCGAATGAATTTCTATGAATTGAATATCTGTTACCGGCTGTTACGAAAATGAAATAATCCTAACACATAGTGTGAGTAGTGTATTCACTAACTCACTAGGTTATTTTTAGTATATTAGTTATTCGCGTGACGTATAGGACGTTTGGTTTCTCCGGCTGATCCCTCCTTGGAAAACTCCTCATGAATCTCTTTTTGTTCCTCCTTGACTTCTCTGCTGACTACTATGATGGAGTGGTTACATCTATCTAGGTTTGTCGTGCGAGAATGGAAGTGTCTAAAGAATCTATGAGATTAAGTGAAACATTATGGGGTGATCCTTACCGGGTCCTCCTATAATTGCGCAGTGTATACAAGTTGTATATAATTTAAGATTAAATAGACCTTCGAATAAGTGAGCCTACTCTAAAACCACAACCAAACAAGGAACATGAAGTAGGGCATAGATCACAAATTCTAAGTCTATAAAATCTCAATTATATAAAACCTTGGGAGTATACACTCCGAAATTATAGACCTACCAGAAGGGTCTTTTAAATTTTCACATAAGTTATTTATAGTGTCTAAAATACTCCTATAGTATTTTAATGGTATGAACTTGGTAAGTTTTAAACTTGTTGTTATCTTATAGTATCCTAAAATACTCCTATAGTATTTCAACTTTATGTTCTATTCTAGAAATCCCCTTGCATAAAGAGTTAGGTAAGTTTTAAGTATGTTGCAACACCACATCACTCCCAAACAAATGTTGGTCATATCTCAAATAAATATAGTTGATCAGGCTTTATTGATCCCAGATATGATTACATAGCTATCCAGGTTTGACCGCAGTGTCCAACCTTTAAATACTTCTGTTTTGTTCTTCTTGTGATACTTGTTCTAGTATGTATATATGTATGCAGGTATGTATACTTTTATAAGAATATTTTTATATTTTAAAAATATACTTTTAGTTAGAGCAGTTCGGCCCCATTGTATTTATAGTTGTATATCTTTTATAGGTTGATATACTTAGTTCACTATAAACAATGCTCTGATACCAATCTGTCACACCCCCAAACCAGAACGGCGGAAACGTTCGGGGGCGGACGACCTCATGCTCAGTATCACAACACATGCATCATAGTAATCAAAGTAACAACAACGATTGCATTAATATTAAAGGTTTACAATGAATTCGATTCACAAAAGATTGACTCCAAAAGTAAATAACAAAACAAAGACATGAGGCTACTATGCTCCATCTTCTGAATCCCTGTGCTCGTACATGTCTACTAGTTTCCTGAGAATACAAGTTATGTTGAAAGAGTAGATCAACATTTAAGCTGGTGAGTTCATAAGTATTTTTGTTATAAAAAGTACAGTCTGAGTTCTTTAGAAAAGTTTGCCTGTTCCTCCAGAAAATCCTATATTTTCTGATGTGATGAATGATAAGTAAAAACGACCCTTAAAATTCCTTCTATGAGTAGTTAATGAATACAAGTTATATACTATCCAGATCAAACAGACAATGAATTATGTGAATATTCCCTAAGCCCACAACCAAACAAGGAACAGGGAATGAGGCGGAAGTCACACATTCCATTGTTTGTTAGATCCTCATTGTATATAACCCTGATGTATTCACCAGGTGCTTACGGATTTAACTGTATTAGTTCTTTCACATTTGATGAAAATATTCTTTAAGAAAATCATATATTTTCTTTAGTAAATTGGTAACCACAATAGTTCCTTCTATAATCACTTAGTTTATACTAGTTATATATAATCTAATATCGAACGGACAGTTAAATGTGTGAATCCGCCCTAAGCCCACAACCAAACAAGGAACAGGAAATGAGGAGGAAGTCACACATTCCACTGCCTATCGGATATTATTTATATATAACTCTGATGTATAAACTAAGGTATTATAGAATTAACCATTTAAGGTCCTTTATGTTATACTAGTTTAATAAGAAGTATTAAACCTTTTATAAATGAGTTTCTAGTTTCACTAACTCTATTGTGAAATATTGTTATCAGAAAGTTCTATCGAAAACTGTTTACCTTAAAAGAACGATGTTTACCATAGAAAATCCTATATTTTCTATAAAATTGACTGGTTGTCTAAGTTGTTCCAAGATCGAAAAGCGCAAGTATAATCAATGTACTTACTTCACTGATATCTAGTTTCGTTGATAAGTTAAACTAAATAAAGACTTGTTTACCCTGAAAGCCTGATACGGAGATACTACCCTCCTATGATCACTTAATACATACGATTTGTATATAACCGAGATCGAACAAACAGTTGAATGGGTGAATCTACCCTAAGCCCTCAACCAAACAAGGAACAGGAAATGAGGCGGAATTCACACATTCCACTGTCTACCGGACTTCAGTTTTATCTAACCCTATAGTATATACTAAGTAATCACATAGTTAATATCCCTTGAGATTGTTTATGAAAGTATATTACTACGTAAATATATCGTTAGTATCTATTTGTGAGTGTTATGACCATACTAGCTGATACGACGTGAAACGGACGCATGTATCGTTTATGACTTTGTCACCCGCAGACCTCCCGGTCCAACTGTAGCTAACAGTAAGGGTGTGGGATTTTTGGTCCCATATAGATCTATACACAATTTCACGCTCTCCCTCCAGGAGACTCTGGTTCATAAGGGTAGATTTCCACCGGTACTTACGTGAGTACTCAAAGACGTGTCTCACAAGCTAGATTAACGACTTTACAAGTAATAATGCGAAAATCCTTTTTTATAAATAACAGATAAGTTTACAAAAAGATTTCCTTTGTTCATAAACTAACTTATAGCTTATAAGTTCATTTTCCATGTTTTAAAAGTTTCATGTTTTAAACACATTTGTAAAGGTAAGAAAGACATAATAAGCAATTTATATTATAAAACACAAGGTTCCTTGTGTTATACTTGTATTCTCCCATAAAACATTAAAAAGTTGGGAAAAGTTATGGGGGTATGAACTCACCTTATGTGGGAGATTCAATTGAAGATTCGATATAGAAGGATAAGTTCCACGAGCGAAGTCCCGAAGCACAAACAAGTCGTAAATGACATATAATGATACATATAGGCATGAAATTAGTGAATCTAACTACAAAGGCGATTGGGAAACAACCTAGGATGCAAGAATAAATCACAAAAGGAGTGTTAGAAGCAAGTTGGAAGGCCGAAATGCTGTTCACAGCCCTATGGGGTGTTCATGGCCCAACAACACATGAGTGTGCACGGCCCAAGTTGAAGGGTTCACGACCCTGAAGAAGGGTTCACGGCCCAAGAACATGAAGAACACTTGATGATTTTTGGTGTTTAGCAAGTGCTTGAAGGACCTTTGTTGTATTCAAAGAAGATACAAAAGAAAAGGGGTGTTTAAGGGAAGAAAAGAGTGTTTCTTGAGGATGATACTTGAGAGAGAACTCAAGTTCATGGCTGGAAGGAGTAGAAATGAATGAAAAATGAAGAAAACACATACTCATAGGGAGGAGATCACATCCAAGAGAGAGTCCACGGCCTAAGAAGGGTTCACGACTGTGAACATGGTTTGCGGCCGTGAACCTCACTTGTTGAGGTTTTTATGGCTCGAATGTTGTCCTAGGCTCTTGGTTCTTACGTGGTTCACTTCCTAAAACGCAACCCTTACGTATACTCGGT
This sequence comes from Lactuca virosa, assembly GCF_052849685.1. Lineage (NCBI taxonomy): Eukaryota > Viridiplantae > Streptophyta > Magnoliopsida > Asterales > Asteraceae > Lactuca > Lactuca virosa. The sequence continues at coordinate 250,816,755 of NC_136434.1, forward strand.
CTAGAAACCTATAAATTTGACATTAAGTTGATGTGTTTGACCTCACAAGATAAAATATTTCGGGTTGTGACATCATCCCCCCACTAGATGGAATTTCATCCCAAAATTGGCTTTCTTAGCAGGACTCATGGGGTCGTGCTCCTATGAATGGTAGAATATCCTCTCGTAGACCTGGGCAACTTTGCCCTAAAGTTCATGATAGGATTCATACCTGGTCCACCTATCAGTACCTCGTGTATAAAAGTCGTGTATAATTAAGATTAGTAAGACGGTTGTATGTGCGACTCTGCCCCAGGTCCACAACCAAACAAGGAACAAGAGATAGGGCGGAAACAGACATACTAAATACGCATAATCATAATTATATACCACCCTCGCGTATACACTTAATAGTGATAGGTTAACCGTATTCGTCCTTCGCCTCTGTTCTTGAACTTGATCTGTTGGACGAGTGGTAGTTCGGAAAGATCTATTGATAATACGTCGGCAAAGTTTCGGAGGTGATAGTACTCCTCTTATGAGTACTTCGCAATTTAGAAGACAAGAGAAAATTATGAGGTCTGGGTCGGGCTGTCGTTACGAGTGACGAGGGTTTCGTTAATTGTTCGGTTAAGGCGGTGGGTTTTCGTAACACATGAACTTGGTATGGTAAGGACCACGCCAATTCACGTCGATTAACAACGGCAGACTCTTTTTAGAAACAAGTATTAAGTCGATTTGAAAGAAACTTTTGTTATAATGATGGTGTATTCCGAGTGTGCTCGACAGTGCATTATGTGTAGGCTTTCTAGTGTTTTCTCGATATTACCACTGCCACAAATCGTACCGCAATAAGCGAGTACTAGCAGTGAAAGTGCTTTGATAACTAGTGACGATACTTTATATTGCGATCCATCTTGGTACCTGTATGATCGCTTGGCACATACAAGTTGTGTATAACTAAGATAGATAAGACGGTTGACTGAGTGACTCTGTCCTAAATCCACAACCAGACAAGGAACAGGAAATAAGGCGAAATCACTCACTCTAAGTCTGTAAAATCTTAGTTATGCATAAAACAGATGTACATACTAAGCTCTCATAGCTCACCTGAACGGATCTTTAGTTCTCTTATGAATGTTATGACTTGTTCGAGTAAATATTTTACAACTACTTTTTAATTTCCCCAATTTTTAATAAAATTTTAAAATTTTAAAGTAAATTTACTTAGAATACGTACCGCTGTTCACAGGTATTTCCGGGGCAGTCTCTCTTGCGGTGATCATCGGTACTCGCCCTTCCCCGCCCGAGTTCTTCGTTATTGGGCAGTCCCTCTTGTAGTGCCTAATCTCACCACACCCATAGCAGGCCTGGTTCACTTCTACTCTGGGGACTTGGGAGATTGGTTGTGTCGGCGCCCTGCAGAAACGAGAAGTGTGCCCCTTCCTATGGCAATTCCTGCAGTGCATCTCCTGGCAAGCTCCAGTGTGGTGGTAGTTACACTTACTACACCTCGGGAGGGTTCCATCATATCGACTAACAGGCGTGGGAGTGGCAGGTGTTGTGGCAGCGTGTACAGTAACTACATGTTTCTCTTATGGGTGTTCATGTGTTGTTCGTTCCTTCCTCTTGTTCCCGACTTTCGTTTATGGTTCTCTCCCTTTGTTGTCTCGGGAACTGGGGTCACTACGCCATGGCGGACTCTGTGGTCAATGAGTCGCTGGGCCAGGTGTTTGGTGTTATCGAATGTAGTTAGTTTAGAAGCCAATACATTCCCTTGAATAAGGGTAGATAAGCCCCATATGTACTTTTGTATCTTTTTACTCTCCGGGGTAACCATCCCGGGGCACAGTGCTGCTTGGTCGCTAAACCTATCAGTGTAGGCCACTATGTCTGAGCGGACCATGGTATGCTCCCATAGCTCTTGCTCCAGCTTTTGAACTTTGCCTCTTGGGCAGTATTCTTCTAACATCATCTCCGTCAGGTTCTCCTAACCCATAGAGTTAGAGACTGATAGGGTCAGTGACTTAACATGGCTATTCCACCATGTTAGGGCTCTGTCGAAGAAGGTGCAGGCAACAAACTTCACTTTGCTCTCCTCTGGGCATAGACAGATTTCGAAAAGTGATTCTGTTTTCTCGAACCATCGCATTAGAGCAATGACTCCCCCATTTCCATTAAAGGATTTGGGTTTACAGTTCATGAAGTCCTTGTACGAACACTCCCGTGGGTGTCCGTGGGTAACTCTGGGGTTAGATAGGTGGGTACCGCTACCAGATCCACTGGTACCACTTGTGCGGATTTGATTTATAGCAGCTGTTGTTGCGGCTGTTACCGCTGCTTGGAAAGCAGTAGGATCGAATTGTGTTGGTGGAGGCGGTGGTGGATTCTCTGTTGTGGTATTGACTACGCGCCTTATACCTTGGCTGCTATTCACTTAGATCTCCATCTTAGCTTGTATGTTTTTTGGCCATTTTCAAGGTCATTCTGAGATATAAACTCTTAGGGATAAAAGGACTTTAGATCTGGGCACTCTTGAGCTTTAGAAGCTCAAAGTTGCCACCTTTACTCAGCCATGGCCCTATTCTATGACTTAGACCTTCATTTTGTGTTGTATTGGGTGTTTTAGCTTCATAACACCATGCATGCACGTAAATTTAGCAACTTTACGTCTAATGCTAGTCTAAGGAGTCCAGATCTATGAGTTAGAAGCATTGGAATGGATTAGAATCGACTGAACGGATATGTCACATGGAGGACTCAAAAAGAGTTTTTCTTGGACTCGGTGAGTCTGGTCGTGAACCTTAACCCCTTTTCTGGTTGAGAGTGAAACCATTGAGTTTAGGAGATGACTCAGTGAGTTGAACAAGATTAGGACTCGGAAGCTGAAGAACTTGACGAGTGCAAGGAGGGACTCGATGAGTTAAAGTCGATATGTCCCGATGTTATGACATGAAGAACTCGACGAGTCTGGTAAGGCACTCGACGAGTTGACTTCGTTGACCACGGGTCTGAGTAGTACGTGAAGTCGCCGAGTTGGGAAATGACTCGAGGAGTTGGGGTTGACTAGTAGTTTACCTTGACTTTGACTTTGACCAGGGGTAAATGGTCATTTTACCCTGAGAATGATTATCAGATTTTGACTAAGTATTATTGTGATATTGATAGCCGAGGAGTCGTTGGAGCAGCTATCAGATATTCCTCACCGCAAGTTTTTGCAGACAGCTTTGCGAGGTGAGTTTTCTCCAGTAGGAACGGGTCTAAGGCCACAATGCCGACTCGTTTAGATGTTAGTAGTTACGGGCTACTGCCCGATGCCGGGCATGGCCTAATTTTTCGGCCGACGAGCTCTCCTGAATAGCTAAAAAGTGGGCACTCTTGGTCAAACGGTCCACTATAACCCATATCGCATCAAATCCCTTAGACGTCCGAGGTAACTTGGTGATGAATTCCATGATGATCTGTTCCCATTTCCACATGGGAACCTCCAAAGGCTGAGGCTTGTCATGCGGCCTCTGGTGCTCGGCATTTCCATCCTATAGGTCAAGCACCTCTCAACATACCAGACTGTCTCTCTCTCAATGCATGACCACCGATAACTAAGTGTCAAATCCTGATACATATTGGTGGATCCAGGGTGTATCGAAAATCTGGAATTATGTGCCTCCTCCAACACAGTCTGCATGATCCCACCAAAATCTGGTACACAAACCCGACCGCACCGGATCAATAATCCATGGCTATCAGTAGAAAACCTATCGATCTCACCCTTGATATGCTCCTACTTCTAATTCTATTTCTTGACTCCCTCGGCCTGATCCTCCCTAATCAAATCAAGAAGTGGCGAATCAATAGAAATCCTCATACATAAACTCCTAACAGAATAACTAGCCGACTTGCGGCTCAAGGCATCAACGAACATATCTGCTTTCCCGGGATGATATAGAATCTCGCAGTCATAATCCTTGACCATGTCAAGCCATCTACGATGTCTCATATTCAGATTCGGATGATCCATGAGATACCGCAAACTCTTTTGGTCAGTGTAAATGGTACATCGAACCCCACATAGATAATACCATAAAATCTTGAGGACAAACACCACCGCCCCCAACTCCAAGTCATGCGTCAAATATCGAACCTCATGCGACTTCAGCTGCCTAGAAGCATACACAATAACTCTCCCTTTTTGCATGAGTATGGCCCCTAAACCGGTGATACAAGCATCGTAATAAGCAACAAAATCCTTCACACCCTCCGGGAGGGTCAACACCGAGGCCTCACATGATTTCTGTCTCTGTTTCTCGAATGCAGCTTGCTGCTCAGGCCCCCAACGAACATCTACGCCCTTCCTCTTCAGGCGAGTGAGGGGTACAACAATCTTGGAGAAATCTTGAATAAATCTCCAATAATGCACTGCTAAACCCAGAAAACTCCTGATCTTCGAGGGAGACTTCAGGACCTCTCACTGCATAACAACCTCAATCTTGACTGGGTCAACCAAAATCCTGTTCTGGTTAACGAGATGTCCTAAGAACTGAACATCTCGTAACCAAAACTCACACTTCGAGAACTTGGCATATAGCCGTCCCCGCCTCAAAACTCACATAAGCTCTCGAATGTGCTCCTCATGCTATTCCCTGGTCTTGGAATAGACCAGGATATCATTGATGAAAAAATAACTGATTGATCGAGCATCAGACTACACACCCGATTCATCAAATCCATAAATCCCGCAGGCGCATTGGTGAGCCCAAACAGCATCACTACAAATTCGAAATGACCATAACGAGTCTGAAACGATGTATTCTCTACATTCTCCTCTCTAACCCTCGTCTGATAATATCCTGACCTCAAATCTATCTTGGAGAACCAAGATGCACCCTGTAGTTGATCAAAGAGGTCATCAATCCGTGGAAGTGGGTAACGGTTCTTCACCGTCAACTTGTTCAACACCCGATAATCAATACACATGAAATGAGACCCATCTTTCTTCTTCACAAAAAAAGATCGGCGCTCCCCAAGGTGAACTACTCGGTCTGATAAAATGTTTGCCCAACAGCTCCTGTAGCTGAGAGGACAGTTCTTCCATCTCTGGTGGTGCCAATCAGTAGGACTCCTTTGCAATCGGGGCTGCACCGAGGACCAAATTGATCCTAAACTCAACTCGCCTCTCAGGTGGCACACCGGTTAATTCCTCCGGAAACACATCTGGGAACTCCCTAGCTATAGGCACATCCGAAACTAAAACCTCCTTCCTAACCCATGTATCGACCACATATGCTAGATAACCCAATGTAGGAACCCAATATTATACGAACGGTGGATGCAGAAGAATAGTATCTCGAGATTTATCGTGTATCAAAATATAAAAATATGAAGAACATGATGACAATTCTTAGAAGATGAGAAAGAAAAGAGAGATAAAATATATTTCATGAAGAAAAATGGTGGGAGAAAGAAACTCTCCCTGGATGGGAGAAATCCGACCACTTTCTCTCTCTAGATATTACATTTTAGAAAAGGTGCAAAATAAGAAAATGACCACATCTCCCTTTATATAGGTGGGAGAGATAAAATACACCAACAATACAAATAAAGGGAAAAATACAACCTAACTATCACTCGTTATTTGTAGAACATTTCCATGCTCCAACATTCTCTCCCTAAATGCTTACAAATGATGAGAGATCCAGTAAGTGATACAAGGCTATAATACAGTAATCCGACTAGAAAGTGTGGTAATAAAATGAAACATAGTGAGAACCAAATGCTGAAATGTCTCTAAAACTCTGAAGTGTCTGTAAAGTCTGAAACTGGCCATGAATCTCTAAACAATGAAGGTCTTCGGCTTCAAAGCACAACCAATGAAGCAGAAAAAATAAGATCCAAATCTTCAAACCAGTCATAATCACCGGAAGAAGAAGGTCACCATGAGCATGTAGAAGATCCAATAAAAATGTGATCCAAGGACATGGTCCAGCAATGCCAAAATTCTTCAAAGAGTAACCTGCTAAAAATGTGAAGCATCCATAAAATGAAGTCCGGATAAAAATAATGTGAGTCCACAGACATGGTCTAGCAATGCCAAAAATCTGATCCAAGGATCAAAAATAAGTGCCACGTCACATCGCCAAAATAATCTTCGTCTTCAACATATCACAAATCCATACGCGTGAAACCATAAGATCTGAACCGGATGCGAACACAAAATCATCCTGTGGTAGAGTTCGAATAATAAATAATCTGAATCGGAAAACATCGAGTAATGCCAAAAATTTGATCCGTAAAGACCAAAAATAAGTGCCACATCGCATCACTAAATAAATAATCGTCTTCAGAAGTCTTCAAAATCCAAAATCAAACAATCATAAGAACCAAATCCGGATGATATTCTCTCCCTATTTTTGATAACCAATGACCGGATATCAAAAATGAACAAATCATCGGACGGAGAGAGTCGGATACCAAGAGCTAAGAGGGCTCTTCCTAGATGTATGAAGGGTATCGATAAGACACGAGAAATAGAGTAAAAGAGATACTCTGCGATCATGAGAAGGTGGGTGATATAGTTGCTGAAGCTGCATGAACAAATACCATAGAACGAAGAATCACTGCATGAAGAAATATCTCTGTTGTGCCGAAAATACCAAAAATATCCAAACTGCGGTGCCGGAACTCTCGAAGTGGTCTTCAATATAGAATAAAGTCCACATGCTCAAGATACATGATTCTTCAACCAAAGATCAAGAGCGCCAAGTCATAATATCCCATAAAGTGAAGAATGTGAAACAACTTTGTTGATCAATCTCCGTTGCGGTGCAAGCATCACAAAGAATAGTATGAAGTCCGACTGCGGTATGGAGTAATCTTCCAAAAATAATCGGAATGAAATCAACCAATGTGACAATTTAAGGTTCGGTTGTGGCAAAAATTTGTGTTAAAAAAAATAATTGGTGTAAAAAAAAATAATTGGAGTAATCTTCCAAAAATACATGCTAGTGATAGGGTTGTTTCTTCACCTACTCCTGTCTAAAGGACTGGAAGGTTAGGTGCACCTTGAACCTCCTTTGACTGGGCACGAAGGACTGGTGGAACCAGGTGACTGGTTCCTATAATTCTGAGCAGAGGACTATTGTTACCTAGGAGCAGTTCTCGAAGACGTTTCGCACAAGGTATGTTCCCTTGGTGGAGAGGGAAAGATTGGATAAGGATTACCTGGATTTGAGAGAGACGACTGAGACGGTGATGGAGATCACCAAGATGTTCACCGAAAGGGCACTATTCTGTCCCGAGTTTACTGCTTTGGAGCAGGCCCAGATGACGCGATACTTGAGCATGCTCAAGACTGATATTCGACAGTTTATGTCTACCCACCTTTCAGGACTCTCTCCGAGCTTCAGGGTACCGCCTGAAGATGGGAGATTGAGATTGAGACCCAAATGAGGGAGCGGAGGCAGACTCTCGTTCATTCTCATCCGGAAGCCAAGCGGTTCAAGGCCGCTGACACGCGATTTGGGGGACAGAGGGGTTGCACTTGTGGCAAGTATAGGAGAGCTCATGAGCAGATGTGTCGATGATCGATAGCATTCCGCAATTGCGGCAGGGAGGGACATTTTGTGAAGGACTTTCGGCATCAGGCTTCGCCGTCGAGCACTAGGATTTGTTACCATTCTGAGCAGGTGGGCCATATGAAGGCCCAATGTCCCTTGCTTGCTTCCAGGCCGGTGTAGGCTCCAGCCCCGACTACTTTGAGGATCACGGATGGATGCTAGGGTAGGGCGGAGCACCCAAGGGCTCGAGGTCGTGCTTTCCAACTCACAACAGAGGAGGCCAGGGTGGCACCACACATCGTTACTGGTATGTTTTCATTTATTTATTTTATGGTATGCTACTGTTTATGATTCTGTTAGGTACCTTATTAGTGAATTGCTTGTTTGCTCTTGTGCTTTTTGACTCTGGTGCGAGTCGGTCCTTTATGTCTCAGTCGTTCAGTATGAGTTTTGATGTGTCTTTTGGAGAGTTGGAGTGCCCATTGTTATTTTCTGTCTCCAATGAGCATGGGTTTTCTGCATCGAGCGTTTTTCGAGGTTGCATTTTGGAGATTTCCGGGGTGTCTTACCCGATTGATTTGATCCAGATTCCTATGGGGGATGTATGCGTGATAGTAGCGATGGATTGGCTGAGCAGGTTTAGTGTGATGATTGATTGTGAGGGACAACATGAAGTACTTCGAACCCCAAGTGGGGAAGAACTAATTATTTATGGAGAGGGTACCAAGGTTCAATCAACCTTTTGTTCTGCAGCCAAGGCACGACAGTATCTTCCGCACGAGTGTTTGGGTGTTGAAACATAGAAGTGACCCTCTTAAACTTAGTCGAAACTGCAGCCACTTTCTTATCCACAACCACTCCCTCATCAGAAGTCAAGCACCGCAACCGCAGTCATCATCAACACTTAGTCTTAGTCTTTTATCTGTTTTTCTTAAAGTACTTTCTTTTATCCATTGTGCCCTGCGTGGCAACTCTCAACAGATAAGAATTTTGTAATCTTAGAGAGTCTATAAAAGGAGCTCTCTCTTTCTGAATGAACACATCTCTACGCATCTTGAATCTTAAATCTCATCTTACTCCCTTCTTACTCATTACTTAAATAAAATCTTAACTGTTTGAAATCTCTCTTCAGAGCAAGTCTTGCTAGACTTCATCACTAAGTTTGATCTCACTCACTAACTTGGATTGCCTGCAATTCTTGTTAAGTATCAACTTAAGTATATACTTGATATAATACTTGCTGTCTTTTATATTTCCTTATATTTCCACATCTAACTTCCTAACTCTAACTTATTATTATTGTTGAGCTTTAACAATCCTTTGAGTTAAACTTTATTCCGCATTATCACTTGTTCTAACGTTTGTTCAAGTGTGACTCAAGTTTTTCTCTCAACAATTGGTATCAGAGCCAAAGTGGTTGCTTTTTGAAGCAAAACTCTGATTTTCAAAAGGCCTTCTATACCACTGAAGCTCATTTCTTAAAAAAAAACAAAAATATTTTCAAAACAAGGAAATATGGCACAAGCATTATCTCTTAATGTTTGCAACAGTGTTGGTGGTTCTAATAGAGCCCCAATATTGGTGGCAAATGAATATCATCACTAGTCTCAGAGGATGGAACGATACTTAAGGAGACTTGGTAGAGATGTATGGCGATCTGTAGAAGAAGGACCACATGTCCCTGTCCTGACACTAGTTCAAACCGACGACGCCACAACTAGATTAGGAGGAGGTCAACCAGCCCTGAATCGTCCCACTAAAGACAATCTCGATAAAATAGAAAATGAAATTGTTGCTTTTTATGAGATTTCGTGTGGAGTTGCTCCTGACAACTTTGACATCATCATAAACTGCAAATCAACAAAATAGATCTGGGATGTTCTAAAAAACTTATATGAGGGCACATAACAAGCTCAAGATAAGAAGATCACAACCTCACTCAATGAGTTCAACAACTTCAAAGCTCATACTGGCGAAAGTTTGGAAGACTCCTTCAAAAGGTTCAATCTGATTGTCACTAAGTTATCTAATGCTGGCACGGTCCGAAGCAACCATGAGACAAATCTTTAGTTTCTCAATGGTTTGGGAAGACACTGGACGAATGCTAAGATGATAGTCCAAGGAGATAGAAAGATCCATTCTTTATCTCTCTACAAGCTCTACGGTGAATTGCAAGCACAAGAATCCACTGTACTCAAAGATTGTGCTGACTTCGGAGGACCACTTGCTATTATAGCACAAGCTCCACATACTCAATCTTACTCTCCCTCGTATGACAATCATCCGCAGTCATACGAAGCTGACTCAGAGTATGATGATGAAGAAGAATTTCAGAATGCTATTGCTCTTGTTAGCCAACAGTTCAACCGGCTACCACCTCCTTCTTTTCGTAAAAACCAGCAGTTCAACAAACCTCCATTCAACCGCAACTTCAACCCTCAGAATAATCTGTCTCGATATCCCAAAAATCCTCATCCACCACCGCAACCTCACACCACTCAACCTAAAGAGGCACCGAAGCCCATCAATCCAACTGACTTCGGTACCTCTTCAGAAGATAAAAGTGATGTTGTAATTTGTCATAAGTGCAACAAGGAGAATCACTTTGCAAAAGATTGCAAAGCTAATATAGTGAAAGATAGAGCATTCTATCTTAGAATGGCTCAAGAATTGGAGGAAAGGAAAAAAGCAAGGGCATACGTAGCTGTAACACCCGTGTTTCTAGGCTAGGCATTAATATTGACATAATGGTCTAGGTTAACCTTTGTGACTCATTTTGGAGAAATGAAAAGGAATTATGTGAATATTATGTGTTTTATGTGTTTTATGCTTAATTATTAGGGTTTAAATAATTAAGAATAAAAATGAGCGTCAAAAATTAAATTTTAGATAAAGCCGATATCTATTAAGAAACTTGTGGTGGGCGTGACAAGGATTATGGATATATAAAGAATGCCGAAATCCGAGTTATAACGAAGAAGGTATGACCTGTCGAAGTTTCGCAACAAACCGGCACGGTGCCGAATGTCGTAAAAAGTGAGTTTTTGATAAACTACTTTTTAGCCTTAGTAATCTAAACAAAACTCGTAGTATTCGTTAAACCGAGAAGTTCGATAAAAAGAATGCCCAAATCTGACTTCGTATGAGGAAGTTATGATTTTCCGAAGTTTCATTTTAGCAGTAGACAGCTAAAAACTCGAATTTTAGATCGAGTGATTTTTAGCCGATACGACCTAAACAAGAATCGAAGGTCTCGTCATTAGTAGCACAACGGTAAAAAGTCTGACGAAAACGGACGTCGGATCAAGAAGTTATGAATTTTTAACGGATTTCCTGTCCCGGTCTGTTAAAAATAATAATATAAAAATTAAAGTCAAAATTAGCCGACGAAGTCTAAACGGAAGTTGTAGAGCGTAATTTTACCTACTCGTGCGTATAAAGAATGTCAAAAACGGAGCTCGTATGCGAAAGTTATGGATTTTAGAAGTTTTGGCACGAAAAACGAGAAAAAAATCCCCAAAACCGAGGAATTTCGCATAGGTGGACTTCGGCCACGTGTCCTCGCCTCGCAGGTGCCACGTGTCCGAAATTATGATGAGTCACCGAAGTCGTGGAAGCATCCGAGGAGTGACGCGTGTGCAGCCGAGAGTCCGATGAGTGCTAGGTGACTCCTCTATCCGAAGTCGCCTTACCTCACCCCGACGTGTGTCGCACCAGCTGTCCGAAGCGGTCCAATCAGAAGCCTCCAGCGAGGCCCTCGCATGCGCAGCCATGTGCGAGCCCACGTGCGAGCCTTCCCTGTGAGCCCTCGGATCTGCGATGCGTGGCTTCTTCTCAGCCGTTGGATCAGGAGGCTCGGCCCTATAAATAGGAGGGTGCGAGACCTCCCGGGTAAACTTTGAAAACTTGTCATTTTTAGCCCTTTTTTCAATATTCTTTCATTTCAACTTCCCTCGAAGACCCGGTATCAATTATAACCCCCGGAATACGCCACGAAGTGCCCGAGAAGCCCGAAAAATTTATCTTTTCGGTTTCGAAGCCCGAACCTTCGCAGAGCCCGGTTTTATCAATAAAACTCCCGGTTTTATTAGAAATGATCGTTTTAGGAAACGAATTGCTGCCCGATTTTCATTAAATTAGGTGAGTGTGTAGTTACTTTCACCTTACACATAGATATGAAGTATTTTACATAAAATACGTGCTGTGTGAATATTTATTGTTTGTTTATTTGAGTTGGATGTTGAAGGTGTGATTTATACATGTTTTTAAATAATTTAAAATGTATATGTATTTTTATCTACAAAAATGTTGGGTAAAACATGGGTAGATGAAATAATGGGTGTGTGATGATAGGTGAGTTGGATAAAGGAGATGATCAGTAATATTGATCATGAGTTGAGGGTGAGTGGTGAAATTTGAGAGAATCACTTACCCAAAATGTTGGCCCCCGTCATTCAGCAGAGTAGGGATGACAACCATGGACTATTCTAGATGGTATGTGGAACACTAGCAGGCCCGCAACCTGTAGGTGTAATGAACTATATGTTCATTTGGAGTACTCTAAATACCCATTGACATGTATGACAGGGTTGAATACTCTCAATAATACTGTCAATAAATAAGAGCTATGAATTTAGCCCCTGTTGTATAAACCCTGGTGATGGTGTGACCTTGTGCCTATTCCTTAGGATGAATCCTTAGGAAGGAGTGATAGTTGAATCTTAGGGTAAACCCTTAAGAAATTAATAAGATAATGGGTTTGGGGTTATTTGGTTGATTGATTGATGTTTAAGTACAATAAATTTATTTATTGTGGGTTGAAAACCCTATATGCTCACCAGGCTTCCAAGCCTGACCCACTCAGCTTTTTATGATTACAGGTAGTGGACCCCGAGCATAGTCGGATGATGATGATGAGTGATTTATGGATTATAGGCCAATAGTTATAAATAACTGTTGTAAGGCTTATAGTGTCTTGTTTATGCTTTTGATCTGTATCGGAACATGACATCCCGAGGTTTTAATATAAAAGGAAATTATATATTTCTTAAAGAAAGGTTTTGATAAACATTATCATGTTTTATATTGGGGACCTATTCCGCAATATCTTTTGAAAAGATTTCTCTGATTTTATTTTAAAAAGCATAAATTAAATCGGTCTTTTCTGGCCGAGAAATTAGGGGATGTCACAGTAGCCCATGTAAAACGTGACCATCAAGTTTGGTCATCCGGAGATGAAGATGGAGACATTAGCAACGTCAAAGGAAAAGGCAAGATTTGCATGCTGGCAACTGCGGATGACGATGGGTCTATAAAGCTGGAAAAGAACTACTGCTACATGGCAAAGGATGGGACTCTAAGCATTGTCGAACAGGTAAAACTCATGATTCAAACTCTAAATTATAGCATGCATGACTGTCAACCCTTCATAGACAATCTTAATGACACATGTGATGCCGTCCTTACAGACTATAACAAAGCTCTAGATGAAAAGAATATAGCATCCCAAGAGATGTTTCACGTGAGAGGACGACTGGATAACAAAAGACTCAAAGTAGCTATGTTAGAAAAGGACTTAGAGTTAGAGAAAGATGCAAGAATTTTGAGTGAAACACAACTAGAAATAGCTTTGAACCAAAGAGATTTAGTTCAAAGTTAGATTGTACGTTTAAATCTATTAATAGAAAAACTGTTCAATGAAAGTGAAGCTATTGAAAATCTTGTGAACAATGGAACCATAGATAACACCTATAATTGGGGTTGGTCCAATGGATATCCTACCGCAAAGGATTCCTCACCCCGGTTTAACAAAGATCGACTTTATGTCCCTCCTGACCGAGAGTTCCATTTCCCAGTCAATGACAAAACCTTTCCCGAGGACATCAGAACTCACTTCGGTAGACTTCATAACCTGAGTAACAACTATGTCATTGAGGAAATTGTGCCTGAATTTTCTGGTCACTCAAGTGATTAAATCCCAATCGGTGGCACAATCTATCCTAATTCTCAGACTTCATCAGATGTTGATGAGGAAATTTTCATAGAAGGTCCCGAAGTCTCAATGGACTTTCCATCTCTGCCCTCAGACCGCAGTGTCTCTCACTGCAATCATGGACCACAGTCTGCTCATCTACCCATTATCAAATGTCCCACAGAGGTCTCAACTCAGACTTATTCTGCGATAGTCAAATCTTCCTTACCGCAGACTATCGTCAAAAGCACTGTGACTCTTCACCCAATTCATCATGAAATACCAATAGAAAACTTTGAAGTGGGTCAGTGCTCTCAAAATCCTGAATCTTCTAGTTCGGATGAAACAAGCCCTCGTTTTCAAAAAACATCAAAGGTTTCCAAGAAACCGCAGCTGAACATCAATGACTGCGGTTCTCCAAAAACCGAGGCTAAAAAGGCTTTCAAAGAGGAAATTTGATCCCGTGGCAAAAATCGGGAAATCTTTTCAAACAACAAAAAACGGGTCAAAATTCCAAAATCTAAGAGTCCAGAAAAGTTTGTTTTCTCAAATTACCTTTCAAAAAACTCTTCAATCAAGAAAACAAACAAAAGGGAATGTACAGTCAGTAAAACCATTTCAAAAACATCTGACACAACCCAAAAGAAAGTAAAGTCTTTTCGAAGCAATGGTTTTCAAATCTATTCCTCAGATGACCCAAAATTTAAAGGGATTTTACCAACTCCAATACTTTTAATATCACATCAAAGTTTTAAGAAATCACTTTCCAAAAGATCTACACGTGCTCCCACTCCTGCAAAACGCATTTTTTCAAATTCCAACAACACTACTGTCAGATCTCATCTCTCTCGGACCGGTCACAAACCTACTTTTTCATCCAAACCGCTGACCAAACAAAGTGTCAGGGTAAATGACAAATTTTCTGTATGTCAGTGTAGTTGTCAAAGAAATTCATCTCATGTCAAATCTCGTTCTTTTCAAAAACCTCGTAAATTTTCTAAATCTCACAGCACTCCAAAAACTCACAAACACCCAGGACTAGGCCTAAAACTTGACACAAAACCTGTCCCTGCAACCTTGGCTCATGCATCAATTAGAAATTCATCCTTTATCCCAAGCTCCAAACTAGTTTGGATGCCTAAACTAACCGTGTAATTCTCAGGCTATGTGCAAGGAGGAACAAGAAGAAGAATGTTTAATCGACAGTGCCTGCTCCTTGCACATGACCGGAAGGTTGGAGTACCTTCGGGATTTCAGGCTAATATGCAACGGTGGAAATGTCACATTCGGCAACAATGCGAATGGGATAATCCGAGGTTATGGTGTACTTACTATGGGAAACTTCTCTATTCAAAAGGTTGCTTATGTAGAAGGCCTTAAACACAATCTCATCAGTGTAGGCCAACTATGTAAAGCAGGCCACATAGTTGAATTTAATAACGAATACTGCTACGTAATGAAAAGCGATAGAAGCACTTGTTTGATCAAATCCAAGTCCGAAGGAACAATGTATCCTTTCGACGTTTCTCTGATCATTGGGAAACCGCAGCTATGCTTTCTATCCAAAGCAGTATCTGAAGTCAGCTGGCTATGGCACCGAAAGCTAGCTTATCTTAACTTCAGGTATATCAACAATTTGGTCACCGGAGAACTTGTCCGAGGTCTTCCTATTCTCAAATTCAACAATGACACTCTCTGCTCAGCACGTGAATGTGGCAAACAATGAAAGGCAAGCCATCCCATGGTGATTGATTCTTCAATTTCTGAACCACTGGAACTCCTGCATATTGATCTTAGCGGTCCATCTACCGTAGCCAGTCTTCATCACAAAAAATACATACTGGTTATAGTTGATGACTTCACTCGTTTCACTTGGCTCTTCTTCCTAAGACTTAAATCCGAAACTCCGCCGATGATGATCAGTTGTATCAAGGAAATTGAACTTCAGATCAAATTACCAATGCGCCACATCCGAAGTGATAATGGAACCGAGTTTACCAATCATCTCTTAAACGGTTTCTTGGTTTCAAAGGGAATAAGTCACGACTTCTCAGCTCCCTACACGCCGCTGCAGAATGGAGTAGTAGAGCGAAGGAACCGAACTCTGGTAGAAGCAACTAGATCTATGCTTAACTTCGCACACCTTCATCTGTACTTCTGGGCCGAAGCAGTGGCCATAGCATGCTTTGTTCAAAACCGAAGCATTGTTTGCAAGCGTCTCAGCAAAACTCCGTATGAGGGCCTTAACAACCGCAAACCAAATATCAGATTCTTCCACATATTTGGGTGTAGATGTTTTGTGATCAACAACAGAGATCATCTTAACAAGTTCGCACCGAAGTCTGATGAAGGCATCTTTCTTTGCTACACAACAAACAAGGTAGCTTACAGGGTTCTCATTAGACGCACCAGACTTATAGTCGAAAGCTTCGACGTCAAATTCGATGACTATTACGTCCGCAACACTGCTCCATTAACCGAAACCAAAGCAATCCTAGAAAGTGATATTCCTGCCTCTTCGGGTCCATTATCGGCCTCTCGATAATCTGCAAGAAGCTCATCTGAACTTGGTGGATGAATCTTTGGTCATCTTGACCAAAGATAAGTTTCTTACTGCAATCAATCTCCTGGTACATCCCTCGACCAAGTTCTTTTCACCAAGTGTCACAGACATCACATCCACTCTGTATCATATGGGATACCAGAAGCGGATCAAGGGTATTGGAGAGTTCAAGAAGAACTAGCTGCCTGCGGTATGGCAGTTTGTGTGCCATTTCGTGATCCGCAGTCTATCTGGACGAACCGGAGGCACAGACAACATGGGCCTCAAATTGCTTGAACTAGTATGGAGTATCTTCACGGGTCATGATGTAAACTACGGTCAAATCCTTTGGGATGATTTCCTCCAGTACATCCCTAAGGAAACTGTAACATCCCAAATTTCGAGTCCAAAAATTTCTTTTAAAAACATTACTGATGCATAGCGTTAAGTCATTCAAACATACAAAAAGGGTTTATATGACAAATCATAGTTTCATTTCCAAAA
This sequence comes from Lactuca virosa, assembly GCF_052849685.1. Lineage (NCBI taxonomy): Eukaryota > Viridiplantae > Streptophyta > Magnoliopsida > Asterales > Asteraceae > Lactuca > Lactuca virosa. The sequence continues at coordinate 250,833,304 of NC_136434.1, forward strand.
CACTTGTTTAATTATCAGAGTAAACATCCCAGGCGAACTTGTCATGGTGTGTGCACTGCAACCCTTCCGAGCTCCTCTTCTGAAAACTTAATACCTGAAACCAAAACTGAAAACCGTAAGCACGAAGCTTAGTGAGTTCCCCAACCTACCGCATACCATACATATCTACTGATCCATACATGCTATACATAATACTGAGCACATAACCACATACTGGGCTACCACCCGCTGCATTGGGCCTCGCCCGCTGTTGGACCCGGTCCGTCACCAGGCCCCGCCTGGCTTCGAGCCCCGCTCGGCGTACAGATTTGTTTTCCTTAGGCCCCGCCTGTCTCCAGGCCCTTCCCGCTAACATATACTAGCATACAATCATATCAAAACACATAACCAGCATACTCTACTGGATTACTGTACTAAGGCCTCGCCTATCTTGGGCCTCGCCCCTGTCCTGCTACTGATGAATCATGGAACCCCGTCCACGCTCCTACTGATAGTGAGATACGGGCCCAACCCACACTCACTATTTTCCTAACTCGGGCCTCGCCCCTGCTCTGCTGCTAATGAGGTATGGAACACCGTCCACACTCTGCTATTGGTGAGATGCGGGACCTCGCCCACACTCACCTCCCTACCAGGCACATACATGTATCACAAAGACAACAAGTATAACTATCATACAAACCATTCCTTGGGCACCCACCCGCTAACATTGGACCTTAGTCCCGAATGTCATACTAGCATACTGTGCCTAGGGCTAACCCCCGAGTCTTCCTACTCAAAGCTACATGGGCCGGCATTGTGGCCGTAGACCCATTCACACAAAGGGAAACTCACCTACACTGCTGAACTTTGCTGATAACCCTCTCGCTGCTGTCCGACAACTCTCTGAACCGCTGCTCCACTAGCTCCCCGAGCTACTATTATCAATATAACACTTAGTTCCAAACTGAACTGTAGAAGTCAAACTAAGTCAACTCTGGTTAAAGTCAAAGTCCTGGTCAAAGTCAACCTTCCAGTTGACTCGACTCGCCGAGTCAACCCGAAGACTCGCCGAGTCACCCCAGGACTCGTCGAGTTCAACGATCTCTGAGTCCCATCCTGTCCAACTCACTGAGTCACCGCTCAACTCACTGATCTGCGTCTTAACCAGAAGAGGTTGGGGGTTCTGCGACCTGACTCGTCAAGTCCAAGAACAGACTCGCCGAGTCCTAGGCAATCTTCAACAGACTCGCCGAGTTGTTCTTCTAACTCGCCGAGCCCATGCACATATTCATACAACTCGTCGAGTACACCCATGTGACTCGCCGAGTCTCTCCAGTTCTTAATCCATACAGTGGCTTTTCGAGCCATGCAGGGGCTCCAATCCATAGATCCACTCTTCTGCAGTCTATCCCCCACATAAAGTTGCGAGCTTTACGTGAAACCAAGGAGCTAAAGGCCCAAAACACTTTAGGGCTAGGGTTTAAGGCAAAGGGGCTTCACCAATAACTTATTGACATAAACTTTATGACCTTCTGGACCATCACAAGTCTAGATCTGAGGTAGCAACCTCAGATCTAGGCCTCTAACTCGACATAGATCTCAATCATGCCCAAAATGCCCCAAATCTTAAACATAAGATAGATCTATTTGCAATAAAGCCAAAGCAACAGCTTATTACCTCCAATATATGCTCCAACCGAAGTAGATCCCAGATCTACATCACTCCTTTGCAGCAAGCCTCTTGATCTTCAAGCCCCTTTCCACCAAAATCACTTATCTAGGCTCTAAATTGCTTCCAAGGGCTCTCACTCACGATTTAGGGTTTCTGGATCTCAAAAGGGGAGTAAAGAGGCTGGGGAAGGGATGTAATGTTCTTTAAATAGGGCACAACCCCCGGGATTAGGGTTTTTTTCTCGCCCAGACCAGACTCGCCGAGTCCAGTAGCCGACTCGCCGAGTCGGTCACTTACTCTATACGCCAGATCCCGCTCCGACTCGTCGAGTTCCTTCCTAGACTCGACGAGTTGACTCATTACTTAGAGCTTTTCCTTTCTTTTCTTGGTCTTTCTGATTATGGGTGTTACAACTCTCCCCCACTTAAACTAGACTTCGTCCTCGAAGTCCGCTACGGCCAACTGTCCTGCAATCCGCTCATATCGCCCCTGCCTGATGACTATAACTCCGGACGACCACTGTCATGGACCTTCCGCCCGGTTACCCAGAATAAAACTAGTCCTCGTAGTTATCAATCCTTAAGTGCACTCAAATCCCGCCAATCCTGAGCACACAACTCTCTCAACTGACGATCCTTCCAGTACTCCCCGAGTACTTATGCTGAAATCCTAGGGGTTCACCCCCTTTGTCCTTGCATGTTTTCTGGCCTTCCCAAGGCAACATTCCACCACGAACCACCTCCTCTACCACTGTGAAAGACATATCCTTCATGGTATCCATTACTCCAGCCACTCCCTGTGCTGGTCACTACTGTCGATACCCACCGATCACTTCATGCTACTATAACTTGGCGCTGAGCACCCAGCCCAGCGTATGGACCATATAATCCTACGAGTACAAGATTCATCCCTGTAACGGTTAGACTCCAACGAGAGCTGTGCAACAGGGTCAAATCCTTCCCTCTGAGATTATCCAACCCTACGGCGAGAGGCGTAGCACTCCTCGGTCAACTAGCTGTCCCACGCCATACTTCTCTGTCGTCACTTTCCTGCCTTAAAGTCCTGCCATTTCTCATTCGCCTTCCGAATGGACCGAGACCACCCTGGTCCCTCTAAAGATTATGCCGATAACTGGGTTACCGGATACTCACCGGTCACTACAACTAGCACAATCTCTTAGTCGCTCCCAGTGACTTCCGAAGAAAATTCGGCTATCTACACTGCTCTATCAATCCAGCCACTCTGGCACTACAAGTCTTGGGATCCTCGATCCCCTATCTTGACCCTAAGGTCCCTACCAGGTCCCACCTATACTGCTATAATCTCACGGGCCTCGCCCATGGGTCTCACCCGACTATATCCCAGAGTGATCCTCCCCTCTAGTCTCACCTGCCTAACTACTGTCGCACGGGCCTCGCCCGCGGGTCTCACCCAAACTATACTACTGAGCAATCCTGCCCCCAGGTCTCACCTATACTATTGCTAACATACGGGCCTCGTCCATGGGTCTCACCCAACTGCATACTGGAGTGGCCTCACCTAACAAGGGCTATGCAGGCCAACTCCATACTAAACCTCAACAACTTAGCCTTTCCTGATCCTCATCACTGACTAGGAGATACGGGCCTCCGCCCGCACTCCGCGAACTAATCTGCTAATGAATGCTACGGCCTACCCGCAGTCTTACATCACTTTCCTCACGACTTGCTGCTGGGGAATGCTGCGGCTACCCCACGGTCTTATATCCCGCTAAAACTCGCACCTGGCGAAGGTTCTGTAACCTGGTTTTCCTGAACCACTCACCCGCTAGACATGAATACACAAACTCAAGGTTGGAAAGTTTCTCCAACTCCCAACTAACATAATCCTCCATCCAAACAGCCACTTGAACTGCTTCATTCCTTACCAAGACTACGAAACCACCCCAGTCTTGTACTTCCTTCTATCCTTGGCCACATGGATGGCTCTCCCCCACTTCGACTAGACTAGCTCCTCACAGCTCACAGCTCAGAAGAATTTCCAATTCTTCCTACCATCCCCTGATCACTTTGCTGAAACCCCGACTTACCACAACTGGGGATCTAACCAATCCATTTCCAAACGACACCTTCCCGAACTAGCGAGGCACTATCGAGCCCCTCACAGGCATGCTACAGGTAATGCATCCTAAGTAACCCACTCCCAAGGAGACGACCTCCAACTATCATTCTAACATCCAAGGTATGCAGATGGCATATAAATTAATCACAAGCATACCGCAAAATTCTGAAATATCATTATCAATACCGATGCAGAACCATAACAATCAGACCATATCATAAGCTGATAGAGAAATGAAAGAAGATATGTACCTGACACATCGGGCTGCTCACACCTCATCGGAAACCAACTGATACGCCCTGCTCCTTGCTGCAGGTGTCTCTGCCTGGCCCTAACGACCATCGGTGATCCTCATGGTTGCAGGGGCAGGTGCTATCACCTGTCCTGCCGAATGCAAACTCGGACATTGAGCCTTCTTATGGCCCCTCTGACTGCAATGGAAACATAACAGGTCTGATCCCTGGGTGGTGGTAGCAGTACAATCTCTGCTGAAATGACCAATCCTGCCGCACTTGAAGCAGCCAGAATCACCACTGCTGCCACTCCTACACGCACCCTCGTGCGTCCTGCCGCACTTGCCACAGCGGCCCCGGTCCTGAGGACCTCTCGATCTAGAGTCTGATGTCTTGGGCCTCTTGCCCGATCCCGTAGATACCTGAACCTCCTCCGGCTTCCTCTTACCGAGGTGCTCCAGATCGATCTCCCTTTCCCTAGCTCGTGCGATCATATCCTCCAACGTTTTGCAGCTAGACCTGCTCACAAACTGCCTGATGTCATCCCTCAATATCTCGTGATATCGGGCCTTCTTCATCTCCTCATCCGCGACATACTGCGGAACAAGAAGGGCCCTCTCCCTGATCTTGGCGGTGATCTCCGCCACAGTCTCAGTAGTCTGTGTCAAATCCTGAAACTCCCGTGCCAACTGCTGCACCTCAATAGTCGGTGAGAACTCAGCCCTGAACCTTGCCGAGAAATCACCCCATGTCATCGCGTCCAGCATGGTATCATCCCCCAAGGCATGACCAATCTCCTCCCACCAATCCCTCGCTCTGTCCTTCAGAAGGCAGGAGGCGAGTCTGACCTTGTCCCCCTCGGGACACCGACTCGTACGAAATGCATTGGCGACATCAGCCAACCACCTGCTGCTAGAAATGGGGTCCCTAGCCCCATGATAATCTAGTGCTCCGCAAGCTCTAAACTCTCGGAATGTCAAGGTACGCGCTCCCATCAAGGCCATCATCTCGGTACGGAAGGCTCCCAGCCTCTCATCTAAGATCTACAGTATACCCTCCTTGACCGTGCCAAAGATCACAGGAGTCTGATCTAGTATGATGCGCGTAACCTCCGCTGATACAATCTCTCTCATACGATCCTCAAGCTGCTCGGTCCTTGAACCTGAGCCTGATCCCCCTCCGGCGCCTGACCCGCCCACTGGTCTCTCTCGCAGTGTCACCATGCTGAAAAACATATCACATAACTATCAAAATACACATCACTGCTGAGGGATCGCACACACTCTACAAGGTCCCTGGTTTTGTCTTGGCCCCTCTTGAATCGAGTACGGATCCTCTGCTTCCAGTAGTACGGGCCCATACTACCTTCCACATCTATATGTACTTTCCTCAAGAGTTACCTCGACTCCACCAAGTCCCTTTCACTACTACTACTGCTCCCAGCACTAACTCATCCTAGGCTTGCCCTAGGAAATCGCTTACTCAACCAAAACCAGTCCTCAGCTGCTGAAGGCCTCCTTGTAATGCCAATTAGCCATCACCTGAACACCATCACATGTGACGAGGCTCAGATAATCCTTCGAGTAAAAGACTTGTCCCTACAACGGTTAGACTCAAACAAGAGCTGTGCAATAGGGCCAAATCCAGCACTCTGAGATTATTCAACCCTGATCACACGTGACGTGACGTATTCACCTAATGGCTAACTCCCATCACTCAGAGTCCCACAAAGCACAAAGCAAGCAACATTCGGACACAGGAAACTACTCAAGCAAATCTATTCTCATAACGAGAACTATACTAGCATACAATGCTAAGCTCATACTACCAGGCATAAGCTATACAGGCTATCCTACTACTGTCTAACTAGCACTATCATGCAGCTCAAAAGCACATATAACAGGCACATAAAGCATCCTCCCTGGATCCTTAGGCCTAACCTAGCATGTTGATCAAATAGTCATAACATATCATAAACTTGTATGGGTAATTTGGGAGAACTTACTTGAGCTCGGCTGATTGCATGCACCACACCCTTTTCTCTTTTCAAAGTTCCTTTTGCTTTTTCTAAAACCCTTTTCTTTCCTCAAAATCCTTTTATAAAACTGTCTTTTCTCTTTTCTATACCAATTCCTTAGTTTGAGTTCAGACACACCCGAGAGTATGTCCGAATCCCTCAAACCAAGGCTCTGATACCAACTTGTAACATCCCAAATTTCGAGTCCAAAAATTTCTTTTAAAAACATTACTGATTCATAGTGTTAAGTCATTCAAACATACAAAAAGGGTTTATATGACAAATCATAGTTTCATTTCCAAAACACTTGTTTAATTATCAGAGTAAACATCCCAGGCTAACTTGTCATGGTGTGTGCACTACAACCCTTCCGAGCTCCTCTTCTGAAAACTGAATACCTGAAACCAAAACTGAAAACCATAAGCACGAAGCTTAGTGAGTTCCCCAACCTACTGCATACCATACATATCTACTGATCCATACATGCTATACATAATACTGAGCACATAACCACATACTGGGCTCCCGCCCGCTGTCGGACCCCGTCCGTCACCAGGCCCCGCCTGGCCCAGGCCCCGCCTGGCTTCGAGCCCCGCTCAGCATACAGATCTGTTTTCCTTAGGCCCCGCCTGTCTCCGGGCCCCGCCCGCTAACATATACTAGCATACAATCATATCACAACATATAACTAACATGCTCTACTGGATTACTGTACTAAGGCCTCGCTTATCTTGGGCCTCGCCCCTGTCCTGCTACTGATGAATCATGGAACCCCGTCCACGCTCCTACTGATAGTGACATACGGGCCCAGCCCACACTCACTCTTTTCCTAACTTGGGCCTCGCCCCTGCTCTACTGCTAATGAGGTATGGAACACCGTCCACACTCTACTATTGGTGAGATGCGGGACCTCGCCCACACTCACCTCCCTACCAGGCACATACATGTATCACACAGACAACAAGTATAGCTATCATACAAACCATTCCTTGGGCACCCGCCCGCTAACATTGGACCTTAGTCCCGAATGTCATACTAGCATACTGTGCCTAGGGCTAACCCCCGGGTCTTCCTACTCATAACTACATGGGCCGACATTGTGGCCGTAGACCCATTCACACAAAGGGAAACTCACCTGCACTGCTGAACTTTGCTGATAACCCTCTGGCTACTGTCCGACAACTCTCTGAACCGCTGCTCCACTAGCTCCCCGAGCTACTATTATCAATATAACACTTAGTTCCAAAGTGAACTGTAGAAGTCAAACTAAGTCAACTCTGGTTAAAGTCAAAGCCCTGGTCAAAGTCAACCTTCCAGTTGACTCGACTCGCCGAGTCAACCCGAAGACTCGCCGAGTCCTTAAACTCAGAAGCTCTCAGAATACGACCCAACTCGTCGAGTCACCCCAGGACTCGTCGAGTTCAACGATCTCTGAGTCCCATCCTGTCCAACTCATTGAGTCACCGCTCAACTCACTGATCTGCGTCTTAACCAGAAGAGGTTGGGGGTTCTGCGACCTGACTCGTCGAGTCCAAGAACAGACTCGCTGAGTCCTAGGCAATCTTCAACAGATTCGCCGAGTTGTTCTTCCAACTCGCCGAGCCCATGTACATATTCATACAACTCGTCGAGTACACCCATGTGACTCGCCGAATCTCTCCAGTTCTTAATCCATACAGTGGCTTTTCGAGCCATGCAGGGGCTCCAATCCATAGATCCACTCTTTTATAGTGTATCCCCCACGTAAAGTTGCAAACTTTACGTGAAACCAAGGAGCTAAAGGCCCAAAACACTCTTGGGCTAGGGTTTAAGGCAAAGGGGCTTCACCAATAACTTATTGACATAAACTTTATGACCTTCTGGACCATCACAAGTCTAGATCTGAGGTAGCAACCTCAGATCTAGGCCTCTAACTCGACATAGATCTCAATCATGCCCAAAATGCCCCAAATCTCAAACATAAGATAGATCTATTTGCAATAAAGCCAAAGCAACAGCTTATTACCTCCAATACATGCTCCAACTGAAGTAGATCCCGAATCTACACCACTCCTTTGCAGCAAGCCTCTTGATCTTCAAGCCCTTTTCCACCAAAATCACTTATCTAGGCTCTAAATTGCTTCCAAGGGCTCTCACTCACGATTTAGGGTTTCTGGATCTCAAAAGGGGAGTAAAGAGGCTGGGGAAGGGATGTAATGTTCTTTAAATAGGGCACAATTCCCGAGATTAGGGTTTTTTTCTCGCCCAGACCAGACTCGTCGAGTTCCTTCCTGGACTCGACGAGTTGACTCATGACGTAGAGCTTTTCCTTTCTTTTCTTGGTCTTTCTGATTCTGGGTGTTATAGAAACTCCAAAAGAAAATCCAACCGAGCTTACTTTTGCAAGATTTTGGGCACTCTGCATCTCAGATCTTCATCAAGACTCCAACCTCAAAATGGGCAACGACATCAACTTCTTTATCACACGCGACCTCAAAAGGTATGCTCCTTCTAAAGATCAATCTATCTTTGGACCAATCAGATGCTTACCCATTCACATCTTGACTACGGTTGGACTTGATACCCAAATAGTCACAGATCACATCGAGGCTACGGAAGGTATTGACCTATACCTTTCTACCCCGCCTCTCCCACGTCATCACATATTAGCCTCTACCGCACCCAATCAATCTGAGCGATCCGCAGCTCCATCTTCTACTACTCTATCCCATGTTCCCTTAGCCACAAGGCTTAAACAGTTGGTTTCTCCCAAGAAAGGCCCCCGCGGCAAGGGAAAAACACATACGACTGGTGAAACTCACAAGAAACGTAAAGCATCCGAGAAAGCCAAAATTCCTAAGGAAGTAGAACCCTCGAAGAAGCGAAAAGTCCAACAGTTTGTATCATCAAATGATGACTCCGATTCCAATCAATCTTCTGATGATTCTGATCTCGACTCTACCCCTATCGTTATTCTCAAGAAAAGGAAACCCAAACCCTCTAGCCAAATGCGTGACCTAACAGATACCGCAATCTCTCAAAAGGCTCTGGTAGTCCTTGGGGTTGCCGCATACCCATTTGCTACTACCCTATCCAGCCACTCGAACACAGCAAGTGTGCTCGCTTCATCCAAACGTGGAGACTCACCCCCAACTAGATCCCAATAGGATTTAATTGGTTCTTCTCACCCTAAGGTCTCCAGGGCTTCCGGACTTTATTTCTTTCAAGAACAGGAGTTGAGCTCCATTCTAAACCTTGTAATCCAAACACTCGATACACCTACAGAACCGCAGGGCGATTCTTCAGCCCATGCCAGAACGGAGTCGAGGCCACACTTGACCATGGGTCAAGGAGACCAAGGACACTCCGGAAATCCTACTCTGCTTACATCTTTTCCAGGTGGTTTAGGCACAGTGAGCACAAATGTGCAAGGATCTGTGAACCCGAGGGACACCTCAGTGTGTTTCCAAGGAATTGACGGTACTGATTCTGATATCTCGTGGGCTCACTACAAACCCACCACTAAATCCGAACCCAAGAAGTATGTTGCTTTCCGTAGGGAATTTCAAGCAAGGAAAGATCAACAAATAAAGCAACTTCAACAAATACAACAGGAAATCCAGATTGTGGCCAAATACTGGGCCAACGCCATAAACAATGCCAACACGGTAGCTACAATTCTAAAGGTCCAGAACTGGATGGATGAAATGACTGAGACCATCCGCAAAGCTCAGTCGAATCCAGATGGTGCAGGTTCATCCAGGCCCCCTCCAACAACTGTTGCTAATAATTCTCAAGATGACGGAACCGCAATTGAAGTCAGTTCTGCAGCAACCTTTGGCTTCGATGACTTCGACATGAATGAGGTCAATCAACCGGAACAGTCCGATGATGTCATGATGATCTTTGATGAAGAAGAAGAGTCGAGCAGATCCCAACATTCCACTTCTAAGCCCAAGGAGAAAAACAAGAAAAAGAAGTTGGCCGTCTCCAGAAAAGAATTCATGTCTCTGCAAGACAAAGTGGATCAAATTCTTGCTGCTGTGAAATCTTCCAAACCACAATCTGAGGACTTGCCTGGCCCGCAGTCTCTCATCGACCGCATCGAAAGACTTGAAGCAAGAGAGCGCCTTGCCGCAGAACGCATCTCTCTTAAGGTGGAAATGGGCATCCGAGCCCTGGATAACAATCGCAAGGCTGATCATCAACATTTCATCACCACCACCGAAAAACTTATCTCTGAAGTATCCTCCATCAAATCTGATCTTCAATCCATCATTTCGGGTCAATCTGCTCAGACCAGAAACTTGTTGAAGAAACGCACAATGCGTATGAATCTACCATTTTTGTCCTTCAGTCCGCCATCAACAGCCTCCGCAGATCATTATCCTCCAACTTTCATGGTCCGGAAATCTTACTCCTCACAAAGGAGATTCACAGACTGCTCTTCAACACCGCAATCCCAAACAACCAACTGCTTGCTGATGCACTAAAGGCTCAATTTAACGAAGTTTGTGGAAAAAATGATGGTCTTAAGCAATGGCTTGAGGAAGTACCAACTGCTCCTTCCTCAAGAGGGGGAAGTGAAGACCAAAACTCGGATCACACGGCTCACATCTCTCATCAGCATCCCATCATTCATGAAAAAGTTCCTACTCCACAACCCTCACCGCAGCCCTCTCCTCAGAAAAGTCCAATCCATTCTCCTCATCCGTCTCCAGTTCAAGATGATCAACATCCGGAGACTCCCCCTCATCTACAAAACTTAGCCCCAGAAATGTCTTCTGAGAACTCCTACGACTCTCTCAAAACCAAACAGAAGAAAGCTGACTGGAGAGCAGCCAAATTTGCTGAATTAATTTGGAGAGATCACAGATTCGACATTACTCTGGATGAATCCCTTGTCCATTCTTGGGTGAATCCCATCAGAAGATTACTAGATGATGACTACAAGCCTTACGTCACCTTTGCAGAACCTCCCGAAGACGGTTATTGGGACATTCCCATCACCCCCAATGCAAAGTTCTTCATAGTATTTGAGTCGTTTGACCGCAACCTACCTGATGATCAAAGGTTGCCTTTAGAGTTTGAAAGACTTAACAGATTTCATGCCAAGCATGCATCTTCAATCGAGAAGATTTGGTCCAACGACAGACCCACCGCAGTCAAAAACTACAAGCCCCGTAAATTCATGAAGGTAAAATTCATCCGATATACCCTAACCAGGAGAAATTCAGACTACATCCGAACCAAGCTGATTTCCCTTGCATGAACCCGGAAGAAATTTTCCTGATTGCAAAGGTATTTCAGAACAAGTCTAAAAAACATCCGAAGATGAAAACTGCATTTGAAAGGGCTTGTATCTTCTTAAAGGAAACTGTGTGTGATTTTGCAAGGATTGATGCGAACATCCACCCAGTACTTGCTCAGAAATTTAACCTTCCTCCTCTTGAACCATCTCCGGTCCTGACTGAAGGCTTTTAAGAAAAATCTCTTGGAGCAACTAACTTTCCAGATCTTGGAGTCATTTTCAAACGCTTGAATGATGAAACAAAATACTTCATCCCAATTACTGCCATGAAGCACATGACCAGGAAGCAATTAGAGATCACTCAAACCGCAGTCAACAAATCAAAACACACCACGGATGAGGTGAAGTTTGAAATCTCAAGGAGGATTGTGTGGCTTAAGGAAGTCAGGAAGTTCTGGAGGATACTCATCAAATTTCTCAAACTCGACACATGAAAGAAAAGTTGAAGAGGTCACTTAGGGGAAAATGTTGAAACATAGAAGTGACCCTCTTAAACTTAGTCCAAACCGCAGCCACTATCTTATCCGCAACCACTCCCTCATCAACAGTCAAGCACCGCAACCGCAGTCATCATCAACACTTAGTCTTAGTCTTTTATCTGTTTTTCTTAAAGTACTTTCTCTTATCCATTGTGCCCTGCGTGGAAACTCTCAACAGATAAGACTTTTGTAATCTTAGAGACTCTATAAAAGGAGCTCTCTCTTTCTGAATGAACACATCTCTACGCATCTTGAATCTTAAATCTCATCTTACTCCCTTCTTACTCATTACTTAAATATAATCTTAACTGTTTGAAATCTCTCTTCGGAGCAAGTCTTGCTAGACTTCATCACTAAGTTTGATCTCACTCACTAACTTGGATTGCCTGCAATTCTTGTTAAGTATCAACTTAAGTGTATACTTGATATAATACTTGCTATCTTTTATATTTCCTTATATTTCCTCATCTAACTTCCTAACTCTAACTTATTATTATTGTTGAGCTTTAATGATCCTTTGAGTTAAACTTTATTCCGCATTATCACTTGTTCTAACGTTTGTTCAAGTGTGACTCAGGTTTTTCTCTCAACACCTGGTTCCACCAGTCCTTCGTGCCCAGTCAAAGGAGGTTCAAGGTGCACCTAACCTTCCAGTCCTTTAGACAGGAGTAGGTGAAGAAACAACCCTATCACTAGCATGCAGTTTTAAAAAAAACATCATAAACAAATAACAGTGTAGGTAACTTGGGGTATACTTTCTGGCTCCGGCTGGTCGTACACATCTCATCCTTCCCTTGTTACTTTTGAAAATATTTTTGAATTTATTTTTGAAGACAATTTTGAATTTTTTTTTAAAACACTTGTAGGTCCTTAGTTTGAGTATGGATTCACACGAGTGCTTATCCAATTCGCTCAAACCAGGGCTCTGATACCAACTTATTGATGGGTTTTGAGCATTCTAACACTCCTGTGGAGTATATGCAACCATAGAAACCTTGGATCTATGTTTTCTCTAATATACATGCAAATTTGTTTTTCCAAGGTTTACATCCTAACTAGCATGTTATGGGGAACTTGTAATACAAAAAACAAGTAGAATAACATACCTTTTAGTAGCTTGGATTCCTTGATGACTTTGTGAGCCTATCACCCCAAATGTGATGCCTCAAATGCTTCACACAACACCACAATACTTGGAATCACTTGAGAGAAGTTCACTAAAACTCAAAATTCGGCTAGCCCTCTTACACTTGCTTGTAGTGCCGATTTTGCTAGACAAGGGGTCTTTATATAGTTGTGACACAAGTAGGGTTATACCATGTAAACCCTAATTTGTCATGGCTTTCCATATTCCATGATCCATGGGTTTGTAACCTCCATGGAGTATACATGGAGCACCTTATGGGTTTTAGCCCAATCCATACAAACCATGGATCATTAGCCCACTATACAAGAATGAATGATTTACACAATCAACCCCGTATATTTAATTAGTCTCTTTTTGATCACTTAACTGATTCCAAATTAATTCTTTGATCAATATTAAAATAATATTATTAATATATTAGAACTTATAATATATTAATAAACCTTAAGTGTCATTTCTCTCATTTTGGTCTATCCAAGTATTGCAATGTCATGCAACCCAAATGGACCATGCCAACCGGGTCAAGTACATACCAAATATAGTTATGGACTTAGACACTATATCCAACAGTCTCCCACTTGGATAAGTCAAATAACTATAGTTACAGATATGACTTCAGGATCCGACTAGCAATCGTAGCTCTTTCAAAGTCTCTCGGAACTGAGATGATGATGATGATACGCCATTTAAGATAAGTGATGAATGTTGCAGGCCCGATACATAGGTCAAAACAAAATTAGGTTCTGACCAGGATTTGTTTCTCGATCTCTGATCTGTTTGACATAGAACTAAATTGAACACATCAATTAGGTTCTGACCAGGCCCGATACATAGGTCCAAACAAAATCATCGAGGGGCCCAGATATCACTTCTAATCCTAGAAGGAACACATAAACTTCGACTCATATTCTTGTACTGACTACTTATTGTATTATGCACAAAAGCACGTTTTATAACATCGAGTTACCAATGCATTTTCGTACAATAAATGTATAATCAAATCATAGTCAACAACTCATATCTCTAGGTTTGAAGATTTATATTATATTACCGTCTCACGATCACTCGAAATAAATTCCATGAAGTGATACAAGTGAGCGTGGGTTGAGTCCAATACTCAGACCTTGTGAGCACTCATGAATGTTGCAGTAACCATTGCTATGTCTAATACACCTTAGATAATCTACAAACCCAATTCATGACAGTCTTAATTAAATACCTACTTCCAACGTATGACTGACTGTGGAGAGTTTGAATAATTTAATTATTCTGGAAGTCAAAACATGCAAAATTGAAATAATGGTAAACGATTAACATAAGATAGTAACACTTTACTCATAAATAAACAACAAATTTTATTTAATCATCAAATGTCAATTACATTTTACAAGTTTCAAAACTATCTAATTATTAAAACTAATATCATCCTTCAGCCCGATGCGCCTTGCATGCTGTAAATGCTTAACCATACTCAGTCCCTTCATGAAGGGATCTGTTGGGTTCTCATCTGATGATACCCTCTTTTCCACAAGGAGTCCTTCTTCTATTCGATGTCTGATGAAATGGTATTTTATGTCAATGTGTCTGGATCTCCCGTGATCCCTTGGTTCCTTAGGTAAAGCAACCGCACTTTCGCTGTCACAGAAAATTTCCATTGACTCTTTTATAGCTGGTACAACTCCAAGGTCTCCAATGAAGTTCTTTAGCCATATCGCCTCCTTTTCTGCCTCGCTTGCTGCTATATACTCTGATTCGCAAGTTGAATCAGCTACCGTCTCCTGCTTGGAACGTTTCCAAGTAATTGCTCCTCCATTTTGGATAAAGACCCAGCCTGACTGAGAGCGGAAATTATCCCTATCAGTCTGAAAGCTAGCATCGCTATATCCTACCACTCTCAAGTCATCACTGCCACCAAGGGTAAGGACCCAGTCCTTATTCCTTCGCAGATACTTGAGAATGTTCTTTACCATAGTCCAGTGAGCCTTGCCAGGGTTCCCTTGATATCTACTGACCATGCTCAACGCAAAAGCCACATCAGGGCGAGTACAAGTCATAACATACATGATTGAGCCCACAGCGGATGCATATGGTACATGACTCATCTCAGCTATCTCACCCTCTGTACTCGGACTCTGAGGTTTACTCAGTTTGGCGTTACTCTGGATCGGTAATTCCCCTTTATTGGAATCCTGCATACTGAACCTCTTCAGCACCTTATCCAAGTAAGTACTCTGACTAAGTCCAATTAGTCTCTTACTCCTGTCTCTCAATATCCTTATCCCTAGGATATAGGTAGCTTCCCCAAGGTCCTTCATTGCGAAATACTTCCCAAGCCAGGACTTAACCTCCTACAAGGTTGGGATGTCATTTCCTATGAGTAGTATGTCATCCACATACAACACCAAAAATCTAACTATACTCCCACTAGCCCTAACATATACACAGGACTCATCCTCGCTCCTCGAAAATCCAAACTCTTTGAATTTCTCGTCGAAGCAAAGTTTCCATCTGCGAGGTGCTTGTTTCAATCCATAGATGGATTTCTCAAGCTTACACACCTTATTAGGGTACTATGTACTGACAAAACCCTCTGGCTGACTCATGTAAACATCCTCAGCCAACTTTCCATTAAGGAAAGCGGTTTTGACATTCATATGCCATATTTCATAGTCATGAAATGCAGCAATGGCTAGCATAACCCTAATAGACTTAATCTTTGCTACTGGTGAAAAGGTCTCATCATAATCAACTCCCGGAGTTTGAGAAAAGCCCTTTGCAACCAGTCGCGCCTTATACGTGTGTACATTACCATCCATGTCGGTCTTCTTCTTGAAGATCCATTTGCACCCGACTGTCTTGCGACCTGATACATTGTCAACCAAGTTCCAAACTTGATTGTTATACATGGACTGTATCTCGCTGTCCATAGCCTCTTTCCATTTAGCAGCCTTAGGGCCTGTCATGGCTTCCGTGTAGCTGTTAGGTTCATCCAGACTTACCATTGTGCTATCACTGATAAGCGTATCACCTTCCGAAGTAATATGGAAACCATAGTAATGCTCAGGTGCATTCCTAACTCTTGTGGAACGCCTCAGAGGTATGGGTTCGTCAGTCGGATCAACAGGATTTTCCTCCTCAGGTTGATTGCTCGTGTTTGAGGTTCCTTCACCACTTGACTCTTGAATTTCTTCATGGTCAATTTGCCTCCCACTGTTTCCCTGGATTATGAACTCTCTCTCTCACGAAAGACTCCTCTTCTAGCTATAAAGACCACATTCTCACTAGGTCTGTAGAAGAGGTAACCAAAGGATCTTTGTGGGTAGCCGATGAAAATACACTTCTCACTTCGAGGTTCGAGCTTATCATGAGACTCACTCCTCACGAAGGCCTCGCAACCCCAAATCTTGATGTGGTCCAAATTGGGAACTTTCCCAGTCCACATCTCATGAGGTGTTTTGGCAACCTTTTTAGTAGGGACTAGATTCAGGATATGGGCGGCAGTCTCTAAGGCATACCCCCATAATGAGATTGGTAACGAAGCTCGACTCATCATGGAACGAACCATGTCCAACAAGGTTCGATTGCGCCTCTCATCCACACCATTCAGCTGTGGTGTCCTAGGAGGTATCAATTGTGAGACAATCCCACATTCCTTAAGATAGTCAAGTAACTCGATACTAAGATACTCTCCTCCCCGATCGGATCGGAGCATCTTGATGTTCCTGCCAAGTTGATTCTCCACTTCCTGCTTAAACTCTTTGAACTTTTCAAAGGTTTCTGACTTATGCTTGATTAAGTAGATATATCCATATCTACTATAATCATCTGTAAAAGTCACATAATAGCGATTAGCATCCCTTGTGGCAGTTTTGAAGGGTCCACACACATCAGTGTGTATGAGGTCCAACAAACCCTCACCCCTCTCACAAGTACCAGTGAAGGGTGATTTGTCATTTTTCCAAGTAAACAAGACTCACAACTATCATCTGACTTTAGGTCAAATGATTCCAAAACTCTAGCCTTTTGGAGTTGGCCCATGCGCTTCTTGTTAACATGTCCAAGACGACAATGCCACAAGTATGCTTTGTCTAAACTATTTGAAGAATCAATACACAACACATTATTTCCTAGATTATATACAACATTCACAGCTTCATATACACCATCACAAGGTAATGCTTTAAAGTAAAATACATCATTATAATAAACATTAATAGCACCATTATCATTATCAAATGAAAAAGTAAACCCTTGTTTGTACAAGCCATGAAAGGAAATAATATTTCAATAACCGGTCCACGAACCTTTGCATTTTATGCAAGTGACCGGTGAGGGATTCTCCCTCCTTCATCCTAGTTGTTATCATGGAGGAAATGATTTCATACCTTTCCTGACGAGCACTCTGATGGTACCTATCCAACAGATCCTGGTGCATCTCAAAAGGGTAGAAATCTTCGTAGGATTTCTGGAGTTCTACTGTCATTGTGGCCATCATGATGCAAGGCACCTTAGTGGCATCTTTCTCATGGGTAGTGTACTCACCAATCTCCTCAGGAGTAGCAGTCGACTCATCGATAACCTTTAGCTCCTTATCGAGGACATACTCTTTGCCCTCATAGCGAGTAATCATTCTGATGTTCCTAATCCATTCATTGAAATTGGAACCATCAAAAGTGACTTTCCCACACAAGTTCATTAGGGAAAAGGAGCCTGTAGGGTTTGAGCCTGTAGCGGTGTTGGAAGACATCTGAAAAGAAAGGAAGACAAGTTTTATTAGATAAAGAGTCCTTAATAAGTCACCCAAATGAAGTATTAAGGCTAGGACCCAACAAACTATTTATAGTTGGAAGAGGGATGCCGTAATCCAAGCTATAAAATATTTGAAGGTAGGTAAATGACGATTTACCAATTTCCACCTCAAAAACGAAATAAATTATTAAGTTTTATTGGATTTGAAATTCCTAGATCTTTTGAAATACATTGAACTTTCAATGGCATGTTTGAATCTCGATTGTCCCCTCTCAAGTTTGTGACTGGGATGCCGAGGATCACAAACAATGTGTGAATAACCATGCAAATTGACTTGGTACCCTTAACTTTTATCACCTAATCGATGTGCCAGTTAACCACACGCGCTCCACCGATCTATGATAAAATTAAGTTACCCTTTGTTACTCTTACTAGTCCTTGTTAGTGTGCCGGTTAACCACACGCACTCCACTAACGACTTGGTAAGGTACAAAGTGTAATTTCATGGGTTAGCACCTATTTCACATTTTCCTAAAGTAACTAAGATTGGGAATTATTAAAGTATAGTTACTTTATAATTTCATTATACTTTTAATGAGCATTAAGGTCCTATCCTACCCGTTCGGCTAACGACCCTCCACCAGTCAAGGAAGCGGTGGGTAAAAGTGGACACCCATTAAGCTGCCATTTTATAGGCAACAACCTTATACCTCCCTTATAGACCGGCTTCGTGAATGAGGCCTACTAACGGTAAGACTGACTTATTTTTATACATATCTATATATTTAAACTTTTAATATAACAATAGTATAAGGGTTGAATTTTAAACTTTTAAAATTCTAAGGTTCAATTTGAAAATTAAAGTATTAGGGTGTAAGACTTTACAAATTCCAAAACTTGAGGGCAAGTATTGAAACTATTGAAGACTTTTCATTTCATAACTTATGAGTTTAATGGTCCATTAAAATGAAGACTCCTCATTTTATGTGACCTATTATTCTTTAATAACACTTTTAAAGAAGTGACTTTTGGTTATCCATAACTTGAGGACAAATTATGGACTCCATCATTACGCATTAAGATCAAGAATCATATTAACAAGCAAGTTACACATAATTCCTATGATCTTCTAAAACTCATAAGTATAAACATTCATATCAAACAATTTTCAACAATCATATTAACACATATAAAACTTGAAATTTGATAATAACCATTGAATATGGATTAGCATAATCATTACCACTTCAAAAAACAGATTTTATAAGTCCAAAACAGTTTAGGGTAATGATTTTAGTCCATTTCCAGCAGCAAAACTTGAAAAACTCCTCACAGGGCCTTATACTCGTCGAGTGCATGAACCTACTCGACGAGTAGGATGAATTTACTCATGGACTCGGCGAGTTCATACGAATAGTGAACATTTTTGGACTTTTTCAAGCAGTTAGCATCAAGTATACAGAAAACAAGCCTAGACTCTGATACCACTGTTGGGTTTTAAGCATTTTAACACTCCTATGGTGTATATGCAACCCTAGAAACTCTGGATCTATGTTTTCTCTAATATACATGCAAATTTGTTTTTCCAAGGTTTACATCCTAACTAGCATGTTATGGGGAACTTGTAATACAAAAAACAAGTAGAATAACATACCTTTTAGTAACTTGGATTCCTTGATGACTTTGTGAGCCTAGCACCCCAAATGTGATGCCTCAAATGCTTCACACAACACCACAATACTTGGAATAACTTGAGAGAAGTTCACTAACACTCAAAATTCAGCTAGTCCTCTTACACTTGCTTTTAGTGTCGATTTTGCTAGACAAGGTGTCTTTATATAGTTGTGACACAAGTAGGGTTACACCATGTAAACCCTAATTTGTCATGGCTTTCCATATTCCATGATCCATGGGTTTGTAACCTCCGTGGACTATCCATGGAGCACCTTATGGGTTTTAGTCCAATCCATACAAACCAAGGATCATTAGCCCACTATACAAGAATGAATGATTTACACAATCAACCCCATATATTTAATTAGTCTCTTTTTGATCACTTAATTAATTCCAAATTAATTCTTTGATCAATACTAAAATAATATTATTAATATATTAGAACTTATAATATATTAATAAACCTTAAGTGTCATTTCTCTCATTTTGGTCTATCCAAGTATTGCAATGTCATGCAACCCAAATGGACCATGCCAACCGGGTCAAGTACATACTAAATATAGTTATGGACTTAGACACTATATCCAACACTTATAACATCCCAAAAATCAAGATAAAATTTTCATTTCTCAAAACCAACCAAAAACCATAAATGTTTACAAAACATAGTTTCTATAAGTGTCAAAATCACAAATCACAGTATCCCAAAATCAAATCTCATAAAAACTGAAGGATGTGCACGACCAAGCATTCGCCTTGACCCGATCAACTGAAGCACCTGAAACATAAAACTTAAATTGTAAGCCAAAGCTTAGTGAGTTCCCCCAAATACCACACACAACGAAACAAATATACAAAATATGTTATGGGTCCACAATCTCCCAACTGAATTACCCTGGCCCACAACTTCTCGGTTGGATTGCCACTCTAGCCCACAATCTCCCGATTGGATTGCCACTGGCCCACAACATCCCGATTGGATTTCCACTCTGGCCCACAATCTCCTGATTGGATTACCATCGGGTTTGTTGGCCGACAACACAAAGTAGTGCGGCCGACAACACAAAGTAGATGAATATATAACAACAAACAGATAAACATGCAGATCTCATCATATCACTACAACATAGCAACATCCTAAAGTAGGATACATAAACTACTAGGCCAACATTCGTGTCTTCAACCCACAAGTGCAGTGAGGAAAACTCACCTCACAGTCAGAAAAGATAGCAGAAAAGAATGTTGCTCAAAATGCCAACTCCACAAGTTACCTATACAACAAACAGTGACCTAGACTCAAACTACTACTCAAAATACCCAAAAATCCCCTAGGTCAAACCCCAGGTCAAAGGTCAAAGTCAGAAAGTCAAAAAGTCAAGGAAGGTCAAGGTAGGCTGAGTACGTGCCGCGTACTCGGCTACTACACTAAGCGTAGTCGATACTTAGCCAAACCATGTGACTCTAACCCAGTACACACAACATACCCCTTGGTACGCCCAATGTACTTCATTTGAACTCAATCCTTCTCATTAACTGCTTAATCTTTAAATACCTCTCATCCAAATTCAGATCTAGACCCAAAACATCATTCTAAGTCATAAAGTTTCCACCTTTATGACTTTCCATGGCTAGAAAAGGTCCAAAAGCTAAAACCCTAACTTATTATTCCATTAAGACATCACAACTCTTGCATGAAAGGAATAGAAGGACCAATATCATATTTATATGGTTCCTAACACCTAAAAACGTCTTAAAGGACAACTTTTCTGCTTAGAGTAATCCATACTCTTGAACACCAAGCTTATGGGACCAAAATGAACACAAACTCAAGGTTAACAAGATCTAAGCAATTAACTCATCAAGTTTCAGACTTTATACCTCCAAAGCGTGCTTGAGGGTGAAACACTTCTAGATCCAAGATGACTTGAACTTCCAAGATGATTTTCCTTCCTTCTTCTTCCTTCAAGAACACCAAAAATGCACTCTCAATCTCAAAAAGGCTCACACAAAGGATTAGTGTTTGTTTGCAAGGGACGATTTGAGGAGATCGAGGTTGATGAGGGAGAAGGTCTTGAGAGGTTATTGATGCCTAAATAGGGCTCAAACCCTAAAAATTAGGGTTTGAACCCCAGCCATGTATGCCTTGCGTATGTTTGAGTACGCCCAACATACTCAATAGATCACACATCCCTTTTTAAAGGGGCCAAGGGACCAATTTTGCAAAAAGTTTCATACCAAGGGTAGAAATTTACAATACCTGAACAATGAGTGTTACAACACTATCTTGGTGGAATATCATTCCAAGACTATGGATATGGATGCAACATATTCTCTTCCATGGTATGAGATGAAACATATGCTCATAGAAGAATACCCCAGAGAAGAAATGTCGAAGTTGGAACAAGAACTCTGGAATCTCACCATGAGAGGGCCAGAGATTACTGCCTAGACCACTCGATTTAATGATCTGGCCACCCTGTGCTCGAAATTTTTAACTCCTGGACATAAAAAGATCGAGAGGTATATTTGGGGTTTAATCCCTTAAATTCAATGTCATGTCACTTCTTCAAGGCCAACTACCTTTGATAGTGCCATGCTTCTAGCTTTCAACTTGACTAACCGGTGTGTTCGTCAAGGCATGCTAGTGAAGAAGGCAGACACACATAGAGTTGGAGATAATAAGCGAAGGTCTGATGGAGACTCGAGAGTATCATAATCCTCAAGGAAAAGGCAAAATACTGGGAAGGTGAACGCAATAGTTGCACTAACACCCACTCCACAAAGGCAATACACTGGAGATGTAGGCTATTTCAAAAGAGAATGTCTAAAGTTAAAGGACCATGGAGGAAATGGAAGAAGAAGGCATATGTGATAGGCACTAGGGATGCAATCAATGACCCGAATGTGGTGACTGGTATGTTTCCTATTAATAACGTATATGCATCAGTACTTTTCGATTATGGTGCTGATAAGAGCTTTATAACCCCTAAGTTTAGAGAACTATTAACTCATAAATCCACTAGACTTAATGAAACTTATGGGGCAGAGATGCCTAATGGTCAACCTGAAAGTACCCAAGAAATATTAGAGAGTTGTGTACTAACTCTAAATAACCACGCCTTTCACGTTAACTTAATGCCAATGACATTTGGAAGCTTTGATTTAAATAATTGCATGGACTGGTTATCCCGCCATAGAGCTGAGATATTATGTTATGAGAAATATGTATGGCTACCCCTGCCCAACAAGGAAACCCTAATCATATATAGAGACAAGTCAGGGAAAATCCTTAAAATCATATTGTGTATGAAGGCATGCAAATATCTATAAAAGAAATGCTACACTTTTCTAGCCCGCATTGTAGATAAGCGTAAGAAGAGTAAGGAGATCAAAGTTATACCATATGTATGTGATTTTTCGGATATTTTCCCAGAAGATTTACCTGGATTACCTCCAGCCGGAAAGTTGAGTTTCGTACAGACTTGATTCCTGGAGCAACACTGGTGGTAAAATCTCCTTATAGATTGGCACCATCTGAGATGCAAGAATTATCCAGTCAACTTCAAGAACTTGTTAACAAGGGATTTCTTAGACCAAACTTCTCACCCTGGGGAGCAGCGGTATTATTTGTCAAGTAGAAGAATGGATTCTTCAGAATGTGTATCAATTTTCGAGAGTTGAACAAACTAACCATCAAAAATTGATATCTACTCCCTAGGATTGATGATCTGTTCGATCAACTCCATGGATCCAGCTATTATTCCAAGATTGATCTAAGATCAGGATACCATCAACTCAGATTGCTTGAGGAAGATATTCTAAATACTGCATTTAGGACTTGCTATGGTCATTATGAGTTCCTGGTTATGCCTTTTGGATTAACCAATGCACCAACGGTATTCATGAATCTTATGAACCATGTTTTCAATACTTACTTGGCAAAATTTGTGATAGTATTCATCAATGACATGCTAATATATTCACAAAGCAAGGAAGAACATGGTCAATACTTACAGCTGATCTTAGAACTGCTAAGAAAGGAAAGGTTGTACGCCAAATTATCTAAGTGCAAATTTTGGATTAGAGAAGTGCTTTTCCTAAGGAATGTGGTAACAAAGGAATTCATGTAGATTCCTCTAAGATAGAGGCAATAAAGGATTAGGAAGCACCAAAGACTCCAATAAAAGTGTGTCAATTCTTAGAGCTCACAGGTTATTATCGGAGATTCTTAGAGAAAATCTCCAAAATAGCCAAGCTTTTTACAACGTTAACCTAGAAAGATACAAAATTTGAATGGGAAGACAAACAAGAGTTTGATTTTCAAAAACTGAAGCAAATGCTTCGAGTGCACCAATTGTATCCCTCCTAGAAGGAACATAGGATTTTGTTGTGTGATGTGACACTTCACATCAAGGATTAGGATGTGTGTTAATGAAAAGGAACAAAGTCATTGCTTATGCTTCTAGGCAGCTCAAAGTGCATGAAAATAACTATCCACTCACAATCTTGAGTTGGGAGCTATAGTCTTTGCACTAAAGATATGGAGACACTATCTTTATGATACAAAGTGCACAATACATACATATCATAAGAGTCTGGAACACATCTTCGATTAGAAGGAACTCAATATGAGACAACGAAGATGGATAGAACTGTTGAATGACTACGAATGTGAAATTCGTTATCATCCTAGCAAAGCAAATGTGGTAGAAAATGCTTTGAGACGGAAGGAAAGAACCAAACCTAGAAGGGTTCAAGCTCTAACAATGGCGATTCAGTCAAAGCTTACCATACAAATCCGAGACGCACAAAAGCTCTGAAAGAAGAGAACGTTGCAAACGAACTCTTACGAGGTATGGATAAGCAATTTGAGCTTAGGGATGATGGGACCGATACTTCATGAAATGGATTTGGACGCCAAAGTTTGGTTATCTAAGGAAATTAGTCATATATGAGGCTTACAGGTCGAGATACCCCATCCATCCTGGTTCAGACAAGATGTACTTCGATCTGAAAAGATTCTATTGGTGGCCCAATATGAAATCAGAAATTTCCACCTACGTAAACAAATGCCTGACTTGTGCTAAAGTCAAGGTTGAATATTAGAAACCCTCAGGACTGCTCCAACACCCAGAAATACCCGAGTGGAAATGGGAACAAATAGCTATGGATTTCATAACGAAATTACCAAAAACTTCAAGTGGTTATGACACCATATGGGTAGTGGTCGACCGATTGACCAAGTGTACTCACTTCTTACCAATCAAAGAGACAGATAAAATACAGAAGTTGACCAAAAATTATCTTAAGGAGATTTTCAAGTTGCATGGTGTACCCATATCTATTATCTTAGATAAAGACAATAGATTCACCTCACGAATATAGCAGTCATTGCAAAAGTCCTTAGGAAAACGTTTGGGTATAAGCATAGCTTATCATCCACAAACTGATGGTCAGAGTGAAAGTACCATACAGACTTTAGAAGACATGCTCTGATCTTGTGTGATAGACTTTTGGAATTGATATGATACTCACCTACCCTTAGTTGAGTTTTCTTACGATAATAGTTATCACACTAGCATCAACGTTGCACCATTTGAGGCGCTTTACGGATGCAAGTGTCGATCACCAATATGTTGGGTAGAAGTAGGAGATACCCAACTAGAAAATAAGTATGTGGGAGACTCACTATTTACTGGTCCTAATATCATACATGAGACAACGAAAAAGATTATCCAGATTTGGGACCGGATAAAGGCCGCATGTGACCCTAAGAAAAGTTACGCTGACCATCGATGCAAGCCTTTGGAATTTCAGGTAGGAGATGGGGTAATGTTAAAAGTATCTCCGTGGAAAGGAGTGACACAATTTAGAAAGTGAGGCAAGCTAAATCCATGATATATAAGACCAATTGAAATTTTAACTAGAATTGGTCCTGTAGTGTATAGACTCAAGTTGCCTCAAGAACTCAAGAATGTACATGACACATTTCATGCATCAAATCTTAAGAAGTGTTTGCCCGGTGACACACTTACCATTCCTCTAGATTAAATCCAGGTCGATTCTAAACTCCATTTCATGGAGGAACCTATGTAAATCATGGATCGAGAAGTCAAGAGATTAAAATAGAGTCGCATTCCTATAGTAAAGGTACGATGGAACTCGAGGCGAGGACCTGAGTTTACTTGGGAAAGGGAAGATCAAATGAAGATCAAGCACCCTAAACTTTTTATTAATGTGGCGATAGAAAGCAATACAAGTTAAAATTTTAGAACGAAATTCCCTTAACATGGGGATAATGTGTCAATTGTAGAAATTAGGTCATCGTTAAACAAACAATGTTAAACTAATCACTGTTGTAATAGACCAAAACGTGTAAGAATATATGGTTTTGTTGTTTATAGGGTTTTTAAACTTTGAAACACATCTAATTTATCAATCAAATCTTAGATTGATATGAATCCCTAATAAACGAACAATTTTAGTATACATAAGGAATTGGTTAATTCATATGATTGAAAGAGATATATGTATGGGACATTATTATGGGGTATCAATAGGCTCATCACCTAGTCCATGAAAATAGGAAAATTTGGACAAAAAGAACGTCGAAAACGGAGTTCGTATGCAAAAGATACAACCGTTTTAAGAACATGTACAACCCGGGTAATAACTCACCGCCTAATAGGTGTCAAAAACCGACTTCAAATGAAAAACAAGACATCTTAGGAAATGAATTTTTATTCCTGAACAAATTTCCCATGAGTCTCAATCAGTTTAGGAAATTATCATGTTCCTAAATTTTTATGCCCGAAGGTACCCCGAGCTATTAAGGATAGGGTTGAACAGTTACAGTTCACCTTCTTCCCTAAGTAATCTCTGTACGACCTGTAGAATCATTTTCGGGTTTCGTATAAAAAAGGTAGTTATATATCACGAATCAAGTTTTCATGTAGTATTTGATTCAAGAGCTAAATTTTTTGTCACGTCTCATATCGACTTTTTTTTATGAAGTGAAATTTTGCTACTATAATGGAAAACGTCCGAAAAACACTTTCAAACGCATAGTAAGGATAGTTATGCTATTTCCTTGCAACTAGAACCTGAACTGTTTTCCTTATAAAAACATCTAGTATTTGATTTAATTAACAAAAATGTCGCCACTCCAAATTTCCCGAAAGCCTGTCGCATGGGTTGGATAAGGTTGAAAACTAGGATTGATTCAGACCATCGGAGTGCTTTCATTCTCGACCCTTGGATCATATTGGAGTTTACTATAATTATAAAGGGGGAGTCTCCCTAATTCCTTACATCTTACCCTCTCTCCCTCTCCCCTCTCCGATCTTTCTCCCTCTTGGATACCGAAACCTCCGCAAGCCACCGCCAAGAGCCACCACATCGAAAAACCGCGAGCAAGCCCCGACAACCGGCTGTCGTCACTTTTTCCATCGAGCAACCTCCGGCGAAGCCCTATCTGATCAGCCTTCTCCCTCTAGCATCCTTCGACGAAATCAGTAATGCCACCGACCACCGACCACCGTCCGCAGCCGTTGCCTGCCGCCATTGGAGCTCTTTTCCAGTCAGTTTTTCGAGTAGTTTCCGACCAAGCTCCGATTGGGTATTATTCATGTCGTTCAACAACACTATTCACTAGTCAAAGTTACTATTCATCGAATTCCAAAAATTCCAAATTTAAGAAAATCATTTTCTTTTGGTTTGTCGCATACGCTTCAACCAAGTGAGTGTCACGTCCCCATTTAAAGTTTTTTATCTTTTTCGGGGGGAATACATGCAATAACTATTTTAGTTCTATTAGGTTTATAGAATTATATTTAAACTATATCGGGAATCTATTTAATCAAAAGATATAGTAGGTTTCTACTGTAATAATGCTATTTTATTGCGGGAGCTATTAATAGACTTTAAATTCATGTGAGCCTTCTATGCATCAACCTAAGCATCACTATACTTAGAAAGACCTCTAGCTTATAACCGTTAATTTCAAGAGCGGAGAATCATGTATTGATCTATACGTGTTGAAACCCCCACCTACGGTTGCTAGCTATACCTTGACGGTCGAGTCACACTGGGTGATAATTTTCTTATCTACTATTTGACGCCCTGATGAAGCGTCGGGAGAGGCATATCAGTCTGAACTAGCTCGGTTATGGCACTCACAATTAATATAATATGTATAGGAAACTTGAAATACCTATCACATATAAAGGAATATAGGAAACTTGAAATACCTATAAGGCACATCGTTTTATCAGGAACTTAGTTATGAAAAGTCGGGATAATAAATATACATTATATATATGATACGAAACTATCTATATATCAAAATAATTTTTTTCGGTCTCGAAAGGTATTTATCAACTCTAATATAGCTATACGTTAGGGAGAAAGTATGTTTTGATTCAACTATTACAAACCTATGAACTCACCAACTTTTTAGTTGACACTTCTTCAAAACACATGTATTTTCAGGAGGTTAGACTGCTGGAAGACATACTATAAGGATGATCATGGGATTGCAGTCGTTTGTTATATTTTAGTATTCCCCTTGTTGCCTATCTATTAAGGCTTGTTTTTTTACCTTCCATTTTCTGGTATCCTAGACTAGGGAATATTGTAACCTACTTCTTTAAATGAATAAAATTACCTATTTACAACATTATTGTTGTATGTTCAATATATGCTTATTACTATGATCCATGATGTCGTCTCACCGTCTAGTGTTTCCGTCGATGGCTGGGGGTGTGACAACACGATACTCTTTGGCTAGTTTGTCGGCGAAAAGCATCGATAGCTCCCAAGAACTTGGAATATGAGAAAACTATTACTTTTGCATTTTTAGGTAATTTGGAGTTTTGGTATTCAAACGTGATCGTGAAACAGAGTGACGAATGTAACTTTTGAAATCTTTCGATTCAAGACGAGTCTATGAGAATGAAGGATTAAACTATAAATGATCAATGAAATTGAACTTTTATGTTTAGTAAGGTGTATTATTCATCAATTTTTTCTTACAGAAAGCAATAATCAGTAACCATCAGCTCAATTCCATGGTCTGACCTAAAAAGTCTCCATGGTTCATAACCTTGATTCGACATAATAACATACCATGAGCTCAATGTCGTGGTTCGATCTAAAAGGCCACCATGATTCATAACCTTGGTTCAACATGATAAGTCACAATCGGCTTAATGCCATGGTTCGACCTAAAAAGCCACCATGGTTCATAACCTTGGTTCGACATAATAAGTCACCATCGACTCAATGCCACGGTCCGATCTAAAAAGACACCATGGTGCATAACTTTGGTTCGACGTAATAAGTCATCATCGGTTCAATGCCACAGTTCGACCTAAAAAGCCACCATGGTTCATAACCTTGGTTGAACGTGATAAGTCACTACTGGCTTAATGCCATGGTTCGACCTAAAAAACCACCATGGTTCATAACTTTGGTTCAGCATAATAAGTCACCGTCGGCTCAATTCTGCGGTTCGAACTAGAAAGCCACCATGGTCTATAACCTTGGTTCGGCATAATAAGTCACCATCAGCATAATGCCATGGATCGACCTAAAAAGACACCATGGTTCATAACCTTAGTTCGACATAATAAGTCACCATCAAAAAAATGTCATGGTTCGACCTGGAAAGTCACCATGGTTCATAACCTTGGTTCAACACAATAAGTCACCATCGACTCAACGCAATGGTTCGACTTATAAGTCACTATGGTTCATAACCATGGTTCACTATGATAAGTCACCATCAACTTAGAACCTTAAGTTTGACTTAGAAAGCCTCTACAACTCATCACTATGGCTAGATATAACACATTGTTGATAATCCCCGATCATAGGATGATTCAAAATTTGTATGTAAACAAAGATTTCGATCAACAATTACTAGATCAAAGGAAGGGAGTATGATAGGATCTGTGAATTTATACGTAAATTTGAGCTAAGGATTGCGATACAAAAACATAAAGACCTATAAAGTGTTGAGCCATTCCATGACAAAGTCAGAAGAATCTTGTTCTAACATACCACAAATCTGAATTAGGAGCTTGGAGTAAAGTGTTGGATTAATGTCTAAGTCCATAACTATATTTGGTATGTACTTGACCCGACCCGGCATTGTCCATTTGGGTTGCACTTCACCGGCACAATTTATATGGATAGTCTTTTGAGAATAGTATATTTATGATTTATATTAATATATTATAAGTTCTAATATATTAATATGGAATCATATTATTTAATTAGTATTGATCAAGAATTAATTTAGAATTAATTAAGTGATCAAAAAGAACTAATTAAATATGGACTCTTATATATATGGAATGGGCCAAGTTCATTTAGGTTGGGCTAAGCTTTCATGGATGGTCCATGGAGCTTTTAAGCCATGGATCCTATGTAAATGAAAGGTCATGGGTATTAGGGTTTACATGGATGTAACCCTAATCCTCCATAATATATAAAGGGGTCCTTGGCTCACAAAATTGGCACAAGTGTGTGAAAATAAGAGTGGGCCGATTTTAGTGTGCATACATATTCTCTCAAGTTCTTCCAAGGTGTTTTGGTGATTTGTGATTCCATTTGAGGCTTCCACACTATTGGGGCTAAGCTCTTAAAGCTTGAAGACATCAAGCTACATCAAAAGGTATGTCATCTAACTAGAACTTTGTAGTATAGGTGCTTCATAATATGCTAGTTAGGATGAAACCTTGGAATAGTTAATATTTGCATGTATAATAGAGAAAACATAGATCCAAGGTTTATAGGGTTGCATGTACACCATAGGAGTGTTAGAATGCTAAAAACCCAACAGTGGTATCAGAGCCAGGTTGTTTTCTATTATATTTGATGCAAATGTATTTTTTTTCAAGTTAAAGGGAAAAAAAGGAAAAAAAACATGAAGTTTGTCATATTTTAAGATAATTACTTGATTTTATGAGAAACTAATTATTTTTAAAATTTGAGTCACTTTACTATATGAGTTGAATTAGGTCAACTTTAGTAAAAGATAAAATGATATGATTATTTTATTAGTTATAAAATTTTGATCTAAAGAGTTTTTTGAAACCTCCATAAGTTATGGATATGAAAAGGTTTTAAAAAAAATTGATTCAAAGTTTTTTATGGAGTTACAAAACTTGGTCTTAATGTTTTAAAATTCCATAACTTGTTCTTAAGTTATGGAACATGAAATGTTTTTTTGTGTTACCTTGTTTTATGAGTTAATTTAGATTGATGAAAAATATTATTTGTTAAGTTGCTTTCAATCCATATTAATCTTAAAGAAGTTCATAAAAGGTGTTTTTGTAACTTTTCTTCAAGTCACATAAAAGGTCACATTTATGAATCTTAAAACTCATAAAAGTGCCATAGGTTACACAAAAATGAAGAGTTTTTTTTTTCATTAAACTATTTTATGACTCCATAACT
Source organism: Lactuca virosa (assembly GCF_052849685.1). Taxonomy (NCBI): domain Eukaryota; kingdom Viridiplantae; phylum Streptophyta; class Magnoliopsida; order Asterales; family Asteraceae; genus Lactuca; species Lactuca virosa. The sequence goes on from NC_136434.1 coordinate 250,864,110, forward strand.
TGTCCTCAAGTTATGGATGTTTAAGAGTCACTTCTTTAAAAGTGTTATTAAAGAATAAGAGGTTACATAAAAATGAAGAGTCTTCATTTTAATGAACCATTAAACTCATAAGTTATGAAATGAAAGGTTTTGAATAGTTTCAAAACTTGCCCTCAAGTTTTGGAATTTGTAAAGTCTCACACACATTAATGCTTTAATTCCAAACTCTACAATTTTAAAAGTTAAAATTCAAACTTTATGGACTTCATTAAATTAGTTAAAGTGTTTAATTAAAAGAGTTAATAATTCCATAAAGACATGGTTTAAGTTTAATTAAATTAAGAGTATAGTTTAATTAATAGATTAAACCACCAAGTATTTTAAATGTTTAAAATACACCCTTATAATATTATTATAATTTTAATTATATAGATATGTATAAGATAAAGTCAATCTTACCGTTAGTAGGCCTCATTCATGAAGTCGGTCTATAAGGGGGGTATAAGGTCACTGCCTATAAAATGGCAGTTTAATGGGTGTCCACTCTCACCCACCGCTTCCTTGACCGGTGGAGGGTCGTTAGTCGAACAGGTAGGACAAGGACTATAATTCTCCCTTCATTATAAGTATAATGATAAATACTAAGTAACTAAACACTTATAAATTCCCAATCTTAGTTACTTAGGAAAATGTGAATAAGGTGCTAATCCATGAAATTACACTTTGCACTTTGTTTAAGATGTTAGTGGAGCGTGTGTGGTTAACCGGCACACTAACCTGGACTTAACAAGGTAGGCAAAGGGTAACTTAATGTTTATCATAGTATCGTTGGAGCGTGTGTGGTTAACCGGCACATCGATTGAGGGGTAAATATTAAGGGTACCAAGTATATTTGCATGGTTACTTCACACCTTGTTTTGTGATCCTCGGCATCCCAGTCACAAAACCTGAAGGGCACACTCGAGATAAAACATGCCACTGAAAAGTTCAATGAATCTCAAAAGAATCTAGGAGTTTCAAAACCAATTAAAACCTAATAATACATTTCGTTTATCTTGGTGGAAATTGGTGAATCGTCATTCACCTACCTTCAAATATTTTATAGCTTGGATTACGGCATCCCTCTTCCAAGTTATAAAATAGTTTGTTGGGTCCTAGCCTTAATATATCATATTGGGTGTTATATTAAGCACTTAAATCAACTTTACGTGAATTTCTCCCATTGTTGATGTCTGGTTTAGACAACAATGATCTTCCCAAACCAAGCTTTCCTAATGAATATGACTTCCCGAGTTTGGCTCATGGAAGTCATACTTCTCTTCCTCCACCTCCTCCAATTATTCTCCCTAACCCACAAGTTCAAGGTCACTCAAGCCCTAATGGCAACCAAGGTCTATGTGTGATCACATCTTAGAGATGAAGTCACATATTGAAAAGCCGGGAGAGTTGGGTGTCAAAGTCTTGAGAAAGTTGGATGTTGAATCACTTTCTAAGTCACATAGTGAGTTCCTTTGGGACTACTATGAAACAGACTATGACATGAACCTTAATGATCATATCTATTTGCTTCATGCTGCTGAATCAGCAATGATTTGGAACGATAGTAAAGCAAATTTGATTAGAAGATCAACTTCCAAAAAACTTTATGGACAGTGACAATGGTGACACTGGAAATCCAGAAAAAGCATTCTCTTCCCAATGGAAAGGGATTGGCCATATTCAACCCGGTTGACCAAATGGGAAAGAGAAAGGCTAAGTCTGAGATAGTCCCATTACCAAAGGGTCCATATGTTTATTTTGCCAAAGGAAGGGGCGTTGATTGCAAAGCTGCCAAATTTACCTAAGGATGTTAAAGTCAATAAGTTTGACTCTACATCAGGTAGAGCCCATTATCTAACTCTGTTAAGTTCTATTCTGAGATCCTCATTACATGATGTGACTGGGTCACATGTTGATGTTTTAAGAATCAAAGAATAGAGAGAAATCTTAAAGGAAGTATATGCTGATTCTGATCGCAAAGGTGGATTTCGATCGCATCAGAATTTTGAGCAGTTGCTTAAGAAGTTATGATATATTGCTAAGGAATAGATAACAACAATTTTCCATGTGGATTGTAAGGATAAGTTTTTCCGCAAAGTTTTAAAATAAAAGAAAATTGTTTAATTTTATTTATTTGAAGTATCCTTACAATGGAATTTGTGGAAAATTGTTGCTTATATGATTCCACTGACAGCAATATTGGAAAATGGATTTGATTCTTTCATTTGTGGTAGTGTCTAAATTTACCAAATCAGGAAAGTTCCTCATCACCCAAGTTTCAATTGGACCGAAACTTGGAATCATGCAAGTTGAATAGTATGATGAATGAGAACTTTCAAGCATTGGAAAATCAAGACTAATTACTTGTTCACATGGATGTGTGAGTCAAGTGAAAGACTAAAGGGATCGAGTACACATTCTTGTGCACTGGTCATGTCCACCACAAAGCTCGTTAAGACTATTTGATTTACTAAAGTTTAGTAAATATGGTTATACTTACAAGTTTAAGTATAATACTGAAACATTGGAAAAGTCTCAATAGGAGATGCAAGATCACAAGTCCCAAACACCATCATTAAGCAACAAGACCATTACTCCTCCTTCCAAGGTCACTTCCAAGCTTAATACCATTACTCATCCTTCCAGGAAAGGTGCACACATCTCTTTTTAATACAAGGAAGACACCTCCTTAAATAGCTAAAGAGTGAAGAAAAGACATAATTGAGAAAGTGCGCATGGACTGAGAGACTTCTAAAGATGAACAGGCTGCCACAGCCGTTGTTGTTGATCTTGTCTCTTATACTATACTAGAAAACAATAAGAACATTAAAAAATAGTACTTGTAACAATAAATGCATTACAGACACAAAATGTTTCTAAACAAAAATGGATCTCGGATTGGTCTTTATCTCGGAACGATATTCACTTTGGAAATCTTCATTTTGGAACACCTTCATCTCGGATTGCATAAGGATCGCTTCTTCATGTTCCAAAAATCTCTTCCTAATTGACCTTAGAAATCTTTTGACTTGTCATTTGGCTTCATCAAACACAAACAGGTAAGCACTATGGAGCCAGCTTCAGACCTCTATGTACCATTGGAGATACTCAATAAATTTCTTCTTAATGTCTTTGGAAGAATCACGCTTTGCAGCATTTTAGATGAAATTCTGAAGAATCTTGGTAGGAACGAGGTGTTTGTCAAGAACTTGGAAGAATTCTTTTTGATTAGTCTTTTTCTTGAGATATACATAACCAACTTCTGGTTCTTCAATAAGACCTTCTGCTAAGATTTGAGCTTCAAGAAGCTTAGTGCTAATTTTGGCCAATAGATTTTCTGTTCCGAACAAGTGATCAAATTTGACATCGGTTCTACAATATTCAGCAATGTTGTCCTTTAGGAAGCTGATGGCAGCATTGAAAGCTCCAATGCTAGATTTGTTTGATTGTCGATTTTTGAGGTGAGCAGCAATAATGAGAATATTGTTGGAATTGATTGAAGGAAAGTCAGCATCAATGATGGTGATGGTGGATTCCTTGTTCCGAGATACAAAGTATATATAGAGAAGACAGTCGAGATCAAACCTACTTTAAACCTTGTTACCATAGCCAACAATCTTGGTGATTCTTTTCCGAGACCACACTTTAATTTGGGTCGTGCATTGATGATATAGAAGGTTCTCAATCTCTCTTGCTCAGTTCGGATGATGATTTGAGGATCATCGGATGGATGCAAAGGTGCGAAATTGATGTAGTAGCGTGTGACATCCCAAATTCACGGTCATTTTAAAAAAAAATTATTTATGCTTATTCAAAAATCAGAGTATCCATTTTAAAGAATAATATTGCGGAATTTGTTCCCAGAAAATATGATAAAGATATTATCAAAGCATTTCTGAAGAAATATATTTTATTTATATTAAAACATTGGGATGTCATCGTCAATACATAAACATAAGCATAAACATACCTTACATTCATTTACACTAATGATTTACATCTCCTTTAATCTCTCAATGTAATGTATCTTCGCATCGATACCTGTGATTCAAATAAATTGAGTGGGTTAAGTTGGGAAACCTGGTGAGTACATAGGGATTTCAATCCCACAATGTTATATCATATATATATATATATATATATATATATATATATATATATATATATATATATATTAGAACTCACAATATATACAATTTCACCTCATCTAAGCAATTTTACCCCACCCCGTTGATCCTTACAACGACACGATCCATACTCTCATATCTAAAATTAACAGCTTTACCTAATTCATACTCTCGGATCAGGTATGTCTAATCCATGCTCTCGGATCAATGAAAAATGACTATGTCCACTCCATACTCTCGGAATGACTATGTCTAATCCATGCCCTTGGATTAATGACAAATGACTATGCCCTCTCCATACTCTCGGACTAATGACGAATGACTATGTCTAATCCATGCTCTCGGATCAATGACAAATTTTAAAGTTCTACCTTCCGTGTATAACTCACTCGTACTCATAAGAAGATACTACCCAATATTCCTCTTAATTAATTAAGGTTTACTTTTTATCCTAAATCATCATATATCTTCAGATATGCTCTTAACACCTATTTGAGACACCATGGGGGATGTGTGCGTGATAGTGGGGATGGATTGGTTGAGCAGATTTGGGGCTATGATTGACTGTGAGGGTCAGCGGGTAGTAGTTCGAACCCCAAGTGGGGGAGAACTGGTTATATATAGAGAGGGTACCAGGATTGGGTCAGCCTTTTGTTCTGCTGCTAGGGCTCGACAGTATATTCAACATGGTTGTATGGATTATCTCGCATATGTGGTCGATACCCGAGTTGGGAAGCATGCTTTGGTTTCAGACGTGCATGTGGTTAGGGAGTTTGCTGATGTGTTCCCAGAGGAGTTAGCTGGTGTGCCTCTTGAGAGGTAGATTGAGTTCAGGATCGATTTGGTTCCGGGTGCAGCTCCGATTGCCAAGGTGTCGTACCAATTGGCACCTCCCGAGATGCAGGATTTGTCCTTTCAGCTTCAGGAGCTGTTGGGTAAGTAGTTTATTAGACCGAGCAGTTTGTTATGGGGAGCACCGATTTTGTTGTCAAGAAGGACGGTTAACACCGGATGTGCATTGATTACTGGGAGTTGAACAAGTTGACGGTGAAGAAACATTATTTCTTTCCGTGGTGTAACGACCTCTTCGATCAGTTTCAGGGTGCATCTTGGTTCTCCAAGATCGATTTGAGGTCGGGGTATCATCAGATGAGGGTTAGAGAGGAGGACTTGGAGAAAACCATGTTTCGAACTCGATATGATCATTACGAGTTCGTGGTGATGCCACTTGGGCTCACCAATGCGCCTGCGACATTTATGGATTTGATGAATTGGGTATGCAGGACGATGCTCGATCGATCAATCATCGTTTTCATTGATGATATTTTGGTATATTCCAAGACCAGGGATCAGCATGAGGAGCACCTTCGAGAGCTTCTAGGAGTTTTGAGGCAAGAACGGTTGTATGCCAAGTTTTCGAAGTGTGAGTTTTGGTTACGAGAGGTCCAGTTCTTGGGGTATCTCGTTAACCAGAACGGGATTTTGGTTGATCCGGCCAAGATTGAGGACGTGATGCAGTGGGAGGTCCCGAAGTCTCCCTCGGAGATCAAGAGTTTCTTGGGTTTAATAGGGTATTATCGGAGATTTATTCAGGATTTCTCTAAGATTGCAGTACCCCTCACTCGTCTGACGAGGAAGGGCGTGGATTTCTGCTAGGGGATGGAGCAGCAGGCTGCGTTCGAGGCGCTGAGACAGAAGTTGTGTGAGCCCCAGTGTTGACCCTCCATGAGGGTGTTGAGGATTTTGTGGTATTTTGTGATGCATCCATCATCGGTTTGGGAGCGGTGCTTATGCAGTGTGGGAGAGTTATTGCTTATGCTTCTCGGCAGCTAAATCCACATGAGGTCCAATATTCGACTCATGATTTGGAGTTAGGAGCAGTGGTGTTTGCTCTCAATATTTTGCAGCATTACTTGTATGGGGTCCGGTGTACTATCTACACAGATCACAAGAGTTTGAGATATCTCATGGATCATCCGAATCTAACTATGAGACAGCGTAAGTGGCGTGATGTGGTCAATGATTACGACTATGAGATTTTGTAACACCCAGGGAAAGCGAATGTAGTCGCTGATGCTTTGAGCCGCAAGGCGGTTAGTTCTGCTATTGAGAGCATATACATGAGCATTTTGATTGATTCGCCATTGTTGGATTTGATTAGAGAGGATCAAGATAAGGGAGTCAAAAAGGAAAACTGGAAACAGGAGAGACTCAGGGGTAAGATTGACAGGTTTGCCACTGAAAGTCATGGATTATTGACCCGGTATGGACATGTTTGGGTGCCAGATTATGGTGGGATCAGGCAGACTGTGCTGGAGGAGGTGCACAATTCCATGTTTTCGATACACCCTGGAGCCACCAAGATGTACCGAGATTTGAGACTTAGTTATTGGTGGCCATGCATGAAGAGGGAAATAACATGGTATGTTGAGAGGTGCTTGACCTGTCGAATGGTCAAGGCCGAGCACCAGAGGCCGCATGGCAAGTTGCAGCCATTGGAGGTTCCCATGTGGAAATGGGAACATATTACTATGGATTTCATCACCAAGTTACCTCGGACGGCTAAGGGATTCGATGCGATATGGGTTATTGTGGACCGTCTGACCAAGAGCGCTCACTTTCTAGCCATTCAAGAGAGTTCTTCAGCCGAGAAATTAGTCGGCTTGTACGTGCACGATATTGTTGCTTGACATGGTATTCCAATCTCCATTGTATCTGATCGATATGTTCGGTTCACATCTCATTTTTGGCAGAAGTTCCATGAGGAACTGGGTACGAGGTTGCATCTTAGAACTGCTTATCATCTGCAGACCGACGGTCAGAGTGAGCAGACCATTTAGTCACTTGAGGACATGTTGAGAGCCTGTGTCATATACTTCGGTGGGAGTTAGGACTCCTACCTTCCCTTAGCTGGGTTTTCTTACAACAAAAACTATCACTCTAGTATCGGTGCGCTGCCTTTCGAGCTTCTCTATGGGAGGAAGTGTCGTACCCCAGTATGTTAGGGAGAGATTGGTCATAGAGTCATAGGAAGGACTGAGGTAGTCCTCAGACGACATAGCTTATTCAACATATTAGACAGAGATTGCAGACAGCTCAGAGTCGGCATAATAGTTATGCTGACAAGCGTCAATCTGAGTTGGAGTTTGAGGTCGGCGACATGGTTTTGCTGAAGGTATCACCCTGGAAGGGTGTAATATGCTTCAAGAAGAGGGGCAAGTTGGGGCCCCGATATATTGGACCATTTCGGGTGATTGCCAGGATTGGTAAGGTAGCTTACAAGCTGGATTTGCCTGAAGAGCTCAATCAGATTCACAGTACCTTCCATGTTTCTCAGCTCCGAAGGTGTGTGGCTGATGATTCAGCGGCTGTTCCCTTAGAGGATATTTAGGTTCATGATCGCCTGAACTATGTTGAGAGACCAGTGGCGATTTTGGACCAGAAGACGAAGGCCTTGCGCAACAAGGCGATGTCTTTGGTCAAGGTTCAGTGGCAACATTGGAAGGGTTCCAAATGGATGTGGAAACATGAGTCTAAGATGCGAGAGCATTACCTGGAGTTTTTCACAACAGCGGACTTCGAGGAAAAATTCTAGTTCAGGTGGGGGAGAGTTGTAACATTCAATTTAGGTGATCAATTGTCAAGTTTAAGTTTTCAAAGGATTTAACCCTACTCACGACGTGAGGAATGTATATCACGTCGTGAGGATCTTAATGAGTACACACATAATGTTGGGCTCACGACATGAGCATATATTGGCTCACGACGTGAGACCTTTCTAGGAGGAAACCCTAAGTTGGGGTTTTTATTCCCGTATTTAAAGGAAGTGAGGGCTAGGGTTAGCCCACCCTCAACCTCCATCACCTCATTGCACTCCCCTTTGAAACCCTAGCCTCCATATTTGATCTTGAATCTCTTTTTTGGTGATTTTAGCCAAGGAAAAGAAGAGGAAGAGCATCTAGTCCATCATTTCTGCATTCAAGTCTCACTACCAAGCATTTGCACATCCTTTGGACCTTTGTGAGTTTCAAGTTCATTACTTTATGAGTCCATTAGTCTAGATCTAGATTTTCATGCTAAAACCTTCATTTTCAAGATGATGTTGAGGTTGGAATCCATAAAGTTGCCAACTTTTATGGATATCTAGTGTCCCTTGAGTAGTATAGTTGCTAGATCTGGAAGATGGTTGAGTTTTATGACTCTTGCATGAGATTTGGTGTCATTTTTCCCTTTTGTGCCCTAACTAGTGTGTGGGACATGCATATCCAAAAGCCATAATTTTTATGATGTTCTGGAGTAAATAAGACACTATGGAGGATTTGGTTGCTTGCCCAAAAGAGATTAAGAGCTTCATTAAGAACTTCTGATCAGAGCGTTCTCATGATGTGAGCACAAGGAGTGTCACGTCGTGAGCATGAAATTCCTCGACTGTTTTGGACTTATTAGGTCACAACGTGATCATTAGGGGTCACGACGTGACTAGTGAACTGTGGGAATTTTGAATGTAGATTGACTTTGACTTTGACCAAGTTTGTGTTGGATTAATGTCTAAGTCCATAACTATAATTGGTAAGACTTGACCCGACCCGGCATGGTCCATTTGGGTTGCATGGCATCATGCATTTGGATAGACTATAATGAGAGAAATAACACTTAAGGTTGGTTAATATATTATAAGTTCTAATATATTAATAAGGTTTTTTAATTAGTATTGATCAAGAATTAATTTGGAATTAATTAAGTGATCAAAAGGAGACTAATTAAATGTATGGGTTGATTGTGTAAATCATTCATTCTTATATATGTGGGCTTGTGATCCAAGATTCCTTATGTTGGACTAAGTCCATGGGGTGACCCATGGATACTCCATGGAGGTTAAAATCCATGGAGCATAAGGAATGGGTAAAGTTATGAGTTACATGGTGTAACCCTAATAGCCACCATATAAAAGAATCCCATGGCTCAAGAAATCGTGCACTAATGTGTGAGTGTGAGGGCTAGACGATTTCAAGTAGTGTTCAAGTTTCTCTCAAGTTATTCCAAGTGTATTTGGTGTTGTGTGAACCATTTGAGGTGTCACACTTGGGGCACTAGGCACTCAAGCTTCATGAAGACATTCTACATCAAAGAGGTATGTATTCTATCTTGTTATATTTATTATTTTGTATGCTAGATTAGGATAATACCTTGGATGTTCATAATTGTATGTATAATAGAGAAAACATAGATCCAAGGTATTTAGGGTTGCATGTACACTTAGGAGTGTTAGAATGCTCATAACCCAACAGTGGTATCAAAGCCTAGGCTTGTTTTCTTGTTATACTTGCAAAAGTAGCTGAAAAATTGAGTTGGATGCATATATTCGATTGTTTTGGCTGGAATTGGACTAGGAACATTACCCTAAGATGTTTTTGGACTTATAAACTTGTTTTTGATGTGGTAATGTTCATGTTAATCCAATTTCTAAGATAATTGTCATAATTTCAAGATTTGTATTAGTTTGTATGTTCATGCTAATTTCTTGAAGATTGATGATTTGAATTATCTTGTTCTTATGAGGTTCTTAGATTAATAGAAAAGTTGTGTGAAATAGTTGTTTTCAATCCATTTTAATCTAAGAGTTGATTCCAAAGTGTGTTTTTGTAACTTGTCCTCAAGTTATATGAAAAGTCACATTTAAGAATCATAAAACTCATAAAAGTTGGCAAAGGTTACAAAATGAAGAGTCTAGTTCTAATTAAATGGTTTTATGACTCCATAACTTGTCCTCAAGTTATGGAGGTTCAAGAGTCTCTTCATTAAATTAAAAAAAAAAAGTGTAACCTTAATTAGTTTAAAGTCTTCCATAACTTGTCCTCAAGTTATGGAACTTGAAGAGTTTTTTTTTTTTTTAATTAAAACTACTTTAAACTTATAAGTTATGGAATTAATTAGTTTGAATAGTTTCAAAACTTGCCCTCAAGTTTTGGAATTTGAAAAGTTTTCACTTATGAATACTTTAATTCCAAGTTAGCCCTTAGAATTTTAAAAGTTAAAATTCAACCCTTATACTTTATAATATTATAAGTTAATAATATTTATATATATATGTATAAGAGTAAAGTCAGTCTTACCGTTAGTAGGCCTCATTCACGAAGCCGGTCTATAAGGGGGGTATAAGGTTACTGCTTATAAAATGGCAGTTTAATGGGTGTCCACTCTCACCCACCACTTTCTTGACTGGTGGAGGGTCGTTAGCCGAACGGGTAGGACAAAGACTATAATTCTCCTTTCATTAAAAGTATTAATGATAAATACTAAGTAACTAAACTCTTATTAATACCCAATCTTAGTTACTTAGGAAAATGTGAATTTGGTGCTAACCCATGAAATTACACTTTGCACTTTGCTTAAGTCGTTAGTGGAGCGTGTGTGGTTAACCGGCACACTAACCTGGACTTAACAAGGTAGGCAAAGGGTAACTTAATATTTATCATAGTATCGGTGGAGCGTGTGTGGTTAACCGGCACACTGATTAAGGGGTAAATATTAAGGGTACCAAGTATATTTGCATGGTTATTCACACCTTGTTTTGTGATCCTCGGCATCCCAGTCACAAAACCTGAAGGGCACACTCGAGATTAAAACATGCCTTTGAACAGTTCAATGAATCTCAAAGATCTAGGACTTTCAAATCCAATTAAAACCTAATAAATTATTTCGTTTTTCATGGTGGAAATTGGTGAATCGTCATTCACCTACCTTCAAATATTTTATAGCTTGGATTACGGCATCCCTCTTCTAAGTTATAAAATAGTTTGTTGGGTCCTAGCCTTAATATTTCATATTGGGTGTCATATTAAGGACTTTAAATCAACTATCTTGAATATCTCCCAAAAAGATGTTTTGTCTAGACATTTATGATCTTCCCAAATCTCTTGAAACAAGCTTTCCTAAATGAAGATGATGTCCCATGGATATCATACTTCTTTCACCTCCTCCAATTATTCTCCCTAACCCACAAGGTCAAGGTTACTCAAGCCCTAATGGCAAGCAAGGTCTATGTGTGATCACATCTTAGAGATGAAGTCACATATTGACAAGCTGGGAGAGTTGGGTGTCAAAGTCTTGAGAAAGTTGGATGTTCAATCACTTTCTAAGTCACACAGTGAGTTCCTTTGGGATTACTATGAAACAGACTATGACATGAACCTTAATGATCATATCTATTTGCTTGGTGCTGCTGAATCAACAATGATTTGGAACGATAGTAAAGCAAATTTGATTAGAAGATCAACTTCCCAAAAACTTTATGGACAGTGACAATGGTCACACTGGAAATCCAGAAAAAGCATTCTCTTCCCAATGGAAAGGGATTGGCCATAGTCAACCCGGTTGACCAAATGGTAAGGAGAAAGGCTAAGTCTGAGATAGTCCCATTACCAAAGGGTCCATATGTTTATTTTGCCAAAGGAAGGGGCGTTGATTGCAAAGCTGCCAAGTTTACCTAAGGATGTTAAAGTCAATAAGTCTGACTCTACTTCAGGTAGAGCCCATTATCTAACTATGTTAAGTTTCTATTCTAAGATCCTCATTACATGATGTGACTGGGTCACATGTTGATGTTTTAAGAATCAAAGAATAGAGAGAAAGCTTAAAGGAAGTATATGCTGATTCTGATCGCGTAGGTAGATTTCGATCGCATCAGAATTTTGAAGCTGTTACTTAGGAGTTATGATATATTGCTTAGGAATAGATAACAACAAGTTTTTCCGTATGCATTTGCACTATAAGGATAAGTTTTTTCCGCAAAGTTTTGAAATAAAATAAAAGTTTTAATTTTATATTTATTTTAAATATCCTTACAAGTGGTATTTGTGAAAAATGGTTGTTTATATGATTCCATTGATAGCAATATTTGAAAAAAAAATGGACTTGATTCTTTCGTTTGTGGTAGTGTCATAATTTACCAAATAAGGAAAGATTCTCATTCCCAAGGCTTCAGTTGGATAGAAACTTGGAATCATGCAAGTTGAATAGTATGATGAATGAGAACTTTCAAGCATTGGAAAATTAAGACTTGTTCACATGGATGTGTGAGTCAAGTTAAGGACTAAAGGGATCGAGTACACATTCTTGTGCACTGGTCAAGTCCACCACAAAGCTCGTTAAGACTATTCGTCATGATTTACTAAATTTTAGTAAATATGGTTATACTTACAAGTTTAAGTATAATTCTGAAACATTGGAAAAGTCTCAATGTATGGCAGAACGAATGGGAAGAATCAAATTAGGCAGACAGATAAAAGTTTCTCAAATCTGAAAAGATGGGAGAGTACTTTAGTATCATGTTTTGTGATCATCTTAATGATTAAAGAACCACATCACAATTGGTCTTCTAAGGACATCTTAGTGCATTCTTATGACTAAGAAGAGTAGTCATGAACTGTTGAAATGGTTAAATCAAGAAGATGAGTCATACTTCGTTTCAAAACAAGTCTTAGAGTCATACTCCAAGACTATAAGTTGAGTGACATATCTTAAAGAAAGGTTTATAACACTTGTCAAATGTAAGAGTAAAAGTGTCCTACTCTTGTACATTTGAAGTTGGTAAGTTGTGATGTTTTGGATTAAACAAAGACCAACTAAGGCCAATTGTGTGAAGTGTTTGTCTTGATAAAGAATCCGCACTATCTCTTGAATATTTGGCAAGATAGTCTTATATGTCAAGAGGACAGTGGGAGTCTTAAAGATCCTAAAAAGAATTTCAAGAACTAATCAAGAATAAAACCTGAGGTTCTTCACTAGCACACGACTTGAGGTTTATAACCTATCATGTTGACATATTCTGTGCCCATTCCAGTTAAAGTTGGCTTTGCATAGGAGTTCTGAAAGTTCTCAATTGGTTGCATAACAACTTGGAAGCAATGGCAGGCCCTGTACTGCCAGGTGGCAAGAAGTTAAGATTGCATAAGTTCAGTCCATATGAGTTTGGATTTGTCATTATCCTTGTCTTGTGACTATGGTTTTGATGATTCACATGGATAAGAACACATACACCATAAAATCTAAGGGTCATAAGGTTTCTCTCCGATTCATGAAAATGATGGTGAAGAAACACTTCCACCAAGTAGATTTGAAGCAGATGGCAAAAGGTCTAAACAATTGAGACTATGATTACGACATCCCTTTTCATAGTTCTGAAATTGTTTAGACACACATGCATGCTATCTAAGGAAAGGTGTATGATTTTGATAAAGTTTTATCAAAGCATCTCGCATCAGAAATCTGAACTTTGGTAAGGAAGTCAATAAAGTATTGATTTCTAGAAGTCCAGCTGATTTCTGAGTACATGTCAAAGCTAGTGGGAGCATAAGTGTTATGCTAATAGTCATCATGTTAGTGGGAGCATGATAATTATTGTTAGTGTTGCAAGTTAGCAATGTTAATTATAGAAAACAAAAGTTTCAATTCGTGAGGCTGCAGGGATTGAAAAAGTTGTTTTGCTATAATTAAGGAAGAGGATATACTTCATTTCAGTTCTAAAGGCTTAGATTGAGACCTTAATCATCTTTAGTCAAGAATATATATATGAATTTCATGTTGGATTGGTTCAACTTAAGGAAATTCTATATATTGCGTTCTCAAAATTCGATTATGATTACGGCATCCCTCTTCATAGTCAAATTTTGAAAACATGGCAAATAAAAATATTGTAGCAAAAGACTGGTCTAGAATCATGTCTTTATGTGAGACATCATGAATCGTGTACCATTTGCTTTGGGTACAGGATCGTTTGCGTGTGCTATAATATTTGTCATTTCTAAATTTTTCCAAATGCCCAGAGGCATTAAGAAGGGAAAAGGTCTAGAATTGGATATGACTAAAATGATTAAGCAATTGTCGAGGACAATCTGAGGTTTACCAAAGATTGGTTGCTCAGGGACAGTTGGAAGTATAATGCTAATTTTGGAAGGACCATATTGACATATTCTGAAAAGAGGCATCTCTTGTTCAGAAGTGATAGTCAAAATGTGAATATGGAGTTGTCTCCATAGGTGGAAGTTATCTGTGTAAGATTAGAAAACTTAATGCAAGAAGCATGTCCAAAGCAATGTACTTTGAATATGAGACTTAGTTTCCATGGAGTTGATCTCCATTGGAATACCTTATAATGACTGTTGACAAGTCTTTGTGACTTTGTATATATTCATTACAGGAGGGTCAGTGCATATAAGTTTAAAATCTAAACAGATTTCGATAAATGATAGGAATTTGAAATTCTCACATTTTTCGATAAGGATTTGGGAGTGTGAAATTAGAATCATTGAAATTATGTTCAATTGGTTTATTTCACAAAGTAAGGATCATAGACAAACATAGAGTGCATACTTGGTGTATGGCAAAGCTATTGTTTAAGAAAAACATAGTGTACATGCTTGGAGCATGGGACAACTAGTGTTTTTAATTCAAGTATAAAGTTGATAAAACTGAAACAATGAATAATGAGTAATCAGTATGGTGATAAATAAAAGTGTTTATTTATATTCATAGGGTTTGATACCATATTTGATTCATTTATTCTTGTGTTTCACTTTGCATGTTTTGACTTCCAGAATAACTAAGTCGCTCTTCCTGAATGATTAAGTTATTCAAACCATCCACAGTCGGTCATATGTTGGAAGTAGATATGAATCAAGACTGTCATGGGTTGGTTTGTAGAGGTCCAAGTTGGTGGACAAAGTGGTGCTACAACACTCATGAGTGCTTATAAGTTCTGAGTATTGGATTCAACCCGCGCTCATTTGAATCACTTCATGGATTTTATCACGAGTGATCATGAGACGATAATATCTTATATTCTTTAAACCTAGAGATATGAGTTGTTACTAGGAGTTGGTTATACATTGATTGCACGAAAACGCATTGGTAACTCGATGTTATAAAACGTGCCTTTGTGTATGATTCAACAAGTAGTAGAACAAGCCATATGAGTCGAAGTTTATCCATTCCTTTTACCTTCGGGATAAAAGCGATATCTGTGGGCCCCTCGATGATTTAAAGATGATACATGTGAGTGCTTGGCCAAGCCAGGACTGATTTGATTTGTTCAATCAGTCAGTCATCATAAATCGAAAATCGGGAAACAACAAATGGACAGAGAGAATGATTGATAATCCATGTCTCAGTCCATATGATATCTAGAATGGAGGAATATATGATCCCTTATCTAATGGACAAGTCATTGACAAAGGTCAGAGTTCATCGACAAGGTCAGAGTTCGACAGAAGCTTTTGAGAGCTACGATTGCTGATCGGTTCCTGAAGTCATACGCAATAATAGTTTTAGACTTATCCAAGTGGGAGACTGTTGGATTAATGTCTAAGTCCATAACTATAATTGGTAAGACTTGACCCGACCCGGCATGGTCCATTTGGGTTGCATGGCATCATGCATTTGGATAGACTATAATGAGAGAAATAACACTTAAGGTTGGTTAATATATTATAAGTTCTAATATATTAATAAGGTTATTTAATTAGTATTGATCAAGAATTAATTTGGAATTAATTAAGTGATCAAAAGGAGACTAATTAAATGTATGGGTTGATTGTGTAAATCATTCATTCTTATATATGTGGGCTTGTGATCCAAGATTCCTTATGTTGGACTAAGTCCATGGGGTGACCCATGGATACTCCATGGAGGTTAAAATCCATGGAGCATAAGGAATGGGTAAAGTTATGAGTTACATGGTGTAATCCTAATAGCCACCATATAAAAGAATCCCATGGCTCAAGAAATCGTACACTAATGTGTGAGTGTGAGGGCTAGACGATTTCAAGGAGTGTTCAAGTTTCTCTCAAGTTATTCCAAGTGTATTTGGTGTTGTGTGAACCATTTGAGGTGTCACACTTGGGGCACTAGACACTCAAGCTTCATGAAGAGATTCTACATCAAAGAGGTATGTATTCTATCTTGTTATATTTATTATTTTGTATGCTAGATTAGGATAATACCTTGGATGTTCATAATTGTATGTATAATAGAGAAAACATAGATCCAAGGTATTTAGGGTTGCATGTACACTTAGGAGTGTTAGAATACTCATAACCCAACAGTTTGACATAGGGGCATTTTGGGTATTTTGAGTTGTAATTGAGAATTGGTCACTATTTGATGGGTTGGTGACCGGTAGAGCTGCTATTCGGAGATGTGTCCTGTTCAACGATATTTTCAGACTGAGAGGTGAGTTTTCCTCACTGTACTTGTGGGTTGAATGCACCAATGCCGGCCCACTGGATTATGTATCCTGGTATAGAGGATGTTGTTATGCGGTAGTGATAGTTAGATCTGTCTGTTTGTCTGTTGACTGGTCATGTGATTATCTGTTTGACTGGTCATGTGATTATCTGTTTGTCGGTAGCCAACAAACCCGGGAGCAAGCCAGACATAAGCTGTGGGTCTGAAGGTCAAGCCAGACTTATGATGTGGGCTCGAGAGCATGCCATATATGAGCTGTGGGCCTGAAAGGCAAGCCAGACTCATACTGTGAGCTCAGGGGTAATCCAGTCTGTTAGTTGTGGACTCATTATATGTTATTATATGTTGTGTGTTGGTACTTGGGGAATCTCAATAAGCTTTGGCTTATAGTTTCAGTTTATTATTTCATGTACTTCTGATGATTGTGAGAAAGTGAAGGCATGATCATGTACATCTTCCTGTTTTTATGACATCGATTCTTGGGATACACTTTGATGTTGAATAATATTTTGGAAACAATGGCTTTGTAAACACTTTATGATTGAAATAGATTGTTTTTGAAAATTTTAAATTTTTATGATTGTTGAGATGTTACATATACTAAAGTTATTTGAAGAAAACTTATATTTATTTATTAAAATACATAAAATAAAGATACCATCTACATCATTTTCACCAAAAAAAACTTATATATTTTTTTTATTAAAAAACACAATAATGATTATTTATATATATCATCTTTGGGATTTATTATTTTTTTTTATTCTCTTTAATAAATATCATTACTATAATCATAAAGATACCATCTAAATACAATTCATAAATAGAGCTCCATGATATATGTGGCCTATAAACGTACTCCTTATAACAAATCAACAAAAGTCTTATTAATTGTATTTAGCATGTGTTTTTATAACTACATTAGCCATAAAAGCACTCATATTTCCATGAAATATGTGGTTATATCCTAAGTCCAAATATGTGTTCACTAATGCCTCATATTTAAGTAAGTTTTGTCATTTTGGGTTTTTTATCAGGTTGTAAACAAATAGCCGGTCACCTTAGGGCTTTTATGTAAATATAAGGGCAACCTTGGTGGCTAAAATGCTACATTTGTGACAATAGTGACCAGTAAATTGTAGTTTTATAGTAAACGTTTAACATACACGACCTAAAATTCAACAATGAAATAACATTTGACTTAGAAATACACTTCTTGCCACAAATCAACAAAATCCTCTTAAATTATATATGATATAAATGACATCTTTATGATTACAGTAATGATTTTTATTACAGAGAATAATAAAAAGTTTCAAAAATGATATACAAATAATCATTATTGTGTTTTTTAATAAAATAATTATCTTTATTTTGAGTTTATAATAAATAAATATAAGTTTTTTTCAAATAAATTTAATATATATAATAAAAAAAATCTCTAAAAAAATCTTTAAACTTTAACCTACTAACGAAAAAGTCATCAACCATTTTTGTTTTTGTAATTTAACCCTTAAAATTGATACTAACCAGGTATATATATTCTTTTGTAAATGTTTATCTGTTTGAATGGTTAAATTAAAAAGATATAATAATAAAAAACATAAAAATAAAAAGAATTTTTATATAGATTTCCCAAACACATAAACGGTAAAACACATAAGCTTTGCAGTTACTCTTTTAATTTCAAACCTAATTACCTAAACCGTAAAACACACATGTGTGCAAGGTCAAGAATTCTCATGTTTGCCCGAACAAATTGATTGCCATAGAAAGTAGAAACTTTGGCAGCAGGCTCGCCTCGTCGCCCTTTCTACTCAAAGTAAAAGACAAGTTCTCTACAGACACGATCTTTGCATAATAATGGCTAAAAAGAAGAGAGACGAAGTGGAGGCCGAACCCCAAGTACTCAACCACGGCAATGGCGGCTCTCATGAAACAAAAAAGAAGAAAAAGAACAAGACAAGAGACAAAGAGCAGAAGAAAGTGTTTGTAGATGAGGATGATATGGGTAGTCCTACTGTCAGCATCGCCCTACCTGGCTCTATCATCGATAACACTCAATCATTCGAGCTCGCTACTCGGGTAATAAAGGATTTTTGTTGTAGCCCTTGAAACTGGTTTAAAGTTACAAAGGAATAAGAGTTGTGCACATCAACTGCTTGATAATTTGTCATAGTGAAAGAAACTAAAACTCTTCACTGTCTATTTTGTGGGTGGTAGTTTTTCATTTTGATGGGCTCTCAGTGATATTTTGGTATGATTCCTGCACTAAATTTTGGGTGCCATTTTTCTCTTTGTTTGCAGCTTGCTGGCCAAATTGCCCGTGCCGCCACTATTTTCAGAATTGATGAGGTTTAATTCTTAGTTACGTTTTCTTTTGAGTACTTGATTATGATTGTAGAATAAGTAGTGAGTCAATAGGATGGTTCCACCACTAGATTCTTGGTTGACATTCTACTATTTATATTACAACAAGAACAAGCCTTCCATCATTAACTAGAAGGGATAGACTGAGTAGTTTCATGATCAACATTCAACAACAAAAGGTAGGAATACTGTGACAAATTTTCTTTCAAAAAACTACAAAAACAGATGAGACCTACGAATTCTGTGAAGTCTACTATTACCTTCCTTCCTCCGCCCCCCCTTTTTTTTAAAAAAAAAAAAAATATAGACCACACAGAAAATTGAATTCTAGATGGATGGAAAACATTTATCATTTATGTTTGTTTAATCATCATTAAAGATATGTAGAAAGCTGTGAATGATTTACTGGTGTGTATTTGGGCTTGTGTTTATAGGTGGTTGTATTTGATAACCAAAGGGAATCATCCAATGTGACAGCTGAGGATACTTGTGATGAAAATGAGAGTGGTACTGCTTTCCTAATAAGGATCTTGAAGTATCTGGAGACACCACAATATCTGAGAAAGGCTCTTTTCCCCAAGCATAACAGCTTAAGATTTGTGGTACATTTTCAAATTGCATGCAATATTGTGTACAGCAGCAGCAGCAGCAGTTAATGTTGTATTTTTTGTAGGGTCTGCTGCCACCGCTTGATGCCCCACATCATCTTCGAAAACATGAATGGGCTCCATACAGAGAAGGTTGTTTTCTCCCTCTTACATATCATATAACATAAACATATCATTTCAAATGCATTATTTATGTTCATGAATGTCAAAACGCTTGTAGAATTTATATTTCTTAGAACACAGAAAATAAAGAGCAAAGCCACAAAGTAATTGTAGAGGGAGGGTGAATACAATGAAGTACAAGGCTTGTTTGCGGAATGAACACTCAAAATAAGAGTCAAACTCATACCATGCCATTTTCTATTCAACTCTGCATTTTATTTTAAATTTTTTGTTGAAAAAACTGAAATGATGTGCATTCTGACTTGTGCTCTTGTAAAAAGGCTTGACAGCAGTGATCCTGTTTTCACTCACACATACACATGGGATTCAGTATCCTTCATGGTCATATGCATTTAAGGGAAAACCAACCTCAAAATTTGGAATTCATGTCACTGAGTATTCAGGAAAATAATAATAATAATCGCAAACCCCCCTAGTTAGTTAGCAGAGAAAAGAAGCTGTTCTTTCTAAGGAATAAGAGAAAATTGTTATCCTTAGGCTAGCTTTCATTGTGATTGTAATTACTAAATCTTAACTCATCACTTGATAGGTGTCACACTCGCGCTACAAGCTCCAACTTCTGCCACCACTCTTGTGGATGTGGGGCTTAGTAAGGTATCAATATCTATCTGCATGTTATACTACATGCATCTGATGTCAATGATAGATAATTAAATTGATCATATTATTATTATTAATGTATTTTAGTTGTAAACATAATAACCTACCTAGTGATGCAGTGCAGTCTAGAGTTTACCCATGCATAGTCAAGCAAGCCATCTGGGCTGATTTAGACTACTAGAGATCCTAATTAACCTTGTGCATATAAATATTTGGTTAAATAATGAAAGGAGTAGACGCCTTGTGCCCAGTTTTCTAAAGCTAGCTTGAAATGTGATAATATATATATATATATATATATATATATATATATATATATATATAGATATTAAAGTGTGAATTGGAGTAACTTTTACAAATTGTGATGTGACCATCTTTAATGTAGTTTTCTCAAGTGACATTGTTTCTGTTTTGTGAGACAATAAGCATGAGATGTGAAATGTCCAAATTCACATATGCTATTCTACGTAAGAATATAAAGTTAGATAGATATATTGGCAAATATTAGTTGATAAATTATCATGTTGTACTTGTAATTGAATAGAATAGACATTAGACAAGTTGCAAGATCCTTAACATGCATAGACCTTTAGGTTTTGATTTTTGAATGAAGCATAAGTGTTTTCAATCATTATCATTATATATTTAATATTTGATTTGATTCCCTGCAGAATGTGGTGATTGATGAAGCAGTTGAGCCTGGAAGAAGAGTTACTGTAGCCATGGGAACCAATCGACAACTGGATGGTATAAATATTAATATTAATAAATCCAGTCCTTTCATGCAATGTGTATACGTTAGGGTTAGGATGAAACTTGAAAGACTAGTGACTTGCATATATATATATATATATATATATATATATATATATATATATATATATTATTTAAAGTTTAAACACATCATAGTATAATAATATTAGGATATTTTAATTCCAAACACTAAAAAACCTGTCCTACACTAATTCCAAAAACACCTGAGTTTGAAACCATGTAGAATCTAAAAAAGAATCCAAATATATATCTGGTTTTGTAGATGAGGCACATGAGGTTGTGTCATGGTGGAAGCCTAGGGAAGAAGCAGGAATGTATTGGGGCTATAAAGTCAGATATGCTCCCAACATCAGTTCAGTACTTAAACAATGCCCGTATAAGGTAGGTATAGTATAGATATTTATTATTATTATTTTTCAAAGTAGAATAGAAAAAGTTGAGTAATGTATTTGGTTTTTGTTTCATGTAATGTAAATTATATTTTGCAGGGTGGGTATGATTATCTTATTGGCACCTCAGAGCATGGTCATATAGTGAAGTCATCAGAGCTTGAGCTACCATCTTTTAGGTATTGTTTGTTGTACAACTCTGCTGCTCTTTCATTTTTTTTTTTCTAAACCTACCATACCATACCATGATTAGTTAGACATGGTAAACTACAAGACAAGATGATTATACCTTAAAACTCTTACGTTAATGTTATGTGGAAATAAAACTCATCTGATCCATTAATATTTCATCTGCACTGCAGGCATCTACTGATTGCTTTTGGTGGACTTGCCGGATTGGAAGAGTGCATTGAAGAAGACAAAAACCTCAAGGTTTCAAGATTCCTTCTAACATTTCTACTATTTTTATTCCATTATAGCATCAACATCCTATGCTGTAATAGAAAGAAATGCAAAAAAAAAATATCAATGTATTTGTCATTTGTTTGTTTATGATAGCATCATGCTTTCATTTCTTCTTGTTACTTACAGCATATGATATCCAAATATGAGATGGTTTTCATTGCTATAATAGATAAAACAAAATTGGAAGTACAATGCTAGAATTTGACAGATTTTTTGGAAATAAGATGGAAAGTGCACACAAATAAATGATAAAGCTGTTATTGTTATTTCAGGGAAAAGATCCACGCGAGGTATTTAGTACGTATCTCAACATATGTCCACATCAAGGAAGTAGAACAATACGAACTGAGGTATGTATGGTCTTTCTTTCTTGCTAAATAAATTAACACAATTTCTTAATTCTTTGTCAAACTTTTTTTTTTGAGAATTTATTCGTTGATTGCCAACAGGAAGCGCTCTTCATTTCTCTTCAATATTTCCAAGAACCAATTGATCGTGTATTAAACACTTCTAAATAACATGGTTAAGGATTGACCCGTTTCGGTTGTTCATCTTGGACTATTTCCCGTGTTTTCTAATCATTTTGTTTTCCAGGTTTAGTTGTCAAACTTTTTTTCTTAATGCTTTAACTAATATTCACAGATATTATTTGATTTTTTAGCTTGTGATGTTATTTTCTTTAAAACCTATTCTTTGTTTGGATGCTGATTTGGTATTTGTATTGCAAGCTCACATAAGCAAAGAAAAAAAAAAAAAACTTGAATTAGTAACTGGCTACCATTCTCCAAGATAAAAGTTGCTATAATTGGTAAAAATTATAATTATATTCTTATTATGGATAAAATTTAGAGAATATTGTCTATTGGTAAAACAAAAATCGAAATTATGTAGCTGTTTTTTGCAAATTGCATTTTTTTTAAGTAACTATATCTTTTCTGATAGGATAATTGTGAATAATAATTAGTGAAAAGAGCATCTATACCCTATAATTCGTTGCAAGGAGCCTGTTTTAGGCCACCTTACATGCATAATTCAACATGATTTGCGAATAACAACCTTTGGGAGGTCTTTGTTTTCCGATGTGGCATTCGATTAGGTGATACTCTTCTGTTGACTATTGCTACGGGTTGTATTTAGCCGTTTAATGGTAGCAATTGATCTTGTATCCGTCAATGTAACAACTTTTTTTTTTTTTTTTTGCATGCATAAATGAGGTATCTTGATCAATTTGTTCAACAAATAATGCTTACTGCGATTATCATAAGATTTTATCATATCTTATTGATTTTGTTCATGTTTATAGTATATTGGTTGTTGATTTGTGTATTTTGGTTTAGATGAAACATCATAATTGTAACATCCCAAGATTTGTCATCTATATTCCATGGGGATAGAAGGGTGAAGCCATGAGAAGCCTAAGGGCTAAATTGCAATTTTGGGATCAAGAGGAGTACGCTGCGCGTACATAAGGGTACGCTGAGCGTACTAGGCGCGCCCTAGTACGTTGGGCGTACTCATGACAGAAGGAAACCCTAATATTTAGGGTTTGGGTGCTATATAAACATCCTTATGGCTCATTTCTTCCATCACTTTTAGCCTCCATACCCTAGAGATGTCCCAAACCCTAGCCTTGTGTGTGAGTGTGAGTTTGTGTGTGTTTTGACCACTTGAAGGAGGAGGTGTTGCACCAAATAGTTGGAGAAGGAAGGCAAGCTTGAAGATCTGAAGTTCTCTGGTCCTCTAGAAGCTCCAGGAGGTAAAAAGCTACAAACTTTATGCTTGTATGATATAGATCTAGCCATTCTAGCTTTATGGAACCCTTTCTTGTCCCAAAAGTCCCAAGTTGGTGCATGATATGATTTGGACGAGATGAGCTGTCCTTTCAGACCTTAGAGAGGGTCCTAAGTGATAAAAATGATGTCCCAATAGCTAAATGTGTCTCATGCATGGAGTAGGAAGGTCTTAATGGATTAAGACCATGTGTTAAGAACTTTCTGGACGTCCAAAGTGATAAAGTTCGAGACTTTATGAGTCTTAGGCACATTTGGTCGATGGATCTGGAATTTGGGCTTAAGTGCTTAAGCCATTAAGCACTTATGAGAGTTTTGGTACAGACTCGCGTACGCCCCGCATAGAGAGCAGTACGCCCCGCGTACCGCGTCAATGGTCCCGTTTTCAGTCAACGCGAGACGGAGTACGCCCCGCGTACCAGAGGAGTACCCCCAGCGTACGACCCCCTATTGGGCTTTGGGATTGGGCCACCTTTGGACTAGTTGGACTTGGGCCTTGATGGGCCCTCTGGATAAGTGTATTTTGGGCCAGTTTTGGTAGTGATCCTTTGAATGAGGCCCAATTAGGGAGTTGGACCCAATTTGGAAGAATTGGGCCAATAATGGGCCTTGTATATGTGGACTTGTGGATCATGGATTTGGTATTGGGCCTTGGCCCAAATTAGAGGAAAGGCAAAATGGACTATTATCATAGGTGGGACTCTTGGTCAAATTAGTATTCCCATTTATTGACTTAATATTCGTTATTTTGGATAGTTCGGGATTTGTGGTGAGACAACGATTCGGGAATTCGATTTTTCAGTTCAGATCGACATTGCGAGGTGAGTTATCCTCACTATATCCAAGGGTCTAAGGCACCAAGGTCGGCCCTTTGAATTATTATTCGGATTGTTGCTGTTATGATAGGTTAGATCGATATCCTGGTAGATAGGATGGTTATGCTTAGTGACCTGTAGTTTGGTCTGTCTGTTTGTATGCTGGTAGGAGATTACCTGTTATATGTACACATGATTGATTGGTAGTTGAGGGTATTCCATTCCGATGATGATAGGACCCTAGTATGTTGTCTTTATAGACTGTTATATGATTATCTGATATAGGTGCACATGTTTGATTGGTTATGGGCATTCCAACCCCATGGTTGTGGGCAAGGAGTATTCCATCCCGAGGATGATTGGAATCATAGTATATGGGCATTCCAACCCGATGGTTGTGGGCCGAGAGTATTCCATCCCGCGGATGATTGGACTCGTAGTATATGGGCATTCCACCCCGATGGTTGTGGGCCGAGAGTATTCCATCCCGAGGATGATTGGACTCGTAGTATGTGGGCCTTCCAACCTGATGGTTGTGGGCCTGGGGTATTTCAACCCGATGGTTGACTGGACCCATAGTATGTTGGCATTCCAACCCGATGGTTGAGGGCCTGGGGTATTCCAACCCGATGGTTGATTGGACCCATAGTATGCTGTTTGTTATTGTATGTGTATTGTTGTGTGTATGGGTATTTTGGGGGTAACTCACTAAGCCTTCGAGCTTACATTTATCGATTATTGTTTCAGGTACATCGGATGACCGCGGGAAGGCGAATGCGTGACCGTACACTTCCTCGATTTATGATTATGATTTCTGGGAACTCTGATATGAAACTATTTTGAAAACAAATTGTAATAACTTAATGGTTTTGAATGTTTTAAAAGTTTTAAATTGGCTTGAATTTTTATGGGTGTTACAATAATCATCAATGTTCTTTGTTGTGTAAGCAATATGTGTACGTGAACGTGTTGGAATTGAACAACGTTGATATGGTTATAATCGAGCATAAGGTAGCTATGTGAAATAACTACGTTTTCTCGCTTGACTTTGTATCTGTTTTGGTCAAAAAACAATCAAACGAAGGTTAACCTAGTTGTATGAGAGGCTGTTGTGTTGTAGCTAATACACGAATCAAATTGAAGTTAAAATGACAAGAGTGGTTTACAAGGAAAGCCCTTGATCCTTGTTAGGATCTCCGACATAAAACCTTGGGAGGTGATAATCATCACCTGCCTTGTTTGATTTTATTGATTGAAGAATGAATTATAGAGATAAGCTTGATAATACGATTAGAAATGATAAAGTGAGTCTAAATGGGTAAGGTGTCAGATAATTGTGTCCCCTGTGTGTGTTTTACAGGTGTATATATAGTCTAGGTTAAGTAACTAAAAATCCGATATTTCCGGGATCCTGCTGAACTGGTATTTGCAACGTGCTTTGACTTTGCATTCCCGAGTTTTAAGCCTGGTTGAAGTGATTCTTCGTGAATGAGTCTTATGTTGACCATTTATGCACATGTGAGAAATAAACAAGAAATATAATCATTAAACTTGTAAGGAAATAATAATGACGATGTTCAGGATCCTGATGTATGTTTGGGGATCCTGAGACTCTTTTAAGATCTGTGATCCTGGATAGGTTAAGGATCCTTAGATATCTCTGAGATACGGGATCCTGGATATGATTGAGGATATTGGCCCTAACAATTGCCCCCAAATTATGCCTGTAAAATATTTGAATTAATTTCAAGTATTTAAAGTGTATAATTTAATTAACTAGAAATAAAGGATTTAAAATTCAAACTCTAATGGATAGAATTGTATTCGTTCAAAAGATATGATTATGTTGTCAAATCTCTTCTCTATCCTCTGCGATCAGCATAAATAGGGGTTAATGGTTATTGATCTTTTATTACTTCTTTTAGCTCTCTTTCAAGCGTTATCGGTTATCTTGAAGGTAAATTTCTTGTTCTTTTCTTCTCATTTTCTTGTTTGATGATCATGGGTAAAAAGGCACTCCGTTTTCGCTCGGGCATCCTTACTTTTTTTCCCGACGAGGACTTCCTCGATCAGAAGATCCTGTCTTATGAGGGGATTTGCTCTTTTGATGATAACGCCACTGAGTCCTTGAAATCGATTGGAGTTTTCCCGCCGATGTCGTTTTCAAGCTTTTTGATGCTGAGGCCCATCCTGACTTTGTCTCTCCTACTTGGGTTTTCTTTCATCCAAACTATGCTTTTGATCTAGATGATCCTATTTTTAGGTTGATCGATTGAATCAATCTAAAGATCTACACATGGGATTAGTTGATTTGGCCCATGTTTATGATCTCCAAACTTTTGGGTCTTCTCGTTACATCCTCAAAGTCAAAACAAATAAATCACATCTTATTTTGAAATCAAAACAAAATGATGGTTCTTGGAAAGAGAAATATTTCTTTGTGAAACGTGAATTCATCCCCAACGGTGATCTCCTGCCAAGAAATTGGGTTGGAAAGGGTAGGATTTTATTTTATTTCATTGAGGATCTGAAACTCACACTTCCTTGTTTTATTTGTTTTGATGCAAATTTCAAGTCCAAGGAAGTTGTTCCAGCTGCTAAAGATACTGATGAGAAGGTGGGAAGCTTTCTGCGGCTGAAAGATATTTCAAGTTGGACCATTCCAGCTTCCTAGAAGGTTCTTCCACCACTGCTATGATATCTACTGGTAAAGATCCTTCTTTTTAGTTGTTTCATTTTGGGGATCCCAAACTGATGGGGCTTCTTTGTAATTTGCAGGATCCAAGGCTATACATTCGCTCACTTCTCCTTCTCAGAAGTTGATGAGGCCATGTCTAGCGGTTAGCTCACGGTCAGGAAGGAGAAGACATCCTCATGGACCACGCCTTGAAGACCGAGGAGGTGCTTGCTGAGGTTAAGTGACTGGAAAGGCTGTTAATGCTGGTAAGGATCCTGCAGGGAAGAAGAAAATGAGATAGGAGAAAGAGACATAGGATACCCCAACTCGGGGTGATCAAACCTTGAATTAGGTCTGATAAAATTTAAAACAATTTTAATTTTTTGGTTTGTAGAACAATATTTTCTTTTTGATGGGTTAGAGGGCAACCCCTTTTGATTTGGATGCTTTGGTTTATCTCTTTTCTTGCGTGGTTGATTTGGTTGTAGAATTAGGGTTAAAACAAGTTTTTCTAGGGGTTCTCAAATGATCAGTGTTAGGGCCAAGATCCTGGAATTACATTCAGGATCCTCAAACCTCAGGATCCTCAAGAATACTTCAGGATCCTGACTATTATCACCTATTCTCCTAACATTTATGCCAGTAATATGCTTTGTTATTTTTCTCACATGTGCAGAAATAATCATCCAAAGACTTATTCTCAAAGAATAATCATTGTGACCATGCAAAAGACCCGGAAGACCAAGTCAAGTAACGTCTATAAGTTGATCTCAGAGGATCTCGGAATTATCGGAGTTCTTGTTATTATCCTTAGACTATAAAAAAACACATATATTCATCACAGTACACACGACACATAGCAGAATAACAACACTTGTACTTATATTCTTTACATTTTCTCTATAATCGACCTTTTCAATCAACAAAAGTTTCAAGGTAGGTGATCATTATCACCTCCCAAGGTTTTATGCTAGAGATCCTAGCAAGGATCAAGGGCTTTCCTTGTAAACAATTTGTGTCACTTTGATCAACATTTTATACTTGCATTATTCTGAACATCACAACCTCTCATACACTTTGGTCGATTCATGCTTGTTCATTTTTTGACCAAAACAATTTGGCGCCTACCATGAGGCTGTGGTGTTCAAAATCCTTTGAAAAATCATGTCTACACAATCGACCCTGTCCTCTTCCTCAATTCCTCCCATTTCCTCCAAAAAACTTCAACCTCCTCCTGTCGGAGCTCCCAAGAAAGCCTTGGAAGCACCGAAGAAAAACGCTTCTCCGGTCGTTACCCCAGGACTATAGGATCCTGCTGTGCTGATTTCTTACAATGAAATCTTCGCTATGATGAAGAGACTGGAACGACAAGTCACCTAGCAACAAGAGGATAACAAAACAAATCTCAAGGAAGTGGAGAGAATGAGGACAGAAATCCTCAAACCTCAAGAAGCAGCACCCTCGATCTTGCAGCCCAAGATCCTGAACTTCGACAACACGGGATCCTCAATGATTCGCCGTGAGATAGGATCCTTAACACCGGCCTCTGTTCCCCCCTGGGGCGCGACTCCGAGAAAACAAGCCCATACGACCCAAGATCCCACTAAAAACTTTTGTTACTCCCAATAACAAGGATCCTGGTAACCCCGTTAATAATAATATCTTTACTAATAACTCAGTGGATCTTGACACAGGTTTAAGCCCAATCATGGCTAAGGAGCTCCAGCAACTAAGACAAATGATCTCAAGCGTACCCAGAGTAGTTCAACCTGTACTAGATGTATCCCCCACGAGCCACAGGATCTCCAGATTCGTTTTAGCAATAGCTGATATCGAAGTCCCAAAGTGCTTTCAGACCCCCAACATGAAGCCTTATGACGGGACTACGGATCCTGAGGAGCACGTGGCACAATACAGGGAAAGGATGGAGATCATTCTCATCCCCACTCACTTGAAAGAAGCTTGCCTGTGCAAGGGTTTTGGTTCAACCCTCACGGGATCGGCTTTAAAATGGATTCTTATTGTTCCTCCCTATTATATCACATCGTTTGCTCATTTGATTAATTTATTTAACAACCAGTTTTCTTGTAGCAAAACATTCAAAAGATCTATCTGGTGGTCCAGGATCCTAAGGATTCCCTTAGGACTTTTATGAACAGGTTTGGCAGGGAGGATGGACGAAGTCAGAAGCAATTACAGTCGAATCCTTTAAAATGGGCTTAAAGAAAGATGGCAATTATAGTCGAATCCTTTAAAATGGGCTTAAAGAAAGATGGCACCTTTCTATGAAGACCTCATAATGACTCCATGCAGGAGGATGGACGAAGTCAGAAGCAGAGAACTAAGATTCATCAGGCTCGAAGAAGACAAAGAGATCCAAAAAAAAGGAGCAACCCACCAAGCTCTTATGATCACCCCAATAGAAAGGTCGATTCCTCCGCCCAAAGATCCTATAAATCAAAACCATATTCCAAACCTGACCATCATAGGGTTAATGTCATTGAAGATGAGGGAGAGGAAGAAGATTTTCCTAAGATTACTAACTATTGTTTTTCTGTGGGTATTTCAGGTGTAATATTTTCAATGCAGGATCTTGGAGACAAAGTAAGATGGCCAAGAAAAGGAGAAAAATCCACCGCTTGAAAAGAAAAGTCCAAATGGTGTGCGTACAATGAAGACTTCGGTCACATCACATAGGATTGCATAGCTTTCAGGAAGGAGATTAGCTACCTCCCAGGAAAATGATACCTCAAAGAAATCCTTGGAAGAAGAAAGGAGAGATCCAAAGAAAATATCAGGATCCTCAAAAGATCCTCGACAGACTAGGATCCTCCTGCTGACGCCAAGGTAATCAATGTTATCTCTGGAGGATCTGGCATTTGTGGTACCTCTTATTCTGCAGTGAAGAGGCACGCCAAGGTATCCAAAATGGAGAAGGAAAAAGGACCACGGAAGAACACATCGATTACAAATGAAAAAGAGATCACCTTCGACGAAGTAGATAGACAAGACGTCCATAATCCTCACCATGACAGATTGGTGATTACTCTCTACATCACCAACCATTTCTTCATAAGGATCCTCGTTGATGTAGGATCCTCAGTCAACATCATACTACTGGACACGTTGAAAAGAATGAACATCCCAGAGTCTGAGATAGTTGCAAGATCCTCAGTGCTAATTGGATTCAACGGCGAAACCAAGAATACCGTCGGCGAAATAAAGCTACCTATCTACATAGAGGGGGTAAACTCAGATGGTGTAACATCCCAATTTTCAAGGCCAAAAATTTCATTTTAATTAAGTAATTTATAAAATAGTTAACGAAAACATCGCCATTGTTACATCAATCCACAAAACCATAATACCGTATCTCAAAACCAAATCACCAAAAGTAATGAAAACCAGAGTACAATCCCAGGAGTCTCATAGTGCGGAATCCAGTGTGTGTGTGTGATGTGTCGCTACCGCGTCGGCTCCTTCCCCTTCGCTGAAGAGGTACCTGAAACCAAAACTGTAAACTGTAAGCACAAAGCTTAGTGAGTTCCCCCATCATACCACATACCAAACGTAACACATACTGGCAGGCATACCGGGGTGCCCGACCTACCCCATGCCAGACATATCTGGGTGCTCGACCTACCCTGCTGAGCATACCGGGGTGCTCAACCTACCCCTGCTAGGCATACCGGGGTGCCTAACCTACCCCTGTCAGACATACCGGGGTGTCCGACCTACCCCTCCGGTTTATCTCAACCCGTGACGGGGACTATTTCACCCCTACTACTACCACATAATATCATATCGCATATATCGTAATCTGTCTAGCATAGCTGGGCACTAATCTACCCCTTCGGTCCTATCGACCGGTAACCGGGGACTATTTCACCCCTACTATCACTATCACATAACATCATATCATACTAGCACATAAACATAACAGGTAGTAGCAAACATAGACAATTATCACAAAGACAATCATCTAACAACTCCTACTGGTGGGCCGACATTGTGGTCGTAGACCCACCCCTACTGGAAGGTAACTCACCTCAATTTCGCGTAGTGTCTGTACTGATCTCGGTATGGAAATCGACTCTCCCCGACTCCGCAATCCCTACACGACAACTCTTCTAAGTTATCAACTCATACTCGTGACCCTTACAAGGGTCATTAATCCCAGTCAATGTCCAAGTCAAATCCATGGTCAAAGTCAAATTTGGTCAAAGTCAACATCTGGTTGACTCGACTCGCCGAGTTGGCCCGCCAACTCGTCGAGTCCCCATGACCACAAAAAGTCATAAACCCGCTCCTACCCGTCGAGTCTAGCAAGAGCTCGACGAGTTCGCCTTCAACAACACATCAGACAAATCTTCAACCGACTCGCCGAGTTCGTTCTTGAACTCGCCGAGTTCATCTTCATCCATAAGAAGATATTCAGTCGATGACTCGCCGAGTTCCTCTTGAACTCGTCGAGTCCGTCTTCATAAGTTGGGAGATTGCCTTGGACTCGTCGAATCTGTTCTTACACTCGTCGAGTCCCATGATTTCCAGGTCCAAAACAAACCCCTATCAGGCTGAGTGTTCCTTCCACTCAACCAAAAACCATTTCCAGGAGACACTTTGGGGAAAAAGCGTCCCGACTCGCTGAGTCCCTCTTTGTCCAACACTATACAATCGTTTATAATAGGTCTTAACGCGTCAAAACCATAGATATGGCCTCCTAGGGTTCATTTTATACGTAAAGCTTCAAACTTGATGCACATTGTAGCACCTAGTTCTTGGAATGTATTTTTATTTAAGTATTTTTGCATTTTTGGCCTTGGACTCGGCGAGTTGAAGGACCAACTCGCCGAGTAGAAGCGGGATGAGGCGCGGGATTTAAGTGATGGACTCGTCGAGTCGGGTCACGGACTCGACGAGTAGACTCTGACTGGACAAAAACCCTAATCTGAGGGTTTGCACCCTATTTAAACAATGTTATGACGGCCACAACGTCCCTTATGCTCCCAGAACACCTCTCATTGAAACCCTAGCCGTTATTGAAGCAATCTAAGCCTTGTTGGTGGATTTTGGTGCTTGTGGTCTTAAGAAGGAAGGAGAAAGGCTTGAGGAAGCAAGTAAAGACCAAGGGAACCCGAGTTTGTGCACCTTCTACAGTTTATTGAAGGTAAAAAGCTGTAACCTTGCTCTTTCATTTGTTAGATCCATTTTTGGGGAGATTTAGGGCTTTTATAAGCCACTTTTGATGGCCAACCATGATTGCAAACATGGTTGGGGATTAGAGCTTCTGAATCACGTCATTAAAGGAGTCACAAGGCAGTTGGGGACTGCTTTTGCACCCATGAAAGGCCCCATGCATCTTAAGAGCTTGTTTTATGTCTTTTTGAGCTCAAAGTCCCATGCAAGCACGTAAAGTTTGTAACTTTACGTGCTAGATCGATTATAGAAGCTTGGATCTATCTTTTGATCAAAGGTTGTACATCAGAATTCAAGGATTTAGAGTATGGACATGACTAACTCGGCGAGTCCGTTCTTGGACTCGACGAGTCCGAGGCTTTGAGCCCCATATCTGTTGAGAGTCAAAGGAACCCAGTTGAGTGTTAGAAGGGTTGTAATCGGACAGGAAGAGTTACCCAATGTATTGGACGTGATTTTAGACCTGGAGTTCATGGGACTCGACGAGTGCTAGAACAGACTCGACGAGTCCAAGGCAATCTTCTTAAGGATGAAGATGAACTCGACGAGTTGTTCATCAACTCGGCGAGTCGAGGACAGAACTTGTTCATCAGATGAAGGTGAACTCGACGAGTTGTTCATCAACTCGGCGAGTCGGATGAGTTTCATGCGATGTTCATGTGAGGGAGGAACTCGTCGAGTTGACGGCCCAACTCGACGAGTCGGGTCGTGGATAAGGACGAGTAAAGGGTGAGGGACTCGGCGAGTTGACGGCCCAACTCGGCAAGTCGGGTCAACTTGAAGTTGACTTTGACTAGACTTGGACTGACCCTGTTTAGGGTTGTACTGGCTGTATGTTGACTTGAAGGTCGTCGTGTAGGGATCGAGGAGTCGAAGGGAGTCGACTTGTGCGCTGAGGATAATTCAAATACTACACGACATTGAGGTGAGTTACCTTCCAGTAGGGGTGGGTCTAAGGCCACAATGCCGGCCCACCAAAGAGGAGTATTTGTAAGATGATTGTCTTTGTGATAATTATCTTGGTTTGGTTATGTGCTTTGGTCACGAGTATTATCTGCATGATATGTTACGTGTATAGTAGGGATTAGGATCCCTGACAGCGGCCCTTAGGGCTGTGGGGTAGGTCAGTACCCGGATATGCCTGACTGTATGATTGTACCTTACTGTTGTATGCTAGTGGTAGGGGTGGAATAGTCCCCAGTTACCGGTTGAAAGATACCGATGACAGTTACCGGTTGAAAGATACCGATGATGGTTACCGGTTGAAAGATACCGATGATGGTTATTGGTTGAAAGATACCGATGACGATTACCGGTTGAAAGATACCGATGATGGTTACCGGTTGAAAGATACCGACGACGATTACCGGTTGAAAGATACCGATGTTGGTTACCGGTTGAAAGATACCGATGATGATTACCGGTTGAGAGATACCGATGATATTGTATGGTATGTGGTATGATGGGGGAACTCACTAAGCTTCGTGCTTACGGTTTCGGTTTCGGTTTTGGTTTCAGGTACCTCTTCGTCTAAGGGGAAGGAGCCGGCGGCGTAGCATCGCATCACACACACATATAATTTCCGCATGGAGTTTTCTGGGATTGTACTCTGATATGTTATTATTCTATGGCTTGGGTTTTCAGACATGATACATTCTTTTATGAGATGATGTGTTTTCACAGTATTTTCTTATGAATGTTTTTATGTGTTGGTTAATTAAAAAGAAATTTTTGGACCTGAATATTGGGATGTTACAAGTTGGTATCAGAGCCCTGGTTTGAGGGATTCGAACACACCCTCGGGGGTGTCTGGACTCAAACTGAGGGGCTAAAAGGTTTTTACAAGGAAAATGGTTTTCTAAAATCTAAATGAAAGGATTTTACGAAAGACGAAGTTTGTGATGCATGCGATCGGCCGGGCTCAAGTAAGTTTTCCCCAAGATACCCATACTTGATATGTTATGCTATATGGTTTTGATTCAGAAAACTGCATGCTAGAATAGGACTAAGGATCTAGGAGGATGCCTTGTGTGCCTGATATATGATTCTGAGAATTGCATGCTAGTTAGGGCTAAGGATCTAGGAAGGATGCCTTATATGCCTGTTGTATGAGCTGTATGCTAGGACTGTTTAGTCAGCAGTAGGATGACCTGTATAGGTTATGCCTGATTTGGTTACCCAATGCTCGAATGCTGTTTGCTTTGTGCTATGGGGGTTCTGGCCACCTTCAACTAGCTAAGGAACGGATATGTAACAGTATCCGCAAGTTAGTTAGGGGGAAGTGGTGGGGACTCCTAGTGCAACTGATGGCGGAGGGTAGGTCGGAGAGTGCCCTAGGAAAGCCTAGGATGAGGTTAGTGGAAAGGGTATCGGTAAAAGGGACTTGGTGAAGTCGAAGCAATCCTTGATGAAAGTGCGGGTAGATGTGGAAGGTAGTATGGAGAGTGTGTTAGACCTCTCGAGAGTATGTGGAAGGTACTACTGAAAGCAGAGGACCCGTACTCGGATCAAGGAAGGTTGAGACAGAACCGGGAACCTTGGAGAGTGTGTTAGACCTCTCGAGAGTATGTATGATCCTGACATTTATGCGTGTATTTCCAGCATGGTGACCACGCGACATGGAGCAGGAGGTTCCGGATCAGGATCAGGATCGGGCTCGGGTGCAGGATCCGAGCAGGTTGATGATGGGCTGCACGAGTTCATCGCGTCTGAGATCACGAGGGGCATTTTTGAGTCGACCCCGGTCATTTTCGGGTCGATCAAGGAAGGGATTGTTGAGCTGATGGAGGATCGCCTCCGGGCATTCAGGAGTGATATGGCATCTAGCCAGACGGGTACGCACACACTGTCCTTCAAGGACTTCCAAGGGAGCGGTGCGCCGGATTTCCATGGGGTGAAAGACCCCATTGCTGCTAGGAGATGGATCGCAGACATCGAGTCTGCGCAGCTGACCAACTTCTGCCCCAAGGGGTCGAAGGTGAGGTATGCACCAGGATGTTTGAGAGACAGGGCCAGAGATTGGTGGGAGTCGGTTGGTGACTCTCTGGGAGCCTCGACTGTTGAGGCTATGACCTGGTCAGATTTTGTGACCCGGTTCAGGGCTGAGTTCGCACCTGCGGTGGAGCTTCAGCAGTTGGCCAGAGATTTCTTGGACATGAGACAGACTACGGAGACTGTGGCGGAGATCACCGCCAAGTTCCGGGAGAGGGCATTGTTGGTGCCCCAGTATGCGGGTGATGAGGACATGAGGAGGACCCGCTACCATGATATGTTACGAGCTGACATCCGGGAGCATGTCAGTTTCTCATCTTGCCCTACCCTGGATTCCATGATTGCCAGGGCTAGGGAGAGGGAGATTGATCTGGAGCACATCCGGTAAAGGAAGGCAGTGGAG
Organism: Lactuca virosa; assembly: GCF_052849685.1. NCBI lineage: Eukaryota > Viridiplantae > Streptophyta > Magnoliopsida > Asterales > Asteraceae > Lactuca > Lactuca virosa. The sequence goes on from NC_136434.1 coordinate 250,899,759, forward strand.
GGGCTGGCGACGGGGGCTTCGGGGAAGAAGCCCAAGGGATCCGATGGTAGGCCGAAAGGCCAGTCTGGGCGGGACCGCTGTGGGAAATGCGGTCGGTCACACGAGGGAGCTTGCCGCACTGGGCAGGGTTCAAGCTGCTATAAGTGCGGCAAGGTTGGGCATTTTGGCAGAGATTGTACCGCCCCTACTCCTGCGGTACAAATGACAGACCTGATTTTCTTCCATTGCAATCAGAGGGGCCATAAAAAGGCCAACTGCCCGAGATTGTCAGCAGCGGCGCCAGCAGTGGCGCCGGTCTCAGCGACAGCGCGGGTTGCAGATGGCCGGAAGGCCAAGACAGAGGCTCCAGTGGTGCGGAGCCGAGCATTTCAATTGACAACCGAGGAGGCACGCGCTGCACCTGATGTGGTGATGGGTATGACTTCTTGTTTATGCTTGTATGATATGCTGGTGTGATGTTGATATGTTATGTATGCGCTCTGGTTAGGATCGTTCCATGTGAATGGTATTCCAGTTCAGGTATTGTTTGATTCGGGTGCTACCCGATCGTTTGTCTCTCTTGCGCTTAGCAAGAAGTTTCCGGAATATTCGGGCATGTTGGATTGCCCTCTAGAGGTCGAGATTGCGGACGACCAGTTGGTACGAGCGTCAGAGGTCTACCGGGATTGTGTTTTGAGGCTGTTCGAGGAACGTTATCTGGTAGATCTGGTTCCCATGCCTTTGCGGGGGAACAATGTTATTATCGGTATGGACTGGCTAAGCCCCAATGGGGCAGTGATTGACTATGCGCAGCAGTTGGTGCGGATCAGGACCCCAAGTGGGGGAGAGCTGGTGATTCAGGGCGAGAGGCCACAGCAAGGACCAGCTTTATGTTCGGCAGCGAGAGTTAGGCGCTACCTCCAGCAGGGTTGCGCAGGTTATGTCGCCTATGTTATGGATACCCGGGAGGCGGTTAGGGCGACGGTGGGCGATGTGCCCGTGGTACGAGAGTTTGCAGACATATTCCCCGAGGAGTTGCCTGGGATACCTCCGGAGCGACAGGTGGAGTTCAGAATCGACCTAGTCCCTGGTGCGGCTCCGATAGCCAAGGCACCATATCGGTTGGCTCCTCCCGAGATGCAGGAGTTGTCTACACAGCTGCAGGAGCTGTTAGACAAGGGATTCATTAGACCGAGTAGTTCTCCCTGGGGAGCCCCGATTCTGTTCGTGAAGAAAAAGGACAGGTCGCATCGGATGTGTATAGACTATAGGGAGCTGAATAAGGTAACGGTGAAGAACCGTTACCCACTTCCGAGGATTGATGACCTCTTTGACCAGCTACAGGGAGCGTCTTGGTTCTCCAAGATTGATTTGCGTTCAGGGTATCATCAGATGAGGGTCAAAGAAGAGGATGTACAGAAGACGGCGTTTCGGACGCGTTATGGCCACTATGAGTTCGTGGTGATGCCTTTCGGGCTCACCAACGCTCCTGCCGCGTTCATGGATCTGATGAACCGCGTGTGTAGACCGATGTTAGACCGGTCTGTGATAGTGTTTATCGATGATATCTTGGTTTACTCCAAGACGCGAGAGCAGCATGAGGAGCATCTGCGAGAGGTTCTGGAGACTTTAAGGAGGGAGAGCTTGTATGCCAAGTTCTCCAAGTGCGAGTTCTGGTTGCGCGAGGTGCAGTTTCTTGGGCACCTTGTCAACCAGAACAGGATTTTGGTAGATCCGGCCAAAGTGGAGGCCGTGATGAGGTGGGAGGTTCCGAGGTCTCCATCTGAGATTCGGAGTTTCCTACGATTAGCCGGCTACTATCGGAGATTCATCCAGGATTTCTCCAAGATAGTCGTACCCCTGACCAGGCTAACGAGGAAGGCCGTGGTTTTTCGTTGGGGGCCTGAGCAGCAGGCTGCATTCGAGACATTGAGGCAGAGATTGTGCAAGGCGCCAATCTTAGCCTTGCCAGAGGGCATGGAGGATCTCGTCGTGTACTGTGATGCGTCCATCTCGGGCTTGGGCGCAGTATTGATGCAGATAGGGCATGTTATTGCTTACGCTTCGAGGCAGCTGAAGCCTCACGAGGCAAAGTACCCGACGCACGATTTGGAGCTGGGGGCTGTTGTGTTCGCCCTCAAGATTTGGCGTCATTACCTCTATGGGGTTCGTTGTATGATTTACAAGGACCACAAGATCCTGAGGTAGCTCATGGACCAGCCAAATCTGAACATGAGGCAGCGTCGGTGGCTTGATGTGGTAAAGGATTATGATTGTGAGATCCTCTACCACCCGGGGAAGGCCAATGTGGTGGCCGACGCGCTTAGCCGCAAGGCAGCGCCGATCAGGGATATCTGTCTGAGGATGACAGTGGTGACTCCGCTGTTGGAGCGGATTCGGGTGGCCCAACAGGAGGCTATGAAGGAGGAACACCGGAAGAGCGAGCGGATTGTGGGGCAGGTTTCCTCCTTCGACTATGATAGCCGAGGGTTATTGACTCTTCACCATAGGGTGTGGGTCCCTTATCATGGAGGCGTGCGCCAGATCCTGATGGAGGAGGCACACAAATCCAGATTTTCTATCCATCCCGGAGCGACGAAGATGTATAGAGATCTTTGTCCCGATTATTGGTGGCCCTACATGAAGCGGGACGTAGCATGGTACGTGGAGCGGTGCTTGACCTGCAGGAAGGTCAAGGCCGAGCACCAGAGGCCACACGGAAAGATGCAGCCGTTAGATATCCCGCTATGGAAATGGGAGGATATTACGATGGATTTTATCACAAAGTTTCCCAGGACCGCGCGAGGGGTGGATTCGATTTGGGTCATCGTCGATCGATTGACCAAGAGCGCTCATTTTATTCCGATTCCGGAGAGTATCTCGGCCGAGAAGTTGGCCGACATCTATATCAGGGAGGTGGTGTCGCGGCACGGGGTGCCAGTTTCAGTGATTTCCGACAGGGATGTACGGTTCACTTCCAGGTTTTGGAAGAAGTTTCATGACGAGCTGGGTACTCGTCTGCATTTCAGCACCGCTTTTCACCCGCAGACGGATGGTCAGAGCGAGCGGACCATCCAGACGCTAGAGGATATGCTGCGGGCATGTGTTTTAGACTTCATAGGTAGCTGGGATACCTACCTTCCGTCGGCGGAGTTCTCGAATAGCTATCATGCGAGTATCGATCGACCTCCTTTCGAGATGTTGTACGGGAGGAAGTGCAGGACCCCGATATGCTGGGGCGAGGTTGGCCAGAGGGTCATGGGGAGCACCGATGTAGTGCTCAAGACGACCGAACGGATCCAGCAGGTCAGGAGCAGGCTTCAGACCGCTCAGAGTCGGCAGAAAAGTTATGCCGACAAGCGCCGATCGGACCTGGAGTTTCAGGTCGGGGTTATGGTTCTCCTAAAGGTGTCGCCATGGAAGGGCGTCATCCGATTCAGGAAGCGGGGCAAGTTGGGTCCCAGGTATATTGGACCCTTCAGGGTTATAGCCCGGGTGGGCAAGGTGGCTTATAGGTTGGATCTGCCAGCCAAACTCAGTCAGATCCACAACACTTTCCACGTCTCTCAGCTGCGGAAGTGCCTGGTGGACGACTCAGCAGTAGTACCCTTAGAGGATATTCAGGTCGATGACAGCCTGAATTACATTGAGTGACCTGTAGCAATCCTTGACCGGAAGTCGAAGGATCTGAGGAACAAGAGGGTTGAGCTGGTAAAGGTGCAATGGCAGCACCGGAAGGGCTCGGAATGGACTTGGGAGCCGGTGGATGAGATGATGGAGCATTACCCAGAGCTGTTCCAGGATCGTGCAGCAGACTTCGAGGACGAAGTCTAAAATAAGTGGGGGAGATTTGTAGCACCTGGTTCTTGGAATGTATTTTTATTTAAGTATTTTTGCATTTTTGGCCTTGGACTCGGCGAGTTGAAGGACCAACTCGCCGAGTAGAAGCGGGATGAGGCGCGGGATTTAAGTGATGGACTCGTCGAGTCGGGTCCCGGACTTGACGAGTAGACTCTGACTGGACAAAAACCCTAATCCGAGGGTTTGCACCCTATTTAAACAATGTTATGACGACCACAACGTCCCTTATGCTCTCAGAACACCTCTCATTGAAACCCTAGCCGTTATTGAAGCAATCTAAGCCTTGTTGGTGGATTTTGGTGCTTGTGGTCTTAAGAAGGAAGGAGAAAGGCTTGAGGAAGCAAGTAAAGACCAAGGGAACCCGAGTTTGTGCACCTTCTACAGTTCATTGAAGGTAAAAAGCTGTAACCTTGCTCTTACATTTGTTAGATCCATTTTTGGGGAGATTTAGGGCTTTTATAAGCCACTTTTGATGGCCAACCATGATTGCAAACATGGTTGGGGGTTAGAGCTTCTGAATCACGTCATTAAAGGAGTCACAAGGCAGTTGGGGACTGCTTTTGCACCCATGAAAGGCCCCATGCATCTTAAGAGCTTTTGTGTGTAACAAAGATGAATTACTTGAATATTATGTGAATTATGTGCTTTTGTGTGTTTATTACTTCTTTATAATAATATAATAAATAAAGGATAAAAAAAAAATAAGCGTCAAAAATAAAATGTTAAATAAACCCGATATCTATGAAGAAAGTTGTAGTGATCATGACAATGATTCCGGAGATATAAAGAACGCCGAAATCCGAGTTATAACGAAGAAGTTATGGCCTGTCGAAGTTTCGCGACAGAACCGGCGCGACACTGCGTGACGTAAATAGTGAATTTACGATAAAGGACTTTTTTTGATCTGGTTATCTACACGAAAGTTGTAGTATTTGTTAAACCGAGAGCGTGCATAAAAAGAACGCCCAAATCTGACTTCGTATGAGGAAGTTATGATTTTTCTAAGTTTCGGATCAGCAGTGCACAACCCGAAGTTCGAATAATAGATCGGTTGATTTTTGGCAGACACAACCTAAACGAGAATCGAAGATCTCGTTAATAGTAGCACAACGGTAAAAAGACAGACAAAAACGGACGTCGGATGAAGAAGTTATGAAATTTTAGCAGACTTTATTGTGCCGGTCTGTTAAAGAATATAAAATTTAAAATCGGTCTAGAATTTGCCGAAAATGTCTTGACGAAAGTCGTAGAGTACGGTCCCGCCTACGCGCGGATATAAAGAACGTCGAAAACGGAGCTCGTATGCGAAAGTTACGAATTTTAGAAGTCGAGTGTGTAAATTGCGAGTCTGGTCTGAAGGGTACACCCCGCGTAAGAGAGGGAACGCCCCGCGTACGCGAGGACTTGGCTCCGGAGGTGACCACGTAGCCCCAGCAGACTTCGGAGGCGTGGCTGTACGAACGCGCAACGTAGACCAAGAAAGCTGTCACACCCCGCTAAAGCGGAAACACGAGGCGTGGCAGTATAAAGGGTTTCATAGCAAAAGTTAAAAGACAACACCAACCATAGTATTAAAAATCATTACAAATTTACAATGGGTTTGAACAACTTTTAAAAGAAATTACAATGTAAATTGAAATACAACACATGCAAATGCTCCTAAAAGTGATGTGTCTCTACGTGCCTCTTACTAGATGATTCCTGAAAAAGCATGTAAAAAGAGCGTCAACTATAAAAATAGTTGGTGAGTACTCACAGATTTACAAAATCAAGATTTGGTATAAAACTTTCCGTAAATACAAGAACATTGCTATAATGAGAAACAAAGTTTATTGCTATAATAAATAACAAGATTGTATGTGTATGAGCAAACAATGAGTTCACAACCAAGCCTATGACTGATGCCCTATCAAGATCTATTCTTATCGTTCCATAGATTATATGGTATCATGCACTCCAGCAATCGGGTGAGTGAGGAGTTGTCAATTCCTAATAGCGCTATCCATAATGACCATTGGCTCAAAGAGTTAATGGTTGGATTAAAGTATAAGGGAAGGGACTTAAGACGATAAGGCCTCATGTTTCAAGTTTCATAAACATACATAGCAAAATATAGCAATCAATTTTGATACAAATCAATTTAAATACAACGAACAATAAATAGATTTTCGGACATGCTTTTCCACCCCAAAACATAAAAACCGAAAATAGGGGAGTCGTGAATACTCACAATGCATTGAGATGATGCAAATGGTGCCTTGACTACACTCCACTCGTACCACTATCGATTCCTACAATAATGGTATTCGCTATTGAGTCTCTAATCGAAATCTAACACTAATATACTTACTACTAGTATAGAATTATGCCAATATTATGTCAAAATTTAATATTGATAAGTTACAAACATTTTTCTGAAATGGTGAAATTTTATAACTCATGTGATTAAGATAATTTTGGATATTATTTTCCATAATTTTGTAATATTAATTGAGGGTATTTCAATACATTTAAAGATGTTTTAAACTCCTAAAAATCCAAAAATATTATCAAACAGTTTCCAAAATTCATCAAATTTTACATTTTTGTTCCAAATACAGTATATGTCTTCCAAAAAGTTTCTCTTGAATTTTTGATGTGATTAACTACTTTTCCAAAATTTTAGGCCTTCATATCAATATGAATTCGTGAAAAATAGTATCCGGATAATAAGAATTCTAAAATTTTTTATATTACTGCCACTAAACATACTTAAGCTAGTAAAAATGTAAAAATGGGTTTCTAAACAGTTTATCCCGATTTTATGATTTTTATGCAATTATTCTTACAAAAATAGAAATAAATAGAAGACAGTTTCCAAAATTCCCCAAACTTTGCTTAACACTGTTATAATACATATAGAAGCTGTGAAAAATATAAAACATATTTTTTAATATATTTTGGTAATTTTCTTTGTTTTATGCTCTTGAATAATCATTAAATGATGAATAATTACCAAATAGTTAAAGTAAATTACCAAAATTTTTATAGACTTCATTTACAGTGTAAATAATCTGGCAAAAATCCCAAAGGTGGTTTTTATCTACTGGAATCCGATTTTGTGGATTTAAGTGTAATTAATCTTAGAAAATAGAAGAAAAATAGAATACTGAATATAAAAACCATCCAAATTTTTATTTAGAGTTCTAATATATTATAAGGTCTTCTGGTAAATTTTCATGAATGTTGGATGAGTAGAACTATTTTTCCTGTTTTTAGTCCATTATAAATACAAAAATCGGGGAAAAATAGGAATGCATCATGAAAAATTCTGAAAATATTTGTATGCGTTTTACACATAGGGTAGGAGCTCCGAAAATTATTAGATACCCTTTTCACATTCTGTAAAGTGGTTTTATGATTTATTGGGGCTAAACAAAAAGAAACTTCAAAACCACAATAAACAGTAACAAAAATCGATGAAACTTAATGAGAGGTCATTAATTACCATAAGGGTCATCCACGCATTTAACTAGGATTTATAGACCTCAAAAACTATTTTATATGATTTATTGCCCTATTTTATTGCAATAATTATAATAATTCGAGAAAAATGGAATTTTTTCTGAAAATTTGTAGAGCATCTCATTTTGTTGGTGGAATACAGGGAAAAACCGGATTTGATCAGAAAAGGTGTTTTAGATATTTATTTGGGAATAAATCCTTTATAAACCTATTTGAAAGCTTTTTAACAACAAACTTTGATAATCAAACATCTAAGCTTGAAGATCATCACATGCATGTTGGTTTGAAGACCATTCATGAGTTTGAAATGTTCAAAAATCGTTTTTGATAGAAAAAATAGGGTGCATGTGGTGATTTTCACCCAAAACTTGTAGAAAAGTGCATTATGTTGATTTTGACTTAGGTTTTGGTCCTTGGATTTCACCATTTACAACATGCATGTTGTTTTTGGGTGAAATCCTACCACCATCATCATCAAAACCGTGAGTTTGTGTGTGTATGTTTATGTGTTCATGATCTTTCATTAGAATGTAGTAGAAGAAGAAGAAAGTGTAAGAAAATCCATGAAAACTTGAAGGAAAATGAAAGGAAATCGTGTTCTACCTTAATGGACACCACTAGATGATGAGGATTTTGAGTATCTTGGGTGTTCTTGGGCATGTTTGCTGTAAAATTTCGTGGTTCATAGAGGGAGGAAGAGAGAAAATGTGTGTGAGAGTGTGAGAGAGAAATTAGAGAGAATGAGGGAAGATGGAGTGTGAGAGAGGAAAAGAATGATTTTGTGTTGGGAAGAGGAGAAATATGGGGAGAGAGATCCGAATTTTCAATGAGGAGAGAGACTCCCCACCTCTTCCATTTATTTTATATAAATTTCCCTCAATTTTTATAAATTTTCCCATTTTTTTATAAAGTATGCATTAAGCCATGATTTGTTTTATTAAATTATTGATTTAACTTGTTAATTAGGAATAAATGTTGATGTTTAAATTTTATTTTCCTTGATTATATTTCCCTGAATTTAATTATTTTAAATTGATATTGTAAGGTTCCTAATTATTTTCATATAATTTTTAAGGTTAAAGTTTATAAATGTGAGTTTTTAGGGCATTTAGGGTTTTTGAGAGTTTGTAAATATTTGGATATCAAAATAAATTGAATCTTTGAGACTTTAAATTATTTTTGAGTTTCATAACCCTTATTCAAATTAGAAATAATGTTTCTAATTTATTTTTACCGGTTTATTGGCATTCTATGTAGTGATTCCGAGATTCAAGCGAAATTGAGGAATCAAGTATACTTGTCCTAGTTATCAACTTTGACTTAAGTTTCTATGAGACTTTGACCTAATTTCTACTACTAAGTCAAGTGCATAATGTGTGTATATGAGTCATGAAAAGGTGTTCGAGTCAAAGAGTGACCCGAATATGGATAGTCTCTATAGTTAAGTAGTTATAGAATTCACATATCAATGTGAAATCTAAGTACACCATCCATTGTTTCTATATGTTTCCAAGTTTCTACTAGGTTATAACTTAGCTTCTAGTTACTAAGTCTAGTATGTGTTGTGCCTATATGTGCAACTAAGTTTATCAAATCTAGAACTGACTCGAATTTTGACGGTTGTCACAAACGCCCTGTGTACGAGGTAAGCCCCGCGTACCCTCGCAGGAACGCCCAACGTAGCGAGGCTTCTCAGCCTATAAAAGAGGACCGAGGGCTGCCAATTTTTCTCACCAATTCACTTCTACTTTCTCTCTCTACTCTCTTTCTAGACACCCTAATTCACCCCTAAGCCTAGGGAACCTTTCTAGCTCTAGTAGAAAGCCTCGGAGAGCCCGAAGTCTCCGAGAAAAAGAGTTTTTCGGTTCGAAACTCTGCCCGTGTAGAGCCCGGTTTTCAAGAAAACTTCCCGGTTTCATCAAAGGAGATTATTCTAAGAAGCGAAGTGTTGTTCGAATCACTCCTTATCAGGTAAGTTTATAGTCACTTTCATCTTACACATAGATATGAAGTATTTTATATAAATTACATGCTATGTGTATATATATATATATATATATATATATATATATATATATATATATATATATATATATATATATATATATATATATATATATTACATGTTTACCTGAGATGTATGATGGATGAAGATATATACTTCTTTCTTTTCAGATCTGAACTTTATCTTTCAGATCTAAACTTTTTCTCTTGGATCTAAAACTTTTCCCTTCAGATCTAAACTTCCTCACATCAGATCTAAACTTTTTAGACCTAAACTGTATATATGTATTTTGTACTTGAAATCTGTGCTGGATGAAAGATCTAAACTTCTTTCTTTCCATATCTGAACTTTTCTTCAGATCTAGACTGTATATGTATTTTATGCTTGAAAAGTTATGATGGATGAAAGATTTAAACTTTGTTTTTCAGATCTAGACATTTTCTTCAGATCTGAACCGTATATGTATTTTCTTTACAAATCTAAACCATTTCTTCAGATCTGAAATGTATATGTTTTTTTTATACCTACAAATATGTTGGGGAAAACATGGATAGATGAAATAGTTGGTGTGTGATGAAAGATGAGTTAGAGGATGAGATAAAATGTGATATAGATTATGAGATGAGGGTGAGAGGTGAAAAATGAGAGAAACCTTTACCCAAACGATGGCCCCGTCATCTAGCAGAGTACGGATGACAACCATGGACTATTCTAGACAGACTGTGGAACACTAGCAGGCTCGCTACCTGTAGGTGTTGTGAACGGTATGTTCACCCGGTGTACTCTAAAAAACCATTGACATGTATTGCAGGTGGACTCCCGCAAATAATATTGTCGATAAATGAGAGCTATGGACTTAGCACCCGTTGGATGAACCCTGGCAGCTATGGACTTAGTTCCTGTTGTATAAACCTTGGCGACGATGGACTTCGTGCCTATTCCTTAGGAAAACCCTTAGGAATGAGTGATAGATGATTCTTAGGGTAGATCCCTAGGAATTAAAGAAGTTAATGGGGATGGGTAATTGAGTTAATTGTTTGATGATAAAACATAATAACTTTATTATTGTGGGTTGAAAACCCTATGTACTCACCAGGTTTTCCAACCTGACCCACTCAGTTTATTTGTATCACAGGTGTCGATATAAAGCTACACTTCACTGAGGGCTTAAAGAGATGTAGATCACTAGTGTAAATGAATGTAAGTTCTGTTTATGCTTATGTTTCTGTATTGACGTTGACATCCCAAGTTTTTAAAAAGAATAAAATACATTTCTTCGGAAATGCTTTGATAACATATTTATCATGTTTTTCTGGGAACAAAATTCCGCAACACTTTTCTTAAGAAGTTACTCTGATTTTTTTTATTAAAAAGCATAAACTAAATCGGTCTTTTCTGGCCGTAAAAATGGGGATGTCACAGCTCGTTACCCCAGGACTCCAGGATCCTTCTGTGTTGATCTCTAACAATGAAATCTTTGCTATAATAAAAAGACTAGAACGACAAGTCGCCCAACAACAGGAGGATAATAGGACAATTCTCAAGGAAGTGGAAAGAATGAGGACAAAAATCCATAAGCCTTGGGAGGCAGCACCCTCGATCTTGCAGTCCAAGATCCTGAACTTTGATAACCTGGGATCCTCAGCGGTTCATCGCGAGACAGGATCCTCAATACCGAATTTTGTTCCCGCTTGGGGTGTGACTCCGAGAAACCAATTCCATATGACCCAGGATCCCAACGAAACCTTTGTTATTCCCAATAACAAGGATCCTGGTAACCCCTGTTGGGTTTTGAGCAATCTAACACTCCTAAGGTGTTCATGCAACCCTAAAACCTTGGATCTTTGTTTGACTAAGAATACATGCAACTTTGATTTTTCCAAGGTTCATAACCTATCTAGCATGGCATGGGGAACATTAAACATAATGGCTAGAAGAGTTACATACCTTTCAATTAGTGAGTTGATTCCTTGGAGTTTGAGAGTCTAGCACCAATAATGTGGATGCCTCAAATGGAAATCACAAATCACCACAAACTTGGAAAAACCTTATGAGAGTGTATGCTTGCTTATAGAAATCGGCCACACCTCTTTCACACACAACTAGTGCCATTTCAAGCATCACAAGCTCCTTTATATAGTGTGGTGGATTAGGGTTACATCCATGTAAACCCTAATACCCATGACTCTTCCTTTCCAAGGATCCATGGGTTAAAATCTCCATGGACTATCCATGGACTCCCATGCATGCCAAGCCCATTCCAAATGAGTATTAGCCCACACTTATATAAATACAAGAGCCCATATTTAATTAGTCACCTTTTTGATCACCAAATTAATTATAAATTAATTTATGATCAATACTAATTAAATAATATGATTTCATATTAATATATTATAACTTATAATATATTAACAAATCATATACATACATTTCTCAAAGGTTTAACCATAAATAGTTCGGGTGAAGTGCAACCCAAATGGACCATGCCGGGTCGGGTCAAGTATATACCAAATAAAGTTATGGACTTAGACACCTTATCCAACAGTCTCCCACTTGGATAAGTCTAATAACTATATTTGCCTATATTACTTCAGGAACCAACCGGCAATCGTAGCTCTCAAAACTCTGTTGAACTATGAAGCGCCATTTTTTTTAGATAAGTGATCATATAATCCTCTGTTCTAGATATCAGCCGGACAAATACATGGAACAATGTCGTACTTATTGTCCAGCAGTTAGCTTCTCGATTTCTGATTTGTTTGACATAGAACTTAATTGAACACATCAACTTAGTTCTGACCGGGCCCGATACATGGGTCAACACAAAATCATCGAGGGGCCCAAATATCGCTTCTAATCCAAGAAGGAACAGATAAACTTCGACTCATATGCTTGTTCCACTACTTATTAGATTATACATACAGGCACGTTTTATAACATTGAGTTACCAATGCGTTTACGTACAATCAATGTATAACCAACTCATAGGCAACAAGTCATATCTCTAGGTTTGAAGACTTATATGATATTACCGTCTCACGCTCACTCGAGATAAATTCCATGAAGTGATGCCAGTGAGGGTGGGTCTATTCCAATACTCATTACTTATGAGTACTCATGAATGTTGTAGCAACCATTGCTATGGCTAAACACCTTTAGTCATCTACAAGCCCAATTCATGACAGTCTTAATTCATACCTACTTCCGATGTATGACCGACTGTGGAGGTTTGAATAATTGTAATTTATTCTGGAAGTCAAAACATGCAAAGCTGAAACAATAGTAAATAATTGACAAAGACAGTAACACCTTACTCATAAATAAATACACCTTTTATTCATCATCAACTGTCGATTACATTTTACAAGTTTCAGAAATAGCTATCTAATCTGTAAAACTAATATCATCTTTCAGCCCTATGCTCCTCGCATGCTGTAAGTGCCTAACCCTCGTCATTCCCTTCGTAAGGGGATCTGCAGGATTCTCTTCTGATGATACCCTCTTTGCCACAAGGAGTCCTTCTTCTATCTTGTCTCTTATGAAGTGGTATTTTATGTCAATGTGTCTGGATCTGCCATGATCTCTCGGTTCCTTGGCTAAGGCAACCGCACTATTGCTGTCACAGAAAATCTCCATAGGCTCCTTAATAGCTGGTACAACTCCAAGGTCTCCGATGAAGTTCTTCAGCCATATCGCCTCCTTTGCCGCTTCACTCGCTGCTATGTACTCTGATTTACAGGTAGAATCAGCTACCGTCTCCTGCTTGGAACTCTTCCAAGTAATTTCCCCTCTATTTAGGGTAAAGACCCAGCCCGACTGTGAGCGGAAGTTATCCCTATCAGTCTGAAAGCTGGCATCACTATACCCTACTACTCTCAAGTCATCACTCCCACCAAGGGTAAGAATCCAATCCTTAGTCCTTTGTAGGTACTTGAGAATATTCTTTACCACAGTCCAATGAGCCTTGCCAGGGTTCCCCTGATATATACTGACCATGCTCAAGGCAAAGGCCACATCAGGGCGGGTACAAGTCATAGCATACATAATCGAGCCAACAGCAGAAGCATATGGAAATCGACTCATCTCAGCTATCTCAGCCTCTGTACTCGGACTCTGAGCCTTGCTCAGTTTGGCATTGCTTTGGATCGATAATTCTCCTTTCTTGGAATTCTGCATGTTGAACCTTTTCAACACCTTATCCAAGTAGGTACTCTGACTAATTAGTCTTTTACTCCAGTCTCTTAATATCCTTATCCCTAGGATATAGGCAGCCTCTCCAAGGTCCTTCATAGCAAAACACTTCCCAAGCCAGGACTTCACTTCCTGCAAAGTTGGGATGTCGTTTCCTATGAGCAGTATGTCATCCACATACAGCACCAAGAAACTAACTATACTCCCACTAGCTCTGACATAAACACAGGACTCATCTTCACTCCTCGAAAAACCAAACTCTTTGACTTTCTCATCGAAACAAAGATTCCATCTGCGAGGTGCTAGTTTCAATCCATAGATGGATTTCTCAAGCTTACACACTCTATTTGGGTTCTCTGTACTGACAAAACCCTCTGGCTGAGTCATGTAAACATCCTTAGCCAACTTTCCATTAAGGAAAGCGGTTTTGACATCCATTTGCCATATTTCATAATCATGAAATGCAGCAATGGCTAACATCACCCTAATAGATTTAATCTTTGCTACTGGTGAAAAGGTCTCATCATAATCAACTCCCGGAGTTTGAGAAAAGCCCTTTGCAACCAGTCACGCCTTATAAGTGTGTACATTCCCATCCATGTCGGTCTTCTTCTTGAAGATCCATTTGCACCCAATTGTCTTACGACCTGGTACATTGTCAACCAAGTTCCAAAATTGATTGTCATACATGGATTGTATCTCGCTGTCCATAGCCTCTTTCCATTTAGTAGCCTCAGGGCCTGCCATGGCTTCCGTGTAGTTATTAGGTTCATCCAGATTTACCAGTGTACTATCACTGATAAGTGTGTCACCTTCCGCAGTAATATGGAAACCATAGTAATGCTCAGGTGCATTCCTAACTCTCGTGGAACGCCTCAGAGGTACAGACTCGTCAGTTGGATCAACAGGAGTTTCCTCCTCAGGTTGATTGCTAGGGTTTGAGGTTCCTTCATCACTTGACTCTTGAAGTTCTTCAAGGTCAATTTTCCTCCCACTGCTTCCTTGGCTCATGAGCTATCGTTCACGAAAGACTCCTCTCCTTGCCACAAAGACCACATTCTCACTGGGTCTGTAGAAGAGGTAACCAAAGGATTTCTGTGGGTAGCCGATGAAAATACACCTCTCACTTCGAGGTTTGAGCTTATCGTGAGTCTCGCGTCTCACAAACGCCTCGCAACCCCAAATCTTGATGTGGTCCAAGTTGGGAACTTTCCCAGTCCACATCTCATGAGGTGTTTTGGCAACCTTCTTTGTAGGGACCAGATTAAGGATATGGGCGACAGTCTCTAAGGCATACCCCCAAAAAGAGATTGGTAGCAAAGCTCGACTCATCATGGAGCGAACAATGTCCAACAAGGTCCGATTACGCCTCTCAGCCACACCATTCAGTTGTGGTGTCCTGGGAGGTGTCAATTGTGAGACAATCCCACACTCCTTAAGATAGTCAAGGAACTCTGTGCTAAGATACTCACCACCTCGATCGGATCGAAGCATCTTAATGTTCCTGCCCAATTGATTTTCTACTTCCTGTTTAAACTCTTTAAACCTATCAAAAGTTTCTGACTTATGCTTGATTAAGTACACATAACCATATCTACTATAATCATTAATAAAAGTCAGGTAGTAGCGATTAGCATCCCTTGTGGCGGTTTTTGAAGGGGCCACATACATCGGTATGTATAAGGTCCAAGAATCCCTCACCCCTTTCACAAGAACCAGTGAAGGGTGATTTTGTTATTTTTCCAAGCAAACAAGATTCACAACTATCATCTGACTTTAGGTCAAATGATTCCAAAACTCCATCAAGTATCCACAAACAAGCCTAGGCTTTGATACCACTGTTGGGTTTTGAGCAATCTAACACTCCTAAGGTGTTCATGCAACCCTAAAACCTTGGATCTATGTTTGACTAAGAATACATGCAACTTTGATTTTTCCAAGGTTCATAACCTATCTAGCATGGCATGGGGAACATTAAACATAATGGCTAGAAGAGTTACATACCTTTCAATTAGTGAGTTGATTCCTTGGAGTTTGAGAGTCTAGCACTAATAATGTGGATGCCTCAAATGGAAATCACAAATCACCACAAACTTGGAAAAACCTTATGAGAGTGTATGCTTGCTTATAGAAATCGGCCACACCTCTTTCACACACAACTAGTGCCATTTCAAGCATCACAAGCTCCTTTATATAGTGTGGTGGATTAGGGTTACATCCATGTAAACCCTAATACCCATGACTCTTCCTTTCCAAGGATCCATGGGTTAAAAGCTCCATGGACTATCCATGGACTCCCATGCATGCCAAGCCCATTCCAAATGAGTATTAGCCCACACTTATATAAATACAAGAGCCCATATTTAATTAGTCACCTTTTTGATCACCAAATTAATTATAAATTAATTTATGATCAATACTAATTAAATAATATGATTTCATATTAATATATTATAACTTATAATATATTAACAAATCATATACATACATTTCTCAAAGGTTTAACCATAAATAGTTCGGGTGAAGTGCAACCCAAATGGACCATGCCGGGTCGGGTCAAGTATATACCAAATAAAGTTATGGACTTAGAAACCTTATCCAACAACCCCGTCAATAATAATATTTTTACTACTAACTCAATGGATCTTGATACATGTTTAAGCCCGATCATGGCTAAGGA
Organism: Lactuca virosa; assembly: GCF_052849685.1. NCBI lineage: Eukaryota > Viridiplantae > Streptophyta > Magnoliopsida > Asterales > Asteraceae > Lactuca > Lactuca virosa. The sequence goes on from NC_136434.1 coordinate 250,915,982, forward strand.
ACTACAACTACTAAGAAAAATGATCTCAAGCGTACCCGGAGTAATTTAGCCTGTACCGGAAGTATCCCCCACGAGCCACAAGATCTCCAGATTCGTTCTAGCAATAGCTGATACCAAAGTCCCGAAGCGCTTTCAGACCCCCAACATAAAGCCTTACAACTGAACTACGGATCCTGAGGAGCACGTGACATAGTATAGGGAAAGGATGTACATCATTCCCATCCCCACTCACATTAAAGAAGCTTTCCTGTGCAAGGGTTTTGGTTCCACCCTCACAGGATCATCTCTAAAATGGCTTCTTAACGTCCCCCCTTATTCAATTACATCATTTGCTCGTTTGATTAATTTATTTAACAATCAATTTTCTTGTAGTAGAACATTCGAAAAGAACACTAGTGATATCTATCGGGTGGTTCAGGATCCTAAGGAATCCCTTAGGACTTTTGTGAACAGGTTTGGCAGGGAAGCTCTAAGTATCCCCAACATCGATATGGCAATTACAGTTGAAGCCTTTAAAATGGGCTTAAAGAAGGATTCTCCCTTCTATGAAGACCTCGTAATGACTCCATGCAAGAGATTGGACGAAGTCAGAAGCAGAGCACTAAGGTTCATCAGGCTCGAAGAAGACAAGGAGATCCAAAAGAGGAGCAACCCACCAAGCTTCTATGATCATCCCAATAGGAAGGCCGATTCCTCGGCCCAAAGATCCTATAAATCGAAAGCTTATTCCAAACCTGACTATCACATGGTTAATGCCCTTGAAGATGAGGGAGAGGAAGAAAACTTTCCTAAGATTACTGACTATTGTTTTTCTGTGGATATTTCTGCTGTAATATTTGTTATACAGGATCTTGGAGACAAAGCAAGATGGCCAACAAAAGGAGAAAAACCCACCGCTTGGAAAGACAAGTCCAAATGGTATGCACATCATGAGGACTTTGGTCACATTACAGAGGATTGCATAGCTCTCAGGAAGGAAATCAACTATCTCCTAGGCAAAGGATACCTCAAAGAAATCCTTGGAAGAAGAAAGGAGAGATCCAAATAAAAAGACCAGGATCCTCAAAAGATCCTCGACAGACCAGGATCCCCCCTGCCGATGCCAAGGTAATCAATGTGATCTCCGGAGAATCTGACATTTTTGGTACCTCTTACTCTACAACAAAGAGACACACCAAGGTATCCAAAACAAAGAGGGAAAAAGGACCACGGAAGAACACATTGATCACAAACGAAAAGATATCACCTTCGCTGAAGCGGATTAGTGATTACTCTCTAAATCGCCAACCATTTCGTCAGAAGGATCCTCGTCGATGGAGGATCCTCGGTTAACATAATACTACGGGATGCATTGAAAAGAATGAACATCCCGGAGTCTGAGATAGTTGCAAGATCCTCAGTGCTGATCGGATTTAATGGCGAAACCAAGCATACCATCGATGAGATAAAGCTACCAATCTACAAAAAAGGGGGTAAACTCTGTACAACGTTTTTGTGTAATTGATACATTATCCTCTTATAATGTCATACTAGGTAGACCATGGATCCACGAAATGAAGGCCGGTCCATCAACGTATCATCAATGCGTAAAGATGCCCACCCCATGGGGGACAATGAAGATCTTAGGAGAACAACAAGAGTCCAAGGAATTCTACAAGACTTCGATGAAATCTTCGACAGTACCACGACAAGAATAGAAATTAAGGTAGGGGCACGAGACGTGCTAGAAGCAAGAGAGCAAGATATAAAAGAAGTGCCCCTGAACCTTGAGGATCCTAAAGCCAAAGTTCTCATAAGATCCTCAATGCCTGAACAAGTTGAACATGACCTCATAAAGTTCCTCAAGGCTAGAAGCAAGATGTTTGCATGGAAGCATGAGGACATGACTGAAAGATCTTGTATGCCCAAGAGTCATTATAGAATGATATTGCTAATAATATATGATCCTATAGGGTCACACCATATAGCAAGTTACCGTCAACTGATTATTTATTAGTATAATTTGACTATTAATAAATATATCAACACTTGTATTTAATTGGAAAATTATTATTTCATTGAGATAATATTTTACTAATTGAGAATTTATTATTTGTGGAAATAATATTTATTGGAGAAATAACAACTTATGAAATATATCATAAAGTATGATTATTTATAAGTTATATTTATATCTTAATAAACTAGTTCAATTTATATAAAAGGTAGTTTTATATAAAATAAGATATTTATATATTCATATTTATATCTTAATAAACTAGTTACAATTTATATAAAAGATAGTTTTATATAAAATAAGATATTTATATATGACTAGCTGTATATATATATATATATATATATATATATATATATATATATATATATATATATATATATATATATATATATATATATATATTGGGAACTCTTTATAAAAATGATTGATTTCTATAAAGATAACATGTATGTGTATATAAACTAGCCATGACACAATTTTTGTCTTCTTTTGTGCATGCTTTTTAGAAAATTGTAAGGAGACCAAGCATGATCTTCTTTTGCCATGCTTGGAACAAAGTTGTCCCTCTTTTACTTTATGGTCTCCCTTTGCTTTTTGGGCATTATATAAGGGAGGGCATGGAAGGGTTTGGGATAAGTTCAAGCTTCTTCTTCTTCTTCTTTTTTGCCATGAAACCGAGAGCAACAAGTGCTCTAGGGGCTGCCAAATTTTCGAGATTTGAAGGCTCTCCTTCTCCGCCATTCTCTTGCATTTTGATGTTTAAGAATGTCCCTTTATTGCTTCACCTTTGAACATATATTTGGTATATATTTCAAAGGCTTATAAACAACAAATTACAAGTGAATACTAGCATGTTTTGATGGTTCTACTCTTGCTTGGTGGATACTTGTAGAGAACTCTTGCTTTAAAGTTTCATGTCACACTTCATCAACTTCCAACCTCCCATGAGGATCAAAGTCTTCAAAGGTTGTTATGATTTCCCTTCTATGGTTGTTTTAATCTTTCTAACTCTTGCAAAATGATCCTTGGTGGGTAAAATACTTTTATTTTTATTGCACATTTTTTTAAGCTTCCGTTGTCATTTTTACCGGTTGTGAAACCAGATTTTGAATAAAAACCCAACCATGACAGGTATTGATAAACGTATAATAACCCATAAACTGAACATTGATCCGTCTTTCAGGCCGATACACCAAAAGAGAAGGAAATTCGCACTAGAAAGAAACCAAGTTATACAAGAAGAAATAGAAAAGCTTCTCAAAACTGGTATCATCAAGGAAGTGAAATTCCCAAGATGGCTAGATAATGTGGTCGTGGTACAAAAGAAGAACGGTAAATGGAGAATGTGTGTGGATTACACGTATCTTAACAAGGCTTGTCCCAAGGATCCTTTCCCTCTACCACACATTGACTCCATGATAGACACAACAACGGGTCATGAATTACTAATGTTCATGGACGCATCAATAGGATTCCAACAGATCCAGATGGAACCCTCTGACCAAGAGGACACGACATTTATAACTCCAACAAGTATCTACTGTTACACTGTCATGCCATTTGGTCTTAAAAATGTAGGTGCAACCTACCAAAGACTGGTCAAAAAGATGTTCAAAGAGAAACTGGGGGACACCATGAAGTCTACATCGATGACATGGTGGTCAAGTCCAAAAAATATGAGGATCACTTCAAGGATCTCGAAGAAGCCTTCGACATCCTGGACCAATATAACATGAAGCTCAATCCCTCCAAGTGCCACTTTGGGATGAGATTGGGTAAATTCCTGGGATACATGGTAACCAAAAGAAGAATCGAAGCAAGCCCGGAGAAAATCAAGGTCATCCTTGATCTAAAATCACCATCCTCGAAAAAATATATTCAGAGACTAACAGGAAGAGTGGCGGCCCTAAACAGGTTCATCTCAAGATCCTCAGAAAGATGCAAGCCTTTTTACAACATCTTGAAGAAGAACAAAATCATCATCAACTTGGAAAGCTATTTGAGGTATAAAGCTCTTAACTTGATGGTTCATATATTTAGATCAAGTTAGGGCTTGTTTTTGTGCTTTTTATCGTCCTTTAAATCTTGCTGAGTATGAGCTACTCCAAAAGATAAGGATAATATATCTTAGTATTTTGAGGTCCCTTGTTCATAAAAATGCAATCTTGATGAGTTATAGTGGACCATGCATGAGTTGGGGTTCTTATTCTGGATTTTATTGAGTATTGGGTCCCATTAAGCCATGCAAAGGAGTAAAGTTTCCAACTTTACGTGTTAAGACATCATTTAGGATCAGATATGAGAATTAGAAATAATGGCTTAACTGATTAAGCATTTAATGGTGATATGGGTTGGCTGTGGAGTACGTTGGGTGTACCCAGCTCGTACGTCGCGCGTACTGGCCAAAGATGACATACGTTGCGCGTAAGTCTGAGTACACCGGCGTACTCAACATCCTTGCCTTTTATTGACTTTTGGGTTTTGGGCCATATATGGACTATTAGGGTTTTAGGCCTTGTTGGGCCACTAGTCTTTATGAATTTGGGCCATTTTTAGGCTTTGGGCCTTCGTGGATTTAGGCCCATAATGGGCTTTGGGTGTAACATCCCAAAAATACAGACCAAAAATTTCTTTTTAAAATCATTTATAATAAAACCATAAGTCATCCATCATCATAAAGAAAATCATAAATCATGTATCTCAAAACATCATGTCAAAAGTTGTATCAAATCATATGAGAAATATATCAGAGTCTAAACAATCCCAGGCTAAAGCTGTGGTGTGTGCCATACGATCATCCCGAGCCCTTCCCCTTGCTAGTGGAAGTACCTGAAACTAAAATTGAAAACCGTAAGCACGAAGCTTAGTGAGCTCCCCAAACTACCATATACCATACACATAACATATAACATAACCTTGGGACACCGCCCAGCTACATCGGGACGAACCCGACATCGGCTTACCCGACATCGAGCCCCGCCTGGCATCCGACCGCATCAGGCATCGGACCCCGTCCGACATCGGGCTTGCCCCGGAATACACCAACATAGCATAACAAATAACATAAGCATATAACATAAGCATATAACATGAGCATATAAACATTCATCGGGCTTGCCCCGACATCAGACCGGAGTCCGGAACACCTAACGCATAACATATATAGACTAACATACATCGGGCTTGCCCCGACATCAGACCAAATCCCGGAACACATAAAACATAACATGAAAGAATCACAAAGACATCAAGCATACATAAATATTCCTCGGGACCGCCCCGACATCGGATCGTAATCCGGAAAGCATATAACCTACATCGGGTCATGCCCGGCATCGGGCCGTAGCTCGGCACTACTAACATCTAAACGGGCCGACATTGTGGCCTTAGACCCGTTCCTACTGGAGAAAACTCACCTCGTAAGGCTGATTGTTGAAACTCGAGTGAAGAATCTCTGACTACTGCTATGGCGACTCCCCGGCTATCAACTACATAATAAACTTAATCAAAATCTGATAATCCTTCTCAGGGTAAGATGACCATTTTACCCTTGGTCAAATTCAACATCCAGGTCAAATTCAAAGTCAAGGTCAACTGTCATTCAACCCCAACTCGTTGAGTTATCTCCCAACTCGGCGAGTTCATGCACTACTCAGCCTTGTGGTCAACTAAGTCAACTCGTCGAGTCCCTTTTCAGACTCGTTGAGTTCTTTCTGTCATAACATCGGGACATATCGACTTTAACTCGTCGAGTCCCTCCTTGAACTCGTCGAGTTCTTCATTTTTCGAGTCCTAATCTTGTCCAACTCACTGAGTCATCTCCTAAACTCAATGGTTTCACTCACAACCAGAAAATGGGTTAGGGTTCACGACCCTACTCGCTGAGTCCAAGAACAACTCGTCGAGTCCTCCATATGACCAACCCATTCAGTCGATTCTAATCCATTCCAATGTTCCAACTTGTAGATCTGGACTCCTTAGACTACCATTACACGTAAAGTTGCTAACTTTACGTGCATGCATGGTGTTATGAAGCTAAAACACCCATTACAATCCAAAATGAAGGTCTACGTCATACAATAGGGCCATGGCCGAATAAAGGTGGCAACTTTGAGCTTCTAAATCTCAAGAGTGCCGAGATCTGAAGTCCTTTCATCCCCAAGAGTTCAAATCTCGGAATGACCTTGGAAATGGCCCAAAATGACAACATACAAGCTAAAAAGGAGATCTAAGTGAATAGCAGCCAAGGTATAAGCTTTATACCTCTATCAAGACAGAAATGAGTCCTTAGCTCTGGATCTCCAACCTTCCTTCTGCAACTCCAAGCCTTTTTCTTCCTTCTTCTAGCTTTAAATCACAAAAATGGCAAGAAATAGCTCAAGATCACTCAAGGTTGATTAGGGTTTCGAGATTAGAGTTTGGAGGTGATGGAGGCTGGGATGGAGGCCAGATATGATGCTTAAATAGGGTGCAAGCCCTAAAGATTAGGGTTTCATCCAGCCTGTCCTACTCGTCGAGTCAGGACTTTGACTCGTCGAGTAGCTCACTTAAAACCCGCACCTATTCTGCCTTCTACTCGACGAGTTAGGGCCACTAACTCGTCGAGTAGCCCTTCCAAAATAAATAATAATAAAGTTAAATGCATACCAGGAACCAAGCGTTACATTGGGTGTCATTTATGAATATGGGTCATATTGGGCTTTTGGAGCCATTGAGTTGGGCATTGGTTTTGGGCCAAGTAAGGAAAGGGTAAAATGGTCTTTCACCCTGGGTATTGGACAGGTGAACTAGATTCCCAGTTAAGGTTTATGGCCCAATTTTTAATTGGGATATTTATTTGATTGACTAGCGCGGGGATTTTCCGGTTCAGCAGCCCGATCATTTGTTTGACTGTCAGCAGACTGAGGTGAGTTTGCTCACTATACTGTAGGAGACTAGGATATGTTATGTGGTTGTAGTCTTTGTGACTCCTGTTGTATGTGTTATATGCGTGTGTGACTGTTTGCTATATGTATGTGGGGTGAAATAGACCCGGTACAGCCTCGTGCAGACACATAAGTTGAAATAGACTCGGGGATGAAATAGACCCGTGGGTGAAATAGCCTGATATGATTTTGGGCCAACACATGAGTTGAAATAGACTCACGGGTGAAATATACATGGGGGGTGAAATAGACTCGATACAACTTTGAGCTCGCAGATATGTATGGTATGCAGTATTTTAGGGAACTCACTAAGCTTCGTGCTTACGGTTTTCAGTTTATGTTTCAGGTACTTCTGAATCGAAGGGGAAGAGCTCGGGATGATCGCATCACACACACCGTATTGTTCCGCAGTTTGTTGACTTGATGTATTTAGATGATTATTGACATACTCTGATTTCATTATGGTTTTATAAAAACGTTTTGGATGATGATTTTATTATTATTAAAATGAAATTTTTCTGTCTTAAATTTGGGACGTTATATATGTTGGATTAGTGTCTAAGCCCATAACTATAATTGGTATGTACTTGACCCGACTGGGCATGGTCCATTTGGGTTGCACTTCACTGAAACAATTTATATGGATAGTCTTTTGAGAATAGTATGTTTATGATTTATATTAATATATTATAAGTTTCAAATATATTAATATGGAATCATATTATTTAATTAGTATTGATCAAGAATTAATTTAGAATTAATTAGGTGATCAAAAAGGAACTAATTAAATATGGACTCTTATATATATATATATATATATATATATATATATATATATATATATATATATATATATATATATATATATATATATATATATATATATATATATATATATATATATATATATATATGGAATGGGCCAAGTTCATTTAGGTTGGGCTAAGCTTTCATGGATAGTCCATGGAGTGTTTAATCCATGGATCCTATGGAAATGAAAGGTCATGGGTATTAGGGTTTACATGAATGTAACCCTAATCATCCATACTATATAAAGAGGTCCCACTACAAGAAAAATGACTTACAGTCACACCAAAAAAGTGTGACCATATGCATATAGTGACATTTTATTCTTTCACTGAAAGTGTGACGGAAGGTGACGTCATCGTATGGGTCTTATGGTCACTTTAAAATGTATTGTCCGTATGAGATGAAAACATGTGGCCGTATTATAAAAGTGTGGCAAATGTGTACGAAATTTTTTTCCTTAAATATCCAATATTGTAGCGTTAAACCGTCAATAGACACATTTATTTAGTAACTGTGGTGACTGTATATCACCAACTTGCGACATTCATGATGTTTTAGTGTAGTTTTTTTCTTTTATATTGTCACACAGTTTAAATTTTGTTAAGACTATTGTGTATCTTTTGTAAACATGTAATTACGGTGAGCATGCCCATGTTTGCTAAATGGCCACATATAATTAATTCCATAAGTGGTGAATTGCTAATAATTAGTCACAAAAAACAATCAATTTTTGTGACTATAGCCTATCGTACAGAGACACACAATTAAGTGAAATACAATCATAAGTATTATAAAGACACACATTTTGTTAAAATTAAGGACTATTCGGTATCGTAACAAGACTATTGAGTATATTTTAGATACATATAATTACGGTGAACATGACCATGTTAGGTAAATGGACACATATAATTAATTTTATAAGTGACGATTTGCTAGTATTTAGTCACAACAACAATCAATTATGGTATCTATTGTTAACCATTTAGCCACACGTTAAAAAATGATGTAAAGTAACCATTGTATAATTTTAGAGACATTGAAAACCAATAAAACATGGCCAAATTTATATTAAAGCCACTTTAATTTAATATTTATTGTTACTTTTTCTACAATTTTAGACACATCAAAATAATTTAAATTAAAGTAACCAAACCCAACAATATGAAACAAAAGCAAAATTCATAATTTGATATTAGTAATAATTGAAATCCAAATCCATACATTAAATTCCTAATTAAAATACCAAAAAAAAATTGTTCTAATTTCAAGAATTTAAATAATGGTAAAAAAAATCAAACACATCATAAACCAAAACCTAAACATAACTAAGCATTCTTCTTATTTGTATTGATCATTGTCTTCTTGAGAAGGGCATCAGATGAGATGTAAGTTGGTTTCCTTTTCTTTGAGTTTTGATGTTGATGTTCTTGATGTGATATAATTTCCGGTACATATAACAACAACATTGAAACAAAAAAATTGAGTTCATCAAAACCTTAGTATACTACTTTATGAATAAAATAAAGTGTAATGCACAAATTAGTGAACATAATTAAACAAACCTTTGACTCGGGTTGCACAAGGTATTTTGGCCATGGAACAAAACTTTTATATGCATCCTCAACTAATGTGAATTCTCCAGTTTTATGGGGTAGAAATGCTTGTTTTATTACCACTTCATCAATGGAAACTTTATAGCAATCATCTTGTAGAGGAACTCCATTAATGAATTGTCTTTCTGATGATAAGTGAATGGTACCACGAGCAACGATGTTCCTTTTATACGGATGTGATAGAGTACACTTGATTGGCTACAATGATAAGTAATATTAGAATCAGAAATAAAAGACAGAAATGTATATTCAACATGTAAAAAACACTTACCTGGTGAAGGGGTTTATTTGGTGAAACTGTTAGTATGTCAGGATTGATAGTGGCAGTCATAGAGTCAACAGCTTTTCTGGTGGGTTTTGTATTTGCCTAATATAAAGGTTTAAGACATATATGTAAAATTATATTTTAATATAAAAGATAAATTAAAAGTGTTGAAAACTGTAAAGTAAGTATATACTATTGTTGCAGATTTCATGGAAATCAATTGTGTATTGGGAGTTGCAGTTGCAGAGTTGGTTTCAACTTGTTTCTTGGTGGGTTTTGCAATAACCTAAATAAGTTAAAGTCCCAAGTGAGAAAACAGAAATTAGTATCAAAAAAAGTATGTCAATGATTATCTTATAAAATGATAACATACTGGTGTTACAGGTTTTTATGGTTGCTTGGTTTTGAGACTAACAGGAGTTGTTTCACTACTTTCAACAATCTTGTCACTTGAAATACCCTAGCAAATATAAAGAAACATGGAAAATGTCTAAAAAATGCAATTTACAAGTAACATTGAAAATACATGTTGTTAATAAGATTACTTACAACAGTATGAGACACATTTTGAAAGTCAGGTCCTTTTGCATTACGATGAGCCAAAACTAGCTTTAGTGTTTGATCTTGTTCATTAACCTTTGTAGACAAAGCCTTGAGTTCAACATCTTTTTTCTCAAGCTCAAGTTTCCCTTTATGCAGTGCAACTTTAAGATCTTTAATTTCTTCCTTAGATGATCCTTTGCTGCGAGGAACATTGAAATATTTGTTGTAAGTGACTCCTGTGTCGACACACCTTTAAAAATCCCCCTTTTCCTTGCCAAAAACTAAGGTCATGGCATCCGTGCTTGGTTCAACATTAACTTGTCCTTCTTTTATCTGCTTTTGTTGTTCCATCTAGCACACAAAATATTAATAATTATTGTCCTAATAAAACTGATTAAAATCTTTATAGTAATAGTAATAAAAAAGTTTATTGAAGTTACTAGTTTATCCGCCATGAGTTTAACATCTTCATCCTTAAATACTCCTTTACTTTCACATCCTTTGCACCACATAATTGACCTTGGGGGCATTTCTTCCTTTGAAATCACTTTCTCTTCAATCTTGATAAAAAAAATTAAATTGTAAACGATATAAAGTAAAATTCTGTTAAGTAGAATACTATGAAGGTAATATAATGGATCATATAGCTAAAAGCAAAGCTTACCAACTTCCGCCTAAGAGGAGTATACCCCCCTCGTCCCATCCGATGAGCGTACTTTGACATCTTTCACGCTTTGACAGTCTTTTGTGACACAACCTGTAAAAAAAAGACTTGTCAAGCACTTTTTGGTAATTTTATGATAAATAAATGAAGAAGTTTTGGGAAAAATTTGTAACATTAAACTCTTCAGATTGGGTATACGTCACGAATTTGTTCCAATCATCTTTTTTAGTAATTATTGCACGATATCGAAAAGGGATTTCTCCAAGCTTTTTGGAATTGCCTAGATGTGGCTTGATGTAAGCTGCATACAATTTCCTTCTGAAGTTTCGTAGAAGGATACCAAGCCTATTCATCACAAATTGTTTTCCAGTTTCATCAACTTCAAAATAGCACTAAAATGAAACAATAATGAATTTGTTACTATTTAATACATGATTTGTAAATAAAATATGAGATGCAGTTAAAAAAAGTGAAAACAAAATTTATTGTAATCTCTTCCCAAAGTTTGGCGGTGAGATAGATGAATACTTCCCGCGTTGATTTGGAGCCCAAAACAAAATGGAAAAAATGTTTGCTTCCCATTATATTTGCTTAATTTTGATTGACGAATTCAAATTTTTTCCAAATTTTGATCTGATAGTGAACTCACACGATGAGAAGCATAAATCGTGGTTTGGAAACATGTTCTGGCTTTTGAAACATTATTACGAGTTATTAGATATTAATAGAAATGTTACAAATTTGGTCCTTGTAAATTAACAATTTTACGTTAGGATACAACTATATGACTATTGAAAATAAAAAATATTTAACATTTAATTATGTATATACAATGGGATAATAGTATAATAAAACGAAAATAAGAATAAGGTCTAGTTAGCTAACTAATTTTTCCGTGTGAACACTTTGTTAAGATTTTTTATTTTACTTTATATTAAGTAAGAAAAAAAATCCATACACCTACTATAAACCCATTTCGGTCCTAAACCTGTACCCATATTAGAAACCCATTTTGGTCCCAAAACATTACCAACACCCGTACATGACCTAATGATGGTCAACCCAACACCCGACCACCTGCAACCCATACCCATATTATAAACCCATTTTGGTCCCAAACCATTACCAACACCCCTACATGACCTAAGGATGGTCAACCATTACCAACACCCGACCACCTGGAACCCATACCCATATTATAAAACCATTTTGGTCCCAAACCATTACCAACACCCCTACATGACCTAAGGATGGTCAACCATTACCAACACCCGACCACCTGGAACCCATACCCATATTATAAACCCATTTTTGTCCCAAACCATTACCAACACCCCTACATGACCTAAGGATGATCAACCATTACCATCACCCGACCACCTGGAACCCATACCCATATTAGAAACCCAATTTGGTCCCAAAACATTACCAACACCCGTACATGACCTAATGATGGTCAACCCGTACCAACACCCGACCACTTGCAACCCATACCCATATTAGAAACCCATTTTGGTCCCAAACCATTACCAACACCCCTACATGACCTAAGGATGGTCAACCATTACCAACACCCGACCACCTGCAACCCCTACCCATATTAGAAACCCATTTTGGTCCCAAAACATTACCAACACCCGACCACCTGGAACCCATACCCATATTATAAAACCATTTTGGTCCCAAACCATTACCAACACCCCTACATGACCTAAGGATGGTCAACCATTACCAACACCCGACCACCTGGAACCCATACCCATATTATAAACCCATTTTGGTCCCAAACCATTACCAACACCCTTACATGACCTAAGGATGGTCAACCATTCCCAACACCCGACCACCTGCAACCCATACCCATATTATGAACCCATTTTGGTCCCAAATCATTACCAACAGCCCTACATGACCTAAGGATGGTCAACCATTACCAACACCCGACCACCTACAACCCATACCCATATTAGAAACCCATTTTGGTCCCAAACCATTACCAACACCCCTACATGACCTAAATATAGTCAACCATTACCAACACCCGACCACCTGGAACCCATGCCCATATTAGAAACCCATTTTGGTCCCAAAACATTACCAACACCCGTACATGACCTAATGATGGTCAACCCGTACCAACACCCGACCACCTGCAACCCATACTCGTTGTTTTTGCATTTGCTACTTGTGTCCAACTATCCAAGCCCTATTAAAACGGGTCAATACGGTTTTAACCGGTTCGACATAAGCGGTTGAACCGCGGTTTAGGGGAAACCTGGCCGGTTCGATCCGGTTCGTATTTTTACAAAAAACCGCTCTCAATTGACCCGCCTTCTGTAACCACGTAAATTTTCAAAACAATTTTTCATTTTTTAAATCATATTTTCAATCATCAAAAACAATATCAAACAAACTGTATCCAATGTCATCATAACAACAAATCCCAGAAACTCAAAACATAATCTCTATGAGTGTGTACGGATCATGCCGACTCCTTCCCGCGATCCTCGCTAGTACCTGAAACACATAACACAGCAACTGTAAGCATAAATGCTTAGTGAGTTCCCCAATATACCACATACAACACATACGCCTTTCCAGGCCATAACTCTGTAGTATCTTCCGATCCAAGTGTCACACCCCGCTAAAGCGGAAACGCAAGGTATGACAGCGACAAAGGTTTCATTGCAAAAGATAAAGATACATCACCATAGCAATATTTAAAAGTTTACAACCCATAGTTTAAACAAAACAAAGTACAAGTTTTCCAAAATGACATTGTTCAAAATATAACTTCATAAAATAACTTCCACACGATGCAGCATGCTCTATGATGATGAATCTTTATATCCACTTACTAATTATTTCCTGAAAAAGCATGTAAAACGAGCGTCAACTATGAAAATAGTTGGTGAGTTCACATGTTTATAAAATCAAGATTTGGAATAAGTCTTTTCATAAATACAAGTACATTGCTTTAATGAGAAACAAAGTTGATTGCCATTATTGATAACAAGTTTATTGCTATAACGAGAAACGAGTTTGTATGTGTATGAGCAAACAATGAGTCTCAACCAAACCTATGATTGAAGCCCTATCAAGATCTATGTTTATCGTTCCATAGATGAATATGGTATCATGCACTCCAGCAATAGGGCGAGTGAGGAGTTGTCAATTCCTAATAGCGCTATCCACAATGACCATTGGCTCAAAGAGTTAATGGTTAGAGATAAGGGAAGGGCCTTAATACGATAAGTTCTCATGTTCCGTGTTGTATGGACATACATAGAGAGATATAGAAATAAAATAGCAATCATGTTTGATACAAATCAATTTAGATACAACATTCAAATAATAGTTTTTCGGGACATGCTTTTCCACCCCAAAACATAAAAACTGAAAATAGGGGAGTGCGTGAATACTCACAACGTTTCGAGTAGGTACAAGGGGTACTTCGGAATGCACCAACGTCTTACTACCGGGATCCTACGACATCAAACACACAATAGTGAGTTTCCATGTCGAAATCTAATGCTAATATACTAAATTCTACATATAGTGAAATGCCAATTTATGTTTTAGTATTTGATTTTATATTAATTGGTTACACTTTTTTTGAAATAATGAAATTCTACAAATCGTGCGATTAATTACAACATTGGAATATAAATTTTCCAAATTTTTAAGTCCTTATTACAACATAAATTCACGGAAGTAGCATTCAAAGGATAAAAATTCTCAAACTTTTTATTTAACTGTTATTACACAATACTAAGCTGGGAAAATTATAAAAATGGATTTCCAAGCTGTTTAATTATATTTTATGATTTTTGAGCATTTATTCCAATAAAAATTGAAATAAATAGAAACCAGTTTCCAAAATTACCCAAACTTTTTATTTAACTGTTATTTTACATAAATAGGCTGGGAAAAATATAAAAGATATTTTTCAGTGGGTATTTCTATTTTTCCTTGTTTTATTCCTTTAAATAATCTTTAATTGAAGAAATAATATTAAACAGTTAAAATAAATTACCAAAAATTTTTGTAACATCATTTACAGTATGAATAACCTGAGAAAAATATCAAAAGTGGTCTTCATATTATATAATCAGGTTTTGGGTATTTATGTGTATTTAAGTGTAATTAACTTTAGAAATTAAGAGAAAAATAGTTTACAGTGGAGAAAAATCCTTAAAATTTTTATGTAACCTCCTACTATAAAACATGATGTTGTGGTAAATTTTCATGAATTTTGGATAATCTGAACTATTTTTCCTATTTTTAAACCATTATAATTACCAAAAATTGGGAAAAATAGCAAGGCATGATGAAAAATGTTGAAATTATTTTTCTGAGTCATCCATCACAGGTAAGGTATGCGAAAATTGTTAGATAAAATTTTCACACTCTCCAAAGTGGTTTTGTGATTTATTATATCCTAACAAAAAGAAAATTGGAAATCATACCAAACAGCAACAAAAATTGATGAAACTTAGTGAGGGGTCATTATCCATCATAAGGGTCATTCATGAATTTGTTCCGGATTTATTGACCTCTGGAATTATTTTATGTGATTTATGCCCTTGGTTTCTAGCAATAATTTTAGTAAATCAAAGAAATAATAAAAGCTTTTGGTATTTTACAGATTATCACATGCATGTGAGGGCTTTAAAAAGGAAAAATGTTCGAAATTTATTCAGAAGGGAAATAGGGGTATTGAACCCAAACAAATTAAGAAATGTTGCATGCAATGGTGCATGAGATATAAATGTGGCTGAAGTTCATGAATTTATGTAGCCCATTCAGTGGGGTTTTAAGCCACGAAATTTCAACCATCATTCACTGGATATGTTAAGTTTCTAAAGTATTTTTCCCCAGATTTATGGTTGGGTTTAAGGCCATTGATCATGCAAGGCAAAAATGGTGATCATAGAAAAAGAGCTGTTTGCGCAACCATTTTGTAAAAATTGCCACAAATCGGATATTTAATATTTTACAGTGAGACCAGTTGGGTTTGAAAGTTAACTCATGGAATTATCCAATACAAAAAGAATATCATGATTTGGTTAAGAAATGACCGAGATATGGTCGTTCAAAGCTGAATAAAGTAATCTGGCAGATTGCATGTTTGCTTTGAGTGCATCCTTAGGACATTTTGACAAGAACATCATGCATGCCTTTGATAAGGTCCGATTTCTAGCACATGCATGGAGTGAATGAGCATCCAAGATGTACTAGAAATGGTTTAAATGCTTTTGATCATGCAAGAACACAAAAGAAATGGAGAAGAAGATGTAATACTTGTTTTTGAAGTCACATGAACATATGTGCATCATTTTCACTCCTTGCATGGGTTTGATCCCGGATTTTCACCATTTCAAACACATGCATTGTGTTATGGTGAGAATCTACAAACCACAAGGGAAAAATAAAGATTTCTAGCCATGAAAATGCATAGAATCCGAAAAGAAGAGAAAACTAAAAAGAAGAGGAAGTAGAATCATGAAATTATGGAAGAAGATGTTGTTGTTTACCTTGGTTTTGATCTTAAGGGAAGTAAGAACACTTCAAAGTCTTCAAAATCTCGAAATTTGGCAGAGGAATGAGAGAAATTTCGTGAGTTAGAGAGAGAGAGGAAGAGAGTTTGTGTGTTAGGAGGGTGGAGTGTGAGAGAGTGAAGAGAGAAGAGGTAGTGTGAAGGTTTAAGCTTAATGATTGAGTTTTGGGAAGAGAGAGGGCATGGGGAGGGGAAAATGGCCAGATTTTTGAGTGGATTAGGGCCTTCTCTCTCCTCAATTCAAATTTTATAAAAATCCCTCCTTAATTTTTATAAAAACCCTAATTTTTATAAAAGTGATTTTTTAAGCAATTTGATTTATTTAAAAATCTTGTTTTTAACTAATTAATTATGATTAATGCATGATAATTTATATTTCTATTTCATTGGTATAGTCCATAATTTGATTAATAAAATTTGATATTTGGAAGTTTATAGCCAAATTTTATAAAGTTTTTAAGCTTTAAGATTTATAAATTTGGATTTTGGGCTCTTTAGGGTTTTTGGAATATTGTTTGATGTTCATCATCATAATGAAGTATAATTAGAATATTTTAATTTATTTTTAGGGTTTTATACCCTTTTTCAATTATAACAAAGCTTGAAAGTTTCATTCAAATTATAGCATTGGCATTTCCTATTGTAGTTAAGCAACTTACTAGAATCGTAAGTGTCAAGTATATTAGTCCTAGGTCTTAGATGGATCCTAGGTTATGCAAGATTTTGACCTAATTTATACTACTAGGCCATGGCATGATGTGCATGAATGGTTATTATAAAGATGCATGACTCCGAGAATGACCTGAATTGACAGTTGTCACAGTATCCCCCACTTAAAAAGAATTTCGTCCCGAAATTCATTCTATGTCATCGCTTGTCATCACATGGGAAAAGTTGTGGATACTTTTCCTTCATGAAGTCCTCACGCTCCCAGGTGTACTCCGGCCCGCGTTTTGAGTTCCATCGAACTTTCACAATTGGAATCTTACTCCGCTTAAGTTGTTTTACCTCCCTGCCAAGGATTTCTATCGGTTCCTCAACGAAGTTTAGCTTATCATTGATCTTAATTTCCTCCAGGGGTACTATCAATGTTTCGTTGGCTAGACATTTCTTAAGATTGGAGACGTGGAATGTGTCGTGAATGGCGCTTAACTCTTGGGGCAACTGGAGTTTATAAGCTACCGAACCAATCCTTTCAATGACTTCAAAGGGTCCAACATATCTCGGGCTTAGTTTTCCTTTCTTACCAAAACGCACAAGCCCTTTCCAAGGCGACACTTTTAAAAGTACCTTGTCTCCTACTTCGAATTCTAATGGTTTACGACGATTATCCGCATAACTTTTCTGACGATCCCTAGCAGCTTTAAGCCTATCCTTGATGATAGCAATTTTGT
Source organism: Lactuca virosa (assembly GCF_052849685.1). Taxonomy (NCBI): domain Eukaryota; kingdom Viridiplantae; phylum Streptophyta; class Magnoliopsida; order Asterales; family Asteraceae; genus Lactuca; species Lactuca virosa. The sequence goes on from NC_136434.1 coordinate 250,933,758, forward strand.
CAGATGTTTCCTGGATAAGTTCGAGTCTAGTCAACTGTCTGTCTCCGATTTCTGTCTAGCATAAGGGCGAACGACACTTGCGTCCATACAATGCTTCATATGGAGCACATTGGATACTCGTGTGGTAACTGTTATTGTAGGAAAACTCAATTAGAGGCAAATGAGTATCCCAATTTCCTTTGAACTCAATTACACACGCTCGTAGCATGTCTTCCAATGTTTGTATTGTTCTCTCTGTTTGCCCATCTGTCTGAGGGTGGTAAGCTGTGCTCAAATCTATCTTGGTTCCTAGTGCCTTCTGTAACATCCACCAAAATCGAGATGTAAAACGACTATCTCTATCAGAAATGATAGATAGGGGGTAGACCGGGCAATTCCTCCGGAAACACCTCGGGATAGTTTTGAACCACTAGAATCTCCTTGAGTTGCTTAGCTTCAGGTTCTCTTTCTAGCACGTGGGCCATGAATGCAATACAATTCTTTTTCAGGTACTTGTGAACCTTCACGCTTGATACTATGTTTAAACTTCTTCCTGGCTTCTCACCGTGTATGATAAGGGTTTCTCCATTAGGGAGAGGCACTCTAATGACTTTCTCATAACAACCAATGTCCGCTCTATTCTTGGATAACCAATCCATTCCTACTATTACATCAAAACTACCTAGCTCGATAGGAATTAGGTCAATGCTAAAGAGTTTATCAGCTAAATTCAGAGTACAGCCAGGAATTATTTCGTTAGCCCTAATTTCATACCCATCAGCAAGTTCAATAGTATGAATATTCCTCATCTTTCTTGATTTCAAGTCGAGTACCGGTCTAAATGTTAAAGAAACGAAACTCCTATCTGCTCCCGTATCGAATATTACTGATGCAAAATGATTGTTCAGGAGAAACGTACCTGTTATCACTTCAGGGTTCTGACGAGCTTCTTCTGCACCAATCACAAAGGCTACACCTCTTGGCCGTCCAACTTGATTTCCTTGAAAGTTTTGCCTGGCTTGGCCTTGTCCATTGTTACCAGGTCCATTGTTCAGTTTGGGACATGCTCTACGGAGATGATCAGTACTCCTGCACTCGTAACATGTCCTTTTTCCCTCCTTATTCACCTTACAATACTTCGAGTAATGGCCTGTTTGCTTACAGTTTTGGCACACTGGGCAAGCTCCCTTGTGATGGAAGTTACACTTATTGCACTTTGAAAGCGGCCCTGAGTACTGCTTTCGCTCCTGCACTTCCCGTTCTTGAGTTTTCACTGGTTCTTGCTCCTGGGCTCTTACCATAAAGTTTCTTGAGACTTTCTGCTTCCTCCCTGACTTGCCTCCATACTTCGTCTCTCCCTGATCTGCTGGCTTCCTCTTGCTACTAGAGCTTTCCTTTGTCGATGCTCCCATCCTTATCACATCATTGGTTAGTCGATTTGCTAGACTTACTGCACTTTGAATGGTAGTTGGGTTTGCTGAGGTAACCATTCCCCGAATCTCTGGTGCCAGACCCCAGATGTAACGATCTATCCGTTTCTCCTCAGGAGTAACCATGTGAGGTACCAGTTTTGCTAGTTCATGAAATCGGACTGTGTACTTCTCTATTTGTGTTCCAACCATCGAATGGTTCCAGAATTCAGATTCAAGCTTCTGAAGTTCATCCTTGGGACAATACTCCTCTATCAGCAGCTTCTTTAGGTCTTCCCAAGTTAGCTGGTATGCCGCTGTACGACCTCGGGTTTGCACTAGAGTATTCCACCAGGTTAATGCCCTATCTTGGAATAGGCAAGATGCATACTCAACTTTGTTGCGCTCGAGGCATTTGCTAATGTGAAGGACCGACTCCATGCTGTCAATCCATTTCAGCAACCCGACCGCACCTTCCTTTCCATGGAACTCCTTAGGTTTACAGGCCATAAAGGACTTGTAGTTACATTCTCTTTCATTGTTTCCCCGGTTTCCTCCACTACTTCCTTGGTTAGCATTAAGTCCTGCAGTTACTTGAGTAACAATGTTTGGGATTGCTTCCATGAGTTGTTGTGCTACAATTTGAGCAACATTGGGTGTTTCGTTCTGTGGGCGCCCGCGATTAGGCCTTCCTGACATGGTTCTATTACACAGGAGAAGAAATACGTATAAATACATAAAATAATGTATAATATTTAGTTCACTACTATTTTGAAAACCGTAAGTGTTGTCAAATCATTGGTTTGCATTAATACTAGGCATATATATTTTAGAAAGAAAAGAAAAGAAAAATCTCTTTATTCGACCATTTACCAAATAAATTCTAGGGTTTGACCTCATAGTAAAAGTTTTCAAACATAAAATAAAATTCTTCATTACCATTTGACATTGTCTTTAAAAACCAAACCAATACATCAAATCCAAAATAAAGTTTCAAATGTTTTTCCCAAAAGACACCCAACATGGGTTTTCATTTCATGACAAAATAAATTAAAATACTGAAATCAGAACCAAACACTAATCGCTATCCCAACAAGAAACATCAACACCACAATCAGTAATAGCCCAACAAGCACATAATATGCGGTCATCGCACGACATGCCACTCGTCTAGCAGTACTAGCAGTGTCAGCAGTCTCCATCGAATGTTGAAACAGGATTTCCATTCCTGTCAAGACTTCATCCAAAACATCCCGATGCTCAGCTATCACAGCAAGACTGTGATGTAGGCCCGCTGCCATCGAATGCATCCTTCGGGACTCCTCCGGGGTCATACCTGGCTGTCTGACAGGTATCCCTATGACTCGCTGTGGTGAGGGTGCTCTCGGTCCTGCATCGCTGGGTCCTACCCCGCTAGGTCCTGCCGTGCCATGTCCTGCTGTGCTGGTGGGTATCCTTCCTGGAATGGGAACACTCTTCCTCGCCGTCCTCCGAATGCGAAGTCCATAAAGTGGTGGCTGTGGCAACACTGATGTAGGTGATGCCTCGCGTCGTTGACTCGGGGCGTTGTCATTGCTGATCTCCACCGAGTTTCCTGTATCTTCTGTGTCTTCCGAGGGGTCTTCCTCCACCGAGGCGGGGGGATCACGTCGAGGAATAACAGTGACGTAGCCGGACTCATCAGCTGAGGCGGTAGCGTGAGAAGATGACGATGTTGACATAGTGGACTGAGACATAATTTCAATGAGATATGAAATGAATAACAATGTATACCTATAATATGCAATGCTTACACACACCAAAATTTAACCTTTTTGAAATTTTAAACTAAAGTTTTCTCAAATAGTTTTGTTGAACATATTCCCATTATAATTAGCTCAAGCTTTGTATAAATCTTTCCTTAATTAAACATAGGTGATCAGGCTATGTTTAATCGAGGTCCAATAATACAACTCCCGACCTAATTATACTCGTAATATGTTTGATGTAAAAAGAATTTCTTTGTAAGTTTTAGTTATAGGTTGTGTTTTCTTAAAGAAAAACCGATGTTCTCTATAACTTTAGCTCTGATACCACTTCTGTCACACCCCGCTAAAGCGGAAACGCAAGGTATCACAGCGACAAAGGTTTCATTGCAAAAGATAAAGATACATCACCATAGCAATATTTAAAAGTTTACAACCCATAGTTTAAACAAAACAAAGTACAAGTTTTCCAAAATGACATTGTTCAAAATATAACTTCATAAATTAACTTCCACACGATGCAGCATGCTCTATGATGATGAATCTTTATATCCACTTACTAATTATTTCCTGAAAAAGCATGTAAAACGAGCGTCAACTATGAAAATAGTTGGTGAGTTCACATGTTTATAAAATCAAGATTTGGAATAAGTCTTTTCATAAATACAAGTACATTGCTTTAATGAGAAACAAAGTTTATTGCCATTATTGATAACAAGTTTATTGCTATAACGAGAAACGAGTTTGTATGTGTATGAGCAAACAATGAGTCTCAACGAAACCTATGACTGAAGCCCTATCAAGATCTATGCTTATCGTTCCATAGATGAATATGGTATCATGCACTCCAACAATAGGGCGAGTGAGGAGTTGTCAATTCCTAATAGCGCTATCCACAATGACCATTGGCTCAAAGAGTTAATGGTTAGAGATAAGGGAAGGGCCTTAATACGATAAGTTCTCATGTTCCGTGTTGCATGGACATACATAGAGAGATATAGAAATAAAATAGCAATCATGTTTGATACAAATCAATTTAGATACAACATTCAAATAATAGTTTTTCGGGACATGCTTTTCCACCCCAAAACATAAAAACTGAAAATAGGGGAGTGCGTGAATACTCACAACGTTTCGAGTAGGTACAAGGGGTACTTCGGAATGCACCAACGTCTTACTACCGGGATCCTACGACATCAAACACACACTAGTGAGTTTCCATGTCGAAATCTAATGCTAATATACTAAATTCTACATATAGTGAAATGCCAATTTATGTTTTAGTATTTGATTTTATATTAATTGGTTACACTTTTTTTGAAATAATGAAATTCTACAAATCGAGCGATTAATTACAACATTGGAATATAAATTTTCCAAATTTTTAAGTCCTTATTACAACATAAATTCACGGAAGTAGCATTCAAAGGATAAAAATTCTCAAACTTTTTATTTAACTGTTATTACACAATACTAAGCTGGGAAAATTATAAAAATGGATTTCCAAGCTGTTTAATTATATTTTATGATTTTTGAGCATTTATTCCAATAAAAATTGAAATAAATAGAAAACAGTTTCCAAAATTACCCAAACTTTTTATTTAACTGTTATTTTACATAAATAGGCTGGGAAAAATATAAAAGATATTTTTCAGTGGGTATTTCTATTTTTCCTTGTTTTATTCCTTTAAATAATCTTTAATTGAAGAAATAATATTAAACAGTTAAAATAAATTACCAAAAATTTTTGTAACATCATTTACAGTATAAATAACCTGAGAAAAATATCAAAAGTGGTCTTCATATTATATAATCCGGTTTTGGGTATTTATGTGTATTTAAGTGTAATTAACTTTAGAAATTAAGAGAAAAATAGTTTACAGTGGAGAAAAATCCTTAAAATTTTTATGTAACCTCCTACTGTAAAACATGATGTTCTGGTAAATTTTCATGAATTTTGGATAATCTGAACTATTTTTCCTATTTTTAAACCATTATAATTACCAAAAATTGGGAAAAATAGCAAGGCATGATGAAAAATGTTGAAATTATTTTTCTTAGTCATCCATCACAGGTAAGGTATGCGAAAATTGTTAGATAAAATTTTCACACTCTCCAAAGTGGTTTTGTGATTTATTATATCATAACAAAAAGAAAACTGGAAATCATACCAAATAGCAACAAAAATTGATGAAACTTAGTGAGGGGTCATTATCCATCATAAGGGTCATTCACGAATTTGTTCCGGATTTATTGACCTCTGGAATTATTTTATGTGATTTATGCCCTTGGTTTCTAGCAATAATTTTAGTAAATCAAAGAAATAATAAAAGCTTTTGGTATTTTACAGATTATCAAATGCATGTGAGGGCTTTAAAAAGGAAAAATGTTCGAAATTTATTCAGAAGGGAAATAGGGGTATTGAACCCAAACAAATTAAGAAATGTTGCATGCAATGGTGCATGAGATATAAATGTGGCTGAAGTTCATGAATTTATGTAGCCCATTCAGTGGGGTTTTAAGCCACAAAATTTCAACCATTATTCACTGGATATGTTAAGTTTCTAAAGTATTTTTCCCCAGATTTATGGTTGGGTTTAAGGTCATTGATCATGCAAGGCAAAAATGGTGATCATAGAAAAAGAGCTGTTTGCGCAACCATTTTGTAAAAATTGCCAAAAATCGGATATTTAATATTTTACAGTGAGACCAGTTGGGTTTGAAATTTAACTCATGGAATTATCCAATACAAAAAGAATATCATGGTTTGGTTAAGAAATGTCCGAGATATGGTCGTTCAAAGCTGAATAAAGTAATCTGGCAGATTGCATGTTTGCTTTGAGTGCATCCTTAGGACATTTTGACAAGAACATCATGCATGCCTTTGATAAGGTCCGATTTCTAGCACATGCATGGAGTGAATGAGCATCCAAGATGTACTAGAAATGGTTTAAATGCTTTTGATCATGCAAGAACACAAAAGAAATGGAGAAGAAGATGTAATACTTGTTTTTGAAGTCACATGAACATATGTGCATCATTTTCACTCCTTGCATGGGTTTGATCCCGGATTTTCACCATTTCAAACACATGCATTGTGTTATGGTGAGAATCTACAAACCACAAGGGAAAAATAAAGATTTCTAGCCATGGAAAGGCATAGAATCCGAAAAGAAGAGAAAACTAAGAAGAAGAGGAAGTAGAATCATGAAATTATGGAAGAAGATGTTGTTGTTTACCTTGGTTTTGATCTTGAGGGAAGTAAGAACACTTCAAAGTCTTCAAAATCTCAAAATTTGGCAGAGGAATGAGAGAAATTTCGTGAGTTAGAGAGAGAGAGGAAGAGAGTTTGTGTGTTAGGAGGGTGGAGTGTGAGAGAGTGAAGAGAGAAGAGGTAGTGTGAAGGTTTAAGCTTAATGATTGAGTTTTGGGAAGAGAGAGGGCATGGGGAGGGGAGAATGGCCAGATTTTTGAGTGGATTAGGGCCTTCTCTCTCCTCAATTCAAATTTTATAAAAATCCCTCCTTAATTTTTATAAAAACCCTAATTTTTATAAAAGTGATTTTTTAAGCAATTTGATTTATTTAAAAATCTTGTTTTTAACTAATTAATTATGATTAATGCATGATAATTTATATTTCTATTTCATTGGTATAATCCATAATTTGATTAATAAAATTTGATATTTGGAAGTTTATAGCCAAATTTTATAAAGTTTTTAAGCTTTAAGATTTATAAATTTGGATTTTGGGCTCTTTAGGGTTTTTGGAATATTGTTTGATGTTCATCATCATAATGAAGTATAATTAGAATATTTTAATTTATTTTTAGGGTTTTATACCCTTTTTCAATTATAACAAAGCTTGAAAGTTTCATTCAAATTATAGCATTGGCATTTCCTATTGTAGTTAAGCAACTTACTAGAATCGTAAGTGTCAAGTATATTAGTCCTAGGTCTTAGATGGATCCTAGGTTATGCAAGATTTTGACCTAATTTATACTACTAGGCCATGGCATGATGTGCATGAATGGTTATTATAAAGATGCATGACTCCGAGAATGACCTGAATTGACAGTTGTCACACCAAGTGTCTCAGGGGACTTCCGTCCCGAATCCCGGTAGACCTTCCGGTCCTACCCGCATCGAACCTTCCGGTCCGTAACCTCCTGACCTTCCGGTCCATGTCATCTTGACCTTCCGGTCCTTATCATACATAACATATATAACACATATATATCACATAACAGCATATAGCACATACATCTCATAGCATACAAGACCTTCCGGTCACACATAGGTACCACTCTAGGTACAGTATAGTGAGAAGACTCACCTCGACTATCTCGGATAATCTCGCACACGTATACACTGATCTAGCCTCCGCCTAAACACATAAACAATTATCTCAAATCAATAACGGCTCTCCAGGCTAGACTAGTCTCTTCCATGTCCTCTAAGAAGGCTAAAAGACCATTTTACCCTTCAAATGGTCCACAAGTCCAATTGTTTACCAAAACCTAAAAGTCAACAAAAGTCAACGGTCAAACTTTGACCAGACTCGTCGAGTGCACTCGTGTGACTCGGCGAGTCCATGCATGTCTTCTTCCCCCCTGGTCCTTACTCGACTCGCTGAGTCAACCCTACACTCAACGGGTTATCACAGGTCGCGAATCGTGGGGCAACCCGACTCGACTCGTCGAGTCCCTTGTGGACTCGGCGAGTTCCTACCATGAAAACACTCAAACGATCTTTTGAGGTCAGATCTGCTTCACCAACCAGGAGATCTAACCTTCTAACACTCGAAAGTCACGTAAAGGTTCAAACTTTACGTTCATGCAATGCTTATAAGACCAAAAACGGAGAAATAACCTTTAAAATGGGGTTCTACTCTCAAGGCTCACATGAAACCTCATAAAGCTGGAAGCCTGGGACCTTTTGGACCTCTCAAGGTCCAGGTCTATCATCTATACCCAAAGGGACCTCATATGCTTCACAATCTAACTCAAAATTGTGCAAAGGAAACCCTAGATTCAAGGAATCTATCAAATACACGAAATGGGAAGGAACTTGTACCTCAAAACGTGAATCTCAGTGTGAACAACACAGATCCAAGCTCCACAATCGATCTAGCTTGGATTTTCCCACTCCTTCTTGCAAGATCACACCAAAGGATGAAGAATTAGCCTCCAAATTGCTCTCTAATCTCTCTTTGCTCTCTAGGGTTTTCACAGGGGAGTAGTGGCCGCAAATGACGGCCATAAGGGCCTTTAAATAGGGCTCAGGCCCTGAGATTTAGGGTTTCACTTAACAGCACGGACTCGCCGAGTCCACTCATCGACTCGTCGAGTCCGGTCATTAATCCAGACAAGAACTCGCGATCCTACTCGGCGAGTCTGAGCGTCTACTCGCCGAGTCCCTCCATAAAACTCAAGATAAATAATTAAAATAAGATACCTGGGAATCCGGATGTTACACCTTCTGAAGGGTTTTAGGTACAACAAATAAACTAGAAAACAATTCCTAAGTTCACATGCAACCTACTTTGGATCTATGTTTTAACTATTGAACATACAACTTTGAATTGCAAAACAAGAACCCTAGAGGAGAGAGGCTAATTTCGAAATTAACAAACTAGGGTTTAGGGTTTACATACCTTTCAATTGTTATAGCAAACAATTGATAATCCCTTGATCTTGATCTTGATCTTCTTGGAAGCTTTAGCACCACAAGTGTAATGCCTCTAATGGAATCACACCCAAACTAGCAAGAAGGAAAGTAGAAGAGAGAGAGAGAGGAGAGGGAGTATGCAAAATCTCGGCCTTAGGGTTTCTTCAAAAGAAAGAGTGTCCAAAAACATGAACCAGGAGGCTCCTTATATAGCTGAGGGATCTAGGGTTTAAGGGAAACCCTAGTTATCCTTTGCTTAGGGCCTAAGCAAACCCAAGGGCCTTATCCAAGCCCCTATGGACGAAATTATTAGGGTTTCCCCTAAAGATTTCGTCCACCCTCTTCCAAGGGGGTTCTAGAGCCTTCCACTCAACTATTAGATAATTGCAAACTAGTCCCTGCACCTTATAATTAATTCTTTTAACCCCAAAATCAATTCTGATTAATTTCTGGCTAACAATTAATTAAACATAATGATTTCTAATTAATATATTAATCCATTAACATATTAATAAATCATTTATATATATATATTAATTAATCTTATAAATTAATATCTCTCCTTTCATAATTTCCTTGTCCAGTTGCTAGGTTGAGGGCAACCCAAAAGGACTGTGCTGCTATCAATTCAAGTACATACCAATTATAGTTATGGGCTTAGACACCTAATCCAACAGTCTCCCACTTGGATAAGTCTGTAACTATAATTGCTAGTATGCCTTCTAAATTTGACCAGCAAATTGTAGCTTCCAAAAAGCTGCTGCCGAACTCTGACCCAGTCAGTTACGTGTCCTAAGATAAGTGATCATATAACCCTTCGTTCTGCTTGATATCCCCAGACAAAAGACATGGAATGTAATCAATCTGTTTGTCCAGAATCTATGTTTCCCGATTCCTGATTTGTGATGATGTAGGACTTCTAATCGAACACATCAATTTAGTCCTGGCTGGGCCCAGCACATAAGTCAACACCAAATCATCGAGGGGCCCACAGATATCGCTTTTCCTGTTAGGGCAAAAGGAACGAATAAACGTTGACTCATATGCTTGTATCTTTTACTCATCAAATTATGCATGACAATACGTTTTATAACACCAAGTTACTGATGCGTTTTCGTATCACCAATGCACAACCGACTTGTAAATTACAACTCATATATCTTCGTTTCAAGATTATAAGATATTATCGTCTCAGTATTACTCGTGATGAATTCCATGAAGTAATACTCTGAGCGAGGGTTTATCCAATACTCAAATCTCAATTTCTGAGTACTCATGAACGTTGCAGCAATTCTATTGCCATGTCTATCCTTAGACAATCTGCAATCCAATTCATGACAGTCTTAATTCACTACTTACTTCCAAGAGTACGAGCGACTGTGGAGTTTGAATAATCTCATTATTCAGGAAGTAAAACATGCAAAAATGAAACACAATAATAAACAATTGACAAAAGGTAGTAGCCAAACTTATAAATAATACTTTATTATTTAATCACCAAAAGTCAATTACATTTACTTTGTTACAAGTTTCAAAAACTAATCTAACTACTAAAACTAATATCATCTTTCAGTCCTATGCTCCGAGCATGCTGAATATGCTTAGCCCTACTCAGACCCTTTGTGAGAGGATCTGCTGGGTTATCTTCAGATGACACCCTCTTTACTATAAGATGGCCTTCTTCTACTCTATGTCTGATGAAATGGTACTTTCTGTCGATATGTCTGGTCTTACCATGATCTCTCGGTTCCTTTGTCAAGGCAACCGCTCCTTCATTATCGCAGAAAAGTTCCATAGGCTCCTGGATGGTTGGAACAACTCCGAGATCCCCGATGAAGTTCCTCAACCAAGCTGCTTCTTTCGACGCTTCACTTGCTGCTATGTACTCTGATTCACAAGTAGAATCAGCCACCGTATTTTGCTTGGAACTCTTCCAAGTAACTGCTCCTCCATTCAGTAAAAACACCCAGCCTGACTGAGAACGGAAGTTATCTCTATCCGTCTGAAAGCTGGCATCACTGTAACCATCTACTCTCAAAGTATCACTGCCACCAAGCACAAGGACCCAGTCCTTTGTCCTTCGCAAATACTTGAGTATATTCTTAACTGCTACCCAATGATCTCTACCTGGGTTTCCCTGATAGCGACTGACCATGCTCAAAGCAAATGCCACATCAGGGCGAGTACATGTCATAGCGTACATGATCGATCCGACAGCGGAAGCATAAGGTACACGACTCATGTCATCTATTTCAACATCTGTACTCGGGCATTGAGTCTTACTCAATTTGGTATTGCTCTGGATAGGTAGCTCTCCCTTCTTGGAATTTTCCATACTAAACCTCTTTAGTACCTTATCCAAGTATGTGCTCTGACTAAGTCCAATTAGTCTCTTCTTTCTATCTCTCAATATTCTAATCCCAAGAATATAGGCAGCTTCTCCAAGGTCTTTCATGGCAAAACACTTTCCAAGCCAAGACTTAACTTCTTTCAAGGTTGGAACGTCGTTACCAATGAGTAATATGTCATCGACATACAACACCAGAAAAGTTACTATACTCCCACTAGCCTTGATATACACACAGAACTCATCTTCACTTCTAGAGAAACCAAACTCTTTGACTTTCTCATGGAAGCAAAGATTCCAACTGCGAGATGCTTGTTTCAATCCATAAATGGATTTCTCAAGCTTGCACACTCTATTGGGGAACTTCGCATCAACAAAACCCTCTGGCTGACTCATGTAAACATCTTCAGCCAACTTCCCATTAAGGAAAGCAGTTTTGACATCCATCTGCCAGATTTCATAATCATGAAAGGCAGCTATGGCGAGCAATATCCTAATAGATTTAATCTTAGCCACTGGCGAGAAGGTCTCATCATAGTCAACCCCTGGGGTTTGAGTGAAACCTTTTGCAACCAGTCGAGCCTTGAATGTGTGCACATTTCCATCCATGTCTGTCTTCTTCTTGAAGATCCATTTGCACCCAACTGTCTTACGACCTGGTGCACTATCAACCAAATTCCAAACTTGGTTGTCATACATGGACTTAATCTCGCTGTCCATTGCCTCTTTCCACTTGGAAGCCTCTGGGCCTGCCATTGCTTCCTTATAAGTGACTGGTTCATCTAAGTTTACCAGTGTTCTGTCACTTATGAATGTGTCACCATCTGAAGTAATATGAAAACCATACAACTCAGGTGGCACACTCACCCTAGTGGATCTTCTAAGAGGTAATGAGTTATCGATTGGTTCAACAGGAACTGTTTCCTCTGGTTGAGTGCTAGTGTCATCTAAGGTTCCTTCATTGGCTGACTCTTGAATTTCTTCAAGATCAATAGTGCTCCCACTGTCCTCTTTGAATATGAGCTCTCTTTCAAGAAAGACTCCTCTTCGTGCTACAAAGACCACGTTCTCACTAGGCCTGTAGAACAAATATCCAAAAGACTGCTTTGGGTAACCAATGAAAACACATTTCTCACTTCTAGCTGCTAGCTTGTCGTGAGTCTCTCGTCTTACGAAAGCTTCACAACCCCAGACTTTAACATGTGCTAACGAGGGAACTTTCCCTGTCCACATTTCGTGAGGTGTTTTGGCAACCTTCTTTGTAGGGACAAGATTGAGGATGTGGGCGGCTGTCTCTAAGGCATACCCCCAGAAGTGAATAGGAAGCGAAGCCCGACTCATCATAGAACGAACCATGTCTAACAAGGTTCGATTGCGCCTCTCAGCTACACCATTTAACTGTGGTGTCCTAGGAGGAGTCAATTGTGAGACTATCCCACATTCTTTCAGATAGTCGTTGAACTCGATACTAAGATACTCCCCGCCTCTATCGGATCTAAGTATCTTTATCTTTCTGCCCAATTGATTTTCGACTTCATGCTTAAACTCTTTGAACTTTTCAAAAGTTTCTGACTTATGCTTGACCAAGTAGATATATCCATATCTGCTATAATCGTCAGTGAAAGTCACATAGAATCGATTAGCATCTCTTGTAGTTGATCTGAAGGGCCCACACACATCCGTGTGTATGAGATCCAACAGACCTTCACCTCTTTCACAAGACCCTGTGAATGGTGATTTTGTCATCTTTCCCAAAAGACAAGATTCACACATATCATTTGATTTTAGGTCAAATGATTCCAACACTCCATCCTTTTGGAGTTGGGCTATGCGTTTCTTGTTAATGTGTCCAAGACGACAATGCCACAAGCATGCCTTGTCTACACTATTAGACAAGTCAATATTAAGTACACTATTTCCTAGGCTATCAACACAAGTCACTGTTTCATACACACCATTACAAGGCAAAGCTTCAAACATAAAAACACCATTCTTATAAACAGAAATTGAACCATTCAAATCATTAAAAGAATATGTAAAACCTTGTCTGAACAATGCATGAAATGAAATAATGTTTCTCGTCATCTCAGACGAATAGCAACAATTTATTAAATCTAATCTAACATCATTACTAAGCAGAAGCTGATAAACTCCGATCTTGGTTACTGGTGAAGACTTTCTGTTTCCCATGATCAGGTTTATCCTTCCTCGCTCTATCTCCTCACTTTCCTTTAGACCCTGCAAATCAGAACAGATATGAAAACCACATCCTGTATCAAGGACCCATGAACGAGAAGATAATGAGTTATTAGCAGAAATAGTGTAAATACCTGCCGAAGATGGCTTCACTTTGCCATCCTTGATATCTTGCAGATATTGTGGGCAAGATCTCTTCCAATGCCCTTTTTGGTTGCAGTAAAAGCAAACTGCCTCTTTTGGATCAGAAACATGGGGAGTGAAACCATTGGGCTTAGCCTTTGGGCCATTACTAGATGACCCAGCTTGAGCCTTGCTCTTCCAGCTTTGCTTGGGAGGACCTTTCCTCTTTTTCCCCTTTCCCTGTCCAATAGCCAAAACAGGGGCACTAGCAGGTGTGGGGGGTATACTTTTACCCTTCATCCCTGCCTCAGCTGTCTGCAACAAGTTGTGCAATTGGGCCAAGGTCTGCTCAGTATTGTTCAAATGGTAAGTTAGAATAAACTGACCATAACATTCAGGAAGTGAGTTCAAGACCATGTCAATGGCCAATTCCTCATCAAAGTGAATATTGAGCTTGACCAAACGCTCTATGTAGCGTTGCATTCTTTGCACATGTGACACAACTGACTCCCCATCTTTCATCTTGCAAGCCATGAGTGACTTGACTACTTCGAACTTTTCTTGACGAGCTCGCTTATGGTACTTTTCCATAAGGTCCTTGTTCATCTCGAAAGGCCAGTAGTCCTCATAGTACCTCTGCAGTTCTGGGGACATAGTTGCCACCATGATGCATGCCACTTTGGTAGCATCATCGTAATGTTTCTTGTAGGCAGCAAGATCTTCAGGAGTAGCTTCATTCTCATCAAGCTCTTTGAGCTCCTTTTCAAGAACATATTCTTTGTTCTCGAAACGAAGAGCCATCTTGATGTTGCGCATCCAATCGTTATAGTTTGAGCCATCCATAACGACTTTGGAGCATATATTGAGCAAAGAGAAGTTTTGGTTGGAGGAGGACGAAGCAGAAGTGTTTCCAGGAGTAGACATCTGAAAAGAAAGAAAGTTTTAGTTAGATTTCAAGATACCTTAATAGAATAACCCAAAGATATAATATCAAGGTTAGGATCCAACTATGAAGATTCACAACTTAGAAATGGGATGCCGAGATCCAAGTGCAAATTTCATAAAGGTAGGTGAATGACGATTCACCAATTCCACCATTAGACGAAACAAACGAAGTGAAATTCCTAATTCTTTTGAGATACATTGAAACTATTCAATGGCATGTTTTATTCTCAGATTATGCTCTTCTATTTGTGACTGGGATGCCGAGGATCACAAACAAGATGTGAATAACCATGCAAATGTGCTTGGTAACCTCATTGTCTTTATCATTAACTATTGATGTGCTGGTAAACCACACACGCTCCATCAAAATGACAATTATGAGATACCCATTGCTACTCTTTATTAGTGCCTTTTAGTGTGCTGGTTAACCACACACGCTCCACTAACGACCAATAAAGCATAATGTGCAATTTCATGGATTAGCATACTTTTCACATTTTTCCTAAAGTAACTAGAGTTGGGATTTTGAAAATAATGTTCTAGTACTTTCTTTAATATCATTATACTTTTAATGAGAAGTAGTTGTCCTATCAAATCCGTTCTGCTAACGACCCTCCACTAATCAAGGAAGCGGTGGGTGAGAGTGGACACCCATTCAACTACCATTTTATAGGCAGTTTCCTTATACCCCCCTTATAGATTAGCTTCGTGAATGAGGCATACTAGCGATTTGACTGACCATATTCTTATACATATAATATTAAACCTTTAATTATAATATATATAAGGTGTGTTTTAAAACTTTTTAAAACTTCAAGGGTTTATATAAATTTCGAAATTTAAGCTGTTAAATTCAAATTTAAATAAACCAATTAACTAGATTTAATATTTATCTATTAATTAACTATTAATCAAATTATTAAATCTTGTAAGGATTATCTAATTAAATTAATCAATTAATTTAATCCTAATCCTTATCCCTCTAATTTCGAAAAATAGGGTAAGGATAATTATCCAATTAATCTAATTAAGTAACAATTATCCAAAAACAAGAAACCCTAGTTATCCTCTAGCATATTTCGAAATTTACAAGGGAGGAGGCTAGGGTTTTCAAAACCCTAACCCTAATTTCGATTAGGGTTCTTTGGAGGCTAGGGTTTTCGAAAAAACCCTTTGATCCAAAACCCTAGAAATCGAAAATTTGGCCTTTAGGGTTTAATAGCTATAAACCCTAATTTGCAATTCAACAATTGTAGCAATTCAATTTAAAACAACAATGGCTCTGATACCACTGAAGGGTTTTAGGTACAACAAATAAACTAGAAAACAATTCCTAAGTTCACATGCAACCTACTTTGGATCTATGTTTTAACTATTGAACATACAACTTTGAATTGCAAAACAAGAACCCTAGAGGAGAGAGGCTAATTTCGAAATTAACAAACTAGGGTTTAGGGTTTACATACCTTTCAATTGTTATAGCAAACAATTGATAATCCCTTGATCTTGATCTTGATCTTCTTGGAAGCTTTAGCACCACAAGTGTAATGCCTCTAATGGAATCACACCCAAACTAGCAAGAAGGAAAGTAGAAGAGAGAGAGAGAGGAGAGGGAGTATGCAAAATCTCGGCCTTAGGGTTTCTTCAAAAGAAAGAGTGTCCAAAAACATGAACCAGGAGGCTCCTTATATAGCTGAGGGATCTAGGGTTTAAGGGAAACCCTAGTTATCCTTTGCTTAGGGCCTAAGCAAACCCAAGGGCCTTATCCAAGCCCCTATGGACGAAATTATTAGGGTTTCCCCTAAAGATTTCGTCCACCCTCTTCCAAGGGGGTTCTAGAGCCTTCCACTCAACTATTAGATAATTGCAAACTAGTCCCTGCACCTTATAATTAATTCTTTTAACCCCAAAATCAATTCTGATTAATTTCTGGCTAACAATTAATTAAACATAATGATTTCTAATTAATATATTAATCCATTAACATATTAATAAATCATTTATATATATATATTAATTAATCTTATAAATTAATATCTCTCCTTTCATAATTTCCTTGTCCAGTTGCTAGGTTGAGGGCAACCCAAAAGGACTGTGCTGCTATCAATTCAAGTACATACCAATTATAGTTATGGGCTTAGACACCTAATCCAACACCTTCTACCCCGGGTCACGGTCCAACCGGTTGAACCGGCCGGGTCGATCCGGGTTTTAAAACATTGATAAAAACAAAGCAAGTATGGATGTTACAATAAATTAATATTATATATATTAATGTAAATAATATATTAATGTATAACACAATATCGGTAATCATTATCACAACCGTCGTTCAAATTGCACCTCCCCTGTAGCCTGCTATTAATCGGAAGTGATGGCCTGCGTCGATGTCCCTTTAGCTCCGAATGATGATCCATTTAAAGCCTCCCCTTATATCAAAATCGTCATTCTTACATCTTCATTACCGACTTACGATAGCTTCGATTATTTGCTCATCCTCTGTGAAAACAACTCCGACGATCAATGGAAACAAAGATGAATGATGATCCATGGGCAAATCCGAGGTTCCAACTCCGGAGTGTAAGTAGTGAACGACTGAAAAACATACCATTAGTAGAGTACGGGAAAGCAAACGATAAGAGATTCACCATTAGAGTTGTACATGGCGGGTTTTTTACAGACTATCCAGGTAAGTCGTATCAAAAGACAAAAGTTAACTTTATTTCATGTGTCGACATCGATTTGCTCAACATGAAGATGCTTGGTCAGTTTTCGAAAAGCTTGGGGTATACAACTATGGGTAACCGGTATCATATGCCAACCGAAGAAAACTGTGGGTTGTCAATGATTCCAATTCTGAATGATGATTGTTTGGGAACTTTCAAGATGATCGTTAGGGCACACCAATTCCAAGAGATTGAACATATGTATGTTGAACATAGGCCTCTATTTGTTCCAATCAATTTCCCCCACTTTTTGATGAACTCACCATCCAAAAGAGTTGAGAAGCTTATTCATATGTTTGTAACAGAACACCCAATGGCAAAAGTTGATGATGGAATAGCATACATCAGGCATATGCTAAACATGACCATTCCAAGAGAAAAAATGGAAGATGCAATGGACATGGCGAAAGAGAATGTGATAGCATGGAAAAACATAGTTTAGGCGACCTATGTTGTACTCCATGTTGTGTTTAATACAGAGTACATATGAAACTCTTTTTTGTAAGAAATATGATGTTGTTTTGATTATAACTGTCTTAGGGGCAGAATGGGAAGTAATTATAATTATAATTTTATATTGTGTTTCATATTTATAACTGAGTCAGTATTGTCCCTGTTTTGCTGCATTGTTTTGTAAAAAAAGCAATGTACTTTTCAACTTATTTCCACTTTAGAGGTAAGTTATTGGTTAGATTAGTTAGTTTGTCCCATGTTTGTTATCAACATATGGAGATTATGCTAAAGCAGGGGTATATCCATCAATTATTTGTTATTATCATAAAACAAAGAAAATGTTATAATTTCCCATTGAAACTGTGTTTGAGATATAAGGGTATAATGGTCATTCAGTATATATAATGAAAAGAAAAAGGAAACAGCATCCAAGGGTACGCATCATCATAGTATTGATAGAAAAAAATAAGTTAATCTTGGATACATATATGATGTGCATAACTACAATTAAACAATAAGAGTGTGAGAAGAATCAGGGGTATTTTTGTCATTTGTTTTTATTTCCAATTGTGAAGGCTAATTAAAAACAATGGACAACAAGAGTTCTCACCCTCTCCAAAACCTATGAATGGGGAGGAAAGGTGTGTAAGGGCAAGGAGGCAGAAATCCAACAATCTACAACTGGAAGAAGTGGGAAGATTAATAAAAAAAGAGAAAATCACGCCAAGTGGGTACTTCATATGTGGGCCAGCAAAATAATACATATTGGAAGAAATTCAATATATGGTATAGACAGCTAAGGTATTGGCGCGACAATTTGATTCCACATTGTATAGATTTTATGCATGTCGAAAAGAACGTGGGCGAGAGTTTAACCGGAACTGTGTTGAAAGTTCCTGGGAAGACGAAAGATGGTTATAAAGCTCGATTGGATTTGGTTCATTATGGTTTAAAACCAGAGCTGCATCCTAAGATAGAAGGGAACAACACAACACTTCCCGCAGCAGGTTGTACATTGACAAAAGAGGAAAAAGACAAATTCTGTGAGACTTTATACAACTTAAGGGTTCCTCAAGGGTACTGTTCTAATTTTTCTAGTTTGGTGAGTCTGAAAGATTTTTGCCCATAGCAATTCAATCTATTATGCATCCACCCACCAGAGTTTCTATTACAAGGTTTTGTTTCTTTTTCAAATCAATATGTAGCAAAGAAATCAAACTGGATGAGCTCGATAAGTTGCAAGAGGAGTTATGTGTAACCTTATGCCTTCTTGAGAAACACTTTCCACCATCATTTTTTGATGTGATGATTCATTTAACCGTTCATCTAACTAGGGAAATAAAATTATGCGGTCCAATATTCTTTAGATGGATGTACCCATTCGAAAGGTTTATGAAGGTTATTAAGGAGCACGTACGAAACAAAAATAGACCAGAAGGATGCATTGCAGAAGAGAATGTTGCAGAAGAGACAATTGAGTTTTTTAGTGAATTCCTCAAAAAGATGGATATTGTTGGTATTCCACCTGACAATCATAACACATGTGGAATTCAGATAGGTGTAGATAGTAGTTCTATTACGGACGATACTCCTCTATCAGCTGCTAAATCGGTAGAAGTTTCCGCAGAAATATTCAGCAAAGCACATTTCTTTGTATTGCAAAATACATCTGAAGTAATCCCGTATATCAAGTAAGTTTTTTTCCATGTATGTTTTTTTTGTTATTATTAACATTAACGAATTGACAGACGACACATGGATTTTTTTGCAACATCAACTCCCTACTAAACGAAAGGCACGACTAGAACAAGAGCACAGTAAAACATTTGGTCATTGGTTACGAAAGGAGGTATATTCATTTCATATATGTTGTGTTCTTTGTTATGTATTTCTTTATATCTTAAATTCATTATCTAATTACAATTCAGGTAGAGAGAGAGTTAGGGGGCTGTAGAGAAAGTATAACAGAGACAATGAGATGGAATTCACATGGACCCAATAAGAACATTATTAAATACGATGTATATGCTATCAATGGATATACTTTTCGTACAAAAGCTCGTGAAGGTAAAGTTTACCAAAACAGTGGGGTTAGTGTCGTTGCAACTGACACACACATCAGTAAAGAAGTTGTAACATATGCCAAAAACACTTATTATGGTGTTTTACAAGAGATATGGGTACTAGATTATCATTTTAAATGAATTCCAATTTTCATGTGTGACTGGGTTGACAATAGAAATGGGGTAAAAAGGGATAAATTGGGGTACACACTAGTTGAACTAAAAATATTATGCCATAAAGGTGATCCCTTCATATTGGCCTCATAAGCACAACAAGTATTTTATGTCATAGACCCGCTCGATCAAAAAATGTCTATTGTGTTCAATACACCTCCCAAAAATTACAGAGATACATATGAAGATGTAGATGAAGAATTTAGTACTGTAGTTCCTCAGAATGATAATATATTGCCACGTGTAGACACACTTGAGTTGCAGAAGGAAAAAGGTTATTTTCGTACTGATTGTCATGGTATTGTTATACGTACGGTATGTGTTTCTTAATGTCATGAATTACATTTGTAGCGATAATATTTTTCCTTCTTTTAACATTTAATGATCTTTATTTTTGTTTGTAGAAGGGAAAGGCCAAACCTTGATCCTAGCGTTACGTGGAGAATAAGAAAATGACAAAAAATAACGATGTACTTTCCTTAATATTTTATTAGCATATTATACCATCAAACTATTCTGGTGTAATATTGTTATAACTCAAAGTTATTTTTTTTAGTTTTTTACTGTAATGGTGGATGACATGTTATAACATAAACTGCATTTTATAGTAATGTACTTTCGTTATGCAATGTTAGACAAAGTTGTATTCTTTTCATTTATTTATCATACTATTCTGTTAAAATAAGTTGTATTCTTTTCATTTTTAATGGTGTCTGATCTGGTGCAATTAAAAGAATAGATGACAAAAAGGGCAATTTGGTCCTTTCTTATAGCTCTTATTCAATACAACTATATTGTTATTTGTTTTTTTTTATTATTTTATTTTTTTTTTCAGAAATTGTTTCTAACTTTACAAAACTGCGATTCATTTTTTTTTCATTAATTTATACAACCATTTAATTGCAAAATAAGCAATGTACTTTTGTAAAATGCCATGATTGAACTTTTTGTTCATTTTTTATTCTGCCAAATGATATCAAAGATAAATATGGTCAAATTTAAGAGTCTTCCAAATACAATAGTACAACCAGAATAAACATTACATATGTGTCTATATTTACATATAGACACATATAATAGCTGTAATCGTAACTAAATGCTACCTACACACACAATATTTGTTTCTTCTTAAAGCCAATTCATAATATTTTGGCACACATAATAAATGATACATGACCATAAATAACCAATACTAACTTGTTTGAATTTCTTGCGTTAACTAAGTACAACTAGTACATAACCGCCCTATGGACACATAAATATTTAGTGTGACCATATGTATCACCTTTTAGCTACTTTGTCTGTTATGTGGATAAAAAGGCACCGGGTTACAAACACACATAGAACTAACTCATGTCACGATATGTTAATCTACTGTCTCTCATAAAAAAAATTATGACAATCTTAATCGATACTTGTGGCTGATTGTGACCTATGGCCTTAGTGGTCGAGTGTGACTAATATTTGTCACATTTGGTATAATTAAGTGTGATTAAAGTTTTGATTATCTATATAATGGCCACACAAACTAATTTAAATGTATCCAAAAACAGTCTCTATATTTTTTTAGTGACCTTTGGCCACACTTTAAATAAAAAGTGTCACAGGCCTTTTTTCAGAAAGTGTGACCGTAGGTCATTTTTGTACTAGTGTCCTTGGCACTTGAAATTGGCACTAGTGTGTGAGAACAAAGGGTGGGCCGATTTCTAGGAGTGCAAGATATTCTCTCAAGTTTTCCAAGGTGTTTTTGGTGATTTGTGATTCCACTTGAGGCTTCCACCCTAATGGGGCTAAGCTCTTAAAGTTCAAGACTTCAAGCTACATCAAAAGGTATGTTATCTAACTAGGCTTTTGTAGTATAGTTACTGCATAATATGCTAATTAGGATAAAACCTTGGAATATTGAATATTTGCATGTATAATAGAGAAAACATAGATCCAAGGTTTATAGGGTTGCATGTACACCATAGGAGTGTTAGAATGCTCAAAACCCATCAGTGGTATCAGAGCCTAGGCTTGTTTTCTTTTATACTTGATGCAAATTGCTGAAAATCGAAGTTTATATGTTGTCTGGTCAGCTGACTCGGCGATTCCAGTAAGGGACTCGACGAGTCCATGCCTAAATTCGTCCAACTCGACGAGTTGGACCCACTGACAGCATATCTTCGGGTTTTAAGGCTGGAATTGATCTAGAATCATTACCTTAAACTGTTTTGGACTTATAAAACCTGTTTTTGATGTGGTAATGATTATGGTAAACCAATTTCAAAGTTGTTATCAAAATTTCAAGCTTTATGTGTGTTTATGTAATTCTTGAAATTGTTGATATGATTGTTCATACACTTATGAGTTTTGGTAGATCATAGGAATTATTTGCAAAAATTGTTTGTTAGTTAATTCTTGATCTAAATGTGTTTTAATGGAGTCCATAATTTGTCCTCAAGTTATGGATTACCAAAAGTCATGTCTTTTAAAGATCCATTAAAATGCATAGGTAACAAAAGTTGAAGAGTCTTTTTGTTTTATGAACTCCATAACTTGTCCTCAAGTTATGGATGTTCAAGAGTCTCTTCATTAAAGTTGTTAAAACCTTAATTAAACTCATAAGTTATTAAAATCCAAAAGTTTTTTGAATAGTTCAAAACTTGCCCTCAAGTTTTGGAATTTGTAAAGTCTCACACACACTTTAACTCCAAACCCTAGAGTTTTAAAATTTAAAATTCAACCCTTATACTTTATAGTATTATAAGTTAATAATATATATATATATATATATATATATATATATATATATATGTATATATATATATATATATATATATATATATATATATATATATGTATAAGTGCAAGTTAGTCTTACCGTTAGTAGGCCTCATTCACGAAGCTGGTCTATAAGGGGGGTATAAGGTTGCTGCCTATAAAATGGTAGCTTAATGGGTGTCCACTCTCACCCACCACTTCCTTGACTGGTGGAGGGTCGTTAGCCGAACGGGTAGGACAAGGACTATAATTCTCCCTTCATTAAAAGTATTAATGATAGTTACTAAGTAACTAAACTCTTATAAATTCCCAATCTTAGTTACTTAGGAAAATGTGAATTTGGTGCTAACCCATGAAATTACACTTTGCACTTTGCTTAAGTCGTTAGTGGATCGCGTGTGGTTAACCAGCACACTAACTTGGATTTAACAAGGTAGGCAAAGGGTAACTTAATGTTTATCATAGTATCAGTGGAGCGCGTGTGGTTAACCGGCACATCCATTGAGTGGTAAATATTAAGGGTACCAAGTATATTTGCATGGTTATTCATACCTTGTTTTGTGATCCTCGGCATCCCAGTCATAAAACTTGAGAGGGCACAATCGAGATTGAAACATGCCATTGAAAAGTTCAATGAATCTTAAAAGATCTAGGAGTTTCAAATCCAATTAAAACATAATATTTCTATTTCTTTTTTTCATGGTGGAAACTGGTGAATCGTCATTCGCCTACCTTAAAATATTTTATAGCTTGGATTACGGCATCCCTCTTCCAAGTTATAAAAGTATTGTGTTGGGTCCTAGCCTTAATATTTCATATTGGGTGTTATATTCAGGACTTAAATCAACTAACTTGAATATCTCCCATTGTAGATGTCTGGTTCAGACAACTATGATCTTCCCAAATCCCTAGGAACAAGCTTTCCTAATGAAGATGATGTCCCATGGTTGGTTCATGGAAATCATACTTCTCTTCCTTCACCTCCTCCAATTATTCTCCCTAACCCACAGGTTCAATGTCACTCAAGCCCTATTGGCAAGCAAGGTCTATGTGTGCTCACATCTTGGAGATGAAGTCACATATTGACAAGCCGAGAGAGTTGGGTGTCAAAGTCTTGAGGAATTTGGATGTTCAATCACTTCCTAAGTCACATAGTGAGTTCTTTAAGGACTACTATGTAACAGACTATGACATGACCCTTAATGATCTTATCTATTTGCTAGGTGCTGCTGAATTAGCAATGATTTGGAGCACTGGTAAAGCAAATTTGATTAGAAGATCAACTTCCAAAACTTTCATGGATATTGACAATGGTAACATTGAAAATCCAGAAAAGCTTTCTCTTCCCAATGGAAAAAGATCGGCCATAGTCAACTCGGCTGACCAAATGGTAAAGAGAAAGGCTAAGTCTGAGACAGTCTCGTGTACCATTCCCAAAGAGTCCATATGCTTATATTGCCAAAGGAATGGGCATTGGTTGCGAAGCTTCCCTAACTACCTGAAAGATCTGAGAGAAGGTCAAGTCAAAAAGTTTGAATCTGCTTTAGGTAAGTCCACTATCTAACTCTCTTAAGTTCCTAATTAAAGATTCTTAATACATTTTGATGTATGGTAGGATCAAGCAAAGGGAAGGAAACTTAAAGGAAGAGTAAGCTGATTTTGATCGCGAAGATGGATTTCGATCGCATGGTTCGGTGATCAGAATTTTTGAGCCGCTGCTTAAGAGTTGTGAAAGATTGCTTAGGAGTAGATAACAACATTGTTTTCATACGCATTTGCATTGTAAGGATAAGTTTTCCGCAAGTTTAAAATAAAAGAAAATTTTTGATTTTATTTATTTTAAATATCCTTACAGTGGCATTTGTGAAAAATTGTTGTTTATATGATTCCATTGATAGCAACATTGGAAAATGGATTTGATTCTTTCGTTTGTGGTAGTGTCATAATTTACCAAATAAGGAAAGATTCTCATCACCCAAGTTTCAGTTGGATAGAATTCCTTGTTCACATGTATATGTGAGTCAAGTGAAGGACTAAGGGATCAAGTACATATTCTTGTGCACTGGTCAAGTCCACCACAAAAGATCAATAAGACTATTCGTCATGATTTACTAAAGTTTAGTAAATATGGTTATACTTACGAGTTTAAGTATAATTCTGAATCATTGGAAAAGTTTCAATGTATGGCAGAACAAATGAGAAGAATCAAATTAGGCAGAAAGATAAAAGTTTCTCCAATCTGAAAAGATGGGAGAGTACTTTAGTATCGTGTTTTGTGATTATCTTAGTGATTATGAAACCATATCACAATTGATCCTCTAAGGACATCTTAGTACATTTGTTTGACTAAGAAGAGGAATCGTGAATTGTTGAATTGGTTAAATCAAAAGATGAATCATACTTCGTTCCAAAAATTAAGTCTTAGAGTAATACTCCAAGATTGTAACTTGAGTGATATAATCTTAAGAAGGTTTATAACACTTGTCAAATGTAAGAGTAAAATGTGTTCTACTCTTGTACATTTGAAATTGGTAAGTTGTGATGTTTTGGATAAAACAGAGACCAACTAAGGCCAATTGTATGAAGTGTTTGTCTTGATGAGAATCCGCACTATCTCTTGAATATTTGTTTGTCAAGGAATGGGTCTTGACAAGAGAGTCTTATATGTCAAGAGGACAGTGGGAGTCTAAAAAGATCTTGAAAGAGTCTAATCAAGAATAAAATCTGTAGTTTATCACTAGCACACGACTTGAGGTTTATAACCTATCGTGTTGACTTATTCCTATTTCTGTGCCCATTCTAGTTAAAGTTGGCTTTGCATATGAGTTATGAGAGTTCTCAATTGGTTGCATAGCAACTTGGAAGCAATGGCAGGCCCTTGTGCTGCCAGGTGGCAAGAAGTTAAGACTGCACAAGTTCAGTCCATATGAATTTGTCACTAACCGTGTCTTGTGATTATGGTTTTGACAAATTCACATGGATAGGAATACATACACCATAAAATCTAAAGTGTCATAAGGTTTCTCTTAGATTCATGAAAATGATGATAAGGAAACGCTTTCACTAAGTAGATTTTAAGTAGATAGCAATTATTTGCATTCTCAAAGTCGTTAGTGGAGCGTGTGTGGTTAACCGGCACACTAACATGGACTTGTGAGAAATGGCAAAGGTCTAAACAATTGAGACTATGATTACGGCATCCCTTTTCATAGTTCTAAAATTGTTTAGACACACATATGAGCTATCTAAGGAAAGGTGTATGATTTTGATAAAGTTTTATCAAAGCATCTCGTATCAGAAATCTGAACTTTGGTAAGAAAGTCAATAAAATATTGATTTCTAGAAGTCCAGCTGATTTCTGAGTACATGTCAAAGCTAGTGGGAGCATAAGTGCTATGTTAATAATCATCATGCAAGTGGGAGTATGATAATTATAATAAGTGTTGCAAGTTAGCAATGTTAATTATAGAAAACAAAAGTTTCAATTGGGAAAAAGTTGTTTTACTATAATTAAGGGAGAGGAAATATACTTCATTTCAAATCTAAAAGCTTAGATCGTGAATTTTTAATCAAATTTAGTCAATTATATATATGAATGTTATGTTGGAATGGTTCAATATAAGCAAATTCTATATATGGGAACATTATTTGCGTTCTAAAATTCGATTATGATTACAGCATCCCTTTTCAGAATCTGAATTATGAGAACTTGGCAAATAGAAATAGAAATATTATAGCAAAAGACTGATCTAGTATCATGTCTTTATGTGAGACATCATGAATCGTGTGCCATATGCTTCGGATATAGGATCGATTGCATGTGCTATAATATTCATTTGTTCTACATTTTTCAAAATGCCTAGAGCATTAAGAGGGAAAAGTACTAGAATTGGATATGACTAATTTGATTAAGCAATTGTCGAGAACAATCTAATGTTTACCAAAGATTGGTTGCTCAGGGACAGTTGGAAGTATAGTGTTAATTTTGGAAGGACCATATTGACATATTCTGAAAAGAGGCAACTCTTGTTCAGAGGTGATAGTCAAAATGGGAATATGGAGATGTCTCCATAGGTGGAAGTTATTCAATCTGTATAAGATTAGAAAACTTAATGCAAGAAGGATGTTCAAAGCATTGTACTTTGAATTTAAGACTTCGTTTTCATGGAATTATTTCCATTGGAATACTCTGTAATGACTGTTGACAAGTCTTTGTGACTTTGTGCATAATCATTACAAGAGGATCAATGCATATAAGTTTAAAATCTAACAAGATTTCGGTAAATGGCAGGAATTTGGAATTCTTGCATTTGCGGTAAGGATTTTGGATTGTGAAATGAGAATCAATGGAATTATGTTCAATCGATCTATTCCACAAAGTAAAAAGATCATAGACAAACTTAGTGTGCATACTTGGTGTATGGCATAACTAATGTTTGTACAAACATAGTGTGCATACTTGTTGTATGGCATGACTAGTGTTTAGAAAACATAGTGTACATGCTTGGAGCATGGGACAACTATTGTTTTAATTCAAGTATAAAGTTGATAATTTGAAACAGTATGCAATGAATAATGTTTAATCAATATGGTGATAAATAAAAGGTGTTCTATTTATATTCATAAGTTCTGAGACCATATTGGATTCGATTATTCTTGTGTTTCACTTTGCATGTTTTGACTTCTAGAATAACTAGGTCGTTCTTCCTAAATGACTAAGTTATTCAAACCATCCACAGTCGATAATACGTTGGAAGTAGGTATTAAGGCAAGACTGTCATGAAGCTGGTTTGTAGATGTCCAAGGTAGTGGACATAGCAAGAGTTGCTACAACATTCCTGAGTGCTCATAAGTTCTGAGTATTGTATTAAACCCACGCTCATTTGACTCACTTCATGGATTTTATCACGAGTGATCATGAGACGATAATATCTTATATTCTTCAAACCTAGAGATAGGAGTTGTTGCTTATGAGTTGGTTATATATTGATTGTACGAAAACGCAATGGTAACTCGATGTTATAAAACGTGCCTTTGTGTATGATTCAACAAGTAGTAGAACAAGCATATGAGTCGAAGTTTATCCATTCCTTTTACCCTTAAAGGGATAAAAGCGATATCTGTGGGCCCCTCGATGATTTAGTGATGACACCCCGAAGTGCTTGGCCAAGCCTGGACAGATTTGATTTGTTCAATTAGTCAGTCATCATAAATCGGAAATCGGGAAACAACAAATGGACAGAGAGAATGATTATAATCCATGTCTCAGTCCATATGAAATCTAGAATGGAGGAATATATGATCCTTTATCTAATGGACGCGTCATTGATTTGTTCAGAGTTCGACAGCGGCTTTAAGAACTACGATTGCTAGTCGGGTTTTGAAGTCATACGCAATAATAGTTTTAGACTTATCCAAGTGGGAAACTGTTGGATTAGTGTCTAAGCCCATAACTATAATTGGTATGTACTTGACCCGACTAGGCATGGTCCATTTGGGTTGCACTTCACCGGAACAATTTAGATGGATAGTCTTTTGAGAATAGTGTGTTTATGATTTATATTAATATATTATAAGTTCTAATATATTAATATGAAATCATATTATTTAATTAGTATTGATCAAGAATTAATTTAGAATTAATTAAGTGATTAAAAAGGAACTAACTAAATATGGACTTTTATATATATATATATATATATATATATATATATATATATATATATATATATATATATATATATATATATATATATATATATATATATATATATATATATATATATATATATATATATATATGGAATGGGCCAAGTTCATTTAGGTTGGGCTAAGCTTTCATGGATAGTCCATGGAGTGTTTAACCAATGGATCCTATGGAAATGAAAGGTCATGGGTATTAGGGTTTACATGAATGTAACCCTAATCCTCCATACTATATAAAGAGGTCCTTGGCACTTGAAATTGGCACTAGTGTGTGAGAACAAAGGGTGGGCCGATTTCTAGGAGTGTAAGCTATTCTCTCAAGTTTTCCAAGGTGTTTTTGGTGATTTGTGATTCCACTTGAGGCTTCCACACTATTGGGGCTAACCTCTTAAAATTCAAGATTTCAAACTACATCAAAAGGTATGTTATCTAACTAGGCTTTTGTAGTATAGTTACTTCATAATATGCTAGTTAGGATATAACCTTGAAATATTAAATATTTCGCATGTATAATAGAGAAAACATAGATCCAAGGTTTATAGGGTTGCATGTACACCATAGAAGTGTTAGAATGCTCAAAACCCATCAATCTATATATATATATATATATATATATATATATATATATATATATATATATATATATATATAATATTCTCATCTTTTCCATCACAGTTATCTTGATAAATGCAAATCCATTTTTAGGGAAAGTTAACAATATACTACTATATACTTATTATTTCTTACAACAACATCCTTATAACCATTTAAATTTCCTCCTTAAGTATATTATGACTTGTCCAAACATAAATATTATCACATCTTGATCATATGTTAAGATGGTTCATAATTTGTCTCCATATATGCATTTCAAGAGCCTTAAAATCTCCTCATGTGTCATAACCTTCAACAATGCCTTAGCATAATAAAATTGAGAAATTTAGGATGTTACACCTATTCTCGAAGGAAAATTTTCATATGAGCTACATGTGTATATACAAACTAAACCGATGAATCGATATTAACTAGTATGGAACAAAGTCATACTTGTAGTACAAGGATACAACAAACAAGTCAACATTAACTATTATAAAACTTTTTCTTCCAATATTTAGGATATATGAACAAATAAATTTTCTTGATTATGTAGCTCTCAACGGATTTAGACTCAAACAAATGAATGTAAAGTCAACCTTTTCGAATGAAACGTGATTTGAATATCCTTGTTATGTTGACCATAGTATGTATCAAGTAAAGTTTTATATGGTCTGAATAAGCTCGAAGGGCCACATATACGATTTCGAGTAATTTCCTTTCATCTTCTGGATTTAAAATAAGTACAGTTTATACCATTCTTTTATGTAGATAACATATCAAGGATTTAACCCTAATAAAAAGCATGCATAGTATGGGATATTGGGGTTATCCAATAAAAATCTATGTAATCATTTGATTGATAGAAAGCCGATTTGTAGTCAACATGATGGGATATTTATATTTTTTTCTTTGATTTCAAGTGATATGATCTTCTGAGAGCCTTCTTAAAAAATAAAATATGGAAAATTATTCATCTATGAAAATCCCCATGCCAACAACATATATTGTGTTACATCATGCATTTATGCAAGAGATGCATTATTTACTTAGACATGTTATTATTATTAATTATCATTAATCATTACTATTATCGAGAAGTTATTAATAACTAAGCTTTATGCTTACAATTTCTATGTTAACATGTATTTTAGGTGCAGGGTCTAAGGACAATGAGAAAAGGATGGCTTAGCTAGAGATCCTAAAACCTCGAAAGATGTTACCTTTGTGTCTAGTATTTTATTAACTATATTGAGCTCATGCTAGAGTTGTTTATCCTCCTACTTATATAAAATTATGACATGTGGATACCATTAATTCTCTATCTTAATCCCCTATCTTGATTTTGACACTTGTCTAGATCTAATAAGTAAGAGGATAAGTAGAAAACAAAGTAGGTGGGTATTTGATTTCTCTTTGTAGTTATGTTCCGAGCATGTTGATACGATTGAATCCCCCCATGGTTTTTTTTGAACAGCTAAAAGGTTTTATAAACAACTAGCAATAAGCTAGAAAAACAAATACAATTAGATGTGCATCAAAGGGTTTTGTAACCACAATGACCACCAAATCGAAATTTTCTTATTTCTAAAAGAAAACCACTCAAACGAATTGAGAACAATCAAATCCATAATGAAACTTTTAGGAAAATTCGAAGTTTGGAACACTACGTTATTTTTGTACCGCCACAACATCCATAAAGTGGAAAGAATGATAACCTCCAACACATTTCTTTTCTTACTCAATAACGGAACCGTGTCAACCCAAGACATAAGCTCAACAATATTGATCGGAGGAGGGAACATCAAATCTACCCATCTAGCAATCGCACTCCACACTTGGACTACAATATCACAGAAAAATAAAACATGATTGTTATCCTCCAATGCATTGTCACACGAAGGGCAAATCAAAGACGGGATGTCAATACTACGATTACTCAAATTGATTCTAGTTGGAATACCATTCAAAAGAACCTACCACATGAAAACATTTCTCTTTATCAGGATGTATTTATTCCAACATGTAGAAACCGTGGTCGCATGCGAAGTCAAGTCATCAATCATTTGTCTAGTATTGCTAACTGAGAAAGTACCATCAGGGGCCAAATTCGACTTCCATGAGTCCAACTATGATCCTACACCCGCCTCAGCCAACATATCAACCAAACCATCCAGCTGAAACGCCTCCACTCCACCTCTAACTTTTGTACGCTAGCCCCACACCCAATCGGACTCAACCCATCAATCTACCACCATGTCATCTTTAGACACGTCAAGCTCATACAATCTAGGCAAATAATGACAAAGAGTATTATTCCCAACCCACACTTCTTCCCAAAAAAAGGTATGAACACCATTTCCTAATCTTCTACGGATCGAGTCATGACGGATTAGATTAAGATCATGTAACTTGGTAAAACTTTTAGCAATGGCAGGCCACGGCCCTCTAAACACCGGATGACTACCAAATTTGACCTAAACCACCAAAACGGTCATGAATAGCCTTATTGACACGAACCCAAAGAGCATTTCTCTCCGTAAGGAAACGTCATCTCCATTTATGAAGGAGAGCTTGATTGAAGGCATAAATACTACCAACACCCAAACACTCTTTTTCTTTATCCATAAGCACCACATCCTACTTGATCCATGTAATCTTTCGATCTTCATCTATCCCAACCTAAAAAAACCTAGACCTTAAAGATTTCAACAACTTGCAAACATAGACCGGAACCTTATAAAGAGACATAAAATAAATGCTGAGGCTTCCAAGAACTGATTTGATTAAATTCAACCTCCCTCCAATAGACAAGAGCTTAACCTTCCAGTTTGCAAGCTTCTTTTGGAATCTTTGAACAATAATCTTCAATCTCTTAATCTTTGACATAAAACCACCAACAGGGAGCACAAGACAAGAGAAGGGAGTCGGCGCAGCCCCACAACGTATGACTGAAGCTGTGACAACCCGAAATTTCTATCTTGTACAAACCATTCACTTCAATCAAAGTCAGACTTGTTTCTTCTAATTTTTATCACTGTTTAGAGTCTGTTTGAGCATTCTGAGCCTAGCACACCAAAGGAATGAGTGAAAGGAAGTGTCAATTGAAGTTGTAAGCCATCAAACAAGCCTTAAACCCTCAAATGAGGAGTTTACGGCCAAGACCCATGAGTTTACGGCCGTAAACTCATGGTGGCCGTAAACTCCATCCCATAAGTGTGAACCTTGGCCATTTTCTTCACTTTTACCAATTTCAGGCCTAGAAATCAGATTTCCCTCCCAAGGATCATAAAGTTTTTGCTTCCAAACTTCAAAATTGTAAGTGATTTCCTTCCTTTGTGAGATTACACTCCTCTTATCCATGAATCACCATTGATTTCATACATGGATTTCATCTTTGAGTCTAGATCTTCAAATATTCTCAAGAACATCAAGAACAGTTAGGTGTTTTGGGCCGAAAACACCCTCCTTTTGCCTACAAATCGTAAGTATCTACCTCCTATACTTGTTACCCAGTTAGGATATTGGATTAAGGCCTTGAAAACAACAAGAACACAAGAACAAAAGGTGTTTACGGCCAAGACAATCTCCCTTGGCCGTAAACCCTAATTAGTGTGGCATAAGGACCATAACTTCTTCCTAAGGCTTAGACAAGAGACTAGAACACTTCCTTCATGATTGTAAGACCTTAACACAAAAATGGTACAAATTACCATGAGTTTACGGCCGTAAACTCATTGGGCCGTAAACCCATGGGCCGTAAACTCATGGGGGTATTACCATATGGGCCGTAAACTCCTATGTGAGGCCCTATACCCCTTATATGCAACCTTATGTGGTTTAACACTTCATAACAAGTGTTTCCTAGTCCCTAAGGTTGTTCCATTTCATGATTAGATGTTATAAACACTAATTAAATACATATATGTGTCATTATATGCTAAATAGGATCCGTATGTGCTCAAGCCTTCACTTGACACTTAGCAATCCTTATCGATCTTTCATTCGCATCACTCACTACAGGTGAGTTCATACCCCTTAACTTACCTTTTAAATGATTTTAAATGCTTTTATGGGGGGAATACAAGTAGAAAACATATAAGTTATATAATCAATCACATGTGATTAATAACTGTGTTTCAAACAAAGGACTTCATATACTTCAAACTGTGTTTCAAACAAAGGATTTCTTATACTTTAAAACTGTATTATCAAACAAACTGCTTTTAAATCGTTTTATAAACTGACATCAAGTCATTAATATTTATTGTTAAACTCTTTAAATGTATTACAAAACCTCTTTTAAACTTATATATTGTTAAAATCATGTCTATATATGTATAGTTATATAAATAGTGTTTAAAGGACTTAGGACTGCTAACTCGCCTTATTTCCTTTTCCTTGTTTGGATGTGGACCTAGGGTATCGGTTAATTGTCCGAAGGTCGTCTAAATATTAGATATATATTATGTATACATATGTACATATAAAAGTACTATCAATCAGTTCAGTACCTTTGGGTAGCAAGGGTATACATTCAGTCATTTATTCAATTACAGAAATCACTAGTAAACTATAATAGGTATAGTTTAGGAGAATACTATCATATACAAGTACTAGACAGAGAATACTATAACAGAGAATACTAGACAGAGAATACTATAACAGAGAATACTAGGCAGAGAATACTATAACAGAGAATACTAGACAGAGAATACTATACAGAGAATACTATACATATAATACTATTACTATATCAAGTATACCATAACAAGATTCAAGATAACATAATGTGAGATACTACTTCATGACACAGCAACCATTTTGTTGTGTCACGTTTTGTAACCAGAATCTCCTGGAGGGAGAGCGTGAGTTTGCGTATAGATCTATATACTGGATTGACTATCCTACACCTTGTTGTTCGCTACAATGGAACTTGCAAGTCTACGGGTGCCAAATGTCATTTCTTCTGACGTCTTACATCGTCGTGTTATAGTCGGTTTATTATGGTAACAACCTCATCACATTTTACCTTATATAAGCCTTTTTGGTTTAAGGTAATTATTACTACAGAAATTACTACATGTAATACTGCAGTACACGTACAGTTTCCCATTTTATTCAAATTGTGATCTTCTCACATAAAGGGTAATATAAAACTATATTTTTGTAATGATAGTCATATTTGGGAAAAGCATCCACTTTTACAGAGAAACAAACATACAAAACAGTCGGGTCTTGGTAGAAGACTACTTTTTATACTAGTAGAAAATATAGGATTTTCTAGGAGTTTTCAAACATATACAAACATTTACATTGAACATTTACAAAAATTTTTCAGTAAACTTATACAGTCATTGACACTAAAAACTTATGAACTCACCAGCTTAAATGTTGATCTACGCTTTCAAAATATCTTGTATTCTTAGGTCATCAGTAGACTGGTACAGTCGACCAGGTTTTGAGAAGACGGAGCATGTTCAAGACTCGTCTTATATTTTGATTATTCATTTTGGTGTCTTACTACTTTCAAAGAACACAATTGTATCAAATTATACTATTAATGCAATGGATGATGTTGTTGCTTGTTTACTACTTTGCATTGTTATGATACTGTACATGACGTCCTCCGCCCCCGAACGTTTCCGCCGTTCCGGTTTTGGGGTGTGACAGATGTGTATCAGAGCATTGTTTATAGTGAATCGAGTATATCAACCCATAAAAGATATACAAACTATAAACACACTGAGATTAAAATACTCTGACCAAGAGTTTATACTTTTAAATAATAAAATATTTAACTAAGTATACATACCTGAATTCATACTAAAATCAATGTCACTAGGACAGAACAAAAGAATTACGATTGTTGAACATCACAGGTAGGCTTGGGGATGTATGGTCAGTTCTGGGAATGACATAGCCTGATCAACTATGTTGGTCCGAGAAGTGATTAGCATATGCCCAAGAATGTTTGTGACGTTGCAACAAGTCTAAAAACTTACCAACACTACTACAATGATAACATTAGAACAGAACATAAACCTAAAATACTATAGGAGTATTTTGTGTTACTATAATTACTTATTTGAGAACTAAAAAGGTCTTTACTAGTAGGTCAATAGTTGCTAAGTGGATACACTAAGGTTATATGAGACTGAGGTGTCATAGACTTAGAATTTGTGATCTTTGCTTCACTTCCTGTTCCTTGTTTCGTTGTGGATTTAGAGTTGGGGTCACTTATTCGAAGGTCTATCCTGTTTTGATTTCATATAACTGGTATGCACTATGCAAGTATTGAAGTAACTGGTAAGGATCATCTTATAATTATCTTAAGTAGTACGTCTATTTATATAAGATTCTTATACCCTTTTTCTCGCGTAGATATCATGGCTGGATTCCATCATCGTGACGACCCGTACTTCCCAAATCAAGGCAATGTTGGATGGCTTGAAGAAGAGCCAGAAAATGATCATCCAATCCCTTTGGATGATCACCTCACAGAAGGTTTTTCGGATGGTTCTGACTTCGAACCAGAAGTCAACAACCTACCTCAAGGGGTTCAAGTCCCAAATCTCAACCCCCGACCAACATTTCAAGGCCCCACACCCTTGTGGGCGACAAACTTGAACCGTTGGAGTGATGAGCAGGGTCAACCATTACCCTTCAATGGAGACCGAAACTTTTACAATCTAGACGAGGGAGGCTCAGCTGACCGAGTCCTGCCCGTTATGGTCCGCAGGATTGCTCGAAATGATGAGCAAGGTCGGGCAGCCATCGACTGAGTCATGAAAGTAGACGCCAATTCGGGCATTAATACGGTCCACATTCGCCATCTCGAAGAGTCTATGGAAAGGACTAGGAGAACCAATGAGACTCTGCAGCAACAACTAGCTTCATCCTGAGCTGAAGTCATAGAACTTAGAGTATGTTAGAGAGCTCATGAGCGACATCTTCAGGACGTGGTACGTCAACTGGCAGATCTGAGGGTTCACCCGAGGAATACCCGTCGCCGGTAGAAGATGTCTGACTCATCTTTTCTTTTGGTTTAAGGAATAGCCTTCTTATCTGTGCTCTATGAAGCACTTTTACTGTAAAATATTCTTGTCTTTCAAGTACTATAACTAGACTCCGTTGCTGTCAGAATTTTACTATTTCTGATATGATGTTAGACCTGCTCTTAGGTCAATTTTCCCCAAACTTATTACATCCTTAATGTCAATGATTTGGGCAGTCAACTAATCTTTTATGGAAATCTTTGTTCAAATACTTTCATTCGTATAATTCTAGAACTCTATGGAACTCACACTCTTATCTAGTTGTTGAACTAGGGCGATTTAGTTCATGGGACTCATTCATTAACTTCACTATTGAATTCTTACCATGGTACTCATCTTTTAAACTTATAGTTGAAAGATGCCTCCTCGTAAGTCAACAAGGCGTAATCCTTCGATCATTCCAACTCAAAAACCACCTCCTCCACAATTTGATACGGCAGCTCTTAATGTTGCGGTAGCTGTGGCTATTGCTACAGCCATGGCACAATACCACAACAACCAGGGTACTAGCAGAGGTGGAACAGTCGTTCATTCCACACAAGGTGATGTCATGGTGCGCTCGCGAGAGTGCTCTTATAAAGACTTCACCAACTATAAACCTCGAGTATTCAACGGGATCGGCGGAATCATTGCTCTGTCACAATGGTTCGAAAAGATGGAATCGATCTTCGAGATCTGTTCCTGTACTGAAGGAAGCAAAGTCAAATTTGCTGCATGCACCTTCGGTGATAGAGCCCTGACGTGGTGGAATAGCCATGTCAAGTCACTAACTTTAGTAGTGGCTAATGCTATGGGCTGGGAAGCTCTTAAAGGGCTGATGATTGAAGAGTACTGCCCGAGGGGCGAGGTTCAAAAACTGGAACAAGAACTCTGGAGCCTAACCATGAACGGCTCCAACATAGTGGCATACATTGCCAGATTCAGTGATCTGGTGGCACTATGTCCCAATATTGTTCCCACTGAGGGGAAGAAGATTGAGAGGTACATTTGGGGGATGGTGCCTTCATTTCAGGGGAATGTCTTAGCTTCAAACCCCAATACTTTCGACAGTGCCAAGCGATTGGCACAGCGACTCATCGATCACGGGGTCCCTACCCCGACAACGACAACAACCCTGGCTATCTTAGAACCCTCCAAAGCCGCTAACAACAAGAGTAAGTTCTGGGATAACAAGAAGGGCAAATCGGCGCAGAACTCTGCCAAGAAGCAACAGGTTGTGGCTGTTCATGTCGCGATTGCACCTGCTGCTACTGCGCCAAGGAAGCAGTATACTGGGAATTTGCCCAAGTGCAACAAATGCACTTTCCATCATAATGGTGCCTGCCTGGAAATGCAGTGCGCTAACTGCAACAGGAAAGGGCACACTGCCCGATTCTGTAAGGCTCCAGCGAGGCCAGTTAACCAAGTCCCCGACATTGTTGTGGGCCAGGCTTGCTACGGTTGTGGCGAGGTTGGTCATTTCAAGAGAGACTGCCCGAAGGCAGGAAATGCTGGCGGAGTGGGAAGAATCCTGGCGATAGGCCACGAGGAAGCCGTAGCTGATCCTACGGTAGTTACTGGTACGTTTCTCCACGATAATTCATATGCTTGCATACTATTTGATAGTGGAGCGGAAAGGAGTTTCGTGAATCAGAAATTTGCTCACTTACTTAAACAAAAACCATATGCACTGGAGGAATCATTCACTGTAGAAATGGCAAACAGGAAAACGGAAAGCACTAACTGCATATACATAGGTTGTACTTTAACTTTAGATAGTCATTCTTTCCAAATCGACCTCATGACGGTTTCAATCAAAAGTTTCGACATCATAATCGGCATGGATTGGTTGAGTCTTCTATGCACCGACATCATGTGCTTTGAGAAAGCAGTTCGTCTTAACCTCCCTAACAACGAATCACTAGTTATCTACAGTGACAAATCAAGTACGAACCTTCGTATCATTTCGTGTATTCAAGCTCAGAAGTGCTTGCGAAAGGAATATCATGCATTCCTTGCACACATCGTCGATATGAGTCAAGAAGTGAAAGACATCCAGAACATCCCAGAAGTACGCGACTTTCCCGACATCTTTCCAGAAGAACTACCAGGATTACCACCGCAGCGTCAAGTCGAGTTCCGAATCGATTTAGTTCCAGGGGCTACCCCAGTAGCCAAATCGCCTTATCGTCTGGCACCAGCAAAGATGCAGGAACTTTCCAGTCAGCTTAACGAACTTCTCAGGAAGGGATTCATTAGGCCAAGCTTCTCACCATGGGGAGCACCGGTCTTGTTCGTGAAGAAGAAAGACGGATCGTTTCGTATGTGCATCGACTACAAAGAGCTGAACAAACTTACCGTCAAGAATCGTTATCCTCTACCCCGCATTGACGACTTATTTGATCAACTTCAAGGAGCGAACTACTTCTCGAAGATAGATCTAAGATACGGATATCACCAGTTACGAGTTCTAGAGGAGGATGTCCCCAAGACAGCCTTCCGAACTCGTTATGGACACTACGAGTTTGTAGTGATGCCGTTCGGATTAACCAATGCACCAGCTGTATTCATTGATCTAATGAATAGGGTGTGTCATCCTTACTTGGATCAGTTCGTCATTGTCTTCATTGATGACATACTTATCTACTCTCGGAGTAAGGAGGAGCATAGTCAACACCTACGAAGAGTCTTAGAAACATTACGATCGGAGAAGCTCTATGCGAAGTTCTCTAAGTGCAAGTTTTGGATTCGAAGAGTCGAATTCTTGGGCCATGTTGTTAGCGAAAAGGGAATTCACGTGGACCCTTCCAAAATCAAGGCCATTGAGAACTGGTCAGCACCGAAGACACCTACTGAAATTCGAGAATTTCTAGGTCTCGCTGGCTACTATCGCAGGTTTATACAGAACTTCTCTAGCATCGCTAAGCCGCTTACTACACTGACCCAGAAAGGCATGGCCTTTGACTGGGAAGAGAAACAAGAGAAGGCGTTCCAAACACTGAAACAAGCCTTGTGCACCGTACCGATATTATCCCTCCCAGAAGGGATACAAGATTTCGTTGTGTATTGCGATGCATCCAACCAATGGCTGGGTTGTGTTCTTATGCAAAGAGGAAAGGTCATTGCCTATGCCTCCCGTTAGCTTAAGACACACGAAGTCAACTATACAACGCACGATCTTGAGTTAGGAGCAGTGGTATTTGCTCTAAAGATCTGGAGACACTACCTGTATGGTACAAAGAGCACTATCTTCACAGACCACAAGAGCCTTCAGCATATATTCGATCAGAATGAGCTCAATATGAGACAACGATGGTGGGTCGAGCTACATAATGACTACGAATGCGAAAATCGTTATCATCCCGGTAAAGCCAACGTGGTAGCTGACGCCCTAAGCCGGAAAGAATACTTTGGTCGGAGAGTCAAATCATTGACTATGTCTATCCATTCACACTTGTCCACACAAATTAAGGAGGCTTAACTAGAAGCCTTGAAACCTGAAAATGTGGCGAGTGAATCCCTGAGAGGGATGGATAAAAACTTGGAAATCAAGGGCGGCGGAGCCTTATATCTCATGGATCGTATCTGGACACCGAAACACTGTGGTTTCAGAGACCTAATCATGACTGAAGCGCACAACACTAGATATTCTGTCCACCCAGGTTCAGATAAAATGTATCTGGATCTTAAGAAACTATACTGGTGGCCTAACATGAAAGCAGATAGTGCTACCTTCGTGAGTAAATGTCTTACTTGCGCAAAGGTTAAGGTCGAGTACCAGAAACCCTCAGGATTACTACAACAACCGGAGATACCGAAGTGAAAATGGGAGCGAATTACTATGGATTTCATAACCAAGTTTCCCAAGACAATGGGTGGACTTGATACCATTTGGGTCATCATCGATAGATTGACCAAATCCGCGCATTTCCTACCTATCAAGGAAACTGACAAAATGGAGAAACTAACAAGAACATACATTAGAGAGATAGTACGACTGCACGGTGTTCCCATATCCATTATCTCTGATAGAGATAGTAGATTCACTTCGAGGTTCTGGCAGTCGCTACAAAGTTCCCTAGGGACTAGGCTGGACATGAGTACAGCCTACCATCCTCAAACCGACGGAAAAAGTGAGAGAACTATCGAAACCTTGGAAGATATGTTGCGAGCCTGTGTGATCGACTTTAGGAAGGCATGGGATACTCATTTCCCCCTTGTCGAGTTTTCCTACAACAACATTTATCACACGAGCATAAAGGCTGCTCCATTTGAAGCCCTCTATGGCCGTAAGTGCAGATCCCCTCTGTGTTGGGCTGAGGTGGGCGACACACAGTTAGCTAAAGGATGCGTTCCTGACAGCACTCTCATAGGTCCGGAGATCATTCGGGAAACGACATAGAAGATCGTTCAGATTCGTGAACGATTGAAAGCCTCTAGAGACCGACAGAAAAGCTACGATGACAAAAGGAGAAAACCTTTGGAATTCCAGGTTGGAGACCGCGTTCTTTTGAAAGTCTCACCCTGGAAGGGCTTGATACGCTTTGGAAAGCGTGGAAAGCTAAATCCAAGATACGTAGGGCCTTTCGAGATTCTCGCTAGAATCGGCTCTGTAGCTTACAAACTCAATCTACCGCGTGAACTCAGTAACGTACATTCTACTTTCCACGTCTCGAACTTGAAAAAGTGTTTGTCCGACGAGACTCTTGTAATCCCACTCGACGAGATCGAGATCAACGAGAGCCTCAACTTCGTGGAAGAACCTGTAGAAATCATGGACCGAGAGGTCATGAAAACGAAGCAAAGCCGCATCCCAATAGTGAAGGTTCGCTGGAACGCCAAGCGAGGACCTGAATTCACTTGGGAGCGCGAGGATCAAACGAAATTGAAATATCCTCATCTTTTCGCTTAGTTATTTGTAACTAGTTAATTGCTTAAACTCTAATTTCGGGACGAAATTCTCTCTAACGGGGGGATGATGTGACAACCCGAAATTTCTATCTTGTATAAACCATTCACTTCAATCAAAGTCAGACTTGTTTCTGCTAATTTTTAGCACTGTTTAGAGTCTGTTTGAGCATTCTGAGCCTAGCACACCAAAGGAATGAGTGAAAGGAAGTGTCAATTGAAGTTGTAAGCCATCAAACAAGCCTTAAACCCTCAAATGAGGAGTTTACGGCCAAGACCCATGAGTTTACGGCCGTAAACTCATGGTGGCCGTAAACTCCATCCCATAAGTGTGAACCTTGGCCATTTTCTTCACTTTTACCAATTTCAGGCCTAGAAATCAGATTTCCCTCCCAAGGATCATAAAGTTTTTGCTTCCAAACTTCAAAATTGTAAGTGATTTCCTTCCTTTGTGAGATTACACTCCTCTTATCCATGAATCACCATTGATTTCATACATGGATTTCATCTTTGAGTCTAGATCTTCAAATATTCTCAAGAACATCAAGAACAGTTAGGTGTTTTGGGCCGAAAACACCCTCCTTTTGCCTACAAATCGTAAGTATCTACCTCCTATACTTGTTACCCAGTTAGGATATTGGATTAAGGCCTTGAAAACAACAAGAACACAAGAACAAAAGGTGTTTACGGCCAAGACAATCTCCCTTGGCCGTAAACCCTAATTAGTGTGGCATAAGGACCATAACTTCTTCCTAAGGCTTAGACAAGAGACTAGAACACTTCCTTCATGATTGTAAGACCTTAACACAAAAATGGTACAAATTACCATGAGTTTACGGCCGTAAACTCATTGGGCCGTAAACCCATGGGCCGTAAACTCATGGGGGTATTACCATATGGGCCGTAAACTCCTATGTGAGGCCCTATACCCCTTATATGCAACCTTATGTGGTTTAACACTTCATAACAAGTGTTTCCTAGTCCCTAAGGTTGTTCCATTTCATGATTAGATGTTATAAACACTAATTAAATACATATATGTGTCATTATATGCTAAATAGGATCCGTATGTGCTCAAGCCTTCACTTGACACTTAGCAATCCTTATCGATCTTTCATTCGCATCACTCACTACAGGTGAGTTCATACCCCTTAACTTACCTTTTAAATGATTTTAAATGCTTTTATGGGGGGGAATACAAGTAGAAAACATATAAGTTATATAATCAATCACATGTGATTAATAACTGTGTTTCAAACAAAGGACTTCATATACTTCAAACTGTGTTTCAAACAAAGGATTTCTTATACTTTAAAACTGTATTATCAAACAAACTGCTTTTAAATCGTTTTATAAACTGACATCAAGTCATTAATATTTATTGTTAAACTCTTTAAATGTATTACAAAACCTCTTTTAAACTTATATATTGTTAAAATCATGTCTATATATGTATAGTTATATAAATAGTGTTTAAAGGACTTAGGACTGCTAACTCGCCTTATTTCCTTTTCCTTGTTTGGATGTGGACCTAGGGTATCGGTTAATTGTCCGAAGGTCGTCTAAATATTAGATATATATTATGTATACATATGTACATATAAAAGTACTATCAATCAGTTCAGTACCTTTGGGTAGCAAGGGTATACATTCAGTCATTTATTCAATTACAGAAATCACTAGTAAACTATAATAGGTATAGTTTAGGAGAATACTATCATATACAAGTACTAGACAGAGAATACTATAACAGAGAATACTAGACAGAGAATACTATAACAGAGAATACTAGGCAGAGAATACTATAACAGAGAATACTAGACAGAGAATACTATACAGAGAATACTATACATATAATACTATTACTATATCAAGTA
Source organism: Lactuca virosa (assembly GCF_052849685.1). Taxonomy (NCBI): domain Eukaryota; kingdom Viridiplantae; phylum Streptophyta; class Magnoliopsida; order Asterales; family Asteraceae; genus Lactuca; species Lactuca virosa. Next base: position 250,976,471 of record NC_136434.1, read on the forward strand.
TACCATAACAAGATTCAAGATAACATAATGTGAGATACTACTTCATGACACAGCAACCATTTTGTTGTGTCACGTTTTGTAACCAGAATCTCCTGGAGGGAGAGCGTGAGTTTGCGTATAGATCTATATACTGGATTGACTATCCTACACCTTGTTGTTCGCTACAATGGAACTTGCAAGTCTACGGGTGCCAAATGTCATTTCTTCTGACGTCTTACATCGTCGTGTTATAGTCGGTTTATTATGGTAACAACCTCATCACATTTTACCTTATATAAGCCTTTTTGGTTTAAGGTAGTTATTACTACAGAAATTACTACATGTAATACTGCAGTACACGTACAGTTTCCCATTTTATTCAAATTGTGATCTTCTCACATAAAGGGTAATATAAAACTATATTTTTGTAATGATAGTCATATTTGGGAAAAGCATCCACTTTTACAGAGAAACAAACATACAAAACAGTTGGGTCTTGGTAGAAGACTACTTTTTATACTAGTAGAAAATATAGGATTTTCTAGGAGTTTTCAAACATATACAAACATTTACATTGAACATTTACAAACATTTTTCAGTAAACTTATACAGTCATTGACACTAAAAACCTATGAACTCACCAGCTTAAATGCTGATCTACGCTTTCAAAATATCTTGTATTCTCAGGTCATTAGTAGACAGGTACAGTCGACCAGGTTTTGAGAAGACGGAGCATGTTCAAGACTCGTCTTATATTTTGATTATTCATTTTGGTGTCTTACTACTTTCAAAGAACACAATTTTATCAAATTATACTATTAATGCAATGGATGATGTTGTTGCTTGTTTACTACTTTGCATTGTTATGATACTGTACATGACGTCCTCCACCCCCGAACGTTTCCGCCGTTCCGGGTTTGGGGTGTGACAGAAGCTAACTCTCGAACATCCTTCATGGAGCAACAAATACCAAATAAGTTAGACTCTTAGAGATTTATCCTCAGACCAGACACTAAGAAAAATCATTGCAAAATAACCACTAGAGATCTTACATTAGCCTCATTTGTAACACCCCAAAATTTTATACCAAAAATTTCATTTTTGATATATCTATTCATAAAACAATTTATAGAAAACATCATCAAGTTATTTCATTTCATAAAAACCGTAGATCATATGTCTGAAAAGCATGTCATCAGATAGTAATAATATCAGAGTACAAATCCCAAGAATCTCATGTGCGAAAATCGTGCGTGTGATGCGCTGCAGTCATGTCGGCTCATTTCCCTTCGAAGAAGAGGTACCTAAAACCAAAACTGTAAACCGTAAGCACAAAGCTTAGTGAGTTCCTCCATCATACCACATACCATACAATAAACATACTGCCTAACATATCCAGGTACTGGACTACCCCTTCGGTCTCTTTCAACCGGTAACTGCCTAGCATATCATGATGCTGCTGGCCTACCCCTTCGGTCCTGTCGACAGGTACCTCGCCTAGCATATCAGGGTGCTGGCCTACCCCTTCGGTCCTTTCGATCGATACCTTGCCTAGCATATCAGGGTGCTAGCTTACCCCTTCGGTCCTTTTGTAACGACATAAATTTTCCAAAACAATTTTTCATTTTCAAAACATACTTTTATTCATAAGATGATATCAAAACATAATGTATCCAATGTTATCATATCAAAACATATCAAAACATATCCCAGAATCTCAAGACATAAACTCCATGAGTGTGTACGGATCATGCCGGCGCCTTCCGGCAATCCTCGCTAGTACCTGAAACACATAACACAACAACTGTAAGCATAAATGCTTAGTGAGTTCCCCAAAATACCACATACGCACATACGCCACTCAAGGCTATAAGACCTTCCGGTCACTGTGTCTCAGAGGACTTCCGTCCCACAACCCTGGTAGACCTTCCGGTCCTACCCGTAATGACTTTCCGGTCCATATCATCATGACCTTCCGGTCCACATCATAATGACCTTCCGGTCCTTCTCATTCATAACATACATAACACATACATATCATATAACATCATACAGCTTATACATCGCATAGCATATAAGACCTTCCGGTCACACATAGGTACCATCCTAGGTACAGTATAGTGAGAAGACTCACCTCGTACGATGTCGGATAACCTGACCTAGCCTCCTCCTATTAACATAATAACATTCCTTATCAATACCCTCTCTTAGACTCATCTCCAAAGATTGGGTAGAAGGCCTTTCTACCCCTCCCTGAATTCTCCTGAATCAGCTTGACCAAAACCGTAAGGTCAACTGAAGTCAACGGTCAAACTTTGACCCGACTCGTCGAGTGCACATGGGCGACTCGGCGTGTCCATGCGGGTCCTCTGAATCCTTCTAGCCTCACTTGGCATGTCGAGTCATCCCTCCACTCGGCGGGTTACACCTGTCATGAATCGTGGGGCAACCCCGACTCGACTCGTCGAGTACACTAATGGACTCGGTGAGTTCCTTCCATGGCAACACTCAAATGGCCTTCTGAGGTCAGATCTGCTCCTCTAACCTATAGATCTGACCTTCCCAAACACGATAATCAGGTAAAGGTTCAGTCTTGACACTCATGCAACGCACACAAGGCTTTCCTTGGTGAAATGGCTTCAAAAATGGCAACATAGTCTCATTCCCTCCATGAACCGACATAAAGCAGAATGGATAAGGCCCTCTGGACCTCTAGAGGTCCAGATCCAGAGTCTAACACTCAAAGGGACAACATACACAACATTTCAAGCCAATAAAGGGTATAGAAAACCCTAAAATTTAAGGATCTTAAACCAAACAGAGAAAGGATCGATTTGCTACCTCAACACTGTAGATCCAAGCTTGGAAACCACGGATCAGCAACCCTCTTGACCTCCTCTAGCTGGAAACACCTTCTTCCTTGCAAAACAACACCAAAAAGGTTGAAATGGCTTTCTCTCTCACACAACTCGTTCAAGCTCTCTAGGGTTTCTCTCTTTGGACTGGTAGCCGCAAATGAGGGCTATAAGGACCCTTGAATAGGGCACAAACCCCAAAGATTTAGGGTTTCTGTCCACAGCACGGACTCGTCGAGTCCACCCATCGACTCGTCGAGTCCCTTCATTAATCCAGTCAGCAAAACGCGATCCTACTCGACGAGTCTAGGCGTCAACTCGTTGAGTCCCTCCTCAAAACTCAAAATAAATGAATAACATAGAATATCTGGGAATCCGGATGTTACACCTTTCGACCGGTACCGGACACTATTTCACCCCTACTTCTACCACATAGCATCCTAGTGCATAAACATATAAATCATATACAGCCTAGCTTATCCGGGTGCTGGCATACCCCTTCGGCACTATTGACCGGTACTGGGGTCTAACCTATCCCTCCTACCACTATCACATAACATCATAGCATACTAGCACATAAAACATAACATATAGTGACATACCATATAATTATCACAAATACATTCATCTCTACTATAGCTCTTACTAATGGGTCGGCATTGGTGCCTTAGAACCACTTCTACTGGAAGGTAACTCACGTCAATGTCGTGAAGTAGCTGAACTGTCCTCGGATCTGGGATCAACTCCTCTCAAACTCCTACACATAACAATCTCCTTTAATTACTCTTTCATACTTATAACCCCTTTAAGGATCAACTCTGGTCAATGGTCAAAGTCAATGTCAGCATCCTGGTTGACTCAACTCGCCGAGTTGGTCCATCAACGCGTCGAGTTCCATAATCCCTAAAACCCTGAAATCTCGATCCTACTCGTCGAGTCCTTTCATGAACTCGTCGAGTTCATCCTCATAGCATAGTCGGGACCTTTTACCCACAACTCGCCGAGCCCCTCCTTGAACTCGTCGAGTTCCTCAATCTTCATAACCCAAACCATGGCCAACTCGCTGAGTCATCCTCTAGACTCAACGAGTTAGCTCAGTAACATAAAAGGTTGGGGGGACCACGACCCAACTCGCCGAGTTGTATGAACAACTCGTAGAGTCCCCCATAGTCTAAATCCATTCAGTCGTTTCCAGTCGGGTTCTAAGCTTCCAAACCATAGATCTGGTTCCCTAGGGTCGATATATCACGTAAAGTTTCTAACTTTACGTCCATGCATGGGTTCTTTACCTCAAAAAGCCCTAAAAAGTGGTTCATAAGTTGCATGGGACTCCCATGGCCATAACATTCGCACCTTTATGCCATGGAGTCCCTCAAAGGCTCCAGATCTGAAGTCATGACGCCAAAACATGCTTGCATCCATGAATGGTTCTGAAATATGCTCCTTAAAGCCCTAAACTACTCCATGAAGAGGTCTAGCAAATGAATAGTCAAGGTATAGAGTTTATACCTCAATAAGGCTGCTTGGACAACGAAATCTATGGATCCAAAGCTTCCTCCTTCAACCAAGCACTTATAGCTTCCACTCCTTCAAGGAAATACCAAAGAATCACTTTCTTTTCACTCACGCACACTTAAAAATCTCAAGATCACGAATTAGGGTTTTCCTGGACTGAGGGGGGCGATGAGGGAAGGCCACAATGAAGTGTTCAGGTGCTTAAATAGGGTGCAAACCCTGAAAATTAGGGTTTCACTCTGGCAGCTCTACTCGTCGAGTTAAGGCTTCTCAACTGGTCGAGTAGACTTCAAGTCCCGCGTCTAAAAATCTCATTCCTACTCGACGAGTTTTGTGACAACCCGAAATCCTTATCTGTAAATCAAATTCATCCAATAAAAGTCAGACTTGTTTCTGCTATCGTTTTGTTGTATTCAGGGTCAGTTTGAGAGTCTTTAAGCCTAATACACTTAAGGGTTGGATAGTGAGAAGTGTTAGCTTGGGATTAGAGGAATCGAATCGAATAAGAAAACCCTTCAAAGGTTGTTCACGGCCGCAAACTAGGTTCACGACCGTGACCCAATTTGGGCCGTGAACCCCTCATAAATGGGCCGTAAACCCTTCAAGTATTCATGTGTTCTTGGGCCGTGAACACATCTTGGGCCGTGAACCCTTCATGTGTTCATGGGCCATGAACACCTCTTGGGCCGTGAACCCATAGAGGTTTGGCCGTGAACCCTTTCTTGTCTCTCATTCTAGGTTCTAACACTTCATTGTAAGTGCTCCCTACATCCTAAGGGTGTATCCTATGACTGTTAGTGGTTCTAGACACTAATTGTAGACCTATACATGTGAATATGTGCTTAATAGGACCGTATTGTGCTCGGGACTTCAATTAGCATACCAAGCATCTTCTTCTTGTTATTCATCCAAGTCACTCCTAATCAAGTGAGTTCATACCCCTATTTCTTTACAGTTTTAACGTTTTCAGGGGGAATACAAGCCAAACATCAATGATCTTGTGAAATTATACAAAAAGGATGTCAATACACTTAGAACTGATACAATTGACACAACCATACAGTTTTCATACGTTTATCAAATATTTAGAAATTTATCCCTTTTGTAACATGATGAGCATAAGGAACGTTTTCAACTTAAAAGCACAAATGCATCATTTTCAGATCAATATACAAACAAAGTACATATGATACATGCAAACTATAATAGGTATAGTATGGAATTTCAATACACGATTTTACATTTACAAGCATATAAACTATGACAGACTTAGTTTATGATATTCAATGATATTACTCGGATAACAAGAATGCATTACTAATAATTATTTAAGTATAATTAGTACTCTACAAGTATACAAACGGATTCAAAGACAATAGAACAATACAGAACTACACGTAAACTAGTTAATACAGAATTGTGAGACAACACTTCAATTGTACCTTTTGGGGTACAGGTTAAATCCTATCATTTAGTGTAACCAGAGTCTCCTAGAGGGAGAGCGTGAAATTTGTGAATAGATCTATTCGGGACTGACAATCCCTCACCTAAACGGCTAGCTATAGTTAGGTAGGCATGCCTGGGGTGACAAATATCATACCGTCTGATGCCTGAAGAACGCCGTAGAGGTCATCGGTCATATCAAGCATGGTTATACGACTCACAATAGTATAAAACAACCTTTGGTTTACGGGATTACATTCTTCATTAGTTTTATTTTCATTAATAGAACTACTACATACTACAATTGGAGGATTTCATGGATTATAATGCATGGTTTTATTTTAAGTAATGAAACTATTATACTTACTGGTGTTATCCAATGTTTTCAAACAGAACATTCTATACATACTGGTGATAGCTAGGGTTTTCATGTAAAAAGGGGTTTCTCATTCAAAACAAACAATGCACAACACCTTCAATGGTAAATAGACATATGAACTAATACATTATGAGATTCAGTAACAAAATACACATGTTAGAAAATAATGGATTTTCTTGGAAACATACAAATATTTTCATTGATTTGTTAACAGATTTTCCTTACAAAAACATGCTTATGAACTCACCAGCTTTATGCTGATACTCTTTCAAAACTGCTTGTATTCTCAGGAAATCAGTAGACAGGTACCTCACATAGATTTTGAGAAGACGAAGCGTATAGAGTCACGTCTTTTACTTTTGTTATACTTTTGATGTATATAGTCATGAATCAAACAGATGTAAATATTTTACTTAATCAATGTAATGGTTGTGTTTACTTTGATTACTATGATGCAATTGTTGTGATACTACCTATGACGTCATCCACCCCCGAACGTTTCCGCCGTTCCGGTTTGAGGGTGTGACAGATTGGTATCAGAGCTCTTGTTTATAGTGAACTAAGTATACCGAACCTTACATGGTATTCAACTATAAACACTAAAGGGGCTGAAGTGCTCTGAAGCTAACAGTATACTTTAAAATATACAAGCATTTTTACAAGAAGTATACAAGTATACGTACGTACAAGAAACTATAACATGGTAAGAACTACATAAAAGTATTTAGGGCAAGTTGGACACTACGGTTAAACCTGGACAGTTATGTAGTCATATGTGGGGCCAATATAACCTGATCAACTATATTTGTCCGAGATATGACTAACATGTGTTTGGGAGTGACTGTGGTGTTGCGACAAGACTAAAACTCACCAAATCCTATACTAATGAAAACACATAGTTAAAATACTATAGGAGTATTTTATGGTACTATAACACTGCACAGAGTCATCACTTCTAGTACAAATCCTTATAACCGAAAGACCTACAGTTCCATGTTAATGTTAGTAGCTATCATTATAGGTCTTTTTTACTGTTATAGGATTAAGATACATCTTGCTCAGATATTCGATTCATGATCATATAGGAAGCTTATCGTCATTCTTTCCCTTGTATCTTTTAGAGAAAGATGCCTCCCAGAAAGAGACCCAACAAACAGAACAACAATCCACCGCCGCCACCACCTCCTCAGTTCGATCTTGCGTTGTTCCAAGCAGCAGTTACGGCCGTTGTGGCTGCTGCAATGTCGCAAATAAACCCAGGTGGCTCTGGCGGATCAGGAGGTGAACCCGATCCTCGTAATCTAGACGGCGGTCAGGGACATCAAAATGAGTGTTCCTATAAGGATTTCATGAATGCAAAACCCAAATCTTTTGACGGCAATGGAGGAGTCATTGCCCTAACCCGATGGTTCGAGAATATCGAATCAATTTTAAAAATTTGTGCTTGTTCTGAAGCCAACAAAGTGAAGTTTTCCGCCTGCACCTTCACTGATAGAGCATTGACTTGGTGGAATAGTTGGGTCAAATGCCTAACTCTGCCAGTAGCGAATGCCATGGGTTGGGAAAGTTTAAAGGAACTCATGCTTGCTGAGTACTACCCAAGGAGCGAGATGCGGAAATTAGAACACGAGCTTTGGAACCTGAAGATGAAGGGTTCCGACATTGCCTCCTATACAGCTAGATTCTGCGATCTGGCTCTTCTCTGTTCGTGGATGGTCACCCCGGAAAGAAAGAAAATAGAGAGATACATTTGGGGATTGATGCCCCCAACTCAAGGAAATGTCTTGGCTGCTAAACCTTCCACTTTCGACAGTGCCAAGTGTTTAGCACAAACTCTTATAGATCACAGAGTTGCTCTTGATGCAGTAACAACCGTTCCCGAACCATCAAAGGAGAGTGGTGGGAAGAAGAAATTTTGGAACGAGCGTAAAGGCCAGTCTTCGCAAGAGCCCTCCAAGAAACAACAGGTAGTGGCAGTTCATGCCGCTACCACCCCTGATGTTGTTCCCACTACTCCAACAACTCCCAGTCGTTACGCTAGAAATTTGCCCTTGTGCAACAAATGCAACTTCTATCATTTGGGAGATTGTAGAGAGATGCAATGTAACAAGTGTGGCAAAAAGGGACACACAGCACGATTCTGCAAGACACCAGCTCAACCGACCAATCAAGCTTCTGGAACGAGTGTGGGTCAAGCCTGTTATGGCTGTGGGAAGGTTGGGCATTTCAAGAGAAATTGCCCCAAGGCAACAACAGGTGGTAACACAGGGAAGGTGCTAGCGATGGGCCAGGAGGAGGCAGTTGTTGATCCCACTATTGTTACGGGTACGTTCCTCCTCGACAACTCTTATGCATGCATTCTTTTCGATTCTGGTGCGGAGAGAAGTTTTTTTAGTCATGCATTTAAACATCTACTCAAGTGTAAATGTCAACCTTTAACTGAAACATTCACCGTCGATATGGCTAACGGAAAGAAAGAGAGTACTAACAACGTATTCATAGGCAGTACCCTTACCTTAAATGATCATTCTTTTCCAATTGACCGTATGCCAATTTCCATAAAAAGCTTCGACGTTATCGTTGGCATGGATTGGTTGAGCCCCAATCGTGCTGATATTCTTTGTTACGAAAAATCCATACGACTTAATCTGCCATCCGGCAAAGCCCTTATTATATATGGCGATAAACTCAGCTCGAACCTCCGTATCATTTCATGCATCAAAGCCCATAAATATCTGTGAAATGAGTGCCAAGCATTCCTAGCCCATGTCATTAACGAGAAACATGAAGTTAAAGACCTCGAGAGCATCCCCGAAGTCTGCAACTTTCTTGATCTTTTCCCCGAAGATCTTCCCGGAATCCCTCCCGAGCGCCAAGTCGAGTTCCGTATCGACTTAATTCCCGGAGCTACTCTTGTAGCAAAATCCCTATACCGTCTAGCGCCGACAGAAATGCAAGAGTTATCCAGCCAGCTCAATGAACTTCTCAACAAGGGATTCATTAGACCAAGTTCCTCACCCTGGGGAGCCCTGATCTTGTTCGTGAAAAAGAAGGATGGATCCTTTCGGATGTGCATAGACTACCGTGAACTGAACAAGCTTACCGTCAAAAACCGATGCCCGTTACCCAGAATCGCCGACCTCTTTGATCAACTTCAAGGAGCCAGCTACTTCTCCAAGATAGACCTAAGATCAGGGTACCACCAGTTGCGAGTCCATGAGAATGATGTTCCCAATACAACATTCTGAACTCGCTATGGTCACTACGAGTTTGTAGTAATGCCCTTTAGCCTAACCAACGCACCCGCAGTATTCATGGATCTGATGAATAGGGTGTGCCGCTCTTTCTTATAAAAGTTCGTGATAGTATTCATTGATGATATACTTGTCTATTCTAGAAGTGAGAATGATCACAAATAGCACTTGAGGCTAGTGCTGGAAACATTAAGGGCGGAGAAACTATACGGAAAACTCTCTAAGTGCGAATTCTGGATCAGAAAAGTCACATTCATTGGTCACGTGGTTAGCGAGGAAGGCATACACGTGGACCCTTCCAAAATGAAAGCGATTGAGAATTGGTCAGCACCGAAGAAACCCACAGAAATCCGTCAATTCTTGGGTCACGCTGGCTACTATCGCAGGTTTATCCAGAACTTCTCCAGAATTGCTAAGCCCTTAACCACCCTGACTCAGAAAGGTGTACCCTTTTGTTGGGGAGGAAAGCAAGACACTGTGTTCCAAACATTGAGGCAGACCTTATGCAGCGCACCTATCTTATCCCTGCCAGAAGGGACAGAGGACTTTGTTGTTTACTGCGATGCATCTAATCAGGGCCTAGGTTGTGTGCTCATGCAACGAGGAAAGGTGATTGCCTATGCCTCGAGACAGCTGAAAGCACATGAATTTAATTATACAACTCACGATTTGGAATTGGGAGCAGTGGTCTTTGCGTTAAAGATTTGGAGACATTATCTATACGAAACTAAGTATACCGTCTTCATCGACCACAAGAGCCTACAGCATATCTTCGATCAGAAGGAGTTGAACATGAGGCAACGGCGATGGGTAGAGCTAATCAGTGATTATGAGTGCGAAATATGCTATCATCCCGGCAAGGCCAATGTGGTAGCGGATGCCCTCAGCCGGAAAGATTATTCAGGTCGTAGAGTGAAGGCGCTGACAATGACTATCCATTCCCATCTATCCGCTCAAATCAAAGAGGCTCAGCTGGAAGCCTTAAAACCAGAAAACATGTCAGATGAAGCTTTGAGGGGAATGGAAAAGAACCTGGAGATCAAAGGTGATGGAGTCTACTATTTCATCAACCAGATCTGGACCCCGAAGTACGGCGGTTACAGGGATGTTGTCATGAACGAAGCTCACAAGACTAGATACTCCATTCACCCAGGTTCATATAAGATGTATTTGGATCCCAAACAACTCTATTGGTGGTCGAACATGAAAGTAGAGATCGCTACCTTCGTGGGCAAGTGCCTGACTTGCACTAAGGTGAAGGTGGAATATCAAAAGCCCTCAGGTCTACTTCAGCAGTCAGCAATACCTGAGTGGAAGTGGGAAAGGATTACGATGGATTTCATCACTAAGTTGCCCAAATCTCCGAGTGGGCACGACACCATCTGGGTAGTTGTCGATCGATTGACTAAATCTGCCCACTTCCTGCCAATCAAAGAAAACTTCAAAATGGAGAGACTGACACGAATCTACATTCGAGAGATAGTCCGCCTGCATGGTGTGCTTGTATCCATTATCTCTGATCGGGATAGCAGGTTTACCTCGATATTTTGGCAGTCACTGCAGAAGGCTCTTGGAACTAAGTTGGATATGAGCACAGCTTAACATCCACAGACAGATGGGCAGAGTGAGAGAACCATTCAAACATTGGAAGACATGTTAAGAGCATGCGTCATTGACTTTGGCACGGCGTGGGACACACATTTGCCCTTGGTTGAATTTTCCTACAACAAAAGCTACCATACCATCATCAAAGTTGCGCCATTCGAAGCCCTTTATGGCCGTAAGTGCAGATCCCCTCTGTGTTGGGCTGAGGTGGGCGACACACAGCTAGTTAAGGTTCAAGTCCCCGATAGCACTCTCACAGGCCCAGAAATCATCCGAGAACCCACAGAGAAGATCGTACAAATCAGAGAACGACTAAAAGCTTCAAGAGATAGACAAAAGAGTTACGCAGAGAAGAGACGAAAACCCTTGGAATTCCAGGTTGGTGACCGCGTCCTGTTGAAGGTCTCACCGTGGAAGGGCATGATACGCTTCGGAAAGAGTGGAAAGCTAAATCCAAGATACATAGGACCATTTGAGATCCTCGCTAGGATCAGTACCGTAGCATACAAACTTCGTCTACCACGAGAACTTAGCAACGTACATCCCGTCTTCCACGTGTTGAACCTAAAGAAGTGTCTGTCCGATGAGACACTTGTGATACCCCTTGATGAGATCGAACTAGACGAGAGCTTACATTTCGTGGAGGAACCCGTAGAAATCATGGATCGGGAAGTCAAACGAACGAAACAAAGTCGTATACCGATAGTGAAGGTCCACTGGAATGCCAGGCGGGGACCTGAATTCACTTGCGAGCGCGAAGATCAGATGAAACAGAAATACACGCATCTTTCTCAAAGTCCATAATTGTTTTCTACGTTCGAATTTCGGGATGAAATTCCCTCTATCGGGGGGATGATGTGACAACCCGAAATCCTTATCTGTAAATCAAATTCATCCAATAAAAGTTAGACTTGTTTCTGCTATTGTTTTGTTATATTTAGGGTCAGTTTGAGAGTCTTTAAGACTAATACACTTAAGGGTTGGATAGTGAGAAGTGTTAGCTTGGGATTAGAGGAATCGAATTGAATCAGAAAACCCTTTAAAGGGTGTTCACAGCTGCAAACTAGGTTCACGGCCGTGAACCCAAGTTGGGCCGTGAACCCCTCCCCATATATATATATATATATATATATATATATATATATATATATATATATATATATATATATATATATATATATATATATATATATATATATATATATATATGTTTTCCTTTATTTTTCCTCATTTCTTCTCTCCTTGGCCGAAAACTCTCCCAAGACTCTCTCAAGACTCATCCAACAAAAGCTCATTTCCACCTCACAAACGTAAGTAATCCATCCCTTTTCACTTGGTATTCATCTTATCCATGAAGAAGGCTTCGTGTCCATCCCTTGATTCACCACTTTCTTCACCATCTTCATGACCTTCAAATGTTCACAGCCGTGAACCCTTCATTGGGCCATGAACCCGTCATAAATGGGCCGTAAACCCTTCAAGTATTCATGTGTTCTTGGGCCGTGAACACATCTTGGGCCGTGAACCCTTCATGTGTTCATGGGCCGTGAACACCTCTTGGGTCGTGAACCCATAGAGGTTTGGCCGTGAACCCTTTCTTGCCCCTCATTCAAGGTTCTAACACTTCATTGTAAGTGTTCCCTACATCCTAAGGGTGTATCCTATGATTGTTAGTGGTTCTAGACACTAATTGTAGACCTATATATGTGAATATGTGCTTAATAGGACCGTATTGTGCTCGGGACTTCAATTAGCATACCAAGCATCTTGTTCTTGTTATTCATCCAAGTCACTCCTAATCAAGTGAGTTCATACCCCTATTTATTTACAGTTTTAACGTTTTCAGGGGGAATACAAGCAAAACATCATTGATCTTGTGAAATTATACAAAAAGGATTTCAATACACTTAGAACTGATACAAATGACACAACCATACAGTTTTCATACGTTTATCAAATATTTAGAAATTTATCCCTTTTGTAACATGATGAGCATAACGGACGTTTTCAAATTACAAGCACAAATGCATCGTTTTCAGATCAATATACAAACCAAGTATATATCATACATGCAAACTATAATAGGTATAGTTTGGGATTTCAATACACGATTTTACATTTACAAGCATATAAACTATGACAGACTTAGTTTATGATATTCAATGATATTTCTCGGATAACAAGAATGCATTACTAATAATTATTTAAGTATAATTAGTACTCTACAAGTATACAAACGGATTCAAAGACAATAGAACAATACAGAACTACATGTAAACTAGTTAATACAGAATTGTGAGACAACACTTCAATTGTACATTTTGGGGTACAGATTAAATCCTATCATTTAGTGTAACCAGAGTCTCCTGGAGGGAGAGCGTGAAATTTGTGAATAGATCTATTCGGGACTGACAATCCCACACCTAAACTGCTAGCTACAGTTAGGCAGGCATGCCTGGAGTGACAAATATCATACCGTCCGACGCCTGAAGAATGTCGTAGAGGTCATCAGTCATATCAAGCATGGTTATACGACTCACAATAGTATAAAACAACCTTTGGTTTACGGGATTACATTTTTCATTAGTTTTATTTTCATTAATAGAACTACTACATACTACAATTGGAGGATTGCAGGGATTACAATGCATGGTTTTATTTTAAGTAATGAAACTATTATACTTACTGGTGTTATCCAAGGTTTTCAAACAGAACATTCTATACATACTAGTGATAGCCAGGGTTTTCAAGTAAAAAGGGGTTTCTCATTCAAAACAAACAATGCACAACACCTTCAATGGTAAATAGACATATGAACTAATACATTATGAGATTCAGTAACAAAATAAACATGTTAGAAAATAATGGATTTTCTTGGAAACATACAAATATTTTCATTGATTCGTTAATAGATTTTCCTTACAAAGACATGCTTATGAACTCACCAGCTTTATGCTGATACTCTTTCAAAACTGCTTGTATTCTCAGGAAATCAGTAGACAGGTACCTCACACAGATTTTGAGAAGACGGAGCGTATTGAGTCACGTCTTTTACTTTTGTTATACTTTTGATGTATATAGTCATGAATCAAACAGATGTAAATATTTTACTTAATCAATGTAATGGCTGTGTTTACTTTGATTACTATGATGCAATTGTTGTGATACTACCTATGACGTCATCCACCCCCGAACATTTCTGTCGTTCCGGTTTGGGGGTGTGACAAGATTGGGGCCTCCAACTCGTCGAGTCCCTTTCCAAAAATGAATAATTCTTATTAAAATACATACCAGGAACCGGGCGTTACAAATCTCCCCCACTTATTTTAGACTTCGTCCTCGAAGTCTGCTGCATCTGGGAATAGCTCGGGGTAGTGCTCCCTCATCTCGTCCTCCGGCTCCCAAGTCCATTCTGAGCCCTTGCGGTGCTGCCATTATACCTTCACTAACTCGACCTTCTTGTTCCTCAGATCATTCGTCTTCCTGTTGAGGATGGCTATCGGCCACTCGATGTAGTTCAGGCTGTCATCCACCTGAATATCCTCTAAAGGTACCTCCGCAGAGTCATCTACCAGGCACTTCCGCAGCTGGGAGACATGAAAGGTATTGTGGATCTGACTAAGCTTGGCTGGCAGATCCAGCCTATACGCTACCTTGCCCACCCTGGATGCAACCCTGAAAGTACCAATGTACCTGGGGCCCAACTTGCCCCGATTCCTGAACCAGATGACACCTTTCCAAGGTGACACCTTCAGGAGAACCATATCCCCGACCTGGAACTCCAGGTCCGATCGGTGTCTGTCGGCGTAGCTCTTCTGCCGACTTTGAGCAGTCTGAAGCCTGCTCCAGACCTGCTGGATCCTCTCCGTCGTCTTGAGTACCACCTCGGTACTCCCCATGACCCTCTATCCAACCGCACCCCAGCATATCGGGGTTCTGCACTTCCTCCTATATAACATATCGAAGGGAGGACGGTCGATACTCGCGTGGTAGCTATTATTATAGAAAAACTCTGCCAAGGGAAGGTAGGTATCCCAGCTAGCACCGAAGTCCAGGACGCATGCTCGCAGCATTTCCTCCAAGGTTTGGAAGGTCCGCTCACTCTGACCATCCGTCTGGGGGTGAAAAGTCATGCTAAAATGCAGACGAGTACCCAACTCGTCATGAAATTTCTTCCAGAATCTGGAAGTGAATCGCACGTCTCGGTCAGAAATCACGGAAACTGGCACTACGTATCGAGCTACTACCTCTCTGATGTAGATGTCGGCCAGCTTCTCGGCCGAAATGCTCTCCTGGATCGGAATGAAATGGGCGCTCTTGGTCAATCGATCCACGATAACCCAAATCGAATCCACTCCCCGTGCGGTCGTGGGAAGTTTCGTGATAAAATCCATAGTAATATCCTCCCACTTCCACACAGGGATATCCAACGATTCTTTCTTGCCGTGAGGCCTCTGGTGCTCGGCCTTGACCTTCCTACATATCAGGCATCTCTCGACGTACCATGCTACATCCCTCTTCATGCAGGGCCACCAGTAATCAGGACGAAGATCTCTGTACATCTTCGTTGCCCCAGGATGGATGGAAAATTTGGACTTGTGGGCCTCATCCAAAAGAATCTGTCATACTCCGCCCCAGTACAGAACCCAGACCCTCCCATGTAAGGTCAGTAGCCCACGACTGTCATACTCAAACGAGGCCACCTGGCCTATGATCCGCTTGTTGGGTTTTGAGCATTCTAACACTCTTATGGTGTACATGCAACCTAGAAACCTTGGATCTATGTTTTCTCTAAAATACATGCAAATTTGATTTTCCAAGGTTTACTTCCTAACTACCATGTTATGGGGAACTTGTAATACAAAAACAAAGTAGAATAACATACCTTTTAGTAGCTTGGATTCCTTGATGACTTTGTGAGCCTAGCACCCCAAATGTGATGCCTCAAATGCTTCACACAACACCACAATACTTGGAATAACCTTGAGAGAAGTTCACTATACTCAATAATCGGCTAGCCCACTTACTTGCTTGTAGTAGTCCGATTTTGCTAGTCTACGGGTCTTTATATAGTTGTGGTACAAGTAGGGTTATACCATGTAAACCCTAATTGTCATGGCTTTCCATATTCCATGATCCATGGGTTTGTAACCTCCATGGACTATCCATGGAGCACTTTATGGGTTTTAACCCAATCCATACAAACCATGGATCATTAGCCCACTATACAAGAATGAATGATTTACACAATCAACCCCATATATTTAATTAGTCTCCTTTTGATCACTTAATTAATTCCAAATTAATTCTTTGATCAACACTAATTAAAGAATATTATTAATATATTAGAACTTATAATATATTAATAAACCTTAAGTGTCCTTTCTCTCATTTTGGTCTATCCAAGTATTGCAATGCCATGCAACCCAAATGGACCATGTCGGGTCAGGTCAAGTACATACCAAATATAGTTATGGACTTAGACACTATATCCAACAGTCTCCCACTTGGATAAGTCTAATAACTATAGTTGCATATATGACTTCAGAATCCGACTAGCAATCATAGCTCTTCCAAAGTCTCTTGGAACTAAGATGATGATGATGATACGCCATTTAAGGTAAGTGATCATATAATCCTCTGCTCTTAAGATATCACCCGGAAAAATACATGGAACATGGTCTTACTTATTGTCCAGCATTTGTTTCTCGATCTCTGATCCGTTTGACATAGAACTAAATTGAACACATCAATTAGGTTCTGACCGGGCCCGGTACATAGGTCAAAACAAAATCATCGAGGGGCCCAGATATCGCTTCTAATCCTAGAAGGAACAGATAAACTTCGACTCATATGTTTGTACTGACTACTTATTGAATTATGCACAAAAGCACGTTTTATAACATCGAGTTACCAATGCGTTTTCATACAATCAATGTATAACCAACTCATAGTCAACAACTCATATCTCTAGGTTTGAAGATTTATATGATATTACCGTCTCACGATCACTCGAGATAAATTTCATGAAGTGATACAAGTGAGTGTGGGTTGAGTCCAATACTCAGACCTTATGAGCACTCATGAATGTTGCAGCAACCATTGTTATGTCTAATACACCTTAGACAATCTACAAACCCAATTCATGATAGTATTAATTCAATACCTACTTCCAAAGTATGACTAACTGTGGAGAGTTTAAATAATATAATTATTCTAGAAGTCAAAACATGCAAAATTGAAACAATAGTAAACGATTAACATAAGATAGTAACACTTTACTCATAAATAAACAACAACTTTTATTTAATCATCAAATGTCAATTACATTTTACAAGTTTCAAAAACTATCTAATTATTAAAACTAATATCATCCTTCAGCCCGATGCGCCTTGCATGCTGTAAATGCTTAACCCTACTCAGTCCCTTTGTGAGGGGATCTGCTGGGTTCTCATCTGATGATACCATCTTTGCCACGAGGAGTCCTTCTTCTATTCGATGTTTAATAAAATGGTATTTTCTATCAATGTGTTTGGATCTCCCGTGATCCCTTGGTTCCATAGCTAAAGCAACCGCACTTTCGGTGTCACATAAAATCTCCATTGGCTCTTTTATAGCTGGTACAACTCCAAGGTCTACAATGAAGTTCTTTATCCATATCGCCTCCTTTGTTGCCTCGCTTGCTGCTACATACTCTGATTCGCAAGTTGAATCAGCTACCGTCTCCTGCTTGGAACTTTTCCAAGTAATTGCTCCTCCATTCAGGATAAAGACCCAGCCTGACTGAGAGCAGAAATTATCTCTATCAGTCTAAAAGCTAGCATCGCTATATCCTACCACTCTCAAGTCATCACTGCCACCAAGGGTAAGGACCCAGTCCTTAGTCCTCCGCAGATACTTGAGAATGTTCTTTACCGCAGTCCAGTGAGCCTTGCCAGGGTTCCCTTGATATCTACTGACCATGCTCAAAGCAAAGGCCACATCAGGGCGAGTACAAGTCATAGCATACACGATTGAGCCCACAGCGGAAGCATATGGTACATGACTCATCTCAGCTATCTCAGCCTCTGTACTCGGACTCTGAGTCTTACTCAGTTTGGCGTTACTCTGGATTGGTAATTCCCCTTTCTTGGAATCCTGCATATTGAACCTCTTCAGTACCTTATCCAAGTAAGTACTCTGACTAAGTCCAATTAGTCTCTTACTCCTGTCTCTTAATATCCTTATCCCTAGGATATAGGCAGCTTCCCTAAGGTCCTTCATAGCGAAACACTTCCGAAGCCAGGACTTAACCTCCTACAAGGTTGGGATGTCATTTCCTATGATTAGTATGTCATCCACATACAACACCAAAAAGCTAACTATACTCCCACTAGCCCTAACATATACACAGGACACATCCTCATTCCTCGAAAAACCAAACTCTTTTACTTTCTCATCAAAACAAAGATTCCATCTGCGAGGTGCTTGTTTCAATCCATAGATGGATTTCTCAAGCTTACACACCTTATTAGGGTACTCTGTACTTACAAAACCCTCTGGCTGACTCATGTAAACATCCTCAGGCAACTTTCCATTAAGGAAAGCGGTTTTGACATCCATTTGCCATATTTCATAGTCATGAAATGCAGCAATGGCTAACATGACCCTAATAGACTTAATCTTTGCTACTGGTGAAAAGGTCTCATCATAATCAACTCCCGAAGTTTGAGAATATCCCTTTACAACCAGTCGCGCCTTATACGTGTGTACATTACCATCCATGTCAGTCTTCTTCTTGAAGATCCATTTGCACCTGACTGTCTTACAACCTGGTACATTGTCAACCAAGTTCCAAACTTGATTGTCATACATGGACTGTATCTCGCTGTCCATAGCCTCTTTCCATTTAGCAGCCTCAGGACCTGCCATGGCTTCCGTGTAGCTGTTAGGTTCATCCAGACTTACCAGTGTACTATCACTGATAAGCGTATCACCTTCCGCAGTAATATGGAAACCATAGTAATGCTCAGGTGCATTCCTAACTCTTGTGGAACGCCTCAGAGGTATGGGCTCGTCAGTCGGATCAACAGGAGTTTCCTCCTCAGGTTGATTACTAGGGTTTGAGGTTCCTTCACCACTTGACTCTTGAATTTCTTCAAGGTCAATTTGTCTCCCACTGTTTCCTTGGCTTATGAACTCTCTCTCACGAAAGACTCGTCTTCTAGCTACAAAGACCACATTCTCACTAGGTCTGTAGAAGAGGTAACCAAAGGATCTTTGTGGGTAGCGGATGAAAATACACCTCTCACTTCGAGGTTCGAGCTTATCATGAGACTCACGCCTCACGAAGACCTCGCAACCCCAAATCTTGATGTGGTCCAAATTGGGAACTTTCCCAGTCCACATCTCATGAGGTGTTTTGGCAACCTTTTTAGTAGGGACTAGATTCGGGATATGGGCGGCAGTCTCTAAGGCATACCCCCAGAATGAGATTGGTAACGAAGCTCGACTCATCATGGAACGAACCATGTCCAACAAGGTTCGATTGCGCCTCTCAGCCACACCATTCAGTTGTGGTGTCCTAGGTGGTGTCAATTGTGAGACAATCCCACATTCCTTAAGATAGTCAAGGAACTCGATACTAAGATACTCTCCTCCCCAATCGGATCGGAGCATCTTGATGTTCCTGCCCAGTTGATTCTCCACTTCCTGCTTAAACTCTTTGAATTTCTCAAAGTTTTCCGACTTATGCTTGATTAAGTAGATATATCCATATCTACTATAATCATTAGTAAAAGTCACATAATGGCGATTAGCATCCCTTGTGGCAGTTTTGAAGGGTCCACACACATCATTGTGTATGAGGTCCAACAAACCCTCACCCCTCTCACAAGTACCAGTGAAGGGTGACTTTGTCATTTTTCCAAGTAAACAAGACTCGCAACTATCATCCGAATTTAGGTCAAATGATTCCAACACTCCAGCCTTTTGGAGTTGGCCCATGCGCTTCTTGTTAACATGTCCAAGACGACAATGCCACAAGTATTCTTTGTCTAAACTATTTGAAGAATCAATACACAACACATTATTTCCTAGATTATCTACAACATTCACAGCTTCATATACACCATCACAAGGTAATGCTTTAAAGTAAAATACATCATTGTAATAAACATTAATAGCACCATTATCATTATCAAGTGAAAAAGTAAACCCTTGTTTGTACAAGCCATGAAAGGAAATAATATTTCTCGCCATTTCAGACGAGTAACAACATTTATTCAAATCTAACATTAACCCATTATTAAGCAATAAAGAATAAACTCCTATCTTGGTAACAGGTGATGCTTTCCTATTCCCCATGATTAAGTTTATCTTCCCGTGCTCCACTTTCTCACTTCTTCTTAGGACCTGCAAATCAGTACAAATGTGAATACCACAACCTGTATCAAGCACCCAAGAGTTAGTATGCAATGAGTTATTAGACAATATAGTGTAAATACCTGCATGGATGGGTTTAACTTTCCCATCCTTTACATCATGCAAGTATTTTGGGCAGCTTCGCTTCCAGTGCCCCTTTTCCTGGCAGTAGAAGCATTGTGCTTCCTTTGGGTTTGAAGAATGAGGAATGGAACCTTTCTTGGTTCCACTTGAAGAGGAGCCATCAAGAGACTTTCCTTTGGTACCTATCGAAGGGGTCTTTCTCTTCTTCCCCTTTCCCTGCCCAATTGCCAAGACAGGAGCAGTAGTAGGAGTAGGAGTAACAGCTGATTTACTTTTAAGGCCACTTTCAGCGGTCCTTAAAAGTCCTTGAAGCTTACTTAGTGTGACTTCCTCCTTGTTCATATGATAAGTCATACGAAACTGATCATAACTTGGAGGTAAGGAATGGAGAATGATGTCAATCGCCATGTCCTCAGGAAAGTCCACATTAAGCTTCAATAACCGTTCCATGAACCTTTTCATTTTCTACAAGTAACCGGTGAGGGATTCTCCCTCTTTCATCCTAGTTGTTATCATGGAGTAAATGATTTCATACCTCTCCTGACGAGCACTCTGATGGTACCTATCCATCAGATCCTAGTGCATCTCAAAAGGGTAGAAATATTCATAGTGGTATCTTTCTCATGGGTAGTGTACTCAGCAATCTCCTTAGGAGTAGCAGTCGACTCATCGATAACCTTTAGCTCCTTATCGAGGACATACTCTTTGCCCTCATAGCGAGTAATCATTCAGATGTTCCTAATCCATTCATTGAAATTGGAACCATCAAAAGTGACTTTCCCACACAAATTCATTAGGGAAAAGGAGCTTGTAGGGTTTGAGCCAGTAGTAGTGTTGGAAGACATCTGAAAAGAAAGAAAGACAAGTTTTATTAGATAAAGAGTCCTTAATAAGTCACCCAAATGAAATATTAAGGCTAGAACCCAACAAACTACTTATAGTTGGAAGAGGGATGCCGTAATCCAAGCTATAAAATATTTGAAGGTAGGTAAATGACGATTTACCAATTTCCACCACGAAAACGAAATAGATAATTAAGTTTTATTGGATTTGAAATTCCTAGATCTTTTGAGATACATTGAACTTTCAATGGCATGTTTGAATCTCGATTGTGCCCTCTCAAGTTTGTGACTGGGATGCCGAGGATCACAAACAAGGTGTGAATAACCATGCAAATTGAGTTGGTACCCTTAACTTTTATCACCTAATCGATGTGTCGGTTAACCACACGCGCTCCACCGATCTATGATAAAATTAAGTTACCCTTTGCCACTCTTACTAGTCCTTGTTAGTGTGCCGGTTAACCACACGCGCTCCACTAACGACTAGGTAAGGTACAAAGTGTAATTTCATGGGTTAGCACCTATTTCACATTTTCCTAAAGTAACTAAGATTGGGAATTATTAAAGTATAGTTACTTTATAATTTCATTATACTTTTAATGAGGATTTAAAGTCCTTGTCCTACCCGTTCGGCTAACGACCCTCCACCAGTCAAGGAAGTGGTGGGTGAGAGTGGACACCCATTAAGCTGCCATTTTATAGGCAACAACCTTATAGACCGGCTTCGTGAATGAGGCCTACTAACGGTAAGACTGACTTATTCTTATACATATCTATATATTTAAAATTTTAATATAATAATAGTATAAGGGTTGAATTTTAAACTTTTTAAAACTCTAAGGTTCAATTTGGAAATTAAAGTATTAGGGTGTAAGACTTTACAAATTCCAAAACTTGAGGGCAAGTATTGAAACTATTCAAGACTTTTCATTTCATAACTTATGAGTTTAATGGTCCATTAAAATGAAGACACTTCATTTTATGTAACCTCTTATTCTTTAATGACACTTTTAAAGAAGTGACTTTTGGTTATCCATAACTTGAGGACAAGTTATGGACTCCATCATTAGCCATTAAGATCAAGAATCATACTTACAAGCAAGTTACACATAATTCCTATGATCTTCTAAAACTCATAAGAACATGAACATTCATATCAAAATTTCAAGAATCATATTAACACATATAAAACATGGAATTTTGATATTAGCCATTGTAAATGGATTAGCATAAGCATTACACCATCTAAAACAAGTTTTAAAACACCAAAACAGTTAAGGGTAATGTTTCTAGTCCATTTCCAGCAGCAAAACTCGAAAAACTGCATTCAGGGGCTCCTACTCGTCGAGTGCAAGAACCTACTCGACGAGTAGGATGAATTTTCGCATGGACTCGTCGAGTCCCCCCATGGACTCGGCGAGTTCATGCAGCACATAGCAGCTTTTTGAGCTTTTTCAACAAGTTTGCATCAAGTATCAAGAAAACATGCCTAGGCTCTGATACCACTGTTAGGTTTTGAGCATTCTAACACTCCTATGGTGTACATGCAACCCTAGAAACCTTGGATCTATGTTTTCTCTGAAATACATGCAAATTTGATTTTCCAAGGTTTACTTCCTAACTAGCATGTTATGGGGAACTTGTAATACAAAACAAAGTAGAATAACATACCTTTTAGTAGCTTGGATTCCTTGATGACTTTGTGAGCCTAGCACCCCAAATGTGATGCCTCAAATGCTTCACACAACACCACAATACTTGGAATAACCTTGAGAGAAGTTCACTATACTCAAAAATAGGCTAGCCCTCTTACTTGCTTGTAGTAGTCCGATTTTGCTAGTCTAGGGGTCTTTATATAGTTGTGGTACAAGTAGGGTTACACCATGTAAACCCTAATTGTCATGGCTTTCCATATTCCATATCCATGGGTTTGTAACCTCCATGGACTATCCATGGAGCACTTTATGGGTTTTAACCCAATCCATACAAACCATGGATCATTAGCCAACTATACAAGAATGAATGATTTAAACAATCAACCCCATATATTTAATTAGTCTCCTTTTGATCACTTAATTAAATCCAAATTAATTCTTTGATCAACACTAATTAAATAATATTATTAATATATTAGAACTTATAATATATTAATAAACCTTAAGTGTCCTTTCTCTCATTTTGGTCTATCCAAGTATTGCAATGCCATGTAACCCAAATGTACCATGCCGGGTCGGGTCAAGTAGATACCAAATATAGTTACGGACTTAGACACTATATCCAACACCGCTCGCACTTCTGACGCTCCTCCTTCATACCATCAACCTGCGGCTCTCGGATCCGTGCAAAAAGTGGAGTCACCATCATCATCCTCAAGCAAGTGTCTCTGATCGGAGCTTCCTTGCGGCTAAGAGCATCGGCCACAACGTTGGCCTTCCCCGGGTGGTAAAGGATCTCACAGTCGTAATCCTTCACCACATCTAGCCACCGACGCTTCCTCATGTTCAGATTTGGCTGATCCATGAGGTACCTCAAGCTCTTGTGGTCTGTGTAAATGGTACAACGGACCCCATAGAGGTAGTGTCACAAAATCTTGAGGGTGAAAACAACCTCCCCCAACTCCAAGTCGTGCGTCGGGTAGTTCGCCTCGTGAGGTTTCAGCTGCCTCGAGGCGTAGGCGATGATGTGCCCTCTCTGTATCAACATTGCGCCCAATCCCGAGATGGACGCATCGCAATATACTACAAAATCCTCCACGCCCTCTGGCAGGGCTAAGATCGGCGCCTCACACAACCTCTGTCTCAATGTCTCGAACGTTTTCGGCTGCTCAGACCCCCAGCGAAATACGACCGCCTTCTTAGTCACTCGTGTCAAGGGTACTACTATCTTGGAGAAGTCCTGTATGAATCTCTGGTAATAGCCTGCTAACCCGAGGAAACTCCAAATCTCAGATGGAGACTTCGGAACCTCCCATCTCATCACAGCCTCCACTTTGGCCGGGTCAACCAAAATACCGTTATGGTTGACAAGGTGCCCTAGAAACTGCACATCGCACAACCAGAACTCACCCTTGGAGAACTTGGCATACAAGTTCTCCCTCCTCAGGGTATCCAACACCTCCCGCAAGTGTTCCTCGTGCTGTTCCTGTGTCTTGGAGTAAATCAAGATGTCATATATAAAGACTATCACAGACCGATCCAGCATCGGTCTGCATACCCGGTTCATGAGGTCCATGAACGCGGCAGGGGCATTGGTGAGCCCAAAGGGCATCACCACGAACTCGTAGTGGCCGTAGCGAGTACGGAAAGCAGTCTTCTGTACATCCTCATCTCTGACTCGCATCTGGTGGTAGCCTGAACGCAAATCTAACTTGGAAAACCAAGATGCCCCCTGTAGCTAGTCGAAGAGATCGTCAATCCTCGGGAGTGGGTAACGGTTCTTCACCGTTACCGTGTTCAGCTCCCGGTAGTCTATGCACATCGAATGCGACCCGTCCTTCTTCTTCACAAACAGGATCGGGGCTCCCCAAGGCGAACTGCTCGGCCTAACAAATCCCTTGTCTAACAGCTTATGCAGCTGTGTAGACAACTCCTGCATCTCAGGAAGAGCCAACCGATATGGTGCCTTGGCTATCGGAACCGCACCAGGGACTAGGTCGATCCTGAACTCCACCTGTCTCTCCGGAGGTATCCCAGGAAACTCCTCTGGGAATACATCTGGGTAGTCTCGCACCACTGGCACATCTCTCACGGTCGCCTCGCCCGCCTCCTGGGTATCCATGACATAGGTGACATAACCTGCGTAAACCTGCTGAAGGTAGCGCCTAACCCTTGCTGCCGAACACAAAGTTGGTCCACGCTGCGGCCTCTCGCCATGAATCACCAGCTCTCCCCCACTTGGGGTCCTGACAGATCACTGCCCCATTAGGGCTCAGCCAATCCATTCCGATGATAACCTTGTTACTATAACGACGTAAATTTTAAAACAATTTTTTCATTTTTCAAACATAATAAAACTCATATAATATTCTCAAAATCTCATGTATCAATGTCATCACAATAAAACATATCCCAGAATCTCAAATACATAATCCTCTGTCAGTGTGTACAAATCATGTCGGCGCCTTCCCGCGATCCTCGCTAGTACCTGAAACACATATCACATAACACGGTAAGCATAAACGCTTAGTGAGTTCCCCAAAATACCACATACAACACATATGCCACTCGAGGCTATAACTCGGTATGACCCTCCGGTCAACGTGTCTCAGCGGGACCCTCCAGTCCCGTAGCTCGTTGGACCCTCCATTCCGGTCTAGCTCGTTGGACCCTCTGGTCCGGTCTAAATCGTAGGACCCTCCGGTCCGGTCTATATAACACATAACATACATATATCACAATGCACATAAACTCAAACATACACATAACACATAAGACCCTCCGGTCTGCACATAGTTACCACTCTAGGTAATGTATAGTGAGAAGACTCACCTCGGGTAATCTCGGAAAGTCTCGAGCTCGAATCACTGATCTAGCCTCCGCCTAATCACATAAAGTAATTATCTCAAATTAACACGGCTCTCAAAGACTAGACTAGTTCCTCCCTATATTCTCTTAGAAGGGGAAAAGACCATTTTGCAGTGAAAACAAACTGCAAACCCCTTGGGGCAATCCCTCGCGAAATGCCACACTTGTAGCACATACCCGCTCTGCACACCCCCTCATGGCTCTTGCCGCACTTCCCGCAAGTGCGGCCCTTCGGACCTCCAGATCTCGAATCAGCGGGCTTTGCCCGCTTGGCTGCCGGCTGAGACTGTACCGGCCGCCTATCCCTCCTCTGAGACTCGGCCTCCTCCCTGGCCTGAGTCTCTAACTCAATCTCCCTCTTCCGGGCATTTGCCTAGAGCTCGGAAAATGTCTGGTATGTCGAGTTCGCCACAAACTCACGAATGTCCCTCCTCAGTCTGCTCAGATATCGGCTCATACGTGCCTGCTCGGTAGACACGTGCTCAGGGAAAAACAACGTCCTCTCATGAAACATCTGTGTAATCACAATCACGGACTCCGTCCCCTGCTTGAGGGACAAGAACTCCTGTGCCAACCGTTCCCTCTCCACCGGGGGAACATACTCATCTCGGAACATGGTGGTGAACCTCTCCCAGGTCACCGCTGTAATCTCTGCAGGAGTGAAGTCTGCCGTCACAAACTTCCACCAGTCCTTCGCTCCTAAGAGAAGTTGGTTCAGCGCGAATCGTACCCTCATATGCTCAGGGAAAGAACATGTGTAGAAACACCCCTCAATGTCAGAGATCCACCTCATCGCGGCTATCGGATCCTGAGTCCCATCAAACTCTGGTGGCTTCGTGTTGCTGAACTCCCGATACAGCAACGAATCACCCCCTGTGGCCTAGCAGCGGCAACGGCTGCGGTGGCCGCAGCAACAGCAGCATCGGTAAGAGCAGAATACCGCTCGTCAAATGTCTCAATCAGCGTGGTCTTGATAGACCCAAACATCTCTGGTATCTCAGCACGAATGATTGCTGCCACCTCATCATGAATCATCCTGCGAATCTCATCATCGCTAACACCGCTGCTCTCTGGAGTGTGGCGCGTACCCACCATAATGTCTCTGAAACACAACACAAAAGAAATCAGAGACTCGCTCGAGTATACTCACACTCGATAACTCAACCCTACTCGTTCCTTAGTATCCTAAGGATTCTTACTTGGACTACTCATTGATCCGGTGTTTCCAGTAGTACGGGCCCTATACTACCTTCCACACCGCATTAGTATTCACCCCAAGTCCTCCTCCTAGGATCCCAGTTCACAAGCACACTATATCTCGCTGAACACGGGCTACCCTCCAGTAGACCACTCATAAGCCCCTCGCTGCTACCTACTCACTCTCGAAGTAACTCATAGTAGCAGTAATCTCCTAGGCTAAGGCATCACAAATCAGGCCACCCTAGTCCTAGATATGAATACCTAGCCTACTCTAGCATGCATAGCATATCACATAATATCTCATGACACATAATGTAAGGGTATTTTGGGAAATCACCGTTCGGGCGCTGGCTGATCGTACACACTGCTCCGTTCTGCTTTTCTCAAAAATCTTTTACTCTTTTTAGAAAAAAAATTTCTTTTATGAAAAACTTTGTCAAATCCTCAGTTTGAGTTCAGATACGCCCGAAGGGGCATCCGAATCCCTCAAACCAAGGCTCTGATACCAACTTGTAACGACGTAAATTTTAAAACAATTTTTTCATTTTTCAAACATAATAAAACTCATATAATATTCTCAAAATCTCATGTATCAATGTCATCACAATAAAACATATCCCAGAATCTCAAATATATAATCCTCTGTCAGTGTGTACAAATCATGTCGGCGCCTTCCCGCGATCCTCGCTAGTACCTGAAACACATATCACATAACACGGTAAGCATAAACGCTTAGTAAGTTCCCCAAAATACCACATACAGCACATATGCCACTCGAGGCTATAACTCGGTATGACCCTCCGGTCAATGTGTCTCAGCGGGACCCTCCAGTCCCGTAGCTCGTTGGACCCTCCATTCCGGTCTATCTCGTTGGACCCTCTGGTCCGGTCTAAATCGTAGGACCCTCCGGTCCGGTCTATATAACACATAACATACATATATCACAATGCACATAAACTCAAACATACACATAACACATAAGACCCTCCGGTCTGCACATAGTTACCACTCTAGGTAATGTATAGTGAGAAGACTCACCTCGGGTAATCTCGGAAAGTCTCGAGCTCGAATCACTGATCTAGCCTCCGCCTAATCACATAAAGTAATTATCTCAAATTAACACGGCTCTCAAAGACTAGACTAGTTCCTCCCTATATTCTCTCAGAAGAGGAAAAGACCATTTTATCCCTCCAATAGTCCAATGACCAATTGTTGACCAAATCCTAAAAGTCAACCTCAGTCAACGGTCCAACTTTGACCAGACTCGTCGAGTGCACTCGGGTGACTCGGCGAGTCCATGTGTGTCCTCTGAATCCTCCTAAGGCCTCACTCGACTCGTCGAGTTAACCTTTCTCTCGACGGGTTACCACCGATCACGAATCGTGGTGCAACACGATCCGACTCGTCGAGTCCTCTCATGGACTCGGCGAGTTTCTTCCATGAGAATGCTCAAACGACCTTCTGAGGTCAGATCTGTTTCTCTAACCTATAGATCTGACCTTCTAACACCCAAAAGTCACGTAAAGGTCTGAACTTTACGTTCATGCATCGCACATATGGCTCTATTTGAAGAAATAGCTCTAAAAATGGAGTCCTAGGCTCAATATTCTCATGTATCAGCATAAAGCTTGGTTGTTGGGACACTCTGGACCTCTCAAGGTCCAGATCTAAAGTCTATTCCTCAATGGGACTTCACATGCTCCATATTCCAACTAAAGAAAGGGTAAAGAAACCCTAGATTCAAGAGATCTACATTAAACACGAAAATAGGCATGGATTCATACCTCAGCAGCAATCTTTGGTGAAGTAATGGTAGGTCTGAGCTCCTCAATCAGCCTAGCTTGAATCCCCTCTCTTCTTCTTGCAAGAATGCACTAAAGATGATGCAATTAGCTTTTTCCCTCACTCTCTATGCTCTCTGGTTCGTTAGGGTTTCTCAAGTGGGTGTGTGGCCGCAATGAGGGCCATAAGGACCCTTAAATAGGGCACATGCCCGAAGATTTAGGGTTTCTGTCCACAGCGCGGACTCGTCGAGTCTACTCTTCGACTCGTCGAGTCCATTCATTAATCCTAGTCAGCAGTCGCGATCCTACTCGACGAGTCTAGACGTCAACTCGTCGAGTCTCTCTCCTTGACTCAAAAATAAATACTCAATTATGATACCTGGAAATCTAGATGTTACAGTTCCCACGCAACGGGATGGGAACCAAATCCACGAGGTAACGCTCATCATATAATTTTAAAACGCAATCCCTGAAAACCTCTGATGCCCGGACTGATCGGTCGTCCGCAATCTCAACCTCTAAAGGACAATCCAACATCCCCTAAGACTCAGCAAACCTCTTGCTAAGTGCAAGTGAGACAAATGATCGGGTAGCCCCCAAGTCGAATAACACATATACTGGGATATCGTTCACATGGAACGATCCTAAGCATGACACATGAAATATAGAACATAAATATCATAATGGACATGTAATAAGAGTTAGGGAGAAGAAAACATACCCGTCACCACATCCGATGCGGCACGTGCCTCCTTGGCAGTCAGCTGGAAGGCTCGGCTCTTCACCACTGGAGCATTTGTCTTGCCCTGTCGGCCATCCGTGATCCGCATGGTAGCTGGAGCTGGCGCCGCCACTGGCACTCCTGATGTCAATCTCGGGCAGTTGGCCTTTTTATGGCCCTTCTGATTGCAATGGAAGCAAATCAGGTCTGATGTCTGAAGGGTTGGGGTAGGGGCAGTACAATCCCTACCAAAATGCCCAAGCTTGCCGCACTTATAGCAGCCCGATGACCCTAGTCTACAAACCCCCTCATGTGTCTTGTCGCACTTCCCACAGCGGCTCCGGCCCTGCTAGCCCTTCGACCTGGTGTCGGATCCCTTGGGTTTCTTCCCCGAAACCCCAGTCACTTGTCCAGCCTCCGCCTTCCTCTTCCGAATGTGCTCTATATCAATCTCCCTCTCTCTAGCCCTAGCTATCATGTCCTCCAAATTCGGGCATGCTGAGTAGCTGACATGTTTCTGGATGTCAACTCTCAACATATCAGAGTATCAGGTCTTCCTCATCTCCTCGTCACCCGCGTACTGAGGCACTAGTAAGGCCCTCTCCCTGAACTTGGCGGTAATCTCCGCCACCGAGTCAGTCGCCTGTCTCATATCAAGAAACTCCCTGTCCAGCTTCTGGATCTCCACAATTGGCGCAAACTCAGCCCTAAATCTGGTCACAAAGTCCGACCAAGTCATAGCCTCAATGGCTGGGGCTCTCAACGAATCACTGACTGCCTCCCACCAATCTCTAGCTCTGTCCCTCAAACATCCTACAGCCTAACGGACCTTCGGCCCCTCAGGGCAGAAGCTCGTCAACTGTGCAGACTCGATGTCTGCAATCCACCTACTGGCTACAATGGGGTCCTTCACCCCGTGGAAGTCTGGCGCACCACATCCCCTGAAATCCTTGAAGGAGAGTGTGCGTGTCCCTGACAGGCCAGATGCCATGTCGCTCCTGAACGCCCTGAGACGCTCCTCCATGAGCTCAATGATCCCTTCCTTGATCGACCCGGAAATCACCGGGGTCGCCTCAAGGACGCCTCTCGTGATCTCAGATGCGATGAACTCGCATAGTCCGTCATCAACCGGTTCGGAACCTGAACCTGATCCTGACCCAGACCCTGAACCTCCCGCTACGTGACGTGTCACCACCATTCTGAAACAAAACATATAATCATCAGGGTCATATATAACCTCGAGAGGTCTCACACACTCTACAAGTTCCTTGGTTCCATCGCGGCCATCCTTGACTCGAGTACGGATCATATGCTTTCAGTAGTACGGGCCCATACTACCTTCCACATTTATCCGTACTTTCCTCAAGGATTGCCTTGACTTCACCAAGTCCCTTTCACTACTAATGTTCGTTGTACTAATCTCATCCTAGGCTTACCCTAGGGTAACCTCCAACCCACTCTCTGCCATCAGCTGCATAATATGTCCTTGCTACCTCTCCCTAACTAGCTCGCGAATACTATTACATATTACTAAGACTAGATAATTCTCCGAATGAGAGGTATCTCCCTACAACAGTTAGACTCAGACGAGAGCTGCGAAATAGGGCTAAACCCAACCTTCTGAAATTATTTCGTCCTCGTAATATGTAACTTAACATATTTGTTTACTAGTTAGTTAAAGAATAACTAGGACTCCTAAAAGCACAAAGCAAACAGCATTCGGGCATTGAGTAACCCAAACCTAGCATATCCTAATCAGGCCATCATATCACTGACTAATCAGTTCTATCATGTAATTCAGTAAGCACATATAGCAGGCACATAAGGCATCCTCCTAGATCCTTAGCCCTAATCTAGCTTGCAGTTTTTATACACATACAGTAGGCATATATGGCATCATTCCTAGATCCTTAGCCCTAATCTAGCATGCAGTTCTCATAATCATATCATACCATAACATAACATGTATGGGTATCTTGGGGAAAACTTACTTGAGCTTGGCCGATTGCACGCATCACACTCCTTGTTCTTAAAAAAAATTAGAAAGTTTATTTTTGTAAAAAAAAAAAAAAAAAAAAAAAAAAAAAAAAAAAAAAAACTTTTCAAATCCTCGATTTGAGTCCAGACACCCCTGAAGGTGTGTCCGAATCCCTCAAACCAAGACTCTGATACCAACTTGTAACACCCCAAAATTCTAGACCAAAAATTTCATTTTTGATATATCTATTCATAAAACAATTTATAGAAAACATCACCAAGTTATTTCATTTCATAAAAACCATAGATCATATGTCTCAAAAGCATGTCATCATATACTAATAATGTCATAGTACAAATCCCAAGAATCTCATGTGCTGAAAATCATGCGTGTGATGTGTTGCAGTCATGGCGGCTCCTTTTCCTTCGAAGAAGAGGTACCTGAAACCAAAACTGTAAACCGTAAGCACGAAACTTAGTGAGTTCCCCCATCATACCACATACCATACAATAAACATACTGCCTAACATATCCGGGTACTGGACTACCCCTTCGGTCTCTTTCAACCGGTAACTGCCTGGCATATCAGGGTGCTGGCCTACCCCTTCGGTCCTGTCGACCGGTACCTCGCCTAGCATATCAGGGTGTTGGCTTACCCCTTCGGTCCTTTCGACCGGTACCGGGGACTATTTCACCCCTACTTCTACCACATAGCATCTTAGTGCATAAACATATAAATCATATACTGCCTATCTTATCCGGGTGCTGGCATACCCCTTCGGCCCTATCGACCGGTATTGGGGTCTAACCTACCCCTCCTACCAATATCATATAACATCATAGCATACTAGCACATAAAACATAACATATAGTGACATACCAGATAATTATCACAAAGACAATCATCTCTACTATAGCTCTTACTAGTGGGCCGGCATTGGTGCCTTAGACCCACTTCTATTGGAAGGTAACTCACCTCAATGTCGTGAAGTAACTGAACTGTCCTCGGCTCTGGGATCAACTCCTCTCAAACTCCTACACATAACAATCTCATTTAATTACTCTTTCATACTCATAACCCCTTTAAGGGTCAACTCTGGTCAATGGTCAAAGTCAAAGTCAACATCCTGGTTGACTCGATTTGCCGAGTTGGTCCATCAACTCGTCGAGTTCCATAATCCCTAAAACCCTGAAATCTCGATCCTACTCGTCGAGTCCTTTCATGAACTCGTCGAGTTCATCCTCATAGCATAGTCGGGACCTTTTACCCACAACTCGTCGAGCCCCTCCTTGAACTCGTCGAGTTCCTCAATCTTCATAACCCAAACCATGGCCAACTCGCTGAGTCATCCTCTAGACTCAACGAGTTTGCTCAGTAACATAAAAGGTTGGGGGGACCACGACCCAACTCGTCGAGCCCCACATAGTCTAAATCCATTCAGTCATTTCCAGCCGGGTTCTAAGCTTCCAAACCATAGATCTGGTTCCCTAGGGTCGATATATCACGTAAAGTTTCTAACTTTACGTCCATGCATGGGTTATTTAGCTCAAAAAGCCCTAAAAAGTGGTTCATAAGTTGCATGGGACTCCCATGGCCATAAAGTTGGCACATTTATGCCATGGAGTCCCTCAAAGGCTCCAGATCTGAAGTCATGACGCCAAAACATGCTTGCATCCATGAATGGTTCCGAAATATGCTCCTTAAAGCCCTAAACTACTCCATGAAGAGATCTAGCAAATGAATAGTCAATGTATAGACTTTATACCTCAATAAGGCTGCTTGGACAACGAAATCTCTGGATCTAAAGCTTCCTCCTTCAACCAAGCACTTCTAGCTTCCACTCCTTCAAGGAAATACCAAAGAATCACTCTCTTTTCACTCTCACACACTCAAAAAGCTCAAGATCACGAATTAGGGTTTTGCTGGACTGAGGGAGGCGATGAGGGAATGCCACAATGAAGTGTTAAGGTGCTTAAATAGGGTGCAAACCCTGAAAATTAGGGTTTCACTCTGGCAGCTCTACTCGTCGAGTTGAGGCTTCTCAACTCGTCGAGTAGACTTCAAGTCCCGCGTCCAAAAATCTCATTCCTGCTCGACGAGTTTGGGGCCTCCAACTCGTCGAGTCCCTTTGCAAAAATGAATAATTCTTATTAAAATACATATCAGGAATCGGGCGTTACATCATCCCACTCTCCCAATAAATGTGCATCATCAGTATAGAAAATGTGAGAGAGCACCATCGTATCACCACCAACCCTCGCACCTCGAAATAACCCATAGAATATTGCATCTTCCAAGGCCACATGTAGCTCTTCCATTGCGTTAAAATAAGAACGACGATAAAGGTCACACTGCCTTAAACCCCTGTGTAGGCTAAAGTCCTATGTAGGCTAAACTCCCCATGGTTTTGAAGTACACCTTGTGTGGATATCATATAAAGTTGGGTTGTTTTATAAAAATAATTTGGTGTAAGTTTTTTTTAAATTGGATATTAGAACTTCCGGTCTAATTTGAGTGTTTGATCTCCTATCACCCACTTAAAAGAGCCTAGTACTAGCAACCTATATCCCCTCCATATATTAAGTTTGTGTGTATCCGTGTTTATATATATATATATATATATATATATATATATATATATATATATATATATATATATAATTGAATTTTTATTGAAAGAAAATAATTTTTAGTATGTAGTTTGGAGAAATCCTTGCTATTGGTAAAAAATGGGCCAAAATGCGAAAGTTACAATTGGAAATAAAGAAACCAACGTGGAGAGACATAAATAGCATAGCGCAGAGAGTATTATATTATAAATATAAATATAATAAATAACAATAAGTCTTTCTAGTGATGAAATAACATTAGTGTTGATGGTTGAAAAATGTTATGCTCCACCAGCCATGTCTGTATCCTTAATTCCAGCAAGGCCCTTAAAGGCTACACGCACTTTTCTGGAGCAAGATTGTCGTTTGCCAGGCTTCCCGGCTGTTCCAGTGACATGCAGGATACCATTTGGAGATTCCTCCATCAATTTAAATAATGATACGCTGAGGTTTGAGCGTGTCAGTGCTTCTAGTTCTGGAGGTGCTTGCATGTACAGAGTCTTCCCTCCGTGTTTCACGCTCACTCCCGACATCAGTAGCTGTGGTTCATCCCCAACTTTATCCATCAACTGTGTCAATTCAATTTCAAATCTCAACATTCATGTTTCAGTAACCAAAATACACTCAACCAACTAAACTTCAACAATTCTCTTCTATTTCGGTTTATATCAATTAATAGGTTGCAAAACTTGCGTAAATGAATTCATTTTAGAATTCACCAATATCATCATACATAGCAAAATAGGTAAATAACTATGATTGATATGCGACTCCTAAAAAACCCATTTAACTCTTTAACTTAACCTTAATAATTAATATGATTTTTGCTGAGTTAGAGATGAGAGTTTCTTTTGGTAAAATTTTCAGACAAAATAACAAAATTTAGTTTATTAATTGGAGCACTTGAGCATTTTGACCTTGGATTTGGATAGCAAGTTGGTTTTATGGTTTGATCAGATCTAAAGATTATTTGCCTTGTCAGCAATGCTACTTTGACAAAATGGTATTAGAGTAGTAGCACTAGCCCCTCAAAGGATACTTTGAATCTGACCTCTTTATCTAACATAATAGGGATAGGGATATATTATAATGTGAGGAATAATAAATTTAAATTTACCATTTTCAACGTGTCGGAGGTTTCCAGCTCCATGAAAATGCCAGGACCACACATAAGACACTCTTTATCCCTCACAAACTCTGTCACTTTAGTATGGAGACCTTCAACACCATTATACCTACAAAATAACAACTACGTTTGTGAATAATAATAATAAAGGAAGATCCAATTACATGCGTGTTATATTGCAATAATACAACAAAATAGGAATCAGTTTGCCTTTATCGTCCCAACAATTAAATTCCTGTCTTCTCTTCTCCATATTTTAATATCATGAATTGACCAACTTAAAAACTTCTCTGAGAGGATTTTTAATAGTTAATCTTGCAATACAAGCTTATAGGAGTTGAGTGGTCATTCATAAACAATACTTGACAAGCATAAACCAACTGGTAGACGAAATACTAAATGCATGAAGAAAATATCCTTACGTTAAATAATTTGATAATGTTTTACTGCATCCTGATGCAATCTTCAAAGTTTCGAGAGCACATGCAGCTGATATTATTGCATTTGTAGAAGCTATAGCAGGTATAATATTCTTCACCACACCCTGTAAACCAATATTGAGACATTAACAAGTCTGTAATGAAGCCTTCCAGATAATTTGGAATAAGACCATTCAGACGAAATCATGCATATTATCTTTGAAGAATAAAGCAGAATGAGAGAATCAGAAAATGAATGAATGAATAAGCTAATAAATGCTAGGGACAATGTCACTAACTAACTTGTAACTAGAAAATACTAATAACCAAGTTTCCCGCTTGTTCCTTCCAGTTCCATCTAGTACTTCAACAGGTTTCACTTTTTTTGTATTTTGTATTGATGTGGACATATATATGACCTACCAGGTTTTCATTAAATAAAGAGTAACCAAGTTTCAGTTTTGTTTCAATGTTGTGAAATTTGTTCCATGTGAGATCTGTCTTCCAAAAAAAATTCAAGCAACCTCATTAGGTCAAGAAGAAACCACTACCACAAAACATCGAAATTACTAGAAAAAGATTCTGAAATGGAGCAAAATATCCCAACCTTGGAACAAAACTGAAACTCAGGTACAACTTAATGAAATTATTTATGTCCACATCAACAAAATTTTATAACAGAATAAAAAACTAAACAACGGGCCAAAACTGAAAGGTGAGTGAAACTTGATTACTGTTTAATGCCATTGTCCCTATAGTATATATGACT
The DNA here is from genome assembly GCF_052849685.1 of Lactuca virosa. Classification (NCBI taxonomy): domain Eukaryota; kingdom Viridiplantae; phylum Streptophyta; class Magnoliopsida; order Asterales; family Asteraceae; genus Lactuca; species Lactuca virosa. The sequence continues at coordinate 251,012,958 of NC_136434.1, forward strand.
TGGGACTTGGGACTTGGGACTTGGCACATAACTCTGATCAACTCAACTAACTGTAATAAGGTGCTATAATAAGCATGTTGGAAATTCAGTGAACCTGTGTCAGAGTATATGTGACTCCTGGAATGCTGAAAAGTGCTGCTCTCTTAAGAGCCTGCAGATAAAAAGTCCCAACATAATTTAAAGGGTTATATGCAAGAAACAGCAACATACTTTCATTTCTTCCTATTACATCATTGTACTTTGTAAAATCGATCCAATTATAGCAATATTATCAGAGGATACAAAGCAATTTTCACTGCTATGTTTTGGTACCTTCCTAATAAGAAGAAAAAACAATACTATAGTTGGGTAGTTTTTAAAAGTACAATGCCTTAATAAGATAAAAAAAAAATGGAAGAATCTTGCTATTTCTTGCATTTACTCTAAACTTAAAAGTTGAAAACAAGAAACCAGCAGAAAATTTTAGCAGGCACTAACCTCTGAATACACCCACTGCATATGTTCAGGATTATCAGGATCAAAGGCTTTCCCACTATGCACCTGCAAAAGCTCAATAATAATGATTATATATATATATATATATATATATATATATATATATATATAAAAGAAAAGAAAAGGTAGAATGGAATAAGAAAGAAAATACCTCGTCCCATTTGATTAGGTGGGCATATTCAATGCAATGAGGTGCGGTTCTTGGGGTTTCTGCGAGAGTACATAAGGGGTACTTGACCTGTGGAGGAAAAAGCCAAATAGTGCATTGAAAGCATGGTGTTATCCCAGGTAAGATAACCCTTGCATGACCCTTGAAACCTTCAGTTCCACCATCTACCATAGGCTTCATGGTCTCTTCACGTGGGTTGCCATTAGAGTCGTATTCTGCTTTTCTCAAAATGGTTAAGCAACAACTGTTGAAAGCTTCAGAGTGTACATAATATAGGAAGATATTAAATACCTAGAAAGCTACAAGCCACTTCATTTATGTAACTTCTAGCTTCAATGGAATCAAGACCAAGCACAATAATCATGAAATCACTGTAAAACTCATCCACTTTGTCCTCAATGCGGCAAAAATGTGGCACAATATTTACACCACTAACTCTTTCCATCACGCGTTTAGCAGCCACCTCTGCTTTTGGCTTCCCAACATCTTCAAGCCTGAACTCAAAAACTCAATATCACATTCACAAACACTTTTCCTCAACAAAAACAAGGAATACAAATACAAATCTATTACATACAGATTCCAAAACTAATTAGATACACATTCAATATAGCCAACCAAGTTACTGAAATTTCACGATTTTAGGGTTGACAACCAGATGTGAACAAGCCTAAACATTAATCCAACTGCCAACTACCCATACTTTTGCCAACTATGTAGTGTTTAATGTTAAACAAAAACAAGAAGCAATCAAGGGTCTGTCACCAAATCTTTGGTCCTTTATGAAACTAGTAAATTTTTCTTGGCCATTAATCATTTGTATGCATCACCAAAACCCATGTAACTCAACAAACAATGTCAGCCTGATTTCTTGTATCCTTTGGCACTTTTTACAGTTTGTTCTACCTACGCAACTAAAACTACTATAATCGATTCTGAAGTCAAGAGAACTATACATTGAGAACTCAAAAGATAGGTGTAGACTGGTGGCTGCTTTACACACAAAGATATACATATATACAGAAAACACCTTAGTCTAAGAATATGACTACATTTCTAGGCATACACGGATAGGAATCCAAAATACATATACCTGAAAAGAAATTGCCGATTAAGGTTGGATACTTCAATTCTATCCATGTCTATAACTTCAAGGTTTCGAAACCCCGATAGTGCGAGATCTTTCAGCAGTTCACATCCCAATCCACCAGCACCCACAACCAATATTCGAGCATACTCTTGAATATCGTCCCTCAACTTCACAAATCAAACAACATATAATGTTAATAATAAATAAAGACGTCAAAAGTTTTTAGTGAAGGCGGGTGTAGTTACTTCAGTTCCTGGTTCGAAGGCGGGGCCGACGAGATGCCCTGGCCTAAGGAGAAGCTTGTCAAGGTCCCTTGATCTGCTGCTTTGATGCGCACCGGCGTCTGCCATTGGAGGGACTCTCGATCGGAGTTGTACTATGTGTTGCAATTCGAAGACCAGGGAACGACACCCCACTGTAAATGGTACGATGGAAGGGGTCCGCTGGAGAGGGGGTGATAGTCGGGTGCTTAGTTTTTAGCCTTTTTAACGCTGCACTTCGGGTTTTCTTTTCCTTTTTTCTATTTGGTTTCGATAAAACATCCGGTTGCCCCTAATGTTTGTTACTCACAAATTTCGGGTTACCGGTCGAGAAGGTTAGCGGAATTGGCACAAAAAGTATTTGATCGGCCCGGAAAACGACAAAAAGTATTTTGATAAAATGAGCTGGAGTAATTATTTTTTTTCTTGTTTATGTTTAGGGCTTTAGGACATGTTTATTTATTTATTTATTTTTAATATATTTGACCATTTAATTTATTAAATATGTTTATAAAAATTGTCTAAATGTAAATAATTTTTTTTTTACAAAATTTTTAAAACTTTTTATAATTTCTTATAATATTTTTATGATATTTTTTTTTAGGGTTTTCTAATACAATGTTTTAAACTTTGCTTATTATTTTTTTAAACTTTTTTTATATTTTTATATAATTTTCATACAAATGCTTTTAAACAAAATATTTTCTAAATGTTTTAAATTTTTCTTACAAGTTTTTAATTTTTTATACATATTCATACAATTTTTTTTATAACTTTCATACAATTATTTCTAAACATTCTTTTACAACAATTTTAAAGCATTTCATAGATTTTGTATGAATTTTTAATATTTTTTATAACATTTTAAAATATTTTCGCTAAATACTAGTTTAGAACGTTATATTACAAAAATTAAAAAGTTTATAAACTTCTAATTAAAAAGTATAAAAAAGTTGTAATGATTTTTAAACATTTACATTATATAGATTTTTTGTTTTTTATTTGCTACATAATTCTTTTTTTTTTTTTGAAAGACTCTCCATAGTTATTACTTACATATTTAATATATTTAATTCTATTATTAGATTCTATTTATTTTAAAAAATTGCATATGCTTAAAAAACAAAAGAAAAAAATTATAAGAGGCTATATAAAATATTTCACAAAAAAAAACATATTTATCAATATATAATTAATATTTATGATAATAAGTTTTTGCTAGAAATAAATTAGTAGCAAATTGATTTGTCAAATCAAAAGACTATAAATGAGATAAATAATCAATCAATATGGATACTTTAAAAATAATGTTTGGAAAAATAATACAAACAAATATAAAAAAATAAAATTGTTATTAAAAGTAGGAAAAATGACTTATCAGAGTAATTAACTTTTTGTTTTGTTCACATTTAGGCAATTTCTGTTTTTTTGTACGCATTTGAGCATTTAACTTGTTAAAAGTGTTCACATGTTACCATTCTTACATGCGATAGCCGGTGACAATGATAATATGTGAACATATTTATCAAATTAAACGGTTAAATGTGTACAAAAAAAGTTGCCTAAACGTGAACAAGATGAAAATGTAATTATCCTTCCAAATCATTTTCCCTTAATTTACAAAACAAAATCTTTTGAAATATTAGGGTCGAGTTTGTTTTTTTAGAAAAAAAAAATATAAAAACTTTCTTTTTTTGTATTTTTAAGGGTGTTTAGGATTGTCTTAAAGCGATTTATGTTTTTTTTTTTTAAAAATGTTAATTATTTATGTGATGGTAGAAAAGAGTCTACTAAAAATGTTTGTAAAATCTTATGATGTTAAGTTAAACTCAAATCATAATTTTTATATATGTTTCAAACGTTATTGGAAAGACTAGAAACATCTATAATATAAAATATGAATCAGCTTATTTCTAAAAATAAAATATCTTACAAATAGTTTTAAAAATATATGCAATAAACCAAATATAATTTCAGTTTGACCCAACATTCGACTCAAGCTTTACTCTTTAGACCTTAATTAACTAAATTTTTAGATTTATTTTAAGCAAATTTCAATTTTTATGATTGAAATAGCTAAAATTTGTTACGGTTAAAAGAAATAATATAAACCATATGTTGCAGTATGATGAGTCAATAATCTAAATGATGAATAAGTAATGGTGAAATTAAAATAACATAATGATCAAAATATTAACGGTTTAGCTCTCTGGTTGATTTTGAACAAGGTTACAATGAATGGCTCCTATAACAGAGTTATGAGCACAAAGAAGTAGAAGTAAATGTCTAACCAATTCTAATGACATTTGAACAAGGTTACAATGAATGGCTTCGAGTTATGAGCACTAAGAAGTACAAGAAAAAGTGTAAGTTATTCTAATCACACACACACACACACACACACACACACACATATATATATATATATATATATATATATATATATATATATATATATATATATATATATATATCGACACAAATGATGATGTCTATACCAGTCATACATTAACAGATGGACATACACGCATTAATGTCAAAACTAACATGTACTAATTGTTAGGAGCATGATATCTCACGTGATAAACTACATACTGGAAGAGCATAATATGCTTTACAACCTACTTCGGTATCAAACTGTCTTCACACACTTCACATATTCTTGATACAAGATTAACTTCGGGATAAACATCATGCTTCGGACTTCATCACAACATTTGAACTCTACATTATCCCCCTTGTGAGAAGTTGTTTTTTCCTTTCTAAGTTTACTTACAAAAATGCACAATGCCCAACAAAGCCTTCCATACTGCTAGCCACCATGTAATATGTTCTTTGATCTTCACAACATCTTTCTCATAATTCACACTACAAGTAGTAACACAGATCATAAGATCCTAAGTGAGATTAGTAGGAAAACTTTCCTTTTCATCAACATCAAAGAAAGTTCTTATAGCTAGAGATTTTTCCTTCTTCCCTAAGTTAACTATTCTTCAAGGCTTTATCTCAATTTCACCATCCTTATACATCGAGATTTCATCCAGCTTTATATCAAGATATGTAATAGATTTATTAAACTCTTTTGCCAATTTAAAGCATGCCAATGCAATCCGACAGTATCATATTCAAAGGTTAGTCTAACTGATTCACAACTGAATTTTTCCATAGAAAACCTATGCTTTAGAAGTTTTTTAAATTACTAAATTTCACCAAAAGTGATATTCTTGATTGTTTCAGTATTTCACATCTTGGTTATGTATCTATCCATATTTTTCATAATTCTCTTTCTGGCCAAAGAACTCAGTTGCCTATATTTTTCAAGTTTTTTACTTTCAAACTGCTTCTTCTCTTCCTTTATCAATTCATGAGAATTACCCTTTCCTCAATCTTGAATATGACCTAAAGTGGTTGTGATCACTTTTGATGATGTTGGTCTCGCAATGCCAAAAGAAATTCCTTCATTGCAAAATGTAAGACCCTAAAATCTCAAACAACATGTTTAAGATGTATTTGGTGGTAATATGTTGAAAAGTGAACTTATATAGTGAAGTAGTAGAGTTGTGGTGATATAGTTTATATATCCTTGTGCTTAGTCAATGATAACTAAAAATGACGTAAAATTATATATCCTTGTGCTTAGTCAAACCTTAAATGAACCATGGGCAAGATGACGTAAAATTAACATATGTCTTAATGAAATAAGACATAGCAACATGTTATGTGTAAAGAATAATGATTATTATGACATATGTCAAATTCTAGTAAGTTGAATTCATTATTTGTGTTTAATTAGTGATGAAAGAGTATGAACCTTAGAATTTATGAATCATGAACTATGTGAAATTAAAGCTATAACCTGATAAATTGAAGCTTACACATTACAAATATGTGAAATATGTTCAATTGGAAATAAATGTTAAGATGTATTACTAAGTCATGCTTAAACAGGTTGTACCCAAGGTAATGGAGTGTGTACTTTGTTAAAATGAAGAATCATTGATGCTTAAGTGATGTATTAATAGATTAACATATATGAATATGTTGAATTCCATATGAATGAAGCAATGTAAATCGATGTATAGTTCAATGAGCTATAATCTATTTCTAGTGTAATAAGGGATATTAGTTTGAATAGTAAAAGTTTATAATGGTTGTTACGAGTAACATGCTAGAGAACAAAGAAAAAAATAAGGATTCAGGAGTTGGGATTTCCAACAAACAACTGACCAAGTGAGTAACCACACTTTTCTTCTAGATGAAAGTTATCTAGATATGTTTTGATATTGTATTGTGTTTTTCGTGTGATAAATATAATATCATGATAATTATGAAATTTTAGAACCTATAAGGTTCGGTATGGTTGGAAGTTATGGTAAACCAATATGGTTAAACGTTATAGTCGGTTATTGCTATGTGAAACAATGAGCTAGTTAAGCTGCATTGTATATAAGTTATGTTATATATATGAAAGAATTAATGTGGATGTACTAGTTGTGGGTAAAAACGGTCCTAACCTTGAAATCAGAATTATTTGTAAATGTATGAATACGAATTTCGTTATATGTGATATATGATTTGATGGTATTATCTTAGATGCAAGTATTGATTGTAGTGGTATGCATGTTTAACGTTACAACATATATTTTCCATTTAAAATAGATTAACCAAATAAAATCCTTTACTTAAAATCATTAAGTGATATTTATTTTTTTGAAAACCATAAGATTAACAGAGTTGATTTGAAAAACAGCGGAAACCAGTATATTTGATGGGAGTGTACAGTCTCGCTTAGCTCTTCACACAAACAACCTGCAAAACATTTAATCCACGACTGTAAAAGTAAAGTTTATTGAGTTCTCCAATGTACCACATATTCCACCATACATACAATGCATACAATCAAAGTCTTCAGCTCTAGCGCCGATCTGCAAACTCTCATATCCACAAGCATACCACATATATATATATATATATATATATATATATATATATATATCAATCATACATATTGTAACGCCCCGATTCTCAGGTATTGAATTAATATAAGAATTTTCTTGTTTTCAAGGTCTACTCAACGAGTTGGTTGCCCTACTCGTCGAGTAGCAGCGAGTTGGTCCGCGTGTTTTAGTGACCTACTCGCCGAGTCCAATAAGGGACTCGACGAGTAGGAGCTGGCAGATGAAACTGTAACACCCAAATTTTCGAATAATTTTTCACAATTTTAAAACATACTTTCATTCATAAAATAATAATAAACATAATGTATCCACTGTCATCATAGAAAAACATATCCCAGAATCATATAAACAAAAGCTCCATGAGTGTGTACAGATCATGCCGGCGCCTTCCCGCGATCATCACTGGTACCTGAAACACATACACAAAACTCTGTAAGCATAAATGCTTAGTGAGTTCCCCAAAATACCACATAAACACATATCAGCCACTCAAGGCTGTAAGTCTGATGACCCTCTGGTCGAATATCTCTGTGGGACCCTCTTGGTCCCATAACTCTGTGGACCCACTGGTCCTAACTCTGTAAACTCTGAATCATGCATATCACATATCACATAGAATCACAACACATAAATAGCATACAGGATACACTGTCACATAGCTCTGATTACCACTCTAGGTAAGGTATAGTGAGAAGACTCACCTCGGGAATCTCGGTAAAATCTCGATATCAGAATACTGCCCTAGCCTCCACCTAGTCACAATAATAAATTTCACTAAATAAATGTCTCTTCACAATTTGGATATTCTCTCATGCAAATCCCTAGAAGGGTAAAAGACCATTCTACCCCTCTACAGGCCCAAGGCCCATTTGTTGACAAACGCTAAAAGTCAACCCAAAAGTCAACTATCCATTTTGACCAGACTCGCCGAGTGCATACGACGACTCGGTGAGTCCCATCGTCCCCCACAGACTCCTCCCTTTCTAAGCCTCACTCGACTCACTGAGTCACCCCTCAACTCACCGGATCACCACTGGAGTCAGACCCCGGGGCAACCCGGTCCGACTCGTCGAGTCTACCTATGGACTCGGCGAGTTTCCTCCATGGACTTGCTCATACAACCTCCTGAGGTCAGATCTGCTTAGCCAAATCATAGATCTAACCCTTAAACACTCAAAAGTCACGTAAAGGTGCAACCTTTACGTGCATGCAACCCAATTCAAGCCTCAAATGGAGAAATAACACTAGAAATGGCAACCTAGTCTCCAATTGCTTATTTGCTTGCAAAAAGCTAGAAGGTAATGACTCTAGGGACCTCTCATGGTCCAGATCTGATGTCATAACCCCAAAGAGGACCTCATACTCACTAGATCTTTCATAAAATGAGGGTAAAAACCCTTAAATCAAGAAGTCCATCAATATAACACGAAATGGAAAGGTTTATACCTCCAAAGATGATATCACAAGATGATTAGCTCAGATCCAGTCCCCTTCACACTCTAGATTTGTGCTCCTATCTTCCTTCAAGCAAAACCACACAAAAAGATGAAGAAATTGCCTCCTCGTGCCCTCAAACTCACTATCTCAGCTCTCTAGGGTTTCTCTGGAACAAGGTGGCCGCAAATGAAGGCCATAAAGGTCTTTAAATAGGCTCCCAAACCTGGGGATTAGGGTTTTCCTAATCAGCACCGACTCGGCGAGTCAGGTCCCGACTCGTCGAGTCCGTTCGCGAAAATGCGCCAATAGATCAGACTCTACTCGACGAGTTGAGGCATCAACTCGTCGAGTTCCTCAATAAAACAATAAATAAATAATTAAATTAACATACCCGAACTCAGGATGTTACAATTCTCCCCCACTAGAATCAGACTACGCCCTCGAAGTCTCGCTCTGCAAATAACTCTGGATACTGCTCACGCATCTCAATCTCTGGTTCCCATGTCAGCTCGGACCCCTTCCGATGCTGCCACTGAACCTGCACCAAGGACACCTCCTTGTTTCTCAAAACCTTGATTCTCCGATCCCGAATCGCAATTGGCCTTTCAACATAATTCAGGCTCGCATCCACCTGAATATCCTCTAACGGTACCACCGCCGATTCATCGGTAATACACTTCCTCAACTGAGACACGTGGAAGGTATCATGAATCTGACTCAACTCTGCAGGTAACTCCAAACGATAAGCTACCCTGCCTACTCTCGCGATCACCCTGAATGGACCAATATACCGAGGCCCTAACTTGCCTCTCTTCCTGAACCGGATCACACCTTTCCAAGGTGACACCTTCAGGAGAAAGAAATCACCAACCTGGAACTCGAGCTCTGAGCGACGCCTATACGCGTAGCTCTTCTGACGACTCTGAGCCGTCAGCAACCTCTGCCTGACCTGCTGTATCTGCTCAGTCGTCTGAAGCACTATCTCCGTGCTACCCATCACTCGCTGTCCTACCTCTCCCCAACAGATGGGAGTTCGACACTTCCTCCCATACAACAACTCGAAGGGAGGCATACCAATGCTCGAATGGTGGCTGTTGTTATAGGAAAACTCAGCCAAAGGCATATACGTGTCCCAACTCCCTCCGAAGTCCAACACACATGCCCGAAGCATGTCCTCGAGCGTCTGAATCGTCCGCTTACTCTGTCCGTCCGTCTGTGGGTGGTAAGCGGTACTAAAATGCAGCCTAGTACCCAACTCCTCATGGAACTTCTTCCAGAATCTGGAAGTGAAACGCACATCTCGATCTGACACAATCGAGATCGGTACACCATGTCGCGATACCACCTCCCTCACATACACCTCTGCCAGCCTCTCCGCGGAAGAGCTCTCGCTGATAGCAAGAAAATGAGCGCTCTTTGTCAGCCGGTCGACGATCACCCAAATTGCATCGACGCCTCTCGCAGTCCTCGGCAATTTGGTGATAAAATCCATGGAAATCTGTTCCCACTTCCACTGGGGAACCTCAAGCGGCTGCAACTTGCCATGTGGACACTGGTGCTCGGCCTTAACCCTGCGACAGGTCAAGCACCTCTCTACAAACCACGCCACATCCCTCTTCATACAGGGCCACCAATAGTCTCTTTTCAGGTCCAAATACATCTTGGTGGTCCCCAGGATGGATCGAAAACCTCGACCTGTGCGCCTCCTCCATCAAAATGGCACGTGCTCCGCCCTCAAATGGCACCTAAATCCGGCCCTGGAAGGTCATAAGCCCCCGGCTATCGGCAATGAACTCAGATATCTGTCCAATCACCCGCTCTCGCTTGCGGTTCTCCGGTCTCATGGCCTCTACCTGGGCCTCCCGAATGGTGCCCAACACCGGAGTCATCTCTGTCAACCTCAGACAAACATCTCGCAAAGGGGCACTCTCTGCCCTGCGACTCAAGGCATCAGCTACCACGTTAGCCTTGCCCGGGTGGTACCGGATCTCACACTCATAATCCTTTATCACGTCCAACCATCTCCTCTGACGCATGTTCAGGTTGGGCTGATCCATCAGATACTTCAAGCTCTTGTGGTCCGTGTATATGGTACACCGAACCCCATACAAATAGTGATGCCAGATCTTGAGGGCGAACACCACAGCCCCCAACTCCAGATCGTGAGTAGGATACCTCGTCTCATGAGGCTTCAGCTGCCTCGATGCGTATGCTATCACATGCCCTCTCTACATCAGCACCGCACCCAGTCCCGATATCGACGCGTCACAATATACCACAAAGTCCTCCATTCCCTCCGGAAGGGCCAACACTGGGGCTTCGCACAATCTCTGGCGAAGTGTCTCGAATGAGGCTTGCTGCTCCGGGCCCCAACTGAAAGTCACGCCCTTCCGGGTTAGTCTGGTGAGAATCTAAATCCTGGATGAATCTCCGATAATAACCAGCCAACCCCAGGAAACTCCTGATCTCCGAAGGGGATCTCGGCACCTCCCAACTCATCACCGCCTCAATCTTGGCCGGATCGACCAATATCCCATTCTGGTTGACGAGGTGTCCTAAAAACTGGACCTCTCGTAACCAGAAATCACACTTGGAGAATTTGGCGTAAAGCCTCTCTGATCTCAGAACTCCGAGGATCTCCCTCAAATGCTCCTCATGCTGCTCTTTGGATCTCGAATACACCAATATATCATCAATGAACACGATCACCAAACGATCCAACATCGGCCTGCACACCCTGTTCATGAGATCCATGAACACCGCCGGTGCATTGGTGAGCCCGAAAGGCATCACCACTAACTCGTAATACCCGTAACGAGTTCTGAACGCTGTCTTCTGGATATCCTCATCACGCACCCTCATCTGATGATATCCAGACCTCAAATCAATCTTGGAGAACCAAGACGCTCCCTGCAACTGATCGAACAAATCGTCGATCCTCGGTAAGGGGTAACGGTTCTTGACCGTCAGCTTGTTCAACTCCCGGTAATCAATGCACATCTGGTGTGAACCATCCTTTTTCTTGACAAAAAGGATCGGCGCTCCCCACGGTGAGCTACTCGGCCGTATAAACCCCTTTCCCAGCAGCTCCTAAAGCTGCGAGGATAACTCCTGCATCTCTAGAGGTGCAAGGCGGTAGGGCGCCTTGGCAATAGGCGCTGCCCCCGGAACCAAATCGATACGGAACTCCACCTGCCTCTCGGGAGGCACACCCGGCAACTCCTCGGGGAAAACATCCGGGAACTCACGTACTATCGGGACCTCATCGACCGACCTCAGTCTCTCTGCACCTACCCTCGTATCCACCACATAAGCCACAAACCCACTACAGCCCTGCTGTAGACTCTGCCTCGCTCTCGCGGCTGAACAAAATGCTGACCCAGAACGGGTACCCTCGCCATAAACCGTAAGAACCCCCCCCCACTAGGGTCTCGTATGGTCACCAGCTGTCGCTCGCAGTCGATAATCGCTCCAAATCTGCTCAACCAGTCCATGCCCATGATGACACAGACATCGCCCATAGCAATCGGGACCAAATCAATCGGAAACTCAACACCGAAGATCTCGAGTACACATCCTCGAATCACATCTGTGACATACATTGCTCTCTCGTCAGCTATGGAAACTCGCAAAGGTCGACTTAACGCCTCTCGACGAATACAGATGTGCTGACTAAAGGCTAACGACACAAAAGACCGACTCGCACCCGAGTCAAATAACACCAAAGCAGGTACAGAACACACAAGAAATGTACCTACGCATATCACAATATAAGCATAACACCACAAACTCAAAATAAACAGATGAAAGAATACATACCAGCCACAACATCGGGTGCTGCGCGGACCTCCTCCGCTGTCAACTAGAAGGCTCTCCCGCGAGCCTTCAGCGCCTCGGCCTTCACCGGCCGACTCTCCGTAGCTCGAACAGCAGCAGGGACAGATCCCTGAGAAGCTCCCTGAGCTGACCCTCGTAACTGCGGACACTCGGCCTTCCGGTGTCCGGTCTGGTTGCAGTGAAAACAAACTGCAAACCCCTTGGGGCAATCCTTGGCCATGTGCCCCTCCTTACCACACTTGTAGCAAGACCCTGCTCTACATACCCCCTCATGACTCTTGCCGCACTTGCCACAAGTGCGGCCCTTCTGGTTCCCTGATATCGAATCGACGGGCTTAGCCCGCTTGGCAGCCGGCTGGGACTGTGCCGGTCACCGATCCCTCCCCTGAGACTCCGCCTCCTCCCTGGCCTGAGTCTCTAGCTCAATCTCTCTCTTCCGGGCATTTGCCTGAAGCTCGACAAATGTCCCGTATGTCGAGTTCGCCACGAACTCGCGGATATCTCTCCTCAAAATACTCAAATATCTGCTCATGCGTGCCTGCTCGGAAGACACGTGCTCAGGGCAGAACATCGCCCTCTCATGAAACATCCTGGTGATCACTGTAACAGACTCGGTACCCTGCTTGAGGGTCAGAAACTCCTGGGCCAAACGTTCCCTTTCCACCGGGGGAACGTACTCATCTCGAAACATAGTGGTGAACCTCTCCCAGGTCACCGCAGCGAGCTCTGCAGAAGTGAAGTGTGTTGTCACAAACTTCCACCAGTCCTTCGCTCCCAAGCGAAGCTGGTTCAAAGCGAACCGTACCCTCAGATGCTCCGGACATGAACATGTGTAAAAGCACCCCTCAATATCAGAGATCCACCTCATCGCGGCTATCAGATCCTGAGTCCCATCAAACTCTGGTGGCTTCGTTTTGCTGAACTCCCGGTACAGCAACGCGTCACCCCCCTGCGGCCTGGCAGCAGCAACGGATGCAGTGGCTGCAGCAACAGCAGCATCAGTAAGAGCAGCATACCGCTCATCAAAAGTCTCAATCAGTGTGGTCTTGATAGACCCGAACATCTCTGGAATCTCAGCGCGGATGGCCGCAACTACCTCATCATGAATCATCTGGCGGAGCTCCTCATCGCTCACACCCCTTCGCTAGTCCCTGGCCTGTGGCGTGTCCCAACCATGATGTCTCTCTGAAATACAACACAAGATATTAGAGACTCGCTCGGGTGTACACATACTCGATATCCCATTCCTACTTGATCCCTGGTACCCTAAGGATTCTTACTTGGGCTGCGCACTGATCCGGTGCCTTCGGTAGTACGGGCCTAATACTACCGTCCACACCGCATCAATATTCACCCCAAGTCCTCCTCCTAGGATCCCAACTCCCAAGTACTCTACTCTCTCTATACATAGTCTACTCTCTAGCAGATCTCTCATAAGCTCCTCGCTGCTATCTATTCACTCTCAAGCATCTCCTAGCAGCAAAATCCCTAGGCTAAGGCATCACAAATCAGGCCACTCTAGTCCTAATAAGAATACCTAGCCTACTCTAGCATGCATATCATATCATAACATATCTCATAACTCATAATGTAAGGGTATTTTGGGAAATCACCGTTCGGGCGCTGGCTGATCGTACACACTGCTCTGCTCTGCTCTTTCAAAACTTTTTACTCTTGAGAAAAATTTTGTGAATTTTATTTTGAAAATCCCTCAAATCCTCAGTTTGAGTTCAGAGACGCCCGAAGGTGCACCCGAATCCCTCAAACCAAGGCTCTGATACCAACTTGTAACACCCAAATTTTCGAAGAATTTTTCACAATTTTAAAACATACTTTCATTCATAAAATAATAATAAACATAATGTATCCACTGTCATCATAGAAAAACATATCCCAGAATCATATAAACAAAAGCTCCATGAGTGTGTACAGATCATGCCGGCGCCTTCCCGCGATCATCACTGGTACCTGAAACACATACACAAAACTCTGTAAGCATAAATGCTTAGTGAGTTCCCCAAAATACCACATAAACACATATCAGCCACTCAAGGTTGTAACTCTGATGACCCTCTGGTCGAATATCTCTGTGGGAACCCTCTTGATCCCATAACTCTGTGGACCCACTGGTCCTAACTCTGTAAACTCTGAATCATGCATATCACATATCACATAGAATCACAACACATAAATAGCATACAAGATACACTGTCACATAGCTCTGATTACCACTTTAGGTAAGGTATAGTGAGAAGACTCACCTCGGGAATCTCGGTAAAATCTCGATATCAGAATACTGCCCTAGCCTCCACCTAGTCACAATAATAAATTTCACTAAATAAATGTCTCTTCACAATTTGGATATTCTCTCATGCAAATCCCTAGAAGGGTAAAAGACCATTCTACCCCTCTACAGGCCCAAGGCCCATTTGTTGACAAACCCTAAAAGTCAACCCAAAAGTCAACTATCCATTTTGACCAGACTCGCCGAGTGCATACGACGACTCGGCGAGTCCCATCGTCCCCACAGACTCCTCCCTTTCTAAGCCTCACTCGACTCACTGAGTCACCCCTCAACTCACCGGATCACCACTGGAGTCAGACCGCGGGGCAACCCGGTCCGACTCGTCGAGTCTACCTATAGACTCGGCGAGTTTCCTCCATGGACTTGCTCATACAACCTCCTGAGGTCAGATCCGCTTAGCCAAATCATAGATCTAACCCTTAAACACTCAAAAGTCACGTAAAGGTGCAACCTTTACGTGCATGCAACCCAATTCAAGCCTCAAATGGAGAAATAACACTAGAAATGGCAACCTAGTCTCCAATTGCTTATTTGCTTGCAAAAAGCTAGAAGGTAATGACTCTAGGGACCTCTCATGGTCCAGATCTGATGTCATAACCCCAAAGAGGACCTCATACTCACTAGATCTTTCATAAAATGAGGGTAAAAACCCTAAAATCAAGAAGTCCATCAATATAACACGAAATGGAAAGGTTTATACCTCCAAAGATGATATCACGAGATGATTAGCTCAGATCCAGTCCCCTTCACACTCTAGATTTGTGCTCCTATCTTCCTTCAAGCAAAACCACACAAAAAGATGAAGAAATAGCCTCCTCTTGCCCTCAAACTCACTATCTCAGCTCTCTAGGGTTTCTCTGGAACAAGGTGGCCGCAAATGAAGGCCATAAAGGTCTTTAAATAGGCTCCCAAACCCGGGGATTAGGGTTTTCCTAATCAGCAACGACTCGGCGAGTCAGGTCCCGACTCGTCGAGTCCGTTCGCGAAAATGCGCCAATAGATCAGACTCTACTCGACGAGTTGAGGCATCAACTCGTCGAGTTCCTCAATAAAACAATAAATAAATAATTAAATTAACATACCCGGACTCAGGATGTTACAGAAACCCTAAATTTCGGGGTTTTGCACCTTATTTAAGGACCACTCCCCCTAGCCTCTCTTACTGCTCCCCTCGAATTCAGAAACCCTAATTCGTGTTGTTCTCTATATTGGTGTGCTTCTTAGCTTGGAAGAGGGATTTGGTGAGGAAAGGTTTGAAGACCAAGAAGCTTTGAACAAGGAACAGCTAGGGATCTGAAGTCTACCTCAGTTTATCACCATTTGGAGGTATCAAGTCATCACCTTGAGCGTCTTCTAGTTAAACCCCTTTCTATATTGAGTTTTGGGACCATTTTGGGCATTTGGTGTTGCATTTCGAGTGATAAACCAAGATCTGAAGTTGCAACTTCAGATCTAGGCTCATCTTGGCCCTTATCATCATAAAGTCTCATTCTTTAGCATGTTGGTGAAGCTCTTTTGCCAAGAACCTCTTCTTTAGCTTGTTTTAGGTCATTATCACCTTGCATGCACGTAAAGTTTGCAACTTTACATGATAAACATGCCTTGGGAAGCTGGATCTACAATATGGAGCCTTAGCATGGCTTAAAAAGCATCTGTATGGATGAAGGATTGAAGGGACTCGACGAGTCGCAAGGTCGACTCGGCGATTCATATGAAGATGGTCATGAACTCGACAAGTCGATGAACAACTCGGCGAGTCCGATGAAGATTGCCTTGGGCTCGACGAGTCAGTCGAATGACTCGGCGAGTCGGATAGGGTTTTTCCCAACCTTGGGAAACGCATGAACTCGACGAGTTATAGGGAAACTTGATGAGTCAACCAAGGATTTCACGACTTCTCGAGTTCAGGAAGGACTCTACAAGTCGGTGAACTACACTCGACGAGTCGGGTGAACATGGACTGTTGACCTTGACTGTTGACTTTGACTTTGACCAAGGGTTGACCAGTTGACCTCTGGGGGTATTTTGGTAATTTGGAAATTTATGGAAAAAGGGTTTTTTGGTAACTATAGGTGGTGGAGTTTGTGTTGGTGATTCGAGAGTTTGAGCCTATCATTTTCAGTGCGACATTGTGAGGTGAGTTATCCTCACTATACTCAAGGGTCTAAGGCACCAAGGTCGGCCCTTTAAATTGTTATTGGTTATGTTATGCTAGTATGATCTGTTAGATCGGTATCCTAGAGGGTAGGATGATAATATGTGATATGTGGTATGACTTGTTAGTTAGATATCCTAGAGGGTAGGATAATATTATATGTTATGTGGTATGATCCGGTAGATGAGTTGGTTGTCTATAGACTGTTATGTGATTATCTGTTATATGTGCACATGTTTGTTTGGCGGTTGAGGCTTATCTGCTTTGTGCGAAAGCCAATAGACCTGGGCATTCCAACCTGTTGGTTGTGGGTCGTGAGTATTCCATCCCGAGGATGATTGGACTCATAGTATATGGGCATTCCAACCTGTTGGTTGTGGGCTTGGGGTATTCCAACCTGATGGTTGATTGGACCCATAGTGTGTTGGCATTCCAACCTGTTGGTTGAGGGCATGGGGTATTCCAACCTGATGGTTGATTGGACCCATAATGTGTTGGCATTCCAACCTGTTGGTTGAGGGCCTGGGGTATTCCAACCCGATGGTTGATTGGACCCGTAGTATGTTGTTTATGATTATATGTGTATTGTTGTGGGTATGGGTATTTTAGGGGAACTCACTAAGCTTTTGGGCTTACAGTTTCAGTTTATTGTTTCAGGTACATCAGGGGATCGTGGCAAGGCAAAGGCGTGATTGTACAGCTCCTCACTTTTTATGACTTTGTTTCTGGGATACTCCGATATGATACATTTTGAAAACAAGTTTTGTAATGACTAATGGGTTTTGAATTGTTTAAAAAGTTTTAAATTGGCTTGAATTTTACGGGTGTTACAAGTTGGTATCAGAGCCTTGGTTTGAGTGAATTGGAGGAACATTCGTGTGAGTCCAGTCTCAAATCAAGGAAAGATTTTCAAAATGGTTTTTTAAATGGTTTTCAAAATAAGCAAGGGAGGATGCAGGGTGTACGATCAGCCGGAGCCAGTAAGTAGACCCCAAAATAGCATACAGTTATTTGATTATGTGATATGTTAGAACAGCATGCTAGTACTAGGCTAGGGATCTTCAGGAATTGCATGATAGAATTGCCTGATTACATGATGCCTACTAGCCTAGGGTTTCCTTTATATGAGATTGACATCATTACTATAGTTGCTTAGTGTATGCATCACGGTTATACATAATTAAGATCTTATAGCCTGAGAATGTTTGATTTGGCCTTATGTTATGTTCTTGTTTGATTGGGAACTTAGGGTAGGATTGGATATTCGAAAGTCTATAGGGTCCAGCGTTATGTATGGCTAGCATACACTAGTGCTGCAAGGTTGGTGGAAATTTCATGGATGAGTGGGTTGTGCGAGACCGGTAGGTCAGTTATGAGACAGTTAGCCTTCCTCTAGGAGTGAGGTTGAGCGACCACCAGATGTATGTATAGTGTTAGGGTGTTGTGGTGATACTTGAGACAAATATGGGTAGGTGTGGAAGGTAGTAGGGGCCCATACTACTGAAAGCACAGGACCCATATGCGTAGCAAGGAAGTCACAACCCCTAGGGTTTAGTCGGGAGTTGGTTCCCGGTCATTTATGCGGATTTGCTGATATCTTCCTGTTATATTTTCAGTATGGTGGTTACGAGGCATTTCGTGACAGGATCTGGATCAGGATCAGGACAGGGTGATCAGGAGGCCCCAGCAGCACCGGAGATTATCGGCCAGGAGGGGCCATTGTTGACAGAGGATCGAGTCAGGGAGATCATCCGCGAGGAGGTGGTCGGGATTGTCCAGGGTCAGATTTCGGAGTTGTTTGGGACTATCAAGTCCGCTATGATGGAGTACTTTGATGACAGATATGCAGCCCTTACTTAGACAGTTGTCGCTGCAGCCACCGCGGCTGTAACAACGGCAGGAGGGGGAGCGGGCCGAGTTTTTCAGTACCGCGACTTCGATAACATGAAGCCCCCGACTTTTGATGGTACTTAGGATCCCATTGTAGCCATGAGGTGGCTGTCGGATGTGGAGGGATGTTTCTTTACTTGTTCATGTCCTACTGACCAGAAGGTCAGATGTGCCCTGAACCTGCTGAGGTCCTGGGCAAAGGACTGGTGGAGACTGATGATGGGGTCGTATATGGATGATCAGAGAGCTGCTGTTACTTGGGAGCAGTTCAGGGACATGTTCCGTGCTCGCTACATTCTGAGGGTCGAGCGTGAGCGGTTATCTCAGGAGTTTTTGGAGCTGAGACAGGGTACTGATACAGTGACGGAGATCACCCGTATGTTTACTGAGAGGGCGATGTTTTGCCCGGAGTTTGCCTCGGAGCAGGCTCAGATGACACGTTATCTGAGCATGCTCAAGACTGACATCCGTCAGCTTGTTGCCACTCCGAGATGCGATATTCTACTGGAGTTACACGAGGCCGCCAAGCGGCGTGAGTTAGAGCTTGAGCTGCAGTTGAGGGAGCAGCGGCAGGCCGCGGTACAGTCGCAGTCGGCGCCGAAGCGGTCCAAGACCGCTGATACCATGACTGGGGGACAGCCAGGCCGTACTTGTGGGAAGTGCGGAAAGGCTCATTCAGGGACGTGCCGAGCAGGGAGTGGGTGCCACCAATATGGCAGACAGGGCCATCTGGCCAGGGATTGCAGGCAGCCGACTCCGACTTCCGGAGTCAGGCTTTGCTATCATTATGAGCAGGTAGGCCATATGAAGGCCCAGTGTCCTCTACTAGCCGCCAAGCCAGCGCAGGCTCCAGCGCTGGTTACTTTGAGGATCACGAATGGGAGACCCGTCAGGGCAGAGCCTCCGAAGGCTCAGGGTCGTGCCTTCCAGCTTACAGCCGAGGAGGCCAGGGCAGCACCAGATGTGGTTGCGGGTATGTTTCTATCCTTACTCTCATTTTTTATATCTGTTATATGCTTATCTGTTGCACTTGTGATTAGGTACGTTTTTAGTAAACTCCTTACCCGCATTGGTGTTATTTGACTCGGGGGCGAGTCGGACGTTTGTATCTCAGACTTTCAGTAGGGAGTTCAGTATGCCAGTAGGTGAGCTAGAGTGTCCGTTGCGAGTCTCCATCGCCAACGAACACGGGATTTCTGCTTCTTCGGTCTACCGAGGATGTGAGTTGGAGATTTTCGGAGTGTCCTTTCTGATAGACTTGATATCGATTCCTATGGGGGAGGTGTGCGTGATTATAGGGATGGATTGGCTTAGCCGTTTTGGTGCCATGATAGATTGCGAGGGTCAGCGGGTGGTAGTTCGCACCCCAAGTGGGGGAGAACTAATTGTATATGGCGAGGGCACCAGAGTGGGATCAGGGTTCTGTTCAGCTGCCAGGGCTCGGCAGTACATTCAGCACGGGTGTGCGAGTTATCTAGCGTATGTGGTGGATACGCGGGCTAGGGATCCGACTCCAGTTTCAGAGGTTCCAGTGGTTAGAGAGTTTGCTGACGTGTTCCCGGAGGAGTTGCAAGGAGTACCTCCGGAGAGGCAGGTTGAGTTCCGGATCCACCTGGTGCTGGATGCGGCTCCTATCGCCAAGGCGCCGTACCGACTGGCGCCACCCGAGAT
The DNA here is from genome assembly GCF_052849685.1 of Lactuca virosa. NCBI lineage: Eukaryota > Viridiplantae > Streptophyta > Magnoliopsida > Asterales > Asteraceae > Lactuca > Lactuca virosa. Next base: position 251,033,225 of record NC_136434.1, read on the forward strand.
GCAGGAGTTTGTTGGATTAGATGTCTAAGCCCATAACTATTATTGGTATGTACTTGACCCGAGAGTAGGATGGTCCATTTGGGTTGCATACCATCAGGGCAATTTGTTAGGATGGACTTTTGAGAGAAGATGTTATATATGATTTATTAATATATTATAAGTTATAATATATTAATATGAAATCATATGTTTTAATTAGTATTTATCAAGAATTAATTTGGATTAATTTAGTGATCAAAAGAGACTAATTAAATCTATGGGGACTAATTATGTTAATTAGTTATATTTATATGTGTTGGGCTTATGATCCATGTTGGACCAAGTTTATGTATGGATATATAAAGAGTTGGGCCACATGAACCATGGATCATTAAACCCATGGGTATGGATTTGGGTTATGGGTTATACCCATGACTCTTGGATTCCTCACACATATAAATAGATGCTTCTAGCCCAAAAATCATGACTTACTCTAGTCTTAGAGCTCATGGAGTTTTTTGGTGCATGGAGATTCTCTCTTAAGTTCATTCTTTGTCCATGATGTGTTGTGATTCCACTTGAGGCTTCCACACTATTGGGGCTAAGCTCTTAAGGCTAGATACATCAAGACTTCAAGCTCCTCCATAAGGTATGTTATCCTAACTAGATTCTTGTGTAGTATATGATATTTGTATGCTAGTATAGGGTAATACCTTGGAAACTCCATATTTGCATGTATAATAGAGAAAACATAGATCCAAGGTATTTAGGGTTGCATGTACACCTTAGGACTGTTAGAATGCTCAAAACCCAACAGTGGTATCAGAGACTAGGTTTGTTTTCAATTATACTTGATGCAAATTGCTGAAATAGCTTAAAAAATCAAAAATTATGGCTTCCTGGGCACTGGACTCGCCGAGTCCACTGATGGACTCGCCGAGTCCATGAAGAAATTCATCCTACTCGTCGAGTAGGTTCATACACTCGACGAGTAGAAGCCCCTGACAGCATATTTTCGACTTTTAAGGCTGGAATTGGTCTAGAATCATTACCTTAAACTGTTTTGGACTTATAAAACCTGTTTTTGATGAGGTAATGATCATTCTAATCCAATTCAAAAGATAATTGTCAAAAGTTTCATGTTTTTGTATTAGTTTAATGATTAGGCTAATTACATGAAAATTGTTTGATTTGAATTGTCTTGTTCATATGAGTTTAATCAAGATTATGAATATTGCTAGACATGTTTGTGATAGTTGTTTTCAATCCAAATTAATCTAAAAGTTATTCATAATATATGTTTTTGTAACTTGTCCTCAAGTTATATGAAAAGTCTCATTAAAAGGTTATTAAAACCATAGGTTAAGAAACATGAAGAGTCTTTTTGTCATAAATAGTTTTATGAGCTCCATAACTTGTCCTCAAGTTATGGATGTTCAAGAGTCTCTTCATTAAAGATTTTTAAAACCTTAATTAAACTCATATGTTATGAAAATCTAAGAGTTTTGAAAAGTTTCAAAACTTGCCCTCAAGTTTTGGAATTTGCAAAGTTACCTCCCCATGTATACTTTAATTCCAAATTAATTCTTAGAATTTTAAAAGTTTAAAATTCAACCTTATACTATTATAATATTAAAAGTTAATACTTATATATATGTATAAGAGTACCGTCAATCTTACCGTTGGTAGGCCTCATTCACGAAGCCAGTCTCTAAGGGGGGTATAAGGTTACTGCCTATAAAATGGCAGTTTAATGGGTGTCCATTCTCACCGACCGCTTCCTTGACTGGTGGAGGGTCGTTAGCCGAACGGGTAGGATAAAGACTATAATTCTCCCTTCATTAAAAGTATAATGATAAATACTAAGTAACTAAACACTTATAAATTCCCAATCTTAGTTACTTAGGAAAATGTGAAATGGTGCTAACCTATGAAATTACACTTTGCACCTTGTTAAGTCGTTAGTGGAGCGTGTGTGGTTAACCGGGACACTAACATGGGACTGACAATGTGTGGCAAAGGGTGACTTAAGTTTTATCATAGATCGGTGGAGCGCGTGTGGTTAACCGACACATCGATTGGGTGATAAAATTAAGGGTACCAAGTCAATTTGCATGGTTATTCACACCTTGTTTGTGATCATCGGCATCCCAGTCACAAACGTGAGAGGGCACAATCGAGATTTAAACATGCCATTGAAAGTTCAATGAATCTCAAAAGATCTAGGATTTTCAAATCCAATTAAAACTTAATAATTTATTTTGTTTTTCATGGTGGAAATTGGTAAATCGTCATTTACCTACCTTCAAATATTTTATAGCTTGGATTACGGCATCCCTCTTCCAAGTTATAAAATAGTTTGTTGGGTCCTAGCCTTAATATTTCATATTGAGTGTTATGTTAAGGACTTAAATCAACTGAAACTTGAATTTCTCCCTCATAGATGTCTAAGTTCAGACAACTATGGTCTTCCCAAATCTATAGGAACAAGCTTTCCTATTGAAGATGATATCCCACATGGCAATCAAGGTGAAAGATTAATCCCTTTGTTGTGCATTAATGGGACTGGAAATCATGCTTCACTTCCTCCACCTCCTTGAATTATTCTCCCTATCCCACAAGTTTCAACCTAGAAAAGTTCTAAGTCACTCAATTCCTATTGGCAAACCGGGAGAGTCGGGTGTCGAAGTCTCGAGGCAGCTGGCTGTTGACTTGGTTCTTCAGTCACTCCTTGATGATAGATCACGACATGACCCTTAGTGATCTTTTCTATTTGCTTGGTGCTGCTAAATCAGCAATGATTTGGAGGACTAGTAAAGCAAGTTTGATTAAGAAGATCAACTTCCCAAACCTTAAATGGACATTGACAATGGTAACATTGGATATCCAGAAAAAGCTTTCTCTTCCCGATGGAAAGGGATCGGCCATAGTCAAATCGGTTGACCAAATGGTAAATAGAAAGGCTTAGTCTGAGATAGTCCCGTGTACCATTTCCAAAGAGTCCGTATGTTTATATTGCCAAAGGAAGGGGCATTGGCTACGAAGCTGTCAAATTTACCTGAAAGTTCATAAGGATGGTAAAAGTCAGAAAGGTTTGACTTTGCTTCAGGTTAAAGTCCATTATCTAACTCTATGAAGTCTCTTTTGGAGATTCTTAATACATGATGAAATGTAATTACATTTTGATGTTTTGGAAGAATCAAAGGAAGCTTAAAGTAAGAGTGAATTGATTCTGATTGCGAAGATGGATTTCGATCGCATGGTTCGATGATCAGAATTTTGAGCTGCTGCTTAAGAGTTATGATATGTTGCTTAGGAATAGATAACATCATGTTTTCATATGTATTTGCATTGTAAGGATAAGTTTTTTTCCGCAAAGTTTTTTTTTAAAAAAAAAGGAAATTTTGATTTATTTTATTTAAGTATCTTTACGATGGCATTTGTGAAAAATTGTTGTTTATATGTTTTCATTGATAAGCATTATTGGAAAATGGATTTGATTCTTTCATTTGTGGTAGTGTCATAATTTACCAAATAAAGAAAGATTCTCATCACCCAAGTTTCAGTTGGGTAGAAACTTGGAATTATGCAAGCTGTATTGAGTGATGAATGAGAATTTTCATCTTTGGGAAATTAAGACTAAGTCCTTGTACACATGTATGTGTGAGTCAAGCGAAGGACTAAAGGATTGGGTACACTTGGTTGTGCGCTGGTCAAGTCCACCACAAGTAATGAGAAGATTATTCGTTATGATTTACTAAAGTTTAGTAAATATGGTTATGCTTACAACTTTAAGTGTAATTCTGAAACATTGGAAAGGTTTCAATGTATGGCGGAATGAATAAGAAGAATCAAACTAGGCAGAAAGATAAAAGTTTCTCCAATCTGTAGAGATGGGAGAGTACTTGAGTATCTTGTTTTATGATTATCTTAGTGATTACAAAACCATATTACAATTGATCCTCTAAGGACACCTTAGTACATTTGTTTGGCTAAGGAGAGGTATTGTGAATTGTGGAAATGGTTAAAATCAAAAGATAAGTCATACTTCATTCCAAAACAAGTCTTAGAGTCATACTCCAAGATTGTAACTTGAGTGACATAATCTTTAGAAAGTTTGTAACACTTGTCAAATGTAGAGTAACATGTACATTTGAAATTGGTAAGTTGTGATGTTTTGGATAAAACAAAGACCAACAAAGACCAATTGTGTAAAGTGTTTAGAATTAATAAGAATCCACACTAACACTTGAATATTTGTTTTGTCAAGGAATAGTTCTTGACAAAGAGAATCTTATATGTCAAGAGGTCAGTGGGAGTCTTAAAAGATCTTGAGATAGTTTCAAGAACTAATCAAGAGTATTTTTAATCACTAGCCCACGACTTGAGGTTTGTAACCTATCGTGTTGACACATTCTTATCTCTGTGCCCATTCCAGTTAAAGTTGGCTATCCTTTTGAGTTCTATGAATTCTCAATTATTTGCATAACAACCTGGAAGCAATGGTAGGCCCTTGTGCTACCAGGAGGCAAGAAATTAAGATTGAACAAGTTCAGTCCATATGAATTTGGATTTATCACTAACCTTGTCTGGTGATTAAGGTTATGACAAATGCACATGGATAGGAACACTTACACCATAAAAATCTAAGTGTCATAAGGTTTCTCTCCGATTCATGAAAAATAATGGTGAGGAAACGCTTTCACTAAGTAGATTTTAAGTAGATAGTAATTGTGATTTTTGCATTCTCAAAGTCATTAGTGGAGCGCGTGTGGTTAACCGACACACTAACATGGACTTGTAAGAATGACAAAAAAAATCTAAACATTATGATTACGGCATCCCTCTTCATAATTGTTTAGACACACATGTGAGCTATCTAAGGAAAGGTGTATGATTTTGATAAAGTCTTATCAAAGCAATCTCGTATCAAAAATCTGAACTTTGGAAAGAAAGTCAATAAAGTATTGATTTCTAGAAGTCCACCTGATTTCTGGGTACATGTCAAAGCTAGTGGGAGCATAAAGTGTTATGCTAGTAAGATAATAATCATTATGCTAGTGGGAGCATGATTATTATGACTAAGTGTTGCAAGTTAGCAATGTTAATTATAGAAAACAAAGTGTCAATTCGCTTTGAAAAGTTGTTTTGCTATAATTAAGGGAGAGGATTTTATACTTCATTCCAATTCTACAAGCTTAGATTGAGATTTTAATCAACTTTAGTCAAGTATATATATGAATGTTATGTTGGAATGGTTCAACATAAGGAAATTCTATATATGTTGCGTTATCAAAATTCGATTATGATTACGGCATCCCTCTTCATAGTTCGAATTTTGAGAACATGGCAAATAAAAAAATTTATAGCATGAATCGTGTCCTATATGCTTTGGGTGTAGGATCAATTTCATGTGCTATAATATTTATCCTTTCTAAATTTTCCAAATGCCTGGGGCATTGAGAGGGGAAAAGGAATAGAACTGGATATGACTAAAGTGATTAAGCAATTGTCGAGGACAATCTAAGGTTTGCCAAAGATTGGTTGCTCATGGACAATTGGAAGTATATAGTTAGGACCATATTGACATATTCTGAAAGGAGGCAACTCTTGTTCAGAAGTGATAGTCAAAATGGGAATATGGAAATGTTTCCATAGGTGGAAGTTACTCTTTGATAGATTAGAAAACTTAGTGTGAAGAAGGATGTTCAAAGGAATGTACTTTGAATATGAGACTTCGTTTCCATAGAATTGCTCTCCATTGGAATACTTTGTAATGTCTGTTGCCAAGTCTTTGTGACTTTTGTGCACAGTCATTACAAGAGAATCATAGCATATAAGTTTACAATCTAACAGATTACAGTAAATGGCAAGAGTTTGGTATTCTTACATTTACAAAAGGGATTGGGATTGTGAAATGAGCATCATTGGAGTCGTGCTCAATTGATCTATTTCACAAAAGAAAGGAACATAGGTAAACATAGTGTGCATGCTTGGAGCATGGCATGATTATTGTTTTAATTCAAGTATTAAGTTGATAATTCGAAACATTACATGAATAATGAGTAATCAATATGGTGCTTAGATAAAAGGTGTTTTTTATTTACTCTCAAAGTGTTGGGGCCATATAGGATTAGTATTATTCTTGTGTTTCACTTTGCATGTTTTGACTTCCAGAATAACTAGGTCGTTCTTCCTGAATGACCAAGTTATTCAAACCATCCACTGTCGGTCATATGTTGGAAGTAGATATGAATCAAGACTGTCATGAATCTTGCTTATAAGATTTGTCTAAGGTGCATTAGACATAGCAATGGTTGCTACAACATTCATGAGTGCTCATAAGTTCTGAGTATTGGATTAAACCCACGCTCATTTGAATCACTTCATGGATTTTATTACGACTGAATCATGAGACGATAATATCTTATATTCTTCAAACCTAGAGATATGAGTTGTTGACTATGAGTTGGTTGTACATTGATTGTATGAAAACGCATCAGTAACTTGATGTTATAAAACGTGCCTTTGTGTATGATTCAACAAGTAGTTAGTACAAGCATATGAGTCAAAGTTTATCCATTCCTTTTACCCTAAAGGGATAAAAGCGATATTTGTGGGCCCCTCGATGATTTAGTGATGACACCCCTAAGTGCTTGGCCAAGCCTGGACTGATTTGATTTGTTCAATTAGTCGGTCGTCATAAATCGGAAATCGGGAAACAACAAATGGACAGAGAGAATGATTCTAATCCATGTCTCAGTCCATATGATATCTAGAATGGAGGAATATATGATCACTTATCTAATGGACATGTCATTTGATTTGTTCAGAGTTCGACAACGGCTTTAAGAGCTACGATTTCTAGTCAGGTTATGAAGTCATATTTGCAATAATAGTTTTAGACTTATCCAAGTGGGAGACTGTTGGATTAGATGTCTAAGCCCATAACTATTATTGGTATGTACTTGACTCGATAGTAGCATGGTCCATTTGGGTTGCATATCATCAGGGCAATTTGTTAGGATGGACTTTTGAGAGAAGATGTTATATATGATTTATTAATATATTATAAGTTATAATATATTAATATGAAATCATATGTTTTAATTAGTATTGATCAAGAATTAATTTGGATTAATTTAGTGATCAAAAGAGACTAATTAAATCTATGGGGACTAATTATGTTAATTAGTTATATTTATATGTGTTGGGCTTATGATCCATGTTGGACCAAGTTTATGTATGGATACATAAATAGTTGGGCCACATGAACCATGGATCATTAAACCCATGGGTATGGATTTGGGTTATGGGTTATACCCATGACTCTTGGATTCCTCACACATATAAATAGATGCTTCTAGCCAAAAAATCGTGACTTACTCTAGTCTTAGAGTTCATGGAGTTTTTTGGTGCATGGAGATTCTCTCTTAAGTTCATTATTTGTCCATGATGTGTTGTGATTCCACTTGAGGCTTCCACACTATTGGGGCTAAGCTCTTAAGGCTAGATACATCAAGACTTCAAGCTCCTCCATAAGGTATGTTATCCTAACTAGATTCTTGTGTAGTATATGATATTTGTATGCTAGTATAGGGTAATACCTTGGAAACTCCATATTTGCATGTATAATAGAGAAAACATAGATCCAAGGTATTTAGGGTTGCATGTACACCTTAGGACTGTTAGAATGCTCTAAACCCAACAGAGTTGTCATCAAAGCTGCAGGAACTGCTGGGCAAGCAGTTCATTCGACCTAGCAGTTCTCCATGGGGAGCACCAATCCTCTTCGTCAGGAAGAAGGACGGCTCGCACCGGATGTGCATTGATTATAGGGAGTTGAACAAGTTGACGGCGAAGAACCGTTATCCACTCCCGAGGATAGATGATCTCTTTGATCAGTTGCAGGGAGCATCTTGGTTCTCCAAGATAGATTTGAGGTCGGGATATCATCAGGTCCGGGTTAGAGAGGAGGACGTGGGGAAGACTGCATTTCGGACTCATTATGGTCATTACGAGTTCGTGGTGATGCCGTTTGGGCTCACCAACGCGCTGGCAGTATTTATGGACCTGATGAATATGGTCTGCAGACCGATGCTGGATCGCTCGGTCATTGTGTTTATAGATGATATCTTGGTGTATTCCAGGACTCGTGAGCAGCATGAGGAGCATCTCAGGGAGTTGTTGGGAGTTTTGAGACGAGAGCGGCTTTATGCCAAGTTCTCGAAGTGCTAGTTTTGGTTACGGGAGGTCCAGTTCCTCGGGCACCTCGTTAACCAGGATGGGATTTTGGTCGACCCTGCTAAAATCGAGGCAGTCATGAAGTGGGAGGTCCCGGACTCTCCCTCAGATATCAGGAGTTTTCTGGGATTGGCAGGGTACTACCGGAGATTCATACAAGATTTCTCCAAGATTGAAGTACCCCTCACTCGTCTGATGAGGAAGGGGGTGGATTTCCGGTGGGGCCCTGAGCAGCAGAGGGCGTTTGAGACCCTCCGTCAGCGCTTGTGTGAGGCTCCAGTTTTGAAACTCCCGGAGGGAGTTGAGGATTTCGTGGTGTTTTGTGATGCATCCATCATAGGTTTAGGGGCGGTCCTCATGCAGAGGGGACGGGTGATAGCTTATGCATCGCGGTAGCTGAAGCCGCATGAGACGAGATACCCTACGCATGATTTAGAGCTGGGGGCGGTGGTGTTCGATCTCAAGATATGGAGACATTACGTTTATGGGGTCCATTCTACCATTTACACGGATCACAAGAGCCTGAGACATATCATGGATCAGCCGAACCTGAACATGAGGCAGCACAGGTGGTTGGATGTAGTCAAGGACTACGATTGCGAGATCCTTTACCGCCCCGGTAAAGCGAATGTGGTGGCGGACGCTCTGAGCCGCAAGTCAGGTGGGATCCCACCCCAGCGATATGTATGAGGATAGCAGTGGATTCCCCGCTTGTGAGTTTGATCAGAGATGCTCAGGTGGAGGGTATGCGACCAGAGAATTGGAAACTGGAGAGGATCAGGGGTGAGAACACCCGGTTTGTGTAGGATAGTCTGGGGTTGTTGACTCGATGCGGTCGGGTATGGGTTCCGATGGCTGGAGGGGTCAGACAGACGGTCATGGAGGAGGCTCATAAGTCTCACTTCTCTATTCACCCGAGGGCCACCAAGATGTACCGGGATTTAAGTTTGAGCTACTGGTGGCCGTGCATGAAGCGAGAAATCGCTTGGTACGTCGAGAGGTGCTTGACCTGTAGGATGGTCAAGGCCGGGCATCAGAGGCCGCATGGCAAACTGCAGCCCCTGGAGATTCCCATGTGGAACTGGGAACAGATCACGATGGATTTTATTACCAAGTTACCGAGAACGGCGAAGGGGTTTGATGATATATGGGTCATCGTGGATCGATTGACCAAGAGTGCCCATTTCTTGGCAATACGGGAGAGTTTGCTGGCCGAGAAGTTGGCCGACATATATGTCCGCGAGATCGTTGCTTGCCATGGTGTTCCGGTCTCCATTGTCTCCGACCGGGATGTTAGATTTACCTCCCGCTTCTGGCAGAAGTTCCACGAGGAACTGGGCACGCGGTTGCACTTCAGCACAATATTTCATCCCCAGACAGACGGTCAGAGCGAGCGGACCATTCAGACCCTCGAGGACATGTTGAGGGCGTGTGTCATTGACTTTGGTGGGAGCTGGGATTCCCACCTACCGCTTGCAGAGTTCGCCTACAACAACAGCTATCATTCCAGCATTGGCGCCCTGCCTTTCGAGCTGTTGTATGGACGGAGATGTCGCACCCCAGTTTGTTGGGGTGAGGTCGTACACAGGGTGATGGGACGGACAGAGGTAGTCTTGTAGACTACCGAGAAGATTCAGCAGATTAGGCAGCGACTGCAGACCGCCCAGAGTCGACAAAAGAGTTACGCTGACAGACGCCGATCAGAGTTGGAGTTTCAGGTGGGCGATATGGTACTCCTGAAAGTCTCACCCTGTAAGGGTGTGATCCGCTTCAGGAAAAGGGGGAAATTGGGTCCCCGTTACAGCGGGCCATTCAGGATAATTGTCAGGGTTGGCAAGGTGGCTTACAGGCTAGAGCTACCGGAGGAGCTTAGTCGGATCCACAACACTTTTCATGTTTCGCAATTGCGAAAATGCATTATGGATCAGGAGGCGGTAGTATCGTTGGATGATATTCAGGTCGATAAGCACCTGAATTATGTGGAGAGGCCCGTAGCCATTCTGAAGAGGAAGAGGAAGGTTCTACGGAACAAGGAGATACCTTTGGTAAAGGTACAGTGGGAGCATCGGATAGGATCCGAGTGGACTTGGGAGGGAGAAGCAGAGATGCGGGAGCACTATCCAGAGCTGTTCGTCGCGGCAGACTTCGTGGACGAAGTCTAGTTCAAGTGGGGGAGAATTGTAATGCTCCGATTCTTAGGTATTGAATTAATATAAGAATTTTCTTGTTTTCAAGGTCTACTCGATGAGTTGGTTGCCCTACTCGTCGAGTAGCAGCGGGTTGGTCTGCGTGTTTTAGTGACCTACTTGCCGAGTCCAATAAGGGACTCGACGAGTAGGAGCTGGCAGATGAAACTCTAAATTTCGGGGTTTTGCACCCTATTTAAGGATCACTTACCCCCCCCCCCCCCCTTAGCCTCTCTTACTGCTCCCCTCGAATTCAGAAACCCTAATTCGTGTTGTTCTCTATATTGGTGTGCTTCTTAGCTTGGAAGAGGGATTTGGTGAGGAAAGGTTTGAAGACCAAGAATCTTTGAACAAGGAACAGCTGGGGATCTGAAGTCTACCTCTGTTTATCACCATTTGGAGGTATCAAGTCATCACCTTGAGCTTCTTCTAGTTAAGCCCATTTCTATATTGAGTTTTGGGACCATTTTGGGCATTTGGTGTTGCATTTCGAGTGATGAACCAAGATATGAAGTTGCAACTTCAGATCTAGGCTCATCTTGGCCCTTATCATCATAAAGTCTCAGTCTTTAGCATGTTGGTGAAGCTCTTTTTCCAAGAACCTCTTCTTTAGCTTGTTTTAGGTCATTGTCACCTTGCATGCACGTAAAGTTTGCAAATTTACGTGATAAACATGCCTTGGGAAGCTGCATCTACAATATGGAGCCTTAGCATGGCTTAAAAAGCATCTGTATGGATGAAGGATTGAAGAGACTAGGCGAATCGCAAGGTCGACTCGGCGAGTCATATGAAGATGGTCATGAACTCGACGAGTCGATGAACAACTCGGCTAGTCCGATGAAGATTGCCTTGCACTCGGCGAGTCAGTCGAATGACTCGGCGAGTCGGCTAGGGTTTTTCCCAACCTTGGGACACGCATGAACTCGGCGAGTTATAGGGAAACTCGACGAGTCAACCAAGGATTTCACGACTTCTCGAGTTCAGGAAGGACTTGACGAGTCGGTGAACTACACTCGACGAGTCGGGTGAACATGGACTGTTGACCTTGACTGTTGACTTTGACTTTGACCAAGGGTTGACCAGTTGAGCTCTGGGGGTATTTTGGTAATTTGGAAATTTATGGAAAAAGAGTTTTGTGGTAACTATAGGTGGTGGAGTTCGTGTTGGTGATTCGAGAGTTTGAGCCTATCATTTTCAGTGCGACATTGTGAGGTGAGTTATCCTCACTATACTCAAGGGTCTAAGGCACCAAGGCCGGCCGTTTAAATTGTTATTGGTTATGTTATGCTAGTATGATCTGTTAGATCGGTATCCTAGAGGGTAGAATGATAATATGTGATATGTGGTATGACTTGTTAGTTAGATATCCTAGACGGTAGGATAATATTATATGTTATGTGGTATGATCCGGTAAATCAGTTGGTTGTCTATAGACTGTTATGTGATTATCTGTTATATGTGCACATGTTTGTTTGGCGGTTGAGGCTTATCTGCTTTGTGCGAAAGCCAATAGACCTGGGCATTCCAACCTGTTGGTTGTGGGCCGTAAGTATTTCATCCCGAGGATGATTGGACTCATAGTATGTGGGCATTCCAACCTGTTGGTTGTGGGCCTAGGGTATTCCAACCTGATGGTTGATTGGACCCATAGTGTGTTGGCATTCCAACCTGTTGGTTGAGGGCCTGGGGTATTCCAACCTGATGGTTGATTGGACCCATAGTGTTTTGGCATTCCAACCTATTGGTTGAGGGCATGGGGTATTCCAACCCGATGGTTGATTGGACCCATAGTATGCTGTTTATGATTATATGTGTATTGTTGTGGGTATGGGTATTTTGGGGGAACTCACTAAGCTTTCGGGCTTACAGTTTCAGTTTATTGTTTCAGGTACATCAGGGGATCGTTCCAAGGCAAATGCGTGATCGTACAGCTCCTCACTTTTTATGACTTTGTTTCTGGGGTACTCTGATATGATACATTTTGAAAACAAGTTTTGTAATGACTAATGGGTTTTGAATTGTTTAAAAAGTTTTAAATTGGCTTGAATTTTACGGGTGTTACACATATCATCTACTGGCACTCTGCCACCGACTTTCAGCCACCATGCTACCAGCTCTCAGCCGCCCTGTAATCATCGGGCTCTTGCCGGAGCCACACCCATACCGAGCCAATGATAATAATGGAAACTGCCTCATGAACACATAGTCATATGTAGTCAAGAGTCAGATAGACAGTCAAACAAATTATCCTAACAATATCATATAATCAACATGTAAGACCCTACTAATCTAGCATACCATGACACCATTTAACACCCTATTTAGGTTTGTTTCATAATTTGGGGTCGTAACCCAAGGATCAAGAATCATAAGGCTTGAGTCCTTAGGAATGATAGGTTTAGACCTATTTGGTAATTAATTATCACATCCCCGAACCAGGATGGCGGAAACATCTGGGGGCGGATGACGTCACTGTACAGTATCATAACTATTGAATATGAATGAAACATAGCATTTCAAGAGACATACATTGAAAATACACACTTACATAGTTTACATTTTGTACTTGTTCATTAGTTACACAAAAGTGACAAGAAGTAAAATTTCATGAAGTCGCACCACTTGACCTCATAGCAGAGCTGATTACCTGTTACCGGTTCCCTAAGATTACAAGTTGTTTTGAAAAGCGTCAACTAAAAACTTGGTGGGTTCATAAGCATTTTTGTATAAAAAATGGTTTTGTACATGTTTAGAATAGTTCACGTAGTACTTTCAGAAAATCCGATATTTTCTACGAAAATTATTTGTAAGTCTCGTTCTAAAATTGTGAGTATATGCATGCATGTCCTTTGTTATCTTTTGTTTGTAAAAGTAAAGCGAACGTTCCCAGAAAATCCAATATTTTCTTATGTAAGAAAAACTGTAGTCTTAAACCCTAAGATCGGAAGTGTAAGAGACTGAATACTTGAAAAATGATTGGCAGTTTTATAGTTTAATAAAACCGATGGAGTGTAAGCTTCCCGTAAACCAAAATCGTATTGTTATTCCCTATGTGAGTCGCTATAACCATGCTTAATACGAATAAAATGTCTGTCATGACGTTCTTCAGGCGTCGAGTTCGGTAAGATATTTGTCACCCTAGACTGGCCCCGTCTAGCTGAAGCGAACAGCTCAGGCGTGGGGGTGTCAACCCCATATAGATCTATTCACAATTACCTCGCTCTCCCTCCAGGAGACTCTGGTTATAACTACAGGACTTACAGTGTACGCTAGGTATGTACGGCAAAGGAAAGTCTCACAAGAGCCTTAACAGATTTACGTGAACTATGACTCCCTTTTTTACTTGTAAAATAAGATAATTATGCCTTTAAATAGTTATGTGTACCTTTAAAAAGTGTGGTTTGTAACCTCCAAACTATACCGATTATAGTTTACTATGTTTGTTTGTCAAGACAATTTATATAATCATATATATAAATACATATAAGTTAACATGTCTAGATGTTTTAAAAGAATATATCATATAAACTTACATCTAACACAAGTATAAGAACTTTTAGTATGATAAAGACAATTTCTAGTTTTTGACTTTTCTGTCCATGTTTTTAGAAAAATCATCGTAAGCCGAAATTTGGATCCGTAAACTTTGAGAGTTTAAAAAATGAGTCTAATTTGTTCATAATTTTTATTATAATTTTTAGTGGTCTCAAACCAGTGTGAAAATGTTCATCATCACAGACTGGTCCGAAATCATTTCTAAAATGATAGGCAGTTTTGTAAAAACCTCCAAAAATTGTAGAAAAATCGTATGAACGTGTGCGAGTAGTCTTTAGAAAGGTTTAAACCTGAACTATTTGCATATTGAACAGTTTTGAAAATATTAAGTTTAAGATGGTCAAAACAGTCCATGAATAGACCATAACTTTTCTGTTGAAAGGTGATGTTTAAGTTTAGATTATGTTTTGGTGTTGTAACTTGTATTCCCCCCCCCCCCCCTAAAACTTGAAGAAAACATAAAAATGTAGGGGTATGAACTCACCTTGATTTCGTGTGCTAGGAAGAAGAAGGTAGCTTGAGGAGAATCTCGAAAATGGATGATGTTCCAAGAGGCTACACATGAAAATAGATGTGTAAATGGAATGATCTTAGCATCAACATGTGTGAAAACACTTGAGTTTCATAAGAAACTTACCTAAGTTGCCTAGGACCGATTCTTTTGGTGGTGATGAAGCTCGAGATATTTGAGAGAAGAGGTGGGAGGGAGTTCTTGGAAGCTAAGTGAGGGTAGATGAAATTGTGAGGTGTGTGTGTGTGTGTTCGGCCGAGAATAAGAGAGAGAGAGAGAGAGAGAGAGAGAGAGAGAGGGAGAAGATGGTTGACTTTGGTGATGATTGATGTGATATGTGCTTGGAGGTATGTTGGTCCAATGCCTTGTTACATGTTGAACAAAAATGAGGTGGCAACACATTTTCCAATTTGTTTTTCTCTTTTTTTGTTTTATTTATGGCCTAACCGAAATCTAAGGGGGTTTGTGGCCTTAAGGCTTCTCAAGGTTCTTCGGTTTTAAGGGTGGCCGAAAACACCTTAATTCCAATAAGGGTTTGCGGTTTGGAAGATTGTAGGGGCTTTTTGGGTGTAATTGGATCAAATAAATGAGTTTTTGGCCCAAGGAAAAATCAAAAAGGAGGGGTTTTCGGCCCAATAGGATGTGTATGGCTTTCGAGCCTATTTGGGCCCAATAAGAGAGTTTTTGGTCCAATGGAAGGCCCAAAAGAAAAAGTTTTCGGCCGAATAAGGTCCAAGGTAAGAGTTGTCGACCTAATAGGGTGTTGGGCCGAGAATTTTTGGATCAAGGCCCAAAATTGATTGGGCTTAGCTATTGGATCGAGTTTTTGGGCTTGCATGAGGCTATTTCGACTTGAATCACAATGTATGCATGTATGAATTCAAATAACATTGTAGTTTGAATAAGATGCAACAAGGTTACATAGAGGAATTCGTTGTGAACAAGCTTCACATCTTAAACCTTAAATTGCTAGATGTGACATCATCCCCCCGTTAGAGGGAATTTCGTCTCGAAATTCGCTCTACAGTAGCCTTCAAGAACTAGGGAAAATCTGGGGGTACTTCTACATCATTCGGTCTTCGTGTTCCCATGTGAACTCTGGCCCTCGCTTGACACTCCATCGGACCGTCCCGGTGGGAATGCGGCTTTGCTTTGATCGCTTCACTTCTTTGTCCATTATTTCAACGGTTTCCTTGACGATATGATGGTGTTTATCTACCTCAATCTAATCAAGAAGAACAAAGAGAGTTTCGTCAGGTACGCATTTCTTTAGATTGGACGCACGAATGACTGGGTGTGCATTGTTGAGTTCAGGCGGTAGCTGGAGTCTATAAGCCACCAGACCAATCCCAGCAAGAATTTCCAGGGTCCGATGTATCTCGGGTTCAATTTCCCACGCCTTCCTAAGTGTATCATCCCTTTCCAAGGAGAGACCTTTAGCAGTATGCGATCACCGACTTGGAATCCCAAGGGCTTCTGTCACTTACTTGCATAACTCTTTTTTCAGTTTCTAGATATCACTAGTCGTGCTCGAATTTGGGTGATCTCTTTGGTTTTCTCTCTGGTGATTTCGGGGCCGGTGACAGTGTCGTAGGGTACTTGCCCTTTGGCTAGCCGTATGTTGGTCATCTCCGCCCAACATAGGGGGTGGTCTATATTTGCGTCCTATATGGGGAGGCGAATGGATGGTCATGGTTAATGAGGATTTTATACTTGATGCCCCAAAAGTAGTGTCTCTAAACCTTAAGGCGAATGCTATTGTCACCAAAGTTAAGGTTGCATGTGGTGTAGTTGGCCTTGCAATTCTTAGGTTGTCTTGGGAGTTTCTTACCACGGGATTCTGAGCTAGTGGGATGTCGACCTTTGCTTGTTTCTTAAAGTTGGTCGAATAAGTCTTTGATTCGAGATAGGGGATATCGATCCTTGAAGATAGGTTTGTTTGATTCTTAGTAGTCAGTGGTCCTATGGACAATTATTCCTTCCTCTTTATGGGCCAGATGGGTGTTCTCTGAGGTTCAAGTCTTGGTCTGATAACTCCCATACTTATTGGATCGTTCCATCGACCGGACACTTTCTGTGTTTATGTTGGTGCTAAGTGGCCTTGGGGATTTGGCTATGGGAATGGCACCAAGAGTTGAATCGATTTCTGAACTCAACTTGGCACATAGGTGGTATTTCCGAAAGGCCTTCTGGGAACTACTTCGGAAAGGTTATAAGTCTCTGGGTTACCCTCGACGTCTTTTGCTCCTTGTTTCTTATTTCTATTGTGGGTCAGGAAAAAGTGTGGTACCTCTTACATAGATACTTCTGAGTCTAGATGCATAAGATGGTTCGAAGGGTTGTGTCGGGTTTGTCGCTATACATAACACGGGTTTCGTTGTTTAGTGAGCTAAGCCGAACGGTTTCTTGTAGCGTATGATGTGGATTTGGCGAGGGTTCATCTAAAACATGAAAATGGATGCGTTTGAAGTTTCCTATTGTTACCGACACTAGGTCGTCTTAGAAGGAATGTTTTCTTAGAGCTTAGAGTGCATCCTAGGTGTGTGTCGACGATGGTCTTAGTTTTTCCCCTAATTATCTCTACCGGAAATATTTTCACGAATGTTTGAGGGTTTCGATTTAGTATACACTTATACTTCGTGACTTATGAGTCTTCTTTTTGTACCTCTATTGCAAAAGTACGCATGCATATGAGTTTGGTGGGAAGAAGCATATCGGTAATCAAAGTAAGGTCTTTTGTTGCCTCCTCGTGTTCTATACTTCCGACGTTTCTGACATTTTTGTTCTTAATCCTTGGACACTCCCACTTGAAATGCCCCATCTCCCCATATTCGTAGCATGCCTGACTTCTCCTAACGTTAGCGGCTTGGGTGGCTCGTCGAGTTGGCATTCTACAATAGCGAGTGGTATGCCCTATTCTGTTGCACTTCTTGCAATGCAACTTTCGACAGGATCCTTGGTGATGGAAGTTTCACTTTAGGCATTTTGGGAGGCTTCCAGCATATGGTTTTCTCGGTGTTGAGGTAGTAGGGTGAGTGGGGGTATGGACTGCTACAAATTGTTGCCTTTTGGTAGGTCTTTGAGTCGAATTGCCCCCTTTTCCGTTCCAGGGCTTCCGTTTCAGGTTCTTGGATTTGTGGTCTGAAGTGTCCTTGTAGGAAACCACTCATTGGTGCCCTTGGTTATCACTACAATTGGAATTGTCGACACCGATTCCATTTTGGTTTGTGTTGGTAGTGCTGAGTTGTGCTATGACGGCTATCATGGCAGCTGTCACTGCGGCTTGAAAAGTAGCGGTGTCTATCTGTAGGATTGGTGTTTTACTGGTTGGCCGCTTGTTTCCAGGTGAAGGAATGATTTTGTTGCATGAGGAGAAGCGAGCTCGTAAGTGACTATGGTGATTTCCAGTTGTATCACATTTATGTAGGCACACATATATGTCACATGTTTTGTTGTACGATTCTTAATGTTTCGATCTACACTCCTTTGATGTATTTATGGTAATAAGTAGTAGTGGGTATTGGACGATTGTTAAGTTTAACAAAAGAAAATATAGATATCAGTGCATTTAGTTGATTCCGATTACATAGATTCTTGGAGGGCGCACCTCTCTTGATTTACTACTGCTAGTTGTAACGAAGTACATAATAAACCTAGGACATAGTGCGAGTAGTGTAGTGACTCTTATATGCCGAAATGGCGAACAAGGTGCTCAACCATTTCACTCATTTCACATGTGGCCTCTTCCGCTCTCTGCTCTGCTAAGGCTGCCCTAGCCTCAGCTTCAATGAGCTGTCATCTTAAGGTGGCCACTTCCTCCTCTAAGGAGCGTAGACGGTCGGTAAGGTCCTCCTGTCCTGCTTGCTGGTTCGGTATTGCTTCCGAAGGGTAAGGCTCGCTAAGGATATCTCCGGTGCCTTCATCCTCGTCTGACTCCTCATCAGAATCCTCCCCCTCGTATTCCATATATTGGTATTCTTTAGGACCCACTTCCGGGTTTTCCTCATGAACCCCTTCTGGCTCTTCCTTGATCCATTCGTTGGCTACTAGGGCGGGGTAATAGGGGTATTCATGGTGAAATTCAGCCATGTTTCCTGTGCGAGAATAGAGGTATGAGAAACACGTAGAAGATTTAAGTGTGGGGGTTGTATGGTATCCTAAAATACTCCTATAGTATTTTAAACTTTATGTTCGATGCTAATATTCCTTTGCAGTACAGTTGGTAAGTTTTAGACTTGTTGCAACACCACTATCACTCCCAAACACATGTTGGTCATATCTCAAATAAATATAGTTGATCAGGCTATATTTATCCCAGATATGATTACATATCTGTCTAGGTTTGACTGTAGTGTCCAACATTTAAAGACTCTGGTTTTGTCCTTATCATGATGCTGTCCTAGTATGTATGTATACTTTTATAAAATACTTATACTTTTAAGGTATACATTTAGTCAGAGTGTTTTAGTCCCATTGTATTTATAACTATATATCATGTATGGTTTGATATACTAGTTCCCTATAAACAATGCTCTGATACCAATCTGTCACACCCCCGAACCAGGACGGCGGAAATGTCCAAGGGTGGATGACGACGTTGTACAGTATCATAACAATTGAATATGAATGAAACATAGCATTTCAAGCGACATACATTGAAAATACACACTTACATAGTTTACATTTTGTACTTGTTCATCAGTTACACAAAAGTGACAAGAAGTAAAATTTCATGAAGTCGCACCACTTGACCTCATAGCAGAGCTGATTACCTATTACTGGTTCCCTGAGATTACAAGTTGTTTTGAAAAGCGTCAACTAAAAACTTGGTGGGTTCATAAGCATTTTTGTATAAAAAATGGTTTTGCACATGTTTAGAATAGTTCTCGTAGTACTTTCAGAAAATCCGATATTTTCTAGGAAAATGATTTGTAAGACTCGTTCTAAAACTGTGAATATATGCATGCATGTCCTTTGTTATCTTTTGTTTGTAAAAGTAAAGCGAACGTTCCCAGAAAATTCAATATTTTCTTATGTAAGAAAAACTGTAGTCTTAAACCTTAAGATCGGAAGTGTAAGAGACTGAATACTTGAAAAATGATTGGCAGTTTTATAGTTTAATAAAACCGATGAAGTGTAAGCTTCCCGTAAACCAAAATCGTATTGTTATTCCCTATGTGAGTCGCTATAACCATGCTTAATACGAATAAAATGTCTGTCATGACGTTCTTCAGGCGTCGAGTTCGGTAAGATATTTGTCACCCTAGACTGGCCCCGTCTAGCTGAAGCGAACAGCTCAGGCGTGGGGGTGTCAACCCCATATAGATCTATTCACAATTACCTCGCTCTCCCTCCAGGAGACTCTGGTTATAACTACAGGACTTACAGTGTACGCTAGGTATGTACGGCAAAGGAAAGTCTCACAAGAGCCTTAACAGATTTACGTGAACTATGACTCCCTTTTTTACTTGTAAAATAAGATAATTATGCCTTTAAATAGTTATGTGTACCTTTAAAAAGTGTGGTTTGTAACCTCCAAACTATACCGATTATAGTTTACTATGTTTGTTTGTCAAGACAATTTATATAATCATATATATAAATACATATAAGTTAACATGTCTAGATGTTTTAAAAGAATATATCATATAAACTTACATCTAACACAAGTATAAGAACTTTTAGTATGATAAAGACAATTTCTAGTTTTTGACTTTTCTGTCCATGTTTTTAGAAAAATTATAGAAAAATCATCGTAAGCCGAAATTTGGATCCGTAAACTTTGAGAGTTTAAAAAATGAGTCTAATTTGTTCATAATTTTTATTATAATTTTTAGTGGTCTCAAACCAGTGTGAAAATGTTCATCTTCACAGACTGGTCCGAAATCATTTCTAAAATGATAGGCAATTTTGTAAAAACCTCCAAAAATTGTAGAAAAATCGTATCAACGCGTGCGAGTAGTCTTTAGAAAGGTATAAACCTGAACTATTTGCATATTGAACAGTTTTGAAAATATTAAGTTTAATATGGTCAAAACAGTTCGTGAATAGACCATAATTTTTCTGTTGAGAGTTGATGTTTAAGTTTAGATTATGTTTTGGTGTTGTAACTTGTATTCCCCCCCCCCCCTAAAACTTGAAGAAAACATAAAAATGTAGGGGTATGAACTCACCTTGATTTCGTGTGCTAGGAAGAAGAAGGTAGCTTGAGGAGAATCTCGAAAATGGATGATGTTCCAAGAGGCTACACATGAAAATAGGTGTGTAAATGGAATGATCTTAGCATCAACATGTGTGAAAACACTTGAGTTTCATAAGAAACTTACCTAAGTTGCCTAGGACCGATTCTTTTGGTGGTGATGAAGCTCGAGATATTTGAGAGAAGAGGTGGGAGGGAGTTCTTGGAAGCTAAGTGAGGGTAGATGAGGTGTGTGTGTGTGTGTTCGGCCGAGAATAAGAGAGAGAGAGAGGGGGAGAAGATGGTTGACTTTGGTGATGATTGATGTGATATGTGCTTGGAGGTATGTTGGTCCAATGCCTTGTTACATGTTGAACAAAAATGAGGTGGAAACATATTTTCCAATTTCTTTTTCTCTTTTTTTGTTTTATTTATGGCCTAACCGAAATCTAAGGGGGTTTGTGGCCTTAAGGCTTCTCAAGGTTCTTCGATTTTAAGGGTGGCCGAAAACACCTTAATTCCAATAAGGGTTTGCGGTTTCGAAGATTGTAGGGGCTTTTTGGGTGTAATTGGATCAAATAAATGAGTTTTTGGCCCAAGGAAAAATAAAAAAGGAGGGGTTTTCGGCCCAATAGGATGTGTATGGCTTTCGGGCCTATTTGGGCCCAATAAGAGAGTTTTTGGTCCAATGGAAGGCCCAAAAGAAAAAGTTTTCGGCCGAATAAGGTCCAAGGTAAGAGTTGTCGACCTAATAGGGTGTTGGGCCGAGAATTTTTGGATCAAGGCCCAAAATTGATTGGGCTTAGCTATTGGATCGAGTTTTTGGGCTTGCATGAGGCTATTTCGACTTGAATCACAATGTATGCATGTATGAATTCAAATAACATTGTAGTTTGAATAAGATGCAACAAGGTTACATAGAGGAATTCGTTGTGAACAAGCTTCACATCTTAAACCCTAAATTGCTAGATGTGACATCATCCCCCCGTTAGAGGGAATTTCGTCTCGAAATTCGCTCTACAGTAGCCTTCAAGAACTAGGGAAAATCTGGGGGTACTTCTACATCATTCGGTCTTCGTGTTCCCATGTGAACTCTGGCCCTCGCTTGACACTCCATCGGACCGTCCCGGTGGGAATGCGGCTTTGCTTTGATCGCTTCACTTCTTTGTCCATTATTTCAACGGTTTCCTTGACGATATGATGGTGTTTATCTACCTCAACCTAATCAAGAAGAACAAAGAGAGTTTCGTCAGGTACGCATTTCTTTAGATTGGACGCATGAATGACTGGGTGTGCATTGTTGAGTTCAGGCGGTAGCTGGAGTCTATAAGCCACCAGACCAATCCCAGCAAGAATTTCCAGGGTCCGATGTATCTCGGGTTCAATTTCCCACGCCTTCCTAAGTGTATCATCCCTTTCCAAGGAGAGACCTTTAGCAGTATGCGATCACCGACTTGGAATCCCAAGGGCTTCTGTCACTTACTTGCATAACTCTTTTTTCAGTTTCTAGATATCACTAATCGGGGCCGGTGACAGTGTCGTAGGGTACTTGCCCTTTGGCTAGCCGTATGTTGGTCATCTCCGCCCAACATAGGGGGTGGTCTATATTTGCGTCCTATATGGGGAGGCGAATGGATGGTCATGGTTAATGAGGATTTTATACTTGATGCCCCAAAAGTAGTGTCTCCAAACTATACCGATTATAGTTTACTATGTTTGTTTGTCAAGACAATTTATATAATCATATATATAAATACATATAACTTAACATGTCTAGATGTTTTAAAAGAATATATCATATAAACTTACATCTAACACAAGTATAAGAACTTTTAGTATGATAAAGACAATTTCTAGTTTTTGACTTTTCTATCCATGTTTTTAGAAAAATTATAGAAAAATCATCGTAAGCCGAAATTTGGATCCGTAAACTTTGAGAGTTTACAAAATGAGTCTAATTTGTTCATAATTTTTATTATAATTTTTAGTGGTCTCAAACCAGTGTGAAGATGTTCATCTTCACAGACTGGTCCGAAATCATTTCAAAAATGATAGGCAGTTTTGTAAAAACCTCTAAAAAATGTAGAAAAATCGTATGAACGCGTGCGAGTAGTCTTTAGAAAGGTATAAAACTGAACTATTTGCATATTGAACAGTTTGAAAATATTAAGTTTAAGATGGTCAAAACAGTCCGTGAATAGACCATAACTTTTTTGTTGAAAGCTGATGTTTAAGTTTAGATTATGTTTTGGTGTTGTAACTTGTATCCCCCCCCCCCTAAAACTTGAAGAAAACATAAAAATGTAGGGGTATGAACTCACCATGATTTCGTGTGCTAAGAAGAAGAAGAAAGAAGTTGGGTAGCTTGAGGAGAATCTCGAAAATGGATGATGTTCCAAGAGGCTACACATGAAAATAGGTGTGTAAATGGAATGATCATAGCATCAACATGTGTGAAAACACTTGAGTTTCATAAGAAACTTACCTAAGTTGCCTAGGACCGATTCTTTTGGTGGTGATGAAGCTCGAGATATTTGAGAGAAGAGGTGGGAGGGAGTTCTTGGAAGCTAAGTGCGGGTAGATGAAATTGTGAGGTGTGTGTGTGTGTGTGTTCGGCCGAGAATAAGAGAGAGAGAGAGAGAGAGAGAGAGAGAGAGAGAGAGAGAGAGGGGGGGGGAGAAGATGGTTGACTTTGGTGATGATGGATGTGATATGTGCTTGGAGGTATGTTGGTCCAATGCCTTGTTACATGTTGAACAAAAATGAGGCGGCAACACATTTTCCCATTTCTTTTTTTCTTTTTTTTTGTTTTATTTATAGCCTAACCGAAATCCAAGGGGGTTTGCGGCCTTAAGGCTTCTCAAGGGTTTTCGGTTTTAAGGGTGGCGGAAAACACCTTAATTCCAATAAGGGTTTGCGGTTTGAAAGATTGTAGGGGCTTTTTGGGTGTAATTGGATCAAATAAAGGAGTTTTTGGCCCAAGGAAAACCCAAAAAGGAGGGGTTTTCAGCCCAATAGGATGTGTATGGCTTTCAGGCCTATTTGGGCCCAATAAGAGAGTTTTTGGTCTAATGGAAGGCCCAAAAGAAAGAGTTTTCGGCCCAATAAGGTCCAAGGTAAGAGTTTTCGGCCCAATAGGGTGTTGGGCCTAGAATTCTTGGATCCAGGCCCAAAATTGATTGGGCTTAGCTATTGGATCGAGTTTTTGGGCTTGCATGAGGCTATTTCGACTTGAATCACAATGTATGCATGTATGAATTCAAATAACATTGTAGTTTGAATAAGATGCAACAAGGTTACATAGTGGAATTTGTTGTGAACAAGCTTCACATCTTAAACCCTAAATTGCTAGTTGTGACATTAATAATGTAGTTTGAGGGTACCGAGTGTTCGGTTTCTGCTTTGGAGCCCCAGGGTATAACGGTAAAGTTATGGTTCAGGCTTTTATGAATTTTGGATTTAATTTCAGAAGCTTTTAAGGAAAAAAAGAGTTGATAAGATTGTAGAGCTTCTCATACCTTTCCGTGGATATAAAGAACGTCGAAATCAGAGTTGGAACGAAGAAGTTATGACCGTTTGAAGTTGTGGGGATTTTGGGATAAGATGAGTACGTTGGGCGTATAGGGAGTACTTTGGGCGTACAAGAATCAAGCTTGATCGCGGAAGGTAACCACGTACGCTTGGTATACGTAGTGTATGCTGGGCGTACGGACGTCTGGGACAAACCCTAAGTGTTAGGGTTTGGACCCTATTTAAACACGTTAAATTGCCCTTGTACCTTCTTATAACCAGCCTCCACCTCTCTAAACCCTGAACACGAAACCCTAATTTCCATTTGAGTTTTTTGAGCTTGGAAGTGACCTTTGAAGGTGTTTTTGGTGATCTTGAAGGAAGAAGAACTCTTGGAAGTTGCATTGGTGTGTTTGGAGCTTGTGTATCCAAAATCATCACCAGCTTGGAAAGCTTATGGAGGGATAAAGCTCTTAACTTGATGGTTAATTTTGATAGATGTAGTTAGGGCATGTTTTTATGCTTTTTATGATCCTTTATGTCATGCTTGAGAGTATGAGCTACTCCAGAAGCTAGGGATGGTAGATCTTAGCATATTTGAGGTCCCTTGTGCATAAAAATGGAATCTCGATGTGTTATATTGGACCATGCATGAGTTAGGGCTCTTATTATGGGTTTTAACGGTAAAAAACAAGTATTATGTCCCATTAAGACATGCAAAGGAGTAAAGTTGCCAACTTTATGTGCTAAGACATCATTTAGGATCAGATCTGAGAAGTGGACTTAGTGGCTTAACCAATTAAGTACTTAACAGTTAGATTGGGCTGATGTGGAGTATGTTGGGCCTTACCAGCTCGTACACAATGCATACTAGCCAAAGGTGGCGTATGTCGGGCGTAATTATGATTACGCTAGGTGTACTCGACAGCCGTTGACTTTTGTTAACTTTTGTGGTTTGGGCCATATTTGGACTATTAGGGTTTTGGGCCTTGTTGGGCCACTAGCCTTTATGAATTTGAGCCACTGTGAGGCTGTGGGCCATCTTGGATTTGGGCTCACATTAGACTTTTGGTGGCCTTTAGGAATTGGGCCATTATTGGGCTTTTAGTGCCATGGAGTTTGGGCCTCGGTTATTAGGCCAAGTGAGGGAAGGGTAAAATGGTCTTTTACCCTGAGTGTTAGACAGATGAACTAGATTTCCGGTTATGGTTTATGGACCAATTATTAATTGGGGTTTTATTTGATTGGTTTGCGCAGGTATTCTCCGGTTCAGCAGCCCGAGCATCTGTTTGACTGACAGCAGACTGAGGTGAGTTTGCCCACTATACTGTAGGACACTAGGATATGTTATGTGTTTGTAGTCTTTGTGACTCCCGCTATATGTGTTATATGCATGTGTGCCTTTTTGCTATATGTATTTGGGGTGAAATAGGCCCGGGGGTGAAATAGACCCCGTACTGCCTTGTGCTAACACATGAGTTGAAATAGACTCGGGGTTGAAATAGACCTGATATGGCCTTGGGCCGATACATGAGTTGAAATAGACTCGGGGGTGAAATAGACTCGAGGGTAAAATAGACCCGACACAATCTTGAGCTGGAAGATATGTATGGTATGCGGTAAGTTAGGGAACTCACTAAGCTTCATGCTTACGGTTTTCAGTTTATGTTTCAGGTACTTCTGGATCGAAAGGGGAATAGCTCGGGATGATTGCATCACACACACCACGATTTCCGTTTTATTTTGACTCTAGTGTATTGAGATGATTGATTGACATACTCTGATTTTCCTTTATGGTTTTATGAACATGTTTTGGTTGATGGTTTTATTATTATGGAAATGAAATTTTTTGCTTTAAAATTTTGGGACGTTACACACCAAGTGTCCCATATTGCACATACATAACATTGAGATATCTTAGTCAAGTAGAATACAAGTACTCTATTAGTACCACTATCCTAGCATACAAAGGATAAACATTGTCATATGTATTGGGTTTTGGTATACTACAACATCCTATGGTGCACATACAACCCTAAATTCTTTGGATCTATGTTTTCTCTAATTATACATGCAATATTGTTTCCAAAGCATTAAGCCTACAACTAGCATGCAATTGACATAAACAACATAAAATACTAGTTAGGAGTTTACCTCTTTATGTAGCTTGTAGAACTTGTTGTATTTGGCCTTTAAGAACTTAGTGCCCCAAATGTTGCACCTCAAATGGTTCACAACACACCTTAGAACAAGGATGACTTTTGAGAGAGTTTATGCATACTAAAATCGGTTATGGCTCTCCAAGAACACTCTAGCAAAACTTGTGCAACCAATTTTAGGCTATAGGGTGTCATATATATAGTGTAGGAATCCAAGAGTCATGGGTAAACCCTAATCCAAACACTTGGGCTTATTATCCATGATCCATGATTCAAGTGGGCTAACTCTTTATGGATTCATCCATAAACTTAGTCCATCATGTATCATAAGCCCAAACCATATATATATATATATATATATATATATATATATATATATATATATATAATTTACATAATTAGTCCCTATTAATTTAATTAGTCTGTTTTGATCACTAAATTAATTCCAAATTAATTCTTGAGCAATACTAATTAAGTCATATGATTTCATATTAATATATTAGAACTTATAATATATTAATAAATCATAAATAACCTCTTCTCAAAAGTCCATCCTATCAAATTGTCGTGGTGATATGCAACCCAAATGTACCATGCTACTCTTGGGTCAAGTACATATCAATTATAGTTATGGGCTTAGACACCTAATCCAAAAGTCTCCCACTTGGATAAGTCTAATAACTATTATTGCAAGTACGACTCCACAACCCGACTAGCAATCGTAGCTCTTAAAATCCGTTGTCGAACTCTAACCTAGTCAATGACGTGTCCATTAGATAAGGGATCATATATTCCTTCATTCTAGATATCGTACGGACTGAGACATGGATTTTAATCATTCTCTCTGTCCATCTGTTGTTTCCCGATTTCCGATTTATGATGACTGACTAATTGAACAAATCAAATCAGTCCAGGCTTGGCTAAGCACTTAGGTTTGTCATCACTAAATCGTCGAGGGGCCCACATATATCGCTTTTATCCCTCTAGGGTAAAAGGAATGGATAAACTTCCACTTAAATGCTTGCTTGCACTTATTCATCAAATCACACACAATAATATGTTTTATAACACCAAGTTACTGGTGCGTTTACAAATGTCAATGTGCAACCGAATTGCAACTACAACTCACATGTCTCTGTTTCAAGAATATAAGATATTATCGTCTCACAATCACTCGTGATAAAATCCATGAAGTGATTCAGATGAGTGTGGGTTTAATCCAATACTCGAATCTTATTCCAGGAGTACTCATGAACACTGCAACAAACTTGTGCTATGTCTAAAACACCTAGACAATCTACAGTCAGATTCATGACAGTCTTGCCTCAATACCTACTTCCAAAGTATGATCGACTGTGGATGGTTTGAACAACCTAGTTATTCGGGAAGTCAAAACATGCAAATTGAAACACAAGAATAATCGAATCCAATATGGTCTCAGAACTTATGAATATAAATAAAACACCTTTTATTTAATCACCATATTGATTACACGTTATTCATTGTATAATGTTTCGATTAATCAACTTAATACTTGAATTAAAACAACAGCTATTCCATGCTCCAAACATGCACACTATGTTTGCCTATGGTCCTTTCTTTGTGAAATAAATCAATTGAAAATTTTTCAATGATGCTCATTTCACAAATCCAAATCCTTATTGCAAGTGTAAGAATTCCAAATTCTTGTCACTGCTAGAAATTGTTAGACTCTAATCTATCATGCAATAATTCTTTTGTAATGTCTAGGTACCAAAAGTCACAGAGACTTGACCAACGATATTACAAAATATTTCTTTGGAGATTGTTACAAGACAATTCCATGGAAATGAAGTCTCAAATTCAAAGTACATTCCTTTGAACATCCTTCTTGCATAAAAGTTTCTAACTTTCTCATCTATTCTTCGACTCCCAATATGGAAACATTCCATATTTGCCATACGACAACTCATTATTAATAGACTCCTGTCTATTCATAATAATGTCAATATGGTCCATCCATTACTATACTACCAACTGTCCTTAAGTGACCAATCCTTGACGAACCTTAGATTGTCCTTAACAGTGTTTAACCACTTTAGTCATATCCGCTTCTATTCATTTTTCCCTCTTAATGCCCTAGGAATTTAGAAAATTAGAACACATGAATATTATAGCATATGCAATCGATCCTATACCCGAAGCATATGGGATGCGATTCATAATGTCTAACATCAAGACATGATACTTGATCAGTCTCTTGCTATAATATTTATATTTTCCATTTTCTCACAATTCGAACTATGAAGAGGGATGCCGTAATCATAATCAAATTTTGAGAACGCAATTAACATTTCCATATATATAGAATTTCCTTATGTCGAATCTTTTCAACATAACATTCATATATGTCTTTGACTAAATTTGATTAAAACCTCAATCTAAGCTTTTAGAATTGAAAAGAAGTATGAATTCATCTCCCTTAATTATAGCAAAACAACTTTTCAAACCCTGCAACTTTGCAAATTGAAACTTTTTTTTTCTATAATTAACATTGCTAACTCACAACACTTACCATAATAGTTATGCTCCCACTAGCATAATAATTATTATCTTATTAGCATAACACTTATGCTCCCACTAGCTTTGACATGTACCCAGAAATCAGCTGGACTTCTAGAAATCAATACTTATTGACTTTCATTACCAAAGTTTAGATTTCTGATACGAGATGCTTTGATAAGACTTTATTTAGGCTTCTCAAAATCATACACCTTTCCTTAGATAGCTCAAATGTGTGTCTTAAGAATTTTAGAACTTACAGCAATAACTCTCAAATGTTTAGACCTTTTGCTATTTCTCACAATTCGAACTATGAAGAGGGATGTTGTAATCATAATCGAATTTGAGAATGCAAATAACACAATTGCTAACTATTTAAAATCTACTTAGTGAAAGCGTTTCCTCACAATCATTTTCATGAATTGGAGAGAAACCTTATGACACTTAGATTTTATGGTGTATGTGTTCCTATCCATGTGAATTTGTCATAACCATAAAGAGAAGGTTAGTGACAAATCCAAACTCATATGGACTGAACTTGTTCAATCTTAATTTCTTGCCACCTGGCAGCACAAGGGCCTACCATTGCTTCCAAGTTGTTATGCAAACAACTGAGAACTCATAGAACTCATATGCATAGTCAACTTTAACTGGAATGGGCACAGAAACAAGAATATGTCAGCACGATAGGTTGAAAACCTCAAGTCGTGTGCTAGTGATAAACAATAGGTTTATTCTTGATTAGTTCTTGAAGCTATTCAAGGCCATTAAGACTCCC
Source organism: Lactuca virosa (assembly GCF_052849685.1). Classification (NCBI taxonomy): domain Eukaryota; kingdom Viridiplantae; phylum Streptophyta; class Magnoliopsida; order Asterales; family Asteraceae; genus Lactuca; species Lactuca virosa. The sequence goes on from NC_136434.1 coordinate 251,062,866, forward strand.
ACTGACCTCTTGACATATAAAATTCTCTTTGTCAAGAAGCATTACTTGACAACAAATATTCAAGAGTTAGTGCGGTTTCTTATCAAGACAAACACTTCACACAATTGGCCTTAGTTGGTCTTTATTTTATCCAAAAAATCACAACTTACCAATTTCAAATGTACAAGAGTAGAAACAATTTACTCTACATTTGATAAGTGTTATAAACCTTCTTAAGATTATGTCACTCAAGTTACAATCTTGGAGTATAACTCTAAGACTCGATTTTGGAACAAAGTATGACTCATCTTCTTGATTTAACCATTTCAACAATTCACGATTCCTCTTCTTAGCCATAAAAATGCACTAAGATGTCCTTATAGGATCAATTGTGATATGGTTTCATAATCACTAAGATGATCATAAAACATGATACTAAAGTACTCTCCCATCCTTTCAGATTGGAGAAACTTTTATCTTTCTGCCTAATTTGATTCTTCTTATTCGTCCTGCCATACATTGAAACTTTTCCAATGTTCAGAATTATACTTAAACTTGTAAGCATAACCATATTTACTAAACTTTAGTAAACCATGACAAATAGTCTTATCGTTCTTTGTGGTGGACCTGACCAACGAACACCCAGTGTACTCGATCCCCTAGTCCTTCACTTGACTCACATATTTATGTGAACAAGGAATTAGTCTTAATTTCCCAAAGATGAAAATTCTCATTCATCATACAATACCAGTTGCATGATTCCAAGTTTCTGTCTAGCTGAACCTTGGGTGATGAGAATCTTTCCTTATTTGGTAAATCTTGACACTACCACAAACAAAAGAATCAAATCCATTTTCCAATATTGCTAGAAACATACAAACATCAATTATTTCACAAATGCCATTTTAAGGAGATATAAGATAAGATAAGATAAAATCGAAATTTTATTTATTTATAAAACGCGGAAATTTTTTTCCTTACAATGCAATTACATGTGAAAAATATGTTGCAAAATATTTCTAAGCAATCTATCATAACTCCTAAGCAGCAACTCAAAAAATCCGATCCGCGACCAAATCCAACTTTCTCTTCCTTTAAGCTTCCTCTCTTTTCTTCGATCCTACAAAACATCAAAATGTAATTTCATTACATCATGTATTAAGAATCTCCAAATAGAAACTTAATAGTGTTAGATAGTGGGCTTACCAGAAGCAGAGTCAAACTTTTTGACTTTACCTTCTCTTAGATCTTTCAGGTAGTTAGGGCAGCTTCGCTTCCAATGTCCCTTCAAATGGCAGTAGAAACAAGTGGACTCTTTGGCATTTGCACATGGAACTATCTCAGAACTGGCTTTTCTCTTATGGCCAAATCTTTTGACCATGGCCAATTCCTTTCCCATATGAGAAGGGATCTTTTTTGGACTATCTATGACATTGCCTATGTTCATGGCAGCTTGGGAAGTAGATCTTCCAATCAAATTTGCTTGACTATTGCGCCAAATCATTGTTGATTCAACAGCAATAAGCAAATATGCAAGATCGATAAGGGTCATGTCGTGATCTGTCATATAGTAGTCTTTAACAAACTGACTATACGACTCGGGAAGTGACTGAAGAACCTAGTCAACGGCCAACTTCCTTGGGAAAACGACACCCAACATTCCCAGCCTGTCAATGTGTGACTTCATATCCAAGATATGTGCACACACAGACTTTCCATCTTGGTGTTTGCTACCAATGGGTCTTGAGTGGCCTGGAACTTTTCAAGTCTTTGAACTGGTGGGTTAAGGAGAATTATTGGAGGAGGTGGAGGAAGAGAAGTTCCACTACAACACGAAGAAGGGATTAATCTTTCACCTTGATCGTCTTGTGGAATATCATCTTTATAAAGAAAGCTTTTTCCATAGGATTCGGGAAGACCATAGTTGTCTAACCTAGACATTTATAAGGGAGAAACTCAAGTTTAGTTGATTTAAGTCCTTAATATAACACCAAAAACGAAATATTAAGGCTAGGACCCAACACAATATTCTACAATTTGAAAGAGGGATGCCGTAATCCAATTGCAGAATATTTGAAGGTAGGTAAATGACGATTTACCAAATTCCACCATGAAAAACGAAATTGATTATTAAGTTTTAAATGAATTGAAATTCCTAGATTCTTTGAGATTCATTGAACTTTTCAATGGCATGTTTAAATCTCAATTGTGCCCTTCAAGTTTGTGACTGGGATGCCGAGGATCACAAACAATGTGTGAATAACCATGCAAATTAGCTTGGTACTCTCGATGTCATTTATCACCTAATCAATGTGCCGGTTAACCACATACGCTCTATTGATCTATGACAACCATCGAGCTACCCTTTGCCACACACTGTCAGTCCCAGATTAGTGTGTCGGTTAACCACGCACGCTCCACTAACGAATTAACAAGGTGCAAAGTGCAATTTCATGGGTTAGCACCAAATTCACATTTTTACTAAGTAACTAAGATTGGGAATTTATAAGTGTTTAGTTACTTGGTATTTTCATTATACTTTTAATGAGAATTAATGTCTTATCTTACCCGTTCGGCTAACGACCCTCCACCAGTCAAGGAAGTGGTGGGTGAGAGTGGACACCCATTAAACTGCCATTTTATAGGCAGTAACCTTATACCCCCTTAGAGACCGGCTTCGTGAATGAGGCCTACTAACAGTAAGACTGACTTTTAACTTATATATATATATATATATATATATATATATATATATATATATATATATATATATATATATATATATATATGAGATCCCAGAGGCTCGCTCGGAAAGGCTGCTATACCATATATATATATATATATATATATATATATATATATATATATATATATATATATTAAACCTATAATATTATAAGGTTGAATTTCAACTTTTAAAACTCTAGGGTTTGGAATTAAAGTATTCAAATGTGAGACTTTACAAATTCAAAAACTTGAGGGCAAGTTTTGAAACTTGTCAAAACTTTTGGTTTCCATAACTTATGAGTTTAATGTGGTTTTTACGAAACACTTTTCAAGTTCCATAACTTGAGGACAAGTTATGGAAGACTTTAAAACCATTTAAGATGACTTTTAAAAATGAGACTTTTCATTTTCCATAACTTGAGGACAAGTTATGGATTTCATTAAAATCATTTAGATCATTATTTCAATTAACACAATAATCAAATGATACTTACATGATCTAGTTAAACTCATAAGAACAAGATAATTCATATCATCAATCTTCAAGAAATTAGCCTAATCATATAAACTAATATAAATCTTGAAATTATGACAATTATCTTTTAATTGGACAAGCATGATCATTACCTTATCAAAAAAAAAAATTTCATGGTTCAAAAAACAGTTTGGGGTAATGATCCTAATCCAATTACTGGCCAAAACTCGAAATTCTGCACACTAGAGCACCAACTTGGCGAGTACTTGAACTGGACTTGTCGAGTTGGTCCATTTCTGAGTGGACTCGTCGAGTCACCCAGTGGACTCGGCGAGTTCACCAGTGAGAATGCAGAAAACCGATTTTTTTTCAACTTTGAAAATCAAGCCATGCATCAAATATAATATAAAACAATCATAGTCTCTGATACCACTGTTGGGTTTTGGTATACTACAACATCCTATGGTGCACATACAACCCTGAATGCTTTGGATCTATGTTTTCTCTAATTATACATACAATATTGTTTCCAAAGCATTAAGCCTACAACTAGCATGCAATCGACATAAACAACATAAAATACTAGTTAGAAGTTTACCTCTTTATGTAGCTTGTAGAACTTGTTGTATTTGGCCTTTAAGAACTTAGTTCCCCAAATGTTGCACCTCAAATGGTTCACAACACACCTTAGACAAAGGATGGCTTTTGAGAGGGTTTATGCATACTAAAAACGGTTATGGCTCTCCAAGAACACTCTAGCAAAACTTGTGCAACCAATTTTAGGCTATAAGGTGTCATATATATAGTGTAGGAATCCAAGAGTCATGGGTAAACCCTAAGCCATACACTTGGGCTTATTATCCATGATCCATGATTCAAGTGGGCTAACTCTTTATGGATTCATCCATAAACTTAGTCCATCATGTATCATAAGCCCAAACCATATATATATATATATATATATATATATATATATATATATATATATATATATATATATATATATATATATAACTAATTTACATAATTAGTCCCTATTAATTTAATTAGTTTCTTTTGATCACTAAATTAATTCCAAATTAATTCTTGATCAATACTAATTAAATCATATGATTTCATATTAATATATTGGAACTTATAATATATTAATAAATCATAAATAAGCTCTTCTCAAAAGTCCATCCTATCAAATTGTCGTGGTGATGTGCAACCCAAATGGACCATGCTACTCTCGGGTCAAGTACATACCAATTATAGTTATGGGCTTAGACACCTAATCCAACAATATGTAGCATAGTGAGAAGACTCACCTGATTCGTAGAACCATAGAAACATAAAACACTCTCACTTCATTGCGTTGGTTAATCCTACGAACCAAATATCACCAAACAAAGACCAAACCTTAATCGACAACCCAAATCCTTCAAGTTTGACCTGAGGTCAAACCGGTCAAAAGTCAACGGTCAGAGCCTTTTTTTGAGGTATTCGGGCACACTCTCAGGTGTGTTTGAACTCAAACTAAGGGTTTCTAAAATCTTTTAAAAGAAAATGATTTTCTAAAATGGTTTTTTAGGAGAAAGGGATGTGATGCATGCAATCAGCCGAGCTTAAGTAATTATTTCCCAAAATACTCATACATGTCTTATTGTGACAACCCGAAAATCTCTGACTCTAAGTTACCTCGATCATTGAAAGTCAGACTCGTTTATGCTACCTTCTAGCATTGTTTTGAGTCGATTTGAGTGTTCTAATCCTATTATCTTCAAGTTGGAGTCTATATTTGGGTTCCACGAGTTCACCCCTACCCAAAAATGGCCAAACACTCTAATATGAGGAGTGTACGGCCGTACACTTGGGTATGCGGCCGCACACCCCTCCTCTGGCAGCACACTCACGACTATAAAGTTAAGAGTTGGCCTTCATTCAACCTCTTTCACCCTCCTAGACCAGAACTCGTTTTCTCTCAAGTAGCTCCCGATTTTTCAGCTAGATCTTCAAGTGGTAAGTGTTTCTTTCCTATGATTTATTGATTCCTTACTCCATCTAGTGTAAATCACTGATTTCATCCATGAAATCACTCCATTTTGGTAGATCTTTAAGTGTTCTTCAGTTTCACCAAGAACACCAAGAACACCAAGAACACCTACTAAGTTCTTGGGCTCCAAACACCCCTAAACGCTTCTACATCGTAAGTACCCTCCTCCTGCATGTTATTTGCTAGATTTTAGCCTTAGAAAACGTCCAGAACATGATCATCAAGGAGTGTGCGGCCGCATACACCCATGTGGCCGTACACCCCTTATTTTAGTGCTTACGGGCCTCAAACTCAAGTTGTATGCTAGCACATGATCAAGGACACTTAGGGGATGCAAGATATGACCTTGGAATAACGTTTTTGACCATTTTTCCTAGGAGTGTGCGGCCGCACACTCCATGGCCGCACACACTAGGCCGCACACCCAATGGGCAGCACACCTGGTGGCCGCATACGCCCCTATGTGGCCGTACACCCACTATATGCATCCTTTAGTGCTTCTAACACTTCAATCCAAGTGTTTTCTAAGTCCCAGGGTGTTTTCCTTTCATTATTAGTTGTATAAAGACTAATTATATGCATATATGTGCCAATATATGCTTGGTAGGATCCGTTGTGCTCGAGTCTTCACTTGGCACTTAGCATCCTACAAACCGAACTTTCATTCGTACCACTCACTGCAGGTGAGTTCATACCCCTACATTTTCCGAGTTTTTAATGTTTTCAGGGGGGAATACAAGTAAAAGCACAAGTAATCTTGTGTTAAAGATATAATTTGGTTTATTATATTTTTCTATCGATAGTATACATTGAACATAGAATTTGCTAAACATGATGAACATAGTTACTACTAGACTTGAAATCAGTTTATACAAAACATATTAAGATACAAATATGGAGAAAACAGTTTTCAGAAACAACGGAAACAAACTTATGAACTATGAAATAAAAGATATTATTTTATAAGGATTCATATTAATAACATAAAGGGTTTTCATAGTATTATTAGTGAATTCATTGAGGGAACTACAATGTGAGACGCCTTGTAACCAGAGTCTCCTGGAGGGAGAGTGTGAGTTTGTGTATAGATCTATACGGGAGTGACAATCCCGCACCCTGACAAATAAGCTACAGTCAACCGAGGGGTGACAAACGTCATTTTCATCGACGTACGTCCGAGTACGTCGTATTGTTGAGCGTCCATAGTATGGTTATAAGAATCCACAGGTGAAACAACGACTCGTTCACATAATAATACACCTAACAAACAGACACTAGGGTTAGTAATCATGTGACGACTTAGTATATACACTAGGGTAATATGAAATTAATATCCAATTTTCAGTGGGATGTGTGATCTCCGCCTCATTTCCTGTTCCTTGTTTGGTTGTGGGCTTAGGGCGGAATCACCCAATCGATTGTCTGTCCGATCCAGATTTCTATAACTCATATGTGCTAAGTGATCGCATGAGGGTATTCACACTACGGTATTTACACTATGGTATTCACACTACGGTATTCACACTACGGTATTCACACTACGGTATTCATACAAAGGTTTTCATGCAAAGGTTTTCAAACAGAAAAATGCTTAAACAACATTGTACCCTACTATTTTGAAATAGATAATTCAACAACTTACACTTAGGGAAAATATAGGATTTTCCGGGGTAAACATCAGTACTTTATAAACAGTTGGTTCATTATTCAACTAACAAATATTCATTATTAATTCCATGACTCCTCAGTTTATGCATCCGGGTTACATATAAAGAATATCTGACAGACTGTGGAATGTGTGGTTTCCGCCTCATTCCCTGTTCCTTGTTTGGTTGTGGGTTTAGGGCAGATCCATACAATTAACTGTCTATCCGATATTGGTTTATACATAACTAGTTTGAACTAAGAAGTCATAGAAGGAATGGGTTAATCATGCTTTACATAAGAAAATATTGGATTTTCTTGAGGAACACTTTCAACAGACATCAAAGAATCATTTTTTTACTTAACATTCATTACATCAGAAAATATAAGGTTTTCAAGGAGAAACATAACGTACTTTTCGAAAGAACAAAGAATAGTTTTTCTGAAACAAAACACTTATGAACTCACCAGCTTTATGCTGATACTCTTTCAAAACCTACTTGTATTCTCAGGATAGTAGTAGACAGGTACACGCACCGGATCCAAGAAGATGGAGCATAGTAGTTCGAGTCTTTACTTGCATTTACTTTTGTAGTCAATCATGTGTGATTCAAATGTAATGTAAACACTATACTATTAATACAATGGTTGTTGTTGCTTTTATTACTATTATTCAATTGTTGTGATACTATACATGACGTCCTCCGCCCCTGAACGTTTCCGCCGTTTCGGTTTGGGGGTGTGACAGATTGGTATCAGAGCATTGTTTATAGTGAACTTAGTATATCAACCAGTAAAAGATATACAACTATAAATACAATGGGGTCGGAGTGCTCTGACTAAACGTATACTTTTAAAATATAGGTATTTTACGATAAGTATACTAATAAGCATACACGCTAAGAACAAGTATCACAATAAGAACAAGTAAGAACAAAACGAATAAAAGTATTTGGATGTTGAACGCTATAGTCAAACCTAAGCAGTTATGTAATCATATCTAGAATAAATATAACCTGATCAACTATATTTATTCGAGATACGACCAACATGTGTTTGGGAGTGATAGTGGTGTTGCAACGAGTCTAAAACTTACCTAAATCCATACACAAAGGTATCCTTAGAACAAAACATAAAGATAAAATACTATAGGAGTATTTTAGGCACTATAACAAGCTTGAATAAGAACTAAAAGACCTTTACTGGCAGGTCTATAGTTGCAAAGTGCATGCTTCCAGGGTTATGTATAATTAGGATCTTATAGACTCAGAATTGGTGATCTACGCTCTACTACATGTTCCTTGTTTGGTTGTGGTTTTGGAGTAGGATCACCTATTCGAAGGTCTATTTGATCTTGGTTATATACAACTTGCATACACTGCTTGAATATAGGAGGACCCAGTTTGGATCATCAATGACTAAAGAAGAAATTGTTGGGTTATGAGCATTCTAACACTCCTAAGTGTACATGCAACCCTAAATACCTTGGATCTATGTTTTCTCTATTATAAATATAATTATGAACATCCAAGGTATTATCCTAATCTAGCATACAAAATAATAAATATAACAAGATAGAATACATACCTCTTTGATGTAGAATGTCTTCATGAAGCTTGAGTGCCTAGTGCCCCAAGTGTGACACCTCAAATGGTTCACACAACACCAAATACACTTGGAATAACTTGAGAGAAACTTGAACACTCCTTGAAATCGTCTAGCCCTCACACTCACACATTAGTGCACGATTTCTTGAGCCATGGGATTCTTTTATATGGTGGCTATTAGGGTTACACCATGTAACTCATAACTTTACCCATTCCTTATGCTCCATGGATTTTAACCTCCATGGAGTATCCATGGGTCACCCCATGGACTTAGTCCAACATAAGGAATCTTGGATCACAAGCCCACATATATAAGAATGAATGATTTACACAATCAACCCATATATTTAATTAGTCTCCTTTTGATCACTTAATTAATTCCAAATTAATTCTTGATCAATACTAATTAAATAACCTTATTAATATATTAGAACTTATAATATATTAACCAACCTTAAGTGTTATTTCTCTCATTATAGTCTATCCAAATGCATGATGCCATGCAATCCAAATGGACCATGCCGGGTCGGGTCAAGTCTTACCAATTATAGTTATGGACTTAGACATTAATCCAACAGTCTCCCACTTGGATAAGTCTAAAACTATTATTGCGTATGACTTCAGGAACCGATCAGCAATCGTAGCTCTCAAAAGCTTGTGTCGAACTCTGACCTTGTCGATGAACTCTGGCCTTTATCAATGACTTGTCCATTAGATAAGGGATCATATATTCCTCCATTCTAGATATCATATGGACTGAGACATGGATTATCAATCATTCTCTCTGTCCATTTGTTGTTTCCCGATTTCCGATTCATGATGACTGACTGATTGAACAAATCAAATCAGTCCTGGCTTGGCCAAGCACTCACATGTATCATCTTTAAATCATCGAGGGGCCCACAGATATCGCTTTTATCCCGAAGGTAAAAGGAATGGATAAACTTCAACTCATATGGCTTGTTCTACTACTTGTTGAATCATACACAAAGGCACGTTTTATAACATCGAGTTACCAATGCGTTTTCGTGCAATCAATGTATAACCAACTCATAGTAACAACTCATATCTCTAGGTTTGAAGAATATAAGATATTATCGTCTCATGATCACTCGTGATATAATCCATGAAGTGATTCAAATGAGCGCGGGTTGAATCCAATACTCAGAACTTATGAGCACTCGTGAGTGTTGTAGCACCACTTTGTCCACCAACTTGGACCTATACAAACCAACCCATGACAGTCTTGATTCATATCTACTTCCAACATATGACCGACTGTGGATGGTTTGAATAACTTAATCATTCAGGAAGAGAGACTTAGTTATTCTGGAAGTCAAAACATGCAAAGTGAAACACAAGAATAAATGAATCAAATATGGTATCAAACCCTATGAATATAAATAAACACTTTTATTTATCACCATACTGATTACTCATTATTCATTGTTTCGGTTTTATCAACTTTATACTTGAATTTAAAACAATAGTTGTCCCATGCTCCAAGCATGTACACTATGTTTTCTAAACACTAGTCATGCCATACACCAAGTATGCATACTATGTTTGTCTATGATCTTTACTTTGTAAAATAGATCAATTGAACATCACTCCAATGATCCTCTTTTCACAGTCCCAAATCCTTACTGCAAATGCAAGAATTCCAAATTCATGCCATTTACTGAAATCTGTTAGATTCTAAACTTATATGCATTGATCCTCTTAATGATTATGCATGAAGTCAGAAAGACTTGACAACAATCATTACAGAGCATTCCAAAGGAGATCAGCTCCTTGGAAACATCCTTCTTTCATTAAGTTTCCGAATCTTACACAGATTGAATAATTTCTAACTTTGAAACATTTCCATATTCCATTTTGACTATCACTTCTGAACAAGAGTTGCCTCCTTACAGATTATGTCAATATGGTCCTTCCAGAATTAACATTATACTTCCAACTGTCCTTGAGCAACCAATCTTTGGTAAACCTTAGATTGTCCTCGACAATTGCTTAATCATTTTAGTCATATCCAATTCTAGACCTTTTCCCTTCATAATGCCCCAGGCATTTGGAAAATTTTAGAAAGGATGAATATAGCACATGTAATCGATCCTATATCCGAAGCATATGGGACACGATTCATGATGTCTCACATAAAGACTAAACCAGTCTTTTGCTATAATATTTCCATTTCAATTTGCCAAGTTCTCAAAATTCAGATTATGAAAAGGGATGTCGTAATCATAATCGAATTTTAGAACGCAAATAATGGACCCATATATAGAATTTCCTTATGTTGAGCCATTCCAACATGAAATTCATATATATCCTTGATTAAATACGATTAAAATCTCAATCTAAGCTTTTAGAATTGAAATGAAGTATAATTTCCTCTCCCTTAATTATAGCAAAACAACTTTTTCAACCCCTGCAACCTCACGAATTGAAACTTTTGTTTTCTATAATTAACATTGCTAACTTGCAACCTTTGTCATAATTATCATGCTCCCACTAACATGATGATTATTAGCATAACACTTATGCTCCCACTAGCTTTGACATGTACTCAGAAATCAGCTGACTTTCTTACCAAAGTTCAGATTTCTGATACTAGATTGTTTTGATAAAACTTTATCAAAATCATACACCTCTCTTAGATAGCTCACATGTGTATCTAAACAATTTTAGAACTATGAAAAGGGATGCCGTAATCATAGTCTCAATTGTTTAGACCTTTGCCACTTCTCACAAGTCCATGTTAGTGTGCCGGTAAACCACACACGCTCCACTAACGACTTTGAGAATGCTAATATCACAATTGCTATCTAGCTAAAATCTACTTAGTGAAAGTGTTTCCTCACCATCATTTTCATGAATCGGAGAGAAACCTTATGACACTTAGATTTAATAGTGTATGTGTTCTTATCTATGTGAATTTGTCAAAACCATAATCACAAGACAAGGCTAGTGACAAATCCAAACTCATATTGATTAAACTTGTGCAATCTTAAATTCTTGCCATTTGGCAGCTCAGGTGCCTGCCATTGCTTCCAAGTAGTTGTGCAACCAATTGAGAACTCTCAGAACTCCTATGCAAAGCCAACTTGAATAGGCACAAAAATTTCAACACGATAGGTTATAAACCTCAAGTCGTGTGCTAGTGAAGGACTTTAGGTTTTATTCTTGATTAAGTCTTGAAACTTTCAAGAGCTTTAAGACTCCCACTGTCCTCTTGACATATAAGACTCCCTTGTCAAATATTCAAGAGATAGTGTGGATTCTTTATCAAGACTAACACTTTACACAATTGGCCTAAGTTGGTCTCTGTTTTATCCAAAACATCACAACTTACCAATTTCAAATGTACAAGAGTAGATAACCTTTTACTCTTACATTTGACTAGTGTTAACAAACCCTCTTTAAGATATGTCACTCAAGTTACAATCTTGGAGTATGACTCTAAGAATTGTTTTGGAACGAAGTATGACTCATCTTTTTGATTTAACCATTTCAACAATTCATGACTCCTCTTCTTAGTCATAAGAATGCACTAAGATGACTTTAGAGGACCAATTGTGATATGGTATCTTAATCATTAAGATGATCATAAACATGATACTAAAGTACTCTCCCATCTTTTCAGATTTGAGAAACTTTTATCTTTCTGCCATACTTTGATTCTTCTTATTCGTTCTGTCTCACATTGAAACTTCTCCAATGCTACAGACTTATACTTAAACTTATAAGTATAACCATATTTACTGAACTTAAGTAAATCATGACGAATAGTATTCTTGATCTTTTGTGGTGGACTTGACCAGTGCACAAGAATGTGTACTCGATCCCTTAGTCCTTTCCTTATTCACATAAGGAATTAGTCTTAATTTTCCAAGCTGAAAGTTCTCATTCATCATACTATACAACTTGCATGATTCCAAGTTTCGGTCCAATTGAACCTTGGGTGATGAGAATCTTTCCTTATTTGGTAATATTAGACACTACCACAACCGAAAGAATCAAATCCATTTTTCCAATATTGCTATCAATGGAATCTTATAAGCAACAACTTTTCACAAATGCCATTGTAAGGATACTTAAAATAAATAAAATCAAAACCTTTTTCTTTTATTTTAAAACTTTGCGGAAAAACTTATCCTTACAATCCATATGAAAACCTTGTTGTTATCTATTCCTAAGCAATATAAATATCATAACTCTTAAGTAATAGCCCAAAATTCTGATCACCGAACCATGCGATTGAAATCTATCTTCGCGATCAGAATCAACATGTACTTAATAGAGTTAGACAATGGACTTTACCTGAAGTAGAGCCAAACTTATTGACTTTAACATCCTTAGGTAAATTTGGCAGCTTCGTAACCAATGCCCCTTCCTTTGGCAATAGTTACCTATAGACCCTTGATAATGGGACTATCTTAGACTTCGCCTCTCTCTTTACCATTGGGTCAACCGAGTTGACTATGGTCGATCCCTTTCCATTGGGAAGAGAGAGCTTTACTGGATATCCATTGTCATCATTGTCAATGTCCATAGCGTTTTAGGAAGTTGATCTTAGCAAATAGATAAGATCATTAAGGGTCTTGTCTTAGTCTGTTTCATAGGATTCCCGAAAGAACTCACTATGTGACTTAGAAAGTAGTTGAGCCACCAACTTTCTCAAGACTTTGACACCCAACTCTCCCGGCTTGTCAATATGTGACTACATCTCCAAGATGTGATCACACCTAGACCTTGCCTTGCCAATAGGGCTTGAGTGACCTTAAACTTTTTAGGAACTTGTGGGTTAGGGAGAATAATTGGAGGAGGTGAAAGAAGTATGATATCCATGGGACATCATCTTCATTTAGGAAAGCTTGTTTCAAGAGATTTGGGAAGATCATAAATGTCTAGACCAGACATCTTTTTGGGAGATATTCAAGATAGTTGATTTAAAGTCCTTAATATGACACCCAATATGAAATATTAAGGCTAGGACCCAACAAACTATTTTATAACTTAGAAGAGGGATGCCGTAATCCAAGCTATAAAATATTTGAAGGTAGGTGAATGACGATTCACCAATTTCCACCATGAAAAATGAAATAATTTATTAGGTTTTAATTGGATTTGAAAGTCCTAGATCTTTGAGATTCATTGAACTGTTCAAAGGCATGTTTCAATCTCGAGTGTGCCCTTCAGGTTTTGTGACTGGGATGCCGAGGATCACAAAACAAGGTGTGAATAACCATGCAAATATACTTGGTACCCTTATAATTTACCCCTTAATCAGTGTGCCGGTTAACCACACACGCTCCACCGATACTATGATAAATATTAAGTTACCCTTTGTCTACCTTGTTAAGTCCAGGTTAGTGTGCCGGTTAACCACACACGCTCCACTAACGACTTAAGCAAAGTGCAAAGTGTAATTTCATGGGTTAGCACCAAATTCACATTTTCCTAAGTAACTAAGATTGGGTATTAATAAGAGTTTAGTTACTTAGTATTTATCATTAATACTTTTAATGAAAGGATAATTATAGTCCTTGTCCTACCCGTTCGGCTAACGACCCTCCACCAGTCAAGGAAGCGGTGGGTGAGAGTGGACACCCATTAAACTGCCATTTTATAGGCAGTAACCTTATACCCCCCTTATAGACCGGCTTCGTGAATGAGGCCTACTAACGGTAAGACTGACTTTACTCTTATACATATATATAAATATTATTAACTTATAATATTATAAAGTATAAGGGTTGAATTTTAACTTTTAAAATTCTAAGGGCTAACTTGGAATTAAAGTATTCATAAGTGAAAACTTTTCAAATTCCAAAACTTGAGGGCAAGTTTTGAAACTATTCAAAACTAATTAATTCCATAACTTATGAGTTTAAAGTAGTTTTAATTAAAAAAAAAAAAACTCTTCAAGTTCCATAACTTGAGGACAAGTTATGGAAGACTTTAAACTAATTAATAAAAAAAATAACTTTTTTTATTGTAACTTATGGAACTAATTAAGGTTACACTTTTTTTTTAATTTAATGAAGAGACTCTTGAACCTCCATAACTTGAGGACAAGTTATGGAGTCATAAAACCATTTAATTAGAACTAGACTCTTCATTTTGTAACCTTTGCCAACTTTTATGAGTTTTATGATTCTTAAATGTGACTTTTCATATAACTTGAGGACAAGTTACAAAAACACACTTTGGAATCAACTCTTAGATTAAAATGGATTGAAAACAACTATTTCACACAACTTTTCTATTAATCTAAGAACCTCATAAGAACAAGATAATTCAAATCATCAATCTTCAAGAAATTAGCATGAACATACAAACTAATACAAATCTTGAAATTATGACAATTATCTTAGAAATTGGATTAGCATGAACATTACCACATCAAAAACAAGTTTATAAGTCCAATAACATCTTAGGGTAATGTTCCTAGTCCAATTCCAGCCAAAACAATCGAATATATGCATCCAACTCGATTTTTCAGCTACTTTTGCAAGTATAACAAGAAAACAAGCCTAGGCTCTGATACCACTGTTGGGTTATGAGCATTCTAACACTCCTAAGTGTACATGCAACCCTAAATACCTTGGATCTATGTTTTCTCTATTATACATACAATTATGAACATCCAAGGTATTATCCTAATCTAGCATACAAAATAATAAATATAACAAGATAGAATACATACCTCATTGATGTAGAATGTCTTCATGAAGCTTGAGTGCCTAGTGCCCCAAGTGTGACACCTCAAATGGTTCACACAACACCAAATACACTTGGAATCACTTGAGAGAAACTTGAACACTCCTTGAAATCGTCTAGCCCTCACACTCACACATTAGTGCACGATTTCTTGAGCCATGGGATTCTTTTATATGGTGGCTATTAGGGTTACACCATGTAACTCATAACTTTACCCATTCCTTATGCTCCATGGATTTTAACCTCCATGGAGTATCCATGGGTCACCCCATGGACTTAGTCCAACATAAGGAATCTTGGATCACAAGCCCACATATATAAGAATGAATGATTTACACAATCAACCCATATATTTAATTAGTCTCCTTTTGATCACTTAATTAATTCCAAATTAATTCTTGATCAATACTAATTAAATAACCTTATTAATATATTAGAACTTATAATATATTAACCAACCTTAAGTGTTATTTCTCTCATTATAGTCTATCCAAATGCATGATGCCATGCAATCCAAATGGACCATGCCGGGTCGGGTCAAGTCTTACCAATTATAGTTATGGACTTAGACATTAATCCAACAGAAATGTCTACTTAACCTCATAGGATTCTCTAGACATCCCCAGTCCCGCACGAACCACCTAGATATAGATAGCCACTCCAACCGACAATAGAAGAATCAAGGAGGAATTAGAGAGGATTCATAAAGAGGGTTCCTAGAGGTAATCATACGAGGAGACGATTCCTCCATCAGGAGGTGACAGAGACATGTAGTAGAACCCGAAGAAGGAGCTGCGGTGAATAGGAAAACTATTGGAAAGTTCAGAGACAACAAACCCCCGCAGCAGAATTCAGGACCATCATAACTGGAACAGGAACCCCTCCTAAGGCGTGCAAGGTGGTAGAGCACCATATACGTTAAACTAATAATTAACTAGTTAATATGATCTAGTGAGTTAGTGATTACACTTCTCACACTATGTTCTAGGTTTATCGCATTTATCATATCAGCTAGTAACAATAAACAAGATCCCATAATTTCATTACGAGGGTAGCCACTATCAAATTCATAAGTCTACGTTGCGTAGACCTCTGTTATGAATTGCTTCAAACGTCAGAAACATGAAACACTCAGAACTAAGGAAACCTTGATTCAGAATACACTCGATTTGTAACCACTAAGGACTTACCCTCATTTCGTCTTATTAGCAGAAAGATGCCACCTAAGAAGTCGAACAGAAACAAGAACAACGCACCTCCACCGCCACCTCCTCCGTATGACCCGGTCGCCTTTCAAGCGGCAGTAACAGCCGCAGTGACAGCTGCCATGACTCACATCAATGCAAGTGGCACTGGTGAATCTAGTAGTGGAACCAACAACTCTAACCACGGACGCACAAGGGAGTGATCATACAAAGACTTCATGATTTGCGGACCCAAATCCTTCGATGGAAGTGGGGGAGTCATCGCTCTAATGCGATGGTTCGAAAAGACAGAATCGATTTTTGAGCTCTGCGGGTGTCCAGAAGGGAGCAAAGTGAAGTTTGCTGCCTGCACTTTCTCTGACAGAGCCCTTACATGGTGGAATAGCCATGTCACGTCACTGACTCTTCCGATCGCAAACGCAATGGGCTGGGAAAACCTGAAACAGATGATGCTAGAAGAGTATTGCCCGAGGGGCGAAGTGCAAAAACTAGAGCATGAGTTGTGGAACCTCACCATGGAAGGCTCAGACATAGAAGCCTACACCGACAGATTCAGCGACTTAGCTGCACTATGCCCTGAGATGGTTACCCCGCAAAGTAAGAAGGTAGAAAGATTCATTTGGGGACTACCTTCTCCAATCCAAGGAAACATAATAGCGGCAAAACCTCTTACGTTTGACAGTGCCAAACGCCTGGCTCGGACCTTGGTGGACTATGTGATCCTCCAAGGCATAATGGACCCCGTTCATAGGACAACAAAAGGAGGCGATGATAATCAAGGGTCCGAGAACAGAAAGAAGAGGCAGTCAACACCAGAACCCTCCGAGGAACAACAGACAGGTGCAGCCTATGCTGCCCCGAGGCCAACCACCTCAGCACCTGGCAGTCGTTATACTGGAACCCTCCCTAAATGTAATAAGTGCAACTTCCATCATATCGGAAGGTGTCGGAAGTTGTATTGCAAGAACTGCCTCCGAAGGGGACACACCATCCGCTTCTGTAGGGCACCGGCACGACCAATCTCTCAGGTCCCATTTGAGGAAGCAAGTCAGACCTGCCCAGAATGTGGTGAATCGGGACACTTCAGGAGAGATTGTCCTTTGGTCTGGAACCCTGGTGAAGATGGAAGAGTGTTAATAATCACCGCAGGAGAGTCTACCCCGGAGACCCCCGAGAGCAGCGGTACGTCTTCCAACTCGAATCTTTTCCCAAACCTACATTTCCAAGGAAACCGTTTCACGACTAAGTTCTAACTATAATAGTTTCTTTCTCGTCTAAACTAAGCACATAGTTTATATAGAAACTAAATACTCTTTCTGGTAAGCTATAATGGCTTGGCGTAAACATTAGGGCTATATATAATTAGGAACCAATAGACTTAGAGTCACTCAGTCGACTGTCTTATTCCTCTTAATTATATATAACTTGTAGACACCAAGCGATTATATAGAGACTGGATAGGGATCATAATATCAAGTAGCACTCACCAGAAAAATCTTTCAGTTAATATACACGTAAGGCAATGCAAAACTATCATGGTAGTAATTTCCAAATCAAAACAGAAAGCGCCGAGAATATACACCCAAATGCACCGATGTTCTAACGAAGCGCTCTTTCCGAACTAACTTAACCCGAAATTCCACGACGTCTTCCCACTGAGTCCGACTGATTCTGCGTTGTACCAAACCCACGTATCACCAAGGAGACCCTTTGCTTTAAACCGACTGAATAACACAACTCTCGTCACTCATAACGATAAACTAGATGTGAACCCCAAAATTTCATCTCGCCTCAAACTCTCGAAAATACTCATGCAAGGAGTATGGTATCCACCCGTAACCTTCCTTAAGCACCCTCAGCAGACCATTTTGGAAACACCACTCGCGCAACAAGTCGAGTTCAAGCGCAGAGGCTAGGGACAGATACGGTTAGCCTATCAATGTTAGATGTGCACGCGAGGGTGGTATATAATTAAGATCCTACGGAATTAGGATGTGTGATTCCGCCCTATCTCCTGTTCCTTGTTTGGTTGTAGACCTGGGGCAGGGTCACCCATCCGACCGTCTTATTAGTCTTAATTATATACGACTTGTGTACATGAGGCAATGGTAGATGGACCAGGTATCAGTCCTACCATGAACTCAAGGACAAAGGTTACTCAGAACTACAAAAGAACATCCTACCAGTTAGATGAACGTGGTCAGGCAAGTCAAACCTACGCATCATTCACGGATCAGAACATCAAATACAGCAGTGACAATCCGCTGAACCATCCATCGAGGATTTGAATTCACTGGAGAACACAAGGGTTGTATGAAACCCAAGGGCTCTACCGATCCTAGAGAATCGTTTGTCCGACGAGACACTCGTGATACCTTCGTCTTTTTCCAAGTCCAGGGATTTTATTCCATGTTTGAATTTCGGGACGAAATTCCCTCTAACGGGGGGATGATGTGATAACCCGAAAATATCTGACCCTAAGTTACCTCGATCATTGAAAGTCAGACTCGTTTCTGCTACCTTCTAGCATTGTTTTGAGTCGATTTGAGTGTTCTAAACCTATTATCTTCAAGTTAGAGTCTAGATTTGGGTTCCACAAGTTCACCCCTACCCAAAAATGGCCAAACACTCCAATATGAGGAGTGTACGGCCGTACACTTGGGTGTGCGGCCGCACACCCCTCCTCAGGCAGCACACTCACGACTATAAAGTTAAGACTTGGCCTTCATTCAACCCTTTTCACCCTCCTAGACCAGAACTCGTTTTCTCTCAAGTAGCTCCCGATTTTTCAGCTAGATCTTCAAGTGGTAAGTGTTTCTTTCCTATGATTTGTTGATTCCTTACTCCATCTAGTGTAAATCACTGATTTCATACATGACATCACTCCATTTTGGTAGATCTTCAAGTGTTCTTCAGTTTCACCAAGAACACCTACTAAGTTCTTGGGCTCCAAACACCCCTAAACGCTTCTACATCGTAAGTACCCTCCTCCTGCATGTTATTTGCTAGATTTTAGCCTTAGAAAACGTCCAGAACATGATCATCAAGGAGTGTGCGGCCGCACACACCCATGTGGCCGTACACCCCTTATTTTAGTGCTTAAGGGCCTCAAACTCAAGTTGTATGCTAGCACATGATCAAGGACACTTAGGGGATGCAAGATATGACCTTGGAATAACGTTTTTGACCATTTTTCCTAGGAGTGTGCGGCCGCAGACTCCATGGCCGCACACACCAGGCCGCACACCCAATGAGCAGCACACCTGGTGGCCGCACACGCCCCTATGTGGTCGTACACCCACTATATGCATCCTTTAGTGTTTCTAACACTTCAATGTAAGTGTTTTCTAAGTCCCAGGGTGTTTTCCTTTCATTATTAGTTGTATAAAGACTAATTATATGCATATATGTGCCAATATATGCTTGGTAGGATCCGTTGTGCTCGAGTCTTCACTTGGCACTTAGCATCCTACAAACCGAACTTTCATTCGTACCACTCACTGTAGGTGAGTTCATACCCCTACACTTTCCGAGTTTTTAATGTTTTCAGGGGGGAATACAAGTAAAAGCACAAGTAATCTTGTGTTAAAGATATAATTTGGTTTATTATATTTTTCTATCGATAGTATACATTGAACATAGAATTTGCTAAACATGATGAACATAGTTACTACTAGACTTGAAATCAGTTTATACAAAACATATTAAGATACAAATATGGAGAAAACAGTTTTCAGAAACAACGGAAACAAACTTATGAACTATGAAATAAAAGATATTATTTTATAAGGATTCATATTAATAACATAAAGGGTTTTCATAGTATTATTAGTGAATTCATTGAGGGAACTACAGTGTGAGACGCCTTGTAACCAGAGTCTCCTGGATGGAGAGCATGAGTTTGTGTATAGATCTATACGGGAGTGACAATCCTGCACCCTGACTATTAGCTACAGTCAACCGAGGGGTGACAAACGTCATTTTCATCGACGTATGTCCGAGTACGTCGTATTGTTGAGCGTCCATAGTATGGTTATAAGAATCCACAGGTGAATCAACGACTCGTTCACATAATAATACACCTAACAAACAGACACTAGGGTTAGTAATCATGTAACCACTTAGTATATACACTAGGGTAATATGAAATTAATATCCCATTTTCAGTGGGATGTGTGATCTCCGCCTCATTTCCTGTTCCTTGTTTGGTTGTGGGCTTAGGGCGGAATCACCCAATCGACTGTCTGTCCGATCCAGATTTCTATAACTCGTATGTGCTAAGTGATCGCATGAGGGTATTCACACTACGGTATTCACACTATGGTATTCACTCTACGGTATTCACACTACAATATTCATACAAAGGTTTTCATGCAAAGGTTTTCAAACAGAAAAATGCTTAAACAACATTGTACCCTACTATTTTGAAATAGATAATTCAACAACTTACACTTAGGGAAAATATAGGATTTTCCGGGGTAAACATCAGTACTTTATAAACAGTTGGTTCATTATTCAACTAACGAATATGTTGGATATAGTGTCTAAGTCCATAACTTTATTTGGTATGTACTTGACCCGACCCGGCATGGTCCATTTGGGTTGCATGGCATTGCAATACTTGGATAGACTAAATGAGAGAATAAGGCACTTATGATTATTAATATATTATAAGTTCTAATATATTAATAATAGTATTATTTAATTAGTATTGATAATGTATTAATCTAGTATTAATTTGGTGATCAAAGTGAGACTAATTAAATATATAGGGTTGATTATGACAATCATCAATTCTTTTATGGTGGATTAATGATCCATGGTTTATGGGTTTGGTTATAACCATATGGAGCTCCATGGATAGTCCATGGGAGTTACAAACCCATGGGTCATGAGAAATCAAGAGTCATGACAATTAAGGGCATTCATATGTAAACCCTAATTGTGACAACACTATAAAAGGAACCCTATGGCTAGCAAAATCGTGACCTAGTGGACCTAGTGTTACTTGAGAGGGCATAACCGATTTTGAGTGCTAGAAGTATTCTCTCAAGTTATTCCAAGTCTTGTGGTGTTGTGTGAAGCATTTGAGGCACAACATTTGGGGTGCTAGGCTCACAAAGTCTTGAAGGAATCCAAGCAACAACAAGGTATGTATTTCTACTAGTTTTTATGTTTTATGTAATCCCCATGCCATGCTAGTTAGGAAATAACCTTGAAAAAGAAATTTGCATGTATATAGAGAAAACATAGATCCAAGGTTATTAGGGTTGCATGTACACTTAGGAAGTGTTAGAATGCTCAAAAACCCATCAGTGGTATCAAAGCCTAGGATTGTTTTCTGTATACTTGATGCAAAACTGCTTAAAAATCGAAAATTCTGCATTCTGACGACTGGACTCGCCGAGTCCATGGGGAGGACTCGCCGAGTCCATGAACAAATTCATTCTACTCGCCGAGTAGAATAATGCACTCGGCGAGTAGGAGCGTGCTGGGCAGTTTTTTCGAGTTTTGTTGCTGGAAATGGATTAAGATCATTATCCCAATCTGTTTTGGACTTGTAAAATCTGTTTTTCAAAATGATAATGATTATGTTAACCCATTTTACATGACTTTTATCAATTTTCAAGTATTGTATATGTTTATATGATTTCTTGAAATTGCTTGACATGAATTTGTGTTCTTATGAGTTTTTAGAAGATCATAGGAATTATGTGTAACCACCATGTGTGTTTAATTCATGATCTTAATGGCTATGATGGTGTCCATAACTTGTCCTCAAGTTATGGATAACCAAAAGTCACTTCTTTTAATTATGATTAAAGAACTAAAGAGGTTTCATAAAATGAAGAGTCTTCATTTTTATGAACCATTAAAACTCATAAGTTACAAATTGAAGAGACTTGGAATAGTTTCAAATCTTGCCCTCAAGTTTTGGAATTTGAAAAGTCTTACACTCTAATACTTTAATTCCAAATTAAACCTTAGATTTTTAAAAAGTTTAAAAATCAACACTTATACTATTATTATAATTTTATTATATAGATATGTATAAGAATATGTCATTCTTACCGTTAGTAGGCCTCATTCACGAAGCCGGTCTATAAGGGGCGTATAAGGTTGTTTCCTATAAAATGGTGACTTAATGGGTGTCCACTCTCACCCACCGCTTCCTTGATCGGTGGAGGGTCGTTAGCCGAACGGGTAGGATACGACTTTAAATACTTGTTAAAAGTATAATGAATTATAAAGTAACTATACATTATAAATTCCCAATCTTAGTTACTTTAGGAAAATGTGAAATTGGTGCTAGCCCATAAAATTACACTTTGTACCTTACCAAGTCGTTAGTGGAGCGTGTGTGGTTAACCGACACACTAACATGGACTAGTAAGAGTGGAAAAGGCTAACTTAACTTTATTATAGATCGGTGGAGCGTGTGTGGTTAACCGGCACATCGATTAGGTAATATTGTTGAGGGTACCAAGTCAATTTGTATGGTTATTCACACCTTGTTTGTGATCCTCGGCATCCCAGTCACAAACTTGAGAGGGCACAATCGAGATTCAAACATGCCATTGAAAAGTTCAATGTATCTCAAAAGATCTAGGAGTTTCAAAACCAATAAAACCTAATAATAAAATATTTCGTTCTTATGGTGGAAATTGGTAAATCGTCATTTACCTACCTTCAAATATTTTATAGTATGGATTACGGCATCCCTCTTCCAACTATAAATAGTTTGTTGGATCCTAGCCTTAATATTTCATTTGGGTGAATTATTAAGGATTCCTAATCTAATGAAATTTGTCTTTCTTTCCTTTCAGATGTCTTCCAACAATGCTTCTGGCTCAAACCCAACAGGCTCCTTTTCCCTTATGAACTTGTGTGGTAAGGTCATCTTTGATGGATCCAATTTTAATGAGTGGATCAGAAACATCAGAATGATTACCCGCTATGAGGACAAAGAATATGTCCTTGATAGGGAGCTTAAGCTTGTGAGTGAAGCCACTGCTACTCCTGAAGAGTTTGCGGAGTTTGTTGCACATGAAAAGGATGCTACTAAAGTAGCATGCATCATGATGGCCACCATGACTCCTGAACTTCAAAAATCCTATGAAGATTTCTACCGCTATGAGATGCACCTGGATATGATGGAAAGGTACCATCAGAGCGCGCGTCAGGAGAGGTATGAAATCATCTCCTCCATGATAACCGCAAGGATGAAGGATGGTGAACCCATCACCGGTCACTTGCAGAAGATGCAAAGGTTCGTTGACCGGTTGCTGAAGCTAAATGTTGACTTTCCTGAGGAAATGGCGATTGACATCATTCTCCATTCCTTACCTCCAAGTTATGATCAGTTTCGTATGACTTATCATATGAACAAGGAGGAAGTCACACTTAGCAAACTTCAAGGACTCTTAAGGACAGCAGAGAATGGCCTTAAGGGTAAAGCGGTTGCTACTTCTACTCCTTCAACAGCCCCTGTTCTGGCTATTGGGCAGGGAAAGGGTAAGAAGAGGAAAAGCCCTTCGAAGGGTACCAAGGGTAAGACTCTTGATGGTTCCTCTTCGAGTGGGACAAAGAAAGGTCCCATTACTCCTTCTTCAAACCCAAAGGAAGCACAGTGCTTCTATTGCCAGGATAAGGGACACTTCAAGCGAAGCTGCCCTAAATATCTGCAAGATGTAAAGGATGGGAAGGTTAAACCCACCCATGCAGGTATTTACACAATATTGTCTAATAACTCATCTAATGCTAATTCTTGGGTGCTTGATACAGGTTGTGGTATTCACATCTGTACTGATTTGCAGGCACTAAGAAGAAGTGAGCAAGTGGAGCACGGGAAGATAAACTTAGTCATGGGCAACAGGAAAGCATCACCTGTTACCAAGATAGGAGTTTATTCTTTATTGCTTAATAATGGGTTAATGTTAGATTTGAATAAGTGTTGTTACTCGCCCGAAATGACGAGAAATATTATTTCTTTTCATGGCTTGTACAAACAAGGTTTTTCATTTTCATTTGATAATAAAAATGGTGCTATTAATGTTTATTATAATGATGTATTTTACTTTAAAGCATTACCTTGTGATGGTGTATATGAAGCCGTGAATGTTGTAGACAATCTAGGAAATAATGTGTTGTATATTGATTCTTCAGATAGCTTGGATAAAGCATCCTTGTGGCATTGTCGTCTTGGACATGTTAACAAGAAGCGCATAGGCCAACTCCAAAAGGCTGGAGTCTTGGAATCATTTGACCTCAAGTCAGATGATAGTTGCGAGTCTTGTTTACTTGGAAAAATGACAAAGTCACCCTTCACAGGTACTTGTGATAGGGGTGAAGGTTTGTTGGACCTTGTACACACGGATGTGTGTGGGCCCTTCAGAGTTGCTACAAAGGATGCTAATCGCTATTATGTGACTTTTACTGATGATTACAGTAGATATGGATATATTTACTTAATCAAGCATAAGTCAGAAACCTTTGAAAAGTTCAAAGAGTTTAAGCAGGAAGTGGAGAATCAATTGGGCAGGAACATCAAGATGCTCCGATCCGATCGAGGAGGAGAGTATCTTAGCATTGAGTTCCTTGACTATCTTAAGGAATGTGGGATTGTCTCACAATTGACACCTCCCAGAACACCACAGTTGAATGGTGTAGCTGAGAGGCGCAATCGAACCTTGTTGGATATGGTTCATTCCATGATGAGTCGAGCTTCGTTACCAATCTCCTTCTGGGGGTATGCCTTAGAGACTGCCCCCCATATCCTTAAACTAGTCCCTACTAAAAAGGTTGCCAAAACACCTCACGAGATGTGGACTGGGAAAGTTCCCAATTTGGACCACATCAAGATTTGGGGTTGTGAAGATTTCGTGAGGCGTGAGACTCATGATAAGCTTGAACCTCGAAGTGAGAGGTGTATTTTCATCGGCTACCCACATAGATCCTTTGGTTACCTCTTCTACAGACCCAGTGATAATGTGGTTTTTGTAGCAAGAAGAGGAGTCTTTCGTGAGAGAGAATTCATAAGCCAAGGGGACAGTGGGAGGAAAATTGACCTTGAAGAGCTTCAAGAGTCAAGTGGTGAAGGAACCTCAAATGCTATCGACCAACCTGAGGAGTAAACTCCTGTTGATCCGATAGATGAGTCTGTACCTCCAAGACGTTCCACTAGGGTGAGGAACACACCTGATTTTTATTATGGTTATCACATCACCACTGAAGGTGATACGTTTATTAGTGATAGTACACTAACAGATTTGGATGAACCTAATAATTACAGGGAAGCCATGGCAGACCCTGAGTCTGCTAAATGGAAGGAGGCTATGGACAGCGAGATTCAGTCCATGTATGACAATCAAGTTTGGAACTTGGTTGACAATGTACCAGGTCGTAAGACAGTTGGGTGCAAATGGATCTTCAAGAAGAAGACCGACATGGATGGGAAGGTACATACTTACAAAGCACGACTGGTTGCGAAGGGCTTTACTCAAACTCCGGGAGTTGACTATGATGAGACCTTCTCACCGGTAGCTAAGATTAAGTCTATTAGAGTATTGTTAGCCATAGCTGCATTTCATGATTATGAAATATGGCAAATGGATGTCAAAACCGCTTTCCTTAATGGAAAGTTGGCTGAGGATGTTTACATGGCTCAACCAGAGGGTTTTGTCGATACAAGATACCCTAATAGAGTGTGTAAGCTTGATAAATCCATTTATGGATTGAAACAAGCATCTCGCAGATTGAATCTTTGCTTTGATGAGAAAGTCAAAGAGTTTGGCTTTTCTAGGAGTGAGGATGAGTCTTGTGTGTATGTCAGGGCTAGTGGGAGCATAGTTAGCTTCTTGGTGTTGTATGTGGATGACATACTTCTCATAGGAAACGACATCCCAACCTTGCAGGAGGTTAAGTCCTGGCTTGGGAAGTGTTTCGCTATGAAGGACCTTGGGGAAGTTGCCTATATCCTAGGGATAAGGATATTGAGAGATAGGAGTAAGAGACTAATTGGACTTAGTCAAAGTACTTACTTGGATAAGGTGCTGAAGAGGTTCAACATGCAAGAATCCAAGAAAGGGGAATTACCCGTCCAGAGTAATGCCAAGCTGAGTAAGACTCAGAGTCCGAGTACAGAGGCTGAGATAGCTGAAATGAGTCATATACCATATGCTTCCGCTGTGGGCTCGATCATGTATGCTATGACTTGTACTCGCCCTGATGTGGCCTTTGCTTTGAGCATGGTCGGTAGATATCAAGGGAACCCTGGCAAGGCACACTGGACAGCGGTAAAGAACATTCTCAAGTATCTGCGGAGGACTAAGGATTGGGTCCTTACCCTCGGAGGCAGTGATGACTTGAGAGTGGAAGGATATAGCGATGCTAGCTTCCAGACTGATAGGGATAATTTCTGCTCTCAGTCAGGCTGGGTCTTTATCCTAAATGGAGGGGCAATTACTTGGAAAAGTTCCAAGCAGGAGACAGTAGCTGATTCTACTTGTGAATCAGAGTACATAGCGGCAAGTGAAGCAGCTAAGGAGGCGATATGGCTAAAGAACTTCATCGGAGACCTTGGAGTTGTACCAGCTATAAAGGAGCCAATGGAAATTTTCTGTGACAGCGAAAGTGCGGTTGCTTTGGCTAAGGAACCGAGAGATCACGACAGATCTAGGCACATTGACAGAAAATACCATTTCATCAGACATCGAATAGAAGAAGGACTCCTCGTGGCTAAGAGGGTATCATCAGATGAGAACCCGACAGATCCCCTCACGAAGGGACTGAGCAGGGTTAAGTATTTACAGCATGCGAGGCGCATTGGGCTGAATGATGATATTAGTTTCAATAATTAGATTCCTGAAACTTGTAAAATGTAATTGACATTTGATGATAAATAAAAGTTGTTATTTATTTATGAGTAAGGTGTTACTATCTTGTGTTGATTGTTTACTATGTTTCAATTTTGCATGTTATTACTTCCAGAATAATTATGTTATTATTCAAACCTTCCACAGTCAGTCAAACTTTGGAAGTAAGTATTGATTTAAGACTATCATGAATTTGGCTTGTATGATTTGTCTAAAAGTGCTTTGGACAATGCAATGGTCGCTACAACATTCATGAGTACTCATAAGGGCTGAGTATTGGATCCAACCCACGCTCACTTGCATCACTTCATGGAATTTATCTCGAGTGATCGTGAGACGGTAATATCATATAAATCTTCAAACCTAGAGATATGAGTTGTTGACTATGAGTTGGTTATTCATTGATTGTACGAAAACGCATTGGTAACTCGATTTCATAAAACGTGCCTTTGTGAATAATTCAACAAGTAGTTAGTACAAGCATATCAGTCGAAGTTTATCTGTTCCTTCTAGAAATAGAAGCGATATCTGGGCCCCTCGATGATTTGGTTTTGACCTATGTACCGGGCCCGGTCAGAACCTAATTGATGTGTTCAATTTAGTTCTATGTCAAAACAAATTAGAGATCGAGAAACAAATGCTGGACAATAAGTAAGACCATGTTCCATGTGTTTGTCCGGCTGATATCATGAGAATAGAGGATTATACGATCACTTATCTTAAATGGCGTATCATCATCATCTCAGTTCCTAGAGACTTTGAAAGAGCTACGATTGCTAGTCGGATTTTGAAGTCATATTTGCAAATATAGTTATTAGACTTATCCAAGTGGGAGACTGTTGGATATAGTGTCTAAGTCCATAACTTTATTTGGTATGTACTTGACCCGACCCGGCATGGTCCATTTGGGTTGCATGGCATTGCAATACTTGGATAGACTAAATGAGAGAATAAGGCACTTATGATTATTAATATATTATAAGTTCTAATATATTAATAATAGTATTATTTAATTAGTATTGATCAAGTATTAATCTAGTATTAATTTGGTGATCAAAGTGAGACTAATTAAATATATAGGGTTGATTATGACAATCATCAATTCTTTTATGGTGGATTAATGATCCATGGTTTATGGGTTTGGTTATAACCATATGGAGCTCCATGGATAGTCCATGGGAGTTACAAACCCATGGGTCATGAGAAATCAAGAGTCATGACAATTAAGGGCATTCATGTGTAAACCCTAATTGTGACAACACTATAAAAGGAACCCTATGGCTAGCAAAATCGTGACCTAGTGGACCTAGTGTTACTAGAGAGGGCATAACCGATTTTGAGTGCTAGAAGTATTCTCTCAAGTTATTCCAAGTCTTGTGGTGTTGTGTGAAGCATTTGAGGCACAACATTTGGGGTGCTAGGCTCACAAAGTCTTGAAGGAATCCAAGCAACAACAAGGTATGTATTTCTACTAGTTTTTATGTTTTATGTAATCCCCATGCCATGCTAGTTAGGAAATAACCTTGAAAAAGAAATTTGCATGTATATAGAGAAAACATAGATCCAAGGTTATTAGGGTTGCATGTACACTTAGGAAGTGTTAGAATGCTCAAAAACCCATCAGAATATTCATTATTAATTCCATGACTCCTCAGTTTATGCATCCGGGTTACATATAAAGAATATCTGACAGACTGTGGAATGTGTGGTTTCCGCCTCATTCCCTGTTCCTTGTTTGGTTGTGGGTTTAGGGCAGATCCATACAATTAACTGTCTATCCGATATTGGTTTATACATAACTAGTTTGAACTAAGAAGTCATAGAAGGAATGGGTTAATCATGCTTTACATAAGAAAATATTGGATTTTCTTGAGGAACACTTTCAACAGACATCAAAGAATCATTTTTTTACTTAACATTCATTACATCAGAAAATATAAGGTTTTCAAGGAGAAACATAACGTACTTTTCGAAAGAACAAAGAATAGTTTTTCTGAAACAAAACACTTATGAACTCACCAGCTTTATGCTGATACTCTTTCAAAACCTACTTGTATTCTTAGGACAGTAGTAGAGAGGTACACGCACCGGATCCAAGAAGATGGAGCATAGTAGTTCGAGTCTTTACTTGCATTTACTTTTGTAGTCAATCATGTGTGATTCAAATGTAATGTAAACACTATACTATTAATACAATGGTTGTTGTTGCTTTGATTACTATTATTCAATTGTTGTGATACTATACATGACGTCCTCCGCCCGTAAACGTTTCCACCGTTTCGGTTTGGGGGTGTAACAGTTATGCTTATTGTTTTGGTATGAGTATATGAGAATTTCATGCTAAACTAAGGCTGAGGATCTGCTTTTGATTTACATGATAGAATGCTAGGAGAGATGCCTTTATATGCCTGCTGATTGAGCTATTGGAACTGCATGCTAGTATGGAATTCAAATTGTTGGTTAAAATGGCTTGACTAAGTGAGGCACTGGTTTAGATTACTCGCTGCACGAATGCTGCTTGCTTTGTGCTTTTAGAGACTTCCAATAATATCAACTAACTATTAAGCGAATACGTTAGGTTATATGTTGCAGGGATTAGATAATTTTAGAAGGTTAGGTTTAACTCTATTGCGCAGCTCTTGTTTGAGTCTAACCGTTGTAGTATGATACCTTGCAGTCGAAGAATTATTTAGTTCCTGTGGCATGTAATTGTATTTGTTATGTAGTTAGAATGTATTAGAGGGAGTCTCTTTTGCAGCTGATGGCAGAGAGTAGTGTGGAGGGAACCCTAAGAAAGCCTATGAAGAATGTTGAATGGGCTTGTGTGAGCATTTTTGGAGGAGGGATCCTAGACGGAGAATCTACGAAGATTAGTAGTGTGTGCTCGTTTGAAAGCGGGTATATGTGGTTGGATCTGACGATAGTGGACATGAGTAGTTATTTAGAGGATTCGAAAAAATTCTTGAAGAAAGTACGGATAGTGTGGAAGGTAGTATTGGGCCAGTACTACTAAAAGCACAGGATCCATACTCAAATCAAGGAAAATTTCGGGGATTCTAAGGAACTGGTTGACGGTAGATAGCATGGTCTGGCATCATGAAT
The DNA here is from genome assembly GCF_052849685.1 of Lactuca virosa. Classification (NCBI taxonomy): domain Eukaryota; kingdom Viridiplantae; phylum Streptophyta; class Magnoliopsida; order Asterales; family Asteraceae; genus Lactuca; species Lactuca virosa. Next base: position 251,093,240 of record NC_136434.1, read on the forward strand.
CATTGCAGTGTGCTCTTGTATTTATCGGCCTTTCGGTGTTCAGACTGAGGATGGGTCTGGTGATTGTTTGGGCCTTAGTGGCCATGTCAGTCTGATTTGAATTGTGTAGACCTAGGTGATTTAGTTGATTGGAGCTCTTGAATGCATAGCTCGAGGTAGTGCCAATTAAGTCGCAAGACTCAAGAAGGAAGCAATTGTGATGATCGAATCGATGATTGCAGCCGGAGGCTGAGTGCCTGGCAGATGGATTGGGATTGATGGGTTATGAGCATAACAAACAATCCTATGTGTGCATGCAACCCTAAATAATTTGATCTATGTTTTATCTAATTGAACATACAAATTGAACAACAAAGTAGAAACCCTAGAACACTAGTATATAATCAAAAAACACAATTAGGGTTAAGAAAATCATGCCTCAATTGTTATGTAGTAATAATAATGAAAACCTTGTGTTGTTGAAGCCTTAAGAGCAAGCGTCACAAATGTCACACCTCTAATGGTTCACACCCAACACTATCAATTAAGAATGATTGAGAAAGAGGTGAGGAGATGGAATTTTCGGTTGGCTGTCTCTAGGAAGAAGTGGCCGAAAATTTTAGGATTATATCTTTATTTATAGTGCAGATAGGAAACCCTAGATAACCTCAAATCCAAGATAATCTTAAACCGGATAATTATCCACTTTCCTGATTATCCATTTAGGGATTATTCTAGAACCCTTAGGCTCCAAGAAACCGTCCCCACCTTATGGATGGTTCTAGATTGCCTCTTACTTAATTATTAAACAATTACAATTCAGTCCCTGTACTTTTAGTTAATTCTTTTAATCCCAAAATTAATTCTAATTAATTTCTAATTAAATATTAATTAAATATTACTATTTCAAATTGATATATTACTCTCATAATATATCAACAAATCATTTATTTATATTTATTAATCAAATAATAGATTCAACTTCTTTCTCCAAAATCATCAGTCCAGTTGCTAGTTTTGAGGGCAACCCAAAAGGATTGTGCTACTATCAATTTAAGTATATACCAATTATAGTTATGGGCTTAGACACCTAATTCAACAGTCTCCCACTTGGATAAGTCTAATAACTATAGTTGCCAGTATAACTTCTAAAACTGATTAGCAAATTGTAGCTCTCAAAGGCGTTGTCGAACTCTGACATAGTCAATTACGTGTCCTTAGATAAGTGATCAAATATTCCTTCGTTCTACAAGATATCGTACAAACATGAGACATGGATTATAATCAATATCATTGTCTAATTTTTGTTTCTCGATTTCTGATTTATGACGACTGAGATCAGACTACTAATCGAACACATCAATTCAGTCCAGGCTTGGCCAAGCACTTTAGATGTCATCATCAAATCATCGAGGGGCCCACATATATCGCTTTTCCCGTTAGGGCAAAAGGAACGGATAAACTTCTACTTATATGCTTTTACTATTCACTCATCAAATCACGCACAATAATACGTTTTATAACATCAAGTTACTTATGCGTTTACATATTATCAATGCACAACCGACTTGTAAACAACAACTCATGTATCTCCATTTCAAGAATATAAGATATTATCGTCTCAAAATTACTCATGATAAAATTCATGAAGTAATTCTTTGAGCGTGGGTTACTCCAATACTCAAAATCCCCATTTTCAGGTACTCATAAACATAACAACAAACAATTGCTATGTCTAATCCCTATAGACAATCTACAATTTTATTCATGATAGTTTTAATTCGCTGCTTACTTCCAAAAGTACGATCGACTGTGGATGTTTGAATAATCCAATTATTCGGGCAGTAAAACATGCAAACTGAAACACAATAATAACCTAACAAACTATGGTCTCAAAACTATTGAATATAAATAGAACTCTTATTATTTAATCACCATATTAATTAGACTTTATTCATTGTATAATGTTTCGAGTAATCAACTAAACACTTGAATTAAACATCAGTCATGCCATCTTATAAACATGCATACCATGTCTCTCTATGGTCCTTCCTTTGTAAATAGATCGATTGGACACTATTCTAGTGATGCTCATTTCACAATTTCAAATTCTTGTTACTACTAAATGTGTTAGAGTTCAAACTTACATGCAATATCCATTTTGCGATGTCGAGGCTTCAAAGTCACAGAGACTTTGCCAACGATATTACAAAATGTTCCATTAAAACAATTCCATGGTAACGAAGTGTCAAATTCAAGGTACACACCTGGAACACCTTCCTTGCATTAAAGTTTCAAACTCTCATGCAGATTTTAATAAACAACTCCTACTATGGAAACATTTCCATATCCCCATATGACCATATATTCTGGATAAGAATCACCTCCACCTAGAATTATGTCAGTATGGTCTGTCCATTATAATACTATACTTCCAATTGTTCACAAGCAACCAATATTTAGTAAACCTCAGAGTGTTCTTGACAGTTGTTTAACAACTTTAGTCACACCAAGTTCTAGTCCTTTTTCCCTCGCAATGCCCTAGGCATTTGGAAAAATCAGAACAAGTGAATATCATAACATATGTAATCAATCCTATATCCGAAGCATATGTGACTTGATTCATAATGTCTTACATAGAGACCTGATATCTATTCAGTCTCTTGCTTATAATATTTCCATATATCGAATTTCATATGTTGAACCAGTTCAACACGATATTCATATATGTCCAGGACTAAGTTCTTTTAAAACTATGCAATCTAAACTTTTAGATTCGATACGAAGTATGATTGCCCTCTCCCTTAAATCCTTTCATAGCGAAACAATTCCCAAACTTTGCAATTTTCAAATTTTGAAATCTTTGTATCCTACAATTAGTATTGCCAACTTACAACACTTAGCATAACAATTATGCTCCCACTAGCTTTGACATGTACCCAGAAATCAAGTGGACTTCTAGAAATCAATACTTTTGACTTCCTTACTAAAGTGCAAATTTCTGATATGTGATGCTTCAATAAGTCTTCATATAGACTTATCAGGCTTATACACCCTCATTAGATAGCACATGTGTGTGTTTAAACCCTTCAAAACTTATAGCTATAAGTCCTGAATGTTCAAATAGTTTCTTGCCATTTCTTACAATTCGAACTATGAAAAGGGATGACGTAATCATATTGCGAATTTGAGAATGCAATTATCACAAACACTAACCATAATGATATTTGTCAAATCTTTAAAAAACTACTAGCGGAAGTGTTTACTCATAATCATTTTCATGAATTAGAGCGAAACCTTTTGCCACCTAGATTTTATGGTGTATATGTTCCCATCCATGTGAATCTATCATTTCCAACATATAATCATAAGACAAGGTTTGTGAAAAAAATCAAATTCTAATTTATCTTTCATGGACTGAACTTTACTTGTTCTTATTTCCTTGCCTTCTGGCAGCACAAGGGTCTACCAGTGCTTCCATGTTGTTTAAGCAGCTCACTTCCATTGACCAATGTACTATCACTGACCAACGTGCTCTACCTTTTGCAGTCAAATGAGAACCACAGAACTCATAAGCATTTCCAACTCAACTGGTAGGTGCACAGAAACAAGAATGTGTCAATTTAACATGATAAGTCATCAACCTCAGGTCGCGTGCTAGTGATAACTAAAAGGTTTATTCTTGATTGACTCATGAACTCTTCAAGATCATTAAGATTACCACTAACTTCTTGACATATAAGTTTCTTTCTCAATCAAGGAAAATAAATATTCAAAAGTTAGTGTGGATTCCCGACAAGAAAACACTTCATGCAATTGGTCTTAGTTTATCCTTTGTTTTAACCAAAACATCATAACTTCCAATTCCAATGTGCTAGAGTAACAAAACAGTATTACTCTACATTTCATGAGGTGCTATAAACCTACTTAGTAACCTTCAAGATACGATGTATTAATTAGAGTATGACTCTAAAACTTGATTGGAAACGAAGTATGACTCATCTCTCGCTTTAAACATTTCAACAATATCCGATTCCTCTTCTTAGTCATATAATTGCACTAAGATATTCTTTGAGGATCAATTGTGATACAGTTCCACAATCATTAAGATGATCATAAAACATGATACTAAAGTACTCTCCTTTCCTTTCAGATTGGAGAAACTTTTATCTTCTTGCCTGATTGATTCATTTTATTCGTTCTGCTATCTTTTGAAACTTTTCAAAGTATCGGAATTGTGCTTAATCTTATAAACATAACCATATTTACTAAAAGCATCAGTAAATCATGACGAATAAATTTATCATCTTGTGTGGTGGATCTGAATAGTCCACATCAATGTGTACTAGATCCATTAGTCCTTCACTTTGACTCACATAAGCATGTGATCAATGAACTAGTCATAATCTTCCAACGATCAAGATTCTCATACATCACACAATTCAAATTACATGACTCCAAGTTTCTATCCAATTGAAACTTGGGCGATGAGAATTCCTTTTCACCTGGTTAATTATGACAATACCACAAGCGATATAACAAGAATCAAATCCACAATTAATATTGCTCATAATAGAAATGTAACCAACACTTTTATAAATGCCATTGCAAGGAAATATAAAGTAAACCAAACAAAAATTTCACTTTTATTAATACTAAACGAAAAAATTGGAACTGACCTTACAATGCAGAAATGAAAAACAATGTTTCTGGACATTTCCTAAGCAATTTATCATAACTCTCAAGCAGTAGCTCAAAAATCTTATCATCGAACCATGTGACAGAAATCCATCTCTCATATCAGATTCAACTTACTCTTCTTAAGCTTCCTTCTTTCTCTTAGATCCTGCAAAACATCAAAATATGATTATCACATCATGTATCAAGAATCTATAAATAGGAACTTACTAAAAATAATGGAGTTAGATAATTGATGTACCTGAAGTGGAGTCGTACGACTTGACTTTACCATCTCTAAGATCTTTCAGGTAGTCAGGCCAGCTTCGCAACCAATGTCCCTTCAATTGGCAATAGAAACATATGGACTCCTTGGGGATCAGCACATGGTACTATCTTAGAACTAGCCTTTCTCTTTACCATATGGTCAAACGGTTTGACCTTGTCCGATCCTTTTCCATTGGGAAGATAAACCTTTCCTGGACTACTATTGTTGCCATCGTCAATGTCCATGGAAATTTGGGACTCAGATCCTTCAAACACTTTTGCTTGACTTGTGCTCTTAAGCATTTCTGCTTCAGCAACAATCAATATATGTGTTAGATCAATTAGGGTCACGTTGTGATCCCTCATATAGTAGTCTGTAATGAACTGACTATATGTCTCAGGAAGAGAAAGTAGAACCAAGTCAATGGCTAGCTCCCTTGGGAAAGCGACACCCAACAGACCTTATCTGTCAATGTACGATTTCCTTTTCAGAACATGTACACACACATGCTTTCCATCTTGATGTTTGCATGCCAACAGGGCTTGAGTAACTTCGTATTTTTCAACTTGAAGAAAACATGACTTGGCGATAGTCATTGGAGGAGGAGAAGGAAGAGTTGAAGAAGCATGATCTCGAGTTACACAATTACTCGAAGAAGGGAACATTCTTTCACCTTGATCAACATGTGGAAGATCATCTTCAGATGGATGAAAACCACTTCCCAAAGAACAAGGAAGACCATTGTTGTCTGAACTTGACATCTATAATAGGAGAAAAAGAGAATTCAAGTTAGTTGATTTTAATCATTAATTATTAACCCACAAATTTAAATTAAGGTTAGGATCCATATTTTTTATTCGAACTTTGAAGAGGGATGTCGTAGTCAAATTCGAATCTATTTTAGGTAGGTAAAGCTTTTACCAATTTCAATCTCATGAAATTCCTAGATCTTTAGAGATTCATTGAACTATTCAAAGGCATGTTTAATCTCGATTATGCTCCCACTTTTGTGACTGGGATGTCGAGGATCACAAACGAGATGTGAATAACCATGCAAATAAGCTTGGCACTCTCGATGTCATTTATCATCTCGTTTTAATGTGCCGGTTAGCCACACGCGCTCCATTAATCAACAATAATTTTCGAGACACCGACTACCACCCTTTATTAGTCCCCCATTAGTGTGTCGGTTAACCACACACGCTCCACTAACGACTCATAAAGTGTAATGTGTAATTTCATGGATTACCATACAAATTCACATTTTCCTAAAGTAACTAAGAGTGAGATTTTAGAAAAATAGTTTAGTTACTTCATGTCATTATACTTTTAATGAGATTATTCCCTATCAAACTGGTTCGGATAACGACCCTCCACCACACAAGAGAGCGGTGAGTAAAAATGAATACCCAATGACGGTCATTTTATAGGCTACTTCCTTAAACTGCCCTTATTTTATGGCTTCGTGAACGAGGCGTACTAGCGGTTCGACTGACTTTTCTTATACATATAATATATATTAAACTTTTAATTATATATAATAGTATAAGGTATATTTTAACACATTTTAAAATAGCAAGGGTTTAATCTTTTAATACATTAAACGTTTAATTTAATTAAATTTAAACCATTTATGGATTTATTAATTATCTTTTAATTAATTACTTAATTAAATTAATAATAAGATCCATAAGGATGTATTTTAAACTTTTCAAAATACCAATTATTATTTGACATTAATTATATAATTCAATTAATATCTAGATTTATTTGTACTCTTAAAATAATCATATTAATCAAAAACAATTAATTAAGTCAAATATTTATCTCCTAACTTCTAGGCTTTTAATTTATCATCATAGATACACAAAAATCGAATTTTGGAGGATAAGAATAGCAAGTAATTATCATATAAAAGCAAATTAGGCAAATAGGGAACAAAATTTCGGATCTGACAGCTCAACACGTCGTGTTAGGAGACCAACACGTTGTGTTGGATGCCAACACGCCGTTTCTAAGAATACCACGACGTGTTTGATGAATAGAATGACGATTCTGTTTTGTCCTCATTGTTCAAGTTCACCATTGTATCAATTCAATAGAAAACTAAACCTACGCTCTGATACCACTGATGGGTTATGAGCATAACAAACAATCATATGTGTGCATGCAACCCTAAATAATTTGATCTACGTTTTCTCTAATTGAACAACAAAGTAGAAACCCTAGAACACTAGTATATAATCCAAATACACAATTAGGGTTAAGAAAATCATACCTCAATTGTTATGTAGTAATAACAATGAAAACCTTGTGTTGTTGAAGCCTTGAGAGCAAGCGTCACAAATGTCACACATCTAATGGTTCAAACCCAACACTAGCAAGTAAGAATGATTGAGACAGAGGTGAGGAGATGGAATTTTCGGTTGGCTTTCTCTAGGAAGAAGTGGCCGAAAATGCTAGGGTTATATCCCTATTTATAGTGCAGATAGGAAACCTTAGATAACCCCAAATCCAAGATAATCTTAAACCGGGTAACTACCCACTTTCCTGATTATCCATTTAGGGATTATTCTAGAACCCTTAGGCTCCAAGAAACCGTCCCCACCTTATGGACGGTTCTAGATTGCCTCTTGCTCAACTATTGAACAATTACAATTCAGTCCTTACACTTTTAATTAATTCTTTTAATCCCGAAATTAATTCCAGTTAATTTCTGATTAAATATTAATTAAATATTACTATTTCAAATTAATATATTATTCTCATAATATATCAACAAATCATTTATTTCAATTTATTAATCAAATAATAAATTCAACCTCTTTCTCCAAAATCATCAGTCAAGTTGCTAGTTTTGAGGGCAACCTAAAAGGACTGGGCTACTATATATTTAAGTATATATATCAATTATAGTTATGGGATTAGACACCTAATACAATAGGGATGTCACTACCTACAATGAGGGTTATGTTCTTCAAGCTTTCCGTGTTCAGAGGAAAGAGAGATCAGACCTGTGATTTTCAGAGTTGGGGAGTAGATCCATCATGGGACTATATAACTGGGGTTTTCTTTGGCAACAAGTATGGTAGTGTGGGAATGCATAAGAGATTTGTTGAGGTATAATTGCCTTGAGATGAGATCAAGAGTCCGATTTCTTTGAATAAAGTTGGAATAAAGTTGCGTTCTTTGAATACAGATGATTCATGTGCTAGATGATTGTTTCAGGTGGTCAAGGGATGCGGATTAGGAATGATAAATTTCGTTGTCTCTGATGTATCCTAACTATTAGATTGATGCCTCTTGTATTTATGAACGATTCTTGTGACGAACTGATGATTAGAGATTTATAGATGAGGTGTATGGTAGTTCCTTCTTTTTCTAGATAGAAAATCGATGTTATGAATGGACTGTCAGAAGTATTGATTGTGCATCTGCATGGGATTTGTGATGTTAGAGGCAGTTATTATTAGGGAGTTTTCAAGGTCTCCATCTGAGATTCGGAATCTCTTTGATTTTTCTTGGTCTTCATTTGGAAGATCATCTTGCGTTGTGTTATACATGCCAAAGATATGGGATGCTATGTATCTGGTTGAGTCAATTTGGAGATTTGGCCTAAATGTAATGCCAGTTGGTGGTACTTTGAACGCTAAGTGTGGGAGAACTGGGTATTCGTTTGGAGAATCATCAATTTGTTAGAGTTTATGGTTTTAGAAGAATAGGTCACAAGTATCTATGGTTCGGGTATGCAAGACTTCGGTTTAAGGCTTGGTAAAGACGGGGGCGCAGAGTAGGTTGCTATCAGATATATGTGCTCAAGAATGCATGAGTTGTCTTCACAGAAGGGAGTTGTGGACAAGAAGCTCGTTGTAGACAGTGGTTCCTTTTGGGAACGTCGATGTTTAGGTCATGAGGCATTTGGGTCACTCAAGTTGAGTATTGATTGTCGAGGGATTTGTTAGCTCGTTGCATAGATTGCTATCTAAAGTCCAAGATGAGCAGTTGTTGATTGGTAAATCGGTTTCAGAGTTTGTTATGTGTTGTTTCACATGGGTTTTATTCAGTAGTGTATTAGATCATTGGATTAGTTGTCAATGCATTCTCGATCGTTGCTCATTTCGTTCATCGTCATAGCTGAGGTTCTTCGAAAGTTTTGAGCTTTATCAGTTGAAGTCAATGGATGCGTCAACCTATCGTCAAAATTTTTAGATTGTACATTTTGGTTTTTGGATATGGGTACCCTCAATTTTTGGTTATGGAAGTGTTGTTCATAGCGGGCTCGGGTTTGGCAGGTGTCCTTGGTTATTGGAAGTTCGGATGTCAGAGCGACGTTGTTTAGTTTTTCAGGTGTGGCTTGGGATCTATGTAGAATCAAATTTTGGCATGTTGTGTCAGCAGGGTTGGTTTTTGAATTGGTCTAACCAGGTTGTTAGCAACGTTTCTAAAATTTGTGATCATGATGTGTTTAGTATTCTTTGTGTATGTTTGGGTTGTGTTCCTACTCAGAGGGTAAGTACGATGGTTGGATGATCATCAGCCCTAGGGTATGGTTTCTGAAGTTTAGACTGATGGGTTCTCGTCTCGGGGAGTATACTATCAGATTTTGTTTGTAGTTGTAGTTTGGAGAGAGTTCCTGGTTGGAGTGGTTTTCTATAGAATTGGGGTCATACAGTTAGGGAGAGAAGGAAAATTTTGTGGTTGAGCATTTTCAAGTTATTGGATCATTGGTTGACAGTTGTGGGTTCTTGAGTGTTCTCTCAAGTTTCTTTATAGTATGCCTTGGTGTCAAGATTGTTAGAGAGAGCTTACAGAAATATTGACGTTGCTTCATAGATCTTAACAAAAACGGATTTCAAGGACAAAATCCAGTTTAAGTGGGGGAGAATTGTAACATCCTTTTTCAAGAAGTTCTTATTTCTGAATTGTGGACAATAAATGGATCAAATGGAGGCCTTGGGAATCAATGTAATATATTTTAGACTCTATTGGAGGTATATGATGTTGGACAAGTGAGTTAAACCTTGGATTGTTCGATGGAAGCTGAAGGGTAAAATGGGAAAGGTTATGTTTTGGGCTTCTTAAATAAATTAAGGATTTTAGTTCAAGATGTTTTTAGTCATAAGTATCAAGATAGAATTGTAGAGCTCGTCGATACCTATTCGTGGATATAAAGATCATCATAAACGGAGTTGAAATGAAGAAGTTATGGTTGTTTGAAGTTAAGTTGGAAAAAGGAGGTCTGTCAGTACGCTATGCATACACTAGCTAGTACGCTAGGCGTACTAGGCTGAAATAAATTGCATTTTTAGGGTGTTACACTGGGCGTAACTTTAGGTACGTTGGGTGTACCGCCGCAACGTAAAAACCATATTTTTATGGTTTTGAGCCCTATTTAAGGTCTCTAACCCCTTGGGGGTCCTTCCTATCATGAGCCTCCACACTCTTGAGCCTCTAACTCGAAACAATAGCCTCCTCTCACTTATTTTGAGCATTGGCATCATTTATGAGCTTATTTCTCTATTAGAAGGTGGGATCTTGAAGAACAAGGTGGTGACAACGTGTATGGAAGAAGGATTCAAGCATAGATCCAGCAAGATTACATCATTTCTGTACCTTTGTAAGTAAAAAGCTTCAAACTTGCTCATTAGTTTCATTGATCTTGTTAATTTTCATATTTGTCAATTTTTGGTAACTTTAGTGCATAAAGTTTAGATCTTGAAAGTTTGTGACCTTGTTATGGATAAAGTTGGAAACTTTATCCATCTAAACATCATATTGATTCAGATCAGAAGGTTGGAGACTTGGACTTAATGGATTAAGTTGAGAAAGATGCATTTTTCGTCCCTTTGAGACTTAAAGACTAGATCTTGGTTATTTGGACCATCCTAATGGATAAAGTTGGAAACTGTATCCATTATGGAGCTATTAGGAACCATAAAAATGTGATCTTGGTCCCTTTCTTCCCTCCATGTAAGAGTTATGATGCCTTGGTTTGTGTATTAAGTTAGGGTTTTGGTGTGTGTTCTCCCTCTAGCCATGGAAAGTCATAAAGTTGGAAACTTTATGACTTAGAATAATATTTGGGACTAGATTTGAGCTTTAGACGTGAGATCTTAATGGAATAAGAACATAATAAAGGAAAATTGAACCGATTGATTACACTGGGTGTTCCTGGTAGTACACTGAGTGTACCAGGCTAGAGCCACGTAATCAGGAAGCGATATATTACGCTGAGCGTAGTGACTAAGTATGCTGAGCGTACTTAGTTTGAGTTTTGGTAAAACTTAGGTAGAATTGAGTATTTGACTATGGATTGGTCTCAGTTTGGTTTTAGGAAGTTTGGGTTGGTTGTTCTGATGCTGAGGTAGCTGTTGGGCTTCTGTTGAGTAGTTAATGTGAGTCTTCTCATAGTATGTACGGGTCAAAGGCACCAATGCCGACCCATTGTTATGGTATACGTTGCTAGTTGTGTTTGTGACTCTTGCATGTATTTGTATGTATACCGCGTGGGGCCCGATGCTGGGCGAGGCCTGATGAATATGTTAGGTGGGACCCACAACATATGACTGGCATATCTGTATCATGCGGGGCCCAATGGATTCCTGGCGGGCCCGATGTCTGTATGTGTGTATGGTATGTGGTATTTCGGGGAACTCACTAAGCTTCATGCTTACGGTTTATGTTTAAAATGTTTTCAGGTACTTCTTGTTTCAAAAGGAAGGGATGGCTTGATCGCATTGCATCCCCTGGAGATTTATTCTGCATTGACTATTTATGATTTTACTCTGATGTTTTAAGAATACTTTTATTATAATCATCTTTTGGGATAAATAATAAATGGTTTTGACTTATTTAAAATGAAATTTTTAGTCAGAAATTTTGGGATGTTACACATTCGTTATCACGACCCGGACCCGGTTTAGAACTTAGAAGGCTACCTTTCGCATTCATATCTTATGTTTGTTTTTTTATGTTCATATATGCTTGTTTTTGTTCGTCAATTAATGTTCGTTTTTGTTCGTTAGTTAATGATCGTTTATGTTTGTTTGTTTGTTTGTTTTTTTGTTTATGTCAATTCAACATTTTAATGAACAAACACAAACAAACATGAACAATATAGTTTTTTTGAACAAATAAACACATAAAAAGTGTTTGTTTGGGTGTTCTTTTTTGGTTAAACCTAAAAAAACAAACCTGACAACGTATTCTTTATGTTCGTTTGGTTTTTTTACAACCCTAATTCCTTATATAATCATCATTCTGAATGCTAGTTTATATATATAGCTAGCCTATATTATAGATATACTATATTACAACCATAGATAGACCATATTAGAGACATACCCATATTGCATAAGTATATAGTATATATTGCAGACAAACCTGTATTTCGAACATATGACCCATTTTCCAGGCGTATATCCTACATTGCATTGTCTACAAGATATCACATTTCATGGGCTTCAAGAACCTTAAAACCCTATATGTTTTAGTTACAACTATACATTTAGCCATGTTGTCTCATATAATACTACTAACAGTGTTCTCGCTTTGACAGTTTAACACAATATGCTTCTTCAACATCTTGATGTTAAAAATGTCTTCTCAAATGGGCATTTGGATCAATCGTTCTTATTAGAAAAACAACTTAGCTATATGAACATTGTTTTCTTGATCATGTTTCCTTCCTCTATTTGGCCTTAAACAATCTTAAGCACACACCCCGTGCCTAGTGCACCATACTCAATGCCTATCTTACACTACTCGGTTTCATTGCAATCAAGTTTGATGGTTCTATATATGTTTGTTTTAGAACGTGGTACTACTATTCTCTACTATTTGACTTGCATTGATAACATTATTTGCATTTGCAATGGCCCCACCTTAATTTGTACTTTCATTTAATATATAGACAAGGAATTCTCAATTAAGAATTTGAGTCGCTTGAGTTATTTTCCCGAGATAGAGGTCACGCGCACCATATACAAACAAAAATAATCTAGGCCAAACTAAATATATGCCAAGGACATTCTTGATTGGCTGAAAATGGCTTGATATTACCTAGGCAAATGGTGCCCAACTTCACATTAGGAAGGTACAACCCTTTCATGAACCAACACTAGGAAGGTCTATTGATGATTATTAGTTTTCAAACACTTTCTAAGATACGTTACGAATATCAATATTAGCCCATACTACTTTTCATACTTTGTAAGACCCATGTAGAGTTCTACTGTACCCTCATTTTCTATATATATTTGAAAAAAAAGCACCCAAATAACGGTGATATTCTCCTAATTATTACACATTACTTTGGATACTGATCAAGATGGTCAAGATGGTACCGTGAACACATTTTACCAAATATCTATATACAGTGGCGGACCGTCTTAGGGGCTGGGGAGGCCATGGCCTCCCCGATTTTAGGCCTTCTAATGACTGTTATACATAATCAGATATTATAGTTGGAAAAAAATATATTAGAATGACATCTTTGCCCCCCCCCCCCCCCGCCCCCCCGTTTTCTAGATCAAGTGAATATACATGATATATATATGAAGGAATAAACGGTATCAAAATTATCGGAAGATTACAAACAAAATCAAAGCCAATCTTATTTATTTAGGATTCTATAAAATAAGAAAACATAATATCTATAAAAACCCAACGATCTAATCCAAATTATAACAATATAACGCAAGTTTGGGTTTAAGAAAACTGAAAAGTTTAAACCTACCATCCAAAGTTTATTCCGGCCGCCATAATACTATTTCTCGAAACTCACCGGAAGAACATCGCCGTCCGTTAAGACCACTGCTGTCTTGTACTCTTTTCCGGTCGTCGGATTGTTCACGTCGTTCGTATTGTATGCTCTCTCTCCTTGTTGTTAGTCACTGCCTCGCCGGAGCCTAGACTGTTGGCTGTTGAAACCTGAACTCCGACTCCATCGTCGCCGGAGCCTGCACCTTATTCAGTCTCCGTTGTCTTCGTTCTCACTTTACCAGGTACATACGTTTCTTTCTTTTTCTTTATACATCTATTAGTCGATTATATATATATATATATATATATATATATATATATATATATATATATATATATATATATATATCATAGTCTATACATTAGGGCACTAGGCAAATAGACATACTTTATTAATAAAGTAAAGACTACACATTTTGAATTGACTACACATTTTCTGACTCTGACATACATATATTGAATTAAGATATTAGATATACAAATTGAATTAATATATACATAATATGTATACATTATTTTATATTTATTAATTTATTATTCATGTTGATTTATTATATGTATTAGTTTATTATTCATTATTCTAAAATAAATGTTGATTTATTTGCATATAAATTCTTAGGAATTGTAAATCAGTATAGGTTGGACAAATATATATATATATATACATATATATATATATATATATATATTTGTTGTTTTGATATGAAACTAATTTATATCGTAAATATTTTATATTATTTTTGTAAAATAAAAAAATCATTTGTTTATTGTAGTGGATATCAACATGAAAAAACAATCAACTATTGATGAGTTTTTTAAAAGAAAACACACAAGATCTGTTCAAGATTCCGAAAAGCTGTAATGTCCGTGTTTCTAGGCTAGGCATTAATATTGACATGATAGTCTAGGTTAACCTTTGTGACTCATTTTGGAGAAATGAAAAGGAATTATGTGAATATTATGTGTTTTATGTGTTTTATGCTTAATTATTAGGGTTTAATTAATTAAGACTAAAATTGAGCGTCGAAAATAAATATTAGATAAAGCTGATATTTATTAAGAAAGATGTAGTGGTCGTGACAAGGATTACGGATATATAAAGAATGCCGAAATCCGAGTTATAACGAAGAAGTTATGACTTGTTGAAGTTTCGCGACAAACCGGCACGGTGCCGAATGTCGTAAAAAGTGAGTTTTTGATAAACTACTTTTTAGCCGTAGTAATCTAAACGAAACTCGTAGTATTCGTTAAACCGAGAAGTTCGATAAAAAGAACGCCCAAATCTGACTTCGTATGAGGAAGTTATGATTTTTCGAAGTTTCAGCTTAGCAGTAGACAGCTAAAAACTCGAATTTTAGATCGAGTGATTTTTAGCCGACACGACCTAAACGAGAATCGAAGGTCTCGTCATTTGTAGCACAACGGTAAAAAGTCTGACGAAAACGGACGTCGGATGAAGAAGTTATGAATTTTTAACGGATTTACCAGTCCCGGTCTGTTAAAAATAATAATATAAAAATAAAGTCAAAATTTTCGGACGAAGTCTAAAGGAAGGTTGTAGAGCATAATTTTCTCTACGCGTGCATATAAAGAACGTCAAAAACGGAGCCCGTATGAGAAAGTTATGGATTTTACAAGATTGGGCACAATTTTCGAGAAATTTCGCAAGAGTCATCTTTGGACACGTCACCCTCGCATGCGAGGCTTCTACGTGTCGGACATGTGCTCGCTGCTGATTGGACCGCAATACGCGTGTCACCTGCTGATTGGTCCGAAGTGCTGGCCCAAACCGAGGAGTACCGCGTCATCCGACCAATCCGAAGCTTGCAGGTGTCCATCCGAAGCGCGCCACATGCCAAGTCCGAGCCTCGCCCTTCTGCCGCGTGGCCTTCGCACGAGCTGCATCCTCGCATGCGAGCCACGTGCTCGCTTCTCATTGCCTCGGATCCGAGCCTTCGGACCTCCTCCCCTATAAATAAGAGTCTTGCGAGACTTCCCGGGTAGAATCCGAAATTTGCCACTTTTCACCCATTTTTCATCTTTTTTATCATTTTGACTTCCCCCGAAGCCCCGCTATCATTTGTAAAGCACGAAATACGTTCCGAAGTTCCCGAAGACCCGGAAAATTTATCTTTTCGGTTTTGAAGCCCGACCTTTCGCAGAGCCCGGTTTCTCAATAAAACTCCCGGTTTTATTAGAAACGAACGTTTTAGGAAACGAATTGTTGTCCGATTATCATCAAATCATGTGAGTGTATAGTCACTTTCATCTTACACATAGATATGAAGTATTTTATATAAAATACATGATATGTGTATATATGTTGTTTGTTTATTTGAGATGGATGTTGAATGAATGTTTTATACATGTTTAAAATGATTTAAAATGTATATATATTTTATCTTCAAATATGTTGGGTAAAACATGGGTAGATAAAGTATGAGGGATAAAAGTACAGTATAGATGTACGTTGGTAGCTATGAATTTAGTACAGTATAGATGTACGTTGGTAGCTATGTATTTAGTACGTTGGCAGCTATGAGACGTAGTGCCTATTGTATAAACCCTGGCGACTATGAGACGTAGTGCCTATTGTATAAACCCTGGCGACTATGAGACGTAGTGCCTATTGTATAAACCCTGACGACTATGAGACGTAGTTCCTATTGTATAAACCTTGGCGACTATGAGACGTAGTGCCTATTGTATAAAATCCCTGACGACTATGTGACGTAGTGCCTGTTGTATCAACCTTAGTAGCAATGGACTTTGGATAAATTCCTTAGGTCAATCCTGAGGAATGATTGGATGAAGGATAGTCGATTCTTGATCGACGTTTGTTAGTGCTTGTAGTATAAACCTTGGGCAGCGATGGACTTCGTGCCTATTCCTTAGGATGAATCCTTAGGAATGAGTGAGATTTGATTCTTAGGGTAAATCCTTAAGAAATAAATAAGATAATGGGGATAGGGTAATTGGGTTGATTGTTTGATGTTTAAGCATAATAAATTATTTATTGTGGGTTGAAAACCCTATATGCTCACTAGGCTCCCAAGCCTGACCCACTCAGTTTGTTTGTATCACAGGTATCGATACAAAGTTACTTTACACTGAGAGATTAAAAGAGATGTAGATCACTAGTGTAAGTGTGTGTAAGTTCTGTTTATGCTTATGTTTCTGTATTGACGATGACATCCCAATGGTTTAAGTGAATAAAATACATTTCTTCAGAAATGATTTGATAATATAATTATCATGTTTTTATGGGAGCAAATTCCGCAACACCTTTTAAAAGGATTACTCTGATTTTATTTTAAAAAGCATAAACGAAATCGGTCTTTTCTGGCCGAGAAATTAGGGGATGTCACAAAAGCCACCGGAGATCGTTTTGGATGAAGATGCCCCCACACCCAATGTTCCTAATACTGATAGCCGTTTCAAAAAACCTCATCTTGAAATTAATGAAATAGATCTTAACACACTGGAACGAGATCCTGGTTTGCGTAAGCAAATTTATGACTATCCAGTTAATCAACGAGATACTATTAGGCGAGCATATATTAATCTTGGTCCCTTTCAACAAACACTTTCTGTATATCCAAAATCCGGACCAGAAACCCATAAACGTAGTTTTCAAGCTTCTTGGTTTAAGTTATATCATTGGCTTGAATATTCAAAGAGCTTAGATGCTGCGTTTTGTTTACGTGTTTTCTATTTAACAAGCCTTCTGGAATGGGACATTACGGCCAACAAGCATTTACTATAGATGGATTTCAAAATTGGAAGAAAGTTGGTGGAAAAAGTTGTGCTTTTTTGCATCACATAGGGACTGATTGTACATCTTTTCACAACGTTGCACAAAAATCATGTGATGATTTGTTAAACCAGGCACAAGATATACGAAATGTGTTTGAGACATTTACAGAAGAAGAGCGTAAAAATAATAGATTAAGATTGAAAGCTACTATTTATGTAGTACGTTGGTGTGCCTTTCAAGGAGTTGCATATAGAGGCCACGATGAAGGATTAGATTCCATAAACAAAGGAAAGTTTCGTCAAATGTTGAAGGCAATTGGCGATTTTAACACGGAGATGGAAGATTTGTTTCGTACTGCTCCTAAATATGCATCATATATATCACCGTCAATTCAAAAAGAGGTTCTAAACCTTATATCAACTAGGGTGAAGAGCATGATTTGTGCGGAGATTGATGGTGGAAAATTTTGTTTAGTTGTTGATGAAGCACGTGATCAGTCTAATAAAGAACAAATGTCAATTGTTTTGAGATTTGTAAATAAAGATGGCTTTGTTATGGAGCGTTTCTTTGGGCTTGTTCATGTACCTGACACTACAGCACAAACGCTTAAGAATGCAATTTATTATGTATTGTCACATAATAATCTTGATCTCAAGTCAATTCGTGGGCAAGGGTATGATGGTGCAAACAATATGCGAGGTAATTTCAAGGGTTTGCAAGCATTGATTTCAAATGATTGTCCATATGCGTATTATGTTCATTGTTTTGCCCATCGATTGCAATTAGCATTAATAGCCGCTTCACGAGGAGTTGTTGCATTACAAAAGTTTTTTACTCGATTGTCTTTTGTTGTCAATGTTATTGGTGCTTCCTCCAAGCGTGCCTACCAACTTAGAGATGCACAAGCCGAGGAAATTCCATATAAGATTTCTATTGATGAGTTAGAGACGGGTAGAGGTCTTAATCAAATTGGTACATGACAACGAGCTGGTGATACTAGATAGAGTTCTTACCTCAAATCAGTTTCGAGCTTAATCAAAATGTTTAGTCCAACTTGTGAGGTTTTACTTAAAATTATTAACGATGGCACCGGTTCAATCAAAGGCGATGCAGATTCATCATATGAGGCTATTACTACATTTGAGTTCATTTTTATTCTTCATCTCGAGAAAGAAATAATGGAGATCACTGATTTACTTTGTCAAGCTTTACAAAGACAATCTCAAGATATTTGTAACGCATTGAGGCTAGTTGCATCTACCAAATTGTTATTACAAAAAATGAAAGATGAAAGATGGGATGGTTTGCACTCTCTTGTTATGTCATTTTGTCAGGAACGCAACATTGATATCCCTGATATGTCTTCTCCATACTTTAGTAGAGGGGCTCGAGCTCGTAACGAGTGTAGTGATCATACACTTGAACATCATTACCGAGTGGATATATTTTTCGAAGCAATTAATTGTCAAATAATGGAACTCAATCATCGATTCAACGATAGCTCAACGGAGTTGCTTCGACTTTCAACAACTTTAGATCCTAAAAGTGTTGACGAGCCTTTTCGAAGTGGTGATATAATTAAGTTAGTAGAGAAGTTTTATCCTGAAGATTTCAATGAACAAGAGAAAGTAGTTTTGAAGATACAACTTCAACATTATGAGATTGATGTCGTTCAACATGCAGATTATAAACTATTGACATCTATGTCAGAATTGTGTCAATGGTTGACAAAGACTAGAAGAGTAGCAAAGTTTCATCTTATTTATAGAGTAGCTAGTCTCATACTTACTCTTCCAGTTTCTACTGCTACAACAGAGAGATGATTTTCAGCAATGAACCTCATTAAAACAAGGTTACAGAATAAAATGGAAGACGAGTTTTTAAATGACTCATTGGTTTTGCACTTCGAAAGGGAACTTGCTGAAAAGAGTAGTTTAGAGACAATTATAGAAGACTTTAAAAATGCAAAAGATCGTCGCGTTCCACTTTGATTAACAATGTAACAATGTTTATATTAGTTTTCTTATTTAGACTTTTGATATGTCATTATTTTGAACCAAATAAAACTTGTTAATATAATTTAATTATGAAGTTTTGATATGTTATAATATAGTTCAATTATGAAGTTTTGATTCCGGACCTCCAAGCTGTAGTGCTTGTGTTCCGCCCCTGGTCGACCAAATGATTTTTTCTGTAAATAAGAGATGGTCATATTTTTTTACACACAATTTGATCTTTTTCCGGAAATATTGTTTATTGCACACGTGAATTGATTTGGTTTAGTTACAATATGACGATTTTCATTATTGTTATACGCATTATTTTATTGAGGTTGTTTAACTATTCGATGAATGAAGCTTAATTTGGCAACGTTAATTGATTGTTCTGGTAATATTAAATTAAACTACAAGGATGGAACTTAATTTGGCAACGTTAATTGATTTGGTTTAGTTAGAATATGATAGAACTCGGTAACCAGAAATTGAAACCATTTTTCATTTTAATATATTTTTATTTCAAAGTTTAATATATGATCACTGCATTTCCATATCCTCCTTTGTGTCTTGTGACTCTTCTTCCTTTTCCACAAACTCTATTTCCTTGGTCTTTCCCCACAACACACAATACAGTCCCATCACGATCAGGAGTGACCCTAACAATCTGTGATCATAAAACGATTGACGGAATTAATCTTTTTAATTTATACACTAATTGCAACAGTGAAAGTTATGTTATTGTTAGGTACCACTTACGTTCCAATGCA
This sequence comes from Lactuca virosa, assembly GCF_052849685.1. Classification (NCBI taxonomy): domain Eukaryota; kingdom Viridiplantae; phylum Streptophyta; class Magnoliopsida; order Asterales; family Asteraceae; genus Lactuca; species Lactuca virosa. Next base: position 251,113,448 of record NC_136434.1, read on the forward strand.
TAACTTCTCACGTAGAAGTACCCAGCTGAGTGCTGCAACGATAACCAACAATAAGGGGCTAAACACAGAAACAAAAAGGGGGCCTTTTTTATCGATGCACCATGACATCATGCAAACGCCTATTCCTGAACATACAACTCCCTGCAAATGCAATGGTAATTAAATAATTAATTAAATTTTAATCTACAATAGCTAGGATTTACTATTATAACTTAAAATATGGTATTGTCATACCGAGTAAATACATGAGACGGCCCTGATGGCTGGAACCAGAGACCATTCATGCAAGTTTGGCTCCATGATCAGACCAAATATTGATCATTCAAATGTGGCCATTGCCATCATCAATGCTGAGCTCGAATAGGGTGCTGGATAAATGTTGCCCATTTTTGCCTGAATTTATGGTAATTAGAGTTAGTTTTGCTATCAATACAATAGAGGTTAAATGAAGGCTTTTTTAATATGGCTTACTTGGATAATGAACCAAACTGCCCAAGTGAAAGCACTAATGATGATTAAAATTGGACCAATGAGATTCCCTTGAGTATCCCCATTCGAATCTTTGGTGATCGTATTCTTCATAATGTTTACATCAATGCCTGATTCACCAATTGGTACAACAGGTCCATGGTACATAGACAAGAGCATGGCACCCCCCACCCCGATTAATGTCCCCATCAACTTTGCTTGTCCAGCCAATGTCTTTAACTTTGCATTTTCATGCCTATAAATTTTTTTAAAAAAAGCCATATATTCAATCTTTTTGAAATATATATATATATATATATATATATATATATATATATATATATATACACACACACACAACAGTTTTGAAAAGATACATAGCAAGCCTTGTATATATTACTTGAAGATGACGGCAAGGAAAAAAGTGAGTGCTGGAAGGAGATTTGATAACGCACATGCAATAGTTGGCATCGAGTTCTTTAAACCAACAAAGTATGTGATTTGGTTCGCTGTCAGCCTGATAGCAATTTCCCCCCATAAAAAGTTTGAACATTTTTGAAACATGAATATAAGAATATATATATATATATATATATATATATATATATATATATATATATATATATGTGTGTGTGTGTGTGTGTGTGTGTGTGAGAATAATTATAAGGAGTGATGATCAACTCACCCAAAAACCGAACAGAAGAAAACTTGGATAAAAATTGACCAAGTCATTCGAGGTCTTTTCCCTCTGCATATACATAATACATAACAAAAAAAGATACTCATTTAACATTTTGGATCATCTTGAAATAGAACATTTTTGTTTATAACTCATTATCCGACACCTTTTCCAAATTTAACAATTTTTAGTTATAATCTTTTGTTTGCTAGCTTTCTTTTTCTTGTAGTATCACCTTGGCTGGTTTTTGGATCCAGTCAAGAATATACATATAAAAATTTATTCTTCTACATTTATATAAAATAAAGACTAGGATTTAGTAAAATTTTGCAAGTAAATACATGGTATTTATGTGGGTACCTTTCGACGAAATATGCCAAAGGGTCGAGGGTGACTGAAGCAAACATCTGACGGTAGGCAACATGGATGTAAGGATTCATGCCAGAATCCAATGCAAGCTTCGAGAGGATGTTCATACCTGCAAATTCAAACTGTACAAGTACCATGATCAGCGACGGTAGTAGCTCCTGCACCATTCTTCTCTTTTGTGCCTTATAATATGTATTGACGAGCCGAGGGATGTAGACAATTGTGTGTGTTGAAGAAATGATGATATATATGTGAAGAAGAAAGCGGTTGAGTGATTACTTGTAGAAAAGAAAATGCATGCATTTGATGGGATATCTGGGAAAAGGCTCTCACTTTATGGTACCCTTGATACGGAATGTGTGTAATCTAGTGCTCAATGATAATTGAAAACCTAATTTCTGTCTTTTGCAGTTTAGTCAAAACATGTGGCAACAAAGCACGCATCTTAGCACGGAAAATGGCATAGCTAATATCATAAGTACCTTTGTAAAGGCATTTTTATGAGGGGAGAAAGTTAGATCACCTGTTAACAAATATTATCCTATATGTGTTTTGGACTTCATGTAGGAAAAATTACGATGATGCCTTTAATTTCTATTTTCAGTTGTTTATGCAAGAAAATATAGCAACCTAGCTATCTTATTTATTTATTTATTTAGTGGTTAGAAGTTAGTATCACGAAATCGTCAACGTCTGGATTAGTATCACGAAATCGTTAACGTCTGGATTAAAACTCGAAACTCCAATATAAGAGGCAAAGCTTGGTAGCCTTGGGCACATTGGCAGCAACCTACCAATCTTATTTAAGTTTATTATAACATCACATCTTCATTTATTCATATTATTTATATTTGTACTTTAAAATATTACTTAGTTATAGCTATGCCATAAAAATACGAAATACTTTTTATTGTGATAATTGATGGAAATGTTCACCTACAATAGAATAAAGAGTAAATTATACGAATGGTCCCTATGGTTTGGGATAATTTGCACGCTTGGTCCCTAACTTATTTTTTTAACTCGGAAGGTCCCTACTGTTTGTTTTTGTTACGCGCTTGATCCCTACTGTTTGTTTTTGTTACGCGCTTGGTCCCTGTCTTACCTAAAAAGATTATTATTTAAATAGGGAAAAATGGTGGGGTAGGTAAGGTAAGGTGAGGGGGTGGGGTTGACGGTGTATTTATCTAAATAAATTAATAAATCAATGGCAAAATAGTCTTTTTAGGTAAGACAGGGACCAAGCGCGTAACAAAAACAAACAATAGGGACCTTCCGAGTTAAAAAAATAAGTTAGGTACCAAATACGCAAATTACCTTAAACCATAGGGACCATTCGTGTAATTTACTCTAGAACAAAAGCCGGTTAACTCATTTATTTATTATTTTTAGCCTTTAAATATGACCTTGAACGAAGCAATTGTGTTCCACAAGTTTCTGTATTTGTCTTATTATAAAACAATTTAGGTATTCAATGATCAATCAAATACTTCAGTTTAGTTATCTATTCAATGATTGCCATTTCTGAGACAGACGAAGTACACAAGATTTTTATGGTTCAAAGAAATGATTTTCATGGTTCAAAGGAATGCATTGCATCCATACCAGAAACGAAAAACATAGCTGTCTTGAGAAATTTTTTACTTATAATTAAAAGGTCAAATGATTGTTTATGTAATCATGTTTCATATTTTCTTTCAAGTTTATGTAAAATAAGTTTTTGTTTGCCGAAATTTTTTTACGTAACTTATTTGTACGGTTAAAATCAGGGCCGGTCCTGATGAATTAAATATCTTTAAAGGCCCATGACGAGCCAGAAAAAAATGGCCCTTATCGTTATGATAAGTTTTTATTTTTAAATAAATATATATAATAAAAAAATTGGGCCCTGTGCAGCTGCCCACTTTGCCCCCCTCAACGGCCCCTATGGTTAAAATTATATATTTTGTATCAAACGCTTAAGTTGATAAAAATGGTTTTTATTGAAGCATTGTTTCACAATCAAATATGTAATTAGTACATTCCCTTTTATAATGATACATTTTTTGCTCCTAGAATAAAAGATGTATATTTCACCTAAGTTGCATAATTACACTGGAACAAATGTGAATGGTCGTTACATATACAATCATTTGAGCCTTGATTTATTTTGGTCAAAATTTAGCTGCATTATTGTTTATTTTGGTGCATAGCAAGTATCCACTTTTTTTCTTAATGTGTGTGTACACAGTTCAATTTTGATTATTAATTCAATGTATAGAGTGTTACATAATAAAGCCTATAAAAATAAAATACACTTCATAAAACTGAAGTGATGATTATTGATTAACAATAAAGAAGGTGAAGTGTATTAAAAATCTATCAAACGTGGAACATGCATGGCCGGGATGCTTTTAAACAATGAATATCGATTTAAAAACAAAACATATATACCACATGCTAGAGTCGTGAGGTATAGCTAGATGTTTCGAATGTCCATCGTGACGCCCTCAAATAGAAGAAAAAAAAAGACACAAATTACTAAATACCTTCTATGACACGTTGATCCTCGACGTCCTATTTTTAACTTAAAAGTCCTATTAACAATAGACAAAATTGCAAAATTGTTCCTTGTGGTTTGCAAAAAATTGTGGATGGAGTCCAAAAAGTTTCCAACTTGCATGGAAGGTCCAAAATCAAGTGTTTCCCGTGAATTTGGTCCAAAAATCAGGAATTTCTCGTAAATTTAGTCCATGATGGACTTGAAATGACGGTTTTGCCCTTTTAATTTATATATATATATATATATATATATATATATATATATATATATATATATACATATATATATATGTTGTAAATAATTGGTGGTGTTGTAAATAATTGGTGGATGACATAATAATTGGTGCATGACAAATTTGTCAACATTTCTAACTAGTTACAATTATATGTTAGTAAAATTTGTAGTATAAATACCCCTCCATTGTAAAGAATGAAACACACCAAAAGTTATAAGAGATATAACTTTCATATTCTCTCTAAATATTCTTTTTTCTCAATTAAAGTTCTTATCAAAGTTTACTAGTTTGGTTTGATTTATAGTTACATTAATTACGCTTAATTCATAACACGTTATCAGCACGAAAGCTCTAATCAAGGTTACTAAACAAGTGGAAAATCACATCTATCTTAATCAATGTATGTATTACTTAGTAAAAACACTATTAATTATAAAAACCTCAATCATATTAAAATAATAGTACTAATGAATTAATGAAACTTATATATTATGGACATTATGGACTACTAACAATTTTTATTTCTTATACTAACATTTCTTTATGTATTCTAATTTTTATACTAACATTTACATTATGCAACTAATTTTTATTTATGCAAACTAACATTTACATTATGCAACTAATTTTTATTTATGCAAACTAACATTTACATTATGCAACTAACTTTTATTTATGCATACTAACATTTATATTATGCTACTAACTTTTATTTGTGCATACTAACATTTAAATTATATTTATTTATACATGTCAATGTTTATTTGTATTTTAGATACTCTTCATAATTTTATTTAAACATTTACTAATATTTATTTATGTTTCTAATTAGTAAAGTTATGTATTAGTTATAAGTCTTATTATATGATTTATAAAATACATATACATATATACACAACGGGAATATATATGCAACGGTTATAAACAACAAAAACAACGGCTATATTTTTTTACCATAAATAAACATCTTTACCCTGCTTATTTTACCCACAACAAATATTTCTCTCTTCTATCAAATAAATCAATTTCAAGAAATCAAGCTTCAGGATGATTCATCCTTTTGTGATAATCATGACTATAATAGTCATGTTACTTTTCATCCCAATCCTTAACATCGAAGATAATATGAAATTTCATCTACTTTTAGGCTTGTATGCAATGTTAGCTTTACCGCTTCTTTTTTGTGTAATATTTATTGAAATAAATGGATTTTAATTTTAATTTTTATTTTGTTTAAAATTTATAGTTACATTATGTCCAACATTGCAAAGCTCGAGTTTGCAGCACTTGAAGTTAGTGGGAAAAACTATGTGCCATGGATGATAGATGTAAAAATGCATCTTGAATCCATGGGTATCTGAAATACTATATATGAATTTAATAATTGCTTGGCACAAGACAAAGCAAAAGCACAAGTTTTCCTTCGTAAGCATATTGATGAAATGTTGAGATTTGAATATCTTGATGTTACTGATCCAAGTATTCTCTGGAATCTTTTGAAAGAAAGATTTGATCATCAAAAGGAAGTTATACTTCCAAATGCTAGAGATGAATGGAGAACACTAAGGTTTCAAGACTTCAAAAAAGTAAATGAATACAACTCAACTTTGTTCAGAATATGTTCACAACTCAAGTATTGTGGACAAGAGGTTACTGATGAAGATATGTTGGAGAAAACTTACTCAACATTTCATGCAACAAACATTACTTTGATGCAACAATATCGGATGCAAAAGCTCACAAGATATTCTGAACTGAATGCATGTCTGATCGTTGCAGAGCAAAACAATGAACTCTTAATGAAAAACCATGAATCTCGTCCAACGGGATCAGTAGCACTTCCTGAAGCAAATGCTACAAATATTGATTGTCATCGAAATAATACACGTGGACGAGGGCGAGGCCGTGGCTATTTTAATCGAAACCAAAGCCATAATCAGAACCATAATTCTGGTCGTGGACAAGGTAATAATCGTGGTCGTGGCCAGAAAAGAAATAATTACCAATATTCACAAAGAAACAATGTCCACACACAAGATAAGGCCAAAGTGGCAAGGCATGACACTGGGACATCAGAAAAATCTGATGGTTCATTTTATAGATGTGGTAGCACAGGCCATTGGTCAAGGACCTGTCGCACACCTGCACATCTTTGTCAACTTTATCAAGAGTCCATTAAAGGAAAAGGAAAAGAAGCAAACCTCATTGATAATGTTGAATTCACTCCACTAAATGTTGCTGATTTCTGCAATGACATGGAAGACATAAACTAAAAAAAATCTATTATTGTTCTAGTAAAACTGTTTTTCCTTCGTTTGTTTTTCATGTAATGTCTTTCCTACAATAAATGAGCTTTCTTTTTAATAATAATTATGATTATGTTTATTCACTTATTATTCCTTTTATATGTGAAGTTTAATATGAGTCCAGCTGGAGCGCAAAAGATTGGAGATCTTTGTATAGCAGATAGTGGTAGTACACATACTATTCTGAAATCAAAGAAATATTTTTCAGAATTAGTACCAACAAAAACAGTCATACATACAATATCAGGTCCTGCAGACTTGATAGAGGGAACCGGGAAAGCCCATTTTATATTACCAAATGGTACAAGCTTTTGTATAGAAAATGCCTTATTTTCTCCAAAGTCTAATAGAAACTTATTAAGTTTCAATGACATATATTTCAAAGGTTATGACACAAAAACTGTGACCATTGAAAATAAGAAATATATGTATATTATAGACAAAAACCATGTGCTTGAAAAACTACCAACACTTGATTCTGGTCTGCATTATACATATATACATATGATTGAATCAAATATGGTAGTAGAAGGAAAACATTGTGATCCTGGGACTTTCAGTTTATGGCATGATAGGTTGGGCCACCCAGGATTAACAATGATGCGAAGGATAATTGAGAATACACACGGGCATCCATTGAAGGACCAAAAGTTTCCTCAATCCAATAGCATAAAACCATGTGCATCTTGTTCCCTTGGAAAGTTAATTATAAAACATTCTCCAATGAAAGTTGAAAGGGAGTCACCTAGATTTCTAGAAAGAATTCAAGGTGATATATGTGGACCGATTCACCCACCATTTGGACCATTTAGATACTTTATGGTCTTAATAGATGCATCCAGCAAATGGTCTCATGTTTGCCTATTATCAACTCGTAATATGGCATTTGCAAAGTTTCTTGCCCAAATTATTAAATTAAGGGCACATTTCCCTGATTATACTATCAAAAGAGTGAGACTTGATAATGCTGGTGAATTTACTTCACAAGCATTTAATGACTATTGTATGTCTGTAGGAATTGTTGTTGAACATCCAGTTGCTCATGTACACACACAAAATGGTTTAGCTGAATCACTGATTAAACGTCTCCAGCTAATAGCTAGACCATTGATAATGAGGACCAAACTTCCTGTTTCTGTTTGGGGCCATGCAATCTTACATGCAGAATCATTGATACGCATAAGACCAAGTTCATATCATGTATATTCTCCACTACAACTTGCTTTCGGTCAAGAGCCAAATATATCCCATTTGAGAATTTTTGGGTGTGCAGTATATGTCCCTATTGCACCACCTCAACGGACAAAAATGGGTCCTCAAAGAAGGTTGGGAATATATGTTGGTTATGAGTCAGTCTCTATTATAAGATATCTTGAACCATTAACAGGTGATGTTTTCACAACACGCCTAGCAGATTGTCAATTTGATGAGGCAAATTTCCCATCATTAGGTGGAGAAAAGAAGATTCTGGAAAAGGATGTGTCATGGCATGAGCCTACTTTATCATATCTTGACCCTCGCACAAAGCAATGTGACATGGAAGTTCAAAAGATAATGCATTTCCAAGAAATGGCAAATCAATTACCTGATGCATTTACTGACACAAAAAGGGTGACTAAATCATATATACCAGCTGTCAATGTTCCAGCTCGAATTGACATTCCACATGGACAATCTGATGATAAAGTCACTCAAGAGTCTAAAACACGCCTGAAGCGTGGAAGGCCATTTGGTTCTAAGGATAAGAACCCACGAAAAAGAAGAGGAGCATAAAATGCACTAGATCACGATGAAAGTGTTCCTGGAGAAACACGAATTATTCAAATTCCTCAGGAAAGGAGGATGATGCATTAAATTATGGTCAGACAAATAGAATATGTGACCAAAATGAAACTGACAATATACGTGTAATATTTTCTTATTCAGTTGCATGTGATATTATGAATGATGATCCCGAACCACAATCTGTCATTGAATGTCAAAGAAGAAATGATTGGGCTAAATGGAAGGAAGCTATGCAAGTTGAATTAAATTCTCTTAACAAGAGAAAGGTTTTTGGGAACATTATCCTCACACCCGAAGTTGTGAAACCATTAGGATATAGATGGATCTTCGTACGAAAAAGAAATGAGAAAGACGAAATTGTAAGATACAAGGCCAGGCTTGTTGCTCAAGGTTTCTCTCAAAGACATGGAATTGATTATGAAGAAACTTATTCACCGGTAATGGATGCAACCACTTTCAGATATTTAATCAGCATGTCAGTATCTAAAAATTTAGAGATGCGTCTTATGGATGTTGTTACAGCTTACTTGTATGGATCACTTGATAGTGATATCTATATGAAAATCCCTGAAGGATTTAAAATGCCTGAAGCGTTAAGTGCAAAACCCAAAGAAATGTATTCTATAAAATTACAAAGATCTTTGTATGGGTTAAAACAATCTGGGCGCATGTGGTACAATCGTTTAAGCGATTATTTGACAAGTAAAGGTTATAAAAATAACACTATTTGTCCATGTGTATTTATTAAGAAAACAACATCTGGATATGTGATCATAGCAGTCTATGTTGATGATCTAAACATCATTGGAACGAATAAAGAAATCCTTGAAGTGATTGAACTTTTAAAGAAAGAATTTGAAATGAAAGATCTTGGAAAAACCAAATATTGTCTTGGTTTACAGATTGAGCATATGCCTAACGGAATACTTGTGCATCAATCAAATTACACAGAAAGAGTCTTGAAACGTTTCAATATGGAAAATGCAAATCCTTTAAGCACTCCAATGGTTGTTAGATCATTAAATATTGACAAGGATCCATTTCGTCCATGCGAAGAAAATGAAGAAGTCCTTGGTTCAGAAGTACCATATCTAAATGCAATTGGAGCTCTTATGTATCTTACCAATTGTACTAGACCTGACATTTCTTTCGCTGTAAACTTGCTAGCAAGATTTAGTTCAGCCCCAACAAAAAGACATTGGAATGGAATCAAACATATTTTTCGATACCTTCGAGGAACTAGTGATTTAGGGTTATTTTACCCTAACAATTCAAAACAAGGCTTGATTTGTTATGCAGATGCAGGTTATTTGTCTGATCCTCATAAAGCTAGATCTCAAACTGGATATGTATTCATGAATGGAGGTACTGCAATTTCCTGGCGTTCTCAAAAGCAAACACTTGTTGCCACATCCTCAAATCATGCTAAAGTAATTGCACTAAATGAAGCTAGTAGAGAATGTACATGGTTAAGATCGATGACACAACTAGTTTTAACTTCATGTGGACTTGAAAAGGATATATGTCCAACTTTAATTTATGAAGATAACTCAGCATGTGTCACTCAAATGAAAGAGGGATATATCAAGAGCGACAGGACAAAACATATACCTCCAAAGTTTTTTGAGTACACTCAAGAGCTTATAAAGAACCATCAAGTTGAAATCAAATATGTTCAATCCAGTAACAATGCAACAGACCTTTTTACGAAGGCACTTCCTACTGCAATCTTTAGGAAACATGTCCATGGCATCGGAATGCGACATGTGCATAGAACATAATGTGACGGATGTCTAAATAAGGGGGAGTCAACTATACACTGCACTATTTTTCCCTTCGCTAAAGTTTTTTTCCCACTGGGTTTTCTTTAGCAAGGTTTTTAATGAGGCAGTACGTCAAAGTTGAATGCTAAAATGATGTCATCCAAGGGGGAGTGTTGTAAATAATTGGTGGTGTTGTAAATAATTGGTGGATGACATAATAATTGGTGCATGGCAAATTTGTCAACATTTCTAACTAGTTACAATTATATGTTAGTAAAATTTGTAGTATAAATACCCCTCCATTGTAAAGAATGAAACACACCAAAAGTTATAAGAGATATAACTTTCATATTCTCTCTAAATATTCTTTCTTCTCAATTAAAGTTCTTATCAAAGTCTACTAGTTTGGTTTGATTTATAGTTACATTAATTACGCTTAATTCATAACAATATATATATATATATATATATATATATATATATATATATATATATATATATATATATATATATTTATGTTAATACTTTAGTAAATAAAAATAAAAAACAAAAGAATTAGGCCCACCACTACACCATGGCTCTTCTCTATCTTTCTAAACTAACTAAAATATCACTTCATCTTCAAGAACCTGAGATCGATGCTTCAGCAGCGCATCTTCTTTTTCCTTTGGATCCTGGAAAATACATCGATCCTATCACTCTGTTCTCCGTTTTGTTCTTTGGGATTAATCTGGTTCGTTTGTTACAAGACAAATATTGCAACATCAGGAGTTACTTCTCTTTGAAGCATTCGATCGAGCACATGGAGTGCATAACTCGTCTACCCCCTCTGAAGACATGTTTGTTATATTATTTTAACCAAATAGATGCAAATTTGTTCCTTCCACAACCGTTCAATTCAAGGAGAAAGGGAGATGGAATATGCCATCATGGATTTATGGATACCAAATAAAATAGAAGGATTATGTAGATGTCCCTGTTTCTTATTCATACTTGTGGTGTTATTTTGATTGAAATTGCTGATTGTAGTTGTTGAAGTGGTGGGTTTGTTGTGACAAGTTTGATTTGTGAATCTCCAAGCACATTCTAACATCAGAGATGATATATATTGTCTTCCTTAGGAACGATTGATACGATTTAGTGGATGTAAGATTTAATCGTGTGTTTCATGTAACTATAGACTTCAGTTTTGCGGTGTGGATATTCACTGTGGGTCTTCGTGAGAGCAGAGTCAAACGGAAAGAAGATAATGATACCATCTAATCGGGTCGGGAAATAGCGCATGAACCACGTGTGATTTAGGGTTGTTCGGATACTCTTCCCCTTTTACCGAACGAGCTATGGGTTGTATCAGGATGAATCAAGTATTGGTGTTTTCTTAGAAAATACGATATTTGGGAATATATCTTTGAAGAAACAGATATTTGAAATCTTTTTAGGCGTGAATCTTTGTTCAAAGAGAGCGGTATTTGAGAAGCAAACACACACACAAATAAAATGTCTAAGAATAAATGGTGGTCGGATTTGCAGGTAGAGGAAGAAAGTCAAAGGGATAGAGGGATAAAGAAGGGGGAGGGTACGGGGCATAGGGTGTGGGGTATGGCATTTATTTTTCTTTTATTTTTTATAATTATTAAAATATAAAAGTTAATAAAGAAAATGTAAAAAATAAAAGAACTAATAAGGGCAAAATAGTAATTTTAACTTTTTAGGACCAAAACCACAATAAATTCTTGATTTTGGACCTTTCATGCAAGTCAGAAACTTTTTGGACCATATTCATAGTTTTTACGAAACCACAAGGACCAATTTTGCAGTTTAGTCTTAACAATATTTTAAAATCCGTTTTTTAGTTTATTTGGTGTGGCGACCGAATCACGGGTCAACCGATTCAACCAAAACAAAATATTGTTTTAGATGAATCTAAATGAATCGTGACAGAAAACAAATGGCCAATATTGAATCATCTGAGTGTTATATGCATCAAAACTCACGTTCCCTTAGAATATAGAATTGGCTATCATCTCTCTCATTTTCAACAAAAGGCACCATTTTTTTCTACAATATCAAATAAGAAATTTTAATTTCATGTAATTAATAATAAACTAAAATACAACAATATATATATATATATATATATATATATATATATATATATATATATATATATATATATATATATATATATATATAGTCATCTTGCGTTTCAGAAGCCGGTTAAGCAAATTATTTTTAAAATCATTTTAATTAAGTTATCATTCCCGGTCTTCTTAAACCACCCAAAATTTCGTCTTATTAATATGTTCATTGTCAATATTATTGTAAGACCTATTATCGAGTATGACTCTACAAAAACATTCACAAAGATAAAAATAACTTGTAAAAATAAAAATGACATTGTTAATAGATGTATATTTTATTAAAATATATTATACACATTTTGTAAAGGCAATTTGTAATGAACATATAAATATCATCTAACGTTTGATATTCCATCATTCCTCCTTTTCGTATGAATCATTTCCTAGACACTCTAATTACGATCACAATAAGAAGAAGATGTGGTTTTTACTTAATATTCTAATAAAAAACATTATCAATATTGAAGTATCTCTGCCAAATAACTTCTATCAATCATCTACAAAAGAAATGGTTAGAAAAAGATATATTTTATAATAACATATGAAACTTGGATCATACATGGACGAGTAGTAGTATAAGCACAACAGAACTAGATTTACCAAAGTACATTCATTGTCACGAAACTTGAATCCTATTGACATTGTAAGATCAAAAACTTTCGTAGTGTAATAATTCTTTTCAACCGTAACAAGAAAAGCTTGAAACATCTCTCTCTTTGGACATATTCTCATGATAATAATAAAAAGTTGGATTTACCCAATAACCTGCACAATAAATAGTTTTACGCACCATCCTATCACGACGACGATCAATTATGTTAGTATAAGGCTTGTATGATTATTTCTTTTCATTAATTCTGTAACACTTTTCTTTCCCGATGCGTTCCCTTATAAACATAACTTACTGCAGCTTTTTCATCTGAATCACACATATACACACAAACACAAAAGCCTTAACAAATGAGTCATCATTGTCACTATAACTAAATAATTCATACAAAAAGTTGTGTTCAATAAAATATTTCTACATCAACAACATTTCTCATTTTCAACATGTTCTAAACTTATAAGATATAACCATAGTTTGTATCCGCTTTATGGACATACAAAATTTTCAATGCAGTGAACGTGTTACCAAAATAAGTAGCACCTGGATGGATAATATCCGTCAAATTAGATCTTTTTCTTTAACCAATTCAAGGTCCATTTATGATTTTAAGTAAAAAAGTAACATTTTATGCAAGAGTGACAAACTCTCTAGGTTATCCAATTTTGAAACATCCTTTAATACAATATTAGGGCAATGTGATGCACATGGAAACCATGTAATAGATCTATATATTCCATATAACAAATAATCAACAAGTTCCTGATTCGTAGCCTATTTAGTATCAATTTGAACAAAATTCTTTGCTCCCACCATTTCAACAATATCAACAAACAAATTATACAAAGTTGAAGCATTTCTCTATATATCTTATGCATCAATAGATTTAAGAAACAATGCCACTTTAGTACAATAAACCAAGAAATTAATCAAATGGCGTGGAGTAATATCTCTCCCCCAAACACTTATAATGTAACGCCCTGTTACAAATCGTTTCCCATTTCAGGGTGGTGATCAAAGAGTGGATATTAGCAGACTTAGGACCCTTGAAGAATTGAGATTTGGACTCATTTGGAGGTGGATGATGTAATTTGGATGATCCGAGTGTCTGGTTTGTGTTTTGGAGCCAAAGGGTATTTTGGTAATATGTTAGCTCGGGCTTTTATGGAAATTGGATGTTTGTTCGGGAAATTGTAAGGCATGTATGAGTTAATTAAAGCGTGGAGCTTCTTGTTACCTTTTCATGGATATAAGGATCGAAGGAATCGGATTTATAACAAAGAAGTTATGTCATTCGGAGTGCTTTAGGGTTTAAGGGGAAACCCTAGTACGCGGGGCGTACTGGTGTGAAGAGTAGTATGCGAGGCGTAATGTGGTGTATGCTTAGCGTACTGTGAAGGAATGATTGGGAGTACGAGGCCTCGTACTCTGCGCGTACAAGGAGTACGCGGGGCGTACGAGGTGTAAATGAAAACCCTAATTTAAGATGTTGTACCCTATATGAGCACTTTAAGTCTTTAGGGCTGGCCTCTCTACCAGCCTCCAAGCCCCCAAAACCCTAGAAATCGTCCCTTATCCTCCATGGTGGTGTTTTTGAGCTCATTGTGTGCATCTTGGTGTGTTTTGGTTCATATTCAAGAAGATGGAGTTTGGTGCAAGGTTGTAGATCAAGGAAGAGCTTATGGATGCTGATTCTCTACTTCATTTCCAACTTGTTTGAGGGTAAAAGCTATGAACTTGTTCATTGATGGCTTATATCTATTATATATGAGTTTTGGTTCCTTTTTGGCCCCACGAATGAGATCTAATGGTTTGATACCACTCCAGGAGCTATGAGTTGCTACTCTTGGTGTTTCTGAGGTTCTAGATTCATAAAGTTGTCTCCTTTAGGGTTTAGAATCCCCCATGCATGAGATTGTGTCAATTTGGTGAAAGTATAATGCTATATCTTGAAGTTGGGTTCTTTTGGGGCATGCAAAGTCACCAAGTCAGTGACTTTATGGTTCTGGACACTTATTAGGACTCAAATATGTGGTTTGGACTTCTGGACTTAAGCATTAATAGCTTAATGAAGAATTTGGCTTAATGGATGAGTACGTTGGGCGTACAAGTCTGTACGCGCAACGTACAAGCCATATAGCGTGTATGCTTAGCGTACAACCGAGTACGCCCTACGTACTCAGTCAGGTGGGATTTTGCATATTGGGATATATTTTGGGCTTGTGAGTCTGAGTTCTTAATGGGCCATCTGAGTGCAGGTGTTTTGGACTAGGGAAAAATGGTTGGGCTTTAAGGTAAGGCCCATGTAAGGGGTTTGGGCCTAATTTGGAAAATTGGATCATAATTGGGCCTTGGTTGATTATTTTGCTTTTATGCCTTTTAGATTATGAGTTTGGGCCTTAGCCTTAGTCCAAACTAGGTAAGGGGTAAATTGGTCATTTACCCTAGTAATGGTCTGATGGTTTGGATGGGAATCCAATTATTATTTTAATGTTATTTGATATTGATAGTTCGGGGATCTGTCAGCCAGCAGCCACAAATTTTCTGTGCGATTCGGCAGTGCAAGGTAAGTTTCCTCACTGGGTTTACGGGTCGAAGGCACCAATGCCGACCCATGGTTTATATGTTAGGATGCTAGATGCCTGCATGACTCTTGCATGTGTTGTGTGATGGTATGCTTACCGGGCAAGGCCCGATGCCAGGCGGGGCCTGAAGAGTAGATTGCATGTTAGTCATTAGTATTTGTTTTTATGCTTACCGAGCGAGGCCCGATGGTGGGCTGGGCTCGATGACTGTATTGTATGCTATAGTCTTTATGATTATTGCATGTGCTATTAAGGTTATATGTTTATATGATTATATTGTTACATGATTATGTGTGTATCGGGTGGGGCCCAATGTTAGGCGGGGCCTGGTGATTGATAAATATGTAATCCGAGCGGGGCTCGACCTCAGGAGGGGCCCGAGGCCGAGTGAGACTCGAGACTGGGCGAGGCCCGATGGAGGGTGGGGGCCCAGTATGTGATTTATGTATGTGTGGTATGTGGTATCTTGGGGAACTCACTAAGCTTTCTGCTTACGTTTTCAGCTTATGTTTCAGGTACTTTGGTTTTCAAATTGAAGAACTCGGGAGAATTGCAGAGCACGCACCACATGTTTCCGCATTCTGTAATTTACTTTGATTTGATGATATTTTGATAAAACTTGATTTCCTTGGTTTTATGGAAATGATATGTACTAATGATTTATTAATCTAAAAATGAAAATTTTATGTCTTTATAGATGGGACGTTCCAAGTTGGTATCAGAGCCTTGGTTTGAGGGATTCAGACATACTCTCGGGTGTTTCTGAACTCAAACTGAGGATTTGATAAAGTTTTTTTTTTCAAAAATGAAAGAAAAATGATTTAAAAAGGGAAAAACAAGTTTTCTAATACAAGAAGGGGTGTGGAGCATGCAATCGACCGAGCTCAAGTAATTTTTTTCCCAAAATACCCATACATGTGATCTGGTGTGATTTGATTTATGAATCTATGAATTTCATGCTAGTTAGGGCTAAGGATCTGCTCAGTTTTTGCATAATAGAATGCTAGGAGATATGCCTTGTATGCCTATTGTATGAG
The DNA here is from genome assembly GCF_052849685.1 of Lactuca virosa. Classification (NCBI taxonomy): domain Eukaryota; kingdom Viridiplantae; phylum Streptophyta; class Magnoliopsida; order Asterales; family Asteraceae; genus Lactuca; species Lactuca virosa. Next base: position 251,129,965 of record NC_136434.1, read on the forward strand.
CTCGTAGACTTGCATGCTAGTTCTGATTAGCCAATGATAGGTTGGCCTGATATGTGATGCCTTGTAGCCTAGGAAGCATGGGATGCTAGATCGGGTATATATTGTATGAGTAAGGCAATTAGTAGCGGAAGTGGGAGCTCCTAGTATGGGTTGCAGTATGTGGGATTGGATGCTCGTGATTATTCTATGGATTGGAGTGGTACTGCATGAATGCTGATTGCTTTGTGTTTTGTGGAACTCTTAGGTGATGGGATTTAGCTACTAAGCAAATATGTCAAGTCACATGTGACAAAGGTTGAATAATCTCAGAGTGATGGATTTGACCCTATTGCGCAGCTCTTGTCCGAGTCCAACCGTTGTAGGGATGAGTCTGTTACTCGAAGGATTATCTAAGCTTTGTTGCATGTGATTGTATTCATGAGGTGGGTGACTGGCATTATGGGGAGTTCTGCAGCAACTGATGTCAGGGTGAGGTCGAGAACCTAGGAAAGCCTAGGGATTACTTTGGTGGGTTTTGTTGCGCTGGATAGCGAGTGTTTGGTGTATGGATTTGAGAATGTGACTTAGAGGATTTGGGAGGATTCCTGAGGAAAGTATGGATATGTGTGGAAGGTAGTATTGGGCCCATAGTACTGAAGGCACAAGATCCATACTCGAATCGGGGGAGTCTTGGAGAATCTAGGAAGCCTATGGGATGAGGATTCTTGGGTATATTCGGATCTTTTTGCATGTTGTTTTCGGTATGGTGTTGAGCACTCAGGAATAGTGTTCGGATTCTTGTTCCGGCTCAGGAGCAGGTACTGAGTCGATCGATGCGCGGACGCGGGAGTTCATCTCATCGGAGATTACTTGTGGTATTTTGGAATGGACCCCGATGGTTTTTGGTTCAGTTAAGGAAGGGATTTTGGAGCTCTTGGATGGTCATCTCGGGGCCTTTTGGGCCGAGGTTGTAGTAGGGCAGTTGGGGGCTCATCTGTAGTAGGGCAGTTGGGGGCTGAGGTTGCATGAATGCTGATTGCTTTGTGTTTTGTGGAACTCTTAGGTGATGGGATTTAGCTACTAAGAAAATATGTCAAGTCACATGTGACAAAGGTTGAATAATCTCAGAGTGATGGATTTGACCCTATTGCGCAGCTCTTGTCCGAGTCCAACCGTTGTAGGGATGAGTCTGTTACTCGAAGGATTATCTAAGCTTTGTTGCATGTGATTGTATTCATGAGGTGGGTGACTGGCATTATGGGGAGTTCTGCAGCAACTGATGTCAGGGTGAGGTCGAGAACCTAGGAAAGCCTAGGGATTGCTTTGGTGGGTTTTGTTGCGCTGGATAGCGAGTGTTTGGTGTATGGATTTGAGAATGTGACTTAGAGGATTTGGGAGGATTCCCGAGGAAAGTATGGATATGTGTGGAAGGTAGTATTGGGCCCATAGTACTGAAAGCACAAGATCCATACTCGAATCGGGGGAGTCTTGGAGAATCTAGGAAGCCTATGGGATGAGGATTCTTGGGTATATTCGGATCTTTTTGCATGTTGTTTTCGGTATGGTGTTGAGCACTCAGGAATAGTGTTCGGATTCTTGTTCCGGCTCAGGAGCAGGTACTGAGTCGATCGATGCGCGGACGCGGGAGTTCATCTCATCGGAAATTACTTGTGGTATTTTGGAATGGACCCCGATGGTCTTTGGTTCAGTTAAGGAAGGGATTTTGGAGCTCTTGGATGGTCATCTCGGGGCCTTTTGGGCCGAGGTTGTAGTAGGGTAGTTGGGGGCTCATCTGGAGACCAAAGATTATGGATCCCTAGAATCCTTCAGGCAGGAGGATCCCATTGTTAGTTCATCTCATTGGCAGAGGGGAGTTTTGCACCATGTCCTCAGGATGGTCGGGGTAACTCAGGAGGAGGAGGAGGACGGGATTCCTTTAGATGCTTTTGTGGGTATGTTATCTTCTGTTTTCTTCTGGGTTGTTATCATGAATTTGTATTGCGTTGGAATTTTGCTTGGGTTTAGGTATGCAATATCTCGGGTTGATTTTCTGCTATTGTCTAGGTTATATTATCAAGGATTGTGATATGCCATTCTGCATGGCGAGAGTCTTCAATGAATATTTAGAGGGTCGTATCTTGTTGAGCGGGTTTCAACGTGTTCAGTTGTTGATCCGAGTCTTTATCGGGATCAATTTAGGGGTATTTCTTGGAGGATCTTTTGTCAGGATTAGCGGGTTAGTTCTCTAGTGAAGTCAGGGTTCAGTGGTTTTATCATATGTTATGGTATGATCGGCGATTACCTATGGAAGAAATTTTAGGTTCAAACACTACCGTTGCTAGGAGAGGAGCGGTAGTAGGAAGATGGTGGTGTCAGCTGCATGAGTTGTTTGGTCATTGGAATTGTCAGGTGAGTTTTATATTCGCATAGGTTGTAGTCTATTAGGATTCAATGATTCTTTGAGAATGGAAGTTGGGGTGAAGATTCGTCAGTTCAGGGCAAGGGTTATGGTTTTTAGTCGCTAGCATAAGAACTCAAGAATTGGTATAGTATCATCGGATGTGATTTGAGTTATCAGACTGGTTAGGATTTCAAGAGTATTATTCAGGATTTCAGGATTTGGGCAATCATTGAGTTTGGCTAGCAATGGAACGCTAGTATTGATTAGCGCATGTCATAGGAGGTTCATGCTATTTGAGGTTGATGGGTCAGGAATCCATCGGATTTAAGAGATGAGAGAGCTTCGTCGAATCCAAGTGGGGGAGAATCGATTAGGATATCTGGGAGTTAGGAAGGGTGTGGAACTAGGGCAAGTTTCACATCCTGGCCAGGGGGAGAGACGACCAAAGTGGCTGTTTAGATTGAGGTTGTGTAAGTGGGAGTTCAGGAAACTTCCAACTGCTGGTCGACGTCTCCTTTATTATGCATAGCAGGCTTGGGGTTGAGTCCAGGTTGAGGGCTTTGGAATTCGAAGTATGGCCCCAACACCTGATTGGATGCAGTTAGATGCAGGTTTCGGCTCATGATGTGTGGGGTTGTGATGGTTAGGGTGTGGTAAGGCCATGGGTGGTAACCATGGTTGGTAAGAAGTGTTGTAAGACTGTGATGGCATCGTAGCATTCACCAGTTCGAGGTAGACTATCGCTGGAGGTGGTCATGAGCATAAAGGGGGAATCAGTTCGTGCCTTGGGCATGATGGTCACGATTATCGGGGAGTATTTCTCTATTTTAGCTTGAGGACCATTGGGGTCCGAGGCGGAGTCGGGCCTGTGTAGCTCTAGATGGGTGGGACTCGTGGGCGAGGTCGCTCCATGGTATAGTTGGGTGGGACCCGTGGACGAGGACCATGTGATTATGGAAATATAAGTGGGACGTGGTAGAGACCGTTGGGTCAAGGTTTTGGATCTTGAGTTGTAGAATTAGGTGGGTGGTCAGTGTATGATGCAATAGGGTTTATAGGTTGGGTAGCCATGTTATTTGGACTCTTGGGAAACTGGTGGTTGGAGTAGGTGCGAGACTGGTAGTCTCAGCGATGGTTTGACAACCTTTATATCCCAGTCTAGTGAGGGGTTGTCGTGAATCATAAGGTTTTGGGTGAAATTTAAGTGCATATTTGTGGATCTCGGGTTATGAGTTGAGTATCAGGTTGGTTTTTGGGTGAGATCTTGAGTATCAGGTTGGTTTTTGGGTGAGATCTAGAATCCTTTGGAGCCGTCATCACTTTATTGACGCTGTTCCTAGATCTCGATATTACCCTAACTCAATCTTTACAAGTCTGATTCTTGACAGGTACGCAGATCAAATCATCATGTCTCTCGACGAGTTTCAACACAATCCCATCAATATCTCTAACAACATTGGCTCGACCACAAGGATTCTGATCCTATACCCTCATGAATATGAGGTATGGGCTCTTCATTTTGAAGACTATGTTCTCGGTTCAGAGGATAATGGATACTTGATCTGGGAGGCCATTACTTTGGGTCCTTTCACTCCCTCAGGAACCAACAGAACCATCAAGACATAAAAAGAGCTCAATCAGCTTATGGTAGATGTGAAAGAAGCCATTAAGATGAGAAGGATAAACTGATCAGCAATATAAAAGCAATGAGGATGATCATATTCGCTTTACAATCTGATACCTTTCGTCTGGTGAGTACGTGTACTACTGCAAAGGAAATCTGGCAAAGGCTTAAGGAGTTATATTCCAGTGATGAGGATCTCGGGCATTCCATCCAAACTCTTTTACTTTCGGAGTTTGGTGACTTCAAGCAAAAGCCTGAGGAAAGTCTTATTCAAACATTCAATCGTTATAACCATATTCTTAGCAAGATGATTAAGCACGAAATTGGCAGAGAGGTGATCGAGCAGAAGGTCACTTTCATGAATGGCCTAAGACCCGAATGGATGGCGGTGGTTTCAACTGTTAAAGCACATGAACAGTTCAAGTCTTACTCGTTGGCAAAGCTCGTAGGGATTCTCAAGTCACATGAAAGTGTTGTGACAAAAGACTCAAAAGTTGTTTCTAGTTTAGGCTCTTTGGCACTCGTGGCTAAAGGTAAATCTGTGGATGATGAAGAACCTGAGACTGATCTCTCAGAATGTGATCTTACTAGTGAGGAGTATGCTCTAATGGTGTCTAAGCCTATGCGGTTCGCAAGGAAGAAATTTCCTTCTGCTAAGAACCGAAACTGGCAAGGGAGTTATAACTCCGAGAAGGCGAAGGAGGAGAATAGAAATACTCCTCAGAAGGAAGAAGAGAAGAAAGAAGAAAAGCTTGCTGGTAACTCTGGGTATGACTGCCACTACTGTCGCGGGCAGAATCATTTGGCGAAGGACTGCATGTTACGAAAGCTGAATGAGAAGAAAGAGGGAGAAGATGATGAAGCTTACTTCAAGCGTAAGCTGGAGGAAATCCAGAAGAAGAAAACTAATGATAAATCTATGCCTGCTTTGATTGTGCAGGAAGATGTCGCAGAGAACGAGTTTGGTGGAGTAGAAGTTTGGTCTACTGACTCGGAAGATGAAGAAGTTCGCAAGCCCACACATGGCAGGGCATTTGTTGCGAAGGAAGAAGGCTCTGAGGTTACTTGCAGATGTTTGATGGTAACAGCTGGTGTGTAAAAAATGAGAGGCTACACAACAGATGGCGGGTGTGAAGAAGCGAAGGAGAGGGAAGACAAATGCTTTACTGCAAAACCAGTCGGAGAGTAGATTAATGAGTGTGATCAGTTGATCAAAAAGGTAAATTCCATCCTTAAATCTCTTAAAATACCCGTTTTTTGAAGTGGGTCATTCATTCCTAACTTTGAGGGGGAGAATGTTGGGGTACAAAGTTTTCCATGAATGACTTTGTAATGTTTGACTTTTGTAAAACCCACTTGCATGTGGTGCATTAGCCTTATGACACATGAGAGATAGAGAGTGAGAGAGAGACATGTAAACACCTCTATATAAGGTGGGTTTAGTCCACTTGTAGAGGTGTGCTTGAGAGGTGTAAAAGTTGAGTGTGTAAATGTGTGTTATTTATGTAGTCTAGATCTAGATCCTTATTGTGTAACACCATATACAATCAATACATCTCTTGAACACCCAAATCACCATGTTCATTGTGCAAACTTTAATTCCGCATGCCAAACCCTGTTCTTATGTCAATACAACATGATTTTTGACAATAAATAAGTTTAAAAAGAGTTTTGTAAAATGATAAAGAGTTTAACATATAAAAGAGTTTATAAAATGATTTGAAGCAGTTTGTTTGATAACACAGTTTTGGAAATATAAGAAATTCTCTTGTTTGATAGTTATTAATCACATGTGATTGATATAATAACTATAATGTTTTCTAATTGTATTCCCCCCATAAAAGCATTTAAAATCATATAAAAGATAAGTTAGGGGTATGAACTCACCTGTAGTGAGTGATTCATGTGAAAGATCGATATAGGATGCTAAGTGTCAAGTGAAGCCTCGAGCACAAACAGATCCTATTAAGCATATAATGATACATATATGTATATAATTAGTGTATATAACAATTAATCATGATAGGGAACCACCTTAGGGACTAGGAAACACTTGGAATGAAGTGTTACAATCACATATGACTGCACTAAAGGGGTTTACGGCCACACAAGTGTGTTTACGGCCAAGGTGTTTACGGCCAAGGGGTATACGGTCAAGGAGTATACGGTCAAGGAGTATACGGTCAAGGAGTGTACGGTCAAGGAGTATACGGTCAAGGAGTGTACGGTCAAGGAGTGTACGGCCATACACTCATGGAAGAAACATGCAAAAGAGGTGTTTTACGGCCCTATCTAGCATCCATTAAGTGTTAGGACATAAGATGAGTTTGAGGCCAAGACATGCACCAAACAAGGGTTTACGGCCAAGCGAGATGCTCATGGCCGTAAATTCTTATTGTTCTTGGGAAATGGTTGTTTTCAAGGTGTAAGTTAAGAGCTTCTATAGGATAACTAGCATTTGGAAGGATACTTACATTTTGATGCTTGAAGGGGGGTGTTCACGGTCCAAGAACTAGTAGGTGTTCTTGGTGTTCTTGGTGTAAGTGAAGAAGATTTGAATATCTAACCAAAAGAGATAATTTCATGGATGAAATCATAGAGGTTTACTAGATTAAGCAAGGTACCAACTAACAAATGGAAGAAACACTTACATATTTGAAGATTAAGATGAAAACCCTTGATGATAGTTGAGAGAGAATCGAGTTTCTTGAGTTGGAAGTGTGAGAAATGAAGAAAAGTGAAAGAATATCACACATAAAGTCATGAGTTCACGGCCACCTTGAGTTTACGGCCGTACACTCATGTTTACGGCCGAAACTCCTCTTGATGGAGTTTTTGGCTCGAAAGCAACATGATGAACTTAAGTTAACTCATCCCTAAACCCAAACCTTGAATGTACTAGGCTTAGAACCCTCAAACAGACCCTAAACAATGCTAAAAGATAGCAGAAACGAGTATGACTTTGATTGAATTGAATGACTGTACAAGATAGAAATTCCAGATTGTAGAGAAGAAGACGAAAGCAGTTCTATTGAAGTCACAGCGAAAAGGGGAGATGTACCCCTTAAATCTAAATCCCATAAGAGGGAAGCCTACTATATGACTGCTAACGAAGGCTCACTTAGATGAAAGCTGGCTATGGCACCGAAGGCTTTCGCACCTTAACTTCAAAGACATCAACAAGCTAGTTATTGGTGAGCACGTGCGAGGGCTTCCTGTCTTAAAGTTTGATAAAGATCACCTGTGTGCAGCATGCGAAATGGGAAAGCAAAGCAAAAAGAGTCATCCAACTCTTGTAAACACAAAGATCATCAAGCCTCTTGAGCTTCTTCATATTGATCTATATGGACCGTCTGCAATCGAAAGTGTCGGGTGGTAGTAAGTATATACTTGTTATTGTTGACGATTTTTCCCGTTTCACTTGGGTATATTTTCTTAAACAGAAGTCAGAGGCTACTCCAAAGCTGAAGAATTTCATAAAGCAAGTGGAAGTTCAGTTGCGAAAGCTGGTTCGTAACATCAGAAGCGACAATGGGCTGGAATTTAAAAACAAAGAGTTTGAAGAATTCTTAGCTGAAAAGGGAGTCACTCACAACTTTTCTGCGCCCTACACTCCACAGCAGAATGGCGTAGTTGAAAGAAGAAACCATTCCTTATGTGAAGCGGCCCGAACCATGCTTAGTTTCGCTTGTTTACCTCTGTATTTCTGGGCTGATGCAATTGCCACAACTTGCTACACTCAAAATATATCCTTCTTGAATAAGCGATTTACCCTTACTCCATATGAAATCTTAAATAATCGCAAACCTAACGTCAAGTTTTTCCATATCTTCGGTTCTAGGTGTTTCATCTTTAATTCCAAAGAAAACCGAAACAAGTTCGATGTGAAGGCAGACGAAGGTATCTTTCTGGGTTATTCGCTGACCTCTCAGGCATATAGGGTTCTCAACAAACGATCCAAGAAAATGGAAGAAACTTAGTATGTCACGTTTGAAGACAACTACCTGAAGAAGAATCAATCAAGCGAAAGTCAAATGGGAGACATCTTTCCAACACCAAGTCCAGTCTCAATTCCAATAGCTGACCTTTATGAGGAATACATGCTACTTTTTGATGAGCCGGAAAAGGCTATCCATTCTGAAGCAAAAGCAGCAGATAATAAAGTCGATGAAATAAAGAAGATAATCGATGATGCCACAAAAGAAATGGAAAGCGAACCTCCAATATCAAGCGAACCTTCAAAAGAAAGCACTCCATTACAGGGGGAGGGTTCGTCTATGGAAAATAATTCCGATTCGCCTTTCCAGGGGGAGAACCCATCTCCAACCATGACCCATGAAAGTCCACTCGAGGGGGAGAATTCTGAACCTGAGGTTGAAACTGTCTCATCATTGGAGGGGGAGAATCAAAATTCAAATGTTGATTCAGATGTTCAATCAGAATTCGAAGAGGAAGTCAACGCTGAACTGGATCCTTCCTACGATCCATCCTACCCTCCGCTCACAAAATGGAAAAGAGATCACCCAAAAGCTCAAGTCATTGGTGAATCATCTGAGGGAGTTCTTACACGCTCTCAACTGAAAGCGAAGCAAACTGCTTTATTTTCTCAAGTGGAATATTGCATTTTTAATTCATTCGTCTCTAAAGTTGAACCGAAAACAGTTTATACTGCACTCGATCACTCTGATTGGGTTCAGGCTATGCAAGACGAACTCAATGATTTTGAACAAAACAAGGTTTGTAGATTGATTCCCACGCCACCTAATGCATCTGTGGTCGGTCTAAAATGGGTGTTTCGTAACAAGATGGATAAAGAAGGGAACGTCATAAGGAACAAAGAGAGACTTGTGGTGAAAGGATATTGTCAGGAAGAAGGGATCGACTATGAAGAAACTTTCGCTCCAGTAGCAAGGTTAGAATCAGTTCGAATCTTCTTGGCATATGCAGCACACAAAAACTTTGAGGTATTTCAGATGGATGTCAAGTGTGCTTTACTGAACGGAGAACTAGAACAAACCGTGTACGTTAAGCAACCACCGGGTTTCGTGAATGAAAAGTATCCCAACCATTGCTACATTTTGGACAAAGCCGTATATGGTCTGAAGCAAGCTCCTAGAGCCTGGAATGAAACTTTAACTCGTTTTCTAAAGATGTCCAAGTTTAAACAAGGTTCAGTTGACCCAACCTTCTTTCGCAAGTGAGAGGGTGACCATTTAATGATCGTCCAAATCTACGTCGATGACATCATCTTCGGTTCCACAAATTCTAGCCTAACAGCTGAATTCCGGAAGTTGATGGAGACTAAATTTGAGATGAGTTCAATGGGTCCAATTAACTTTTTCCTTAGATTGAACATAAGACAGGGACCAGAAGGCATTTTTATCAATCAGGAGGCTTACACAAAGACTTTACTGGCGAAGTTTGGCATGATGGGAGACTCAAAAGTGAAGGTTCCAATGGCTTTTGGGACGAAGCTAACACCATCTCTGGAAAAACCGGCTGCTGATATGACGCTCTATCGCCAAATGATAGGGTCTCTAATGTATCTTACAGCTAGTAGACCAGATATTATGTTTTCTGTTTGTTATTATGCCAGGTTTCAAGCCAATCCACGCGAACCTCACATGGTGGCAGTCAAGAACATCTTCCGATACCTGAAGCGAACCTCATCTCTTAGTATATGGTATCCGGCAAAATCAGGATTCTTCGTTCAAGCATTCTCTGATGCCGATCTAGGAGGATGTGGTCTAGATAGGAAAAGTATCGCAGGCGGTTGTCAATTTCTGGATGGAAAAATCGTCAGCTGGCAATCCAAGAAACAAACGTGTGTATCCTTGTCCACAGCCGAAGCTGAATATATAGCCACTGCATCTTGTGCTTCGCAGGTCATTTGGATTCAAAGTCAGTTAAGAGACTATGGCCTAAACATGAAGCGAATCCCACTCTATTGTGACTCTGAAAGCGCAATCCGAATATGTCACAAGCCAGTGCAACACTCAAAGACGAAACACATAACACTAAGGTACCAGTTTATCAAGGATCATATGGAAGATGGTAACGTTGAAATTGATTTCGTGCGTTCCACTGATCAATTGGCTGGCATATTCACGAAAGCCTTGCCTGAAGCAACCTTCAACAATATACTCCAAGGCTTAGAAATGATGGAAGTTGAATCTGTACCGAAACCACCTTCACCTCATTAAAATTTTAACAAGCGAAATAGAGCGAACGCTCGGTCTATTTCGATTCCGAATTTTTCGGGCACCGAATTGTACCGAATGCTCGGTATGTTTCGCTTCATCCATCAAAAGGCGAACATTCGGTTGATACTTTATGTATACTTTTTGTACATTTTTTTCTTTCTGTTTTTATTTCTTTTTCAGAAAAATCCAAAATACAAGAATATTTTTTTCCTTTCTGTTTTTATTTCTTTTTCAGAAAAATCCAAAATACAAAAATATTTTTCCTTTCTGTTTTTATTTCTTTTTCAGAAAAATCTAAAATACAAAAATATTTTTCCTTTCTGTTCTTATTTCTTTTTCAGTCATATCGAAATAATTGATGATTGTCTCAACAATGTATCATGGGGAAGGTATCAAATCTTAATCTATATACTAGCTAAGTGTCCCTAGAAGCATGCTGCTGCATGTTGTCCAAAGCCTCGACGACTCTAGAGTGAAGCCTTACTGATTCGATATATACAAATCGTTTCTTCCCAATCAGGCTGTTACATTCACTTAAGTCATGAGCTACCTAACTCTTCTCACATTGAGTTAAGAGTTATCTGCTTGGTCACTTTCTTATAGCAGAGGTACTTTCGGTTCTTTAACCACCCCACCAATTTTCTCCATTATTTTCGATTCCATGAAAATAACCCTTGAGACTCTCAGAATGTACCACTGAGGTTTACGGTTACACAACATCTGTGTTAATGATCTTAGTTTCATTTCACCATGATCTAAGTGAAACCCACAATCCAATACCTTACATGAATTGACAGTGAACAGTTGAATGTTCTAGTTTTTCACCCATGTATTAACAAAACCCCTCATGTGGTATGTACCAAGAAATCTCTTTTAATTTTTTGAGATCTTTATGAAATTGTCTAAAACTAAGACATTTCTTCCCAAAAGATACAGTTTTATTTTTTGTTTTTGAGATTTCTAAACTTTTCCCAAGTCACTACAAAATTATCAAACCTACTTGATGTTTAAAGCTACACTGGCTACACAAGTACTTCATCCCACTTTCGTTCTTATATCAAGTTCGTGGTTTGGTTGAAGTGAAAGCCACCCTTAAAGCCGAAATTAAAAGATGCCTTTCAATGCTTCTTAATAAGCATTTGATCGTACTTCAACGGGAAACCACACAGACACTTCTAAGTCTCTCTTGACTCTGAAGGAAGAGATTCGTGCCCGGGATCCTCAGTTTCATGTCTCGAATGACATCACTAATATCCCAAATAAATAATTTGCTTTATTTCTTTTTCTTTGGCACACTCTTGCACGAAGATCTTTATGATTTTCCAAAAGTCTTGTTTGTGGCACTAATGGCAATTTTCAGTTCTTTGGTGGTCTTATACGTTATAAAGCAAAAGGAGCTCAGTCTATTTTGACAATGCAGTGAAAGAAGGATTCGTTTCTTTGACAGGAATTTGAAACGATAAAGGATAATATGAAGAGGCGGGGAATGGATAAGATTTCAAAATAAAGGCGCGTGAATTTGAAACGTCACCAAGTGACCACGCCGCCTGACACGCTTTTGAGGGTAACAATTATCAAATCACGTCTAATCAGGCGTCGATTCAGAAAATCACGTTTACGATATCATTAAGGATTTTCTCTCTCCTGGTAATCGTATAAAGGGATTTCTTGTAATTCTTTTCTCCTTCACCACTTACAAAATCACTCGAGCATTCAAAAGGAAAATACTCTCTCTACTGTTCATCTTCCTCACCAAGCTTCAGCAATGGTAGAATCATCTTCAGTTCATGAACACACCGCTCAATCCACTCTCCTCACGATCAAGCCTAATCAGAACGTGATCCTCGACTTGGATCCATTCCAGTATGATGCTTTTATGCTACAGATCGTCGAATGCCTTAAGTACTCACCATTGATCAAGGCTCTTACCTAAGTTGAATACGTGCCAATGTCTCTCCTATCTCAAGTTTACTCTTCCGCAAAATACGTCAAGGCTGAGGAGAGTATTATGTTCGAGATTTTCAATAACAAAACTTATGTCTCCAAAATTAGGTTTTACCATCTTTTAGGGCTAACCTATGTGGACTCAATGGTGCATCCTGACTCGATCACTAATGCTCAGATCTTCGAGATGTTCTACAACATGGGGTACACTGATCTTCTCTCCACCATCACAAAAGTCAAGAAGTCTTGCCTACCTCCTCAATGGAATGGGTTGTTTACCCTTCTCTTTAAGGGTTTTTCTGAACGGGTTTCTGGATCCGATGGTGCAAGCAAAGCTTTCATGACCATCATCTATGGTCTATACCATGGCATCAATCTTGATTATGGGTCTATTCTTTGGACTCAATTGGTTCAAAGTTTGAATTCATCTTCTCGTCACACCGAAATTTCACGTGGGAGATTCTGGACCATCATTACCCATAGGGCTATGGAGAAATTTCAAGTCCCAGTCATGGTGGATTCTTTAATGTCTGTAATTTCTACTTTCCACACTACAAAGATCATCGTGGCAGACTCTTCCAAGTTTCTGTTCATCGGTCCAATCCCTGAGACGATGTACATGTGTGTTTCCGAGGCTAGTAAAATTATTTCTAAATACAAGAAACAATCCTTTTCAGGTCCAAGGGTATTCACTCCCGAGATGCAACGATCCCTAGACGAAGCTAACAAGTCAAAGAAAAGAGGTAAGAAAGGGGGAAAAAAGAAGGAAGTTCAAGAGGGACCCTCCTCTAAACCTATCACGCCTAAGAAGCGAAAGGGTCAAACTACTGAACCTTCGGCTCTTAAGAAGCGAAAGCTGCGAAAGATGACTCTCAAGCCGAAAGTCTCCTCAACAAGTGATTTTGATTATGTACCTTCGGATCAACAAGTAGAAGAGTCAAGCTACAGCGAAGATCATCTGTCTGAGGGTTCGCCTCGAGGTAATTCTCCTCCACCTTCACCAACTCGAGGTAATTCGCCTCCACCTTCACCTCGTTCTTCTAATCCTATTTCGATAGCTCCTTGCCTACCTCTAGTTTCATCTCAACCACCTACTTCTACCCATTACCACCACACATATGATGGGTTTTCAGCATTCTAACACTCCTATGGTGTACATGCAACCCTAGAAACCTTGGATCTATGTTTGACTAAGATACATGCAAATAATTATTTTTCCAAGGTTCTTATCCTAACTAGCATGGTATGGGGTAGTTGAATCAAATAAAACTAGTAGAATTACTTACCTTGTAGTAGTAGTTGATTGCTTGGAGTTTGAGAGCCTAGCACCAATAATGTGGATGCCTCAAATGGAAGTCACAAATCACCACAAACTTGGAAACTTGAGAGAATAGTCACAAACTTCTTGAAATCGGCCCTCTTAGTTTACACACATCAACTAGTGCAATTTCAAGAACCAAAGTCTCCTTTATATAGTGTGGTGGATTAGGGTTACATCCATGTAAACCCTAATACCCATGTCTTTTCATTTCCATGAGATCCATGGGTTAAAGGTCCATGGAGTATCCATGGACTTTCCATGCAAGCCTAGCCCATTCCAAATAAGCATTAGCCCACACTATATAAATACAAGAGCCCATATTTAATTAGTCATACTTTTGATCTCTAAATTAATTCTAAATTAATTATAGATCAACACTAATTAAATAATATGATTTTATATTAATATATTAGAACTTATAATATATTAATAAATCATAACTTATACTATTCTCAAAAGATTATCCGTAAATTGTTCGGGTGAAGTGCAACCCAAATGGACCATGCCGGGTCGGGTCAAGTACATACCAAATATAGTTATGGACTTAGACACTATCTCCAACAGTCTCCCACTTGGATAAGTCTAATAACTATAGTTGCAAGTATGACTTCAGGAACCGATCGACAATCGTAGCTCTTTAAACTCTGTTGAACTATGAAGCGCCATTTTAGATAAGTGATCATATAATCCTCTGTTCTAGATATCAGCCGGACAAATACATGGAACATGGTCTTGCTTATTGTCCAGCATTTGTTTCCCGATTTCCGATTTGTTTGACATAGAACTTAACTGAACACATCAATTTAGTTCTGACCGGGCCTGGGACATAGGTCAAAACAAAATCATCGAGGGGCCCAGATATCGCTTCTAATCCTAGAAGGAACAGATAAACTTCGACTCATATGTTTGCTCTACTACTTGTTGAATTACACACAAAAGCACGGTTTATAACATCGAGTTACCAATGCGTTTTCGTGCAATCAATGCATAACCAACTCATAGGCAACAAATCATATCTCTAGGTTTGAAGACTTATATGATATTACCGTCTCACGATCACTCGAGATAAATTCCATGAAGTGATACAAGTGAGCGTGGGTTGAATCCAATACTCAGAACTTATGAGCACTCATGAGTGTTGTAGCCCCGCTTTGTCTAACATCTTAAACCTCTACAAGCCAACCCATGACAGTCTTGATTCATATCTACTTCCAACATATGACCGACTGTGGAGAGTTTGAATAATATGATATAAACCATAACATAATTATTCTGGAAGTCAAAACATGCAAAAAGAAATAATAGTAAACGATTGACAAGAGATAGCAACACTTTGTCCACATAGGTGCTTTGACTAAGTCCAATTAGTCTTTTACTTCTGTTTCTCAAAATCCTTATCCCTAGGATATAGGCAGCTTCTCTAAGGTCCTTCATAGCGAAACACTTCCCAAGCCAGGACTTTACTTCCTCCAGGGTTGGGATGTCATTTCCTATGAGTAGTATGTCATCCACATACAGTACCAAAAAGCTGACTATACTCCCACTAGCCTTGATATAGACACAAGATTCATCTTCACTCCTTGAAAAGCCAAATTCTTTGACTTTCTCATCAAAGCAAAGATTCCATCTGCGAGGTGCCTGTTTTAATCCATAAATGGATTTATCGAGCTTACACACTCTACTGGGGTACTCTGTACTGACAAAACCCTCTGGCTGAACCATGTAAACATCTTCAGCCAACTTTCCATTAAGGAAAGCGGTTTTGACATCCATTTGCCATATTTCATAATCATGAAATGCAGCAATGGCTAACAGAACCCTAATAGACTTAATCTTGGCCACTAGTGAAAAGGTTTCATCATAATCAACTCCTGGAGTTTGAGAATAACCCTTTGCAACCAGTCGTGCCTTATAAGTGTGTACATTACCATCCATGTCGGTCTTCTTCTTGAAGATCCATTTGCACCCAACTATCTTACGATCAGGTACATTGTCAACCAAGTTCCAAACTTGATTGTCATACATGGACTGTATCTCGCTATCCATGGACTGTATCTCGCTATCCATAGCCTCTTTCCATTTAGTAGCCTCAGGGCCTGCCATGGCTTCCGTGTAGCTGTTAGGCTCATCCAGATTTACCAGTGTGTTATCACTTATAAGTGTCTCACCTTCTGCAGTAATATGAAAACCATAATAATGCTCAGGTGCATTCCTAACTCTGGTGGAACGCCTCAGAGGTATAGATTCTTCAGTCGGCTCAACATGAGTTTCCTCCTCAAGTTGAGGGCTAGGGTTTGAGGTTCCTTCACCACTTGACTCTTGAATTTCCTCAAGGTCAGTTTGCCTCCCACTGTCTCCTTGGCTCATGAATTCTCTCTCTCTCGAAAGAATCCTCTTCTTGCTACAAAGACCACATTATCACTGGGTTTGTAGAAGATGTAACCAAAGGATTTCTGTGGGTAGCCGATGAAAATACGCCTTTCGCTTCGGGGTTCGAGCTTATCGTGAGTCTCGCGTCTCACGAAAGCCTCGCAACCCCAAATCTTGATGTGGTCTAGATTGGGAACTTTTCCAGTCCACACCTCGTGAGGTGTTTTAGCAACCTTCTTTGTAGGGACTAGATTAAGGATATGGGCGGCAGTCTCTAAGGCATACCCCCAAAATGAGATTGGTAGCGAAGCTCGACTCATCATGGAACGAACCATATCCAACAAGGTCCGATTGTGCCTCTCAGCTACACCATTCAACTGTGGTGTCCTAGGAGGTGTCAATTGTGAGACAATCCCACATTCCTTAAGATAGTCAAGGAACTCAGTACTAAGATACTCACCACCACGATCAGATCGAAGCATCTTAATGTTCCTGCCCAACTGATTCTCCACTTCTTGCTTAAACTCTTTGAATTTCTTAAAGGTTTCTGACTTATGCTTGATTAGGTAGACATATCCATATCTACAAAAATCATCAGTAAAAGTCACATAGAACCGATTAGTATCTCTTGTGGCGGTTCTGAAGGGTCCACACACATCCCTTTGTATGAGGTCCAACAAACCTTCACCCCTAGCACAAGTGCCAGTAAAAGGTGACTTTGTCATTTTACCAAGCAAACAAGATTCACAACTATCATCTGACTTTAGGTCAAATGACTCCAAGACTCCATCCTTTTGGAGTTGGCCTATGCGTTTCTTGCTTACATGTTCAAGACGACAATGCCATAAGGATGCTTTATCTAAGCTAGTGGAAGAGTTAATACACAATACATTATTTCCTAGATTATCTACAACAGATACAGTTTCATACACGCCATCACAAGGTAATGCTTTAAAATAAAGAACATTATTAAAGAAAGCATCAATACTACCATTATTATTATCAAAATAAAATGTAAAACCTTGTTTATACAATGCATGAAAGGAAATAACATTTCTTGCCATTTCTGGCGAATAATAACATTTATTCAAATCTAATGTAAACCCACTATTTAGCACCAAGGAATAAACTCCTATCTTGGTGACAGGTGAAGCTTTCCTGTTTCCCATGATCAAGTTTATCTTTCCCTGCTCCACATTCTCACTTCTTTTTAGTCCCTGCATGGTTGGGTTTTACTTTCCCATCCTTCAAATCTTCCTGGTACTTTGGGCAGTTTCGCTTCCAGTGCGACTTTTCATGGCAATAGAAGCATTCAGCCTCATTAGGGTTAGCAGAAGGAGTGACAAAACCTTTCTTGGTTTTGCTTGAAGAGGAGCCTTCAAGGGTCTTACCCTTGGTACCCTTAGAAGGGTTCTTTCTCTTCTTCCCTTTGCCATGCCCGATTGCCAAGACATTGGCCGCAGTTGGAGTAGGAGTAGGAGTAGTAACAACCGACTTACCCTTTAGACCACTTTCGGCGGTCTTCAAGAGTCCTTGAAGTTTGCTGAGGGTGACTTCTTCCTTGTTCATGTGATATGTCATGCGGAATTGATCATAACACGATGGCAAGGAGTGCAAAATGATGTCTATTGCTAACTCCTCAGGGAAGTTCACATTCAGCTTCAGTAAACGGTCCACATACCTTTGCATTTTCTGCATGTGGCCCGTGATGGGTTCACCATCCTTCATTCGGGTTGTTATCATGGAGGAGATTATTTCATATCGCTCTTGACGAGCACTTTGATGGTAGCGGTCCATCAAGTCCTGGTGCATCTCAAAAGGATAATAGTCCTCATAGGACTTTTGGAGCTCGGCTGTCATGGTGGCCATCATGATGCATGCCACTTTTGTAGCATCTCTTTCATGTACCTCATATTCAACAAGCTCTTCAGGAGTAGCAGTTGGCTCGGGTACCTTCAGCTCCTTGTCGAGAACATATTCTTTGTTCTCATACCGAGTGACCATCCTGATGTTTCTGATCCAATCGGTAAAGTTGGACCCATCAAAGATGACTCTCCCACAAAGATTCATGAGAGAGAATGAGCTAGTAGGGTTTGAGCCAGAAGCATTGGTATTGGAAGACATCTGAAAAGAAGAGGGAATAGATTAGATTAGATATAGAGATAGTCCTTAACAAAACACCCAAATGTAATATTAAGGCTAGGACCCAACACAATATTTTATAACTTAGAAGGGGGATGTCGTAATCTAAGCTATAAGATATTTGAAGGTAGGTGAATGACGATTCACCAATTTCCACCATGAAAAACGAAATATTTAATTAGGTTTTAATTGGTTTAGAAACTCCTAGATTCTTTGAGATTCATTGAACTTTCTTCAATGGCATGTTTCAATCTCGAGTGTGCCCTTCAAGTTTTGTGACTGGGATGCCGCGGATCACAAAACAAGGTGTGAAGTAACCATGCAAATTACTTGGTACCCTTAATGTATTACCCCTCAATCGATGTGCCGGTTAACTACACACGCTTCATCGATACTATGATAAACATTAAGTCACCCTTTACCTACCTTGTTAAGTTCAAGTTAGTGTGCCGGTTAACCACACACGCTCCACTAACGACTTAAACAAAGTGTAAAGTGTAATTTCATCGATTAGCACCTTATTCACATTTTCCTAAAATAACTAAGATTGGGAATTCAATAAAGTTTAGTTACTTTAGTATTATCATTATACTTTTAATGAGAATTTATAAGTCCTTGTCCTACCCGTTCGGCTAACGACCCTCCACCGATCAAGGAAGCGGTGGGTGAGAGTGGACACCCATTAAGTTGCCATTTTATAGGCAACAACCTTATACCCCCCTTATAGACCGGCTCTGATACCACTGATGGGTTTTCAGCATTCTAACACTCCTATGGTGTACATGCAACCCTAGAAACCTTGGATCTATGTTTGACTAAGATACATGCAAATAATTATTTTTCCAAGGTTCTTATCCTAACTGGCATGGTATGGGGTAGTTGAATCAAATAAAACTAGTAGAATTACTTACCTTGTAGTAGTAGTTGATTGCTTGGAGTTTGAGAGCCTAGCACCAATAATGTGGATGCCTCAAATGGAAGTCACAAATCACCACAAACTTGGAAACTTGAGAGAATAGTCACAAACTTCTTGAAATCGGCCCTCTTAGTTTACACACATCAACTAGTGCAATTTCAAGAACCAAAGCCTCCTTTATATAGTGTGGTGGATTAGGGTTACATCCATGTAAACCCTAATACCCATGTCTTTTCATTTCCATGAGATCCATGGGTTAAAGCTCCATGGAGTATCCATGGACTTTCCATGCAAGCCTAGCCCATTCCAAATAAGCATTAGCCCACACTATATAAATACAAGAGCCCATATTTAATTAGTCATACTTTTGATCTAAATTAATTATAGATCAACACTAATTAAATAATATGATTTTATATTAATATATTAGAACTTATAATATATTAATAAATCATAACTTATACTATTCTCAAAAGATTATCCGTAAATTGTTCGGGTGAAGTGCAACCCAAATGGACCATGCCGGGTCGGGTCAAGTACATACCAAATATAGTTATGGACTTAGACACTATCTCTAATAGCATATTCACCAAAACAACCACCACTACCACTACAACAGAACCAACGGTTCATGTCAACGCATCTGATGCGGGGGCACACACTTCTGGTTTTGAAATCCCTGTTACTTCTAAACCAATTTCCCCACTTCACTCCGACGAGTCTGACACCATTCTTGGTGGCAACGATGTGGAGTTTGACACATTCCACTATAGCCCCTTTACCGTTCAAAGTGACAATGATGATGATGCCTCAGTCACTAAACGACATCTTAAAGCCATGAATGAGAAGCTTGATACTTTGCTTGCCTCCGCATCTTCCTCTTCTACCACTGAATACTCTGAAGCAGCGGTGAAGGACCTGTTCTCTACACTGGTCAAAGAGCATCAGGAATCAATTGATAAGGCCACCAAAGCAGTGGAAGCTTCTACAACTTCTTGTAAGAAAGCGACCGAAAATGTCGAAAAACTAATCTCAGATGCTCAAGTATTTTTGGAATCTCTCCAGGCGGCTGCCGAAAAGAATGCTAATACGGTGAAAGCTACTATTGAGAAACTCACCACTTCGCTCCAGGCTGAAAAGGAGCATTTTGAAAGCATTCGTACGGGGATTAAAACTGATAATACGGAGTTTGTATCTTCAGTCAAATCTCGTCTTGATCAACTCCAGACTGAGTCAGCCGTGGAAAACAAAATCATGGACGAACTGGCTCTTCGCACGACTCAACTCAAAACTCAGACTCTAAAGCTCAAACAAGCGAACAAGGATGTTGAGGAGCTCCAATCTGAAAAGACACTCATGAAGACATGTGTGGGTGATGTCAGTATCCTACTCACCACTCTGCTTGATGCTCATGACTCAATCATTACCATCAGTGTCTGTCAACACTTAGCAGAAAAACTCCGTCCAGCACTTGAGATCCTGCATCGCCTTGAGGGTGTTTCCGAGGCGGGTGCTTCTCCGAAACAAGGGGGAGAAGTAACTCAAGAACATACTACTCAACCTCCTCCTACTCAACCTCCAACAATCGAAACAACTCAGAATCCACAGAAACCGAAAGTCACCAATGAACCGAAGGGTAATGCAGCTTCGAGTGATCAAACTCTTGATGAAAACAGATTCGCACAGGAAGCTGAAGAGAGGGAACGAAAAGAGAAAGAAGTCCATGACATGTTGTAGTATCTATATATAGTCATGCACTTCTTTCTCTTTTCGTTCCCTCTCTTCAGCTTCCCGTGCAATTCTGAGATTTTCATCAAGAGTTCGATCACGTTGCTTTCGCTTTAACAGAAGGGTAATGCAGCTTCGAGTGATCGAACTCAGACTCCTTGAGGGTGTTTTGGGCCTATCCAACCGTCATTTATTAGGGTTGTAGTATCTATATATAGTGCATGCACGCACCGTGTATTAGCTAGTCGTTGATATCATAATTGTAACCCTACCACACCTCTACAGTAGCAATTCTTAATAGAGTTCTTCTGAGGTTGTGTCTTATTAATCATTCGACATCAGTTTGATTCATCTTGTGTTCTTATTTGCTTTGTGTTCTTGTGTTTCTTGTTAAGAATCTTATCGATCTTAAAGAGTTTTAGTCTCATCAGAATGGATTTAGCAATGGTTCAGTATGGCCGGTCTGTCAGGGAGTCAGACCATCTCGAGACTTCAGATTTCAGGATGAGCAGACGTGGTTATTTCGCAAGCGATTATTTTCAGGTGGAGAAAGGATTCATTCATCTTCGGGTTGGAGAGCCCTGATAGTGTTGGTTTCGGTTGCCTTGGGAAGGTTTTGGTATGCTCGGGTTGTAGCCGTGTTGCTCAGGTTATCTGGCGTGCCAGGGATGGTAAGGAATGATTTCGAGGACGAAATCTAATTTAAGTGGGGGAGAGTTGTAACACCCTGTTTTGAATCATTTCCCATTTCGATTTGGTGATCAAGGAGTGGGCATTAGCAGACTTAGAACCCTTGAAGAATTGATATTTGGACTCATTTGGAGGTGGATGATGTAATTTGGATGATCTGGGTGTCCGGTTTGTGTTTTGGAGCCAAAGGGTATTTTGGTAATATGTCAGCTCGGGCTTTTATGGAAATTGGATGTTTGTTCGGGAAATTGTAAGGCAGTTATGAGTTGATTAAAGCGTAGATCTTCTTGTTACCATTTCACGGATATAAGGATCGTCAGAATCAGATTTATATCGAAGAAGTTATGGCCTTCAGAGTGCTTTAGGGTTTAAGGGGAAACCCTAGTATGCGAGGCGTACCTAGGGAATACGTGGGCCGTACTGGTGCGAAGATTAGTACACGAGGCATAATGTGGTGTATGCTTAGCATACTGCGAAGGAAGGATCGGGAGTGCGAGGCCTCGTATGCTGCGCGTACGAGGAGTACGTGGGGCGTACGAGGTGTAAATAAAAACCCTAATTTAAGATGTTGTACCCTATATAAGCACTTTAAGTCTTTAGGACTGCCTCTCTACCAGCCTCCAAGCCCCCAAAACCCTATAAATCGTCGCTTAGCCTCCATGGTGGTGTTTTTGAGCTCATTGTGTGCATCTTGGTGTGTTTTGGTTCATATTCAAGAAGATGGAGTTTGGTGCAAGGTTGTGGATCAAGGAAGAGCTTGTGGATCCTGATTCTCTACTTCATTTCCAGCTTGTTTAAGGTAAAAAGCTATAAACTTGTTCATTGATGGCTTAGATCTATTATATATGAGTTTTGGTTCCTTTTTGGACCCAAGAATGAAATCTAGTGGTTTGATACCACTGCAGGAGCTATGAGTTGCCACTCTTGGTGTTTCTGAGGTTCTAGATTCATAAAGTTGTCTCCTTTAGGGTTTAGAATCCCCCATGCATGAGATTGTGTCCACTTAGTGAAAGCATAATGCTATATCTTGAAGGTGGGTTCTTCTGGGGAATGCAAAGTCACCAAGTCAGTGACTTTATGGTTCTAGACACTTATTAGGACTAAGATATGTTGTTTGGACTTATGGACTTAAGCATTAATAGCTTAATGAAGAGTTTGGCTTAATGGATGAGTACGTTGGGCGTACAAGTCTATACATGCAGCGTACAAGCCAAATAGCATGTACGCTTTGTTGGATTAGGTGTCTAAGCCCATAACTATTTTGGTATGTACTTGACCTGATTATGAGCATGGTCCTTTTGGGTTGCCTTCACTCATGCAACTTGATAGGATGACAAGAGGAGAAAGAGTAGAATTTATTATATGAATAATAAATTCGTACTCAAAATGGTTTTATTAATATATTACAAGATTAATATATTATTTGGAAATCATATTATTTAATTAGTATTGATCGGAAATTAATTTAGAAATTAATTTGGTGATCAAAAGAGACTGATTAAATAAAGGGGGCTGATATTGCAATTATCTGATAGTTGCTAGTGTTGAATAAGGTGTCTAAGTCCATAACTATATTTGATATGTACTTGACCCGACTTGGCATGGTCCATTTGGGTTGCATGGCATCGGAACAATTTGGATAGACTTTTGTGAGAAGAGGATATTTATGGTTTATTAATATATTATAAGTTCTAATATATTAATATGAATTATTTAATTAGTATTGATCAAGAATTAGTTTGAAATTAATTTTGTGATCAAAAGAGACTAATTAAATAAATGGGGATTGATTTGGTAAATCATTCATTCTTGTATAGTGGGCTTATGATCCATAGTTCTTCATGTTGGGCTAAACCCATGTGGTTACCCATGGATACTCCATGGAGGTTAAAACCCATGGATCATGAGGAATATGGAAAGACATGAGTTACATGGTGTAACCCTAATGTGCACACTATATAAAGAAGCCTCATCCAAGCAAAATCGGCACTAACACATACACAAGTGAGAGCTAGCCAATTTTGGTGCATATCAATCTTCTCTCAAGTTATTCCAAGTTGTTGGTGGTGTTGTGTGAAGCATTTGAGGCATCACATTTGGTACCCCAATCACATGCTAGTTAGGATGAAACCTTGGAAAAATGAAAGTTTGCATGTATAATAGAGAAAACATAGATCCAAGGTTTCTAGGGTTGCATGCACACCATAGGAGTGTTAGAATGCTCAAAACCCATTAGCTAGTTGGGCTATGGATTCCTAATAGAAAGGGATTGGACGAAATTTATGGAGAGTCCAAGAAGATTTCGTCCAAGGGCTTTCTAGATGGGCTCCATCGATTGCTATGTTATTTGTGAAAATTGATGAAATTTTGAGTTTTGTCTTATTTATTTAACCTTGCAATGTTATTTGTGAAAATTGATGTTTGTTTGTTTCTATTATTAGCAATATTGAAATGGATGTGATTCTTAGTTATGTTATTTGTGGTAGTGTCAGAAATTTACCAAATAAGGAAAGATTCTCATCGCCCAAGTCTCAATTGGACAGAAACTTGGAATCATGCAACTGGTATTGTATGATGAATGAGAACCTTTGTTTTTGGGAAATTTAGACTAATTCCTTGTTCACATAAGTATGTGAGTCAAGTTAAGGATTAGGAGATCTAGTACACATTGTTGTGCGTTGGACAAGTCCACTACAAGGAACGATAAGAATATTCATCATGATTTGCTAAAAGTTTAGTAAATGTGGTTATGCTTAAAAGATTAAGTATGATTCTGAATCATTGGAAAAGTTTCAATGAATAGCAGAATGAATAAGAAGAATCAATTAGGCAGAAAGATAAAAGTTTCTCCAATCTGAAAAGATGGGAGAGTACTTAAGTATCGTGTTTTATGATTAGCTTAGTGATTATGAAACAGTATCACAATTGATCCTCTAAGGACACCTTAGTGCACTAGTATGTCTAAGAAGAGGAATCATAAATTGTTGAAATGGTTTAATCAAAAGGTGAATCATACTTCGTTCCAAAATCAATTCTCAGAGTCATACTCCAAGATTGTGTATTGAGTGACATGTCTTAAGTAAATCTATAACACATCATAAAATGTGGAGTAGAAATGTTTCTTACTTCTACACATTTGAAATTGGTAAGTTGTGATGTCTTGGATAAGACAAGGACCAACTAAGACCGATTGTGTAAAGTATTTGTCTTGACAGGAACCCGCACTAACTCTTGATATTTGTTTTGTCAAGGAATGTTTCTTGACAAGAGAATCTTATATGTCAAGAGGTCAGTGGGAGTCTTAAAGATCTTGAAAAGTTTCAAGAACTAACCAAGAGTAGACCTATTGTTAATCACTAGCACACGACTTGAGGTTTGCAACCTATCGTGTTGACATAATTTTGTTTCTGTGCCATTCCAGTTTAAGTCAACTATGTATGTGAGTTCTATGAGTTCTCAATTGATTGCATAGAGGCAAGGCATCCTGATCAATGGAAAGTACATTGATTGGTAGGGGTGAGCTGCTCAAATACTTGGAAGCAATGGTGGGACCCTTGATGGCAAGAAATTAAGGATGAACTAGTTCTATCCATATGAGTTGGATTTGTCACAAACATTGTCTTATGATTATGGTTATGACA
Organism: Lactuca virosa; assembly: GCF_052849685.1. Taxonomy (NCBI): domain Eukaryota; kingdom Viridiplantae; phylum Streptophyta; class Magnoliopsida; order Asterales; family Asteraceae; genus Lactuca; species Lactuca virosa. Next base: position 251,154,924 of record NC_136434.1, read on the forward strand.
AATTCACATGGATAGAAACACATACACCATTAAATCTAAGTGCCATAAGGTTTCTCTCCATTTTCATGAAAATGATTGTGAGGAAACGCTTTCAGTAAGAGAGATTTTAAGAAGATAGCAATTGTGATATTTGCATTCTCAAATTCGATTATGACTATGGCATCCCTCTTCATAGTTCGAATTGTGAGATTTGGCAATTAGTTTAAACATTTAAGACTTATTGCTATAAATGCTGAAATTGTTTAGACACACATATGAGCTATCTAAGGAAAGGTGTATGAGTTTGAGAAGCTTAGATAAAGGATTATCAAAACATCTCGTATCAGAAATATGAACTTTCGTCAAGAAATTCAATAAGTATTGTTTTCTAGAAGTTCAGTTGATTTCTGGATACATGTCAAAGCTAGTGGGAGCATAACTGTTATGCTGGTAAGGATATAATCATCATGTTAGTGGGAGCATGATTATTATTTTAAGTGTTGCAAGTTAGCAATATTAGTTATAGAAAACAAAAAGTTTCACTTTGCAAAGTTGCAGGGGTTGAAATGTTGTTTTGCTATAATTAAGGGAGAGAATATTATACTTCATTTCAAATCTAAAAGCTTAGATCGAGAAATTTTAATCAAATTTAGTCAAAAGATATATATGGATGTGTCCCATACGCTTCTGGTATAGGATCGATTGCATATGCTGTAATATTCGACCGTTCTAAACTTTCCAAATTCCTAGGGCATTAAGAGGGAAAAAGGACTAGAACCGGAAATGACTAAAATAATTAAACAACTATCGAGGACAATCTAAGGTTCGCTAAGGGTTGGTCCTTGTGGGCAGTTGGAAGTATAGTAATGGATGGACCATATTGACATTATTATGAATAGATAGGTCTCTATTTAGAATGAGTTGTCATATGGTAAATATGGAAATGTTTCCATAAATGGGAGTTGGATATGAAGAATCTATGTCTAGATTATAAACTTTTATGCAAGAAGGATGTTCAAAGGAATGCACTTTGAATGTGAGACTTCATATCTATGGAATTGCCTTGTAACAATCTCCAATAGAGCACTTTGTCACATCATTGACAAAGTCTTGGTGGCTTTGGTGTTGTGGCACTACGAAAGGATCGTTGTATAAAATGTTAGAATCTAACATATTCTAATAGTGGCAAGAATTTGGTATTCTTACACTTATGATAAGGATTAGGAGTTGTGAAATGAGTATTGTTGTAAATGTGTTCAATTGATCTATTTCACAAAGTATGGACCATAGGTAAACATAGTGTGCATGCTTGGAGCATAGTACAACTGTTGTTATAATTCAAGTAATAAGTTGATTATCCGAAACATTATACAATGAATAATGAGTAATTAATATGGTGATTAAATAAAAGGTGTTTTAGTTATACTTAAGAGTTTGGGACCATATAGGATTAGTATTATTCTTGTGTTTCACTTCGCATGTTTTGACTTCCAAAATAATAAGATTATTTAAATTATCCACAGTCGATCATACTTTGGAAGTAGGTATGAAAGAAGACTGTCATGAATTGGTTTGTAGATTGTCTAAGTGTTTAGACATAGCAAAGGTTTGCTGCAACGTTCATGAGTGCTCCTGAAATAAGATTTGAGTATTGGATTAAACCCACACTCACTTGAATCACTTCATGGATTTTATCACGGGTGATTAGTGAGACGATAATATCTTATATTCTTGAAACCGATACATGTGAGTTGTAGTTTGCAAGTCGGTTGCACATTGACATATGTAAACGCACCAGTAATGTGCACACTATATAAAGAAGCCTCATCCAAGCAAAATCGGCACTAAGACATACACAAGTGAGGGCTAGCCGATTTTGGTGCATATCAATCTTCTCTCAAGTTATTCCAAGTTGTTGGTGGTGTTGTGTGAAGCATTTGAGGCATCACATTTGGGGTGCTAGGCTCACAAAGTCTTAAGGAATCCAAGCTACAAGAAAGGTATGTCATTCTACTAGTTTTATATTACATATACCCCAATCATATGCTAGTTAGGATGAAACCTTGGAAAAATGAAAGTTTGCATGTATAATAGAGAAAACATAGATCCAAGGTTTCTAGGGTTGCATGCACACCATAGGAGTGTTAGAATGCTCAAAACCCATTAGCTAGTTGGGCTATGGATTCCTAATAGAAAGGGATTGGACGAAATTTATGGAGAGTCCAAGAAGATTTCGTCCAAGGGCTTTCTAGATGGGCTCCATGGATTGCTTAAGGCCTAAGCAAGGTAGTTAGGGTTTCCACCTTAAAACCCTAATATCCTCAACTATAAATAGACCCCTTAACATGTAGAAATCGATCCTATGCTTCTTGGATTTGCCCTAACCGATTTCCTCCTCTCTCCTAAGTCATCTTATTGCATTGGGTGTTTGTGATTCCATTAGAGGTGCAACATTTGAGGTACTAAGCTTTCAAAGGTCAAGGAGTTCTTGTTATTACTACATAACAAGTTGAGGTAATCATTCTAACTTGTTTATTATGTCTATTTCGAAATAAGCATGCTAGATTAGGGTTTATTGCTTTGGTATTCAATGTTGTATGTTCAAATTAGAAAAACCTAGATCAAAGCAATTAGGGTTGCATGAACACCATATGAATGATGTTATGCACATAACCCAACAGCGGTATCAGAGACTAGGTCGTTTTTCTAGTTGAATAGATGCAAAAGTGAACTGCCAAAATATGAAAAAATCGAATTTTTTGCTGTCTGCGAAGCCGACTCGGCGAGTCCATCAGTGGACTCGGCGAGTCCATCAGTGGACTCGGCGAGTCCATCAGTGGACTCGGCGAGTTGCTTGAACTCGGCGAGTCCATCAGTGGACTCGGCGAGTCCAGTGTGCTGTTGCCGGGATTTTCGATTTTTTGAGCAGATTGTGTTAAGGATAATTACCAAAACTCGTTTTTATTGCCTAAAATCGTTTTTTTATGTTTGGAATGATTATCCTTATCAAAATTAATAGATTTGGTTAAATATGGATAATATATGATTATTATGAGTCAAATATTTGACCTAGTAAGTTTGAAAAGTTTCAAATTACCCCCTTTAGGTTTTATAGTTTATATTTGAACTTAAAAGTTTTAGTTTTTGAAATTTAAATAGTTAAACCCTAAAGTTTTGAAAGGTTTCAAAACTTTTCATCAAGTTTTGGAATTTAAAATTTAATTAAAAGGTATTAATTTTGAAATATTGAATTCTAAAACCCTAGTACTTTGAAAAGTTCAAATTACACCCTTATGGTTTTATTAAATTAATTAAGTGTTTAATTAAAAGAGATAATTAATAATCCATAATTATATGGTTTAAGTTAATCAAATTAAAAGTCTAATTTATTAATAGATTGAACCACATAGTATTTTAAAAGTGTAAAATACACCCTTATACTATATAGAATTAAAAGTTTAATATTATATATGTATAAGTAAATGTCAGTCTTACCGTTAGTAGGTCTCATTCACGAAGCTGGTCTATAAGGGGTGTTTAAGGAAATTGCCTATAAAATGACGATTGAATGGGTATCCACTCTTACCCACCGCACTCTTGACTAGTGGAGGGTCGTTAGCCGAACGGGTAGGATAGGACACAACCTTCCATTATAAGTATAATGAAATACGAAGTAACTAAACACTTTTATAAATTCCCAAATCTTAGTTACTTTAGGAAAAATGTGGAGTTGGTGCTAATCCTTGAAATTGCACATTGCACGTTGTTGGTCGTTAGTGGAGCGTGTGTGGTTAATCGGCACACTAATATGGGACCAATGAAGGAGGGAAATGGGTAGCTCGTAGATTATCATAGATCAATGGAGCGTGTGTGGTTAACCGTCACATTGATTAGGTGATAGACATCTTCAAGAGTACCAAGCTAATTTGCATGGTTATCCACACTTTGTTTGTGATCCTCGATATCCCAGTCACAAACTTAAAGGGCATAACCGAGATTAAACATGCCATTGAATCTCAAAAGATCTAGGAGTTTCAATTCATTTAAAACCTAATTTTCAATTTTCGTTTTTCATGGTGGAAATTGGTAAATCGTCATTTACCTACCTTCAAATATTCTGCAACTGGATTACGACATCCCTCTTCCGAGTTGTGGAATATTGTGTTGATTCCTAGCCTTAATATTTCATTTGGGTGTTATATTAAGGATTAAATCAACTAACTTGAATTTCTCCCGTTTTGTAGATGTCAAAATCTAATATCTATGGTCTTCCTAAATCATTTGGAAAAAGCTTTCCACATGAAGATGATGTTCCACGATTGGATCGTGGAAATGGAAATCATGCTTCACTTCCTCCACCTCCTCCAATAGTTCTCCCTGACCCACGTGTTCGAAGACTTAAAAAGTTCAAAGTCACTCAAGCCCTATTGGAAAACAAACACGAAGATGAAAAATATGTATGTGCTCATGTCTTGGATATGAAGTTGCATATTGATAGATTGGGAATGTTGGGTGTCGTTGTCTCAAGGAAGTTGGTTGTTGACTTGGTTCTTCAATCACTTCCCGAATCATATAGTGAGTTCATTAGAGATTACTATATGATGGACCATGACGTGACCCTCATTGATCTTACCTACTTGCTTATTGCTGCTGAATCAACAATGATTTGGCGCAATGGTCAAGCAAATTTGTCTGGTAAATCAAACTCCCAAAGTTTCATGTGTTGGGTTTTGAGCATTCTAACACTCCTAAGTGTACATGCAACCCTAAATACCTTGGATCTATGTTTTCTCTATTATACATGCAAATATGATTATCCAAGGTATTATCCTAACTAGCATACCAAAACATTGATACTAGGATAATAAAATAGATAGAATACATACCTTGTTGTTGTTGCTTGACTCCATGAAGCTTGAGAGCCTAGTGCCCCAAGTGTGACACCTCAAATGGTTCACACAACATCATGAACTCTTGGAATAACCATGAGAAGAAGACATACATGTTCAAATCGGCTAGCCCTCAAAATATGTATCACTAGTGCCAATTTCTTGAACTAAAGAGGTTCTTATATAGTGTGGCTATTAGGGTTACACCATGTAACTCATGACTTTACCCATTCCTTATGCTCCATGGGTTTTAACCTCCATGGAGTATCCATGGATCACCACATGGGTTAAACCCAACATAAAGGAATCTTGGATCATAAGCCCACATATATAAGAATGAATGATTTACACAATCAATCCCCATATATTTAATTAGTCTCTTTTTGATCACTAAATTAAGTCCAAATTAATTCTTGATCAATACTAATTAAATAACATGATTTCATATTAATATATTAGAACTTATAATATATTAATATGTCACAAAATGTCTTTTCCTCATAAACGGTCTATCCAAATGTTCCGATGCCATGCAACCCAAATGGACCATGCCGAGTCGGGTCAAGTACATACCAATTATAGTTATGGACTTAGACACTAATCCAACAGTCTCCCACTTGGATAAGTCTAAAACTATTATTGCGTATGACTTCAGGAACCAACTGGCAATCGTAGCTCTCAAAAGTCGCTGTCGAACTCTGACCTTGTAGATGAACTCTGACCTTTGTCAATGACTTGTCCATTAGATAAGGGATCATATATTCCTCCATTCTAGATATCATATGGATTGAGACATGGATTATAATCATTCTCTCTGTCCATTTGTTGTTTCCCAATTTCTGATTTATGACGATTGACTAATTGAACAAATCAAATCAGTCCAGGCCCGGCCGAGCACTTACATTTGTCATCACCAAATCATCGAGGGGCCCACAAATATCGCTTTTATCCCGAAGGTAAAAGGAATGGATAAACTTCGACTCATATGGCTTGTTCTGCTACTTGTTGAATCATACACAAAGGCACGTTTTATAACACCGAGTTACCGAATGCGTTTTCGTGCAATCAATGTACAACCAACTCATAGTAACAACTCATATCTCTAGGTTTGAAGAATATAAGATATTATCATCTCATGATCACTCGTGATAAAATCCATGAAGTGATTCCAATGAGCGCGGGTTGAATCCAATACTCAGAACTTATGAGCACTCATGAGCGTTGTAGCCCCTTGTCCAACATCTTAGACCTCTACAAGCCAACCCATGACAGTCTTGATTCATATCTACTTCCAACATATGACCGACTGTGGATAGTTTGAATAACTTAGTCAATCAGGAAGAACGACCTAGTTATTCTGGAAGTCAAAACATGCAAAATGAAACACAATAATAATAGAATCTAATATGGTATCAAAACCTATGAACATAAATAAAACACCTTTTATTTATCACCATATGATTACACATTATTCATTGTATACTGTTTCAGCTATCAAGTTTATTCTTGAATTTAAAACAATAGTTGTCCCGTGCTCCAAGCATGTACACTATGTTTTCTAAACACTAGTCATGCCATACACCAAGTATGCATACTATGTTTGTCTATGATCTTCACTTTGTGAATTAGATCAATTGAACATAACTCCAATGATCCTCTTTCACAGTCCCAAATCCTTACTGCAAATGCAAGAATTCCAAATTCATGCCATTTACTGAAATCTGTTAGATTCTAAACTTATATGCATTGATCCTCCTGTAATGATTATGCATAAAGTCAGAAAGACTTAACAACAACCATTATAGAGCATTCCAAAGGAGATCAGCTCCTTGGAAATATCCTTCTTGCATTAAGTTTCCTAATCTTACACAGATTGAATAATTTCCAACTTTGAAACATTTCCATATTCCATTTTGACTATCACTTCTGAACAAGAGTTGCCTCCTTACAGATTATGTCAATATGGTCCTTCCAGAATTATCACTATACTTCCAACTGTCCTTGAGCAACCAATCTTTGGTAAACCTTAGATTGTCCTCGACAATTGCTTAATCCTTTTAGTCATATCCAGTTCTAGACCTTTTCCCTTCTTAATGCCCCAGGCATTTGGAAAATTTTAGAAAGGATAAATATAGCACATGTAATCGATCCTATATCCGAAGCATATGGGACTCGAGTCATGATGTCTCACATAAAGACTAAACCAGTCTTTTGCTATAACATTTCCATTTCTATTTGCCAAGTTCTCATAATTCAGGTTATGAAAAGGGATGCCGTAATCATAATCGAATTTTAGAATGCAAATAATGGACCCATATATAGAATTTCCTTATGTTGAGTCATTCCAACATGAAATTCATATATATATCCTTGACTAAATACGACTTAAAACCTCAATCTAAGCTTTTAGAATTGAAATGAAGTATAATTTTCTCTCCCTTAATTATAGCAAAACAACTTTTTCAACCCCTGCAGCCTCACGAATTGAAACTTTTGTTTTCTTTAATTAACATTGCTAACTTGCAACCTTTATCATAATTATCATGCTCCCACTAACATGATGATTATTAGCATAACACTTATGCTCCCACTAGCTTTGACATGTAATCAGAAATCAGCTGGACTTCTAGAAATCAATACTTTATTGATTTTCTTACCAAAGTTCAGATTTCTGATAGTAGATTGCTTTGATAAAACTTTATCAATATCATACACCTTATCTTAGATAGCTCACAGGTGTGTCTAAACAATTTTAAGAACTATGAAAAGGGATGCCGTAATCATAGTCTCGATTGTTTAGACCTTTACCACTTCTCACAAGTCCATGTTAGTGTGCTGGTTAACCACACACGCTCCACTAACGACTTTGAGAATGCAAATATCACAATTGCTATCTAGCTAAAATCTACTTAGTGAAAGTGTTTCCTCACCATCATTTTCATGAATCGGAGAGAAACCTTATGACACTTAGATTTTATAGTGTATGAGTTCCTATCCATGTGAATTGTCAAAACCATAGTCACAAGACAAGGATAATGACAAATTCAAACTCATATGGACTGAACTCAATCTTAATTTCTTGCCATGTGGCAGCTCAAGGGCCTGCCATTGCTTCCAAGTAGCTGTGCAACCAATTGAGAACTCTCAGAACTCCTATGCAAAGCCAACTTGAATAGGCACAGACATGTCGACACGATAGGTTATAAACCTCAAGTCGTGTGCTAGTGAAGAACTTCAGGTTTTATTCTTGATTAGTTCTTGAGACTTTCAAGACCTTTAAGACTCCCACTGTCCTCTTGACATATAAGACTCTCTTGTCAAATATTCAAGAGATAGTGTGGATTCTAATCAAGACAAACACTTCACACAATTGGCCTTAGTTGGTCTTTGTTTTATCCAAAAACATCACAACTTACCAATTTCAAACGTACAAGAGTAGAAAACTTTTACTCTTACATTTGACAAGTGTTTTAAACCTTCTTTAAGACATGTCACTCAAGTTACAATCTTAGAGTATAACTCTAAGAATTGTTTTTGGAACGAAGTATAAATCATCTTCTTGATTTAACCACTTCAACAATTCATAGCTCCTCTTCTTAGCTACCAGAATGCACTTAGAGGATGAATTGTGATAAGGTCTCTTAATCATTAAGATGATTATATAACATGATACTAAAGTACTCTCCCATCTTTTCAGATTTGAGAAACTTTTATCTTTCTGCCTAAGTTGATTCTTCTTATTCGCTCTGCCATACATTGAAACCTTTTCCAATGTCTCAGAATTACACTTAAGCTTGTAAGTATAACCATATTTATTGAATTTTAGTAAATAATGACGAATAGTCTTAACGATTATTTGTGGTGGGCTTGATCAGTGCACAAGAATGTGTACTCGATCCTTTACTTGACTCACACATCCATGTGAACAAGTAGTTAGTCTTAATTTTTCCAATGCTTGAAAGTTCTTATTCATCATGCTATACAACTTGCATGATTCCAAGTTTCTATCCAACTGAAACTTAGGTGATGAGAATCTTTCCTTATTTGGTAAATTTAGACACTACCACAAATGAAAGAATCAAATTCATATTTCCACTCTTGCTCTTAATGGAATCTAATAAGCAACAAAAGTTTTCACAAATGCCATTGTAAGGATATTTTAAAATAAATAAAATCAAAAAAAAATTTTCTTTTATTTTAAAACTTTGCGGAAAAACTATCCTTACAATGCAAAAGCACATGAAAACTTTGTTGTTATTTATTCCTAAGCAATATATCATAACTCTTAAGAAGTAGCTCAAGAATCTGATCTTCAAACTATGCGATAGAAATCCATCTATGCCATCAGATTCAGCATATTCTTTCTTTAAGTTTCTTCACTTTTTCTTTGATTCTTAAAACATCAACATGTGACCAGTCACATCATGTATCAAGAATCTCAGAATAGAAACTTAGCAGAGTTAGATAGTGGACTTTACCCGAAGTAGAGTCAAACTTATTGACTTTAATATCCTTAGGTAAATTTGGCAGCTTCGCAACCAATGCCCCTTTCTTTGGCAATAGACCCTTGATAATGGGACTATCTCAGACTTAGCCGTTCTCTTTACCATTTGGTCAACCGAGTTGACTATGGCCGATCCCTTTCCATTGGGAAGAGAGAGCTTTACTGGATATCCAATGTCATCATTGTCAATGTCCATAAAGTTTTAGGAAGTTGATCTTAGCAAATAGATAAGATCATTAAGGGTCTTGTCATAGTCTGTTTCATATGAGTCCCAAAGGAACTCACTATGTGACTTAGAAAATAGTTGAGTCACCAACTTTCTCAAGACTTTGACACCCAACTCTCCCGGCTTGTCAATATCTGACTACATCTCCAAGATGTGATCACATATAGACCTTTGCTTGAGTGACCTTAAACTTTTCAGGAACTTGTGGGTTAGGGAGAATAATTGGAGGAGGTGAAAGAAGTATGATTTCCATGGGACATCATCTTCATTTAGGAAAGCTTGTTTCAAGAGATTTGGGAAGATCATCTTTTGGGAGATATTCAAGAGAGTTGATTTAAAGTCCTTAATATAACACCCAATATGAAATATTAAGGCTAGGACCCAACAACCTATTTATAACTGGAAGAGGGATGCCGTAATCCAAGTTATAAAATAGTTGAAGGTAGGTCAATGACGATTTACCAATTTCCACCATGAAAAGCGAAATATAATTAAGTTTTAATTGGATTTGAAACTCCTAGATCTTTTGAGATACATTGAACTTTCAATGGCATGTTTGAATCTCGATTGTGCCCTCTCAAGTTTGTGACTGGGATGCCGAGGATCACAAACAAGGTGTGAATAACCATGCAAATTGACTTGGTACCCTTAACTTTATCACCTAATCGATGTGCCGGTTAACCACACACGCTCCACCGATCTATAATAGAGTCAAGTTACCCTTTGCCACTCTTACTAGTCCTTATTAGTGTGCCGGTTAACCACACACGCTCCACTAATGACTTGGTAAGGTACAAAGTGTAATTTCATGGGTTAGCACCTTTTCACATTTTCCTAAGTAACTAAGATTGGGAATGTATAAGTGTTTAGTTACTTAGTATTTATCATTAATACTTTTAATGAAGGGAGAATTATAGTCCTTTCCTACCCGTTCGGCTAACGACCCTCCACCAGTCAAGGAAGCGGTGGGTGAGAGTGGAGACCCATTAAACTGCCATTTTATAGGCAGTAACCTTATACCCCCCTTATAGACCGGCTTCGTGAATGAGGCCTACTAACGGTAAGATTGACTTTATCTTATACATATCTATATAATTAAAATTATAATAATAGTATAAGGGTTTGAATTTTAACTTTTAAAATTCTAAGGGCTAACTTGGAATTAAAGTATTCATAAGTGAAACTTTTCAAATTCCAAAACTTGAGGGCAAGTTTTGAAACTATTCAAAACTAATTAATTCCATAACTTATGTGTTTAAATTAGTTTTAATTAAAAAACTCTTCAAGTTCCATAACTTGAGGACAAGTTATGGAAGACTTTAAACTAATAAAAGAATGTAACTTTTCTTTATTTTGTAACTTATGGAATTAATTAAGGTTACACATTTTATTACTTAATGAAGTGACTCTTGAACCTCCATAACTTGAGGACAAGACTCTTCATTTTTGTAACCATTGCCAACTTTTATGAGTTTTATGAAACTTAAATGTGACTTTTCATATAACTTGAGGACAAGTTACAAAAACACATTTTAGAATCAAATCTTAGATTAAAATGGATTGAAAACACATAATCAATTAACTTTTCTATTAGTCTAAGCAACTCATAAGAACAAGATAATTCAAATCAAACTTTTTCATGTAATTAGCCTAATCACTAAACTAATACAAAACATGAATCTATTGACAATTATCTTTGAAATTGGATTAGTATGAACATTACCACATCAAAAACAAGTTTATAAGTTCAAAAACATCTTAGGGTAATGTTTCTAGTCCATTTCTAGCCAAAAAAACTCGAAAATATGCTGTCTGGGGCTCCTACTCGTCGAGTATATCAACCTACTAGCCGAGTAGGATGATTTTCTTCATGGACTCGGCGAGTTCATCAGTGGACTCGGCGAGTCCAGTGCCCAGAATGCCCGAAATTCGACTTTTTCAGCATTTTTCAGCAATTTGCATCAAGTATAATTGAAAACAAGCCTAGGCTCTGATACCACTGTTGGGTTTTGAGCATTCTAACACTCCTAAGTGTACATGCAACCCTAAATACCTTGGATCTATGTTTTCTCTATTATACATGCAAATATGATTATCCAAGGTATTATCCTAACTAGCATACCAAAACATTGATACTAGGATAATAAAATAGATAGAATACATACCTTGTTGTTGTTGCTTGACTCCATGAAGCTTGAGAGCCTAGTGCCCCAAGTGTGACACCTCAAATGGTTCACACAACATCATGAACTCTTGGAATAACCATGAGAAGAAGACATACATGTTCAAATCGGCTAGCCCTCAAAATATGTATCACTAGTGCCAATTTCTTGAACTAAAGGGGTTCTTATATAGTGTGGCTATTAGGGTTAGACCATGTAACTCATGACTTTACCCATTCCTTATGCTCCATGGGTTTTAACCTCCATGGAGTATCCATGGATCACCACATGGGTTAAACCCAACATAAAGGAATGTTGGATCATAAGCCCACATATATAAGAATGAATGATTTACACAATCAATCCCCATATATTTAATTAGTCTCTTTTTGATCACTAAATTAAGTCCAAATTAATTCTTGATCAATACTAATTAAATAACATGATTTCATATTAATATATTAGAACTTATAATATATTAATATGTCACAAAATGTCTTTTCCTCATAAACGGTCTATCCAAATGTTCCGATGCCATGCAACCCAAATGGACCATGCCGAGTCGGGTCAAGTACATACCAATTATAGTTATGGACTTAGACACTAATCCAACATCATGGACATTGACAATAGCAACATTGGAAGTCCAGAAAAATCTTCTCTTCCCAATGGAAAGGGATTGGCCATGGTCAAATCGTTTGACCGGATGGTAAAGAGAAAGACTGAATCTGAGATTGTCCCATATGCTATTCCAAAAGAGTCTGTTTGCTTCTACTGCCAAGAGAAGGGGCATTGGTTGCGAAGGTGCCATACTTACCTGAAAGATCATAAGGATGGGAGAGTCAAGATATATAACTCTACTTCAGGTAAAATCCACTATCTAACTCTATTAAGCTCCTATTTGTAGATTCTTAATGCATGATGTGATAAGATTGCATTTTGATGTTTTGTAGGATCGAAGAAAAGAAAGGAAGCTTAAAGGAAGAGTGAGCTTAGTCTGATCACGAAAAATGGATTTCGATCGCATGATTGGAATATCAGATTTTTGAGGTGCTATTTAAGAGTTAGGATAGATTGCTTAGAAATATTTAGTAACATAGTTTTCATTTGAATTGCATTGTAAGGACAAGTTTTTTCCGCGTTTTATAAATAAATGAAATTTTGAGTTTTTTCTTATTTATTTAACCTTGCAATGTTATTTGTGAAAATTGATGTTTGTTTGTTTCTATTATTAGCAATATTGAAATGGATGTGATTCTTAGTTATGTTATTTGTGGTAGTGTCAGAAATTTACCAAATAAGGAAAGATTCTCATCGCCCAAGTCTCAATTGGACAGAAACTTGGAATCATGCAACTGGTATTGTATGATGAATGAGAACCTTCGTTTGGGAAATTTAGACTAATTCCTTGTTAACATAAGTATGTGAGTCAAGTTAAGGATTAGGAGATCTAGTACACATTGTTGTGCGTTGGACAAGTCCACTACAAGGAACGATAAGAATATTCATCATGATTTGCTAAAAGTTTAGTAAATGTGGTTATGCTTAAAAGATTAAGTATGATTCTGAATCATTGGAAAAGTTTCAATGAATAGCAGAACGAATAAGAAGAATCAATTAGGCAGAAAGATAAAAGTTTCTCCAATCTGAAAAGATGGGAGAGTACTTAAGTATCGTGTTTTATGATTAGCTTAGTGACTATGAAACAGTATCATAATTGATCCTCTAAGGACACCTTAGTGCACTAGTATGTCTAAGAAGAGGAATCATAAATTGTTGAAATCGTTTAATCAAAAGGTGAATCATACTTCGTTCCAAAATCAATTCTCAGAGTCATACTCCAAGATTGTGTATTGAGTGACATGTCTTAAGTAAATCTATAACAAATCATAAAATGTGGAGTAGAAATGTTTCTTACTTCTGCACATTTGAAATTGGTAAGTTGTGATGTCTTGGATAAGACAAGGACCAACTAAGACCGATTGTGTAAAGTATTTGACTTGACAGGAACCCGCACTAACTCTTGATATTTGTTTTGTCAAGGAATGTTTCTTGACAAGAGAATCTTATATGTCAAGAGGTCAGTGGCAGTCTTAAAGATCTTGAAAAGTTTCAAGAACTAACCAAGAGTAGACCGATTGTTAATCACTAGCACACGACTTGAGGTTTGCAACCTATCGTGTTGACATAATTTTGTTTCTGTGCCATTCCAATTTGAGTCAACTACGTATGTTAGTTCTATGAGTTCTTAATTGATTGCATAGAGGCAAGGCATCGTGATCAATGGAAAGTACATTGATAGGTAGGGGTGAGCTGCTCAAAGACTTGGAAGCAATGGTGGGACCCTTAATGGCAAGAAATTAAGGATGAACTAGTTCTATCCATATGAGTTGGATTTGTCACAAACATTGTCTTATGATTATGGTTATGACAAATTCACATGGATAGAAACACATACACCATTAAATCTAAGTGCCATAAGGTTTCTCTCCATTTTCATGAAAATGATTGTGAGGAAACGCTTTCAGTAAGAGAGATTTTAAGAAGATAGCAATTGTGATATTTGCATTCTCAAATTCGATTATGACTACGGCATCCCTCTTCATAGTTCGAATTGTGAAATTTGGCAATTAGTTTAAACATTTAAGACTTATTGCTATAAGTGCTGAAATTATTTAGACACACATATGAGCTATCTAAGGAAAGGTGTATGAGTTTGAGAAGCTTAGATAAAGGATTATCAAAACATCTCGTATCAGAAATATGAACTTTCGTCAAGAAATTCAATAAGTATTGTTTTCTAGAAGTTCAGCTGATTTCTGGATACATGTCAAAGCTAGTGGGAGCATAAGTGTTATGCTGGTAAGGATATAATCATCATGTTAGTGGGAGCATGATTATTATTTTAAGTGTTGCAAGTTAGCAATATTAATTATAGAAAACAAAAAGTTTCACTTTGCAAAGTTGCAGGGGTTGAAATGTTGTTTTGCTATAATTAAGGGAGAGAATATTATACTTCATTTCAAATCTAAAAGCTTAGATCGAGAAATTTTAATCAAATTTAGTCAAAAGATATATATGGATGTGTCCCATACGCTTCTGGTATAGGATCGATTGCATATGCTGTAATATTCGACCGTTCTAAACTTTCCAAATTCCTAGGGCATTAAGAGGGAAAAAGGACTAGAACCGGAAATGACTAAAATAATTAAACAACTATCGAGGACAATCTAAGGTTCGCTAAGGGTTGGTCCTTGTGGGCAGTTGGAAGTATAGTAATGGATGGACCATATTGACATTATTATGAATAGATAGGTCTCTATTTAGAATGAGTTGTCATATGGTAAATATGGAAATGTTTCCATAAATGGGAGTTGGATATGAAGAATCTATGTCTAGATTAGAAACTTTTATGCAAGAAGGATGTTCAAAGGAATGCACTTTGAATGTGAGACTTCATATCTATGGAATTGCCTTGTAACAATCTCCAATAGAGCACTTTGTCATATCGTTGACAAAGTCTTGGTGGCTTTGGTGTTGTGGCACTACGAAAGGATCGTTGTATAAAATGTTAGAATCTAACATATTCTAATAGTGGCAAGAATTTGGTATTCTTACACTTATGATAAGGATTAGGAGTTGTGAAATGAGTATTGTTGTAAATGTGTTCAATTGATCTATTTCACAAAGTATGGACCATAGGTAAACATAGTGTGCATGCTTGGAGCATGGTACAAATGTTGTTATAATTCAAGTAATAAGTTGATTATCCGAAACATTATACAATGAATAATGAGTAATTAATATGGTGATTAAATAAAAGGTGTTTTATTTATACTTAAGAGTTTGGGACCATATAGGATTAGTATTATTCTTGTGTTTCACTTCGCATGTTTTGACTTCCAAAATAATAAGATTATTTAAATTATCCACAGTCGATCATACTTTGGAAGTAGGTATGAAAGAAGACTGTCATGAATTGGTTTGTAGATTGTCTAAGTGTTTAGACATAGCAAAGGTTTGCTGCAACGTTCATGAGTGCTCCTGAAATAAGATTTGAGTATTGGATTAAACCCACACTCACTTGAATCACTTCATGGATTTTATCACGGGTGATTAGTGAGACGATAATATCTTATATTCTTGAAACGGATACATGTGAGTTGTAGTTTGCAAGTCGGTTGCACATTGACATATGTAAATGCACCAGTAATGTGCACACTATATAAAGAAGCCTCATCCAAGCAAAATTGGCACTAAGACATACACAAGTGAGGGCTAGCCGATTTTGGTGCATATCAATCTTCTCTCAAGTTATTCCAAGTTGTTGGTGGTGTTGTGTGAAGCATTTGAGGCATCACATTTGGGGTGCTAGGCTCACAAAGTCTTAAGGAATCCAAGCTACAAGAAAGGTATGTCATTCTACTAGTTTTATATTACATATACCCCAATCATATGCTAGTTAGGATGAAACCTTGGAAAAATGAAAGTTTGCATGTATAATAGAGAAAACATAGATCCAAGGTTTCTAGGGTTGCATGCACACCATAGGAGTGTTAGAATGCTCAAAACCCATTAGCTAGTTGGGCTATGGATTCCTAATAGAAAGGGATTGGACGAAATTTATGGAGAGTCCAAGAAGATTTCGTCCAAGGGCTTTCTAGATGGGCTCCATGGATTGCTTAAGGCCTAAGCAAGGCAGTTAGGGTTTCCACCTTAAAACCCTAATATCCTCAACTATAAATAGACCCCTTAACATGTAGAAATCGGTCCTATGCTTCTTGGAGTTGCCCTAACCGATTTCCTCCTCTCTCCTAAGTCATCTTATTGCATTGGGTGTTTGTGATTCCATTAGAGGTGCAACATTTGAGGTACTAAGCTTTCAAAGGTCAAGGAGTTCTTGTTATTACTACATAACAAGTTGAGGTAATCATTCTAACTTGTTTATTATGTCTATTTCGAAATAAGCATGCTAGATTAGGGTTTATTGCTTTGGTATTCAATGTTGTATGTTCAAATTAGAAAAACCTAGATCAAAGCAATTAGGGTTGCATGAACACCATATGAATGATGTTATGCACATAACCCAACAGCGGTATCAGAGACTAGGTCGTTTTTCTAGTTGAATAAATGCAAAAGTGAACTGCCAAAATATGAAAAAATCGAATTTTTTGCTGTCTGCGAAGCCGACTCGGCGAGTCCATCAGTGGACTCGGCGAGTTGCTTGAACTCGGCGAGTCCATCAGTGGACTCGGCGAATCCAGTGTGCTGTTGCCGGGATTTTCGATTTTTTGAGCAGATTGAGTTTACGGTCGTAAACCCATAACTCATTGAGTTTACGGTCATAAACCCATGAGTTTACGGCCGTAAACTCATGGTACTTGACCATTTTGTGTTTTGATGCCATTAAGATCATAAGAAGCATTCCTACTTCATGTTTAAGCCTTAGGAAGAGATTAGGGCACCATTTCACTCCTTTAGGGAGTTTACGGTCCTTGGACCGCTTCTCCTTGGGTTTACGGCCGTAAACCCAAATGGTTTATGGTCTTTTGATTTTTTCAAGTACTAAGCACATCAAGGAAGGGGTCTAGGCTAGTTTCCAAGGCTTGGTAAGGGACTAGGGCCACTTTGGCCCCTTTGTTAGGGTTTACGGTCCAAGAACACCTTGGACCGTAAACACCTTTGATCTTGATTCTTGGGTGTTTTCTTGATGATTAGAAGTGTAACAAGTCTTATAATACACTAGGGTAAGAGTACTTACTAGGTAGAAGCTTGAAAAGGTGCTAAAAGTCCAAGAACACTAGTGTGTGTTCGTGGTGTTCTTGGTGAAACTTGAAGATCTACACTTTTGGAATGATTTCACGGATGGAATCATGTAAGATCACTAGATTAAGTAAGATATCAACTTTTTAGGGATAGAAACACTTACAAAGTTGAAGATCAAGAAGAAAAATCGGATGATAATTGAGAGGATTTGAGTTCTAGCTTTGAAATTGTGAAAAAGTGTTAAAAATGGCTAAGTGCCATATTTATACCCTTGGGGTTTACGGCCGTAAACACCTTGTTTAGGCCGTAAACTCTAAACTCTTGGAGTTTTGGCACATTATTTCTACACAATAAACCATAGGGCATCCTCTCTCCTGATATCTCCTGAAGTACTAATCTTAAAACACTCAAACTTTTTCCAAAAAGCTTGAAAGTTAGTAGAAACTGTTATGACTTCTATTGAATCGAATGGTTGTACAGAATAGAAATTTCGGGTTGTCACATCATCCCCCCATTAGAAGGAATTTCGTCCCGAAATTAGAGTTTAAGCAAATAAGTAGTTACAAATAACTAAGTAAAAAAACGAGGATATTTCAGTTTCATCTGATCCTCTCGCTCCCAAGTGAATTCAGGTCCTCGCTTGGTGTTCCAGCGAACCTTCACTATCGGGATACGACTTTGTTTTGTTTGCTTGACCTCCCGGTCCATGATCTCTACTGGTTCTTCCACGAAGTTGAGGCTCTCGTTGATCTCGATCTCGTCGAGTGGGATTACAAGAGTCTCGTCGGACAGACACTTTTTCAAGTTCGAGACGTGGAAAGTAGAATGTACGTTACTGAGTTCGCGTGGTAAGTTAAGTTTGTAAGCTACAGGGCCGATTCTTGCGAGAATCTCGAAAGGCCCTATGTACCTTGGATTTAGCTTTCCACACTTTCCGAAGCGTATCAAGCCTTTCCAGGGTGAGACCTTCAATAGAACACGGTCGCCCACCTGGAATTCCAATGGTTTCCTTCGCTTATCAACGTAGCTTTTCTGTCGGTCTCTAGAGGCTTTCAATCGTTCACGAATCTGAACGATCTTCTCTGTCGTTTCCCGAATGATCTCCGGACCTGTGAGAGTGCTTTCAGGAACTCGTCCTTTAGCTAACTGGGTATCTCCCACCTCAGCCCAGCACAGAGGGGATCTGCACTTTCGGCCATAAAGGGCTTCGAATGGAGCAGCCTTTATGCTCGTGTGATAACTATTGTTGTAGGAAAATTCGACAAGGGGTAAATGAGTATCCCATGCCTTCCCAAAGTCGATCACACAGGCTCGCAACATATCCTCCAAGTTTTGGATAGTTCTCTCACTTTGTCCGTCGGTCTGTGGATGGTAGGCTGTACTCATGTCCAGCCTAGTACCTAGGGAACTTTGTAGCGACTGCCAGAACCTCAAAGTGAATCTACTATCTTTGTCCGGGATAATGGATATGGGAACACCGTGCAGTCGTACAATCTCCCGAATGTAGGTTCTTGTAAGCTTCTTCATCTTGTCCGTTCCTTTGATAGGCAGGAAGTGTGCGGACTTGGTCAATCTGTCGACAATGACCCATATGGTATCAAGTCCACCCATTGTCTATGGGCAACTTGGTTATGAAGTCCATAGTGATCTGCTACCACTTCCATTCAGGTACCTCCGGCTGTTGTAGAAGACCGGAGGGTTTCTGGTATTCGACCTTGACCTTGGCGCAAGTAAGGCATTTACTTACGAAGGTAGCAATCTCTGCTTTCATATTAGGCCACCAGTATAGCTTTTTAAGATCCAGATACATCTTATCTGAACCTGGGTGGACGGAATAACGAGTGTTGTGTGCCTCGGTCATGACTAAGTCTCTGAAGCCACCGTGTTTCGGTGTCCAGATCCGATCCCTGAGGTATAAGGCTCCGCCACCCTTGACTTCCAAATTCTTATCCATCCCTCTTAGGGTTTCACTCGTCACATTTTCAGGTTTCAAAGCGTCGAGCTGAGCCTCCTTAATTTGCGTGGATAAGTGTGAATGGATAGTTATAGTCAATGATTTGACTCTACGACCAGAGTATTCTTTCCGACTTAAGGCGTCGGCTACTACGTTGGCTTTACCCGGATGATAACGAATTTCACATTCGTAATCACTGAGTAGCTCGACCCACCGCCGTTGTCTTATGTTGAGCTCCTTCTGGTCGAATATATGTTGTAAGCTTTTGTGGTCTGTAAAGATAGTACTTTTTGTACCATACAGGTAGTGTCTCCAGATCTTCAGAGCAAACACAACTGCTCCTAGCTCAAGATCGTGGGTGGTGTAGTTGACCTCGTGTGTTGTGACAACCGTCAAAATTCGAGTTAGTTATAGATTTGATAAACTTAGTTGCACATATAGGCACAACACATATTAAACTTAGTAATTAGAAGCTAAGTTATAACCTACTAGAAACTTGGAAACAGATAGAAACAATGGATGGTGTACTTAGATTTCACCTTGATATGTGAATTCTACATCTACTAAGCTGTAGTGACTATCCATATTTGGATCACTCTTTGACTCGAACAACATTTCATGAATCATATACACACATCATGCACTTGACCTAGAAGTAGAAGTTAGTTCAAAGTCTCGTAGAAACTTAAGTCAAATTTGAAGACTAGGACTAGTATACTTGATTCCTCAATTTCGCTTGAATCTCGGAATCACTACATAGAATGCCAATAAACCGATAAAAATAAATTACAAACATTATTTATAACTATAAAAGAGTTATAATACCATAAGATAATTTAAAGTCTCAAATATTCTATTTATTTTGATATTCAAAGTTTATTAAACTCCAAAACCCTAAAAGCCCTAAAAACTCATATTTATAAACTTTAACCTTAAAAATCCTATAAAAACAATTATGAACCTTATAATATTATCTTATCATAATAATTATTATGAAATAAAATTCAATGAAAAATAAAGATTTAGTTATTAACATTTACCTTTGATTTATAAGTCAAAAATCAAGAGTTTTATGCATAAAAACTAGGTTAAGGTGCACATTTTATAAAAAGTTGGATATTTTTATAAAAGATTTGAATTTTTATAAAAGAAACAAGAGAGAGAGAGCCTCTCCTCCCCTAAAATCGGATCCCTCTCTCCCCATATCTCTCTCACACTCTCATTCTCCAACACACACACATCTCTCTTCTTTCTCTCTCTAGAAAACTCTCTCTACCTTCTCTCTACTTTTTCTCTCCAAACACCACTCCATTCTCTCTTCCTCCCTCTAAGAACCAAGAAATTTTCCAGAAAACAAACCCAAGAACACTCCTCAAACTCGAAATCTTCATCATCTTGTGGTATTCTTGAAGGTAAAATCGATTTCTACTTCACTTTTCCTTCAAGTTTTGCTCTTTTTCTTACACTTTCTCCTTCTTCATCTTCTTAAAACTTGTTTTCTTTTTGTTAAAATGGTTTTTACAACATGATGGATGTGTTTTAACACCATGCATGTATGATAAACAAGGTTGCATGTTCATGATCTTAGTGCAAAAATTGATTTTAAGGATTAAAACATCAAACTCAAGTTAAGAGTTTTTGAGAAACAAAATTTTGTTCATAAATGCATGTATACATTTTGATAAGTTTTAATCTTTTGATCTCTTGAAACATGACTAAAATATGAGTTTATCATGATATATTTAAAATACTTGAAAAGATTTACTCAAGGAAATGATGAAAACCCACTTTTCTAACCAATCATCATGCATGCAATCTGCCAGATTTCTTTACCTGACTTTAAACTGTCATATCTCACTCATTTCTTAGCCAAAATTCGTGATTCTTTTTCTGAAATATAATATTTTGAGTTAGCTTTCAAACCCATCTGACCTCACAGGAAAATTCCAATATTTCGATTTTTACCAATTTTTACAAAACTGTTGCTCAAACAGCACTTTTCTTATGAACATTTGTTTTGTGTTGCATGTTCAAAGGACTTATTCATCACTAAAAATCATTCAAAAATTATTTTAAACTCTTAATATCATGTATTAATAGGAACAAAAAGATCTTGATTCAAAAGTCTTTGTAACATGTTGCAAAAATTGTCAAAGTAACATCAATAATCTTTACATAAATCACAAGAACCAAGTTTTTTCTATACATTTTATTGAGCCTTTAGGCATGGTTTTCAACATCAAAAATAAGAAAACAATTTTTCATTGTTGTTAAATTGTATGAAGATGCATTCTGGAAATTTTCAGCTCAATATATATTTTCTTTATTTTTATATGAAAATAATAAGAAAATAGAGTGTTAAATCATATAAAATACTTACACTAGTAAATAAATTCTGGAAAAATTCTTGGATGATTCTTTAAGTTAATAAACATCTGCCATGAAGTTTCAATGACTTTTGTTACTGTTTAATATGGTTTTGAATTTTCTTTTTGTTTAGCCCCAATAAATCATAAAACCACTTTAGACAAGTTGAAAAGGCTGTATAACAATTTTCGCAGCTTCTACCAGAGGTATAAGACTTAGAAAAATATTTTCCTAATTTTTCATAATGTATTCCTATTTTTCTCTGATTTTTGTAATTATAATGGACTAAAAATAGAAAAACTAGTTCTGCTCATCCAAAATTCATGCAAATTTACCAGAACACCTTGTAGTACATTAGGAGGCTACACAAAAATTTTGATGATTTTTCTCTTCTGTATACTATTTTTCTCTTATTTTCTAAGATTAAATACACTTAAATACACAAAATCGGATTTCAGTATATAAAAACCACATTTGGTATTTTTCCCAGATTATTTACTCTGAAAATGAAGTGTACAAAAATTTTGGTAATTTACTTTAACTGTTTAATAATTATTCTCCAATTAATGATTATTTAAGAGGATAAAACAAAGAAAAATAGAAAGACTAATTGAAAAATATCTTTTATATTTTTCACAGCTTCTAAATGTATAATAAAAGTGTTACAAAAATTGTGGACAATTTTAGAAACTGTTTTCTATTTATTTCAATTTTTATTGGAATAAATGCTCAAAAATCATAAAATTGGGTTAAACAGTTTAGAAATCAATTTTTATATTTTTCCCAGCTTAATAATGTTTAATAACAGTAATACAAAAAGTTTGGGTAATTTTGGAAACTGATTTCTATTTTTCATGAATTTGTATCTATTTAGAGAATTAAATATATAAAAAAAGGTTATACATATTCATACCCCATGAAAATTTATCTAGAAGTCTTTTAGTACATTTAGAACCAAAATCTGAAGTTTGGTAATTTTTATTAACTGTTTAGTATTTTTCAAGATTTTATGGTTATTCAAGAAACTAAAATCGTGAAAAATAGTCAGACAAATCAAAAATTCAAGAAAATTTATCTTGAGGTCTTTCACTTCAATTAAAACTGAAATGCAAACTTTGGGAAATTTTAGAACTAAATTAATTTAGTTTTTGAATATTTAATCATTGGAACACCTCTTAAATTGTTAAATATTAGCATTTCAATAATGGGAAATTTCCACTTAAATTGTTATATAACAATTGATTCATTGAAATTTAATTTTCACACAAAAATGTTTGTAACTTATCAATATTAAATTTTGACACAATATTGGCATAATTCTATTGTAATAGTAACTATACTAGTGTTAGATTTCGATTAGAGACTCACTAGCGAATACCATTATTGTAGGAATCGATAGTGGTACAAGTGGAACTTAGCTCAAGGCATCATTTGCATCATCTCAATGCATATTGTGAGTATTCACGCACTCCCCTATTTTCAGTTTTTATGTTTTGGGGTGGAAAAGCATGTCCAGAAAAACTATTATTTGCATGTTGTATTTAAATTGAATTGTATCAAACACGATTGCTATTGTATTGCTATGTTTCTTTATGTATGTCTATGCAACACCGAACATGAGAACTTATCGTACTAAGGCCCTTCCCTTATCTCTAACCATTAACTCTTTGAGCCAATGGTCATTATGGATAGCGCTATTAGGAATTGACAACTCCTCACTCGCCCTATTGCTGGAGTGCATGATACCATATTTATCTATGGAACGATAAGCATAGATCTCGATAGGGCTTCAGTCATAGGTTTGGTTGAGACTCATTGTTTGCTCATACACATACAAACTCGTTTCTCGTTATAGCAATAAACTTGTTATTAATTATAGCAATGAACTTTGTTTCTCATTACAACAACGAACTTTTATTACTGAAAACTTATATACATGTTTTAGCAATGAAATTGTTTGCTCCTTGTAGCAACGAAACTGATTGCTCATTTTAGCAATGAAACTTGTTTACTCGTTTGAGTAACGAACTTTATCTTCCATGAGAATATGAATGTTGCATCTTATTTGGGCAACATACTTTATCTCTCATGATGACAAAGAACTTTGTTTTTACAAACTTATTTACTTATTTTAACAATATACTTTTATTATTGGAAACTTTTATCAAAACTTTGATTTCAATTCATGGAACCAATATTATTTTGTTTATCTGTGAGTACTCACCAACTATTTTTATAGTTGACGCTCGTTTTACATGCTTTTTCAGGAATCATCGAGTAAGTGGCACTTAGGGACACTTCACTTTTAGGAGCATTCGCATGTGTTGTATTTCAATTTACATTGTAATTTCTTTTAAAAGTTGTTCAAGCCCATTGTAAAATTGTAATGATTTTAATACTATGGTTGGTGTTGTCTTTTAACTTTTGCTATGAAACCCTTTATACTGCCACGCCTCGTGTTTCCGCTTTAGCGGGGTGTGACATGTGTCTTCAGCTGCCTCGAGGCATAGGCGATGACCTTACCTCGTTGCATCAGAACACAGCCGAGCCCTTGATTTGAAGCATCGCAATAGACAACGAAGTCTTCTATCCCCTCGGGGAGGGATAGTATTGGTGCGGTGCACAAGGCTCGCTTGAGCGTTTGGAACGCTCTCTCTTGCTTCTCTTCCCAGTCAAAGGCCACGCCCTTCTGGGTCAGTGTTGTAAGAGGTTTCGCAATTCGGGAGAAGTTCTGAATGAACCTGCGATAGTAGCCAGCGAGACCTAGAAATTGACGAATTTCTGTAGGTGTCTTCGGTGCTGACCAGTTCTCAATGGCCTTGATTTTGGAAGGGTCCACGTGAATTCCCTCTTCACTAACTACGTGGCCCAAGAATTCGACTCTTCGAATCCAAAATTCGCACTTGGAGAACTTCGCATAGAGCTTCTCCGATCGTAATGTTTCTAAGACTTGACGAAGATGTTGACTATGTTCCTCCTTACTACGAGAGTAGATGAGTATGTCATCGATGAAGACGATGACGAACTGATCCAAGTAAGGACGACACACCCTATTAATTAAATCCATGAATATTGCGGGCACGTTAGTTAATCCGAATGACATCACTACGAATTTGTAGTGCCCATAACGAGTTCGGAAGGCTGTCTTGGGAACATCCTCCTCTAACACTCGTAGTTGGTGGTACCCGGATCGTAGATCTATATTCGAGAAGTAGTTGGCTCCTTGAAGTTGATCAAATAAATCGTCAATGCGGGGCAAGGGATAACGATTTTTAATGGTAAGCTTCTTGAGTTCCCTGTAGTCGATGCACATACGAAACGATCCGTCTTTCTTCTTGACAAACAAGACCGGTGCTCCCCATGGTGAGAAGCTTGGCCTAATGAATCCCTTCTGAAGAAGTTCGTTAAGCTGACTGGAAAGTTCCTGCATCTCCGCTGGTGCCAGACGATATGGAGATTTAGCTACTGGAGTAGCTCCTGGCACTAAGTCGATTCTGAACTCGACTTGGCGTTGGGGTGGTAATCCTGGAAGTTCTTCTAGAAATATGTCGAGAAAGTCGCGTACTTCTGGGATGTTCTGAATATCTTTCACTTCTTGACTCGTATCGACGATGTGTGCGATGAATGCATGATATTCCTTTCGCAAGCACTTCTGAGCTTGTATGCACGAAATGATGCGAAGGTTCGTACTAGGTTTGTCGCCATAGATAACTAGGGTTTCGCTGTTAGGGAGGTTAAGACAAACTGCTTTTTCAAACCAGAAGATGTCGGCGCGATGAAGACTCAACCAATCCATGCCGATAATGACGTCGAAACTTTTAATTGGGACCGACATGAGGTCTATCTTGAAAGTATGGCCATCTAAAGTTAGAGTACAACCTACGTATGTGCAGTTAGTACTTTCCGTTTTGCCGTTTTCCATTTCTACAGTGAAAGATTTATCTAGTGCACGTGGATTTTGTTTAAGCAGGTGTGCAAATTTCTGGTTTATAAAACTTTTCTCCGCTCCACTGTCGAAAAGTATGCAAGCATATGAGTTATCGAGGAGAAACGTACCAGTAACTATTGTAGGATCAGCTACAGCTTCCTCATGGCCTATGGCCAGAACTCTTCCTACTCCGCCCGCTATCCCTGCCTTAGGGCAGTTCCTCTTGTAGTGGCCCACTTCGCCACAACCGTAGCAAGCTTGGCCCACACCGGCATTAGGAACTTGAGCGGTCGGCCTTGCTGGAGTCTTGTAGAAACGGGCAGTATGCCCCCTTCTGTTGCAGTTGGTGCACTGCATTTCCCGACAAGGTCCGTTGTGATGGAAGGTGCATTTGTTGCACTTCGGAAGATTACCGGCATAAGGCTTCGCTGCTAAGGGATTAGCAGGGACAACAGGAGTTACCGTGGCAGCATTGATTGTAACTAGTTGTTGTCTCTTTGAGGATTCTTGCGAAGTCCCGCTTTTCCTCTTGTTCCACCCCTTTTTCTTGTTGTTGTTGTTGTTGTTTCCCTTTTGTTGCTCGGGTGTAGAAATCGTTGTGTTCTGGTAGTTTTCGTGATCTATAAGAGATTGTGCCAGCTCTTTAGCTATCAAAAGTAACAGGCCTTGATGCTAACACACTTGAATGGATCTAGGGCGACAGTCCCCAAATATATCTCTCTATTTTCTTACTCTCTAGAGCAACCATATCAGGGCAAAGAATTGCCAGATCACAGAATCTATTTGTATAGGTTGATATGTCAGAACCAACCATTACAAGACCTCATAGTTCCTGCTCGAGTTTTTGAATTTCCCCTCGTGGACAGTACTCTCTCATCAGCATGGCCTTCAAGTTTTCCCAGCTTATCGAATTTGCCACTATTAGGGTCAGTGACTTAACGTGGCCATTCCACCAAGTTAAAGCCCTGTCAGAAAAGGTACAAGTAGCAAACTTGACCTTATTGTTCTCTGGGCAGGCGCAGATTTCAAAGACTGCTTCTGTCTTTTCGATCCACTGCCTTAAGATCATAACCCCTCCAGTTTCATTGAAATTTCTGGGTTTGGCATTCGTAAAATCCTTGTAGGTGCATTCCCGGGGGTGCCCATGGCTCTCGCCATGGTTAGAAATAGGTGCACCAGTTCCTGATCCACTAGGGACAGGAGTATTGATGTGTGACATGGCAGCCGCTACGGCCGCCGTGACAGCTGCTTGGAACATAGCAGCGTCGAACAGAGGAGGTGGTGGAGGTGGTGGTATCGGTGTTTCGTTATTATTGTTACGCCTCGGATTTCTGCGAGGAGGCATCTTTTAACTGTAAGTTTAGAAAGATGAAGATATTAATAAGAATTTAATAGGAAAGTTGATGAAAATGACTCATGGACTAACTCTTCATAGCCCAACCGCACGATTGAATGTAGATCTAGAACTAACAGATGATAGCATTTGGATAATAATTTCCATGAGATTAGGTACCTATCGATATTACTGGAATTACATATGTAACAAGTTCGGGAAAAATGGCCTAGTAGGAGGCCTTACATCAACCAAGATGGAAAATTTTGACAAGACTACGACCTAATCAAGACCTAACAGGTCTAAGATTTACAAAGATAGGAAATTAGACCAGAGTTTTACATAACTAGGTTATATCCAAAAGAGAAGTCGATGAGATTCTATCGGCGACGAGAACTACTAGAGTGAGTTCTTGATCCCGACAGAAGGCGTTCTATGTCCCTCACACGCCTGTCAGATCTTACTTGCTGAGCTCGAAGTTCCCTGACTTCAGCTTGGGTTCCAGCAAGTTCTCTCTGCAGAGCTGCATTGTGGACCAGAGTCCTTTCATGAGCAGACTCTAGTTGGCGAATACGGACTGTGTTAACGCCAGAGTTGGCGTCAATCTCCATGACTCGGTCGATAGCGGCTCGACCCTGTTCGGTGTTCCGGGAAATCCTACGAACCATGATGGGTAGGACCCTGTCAGCTGAACCTCCCTCGGTGAGGTTGTAGAAGCTTCTGTCTCCATTGTAGGGGATGGGTTGACTCTGTTCCTGACTCCATCTATTCAAGTTTGTGGCCCACAGAGGTGTGGGTCCTTGATATGTTGGACGAGGGTTTGGGTCATGAGCAGCTGGGGGTAGATTGTTGACTTCTGGTTCTGAGTCTGAACAATTAGAAAAGCCTTCAACTTCGTGATCATCCAAAGGAATTGGGTGATCATTCTCTGGCTCTTCTCCGAGCCATCCAGCATTGTCGTGGTTAGGGTAGTACGGGTCGCCGTGGGGATGGAATCCAGCCATGATATCCATGCGAGAAAAGGGATATAAGAAGAAATTTATAGGCGTACTAACTAAGATAATTGTAAGATGATCTTTATCAGTTACTTCAATACTTGTTTAGTGCATACCAGTTATATGTACTCAGGACAGGATATACCTTCGAATAAGTGACCCTAACTCTAAGCCCACAACCAAACAAGGAACAAGAAGTAAAGCAAAGATTCACAGATTCTAAGTCTATGACGTCCTAGGTGCATATAACCTTAGTGTATCCACTCAGCAACTATTGACCTACTGATAAAGACCTTTTAGTTCTCAGATAAGTAATTATAGTAACACCAAATACCCCTATGGTATTTCATTATGGTAATGTTGGTAAGTTTTTAGACTTGTTGCCATATCACAACCATTCTTGGGCACATGCTAATCACTTCTCGGACCAGCATAGTTGATCAGGCTATGCCACTCCTAGGACTGACCATATATCCCCGAGCTTACTTGTGATATTCAACAATCGTAATACTTTTGTTCTTGTCATTGTGACACTGATTTTAGTATGAATGCAGGCATGTATACTTAGTTAAATATTTTATTATTTAAAAGTATAAACTCTTGGTCAGAGTATTTTAATCCCATTGTATTTATAGTTAGTATATCTTTTATGGGTTGATATACTCAATTCACTATAAACAAAGCTCTGATACCAATCTGTCACACCCCAAAACCGGAACGGCGGGAACGTTCGGGGGTGGAGGACGTCATGTAAAGTATCATAACAGTGCAAAGTAGTAAACAAGCAACAACATCATCCATTGCATTAAAAGTAAAGTTTTAATACATGAGTGTTCTTTCATAGTAATAACACACCAAAATATGTAATCAAAATAAAAGACGAGTCTTGTTTGTGCTCCGTCTTCTCAAAACATGGTCATCGTACCTGTCTACTGGTGACCTGAGAATACAAGTTATTTTGAAAGTGTAGATCAGCATAAAGCTGGTGAATTCATAAGTATTATGGTGTCATTGATTCGAAAAGCTGTTATGAAAGACTTGTAAATGTTTAATAAAACATTTAGTATAAGTGTGAAAACCCTAGAAAATCCCATATTTCCTACTAGTGTAAAAAGTAGTCTTCTACCAAGACCCGAATGCTTTGAAAGTTTGCATTTTTGTATCAATGAAGATTTTTCCCTGTACAACAATTATTATAAAAATATAGTCTACCTCATCATTTATGTGAATGTGTCACAAAATAAAAGTAATAGGGAAAATTATATAATCATTGAAATCGTATCCTTTTGCCTTAGGATAAACACGGCGTGGAAACTCGCCGAACAGTACAACCGAGATCATCCGTCGATGAACAGGTCCCGCTGTAGCTAGCAGCCAGGTGTAGGATGGTCAGTCCCGTAAAGTATATATATAGTATTTCTCTCTGTATAGATATAGTATTTCTCTCTGGATAACATGTAATAGTATCTCTTCATATAGTAGTATAGACTCATGAATGAACTGACACTTGTGTAATTCCTTGTAATAGTAATAGTAATTTGTATCCCCAAAACTATACCTATAATAGTTTACTGGAATGTAAATTGAATGTCCAAGTAGGTTTATACACCCTTGCTACTCAAGAGTGTTGGAACTGAAGAAAGAATGAAAACTCTCATATCAATACATATATACATGAAACATAAGTGTATAGATATGGTTTTTAACAGTAAATTGAAAGAGGTTTTGTAAAACATTTAAGAGTTTTGAACAATAAATAATAATGACTTGATGTCAGTTTATAAAATAATTCAAAAGTAATTTGTTGATAACAAAGTAAAAATAACTGAAAAGCATTGTGTTTATCACATTTTGAAGTATGTGAAATCAGTTGTTTGAAAACACAGTTATAAATCACATGTGATTGATTCTATAACTTCCTATTTTCTACTTGTATTCCCCCCCCCATGAAAGCATTTAAAATCATTTAAAAGATTGATTAAGGGGGTATGAACTCACCTGTAATGAGTGGTTTGGATGAACGGAATGGTTAGGATGCTAGGTGTCAAGTGAAGACTTGTACACACACAAAGATCCTAGTTAACATATAATCACACATATATGTATCCAATTAGTCATAAAACAACTAATTAACCAAATTTAAGACATCCTAGGACATGTAAAACACTTGATTTAAGTGCTATAAGTCCTGAGGATTGCATCTAAGGGTGGTAGGACCTTGTAATTGAGTTTAGGGTTCAAGGGTAAACTCCTTTGGAGTTTACGGTTTTGTGACCAACTCTTATTGAGTTTACAGTCGTAAACCCATAACTCATTGAGTTTATGGTCGTAAACCCATGAGTTTACGGCCGTAAACTCATGGTACTTGACCATTTTGTGTTTTGAAGCCATTAAGATCATAAGAAGCATTCCTACTTCATGTTTAAGCCTTAGGAAGAGATTAGGGCACCATTTCACTCCTTTAGGGAGTTTACGGTCCTTGGACCACTTCTCCTTGGGTTTACGCCCGTAAACCCAAATGGTTTATGGTCTTTTGATGTTTTCAAGTACTAAGCACATCAAGGAAGGGGTCTAGGCTAGTTTCCAAGGCTTGGTAAGGGACTAGGGCCACTTTGGCCCCTTTGTTAGGGTTTACGGTCCAAGAACACCTTGGACCGTAAACACCTTTGATCTTGATTCTTGGGTGTTTTCACTAGTGTGTGTTCTTGGTGTTCTTGGTGAAACTTGAAGATCTACACTTTTGGAATGATTTCACGGATGGAATCATGTAAGATCACTAGATTAAGTAAGATATCAACTTTTTAGGGATAAAAACACTTACAAAGTTGAAGATCAAGAAGAAAAATCGGATGATACTTGAGAGGATTTGAGTTCTAGCTTTGAAATTGTGAAAAAGTGTTAAAAATGGCTAAGTGCCATATTTATACCCTCGGGGTTTACGGCCGTAAACACCTTGTTTAGGCCGTAAACTCCAAACCCTTGGAGTTTTGGGACATTATTGCTACACAATAAACCCTAGGGCATCCTCTCTCCTGATATCTCCTGAAGTACTAATCTTAAAACACTCAAACTTTTTCCAAAAAGCTTGAAAGTTAGTAGAAACTGTTCTGACTTCTATTGAATCGAATGGTTGTACAGAATAGAAATTTCGGGTTGTCACATATTTGAACTTAAAAGTTTTAGTTTTTGAAATTTAAATAGTTAAACCCTAATGTTTTGAAAGGTTTCAAAACTTTTCCTCAAGTTTTGGAATTTATAATTTAATTAAAAGTTATTAATTTTGAAATATTGAATTCTAAAACCCTAGTACTTTGAAAAGTTCAAATTACACCCTTATGGTTTTATTAAATTAATTAAGTGTTTAATTAAAAGAGATAATTAATAAATCCATAATTATATGGTTTAAGTTAATCAAATTAAAAGTCTAATTTATTAATAGATTGAACCACATAGTATTTTAAAAGTGTAAAATACACCCTTATACTATATAGAATTAAAAGTTTAATATTATATATGTATAAGTAAATGTCAGTCTTACCGTTAGTAGGTCTCATTCACGAAGTTGGTCTATAAGGGGTGTTTAAGGAAATTGCCTATAAAATGACGATTGAATGGGTATCCACTCTTACCCACCGCACTCTTGACTAGTGGAGGGTCGTTAGCCGAACGGGTAGGATAGGACACAACCTTCCATTATAAGTATAATGAAATACGAAGTAACTAAACACTTTTATAAATTCCCAAATCTTAGTTACTTTTGGAAAAATGTGGAGTTGGTGCTAATCCTTGAAATTGCACATTGCACGTTGTTGGTCGTTAGTGGAGCGTGTGTGGTTAATCGGCACACTAATATGGGACCAATGAAGGATGGAAATGGGTAGCTCGTAGATTATCATAGATCAATGGAGCGTGTGTGGTTAACCGTCACATTGATTAGGTGATAGACATCTTCAAAAGTACCAAGCTAATTTGCATGGTTATCCACACCTTGTTTGTGATCCTCGATATCCCAGTCACAAACTTGAAGGGCATAACCGAGATTAAACATGCCATTGAAAAGTTCAATGAATCTCAAAAGATCTAGGAGTTTCAATTCATTTAAAACCTAATTTTCAATTTTCGTTTTTCATGGTGGAAATTGGTAAATCGTCATTTACCTACCTTCAAATATTCTGCAACTGGATTACGACATCCCTCTTCCGAGTTGTGGAATATTGTGTTGATTCCTAGCCTTAATATTTCATTTGGGTGTTATATTAAGGATTAAATCAACTAACTTGAATTTCTCCCGTTTTGTAGATGTCAAAATCTAACATCTATGGTCTTCCCAAATCATTTGGAAAAAGCTTTCCACATGAAGATGATGTTCCACGATTGGATCGTGGAAATGGAAATCATGCTTCACTTCCTCCACCTCCTCCAATAGTTCTCCCTGACCCACGTGTTCGAAGACTTAAAAAGTTCAAAGTCACTCAAGCCCTATTGGCAAACAAACACGAAGATGAAAAGTCTGTATGTGCTCATGTCTTGGATATGAAGTTTCATATTGATAGATTGGGAATGTTGGGTGTCGTTGTCTCAAGGAAGTTGGCTGTTGACTTGGTTCTTCAATCACTTCCCGAATCATATAGTGAGTTCATTAGAGATTACTATATGATGGACCACGACGTGACCCTCATTGATCTTACCTACTTGCTTATTGCTGCTGAATCAACAATGATTTGGCGCAATGGTCAAGAAAATTTGTCTGGTAAATCAAACTCCCAAAGTTTCATGGACATTGACAATAGCAACATTGGAAGTCCAGAAAAATCTTCTCTTCCCAATGGAAAGGGATTGGCCATGGTCAAATCGTTTGACCGGATGGTAAAGAGAAAGACTGAATCTGAGATTGTCCCATGTGCTATTCCAAAAGAGTCTGTTTGCTTCTACTGCCAAGAGAAGGGGCATTGGTTGCGAAGCTGCCGTACTTACCTGAAAGATCATAAGGATGGGAGAGTCAATATATATAACTCTGCTTTAGGTAAAATCCACTATCTAACTCTATTAAGCTCCTATTTGTAGATTCTTAATGCATGATGTGATAAGATTGCATTTTGATGTTTTGTAGGATCGAAGAAAAGAAAGGAAGCTTAAAGGAAGAGTGAGCTGAGTCTGATCACGAAGAAATGGATTTCGATCGCATGATTTGAAGATCAGATTTTTGAGGTGTTATTTAAGAGTTAGGATAGATTGCTTAGAAATATTTAGTAACATAGTTTTCATTTGAATTGCATTGTAAGGACAAGTTTTTTCCCCGTTTTATAAATAAATGAAATTTTGAGTTTTGTCTTATTTATTTAACCTT
Organism: Lactuca virosa; assembly: GCF_052849685.1. Taxonomy (NCBI): domain Eukaryota; kingdom Viridiplantae; phylum Streptophyta; class Magnoliopsida; order Asterales; family Asteraceae; genus Lactuca; species Lactuca virosa. Next base: position 251,188,374 of record NC_136434.1, read on the forward strand.
GCAATGTTATTCGTGAAAATTGATGTTTGTTTGTTTCTATTATTAGCAATATTGAAATGGATGTGATTCTTAGTTATGTTATTTGTGGTAGTGTCAGAAATTTACCAAATAAGGAAAGATTCTCATCGCCCAAGTCTCAATTGGACAGAAACTTGGAATCATGCAACTGGTATTGAATGATGAATGAGAACCTTCGTTTTTGGGAAATTTAGACTAATTCCTTGTTCACATAAGTATGTGAGTCAAGTTAAGGATTAGGAGATCTAGTACACATTGTTGTGCGTTGGACAAGTCCACTACAAAGAACGATAAGAATATTCGTCATGATTTGCTAAAAGTTTAGTAAATGTGGTAATGCTTAAAAGATTAAGTATGATTCTGAATCATTGGAAAAGTTTCAATGAATAGCAGAACGGATAAGAAGAATCAATTAGGCAGAAATATAAAAGTTTCTCCAATCTGAAAAGATGGAAGAGTACTTAAGTATCGTGTTTTATGATTAGCTTAGTGATTATGAAACAGTATCACAATTGATCCTCTAAGGACACCTTAGTGCACTAGTATGTCTAAGAAGATGAATCATAAATTGTTGAAATGGTTTAATCAAAAGGTGAATCATACTTAGTTCCAAAATCAATTCTCAGAGTCATACTCCAAGATTGTGTATTGAGTGACATGTCTTAAGTAAATCTATAACACATCATAAAATGTGGAGTAGAAATGTTTCTTACTTCTGCACATTTGAAATTGGTAAGTTGTGATGTCTTGGATAAGACAAGGACCAACTAAGACCGATTGTGTAAAGTATTTGACTTGACAGGAACCCGCACTAACTCTTGATATTTGTTTTGTCAAGGAATGTTTCTTGACAAGAGAATCTTATATGTCAAGAGGTCAGTGGCAGTCTTAAAGATCTTGAAAAGTTTCAAGAACTAACCAAGAGTAGACCGATTGTTAATCACTAGCACACGACTTGAGGTTTGCAACCTATCGTGTTGACATAATTTTGTTTCTGTGCCATTCCAATTTGAGTCAACTACGTATGTTAGTTCTATGAGTTCTTAATTGATTGCATAGAGGCAAGGCATCGTGATCAATGGAAAGTACATTGATAGGTAGGGGTGAGCTGCTCAAAGACTTGGAAGCAATGGTGGGACCCTTAATGGCAAGAAATTAAGGATGAACTAGTTCTATCCATATGAGTTGGATTTGTCACAAACATTGTCTTATGATTATGGTTATGACAAATTCACATGGATAGAAACACATACACCATTAAATCTAAGTGCCATAAGGTTTCTCTCCATTTTCATGAAAATGATTGTGAGGAAACGCTTTCAGTAAGAGAGATTTTAAGAAGATAGCAATTGTGATATTTGCATTCTCAAATTCGATTATGACTACGGCATCCCTCTTCATAGTTCGAATTGTGAGATTTGGCAATTAGTTTAAACATTTAAGACTTATTGCTATAAGTGCTGAAATTGTTTAGACACACATATGAGCTATCTAAGGAAAGGTGTATGAGTTTGAGAAGCTTAGATAAAGGATTATCAAAACATCTCGTATCAGAAATATGAACTTTCGTCAAGAAATTCAATAAGTATTGTTTTCTAGAAGTTCAGCTGATTTCTGGATACATGTCAAAGCTAGTGGGAGCATAACTGTTATGCTGGTAAGGATATAATCATCATGTTAGTGGGAGCATGATTATTATTTTAAGTGTTGCAAGTTAGCAATATTAATTATAGAAAACAAAAAGTTTCACTTTGCAAAGTTGCAGGGGTTGAAATGTTGTTTTGCTATAATTAAGGGAGAGAATATTATACTTCATTTCAAATCTAAAAGCTTAGATCGAGAAATTTTAATCAAATTTACTCAACATATATATATGGATGTGTCCCATACGCTTATGGTATAGGATCGATTGCATATGCTGTAATATTCGACCGTTCTAAACTTTCCAAATTCCTAGGGCATTAAGAGGGAAAAAGGACTAGAACCGGAAATGACTAAAATAATTAAACAACTATCGAGGACAATCTAAGGTTCGCTAAGGGTTGGTCCTTGTGGGCAGTTGGAAGTATAGTAATGGATGGACCATATTGACATTATTATGAATAGATAGGTCTCTATTTAGAATGAGTTGTCATATGGTAAATATGGAAATGTTTCCATAAATGGGAGTTGGATATGAAGAATCTATGTCTAGATTAGAAACTTTTATGCAAGAAGGATGTTCAAAGGAATGCACTTTGAATGTGAGACTTCATATCTATGGAATTGCCTTGTAACAATCTCCAATAGAGCACTTTGTCATATCAGTGACAAAGTCTTGGTGGCTTTGGTGTTGTGGCACTACGAAAGGATCGTTGCATAAAATGTTAGAATCTAACATATTCTAATAGTGGCAAGAATTTGGTATTCTTACACTTATGATAAGGATTAGGAGTTGTGAAATGAGTATTGTTGTAAATGTGTTCAATTGATCTATTTCACAAAGTATGGACCATAGGTAAACATAGTGTGCATGCTTGGAGCATGGTACAACTGTTGTTATAATTCAAGTAATAAGTTGATTATCCGAAACATTATACAATGAATAATGAGTAATTAATATGGTGATTAAATAAAATGAGTTTTATTTATACTCAAGAGTTTGGGACCATATAGGATTAGTATTATTCTTGTGTTTCACTTCGCATGTTTTGACTTCCAAAATAATAAGATTATTTAAATTATCCACAGTCGATCATACTTTGGAAGTAGGTATGAAAGAAGACTATCATGAATTGGTTTGTAGATTGTCTAAGTGTTTAGACATAGCAATGGTTTGTTGCAACGTTCATGAGTGCTCCTGAAATAAGATTTGAGTATTGGATTAAACCCACACTCACTTGAATCACTTCATGGATTTTATCACGGGTGATTAGTGAGACGATAATATCTTATATTCTTGAAACCGATACATGTGAGTTGTAGTTTGCAAGTCGGTTGCACATTGACATATGTAAACGCACCAGTAACTTGGTGTTATAAAACATATTGTTGTGTGTGATTTGATGAGTAAATACAAGCGAGCATTTGAGTCGAATTTTATCCGTTCCTTTTACCCTAAGGGGGATAAAAGTGATATATGTGGGCCCCTCGATGATTTAGTGATGACACCCTAAAGCGCTTGGCCAAGCCAGGACTGATTTGATTTTTCAATTAGTCAGTCGTCATAAATTGAAAATCGGGAAACAACACATGAATAGAGAGAATGATTATAATCAATGTCTCAGTTCATACGATATCTAGAACAGAGGAATATATGATCCCTTATCTAAAGGACACGTTGCTGATAAGATCAGAGTTCGACAGCGGCTTTTGAAAGCTACAATTGCTAATCAGGTTCTAAAGTCGTACTTGCAAAATAGTTATTAGACTTATCCAAGTGGGAGACTGTTGGATTAGGTGTCTAAGCCCATAACTATTTTGGTATGTACTTGACCCGATTATGAGCATGGTCCTTTTGGGTTGACTTCACTCATGCAACTTGATAGGATGACAAGAAGAGAGAGAGTAGAATTTATTATACGAATAATAAATTCGTACTCAAAATGGTTTTATTAATATATTACAAGATTAATATATTATTTGGAAATCATATTATTTAATTAGTATTGATCGGAAATTAATTTAGAAATTAATTTGGTGATCAAAAGAGACTGATTAAATAAAGGGGGCTGATATTGCAATTATCTGATAGTTGCTAGTGTTGGATAAGGTGTCTAAGTGCATAACTATATTTGGTATGTACTTGACCCGACCCAACATGGTCCATTTGGGTTGCACTTCACCGGAACAATTTGTATGGATAGTCTTTTGAGAATAGTATATTTATGATTTATTAATATATTATAAGTTATAATATATTAATATGAAATCATATTATTTAATTAGTATTGATCAAGAATTAATTTGGAATTAATTTAGTGATCAAAAAGAAACTAATTAAATATGGACTCTTATATAGAATGGGCCAATGTTCATTTAGGATGGGCTAAGCTTGCATGGAAGTCCATGGATAGTCCATGGAGCTTTTAACCCATGGATCCTATGGAAATGAAAGGTGATGGGTATTAGGGTTTACATGGATGTAACCCTAATCCACCATACTATATAAAGAGGTCTTTGGCACTTGAAATTGGCACTAGTGTGTGAGACTTGAAGCATAGCCGATTTATGAGCTTAGTATACTCTCATAAGAACTTCCAAGTTGTTGTGGTGATTTGTGATTCCACTTGAGGCATTCACATTATTGGTGCTAGGCTCTTAAAGCTCCAAGCAATCAACTACAAGAAAAGGTATGTCATTCTACTAGTTTTATATTACATGTACCCTATCATGTGCTAGTTAGGAAGAAACCTTGGAAAAATGAATATTTGCATGTATAATAGAGAAAAACATAGATCCAAGGTTTCTAGGGTTGCATACACACCATAGGAGTGTTAGAATGCTCAAAACCCATCAGCTAGTTGGGCTATGGATTCCTAAGTCATCTTATTGCATTGGGTGTTTTGATTCCATTAGAGGTGCAACATTTGAGGCACTAAGCTTTCAAAGGTCAAGGAGTCCTTGTTATTACTACATAACAAGTTGAGGTAATCATTATAACTTGTTTATTATGTCTATTTCGAAATAAGCATGCTAGATTAGGGTTTATTGCTTTGGTATTCAATGTTGTATGTTCAAATTAGAAAAACCTAGATCAAAGAAATTAGGGTTGCATGAACACCATAGGAATGATGTTATGCACATAACGCAACACGCTTAGCGTACAGCTGAGTACGCCCCACGTACTCAGTCAGGTGGGATTTTACATATTGGGCTTCAAGTTTGGGCTTGGGAGTTTGAGTTCTTAGTGGGCCATCTGAGTGCAGGTGTTTTGGACTAGGGAAAAATGGTTGGGCTTTAAGGTAAGGCCCGTGTAAGGGGTTTGGGCCCAATTTGGAAAATTGGGCCATAATTGGGCCTTGGTTGATTATTTGGCTTTTGGGCCTTTTAGATTGTGAGTTTGGGCCTTAGCCTTGGTCCAAACTAGGTAAGGCGTAAATTTGTCATTTACCCTAGTAATAGTCTGATGGTTTGGATGGGAAGCCGATTATTAATTAATGTTATTTGATATTGATAGTTCGAGGATCTGTTAGCCAGCAGCCATGGATTTTCTGTGCGATTTGGCAGTGTGAGGTGAGTTTCCTCACTGGGTTTAGCGGGTCGAAGGCACCAATGTCGACCCATGGTTTATATGTTTGGATGTTAGATGCCTGCGTGACTCTTGCATACCAATTGTAGTTATAGGCTTAGACACCTAATCCAATAATTACAACTAGTAAAAATGATTTATCTTCCTTTTATAAAGTGTTATGATTTTGTATAGAAAGCATGTCATAAAACGTGTCATAAATGGTTATCAACTTTGTAGTTTTCAACTTATATCATGCATACACAACTATATATATATATATATATATATATATATATATATATATATATATATATATATATATCAACGTTGTATAAATCGCTCGACGTAGGCTAATCGGTGGACTGGGGTCAAGTGATTAATCGGCTAGGCGGGGATTAATCGGGGGATTAATCGGGGACCATTAATTATTAAAAATATTAATAAATTAATAAATATAACATTAATCCTAAGAATATAAAATTAAATATAACATTATAATTGAACAAAATTATTAAAAAATTAATAAATATAACATTATAATTGAACAAAATTATTAAAAAATTAAAAAATACAACTATCTCCAAACATTGAAGCCATTTTCATGGCCAAATTTGCAGCCATTTCTCTTCTCTGAAAATAAGGCATCAACCTCAAACTATCTGGTATGTTTCCAATCTCAGACATCAATATTTCCATATCCTCAACTTCAAACATGATTCCACCTTCATCATCATCATCAAAATCATTACCTTCATTAGAATTTCATTATGAATTTCTTCTAGCAATTTGGATGTTGATGTTGAAGGCTGCATATCTCCTGTGACTTCTCTTTCATTCTTGATAATTGATTCTATGGTATCATCTTTAGTTGCAAAAACCCATGACGTCAAATTTGTTCCTAATGCATAACAAGATGTCAAATTTCCCAATATCACTGCGGGCAGCACTTGAGAACTTCATTTAAGCATTTTATCGGACACATGGCGGGCATGAAAAGTAGTGTCCGATTTGAACTGATGAGACTAGAAAATTTTACCCAGGATCAGCTATAGTGTCCCATTTTATCGTACAGCTGCACAGGTTTGATAATTAAATATAAAGAGGTTTGATAATCGAGTTATGCATAGGTTTGATAATTGAATACAAGCACCTCAGAACAAATGGAAGGCGAGCTTGAAATCATATATGGTTTGCTGAAATCTTATTGAGTTTGAATGTTAATTCGATCAACAATAGAAACATGAAAAGTGAAATCAAATTGAACGTGTCTATAATAAATCAAAATTTGTCAAGGGAAGAAAGAACGTTCAGTTAAGATGAATCGAGAATCAGAACGAATCGACAATTAAGTCATCATCCATTGAAATCGACAACAACAAGAAAAAATTAAGCAAATAACTCATCAATTATTTCATACATAACCTCGATTCGACTTAATCTCCTCCTCACTAATCCTTTCCAGATTACCCAAATATTGATTGTTGATTGGGTTTGATACTTGAGAACTCGTGGCAAAAAACAATGGCAGAGTCGGTAATTGAGAACTCGTGGCAGAAGACGATTATTGATTCCAGATTAAGCGATTATTTATTGTTGATTGGGTTCGGTACTTAATCAGGGGAGGAGTAGTCGAGCAGGGGAGGAAACGAGCCATCAAGAAAATTGAGGGAAGAACGAGACAAAAAAACATATATGAAAGAGTAAAAGTTTGAACTGATGGTTTATATGCATAAGAACAATCCTATGTGCTCATACAAACCCTAATGCTTGGATCTAGGTTTCTCTATTGTACATGCAATGAATCCAAGACTTACAAACCCTAATCTAGAATACATAATTTCGAAATTAACATATAACATCAGATCTAGATGTTTACCTCTTCAATGGAAGCTTGAATCTTCTTTCTTGGAGCTTAGAGTCACAATTGTAACTCCTCTAATGGATTACAAACACCACAAGCAAGAAGGAAACTATGAGAGAGGAGGGAGGATGCTTAATTTCGGCCTAGGGTTTCTCTTGGGAAGCCAGTGGCCGAAAATTGAAGGCTAGGAGTCTTATTTATACTGTAGGCTGATAGGGTTTCAGTCTAAACCCTAATGGACTGCTTAATGACCAAGCAGCCCAAGGAACCTTTTGGAATAGGGCCTTGGACGAAAATATGATGATCCTTCATCATAATTTCGTTCCCCTTTAGTCCATTAGGTTTCCCAGCCCAAAACTCAACTATCACACACTTGACAGTTTAAGCCCCTTTATTTAATTAATCTCTTTTAGTCACCAAATTAATTCCTAATTAATTTATGACTAATACTAATTAAATAAATATGATTTCTCCTTTAATATATTATTCTTATAATATATTAATAAACCATAATATCCTCTCTCTTTCCTTAAATTACCTTGTCAAGTTGCTTTGGTGAAGGCAACCCAAAAGGACCATGCATAACCGGGTCAAGTACATACCAAATATAGTTACGGGCTTAGACACTAATCCAATAGTCTCCCACTTGGATAAGTCTAGTAACTATATCTCACATACGACTTCAGGATCCGGTTAGCAATCGTAGCTCTTATACGCTTCTGTCAACTCTGATCAAAAATCTTGTCCTTCAGATAAGGGATCGTATAATCCTCTGTTCTAGATATCATGCCGACAATACTTATTGTCCAGCATTTTGTTTCTTGATCTCTGATTTGTTCGACATAGAATTTAGTTGAACACATCAACTTCATCCTGACCGGGCCCGGCACATAAGTCAAACTAAATCATCGAGTGGCCAAGATATTGCTTTTATTCTCTTAAAATAAAAGGAACAGAAAAACTTCGACTTATATGCTTTTATCATTTACTAGCTAAGTCACACACAATAATGCGTTTTATAACATCAAGTTACTGATGCGTTTTCGCATTATCAATGTATAATCAACTAGCAAACAACAACCATATCTCTAGGTTTAAAGATTATATGATATTATCTTGCGATCACTTGTGATAACTTTCATGAAGTGATACTAGCAAGTGCGGGTTTATTCCAATGCTCAAAACATATTTCATAAGCACTCATAAACTTTGTAGCAAACCTTTGTTATGTCTAAAACTTTTTAGACAATCTACAAACAAATTCATGACAATCTTCTTTCACATCTACTTCCAACATATGAGCGATTGTGGATCGTTCGAATAATCTTATTATTCAGGAAGTCAAAACATGCAAAATCGAAACAATAGATAAATAATCAACACAAGATAGTAAGTTTCTTATAAATAACACACCTTTATTTAATCATCAAATGTTGAATACAAAAATTATCCATTACAAGTTTCCTACCTATCTAATTTAAACTAATATCGTCCTTTAGCCCAACGCTCCTAGCGTGCTGCAAATGTTTGACCCTACTCAGTCCCTTCGTAAGGGGATCTGCTGGGTTATCTTCCGACGATACCCTCTTCACAACGAGGATTCCTTCTTCTACCCGATGTCTAATAAAATGGTATTTCCTGTCGATATGTCGAGATCTGCCATGATCCCTTGGTTCCTTGGTTAAGGCAACCGCTCCTTCATTATCACAGAAAATTTCCATGGGCTCCTTTATGGATGGCACAACTCCAAGGTCTCCAATGAAGTTCTTCAACCATATAGCCTCCTTTGACGCCTCGCTTGCCGCAATGTACTCTGATTCGCACGTTGAATCAGCTACGGTCTCTTGCTTGGAACTTTTTCAAGTCACTGCTCATCCGTTCAGGGTAAAGACCCAGCCCGAATGTGATCGGTAATTATCCCGATCCGTCTGGAAACTAGCGTCACTGTACCCTCGTACCCTTAAGTCATCACTCCCACCGAGGACTAGCAACCATTCCTTGGTCCTTCACATGTACTTAAGAATATTCTTGACAGCAATCCAATGTGCTCTACCAGGGTTCCCTTGATATCTGCTGACCATGCTCAAAGCGAATGCCACATCAGGGCGAGTACAGGTCATAGCGTACATAATCGAGCCAACTGCGGAAGCGTAAGGTACTCGACTCATATCAGCTATCTCTGCCTCTGTACTCGGGCTCTAAGTCTTACTCAGTTTGGTATTGCATTGAATTGGCAACTCCCCTTTCTTGGAATTTTCCATACTAAAACGCTTTAGTACCTTTTCCAAGTATGTATCCTAACCGAGTCCTATCAGTCTCTTACTTCTGTTTCTCACTATCCTTATTCCCAGAATATATGCAGCTTCTCCGAGGTCCTTCATAGCGAAACACTTCCCAAGCCAGGACTTGACCTCCTGCAAGGTTGGGATGTCGTTTCCTATGAGTAGTATGTCATCGACATACAATATGAGGAAGCTCATTATACTCCCACTGGCCTTGACATACACACATGACTCATCTTCGTTTCGCAGAAAACCAAACTCTTTGACCTTCTCGTCAAAACAAAGATTCCATCTGCGAGATGCTTGCTTTAATCCATAAATGGATTTCTCAAGCTTGCACACTCTATTGGGATGCTTCGCATCGACAAAAACCTCTGGCTGATTCATGAAAACATCCTCAACCAACTTCCCATTAAGGAAAGCAGTTTTAACGTCCATCTGCCATATTTCATAGTCATGAAACGCAGCTATTGCGAGCATTACCCTAATAGACTTTATCTTAGCAACTGGCGAGAAGGTCTCATCATACTCAACTCCAGGAGTTTGAGTAAAGCCCTTCGCGACCAATCGCACTTTATAAGTGTGCACTTTCCCATCCATGTCCGTCTTCTTCTTGAAGATCCACTTGCACCCGACTGTCTTACGACCTGGTACATTATCAACCAAATTCCAAACTTGGTTGTAATACATGGACTGAATCTCGCTGTCCATTGCCTCTTTCCATTTAGCAGATTCCGGGCCTGCCATGGCTTCCTTGTAGCTATTAGGTTCATCCAGATTTATTAGTGTACTATCACTAATAAACGTATCCCCTTCAGTAGTAATATGGAAACCATAAAACTGGGGTGGAACACTAACTCTACTTGAACGTCCAAGAGGTAAGGACTGGTCAATTGGTTCAACAGGAGTTTCCTCCTCAGGTTGAACGCCAGTGTCAGAGGTTCCTTCATCTCCTGACTCTTGAAGCTCTTCAAGGTCAATCTGACTCCCACTGTCTCCTTGACTTATGAGTTCTCGCTCTCTCTGAAAACCCCTCTCCTAGCAACAAAGACAACATTGTCACTTTGTCTATAGAAGAGATAGCTAAAAGACTTATGTGGATAGCCGATGAAATAACACTTCTCACTATGAGGTTCTAGCTTGTCGTGAGTCTCTCGTCTTACGAAAGCTTCACAACCCCAAACCTTTATATGTGCTAACGAGGGAGCTTTCCCTGTCCACATCTCGTGAGGTGTGTTGGTAACCTTCTTGGTGGGAACTAAGTTAAGGATATGGGCGGCAGTCTCTAAGGCATACCCCCAGAATGAGATTGGTAATGAAGCACGACTCATCATAGAACGAACCATGTCCAACAAGGTTCGATTACGTCTCTCAGCCACACCATTCAATTGTGGCGTTCTAGGAGGCGTCAATTGCGAAACTATTTCACATTCTTTTAGATAGTCGTGAAACTCAAGACTTAGGTACTCTCCTCCTCGATCAGATCGAAGCATCTTGATTTTCCTGCCCAACTGATTCTCTACTTCATTCTTGAACTCTTTGAACTTTTCAAATGTTTCTGACTTCTGCTTGATTAAGTAGATATATCCATATATGCTATAATCATCTGTAAAAGTCACGTAGAAGCGACAAGCGTCCCTTGTGGTGGATCTAAAGGGTCCACCTGTATGTATGAGATCCAATAAACCCTCACCCCTTTCATAAGAACCAGTAAAGGGTGACTTGGTCATCTTCCCAAACAAACAAGACTCACACACATCATCGTCCCTAAGGTCGAATGATTCCAAGACTCCACACTTTTGGAGTTGGGCTATGTGTTTCTTTTTTACATGGCCAAGGCGACAATGCCACAAGCATGCTTTGTCCAAACATATGGATGAATCAATATTCAAGACATCATTTCCTAAATTATCTATAATCAACACAGATTCATAAATCCCATTACAAGGTAATGCATTGAAATAAAAAACACCATTCAAATAAGCATTAATAGAACCATTGCTATTATCAAATGAATATATGAAACCTTGTCTAAACAATCCATGAAAAGAAATGATGTTCCTTGCCATATCTGGCGAATAGCAACAATTATTTAAATCTAGCCCTAACCCATTACTCAACACTAAGGAATAAACTCCGATATTGGTGACTGGTGAGGACTTCTTGTTTCCCATGATCAAGTTTATTCTTCCATGCTCCACTTCCCTACTTTCTCTTAGCCCCTGTAAATCATAACAAATGTGGTAACCACATCCAGTATCAAGGACCCATGAAGTAGCAAGTGATGAGTTATTAGATTTAATTAAATACATACCCGTAAAGGTGGGCTTTATCTTCCCATCCTTAATATCTTGCAGATATTTAGGGCAGCTTCGTTTCCAGTGGCCCTTCTGGTGGCAATAGAAGCACTCTGCTTCCTTAGGGTCAGAAGAGGGCTTAACAGAACCTGCTTTGGTCCCACTAGAACAGGAACCATCTTGGGTCTTACCCTTTTGGTGGCTCTTAGAAGGAGCCTTCCTCTTTTTACCCTTTCCTTGGCCAATTGCCAGCACAGGAGCAGCTACGGTAGAGGATGATGCAATAGATTTGTCCTTGAGGTTGCTCTCAGCAGTCCTCAGGAGCCCTTGAAGTTTACTCAGGGTGACCTCTTCCTTGTTCATGTGGTAGGTCATTCTGAACTGGTTGTAGCAGGAACGCAAGGAGTGGAGGATGATGTCGATAGCCAAATCCTCATCAAACTTAACATTAAGTTTGAGAAGACGATCAACATACCTTTGCATCCTTTGCAAATGAGCGGTTAGGGATTCTCCACTCCCCATCCTAGCGGTGATCATGTTGGTAATGATCTCATAGCGCTCTTGCCTCGTGCTTTGGTGGTACCTGTCCAGCAAATCTTGATGCATCTCATATGGATACATGTCCTCATAGGACTTTTGAAGTTCGAGGTTCATGGTGGCCAGCATGATGCAATGAACTTTCGTAGCATCACGCTCGTGGGCCTCAAAGGCGGCCATTTCTTCAGCAGTAGCAACTTCTGGGTTGATCTTTTGACATAGGTTCATCAACGAGGACTTATTCTTTGTCCTCGTAGCGAGTTATCATGCGAATGTATCTCATCCACTCGTTGAAATTCGACCCATCAAATGTCACCTTTTGACATAGGTTCATCAACGAGATTGACCCAGAAGCGTTGTTGTTTGCGTTTGCGTTAGACATCAGAAATAGAAAGGAACAAAGTTTGATTAGAAATGAATCCCCAATTAAACACCCAAATGAGAAATTAGGGCTAGGATCCAACAACATTATTTACAACTTAGAAAAGGGATGTCGTAATCTAAAAGTAAATAATTTGAAGGTAAGTGAATGACGATTCACTGATTTTCACCATGAAAAACGAAAAGAGATTAAGTTTTAAATGTATTTGAAAATTCCTAGATTTCTTTTGAGATTCATTGAACATTTCAATGGCATGTTTAAATCTTGATATGCACTTCAAATTTGCGACTGGGATGCCGAGGATCACAAACAAGTTGTGAAACCATGCGAATCAACATGGTGCACTCAATGTCTCTATCACCTAATCAATGTGCCGGTTAGCCACACATGCTCCATTGATCAATGATAAACATCAAGCCACCCTTTGCCACCAATGTCAATCCCAAATTAGTGTGCCGGTTAGCCACGCACGCTCCACTAACGTTTTGACAAGAGTACAAAGTGTAATTCCATGGAATAGCATCATTTTTCACATTTTACCCTAAAGTAACTAAGATTGGGAATTTATAAAACATTGTAGTTACTTTATTATTTCCATTATACTTATAATGAGGAATTAAGTGCCCTATCCTATCCGTTCGGCTAACGACCCTCCACCAGTCAAGCAAGCGGTGGGTGTGAGTGTACACCCATTAAGCGTCATTTTATAGGCAGCAACCTTATACCTACCTTATAGACCGGCTTCGTGAATGAGGCCTACTAGAGATAAGACTGGCTTATTCTTATACATATATATTAATCTTATAATAAATAAAGTATAAGGTTGATTTTTAAACTTGAAAAATCTAAGGGTTGAAATTTAAAACTTTTCAATAATTAAACTTTTAATCAAGGAATTTAAATTTCAAAACTTAAGGGCAAGTTTTGAACCTTTCAAAACACAAGGGATCAAATAACAAATAATATAAATCAAACAATTAATTTAGTGATTATCTATATTTGACCTAATTCAATTTCTTGCAAGATAAGTTACCCAATTAATTCAAATAATCAATTTTAATCATATAAGGAATTTATTATCTAATCAATTGGTAATTATCTTGTGTTTTGGCAAGGATAATCTTTCAATAACAATAAAAATCGAATCTTATCAGTTAAAAACATATAAGACAATTATCCTTCAGCAAAACAGCAAGAAAATCCGAAAATCCCTCTGTCTGACGCTCCGACTCGCCGAGTCACTCACTGGACTCGCCGAGTTGGGTTGACTCGCCGAGTCCATGAAGTGACTCGCCGAGTCAGTTCGAACAGAGGGCCAGAAAACGTTTTTCAGCAGATAATCGATCATAGCATCACATACAACAGAAACCAATCAAGGCTCTGATACCACTGATGGTTTATATGTATAAGAACAATCCTATGCGCTCATACAAACCCTAATGCTTGGATCTAGGTTTCTCTATTGTACATGCAATGAATCCAAGACTTACAAACCCTAATCTAGCATACATAATTTCGAAATTAACATATAACACCAGATCTAGATGTTTACCTCTTCAATGGAAGCTTGAATCTTCTTTCTTGGAGCTTAGAGTCACAATTGTAACTCCTCTAATTGATTACACACACCACAAGCAAGAAGGCAACTATGAGAGAGGAGGGAGGATGCTTAATTTCGGCCTAGGGTTTCTCTTGGGAAGCCAGTGGCCGAAAATTGAAGGCTAGGGGTCTTATTTATACTATAGGCTGCTAGGGTTTCAGTCTAAACCCTAATGGACAGCTTAATGACCAAGCAGCCCAAGGAACCTTCTGGAATAGGGCCTTGGACGAAAATATGATGATCCTTCATCATAATTTCGTTCCCATTTAGTCCATTAGGTTTCCCAGCCCAAAACTCAACTATCACACACTTGACAGTTTAAGCCCCTTTATTTAATTAATCTCTTTTAGTCACCAAATTAATTCCTAATTAATTTATGACTAATACTAATTAAATAAATATGATTTCTCCTTTAATATATTATTCTTATAATATATTAATAAACCATAATATCCTTTCTCTTTCCTTAAATTACCTTGTCAAGTTGCTTTGGTGAAGGCAGCCCAAAAGGACCATGCATAACCGGGTCAAGTACATACCAAATATAGTTACGGGCTTAGACACTAATCCAACATGAACATCCCACAACGAAGCTGGAACATTCTATCAGGGAAAACATACTCTATATAAAGGGAATCCTCCTTACAAAAAAAAAAAACACAGGCAAGCCGGCTCCATAAGCTGGTGGGACTATTAAAGTCTTTTGGACCGGTCCGAGTTGGACCGATTTGGTCCGAGTTGGGCCGGTTTTGACCGATATTGACCAATTCCGCCTACCTTAACCCTCTAACCCCTATTCGTAGGCAGTTACAGGCCGCCAAGCGTCTAGGCGCCGATTAATCGGCCGCCTAGACCGATTTTTACAACCATGATATATATATATATATATATATATATATATATATATATATATATATATATATATATATATATATATATATATATATATATATATATATATATATATATATAGTCCTTGGTTTCTCTCACTATAAAACAATTTTAAGTATGGTTTACTTATACAAAACCCCGTTTTGGCTTTCAAAATTCTTTACAAACTCATATTCAAGTATGGATTTGCTTACAAAGAAAACACTTTTAAATGTTTTAAAAGTATCATTACTGTTGATAGCAGAAAACCTATAACTCTCAGCAACCTTGTGTTGATCCTGAAAACTACATGTATTCTTAGGGAATCAGTAATCAAGCTTTCAGACAGAAGGTTAGTCATGGATTTCAGGCATCCTAGTTATCTAGTTTTATTTTGTTATATCTGCTTACCAGTTTAAGGCACTTCATATACTATACTATTATTTGTAAGAACCATGTATTCAAACATCAAAATGGAATACAAATGTTGTTTTGTTTATTGTTGTACTTGTGCTCTATATTCAGTTAAATGTGATCCATGAACTTAGTTGCACAACTCGACATGTTTTGCCGCCTCGGCCGGGGGTGTGACATCATTCAACTCGTGTTCTTCATTCAACATCTACTCCCTTCGTAGCCTTCCTATGCCTTGCGAAGGGCAAAACCCACAACTTCCAATTCAACTTCAAAACAGTCATAACTTCTTCATTTCAACTCCATTTTCAACGTTCTTTATATGCACAAAAAAGTATTGAAGAGTCTCACAGTTCTGTCTAGTTACTTTTGGGTTAATACATATCAAACTAAAACCATAACCCATGCAATAAGTCCGACATATAACTTTTCTCATTTTACCCTTTCGTTCCAGCACACAAATCAAGGGCTTAGATCTCACAACCAATATTATCAATCTTCAATAAGGTCTAAACTTTACTTTTCTCAAAGCTCAAAGCCTTTACTTGATCGAATTACGGTCCACAAACCCTAAATTAGGAAATGTCCCGAAACAGTATGTTACAAAATTTGAGAATTTGAGAATTTTGAGCTTTAATTTGAGAATTTTGAAATAAAAAGGTAAGTACATTAATGAAATTGATATTCATTAATTACTACATTTATTGTAATTATTACACTAAAGTATTAATTATGTGGAATTTATTAACTACAAAAAACCATGACATATGGAAAAGAAATTAATTCAAAATTACCACAAAATGACATTTAACAAATTGAATGAGAATATGACATGTGACAAAAAAAACTTTCATTTGAATAGATTCATGTGTTTTAACATTAGGATGAAACGTATAACATAGGCAAATAAATGAACATGGTGCTTTTGATTTTTCACCGGCTAATATTAAACTACAAGAATGGAACTTAATTAGAAAACATTAGGAGTCCCACTAATTATATCAAATACCAAAGCATCCTCTAAGTAATTCTATCTAATAATTGTGAATGGATACGAAAAATATGCTTATGATAGAACTCAACAACTAGAAATTGAAACCATTTTTCATTTTAATATATTTTTATTTCAACGTTTAATATATTTATATGATCACTGCATTTCCATATCATCCTTTGTATCCTGTTCCTTTTGCACAAAATCCATTTCCTTGGTCTTTCCCCACAACACACAATACAGTCCCAATACGATCAGGAGTGACCCTAGCAGCCTGTGATCATAAAACGATTGACGAGATTAATCTTTTTAATTTATACACTAATTACAACAGTAAAAGTTATGTTATTGCTAGGTACCACTTACGTCCCAAGGTATAACTTTTCACGCAGAAGTGCCCAGCTGAGTGCTGCAACGATAACCAACAATAAGGGGCTAAACACAGAAACAAAGAGGGGGCCTTTTTTATCGATGCACCATGACATCATGCAAACGCCTATTCCTGAACATACAACTCCCTGCAAATGCAATGATAATTAAACAATTAATTAAATGTTAAACTACAATAGCTAGGTGTTACTATTATAAATTAAAATATGGTATTGGCATACCGAGTAAATACATGAGATGGCCCTGATGGCTGGAACCAGAGACCATTCATGCAAGTTTGGCTCCATGATCAGACCAAATACTGAGCATTCAAATGTGGCCATTGCCATCATCAATGCTGAGCTCGAATAGGGTGCTGGATAAATGTTGCCCATTTTTGCCTGAATTTGTGGTAATTAGAGTTAGTTTTGCTATCAATCCAATAAAGTTTAAATGAAGGCTTTTTTTTAATATGGCTTACTTGGATAATGAACCAAACTGCCCAAGTGAAAGCACTAATGATGATTAAAATTGGACCAATGAGATTCCCTTGAGTATCCCCATTCGAATCTTTGGTGATCGTATTCTTCATAATGTTTACATCAATGCCTGATTCACCAATTGGTACAACAGGTCCATGGTACATAGACAAGAGCATGGCACCCCCCACCCCGATTAATGTTCCCATCAACTTTGCTTGTCCAGCCAATGTCTTTAACTTTGCATTTTCTTGCCTATAATTTTTTTTTAAAAAAAGCCATATATTCAATCTTTTTGAAATATAATCATATATTTACAATAGTTTTGAAAAGATACATAGCAAGTCTTGTATATATTACTTGAAGATGACGGCAAGGACAAAAGTGAGTGCTGGAAGGAGATTTGATAACGCACATGCAATGGTTGGCGTCGAGTTCTTTAAACCAACAAAGTATGTGATTTGGTTTGCTGTCAACCTGATAAAGATTTCCGCCCCAAAAAACTAAAAAATTGAGCATTTCTGAAACATGAATATATATATATATATATATATATATATATATATATATATATATATATATATATATATATAGATGGAAATAATTATAAGGAGTGATGAAACTCACCCAAAAATCGAACAGAAGAAAACTTGGATAAAAATCGACCAAGTCATTCGAGGTCTTTTCCCTCTGCGTATATATAACATAAAAGAAACTTATTTAACATTTTTGGATCATCTTGAAATAGAACATTTTTGTTTATAGCTCATTATCTGACACCTTTTCCGAATTTAACAATGTTCAATTATAATCTTTTGTCTGCTAGCTTTCTTTTATTCGTGGGATCACTTTGGCTGGTTCTTGGATCCAGTCAAGCATATACATATAAAAATTTATTCTTCTACATTTATATAAAATAAGAGACTAGGATTCAAGAATTTACAAGTAAATAAACGGTATATATATGTGTACCTTTCGACGAAATATGCCAAAGGGCCGAGGGTGACTGAAGCAAACATCTGACGGTAGGCAACATGGATGTAAGGATTCATGCCAGAATCCAATGCAAGCTTCGAGAGGATGTTCATACCTGCAAATTCAAACTGCACAAGTACCATGATTAACGAGGGTAGTAGCTCCTGCACCATTCTTCTTTTTGGTGCCTTATAATATGTGTTAACGAAGTGAGGGAAGCACACAATTGTGTGTTTAAGAAATGATATATATATATATATATATATATATATATATATATATATATATATATATATATATATATAAAAGAATGTGGTTGAGTGATTACTTGTAGAAAAGAAAATGCATGCATTTTATGGCATATTTGGGAAAAGGCTCACATTTTGTGGTAGCCTTGATACGGAATGTGTGTAATGATGTAATCTAGTGCTCAATGATGCTTGAAAGCCATATTTATGTCTTTTTGCAGTTTAGACAAAACTTGTAGCAACAAAACACGCATGCTAGCACGAAAAATAGCATGGGTGATATCATCAGTACCTTCACAATTTTGTAAAGACACTTTTATGAGGGGGAGAAAGTTATCAACAATCTCTGAGATCACCTGCTGTATCCTGTTAACAAATATTCTACTATGTGTTTTGGACTTCATTTCAGATAATTTACGTGACGTCTTTAATTGCTATTCTTAGTTGTTTATTTTTTAACAACTTTATTCTCATCAGGTGTTATAGGATCAAATGCTAGAAAATTGCAACCTAGCTCTTTTCCTTAAGTTTTTTATTACTACACCACACCACGTCTTCATTTATTCATATTATTTTGATATTTTGATTTGTACGTTAAAATATTACTTAATTATAGCTATGCCATAAAAATACGAAATACTTTTCATTGTCATAATTGATGGAAATGTTCACCTAAAATAGAATAATAACCCATTAACTCATTTATTTATTATTAACCTTTAAATATACACCATATTTACTCATTTATAACCTTAAATGAAGCAATTGTGTTCCACAAGTTTCTGTATTTGTCTTATTAGAAAATAATTTAGGTATTCAATCATCAATCAAATACTTCGGTTTACTCATCTATTAAATGATTGCAATTTTTAATATAGACGAAGTACACATGATTTTTATGGTTCAAAGGAACGGATTTCATGGTTCACAGGATGCATTGCATCCTAACTTGAAAAGAAAAACATAGTTGTCTTGATTGTTATGTAATGATGTTTCATATTTTCTTTCAAGTTTCTGCAAAATAAATTATTGTTTGCCAAAAAATTTATATGTAACTTATTTATACGGTTAAAATAATATATTTTCTATCAAATGCATATGTTGGTAAAAAAAATTTCCGTTAAACCAACGTAATTCATTAATTTAATTATCATCGTACAACGAGTGAGACGACAAACGGGCAACAACCTGCACCGTTAAGCCTTTTTGTTGGTAAAATCGTTCTTATTGAAACATTATTTCAAAATTAAATATTAACTAGTACATCCCCGTTTTGTATTTAACTTATTTATACGATTAAAATTATATATTTTGTATCAAATGCATATGGTTAAAATTATATGTACCTTATTTATACGGTTAAAATTATATATTTTGTATCAAATGCATATGTTGGTAAAAATGGTTCTTATTGAACAATTGTTTCACAATTAAATATTTAACTAGTAAATCCCCGTTTATAATGATACATTTTTTGCTCATAGAATAAAAGGTGTATATTTCACCTAAGTTACATAAAATGGAACAAATGTGAATGGTCGTTACATAAACAATCATTTAAGCCTTGATTTTATTAAACTGTATCAGTTAAAATTTAGTTGCATTATCGTTTATTTTGGGGCATAACTGTTGGGTGACAACAAAACAAGTTAAACACTTCAGATAAATATCAAAAAATAAACTTCGGTGAACTCACAAAAATTCTGAAAAACATAAGTTAAGAGAACACGATATTTAACGTGGTTTGGTCAAGGTGACCTATGTCCACGGGCGAACAAGAGAGAGAGAGAGAGAGATATATATGATTTTATTAATTTTTTGGAACTATTACAAGCACTCAAAATTGTATCTCACTTTGAGCTCTTACAAAAATCTAGCAATTTACAATGATGGGGGTATGAGTCTATTTATACTCGAGGTTTCGACCTAAAACCCTAATGGGCCAAGCCGATTGGCCCATAGGCCGATAAAAGGTGACAACTAATCATATTCCGCCATGCAACATCTTTTGGAACATTCTTCCATGTCATACAACCCATGAGCATCAGCAACACACATGATGGACCACCTTGACCATAGTGGAGCATCATGATCCACAAGTGGCGTATCATGAACACTAATGGTCCAACATCCATCATGGTGGCACGACATGGTGTAATCCTTTAGCAATACCAACTTCTGAGCATCCTTGAACGATATTGAGCATCATAGAGGACTTCATAGCATACTTGGCTTATCAAGGACCAAGATGGTCCATCTTGCGCCATCATGGCACAACAGGAATATGGATGACGCAAGTGGCTTCGAGTGTGGCACAAGAACATCAAGATTGGAGCAACAACACCATCATGGCGCAAGAGGAACATGCATAGCGCAAAAAAGGCCATGCATGGCACAAAAGCATACCTCATGGAGCAAGAAGAGTACCCCATGGCGCAAGAGGGATCCTCATGGCGCAAGAGGAACCCCTCATGGCACAAAAGGGAGTATTATGGCACAAGAAGAAATGTCATGGCGCAAGAGCATCCTTCTTGGCCCATCCCTTTAACATATGGCGCAACAAGGTCCCCTTGTTGCTCCATATCACTCCCAAGTGCTCCAAACATATTCCAGGTGCTCTAAACCCCCTTCTGCATGATCCGTTCCTTTGGCACTTGATTTGTTCCTTTGTCAGACGATCCATTCCTTTCTCATATGATATGTTCCTTTGCCACATGCTCCATGAACCCAAGTGCTCCATTGTGATCTAAGTGCTCCATGTTGGATAAGATTTCATACCCCAACAATCTCCCACTTGAAGGATTGAACAACTTCATCTGCAATTCGAATTTCACTATTCCTCAAAGTATCCCCCCCCCCTCTCTCTCCCTCTCTTTCTCTCTGCCAAGCCCTTTTCTTTAAACTTCCGAAAGGCCAGTTGAAGCCATGCAAAGCTTCAACTTCTCAGTGGTAACCACCTTGGTGAACATATCGGTTGGATTCTTCGTTCCAAGGATTTTCTTCAAGTTTAGAGTTTCTTCATTGATTAACTCTCGAATGAAATCGTAACTCATCTGAATATGTTTCGTTCTGCTGTGAAACACTAGATTTTTTGCTGAGTGAACTGCACTTTGGTTGTCACAATGCAGTATACAATCCTCCTGTTGCATTCCAAGTTCTGAAAAGAAACTCTTCAACCATATAAGCTCTTTGGCAGGTTCTGCAAGTGCCATGTATTCTGCTTCTATGGTTGAACGAGCAACACTATTTTGTAACCTTGACATCCAGCTGATTGTTGTACCTCCCATTGTGAACACATAACATGTTGTGCTCTTGCCTGAATCTATACATCCACCTAAGTCGGCATCATCAAACCCTTTTAAAACCACTCCTTTTCTTCTGAAACACAAGGAACACTTAGTTGTTCCTTTTAAGTAGCGTAGCAACCATTTCACCCCTTCCCAATGTTGTCTTCCTGGATGTGACATGAATTAGCTCACAACTCCCACTGCATGAACAATGTATGGTCTAGTGCATACCATTGCATACATTAAACTACCAACTTCAGATGCATAGGGAACTTTAGCCATTTATTCTTTGTCTTCTTCCATTTTTGGGGATTGCTTCTTGGTAAGTCTCAACTGACTCTCCAATGGTGTACTTCTGTCTTTCACATCTGTTGTAACAACGTAAATTTCCAAAACAATTTTTCTCATTTTTAAAACATAATTTCATTCATAAGAAACATCAAAATCCATTGTAACACATGTCCTCCAAATAAAACAATCCCAAGATCTCAAATACATAAAACTTCATCAATGTGTACAGATCATGCCGACGCCTTCCCGCGATCCTCGCTGGTACCTGAAACACATATCACATAAACGGTAAGCATAAATGCTTAGTGACTTCCCCAAAGTACCACATACGCATATACGCCACTCAAGGCTATAACTTTACAAGACCTTCCGGTCAATGTGTCTCAGGGGACTTCCGTCCCATCATCCTGGTAGACCTTCCGGTCCCAATTCTCCGACCTTCCAGTCCGCATCATCTTGACCTTCCGGCCCATACACTATTGACCTTCCGGCCCATACACTATTGACCTTCCAGTCCATATCATAATACTCATAACATAGCACATACATATCATATAACATCATACATCACATACTCATCATAGCACATAAGACCTTCCGGTCACACATAATTACCACTCTAGGTAAAGTATAGTGAGAAGACTCACCTCGTACGATGTCGGATAACCTCTCGTGCTCGATAACCCGACCTATCCTCCTCCTATCAACATAATAACATCTCTAATCAATACTTTCTCTTGTCCTCATTTCTAAAGAATGGATAGAAGACCATTCTACCCCTCCCTGACCTCTCTTGAACCAGCTTGACCAAAACCCTAAGGTCAACTGAAGTCAACTCTAGTCAACGGTCAAACTTTGACCAAACTCGTCGAGTGCACTCGTATGACTCGGAAAGTCCATGTGTGTCCTCTTAATCCTCATAAATCCTCACTCGACTCGTCGAGTTAACCTTTCACTCGACGGGTTACCACTGGTCACGAATCGCGGGACAACCCGACTTAACTCGTCGAGTCCCCTTATGGACTCGGCGAGTTTCCTCCATGGCAACACTCAAAAGACCTTCTGAGGTCAGATCTTCTTCTCTAACCTATAGATCTGACCTTCCAATACACAATGATCACGTAAAGGTCCAACCTTTACACTCATGCAACACTCATAGGGCTTCTTTTGGTGAAATAGCTTCTAAAATGGCAACCTAGGTTCATATCTCCAAAGGAATAGCATAAAGCAGGATAGATAGAACTCTCTGGACCTCTTAAGGTCCAGATCTAAGAAGAATTCCACCTTGGGACCTCATATGCTTCATATACTATCCAAGAAAGGGTAAAGAAAACCCTAGATTCAAGGATTCTACACAAAACAAAAGGAAGGGGCGAAATACTACCTCAGAATGGAAATCCTTGCTTGGATGTCCCAGAATAACAACCCCCTTTGGTCCTTCTAGCTGAATCCCTTCACTTCCTTTTGCAAAATCACACCCAAATTACTTGATTTCGTCACAAGAACTCTCCCTTGGCTCCAATGGCGATTTAGGGTTTCTCACAGGAGATATGAGGTGCATCCAAGGTCATAAGTTCCTTTAAATAGGCTCCAACCCCGGAACTTAGGGTTTTCTCTGCCCAGTACCTACTCGGTGAGTCCATACTTGGACTCGTCGAGTCCGCTCATTAATTCCACGTGATCAACTCGTCGTGACTCGGCGAGTCAGACCTACAACTCGTCGAGTCTCTCCTAAATCCTCAAAATTGAAACACGAACTATCGTACCCGAAATTCCGGATGTTACAAATCTCCCCCACTTAATTTGATTTCGCCCTCGAAATCGCTTCTCAAACCATATATATAGAAACCAGACACCCGAAACGCACCACTGAAAGGATCTCACACCAAAACGATATCTTCCTCCATGAATACCTGAACCCGACCAGGAACTCCTGAATTCGAAACAAAACCAGCCCCTCTGCCACTAAGATATCCCTTCTGACTTCCAAATATAAACCCAACAATCGGTTACCGATCACCCTTGCCATACATACCTAACAATCTCGAATACACTTCCATAGACGAAAAAGGCACATTACACCAGATAATCGTCTCTTGCCTTCAGATATAAGAAAGTGATCATGCTCCCTCACAATTTCTTCTATCATCTATAATCATAAGCCCCCAACTTACTCTCAAAGATCCCTACTCCACACTAGGTACTAGGTCATCTCTCAAGCAGCCATTAACTTCCAAAGGTTACTCATAACATATACCAAGTGTCTCACTGACTTCCTTCTCACATCAACTATCTCGGCCCAGTGACACACAAGTCATGAAGTTCTCTTTACCCCAACGAATACTATACTCCCAACTGAAATCGTCTCACCCTCGACCTCAGCCAAAATAGTAATCATTTGCCTCATGCACCTCATGGTATCTCCCGTACTAACGATCTGACCTCACTCGGGTCTAAGATATCGGGTGACAACAATACCCCTCAACCAATAATCCACCTCGGAATCCAGAATCTCCTCTCGCCTACCCAACGTACTACCAAAGCCAAACTCAAACTCGAGAGTCTGGTCCGGCCCAAAGTTGGAACCACTTGTCCCAATGAAACAATCATCTCATGAATCAACCTGCAATCCACGCGTATACCACTTTTTTTCCAATTTCCCTCATGATGCGACCACCACTCAAGTCAGAAGTTAACGATTCCCGACAATTATAGGGACCCCAGTCTCTTTCCTGGTTCGACCGCCAGGCTCCCAAAAACTCAACTATTAGGGCTACCCTCGCCCAAAACTCTTCTGCGCTGTGCTTGATCAAAGAATACTTCCTTATAACCACCTCTTGCTGACTCAAGAGTACTACAGCTCCCCGTGGCATCGCAACAACCTCCCTCTGACTAGTGAGTACTACGGCTCCCCGTAGCAATCACGACAACCTCTGACTAGTGAGTACTACAGCTTCCCGTAGCATCACAACAACCTCTGACTAGTGAGTACTACGACTTTCCATAGAATCACAACAACCTCTGACTAGTGAGTACTACGAATTCCCGTAGAATCACAACAACCTCTGACTAGTTAGTACTACGGCTTTCCGTAGCATCACAACAACCTCTGACTAGTGAGTACTACGGATTCCCGTAGCATCACAACAACCTCTGACTAGTGAGTACTACGGTTTCCCGTAGCATCACAACAACCTCTGACTAATGAGTACTACGGCTTCCCGTAGCATCACAACAACCTCTGACTAGTGAGTACTACGGCTTCCTGTAGAATCACAACAACCTCTCCCCACTGAAATCCTAATTCTTAAATAATCCCTCCTGATGCCAATACCCAAGGGGTTCCACTGGTACTGCAGATACTCAATACGCCACTTGCAGTCTCAACCCAAGACTCAAAACTAGTCCGAACTTCAGGTCATCATACTCGGATACCTCGGCAAATTACCACATAACCTCATGATGTACTGCCTCAACCCCTGATCTCCTTCTTTCAGCATCATACACAGTTACACCCACGTATTCCCTTAGAATCTCACAACAAATCTTCATTCCATAACACGCCACTACAGAGTATCCCAACTCTCAATTGAAATATGAAGGAATCGTCAATGATTCAGAACATATTGACGACAATCCGAAACTTCCTTCTATATTGCTCAAAACTCATGCAAGATTACTTATAACGACCCCGAAGTTGTTGCTTTAATCAATTCATGCCCTTTCCCGAACCGCATAACAGCCCATACAATGAACCGGAATTCTCTCCACTGCCGGACTAATCTTACGAGCCAACCATCTCGAGTTCACCATAGTAATCTCGAAGAATTCCTAACCACCTCAAGGTCTCCGACCAACGGCTACTTGCCGTGGGGACACTCATCCGTTCTCAACATGCGCTTCATGCATTATCTCGCTCTACGTCTCGCCTCGACCTCCAATATGTTGGATTAATGTCTAAGTCTATAACTATAATTGGTAAGACTTGACCCGACCCGGCATGGTCCATTTGGGTTGCATGGCATCATGCATTTGGATAGACTATAATGAGAGAAATAACACTTAAGGTTGGTTAATATATTATAAGTTCTAATATATTAATAAGGTTATTTAATTAGTATTGATCAAGAATTAATTTGGAATTAATTAAGTGATCAAAAGGAGACTAATTAAATATATGGGTTGATTGTGTAAATCATTCATTCTTATATATGTGGGCTTGTGATCCAAGATTCCTTATGTTGGACTAAGTCCATGGGGTGACCCATGGATACTCCATGGAGGTTAAAATCCATGGAGCATAAGGAATGGGTAAAGTTATGAGTTACATGGTGTAACCATAATAGCCACCATATAAAAGAATCCCATGGCTCAAGAAATCGTGGACTAATGTGTGAGTGGAGGGCTAGACGATTTCAAGGAGTGTTCAAGTTTCTCTCAAGTTATTCCAAGTGTATTTGGTGTTGTGTGAACCATTTGAGGTGTCACACTTGGGGCACTAGGCACTCAAGCTTCATGAAGACATTCTACATCAAAGAGGTATGTATTCTATTTTGTTATATTTATTATTTTGTATGCTAGATTAGGATAATACCTTGGATGTTCATAATTGTATGTATAATAGAGAAAACATATATCCAAGGTATTTAGGGTTGCATGTACACTTAGGAGTGTTAGAATGCTCATAACCCAACAGTGGTATCAGAGTCAGGTTCGTTTTCTTGTTATACTTGCAAAAGTAGCTGAAAAATCGAGTTGGATGCATATATTCGATTGTTTTGGCTAGAATTGGACTAGGAACATTACCCTAAGATGTTTTTGGACTTATAAACTTGTTTTTGATGTGGTAATGTTCATGCTAATCCAATTTCTAAGATAATTGTCATAATTTCAAGATTTGTATTAGTTTGTATGTTCATGCTAATTTCTTGAAGATTGATGATTTGAATTATCTTGTTCTTATGAGGTTCTTAGATTAATAGAAAAGTTGTGTGAAATAGTTGTTTTCAATCCATTTTAATCTAAGAGTTGATTCCAAAGTGTGTTTTTGTAACTTGTCCTCAAGTTATATGAAAAGTCACATTTAAGAATCATAAAACTCATAAAAGTTGGCAAAGGTTACAAAATGAAGAGTCTAGTTCTAATTAAATGGTTTTATGACTCCATAACTTGTCCTCAAGTTATGGAGGTTCAAGAGTCTCTTCATTAAATTAAAAAAAAAGTGTAACCTTAATTAGTTCCATAAGTTACAATAAAAAAAAGTTATTTTTTTTTATTAATTAGTTTAAAGTCTTCCATAACTTGTCCTCAAGTTATGGAACTTGAAGAGTTTTTTTTTTTAATTAAAACTACTTTAAACTCATAAGTTATGGAATTAATTAGTTTTGAATAGTTTCAAAACTTGCCCTCAAGTTTTGGAATTTGAAAAGTTTTCACTTATGAATACTTTAATTCCAAGTTAGCCCTTAGAATTTTAAAAGTTAAAATTCAACCCTTATACTTTATAATATTATAAGTTAATAATATTTATATATATGTATAAGAGTAAAGTCAGTCTTACCGTTAGTAGGCCTCATTCACGAAGTCGGTCTATAAGGGGGGTATAAGGTTACTGCCTATAAAATGGCAGTTTAATGGGTGTCCACTCTCACCCACCGCTTCCGTGACTGGTGGAGGGTCGTTAGCCGAACGGGTAGGACAAGGACTATAATTCTCCTTTCATTAAAAGTAATAATGATAAATACTAAGTAACTAAACTCTTATTAATACCCAATCTTAGTTACTTAGGAAAATGTGAATTTGGTGCTAACCCATGAAATTACACTTTGCACTTTGCTTAAGTCGTTAGTGGAGCGTGTGTGGTTAACCGGCACACCAACCTGGACTTAACAAGGTAGGCAAAGGGTAACTTAATATTTATCATAGTATCGGTGGAGCGTGTGTGGTTAACCGGCACACTGATTAAGGGGTAAATATTAAGGGTACCAAGTATATTTGCATGGTTATTCACACCTTGTTTTGTGATCCTCGGCATCCCAGTCACAAAACCTGAAGGGCACACTCGAGATTGAAACATGCCTTTGAACAGTTCAATGAATCTCAAAGATCTAGGACTTTCAAATCCAATTAAAACCTAATAAATTATTTTGTTTTTCATGGTGGAAATTGGTGAATCGTCATTCACCTACCTTCAAATATTTTATAGCTTGGATTACGGCATCCCTCTTCTAAGTTATAAAATAGTTTGTTGGGTCCTAGCCTTAATATTTCATATTGGGTGTCATATTAAGGACTTTAAATCAACTATCTTGAATATCTCCCAAAAAGATGTCTGGTCTAGACATTTATGATCTTCCCAAATCTCTTGAAACAAGCTTTCCTAAATGAAGATGATGTCCCATGGATATCATACTTCTTTCACCTCCTCCAATTATTCTCCCTAACCCACAAGTTCCTAAAAAGATTAAGGTCACTCAAGCCCTATTGGTAAGGCAAGGTCTAGGTGTGATCACATCTTGGAGATGTAGTCACATATTGACAAGCCGGGAGAGTTGGGTGTCAAAGTCTTGAGAAAGTTGGTGGCTCAACTACTTTCTAAGTCACATAGTGAGTTCTTTTGGGAATCCTATGAAACAGACTAAGACAAGACCCTTAATGATCTTATCTATTTGCTAAGATCAACTTCCAAAAACGCTATGGACATTGACAATGATGACATTGGATATCCAGTAAAGCTCTCTCTTCCCAATGGAAAGGGATCGGCCATAGTCAACTCGGTTGACCCAATGGTAAAGAGAGAGGCGAAGTCTGAGATAGTCTCATTATCAAGGGTCCATAGGTAACTATTGCCAAAGGAAGGGGCATTGGTTACGAAGCTGCCAAATTTACCTAAGGATGTTAAAGTCAATAAGTTTGGCTCTACTTCAGGTAAAGTCCATTGTCTAACTCTATTAAGTACATGCTGATTCTGATCACGAAGATGGATTTCAATCGCATGGTTCGGTGATCAAAATTTTGGGCTATTACTTAAGAGTTATGATATTTATATTGCTTAGGAATAGATAACAACAAGGTTTTTATATGGATTGTAAGGATAAGTTTTTCCGCAAAGTTTTAAAATAAAAGAAAAAGGTTTTGATTTTATTTATTTTAAGTATCCTTACAATGACATTTGTGAAAAGTTGTTACTTATAAGATTCCATTGATAGCAATATTGGAAAAATGGATTTGATTCTTTCGGTTGTGGTAATGTCTAATATTACCAAATAAGGAAAGATTCTCATCACCCAAGGTTCAATTGGACCGAAACTTGGAATCATGCAAGTTGTATAGTATGATGAATGAGAACTTTCAGCTTGGAAAATTAAGACTAATTCCTTATGTGAATAAGGAAAGGACTAAGGGATCGAGTACACATTCTTGTGCACTGGTCAAGTCCACCACAAAAGATCAAGAAGACTATTCGTCATGATTTACTTAAGTTCAGTAAATATGGTTATACTTATAAGTTTAAGTATAAGTCTGTAGCATTGGAGAAGTTTCAATGTGAGACAGAACGAATAAGAAGAATCAAAGTATGGCAGAAAGATAAAAGTTTCTCAAATCTAAAAAGATGGGAGAGTACTTTAGTATCATGTTTATGATCATCTTAATGATTAAGATACCATATCACAATTGGTCCTCTAAAGTCATCTTAGTGCATTCTTATGACTAAGAAGAGGAGTCATGAATTGTTGAAATGGTTAAATCAAAAAGATGAGTCATACTTCGTTCCAAAACAATTCTTAGAGTCATACTCCAAGATTGTAACTTGAGTGACATATCTTAAAGAGGGTTTGTTAACACTAGTCAAATGTAAGAGTAAAAGGTTATCTACTCTTGTACATTTGAAATTGGTAAGTTGTGATGTTTTGGATAAAACAGAGACCAACTTAGGCCAATTGTGTAAAGTGTTAGTCTTGATAAAGAATCTGCACTATCTCTTGAATATTTGACAAGGGAGTCTTATATGTCAAGAGGACAGTGGGAGTCTTAAAGCTCTTGAAAGTTTCAAGACTTAATCAAGAATAAAACCTAAAGTCCTTCACTAGCACACGACTTGAGGTTTATAACCTATCGTGTTGAAATTTTTGTGCCTATTCAAGTTGGCTTTGCATAGGAGTTCTGAGAGTTCTCAATTGGTTGCACAACTACTTGGAAGCAATGGCAGGCACCTGAGCTGCCAAATGGCAAGAATTTAAGATTGCACAAGTTTAATCAATATGAGTTTGGATTTGTCACTAACCTTGTCTTGTGATTATGGTTTTGACAAATTCACATGGATAAGAACACATACACTATTAAATCTAAGTGTCATAAGGTTTCTCTCCGATTCATGAAATGATGGTGAGGAAACACTTTCACTAAGTAGATTTTAGCTAGATAGCAATTGTGATATTTGCATTCTCAAAGTCGTTAGTGGAGCGTGTGTGGTTTACCGGCACACTAACATGGACTTGTGAGAAGTGGCAAAGGTCTAAACAATTGAGACTATGATTACGGCATCCCTTTTCATAGTTCTAAAATTGTTTAGACACACATGTGAGCTATCTAAGAGAGGTGTATGATTTTGACAAAGTTTTATCAAAACAATCTAGTATCAGAAATCTAAACTTTGGTAAGAAAGTCAGTTGATTTCTGAGTACATGTCAAAGCTAGTGGGAGCATAAGTGTTATGCTAATAATCATCATGTTAGTCGGAGCATGATAATTATGACAAAGGTTGCAAGTTAGCAATGTTAATTATAGAAAACAAAAGTTTCAATTCGTGAGGTTGCAGGGGTTGAAAAAAGTTGTTTTGCTATAATTAAGGGAGAGGAAATTATACTTCATTTCAATTCTAAAAGCTTAGATTGAGATTTTAATCGTATTTAATCAAGGATATATATATATATGAATTTCATGTTGGAATGGCTCAACATAAGTAAATTCTATATATGGGTCCATTATTTGCGTTCTAAAATTCGATTATGATTACGGCATCCCTTTTCATAATCTGAATTTTGAGAACTTGGCAAATTGAAATGGAAATATTATAGCAAAAGACTGGTTTAGTCTTTATGTGAGACATCATGAATCGTGTCCCATATGCTTCGGATATAGGATCGATTACATGTGCTATATTCATCCTTTCTAAAATTTTCCAAATGCCTGGGGCATTATGAAGGGAAAAGGTCTAGAATTGGATATGACTAAAATGATTAAGCAATTGTCGAGGACAATCTAAGGTTTACCAAAGATTGGTTGCTCAAGGACAGTTGAAAGTATAATGTTAATTCTGGAAGGACCATATTGACATAATCTGTAAGGAGGCAACTCTTGTTCAGAAATGATAGTCAAAATAGAATATGGAAATGTTTCAAAGTTAGAAATTATTCAATCTGTGTAAGATTAGGAAACTTAATGAAAGAAGGATGTTTCCAAGGAGCTGATCTCCTTTGGAATGCTCTGTAATGATTGTTGTCAAGTCTTTCTGACTTTGTGCATAATCATTAAGAGGATCAATGCATATAAGTTTAGAATCTAACAGATTTCAGTAAATGGCATGAATTTGGAATTCTTGCATTTGCAGTAAGGATTTGGGACTGTGAAAAGAGGATCATTGGAGTGATGTTCAATTGATCTATTTTACAAACTAAAGATCATAGACAAACATAGTATGCATACTTGGTGTATGGCATGACTAGTGTTTAGAAAACATAGTGTACATGCTTGGAGCATGGGACAACTATTGTTTTAAATTCAAGTATAAAGTTGATAAAACCTAAACAATGAATAATGAGTAATCAGTATGGTGATAAATAAAAGTGTTTATTTATATACATAGGGTTTGATACCATATTTGATTCATTTATTCTTGTGTTTCACTTTGCATGTTTTGACTTCCAGAATAACTAAGTCGCTCTTCCTGAATGATTAAGTTATTCAAACCATCCACAGTCGGTCATATGTTGGAAGTAGATATGAATCAAGACTGTCATGGGTTGGTTTGTAGAGGTCCAAGTTGGTGGACAAAGTGGTGCTACAACACTCATGAGTGCTCATAAGTTCTGAGTATTGGATTCAACCCGCGCTCATTTGAATCACTTCATGGATTTTATCACGAGTGATCATGAGACGATAATATCTTATATTCTTCAAACCTAGAGATATGAGTTGTTACTATGAGTTGGTTATACATTGATTGCACGAAAACGCATTGGTAACTCGATGTTATAAAACGTGCCTTTGTGTATGATTCAACAAGTAGTAGAACAAGCCATATGAGTCGAAGTTTATCCATTCCTTTTACCTTCGGGATAAAAGCGATATATGTGGGCCCATCGATGATTTAAAGATGATACATGTGAGTGCTTGGCCAAGCCAGGACTGATTTGATTTGTTCAATCAGTCAGTCATCATGAATCGGAAATCGGGAAACAACAAATGGACAGAGAGAATGATTGATAATCCATATCTCAGTCCATATGATATCTAGAATGGAGGAATATATGATCCCTTATCTAATGGACAAGTCATTGACAAAGGTCAGAGTTCATCGACAAGGTCAGAGTTTGATAGAAGCTTTTGAGAGCTACGATTGCTGATCGGTTCCTGAAGTCATACGCAATAATAGTTTTAGACTTATCCAAGTGGGAGACTGTTGGATTAATGTCTAAGTCCATAACTATAATTGGTAAGACTTGACCCGACCCGGCATGGTCCATTTGGGTTGCATGGCATCATGCATTTAGATAGACTATAATGAGAGAAATAACACTTAAGGTTAGTTAATATATTATAAGTTCTAATATATTAATAAGGTTATTTAATTAGTATTGATCAAGAATTAATTTGGAATTAATTAAGTGATCAAAAGGAGACTAATTAAATATATGGGTTGATTGTGTAAATCATTCATTCTTATATATGTGGGCTTGTGATCCAAGATTCCTTATGTTGGACTAAGTCCATGGGGTGACCCATAGATACTCCATGGAGGTTAAAATCCATGGAGCATAAGGAATGGGTAAAGTTATGAGTTACATGGTGTAACCCTAATAGCCACCATATAAAAGAATCCCATGGCTCAAGAAATCGTGGACTAATGTGTGAGTGGAGGGCTAGACGATTTCAAGGAGTGTTCAAGTTTCTCTCAAGTTATTCCAAGTGTATTTGGTGCTGTGTGAACCATTTGAGGTGTCACACTTGGGGCACTAGGCACTCAAGCTTCATGAAGACATTCTACATCAAAGAGGTATGTATTCTATCTTGTTATATTTATTATTTTGTATGCTAGATTAGGATAATACCTTGGATGTTCATAATTGTATGTATAATAGAGAAAACATAGATCCAAGGTATTTAGGGTTGCATGTACACTTAGGAGTGTTAGAATGCTCATAACCCAACACAATACCCATGATCCCCTGAACCTGTACCGCAGATCTCTATATCCAGATCTCTAAACGCTTTTGAACAAATCTCAGATTCCCTCAATAAATTACCCGGTTCTCCCCCACTCAGGGTTCGAACCATCATAATTTTGCGCACTAACAATCTATCTCACAGACCGTTTTCGCCGGAAACGTCACACTTACTCTTGGAAGGTGCTACCCGACGTGCGATAATCTCCCCGATGGAGATCAAGCAACTCCAATATCCTGGATTTCTGATGAAATCCTCAGAAACTTCTCATCATGACTGCCTCTAATCATTCCGAATCTCATACCATTCCAATACCAGACATCTCGACTGTCCAGCAATAATCCTGACTCTTAGTTCGGAAATAATGAATCATCATACTCCAAATCCTCGACTCCCAAACCATTGTTCCATCACATAAATTACCATAAAAGCAGGGACTTCACTCCCATACCCGATGTCCAGCATAGACCA
This sequence comes from Lactuca virosa, assembly GCF_052849685.1. Classification (NCBI taxonomy): domain Eukaryota; kingdom Viridiplantae; phylum Streptophyta; class Magnoliopsida; order Asterales; family Asteraceae; genus Lactuca; species Lactuca virosa. The sequence continues at coordinate 251,222,406 of NC_136434.1, forward strand.
TAAGGGATACCGCCCCGATATACTCCTCGTGATCGCCCGACGATGCGGCGAACACATGCTCTACTATACTCAAGCGGGGTATCTCTTTGCCCTTGACCCTCTCAGTTCCTACTGACAACTAGTTCATGTTATACTTCTACTTTACGGTAGACATACTGCCTAGCCACCCTGGTGGAAGATCGCTTTCGATGCTACCCCACAGGGTTCACCCCCAGCTCAGAAACCAAAACCTCAATACCTCTTACGTTTCCCCACCGGAAACAGAAATAGCACCACTTAGGTCACAGAAAGCGACATTTCCACTATCGGCTGATTGCTCAACTCGGACCGCAATCCCCCATAAAACACCGTCCTTACTCATCCTTGAGTCTTGCGACTCCCACCGTCATCTCATCACTGATTCCTCGGAACTAAACCGATTTCTCTCTCAAGGTATGCCTCATCAAAACTCATTCAGTCTGGCCCTTGGGCCCCATACTCTATCGCATCCGATCTCGGCCTAATCATTCATGGCGGAATAACCGGAAAGCGGTACAAGCATTATCTGCTACGAATCATGGTACCCGAACCATGACACCACCTCTCAATCTGCCACCAATCAAGGTACTCGAACCATGATATCACCCCTCGATCTGCTACCAATCATGGTACTCGAACCATGACATCACCTATCGATCTGCTACCTATCATGGTACTCGAACCATGACATCACCTCTCGATCTGCCACCAATCATAGTACTCGAACCACGATTTCACCTCTCGATCTGCTACTAATCATGGTACTCGAACCATGACATCGCCTCTTGTGGCTATCGGATCTTGTCCCATCAAACCCTGGTGGCTTCGTTTTGCTGAGCTCCCGGCACAGCAACAAGTCACCCCCCCCCCTTGCGGCCTAGCAGTTGCGACAGCTGCGGTGACTGCAACAGCAGCAGTCTCCGGAACAGCAACGTATGGCTCATCGAACGTCTCAATCAACGTGGTCTCAATAGACCTAAACATCTCGAGTATGACCTCTCGCATGTTCGCGGCCACCTCATCATGAATCGTCCTGCGAACCTCGTCATCGCTAACTCTGCTGCTCTCTTGTGTGTGACGTGTACCCACCATGAGGTCTCTGAAACACAAAACAAGGGTACCAGAGACTCGATCGAGTATACTCGCACTCGATCACCTAACCCTACTTGTTCCTTAGTATCCTAAGGATTCTTACTTGGACTGCTCACTGATCAGGTGTTTCCAGTAGTACTGGCCCTATACTACCTTCCACACCGCATCAGCATTCATTCCAAGTCCTCCTCCTAGGATTCTAGTTCACAAGTACTCTACATCTCGCTAAGCATAGGCTACACGACGGTAGACTTCTCATAAGCTCCTCACTGCTACCTACTCACTCTCGAAGCATCTCATAGCAGCAGTAATCTCCTAGGCTAAGGCATCACAAATCAGACCACTCTAGTCCTAATAGGAATACCTAGCCTACTCTAGCATGCATAACATATCAAATCATATCTCATAACACATAATGTAAGGGTACTTTGGGAAATCACCGTTCGGGCGCTCGCTGATCGTACACACTGCTTCCTTCCGCTTTCCTCACATTCCGTTACTTTTTAGAAAAATTGTTTCTTTTATGAAGAACTTTCTCAAATCCTCAGTTCGAGTTCAAATACACCCGAAGGTGCATCCGAATCCCTCAAACCAAGGCTCTAATACCAACTTGTAACAACATAAATTTCCAAAACAATTTTTCTCATTTTTAAAACATAATTTCATTCATAAGAAACATCAAAATCCATTGTAACACATGTCCTCCAAATAAAACAATCCTAAGATCTCAAATACATAAAACTTCATCAATGTGTACAGATCATGTCGGCGCCTTCCCGCGATCCTCGCTGGTACCTGAAACACATATCACATAAACGGTAAGCATAAATGCTTAGTGAGTTCCCCAAAATACCACATACGCATATACGCCACTCAAGGCTATAACTCTACAAGACCTTCCGGTCAATGTGTCTCAGGGGACTTCCGTCCCATCATCTTGGTAGACCTTCCGGTCCCACTTCTCCGACCTTCCGGTCCGTATCATCTTGACCTTCCGGCCCATACACTATTGACCTTCCGGTCCATATCATAATACTCATAACATAGCACATACATATCATATAACAGCATACATCACATACTCATCATAGCACATAAGACCTTCCGGTCACACATAATTACCACTCTAGGTAAAGTATAGTGAGAAGACTCACCTCATACGATGTCGGATAACCTCTCGTGCTCGATAACCCGACCTAGCCTGCTCCTATGAACATAATAACATCTCTAATCAATAGTTTCTCTTGTCCTCATTTCTAAAGAATGGATAGAAGACCATTCTACCCCTCCCTGACCTCTCTTGAACCAGCTTGACCGAAACCCTAAGGTTAACTGAAGTCAACTCTAGTCAACGGTCAAACTTTGACCAAACTCGTCGAGTGCACTCGTGTGACTCGGCGAGTCCATGTGTGTCCTCTTAATCCTCATAAATCCTCACTCGACTCGTCGAGTTAACCTTTCACTCGACGGGTTACCACTGGTCATGAATCGCGGGACAACCCGACTCGACTCGTCGAGTCCCCTTATGGACTCGGCGAGTTTCCTCCATGGCAACACTCAAAAGACCTTCTGAGGTCAGATATGCTTCTCTAACCTATAGATCTGACCTTCCAATACACAATGATCACGTAAAGGTCCAACCTTTACACTCATGCAACACTCATAGGGCTTCTTTTGGTGAAATAGCTTCTAAAATGGCAACCTAGGTTCATATCTCCAAAGGAATAGCATAAAGCAGGATATATAGAACTCTCTGGACCTCTTAAGGTCCAGATCTAAGAAGAATTCCACCTTGGGACCTCATATGCTTCATATACTATCCAAGAAAGGGTAAAGAAAACCCTAGATTCAAGGATTCTACACAAAACAGAAGGAATGGGCGAAATACTACCTCAGAATGGAGATCCTTGCTTGGATGTCCCAGAATAACAACCCCCTTTGGTCCTTCTAGCTGAATCCCTTCACTTCCTTTGCAAAATCACACCAAAATTACTTGATTTCTCACAAGAACTCTCCCTTGACTCCAATGGCGATTTAGGGTTTCTCACAGGAGATATGAGGCGCATCCAAGGTCATAAGTTCCTTTAAATAGGCTCCAACCCCGGAACTTAGGGTTTTCTCTGCCCAGTACCTACTCGGCGAGTCCATACTTGGACTCGTCGAGTCCGCTCATTAATTCCACGTGATCAACTCGTCGTGACTCGGCGAGTTAGACCTACGACTCGTCGAGTCTCTCCTAAATCCTCAAAATTGAAACACGAACTTTCATACCCAAAATTCCGGATGTTACATCTGTCATGCTGAACTTTTCTAAAAATTTCTTAATGTACATGGTTTGTGAAAGTTTTAGTGTATCGGTAACTCTGTCCCTAGCTATGCTCATGCCCAATATTTGTTTAGCAGCCCCTAATTCCTTCATCTCGAACTCACTGGACAAGTGCTTTTTTAGCTTGTTGATGTCCTACATGTCAGGTCCAGCAATAAACATGTTATCAACATATAACAATAAGATGACATAAGAGGACTTGAATTTCTTCAAACAACAACAGTGATCCATCTCACATCTATTGTACCCATCCGTCTAAATGAAGTTATCAAACTTCAAGTACCACTGCCTTGGAGTCTGCTTCAAACCATACATTATTTTCTTTAGTTTGCACACCAAATCTTCCTTGAAAACTATGGGAAAGCCTTTTGGTTGTGCCATGTAGATGTCTTCTTCAAGGTCACCATGGAGAAAAGTTGTTTTCACATCTAGTTGCTCTAGATGGAGATCTTTAGAGGCCACAATTCCCAAAACCATTATGATTGTAGTTATTCTCACAATTGGAGAAAAGATCTCATTATAATAAACCTCTATCTTCTGTTGGAACCCCTTGACTACCAACCTTTCCTTGTATCTCTTGGTGTCATCAATCTCATCCTTAACCCGAAACACCCACTTGTTTTGCAGTGCTTTCTTCCCTACAGGAAGCTTGACCAAGGACCAAGTGTGATTCTTGTCAAGTGAGCTCAATTCTTCTTCCATAGCCTTCTTCCACTGTGTGGATTCTTTCATCCTCAAGGCTTCTAGATAAGACTCAAGTTCGTCATTCTCTGTCAGCAACAAGAAGTTTGCTGAAGGATGACTGGAGGCCTTCGTACTCTAGTGGATCTACGGACAGTAGGAGTTTCCGTTTCTACACATTCATTCTTCGAACTACTATCATCCATGCTCCTATTATCTCCAATTTCATCAGAGCTCTCACTGCTTCCTGAACTTTCACCTATGTCTAGAGTACTGATAGGTTTTATAATGTCATCTTGAAGTTTCTTCTAACTCAACTTGTTCTTTATTTTCTGGTTGTTTGTTGCTGCTTGACCCCTTAGCAATTTCATCCTTGTATAACACATTCTCATTGAACACCATATCCCGACTTCTGATAACCCTTTTGTGTTGGTTATCCCAGAAGCAGTTTCCCATGTCGTCCAACCCATAGCCGATAAAGGTGCACTTCCTTGAGTTTGCCTCTAGCTTGTCTCTCTCAGAGTCTTTGACTTTTACATACGAGACACAACCGAAGACCTTCAGTGGTTCATGGAGTATGTGACAAAGGAACGAATCCTCATGGCGCAAGAGGGAGCATTATGGCACAAGAAGCAATGTCATGGCACAAGAGTATCTTTCTTGGCCCATCCCTTTAACATATGGCGCAACAAGGTCCCCTTGTTGCTCCATATCACTACCAAGTGCTCCAAAGCTCTTCGAGGTGCTCCAAACCCTCTTCTACATGATCCGTTCCTTTGGAACTTGATCTGTTCCTTTTTCAGACGATCTATTCCTTTCTCAGATGATCCGTTCATTTGTCACATGTTCCATGAACCCCAGGTGCTCCATTGTGATCTAAGTGCTTCATGTTGGACAAAACTTCATACCCCAAGAATAGCAGGTACCCACTTTTTTTTTTTTAATGTGTGTATATTTGATGTATACATAGTTAACTTTTGATTATTAATTCGATGTATAGAGCGTTATATAATAAAACCTATAAAAATAAAATATATTTCATAAAAGTGAGGTGATGATTATTGATTAATGATAAAGAAGGTAAAGTGTATTAGAAATCTATCAAACGTGGAACATGGGATGCTTTTAAACAATAAATATTGATTTAAAAACAGAACATATATACCACATGCTAGAGTCATGAAATATATGTTTCGAATGTCCATCAACGTAAAGGTTAAAATGCCCTCATATAGAAGAAAAAAATACAAATTATTAAATACTTTATATATACGCGACTTAAATTTAACTTAAAAGTCTCATAACTAATATTTTAAAATCCAGTTTTTTAGTTTATTCGGTGTTGCAACTGGATCACGTTTCAATCAAAACAAAATATCGTTTTCGATGAATCTAAATGCATCATGAAAAAACAAATCACAAAATTTAAAACGTCAAAGTGTTATATGCATGAAGCTCACGATCACACTACAAGGAAAAAGAGAATTAGCAGCGACAAAAGTTGCCGCTAAAGCCTAGAAAAGTCGTCGGTAAAGGTAATAGCGGCGACGCGCCACCGGTAAAAAGTCGTCGCTATTGCTCAAAATGTCGCCGGTAAAAATATTTGTCGCTGCTAATGCTCTTGCCGCTGGTAATAACCCGTGTCGTGGGTAATAACATTTTTTATTTTTTAATTTTTTTTAAATCAATGATTTTGGGTGCAAAAAAACTGATGCATAACGACATTAAATGAAGAAAAAAATAACATAATAACATCCGATTAGATACCAAATAGTGTTATAATTAATTTCATACCCAAATAAACAGCCAAAGTTCTATAATTCTAATAAGTAGCAAAGTGTCACGACAAGTGTAACATACAAAACGCAAATTAATTATCCGACGAACCATCATCTCCGTACCCATCGTTTCCTCCTTGATTTTTTCCTGATTGAAAAAATGCATATAGCTCCTCTCTACATGTTGGATTGTTGAGCATTGCTCGAAGATTTTCCAACTACAAAATAAATAACAACATATAGAAACTTATAAGTTAAATTATCAAACAAAAACAAAAACTACCAAAGTACATTGCTATTTCTTGCACTTAAATACAAGAAATACCAAAAGTACATTGCTATTTCTTACACTTGGGACAAAAACACACTTACCAAATCAACATGCATTTATCGATGCCAAAGTACATTGCTATTTTTAACCTAAGACAAAAAACCAAAGTACATTGCTATTTCTTACACTTGGGACAAAAACCCGATTACCAAAGCTTTTAGCAAATAATCACTACAAACAAAACTACCAAATCAACATGCATTTAATGATGCCAACGTACATTGATATTTTTAAACGAGGGAAAAAACCAAAGTATATTACTATTTCTTGCACTTAAAATATAAACACAATTACAAATATAATTACCCAATCAACATGCATTTATTGATGAGACTTTGAAATTAAGTAATTTACTCTATTTGTGCTAAAGAACCTTAAATACAAGAAATACCAAAGTACATTGCTATTTCTTGCACTTAAAATACAAGAAATACCAAAAGTACATTGCTATTTCTTGTACTTGGGACGAAAACATAATTACCAAATCAACATGCATTTATTGATGCCAAAGTACATTGCTATTTTTAAACTAAGACAAAAAACCAAAGTACATTTCTATTTCTTGCACTTGGGACAAAAAACCAATTACCAAATCTTTTAGAAAATAATCACCACAAACAAAAATTACCAAATCAACATGCATGTATTAAAATTAAATAATCTTGTTTTACCTGTGGTGGTTGTGATGGTTGTGGTGGTGGTTACGATGACAGTGAAATCGGCTGGATAGCAGAAGGTTTCCGGCTGATGTCTCTAATTGTTGGATTAGGTGTCTAAGCCCATAACTATAATTAGTGTATACTTGAATTGATAGTAGCACGGTCCTTTTGGGTTGCCCTCAAAACTAGCAACTAGACATGATGACTTTTGTAGAAAGAGATTGATTTATTATTTGATTAATAAATTAAAATAAATAAATATATTATGAGAATAATATATTAATTAGAAATAGTAATATTTAATTAATATTTAATCAGAAATTAACTAGAATAAATTTTGGGATTAAAAGAATTAACTAAAAGTGCAGGGACTGAAATGAAATTGCTTAATAGTTGAGCAGGAGGCAATCTAGAATCCTCCATAAGGCTTGGACGATTTCTTAGAGCCTAAGGGATTCTAGAATAATCCCTGGTGGATAAACAGGAAGGTGGATAATTACCCAGTTTAAGATAATCTTGGATTGGGTTTATCTAAGGTTTCCTGACTGCACCATATATACAACTTAAATCCTAGGATTTTCGGCCACTTGCTTCTTGGAAGACCTAGCCGAATTTTCTACCCTCCATCCTCTCTCTCACAATCAACTTCCTTTGCTAATGTTGGGTGTGAACCACTAGAGGCATGACATTTGTGACGCTTGCTCTCAAGGCTTCAACAATACAAGGGGTTTTTATTGTTATTACTAAATAGCAATCAAGGTATGTTTCTCCTAACCCTATTTGTATTTTCGAAAATATGCTAGTGTCCTAGGGTTTCTATGTTGTTGTTCAAAGGTGTATGTGATGGGTTTGAGCCAAAAGAACATCCTATGTGCTCATGCAAACCCTAATGCTTGGATCTAGGTTTCTCTATTGTACATGCAATTCATCCAAGACTTACAAACCCTAGATCTAGTGTATATAATTCGAAATTAACATAACAAAATAGATCTAGATGACTACCTCTTCTTCAAAGCTTGAATATTCTTGTCCTTGGAGCTTAGAGTCACAAATGTCACTCCTCTAATGGCTTACAAACACCACAAGCAAGAGGATGATCTTGGAGAAAGGTTGGAGGCTCTAGAATTTGGCTCTAGTACTCTTAGGAATAGGGTTAGCCGATTTCTGAAGCGTAAGGGGTCTATTTATACTTGTGCTGCTAGGGTTTCAGTCAAAACCCTAATTGGATAGCTTAATCCTTAAGCAGTCCACGGAACCTTCCAGAATAAAGGCCTTGGACGAAATTTAGATGGGCTCCCACTCTAATTTCGTCCACCCCTTATTTCCATAAGGATTCTCAGCCCAAATCAACTATCACACAATTGACAGTTTCAGTCCCCTTTATTTAATTAATCTCTTTTAGTCACAGAATTAATTCTTAATTAATTCTTGTCTAATATTAATTAAACTATATGATTTCTCTTTTAAAATATTATTCATATAACATATTAATAAATTATAATAAGCTATTTATTCATAAATCATCCTATCATGTTGCTTTGGTGAAGGCAACCCAAAAGGACCATGCACAACCGGGTCAAATACTTACCAAATATAGTTACGGGTTTAGACACTAATCCAACAGTCTCCCACTTGGATAAGTCTAGTAACTACAAATGTAAATACAATCCGATTAGCAATCGTAGCTCTCAAAGACGCTGTCGAACTCTGGTCTTATCAGCAATCTGTCCTTTAGATAAGGGATCGTATAATCCTCTGTTCTAGATATCGTGCGGAAAATTACATGGAACATAGTCATACTTATTGTCCAACAGTTTGTTTCTCGATGTCAGATTCGTTTGACATAGAACTTAATTGAACACATCAATTCAGTCCGGACCGGGCCCGACACATAAGTCAAACCAAATCATTGAGGGGCCCTGATATCGCTTTTATCTCCTTAGGATAAAAGGAACAGATAAACTTTGACTTATATGCATTTACTATCCACTAATCAAATCATACACAACAATGCGTTTTATAACATCAAGTTACTGATGCGTTTACGCATTATCAATGCACAACCAATTAGCAAACAATAAACCATATATCTAGGTTTTAAGACCATATGATATTATCGTCTTGCGATCACTCGTGATAAATTCCATGAAGTGATTCCAGCAAGTGTGGGTTTATTCCAATGCTCAAATCAAGTTCATAAGCACTCATGAACATTGCATCAAACTTTTGCCATGTCTAATACATTTTAGACAATCTGCACACCAATTCATGACAGTCTTCATTCATACCTACTTCCAACATATGAACGACTGTGGACTGTTCGAATAATCCTATTATTCAGGAAGTCAAAAACATGCAAAATGAAACAATAGGTAAACAATTAACATAAGATAGTAACATTACTAATAAATAATACTCTTTTATTTAATCATCAAATGCTAATTACAATTTATCTATTACACGTTTCTAAACTATCTAATCTAAACTAATATCGTCCTTTAGCCCGATGCTCCTAGCGTGCTGCAAGTGTTTAACCCTACTCAGACCTTTCATAAGCGGATCTGTTGGGTTATCTTCTGAGGATACCCTCTTCACTACGAGGAGTCCTTCCTCCACCCGATGTTGAATAAAGTGATATTTTCTGTGGATATGTCGAGATCTGCCATGATCCCTCGGTTCCTTTGTCAAGGCAACCGCTCCTTCATTATCACAAAAAATTTCCATAGGCTCCTGTATGGCCGGCACAACTCCAAGGTCTCCTATGAATTTCTTCAACCATATTGCTTCCTTTGACGCTTCGCTCGCTGCAATGTACTCTGATTCACACGTTGAATCAGCTACGGTCTCCTGCTTGGAACTTTTCCAAGTCACTGCTCCTCCATTAAGGGTAAAAACCCAACCCGAATGCGAACGGTAGTTGTCCCTGTCGGTTTGAAAACTGGCGTCACTGTACCCTTGCACCCTTAAGTCATCAATCCCACCGAGGACTAGAAACCATTCCTTGGTCCTCCGAAGGTACTTAAGAATATTCTTGACTGCAGTCCAATGCGCTTTGCCAGGTTTCCCTTGAATATCTGCTGACCATGCTCAAAGTGAAGGCCACATCAGGGCGAGTACAAGTCATAGCATACATAATCGAGCCAACTGTGGAAGCATATGGTCCTCGGCTCATTTCTGATATCTCGACTTCGGTACTTGGACTTTGAGTCTTACTCAATTTGGCATTACTTTGGATTGGTAACTCTCCCTTCTTTGAATTCTCCATACTAAAACGTTTTAGCACCTTGTCCAAGTAAGTATTCTAACTAAGTCCTATTAGTCTCTTACTTCTGTTTCTCACTATCCTTATTCCCAGAATATAGGCAGCCTCTCCGAGGTCCTTCATAGAGAAACACTTCCCAAGCCAGGACTTAACCTCCTGCAGGGTCGGGATGTCGTTTCCTATGAGAAGTATGTCATCGACATACAATACGAGGAAGCTAACTATACTCCCACTGGTTTTGACATATACACATGACTCATCTTCGCTTCGCAGGAAGCCAAACTCTTTGACTTTCTCGTCAAAACAAAGATTCCATCTGCGAGATGCTTGTTTCAACCCATAAATGGATTTCTCAAGCTTACACACTCTATTGGGATGCTTCCATCGACAAAACCCTCTGGCTGACTTATGTAAACATCCTCAGCCAACTTCCTATTAAGGAAAGCGGTTTCGACGTCCATCTGCCATATTTCATAGTCATGAAATGCAGCAATGGCTAGCATCACCCTAATAGACTTTATCTTCGCAACTGGTGAGAAGGTTTCATCATAGTCAACTCCAGGAGTTTGAGTGAAAACCTTCACGACCAATCGCGCCTTATAGTTGTGCACATTTCCATCCATATCGATCTTCTTCTTGAAGATCCATTTGCACCCGACCATCTTACGACCTGGTACATTGTTAACCAAATTCCAAACTTGGTTGTCGTACATGGACTGAATCTCGCTGTTCATCGCCTCTTTCAACTTTGCAGACTTGGGGCCTGCCATGGCTTCCTTATAGTTGTTAGGTTCGTCCAAATTCACTAGTGTACTATCACTAATGAACGTATCCCCTTCGGTAGTAATATGAAAACCATAAAACTGGGGTTGAACCCTAACCCTTTCAGAACGTCTAAGAGGTAAGGACTCGTCAATCGGTTCAACCGGAGTTTCCTCCTCGGGTTGAGCGCCAACGTTAGAGGTTCCTTCATTGCTCGATTCTTGAATCTCTTCAAGATCGATTTGCCTCCCACTGTCCCCTTGGCTTATGAGTTCTCGCTCTCGGAAAACCCCTCTCCTCGCAACGAAGACAACATTGTCACTCGGTCTATCGAAGAGATATCCAAAGGACTTTTGTGGGTAGCCGATGAAAATACACTGCTCACTAGGAGGTTCGAGCTTGTTGTGAGTCTCTCGTCTTACGAAAGCCTCGCAACCCCAAACCTTGTTATGTGCCAATGAGGGAGCTTTCCCTGTCCACATCTCGTGAGGTGTTTTGGCAACCTTCTTCGTAGGGACTAAGTTAAGGATATGGGTGGCAGTCTCTAAGGCATACCCCCAGAATGAGATAGGTAGTGAAACACAACTCATCATGGAACGAACCATGTCTAGAAAGGTTCGATTACGCCTCTCAGCCACACCATTCAACTGCGGTGTCCTAGCTGGTGTCAATTGCGAAACGATTCCGCATTCCTTGAGGTAGTCGTGGAATTCAAGACTTAGGTACTCTCCTCCTCGATCGGATCGAAGCATCTTGATTTTCCTGCCCAATTGATTCTCCACTTCTTGTTTAAACTCTTTGAACTTTTCAAAGGTTTCTGACTTGTGCCTGATCAAGTAAATATACCCATATCTGCTATAATCATCGGTAAAAGTCACATAGAAGCGGCTCGCATCCCTTGTGGTGGATCTAAAGGGCCCACACACATCGGTGTGTATGAGATCCAATAAACCCTCACCCCTTTCACAAGTTCCAGTGAAGGGTGACTTGGTCATCTTTCCAAGTAAACAAGACTCGCACACGTCATCGTCCCTAAGGTCAAATGACTCCAACACTCCATCCTTTTGGAGTTGGGCTATGTGTTTCTTGTTGACATGTCCAAGACGACAATGCCACAAGCATGCTTTATCCAAACTATTGGAAGAATCAATACACAACACATCATTTCCTAAGTTATCTACAATCATCACAGTTTCATATATTTCATTACAAGGCAGTGCTTCAAAATATAAAACACCATTAAGATAAGCATAAATAGAACCATTTTCATTATCAAATGAATATCTAAAACCTTGTCTATATAAACCATGAAATTAAATGATGTTTCTTGCCATATTTGGTGAATAGAAACAATTATTTAAATCTAAACCTAATCCATTACTAAGCACTAAGGAATATACTCCAATCTTGGTGACAGGCGACGATCTTCTGTTTCCCATGATTAGATTTATCTTCCCATGCTCTACATCCCTATTTCTTCTTAGTCCCTGCAAATCAAAACATATGTGAAAACCACATCCTGTATCGAGAACCCAAGAAATAGCATGAGATGAATCATTAGATTTAATAGTGTAAATACCTGCGAAGGACGGCTTGATCTTCCCATCCTTAATAGCTTGCAGATATTCTGGGCAGCTTCTTTTCCAATGCCCTATCTTGTGGTAGTGGTGGCACTCTGCCTCCTTGGGGTTTGAGTTGGGTTTAGCAAAACCAACTTTGGTTCCACTAGAAGAGGTACCATCTTGGGACTTTCCCTTTTTGTGGCTCTTTGAGGGAGCCTTCCTCTTCTTACCCTTTCCTTGACCAATTGCCAAGACTGGGGAAGCAGCGGGAGCAGGAGTTGATGCAACAGACTTATCTTTGAGATTGCTCTCAGCAGTCCTTAGCAAGCCTTGAAGCTTGCTCAAAGTGACCTCTTCCCTATTCATGTGGTAGGTCATGCGGAACTGGTTGTAGCATGTAGGCAAGGAGTGAAGGATGATATCAATTGCCAGCTCTTCATCAAAGTTAACATTCAACTTTAGCAGGCGATCAACATATATTTGCATCTTTTGCAGATGGGCGGTAAGGGACTCTCCATTACCCATTCTGGTAGTGATCATCGAAGTGATGATCTCGTACCTTTCTTTCCTAGCGCTCTGGTGGTACCAATCCAGCAAGACTTGATGCATTTCATAGGGATACATGTCCTCATAGGACTTCTGGAGTTCTGCAGTCATGGTCGCCAGCATGATGCAATGGACTTTCGTAGCATCACACTCATAGGCCTCAAAAGCGGCGATCTCTTCAGCAGTGACAGTGTTGAGGTTGATTTCCTTTAGCTTCTCATCGAGTACATACTCTTTGTCCTCGTAACGAGTGACCATTCGGATGTTGCGGATCCAATCATTGAAATTGGACCCGTCAAAGATCACTCTCCCACACAAGTTCATGAGTGAGAACGAGCCGGAGGAATTCGATCCGGAAGCATTGTTGTTGACGTTCGACATCTGAAAAGGAAAAAAGAACAAAGTTTGATTAGAAATGAATCCCCAATTAAACACCCAAATGAGAAATTAGGGCTAGGATCCAACAACATTATTTACAAATTAGAAGAGGGATGCCGTAATCTAACAAGTAAATAATTTGAAGATAAGTGAATGACGATTCACTAATTCTCCACAATAAAAAACAAAAAAGAGATAAAGTTTTAAATGTATTGAAAACTCCTAGATCTTTTTGAGATTCATTGAACTTTTCAAAGGCATGTTTAAATCTCGATATGCCCCTCAAGTTTGTGACTGGGATGCCGAGGATCACAAAGCGGGTGTGAATAACCATGCAAATATACATGGCGCCCTCATTGTTACAGTCACCTATTCGATGTGCCGATTAACCACACACGCTCCACTAACGTCTTAGCAAGGGTACAAAGTGTAATTTCATGGAATTGCATCAATTCACTTTTGCCTAAAGTAACTAAGACTGAGAATTTTGGAAAAAATTTAGTTACTTTTATAATTCATTATACTTATTAATGAGGAAAGGGTTGCCCTATCCTACCCGTTCGGTTAACGACCCTCCACCAATCAAGGAAGCGGTGGGTGAGAGTGGACACCCATTAAACGGCAATTTTATAGGCCATAACCTTATACCCCCTTATAGATCGGCTTCGTGAATGAGGCCTACTAACGGTAAGACAAGCATTTAAGTTATACATATATATGTATTAATCTAATAATAAAGTATAAGGTTGAATTTTAAACTTGTAAAATTCTAGGGGTTTGAAATTTAAATAGTTTAAATTAAACTTTTAATCAAAAATTTAAATTTCAAAACTTGAGGACAAGTTTTGAACTTTTCAAAACACAAAGGATCAAATAGAAAATAATTTAAAATTAAACATTTAATTTAAAGATTATCTAGATTTGATCTATTCTATTTTATTTGCAAGATAATTCAACAATTAATTTAAATAATCAAATATTATCAAATAAGGAATGTATTATTCAAACAATTGGTAATTATCTTTTGATTTGGTAAGGATAATCATAAATCAGTAATAAAATTCAGATTTTATTAGTCAAAAACGATTTAGGTAATTATCCTTAAGCAAAACAGCAAGAAATCCCGAAAATATCTCTGTCTGACAGCTAAACTCGTCGAGTTCTCATTGGAACTCGTCGAGTTCATCCAACTCGTCGAGTTCCCAATGGAAATCGTCGAGTTCATCAGACAGAAAGCCCAAAAAACAATTTTAAAGCATGAATGAACATACAAGGCATCAATGCAATAGAAACCAAACAAAGCTCTGATACCACTGATGGTTTTGAGCCAAAAGAACATCCTATGTGCTCATGCAAACCCTAATGCTTGGATCTAGGTTTCTCTATTGTACCTGCAATTCATCCAAGACTTACAAACCCTAGATCTAGTGTATATAATTCGAAATTAACATAACAAAATAGATCTAGATGATTACCTCTTCTTCAAAGCTTGAATCTTCTTGTCCTTGGAGCTTAGAGTCACAAATGTCACTCCTCTAATGGCTTACAAACACCACAAGCAAGAGGATGATCTTGGAGAAAGGTTGGAGGCTATAGAATTTGGCTCTAGTACTCTTAAGAATAGGGTTAGCCGATTTCTAAAGCCTAAGGGGTCTATTTATACTTGTGCTGCTTGGGTTTCAGTCAAAACTCTAATTGGATAGCTTAGGCCTTAAGCAGTCCATAGAACCTTCCAGAATAAAGGCCTTGGATGAAATTTAGATGGGCTCCCACTCTAATTTCGTCCACCCCTTAATTCCATAAGGATTCTCAGCCCAAATCAACTATCACACAATTGACAGTTCCACTCCCCTTTATTTAATTAATCTCTTTTAGTCACATAATTAATTCTTAATTAATTCTTGTCTAATATTAATTAAACTATATGATTTCTCTTTTAATATATTATTCATATAACATATTGATAAATCATAATAACCTCTTTATTCATAAATCATCCTATCATGTTGCTTTGGTGAAGGCAACCCAAAAGGACCATGCACAACCGGGTCAAATACTTACCAAATATAGTTACGAGCTTAGACACTAATCCAACAGTATGTTCAAGTAGACAAAACATAGATCAAGCATTAGGGTTGCATGCACACATAGGATTTATATGTTTTGCATAATACCCATCAGTGGTATCAGAGCATATGTTTAGTTTTCTATTGAATTGATATAACCGTTGAACTTGAAGAAGGAGAAGCAAAACATAATCATCTTTCTGTTCCGCTAACACGGCATGGTGGCTTCCACCACGACTTGGTGACCTGCGAATTTTGTCTGACCACAGCGTGGTAATTGCTTACTACGACGTGGTGGGTATCAGATCCACACAATTTGGTTTTATTATTATTTCTTGAATTGATTAGGATAATTACCTTTAATAATGTTTTAATTGTATAAAACTGAATATTTTTCCAAGTAATTTGATATCCTTATCTTGAATTCATGATTGGTTTATTTTTAAATTAAAATTAATTTCTTAATTTTTTGAAATTTAAAAATATAACCTAGTATTTTTGAAAAGTTTAAAAATACACCCTTATACTATATGTAACATTAAAAGTCTAATATTACTATATGTATAATACGAGTCAGTCGAACCGCTAATACGCCTCATTAACGAAGCCGTACTATAAGGGGAGTTTAAGGAAGCAGCCTATAAAATGACCGACATTGGGTATTCACTCTTACCCACTGCTCCCTTTTATGGTGGAGGGTCGTTAGCCAAACGGGTTTGATAGAGACAACCTAATCCTCATTAATAAGTATAATGAATTATAAAGTAACTAAACATGTTTTGTATAAAATTCCCAATCTTAGTTACTTTAGGAAAAATGTGAACTTGTATGCTAACCCATGAAATTACACATTACACTTTATGAGTCGTTAGTGGAGCACATGTGGTTAACCGACACACTAATAGGGACGAATAAAGAGTGGCAATGGATGTCTCGAAAATTATCATTGATTAATGGAGCGCGTGTGGCCAACCAGCACATTAAAATGAGATTATAAATGACATAGAGAGTACCAAGTTAATTTGCATGATTATTCACATCTTGTTTGTGATCCTCGGTATCCCAGTCACAAATTGAAGAGCTTAATCTAGATTAAACATGCCATTGAAAAGTTCAGTGATTCTCAAAAAATCTAGGAATTTCATTTAAAACTAAATTCGTTAAAAGTTTCATTTTTCTATGGTAAAATTGGTAAATTGTCATTTACCTACATTTATATAATTTACAATTAGATTACGACATCCCTTTTCTAAGTTGTAAATTATTTAGTTGGATCCTAGCCTTGATATTTCATTTTGGGTGTTATATTGAGGATTATTCATATCTAAATAAAACTATCTTTCTTCTCCTTCAAATGTCTACTCCAACTGATGCTTCTGGTTCCTCCTCCTCCTCCAACAACAACAACAACTTCTTCCTGTTGAACATCTGCTCGAAGGTGCAACTGGATGGCACAAACTACAATAATTGGATGCGCAACATCAAGATGGCGCATCGTTTTGAGGACAACAAATATGTCCTCGGGAAACCATTGGATGAGATCGATGAAGAAAAGGCCACTCCTAAAGAAATGGTCACCTAAAAGAAACACTATAATGATGCCATAAAAGTTGTGTGCATCATGGTGGCCACAATGACTCCAGAATTGAAAGGGCACTATGAGGATTACTGGTCGTACGAGATGAACAATGAACTTATGGAGAAATACCATAAGCGACCTCGTCAAGAAAAGTACGAGGTGGTAAAGTCCCTCATTGCTAGCAAGATGAAGGAGGGTGAGTCCGGTAGTAGCCACGTTAAGAGAATGCAACAATACATGGCCATGCTAATCAAACTCAATGTGAATTTTGATGAAGAGTTGGCAATCGACATAGTGTCGAACTCTTTTCCAAGTTGTTATGATAACTTCATAGTGACCTATCATTTGAACAACAATGAAACTACTTTGTCACAATTGCACAACCTCCTGCGAACAGCTAAAGCAGGAATGAAGGGAAAGGGTATTGCCTCCACTCCTACTAGTGCACCTGTTCTGACCATAGGTCAAGGAAAAGGGAAGAAAAGGAAAGGTCTGCCAAAGAAAAATTGGAAGGGAAAGTCCCAAGCTGGGTTGTCAAGTACAGGACCCAAAGGAAAATCTAGTTCTGATGCTCCCCTTGTTTCTAATCCCAAGGAGGCCACTTGCTTCTATTGCAATGACATGGGGCATTGGAAACGAAGCTTCCTAAAATACTTTCAGGATATCAAGGATGGCAAGGTGAAGCCAACATCAGCATGTATCTACACTATCTTATCTAATAACTCATCATATTCTCGTTCTTGGGTTCTTGATACAATATATAGGTTTCACATTTGTTCTGATTTGCAGGGGCTAAAAAGAAGTGAGGATGTGGAGCATGAGGATGAACTTGATCATGGGGAATAGGAGATCTTCACCTGTCACCAAGAATGGAGTTTATAGCATAGTGCTTAGAATTGGGTTAGTGTGAGATTTAATAAATTGTTTCTACTCTTCAGAGATGACACGAAACATCATTTCATTTCATTCTTTATTTAAACAAGGTTTTAGATATTCTTTTAATGATGAGAATGGATCTCTTTCTGCTTATAAAAATGGTGTTTTTATTTTTATTTTTATTTTAAAGCTTTACTTTGTAATGGTGTGTATGAATGTGATGGTTGTAGACAATTTAGGAAATAGTTTTTCAAATTGATTCGTCTAATGGTGTAGAGAAAGCATGCTTTTGGCATTGTCGTCTTTTACACGTTAACAAGAAACGTATGTGTGTCTTCTTTCTTTATGACATGGGCTTTAATGATACGCATTGCGTGTCATAAACGCGTGAGTCGTAAGGTTACGACACGCAAGTGCGTGTCATCTTCCTTTATGACAGGGGCTTCCTTGATACGCATTGCGTGTCATAAAGGAACGTCGTAAATGCGTGTCATAACTGTGTGTCGTAAATAGACGACGCGCAAAAGCGTGTCGTCTTTCGTTATGACAAGGCCTTTCTTGACACACATTTGCGTGTCGTCTGAGCGTTTTACGACACGTATTGCGCGTCGTAAAAGGCTGTTTTTGTAGTAGTGTCTGGCCAAAAACTCGAAAATCTGCAACCAGAGCCATCAACTCGGCGAGTGCAAGAACCTGACTCGTCGAGTTGGCCTTTTACTGAGTAGCGAGTTCATCAGTCAGAGGCCAAAAAAATCGATTTTTTCAACTTCAAAAAATAACAAACATCAAATATAACAGAAAACAATCCTAGGCTCTGATACTACTGTTGGGTTTTGAGCACTATAACACTCCTATGGTGCACATGCAACCCTAGATGCTTTGGATCTATGTTTTCTCTAATTATACATGCATTTTCAATTTTTCCAAAGCATACATCCTAACTAGCATACAAGTTGACAATTGAACAATACAACTAGTTAGATAACTTACCTCTTAGTAGGACTTGTAGTTATTGGCTTTTGAAAGCTTGAGCACCTCAAGTGTGATGCCTCTAATGTGTCACAAACACCAAATGCGAGAGGAGGCTTGAGAGAATAAGCTACTTAGCTCAAAATCGATTATGAATCTCTTAGAATCAATAGTGCAACCGATTTTGGCCATGAGGGGTTCCTTTTATAGTGTTGCAAATGCTAGGGTTACACCTTGCAAACCCTAATGACCTTTCATATTACTTAGGCTCCATGGGTTAAACCTCCATGAACTATCAATGAAATATCTCATTGGTTTAGCCCATCCTAAATAACCATGGGTCATTAGCCAGCTCTATAAGAATCATTGATTTACATAATCAATCCCCATATATTTAGTTAGTCTCTTTTGATCACAAAATTAATTCCAAATTTCTTGATGAATACTAATTAAATAATATGATTTCATATTAATATATTATACTTGTAATATATTAATAAATCATAAATAACCTTATTCTCAAAAGTCCATCCTATCAAATTACACTGATGAAGGCAACCCAAAAGGACCATGTTATTATTGGGTCAAGTACATACCAGTTATAGTTATGAGCTTAGACACTAAATCCAACAATAATCATATGTGATTATATGTATCTAATCACATATGATTTATGTGGACAATAGTCATTTTCGTGTTCTTGACTCAATAATTGTTCTCGTGTATTTAATCACATGTGATTATACGTATCTAATCACATATGATTTATGTGAATAAGATTCAAACTCGCGTTCTCAATTCAAAAGTTGTTATCATGTATTTAATCTAGTTGCTATTATGTATTTAATCATATGTCATTTTATGTATTTAATCACATACGATTAATAAGAACAAAGAGTAACTATTTAATCGAAAACATAAAAATGAATTTTACGCATATAAGTCATATGTGATTAGATCATATAATTGTTGGATAAGGTGTCTAAGTCCATAATAATATTTGAGATGCACTTGAACCGACCCGACATGGTCCATTTGGGTTGCACTTCATCCGAACGATTTGGATAACCTTTTGAGAATAATGTGTTTATGATTTGTTAATATATTATAAGTTATAATATATTAATATGAAATCATATTATTTAATTAGTATTGATCATAATTTAATTTAGAATTAATTTGGTGATCAAAAGGTGACTAATTAAATATGGGCTCTTGTATTTTATATAGTGTGGGCTAATACTCATTTGGAATGGGCTAGGCTTGCATGGGAGTCCATGGAGCTTTTAACCCATGGATCTTTGGAAAGGAAGAGTCATGGGTATTAGGGTTTACATGGATGTAACCCTAATCCTCCACACTATATAAAGGAGTCCTTGGCACTTGATTTGGCACTAGTTGTGTGTGTACAAGAGTGGTGGCCATTTCAAGAGTGTTCAGTATTCTCTCAAGAGTTTTTCCAAAGTTTGTGGTGATTTGTGATTTCCATTTGAGGCATCCACACTATTGGTGCTAGGCTCTCAAACTCCAAGAAATCAACCACTACTAAAAGGTATGTCATTCTACTAGTAATTTTATGATTCAAGTTCCCCATGTCATGCTAGTTAGGATGTAAACCTTGGAAATTCTTATTTGCATGTATTTTAGAGAAAACATAGATCCAAGGTTTATAGGGTTGCATGTACACCATAGGAGTGTTAGAATGCTCAAATCCCAACAGTGGTATCAGAGCCTAGGCTTGTTTTCTTGAATACTTGATGCAAACTGTTGAAAAAATCGAAAAACTTGCTGTCTGCACAGTGAACTCGCCGAGTCCATGGGGGGACTCGACGAGTCCATGCATATCTTCATCCTACTCGTCGAGTAGGTTCATGCACTCGACGAGTAGGAGGCCCAGAATGCAGTTTTTTGAGTTTTTAAGCTGGAATTGGACTAGAATCATTACACTAAAGTGTTTTGGACTTATAAAACCTGTTTTTGATATTGTAATGATTATGCTAATCCAATTTCAAAGGCGATTATCAAAATTTCAAGTTTTGTATGTGTTCATATGATTCTTAAAATTTTTGATATGGATGTTCATGAAGTTATGAGTTTTGTTAGATCATAGGAATTATTTGCAAATTGTTTGTTAGTTAATTCTTGATCTTGATTTGTTTTAATGGAATCCATAATTTGTCCTCAAGTTATGGATTACCAAAAGTCTTTTCTTTTAAATCCCATTAAAAACCATAGGTTACTCAAGTTGAAGAGTCTTTTCATCATAAATGTTTTTATGGACTCCATAACTTGTCCTCAAGTTATGGATGACCAAGAGTCTCTTCACTAAAAGTTTTTTTAAACCTTAATAAACTCATAAGTTATGAAAATCCAAAAGTTTTTGAATTGTTCAAAACCTGCCCTCAAGTTTTGGAATTTGTAAAGTCTCACACACACTTTATTTCCAACCCTTAGAGTTTTAAAAATTAAAATTCAACCCTTATACTTTATAGTATTATAAGTTAATATATATATATATATATATATATATATATATATATATATATATATATATATATATATATATATATATATGTATAAGAGCAAGTCAGTCTTACCATTAGTAGGCCTCATTCACGAAGCCGGTCTATAAGGGGGGTATAAGGTTGTTGCCTATAAAATGGCAGCTTAATGAGTGTCCACTCTCACCCACCGCTTCCTTGACTGGTGGAGGGTCGTTAGCCGAACGGGTAGGGCAAGGACTATAATTCTCATTAAAAGTATAATGATGAATATAAAGTAACTAAACCTTTTATAAATCCCAATCTTAGTTACTTTAGGAAAATGTGAATTTCGTGCTAACCCATGAAATTTACACTTTGCACCTTACCAAGTCGTTGGTGGAGCGTGTGTGGTTAACCGGCACACTAACTTGGACAGTAAGGATGGAAAAGGGTGACTTAATGTTTATCATAGATCGGCGGAGCGTGTGTGGTTAACCGACACATCGATTAGGTGATAATATTAAGGGTACCAAGTGAATTTGCATGGTTATTCACACCTTGTTTTGTGATCCTCAGCATCTCAGTCACAAAACCTGAAGGGCACAATCGAGATTGAAACATGCCATTGAAAAGTTCAATGAATCTCAAAAGATCTAGGAGTTTCAAATCCAATTAAAACCTAATTTTATTTCGTTTTTCGTGGTGGAAATTGGTGAATCGTCATTCACCTACCTTCAAATATTTTATAGCTTGGATTACGACATCCCTATTCCAAGTTATAAACTATTGTGTTGGGTCCTAGCCTTAATATTTCATATTGGGTGTTAGGACTTTAAATCAACTATCTTGAATATCTCCCAAAAGATGTCTGGTTTAGACAAATGTGATCTTCCCAAATCTCTTGGAACAAGTTTTCCTCTTGAAGATGATGTCCCACAACATCATGCTTCACTTCCTCCACCTCCTCCAATTATTCTCCCTAACCCACAAGTTCTTGAATAGTTCAAAGTCACTCAATCCCTATTGGCAAGTAAGGTCTATATGTGCTCACATATTGACAAGTTGGGAGAGTTGGGTGTCAAAGTATTGAGAAAGTTGGTTGTTTAATCACTTTCTAAGTCACATAGTGAGTTCCTTTGGGACTACTATGTAACAGACTATGACATGACCCTAATGATCTTATCTATTTGCTTGGTGCTGCTGAATCAGCAATAATTTGGAGCTCTGGTAAAGCAAATTTGATTAATAGATCAACTTCCCAAACTACCATGGACATTGACAGTTGGTAACATTGAATATCCAGAAAAGCTTTCTCTTCCCAATGGAAAGGGATCGGCCATACTCAACTCGGTTGACCAAATGGTAAAGAGAATGGCTGAGTCTGCAATAGTCCCATGTACGATTCCCAAAGGGTCCATATGTGTCTATTGCCAAAGGAAGGGGCATTGGTTGCGAAGCTGCCTTAACTACCTGAAAGATCTGAGAGAAGGTCTAGTCAAAAAGCTTGACTCTGCTTCAGGTAAGTCCACTATCAAACTCTATTAAGTTCCTTATTGATGATTCTTAATACCAAAATGTGACTCGGTTACATTTTGGTGTTTGGCAGAATCAAGCAAAGGGAAGGATACTTAAAGAAAGAGTATGCTGAATCTGATCGCGGAGATGAATTTCAATCGCATGGTTCGAAGATCAGATTCTTGAGCTACTACTTATGAGTTATGATAGATTGCTAGGAAATATATAATAGCATAGTTTTCATTTAAAGTTGCATTGTAAGGAAAAAAATTTCCGCATTTTATAAATAAATAAAATTTTTGATTTTATTTTAGTTTATATCTCCTTGCAATGGCTTTTATGGAAATTGATGATTATATGTTTCTAGCAATAATGGAAATATGAATTTGATTCTTTCATTTGTGGTAGTGTCTAAATTTACCAAAATAAGGAAAGATTCTCATCACCCAAGTTTCAATTGGACCGAAACTTGGAATCATGGAGGCTGTATTGCATGATGAATGAGAATTTTCATTTTTGGAAAGTTAAGACTAATTCCCTGACCACATGTATAAGTGAGTCAGGTGAGAGACTAAAGGATCGGGTACACTGGGTGTGTGCAGGTCAAAGTCCACCACAAAGATCGATAAGACTATTCGTCATGATTTACTAAAGTTTAGTAAATATGGTTATACTTAATAGTTTAAAGTATAATTCTGAAACATTGGAAAAGTTTCGATGTATGGCAGAACGAATGGGAAGAATCAAATTAGGCAGAAAGATAAAAGTTTCTCAAATCTGAAAAAGATGGGAGGGTACTTTAGTATCATGTTTTATGATCATCTTAATGATTGTGAGACCATATCACAATTCATCCTCTGGGGACATCTTAGTGCATTCTTATGGCTAAGAAGAGGAGTCATGAATTATTAAAATGGTTAAATCAAGAAGGTGATACATACTTTGTTCCAAAACAAGTCTTGGAGTCATACTCCAAGATTGTAACTTGAGTGACACATCTTAAAGAAGGTTTATAACACTTGTCAGATGTAAAAGTAAAATGTTTTCTACTCTTGTACTTTTGAAATTGGTAAGTTGTGATGTTTTGGATAAAACAAAGACCAACTAAGGCCAATTGTGTGAAGTGTTTATCTTGATAAGAATCCGCACTGACTCTTGAATATTTGTTTGGTTGTCAAGGAATGGTTCTTGACAAAGAGAAACTTATATGTCAAGAGGACAGTGGGAGTCTTAAAGGACTTGAAAGTTTCAAGAGCTAATCAAGGATAAAACCTATAGTTTATCGCTAGCACACGACTTGAGGTTTGTAACCTATCGTGTTGACATAATTCTTGTTTTTGTTCATGTTCCGGTAAAGTTGACTATGTATGTTAGTACTGTGAGTTCTCAATTGTGTGCATAACAACTTGGAAGCAATGGTGGGCCCTTGTGCTACCAAGAGGCAAGAAATCAAGATTGAACAAGTTCAATCCATATGGTTTTGAGTTTGTCACTAACCCTATTTTGTAATTATGGTTGTGACAAATTCTTATGGATAGGAACACATACACCATAAAATCTAAGTGTCATAAGGTTTCTTTCCAATTCATGAAAATGATGGTGAGGAAACACTTTCACTAAGTAGATTTTAAGTAGTGTGATATTTTCATTCTCAAAGTCGTTAGTGGAGCGTGTGTGGTTAACCGGCACACTAACATGGACTTGTGAGGAATGGCAAAAAGGTCTAAACATTATGATTACGGCATCCCTCTTCATAATTGTTTAGACACACATGTGAGCTATCTAAGGAAAGGTGTATGAGTCTGAGAAGCTTAGATAAAGTTTTGTCAAAGCATCTCGTATCAAGAAATCTGAACTTTGGTGATGAAAGTCAATAAAGTATTGATTTCTAGAAGTCGATTTCTGAGTATATGTCAAAGCTAGTGGGAGCATAATTGTTATGCTAAGTAATTATTATGCTAGTGGAAGCATAATCAATTATGATAAGTATTGTTAATTATAGAAAAACAAAAAGTTCGCTTGGGAAAGGTTGTTTTGCTATAATTAAGGGAGAGGAGATTACACTTCATTTCAATCCTAAAAGTTTAGATTGAGATTTTAATCATCTTTAGTAAAGAATATATATATATATATATATATATATATATATATATATATATATATATATATATGAATTTTATGTTGGAATGGTTCAACATGAGGAAATTCTATATATATTGCGTTCTCAAATTTCGATTATGATTACGGCATCCCTCTTCATAGTCGATTTTTGAGAACAGGCAAATAAAAATATTGTAGCAAAAGACTGATCTAGTATCATGTCTTTATGTGAGACATCATAAATCGTGTCCCATATGCTTCGGGTATAGGATCGATCACATGTGCTACAATATCTATCCGTTCTAAATTTTCAAAATGTCTAGAGCATTAAGAGGGAAAAAGGGATAGAACCGGATATGACTGAAATGATTAAGCAATTGTCGAGAACAATCTGAGGTTTACCTAAGATTGGTTTCTCATGGACAGTTGGAAGTATGATGTTAAATTTTGGAAAGGGCCATATTGACATATTCTGAAAAGAGGTAGCTCTTGTTCAGAAGTGATAGTCAAAATGAGAATATGGAAATGTTTTCCATATTGGAAGTTGGATTTTAAGAATCTATGAGAAAGTTAGAAACTTTTATGCAAGAAGGATATTCAAAGGAATGTACTTTGAATGTGAGACTTCGTTTCCATGGAATTGATCTCCATTGGAATACTTTGTAATGTCTGTTGCCTGGTCTTTGTGACTTTTGTGCATAGTCATTGCAAGAGGATCAATGCATATGAGTTTAAAATCTAACATATTACAATAAATGACAACAATTTGATATTCTTACATTTACGGTAAGGATTTGGGATTGTGAAATGAGCATCATTGGAATCATGTTCAATTGATCTACTTCACAAAGTAAGGATCATAGACAAACATAGTTTGCATACTTGGAGTATGGCATGACTATTGTTTAGAAAAACATAGTGTACATGCTTGGAGCATGGGACAACTATTGTTTTAATTCAAGTGTTACGTTGATAAATCGAAACAGAATAATGTGTAATCAATATGGTGATGAATAAAAGGTGTTTTATTCATATTCATAAGTGCTGAGACCATATTGGATTCAATTATTCTTGTGTTTCACCTTGCATGTTTTGACTTCCATAATAACTAGGTTATTCTTTCCGAATGACTAAGTTATTCAAACTTCCACAGTCGGTCATACGTCGGAAGTAGGTATGAATTAAGACTATCATGAATTGGGCTTGTAGATGACTAAAGGTGTTTAGCCATAGCAATGGTTGCTACAACATTCATGAGTGCTCATAAGTTCTGAGTATTGGAATAAACCCACGCTCACTTGCATCACTTCATGGAATTTATCTCGAGTGATCGTGAGACGGTAATATCATATAAGTCTTCAAACCTAGAGATATGACTTGTTGCCTATGAGTTGTTTATACATTGATTGTACGTAAACGCATTGGTAACTCGATGTTATAAAACATGCCTTTGTGTATAATTCAACAAGTAGTAGAACAATCATATTAGTCGAAGTTTATATGTTCCTTCTTGGATTAGAAGCGATATCTGGGCCCCTCGATGATTTTGTGTTGACCCATGTATCGGGCCCGGTCAGAACTAAGTTGATGTGTTCAATTAAGTTCTATGTCAAACAAATCGGGAAATCGAGAAACAAACTGCTAGACAATAAGTAAGACATTGTTCCATGTATTTGTCCGGCTGATATCTAGAACAAAGGATTATATGATCACTTATCTAAAATGGCGCTTCATAGTTCAACAGAGTTTTGAGAGCTACGATTGTCGGTTGGTTCCTGAAGTCATATCTGCAAATATAGTTATTAGACTTATCCAGGTGGGAGACTGTTGGATAAGGTGTCTAAGTCCATAACAATATTTGAGATGCACTTGACCCGACCCGGCATGGTCCATTTGGGTTGCACTTCACCCGAACGATTTGGATAACCTTTTGAGAATAGTGTGTTTATGATTTGTTAATATATTATAAGTTATAATATATTAATATGAAATCATATTATTTAATTAGTATTGATCATAAATTAATTTAGAATTAATTTGGTGATCAAAAAGGTGACTAATTAAATATGGGCTCTTGTATTTTATATAGTGTGGGCTAATACTCATTTGGAATGGGCTAGGCTTGCATGGGAGTCCATGGATAGTCCATGGAGCTTTTAACCCATGGATCCTTGGAAAGGAAGAGTCATGGGTATTAGGGTTTACATGGATGTAACCCTAATCCTCCACACTATATAAAGGAGTCCTTGGCACTTGATTTGGCACTAGTTGTGTGTGTACAAGAGTGGTGGCCTTTTCAAGAGTGTTCATTATTCTCTCAAGAGTTTTCCAAAGTTTGTGGTGATTTGTGATTTCCATTTGAGGCATCCACACTATTGGTGCTAGGCTCTCAAACTCCAAGAAATCAACCACTACTAAAAGGTATGTCATTCTACTAGTAATTTTATGATTCAAGTTAGGATGTAAACCTTGGAAATTCTTATTTGCATGTATTTTAGAGAAAACATAGATCCAAGGTTTATAGGGTTGCATGTACACCATAGGAGTGTTAGAATGCTCAAATCCCAACAATAATCACATGTGATTTAATACACGAGAACAATTAACAAATCGAGAATGCGAAAATGAATCTTGTCTGCTTGTCTCACTAGAGAACAAATTACATTATGCCTTTCCTTGTTCGCTCTACCGGATTAGGGTATTCGTGAACAATAACATAAAAAGTAATCCCTACATAATAGGAGAGTTAGTGTAACTCACCTCCTTAAACTTGAAAATTAGATAGCTTGAGCTAGATGGATCATTTCCTTTCCGGGAACCTACACAACACTTATAACATTATTTAGCTTGTGATTTGTTGTATTACTCTTATAAAACTTATGTACATATTTCCTTATTTTCTCTTTGATTATAGTGCTCTGTTTGGGATCTATTTTCTTACCTTTAAACCCATTATTAAATTTAAATAAAATAATATTGGTAAAGTACCCCCTTTTATCTATTCATAAATATAAATATCTCGTTCTAACGATTTTTGGTTGATTTTATATTAAATTTACAAGTTAGTAACTTTAAGCTGTCATTTTCTGGACCACTCAACACTCTTGGAATAAACTGTACTAATCTACTAAGAATTACATCAGTTCCTTTATATGTGGTAAACTATACATCCATATTTAACTATAGGCTTTGGAATTTTAGCATTTGAAGTTCTGATGAATTTATTATGATTTTTTGAATACAATGCATGAAATGTGTGACAGCATGGACCAACCTGAGAAGATTGCCAATTTTACCCCTCAAGGAGTTGGAATTTCGAAATGTGATTCAAAGTTTGAAGAAACTAGACACACTAAGATTTCCAGAAAACTAAGTCTCATGATTTTTAGATGTACTTATTGACCTACACAGATTTTAGAAGTTGGAGGACAGATTTGGAAAAATTGATCATAATAGCTTCTAAATCACTTTTGGTGTTCTATTAATTAATTAATGGTTAAGCCTTAAGTTTATCACTTGTAACATGATTTTGGGGTACTTATTAGGCTATAGAGATGTGGAATTCAATTTAAACTAAGGGTCTTAATGCTTCGCTTAGTGAGGGTTCAAAGTTAAGGATTTCACATAAAATGCCACTTTCACACTTATTAGGTTCTTTCAGACAATATGACAAACACCTGGTGTGCATGAAATCCTGCAGTGACCATCAACTCTCTAATAGACTCCAATTCAGCTCCTAGAGCTTACAATTTTCAATAAAAACAATCCAACTGTACATATAATTCCTCACAAAAGCAAGCAAATGAACAAGCAAGTTCGTAATTCATCAACAACAGGAAAACATAAGGGAAATTTTCAAGTAGAACGTCTTCTATGATGTGAAATCGAGTATTAGACATCGATTAGTCGTTCATTATAAGCTTAATTTCATGAATTTCGTGAGAAATCGAGTTAATTTAGGTTGAAAAATGCAGGTGTATAGACTGAAAAATTACTACCTGGAAGCTCTCATAGACCGTCTTTATAGAGATCGACTTCACTGTCGATTGGGACTTGCGGGAGAGATAGTTAACGATAAGCTCTGTCAATGGTGATGTTGGTTCAAATTACCCAAAAAGATATGTAGAGAGAGAAAGATATGTAAAGAGAGAAACGGGAGAGAGATATGTAGAGAGAGAAATATGAGAGAGATACATAGAGACAAAAAGACAGAAAGACGGGAGAGATACGTAGATACAGAAAGAAAAGAGAAAATGTCTATAAAAATAAAAATAAAGTTCTAATTATGTTTTAATAAAATTAAAATATTTTTTTAACATATATATATATATATATATATATATATATATATATATATATATATAGGTTCATGTATTCTGACTAATTATTGTGTGGATGTAGGAATCAATATGGACCAATCATTTTACAAACCTAAATAAAGGTAAATATGTAATCTCTCCTATTATTTTATTTTGGTAACTAAATAAGTATTTAATTAATCCCTATTTAATCCTTAAAATACTTCTTCAACCTTACCCTACCATCGATAGCCCTTCCCCTCCCCTATGTGTTTTGCTACCAGACTAGTCAAGAGGCGGCCAGAAACAGCCATCGCCACCACTGCCTTCGCCTTCTCCTTCTTCAAAAAAATTTGGGCACCAGTTGTGCTTTTCCGATCCTTCCCGTCGTTTTTTCCATTCTTCTTCCTCCTTTCCGTTGACTAAATCAGCCAAATTCCCTCCTCAATCGTCAACCACCACTGCTGTCATTCCCGATCGGTAGCTGTCGATGACTAAATCATGAGGCCTAGGAAGAATTGCCGGTCTCGACGGACCCATTATCTCTCTTCTTCACGATGGAATTCCCCCATAGAGCCATCCGATTCGCCTCTGAATTCATTCTCCCTCCGCTCGACATATGAGCCATTGGAGGAGTTTGTCTACTTCATTCGCGTTTCTTTTGTTCATTTGTTCCTCTTACCTGATCAGATCCAAGGTTCAATTTCATTTCTTTCTTTTAGCCGTTCAATTCTTTTTCTGCTATTTTGTTTTATGTTTTAGCACCTTCGATTGGATTCGCTTAGAATTGTTAGTATCAGACACGTTTTTTCTTCAAAAATCCAAATACTTGATGTATAGTATAATCTGAAAGGGGTCCAATGAAAGAACACATATGTACTAGTAAACAATATAGTTCTGACTTAACTCTTAACTCTTAAGGCATTTGCTTTTGCTTATAAGAAGGTGTATTGCTAATTCCAATGTAATTCTATGTGTTACTAATTTAGTCATTTTACTTGGAAGATCTCTTCTTCAATCTTAGATTTTGGTTGGTAATTATTTTAGGAACAACTGAAAAGACACAGTTTAGTTACCAGATTAGAGAATGAATATCATCTTTATTTCTTGTGATAAGCTGGTATACTTGGTAATGCAATGCAGGGCTCTGCTACCTATTATGACTATACATCAATGGGAAGCAAAAATGA
Organism: Lactuca virosa; assembly: GCF_052849685.1. NCBI lineage: Eukaryota > Viridiplantae > Streptophyta > Magnoliopsida > Asterales > Asteraceae > Lactuca > Lactuca virosa. Next base: position 251,252,877 of record NC_136434.1, read on the forward strand.
AGCAGGGGGATTTTGGAGTGTTTTAGCAAGGAAGGATAATCAATCCTTGATGATGATAATGACTCTACTAAACGTTTTGATCCTCCTATTAGTAGTGTGAAGCCAGAAACAGTCTCAACAAGCAACCAGGTAGATATTAACTTTCACAATGCAAATAAAAATTATTATTTATTTGTTGTTTGACAATTGACATCACTATCTTGATATTTCCATATATGAATTTTAAACACTCAGGTTGAACATCGTTTTGGTTTGTTTAACATTCTAAACTTTCATTTTGCATTGATATATAATAATGGTGAGCGTTTATTCTGCCAGAATTGAGTTAAGTTGTGTCGGAATGGAATCAAGAATTTCAATTCTGTTGGAATGGAATCATTATATTTTATCACTAATTTGTGCGATTCCTACAATTCTTGGTTATAGATTTTGGTGCAATTCACGATCTTCAGATTTGAACAAAAGACTTTAGTTTTTTTATTTTTCATTTGCTAATATATTATTGGGTTCTAAACTACAATTGGATTTGGTTTCACAGATGCTTGAAGAACGGACTGCAAAATTGAAAGTGATTCTCAACAACAATATTCTTTTAGAATGTATAAGTGTCTTTTGTTAGATTTTGATGTTTTTTTTTCAATTTTTAACCGTTCTTAGTTTTATTCTTTAACAATAATGTAATTCTTAGCAATTGTTACCCATATTCTTTAAGAATTAGTGTAATTTTTGTTTTTATTCTTCAACTGATGTTTCAAGAATGAATGTAATTTTGTTGAAACATAGAAGTGACCCTCTTAAACTTAATCCAAACCGCAGCCTCTCTATTATCCGCAACCACTTTCTCATCAGCAGTCAAGTACCGCAACCGCAGTCATCATCATCAGCACTTAGTCTTAGTCTTTTATCTGTTTTTCTAGATGTACTTTCTTTTATCCAATGTGCCCTGCGTGGCAACTTTTAATAGATAGGACTTTTGTAATATTCGAGACTCTATAAATAGAATTCTCTTATTCTTAATGAAATATCCATCTCTCTCTCTCTCTCTCAATTATCTCTATCTTGAATATCATATTTACTCTCTTACTATCTCACCTCAAAGATCTTCAGATTCTAATATCGTTATCTCTTCGGAGCAAGTCAGTCTTGACTTAATCACTAAGTTTGATCTCACTTACTAACTTGGTTTGATTGCATTCCTCGTAAAGAATCAACTTAAGTGTATACTTGATATAATACTTGTTGTCATTTATATTTCCTTATATTTCCGCACCTAATTATCTAACTATCTAACTCTAACTTATTATTATTGTTGACCTTTATGATCCACTGATATAAACTTCATTCCACATTATTACTTGTTCTAACGTTTGTTCAAGTGTGTTACTCAAGTTTTTATCTCAACAATTGGTATTAGAGCCAAAGTGGTTGCTTTTTAAACAAGAACTCTGATTTTAAAAGGCCTTCTATACCACTGAAGCTCATTTCTTAAAAAAAACAAAAAAAACAAATCTTTTCAAAAAAAACAAGGAAATATGGCACAAACATTATCTCTAAATGTTTCTAACAGTGTTGGAGGTTCGAATAGAGCTCCAATACTGGTAGCAAATGAATATCACCACTGGTCTCAAAGAATGGGGAGGTATCTACGAAGACTTGGAAGAGATGTATGGAGATCTGTAGAAGAAGGACCTCATGTCCCTGTTCTTACTCCAGTTCAGAACGATGGCACACAAGCTAGACTAGGAGGAGGTCAACCAGCCTTGAATCGTCCTACCAAAGATGATCTGGATAAGATGGAAAATGATGTTGTTGCCTTTTATGAGATATCTTGTGGAGTTTCTCCTGACAACTTCGACATCATCATAAATTGCAAGTTAGCTAAAGAAATCTGGGATGTTCTCAAAAACCTGTATGAAGGCACAGAACAAGCTCAATATAAGAAGCTTACAACTGCACTCAACGAATTCAACAACTTCAAAGCTCATGCTGGTGAAAGTCTGGAAGACTCCTTCAAGAGGTTCAACTTAATTGTCACAAAGTTATCTAATGCGGGCACCATCCGAAGTAACCATGAGACCAATCTTCAGTTTCTCAATGGATTGGGTAGGCATTGGACCACAGTCAAAATGATTGTCCAAGGAGATAGAAAATTTCATTCTCTGTCTCTCTACAAGATCTATGGTGAACTGCAAGCACAAGAATCCACCGTACTCAAAGACTGTGCTGACTTCGGAGGACCACTCGCTCTTATAGCACAAGCACCTCACACTCAATCTTATTCACCCTCGTATGACAATCCTCCGTAGTCATACGAAGCCGACTCAGAATACGACGATGAAGAGGAATTCCAAAATGCCATTGCTCTAGTTAGCCAACAATTCAACAGGCTACCACCCTCATCATTCCGCAAAAATCAGCAGTTTACTAAACCTCCTTTCAACCGCAACTTCAACCCTTAGAATAATCACTTTCGATATCCCAAAAATCCTCATCCAGCACCACAATCTGAAAACACTCAACCCAAAGAAGTACCGCAACCTATAAAGACAACTTCAGCAGAAGAAAAATCTGATGTTGTAATTTGTCACAAGTGCAACAAGGAAAACCATTTTGCTAGAGATTGTAAAGCAAACGTAGTAAAAGACAGAGCATTCTATCTCAGAATGGCTCAATAATTGGAAGAAAAAGAGAAGGCAGGGGCGTACGTATCCCAAGTCAAGAGAGACCATCAAGTATGGTCATCCGGAGATGAGGATGAAGATATCAACATCATCAAGGGTAAAGGCAAAATCCGCATGATGGCTACTGCAGACGAGGATGGATCAACCAATCTGGAAAAGAATTACTGCTACATGGCAAAGGATGGAACTCTAAGCATCGTTGAGCAGGTAAAACTTATGATCCAAACTCTTAATTATAGCATGCATGACTGTCAACCATTTCTTGACAACCTTAATGACACATGTGTTGCCGTCCTTTCAGACTATAACAAAGCCTTAGATGAGAAGAACATTGCGTCCCAGGAAATGTTCCATGTTAGAGGACGATTAGAAGACAAAAGACTCAAAGTTTCCATGCTAGAAAAGGAATCAGAATTAGAAAAAGATGCAAGAATGTTATGTGAAACTCAATTAGGCATAACATTAAATCAAAGAGATTTAGCTCAAACTGAAATTGTACGTTTAAGTCTTTTAATAGAAAAGTTGTTCAATGAAAGTGAAGCTATTGAGAATCTAGTGAACAATGGAACCACAGATAACATCTATAATTGGGGTTGGTCCAATGGGTATCCTACCGCAAAGGACTCCTCACCCCGGTTTAACAAAGACCGACTTTATGTCCCTCCGGACCGAGAGTTCCAATTTCCAGTCAATGACAAAACCTTTCCCGAGGACATCAAAACTCATTTTGGTCGACTCCATAATCTGAGTAATAATTATGTCATTGAGGAAATTATGCCTGAATTTTCGGGTCACTCAAGTGATCAAATTCCCATCTGTGGCACAATCTATCCCAATTCTCAGACTTCATCAGTTGTTGATGAGGAAATTGTCATAGAAGGTCCCGAAGTCTCAATAGACTTTCCATCTCTGCCATCAGACCGCAATGTCTCTCACTGCAGTCATGAACCACAGTCTGTTCATCTGCCTATCATCAAATGTCCCACAAAAGTCTCAACTCAGACTTACTCTGCGGTAGTCAAATCTTCCTTACCGCAGACTACCATCAAAAGCACTGTGACTATTCAGCCAATTTTTCATGAAATACCCATAGAAAACTTTGAAGTAGGTCAATGCTCCCAAAATCCTGAACCTTCTAGTTCGGATGAATCAAGTCCTCGTTTTCAAAAATTATCAAAGGTTTCCAGGAAACCGCAGCTGAACATCAATGACTGCAGTTCTCCAAAAACCGAGGCCAAAAAGGCTTTCAAAGAGGAAATTCGATCCCGTGGCAAAAATCAGGAAATCTTTTCAAAAAAAAACGAGTCAAAATTCCAAAATCTAAGAGTACATAAAAGCTTGTTTTCTCAAATTATCTTTCAAAAAACTCTTCAATCAAGAAAACAAACAAAAGGGAATGTACAGTCTCTAAAACCATTTCAAAAACATCTGACACAACCCAAAAGAGAGTAAAGTCTTTTCGAAGCAATGGTTTTCAGATTTATTCCTCAGATGATGCAAAATGGAAGGGGATTTTACCAACTCCAACACCTGTAAAGTCACCTCAAACTTTTAAGAAATCACATCCTAGGAAATCTACACGTGCTCACACATTCTCAAATCGTACTTTTTCAAATTCCAAGAGTACCGCTGTCAAATCTCACACTTCTCGTACCAGTCACACAACTGTTCCCACACCCTTCAGACCGCTGACCAAACAGAATGTCAGGGTAAATGACAAAAATCCTTCATGTAGTTGTCATTGTCAAAAGGGACCATCTCAAGTCAAATCTCGCACTTTTCAAAAACCTCGTAACTTTTTCAAATCTCACAACACTTCAAAAGTTCACAAATACCCAGGATTAGGCCTCAAGATCGACATAAAACCTGTCCCTGCAACCTCGGTTCATGCATCTTTGAAAAACCCACCAGTCGCCTCGAGCTCCAAACTTGTTTGGGTGCCCAAACTAACCGTGTAATTTTCAGGCAATGTACAAGGAGGATCAAGAAGAGGAGTGGTTAATAGATAGTGCCTGCTCCTTGCACATGACAGGAAGGTTAGAGTACCTTCGAGATTTCAGGCCTATTTGCAATGGTGGAAACGTCACATTCGGCAACAATGCGAATGGAATAATCTGAGGTTATGGTGTACTTACTACAAGAAACTTCTCTATTCAAAAGGGTGCTTACGTAGAAAGCCTCAAACACAATCTCATCAGTGTAGGCCAACTATGTAAAGCAGGCCACAGGGTTGAATTTGACAACGAATACTGCTATGTAATGACAGGCGATAGAAGCACCTGTTTGATCAAATCCAAGTCCGAAGGGACCATGTATCCTTTGGACGTTTCTCTGATCATTGGGAAATCGCAGCTATGCTTCCTATCCAAAGCAGTATCTGAAGTCAGCTGGCTATGGCACCGAAAGCTAGCCCATCTTAACTTCAGGTATATCAACAATTTGGTCACCGGAGAACTCGTCCGAGGTCTTACCATTCTCAAATTCAACAATGACACTCTCTGCTCAGCATGTGAATGTGGCAAACAATCCAATGCAATCCATCCCATGGTGATTGATTCTTCAATTTCTGAACCACTAGAACTTTTGCTAATTGATCTCTGCGGTCCATCTACTGTAGCCAGTCTTCATCACAAAAAATACATACTGGTTATAGTTGATGACTTCACTCGTTTCACTTGGGTCTTCTTCCTAAGACTCAAATCCGAAACTCCGTAGATGCTGATCAATTTTATTAAAGAAATTGAACTTCAGATCAAATTACCAGTGCGACGCATCCGAAGTGATAATGGAACCGAGTTTACCAATCATCTCTTAAACAGTTTCTTGGTTTCAAAGGGTATCAGTCACAACTTCTCAGCTCCGTACACACCGCAGCAGAATGGAGTAGTAGAGCGTAGAAACCGAACTCTGCAGCCAGATCTATGCTTAACTTCGCACACCTTCCTTTCTACTTCTGGGCCGAAGCAGTGGCCACAACATGCTTTGTTCAAAACTGAAGCATTGTTTGCAAGCGTCTCAATAAAACTCCGTATGAGGGCCTTAACAACCACAAACCAAATGTCAGATTCTTTCACATCTTTGGGTGTAGATGTTTTGTGATCAACAACAGGGATCATCTAAACAAATTTGCACCAAAGTCGGATGAAGGCATTTTCCTTGGCTACTCAACAAACAAAGTAGCCTATAGGGTTCTCATCAGACGTACGAGACTAATAGTGGAAAACTTCGACGTCAAATTCGATGACTATTACGTACGCAAAACTGATCCTACAGATGAAACCAAAGCAATCCTGGAAAGTGATATCCCAGTCTCCTCGGGTCCTCTAAACATCGTTGAAGTAAACTATGATGATCTTTTCGACCCCGTAGAGACTGCTCAACTCTCCGAAGTTCTTGTGTCTCCGGAAGCTCAACAACAGCATGCCGACGTTTCTGGGCCTACTTTATCTGATGATGTGTCACTCAATACTTCCACCTTGCCGGTTGAGGGGGAAAGCTCCACTCCGGAGCAAGTGACAACCATCGAGGTTCCAGTACCTGAGGAAACAGCTCTGGTCCCTATCCGCAGAATTACTCTTCCATCAAATGTCTCTTCAGATTCAGACGACGAAGAAATAGAAAACATTGACACAGAAACCGATCCAAGGGTTATCACTCTCTCAACAATCCAGGGGGAACCTTCTCAGGTTCAACGGGAACTCCCGTCTACAATCCAGGGGGAACCTCTATCATTTGCTCAAGAAAACTCTAATCCCACTTTCCCAAATCAAGACAATTCAGCGGGTTGCTCACAAGTCCAGGGGGAACTGCCGTCTTCTACCGCAGAGTCTTTAGATATTGAAGACATTCCATCCACCGCAACTGCTGATCATCTTCAACCGCATCTACATGTATGGACAAAGGACCACCCACCAGGCTAAATCATCGGCAACCCATCCGCAGGTATTCAAACTCAATCCTCAAAAGATTTATCTGATCATTGTCACTATGCAGCATTTATGTCTTCGGTCGAGCCCAGAACCATCAAAGAAGCATTAATGGAACCCGATTGGATAACTGCAATGCAAGAGGAACTGGAAGAGTTTAAACAAAACAAAGTATGGCAACTCGTTCCGAAGCCAAAAGGTCACACTATTGTTGGTACCAGATGGGTGTACAAGAACAAATTGGATGAATCCAGTGCGGTTGTCCGAAACAAAGCGAGACTAGTCGCTAAGGGGTATAGTCAACTTGAAGGTGTTGATTATGATGAAACATACGCCCCAGTAGCCAGGATGGAGGCCATACGCATCTTCTTAGCGTATGCTGCTCACAAGAATGTCAATGTACATCAAATGGATGTAAAGAGTGCCTTCCTGAATGGTGAATTGAAAGAGGAGGTTTATCTTCAGCAACCTTCGGGCTTCGAATGTCTTGAATTCCCAGATCACTGTTACAAGCTTGAAAAAGCAGTCTATGGTCTAAAGCAAGAACCAAGAGCGTGGTACGAGACTCTCTCCGAATTTCTTGTCTCGTCAGGATATAAAAGAGGAGTGATTGATCTCACCTTATTTAGAAAGGAAAATGGTAATCACCTTATGCTTGTACAAATATATGTGTGTGATATCATCTTTAGATCAACTGATCAGGGGATGGTGGATAAATTTGCAAAGCTCATGAACAGTAAGTTCCAAATGAGCATGAATAGAGAGATTAATTTCTTTCTAGGACTTCAAGTGAAACAAGTCCCTCAAGGGATATTCATCCATCAAGAGAAATACACCTCTGAACTACTGAAGAAATTCTCAATGGACAACTGTTCCTCTGCCAAGTCCCTATGGCCTTCGGATATAAGATTTCTGCTGATCCTTCTGGAGAATCAGTAGACCACAAAACTTATAGAGGAATAATTGGCTCTCTGACGTACCTCACAGCAAGCAAACCAGACATTGTCTTTGCAACAGGAGTATGCGCAAGATACCAAGTCGATCCGAAAGTATCTCACATGACCGCAGTCAAGCAGATTCTCAGATACTTAAAGGGCAGCAAGTCTCTAGGCCTCTGGTATCCCGCAGGGAATGAATTCAGCCTACAAGCTTTCACCGATGCGGATCATGCTGGATGTAGATTGGACAGAAAAAGCACTTCAGGTGGCTGTCAATTTCTTGGTGGAAGACTCATTAGTTGGTCATCAAGGAAACAAAGTTGTGTCTCACTGTCTACCGCAGAAGCTGAATATGTGGCCGCAGCCAGCTGTTGTTCACAAGTTTTGTGGATAAAAACACAACTTATGGACTACGGATACAGGATTTTACGGATACCGATTTACTATGACTCCGAGAGTGTGATAGCAATTTCTCACAATCCAATTCATCACTCTAAGACGAAGCATATTGAATTACAGTATCATTTCATCAAAGACCACATTCTGAAAGGTAACATTGAACTGATTTTTGTTAACACTCATGAAGAGATTGCTGATGTATTCACAAAAGCACTTGACTCTACAAAACTCAACAGTTTCTTACAAATGTTAGGAATGATGAATCCGGACCCGCAATTCTTTTTGAATTGATAGGTACCGCAGACCATCCTTGGTCACCATTGCGGTCCTAACAAAATATATCTATCTTACATAGTTTCAGTATATCTTGTGTACTGCAGTACATCTTATGTATCGCAATATACCGTATATACCGTAACCATATATCATACCTATATTTCAAGGGTCCTTATTGATTGTTATTTCTGATTGTGTTCAAGTGTTCTTCTCAGCTTCTTCTACCGCAGTTATCTAACCATTCATCCGCAATAGAGTCTTAATCCGCAATGAAGTCTCAAACCGCAATTACATTGATTGAACTTTCAACTACTTCATAAATTCTTGAAACATTGTGTGCTATTTAATGATCCTTCATTAAATAAGAAAAACATTCTCAAAAAATATTCGTTGTGTAGCATATGATCGTTTCAGTTATTCTTTTCAAATAAACCTTTTGTCAGACCTATTTTAGGTGTGATGCCAAAATAAAACAGTTTCCAATAAAAGAAATCTTTTTAGGAAATCTTTTTCCTTAAGCTGTCTTTTCCCTTTTACCCCAAGATGTCAAATCCGTTACAAATTCCACCTTTATTCAACGGACTATCGCCCCTCACCACACGTTCTTCAGACATGGTTTATTGGGCCTGACACTTCATTAAATGCCATTTTTTGGATAATTAACAAAAAACACTTTTCGTTAAATGAGTTTATGGCTGATAATGATTCTCTTAATTTAAAAAAAAACTCAAAGGTTTTTACCTTTAACCGTTTTCCTTTAGGGTAAAAACAATGATCATTTGAAATCCGCCACTATAAAAACCCTCTTTTCTTCCCAAGAAAGTTTTACGCTTTCTAATTTCTCTAAGGCGAACTTCATTTTCTTCACCTTCTTGCACTCCCAATTTTTCCGCAAGTTCTCACATCTTTTAGCAAAATGGTGAAATCTGGCATTTCCAAGAAAAAATCGAAGACCTCAGCATCTGTTCAACCAACTGGTTCCGACTTTGCTACAAGAAACCAATCGCCTTCAATTGCATCTAGCAATTTTAGGGCAGTCTTCGATGATCAATCCTTCTATAATGATTCAATCCGTCTCATGGTCAAGTTCATCTCCAATCATCCATTGTTTGGACCTTTCGACTCCTTCACTGATGTGGTTCCCATCTCAACCCTGTTCAAATGCGCTTTCTCGGCGTACCGTCCACTCAATAATCTTCAAGAAGTTCATCTGAACTTGGTGGATGATTCTTTGGTCATTTTAACCAAAGACAAGTTTCTTACTGCAATTAATCTTTTGGTGCATCCCTCAACCAAGTTTTTCTCACCAAGTGTAACAAACATTCTCTCCACACTATACCAGATGGGATACCAAAAGAAGCTCAAGGGCATATGTGAGTTTAAGAAGAACCAGCTGCCTGTGGTATGGCAGTTTGTGTGCCACTTTGTGATCCGCAGTCTGTCAGGAAGAACCGGAGGCACAGACAATATGGGCCTCAAATTACTGGAATTAGTATGGAGCATCTTCACAGGCCATGATGTCAACTACGGCCAAATCTTATGGGATGATTTCCTTCAATACATCCCTAAGGAAAGTCCAAGAGAAAACCCCACAGAGCTCACATTTGCAAGATTTTGGGCTCTCTGCATTTCAGATCTTCAGTCCGAAGCCAAGATCAGTATGGGCAACGATATCAACTTCTTTATCACATGCGATCTCAAAAGGTACGCACCATCTAAAGATCAATCTATATTTGGACCAATTAGACGTTTACCCATTCATATCTTGACTACTGTTGGACTTGAGACCAAAGAAGTCACAGATAATATTGAGGTTACGGAAGGTATTGACCCATACCTTTCTACCCCGCCTCTTCCCAGTCAGAATATACTAGCCTCTACTGACCCCACCAATCCAGAGCATACCGCAGCTCCATCTTCCACTACTTTATCTCATTTACCCTTAGCTAAAAGGCAAAAGCAGTTAGCCTCATCCAATAAAGGCCCCCCGCAACATTGTCAAGAAACATGCAACTCCAAAGAAAAGTAACGCTCCCAAGGAAGCTGAACCAACCAAGAAAAGGAAGCTCAAACACGTTGTGTCTTCAAACAAATAATCCGATTCCAATCAATCTCCTACCTTTGAACTTGAAGATGAGTCTGATGATGCTCCTTACCAATCGCTATTCCCAAGAAAAGGAAAACCAAGTCCTCTAGCCAAATGCATGACCGGACAGATACCACAGTCTCTCAAAAGGATCCAGTAGTCCTTGGGGTTGCCGCAGACCCATTCTCTTCAACCATTCCTGACTACTCAGATACAGCAAGTGTATCTGCTTCATCCAAATGTGGAGACTCTCCCCCAGCTAAATCCCAAGAGGATTTAATTGGTTCTTCTCGCCCTAAGGTCTCCAGGGCTTCCAAACATCATTTCTTTGAGGAATAGGAGTTGCGCTCCATTCTAGACCTTATAATCCAAACACTCGATACACCTTCCCAACCGCAGGGCAATTCTTCAGCCCATGCCAAAACATAGCCGAGGCCAAACTTGACCACGGGTCAAGGAGACCGAGGAAGCTCCGGAAATCCTACTCTGCTTACATCTAATACAGGTGGTTTAGGCACGGTGAGCACAAATGTGCAAGGATCCGTGAACCCGAGGGACACCTCGGTGCGATATCAAGGACTTGACGGTTATGACTCTGATGATACCTTTGCTCGAGATCGTCCCACGAACGAGTCTGGTATCAAAAAGTTTGAAGCATTTCGAAGGGCAATACAAGCAAGAAGATATCAGCAATCTAAACAGCTTCATCTCAAGGAGCAGGAAATTCAATCGGTGGCTAAGTATTGGGCAGATGCAATCAACAACGCCAACACCGTATCCAACATCATCAAAATTCAAGACTGGATGACCGTAATGGCTGAGACCATTCGTAACGCTCAGTCCATTCCAGATGGTGCAGGTTCATCCAGACCCCCTCCAACAACTGCTGCTCATGACTCTCAAGATGACGGAACCGCAATCGAAGTCAGTTCCGGGCCTACTTTTGGCTTCGATGACTTTGACATGAATGAGGTCAATCAACTGGAACGATCAGATGAGGTGATGATGATCTTTGATGAAGAAGAAGAGTCGAGCGGATCCCAACATTCTACTTCAAAGCCCAAGGAGAAGAAGAAGAAAAAGAAGTTAGCCATATTAAGAAAAGAATTCTTGAGTTTGCAAGATAAAGTTGATCAGATCCTAGCTGGTGTAAAATCTACTCAACCGCAACAAGATGATATGCCTGGACCGCAGTCTCTCATTGACCGCATTGAACGACTTGAAGCAAGAGAACGCCTTGCTGCAGAAAGAATATCTCTTAAAGTTGAAATGGGTATTCGAGCCCTGGATACCAACCGCAAAGCTGATCATCAGCAATTTTTGGCAACTGCAGAGCGCCTCATCTCTGAGGTATCCGCAATCAAGACACAACTTCAAGCGATAATTGTGGATCAATCCACTCAATCGAAGAAGCTTGTAGATGAAACTCATAATGCATATGAGTCCACCATTTCAGTCCTGCAGTACACTATCAACAACCTACGTCGTTCATTGACCTCCAACTTTCATGGTCCGTAAATCTTGAGCCTCACCAAGGAGATCCACAAATTTCTCTTCAACACCGCAATCCCAAACAACCAACAACTTGCTGATGCACTAAAGGCTCAATTCAATGAAGTTTGTGGAAAGATTGATGGTCTTAAGCAATGGCTTGAGGAGGAACCCGGTGTTCCATCCTCAAGAGGGGGAAGTGAAGACCATGGAGTAGACCACATTTTACCTCAACAATCACATCTGCATCAACATTTACAAACTCCCATCCACCTTGGTCAGCATCCAATCTTTTCAACACTTATCACTCCACACAAGGTTCCTACCCCGCAACCTTCTCCGCAACCATCTCCACAAAAGAAAACTCATGTGCCCTCTCCTCAGAAAAGTCCAATTCATTCTCCTCATCAGTCTCCAGTTCAAGATGATCAACATCTTTCTTCACAGCATCCGAAGACTCCCCCTCATCTCAAAAACTTAGCCCCAGAAATGTCATCTGAAAACTCCTACGACTCTCCCAAAACCAAACAGAAGAAAGCTGACTGGAGAGCAGCTAAATTTGCAGAATTAATTTGGAGAGATCACGGATTCGACATTACTCTGGATGAATCCATTTTCAATTCCTGGGTTAATCCCATCCGAAGATTACTCGATGATGACTACAAGCCCTATCTCACCTTTGCGGAACCTCCCGCAGACGGTTATTGGGACATTCCCATCTCTCCCAATGCAAAGTTCTTTACAGTGTTTGAATCGTTTGACCGCAATCTCCCAGATGATCAAAGGTTGCCGCTAGAGTTTGAAAGACTTAACAGATTCCATGCCAAGCATGGATCTCCAATCGAGAAAATCTGGTCCAACGAAAGACCCACCGCAGTCAAAAACTACAAGCCCAGAAAATTCATGAAAGCAGAATTCATCCAATATACCCTCACCAGAAGAAACTCAGACTACATCCGAACCCAAGTTGATTTCCCTTACATGAACCCGGAAGAAATCTTCCTGATTGCAAAGGTATTTCAGAACAAGTCTGAAAAACACCCTAAGATGAAGACTGCATATGAAAGGGCCTGTGCTTTTCTAAAAGAGACTGTGTGTGACTTTGCAAGAACTGATGCGGACATCCACCCAACACTTGCTCAGAAGTTCAACCTTCCTCCTCTTGAACCAGCTCCGGTCCTGACTGAAGGCTTTCAAGAAAGATCTCTTGGAGCAACCAACTTCCCAGATCTTGGATTCATTTTCAATCGCTTAAATGATGAAACAAAATACTTCATTCCAATGACTGCCATGAACCGCATGACCCGAAAACAATTAGAGATCACTAAAACTGCAGTCAACAAATCAAAACACACAACTGTTGAAGTGAAGTTTGAAATCTCAAGGATAATTGCGTGGCTTCAGGAAGTCAGGACGTTCTGGTGGATTCTCATCAAGTTTCTCAAGCTCGACACATGAAAGGAAAGTTGAAGAGGTCACTTAGGGGGAAATTGTTGAAACATAGAAGTGACCCTCTTAAACTTAATCCAAACCGCAACCTCTCTATTATCCGCAACCACTTTCTCATCAGCAGTCAAGTACCGCAACCGTAGTCATCGTCATCAGCACTTAGTCTTAGTCTTTTATCTGTTTTTCTAGATGTACTTTCTTTTATCCAATGTGTCCTGCGTGGCAACTTTTAACAGATAGGACTTTTGTAATCTTCGAGACTCTATAAATAGAGTTCTCTTATTCTGAATGAAATATCCATCTCTCGCTCTCAATTATCTCTATCTTGAATATCATATTTACTCTCTTACTATCTCACCTCAAAGATCTTCAGATTCTAATATCGTTATCTCTTCGGAGCAAGTCAGTCTTGACTTAATCACTAAGTTTGATCTCACTTACTAACTTGGTTTGATTGCATTCCTCGTTAAGAATCAACTTAAGTGTATACTTGATATAATACTTGCTGTCATTTATATTTCCTTATATTTCCGCACCTAATTATCTAACTATCTAACTCTAACTTATTATTATTGTTGAGCTTTATGATCCACTGAGTTAAACTTCATTCCGCATTATTACTTGTTCTAACGTTTGTTCAACTGTGTTACTCAAGTTTTTCTCTCAACAAATTTATGTTCATAGTTGTATTCTTTAAGAATAAATGTACTTACTCATTCAAAAATATTAAAATCCATTTGGTATAAAATATATATTCATTAAAAATTATTAATTTTGATAATATATGTTTATAGTATTCTCTTAGAATAGAATGTTTTTTACAAGATAATCATGAACACATTCTTTTAGAATGTTCGAATGAATATAATTATTTTTATAAAAATAGATTTTTAAAGTTAAGAGAATTAATGATTTCCTAAAATCCGTAATTTTCCTTTTTTAGATTTAGGTTAATTGACTATGTAGTGGTGTTGATTATGATGACATGTGCGGAATTAGAAAAGATCTAGTGAATCATCATACAAACTCAAGAACACAAGGAGTAAATAAATATGTTTAAGCTCATATTATATCAAGAAAGAATATATAAATGGGTTTTGTATAAATTCTCTCTCTAGTCAAACACTCCAAATACGATCATCCTAAATATGAGTGTCACTCACTTCCTATTTATAGGAAAGACAACTCATTTACACATCAATAAGGGTAAGCCACATCCAAGCGTGACTTTGCACCCTAACATTCTCCCCCTCAAAGTTAGGATTGGATGTCCGACTTCAATTTCCAACGAGCTCGCGCGATCAAGACCAAACTCCCCCTCGTATTAACACCGGTCTTCAAATCCGCAATGAATACTCGAAAAACCCGCTTGGAATACCCATCATTCTCCCCCTTTTATAATAAGAAAAATTATTATAAAACCCATAAAGGGTGAGAAGCGCCCGAGGAATGAACGATACAATACTCCTCCTTGATGTGTACCAAAAATGAAACTCCCGAAAAACTTGCACGAAAAAACAATCACGAAAAAGCCTTGAAAATTTTCCAATTTGTGAAAATTTTCGACTTTTGGGTGAGAGTTGCAAGATTTTCCAAAATTCGGATAAAAACTGTCAGTAACAGAATTCTGCAGGGACCCGTTGCGCCAAAAACAGCCAAATATGCAAAACTCTACCCCATTTGCGAAACTGGGCATAAAGCGTAAATTCGCACAAACTGCAGGGACCAGAAATGAATATTCTTCAATTTCTCAACATTATATCCCCATTTTCGAAAGTTGGGTATGAATAGCCAAAATTTCGAAACACCAGGGACTACTTTCGAAACTTCTGCACACTTCTTCAAACTTTCGAAAGTTTTAGTCCTTATTTCGAAAGTGGGTGCAAACTGTCAATCTTTCGAAAGTTTAAGGACCAATTTCAGAACTTAGTTAGTTTCTTCCCCAATCTAAAGAAAGTAGCAGATAGCGGACAACCAAAAACCTTCGTGAAAAAAAAAGTCGATACCAAAACCTTCGTTAGTTCCGGTCAATTCTTCGCAAAAAAAAATTCTTCAATTATTGACATCAATCGGCAAGCCTTCATTTTTAACACAAAAACCTTCGTTATCAAGAGTACAAGACTTCGTTAGCAAGCTTGTTCCATCGACTTCCAAAATTTTCATTAGTAAGACAAACCCATTTATCGACCTTCGCTTTTCATCACAGCAACTCAACATCACAAAATTCAAACATTCGTTCTTTAGCCCCAAAATCAAACTTTCGTTACTCAACAATCAAATCTTCGTTATGTTTATCAACATCAAAATCAACATCCAAACCTTCAAAGTCTTCGAAATTTAGACACCAAAATAAACATCGACATCGACTTCAACTTGCAAGCAATCGATTCCAAAAACGAACTTCCAACCATCGAACCATCATTCGCTTTTAGTTAACAGGAACTCCAAAATTGAATATCATGAATCCATTCCTTTGTTAACAATTCCAAGCAACTATCAACATCAAAATCAACCATTCGATAGCAATTTCCCAGTCTATAGCCTTCGTTTGTATTCCCAGCTAAACAGCAGAATAGTCAAAATTGACTCCAATCGATTCCAACAGAACTCCAAATCTTCACAGGTCTTCAAACCACAATTACAGATGCGAATGAAGAACTCGACGCAAAATCAAAACAAATCGATTTTGTTTTTAACATCATGACTTTCACACCCCCAAACCAGACCGCGGAAACGTTCGAGGGCTCGTGTGACTATCAATTGAAATATCATCACAATGAATATACATGAAACATAACACAATCATCACCAACATTACATATTACAACTGGTATTGTTCACATCAAGTACATTGTCTTAGGTTACATATTCCAAATACAAATTGTACGATGACTGATATTACACAAAATGAATCCACACCCTTGAAGGTTCTTCGGCTTAACGGTTACTTGAGAATACAAGTTATTTTGAAAACTGTCAACATATATAATGTTGGTGAGTTCATAAGCATATTTGAACGAAAGATTTTGTATTGTTTGTAAAACCCAGAAAACCCGATATTTTCTGTAAAAAGTCTGAAAAATGATGTGAAAATCAAGTACAGATGCATGTGTGAATTTCATAGTAAAAACATGTATAAGTAAACGATCCCAAAATTTCCTCGTATTATATCTGTTGTAAATAGAAGGTAATGAATAATAGTATTTCCCCAGAAAATCCGATATTTTCTTATTTATAAAAATGTTGTAGTCCGTGCATTATAGTATGATTTGTTTTGTATCAATATGGTTTACAAACTTTTGATTTCCGTATAGTCGTGATGGTATTGGATCTCTATATGAGTCGTTATAATCATGCATGATGGTGACTGAATTGCCTGTCTTGGCATTTTTTTCCAAACGTCGGATATTGATCAAGGTTTTGTCACCCTATACTGGCCGAGTCTAACTGCAGCGAAAAACTCAGGTATGGGGGAGTCACCCCGTATAGATCTATACACAAACTCTCGCTCTCCCTCCAGGAGACTCTGATTATAACTACAAGCTACGGCCATACACTCAACGGAGTCAACCGACAAGTCTCACTAGATCCCAATTATTGTCACATGAATATGTATAACGTTATATGTATTTAGAATTACGAACACCAGAAGATACATGAATGTGAAAGGATAAGGCCCAACAAACATGAAATAAGACAACTTTGGCCCATTAGGCATGTAAGTTATTTCGAGGCTTGTTAAGTATGCAAATGGACCCGTTAAAGCCCATTGAGCATATAATGAATTATTTCAGGCTAAATTAGCATGTAAATGGGCCACTAAGGCCCAATAACATGTAATGAATATATTCGGCCCAATCAACATGCAAATGGATCACGAAGGCTCAATAAGCATGTATAGCAAGTACTAGGCCCAATAATCGTACAATTGTTGTATTTCGTTTGTTTGTTATAGTGAAGTTCATTAAGTCGAAACATTTATCCATAATATTATAAAAAAAAATCCTGCGTTTTGTTATAATAATACTTTTAGTTCGTTACGTCGAAATCCCATAATAATACTTAAGAACTAAATTAAACATTTAAGGCTTATTTTTACAAAAATGTCATTTTTGGTCTATTTTAGTTAAAGATAACATTTTAGCCCGCATATTTATAAAATTTTATATTTTCGCCCCAAATGTTTAGTAATTGACGGATTTGGCCCAAAAATACATAAATCGACATTTTCAGCCTATTTTTGCAGAAAATTACGTTTTCAGTTCTTATTTGAATAAAATGACATTTTCGGCCCAAGTTTTATAAAACTCAACATTTTTGGCCCAATTTTGAAGTAAGTGTCATTTTCAGCCCTTATTTTCGTTTATTCTCATTTTTGGCTCAAGTTTTGATTAAATAACATTTTAATCCCCAAAAATTGATATTTTTGCGTTTTGGGCCCAAAAGCCGTAAGGCCCAAATTAAGGCCCACAATGCAAAATATTACACTTTTGGTCCTTTGGAAAGTATTGTTGTTATGAAAACTCATTTTTTATACAAATGTGACCCTTTTGATCCTTACAAAACCTTGAGTGGTAAAAGTTATCCCAATCTTTTGTTTACTTGTCAAAAAAGGTCCTTAAACAATATTTTTGTTTTGTTTTTCACATCTAAGACATGTATAACACTTTTAATCTTTGAAGTATGATGTTTAGAGTGGTTTAGTTTATGAATCTCACCCATTTTTGTTATAGTGTTCGAGATTCATCAAGATTTATCACATAATCACAATATAAACCAAGAACATCACACATAACATGCACATATACATAGATCTACACATAAACACTTGTATTCTCCCCCAAAAACATGTAAAAACCGAAAACAAGGGGGTATGAACTCACCTTGCTTTGTTGTTCTCGGTTTGAAGAAGAAATGGAAGAGGTTTCGGCTCTAGCAAGCCTTCCTTGAATAGATCTCGAGCTTATGGGGTTTTCTAAGAGTATGATCACAAAAATATTTAGAAGGGCTGATCTTAACATAATAATGAAGTTATATAACTTGGATATGTAGGGACTTACCAAGGAAAGATGATTTTTGGTGGAAATCTCCTTGAAACAACTCTAGATCTTCGAAAATTTGGAAAAGAAAGGAGGTTTTCTAGTGAGAGTTTCCTTGAAAGATTTTTGAATGAAAATGAGGTGGTGAGAGTGAGGTTCGGCCGAGAAGAAGAAGGGAGAAGAGAGAGAGAGAGAGAGAGAGAGAGAGAGAGTGAAGTGATGTGCATGGAAATCCACCATGCAATAAGGATGTGTCTAATGCTCATCAATCCTCTTAATTTCATTTTATTTCTTTTTTTTTTACTCATTGGGCCGAGAATGGGCTCAATGAATGAAGGTGAATTAGCTTTGGGCTCAAATCCTTGGCTTTGATCGGATTTCATAGGCCCAATATTATTTTTCGGCCCATTGGGCCCTTAGGATGGTTCACGGCCCATTTGAATAAAAGAAATGGAGTTTATGGCCCATTAAGGCCCATTAGGGTTAGAAGGAATCATTCTAGGCCCATACGGTCCAAAATGTTATAGATTTATGAATTGGGTCCATTTAGAATCCAAATAGGGTTTCTAAAACCAAAATAGTCGAATTGAATACTTATTGGTCCATTAGGCCCAATAAGAAAGTCCTAGTCCATAATGAACTTGAACCTGGATTTCTAGGGTTTTCAACTCCCAATTGATTTTCTGAAATGTTTTGCTTAGAGTTTTGAATTTCAATTGTAAATCTTGACTAAGTTTGTTGTCATAGAATGAACATAGTGTATGATATCGAGTTAGAGTTACAAATATTATCATAGACGACGTTTACATGATCACAGAATTTCCTGGCAAAAATGCCAGTTGTGACATCATCCCCCTGTTAGAGGGAATTTCGTCCCGAAATTCTTTTGAAAACTTGGATTATGAAGGAGAGAATAAGTGAGGGTACTTTTGCTTCATTTGGTCCTCACGTTCCCATGTGAATTTTGGTCCACGCTTAGCGTTCCATCGAACCTTCACAATCGGAATGCGACTCTGCTTCGTATGCTTCACTTCCCTATCCAATATCTCAACTAGTTCTTCGACGAACAGGAGATTCTCGTTGATCTCGATCTCTTCTAGAGGAATGACAAGAGTTTCATCTGATAGGCACTTCTTCAGATTCGAGACGTGGAACACGGGGTGCACGTTGCTGAGCTTGGCAGGTAGCTGCAGCTTGTAAGCCACTGGACCAATCCGGGCAAGAATCTCGAACGGTCCAATGTATCACGGGTTCAGTTTTCCCCGTTTCCCAAAGCGGATCATTCATTTCCAAGGAGAGACCTTCAATAACACTTGATCCCCGACTTGAAATTCTAATGGCTTTCACCGCTTGTCAGCATAGCTCTTCTGTCGGTCTCGCGATGCTTGAAGTCGAGCTTTGATTTGGATTATCTTTTCGGTCGTTTCACGGATGATTTCTGGTCCTGTAAGAGCACTGGCTGGCGATTGCCCTTTTTCTAGTTGGGTGTCACCCACGTCGGCCCAATATAGAGGCGATCTGCATTTATGACCATAAAGAGCCTCGAAAGGAGCTACCTTGATGCTCGTGTGATAACTGTTGTTATATGAGAATTCGATCAGAGGCAAGTGGGCATCCCATGACTTGCCGAAGTCAATCACACATGCTCGAAGCATATCTTCGAGTGTTTGGATGGCTCGCTCGCTTTGGCCATCCGTCTGTGGGTGGTAGGCAATGCTCATATCTAGCTGTGTTCCCATTTCCTTCTGAAGAGATTTCCAAAATCTTAAAGTGAACCTACTATCTCGGTCCGAGATAATAGACACTGGCACTCCATGGAGTCTCACGATCTCCTTGATGTAGATCCTTTCCCATTTCCACTCGGGTATCACTGGTTGTTGCAATAATCCCGTGGTCTTTTGGTATTCCACTTTCACCTTGGCGCAAGTAAGACACTTGCCCACGTAAGTGGCTATCTCTGCCTTCATATTTGGCCACCAATAATGTTGTTTGATATCCAAATACATCTTATCTGACCCAGGATGAATAGAGTATCGTGTCTTGTGGGCTTCATGCATGACTACTTCTCTGAATCCCCCAATCTTAGGAACCCAGATTCTGTTCATGAAGTAGTGAGTTTCGTCCTCTTTAACTTCAAATTCCTTATCCATTCTCCGCAGTGATTCACTAGCGACATTCTCCGGTTTCAATGCGTCCAATTGGGCTTTCTTGATTTGTGAGGTTAGGTGAGATTGAATGGTGATTGATAGCGTTTTCACGCGACGACTTGTATACTCCTTTCGGCTCAGGTCATCGACTACTACGTTAGCCTTGCCTGGGTGGTACTTGATCTCACACTCGTAATCATTTAGCAGCTCAACCCATCTCCGCTGCCTCATGTTTAGTTCCTTTTGATTTAAAATGTGTTGGAGGCTTTTATGATCGGTGAAAATGGTGCACTTGGTACCATAAAGGTAGTGCCTCCAAATCTTCAAGGCGAAGACCACAGCTCCCAGCTCGAGATCATGGGTGGTGTAATTTACTTCATGAGTTTTTAGTTGCCTGGACGCATACGCAATTACCTTCCCGCGTTGCATAAGGACACAGCCTAAACCTTGATTCAAAGCATCACAGTAGACTACGAAGTCTTCAGTTCCCTCCGGTAAGGATAGCACTGGTGCACTACAGAGGGCTTGCTTCAAGGTTTGGAAGGCAATCTCTTGCTTCTCAGTCCAGTTGAAAGGTACGCCTTTTGTGTCAATGTGGTGAGAGGTTTGGCTATCTTGGAGAAGTTCTGAATGAACCTTCGGTAGTAGCCTGCAAGACCCAAGAATTGGCGAATTTCTGTTGGTGTTGTCGGAATTGCCCAGCCTTCAATGGCTTTGACCTTGGAAGGGTCTACATGAATCCCGTCCTTTCTGACAACATGACCCAAGAAATTTACATTGTGGAGCCAAAACTCACATTTGGAGAGTTTCGCATACAACTTTCCAGCCCGTAGGGTCGCTAAGATCTGTCGGAGATGTTGACTATGCTCTTCTTTGCTTCGAGAGTATACGAGAATATCATCAATGAAAACGATCACGAAATTGTCAAGGAATGGGCAGCAGACTCGATTCATGAGGTCCATAAATGCAGTGGGGGCATTTGTTAGACCGAAGGGCATCACGACAAATTCATAATGACCGTAGCGAGTTCGAAAAGCAGTCTTAGGAATGTCCTCATCTCGGACTTTGAGTTGATGATAACCGGATCTCAGATCTACCTTCGAAAAGTAACTAGCCCCTTGAAGCTGGTCAAATAGATCATCGATTCGTGGAAGTGGATACCGATTTTTGATGGTGAGCTTATTCAGTTCCCTATAGTCAATGCACATCCTGAAGGATCCGTCTTTCTTTTTAACGAAAGAACCGGAGCTCCCCATGGAGAGAAGCTTGGTCTTATGAATCCTTTATCCAGGAGTTCACTCAGTTGGCTTGATAATTCTTACATTTCAGCGGGAGCCAACCTATAGGGTGATTTGGCGATCGGAGTGGCTCCAGGCACGAGGTCGATTCAGAATTCGACTTGTCTTTCCGGGGGTATTCCCGGAAGATCTTCTGGAAATACATCCGGGAAATCACATGCTACTGGAATGTCTTGAATGTTCACTTCCACTTTGGTATTATCCACCACATGAGCAAGGAATGCATAGTTCCTCTTGTGTAGACACTTTTGTCCCTTGATACACGAGATAAGGCGAAGATTTGTTTCGGGTTTATCTCCGTAGATTATTAGGGTTTCGTGATTGGGGAGATGAAGGGGAACGGCCTTCTCGTGACACATAATATCAGCATGATGGGGGCTTAACCAATCCATGCCAATTATCACATCAAAACTCCTAACATTTACAGGAATCAAATCTATTTGTAAATAGTGGTTGTTTAGCGTTAACGTGCATCCTATATAGATATCTTTGGTTGTTTCAGTTTTCCCATTAGCCATTTCCATCGTGAAGGTTTCATTGAGCTTCTGGGGTCGTTGATTTAGTAAATGTTTAAACTTGTTACTAACGAAACTTCGCTCTGCTCCACTATCAAATAAGATGCATGCATATGTGTTGTTAAGTAGGAACGTACTGGTGACAACGGTAGGGTCCTGGACTACTTCACCTTGTCCCAAAGTCAAAAATCTTCCCGATCCCCCCAGCCCCTTGATTGTTAACATTGGGGCAATTGCGCCTAAAATGCCCGGTTCTCCCACATCCGTAACAGGTATGACTTGCCCCAACATTGATGTGGTTGTTGTTGTTGTGGTTGTTATTGTTGTTGTTGTTGTTGTTTAGCGTCTGGTTTTGTTGAAGCTGAGTCCTACAGTACTTTGTTGTCTGGCCTTTCCGGTTGCACCTTGTGCAAATCATCTCTCTGCATACCCCATGATGATGGAAGTTGCATTTGTTACACTTGGGGAGATTTCCTGAGTAATGCTTTGGAGCATTTGGCGTGGATGAGGCTGGAGCATGTGGTGTGGTGGTAGCTTGAGTTGCAGCATGGACAATCACAGTTTGTTGTTTCTTTGATGATTCAGGGTTTTGCTTTCCCTTCCGCTTGTTGTTTTTCCCTTTCTTGTTCTCACCTTCTTTCTTTACTTCCGCTTCTCCTGTTTTGGCACCCTTTTTGTTGCCATGATCATACAATTTCTTGGCCAGCCTCTTGGCACTATCAAACGTCTCAGGGTTTGCCGCAATGACATTTCCTTGGATAGGTGCGGTCAATCCCCAGATAAACCTCTCAATCTTTTCCCTTCGGAGGTGATCATTCCGGGACATAGGAGAGATAACTCACTAAACCTGGATATGTATGCGTCGATATCGGAGTTTTGAACCGTGAGGTTCCACAACTCTTGTTCCATCTTCTGAATTTCGCCTCTTGGGCAGTATTCAACCAACATCATCTCCTTAAGTTCTTCCCATGGCATCGCGTTCGCTACCGGGAGTGTCATGGCCTCTACGTGGCCATTCCATCAGGAGAGAGTTTGATCAATGAATGTGCAGGCCGCAAACTTGACCTTGCACCCATCTGGACACCCGCAAATTTTAAAAACCGATTCCACCTTCTCAATCCATCGCTTCAGGGCTATTACGCCTCCTGTTCCATTAAAGGTTCGAGGTTTGGCGTTGGTGAAATCCTTGTAAGTGCAGGTTCGTGTGGTTCCGTGGTTTGTTCCTTGATTTGTGCTTCCGGTTCCCTATCTGTTGCCTTCCCCGTTGTTTCCGTTGCGAATATGCGCGAGTGCTGCAGTGACCACAGCGAACACTGCTGCTTGGAATGCCACTGAGTTTATTTCAGGTGGGGTCAGTGTTGCGTTATTTCCATGGTTGGGTCTTTGTGGCATCTTTCTGTCAAAGAACGGAAAGATGTTGAGTACATATCGCATTCTGAGTTTAGAATTTCATAGACTCGGCGTATCGAGTGTGCATTTAAGTGATTCCATGCATTAACAAAAAACAAGGAAATAAAATACATAGCAGATAACAACATCACGATAAAAACATAAAGCATTTCCATTAATACTAATTGTTTTTAATACATGAAAATTTGCCAGAAGGCATACAGTACATGGAGAAACATATAATCTGGCAGCATGACGACCCTATGAGTAGTGTAATCACTTAAACATAAGGTTGATAGTACATAAAGTAGCATACATATAAAAAGGAAAATCATGAAGATACTAGTAGGTGAGGGAACGGATCCTAGTCGCGACAAGATGCGTCAGGAGGTGGTGCTGAAGAAGTGGATGCACCCTGAAGTCGAGCCACCTGTCGCTCGGCGTCCCGTAGTCGGGCCTCCCACATCTCCTGTCACATGTGAAAATCCCTGATTATCTCCTGCGTTTCCTGCTCCGCTCTCGGAACCGCAGCTCGCATTTGGTGCATTTGGTCAGCAGTGTTCTGAGCCAAATTACCAGTATCCCTCAATCGTCTTACCATGACTGGAAGTGCTCTATCAGCTGGCCCTCCATCCCTTAGGTCATAGAATTCTCTCGCCATACCAAACGGGGGTTGTTGTCCCTACTGTCTGCTCCACCTCCAAATATCGACACCCCATGGAGGTGTAGGGCCCATTCGGTGAGTTGGCACTCTCACTGGGAATGGTGGATTGATGACTACGAACTCTGCGTCCGAATCACCATCGCTGTCGTCACTAGACTCCTCTCCTCCAAAATCTGCCACGGGTGCTGCAGGTCCACCTTCGATTTCTTCTTCCTGTTCTTCCTCTTCTTCTGGGTCTTCTTCAGGTTCCTCTTCCGGTTCTTCCAGCCACCCGTTATTTCCCTGATTGGGAAAATAAGGATCCCGGGGTGGTGAAAACCAGCCATGATGTCTGCACAAAAGCGTATAAGTAAATCATATTTAAATTATTCCTATAGTATTTTAATCATTTGTAAGTTCGATTTGATATTCTCCTTTTTGGATATTAAAAGGGTAAGCCTCTGGTTCATTGATTACCGCAATTATTCCTGGACATATGTAGGTCGTATTCTAAAGGAATGTAGTTGATCAGGCTACACACATCCCTAATACGATGACATGCTGTTTGGGTTTAATTGCAACATCAAATTTCTCCAAAGGCTTATGTAGGTTATTTTTATGCTGATTTTCTAAAATGCACAGATAAATGTGTATTTTATTTGTTTTGTTCAGAGTTATTTTAGCCCCTTTGTGTTTATAGTTGCATATCATGTATGGTTAGACATGTCAGTTCACTATAAACAATGCTCTGATACCAACCTGTCACACCCCCGAACCAGACGGCGGAAACGTCTGAGGGCTCGTGTGACTATCAATTGAAATATCATCACAATGAATATACATGAAACATAAGACAATCATCACCAACATTACATATTACAACTGGTATTGTTCACATCAAGTACATTGTCTTAGGTTACATATTCCAAATACAAATTGTACGATGATTGATATTACACAAAATAAATCCACACCCTTGAAGGTTCTTCGGCTTAACGGTTACCTGAGAATACAAGTTATTTTGAAAACGGTAAACATATATAATGTTGGTGAGTTCATAAGCATATTTGAATGGAAGATTTTGTATTGTTTGTAAAACACAGAAAATCCGATATTTTCTGTAAAAAGTCTGAAAAATGATGTGAAAATCGAGTACAGATGCATGTGTGAATTTCATAGTAAAAACATGTATAAGTAAACGATCCCAAAATTTCCTCGTATTATATCTGTTGTAAATAGAAGGTAATGAATAATAGTATTTCCCCAGAAAATCCGATATTTTCTGATTTATAAAAATGTTGTAGTCCGTGCATTATAGTATGATTTGTTTTGTATCAATATGGTTTACAAACTTTTGATTTCCGTATAGTCGTGATGGTATTGGATATCTATATGAGTCGTTATAATCATGCATGATGGTGACTGAATTGCCTGTCTTGGCATTTTTTTCCAAACGTCGGATACTGATCAAGGTTTTGTCACCCTAGACTGGCCGAGTCTAACTGTAGCGAACAACTCAGGTGTGGGGGAGTCACCCCCGTATAGATCTATACACAAACTCTCGCTCTCCCTCCAGGAGACTCAGATTATAACTACAGGCTACGACCATACACTCAATGGAGTCAACTGACAAGTCTCACTAGATCCCAATTATTGTCACATGAATATGTATAACGTTATATGTATTTAGAATTACGAACACCAGAAGATACATGAATGTGAAAGGATAAGGCCCAACAAACATGAAATAAGACAACTTTGGCCCATTAGGCATGTATGTTATTTACAGGCTTGTTAAGTATGCAAATGGACCCGTTAAAGCCCATTGAGCATATAATGAATTATTTCAGGCTAAATTAACATGTAAATGGGCCACTAAGGCCCAATAACATGTAATGAATATATTGGGCTCAATCAACATGCAAATGGATCACGAAGGCCCAATAAGCATGTATAGCAAGTACTAGGCCCAATACTCGTACCATTGTTGTATTTCGTTTGTTTGTTATAGTGAAGTTCAATAAGTCCAAACATTTATCCATAATATTATAAAAAAATTTGCGTTCTGTTATAATGATACTTTTAGTTCGTTACGTCGAAATCCCATAATTTGAGCTCGTGTTTACTACAATTACACTTTAGGTCCCTTAAGAACTAAATTAAACATTTAAGGCTTATTTTTACAAAAATGTCATTTTTGGTCTATTTTAGTTAAAGATAACATTTTAGCCCGCATATTTATAAAAATTTATATTTTCGCCCCAAATGTTTAGTAATTGACGGATTTCGCCCAAAAATACATATATCGACATTTTCAGCCTATTTTTGCAGAAAATTACGTTTTCGGTCCTTATTTGAATAAAATGACATTTTCGGCCCAAATTTTATAAAACTCAACATTTTTGGCCCAATTTTGAAGTAAGTGTCATTTTCAGCCTTTATTTTCGTTTATTCTCATTTTTGGCTCAAGTTTTGATTAAATAACATTTTAATCCCCAAAAATTGATATTTTTGCGTTTTGGGCCCAAAAGCCGTAAGGCCCAAATTAAGGCCTACAATGCAAAATATTACACTTTTGGTCCTTTGGAAAGTATTGTTGTTATGAAAACTCATTTTTTATACAAATGTGACCCTTTTGATCCTTACAAAACCTTGAGTGGTAAAAATTATCCCAATCTTTTGTTTACTTGTCAAAAATGGTCCTTAAACAATATTTTTGTTTTGTTTTTCACATCTAAGACATGTATAACACTTTTAATCTTTGAAGTATGATGTTTAGAGTGGTTTAGTTTATGAATCTCACCCATTTTTGTTATAGTGTTTGAGATTCATCAAGATATCACATAATCACAATATAAACCAAGAAAATCACACATAACATGCACATATACATAGATCTACACATAAACACTTGTATTCTCCCCCAAAAACATGTAAAAACCGAAAACAAGGGGGTATGAACTCACCTTGCTTTGTTGTTCTCGGTTTGAAGAAGAAATGGAAGAGGTTTCGGCTCTAGCAAGCCTTCCTTGAATAGATCTCGAGCTTATGGGGTTTTCTAAGAGTATGATCACAAAAATGTTTAGAAGGAGTGATCTTAACATAAGAATGAGGTTATATAACTTGGATATGTGGGGACTTACCAAGGAAATATGATTTTTGGTGGAAATCTCCTTGAAACAACTCTAGATCTTCGAAAATTTGGAGAAGAAAGGAGGTTTTCTAGAGAGAGTTTCCTTGAAAGATTTTTGAAAGAAAATGAAGTGGTGAGAGTGAAGTGATGTGCATGGAAATCCACCATGCAATAAGGATGTGTCTAATGCTCATTAATCCTCTTAATTTCATTTTATTTCTTTTTTTTACTCATTTGGCAGAGAATGGGCTCAATGAATGAAGGTGAATTAGCTTTGGGCTCAAATCCTTGGCTTTGATCAGATTTCATAGACCCAATATTATTTTTCGGCCCATTGGGCCCTTAGGATGGTTCCCGGCCCATTTGAATAAAAGAAATGGAGTTTATGGCCCATTAAGGCCCATTAGGGTTAGAAGGAATCATTCTAGGCCCATATGGTCCAAAATGTTATAGATTTATGAATTGGATCAATTTAGAATCCAAATAGGGTGTCTAAGCCCAAAATAGTCGAATTGAATACTTATTGGTCCATTAGGCCCAATAAGAAAGTCCAAGTCCATAATGAACTTGAACCTGGATTTCTAGGGTTTTCAACTCCCAATTGACTTTCTGAAATGTTTTGCTTAGAGTTTTGAATTTCAATTGTAAATCTTGACTAAGTTTGTTGTCATAGAATGAACATAGTGTATGATATCGAGTTAGAGTTACAAATATTATCATAGATGACGTTTACATGATCACATAATTTCCTGGAAAAAATGCCAATTGTGACAATGACTGACCGGAATCCATTCGAAATCTCAATATCAAACCTTCGATTTCCAAACCATCTTCCTGCTTCGTTTCCAGATTAATCAAGATCAAACTTTGACTTTTACTTTGACTTTCTTCATCATCGAATCAGAATCAGTTTCAATTCGACTCTACCTTCTCAAACACAATCATCAGTTCGTCAATCAATAATCGACAAACAACAAATCTATTTTCAGATCAAATACCTTTTTCTGGAATACTGACCAAGAAGAAGTTCAAGTCAATCTTTCGATCGATTCCAAATTCATTAAGATGAGATGAAATCGAAGAAATAATGTAGATTTTCATGAATCTGTGAATCAAATGGGATCGATAACAACAACTACGCAGAACATACGAACCAAGAATCAATTTATCTTTGAAGGAATAAAATCAACACATCGGATTAAATCAATCAGCAAGTGAAATTGGGTATTGATTTAATTTTGGGCTCCAGATCGATGAACAGTAACATATCATGTTTTAATTGGACTCAAAAATAGTTTTCGAGATATGGGCTCAAGGATTAAACAAATGAATTAATTGATGAACAATGATTTATGAATTTTAGAATGATTTTTGGAATTTTGATCTAAACAAAAATAATTGGATCAATCAATGGGGTTGAAACGGATTTGATCCAATGATACAAATCGATCAAAACTGAAAAACGCAAAACACGAATCGAATTCATGGACGTTTTGGAATCCATTTGAGAATTTGAGATACCTTTTTGACGAATAGAGTTTCGTTTGTAACAAACGAATCAAATCTAGAAGATCTTGGTTCTTTTGTTGGAATGAGAAAATCTCCAATTTGAACATTGTACCACCCACTATGTGTGATGTACAACTCGTTCTTCGTGTTCTTCAACGATCCAAGAACATCTTCAAAAGAACCACCAACACTTTTGGGTTTTGACTTCAAATTCAATGCAACCTTTGGAGGTTGTTGCTTTGGAACCCAAATTTGCTTCACGGATTTCAGATTCACAACAACATTCGACGATTTTTGTGAATAAACCCGCTTGTTCTCCCGTTTAATCTTCTTCTTCTTTTTCTTTCTTGTCTTTTTGCATCTTGAAGACTTGATTTCATGAACAAATCCACTTTCCACAACTTCAACTTTTTGAGTTTGAATCAAATCTTTTGGAGTTTGATACTTGTGAATTTCTTGGATCACCGGCTTCCGATAAGGAATCATTCCTTCAAATGAATCACAAGGAACACAAAATATCATCGGTTTGAACTCCAATCGAGCAAAAAACTTTTTCATCATGAGAATCAACTTGAACTCCTTTTTCTTGAACTTCAAGAACATCAAGAACATCTTCAACATGATGATCATCATCAAGAACACGTTCCCGAGCTTCACGACAATTTGCATAATATTCGAGTTTATTGCTTCCATATTTGCATTCAGCGAGAGGAATTCCTTTTATGACTTCTCCTTCTTTCTTATTTCTTCGTTTATCTTGATATGTTGTAACCAAAAGATCAAACAAATCTTTGGTTTGATAAATTGGACAACTAATTAATTCTCCAACTTCATTCTTTTCTCCATTTACAACGAGATCACATTCACTTTTCAATCCAACAGTGAAGCTATAAAGAAGATATTCAAAAGTGCATTCACCTTGAAAATCATTACTCTGTGTCATCCATTTCTCCATAATTGCTTCTTTACTTTCAAATATGAACTTGGGTTTTCTAGAGAGAGAAAGTGGTACAAACAAGTATTCTAGAGAGAGAAAGTCGAATTCTGGATCAAATAAAGGAAAATT
Source organism: Lactuca virosa (assembly GCF_052849685.1). NCBI lineage: Eukaryota > Viridiplantae > Streptophyta > Magnoliopsida > Asterales > Asteraceae > Lactuca > Lactuca virosa. The sequence goes on from NC_136434.1 coordinate 251,282,862, forward strand.
TTGACTTCTAGAACACACAACACTCTCTAATCACGAAGATCAATAAGAACATGAAGAATCACCAAATCAAAATTGCCACCATGGATCAATTCTTGATCAAATCAAGAACACCCACTCTGATACCAATTGTAGTGGTGTTGATTATGATGGCATGTGCAGAATTAGAAAAGATCTAGTGAATCATCATACAAACTCAAGAACACAAGGAGTAAATAAATATGTTTAAGCTCATATTAGATATAGAAAGAATATACAAATGGGTTTTGTACAAATTTTCTCTCTAGTCTAACACTCCAAAAATGATCATCCTAAATATGAGTGTCACTCACTTCCTATTTATAGGAAAGACAACTCATTTACACATCAGTAAGGGTAAGCCACATCCAAGCGTGACTTTGCACCCTAACAGACTAAAATACCCTTATAATGACATTAGATGGTATTTTTCAATTATTTTTAATTCAATAATATTTATTAATCACTTTCTTAAAATAATTGAAATGATTGGCTCACAATTATTCCTACATCCACATAATAATTAGTTAGAACACAATAACCTAAGCCTATATATATATATATATATATATATATATATATATATATATATATATATATATATATATATATATAGACAGGATCGGGTGAGGACTCATTTTAAAGTGAGGACTCGTCAGGACACCTTAAAAAATGAAAAAAAAATCTAATAAAAATACAAATCATAAAATCGAGCATAGATCTATGTCCGGGAGAAAAAAATTGGAAAAAAAATTGGATCATTAAAATTGAATCATAGATCATAATGATGCAAAATAAAAAATTAAAATCGAATCATGTATCAATTTTAATGATGCAATTTTTTTTTTCAATTTTTTTTCTCCCGGACATAGATCTATGCTCGATTTTATGATTTGTATTTTTTTTATATTTTTTTAAGGTGTCATCACGAGTTCTCACTTTAAAAGGAGTCCTCACAAGAATCGGACTATATATATATATATATATATATATATATATATATATATATATATATATATATAGGGCTAGGTTATTTTGTTTCTTACATCTATTGTGTGCCCGTAAACACAATTCTGGACCAATAGATGAATAAAATCAATGATCATGATCTGAGGGTCTACGATATTACAATAGGGTAACATGTATCATATAATCCCTCAAGTTTAATTAAAAGGGTATTTTAGACAATTAACTGTATTTAAAAAAGGAAAATTTCGAAATTAAAGGGATAATTCTGATTTAAAAAAAAATTAATTCAATTTCAATTCTAATTTAATTTGTAATCATAACCAATTATAACTTATTTTTTTCTGTCAGAATGCGATTCTATTAGAATGAAATTTTGTTATAATGACATTCTGTTAGAATAACAGTTTATGACATCCTTTAATAATACATAAATAAGAAGAAAACATGAATAAGTACATTATGAAACAATATACAAAATCGATTCTTGAACTAATAATATATCAAATAATTATATTCTATGATTGTGATACAAAAAAAACATTCTTGAATAATAACAACATTATGAAAGAATAGCATGTGTAATTCTTAAAAAACAACAACATTCTTAAATTGTGAGTATAATCAATCTTCGATTTATTCTTCATGTCACTCCTATAAGGTCTTCAAGCCATTCCTATCACAAATGCAATAAAAACATCAAAATCCAACAAAAAACACTAACTCATTCTGAAAGAATAATGTTGCTAAGATTCATTTATACATTCTGGCGGAATACATTCTACTATAAGACACTCTTGTTCTCCATATTTTCTTTCTTTTCCAAATGAATGACAAACTCTTCAAAACCTAAAAAGAAAAAAAATCATTAAAATATAACAAAAACACTAATCTATTGTAAAATAATATTATTGATAAGATTTGTTTTATAAATTTTGGCAGAATACATAAATTATATTCTGCTAGAATACAAACATTCTAAAAGAATGGATTTATATAAATAAATTCTGACAGAATACACACAATTCCATTCATACCTCATACTCAACTTTCACATCATAATAGACTAATTTCTTCTAAAAAACAACACCAATTAGGGTTTTTCTTTTTATACATTGCAAGAGAGAAAAAAGTAAAAAAATAACCATTAATGGTATCCTATTAGAATGCAACAGTAAAATTCTATTAGAATGCATTATCAACATATAAATACTAAAATTTTATTAGAATAAAACAGTAAAATTCTAGCAGAATTTATTATCAACATATAAATAATGTGATTTTAATAATAAAAAATCATATTGGTACTTGATTATAAATAAGAATAGACAAACAGTTATGTTGTTTTAGATTTACAATCACCATCTTCAAAAAATGAATCCAAATAATCAACTCAACTTGTAGATGTGAAGCAGAAAACCATCAAGTTTGTCAACAAAGACTTTTTTTTTTAATATAAAGAATGCAATAGATTTGAGGCCACCGCCTCTAATTGTTATGAATTTAACAATTCAAAAGAAAAAGTGGAATCGGTTAATGCCAATTCTACCAAATATAAAAAAAAGATGTGACTAAGAATTAAAAGCTAGCGCCCATTAATTTTGAAAAGGAACAAATTCCATGGCAGAAGATATAAAGTGCTGAACAAACGGCGGCAAAACCTTAGACAAATGAAAAGAGATTTATTTACTGAAAGGGACGGGGTTTCCTCCTAATTACACCGCCATCATTGCCGGCAAAGTGAACCAACTCCGGCGTCCTCTACTTTTCAATCGCACAATCGCAGGAGGCCTATGGATGAGGTCCGACTAGGGTTGGTGAGACGAAACAACGATTTAAAAAGGATGCCTGGGATATTCATTTATTGATTTTCCAAATATACAAGATTTATTTTTGGTTTATAAATGTAAAATGACTAAGCTATCCTTATTCTTAAATTTAATAATTAAATTATTACTAAATTCTTATTGGTTCATACATCCATACAATATTTATAGGAAACATTTGAACCTCTATATATATATATATATATATATATATATATATATATATATATATATATATATATATATAAAAGCATGTTTAAATGAAAATAATTATTAAATTGAGAACAAATTTGAATTTTAATTATTAGAAATTTAAAATTTTATTTAAAAGTATTTCATATTTAACAAAAGTGTTTATATCCGTCTCACTTCCCAGACATACACTTTCTCATCTTAAGTTAGATCTGGACCACCAGATCATTGCCGGATCCGTCATTACGCCATCGCCAAGACCACCGTTACGACCGCCGCCGGAACCCCGTAACAGCGTCAGAGCAACTATAATGCCGCCTGAACCACTGGTCTGGCACCTCCTCACTCTCTCCAGATCTATTGTTGCCATCACCCTCGACCTCCCACCGTCGGAAACCGCCTTTTACAGTTGGAAACCACCTCCTCCACCTCTTCACATACCGCCATCTCCTTTCGCCTCCCTATGTTTGAGTGAAGATTATAAGTAAGTAGGAAGCGAATCAGGAAAAGATCTACGAAGATCACAGACTCCGGAACCAGGTCGCCGCTCATACACCACCGTCGACCAACCATAGCGTCTCTGGTTCACCTCTGTACTGTTCATTGGAAGCTCATGGCTTCCAGCATCTGCTAAGGATTAAGGTACTATTATTTTTTTAGTATAATAGTTATGTTGAGTTCATGATTCACCAATTACCATTAGCAATAACGTATGAATTGTTTAACACCTACAAAATAGCAACACAAATTCAATAAATCCTCAAAAAATAGAATGTGGATCTTGTAGTTCACGAAGGAGTAGAAGTTAGACAAAAATTAAAAGTAAGTAAAATAGACATGAACTCAAATCTGTAAAAACGTATTGTGAATAATCAATAAATCGTCGATGTCATAGAGCTACACCATTTCTGTCTCTCTCCCGTCTGTACTGTTGCTCTCCTCCGTCACTAATTGCTGCCGGTATCTCCTCAATCGTGATGAGCTGCCGGTATCTCCTCAACCGTTGCTCTCCTCCATCACTATTTCTAAGTAATTAAATATACAAATTGTGATCCTCAAAATTAATTGTCGATGTTATATGACATTGTTTTTTTTCTTTCCCAGCTTTCACAGCCGCCGCCATGTACCTTCTTAAAATCGCCATGTACCTTCTTAAAATGAAATTGTGTGGGATCACTTTCTTAACCTAATTTTTAATTAGGAGATATTTTCACCTTTTTTTTTATATTATATATTAGTTTATGTTATTAATAGTCCTTTTTATTGGTAAATGTTTTTACTTTCACGATACATATAAATTGTGATGATATTTTAAATTGTTTGTTTAGTATATATTTTTTTTATCTAAAATAAATTTCAAATTTCAAATTATTTTTCTTGAAAATAATCAAAATATAAAAAAGTATTTACTAGAAAAATGATATTTAACTGTTTCGTTCCCTCTAATTTTAGTGTCTATGTTCTACGTGTTCCGCTCGTGATATTTACAACTGCTCCTGGCATTTACAACTTACAAGTGTGTAAATGTGTCATTGAGTGTTATGGATTTTTAAATCTAATTTTTTGTCACAAAAAAGAGGAGAGTATGTTTATTTGTACGATTAAATGCTTTTGAAAGATTTTCTACAAATGTTGATTTTGTTTTTTTATCTAAATACTTCTATTAATTATATTCTACTTTGTATTTTTGGTAGCACTCCATATGTTTAATTAAATTCTTGTAAAGCTTTTAACTATTATGTTTTTGGGTTTTACATGTTAAGAACATGATAAATGAGTTTAATCACATGTGATTAAATACACGAGCTAACTAAACATAAAAATCACATTTGATTAAATATTATAATCACATGTAGGTTTAATCACATGTGATTAATTTGTATTTAATCAAATATAATTTTGCATTTAATCGCATGTGATTATATAAATAAATAAAATCATTGAATCTAAAATGTGAAAACAAATCTTGTCCATATAAATCATATGCAATTAGATACAAATAATCACATGTGATTATATATACACGAGAACAACTATTAAATCAAGAACATGAAAATAAATATTTTCCAAATAAATCATATGTGTTTAAATATATATAATCATATGTGATTAAATCCACCACTTACCACCACCACCACCAAGCATACACACAACACCACCACCTCCTACCACCCATCGCCCACTACCCTACATTTGTTTTGTATTGTCGATTTAATAGTTTTTTTTCTCGTGATTCAGATTGGTGGTGGGTAGTGGTGGGCAATGGTAGGTAGTGGGTGCTACATGGATGGTTATGTGTGGTGGTGGGTGGTGGTGGTAGATGGTGGGTTTAATCACATGTGATTATATGTATTTAATCACATTTGATTTATTTGAAAAATATTTATTTTCACGTTCTTCATTCAATAGTCGTTCTTGCATATATAACCACATGTGATTATATTTATCTAGCCACATGTTATTCAATAGTTTTTTCATGAAATAATCACATTTGATTATATGTATCTATATAAATCATATGTGATTAGATACATCCAATTACATGTGATTAAATACACGAGAACAACTATTGAATCGAAAACAAAAAACTAAATCTTATCCACATAAATTATACGTGATTAAATATATATAATCACATGTGATTTATATCCAATCATATATGGTTTATGTGGATAATATTCATTTTCGCGTTCTCGATTCAATAATTGTTATGTGTCTACTTTAATAATATGTGCTTAAATGCATTTAATCACATGTGATTATATGTATCTAATCACATATGATTTTTATTTGGAAAAAAATCTTATCCATATAAATCATATGTGATTAGAGGCATATAATCACATGTGATTATATACACAAGAACAACTATTGAATCAATGACGCGAAAATAAATTTTGTCCATATAAATCAAATATGATTAAATGCATACAATCACATGTGATTATATTTATCCAGTTACATACAATTTATGTGGATAAGATTCATTATCGCTTTATCGATTTAATAATTCTTCTTTTTCAACTTTAATCATAAAGTGATTAAATACATCTAATCACATGTGATTGTATGTTTCTAATCATATATGATTTACATGGACAAAAAAGAATCTTGTCTATATAAATCATATGTGATTATATACATATAATCACATGTGATCATATACATATGGTGTTGGTGTTTGTAGGTAGTGGGTGGTGGTACTGGTGGTAGTTGCTGGGTAGGGGGTAGTGGTGGTGGTAAATGTGAGGGTGGGTATTGGGGGTGGTGACATGTGGTAGTGGTGATAAGTGGTGGGGATGATAGGTGGGGGTGAGTGGTAGTGGGTGTGGTGGTTATCATAGGTAGTGAGTGGGTCGGTGGTGGTGTTAATGGGTAGGTGAAGGCGGGTAGTGGTGGGCGGTGATGGTGGTAGGTGGTGATGATGTTAGTGGGTGGTGATGTGGGTGATGGTGGGGGGTTGTGATGATGGTGGTGGGTAGTGAGTGGAATGGTGATGTGGGTGATGTAGGCATTACTTGTTTTATGTTATTGTTCACAGATACCCTAATAACATGTGATTATGTGTATCTAATCACATATGATTTATGTGGCTAAGATTCTTTTACGCGTCCTCGATTCAATAATTGTTTATGTCCACTTTAATCATATGTGATTAAATACATTTAATCAGATGTGATTATATGTTTCTAATCACATATGGTTTTATTTGGAAAAAACAAATCTTGTCTATTTAAATCATATGTGATTAGATACATACAATCACATGTAATTATATACACGACAACAAATATTGAACCAAGAACACAAAAACAAATCTTTATCCAAATTAATCATATGTGATTAAAAACATATAATCACATGTGATTATGTGAATCTAATCTCATATGATTTATGTAGACATAATTCATTTTTTCTTTGTCGATTCAATAGTTGTTCTCATGTATTTTATCACATGTGATTATATGTATAATCGTATGTGATTAAGTACATGAGCACAACTATTGAATTGAGAAGGAAAAAATGAATCTTGTCCACCTCAAATCATATGTGATTATATACATATAATCACATGTGATTAATTACACAAAATCAATTATTCAGTCGAAACCGCAAAAATAAATATTGTCTACATAAATCATATCTGATTAAATACATATAATCACATGTGATTATATGTATCCAATCATATATGATTGATATGGATGAGATTCATTGTCACATTCTCGATTCAATAATTGTTCTTTGTCCACTGTAATCATATGTGATTAAATACATATAATTATATGTGATTATATGTATCTAGTCACATATGATTTATACGGACAAAAAATAATGATGTCTATATAAATCATATGTGATTAGATACATATAATCACATATGATTATATATACAAGAACAACTATTGAATCGAGAACACAAAGATAAATATTGTCAACATATATCATATGTGATTAAATGCATATAATCACATGTGATTATATGCATCTAATCACATAGAATTTATGTGAAAAATATTTATTTTCGCGTTCTCGATTCAATTGTTGTTCTTGTGTGCTTAATTACATGAGATTATATGTATCTAATTAGATATGATTTATATGGACAATATTCATTTTCACATTTTTGTTCATTAGTTGTTCTTGTACATTTAGTCACATATATTTTCTGTACATAAGATTCATTTTCGCGTTTTTGATTAAATAGTTTTTCTTTTTCCACATTAATCATATGTGATTAATACATACAATCAAATATGATTAAATACATAAGAAAAAATATTGAATCATGAATATTATCAATAAAAATCATATACGATTTGATACATATAATCACATGTGATTAAGTATATGAGTACAACTATTGAATTGAGAAAGAAATAATGAATCTTGTCCACATAAATCATATGTGATTAAAATACATATAATCACATGTGATTAAATATATTAGAACACTTATTGAATCGACGCAATAATAAATATTTTCCATACGCATCATATGTGATTAAATAAATATAATCACATGTGAAAAGAAATATTATCCATGTAAATTATATGTGATTAAATACATATAATCAAATGTGATTCAATACACTATGCCAATTATTAAATCGAAAACACGAAAATAAATATGACCCACGTAAATAATATTTTATTAAATACATATAATCACGTGTAATTATATGTATCTAATCACATATGATTTACGTGGACAATATTCATTTTTGCATTCTTGATTCACTAGTTTTTCACATGTATTTAATCACATGTAGTTATATGTATTTAATAACATATAAATCATATATGACTCGATACATATAATCACATGTGACTCGATACATATAATCACATGTGATTATATACACGAGAAAAACTAATGAATCAAAAACACAATAACAAATCTTCGTAGGTGGGGGTGGGGGGTGGTGGCGGCGGGTGGTGGAGGCGGGGTGGTGGTGATGGGTGGTGGTGGTGTGTGGTGATGGGTGGTGGTTTTGGTGGGTGGGTGGTGGTGGCGGGTGGTGGTTGGTGGTGGTGGTTGTGGTGGGTGGTGGTGGTGACGCGTCGTGGTGGGTGGTGGGTAGTGATGGGTGGTGGTGATGGATAGTGATGGGTGGTGGTGGCGGGTGATGGTTGGTGGTGGTGGTGGTTGTGGTGGGTGGGTGGTGGCGGGTGGTAATGGGTGGTGGGTGGTGGGTGGTGATGGGTGGTAGGTACTGGTTGTTGGTGGTGGTGAAGGGCAGTGGTGATGGGTGGTGGTGGTTGGGTGTTGATGGTGGTGGGTGGTGGGTAGTGATGGGTGGTGGGTGCTGGGTGGTTGTTGGTGATGGTGGTTAGTGATGGGTGGTGGTGGCGGGTGGTAATGGGTGGTGGGTGGTGGGTGGTGATGGGTGGTAGGTACTGGTTGTTGGTGGTGGTGAAGGGCAGTGGTGATGGGTGGTGGTGGTTGGGTGTTGATGGTGGTGGGTGGTGGGTAGTGATGGGTGGTGGGTGCTGGGTGGTTGTTGGTGATGGTGGTTAGTGATGGGTGGTGGTGGCGGGTGGTGGTGGGTAGTGATGGGTGGTGGTGGCGGGTGGTGGTGATGGGTGGTAGGTAGTGGGTATGGGTGGTGGTGGCAGGCGGTAGTGATGGATGGTGGATGTGGGTGGTGGTGGTTGGGTGGTGGTGGTGGTGGTGGGTGGTGGTGGTAGTTAGTGATGGGTGGTGGTGGCGGGTGGTGGTGGTGGGTGGTGTTGGTTGGGTGGTGATTGGTGTTAGTTAGTGGGTTTTTTTAATTGTTTTTAACTATTTTTTGATTTATATGAATATTATTTTATAATTTTAATTAAAAAAATTGAGTGATCCAAATTTGTTCTCAAATGTTCTCGCGAGAAGAAATGTTCTCGATTGAACGCTCCCCTATATATATATATATATATATATATATATATATATATATATATATATAATCATGAGTTTAGAAGCAAAGATAGAAAACAGTTTTATAAAATAATGTATGATTTTTATCATCAAAAAATATCTGAAACTACTAGTTAGCAAATGGTATCAGAGCTACGTTTTAGATCAGAGATTAGTATGTATGATAACTCTGTTTGTTATTTGGTTAATTTTTGTTTGAAGAATTTTAAGAAAATTATGAGTTTTGTTAAGAATGATACAGAGACCAGACCAGTGATTGGTTGGATTAGCGTAAGACGTGCAAGTATGGTAAGTCACGGAGCCGGACCACAATCATCGTTGGGCCGATGCCCTCTCTGTTCATCCTAGATAAAACAAGTAAGTTTTCTTATAAAATCTTTAAACTAAAAAATTAATCAAATATGAGTAGATTTTCACGCATATTATCTAAAAAATATGATACTGGTAAAAATATTATGAATAAAGAACAAGATTATGATGATAATCATATAAACTCTATTGAAGAAACTATTGATAATATAGAACAAAATTTAAATGATTGGACTATACCTAAAACAAATATAAACACAATTTATAGAATAGGGACTTTTGATTATTTTCAAAGTTACTCAATTAAAATGACTGAACAAACCCTATCCATTGGTCAAAACCAACAAAATATAAATTTGTTATCATCAAGATCTATTTTCGAACATAGACAAAAATATAAATTTCTTCATTTAGGTCTTGTTCAAATTGCTATCAAACCTCTTTTTAGAATTGGTGTTGATGCTCCTGTTCTCTTAATATTAAGAGATAAAAGACATACAGATTTTCAAAATTCTATTTTAGCTATGGCAGAAACAAATATCGCAAATGGACCAATTTATTTTAATTGTTATCCGAATTTTTCCGTAGGATTATTTGACAAAAATATTTTAGACACTTTGGTTTTAACTGTTGAAACAAAGAATTTAGAATTTAAAAATAACTCTAAACCTTTAGCAATTATTTATCGTGTTTGTTATAAAACCATGACAACTACCTTAGAACCAAAGACCCGTTTGTCAAATCCAAGAAATGAAACAATTATTTACGAAGCAAATACTAATCATACAAAAGTTCATATGCCTAAACGACTTAAATGGTCAGAAATTACTCAATCATGTAATTGGAATTTACAAAATGTTATTGAACCAAAATCTTTAGATTCTTCAAAACAAATTTCAAATATAATTGAGCATAATGATGGCTCAGTTGATATAAACTTTTCTTCTACAAATTTTTCTTCATCTAGATTTTCTACTAGTTCTATTCCTGAAATTGGTACTTCTAAATTTTCGCTTTCAAAATCAAAGTCTTTAAATTTAAAAACTGTTGACTATTCTAGTCCTATTCCTAAACCTCTTTATCAAGAAGACCAAACTAGTGATACAAGTTTACCAAGTCCTACTAAATCTGATTTTATTAATGAACTTCAAAATTATAGACAACAATTATGACTAATAAAGTTCAAATAAATTGCAATTCTTTAAATAGAAATAGAGTTACTGCTATTAAGAGATTAAGAAATTCAATAAAAATATTTAAAAAACTCTTGCAAGAAAAGATATTAGAATTAAAAAATATAAATAATGATAAAGAACTATTGGAATTAGAACAAGAAATTAATAACATAAAAGCAGTATTAAAAACCTTTAATATACATCTTGATAATTATTTAAGAAATTTATCTAAATATACGTGTTAATGAGTTCTAAAAGACAGATTAGTTGTAGTAATAATAATAAATTTTGGAATAATTTATTAAAGACCAGATGGAAAATTATTGCAAGCATTTCTAAAGAAATAAATAGAATTAAACAACTTAAAAAAGACGAAGAAATTAAATTAATTAATACTGAAAAGGACACATATAATTATAATATTCAAAAGGAAATAATATATTGCTTATCAAAAATGATTAAAAATAAAACTATTGTTATTAGTGCTCAACTTAGTATTATTAAAAATATATCTTTTAGATTAAATCAATCAACTTGTTAAAATGAATATTAATATAGATATTTCTAAAATACCATCATATGTTAATTTTGATTATTTAAAAGAAGAAGAATATTATAAAGATTATAATAATATAAAAAGAATTTGGCATGAAGAAAACTTTTCATATTATATAAGATTTTTACATTTTGGACTTTGGGAATATTATGTTTTATCAAATCAAATTCACTCTCCGTTTTTTCAATGGTTCGAATTAATTTATGCTCCTAAACATAATATAGATTATCCTTTTAAAATGCAAACTATTTTTCCTGTTTCTTCAAAAACATACAAGGATGTTATTACTAATCAAGAAATTATTTCTGAGTATCCGCCAAAAAAGGAAATCATTATTGATAATAATTTTATTGCAACTCCTTTAGTTAAAGTTCCGAGTCAGATAACAAATGAAAAATGTTTTCAAAACATTATTTATCAAAATAATTACTCAAATGAAACTCTTTTAACTATTTCAGATCAACTAAATAGGATTGAAGAAAATACTATAAATTTACAATTATCAAAAGAAAATAAAATTAAAACAAAAAATTTTTATAATAATATAGCAAGTTCTAGTAATGTCAGCTTTATTCCTCATCAAATAAATGGAAATTTTAATCTTGGAAATAAAGATTTAATTGATGAATTAGAAAAAAGACTTACTAATTTTCGTATTTCAAAAAATGTATCTATAAATATGTTAAGAACAAATAATGACTCTTTTGACGAATCTGATGAAAGTAATAATGAAAGTGAATTAAATTTAGACAATCTTACTCAACAATTCATAAATGACAATGATGATATAAATCAGCTTACAAATGATTTTTCAAGATTAAATAAGATTAATTATTTTGGTAATAATCCAAAACCAACTATTAAAAATTATTGGAATAGACCTTCTCTTCCTGATATTCAAATTGAAGAAAGAGCTTTTCAATATGATCGTTCAGCTTACGATGGTACTTCTGTTTACGAATGGAATATCGATGGTAACTCTGAACATCAAATTCTTAATATTGTTCAAGAAATGACCATGGCAGCTAATGCTTACAAGTCTCACAATAATACTCAACTTCAAATTGTTAATATTATTATTTCTGGGTTTACTGGTACTCTTAAAGGTTGGTGGGATTTCTATATTACACCAGAAGAAAAGAATTTTATTATGAATGCCAAGAAAACCGTTATAAAACAAGAAAATAATTTACCAATTCAAACTCAAGAGGATGATATGGTTAATACTTTAATTTTTGCTATAATCAAAAACTTTGTAGGAGATCCTACTACTTTTCAAGAAAGAACTTCTGAAATTCTAATGAACTTACATTGTAGAAAATTAACTGATTTCAGATGGTACAAAGATAATTATCTCGTTAAAGTTTTTTCAAGACCAGATTGTAAAGAATCTTATTGGAAAGAACGTTTTATTGCTGGACTTCCAAAACTTTTTGCCGAAAGAATTAGACAAAAATTAAGAGAAAATTTTAATAATACAATTCCTTATCAAAACTTAACTTATGGAGACTTAATTAATTATATTAATAAAGAAGGATTAGCTATTTGTGCTGACCTTAGATTTAAAGAAAAACTTAAAAAAGATAGAATTAATAGTAAGAATGAATTAGGAAATTTTTGTCAACAATATGGTTATCAACCATTAACAGGTCCGTCTACTTCAAAAACCAAAAAATATAATAAAAAATCTTCAAAATATTTCAAGAAAAAGAAATATAATAAATCAGAAAAATATAAGAATTATAAGAAAAATAAATTTTTAACATCAAAAAACCCTTATAAACGATCTAATAAAAATTCTAAAAGAAAATCAAAAGACATTATTATTTGCCATAAATGTGGTCGTAATGGTCATAATGCTAATAATTGTTATGCAAAAACAAAAATTAATGAATTAAATATTTCAGAAGAATTAAAAGAACAAATTAGAAAAATTATGTTAAATTCTGATTCCGATTCTGATTCTAGTTTTACCGATTTTCAAGAAAATGATTTAAACATCTTAGAACAAAATACTTCAAGTTCGGAAGATTCTGATACATGCAAATGTGTTGGAAAATGTAATTGTAATTATTCAATTAATGTCCTTACAAACAATGACAAAGATCTTTTAAAAAATTTGGATTCAATTAAAGATAAAAATATCCAAGAACTGTTGATAAAACAAATGCTTAATAAGAATGAAAATTCTATTTCAAATAATACAAAAATTTTTAATTTAAAAGACATATATGAAAGATTTTCTGAAACAAAACCCATTTCCATACAAGAACTTCAAGAAGAATTAAAATTAGTTAAACAAGACATAAAAGAAATTAAAGGCAAAATTATAACTCTTGAAAAGGGAAAAAATATTATTAATTCACAAAATAATGATAATAAAGATGAAAAGGTTATCGAAAGAATTATAAATGATCAAATTTCTCAAAAATGGAATACTCAAATAACTCTAGTAAAAAATAATTTTAAAATGGATATTACTGCTCTAATTGATAGTGGTGCTGATATGAACTGTATACAAGAAGGTTTATTTCCCACTCAATTTTATGAAAAAACTTCTTCTAGGCTTACTGGAGCTGAAGGAACCAGTTTAAAAATAAATTATAAAATTTCCGATGTTCATATTTGCAACAATCAAGATTATTGTTATAAAACTCATTTAATTTTAGTAAAAAATCTTACTTCTCCTTTAATTTTAGGAACACCTTTTATTACTAAATTATATCCTTTTATGGTTCAAGATGATGGAATTATTACTAAAGTTTTTGGAAAAGAAATTATGTTTAAATTTTGTGAACCTCCGTCTTATTCAACTATTAATATTCTTAATTATAAAACAAAACAAGCAAATTACCTTATCAATGAAATTAATGATTTTCGTATACATAATCAATTATAAGATAAGTATATTCAAGACAAAATTATAGCTTTAAAACAAAAGTTTGAAAATAATGTTTGCTCAAATATTCCAAACGCCTTTTGGAACAGAAAACAACATATTGTCAAATTACCTTATATTAAAACTTTCAATGAAAAGGATATTCCTTCAAAATCAAGAGCTATTCATATGAATAATGAATTAGAAGCCCATTGTAAAAAAGAAATTCAAGATTTATTAGACAAAAAATTAATTAGACCTTCTAAATCTCCTTGGTCTTGTTCAGCTTTCTATGTTATGAATGCTGCTGAATTAGAAAGAGGATCACCAAGATTAGTTATCAATTATAAACCTTTAAATAAAGTTTTAGATTGGATTAGATATCCTATTCCTAATAAAAGAGATTTATTGAAAAAACTTTATGATTCAAAAATATTTTCAAAATTTGATATGAAATCTGGTTTTTGGCAAATTCAAATTCATGAAGAAGATAAATACAAAACAGGTTTTAATGTTCCTTTTGGACATTATGAGTGGAACGTTATGCCCTTTGGTTTAAAAAATGCTCCTTCTGAATTTCAAAACATTATGAATGATATTATCATTCCTATAAACAGTTTTTCAATTGTTTATATTGATGATGTTCTTATTTTTTCAAAATCTATTGATCAACATTTCAAACATTTAAATCAGTTTTATGATTTAATTTATAAAAATGGCTTAGCTGTTTCAGCTAAGAAAATGCATTTATTTCAAAATGAAATTAGATTTTTAGGACATAACATTGTTAATAATACTATTAAACCTATTATAAGAAGTTTAGAATTTTCTAATAAATTTCCTGACGAAATTATAGATAAAAAACAACTTCAACGATTTCTAGGATGTCTAAATTATATTCATGATTTTTTCAAAGATTTAGGAACTCTTTGCAAACCTCTTTATAATAGATTAAAAAATAATCCACAACCTTGGACTCAAGAACATACTAATATTGTTAAACTTATAAAACAAAAAATTCCTTCTTTACCTTGTTTAAATTTACCACATCCTTATGCTAATATCATAGTCGAAACTGATGCTAGTGATATTGGATTTGGAGGTATTTTAAAACAAAAATTATCAAATTCTTCTGAAGAACAATTGGTTCGTTTTTATTCAGGTGCTTGGAATAATACTCAAAAGAATTATTCAACTGTTAAAAAGGAGATTTTAAGTATTGTTTTATGTATTACTAAATTTGAAGATGATTTATTTATGAAAACTTTTTTATTAAGAATTGATTGTCAATCTGCAAAATCAATTTTAGAAAAAGATGTTAAAAATATAATTTCTAAACAAATCTTTGCTAGATGGCAAGCATTGTTGGGCAATTTTGATTTTGATATTGAATTTATAAAAGGAGAAAGCAATTCATTACCAGATTTTCTTTCTCGTGAATTTTTGCAGGGAAAATGAGTTCATCGTCTTCCTCTAAGATTGAAGACAAGAAACCAATTAATCAAAAGCTTGTTCCTTTCTCAAGTCAGAATCGTTTTTCTCCATTAACTCCAATTGCAAAAAATTCTCAACTTTATTCAAATATGCTTCAATCAAAATTAGTCAATCCAAACATTTCTCCAGTTCAATCAATTAGCCCTTTTTCAAAACCTATTCCTTCTGAAACACAACTTTCAACAACTTCTAAACCTACAAATAAAGCCCCTTATGTTCTCAATTCAAATCTCTTGAAAATCCAAATACTTGAAGATTCTCAAATTCTTAAGCTCAATCAAGGTTTTCATGTTCTTACTGAACACCTCTTTGGCCGAGGAAAAACCTTTCATGAAAACTCTTACAAATCCCGAGAATATTATCAAACCATTCTACAAGAATCTGGATCTGTTCAGATTGATCACCGTTCTAATAATAAAGAAGGATCTATTGATTTTAGCAAAGCCCGAATTCTTAAAATCATTTCTCCAGAAAATTGGTCATCCAATCTTTCTTTCGAAAAACCCCTTTATCAATTTCCTGCTTATCCAAGATATTCATATTATGATTACCAAGAAGCTTGGACTAAAGCATTTTTTCTTCGAAACTATTCTCATTCATGGTTCATTTTCTTTGATAAAAATTTTACCTGTGAATATCCCAGATGGTTTGTCAATTGGTATCGCTATATGGGACTTGTTCCTAGTTGTTTACCCACTGAAATTCTCAAAGGCTTTTCTAAATTCAAAGAGCTATTTATTCAACAAATCCCAGAATTTGAATATTTGTTACAATTCACCATGTTATTTAAAGTTCCATGGATTATGTCCTGGACATTCTCTTATCAAGAAGCAACAGACTTCAATCCCCCTTGGCTCAATAGACAATTTCGTCTAAAATGGTGGGATAAAGTCACAATTTCTCAAGCAAACGAGCAAGCTGTTTTCAATCATTATCAATCAATGTATAATCAAAAGCCAGAAATTGAAGCAAATCTTATCAAGAGTCTATCTTCTCCAGATGCTAATCTTATTAGCAAAATTCGTGCCGCTGCAAACTCTTCCCCTGAAGATCTACAACAATTACTTCAAGAAATTCGCAATTCTCCAACTAATTCAGAACATTCTCCCACATCTGTCAAAAATAATTTTCAAGATGCTCAAGATCCTTTTGATGATCCATTTGCAGATTAATTAAGTTTTTAATTTTGGTGTTATACCTTCAATGTAAGGTATTCTTTTATATGTGTTTGTTATTCAAAGGGGGGTAGTACGTGTGTTATCAAATTGTTCAACTATTATCAATTATACACTGTGTGTGTTCAACTATTATCAATTATACACTGTGTGAGTACATCAATTATCAAAAATATTATCATGTCTTCTGCAGTGAGATGATGCTAAATTATTGCATGAAAACAAACAACTTTTATAAAGATGAAAGAAGATGCTCCATTATCGCCAAAGAAGATTTCCATTATCAAAAAATGACAAAATATGATGCCAATTTGTCAAAAGCTTTAAAGTTTTGTCTGCCACATCTACACTCTGACAAATGCAAGTTGATTCAATAATTCTCAAGATGATCCGGTAATCCTTCGGTTTCCCGTCTCAAGATGTTTCAAGACTCCAAGACTCCTATATATTGAAGGGACATGTTTTAATGAAGACCATCTCAAAGTTCTCTAAAAATCTCTCTTATAAAACTTCTGTCAAATGTTTAGTTCATGTCTAAGAAAAGAGTTCTCCTATCTACTTCTAGATGTTCAAAATCTTTAGATTTTCAAATCATACTTGCTCCAGACGGATGCTCTGATTGTAATTTAAAAGAAGGTAATATATAAAGAATTTTATTCAATTATTGTCTTAACTCTGTTATCGCTATGACAGTCTCTTTTCGAGTTATTCTAACTATTAATTCTACAAGATTTGAAATTTTTGTTAAAATAATACTTGCATTTAATAATAATCAAATTCATGCTTGAAATATTATGTCTGATTCAAAGATACAAGCTAATCGTCATTATTATTGTAATCAATTAAAAGCTTTACAAGTTCTAATCCATAATCATGAGTTTAGAAGCAAAGATAGAAAACAGTTTTATAAAATAATGTATGATTTTTATCATCAAAAAATATCTGAAACTACTAGTTAGCAAATGGTATCAGAGCTACGTTTTAGATCAGAGATTAGTATGTATGATAACTCTGTTTGTTATTTGGTATATATATATATATATATATATATATATATATATGTATATATATATATATATATATATGTTGTAAATAATTGGTGGATGATATAATAATTGGTGCATGGTAAATTTGTCAACATTTCTAACTAGTTACAATTATATGTTAGTAAAATTTGTAATATAAATACCCCTCCATTGTAAAGAATGAAACACACCAAAAGTTATAAGAGATATAACTTTCATATTCTCTCTAAATATTCTTTATTCTCAATTAAAGTTCTTATCAAAGTTTACTAGTTTGGTTTGATTTATAGTTACATTAATTACGTTTAATTCATAACACGTTATCAGCACGAAAGCTTTAATCAAGGTTATTAAACAAGTGGAAAATCACATCTATCTTAATCAAGATATGTATTACTTATTAAAAACACTATTAATTATAAAAACTTCAATCATATTAAAATAATAATAATACTAATGAATTAATAAAACTTATATATTATGGACATTATGGACTACTAACAATTTTTATTTCTTATACTAACATTTCTTTATGTATTCTAATTTTTATACTAACATTTATATTATGCAACTAATTTTTATTTATGCAAACTAACATTTACATTATGCAACTAATTTTTATTTATGCATACTAACATTTATATTATGCTACTAACTTTTATTTATGCATACTAACATTTATATTATGCTATTAACTTTTATTTGTGCATACTAACATTTAAATTATATTTATTTAAACATGTCAATGTTTATTTATATTTTAGATACTCTTCATAATTTTATTTAAACATTTACTAATATTTATTTATGTTTCTAATTAGTAAAGTTATGTATTAGTTATAAGTCTTATTATATGATTTATAAAATACATATACATATATACACAACGGGAATATATATGCAACGGTTATAAACAGCAAAAACAACGGCTATATTTTTTTACCATAAATAAACATCTTTACCCTGCTTATTTTACCCACAACAAATATTTCTCTCTTCTATCAAATAAATCAATTTCAAGAAATCAAGCTTCAAGATGATTCATCCTTTTGTGATAATCATGACTATAATAGTCATGTTACTTTTCATCCCAATCCTTAACATCGAATATAATATGGAATTTCATCTACTTTTAGGCTTGTATGCAATGTTAGCTTTACCGCTTCTTTTTTGTGTAATATTTATTGAAATAAATGGATTTTAATTTTAATTTTAATTTTGTTTAAAATTTATAGTTACATTATGTCCAACATTGCAAAGCTCGAGTTTGCAGCACTTGAAGTTAGTGGGAAAAACTATGTGCCATGGATGATAGATGTAAAAATGCATCTTGAATCTATGGGTATCTCAAATACTATATATGAATTTAATAATTGCTTGACACAAGACAAAGCAAAAGCACAAGTTTTCCTTCGTAAGCATATTGATGAAATGTTGAGATTTGAATATCTTGATGTTACTGATCCAAATATTCTCTGGAATCTTTTGAAAGAAAGATTTGATCATCAAAAGGAAGTTATACTTCCAAATGCTAGAGATGAATGAAGAACACTAAGGTTTCAAGACTTCAAGAAAGTAAATGAATACAACTCAGCTTTGTTCAGAATATGTTCACAACTCAAGTATTATGGACAAGAGGTTACTGATGAAGATATGTTGGAGAAAACTTACTCAACATTTCATGCAACAAACATTACTTTGATGCAACAATATCGGATGCAAAAGTTCACAAGATATTCTGAACTGAATGCATGTCTGCTCGTTGCAGAGCAAAACAATGAACTCTTAATGAAAAACCATGAATCTCGTCCAACGGGATTAGTAGCACTTCCTGAAGCAAATGCTACAAATATTGATGGTCATCGAAACAATACACGTGGACAAGGGCGAGGTCGTGGTCGAGGGCGAGGCTGTGGCTATTTTAATCGAAACCAAAGCCATAATCAGAACCATAATTCTGGTCGTGGACAAGGTAATAATCGTGGTCGTGGCCAGAAAAGAAATAATTACCCATATTCAGAAAGAAACAATGTCCACACACAAGATAAGGCCAAAGTGGCAATGCATGACACTGGGACATCACA
Organism: Lactuca virosa; assembly: GCF_052849685.1. Taxonomy (NCBI): domain Eukaryota; kingdom Viridiplantae; phylum Streptophyta; class Magnoliopsida; order Asterales; family Asteraceae; genus Lactuca; species Lactuca virosa. The sequence continues at coordinate 251,302,978 of NC_136434.1, forward strand.
AAAATCTGATGGTTCATGTTATAGATGTGGTAGCATAGGCCATTGGTCAAGGACCTGTCGCACACCTGCACATCTTTGTCAACTTTATCAAGAGTCCATTAAAGGAAAAGGAAAAGAAGCAAACCTCATTGATAATGTTGAATTCACTCCACTAAATGTTGCTGATTTCTGCAATGACATGGAAGACATAAACTAAAAAAAAAAATCTATTATTGTTCTAGTAAAACTGTTTTTCCTTCGTTTGTTTTTCATGTAATGTCTTTCCTACAATAAATGAGCTTTCTTTTTAATAATAATTATGATTATGTTTATTCACTTATTATTCCTTTTATATGTGAAGTTTAATATGAGTCCAACTGGAGCGCAAAAGATTGGAGATCTTTGTATAGCAGATAGTGGTAGTACACATACTATTCTGAAATCAAAGAAATATTTTTCAGAATTAGTACCAACAAAAACAGTCATACATACAATATCAGCTCCTGCAGACTTGATAGAGGGAACCGGGAAAGCCCATTTTATATTACCAAATGGTACAAGCTTTTGTATAGAAAATGCCTTATTTTCTCCAAAGTCTAATAGAAACTTATTAAGTTTCAATGACATATATTTCAAAGGTTATGACACAAAAACTGTGACCATTGAAAATAAGAAATATATGTATATTATAGACAAAAACCATGTGCTTGAAAAACTACCAACACTTGATTCTGGTCTGCATTATACATATATACATATGATTGAATCAAATATGGTAGTAGAAGGAAAACATTGTGATCCTGGGACATTCAGTTTATGGTATGATAGGTTGGGCCACCCAGGATTAACAATGATGCGAAGGATAATTGAGAATACACACGGGCATCCATTGAAGGACCAAAAGTTCCCTCAATCCAATAGCATAAAACCATGTACATCTTGTTCCCTTGGAAAGTTAATTATAAAACATTCTCCAATGAAAGTTGAAAGGGAGTCACCTAGATTTCTAGAAAGAATTCAAGGTGATATATGTAGACCGATTCACCAACCATCTGGACCATTTAGATACTTTATGGTCTTAATAGATGCATCCAACAAATGGTCTCATGTTTGCCTATTATCAACTTGTAATATGGCATTTGCAAAGTTTCTTGCCCAAATTATTAAATTAAGGGCACATTTCCCTGATTATACTATCAAAAGAGTGAGACTTGATAATGCTGGTGAATTTACTTCACAAGCATTTAATGACTATTGTATGTCTGTAGGAATTGTTGTTGAGCATCCAGTTGCTCATGTACACACACAAAATGGTTTAGCTGAATCACTGATTAAACGTCTCCAGCTAATAGCTAGACCATTGATAATGAGGACCAAACTTCCTGTTTCTGTCTGGGGCCATGCAATCTTACATGCTGGATCATTGATACGCATAAGACCAAGTTCATATCATGTATATTCTCCACTACAACTTGCTTTCGGTCAAGAGCCAAATATATCCCATTTGAGAATTTTTTGGTGTGCAGTATATGTCCCTATTGCACCACCTCAACGGACAAAAATGGGTCCTCAAAGAAGGTTGGGAATATATGTTGGTCATGAGTCAGTCTCTATTATAAGATATCTTGAACCATTAACAGGTGATGTTCTCACAGCACGCCTAGCAGATTGTCAATTTGATGAAGCAAATTTCCCATCATTAGGTGGAGAAAAGAAGATTCTGGAAAAGGATGTGTCATGGCATGAGCCTACTTTATCATATATTGACCCTCACACAAAGGAATGTGACATGGAAGTTCAAAAGATAATGCATTTCCAAGAAATGGCAAATCAATTACCTGATGCATTTATTGACACAAAAATGGTGACTAAATCATATATACCAGCTGTCAATGTTCCAGCTCGAATTGACATTCCACATGGACAATCTGATGATAAAGTCACTCAAGAGTCTAAAACACGCCTGAAGCGTGAAAGGCCATTTGGTTCTAAGGATAAGAACCCACGAAAAAGAAGAGGAGCAGAAAATGCACTAGATCACGATGAAAGTGTTCCTGGAGAAACACGAATTATTCAAATTCCCCCAGGAAAGGAGGATGATGCATTAAATTATGGTCAGACAAATAGAATATGTGACCAAAATGAAACTGACAATATACGTGCAATATTTTCTTATTCAGTTGCATGTGATATTATGAATGATGATCCCGAACCACAATCTGTCATTGAATGTCAAAGAAGAAATGATTGGGCTAAATGGAAGGAAGCTATGCAAGTTGAATTAAATTCTCTTAACAAGAGAAAGGTTTTTGGGAACATTATCCTCATACCTGAAGTTGTGAAACCATTAGGATATAGATGGATCGTCGTACGAAAAAGAAATGAGAAAGACGAAATTGTAAGATACAAGGCCAGGCTTGTTGCTCAAGGTTTCTCTCAAAGACCTGGAATTGATTATGAAGAAACTTATTCACCGGTAATGGATGCAACCACTTTCAGATATTTAATCAGCTTGGCAGTATCTAAAAATTTAGAGATGCGTCTTATGAATGTTGTTACAGCTTACTTGTATGGATCACTTGATAGTGATATCTATATGAAAATCCCTGAAGGATTTAAAATGCCTGAAGCGTTAAGTGCAAAACCCAAAGAAATGTATTCTATGAAATTACAAAGATCTTTGTATGGGTTAAAGCAATTTGGGCGCATGTGGTACAATCGTTTAAGCGATTATTTGACAAGTAAAGGTTATAAAAATAACACCATTTGTCCATGTGTATTTATTAAGAAAACAACATCTGGATATGTGATCATAGCAGTCTATGTTGATGATCTAAACATCATTGGAACGAATAAAAAAATCCTTGAAGTGATTGAACTTTTAAAGAAAGAATTTGAAATGAAAGATCTTGGAAAAACCAAATATTGTCTTGGTTTACAGATTGAGCATATGCCTAACGGAATACTTGTGCATCAATCAAATTACACAGAAAGAGCCTTGAAACGTTTCAATATGGAAAATGCAAATCCTTTAAGCACTCCAATGGTTGTTAGATCATTAAATATTGACAATGATCCATTTCGTCCATGCGAAGAAAATGAAGAAGTCCTTGGTTCAGAAGTACCATATCTAAATGCAATTGGAGCTCTTATGTATCTTACCAATTGTACTAGACCTGACATTTCTTTCGCTGTAAACTTGCTAGCAAGATTTAGTTCAGCCCCAACAAAAAGACATTGGAATGGAATCAAACATATTTTTCGATACCTTCGAGGAACTAGTGATTTAGGGTTATTTTACCCTAATAATTCAAAACAAGGCTTGATTGGTTATGCAGATGCAGGTTATTTGTCTGATCCTCATAAAGCTAGATCTCAAACTGGATATGTATTTATGAATGGAGGTACTGCAATTTCCTGGCGTTCTCAAAAGCAAACACTTGTTGCCACATCCTCAAATCATGCTGAAGTAATTGCACTAAATGAAGCTAGTAGAGAATGTACATGGTTAAGATCGATGACACAACTAGTTTTAACTTCATGTGGACTTGAAAAGGATATATGTCCAACTTTAATTTATGAAGATAACTCAGCATGTGTCACTCAAATAAAAGAGGGATATATCAAGAGCAACAGGACAAAACATATACCTCCAAAGTTTTTTGAGTACACTCAAGAGCTTATAAAGAACCATCAAGTTGAAATCAAATATGTTCAATCCAGTAACAATGCAGCAGACCTTTTTACGAAGGCACTTCCTACTGCAATCTTCAGGAAACGTGTCCATGGCATCGGAATGCGACATGTGCATATAATATAATGTGACGGATGTCTAAATAAGGGGGAGTCAACTATACACTTTTTTTCCCTTCACTAAAGTTTTTTTCCCACTGGGTTTTCTTTAGCAAGGTTTTTAATGAGGCAGTACGTCAAAGTTGAATGCTAAAATGATGTCATCCAAGGGGGAGTGTTGTAAATAATTGGTGGTGTTGTAAATAATTGGTGGATGACTTAATAATTGTTGCATGGTAAATTTGTCAACATTTCTAACTAGTTACAATTATATGTTAGTAAAATTTCTAGTATAAATACCCCTCCATTGTAAAGAATGAAACACACCAAAAGTTATAAGAGATATAACTTTCATATTCTCTCTAAATATTCTTTCTTTTCAATTAAAGTTCTTATCAAAGTTTACTAGTTTGGTTTGATTTATAGTTACATTAATTACGCTTAATTCATAACAATAAATATATATATATATATATATATATATATATATATATATATATATATATTGTAGGAGCCACGAGGATATTATGAGGCCATAGATTATCATGTGTTTTGCGGTACACCATAAACAAAATAAATTTTCCAATCTATTTCTATTGTTGAGCTGAATGTTCTTCATGCCTGATTTATTTAGATGGGGAAAGACTGTGTTTTTATAAAACCACTAGGTTTAAAACACGTGGAAACCACAGTTAACAAAGAAAAACAATATATATAAATCAAAATCGTAATTACTAATCAAATATTAAAAAAAAATATATTAACTATAAAGATAGAAACTTTGTCAGTAAATTTATAATTTTGTTTTAAAATAAGTTTATACACCGTTATGAATATCTAATTTACGTTTTGTAAGTTCAGATATTTGATAAAAGCATGACTTTGTACGATACAATTATTTGTGTATAGTGACGTATTTTGTGGAATCTATCAAATATCAGTATTTTGTTTTTGTGTGTATTGATTGAAATTTTTGTTTATCTAAAAACTCTAAAAAGATATAATGAAAAATAAAACCAAGAAACGTGTGTAATTTATTTATTTTTTATTTTTTTTCTTGCAATATGATGTATTAAAACTCTAAAAATATATATAACAAAAAATAATTGCTTAAACTTGTGTTGGTTTGGTTAGGTTATAGAAGCACAACCTAAATACTCAAATAAACAATTTGGTAGTCATAACTCATAAGTAGGCGAGTTTCTCAAATACAAATTATAAATGTATATTTGATATTAGGATCCAATAGGATTTTATAATATAAAGAAAAAAAAGCTAAATTACATCTTTTTTAGGCACGTTGATACAAAAATATTAAAATCCTTAGAGTCTAGATGCCAAAATTTTGTTTCAAAAAATAATAACTTAAATTTACACAAAATACATACTTAAAGTCTAGATGACAAAAAAAAAAAAATAATAATAATAAATTAAATTTACACAAAATACATATATGCTTAATGAAGCTCATAAATTACTCATTTTTTAAGTTTTACTACTTTTTCCATTATCTTCCTAGCTAAAAGGGTAAACCTTTTTTGTCTAGTAAAATTCAATTGAATAGTTGCAAAGCCACGAAAGTAGACTGAAATTTTTATTAGATCATTAAATAAACATAAAGACTATCGGTTCCCATTGTCTCTATTTTGAATTTTAGAACTTCTTTGGATCGGTCTACTTTCAAAAGCTATAGTTTTAGCAAGAACTTTGAGCCACTTTTAATATGCCCCGGTAAGTAGGTAGGTTGACAACTAGACACAAAAGAGCTATCCCCAAGTATAATAGCTTTAATTGTGAGCTCACCAACTTAATTGTTGACACTTTTCAATATCACTTGTATTCTCAGGAAATCAGTAAACAGGTAATCAAAGCGTTTTTGGAAGATGAGGCATCGCCGCATCACATTATTCATTTTTGTCATATGCACTTGATGTTATGTAAACAATATTTTGAGTATGATGTAACTTACTAAATATTCAATACAATGGTTGTAATGCTTTGATCTATATTATTCAATTGTTATGATACTGTACATGAAGTCATCCGCTCCCAGACGTTTCTGCCGTTTTGGTTTGGGTATGTGACACTATGTTTCCGTTAATTTGTGGCAAATATGAATACTGACACAATTAGAACCATAGCAAAATAAACCAAGGGCAAATGAGTCGTTTTTATATACAATTACTACATTGATTTGTCTTTATTGTAATCTAATTTATGTTTGCGCACAATGGATGAGTACTTCATCTGTCTATCCCTGCATCTGAAAAGTCTGATGTTATCATAAACAACTTAACATTGAAACCCGAGAATGATTCATCTAAACCTGGTTAATTAGGACTTTTTGAATGTCATTGAATGTATACTTATGCTGTAAATGGTTGTTTTCTAGGTTCTAAAATAGAGATGTTAATAATTTTTTTAAACTTGTAATTTTTTTGATATTATATTGGATTGACATGTTCCAACATCATTTTAATACTAAACATTGAACAAAACATAGAATTACAAGTATATTGAAAATTTCAATGAAAACAACACAAAATGTACCTTTCTCACTTGTAATTTCTATATCTCTTGTCAAATTTAAACCCAAAAATGTATAGAAAACATTGATATTGGGAGATAACCATCATCACATAGGGGGAAAATGGTCCAAATAAAGGAGAAGATGACATTTGGCAAAAAAAATATTTATTTATTAGGATACAAAATAGCTCACCTACGATGCCTTATTCTACCCCTGTATACTACTAATAACAAAGTCATCATCCCCTTCATCCACTCTATACTCTACAATCTCCATAGACACCATTAACCCTTCATCATAATTTGAAGTATAAAGAATAAAATAGTCATTAAGTCAAAATTAATCATCTTGAACTTCATGTAGCAGTTGTAATGTTATATTTTTCTTGAATATAAACAGGAGTACTTTATCTGATTTTAGCAATTTATGGAAAAAAAATTATAACTTTATAAGAGTAATTGACAAATATGAATACTAAAGGGTAAAAAATTTAATAAATTACCATTTTGGCCCTGATATAGAAATAGTGACACACACACCCACAAACATGGAAAGAGAAAAAGAGGGAGAATGTGTGTGGGTGGTAGATAGGGTGAGATTTTTTCGATGCTGTCAATTGAAAGTACAATGCTATATGTTGGTTGAATATAAATAGGAACACTTTAGTTCAAATATTAATATACGTGATTTGCAAATTCCAAACATACATACACAGTTTCATCATAATTAACAACATTTAAATCTTAAATTCTACTATTCACTTACCTGATTATACAATTAAACATCCCAAAACAACTTCTTTTGAAGCGAAAGTCACACTTATCGGTTAAAAAAATAATTATTTAAATTGGGTGATTCATCAATTGGGTTTCTCATGTTTTGGCAATCATAACTCATCAAAGTTTTTCACTACAACTCAACTTCATTTAACGGTTTAATCTACTCAGTACTCTTACTTATCCATGAAAAACAACAATAATCATTAAATTTGATAACTAATCAATTAAACATCAAAAACTTGTTAAACAACCTATTTATCGTTCATCAATAATGGTAAATAAAAATTTAGTACAAACAAAAATATATAGGTTTTACCTGAATAATCGAAATGGAGATTTGATGAGCAAGAACAAAAACCTAGTTGCTAGAATGGATGTCGCCGATAAGCTCAACAGCCTACCACACTTCTCCTTGAAACAAAACAGACATATATCAAACATGATACACACCATCAGAAATATCTTATTAGAAAAATTAAAGAACAAACCTAATTAAGGAGATGTATGCGTATGGCTAACAGATTCAACTAAAAATCCCTAGGTTCAGGGGGCGTGTAAGGAGTTGAAGAGATACTGGTTGAGTGTGGTTTAGGATTTACGTTAGAGTTTAGAATCGAACAAAAATGGGAAAACACAGTAGCTGCTATAACCATTTGATTGTGAAATTACTCCGTACCCCATTAAAGAAATTGGGCGCCGAGAATTGTAATCTGCATCAATAAACACAAATTAACGGAAACATAGTGTCACACCCCCAAACCAGAACGGCGGAAACGTCTGGGGGCGGATGACTTCATATACAATATCATAACAATTGAATAATAGAGATCAAAGCATTACAACCATTGTATTGAATATTTAGTAAGTTACATCGTACTCAAAATATTGTTTACATAACATCAAGTGCATATGACAATAATGAATAACGTGATGCGGCAATGCCTCATCTTCTAAAAACGCTTTGATTACCTGTTTACTAATTTCATGAGAATACAAGTGACTTTGAAAAGTGTCAACAATTAAGTTGGTGAGTTCATAAGCATTTGTATGAGAAAAATTTGTAACAGTTTCATGTAAAATGATAGCGTATACATCCAGAAAATCTAATATTTTATTTATAACTGAGTTGTAAGTCTTAATCCAAAGACTAAAAATGTAAGTAATGTTGTACTGAAAAGTAATGTTATGAATTTTTATATTTATATAAAACTACTTGAATGTATGTTAACCCGTAAATCAAATGTGTTGTCGATTTAGCCCTGTCGAAAATACCCGATACCCGAATTACCCGCCCGATTTTTTCGGGTATCGGGTCAATCGGGTAAATTTTTTCGGGTAATCGGGTAACCCGATTTTTTTTTCAGGTCGGGTAAAGGGTACGTTTGTTGGGTTTCGGGTATACCCGAATTATTTAATTTTTTTTTCGTAGAGCTTGTACTCTGTAGCAGGTATTTGATCACGCTTAAACTAACTATCATTATTGTAAAACATGAATCTCTTTTATTATGACAATATGACACTAGCAATATTAAAAATAATTGTTTATATATCATCATGTTCTTTAAAACTTATCTGTTTTCTAGATTATAGTTTTTATTGCAACTAACAAGCTCATTATTTTGACGAAACTTCAAAACATGACAACTTATGGCTACAATTATCTTAAACATTTTAAACTTTTAAATTAAGATTTTTAAGTATTTATTTTTTTAACATCTTATTAGATTAGATTAAGTTGTTAAAAAATTACTTGATATTTCAGGTATTATTGACTAAAAAATCTCAATGTTCAAAGCTTGAGTAACTTCGTTTATGCCTCGTTTGTTTATATAAACAAGACTAATAAAGCACGACGTATTTATTTCATTAAATTTATTTTCAGGTGAAATTCAAATTTTTTTTTTATATATTTCGGGTAATACCCGAATTACCCAAACCCGACCCGATACCAGAATTACCCGAATTTAATTTGGGTCGGGTAACGGGTATTTTTTTAATATGGAAAACCCGAATTACCCGAAACCCGAAAAAATTACCCGATCAACACCCCAAATACGATACCCTATGCGAGTTATTATAACCATACTAATGCGACTAATGGCTTGAACGACATTCTTTAGGCGTCGGAACTGTTACGAAATTTGTCACCCCATACCTGTCGGTCTAACTACAGGTAACAGTTTAGTTGTGGGTTTGTCAACCCCGTATAGATCTATACACAAGTGTCATGCTCTCCCTCCAAGAGACTCTGGTTATAATTCAGGACTTTATGTGTACTCTGGTGGGTACGGTGAAGCTAAATGTCTCACAACTTATGACAACCGTCAAATTTTAGTCAACCCGTTCAACTCAACTTGTACTAGTATGTTAGGGCTTACGTTATGTTTCCTAATGTACGACTTACTATTTTAATACAAAGTATCACTGGGAAGTTTCATATGTTCAAACACATAAACCCTAAATAGGGTGAGAAACATAACAACTTGGTAAACACAACTATGGATCCTTTGGGGATCGATAACACTCATAACACGACATAGTGGAGTTCATAATCTTAACACTACGGGGCAAAAACCATAACACAGGCTACAAACACGATCTATCTCTCTCTGTAGCTCAATCTATCCCAAATCTCTCCCAATCTCTCTTGGTAATAAAAATCACATTTTTCAACTTTTCTATGAACATCCATACCATCCCAAACCTTCCCTTAGTAAAAAACAGCTCAAAACGGAAGAAGGAAACCAAAAAGGGCCATGAAGGTTCGCAGGTTACTGTTCACCTACTAACCCTCGCAGGCTTTCGCTCCCTTCCAAGTTACCTTCGCTTTTGATAGGAAGGTTCGCTTCTAGCGGGCAAGTTTCGCATCAGACACCTCTCGCAGCAAAACTGGACACTTTCGCACCTTAGCAGAAGACGTTCGCAGCTTACTCGACAACTTTCGCATCTTAACCGAGAAGTTTCGCATGTCTCGGACACTTTCGCTTCTAACCGAGAAGTTTCGCATCTCAGCCTCTCGGACAGAAACCGAGTACTTTCGCATGCAAATCCGGGGACTTTCGCATCTGATACTAGTTTCGCATCCCACTGCTCCTCTCGCACAGAAGCCTCTCGCTGCGAACCCTACTTTCGCATCAGCAGCCTCACATTCGCATTTATTTCCGGATTTTCGTCAGTTTTTGGAATTTTTGACGTGGGATTTTGACCAAACTCATATTTTTCACATCTTAGACCCCTTAAACTTATATTTTATCCACATCTTGAAGATTTATTATTTATAAATCATATTTTTACATAAAGAAATATATAAGGATAAATAGATATTATATTATACAAGTGGGTCAAGTGGATCCCCACTTACCACCTTTATGTCATTTCCTCACTTCCCATTGGTCAAATCATTATTCATTACACATATCAAGGCCAATCCACTTGCATTATTATATTCTATTCAAATTCATATAAAAACCCAACTCTAGGAAATTTCAATCTCATTTCTACACTTCACTCCAAAAACCCACTTTTTCTCCACAAAAGTGCTCTCACTTTTTCTCTTTTTCCAGCCACATTCTTAAGGTGTTCTTGATTTATTTCTTCACTTTTGATAAGTACTTCCTCTAACTCTTATACTCTTACATATTTCCATAACAATCTCAAATCGTCTACACACCTATTCTTACATTATCGTTCATAGGATCATCAAAATCTCCAAGTATTCTTCAAGTGCTCGTGACTTGAAAACTCGACATCCTAAACCTTCCACTCACCAAGTAATCACATAATGTGAGTTCATACCCCTATATTTTCATGTTTTCTTCAAGTTTTAGGGGGGGGGGATACAAGTTATAACACCAAAAACATAATCTAAACTTAAACATCAGCTTTCCACAGAAAAGTTGTGTCCTGTTCACGGACTGTTTTGACCATCTTAACTTTAATATTTTTTAAAAATGTTCAATATGCAAATATTTCAGATTTATACCTTTCTAAGAACTACTTGCACGCATTCATACGATTTTTCTACAATTTATGGCGATTTTTACAAAACTGTCTATCATTTCAGAATATACTTCGGACCAGTTAGTGAAAATGGACATTTTCACACTGGTTAGAGACTACTAAAGTCCATAATAAGAATTGTGAACAAAGAATACTCATTTTATAAAATCTCAGAGTTTACGGATTCTAATTTCGGCTTACGATGATTTTTCTATAACTTTTCTAAAAATATGAACATGAACGTTATAACTAGAAAAAAATGGTTTATGGATTTATCTACACTTTGTAACATGTTGAGAAAAGTGTGTAATATCATAAAGATACATATTGATTATATTCCATGTTACTTTACTTTTATGAAAATGTAGTAATCATACACATAAGGGTTTTCATCACTACAACATTTATGATAAACTATAATAGGTATAGTTTATGGTTCATTAACACTACGAACTCACTACGGAAGGTTTCATTTCCACTAATAAAAGGGTTTTTCATTCAGACTACACGTAAACTTGGTGAATCAAATTTGTGAGCTAAAGTCTTCAAGTACACACCAGTGTACCTACCACATCATGTATTATAACCAGAGTCTCTTGTATGGAGAGTGTGATACTTGTGTATAGATCTATATTGGGATTGACAATCCTGCACCTAAGTTGCTTGCAACAGCTAGACCGGCAGGTCTGGGGTGACAAATGTCATAACATTTCGACGCCTGAAGAACGTCGTAACAGGCCATTTATGTCTTTAGCACAGTTATAATAACTCACATAGGGAAACAATGGTACATATAGTTTACGAGGTTTCATCCAATCGAAAGCTTTTATGTTAATTAAAACTGCATATAATAATATAAGTATGGAAAATACTTGTACATTTCGGTCTTTGGGTTTTAAGACTGCAACTCATTTTACAAGGAAAATATTGGATTTTTTGGAACAAATACTACTTTTACAAAGAAAGGATTTCAACTACATTACAAAAGCTTATGAACTCACCAAATTAATTGTTGATACTTTTCAAAACAACTTGTATTCTCAGGTAATCACTATAACATGTAACTACAAGCTTTTGAGGATGGGACGCTAAGGCGTCACACAAATCATTTTTGTCATCATATTGTAATTGATTTTGAAACATGTAACTCATGAAACAATGTAACCTTTTCAATTATATATATGATGGTTGTGTTTTCTTTCTTTACTATTATTCAATTATTATGATACTGTACATGAAAGTCATCCCACCCCCGGACGTTTCCGCCATCCTGGTTTGGGGGTGTGACACGACCAGTATCAACCGATTTACGTGAACTGAAAAACTACTTTTCTTGTAAATGTAATAATTATACCTTTAAATAATTATATGTTGCTTCTGAATTGATAGTGTAGTGTTTGTGACTACCAAACTATACCAATTATATAGTTTATCTTGTTTGTTTGTCAAGAAAATTTATATAATCTTTTATGTAAATACAAAGTTGTAATCTTATCTAGTGTCAAAATGTATGGTCAAAACATTATATTTTAGGGTTGTAACCCACAAAATAGTGAAATAACTAGAATGTACTCCTTCTTGTTAGAGAAGTTATATCTTTAGTAAAAAGCTTCCAAAAACCTTGTAGTTTTAGAAATCATAATTTCTCTTATGATTTTAGGACATGGAATATGTTTTGTCTTTGTTAATTTTGCATCTGCAAACTAATATATTACAAATGTTTGGATAAAAGCTAGTAATAACCAAATCACATGCAAATAATATATTATTTTAACATGAAAATGTAACATGCAAATACTTGTAGGATAAACAAATTTTGACTTGTATCCCCCCCCCCCTAAAACATGGAAAATCTCGAGAATGTGGGGGTATGAACTCACCTTGAGTGGTTTTGTGGGTTGTTTGAGGAGATGGTGTGAAGATTTCCAAGCCTAATCTCTTTAATGGGGCTGATGAACTCTTTGAAGATGATATTACCCTAAGAGTTTTAACACATAATATTGTGTGTAAATAGGATGAAACTTAACATGAAAGGGTATAAAAAACACTAGATCATCAAGAAAAGCTTACCAAAATACTAAGATTAAGCTTGGAGATTTTTGAACTTGGGAGCTTGGAATTGATCTTTCTTGAGATAATAATGAAGTAACAGGAGGTAGAATGGAAATGGTGGGGGTTGTGGGAAAGATTTCGTCCAAAGTTAAGGTGATAAAATGATGGGATGTTTACTTGGTTAACTGTTGGGTATTTGCTTCGATATACGTTGGATATGAATTCTTATGGGAAACTGTTGAAGCATCAAGTCAAGAAGTCAACTTCCTTATCTATTTATCCCACCGAAATCACCTTAGGAAGGATCAAATGGATGATTTCGGCCATGGCATGACCGTAATCACCTTGTACCCTATGTGATTTCGGTCCTAATCCCTCCGCAATGCTGTTTTCGGTCTTAGTGGTTTGGATCTTAGGTGTTTTCGGCCTAGGGGTGTTCTAGGTTGGTGATTTTGGCCTCCTTACAACCGAAATCTCAAGGTGGGTGGGGTAATAGGCCAAAAACTATAAAGCAATGTTTTAAATTCATGATTTATGTTCCAACTATTTGACTTTGCTTGATCTTTAAGTGTTTACTACAAACATGATTTTCAAAGTATACATATATACATACATATATACTTATACAAATAATGCCCTTTTGGCTTTCAAAATTGTATTGCAACAAGGTTACATTGTGGTTGTACTTATACATAGCTACATTTTAAACCTTGCTTACACGAAATTTCCCAATTGTCACACATAGAGTGAAAACATAGTAGATGTTATTATCATTGTATCACCACTTTCAAATAAGAATACATTTACATAAAAGTTATTCATATGAATCTTAAAATGATTGTATTAGGAAACGAAAACTAAAGAAAATATACCAAATCAACAATGATGTCTCAAGAGCCGAAAACAAAAGAAATGAATCGACAATGGAAAAATATTGAAATTACCATCACGTAGTTGTTAATAAACCTCAGAAAACATGAACCATATCAGTGGTCCGATGGAGAAGAGATGGATTGAGATAAGGAGGTGTATCGTAATCCACTAAAAGCAGCAATTGAGCCATATATGTAGATTCAATTTTGGATAGGATTTGGTTGTTGATTACTTGAGAAGTAGAGGGGAAGTAAATTTCGGTATATCCCTGATTTTATGCATGCGAGAACTATAAAATTGAAAAGTGCTTAAAATAGATGAATGGGTAATCAATACACGTATTTGAATATCTTTTTTAAATTCGAAATAGAGTTTGATTTTCTTGCAGATCACGATCTTCTGAGCAATGGTATTTTCGGAAATTCACATACACATTTGAGCGGGAAAAATCGAGTGGGGAAGGCTAATAGATTGCCATGTGGCAATTTGGTACTTATTTATTAGATTATTAGGGGATTTATGTTGGCTTAAAGTTGTAATTATTTATTTTTTTAAAAAAAAATATTGTAGTTAATATGGTGGATCCAATGATGGGTTATATTGTTTTTTTGGGAATAATATTGTTTTAAAATTTATAAATACTAATTAGATATTGTTTTTCTAATATCAAATATTAAAAGTTAAGTAAATATTATTGATATTTATGTTTTATGTTATGTATAAATCAATAATGTATGAATGAAACCAATTAAGAACGTCATCTTACCTAAAACTAAGTAAGTGATAGAATTATTGGAGTTTTAAATGATATGATAAGATTAAATATAAAATAAGATTTTACTATTTCTTTGTTTATAATATTCAAATTTGAATTCATAAATTACCTTAATTATATCTTTTATATTGTCTCGATATTTCCCTTTTATCCGCAAAAACTACTCTCCTCTAAAACTCATTTATGGTCAAACACTGAATTTTAAGTCGTACAAACCAATAACGAAATATGTACAAACCTTTTATGCATTAACAATATTTACAGAAAATTTAAAAAGTAACGGTCTACCAGAAGATTGAAGATTATCATAATACATTGTGCGTCGGATACATTACAGGCGACATTGTGCTTCGGAAAGAAAATAAATTGTTGAACTGAAACTACTGCTTAGTAATATTTGTGTAACATCCGATTCAAGGTACTTTTTATTTTTTACCCTTGGTGTGTAAATATTTTGCAGATTTGGTACCTAGGGGGCAGTTTTGCCATTTTTGGAAATCTAGGAATACACTGGGCATTCTTCTCGTACGCAGGCGTACATACCCAGGGGACAAACCCTAAATTTTAGAGATTGGACCTTATTTAAACAACATTATGACCCATGATCCTCTCATTTCTCAGCCTTCATAGCCCTTTGAGTCCCATTTCGAAACCCTAATCCCTCTTGAGGAGATTTGACCCTCTTGTGTGTGTTTTTAGTGTGTGTTGGTGAGATTTGAGGAAGAACAACTTGGAATAAGGAGCCTTTATCAAAGGAGAATTTGTAGATCCAGATTTCACACATCATTTCCAACTTCATTGAGGTATAAACCTTGGAACTTGCTCTTTGTATGCTTAGATCTAGTCTTTATGAAGTTTTGCTCCCTTTTTAGTCCTATGATGAGATCTAGTGGGTTTCTTCCACTCCAGAAGTTAGGAGTTGCTTATCTTGATGTTTCTGAGGTCCCTAGTCCATAAAGTTAGCATCTTGATGGTTGCGGATCAACCATGCCTGTGTTTAGGTCCATTTGGTGAAAGTAGAATGCTAAATGTAGTGTTTGGGTTACTTTGAGCTATGAAAAGGCTCCAAGTTCATGACTTTATGGATTAAGATGTTCCATAAGGATTAGATCTGAAGTTTGGACGTTTGGTTGCAAGTACTAAGCACTTAATGGAAAAAGTGCTTAATGGGCGTATACGTTGGGCATATGTAAGCGTACGTTGCACGTATGATGCTGAGTCCCCGATCCAGCTCGCGACATAGTACACCGGTACGCGCAGTTTACTAGGCCTGGTCTTTGGGCTTTGAGGTTTGGGCCGTTTTAGGCTGTTGTGTAGCAACCCGTTATTTTTCAAATTGATAAAGGTCAAACCCTTTAAATAAAATTTCGAGTTTTATTTATTTCGTTAAGGTCAAAAGGGTTAGAATATGATTTAAATTATATAAATGATGTTCTTATATAAGTATTTTAAGGGATGGAATAAAATGCACTTAAAAATCTTAACATTTTCCTTGGAACCGAGAACCCTCGCACCGAAAACCCCTTCTCGGCCGAAAACCCTCAGACCGCAAACTCCTCAGACCGAAATCTCCTTTCCGGCCGAAAACCCACTCGGTATATATATTTTCCCCCGAAAATAAGTCATTTTCTCACTTTTTCAATCGAAAACACACCCATTTTGCTCTCAAGTATCATACAAGAATCTTCATATCGTCAAGAAAAATCTTTCAAATCTTCATAATTTTCACCAAGACCACCAAGAACAATCTTCAAATCGTCAAGCTGACCGAAAACACCTTGGACCGAGAACTCGTTCCTGACCGAGAACGCTTTAAGACCGAGAACCTGGTTCTCGGTTGAGGTTTTAAGACCGAAATCAAGGATTTCAGTGAAGGCTAGATCAAAAACCCTCATCAACACCCCAAATAATTCTCAGTAATTATTCCTTACATAAAATAAGTGTTGTCTAAGACTTTAATTAATTATTTCGTTAATTTAAATACGATTATGTGTTTAAATAATATTAGGATACTGTTCTTTCCACGTACGCTAGCCCGAGGATCATCTCTACAGTTCCGCTATCCAGACTCGAACACACACTAGAGGTGAGTTCATGTCCAGCCTAGTTCCTAGGGAACTTTGTAGCGACTGCCAGAACCTCGAAGTGAATCTACTATCTCTGTCCGAGATAATGGATATGGGAACACCGTGCAGTCGTATAATCTCCCGAATGTAGGTTCTTGTAAGCTTCTCTATCTTGTCTGTTTCTTTGATAGGCAGGAAGTGTGCGGACTTGGTCAATCTGTCGACGATGACCCATATGGTATCAAGTCCACCCGTTGTCTTGGGTAGCTTGGTTATGAAGTCCATAGTAATCCGCTCCCACTTCCATTCTGGTATCTCCGGCTGTTGTAGACGACCTGAGGGTTTCTGGTATTCGACCTTGACCTTGGCGCAAGTAAGGCATTTACTTACGAAGGTAGCAATCTCTGCTTTCATGTTAGGCCACCAGTATAGCTTTTTAAGATCCAGATACATCTTATCTGAACCTGGGTGGACGGAATAACGAGTGTTATGCGCCTCGGTCATGACCAAGTCTCTGAAACCACCGTGTTTCGGTGTCCAGATGCGATCCATGAAATATAAGGCTCCGCCACCTTTGACTTCCAAGTTCTTATCTATCCCTCTCAGGGATTCACTCGCCACATTTTCAGATTTCAAAGCGTCGAGCTGAGCCTCCTTAAATTGCGTGGACAAGTGTGAATGGATAGTCATAGTCAAAGATTTGACTCTACGACCAGAGTATTCTCTCCGACTTAGGGCGTCAGCTACTACGTTGGCCTTGCCGGGATGATAACGAATTTCGCATTCGTAATCACTGAGTAGCTCGACCCACCGTCGTTGTCTCATGTTGAGCTCCTTCTGGTCGAATATATGTTGTAGGCTTTTGTGGTTTGTAAAGATTGTGCTCTTCGTACCATATAGGTAGTGTCTCCAGATCTTCAGAGCAAACACAACTGCTCCTAACTCAAGATGGTGAGTGGTGTAGTTGACCTCGTGTGTCTTCAGCTGTCTCGAGGCATAGACGATGACCTTACCTCGCTGCATCAGAACACAACCGAGCCCTTGGTTGGATGCATCATAACAGACTACAAAGTCTTCTATTCCTTCTGGGAGGGATAGTATCGGTGCGGTGCATAAGGCTCGTTTTAGCGTTTGGAACGCTCTCTCCTGCTTCTATTCCCAGTCAAAGGCCACACCCTTTTGGGTCAGTGTTGTAAGCGGTTTCGCAATCCGCGAGAAGTTCTGTATGAACCTGCGATAGTAGCCAGCGAGGCCTAGAAATTGACGAATTTCTATAGGCGTCTTCGGTGCTGACCAGTTCTCAATGGCTTTGATTTTGGAAGGGTCCACGTGTATTCCCTCTTCGCTAACCACGTGCCCTAAGAATTCAACTCTTCGGATCCAAAATTCGCATTTCGAGAACTTCGCATAGAGCTTCTCCGATCGTAATGTTTCCAAGACTTGTTGAAGATGTTGACTATACTCCTCCTTACTACGAGAGTAGATAAGTATGTCATCGATGAAGACGATGACGAACTGATCTAAGTAAGGACGAAACACCCTATTCATCAAGTCCATGAATACCGCTGGCGCGTTGGTTAATCCGAACGGCATCACTACGAATTCGTAGTGTCCATAACGAGTTCGGAAGGCTGTCTTCGGAACATCTTCCCCTAACACCCGTAACTGGTGGTACCCGGATCTTAGGTCGATTTTTGAAAAGAAGTTCGCCCCTTGAAGTTGGTCAAACAAATCGTCTATGCGAGGCAAAGGGTAACGATTTTTGACGGTTAGTTTGTTGAGCTCCCTGTAGTCGATGCACATACGAAACGATCCGTCTTTCTTCTTGACGAACAAGACTGGAGCTCCCCAGGGTGAGAAGCTTGGTCTTATAAAGCCCTTGCTGAGCAGTTCGTTAAGTTGACCGGACAGTTCTTGCATCTCTGCAGGTGCTAGACGATAGGGCGATTTGGCTACTGGGGTAGCCCCTAGAACTAAGTCGATTCTGAACTCGACTTGACGTTGTGGAGGTAATCCTGGAAGTTCTTCTGGAAAGATGTCGGGAAAATCACGTACTACTGGAATGTTCTTAATGTCTTTCGATTCTTGGCTCACATCGACAACATGAGCGAGGAATGCTCGATATTCCTTTCGAAGGTATTTCTGGGCTTGAATACTCGAGACGATATGAAGGTTAGTGTCGGGTTTGTCGCCGTAGATTACAAGAGTTTCGCTAGACGGCAGATTAAGGCGAACAACCTTTTCATAACAAATGATGTCGGCACGATGTAGACTCAACCACTCCATGCCGATAATGACGTCGAAACTTTTAATTGAGACCGACATGAGGTCGATTGAAAATGAATGGCTATCTAGAGTTAGAGTACAACCTATGTATATGCAGTTAGTACTCTCTGTCTTTCCGTTAGCCATTTCTACAGTGAACGGTTCATTAAGTGTTCGTGATTGTTGCTTAAGTAAATGAGCAAATTTTTGGTTCACGAAACTCCTCTCCGCTCCACTATCAAATAGAATGCATGCATAAGAGTTATCAAGGAGCAACGTACCAGTGACCACTGTGGGGTCGGCAACCGCTTCCTCGTGGCCTATAGCCAAAACTCTTCCCACTCCGCCGACGTTCCCTGCCTTCGGGCAGTTCCTCTTGTAATGGCCCACCTCGCCACAACTGTAGCAAGCTTGGCCTACGCCAGCGCCGGGGACTTGGTTGATTGGCCTCGCCGGGGCTTTGCAGAAACGGGCAGTGTGCCCCTTCCTGTTGCAGTTAGAGCACTGCATTTCCCGGCAGGCTCCTGTGTGGTGGAAGTTGCATTTGTTGCACTTGGGCAAACTTCCAGCGTACTGCTTTACCGGAGCAGCAGCGGCAGGTGCTATCGCAGCATGTACTGCCACGACCTGCTGCTTTTTGGCAGCCTTCTTCTTCTTCTTGTCATCCCAGAACTTCCGCTTGTTATTAGCGGCTTTGGAGGGTTCCGAGATGGCTAGGGTTGTTGTTGCTGCTGGGGTACGGACCCCATGGTTAATGAGCCTCCGTGCCAACCTCTTGGCACTATCGAATGAAGTGGGGTTTGAGGCTAAAACATTCCCCTGAAATGGAGGCACCAGCCCCCAGATGTACCTCTCTATTTTCTTTCCCTCTGTGTGAACCATGTTGGGATAGAGGGCCACCAGCTCGCTGAACCTGGCGGTATAAGAAACTATGTCGGAGCCCTTCATGGTTAGGCTCCATAGTTCTTGTTCCAATTTCTGGATCTCGCCCCTCGGGTGGTATTCTTCAATCATTAGCTCTCGGAGAGCTTCCCAGCCTATAGCATTAGCCACTACTAGTGATAGTGACTTGACATGGCTATTCCACCATGTCAGATCTTTTTCCTCGAAGGTGCAAGCAACGAACTTGACCTTGCTCCCCTCAGAATAGGAGCAGATTTCGAAGACCGATTCGGTCTTCTCGAACCATTGCGAGAGGGCAATGACTCCGCCAGTCCCTTTAAAGGACTTTGGCTTGCAGTTGGTGAAGTCCTTGTAGGAGCACTCTCTCGAGCACACGGAGGCTTCACCGTGAGTAGAATGAATAGGAGTCCCACCTCCGGTGGCACTTGAAGCATGATATTGAGCCATGGCTGTTGCCACAGCCGCAACTACTGCAACATTTAGAGCTGTCGTATCAATTTGAGGAGTAGGTGGTGTTGCAGTTATCGGCGGATTGCGCCTCGTTGATCGGCGTGGAGGCATCTTTTAACTAAAAGTTTACAAAGATGACGATACTGGTAAGAATAGAGAAATTGATGAGAGTGACTCATGGACTAACTCTCCGTAGCCCAACAACATAACTGAATAGTATGATTGAGTGTAGATCTAGTACTAACAGATGATAGCATTTGGATAATAATTTCCATGAGATTAGGTATCTGTCAATAATACTGGAATTACAGATGTAACAAGTTCGGGAAAAATGACCTAGAAGTAGGCCTTACATCAACCAAGATGGGAAAATTTTGACAGAACTACGACCTAATCAAGACCTAACAGGTCCAAGTTTTAACAAAGATAGGAAATTAGACTAGAGTTTTACATAACTAAGTTATATCCAAAAGAGAAGGTTAAGTAGGCTCTATCTACGACGAGAGCCACAAGAATGAGTCCTTGACTCTGACAGACGGTGCTCCATGTCTCTCATGCGCCTTTCAGACATTGCCTGACGAGCTCGAAGTTCCCTGACTTCCGCTTGGGTTTCAGTAAGTTCTCTCTGCAGGGCTGCATTCTGGTTCTGAGTTCTTTCTTGAGCAGACTCCAGCTGGCGTATGCAGACTGTGTTAACGCCAGAGTTGGTGTCAATTTCCACAACTCGGTCGATGGCTGCTCAACCTTGCTCGGTGTTCCGAGCAATCCTACAGACCATGATGGGTAGGACTCGATCAGCTGAACCTCCCTCGTTTAGGTTGTAGAAGCTTCGGTCCCCATTGTAGGGTATGGGTTGACCCTGCTCCTAACTCCATCTGTTCAAGTTTGTTGCCCACAGAGGTGTGAGTCCTTGAAATGCTGGACGAGGGTTCGGGTTTGGAGCTACTGGGGGTAGGTTGTTGACTTCAGGTTTGGAGTCAGAACCATCAGAAAAGCCTTCAGCGAGGTGATCATCCAAAGGGATTGGATAATCATCTTCTGGCTCTTCTTCAAGCCATCCTGCATTGCCTTCGTTTGGGAAGTATGGATCTCCGGGAAGATGGAATCCAGCCATGATATCTACGCGAGAAAAGGGGTAAAGAAATAATTAATAGACGTACTAATTAGATAATTATAAGATAATCTTTATCAATTACTCCAATACCTGTTTAGTGCATACTAGTTATATGTAATCAAAACATGATAGACCTTCGAATAAGTGACCTTAACTCGAAACCCACAACCAAACAAGGAACAGGGAGTAAAGCAAAGATTATAGATTCTAAGTCTATGACATACCAGTTACATATAACCTTAGCGTATCCACTTAGCAACCATTGACCTACTGATAAAGACCTTTTTAGTTTGTACATAGGTAAATTTTAGTAATACAAAATACTCCTATAGTATTTTAAGTTTATGTTCTGTTCTAATGTTTTCATTGTAGTATTGTTGGTAAGTTTTTAGACTTGTTGCAACCTCACAACCACTCTTAGGCACATGCTAGTCACTTCTCGGATAATATAGTTGATCAGGCTATATCTTCCCAGACTTGACTATATGTCTCTAAGTCTAATTGTGCTGTCCAACAATCGTAATACTTTTGTTTTGTCCTAGTGACACTGATTTTAGTATGAATGCAGGTAGGTATACTTGGTTAAATATTTTATTATTTAAAAGTATAAACTCTTGGTCAGAGTATTTTAATCCCGTTGTGTTTATAGTTTGTATATCTTTTATGGGTTGATATAATCGATTCACTATAAACAATGCTCTGATACCAATATGTCACACCCAAAACCGGAACGGCAGAATTGTTCGGGGGTGGAGGACGTCATGTACAGTATCACAACAATGCATAGTAGTAAACAAGCAACAACATCATCCATTGCATTAATAATATAATTTCATACAAGTGTGTTCTGTGTAGTTTATAAGACACCAAAAATGTAAATCAAAAATAAGAGATGAGTCTTGAACGAGCTCCATCTTCTAAAAAACCTGGCATCGGTACCTGTCAACTGATGACCTGAGAATACAAGTTATTTTGAAAGAGTTGATCAGCTTTAAAGCTGGTGAGTCCATAAGCATTTTAGTGTCATTGTTTGTATGAAAGTGTTTGTATGTACTTGATGTATAAGTTTGTAAATGTTTGTATATGTTTGTAAATGTTTGTATCTCCTAGAAAATCCTATATTTTCTACTAAACGTAGCCTTCTACCAAGGCATCAAATGAAATGTATGTTTGTTTCTTGTAAAAGTGTGTATTTTCCCGACTATTACTATCATTAACAAAAAATATAGCTTTTGCATTACTTTTCATTGTGTGAAAGTCACAAAGTGAATGCAATGGGGAAATAATAAAGTACTGTAGTGTTGTATTAAGTAACTACTGCTGTACTAATTACCTTAAACCAATTGTTATTTAAAGTAACATGTGATATGCCTGTACCATACTACCGACTAAAAACACGACGATGAAAGACGTCGGAAGAAATGACATTTGGCACCCGTAGACTTGCAAGTCCCACTGTAGCGAACATCAAGGTGTAGGATAGTCAATACAGTATAGATCTATACACAAATTCAACGCTCTCCAATTAAGGAGACTCTGGATACAAAACGAGCCATGACAGGTGATGTCATGCCCCGTTATGTGGCTCACATAACTGTTGTAATGTACTTGTATATGTATTGTGTGTACTAGCTGTATTGTATGTTCTCTCTGTCTAGTATGTATGTATGTTCTATCTGTTTCTCATAATAGTATGTTCTATCTGTATGTTATTGACTCATGTATGAACTGACTCATGGTATGTCTCTTTGTTCTTGTATTAGTATTAGTAACTTCCTAAACTATACCTATTATAGTTTATTAGCAATGTTGTTTGTATAAATAAACATGATTGTATACCTTTGCTACCCAAAGGTACCGAATTGAATGAAGGAACTTTTATATCTATATACATATACATAATATATAACCAAGATTCAAACGACCTTCGAACAAATAACCGATACCCTAAGTCCACAACCAAACAAGGAACATGAAGCAAGGCGAGCTATCAGTCCTAAGTCCTTTCAATCCTACTTATATAACTATATCTATATAGGTATGCATTTGACAAAATATAAGTTTAATAAAAGTATTTAACATGTAAAAGAGTTTGCAAAACAGTTTGAAGTAGTTTGATTGATAACATAGTTTGAAGAAAATCCATATGTTCGATAGTTATTAATCACATGTGATTGATATAATAACTATAATAGTTCAACTTGTATCCCCCCCCCCCGTAAAAGCATTTAAAATCATTTAAAAGGTTGATTAAGGGGTATGAACTCACCTGTAGTGAGTGGTTTGGAAGAACGGATGGTATAGGATGCTAAGTGTCAAGTGAAGACTTGAGCACACACACGGATCCTATTTAACATATAATGACACATATATGTATCCAATTAGTCATTTAACAACTAATTAACCAAGTTAAGACATCCTAGGACATGGAAAACACTTTGATTCAAGTGCTAGAAGTACACAGGGTTTCATCTAAGGGTTGTATAGCCACTTAAAGGAGCTTTCGGTCTAAAGAGGTTTTCGGTCCAAATGGTTTTCGGTCCAAATGGTTTTCGGTCCAAATGGTTTTCGGTCCAAAAGGTTTTCGGTCCAAATGGTTTTCGGTCCAAAAGGTGACCGAAAACCCATGGTCTTTGATGCATAAGGTGATTTCCAAGGGCTTTCAACAATCAATTAAGTGTTCTAGACTCAATACTAAGTATTAGGAAAGACTTAAAGTCATTTTGCACCATTTATAAGGGTTTTCGGTCTAAGGAGATGCACTAGACCGAAAACACCTTTTGTTCTTGGATAAATGACGATTTCAAGGCCCTAAATCAAGTATCCTTACTAGATAACAAGTATAGGACATAGATACTTACAATATGGAAGCAAAGAAGGGTGTTTTCGGCCCAAAACACTAGTGTGTGTTCTTGGTGAAATGAAGAACACTTGAAGATCTAAGAAAATGGAATGATTTCATGGATGAAATCATGTAAGGTCACTAGATAATGGAAGAGATCAACTAAACAAGGAAGGAAACACTTACAATCTTGAAGATCTTGACAAAATTTCGGATGATACTTGAGAGATAATTTTTCTTGACTTGGAAATGGGGAAAAAATGACTAAGTGTCATTTATATACCCTTTAGGGTTTTCGGCCCTAACACTATTTTGGGCCGAAAACTCCCAACTCTTGGAGTTTTGTGACTTAAATGTTTCACAATTAATCCTAAAGTATACTTCCTCTAATTTGTTCTCTCAAGAAAATAAATATCAAAATACCCAACCGGACATTAAACCGAGCTAAAAATTAGCAGAAGAGAATTTGACTTTTAATTAAAGTGCTAGACGGTAGAGTTTGTTCAAATGGAAATTTCGGGCAGTCACATCGTGCGTCATCCTCTCCGTACGCTTCATTGCGGTTCTCATGGCCACCATTTGGCCAGCGGTTGCCTGCGCCTGCTCGCCGATATCGCGAGTCCTCCTCACTATTACCGGCAAGGCTCGATCGGCGGGTCCACCGTGACTCAGATCGTAAAAGTTTTGGTCCATACCAAACGAGGGCCGCACTCCCTACTGGCGGCTCCATCTCCAGATGTCATTTGCCCATGCGGGCGTGGCTCTGTTGGGGCCCATTCGGTATGGGGGCACCCTGTCCATGTAAGGAGGGTTGATGACCTCGGACCCTGTGTCTGAGTCATCTGAGTCGCTGCCCTCTGCCTCCTCCTCATCCGAGTCGGCTAACGGCTCTGCCACTCCTCCAACGGGCTCCTCTTCATGTTCGTATTCAGGTTCCTCCTCGGGTTCCTCTTCGGGTTCTTCTTCGGGTTCATCTTCGGGTTCTTCTTCGGGTTCTAGCCATCCCCCATTTCCCTGATTGGGGAAATAGGGATCCCCAGGGTGATGAAATCCAGCCATGAAGTCTGCACGAGGGATGAAATCCCCCATTTCCCTGATTGGAAGGACCATATTGACATATTCTGAAAAGAGGCATCTCTTATTCAGAAGTGATAGTCAAAATGAGAATATGGAGTTGTCTCCATAGGTGAAAGTTATCTGTGTAAGATTAGAAAACTTAATGCAAGAAGCATGTCCAAAGCAATGTACTTTGAATATGAGACTTAGTTTCCATGGAGTTGATCTCCATTGGAATACCTTATAATGACTGTTGACAAGTCTTTGTGACTTTGTACATATTCATTACATGAGGGTCAGTGCATATAAGTTTAAAATCTAAACAGATTTCGATAAATGATAGGAATTTGAAATTCTCACATTTTTCGATAAGGATTTGGGAGTGTGAAATTAGAATCATTGAAATTATGTTCAATTGGTTTATTTCACAAAGTAAGGATCATAGACAAACATAGAGTGCATACTTGGTGTATGGCAAAGCTATTGTTTAAGAAAAACATAGTGTACATGCTTGGAGCATGGGACAACTAGTGTTTTTAATTCAAGTATAAAGTTGATAAAACTGAAACAATGAATAATGAGTAATCAGTATGGTGATAAATAAAAGTGTTTATTTATATTCATAGGGTTTTATACCATATTTGATTCATTTATTCTTGTGTTTCACTTTGCATGTTTTGACTTCCAGAATAACTAAGTCGCTCTTCCTGAATGATTAAGTTATTCAAACCATCCACAGTCGGTCATATATTGGAAGTAGATATGAATCAAGACTGTCATGGGTTGGTTTGTAGAGGTCCAAGTTGGTGGACAAAGTGGTGCTACAACACTCATGAGTGCTCATAAGTTCTGAGTATTGGATTCAACCCGCGCTCATTTGAATCACTTCCTGGATTTTATCATGAGTGATCGTGAGACGATAATATCTTATATTCTTCAAACCTAGAGATATGAGTTGTTACTATGAGTTGGTTATATATTGATTGCACGAAAACGCATTTGGTAACTCGATGTTATAAAACGTGCCTTTGTGTATGATTCAACAAATAATAGAACAAGTCATATGAGTCGAAGTTTATCCATTCCTTTTACATTCGGGATAAAAGCGATATCTGTGGGCCCCTCGATGATTTAGCGATGACACATGTGAGTGCTTGGCCAAGCCAGGACTGATTTGATTTGTTCAATCAGTCAGTCATCATAAATCAAAAATTGGGAAACAATAAATGGACAGAGAGAATGATTATAATCCATGTCTCAGTCCATATGATATCTAGAATGGAGGAATATATGATCCCTTATCTAATGGACAAGTCATTGACAAGGTCAGAGTTCGACAGCGGCTTTAAGAGCTACGATTGCCAGTTAGGGTTTGAAGTCATACTCAATAATAGTTTTAGACTTATCCAAGTGGGAGACTGTTGGATTAATGTCTAAGTCCATAACTATATTTGGTATGTACTTGACCCGACCCGGCATGGTCCATTTGGGTTGCACTTCACCGGCACAATTGATATGGATAGTCTTTTGAGAATAGTATATTTATGATTTATATTAATATATTATAAGTTCTAATATATTAATATGGAATCATATTATTTAATTAGTATTGATCAAGAATTAACTTAGAATTAATTAAGTGATAAAAAAGAACTAATTAAATATGGACTCTTATATATATGGAATGGGCCAAGTTCATTTAGGTTGGGCTAAGCTTTCATGGATGGTCCATGGAGCTTTTAACCCATGGATCCTATGTAAATGAAAGGTCATGGGTATTAGGGTTTACATGGATGTAACCCTAATCCTCCATAATATATAAAGGGGTCCTTGGCTTACAAAATTGGCAAAAGTGTGTGAAAATAACAGTGGGCCGATTTTAGTGTGCATACATATTCTCTCAAGTTCTTCCAAGGTGTTTTGGTGATTTGTGATTCCATTTGAGGCTTCCACACTATTGGGGCTAAGCTCTTAAAGCTTGAAGACATCAAACTACATCAAAGGTATGTCATCTAACTAGAACTTTGTAGTATAGGTGCTTCATAATATGCTAGTTAGGATGAAACCTTGGAATAGTTAATATTTGCATGTATAATAGACAAAACATAGATCCAAGGTTTATAGGGTTGCATGTACACCATAGGAGTGTTAGAATGCTCAAAACCCAACAGTGGTATCAGAGCCTGGTTGTTTTCTGTTATATTGATGCAAATGTTTTATTTTCAAAGTTGGAAAAAAAAAGGAAAAAAAAATGACGTTTGTCAAATTTTAAGATAATTACTTGTTTTTGTGAAAAACTAATTATTTGTAAAATTTGAATCATTTGCTATATGAGTTGAATTAGGTCAAATTTAGTAAAAGATAAAATGATATGATTATTTTATTAGTTTTAAAAGTTTGATCTAAAGAGTTTTTTGAAACCTCCATAAGTTATGAATATGAAAAGGTTTTTAAAAAAGTTGATTCAAAGTTTTTTATGGAGTTACAAAACTTGGTCTTAATGTTTTAAAGAATTCCATAACTTGTTCTTAAGTTATGGAACATGAAAAGTTTCATCATAAAACAAGTATTTAACTCCATAAGTTATGGAATCCAAAAGTTTTCAAGAGTTACAAAACTTGCCCTCAAGTTTTGGAATTTGGAAAAAGTTTTTTTATGATAAAAAAAAAAAAAATTGAATTCTAAAACTCTTGGGTTCATAACTTAAACAATTAATTAAATGGTTTTAATTTTGAATTTAATAATTGGAATTATGATGTTTTTATGGAATAATTCAATTAACTCTTATGGACTTTATTAATAGATAATTAAAGTGTTTAATTAAAAGAGAAATAATAATTCCATAATGACATGGTTTAAATTTAATTAAATTAAGAGTATAGTTTAATTAATAGATTAAACCACCAAGTATTTTAAATGTCTAAAATACACCCTTATACTATTATAATATTAAAAGTTTAATATATTATATGTATAAGAGCAAGTCGTCTTACCATTAGTAGGCCTCATTCACGAAGCCGGTCTATAAGGGGGGTATAAGGTTACTGCCTATAAAATGGCAGTTTAATGGGTGTCCACTCTCACCCACCGCTTCCTTGACTGGTGGAGGGTCATTAGCCGAACAGGTAGGACAAGGACTATAATTCTCCCTTCATTAAAAGTATTAATGATAAATACTAAGTAACTAAACTTTTTATAAATTCCCAATCTTAGTTACTTAGGAAAATGTGAATAAGGTGCTAATCCATGAAATTACACTTTGCACTTTATTTAAGCTGTTAGTGGAGCGTGTGTGGTTAACCGGCACACTAACGTGGATTTAACAAGGTAGGCAAAGGGTAACTTAATGTTTATCATAGTATCGTTGGAGCGTGTGTGGTTAACCGGCACATCGATTGAGGGGTAAATATTAAGGGTACCAAGTATATTTGCATGGTTACTTCACACCTTGTTTTGTGATCCTCGGCATCCCAGTCACAAAACCTGAAGGGCACACTCGAGATTGAAACATGCCATTGAAAAGTTCAATGAATCTCAAAAGAATCTAGGAGTTTCAAAAACCAATTAAAACCTAATAATACATTTCGTTTATCTTGGTGGAAATTGGTGAATCGTCATTCACCTACCTTCAAATATTTTATAGCTTGGATTACGGCATCCTTCTTCCAAGTTATAAAATAGTTTGTTGGGTCCTAGCCTTAATATATCATATTGGGTGTTATATTAAGGACTTAAATCAACTTTACGTGAATTTCTCCCATTGTTGATGTCTGGTTTAGACAACAATGATCTTCCCAAACCAAGCTTTCCTAATGAATATGACTTCCCGAGTTTGTCTCATGGAAGTCATACTTCTCTTCCTCCACCTCCTCCAATTAGGTCACTCAAGCCCTAATGGCAAGGAAGGTATATGTGTGATCACATCTTAGAGATGAAGTCACATATTGACAAGTCGGGAGAGTTGGGTGTCAAAGTCTTGAGAAAGTTGGATGTTCAATCACTTTCTAAGTCACATAGTGAGTTCCTTTGGGACTACTATGAAACAGACTATGACATGAACCTTAATGATCATATCTATTTGCTTGGTGCTGTTGAATCAGCAATGATTTGGAACGATAGTAAAGCAAATTTGATTAGAAGATCAACTTCCCAAAAACTTTATGGACAGTGACAATGGTGACACTGGAAATCCAGAAAAAACATTCTCTTCCCAATGGAAAGGGATTGGCCATAGTCAACCCGGTTGACCAAATGGTAAAGAGAAACGCTAAGTCTGAGATAGTCCCATTACCAAAGGGTCGATATGTTTATTTTGCCAAAGGAAGGAGCGTTGATTGCAAAGCTGCCAAATTTACCTAAGGATGTTAAAGTCAATAAGTTTGACTCTACATCAGGTAGAGCCCATTATCTAACTCTGTTAAGTTCTATTCTGAGATCCTCATTACATGATGTGACTGGGTCACATGTTGATGTTTTAAGAATCAAAGAATAGAGAGAAATCTTAAAGGAAGTATATGATGATTCTGATCGCGAAGGTGGATTTCGATCGCATCAGAATTTTGAGCAGTTGCTTAAGAAGTTATGATATATTGCTAAGGAATAGATAACAGCAATTTTCCATGTGGATTGTAAGGATAAGTTTTTCCGCAAAGTTTTAAAATAAAAGAAAATTGTTTAATTTTATTTATTTGAAGTATCCTTACAATGACATTTGTGGAAAATTGTTGCTTATATGATTCCACTGACAGCAATATTGGAAAATGGATTTGATTCTTTCATTTGTGGTAGTGTCTAAATTTACCAAATCAGGAAAGTTCCTCATCACCCAAGTTTCAATTGGACCGAAACTTGGAATCATGCAAGTTGAATAGTATGATGAATGAGAACTTTCAAGCATTGGAAATCAAGACTAATTACTTGTTCACATGGATGTGTGAGTCAAGTGAAGGACTAAAGGGATCGAGTACACATTCTTGTGCACTGGTCATGTCCACCACAAAGCTCGTTAAGACTATTTGATTTACTAAAGTTTAGTAAATATGGTTATACTTACAAGTTTAAGTATAATTATGAAACATTGGAAAAGTCTCAGTGTATGGCAGAACGAATGGGAAGAATCAAATTAGGCAGAAAGATAAAAGTTTCTCAAATCTGAAAAGATGGGAGAGTACTTTAGTATAATGTTTGTGATCATCTTAATGATTTAGAAATCATATCACAATTAGTCCTCTAAAGGTCATCTTAGTGCATTCTTATGACTAAGAAGAGGAGTCATGAATTGTTGAAATGGTTAGATCAGGAAGATGAGTCATACTTCGTTCCAAAACAATTCTTAGAGTCATACTCCAAGATTGTAACTTGAGTGACATATCTTAAAGAAAGGTTTAAAAAACTTGTCAAATGTAAGAGTAAAAGTGTCCTACTCTTGTTTTGAAATTGGTAAGTTGTGATGTTTTGGATAAAACAAAGACCAACTAAGGCCAATTGTGTGAAGTGTTTGTCTTGATAAAGAATCCGCACTATCTCTTGAATATTTGGCAAGATAGTCTTATATGTCAAGAGGATAGTGGGAGTCTTAAAGATCCTAAAAAGAATTTCAAGAACTAATCAAGAATAAAACATGAGGTTCTTCACTAGCACACGACTTGAGGTTTATACCCTATCGTGTTGACATATTATGTGCCCATTCCAGTTAAAGTTGGCTTTGCATAGGAGTTCTAAAAGTTCTCAATTGGTTGCATAACAACTTGGAAGCAATGGCAGGCGCTGTACTGCCAGGTAGCAAGAAGTTAAGATTGCATAAGTTCAGTCCATATGAGTTTGGATTTGTCATTATCCTTGTCTTGTGACTATGGTTTTGATGATTCACATGGATAAGAACACATACACCATAAAATCTAAGGGTCATAAGGTTTCTCTCCGATTCATGAAAATGATGGTGAGGAAACACTTCCACCAAGTAGATTTGAAGCAGATGGCAAAAGGTCTAAACAATTGAGACTATGATTACGGCATCCCTTTTCATAGTTCTGAAATTGTTTAGACACACATGCATGCTATCTAAGGAAAGGTGTAT
Source organism: Lactuca virosa (assembly GCF_052849685.1). Lineage (NCBI taxonomy): Eukaryota > Viridiplantae > Streptophyta > Magnoliopsida > Asterales > Asteraceae > Lactuca > Lactuca virosa. The sequence continues at coordinate 251,334,529 of NC_136434.1, forward strand.
GATTTTGATAAAGTTTTATCAAAGCATCTCGTATCAGAAATCTGAACTTTGGTAAGAAAGTCAATAAAGTATTGATTTCTTGAAGTCCAGCTGATTTCTGAGTACATATCAAAGCTAGTGGGAGCATAAGTGTTATGCTAATAATCATCATGTTAGTGGGAGCATGATAATTATTGTTAGTGTTGCAAGTTAGCAATGTTAATTATAGAAAACAAAAGTTTCAATTCGTGAGGCTGCAGGGATTGAAAAAGTTGTTTTGCTATAATTAAGGGAGAGGATATACTTCATTTCAGTTCTAAAGGCTTAGATTGAGACCTTAATCATCTTTAGTCAAGAATATATATATGAATTTCATGTTGGATTGGTTCAACTTAAGGAAATTCTATATATTGCGTTCTCAAAATTCTATTATGATTACGGCATCCCTCTTCATAGTCAAATTTTGAAAACATGGCAAATAAAAATATTGTAGCAAAAGACTGGTCTAGAATCATGTCTTTATGTGAGACATCATGAATCGTGTACCATTTGCTTTGGGTACAGGATCGATTGCATGTGCTATAATATTTGTCATTTCTAAATTTTTCCAAATGCCCAGAGGCATTAAGAAGGGAAAAGGTCTAGAATTGGATATGACAAAAATGATTAAGCAATTGTCGAGGACAATCTGAGGTTTACCAAAGATTGGTTGCTCAGGGACAGTTGGAAGTATAGTGCTAATTTTGGAAGGACCATATTGACATATTCTGAAAAGAGGCATCTCTTATTCAGAATTGATAGTCAAAATGAGAATATGGAGTTGTCTCCATAGGTGGAAGTTATCTGTGTAAGATTAGAAAACTTAATGCAAGAAGCATGTCCAAAGCAATGTACTTTGAATATGAGACTTAGTTTCCATGTAGTTGATCTCCATTGGAATACCTTATAATGACTGTTGACAAGTCTTTGTGACTTTGTACATATTCATTACATGAGGGTCAGTGCATATAAGTTTAAAATCTAAACAGATTTCGATAAATGATAGGAATTTGAAATTCTCACATTTTTCGATAAGGATTTGGGAGTGTGAAATTAGAATCATTGAAATTATGTTCAATTGGTTTATTTCACAAAGTAAGGATCATAGACAAACATAGAGTGCATACTTGGTGTATGGCAAAACTATTGTTTAAGAAAAACATAGTGTACATGCTTGGAGCATGGGACAACTAGTGTTTTTAATTCAAGTATAAAGTTGATAAAACCGAAACAATGAATAATGAGTAATAAGTATGGTGATAAATAAAAGTGTTTATTTATATTCATAGGGTTTTATACCATATTTGATTCATTTATTCTTGTGTTTCACTTTGCATGTTTTGACTTCCAGAATAACTAAGTCGCTCTTCCTGACTGATTAAGTTATTCAAACCATCCACAGTCGGTCATATGTTGGAAGTAGATATGAATCAAGACTGTCATGGGTTGGTTTGTAGAGGTCCAAATTGGTGGACAAAGTGGTGCTACAACACTCATGAGTGCTCATAAGTTCTGAGTATTGGATTCAACCCGCGCTCATTTGAATCACTTCATGGATTTTATCACGAGTGATCATGAGACGATAATATCTTATATTCTTCAAACCTAGAGATATGAGTTGTTACTATGAGTTGGTTATACATTGATTGCACGAAAACGCATTTGGTAACTCGATGTTATAAAACATGCCTTTGTGTATGATTCAACAAATAGTAGAACAAGCCATATGAGTCGAAGTTTATCCATTCCTTTTACCTTCGGGATAAAAGCGATATCTGTGGGCCCCTCGATGATTTAGCGATGACACATGTGAGTGCTTGGCCAAGCCAGGACTGATTTGATTTGTTCAATCAGTCAGTCATCATAAATCGAAAATCGGGAAACAACAAATGGACAGAGAGAATGATTATAATCCATGTCTCAGTCTATATGATATCTAGAATGGAGGAATATATGATCCCTTATCTAATGGACAAGTCATTGACAAGGTCAGAGTTCGACAACGGCTTTAAGAGCTACGATTGCCAGTTAGGTTTTGAAGTCATACTCAATAATAGTTTTAGACTTATCCAAGTGGGAGACTGTTGGATTAATGTCTAAGTCCATAACTATATTTGGTATGTACTTGACCCGACCCGGCATGGTCCATTTGGGTTGCACTTCACCGGCATAATTTATATGGATAGTCTTTTGAGAATAGTATATTTATGATTTATATTAATATATTATAAGTTCTAATATATTAATATGGAATCATATTATTTAATTAGTATTGATCAAGAATTAACTTAGAATTAATTAAGTGATAAAAAAGAACTAATTAAATATGGACTCTTATATATATGGAATGGGCCAAGTTCATTTAGGTTGGGCTAAGCTTTCATGGATGGTCCATGGAGCTTTTAACCCATGGATCCTATGTAAATGAAAGGTCATGGGTATTAGGGTTTACATGGATGTAACCCTAATCCTCCATAATATATAAAGGGGTCCTTGGCTCACAAAATTGGCACAAGTGTGTGAAAATAAGAGTGGGCCGATTTTAGTGTGCATACATATTCTCTCAAGTTCTTCCAAGGTGTTTTGGTGATTTGTGATTCCATTTGAGGCTTCTACACTATTGGGGCTAAGCTCTTAAAGCTTGAAGACATCAAGCTACATCAAAGGTATGTCATCTAACTAGAACTTTGTAGTATAGGTGCTTCATAATATGCTAGTTAGGATGAAACCTTAGAATAGTTAATATTTGCATGTATAATAGACAAAACATAGATCCAAGGTTTATAGGGTTGCATGTACACCATAGGAGTGTTAGAATGCTCAAAACCCAACAATATTATGAATAAATATAGTTGATCAGGCTATACGTACCCCCAATATGACTACATAACTGCCCGGGTATAATCACAGTGTTCCGTTCCCCTTAGAGACTTTTAATGTTAAAGTCTTAATGTACGTACTTTATTTAGAGTGTTTTAGCCCCCTTGTATTTATAGTTGCATATCATGTATGGTTAGATATGCTAGTTCACTATAAACAATGCTCTGATACCAACCTGTCACACCTCCGAAAGACGGCGGAAATGTCCGGGGGCTCGTGTGACTATAAATTGAAATATCATCACAATGAATATACATGAAACATAACACAATCGTCACCAACATTACATATTACAGCTGGTATTGTTCACATCAAGTACATTGTTTTACATTACATAAATCCAAAGTATTAATAGTACGATGAGTGATGTTACACAAAATAAATCCATACACACTCGAAAATCCTCCTGCTTAACGATTACCTGAGAATACAAGTTATTTTGAAAACGGTCAACATATATAATGTTGGTGAGTTCATAAGCTTGTTTGAATAAAAGTCTTTGTATCTTTTGTAAACCCTGAAAATCCGATATTTTCTGTAAAATGTCTGAAAAATGATGTAAAAATCGAGTATAAATGCATGTGTGAATTTCATAGTAGTAACATATAGGAATCCAGTTTAAATTTCTTTGTATTCTTTCTGCTGTAAGTAAGTGGTAATTGAACAATAGTATTTCCCCAGAAAATCCGATATTTTCTGATTTATAAAAATGTCGCGATCCTTGCACCGTAGAAATGTTTTGTATCATTATGACTTACGAGTTTTTAATTTTTCGTAATGTCTTAATGGGAATGGATCTCGATATGAGTCGTTATAACCATACATGATAGTGACTGATTCGCCTGTCTTGGCATTTTTCCAAATGTCGGATTTTCGTTCAAGGTTTTGTCACCCTAGACTGGCCTAGTCTAACTGTAGCGAACAGCTCAGGCGTGGGGGAGTCACCCCCGTATAGTTCTATACACAAACTCTCGCTCTCCCTCTAGGAGACTCTGATTATAACTACAAGCTACAGCCATACACTCGGTGGTGTCAACCGACACGTCTCACAAGATCCCATTTGTCTCCACATGAATTTGTATAATGTTATATGTATTTAGAAGTTCGAACACTAGATGATGTAAGAAATGAAAAGATAAGGCCCAACAAAATGAAGAAAAGGCAACAATAGCCCATTAGACGTGTAAGTTATTTCTGGGCTAAATTAGCATGTAAATGAGCCACTAAGGCCGAATAACACGTAAATGCTAAATTAGGACCATCTAACATTTAATTGGGTCACTTAGGCCCGATAGACATGTGATGAATACATTGGGCCCAATAAACATGTGATTGGACCACGAAGGCCCAATAAACATGTATAGCAATTACTAGGCAATAATCACACCATTGTTGTATTTCGTTTAATCGAATTATTTATCCGTAGCGTTATAAAAAAAGTCCAATGTTTGGTTATAATGATATTTTTAGTTTGATATGTCAAAATTTTATAATTTGAACCCGTATTTATAAAAATTTACACTTTAGGTCCCTTGAGAACTAATTTGAACATTTAAAGGCTTATTTTACATAAAATGTCATTTTGGTCTATTTTAAATTAAAAATAACATTTTAGTCCATAAATTTATAAAATCTATATTTTCGCCCCAAATGTTTAGTGATTGACGGGTTTGGCCCAAAAAATACATGTAATGACATTTTCAATCCATTTATGCAGAAAATTACAATTTCAGCCCTTATTTGCATAAAATGACCTTTTCGGCCCAATTTTTATAAAATTAACATTTTTGGTCCAAATCTTGAGATAGTGTCATTTTCAGCCCCAAATCTTGTTTATTCTCATTTTTGGCTCGAGTTTTGATTAAATAACATTTTAATCTCCAAAAATTGACATTTTTGCAAGTTTGGGCCCAATAGGCCGTGAGGCCCGCCTTAAGGCCCAAAATGCCAAATTTTACACTTTTGACCCTTAGAAAAATATGGTTGTTATAAAAACCCATTTTAAGCTAATAATACCCTTTTAGCCCCTATAAAACGTAGGTATCGCTCTTCACCCAAACTTTTGTTTATTTGCCAAAAATGATCCTTATACAAGATTTTGTTTGGTTTTTCACAACTTAGGCATTTATAACACTTTCAACTTTGAAGTTTGGTGTCTAAAATGTCTTTGTTTGTGATTCACACTTATTTTTGTTATAGTTCTATAGATCCATCGAGTGTTTCACCCAAACACAAACAAAAGCCAAGAAAATAACACATATCATGCATAAACACATAGATCTACATATAAATACTTGTATTCTCCCCCCAAAACAAGTGAAAACCGAAAACAAGGGGGTATGAACTCACCTTTGCTTGATGTTTCGGATTTGAAGAAGAGATGGAGAGGTTTTCGGCCCTTAGCAAACTTCCTTGAGTGGTTTTCGAACTTAGGAGGGTTCTAAGAGTATGATTTATAAACACTTGTTTAGAAGGAGTGTCTTGACATAAAAGGAAGTTATAGCACTTGGATATGTAAGAACTTTCCAAGAAATAATGATTTTTGGTGGTGAAACCTTCTTGAAATGCTTCTAATTCTCGAAATTCTTGATGAAAGGGGGAGTGTTCTTGAGAGATTTGAGAGTGTTTGAAAATGAAGTATGTGTGTGTGTGTTTCATGTTCACGGCCGAAGAATAAAGAGGAGAGGGGAAGATAGGGCCTTACATGGATACATGAGAATGCTTAGTTGTTTGTTGTATAATATGCCTAGTTGTCCACCAAACAAAAATGAGGTGGCATGGCTTGGGTAATTAATTAGCCATTTTATAATTAAAATTTTCTTCTTTTTTTTACACTCATGGGCCGAGAAAGGGAAAGTATGGAGGAGCTTGGGACTTATCTTGGTTTGGTTCGTGTTTATGAGGCCCTTAGAAAAAGGTTTTCGGCCCATTGGGCCTTTAGGTGTGTTCATAGCCCAATAAAAGTCCATTTGGTAGTTTTATGGCTCTTTAGGGTGATTGGAGTTGTTATGGCCCAATAAGGCCCATTAGGGTTAGAATGAATCATTCTAGGCCCAAATGGTCCAAAATGTTATAGATTTATAATTTGGGTCTATTTAGAATCCAAATAGGGTTTCCAAGCCCAATGTAGTTGAATTGAATGCTTATTGGTCCATTAGGCCCAATAAGGAAATCCTAGTCTATAATGAACTTGAACCAGGGTCTCTAGGGTTTTCAACTCCCCAATTGACACTTTGTGTAGAGTTTGAACTTCACTTGTGAACCTTTATTAAATTTGTGGTCATAGAATGAACATAGTGTATGATATCAAGTTAATGTTACAAGTATTATCATAGATGATGTTTACATGATCACATAATTTCCTGGCTAAAAATGCCAGTTGTGACATTATATGTTCATGCTAATTTCTTGAAGATTGATGATTTGAATTATCTTGTTCTTATGAGTTGATTTAGATTAATAGAAAAATTATGTGATAATGTGTTTTCGATCCAAATTGAGCTAAAAGTTGTTCATAATATGTGTTTTTGTAACTTGTCCTCAATTTATAAGAAAAGTCACATTTATGATTTTTAAAACTCATAAAATTTCCATAGGTTATGAAAATGAAGAGTCTCATTTTTTTTAAATGTTTTAAAGTCTTCCATAACTTGTCCTCAAGTTATGGAACTTGAAGAGTTTTTTTTTTTCATTAAAACTACTTTAAACTCATAAGTTATGGAAACCAAAAGTTTTTGAATTGTTCAAAACTTGTCCTCAAGTTTTTCGAATTTGTAAAGTTTCCCCTATGAATACTTTAACTCCAAGTAAACCCTTAGAATTTTAAAAGTTAAAATTCAACACTTATACTATTATAATATTAATAGTTAATAGTTATACATATGTATAAGACACAAAGTCAGTCTTACCGTTAGTAGGCCTCATTCACGAAGCCGATCTATAAGGGGGGTATAAGGTTACTGCCTATAAAATGGCAGTTTAATGGGTGTCCACTCTCACCCACCGCTTCCTTGACTGGTGGAGGGTCGTTAGCCGAACGGGTTTGACATGCCATTAATTCTCCCTTCATTAAAAGTATAATGATAAATACTAAGTAACTAAACACTTATAAATTCCCAATCTTAGTTACTTAGGAAAATGTGAATTTGGTGCTAACCCATGAAATTACACTTTGTACCTTACCAAGTCGTTGGTGGAGCGCGTGTGGGCAACCGACACACTAACATAGACTAGTAAGAGTGACAAAGGGTGACTTAATGTTTATCATAGATCGGTGGAGCGCGTGTGGGTAACCGGCACATCGATTAAGTGATAAATATTAAGGGTACCAAGTTAATTTGCATGGTTATTCACACCTTGTTTGTGATCCTCGGCATCCCAGTCACAAACTTGAGAGGGCACAATCAAGATTTAAACATGCCATTGAATAGTTCAATGAATCTCAAAAGATCTAAGAGTTTCAAACCAATTAAAACCTAACTCCTATTTCGTTTTTCATGGTGGAAATTGGTTAATCGTCATTCGCCTACCTTCAAATATTTTATAGCTTGGATTACGGCATCCCTCTTCCAAGTTATAAAATGTTGCGTTGGGTCCTAGCCTTAATATTTCATATTGGGTGTTATATTAAGGACTTAAATCAACTAACTTGAATATCTCCCATTTTAGATGTCTGGTTCAGACAACTATGATCATCCCAAATCCCTTGGAACAAGCTTTCGTAATGAAGATGATGTCCCGTGGTTGGATCATGGAAATCATTCTTCTCTTCCTCCACCTCCTCCAATTATTCTCCCTAACCCACAAGTTCAAGGTCACTCAAGCCTTATTGGCAAGCAAAGTCTGTGTGTGCTCACATCTTGGAAATGAAGTAACAAATTGACAAGCCGGGAGAGTTGGGTGTCAAAGTCTTGAGGAAGTTGGTTGTGGACTAGGTCCTTCAATCACTTCCTAAGTCACATAGTGAGTTCCTTTAGGACTACTATATGACAAACTATGACATGACCCTTAATGATCTTACCTATTTGCTTGATGCTGCTGAATCAACAATGATGTGGGGCACTGGTAAAGCAAATTTGATTGGAAGATTAACTTCCCAAACTTCAATGGACATTGACAATGGTAACATTGGAAATCCAGAAAAGCTTTCTCTTCCCAATGGAAAGGGATCGACCATAGTCAACTCGGTTGACCAAATGGTAAAGAGAAAGGCTAAGTCTGAGGTAGTCCTGTGTACCATCCCCAAAGAGTCCATATGTTTCTATTGCCAAATGAAGGGGCATTGGTTGCGAAGCTGCCCTATTTACCTGAAAGATCATAAGGATGGTAAAGTCAAAAAGTTCGACTCTACTTCGGGTAAAGTCCACTATCTAACTCTATTAAGTTCCTATTTTGAGATTCTTATTACATGATGTGAGTAGGTAGCATTTTCATGTTTTAAGAATCAAAGAGAAGAGAGGAAGCTTAAAGGAAGAGTAAACTGATTCTGATCGTGAAGATCAGAATTTTGAGCTGCTGCTTAAGAGTTATGATAGATTGCTTAGGAATACATAACAACATAGTTTTCATATGCATTTGCATTGTAAGGATAAGTTTTTCCGCAAGTTTTAAAATAAAAGAAAAAGTTTTAATTTTATTTATTTTAAATATCCTTACAATGGTATTTGTGAAAAATTGTTGTTTATATGATTCCATTGATAGCAATATTGGAAAATGGATTTGATTCTTTCGTTTGTGGTAGTGTCACAATTTACCAAACGAGGAAAGATTCTCATCACCCAAGTTTCAGTTGGATAGAAACTTGGAATCATGCAACTTGTATTGTATGATGAATGAGAATTTTCATCTTTGGGAAATTAAGACTAATTCCTTGATCACATGTATATGTGAGTCAAGTGAAGGATTAGGGGATCGGGTACACTTGAGTGTGCGCTGGTCAGGTCCACCACAGAGAACGATAAGACTATTCGTCATGATTTACTAAAGTTTAGTAAATATGGTTATGCTTACAAGTTTAAATGTAATTCTGAAACATTGGAAAAGTTTCAATGTAACGCAGAACGGATGAGAACAATCAAATTAGGCAGAAAGATAAAAGTTTCTCCAATCTGAAAAGATGGGAGAGTACTTGAGTATCTTGTTTTATGATTATCTTAGTGATTATGAAACCATATCACAATTGATTCTCTAAGGACATCTTAGTGCATTTGTTTGATTAAGAAGAGGAATCATGGATTGTTGAAATGGTTAAAATCAAAAAGATGAATCATACTTCGTTCCAAAACAAGTCTTAGATTCAAACTCCAAGATTGTAACTTGAGTGACATAATCCTTAGAAGGTTTATAACACTTGTCAAATGTAGAGTAAAATGTTTTCTACTCTTGTACATTTGAAAGTGGTAAGTTGTGATGTTTTTGGATAAAACAAAAACCAAGTAAGGCCAATTGTGTGAAGTGTTTTTCTTGATAAGAATCCGCACTAACTCTTGAATATTTGCTTTGTCAAGGAATAGTTCTTGACAAGAGAATCTTATATGTCAAGAGGTCAGTGGGAGTCTTAAAGATCTTGAAAAAGTTTCAAGAACTAATCAAGAATAAAACCTGTTGGTTATCACTAACACACGACTTAAGGTTTGTAACCTATCGTGTTGACATATTCTTATTTGTGTGCCCATTCCAGTTAAAGTTGACTATGCATGTGAGTTCTATGAGTTCTCAATTGTTTACATAGCAACCTGGAAGCAATGGTAGGCCCTTGTGCTGCCAAGTGGAAAGAAGTTAAGATTGCACAAGTTCAGTCCATATGAGTTTGGATTTGTCACTAACCTTGTCTTGTGATTATGGTTATGAAAAATTCACATGGATAGGAACACATACACCATAAAATCTAAGTGTCATAAGGTTTCTCTCCGATTCATGAAAATGATGGTGAGGAAACGCTTTCACTAAATAGATTTTAAGTAGATAGCGATTGTGATATTTGCATTCTCAAAGTCGTTAGTGGAGCGTGTGTGGGTAACCGGCACACTAACATAGACTTGTGAGAAATGGCAAAGGTCAAAACAATTGAGACTATGATTACGACATCCCTTTTCATAGTTCTAAGAATTTTTTAGACACATGTGAGCTATCTAAGGAAAGGTGTATGATTTTGATAAAGTCTTATCAAAGCATCTTGTATCGGAAATCTGAACTTTGGTAAAAAAGTCAATAAAGTATTGATTTTTAGAAGTCCAGCTGATTTCTGGATACATGTCAAGGCTAGTGGGAGCATAAGTGTTATGCTAATAACTATCATGTTAGTGGGAGCATGATTATTATGTTAAGAGTTAATTATAGAAAACAAAAGTCTCAATTCGTGACTTTGCAGGGGTTGAGAAGTTGTTTTGCTATAATTAAAGGAGAGGAGATTATACTTCATTTCAATTCTAAAAGCTTAGAGCTTAGATTGAGATTTTAATCGTCTTTAGTCAAGGATATATATATATATATATATATATATATATATATATATATATATATATATATATATATATATATATATATATATATATATATATATATATGAATTTTACGTTGGAATGTTTCAACATAAGGAAATTCGATATATATTGCGTTCTCAAAATTCGATTATGATTACGACATCCCTCTTCATAGTCGTATTATGAAAACATGGAAAATACAAAATATTATAGCAAAAGACTGGTCTAGGATCATGTCTTTATGCGAGACATCATGAATCGTGTCCCATATGCTATGGGTATAGGATCGATTACATGTGCTATAATATTTATCCGTTCTAAATTTTCCAAATGCCTAGGGCATTAAGAAGGGAAAAGGTCTAGAATTGGATATGACTAAAATGATTAAGCAATTGTCGAGGACAATCTGAGGTTTACCAAAGATAGGTTGCTCATGGATAATTAGAAGTATAGTGTTAATTTTGAAGGACCATATTGACATATTCTGAAAGGAGTCAACTCTTGTTCAGAAGTGATAGTCAAAATGGGAATGTGGAAATGATTCCATAGGTGGAAGTTATTCATTAAATCTGTGTAAGATTAGAAAACTTAATGCAAGAAGGATGTTCAAAGGAATGTACTTTGAATTTGAGACTTCGTTTCCATGGAATTTCTCTCCATTGGATACTTTGTAATGTCCGTTGTCAAGTCTTTGTGACTTTTGTGAATAGTTATCACAAGAGGATCAATGCATATAAGTTTAAAATCTAACAGATTTCGGTAAATGGCAGGAATTTGGAATTCTTACATTTACGATAAGGATTTGGGATTGTGAAATCAACATCAATGGAATCATGTCCAATTGGTCTATTTCACAGAGTAAGGATCATAGACAAACATAGTGTGCATACTTGGAGTATGGCATAACTATTGTTTGGACAAACATAGTGTGCATGCTTGGAGCATGACATGACTATTGTTTTGATTCAAGTATAAAGTTGATTATTCGAAACATTATACAATGAATAATGAATAATCAATATGGTGTTTAAATAAAAGGTGTTTTATTTACTCTCAAATGTGCTTGGGGCCATATAGGATTAGTATTATTCTTGTGTTTCACTTTGCATGTTTTGACTTCCTGAATAACTAGGTTATTCAAATTCTCCACAATCAGTCATATGTTGGAAGTAGATATGAATCAAGACTGTCATGAAGTTGGCTTGTAGATGTCTAAGGTGTTGGACATAGCAAGAGTTGCTACAACATTCATGAGTGCTCCTGGAATGAGATTCGAGTATTGGATTAAACCCACGCTCATTTGAATCACTTCATGTATGTTGACAATGAGTTAGTTATACATTGATTGCACGAAAACGCATGAGTAACTTGATGTTATAAAACGTGCCTTTGTGTATGATTCAACAAGTGGTTAGTACAAGCATATGAGTTAAATTTTATCCATTCCTTTTACCCTTGGAGGGATAAAACCGATATCTATGGGCCCCTCGATGATTTAGTGATGACAAACGTAAGTGCTCGGCCGGGCCTGCAATATTTGATTTGTTCAATTAGTCAGTCGTCATAAATCGGAAATCAGGAAACAACAAATGGACAGAGAGAATGATTATAATCCATGTCTCAGTCCATATGATATCTAGGATGGAGGAATATATGATCCCTTATCTAATGGACACGTCATTGACTAGGTCAGAGTTCGACAACAGCTTTTAAGAGCTACGATTGCTAGTCGGGATCTTGGAGTCATACGCAATAACAGTTTTAGACTTATCCAAGTGGGAGACTGTTGGATTAGATGTCTAAGCCCATAAATATTATTGGTATGTACTCGACCCGAGAGTAGTATGGTCCATTTGGGTTGCATATCATCATGACAATTTGTTAGGATGGACTTTTGAGAGAAGGTTATATATGATTTATTAATATATTATAAGTTCTAATATATTAATATGAAATCATATGTTTTAATTAGTATTGATCAAGAATTAATTAGGAATTAATTTAGTGATAAAAAAGAGACTAATTAAATCTATGGGGACTAATTATGGTAATTAGTTATATTTATATGTGTTGGGCTTATGATCCATGTTTGACCAAGTTTATGTATGGATAATAAAGAGTTGGGCCATATGAACCATGGATCATAAAACCCATGGATATGGATTTGGGTTATATCCATGACCCTTGAAATCCTACATATAAATATATAGTCCATTGCCTAAAAACGCCACTTGAAGTTCTTGGAGTCCTTGGAGGTGTTTTTGGTGCATGGAGATTCTTTCTCAAGTTTCATCCTTGTCCATGATGTGTTGTGACTTCATTTGAGGCTTCCACATTATTGGGGCTAAGCTCTTAAGGCCAAATACATTAGGACTTCAAGGTATTTAGGGTTGTATGTGCACCATAGGATGTTGTAGTATACTAAAACCCATCAGCATCCAATCGGGGGCTAGGTTGTGTTCTTATGCAGCGAGGGAATGTTATTGCCTATGCTTCGACACAGTTTAAGGCAAACAAAGTGAACTGCACCACTCACGATCTTTGCACTAAAAATCTGGAGACATTACCTTTACGGTACCAAGTGCACCATCTTCACCGACCATAAAAGCCTTCAACACATCTTTGATCAGAAAGAACTTAACATGAGACAGCGACGATGGGTAGAACTACTCAATGATTACGAATGTGAAATTCGCTATCTTCCCGGCAAAGCCAATGTAGTAGCAAATGCCCTTAGTCGAAAGGAGTGCTCAGGTAGTAGAGTGAACGCACTAACCATGACAATCCATTCACATCTGTCCACACAGATCAAAGAGGCTTAGTTAGAAGCCTTGAAGCCGGATAATGTGGCAGATGAAGCCTTAAGAGGAATGGAGAAGAACTTAGAAATCAAGGGTGACAGAGTTCGTTACTTCATGAATCGGATCTAGACACCGAAGTTTGGTGGCTATAGAGATGTTGTCATGAATGAAGCCCACAAGAATCGATATTCCGTTCATCCAGGTTCAGATAAGATGTATCTTGATCTCAAGAAACTCTATTGGTGGCCAAACATGAAAGCCGATATTGCTACCTACGTGGGAAAGTGCCTAACTTGTGCCAAAGTCAAGGTAGAATATCAAAAGCCCCCCAAGTTTACTTCAACAGCCAGAGATACCTGAGTGGAAGTAGGAGTGGATTACAATGAATTTCATAACCAAGTTGCCCAACACCAAAGATGGGCATGACACCATTTGGGTAATCGTCGACAGATTAACCAAATCCGCTCACTTCCTACCAATAAAGGAAACAGACAAGATGGAGAAATGAACCAGAACTTACATCAGAGAGATAGTACGACTGCATGGTGTGCCAATATCTATTATCTCAGATAGAGACATTAGATTCACCTCGCGATTCTGGCAGTCATTGCAAAAATCTCTCGGAACTAGGCTGGACATGAGCACAACTTACCATCCACAAACTGACGGGCAGAGTGAGAGAACTATTCAAACACTAGAAGACATGTTGAGAGCCTGTATGATTGACTTTGGTAAAGCACGGGATACCCATTTGCCACTTGTTTAGTTTTCATACAACAATAGCTACCACTCCAGCGTCAAGGCTGCCCCGTTCGAAGCCCTCTATGGCCGTAAGTGCAGATCCCCTTTGTGCTGGGCTGAAGTGGGTGACACGCAGCTAGCTAAAGGGCAAGTCCCTAATAGCATGCTCACTGGCCCGGAAATCATCCGAGAAACCATAGAAAAGATCATCCAAATCCGAGAATAACTAAAAGCCTCTAGAGATAGACAAAAGAGCTACACAGACAAGAGACGCAAACCCTGGGAATTCCAGGTTGGTGACCGCGTTCTGTTGAAGGTCTCACCCTGGAAGGGCATGATATGCTTCGGAAAGTGTGGAAAGCTAAATCCAAGGTACATTGGGCCATTCGAGATCCGTGCTAGAATCGACCAAGTAGCTTACAAACTCCGCCTACCACAAGAACTTAACAATGTACACTCTGTCTTCCACGTGTCAAATCTAAAGAAGTGCCTATCCGACGAGACTCTTGTGATTCCACTCGATGAAATCGAGATTAACGAGAGTCTTAACTTTGTGGAAGAACCAGTAGAAATCATGGATAGGGAAGTCAAACGAACGAAACAAAGTCGCATACCAATAGTGAAGGTCAAATGAAACAAAAATACCCGCATCTTTTCCCTAGTCCATGATGCACTCTCTATAGAAAGAATTTTGGGACGAAATTCCCTTTAACGGGGGACAATGTAGCAACCCATTATTTTTCAAGTCAATAAAGGTCAAACCCTTTAAATAAAATTTCGAGTTTTATTCATTTCGTTAAGTTCAAAAGGGTTAGAATATGATTTAAATTATATAAATGATGTTTTTATATGAGTATTTTAAAAGATGGAATAAAATGCACTTAAAAATCTTAGCATTTTCCTTGGAACCGAGAACCCTCGCACCGAAAACCCCTTCTTGGCCGAAAACCCTCGGACCGCAAACTCCTCGGACCGAAATCTCCTTTCCGGCCGAAAACCCACTCGGTATATATATTTTTCTCCCCGAAAAATAAGTCATTTTCTCACTTTTTTAATTGAAAACACACCCATTTTGCTCTCAAGTATCATACAAGAATCTTCATATCTTCAAGAAAAATCCTTCAAATCTTCATAATTTTCACCAAGAACACCAAGAACAATCTTCAAATCTACAAGCTGACCGAAAACACCGTGGACCGAAAACTCGTTCCTGACCGAGAACACTTTAAGACCAAGAACCTGGTTCTCGGTTGAGGTTTTAAGACCAAAACCAAGGATTTCGGTGAAGGCTAGACCGAAAACCCTCATCAACACCCCAAATAATTCTCGGTAATTATTCCTTACATAAAATAAGTGTTGTCTAACACTTTAATTAATTATTTCGCTAATTTAAATACGATTACGTGTTTAAATAATATTAGGTTACCGTTCTTTCTACGTACGCTAGCCCGAGGATCATCTCTACAGTTCCGTTATCCAGACTCGAACACACACTAGAGGTGAGTTCATACCCCTACATTTTCACTATTTCCAATGTTTTTAAGGGGGGGATAAAAGTTAAACACAAGGACTCTTGTGTTAATATTCAAACGATTTCAAACCATATCAAACCATTTGCAGTTGTTACAAACCGATTTATCCCTACATTTATCAAAATATATGTATATATATTTTTAACCCTTTTGTAGCATGTCGAGCAAAAGGGTATTTTCCATAAATCTTTCACTACCGCTTTATACACACCGTTAAATTGCAAATACTTTGGTTCATTACATATCATACATTTAAACTATAATTGGTATAGTTTGTGAATCGCTACACTATTTTGCTAAGTTCAATAGACAATACAAGAACATACCTTTAAACGATAATAAGTATAATTTGGGAAACACTACACTATCTTACAAGCTCAAGAACACTATACAGAAACAAATATATAAACTATAATAGGTATAGTGTATGGAACTCTACTCTATTTCACTAATTCAAGGATACACTACTAAATAATTATTTAAGTATAATTATTTTACTCTACAAAGTACACTATTACAAGGTAATACATACAGTTTCAAGTACAAGAGAACACTACTACCCTAAACATAAACTAGTTAATACAGGGTTGTGAGGCACTACTTTGGAGTACCCACCAGGGTACAGTTCTAAGTCCTATAAATTATAACCAGAATCTCCTGGAGGGAGAGCGTAAATTTGTGTATAGATATATACGGGACTGACAATCTCGCACCTGAGCTGCTTGCAACAGCTAGGCCGGCGGGCCTGGGGTGACAAATGTCATAACATTCTGACGCCTGAAGAACGTCGTAGAGGCCACTAGTCATATCAAGTGTGGTTATATGAAACTCATAATAGTATCAACTAAAACATTTGTTTACGGGATTAACAGTACTTCAAAAGGTTTTATTTTAATTAACAAAACTATAGTACATTACATTACACTACGGCCAGAGGATTCCAAGCACTCATACAAAAGGTTTTATTTTAAATAATGAACCTACAGTACACTATTTTACATTACAGATGGTGGATTCCGGGCATTCATACAAGAAAGTTTACATACAAACACTACTACAATATTCTACTTCTCTAGTACGGAGTACACTAGTACAACATACAAATTTTCTAGAACATTCATGATATGGTTTTATTTATTAACAAGACTACGGATCACTATTTCAGAGTACAGTAACAAACATACATTTTGGACTTAAGGTCTAAGACTACATTTCAATTATCAAAGAAAATATTGGATTTTCTGGAAGTACACTATAACATTTTCAAAGAACAAGAACAAGCTTTCCATCTCAAAAACATGCTTATCAACTCACCAATTAAATGTTGATACACTTTCAAAATCACTTGTATTCTTAGGGAACCGATAGACTGGTACACCCACAGGTTTTGAGAAGACGAAGATCATAGAGTCGCGACTTTTATACTTTTGTTATACATTTTTGATGATTAAAAACTATATATTGAACAAATGTAAATACTATATTTTATCAATTTAATGGTTGTGTTTTGTTTGATTACTATTATGCAATTGTTGTGATACTATACATGACGTTCTCCGCCCCGAACGTTTCCGCCGTTCCGGTTTGGGGGTGTGACATATTTGGGGTTGTAGGCCTTGTTAGGCGAATATCCTTTTTGACTTTAGGCCATTGTTAGGCTTTGTTCCTTCCTGGATTTGGGACCATAATGGGCTTTGGTCATCATTTACTATTTTGGGCCATATTGGGCTTTTAGAGCCATTGGATTGGGCCTAGGTTATTGGGCCAAGTAAGGAAGGGGTAAAATGGTCTTTTACCCTAGGAGTTGGACAAATGAAATAGATTCCTAGTTATGGTGTATGGCCTAATTATTAATTGGGGTTTTACTTGATTAATTAACGCGGGGACTTTTCGAATCAGCAGTCCGAGCATTTATCTGATTTTCAGCAGTTTGAGGTGAGTCTCCTCATTGTGTTTGGCAGGTTGAAGGAACCAATGTCGACCCTTGATTTATTATGATTAGGATGCTAGTTGTCTGTGTGAAACTTACATGTGTAGTATGTGATATGTATACCGGGCGGGGTCTGATGCCAGGCAAGGCCTAATGGGTGTATTGTACGCTATTTATCTTAGCAATTCTTGCTTGTGTTTATGTCTGTATGAATGTCGGGCAGGGCCTGATGAATGTGATGGGGCGAGGCCCATCTCATGTTCTGACAGATCTGTTTCGAGCTGGGCTCGATACCAGGCAGGGCCTTATGACGGGCGTGACCCATCATATGTTGATATGTATGGTATATGGTGTTTTAGGGAACTCACTAAGCTTCATGCTTACGGTTTTCAGTTTATGTTTCAGGTACTTCCAGATCGAAGGGGAAGAGCTCGGGATGATCACATTGCACACACCACGCCCTCCGTTTATTTGACTGTGATATATTGAGAAGAATGAATAATATACTCTGATTTTCTTTTATGGTTTTATGAACACATTTTGGATGACAGTTTGATTATTATTAAAATGAAATTTTTGGTCTTAAATTTTGGGACGTTACAGTTTGGTATCAGAGCCTTGGTTTAAGGGATTCAGGCATACTCTCGAGTGTGTCTGAACTCAAACTGAGGATTTGGTAGATTTTTTAAAAAAGAAATGTTTTACAAAAAGAGTTTTTTTTAATAAAAGAAAGGGGTGTGGTGCATGCAATCGACCGAGCACAAGTAAGTTTCCCAAAATACCCATACATATTTGTCTTATGTTTTAAATTATGGATCTGTGAATCGCATGCTATACTAGGGCTAAGGATCTGCTCAGGATTGCATGATAGATCGCTAAGGGAGATGCCTTTTGTTGAGAGAAAAACTTTTGAAAAACACTTGAACAAACGTTAGTACAAGATAATAGTTGTGGAATAAGTTAAAATAAGTTAGAAGTGTTAGATTGTTAATTGCGGACATGTAAAGGAAATATAAATGACAACAAGTTATATCAAGTAGACATCAAAATGATTCGTAACAAGGTTTGCAGTCAAACACAGGTTAGTAAATGTGAACAGTTTAAGATGAAGAGGAACTCGGTTATCAGAAGATAATAAGATAGAGAAAAGTGATCTTTGTATTTCAATGAAAGTTCAGAAAGATCTTGAAGGTGTATATTTCATGAAGTCGGATACTCTATTTATAGAGTTTCAAAAAGTTACATATTGAATAAACAAGTAATATCCTACTAACTTCAGTGACCATGCAAGGTTCACTGGACAAAGCTAAGATAACACGCTAAGTCAGTAACGTAACTAAAAAGTCTTCGTCATGCATTTCTACGGTAGTGGTTGCGGTTCACAAAACAACTTCTTTAACTGTGGTAGACAAACTTCAGTTGCGGTAACATCTCCAATTGCGGTAGACAAACAAGACTGCAGATCATTAAGTTAAAGAAGGTCACTTTTGTATCAACAATTTCCCCCAAAGTGACCTCTTCAGCTTTCTTCCTCACTTGTTGAGTTTTAGGAATTTGATAATGATCCACCAGAACTTCCTTACTTCACACAGCCACTGGATTCTTGGGTGATTTCAAACTTCTCATCTTCGTTGTATTCTTGGATCTTTGAACCAAAGTCAAGGTGGTATCCAGTTGGTTCTTGGTCAACCGATGCATTGCGGTTACAAGTATGATGTACTTGAGATCATTGTTGGCTTTCTTGTATACAACTCCTAACTTCGGATAATTTGTTGCTCCGAGTGACATGTCTTGATAACCTTCAGTAAAGCTTGGTGCAGGCTTGAAGTCTGGAAAGTTGAACTTCTTGGCCAGGACAGGGTAAATTTCGGCATCAATTTTCCCAAAATCGCATACTAATGACTTAAGAAATTCACAAGCTTTTTCACATGCAATCTTCATCTTCGGATGCTTTTCAGCTTTGATTTGAAAAACCCTTGCAATTAGAAAATCTCTTCTCGATTTATGTAGGGGAATTCAGCTTGCATTCTGATATAGTCATCTCCTCTACTGTTGAGGGTATACTGAACAAAATCAGTTTTCATGAACTTCCTCACTTTATAGTTCTTAACCCCATTTGGTCTGTCATTGGACCAGATCGTTTCAAATGCAATACCATGCTTGGCATGAAACAAATTTAAGCGTTTGAATTCAAGGGGGAGTCTTTAATCATCCGGAAGGCTGAGATCAAATGGGTCAAAAACAGACAAAAATTTGGAGTTTGAAGAGATTGGTATGTCCCAATATCCATCAGATGGAGGTTCAACATAAGTTAGGATTGGCCTATAATCATCATCTAGAAGCTTGTAGGTAGGGTTTACCCAAGAATTTATTAAAGACTCATCCATGGTTGTATCAAATCCATGTGCCCCCTATAGTTGTTCAGCAAACTTCGCGGCCCTCCAGTTGCGTTTTCTTTGAAGAGTGGCCGGTGAGTCATTGGAATGATCCGAAGACATTGTGGGCTCCAAATTTCTGAATTGTGGAGGAGTCTGTTGTGGAGATTGATGAGGATCTTGTTGTGGTGGAGTTTGTTTTGAAGATGGTTGCGGATTTGGAGGTTTGTCTTGTTCTTTGGAAGGAGTAGGTTGGATTCTTGGAGGAGTTTGATGAATTGAAGGAGTCTTTGAATGTGAGGGGCCTTGTTCATGATGGAAATCAGGAGGAGTCTCACTTCCCCCTTTTGAGGAAGTAACAATTTGTTGCTCCTTAAACCACTGTTTAAGACCATCATTTTTTGAAAAAGTTTCATTAAATTGAGACTTCATTTCTTAACAGAGTTGTTGGTTGTTGGGGATTTCTTTGTTGAAGAGTAATTGATAGATTTACTTGGTAAGCCGCAGGATCTCATCCATACTTGAGTTTGAAGTTAAAGATCTCCGTAAGTCGTTGATGGTAGATTGAAGAACCGCAAGACTAGATTCATAATCATTTTGAGTTTCTTCGACCAGCTTGTTGGAGTGAATGGCTTGTTTTTTAAGAGATACTTTGAACTCATCCTTCAATGCAGTTATCTCCTTGATGAGCTTTTTCGCAGTTGAGAGGAACTCCTTATGATCAGCAGTTGAGCGATGATCCAAATCTCGGATCCCCATTTCAATCTTGAGACTAACTCTTCGAGCAAGCATCCTTTCCTTGGTCTCGAGAGTTTCAACACGTTCCACTACAAATTGCGGTGTAGGAACTTTAGTTTGCTATGGTTCTTTAGTTGTGATTACGGCCAGGATCTGATCGACTTGGGTCTGGAGACTGGGAAATTCCTTTCTTGATACTGCAATCTTCTTCTTTTTCTTCGCTTTTGGTTTGGAAGTGGAGTGTTGAGATCCAATCGACTCTTCATCTTCAAAGACCATCATAAATTCTTCTGAGTTGGAAGGTTGTTGAACATCTTCTAGATCAATGTCATTGAATCTGAACATTGGGACTGAGCTTATCTCGATTGCAGTGCCGTCGTCGTTGGAGTCATGAATTTCCGTAGTTGGGGGAGGTTTGGAAGTTCCAACAGTATTCTCCATTCGTTGAGCATTTTGAACCGTTGCCTCCATGGTAGATATCCATTGCTGAATTGAAAGGATATCATGGACCATTTTGGCATTGTTGATAGAGTCCGCCCAGTATTTTGCTGTAGTCTGAATATCCTTCTCTTTTGTTGTTGTTGTTGGACTTGTTGCGCTTTCCTTGCTTGTACTGCCCTATTAAACGCTTCAAATTTCCTGAGTCCGGACTCGGTACATGGACGGTATCGAGTCCAAGAATCATCAGTGTTGTATCTGTCAAATCCTTGTCGCACTGAGGTTTCCCTCGGGTTCGTGGTTCCTTGCGCAATTGTGCTCCCTACGCCTAGACCACTTGTAAGTGATGTTGGTGGTATAGGATTTCCTGAGCTTCCTCGGTCTCCTTGACCGAAAGTCAAGTTTGGCTTCGACTCAGTTCTGGATAGGTTGAAGAAGTGCCCTGTGGTGCAACAAGTGTTTGCTGTGTTTGTGTGACATGAAGTAATATGGAGTTGAACTCCTCATGATAAAAAAAGTGCAAGTGTGATGCCCTGGAGACATTTGGGCGACTCGAACCAATAGGATCCACTTGGGATCCGACCGGGGGTGTGTCTCCACGATGCGATGAAATAGATACATTTATTGTATCTGAGTGGTGAGATGGGGTGTGAGTGGGTGGGTCTGCGGTGACTCCAATGACTACCAGAGTCTTTTGAGAGACTGCGGTATTAGTCGTGGTTCGCATATGGCTTTGACTGGGAGTGAGTTTGAGTTTCTTTCTTCTGAAGACATCTCCAGATCTTGAAGACTCATGAAGAGTGTTATCTAAAACTTTTACTAGGGGATCTTGAGTCTTAGAAGGAGAGTGATGAACTGCAGCAGAGGATTCTGCGGTTTTGGATTTGCGTTTCTTAGATGGAGTAACTCCCTTTTTAACAACGTTCATTGGGGTATTCCTAATAGTAACAAGAGACTTAACTCTTTTGGGTTTGGGCTGAGCAAATTGGTCTGCGGTAGTAGGGGAGACCTGTGTTGCGGTAGGGGCTACGGTAGACTGACTCGGTCTTGGCGGGGAAGAGTGGTATGGGGCAATACCACTCGTAGCCACAATATGGTCAGCTACCTTAAGGTTTGTGAGTCCAATGGACTCTAAGATATACATTGGCAAATGTCTAAGGGGTCCGAAAATAGTTTGATCTTTAGTGGCTGTGTACCATTTTAGATCGCGAGTTGAAAACAGGTTTATGTTGTTGCCCATATCCAGCTTGGCCTAATTGTGCAAATCAAAGTTGCAAAGCGACCAGAATCGAGCAAAAGTAAGCTGATTAGCATCTTCTTTTGGAGACTCCTTGGGAATGTATTGCAAGAAATCATCCCAAAATATTTGCCCATAGTTCACGACATTCCTTGTGTACATACTCCAGACGAGTTCCAGGAGCTTGATTCCCATGTTATCAGTTCCACCAGTTCTTCCTGAAAGACTCCTGATAATGAAATGGCATACAAACTGCCAAACTGCAGGAAGCTGGTTCTTCTTGAATTCGCCAATTCCTTTAAGCCTCTTTAGGTAACCCATCTGGTACAGAGTAGATACCACATCATTTGAGTTTGGGGAGTAAAACTTCGTTGAAGGAAGAACCCTAAGATTGAATGAATGCATAAACTTATCTTTTGTGAGCACCACCAGATTGAGATGAACTTCTTGTAAATTGTGGCTTGGTCGAAAAGCAAAGAAAGCACACTTGAACAGTGTAACGTCTGGTTCCTGGTATGTATTTAACTTATAATTTATTCTATTTTATAGTGAAACTCGACGAGTTGGGAGCCCCAAACTCGTCGAGTAGAGATCATAAAGGCCGCGTATTTTAAGTGACCTGCTCGATGAGTTGGGAGGCCTCAACTCGACAAGTAGGCTGGCAGATATGAAACCCTAAGTTCCGGGGTTTGCACCCTATTTAAACACCTTAACCCCTAGGTGGTGGCCTCATTTCCAGCCTCCAAGTCCCTAACCCTAAATCTCGAAACCCTAAAGCTATTATGAGTGATTATGAGCCATTCTAAGTGTTTTTAGTGTGCACTTGAAGCCATTGGAAGAAGGAAAAGCTTGAGGACACAAGAAGGAGCTTATAGATCCAGAATCCTTCCCTCATTCATGACATTTTACCGGTATAAAGCTTGAACCTTGCCTTGTGATCATTTAGATATCCATCTTTGGAGTTCCTTGCTTGTTTTTGGTCTAAATGATATGATTCTTGGGATTTGGATGTCCCACGTGGAGAACACTTCAGATCTAGGGTCGTGAGGGGTTTTCATGGCATAAAGGTGCCAACTTTATGGTCATGGAAGTCCCATGCAACCATTAGACCATCATTTTGGTCTTTTGAAGCTTCTAATGGCCATGCATGAGGATAAAGCTTAAGACTTTACGTGATCATTTAGTCCCTAGAGTCCAGATCTATGACCTCATGGTCTATCTTGTAGGTTTTGTAGTTTTTGGATCAAGACCTTGGCCTTTTGGGTTAGGGTTAGAGCTTATTTCTTCTAGAGTGAGTTTTAACGGGTAAAGTTGGAAACTTTACCCTCTTAGATGTATTTTCGGCCCAGATCTGGAATATGGGACTTGGATTCGAATAATAATGGCTTAATGCATTACGAAGGGTTAACAAACTAAAGAAATCGACGAGTTCATAGAGGAACTCGACGAGTTGAGCTGAAGTGTCCCGATTTTGTTAAAAAGGAAGAACTCGACAAGTTGAGGGAGGACTCGACGAGTTGATTCGAAAAGGAACGATTATGAGATTTATGGGAACTCGACGAGTTAAAGGATAACTCGACGAGTTAAGTCAACTCGGAGCATTGACTTTGACTTTAACCATAGTTGACCCTAAACGACTATGAGTATGAAATGGTATCTAAGGGGTTGTTTTGGTTCAGGGAGTGAGTAGAGCTTATTCAGGGGCAGAGACATTTCAGCTATCATCCGGCATTGGAGGTGAGTTTTCCTCCTGTTTGAACGGGTCGAAGGCACCAATGTCGGCCCGTATTTATGATTGTATGTATTTCGGACTACGGTCCGATGCCGGGCGGTGCCCGATGTATGTTTATATGTTTTCCAGATTACGGTCTGATTTCGGGCTATGCCCGAGGAATGTTTGTATGCTTGATGTCTTCGTGATTCTTGCATGTGTCTGTATTGTATGTTTTCGGATTATGGTCCGATGTCGGGCTATGCCCGAGGAATGTTTGTATGCTTTCCGGATTTAGGTCCGATGTCGGGCGAGGCCCGAGGAATGTTTATATGCTTATGTTATGTGATTATTCTATGTGTATTTGTTCATATGTTTATATGTATACCAAGCTTTGCTCGATGTGGGGCGGGGCCCGATGCCGGACATTGTCCGATGCCGGGCGGGGCCCGATGAAGGGGAGGGGCCCACAATATGTTTATATATGATTATGTGTTTATGTGTATGGTATGTGGTAGTTTTGGGAAACTCACTAAGCTTTGTGCTTACAGTTTTCAGTTTTGGTTTCAAGGACTTCTGGTCGCAAAGCGAAGAGCTCGGGATGACTGCATTGCACACACCATGATGTTTTAGCTTGGGATGTTTACTCTGATGTTTTGTTATGGATATTCTGTTTTATAAACATGATTGTGATGTTTTGGATACTTGAATTATGTTTTGACGACAAGTTTTGATAACCATGGTTTTATTTATTAATTAAAAATGAAAATTTTGGGACCATATTTTATGAGTGTTACAAGTTGGTATCAGAGCCTTGGTTTGAGGGATTCGGGCACACTCTTGGGTGTGTCTTAACTCAAACTGAGGACTTGGTATGAAAGTTTTCAAAAGAAAATCATTTTTATAAAAAGGAATTTTAAAAGAGAAAAGGGTGTGGTGCATGCAATCAGCCGAGCTCAAGTAAGTTCTCCTTAAATTCCCATCCACGTTTATGTTATGATATGAATTGTGAATATGTGAACTGCATGCTAGATTAGGGCTAAGGATCTAGGAAGGATACCTTGTATGTTGTTGGGTCAAAATTATGGTTTATACTTTACTTTTCTAGGAAAATGTATTTTTCAGTGTTTACGGTTACGTTTACGGTAAGGGTGTTTACGGTCTGTTGTGACCGTAAACCTGTTTACGGTCTGCCTGACCGTAATCAGGTTTACGGTCCGTCTTCCTATAAATATAGGTGTAATGGGTGAGGAGTGGAGAGAATGCATGAGTGGACAAGGAGCTTAAGTGTGTGTATTCTAAGGTGTGTTCTAGAGAGAGAAACAAGAGAGAAGAAGAGAGTGTGTGTGAATCTATTGTAAGGATCTTCATTCTCATCATCAATACATCATAGATTCAAGTAATTCTTCTTCTATTTCTCTTCTATTTGATCTGGCATCATCCAATTGATTGGGATTCCGCACCATCAATTGGATCTGATTGATACACAAGCATATTTGGGGACTTACAATTGGTATCAGAGCTTGGTTTGTATCAGTCAATTTGTCAGATCTGGAGCTTATTTGATCTTATTTTGGAAGGATTTTGGCATTTTCAGATAGATCTTGGCAAAATAAGGGGGGTTTGTTCTTCGTGTTTTTGATAAAAACGAGTTTTTGATCGAGTTTTGGAGCAAAAATGGTGAAAAACGTCATTTTTCTCGCGATCTGAAGGGTTTACGGTCAGAGCTTACGGTCTCAGAGTTTACGGTTAGAGCTTACGGTCAGAGGTTCACGGTCTGAGATTACGGTCCGAGGTTCGCACGTGTACGGTCCGAGCAAACAGAAAATAATCAAAAGGAAACCGAGGGCTGCAAGATTCGAACCCGGGTGCTTTGGTTCAACAACCCAGCGCCTTTTCCAGCTGATCTAACTTGCTAGATGGAATAATCCTTCAAAATTTAATTCAAAAGAAGTCCTTCTCGGTTCCAACTTTCGAAAATTGACCCTTTTAGCCCCAAAAATCAATTTCTTTTATTTTTAAATTCCACTTTCAACCCAAAAAAAAATTAGTTTTTAATTTTTGACTTTTAATTTTGACTTTTTACTTAAAATTTTGACTTTGACTTTAAAGTTTTCCCTTTGACTTTAAATTTTGACTTTCTCGTTTGACTTTAAAAATTTTCAAATTTAGCTTTTCGGTTTGACTTTGAAGTTTGACTTTTCAAGTTTGACTTTTAAGTTTGACCTTTTAAATTTGAATTTTAGGGTTGACTTTTGAGTTTTTAGTCAAAGGACATATTTTTTTTTAAAAATGAGTTCCTCATCCATTCCGGTAAATGAAGTTTCATGTACTCCATCTTGTGAAACTACTATTAAATTTCTCCGAGATCAAATCGATTTATTAAAAAGAGAAAATGAGGACCTCAAATACGAAGGCTATACCCTTAGGAAAGGTCAGAAACCTATGAAAGCTCAATTAGAAGCCAAAATCAAGGATTTCCGAAAACTGCAAGAAGATTACAGCAACAAGTGTGAAAATTACGATCACATTAAGAAAAAACTTGCTGTTGTAACTGCCGAACTTGATGCATTGAAAGCTAAATATAATGATGCTGAATTTACATTTAAGAAATTCGATGTATCAAGTGAGGTAGTTGCATCCATGATGGAACATAATATGAAATTTAAGGATAACCAGCAAAAGGGTCTAGGTTATGAGGGTGTTCCTCCTCCCTTCAATCATAACTATACTGCAAAACCTTTGACTCAGGAAGAGATTGACCGAGAACCATTTATGGTATACGGTAAAGTAGCAGAGGATGAGAACAAGGAGAACACCATTGAACAAACCAACATCTCCTTGAACTCTGAATCTGTTGCTTCGAACTCAGCTGCTTCTGATCAACCTGCTGTTGAGAAATACAGGCCACCAATTCACGCTAAACAGAGTGCTTGCTGTAATTGTGCTTGTAGGAACAACCAGAAACAAGGCAAGGATACGCCACCAGGGGCAGGAAGAAGCAACTTCACAATGAAGAAAAAGACATGTTTTCACTGTGGAACACCTGGACACATTGCCAGAAATTGTCCTAATCGCGCATACGTTCCCTACTATGCACAAGGCTGGCAGAACGCGCCAAGTGGGAGATACTCCAAAAGACACCCCTCAAGGTCACGTTCAGACAATGGTGACTGGAACGCGCAGAAGGCCAAGAATCAAACCCACAAGGCCAAGAATCTGATTCCCAAGGGCAAGAAGGGAATGCCGGCCAAGAAGCCAAATCCAAGAGATGCTCCTGTGAAGCCAAAATCAAAGTCATATCAACAGCCGACATCAAGATCAAAAGCAAGTACCGAGGCACCCATCAGATCGAAAAAGAAATGGGTCAAACCCAACTACAAATGGGTTCCAAAGGTTCAATCTCCCAAATCACCTAATGACTCTAATATTTCTACATCTTCTATTTGTGATAAACAGGACATGTCGTGGGAGAATGTTCCTTGCAAAGATGACAAAGGTCGACGTAGTTTCAAAATGGACGGGGTTCCAAAGACCAACTAATCCCGCTCTGTGTCGGAGCAGCTATGGAGGCATATCATCAGACTTCGGTTTGTTGGTAGGTGGCTGTTCCAGGCACATGATAGAGGACATCTCTCAACTGTGCAACACTCAAAACTTTGTTTGAGAGTATGTGTCCTTTTGCGGGAAAGGAGGAAAGGAAGAGATCACAAATGGGGTCAGTGCTTAATGACATGAAGAATTTTCGGATCTGTTCTGAGATTATACGTGCTGTTCTCAGACCTTCTGGATGCAAATTCAATCGGTGACTTACGGTTTGAGTTTTCTTCTCTATACTCCTGAGTTTATCTTTCATTGATTCATTTTAAAGACAATTTTCTTTATTTTCTTATAGTTTTTCGTTAGTTTTGTTTTGGGAAGTGATATCAAGAAAGTGATAACGGGCAGTCTAAAACATGTGTAAAGGACTAAATCTGAATTGTCTAGACTCTGTGACCAATATGCTGGTAGGCACGAAGGATTTGAAAGTGTGGATTTAGATAGGATTGTTTGGACTGACCATACGACGCTCGGGTAGATTGGTCAGTGAGATAAACACAGGAACCTACAGGATACACTAAATTAATACGCATCTAGAACAGTGGTTCGAATTTTCCTTGATGTGCGGACTTATGTCCTTAATTCTGGTTCTGATAGGGCGACTGGGGGGTTTTGATAAAGTAGGTCTGTAGGAAATTATTTTCTACACAAGCATATTTGGGGACTTACAATTGGTATCAGAGCTTGGATAGATCTTGGCAAAATAAGGGGGGTTTGTTTTTCGTGTTTTTGATAAAAACGAGTTTTTGATCGAGTTTTGGAGCAAAAATGGTGAAAAACGTTGTTTTTCTCGCGATCTGAAGGGTTTACGGTCAGAGCTTACGGTCTCAGAGTTTACGGTCCGAGATTACGGTCAGCATCGCACGTGTACGGTTCGGAGTTCACGGTCCAGCAGCGTTTCCGGTTCGCACCTCGTTCTCGGTCTTCACTTCGGTCTCGGTCAGCAGCTGTAGTCGTCCTCGCACCTCGCACCTGTTCAGCAACCTTCGTCCTCGGATAAGTTTCATATAAAAAGGAAATCTGATTTTTGGAGGTGCTGGGGATCGAACCCAGGTCTCTTGCCTCAGCATCACACACGTCTTACCAATTGCTCTAGGCTGTCACTTGTTATTTCTCTTCCGAATTTAATTCATAAAGCGTCCCTCTCGGTTCCAACTTTCGCATTTTTGTCAATTTCAGTCCAAAAATCAATTTCTTTTATTTTTAAATTTCACTTTCAACCCAAAAACTTTATTTATTAAAATTTTGACTTTTTACTTAAATTTTGACTTTGACTTTTCTAGTTTGACCTTTGACTTTAATACTTTGACTTTCTCGTTTAACCTTCAAAATTTCAAATTTAGCTTTTCGGTTTGACTTTTAAGTTTGACTTTTTAAGTTTGACTTTTCAAATTTGACGTTTAAGGTTGAATTTTGAGTTTTTAGTCAAAGGTCATATTTTTTATAAAAATGAGTCCCTCAATCATCCTGGTCAATGAAGTTTCATGTACTCCATCTTGTGAAACTACTATTAAATTTCTCCGAGATCAAATCGATTTATTAAAAAGAGAAAATGAGGACCTCAAATACGAAGGCTATACCCTTAGGAAAGGTCAGAAACCTCTGAAAACTCAATTAGAAGCCAAAATCAAGGATTCCCGAAAACTGCAAGAAGATTACAGCAACAAGTGTGAAAATTATGATCACATTAAGAAAAAACTTGCTGCTGTAACTGCCGAACTTGATGCATTGAAAGGTAAATATAATGATGCTGAATTTACATTTAAGAAATTCGATGTATCAAGTGAGGTAGTTGCGTCCATGATGGAAAATAGTATGAAATTTAAGGATAACCAGCAAAAGGGTCTAGGTTATGAGAGTGTCCCTCCTCCATTTAACCATTCGTATTATGTTAGTCCTTTAACAAAAGAAGAGATCGACATAGAATCTTATATGGTTTATGGTAACCCAGCTGCTGAACAGGCAACAGGACCTAGTGCTAGGGTTTTGGATACTAACATATCTACTTCCCATGCAGATACATCTTTAAGCCAGGGAAAGCAGGAGTCTGGAGATAAGTGCAGGTAAAGTAGTGGAAGAAGAGAACAAGGAGAACATTTTTGAACAATCCAATGACTCATTAAACTCTGAATCTGTTGCTTCTAATTCTAGTACTCCTAACAAGCCTGCTGTTGAGAAATACAGGCCACCAACACAAGTTAAACATAATGCCTGCTGAAACTGTGCGTGTGGGAAAAGCAAGAGACAAGGCAAGGATACGCCACCAGGGGCAGGAAGAAACAACTTCACAGTGAAGAAAAAGACATGTTTTCACTGTGGAACACCTGGACACATTGCCAAAAATTGTCCTAATCGCACATACGTTCCCTACTATGCACAAGGCTGGCAGAACGTGCCAAGTGGGAGACTCTACAAAAGAAATCATTCGAGGTCACAATCGCGCAATGGTGACTGGAATGCGCAGAAGGCCAAGAATCCAACTCCCAACAAAAAGAAGGGAATGCCGGCCAAGAAGCCAAATCCAAGAGATGCTCCCGTGAAGCCAAAATCAAAGTCATCTCATCGGCCGACATCAAGATCAAAAGCAAGTACCGAGGCACCCATCGGATCGAAAAAGAAATGGATCAAACCCAACTACAAATGGGTTCCAAAGGTTCAATCTCCCAAATCACCTAATGACTCTAATATTTCTACATCTTCTCTTTGTGATAAACAGGACATGTCGTGGGAGAATGTTCCTTGCAAAGATGACAAAGGTCGACCTAGTTTCAAAATATACTGGGTTCCAAAGACCAACTAATCCCGCTCTGTGTCGGAGCAGCTATGGAGGCATATCATCAGACTTCGGTTTGTTGGTAGTGGCTGTTCCAGGCACATCATAGGAGACATCTCTCAACTGTACAACATTCAGACCTTTGTTTGAGAGTATGTGTCCTTTTGCGGGAAAGGAGGAAAGGAAGAGATCACAAATGGGGTTAGTGCTTAATGACATGAAGAATTTTTGCATCTGTTCTGAAATTATGCGTGCTGTTCTCAGACCTTCTAGATGCAAATTCAATCGGTGACTTAAGGTTTGATGTTTCTTCTCTATACTCCTGAGTTTATCTTACATTGATTCATTTCAAAGACAATTTTCTTTAATTTTCTTATAGTTTTTCGTCAGTAGGTATTGTTTGGGAAGTGATATCAAGAAAGTGATAACGGGCAGTCTAAAACATGTGTAAAGGACTAAATTTGAATTGTCTAGACTCTGTGATCAATATGCTGGTAGGCACGAAGGATTTGAAAGTGTGGATTTAGATAGGATTGTTTGGACTGACCATACGACGCTCGGGTAGATTGAGCAGTGAGATAAACACGGGAACCTACAGGATACACTAAATTAATACGCATCTAGAACAGTGGTTCGAATTTTCCTTGATGTACGGACTTATGTCCTTAATTCTGGTTCTGATAGGGCGACTAGGGGGTTCTGATAAAGTAGGTCTGTAGGAAATTATTTTCTTGCTTTCTATCTGTCTGTCATATGTTGCTTCCTCTGCGTGATCGGAAGATCCGACCTGGAATGCAACATATGCAACTCTATATCTACACACCTTCTTATCTATGAAACTATTTCTATCTGTTAGCCATATGTTGTCCCCTCTGCGTGATCGGAAGATCCGACCTGGGACACAACATATGCAACATTCTACCTCTCAATCCCTTTATCCTAGTTAGCCATATGTTGTCCCCTCTGCGTGATTGAAAGAGATCCGACCTGGGACACAGCATATGCACCTATTTCTAAATCTAACTTCCTCCTTAATAATTGTTTACTCACCTAAAGTAAGGAGTCCTTAGGAAGTTCTTGATAACCAGGGTATATCGGGAAGTGGGGAACACGTTCTAGTGCAACTAAAATTGAATCATTTAGAGGTTGTCTGTAGATCTCGCTGCTTAATTTAAGTGGACAACAATACCCGTGGTCGTTGTCAGCTAAATGGTTTATTTAGAAAACTTTGTCAATATTCTTCGTGCTTAAGTGGATCATAATACCGACAATTGATCAGATCTATTCATGAAGGTGAAGGTACTGATAAACAAGTTAAGACTGTCTCACAACTTTGATCCCAAATATTTTTGTTTTTGTTAAATTTGTTCATAGTTTTCCTCTATGCACAAATTTAGGGGGAGAATTAAAAAAAAATTCAAAAATCAAACAAAAATCAGAAAATTTCAAAAATCAAACAAAAATCAGAAAATTAAAAAAAAAAATCCAAAAATAGTGTTATTTCTTGTTCAGAAAAATCAGAAAATCCAAAAATATTTTTGTTTATGTTTTATTTTTTCAGAAAATATGAAAAACCCAAAAATATTGTGTGCTAAAGTTTTCTTTTAGTTTTGTTTTGTCTTGAAAAATGAATTCAGATATAGATGAGACTCATGGAGTCTGTATCGAGATTTTCTGAGCCGAAGCTTCATCCGTGAGCATGCAAGAATTCTCATTCGAATGAGCAAGAAATGAAGATTATTCTTTCAACATTCAATCCTTCAACCCTAGAAGCAAGGTGAAGCTGACTTGAAGATTATGTGACAGATTGCATTGAAGCCTCCTCAATCAATTTGCTGCTATCTATAAATCTGTTGAAGTGATCCAGAAGATTTGTTCTCTCTGATGTTCTCTCTAGAGATTCTCAAGCTGAAAGCGCCATCTTTCAACAATCTCTACCAGAAGCCTCCTCACCCAATGTGCGTTCAGAGTCAAATTTCGAAGACAAGGCCAACTGCTCAAGATGAAGTCATTTGTTGAAGATTCATCAAGTTTTTCTTGAAGTTGTGAAGAATTTGAAGATTAATGCTGAAGCCAAGCTCTCGATGAAGATTGACAAGAAAAGCCAGCTACTTTTTAGGGGGAGCTTGTTGGGTCAATTAAGAAAAGAAAGCTATAAACCAAGGGGGAGATTGTTGGGTCAAAATTATGGTTTATACTTTACTTTTCTAGGAAAATGTATTTTTCAGTGTTTACGGTTACGTTTACGGTAAGGGTGTTTACCGTCTGTTGTGACCGTAAACCTGTTTACATTTTGCCTGACCATAATCAGGTTTACGGTCCGCCTTCCTATAAATATAGGTGTAAGGGGTGAGGAGTGGAGAGACAGCATGAGTGGACAAGGAGCTTAAGTGTGTGTATTCTAAGGTGTGTTCTAGAGAGAGAAACAAGAGGGAAGAAGAGAGTGTGTGTGAATATATTGTAAGGATCTTCATTCTCATCATCAATACATCATAGATTCAAGTTATTCTTCTTCTCTTTCTCTTCTATTTGATCTGACATCATCCAATTGATTGGGATTCCGCACCATCAATTGGATCTGATTGATACACAAGCATATTTGGGGACATACATATGCCTACTGTATGAGCTTATTTAACTGCATGCTAGTACTGATTAGTCAGTGATATGATGGCCTGATTAGGATATGCTTGGTTTTTGTTAACTCGATGTCGGAATGCTGCTTGCTTTGTGCTTTTAGGAGTTCTAGCTATCTTTAACTAACTAGTAAACGAATATGTTAAGTTACATATTACGAGGACTAAATAATTTCAGAAGGTTAGGTTTAGCCTTATTTCGCAGCTCTCGTTTGAGTCCAACCGTTATAGGGAGAGACCTCTCATTCGAAGAATTATCTAGTCTTAGTAATATGTAATGGTATTCGCGAGCTAGTTAGGGAAATGTAGCAGGGACTTCTTATGTAGCTGATGGAGGAGAGTGGGTCGGAGATTACCCTAGGGCAAGCTTAGGATAAGATTAGCACGGAAAGCAGTAGTAGTGAAAGGTGTTGGGTTTTGAGCATTCTAACACTCCTATGGTGTACATGCAACCCTATAAACCTTGGATCTATGTTTTCTCTATTATACATGCAAATATTAACTATTCCAAGGTTTCATCCTAACTAGCATATTATGAAGCACCTATACTACAAAGTTCTAGTTAGATGACATACCTTTTGATGTAGCTTGATGTCTTCAAGCTTTAAGAGCTTAGCCCCAATAGTGTGGAAGCCTCAAATGGAATCACAAATCACCAAAACACCTTGGAAGAACTTGAGAGAATATGTATGCACACTAAAATCGGCCCACTCTTATTTTCACACACTTGTGCCAATTTTGTGAGCCAAGGACCCCTTTATATATTATGGAGGATTAGGGTTACATCCATGTAAACCCTAATACCCATGACCTTTCATTTACATAGGATCCATGGGTTAAAAGCTCCATGAACCATCCATGAAAGCTTAGCCCAACCTAAATGAACTTGGCCCATTCCATATATATAAGAGTCCATATTTAATTAGTTCTTTTTGATCACTTAATTAATTCTAAATTAATTCTTGATCAATACTAATTAAATAATATGATTCCATATTAATATATTAGAACTTATAATATATTAATATAAATCATAAATATACTATTCTCAAAAGACTATCCATATAAATTGTGCCGGTGAAGTGCAACCCAAATGGACCATGCCAGGTCGGGTCAAGTACATACCAAATATAGTTATGGACTTAGACATTAATCCAACAGTCTCCCACTTGGATAAGTCTAAAACTATTATTGAGTATGACTTCAAAACCTAACTGGCAATCGTAGCTCTTAAAGCCGTTGTCGAACTCTGACCTTGTCAATGACTTGTCCATTAGATAAGGGATCATATATTCCTCCATTCTAGATATCATATGGACTGAGACATGGATTTTAATCATTCTCTCTGTCCATTTGTTGTTTCCCGATTTTTGATTTATGATGACTGACTGATTGAACAAATCAAATCAGTCCTGGCTTGTCCAAGCACTCACATGTGTCATCGCTAAATCATCGAGGGGCCCACAGATATCGCTTTTATCCCGAAGGTAAAAGGAATGGATAAACTTCGACTCATATGGCTTGTTCTACTACTTGTTGAATCATACACAAATGCACGTTTTATAACATCGAGTTACCAATGCGTTTTCGTGCAATCAATGTATAACCAACTCATAGTAACAACTCATATCTCTAGGTTTTAAGAATATAAGATATTATCGTCTCATGATCACTCTTGATAAAATCCATGAAGTGATTCAAATGAGCGTGGGTTGAATCCAATACTCAGAACTTATGAGCACTCATGAGTGTTGTAGCACCACTTTGTCCACCAACTTGGACCTCTACAAACCAACCCATGACAGTCTTGATTCGTATCTACTTCCAACATATGACCGACTGTGGATGGTTTGAATAACTTAATCATTCAGGAAGAGCGACTTTGTTATTCTGGAAGTCAAAACATGCAAAGTGAAACACAAGAATAAATGAATCAAATATGGTATCAAACCCTATGAATATAAATAAACACTTTTATTTATCACCATACTGATTACTCATTATTCATTGTTTCGGTTTTATCAACTTTATACTTGAATTAAAAACACTAGTTGTCCCATGCTCCAAGCATGTACACTATGTTTTTCTTAAACAATAGCTTTGCCATACACCAAGTATGCACTCTATGTTTGTCTATGATCCTTACTTTGTGAAATAAACCAATTGAACATAATTTCAATGATTCTAATTTCACACTCCCAAATCCTTATCGAAAAATGTGAGAATTTCAAATTCCTATCATTTATCGAAATCTGTTTAGATTTTAAACTTATATGCACTGACCCTCCTGTAATGAATATGTACAAAGTCACAAAGACTTGTCAACAGTCATTATAAGGTATTCCAATGGAGATCAACTCCATGGAAACTAAGTCTCATATTCAAAGTACATTGCTTTGGACATGCTTCTTGCATTAAGTTTTCTAATCTTACACAGATAACTTCCACCTATGGAGACAACTCCATATTCTCATTTTGACTATCACTTCTGAATAAGAAATGCCTCTTTTCAGAATATGTCAATATGGTCCTTCCAAAATTAGCACTATACTTCCAACTGTCCCTGAGCAACCAATCTTTGGTAAACCTCAGATTGTCCTCGACAATTGCTTAATCATTTTAGTCATATCCAATTCTAGACCTTTTCCCTTCTTAATGCCTCTGGGCATTTGGAAAAATTTAGAAATGACAAATATTATAGCACATGCAATCGATCCTGTACCCAAAGCAAATGGTACACGATTCATGATGTCTCACATAAAGACATGATTCTAGACCAGTCTTTTGCTACAATATTTTTATTTGCCATGTTTTCAAAATTTGACTATGAAGAGGGATGCCGTAATCATAATCGAATTTTGAGAACGCAATATATAGAATTTCCTTAAGTTGAACCAATCTAACATGAAATTCATATATATATTCTTGACTAAAGATGATTAAGGTGTCAATCTAAGCCTTTAGAACTGAAATGAAGTATATCCTCTCCCTTAATTATAGCAAAACAACTATTTCAATCCCTGCAGCCTCACGAATTGAAACTTTTGTTTTCTATAATTAACATGGCTAACTTGCAACACTAACAATAATTATCATGCTCCCACTAACATGATGATTATTAGCATAACACTTATGTTCCCACTAGCTTTGACATGTACTCAGAAATCAGTTGGACTTCTAGAAATCAATACTTTATTGACTTTCTTACCAAAGTTCAGATTTCTGATACGAGATGCTTTGATAAAACTTTATCAAAATCATACACCTTTCCTTAGATAGCATGCATGTGTGTCTAAACAATTTCAGAACTATGAAAAGGGATGCCGTAATCATAGTCTCAATTGTTTAGAACTTTTGCCATCTGCTTCAAATCTACTTGGTGGAAGTGTTTCCTCACCATCATTTTCATGAATCGGAGAGAAACCTTATGACCCTTAGATTTTATGGTGTATGTGTTCTTATCCATGTGAATCGTCAAAACCATAGTCACAAGACAAGGATAATGACAAATCCAAACTCATATGGACTGAACTTATGCAATCTTAACTTCTTGCTACCTGGCAGTACAGGACCTGCCATTGCTTCCAAGTTGTTATGCAACCAATTGAGAACTTTCAGAACTCTTATGCAAAGCCAACTTTAACTGGAATGGGCACAGAATATGTCAACACGATAAGTTATAAACCTCAAGTCGTGTGCTAGTGAAGAACCTCAGGTTTTATTCTTGATTAGTTCTTGAAATTCTTTTCAGGATCTTTAAGACTCCCACTATCCTCTTGACATATAAGACTATCTTGCCAAATATTCAAGAGATAGTGCGGATTCTTTATCAAGACAAACACTTCACACAATTGGCCTTAGTTGGTCTTTGTTTTATCCAAAACATCACAACTTACCAATTTCAAATGTACAAGAGTAGGACACTTTTACTCTTACATTTGACAAGTGT
Organism: Lactuca virosa; assembly: GCF_052849685.1. Taxonomy (NCBI): domain Eukaryota; kingdom Viridiplantae; phylum Streptophyta; class Magnoliopsida; order Asterales; family Asteraceae; genus Lactuca; species Lactuca virosa. The sequence continues at coordinate 251,371,369 of NC_136434.1, forward strand.
TTTAAACCTTTCTATAAGATATGGCACTCAAGTTACAATCTTGGAGTATGACTGTCACACCCCGCTAAAGCGGAAACACAGGGCGTGGCAGTACAAAGGGTTTCATAGCAAAAGTTAAAAGACAACACCAACCATAGTATTAAAAATCATTACAAATTTACAATGGGTTTGAACAACTTTTAAAAGAAATTACAATGTAAATTGAAATACAACACATGTGAATGCTCCTAAAAGTGAAGTGCCCCTAAGTGCCACTTACTCGATGATTCCTGAAAAAGCATGTAAAACGAGCGTCAACTATAAAAATAGTTGGTGAGTACTCACAGATAAACAAAATAATACTGGTTCCATGAATTGAAATCAAAGTTTTGATAAAAGTTTCCAATAATAAAAGTATATTGTTAAAATGAGTAAATAAGTTTGTAAAAACAAAGTTCTTTGTCATCATGAGAGATAAGGTATGTTGCCCAAATAAGATGCAACATTCATATTCTCATGGAAGATAAAGTTCGTTACTCAAACGAGTAAACAAGTTTCATTGCTAAAATGAGCAATCAATTTCGTTGCTACAAGGAGCAAACAATTTCATTGCTAAAACATGTATATAAGTTTTCAGTAATAATAGTTCGTTGTTGTAATGAGAAACAAAGTTCATTGCTATAATTAATAACAAGTTTATTGCTATAACGAGAAACGAGTTTGTATGTGTATGAGCAAACAATGAGTCTCAACCAAACCTATAACTGAAGCCCTATCAAGATCTATGCTTATCGTTCCATAGATGAATATGGTATCATGCACTCCAGCAATAGGGCGAGTGAGGAGTTGTCAATTCCTAATAGCGCTATCCATAATGACCATTGGCTCAAGGAGTTAACGGTTAGAGATAAGGGAAGGGCCTTAGTACGATAAGTGCTCATGTTCCGTGTTGCATAGACATACATAGAGAGATATAGCAATAAAATAGCAATCATGTTTGATAGAAATCAATTTAAATACAACATTCAAATAATAGTTTTTCGGGACATGCTTTTCCACCCCAAAACATAAAAACTGAAAATAGGGGAGTGCGTGAATACTCACAATATGCAAAATATAGCAACCAAGTTTATACGAGTCAAATAAATATAACGAACATAAATAGTTTAGGACATGCTTTTCCACCCCAAAACATTTAAAAACCGAAAATAGGGGAGTGGTGAATACTCATAATATGCAAAATATAGCAACCAAGCTTATACGAGTCAAATAAATACAACGAACATAAATAGTTTAGGACATGCTTTTCCACCCCAAAACGTAAAAACCGAAAATAGGGGAGTGGTGAATACTCACAATATGCAAAATATAGCAACCAAGTTTATACGAGTCAAATAAATACAACGAACATAAATAGTTTAGGACATGCTTTTCCACCCCAAAACGTAAAAACCGAAAATAGGGGAGTGGTGAATACTCACAATATGCAAAATATAGTAATCAAGTTTATACGAGTCAACTAAATATAAGGAACATATATAGTTTAGGACATGCTTTTCCACCCCAAAACATAAAAACCGAAAATAGGGGAGTGCGTGAATACTCACAATGCATTGAGATGATGCAAATGATGCCTTGATCTATGCTCCACTCGTACCACTATCGTTTTCCTACAACAATGGTACATACTAATGAGTCTCTAATTGAAATCTAATAATAGTATACTTACTACTACAATAGAATTATGCCAATATTGTGTCAAAATTTAATATTGAAAAGTTACAAACATTTTTCTGTGGAAGTTAAGTTTCAAAGAATCAATTGTTATATAACAATTTAAGTGGAAAATTTCCATTATTGAAATGTTAATATTTAACATTTTAGAGGTGTTCCAATGATTAAATATTCGAAACGAAATCAATTTAGTTCTAAACTTTCCCAAACTTTGTATTTCATTTTTAATTGAAGTCAAAGACCTTAAGCTAAATTTTCTTGAATTTTTGATTTGTCTAACTATTTTTCACCATTTAATTCCATGAATAATCATAAAATCATGGAAAAATAGTAAATTATCATGAAAAATTCTTGTAATTTTTGTGTAACTATTTTACAGTGTACATAATCTAGGAAAAATATTAATATGTGTTTTCAAAAAGTTTAACACAATTTTTGTGATTTTTGTACATTTAAGTGTATTAAATCTTGGGAAAATAGAAGAAAAATAGCATACAGAAGATAAAAGTCATCAAAAATTTTATTTATCATCCTAACATATTATAATAGTTTCTGGTAAATTTTTATTAATTTTGGATGAGTAAAACTATTTTTCCTGTTTTTAATCCATTATAAACACAAAAATCATGGAAAAATAGATATACATTTTGAAAAATTCCCAAAATATTTTTCTGAGTCTTAAATACAGGGTACAAGCTGCGAAAAATAAGAAATAATATTTTCACATTCCCTAAAGTGGTTTTATGATTTATTAGAGCTAAACAAAAAGAAAATTAAAAACCATACTAAACAGTAACAAAAGTCATTGAAACTTCATGGGGAATGTTTATTAACTTAAAGGATCATCCAAGAATTTTTCCAGAACTTATTTACTAGCGTAAGTATTTTATATGATTTAACACTCTATTTTGTTATTATTTTCATATAAAAATAAAGAAAATATATATTGAGCTGAAAATTTCCAGAATGCATGTTCATACAATTTAATAACAATGAAAAATTGTTTTCTTATTTTTGATGTTGAAAACCATGCCTAAAGGCTCAAGAAATTATAGAGAAAACTTGGTTCTTGTGATTTATGTAAAGATTATTAATGTTACTATGACAATTTTTGCAACATGTTACAAAGACTTTTGAATCAAGATCTTTTTGTACCTATTAATGCATGATATTAAGAGTTCAAAATAATTTTTGAATGACTTTTAGTGATGAATAAGTCCTTTGAACATGCAATACAAAACTAGTATTCACAAAAAGGTGCTGATTGAGCAACTGTTTTGTAAAAATTGCTAAAAATCGAAATATTTGAATTTTCCAGTGAGGTCAGATGGGTTTGAACGCTAACTCACAATATTATATTTCAGAAAAAGAATCCCGAATTTTGGTTAAGAAATGAGTGAGATATGACAGTTTAAAGTCAGGTAAAGAAATCTGGCAGATTGCATGCATGATGATTGGTTAGAAAAGTGAGTTTTCATCATTTCCTTGAGTAAATCTTTTGAAGTATTTTAAATATATCATGATAAACTCATATTTTAGTCATGTTTCCAGAGATCAAAAGATTAAAACTTATCAAAATGTATACATGCATTTATGAACAAAATTTTGTTTCTCAAAAACTCTTAACTTGAGTTTGATGTTTTAATCCTTAAAATCGATTTTTGCACTAAGATCATGAACATGCAACCTTGTTTATCATACATGCATGGTGTTAAAACACATCCATCATGTTCTAAAAACCATTTTAACAAAAATAAAACAAGTTTGAAGAAGATGAAGAAGGAGAAAGTGTAAGAAAAAGAGCAAAACTTGAAGAAAAAGTGAAGTAGAAATCGATTTTACCTTCAAGAATACCACAAGATGATGAAGATTTCGAGTTTGAGGAGTGTTCTTGGGTTTGTTTTCTGGAAAATTTCATGGTTCTTAGAGGGAGGAAGAGAGAATGGAGTGGTGTTTGGAGAGAAAAATTAGAGAGAAGGTAGAGAGAGTTTTCTAGAGAGAGAAAGAAGAGAGATGTGTGTGTGTTGGAGAATGAGAGTGTGAGAGAGAGATATGGGGAGAGAGGGATCCGAATTTTTTAGTATAATACCCCTTTCTCATTCATTTTCTTTTATAAAATTTAAGTTCTTTTATAAAATATCTCAATTTTTATATAAAATGTGCACTAAAATCAAGTTTTTATTCATAAAACCTTGATTTTTGATTTATAAATTAAGGGTAAATGTTAATGACTTAAATTTTTATTTTCCTTGATTATATTTCCCTAATTTAATTGTTTTAGGATAATATTATGAGTTTCATAACTATTTTTATAGAATTCTTGATGTCAAATTTTATAAAATTTAGGTTTTAGGGTTTTTAGGGTTTTGAGAATTAATAAATCTTTAGATATCAAAATCAATAGAATCTTTGAGACTTCAATTTATCTTATGGTATTATAACTCTTTTATAGTTATAAATAATATTTGTAACTTATTTTATCGGTTTATTGGCATTCTATGTAGTGGTTTCGAGATTCAAACGAAATTGAGGAATCAAGTATACTAGTCATAGTTTTCAACTCTGACTTAAGTTTTTATGAGACTTTGACCTAATTTCTACTTCTAGGTCAAGTGCATGATGTGTGTATATGATTCATGAAAAGGTGTTCGAGTCAAAGAGTGACCCGAATATGGATAGCCTCTACAGTTAAATAGTTGTAGAATTCACATATCAATGTGAAATCTAAGTACATTATCCATTGTTTCTAGTTGCTTCCAAGTTTCTAGTAGGTTATAACTGAGCTTCTAGTCACTAAGTCCAGTATGTGTCGTGCGTATATGTGCAACTAAGTTTATTCAAATCTAGAACCGACTCGAATTTTGACGGTTGTCACAATGACTCTAAGAATTGTTTTGGAACGAAGTATGACTCATCTTCCTGATCTAACCATTTCAACAATTCATGACTCCTCTTCTTAGTCATAAGAATGCACTAAGATGACCTTTAGAGGACTAATTGTGATATGATTTCTAAATCATTAAGATGATCACAAACATGATACTAAAGTACTCTCCCATCTTTTCAGATTTGAGAAACTTTTATCTTTCTGCCTAATTTGATTCTTCCCATTCGTTCTGCCATACATTGAGACTTTTCCAATGTTTCAGAATTATACTTAAACTTGTAAGTATAACCATATTTACTAAACTTTAGTAAATCAAATAGTCTTAACGAGCTTTGTGGTGGACATGACCAGTGCACAAGAATGTGTACTCGATCCCTTTAGTCCTTCACTTGACTCACACATCCATGTGAACAAGTAATTAGTCTTGATTTTCCAATGCTTGAAAGTTCTCATTCATCATACTATTCAACTTGCATGATTCCAAGTTTCGGTCCAATTGAAACTTGGGCGATGAGGAACTTTCCTGATTTGGTAAATTTAGACACTACCACAAATGAAAGAATCAAATCCATTTTCCAATATTGCTGTCAGTGGAATCATATAAGCAACAATTTTCCACAAATGCCATTGTAAGGATACTTCAAATAAATAAAATTAAACAATTTTCTTTTATTTTAAAACTATGCGGAAAAACTTATCCTTACAATCCACATGGAAAATTGTTGTTATCTATTCCTTAGCAATATATCATAACTTCTTAAGCAACTGCTCAAAATTCTGATGCGATCGAAATCCACCTTCGCGATCAGAATCAGCATATACTTCCTTTAAGATTTCTCTCTATTCTTTGATTCTTAAAACATCAACATGTGACCCAGTCACATCATGTAATGAGGATCTCAGAATAGAACTTAACAGAGTTAGATAATGGGCTCTACCTGATGTAGAGTCAAACTTATTGACTTTAACATCCTTAGGTAAATTTGGCAACTTTGCAATCAACGCCCCTTCCTTTGGCAAAATAAACATATGGACCCTTTGGTAATGGGACTATCTCAAACTTAGCCTTTCTCTTTACCATTTGGTCAACCGGGTTGACTATGGTCAATCCCTTTCCATTGGGAAGAGAATGCTTTTTCTGGATTTCCAGTGTCACCATTGTCACTGTCCATGAAGTTTTTGGGAAGTTGATCTTCTAATCAAATTTGCTTTACTATCGTTCCAAATCATTGCTGATTCAGCAGCACCAAGCAAATAGATATGATCATTAAGGTTCATGTCATAGTCTGTTTCATAGTAGTCCCAAAGGAACTCACTATGTGACTTAGAAAGTGATTGAACATCCAACTTTCTCAAGACTTTGACACCGAACTCTCCCGGCTTGTCAATATGTGACTTCATCTCTAAGATGTGATCACACATAGACCTTGCTTGCCATTAGGGCTTGAGTGACCTTGAACTTGTGGGTTAAGGAGAATAATTGGAGGAGGTGGAGGAAGAGAAGTATGACTTCCATGAGCCAAACTCGGGAAGTCATATTCATTAGGAAAGCTTGGTTTGGGAAGATCATTGTTGTCTAAACCAGACATCAACAATGGGAGAAATTCACGTAAAGTTGATTTAAGTCCTTAATATAACACCCAATATGATATATTAAGGCTAGGACCCAACAAACTATTTTATAACTTTGAAGAGGGATGCCGTAATCCAAGCTATAAAATATTTGAAGGTAGGTGAATGACGATTCACCAATTTCCACCAAGATAAACAAAATGTATTATTAGGTTTTAATTGGTTTTGAAACTCCTAGATTCTTTTGAGATTCATTGAACTTTTCAATGGCATGTTTCAATCTCGAGTGTACCCTTCAGGTTTTGTGACTGGGATGCCGAGGATCACAAAACAAGGTGTGAAGTAACCATGCAAATATACTTGGTACCCTTAGTATTTACCCCTCAATCGATGTGCCGGTTAACCACACACGCTCCAACGATACTATGATAAACATTAAGTTACCCTTTGCCTACCTTGTTAAGTCCAGGTTAGTGTGCTGGTTAACCACACACGCTCCACTAACAGCTTAAACAAAGTGCAAAGTGTAATTTCATGGATTAGCACCTTATTCACATTTTCCTAAGTAACTAAGATTGGGAATTTATAAGTGTCTAGTTACTTAGTATTTATCATTATACTGATAATGAAGGGAGAATTATAGTCCTTGTCCTACCTGTTCGGCTAACGACCCTCCACCGGTCAAGGAAGCGGTGAGTGAGAGTGGACACCCATTAAGATCACAACTTGAAAAAAAACTTTTGAGCTCCAAAATTTTATGACAAAATATGTAACTCCTTAAAACATTTAGATCAAACTTTTAAAACTAATAAAATAATCATATCATTTTATCTTTTACTAAATTTGACCTAATTCACCTCATATAGCAAATGATTCAAATTTTACAAATAATTAGTTTTTCACAAAAACAAGTAATTATCTTAAAATTTGACAAACGTCATGTTTTTTTTTCTTTTTTTTTCCAAATTTGAAAATAAAACATTTGCATCAATATAACAGAAAACAACCCATGGCTCTGATACCACTGTTGGGTTTTGAGCATTCTAACACTCCTATGGTGTACAAGCAACCCTATAAACCTTGGATCTATGTTTTCTCTATTATACATGCAAATATTAACTATTCCAAGGTTTCATCATAACTAGCATATTATGAAGCACCTATACTACAAAGTTCTAGTTAGATGACATACCTTTTGATGTAGCTTGAAGTCTTCAAGCTTTAAGAGCTTAGCCCCAATAGTGTGGAAGCCTCAAATGGAATCACAAATCACCAAAACACCTTGGAAGAACTTGAGAGAATATGTATGCACACTAAAATCGGCCCACTCTTATTTTCACACACTTGTGCCAATTTTGTGAGCCAAGGACCCTTTTATATATTATGGAGGATTAGGGTTACATCCATGTAAACCCTAATACCCATGACCTTTCATTTACATAGGATCCATGGGTTAAAAGCTCCATGGACCATCCATAAAAGCTTAGCCCAACCTAAATGAACTTGGCCCATTCCATATATATAAGAGTCCATATTTAATTAGTTCTTTTTGATCACTTAATTAATTCTAAATTAATTCTTGATCAATACTAATTAAATAATATGATTCCATATTAATATATTAGAACTTATAATATATTAATATAAATCATAAATATACTATTCTCAAAAGACTATCCATATAAATTGTGTCGGTGAAGTGCAACCCAAATGGACCATGCCGGGTCGGGTCAAGTACATACCAAATATAGTTATGGACTTAGACATTAATCCAACAAAAGGGACTTGGTGGAGTCAAGGCAATCCTTAAGGAAAGTACGGATAGATGTGAAAGGTAGTATGGGCCCGTACTGCTGAAAGTAGAGGATCCGTACTCAAGTCAAGGAGGGTTAGATGAACCCAAGGAACTTGTAGTGTGTGTGATCCCTAGAGTTATGATGAGAATTGTGATGATTGTTATGGTGTATTTTCAGTATGGTGACGCTACGCACTAGACCAGTTGGCAGTTCTGGCGCCTGCAAGGGATCAGGCTTGGGCTCTAGAGTCGGGCAGCTCGATGATCGGATGAGGGAGTTTATTTCATCTGAGATCATGCGCAGTATCATTGACCAGACTCCCGTGATCTTCGGTACGGTCAAGGAGGGCATTTTGGAGATTCTTGATGAGAGGCTGAGTGCATTCCGCACAGAGATGGCAGCCATGATGGGGACGCACATGTTGACGTTCAGGGAGTTTCGAGCTTGTGGAGCTCCAGACAACCACGGGGCTAGGGACCCCATTGCTAGCAGCAGTTGGTTGGAAGATGTTACCAAAACCTTTCGCACCAGCAGATGTCCTGAGGGGGACAAGGCCCGACTTGCTTCCTGCCTCCCGAAAGACAGGGCGCAGGATTGGTGGGAGGAGGTTGGACGAGCCATTGGATATGATGCCACTATCAATGCGATGACCTGGAGTTATTTCTCGACCAGGTTCAGGGTAGAGTTTGCACCGGTGATTGAGGTGCAACAGCTGGCATGGGAGTTCCAGGACCTCCAGCAGACTACTGAGACGGTGGCCGAGATCATCGCCATGTTCAACGAGAGGGCCCTTCTTGTTCCGCAGTATATGGCGGACGAGGAAATGAAAAAGGCCTGGTACCATGAGATGTTGAGGAGCGACATTCGGCAGTTTATGAGCCGATCTAGCTGCAAAACGCTGGAGGATATGATAGCGAGGGCTCGGGAGAGGGAGCTGGATTTGGAGATGGAGAGGAAGAGGAAACCAGATGGGGTTCAGACAACGAGTTCAGGCAAAAAGCCTAAGGTATCAGATCACAGATCGAGGACCCAGCATGACCATAGCCGTTGTGGTAAGTGCGGCAAGATACACGAGGGGGCGTGCTAGGCGGGTAGTTTGGGCTGCTTTAAGTGCGACCGAACTGGTCATGTCAGCAGGGATTGTACTACAACCACCACCACCACCACAGTATCTGATCTGATTTGTTTCTAGTGCAATCAGAGGGGACACAAGAAGTCCCAGTGCCCGAGTTTAGCAACAGTAGGACAGGTGGCAGCTGTGACAACCCAAAATTTCTACCTTGTACAACATTTCAAATCAATCAAAGTCAGACTCGTTTCTGCTACCTTTTAGCATTGTTTAGGGTCTGTTTGAGCGTTCTAAGCCTAGTATATCCAAAGAATGAGTGTTAGGAAGTATCTGCTGAAGCTCAAAACCACCAATCAAGCCATAAACTCCTTCATTAGGAGTTTACAGCCACATCACATGAGTTTACGGCCGTAAACTCAAGGTGGCCGTAAACTCTTGGCCTTAAGGATGATATTCGTTCACTTTTTCTCATTATTCACCATTTCAAGTCAAGAAACCCGAATTCTCTCTCAAGTATCATAAGGATCTTCATTTTGATCTTCAAAAATGTAAGTGTTTCATCCTTTGATTTGTTGATACATCTCCTTAACTAGTATCACCCTTTGATTTCATTCATGAACTTCATCTTTTGGGTTAGATCTTCAAGAACACCAAGAACACACACTAGTTCTTTGGGCCGAAATGAACCCTTTTTGCTTCCATATCGTAAATATCCTTTCCCTATACTTGTTATCTAGTAGAAGCTCCTGATTTACATCCTTGAAATCAACCCATTTCCAAGAACAATGAGAGTTTATGGCCAGGAGCATCTCCCTTGGCCGTAAACCCTTGTTAAGGCTACTAGTTTGGCCATAAACTCTTCTTAAGGCTAGGAATGGGTCTAGAACACTTCATTGATGCTTGATAGGACCTTAAAAACACTCTTTGGCACAAGACTTCATGAGTTTACGACCGTAAACACATAGGGCCGTAAACCCTATGGCCGTAAACACATAGGGCCGTAAACCCTATGGACGTAAACATATAGGGCCGTGAACACCCTGGCCGTAAACACCATTGTGTGGCCATACACCCCTAATATGCAATCATATGTGATTGTAACGCTTCCATTCAAGTGTTTCCTAGTCCCTAAGGTGGTTCCCTAACATGATTAGTTGTTATATACACTAATTGTATACATATATGTGTCATTATATGCTTATTAGGATTCGTTGTGCTCAAGGCTTCACTTGGCACTTAGCATGCTACAAATCGATCTTTCATTCGTATCACTCACTGCAGGTGAGTTCATACCCCTTAACTTATCTTTTAAATGATTTTAAATGCTTTTATGGGGGGGGGGGGGGGGAATACAAGTAGAACTATTATACTTATTATATCAATCACATGTGATTAATAACTATCAAACAGATAGATTTCTTATTCTTCAAACTGTGTTTTCAAACAAATTGCCTCAAATCGTTTTACAAACTCTTTATATATACAAAACTCTTTATCAAACTATTTTAAACTTATATTTTGTCAAAAGCATGTCTATATAGATATAGTTATATAAGTAGGATTGAAAGGACTTAGGACTGATAACTCGCCTTACTTCATGTTCCTTGTTTGGTTGTGGACTTAGGGTATCGGTTGTTTGTCTGAAGGTCGTTGGAATCTTAGTTATATATTATGTGTATGTATATAGACATAAAAGTTATTCATTCAGTTCAATACCTTTGGGTAGCAAAGGTGTACAAACATGTTCATTCATACAAACAACATTTCTTGTAAACTATAATAGGTATAGTTTAGGAAGTCACTAATACTATTACTAGAACAATGAAACATACATGAGTCAGTTCAAACGTACTATAAATAGAAATAGATAGAGCTTATTATAACGAGAGACAATACTCACTATAAAGAGAAACAGATAGAGCATACTATAACGAGAGACAATACTTACTATAAAGAGAAACAATACATACTATAACGAGAAACAATACATACTGCACACTATACACTAGAGAACATACTATATACTAGACAGAGAGAACATACTATTACAAATACAATAATACTATAACATTAATGTGAGATACTACTTCATGGCTCGACAATATACTGCTGCGTCACGTTTTGTACCCAGAGTCTCCTGGAGGGAGAGTGTGAATTTGTGTATAGATCTATACAGGACTGACCCTCCTACACCTTGCTGCTAGCTACAGTGGGACCTGCAGGTCTACGGGTGACGAATGTCATATCATTTCGACGTCTCGAACGTCGTGTTATACTAGTCGATCAAGTATGGTTACAATATTATCACATTTTACCTTAATTAAACTAAAAAGTTTAAGGTAGTTAGTACATTGGTAGTTACATAGATAAAACTACAGTACATCTTTATTTTTCCCATTTCATTCACATTGTGATCTTCACACATAAACGGTAATGAAAACTATATTTTGGTAATGATAGTCATACTTTGGGAAAATACTCATTTTTACAAAAGAACAAACATAAGAACAGTTGAGTCTTGGTAGAAGACTGCTTTAGTAGAAAATATAGGATTTTCTAGGAAGTTTACAAACATTTACATCAAATACTTACAAACTTTTACATCAAACATTTACAAACACTTTCTTCAAACTTATACAAACAATGACACTAAAATAATTATGAACTCACCAGCTTTAATGCTGATCTATGCTTTCAAAATAACTTGTATTCTCAGGTTGCTAGTAGACAGGTACAGATGACCAGGTTTTGATAAGGAGGAGCTTTCAAGACTCGTCTTTATTTTGATTATTCATTTTTGGTGTCTTATAAACTACATCACACACTTGTATTAAAATTATACTATTAATGCAATGGATGATGTTTTTGCTTGTTTACTATTATGCATTGTTGTGATACTGTACATGACATCCTCCGCCCCTGAACGTTTTCGCCGTTCTGGTTTGGGGGTGTGACAGCGGCACCCGCTCCTGCTACATTGAGGATTACCGATGGCCGTTAGGGTAGGACGGAGGCACCTGTGGCGAAGAGCAGGGCCTTCCAGCTGACAGCAGATGAGGCACGTGCAGCTCCTGATGTTGTGACGGGTATGTAGCTTCTCCTTATCTCTTTATTTATATTGAATTGTCGCTTATGTTTATGTGTTTCGTTATAGGTTCGTTCTTAGTGAACGATATATTTGCTCTGGTATTATTCGATTCGGGGGCTACCCGATCTTTTGTATCGCTCGCGCTTAGCAAGCGATTTGTTGGAGCTCCGGGGGAGCTGGGCTGTCCCCTTGATGTGGAGATTGCGGATGACAGGACCGTTCGGGTCGCGAGGGTTCACCGGGGATGTATATTACAGTTGTTCGATGAGCAGTACTCTGTGGATTTAGTCCTTATTCCCTTGGAGGGGAATAAGGTTATCTTGGGTATGGACTGGTTGAGCGCCAATGGGGCAGTGATCGACTGCGACCAGCAGCTAGTGCGAGTTCGGACCCCAAGTGGGGGAGGTTTGGTGATTTAGCGCGAGAGGCCGCAGTGTGGACCAACTTTGTGTTCAGCAGCGAGGGCGAGACGCTACCTACAACAGGGTTGCACAGGTTATGTCGCCTATGTCATGGATACCCGGGAAAAGGGTAAGGCGACCGTGCATGATGTACCGATCTGAAACATCCCAAAAATGCAGTAAAAAATTTTCATTTTAAATCATTAGGAAAACCGTAATATCAAACATCATATAAAAATCATAACTCGTGTATCTCGAAGTATCATAAACATCTGTCAAATATATCATAGTATAAACATCCTAGGCTAAACAAATGGTGTGTGCACTGCAATCATCCCGAGCTCTTCCCCTTGCTACCGAAAGTACCTAAAACTAAAATTGAAAACTGTAAGCACGAAGCTTAGTGAGTCTCCCCAAACTACCACATACCATACACATAATCATGCTACTAGGAGATACGGGCCCCACCCACACTCAGGGAGATACGGGCCCCACCCACACTCTGCTAACTAGGAGATACGGGCCCCGTCTACACTCCGCTGACTACGAGATATAGGCCCCGCCCATACTCGGCTAACTACGAGATACGGGCCCCGCCCACACTCGTCTAACTATGAGATACGGGTCACGCCCACACTCAGCTACTAAGCATACATACAAGTATCACAGACAACAAGTATAATCAAATCTGTCAATCAGTCCTATATCCATACCCAAATAATGCGATGAGATACGGGCCTCGCCCACACTCGGCTATCTATGATATAGCTCTTGGGACGCTATATTATTTTCGTCAAGGGCCTTGTTGTAGTCTGAAAGAACGGCATCACATGTGTCATTAAGTCTTTATAAGTATGGTTCACAATCATGCATGCTGAAATTATTAGAATGGATCATGATTTTTACCTGTTCGACGATGCTGAGGGTGCCGACTTTGGCCATATAGCAATAATTCCTCTGCAAATTCGTCTATTTGTCCTCTTCAGCAGTTTCAACCATGTAGATCTTCCCTTTTCTCTTGTTTTTGTCAAACTCTTAATCTTCATATCCGCATGACCACACTTGATGATCCCTCTTCACTTGAGCAACATACGCTCTTGCTTTTTCTTTTTCCTCCGTCTCTTGAGCCATTCTAAGGTAGAATGCCTTGTCCTTAACCACATTTGCTTTGAATTTTTTGGCAAAGTGATTCTCTTTATGGCACTTGTGACAGATAATGACTTCATTTTTCTCTTTAGTTGACGTATCGGAGTCTGCTGGTTTGTTGGACTGTGGTGCCTCTTTGGAATGATGTGCTCTGTGGTTGCGATGGATGGTGAGAGCTTCGGGGATATCTTGAGTGGTTTTTCTGCGGATTGAAGTTTTGGTTAAAAGGTGGTTTGGTAAATTGCTGATTTTTATGAAATGATGGTGGTGGTACTCGGTTGAATTGCTGGCTAACCAAGGCGATGACATTCTGGAATTCTTCTTCGTCATCGATTTCAGCATCAACCTCATATGACTGTGGTGAGTTGTCATATGAAAGTGGATAGGATGATTTTGTGGGATATGAGTACTGTGGAGTTTTGACTTGTGGGGTTTGAGCTATCAGGGCAAGTGATCCAACCAGGTCTGCACAATCTTTCAGCACAGATGATTCTTGTGCTTGAAGTTCTGCATATAATTTAAACAAGGACAACGTATGAATTTTTCTATCCCCTTGCACAATCATATTTGCAGTAGACCAATGTCTTCCCAAACCATTAAGAAACTGCATGTTTGTTTCATGATTGCTTCGAACTGTACCCACATTTGATAACTTTGTGATGATGAGATTGAAATGTTTGAATGAATCGTCAAGACTTTCATCGGGAAGAATCTTAAAGTTGTTAAACTCATTGAGGGCTGTGGTGAGTTTCTTATCCTGAGCTTGTTTTGAACCTTGATAGAGACTCTTGAGCACATCCTAGATCTCCTAAGCAAATTTGCAGTTGATAATGATGTTAAAGTTTCTGGAGCAACACCGCAAGAGATTTCATAAAAGGCTATGACATTATTCTCCATTTTGTCAAGATCATCTTTGGTTCGCCGATTCATTGCGGCCGGACCTCCACCTAGTCGTTCCTGAGCACGATCTGCTTTAACAGGAGTAAGAACAGGGAGATGGGGTCCTTCTTCCACGGACCTCCACACGTCTCTACCAAGCCTCTTTAGATATCTTTCCATTCTTTGGGACCAATGGTGTTATTCATTTGCAACAAGTATTGGTGCCTTGTTCGAGCCTCCAACATTGTTGGAAATGTTCAAAGATAAAGCTTGTGCCATATTTCCTTTGTTTTGTTTTTTTTTTTGAATTTTTTTTTTATTTTCAAGAATGAGCTTTAGTGGTATAGAAGGCTTTTCAAAATCAGAGTTTTGTTTAAAAAGCAACCACTTTGGCTCTGATACCAATTATTGAGAGAAAAACTTTTGAGAAACACTTGAACAAATGTTAGTACAAGATAATAGTAGCGGAATAAGTTAATCTCAAGGATCAAGTTAGCTCAACAATAATAAGTTAAAAGTGTTAGATCGTTAATTGCATAGATGTAAAGGAAATATAAATGACAACAAGTTATATCAAGTAGACATCAAACTCATTCGTAACAAGGTTTGCAGTCAAACACAAGTTAGTAAATGTGAATAGTTTAAGATGAAGAGGAACTCGATTATCAGAAGATAATAAGATAGAGAAAAGTGATCTTTATATTTCGATGAAAGTTCAGAAAGATCTTGAAGGTGTATATTGCATGAAGTCGGATACTCTTTTTATAGGGTTCCAAAAAGTTACATATGAAATAAACAAGTAATATCCTACTGACTTCAGTGACCATGAAAGGTTCACTGGACAAAGCTATGCTAACACGCTAATTCGGTAACGTAACAAAAAAGTCTTCATCATGCATTTATGTGGTAGTGGGTGTGGTTCACTGCGGTTCACAAAACAACTTCTTTAACTGCGGTAGACAAACTTCAGTTGCGGTAGCATCTCCAATTGTGGTAGACAAACAAGACTGCGGATCATTAAGTTATACAGGGTCACTTTTTCTATCAACACCTTTGTATATCTGTTGTATCAATTTTTAGACTTGCATGCTAGTACTGATCAGTCAGTGATAGGATGGCCTGATTAGGTTATGCTTGAGTCCGATTACTTGATGCTCGAATGCTGCTTGCTTTGTGCTTTTAGGAGTTTCCATTAACATCAGCTAACTAATGAGCAAAAATGCTAAGTTACATATTATTGAGACTAGATAATTTTAGAAGGTTAGGTTTTAACTCTATTGCGCAGCTCTTGTTTAAGTCCAACCGGTGTAGTGTGAGACCTTTCATTCGAAGAACTATCTAGTGTCGGTAATATCTAGTTGTATTCATGAGCTGGCTAGAGGTGTTAAGGGGGAGTTCTTTCTGCAAATGATGGCAGATAGTGGTAAGGTGGTTACCCTAGGAGGTGATTCAATGTTGAGAGCCTTTTTCATATTGAGAATTATTGGTTTGATTAGGAAGTGACATGGAGGACTCGGGGCGATCCTTGAGGAAAGTACATATGGATGTGGAAGGTAGTATGGGCCAGTATTACTGGAAGCAGAGGATCCGTACTCGAGTCAGGGAAAGCTGCGATGATACCAGGAAGCTTGTAGAGTATGGGATACCTCGATGTATATATATATATATATATATATATATATATATATATATATATATATATATATATATGTGTGTGTGTGTGTGTGTGTGTGTGTTTTGATGGTTTGAATGGTTTATTTTCAATATGGTGGTCACTAGAGGAGGTTCTAGTAGTGGTTCTAGTGTCGGTGAGGGTTCAGGTTCGGGCTTTGGGGCCAGACATTTGGATGATCAGATCTGGGAATTCATTTCGTCAGAGATTACCTGTAGCATTTTAGAGCAGACTCTTGTGATCTTTGGTACGATCAAGGAGGGTATGTAACGCCCGTGTTTCTAGGCTAGGCATTAATGATGATGTAATAGTCTAGGTCAACCTTTGTAATTTGTTTTGAAATAATAAATGGTATTATTTGAGTATTATGTGTTTTATGCTTAATTATTATGATTTAATGAATTAAGAATAAAAATAAGCGTCGAAAATAAATATTAGATAAACCCAATATCTATGAAGTAAGTTGTAGTGGTCATGACAAGGATTCTATATATATAAAGAATACTTAAATCCGAGTTATAACGAAGAAGTTATGACATGTTGAAGTTTTGCGACAGAACCGGCACGATACTGCGCGACGTAAATAGTGAATTTACGATAGAGCGATATTTGGCCTTAGCCATCTAAACGAAAGTCGTAGAATACGTTAAACCGAGAGCGTGCATAAAAAGAACGTCCAAATCTGACTCCGTATTAGGAAGTTATGATTTTTCTAAGTTTCAGCTTAGCAGTATGCAGCCCAAAACTCGATATTTAGATCGAGTGATTTCTAGCCGAAACAATCTAAACGAGAATCGAAGATCTCGTCGATAGTAGTGCAACGGTAAAAAGACAGACGAAAACGGACGTCGGATGAAGATGTTATGAATTATTAACGGACTTTTCCTGTCCCGGCCTACTAAAAATATAATATTAAAAATAAAGTCAAAATTAGCCGACGGAGTCTAAATGAAAGTTATAGAGAATAATCTCACCTACGTGTGGATATAAAGAACGTCGAAAACGGACCTCGTATGCCAAAGATATGAAATTTTGAAGTTCGGATCACAAACTTCGAGGTCTGTCAGAATTCACGACGTGAACATAGAGTTCACGACGTGAACTCAGTGATTGACACTTTCCAGGGCTAGGAGTCAGACGTCGAGTCTACGAACTGATCATGACCAAGTTCACGACGTGAACAAGCCTGGTTCACGACGTGAATGTCGAATTTCAGCCATTCGATTTGGTTGCTAATTTCTGAACCTCTCTCCTACTTCTCTCATCTTTAAGCCCCTCTATACTGCCCCAAAGTCCTGGTATCATCCCGACACCCGAAACAAGTCCCGAAGCCCCGAAGATCCTGAGAAAAATAGTTTTCGAGCCAAAACTCTGCCCGCGAGAACCCCGGTTTTGAGAAAACATCCCGGTTTCATCGAAGAATATTACTTTAAGATCTGTAGTGCTGTCCGATCATCGTCTTATCAAGTGAGTGTATAGTCACTTTCATCTTACACATAGATATGAAGTATTTTGTATAAAATACGTGCTATGTGTATACATATATTGTTTGTTTATTTGAGATGGATGTTGAATGAATATTTTATACATGTTTTAAATGATTTAAATTGTATATGGATTTTTATATCTACGAATATGTTGGGTAGAACATGGGTAGATAAATAATGAGGGATGAAATATAATATAGATGAGTATTGGCAGCTGCGCCATAACCCTTAGGTGTTTTTGATTTACGTGTTCACCAGTTGTAATCTAAATATCTCGGCAGCTGCGCCTAATGGATAATATTGGCAGCTGTACCTAATAGATACAACATAATCTTGGTAGCTGCGCCTAAAGGATAATATTGGCAGTTGCGCCTAATAGATGATATTGGCAGCTGCGCCTGGTTGAGAACAACACAATCCTGGCAGCTGCGCCTAAAGGATAATATTGATGATGTGCCTAATAGAGAAAGTTGGCAGCTGTGCTATTGGCAACGATGGACTTTGTGCCTATACCATAGGACAATCCTTTGGAATGAATGAGTGAATGATAGAGGATTCTTAGGGTGGAACCTTAAGAAACTACAGAACCCTTAAGCAGTGTTGTTAACCCGATGATGATCCTTAAGCTAGGTCCCTGGTGACAGTTGTTTTAGGGACGTAAAGTGAGGATAACGGGAATGGGTAATCGGGTTATTGTTGATTAATTAAATTAATATAATAATTTATTGTTGGTTGATGAAAATTAATAAATTTATTATTTGTGGGTTGAAAACCCTATATGCTCACCAGGCTCCCAAGCCTGACCCACTAAGTTTGTCTTTGTATTATAGGTAGTGGCACCAGAGCGTAAGTTGGATGACTTATCAAGATATTTTGGATTATAGGCCAGTAGTTGTAAATAATTGTTGTAAGGCTCATAATCTGCCGTTTATGCTCTTGGTCTGTATCGGAACATGACATCCCCAGATTTTGTTATATAATGAAAATACATTTCTTTAAGAAATGCTTTGATAAATTTTTATCATATTTTGTTTTGGGAACAAATTCTGCAACTCTTTTAATCAAAGGATTACTCTGATTTTATTTTAAAAACATAAATTAAATCGGTCATTTCTGGCCGAGAAATTGGCGATGTCACAGTTAGTATCATAGCATTAGTTTAAGCGAACTAGGAATTTGTAGGATTTCTAGACTTAAACTTAGAATGCTATGCGATGATTGTGAGATGAGTGTCTACCATTTTTTGACACGAGCACTAGTATATTTTAGGAAAGATGTCTAAAATGCTTTTATGTGCTAAATGCTATATGTTTGCCATATATGATATTATTTGTTCGGATCTATGGTCTGTTGCCGACCGGATCTGGAAACCTTATGTGTTCAGGATTCTAAGTGTATGACTACGATATTAGGACTAGCATGTAAACGTTTCGGAGTGATAAGGAGAATTTAGGTATCTATCGTGAATGAAGATCTAAATTCGTCTAATTTGGTGTATAGATCATAATGACAAGAACCCGGAGTGGAGCTGGAAATGCGAATAGGAATCATCAACCTCAACCCCAAGTGATTGAGTAGGTGCCTATAGTAGAAGCTGCACCAGAACCAATCACGATGGCTGGAGTACGAGCCATGATTCAGGCTTTGATGGTTGAACAAAAGGAAGAAATGAGGTAACTATTGCTGAACAACAGGGGTGAACCTTCAATGCATGTTGAACAATTTGAATTAAACGATGGTCAGTCGGAGGAAGGAAATTACAGTAGATCTGTTGGTCAAGATGAAACGTTTGTGGTTAGAAGGGATAATCAAGAGGATGGAGTTGAGAAAAATGGATGCAAGTATAAGGACTTTATAACTTGCAAGCCGTCAACTTTTACTGGAAAGGAAGATCCCGTCGGAGTAATAGATTGGATCTCGGAAATGGAATTAGCCTTTATGACATGTGGTTGCCAAGGCAAGTTACAAACGACATTTGCAGTACGTCAGTTCAGAGGTGGCGTTGTTCGCTGGTGGAACACTCTGGGGAAGACCCTAAGCCCTAATGAGCCACTACAACTGACTTGGGCAGAGTTCTTGTTGCATTTCAAGCGCAAGTACTGCTCGGCCTAAAATCTGCTTGAGCTAGAGAACCAATTTCTGACATTGAAGAAGGGAAGTGTGTCCGTCGATGAATACACCAATAACTTCACAGACAAAATGGAGTTTGCTTTGCGTATTGTCCCCGACGAGCTGACAAAAATCGACAGGTATGCAAAGGGACTTCCATAGGAGTATGCGGTGCCAGTGCGTCAGGCACTTACTCTGGAGGCAACTATCTAGGCTGCCAAGTCTGTTGAAGATATGATTAAGGGAAGAGCCGCCAGCAAGGTTGAAGTTGGCGAGAAGAGAAAATTGGAAGGAACTTCAGGGTCCAACGAGAAAAGAAAATTCTTGAAGTCTGGAGGAGGTGGAGATGAAGCAAGATGGTGCGATAAGTGCTAGAAGAAACACGTAGGAAAATATGATGCGGAGGTGACATGTTTCAAATGTGGAAAGTATGGGCATTACGCCAATGAATGTACATTCAATAAAAGGGTGTGTTATGAATGTAATGAAGAAGGGCACTACAAGCAAGACTGCCCAAAGAGGAAAGGAGCTACAAAGTTAAACGTACCTCCGAAACCAAAGGCAAAAGCATTCCCGATGATCCTTAATGAAGCAGGAAATGATGCAAGGGATCAGGATTAAGGACTATATGCTCCAAAATCAAGATATAACGCAGCCATGCATACAGTATTCGGTGGTGTAGCGTATAAGAGGCATAGTGTAGGTTAAACTATAGCATCTTTGTAATCGTTTCAAGAAATAATATAAACCTTCGTTTTGTTATCTGGTGTGTTAAATGATTTTGTGAAATTTTTGAATGGTGACTTGGAAAACTGCGAGACAATACTTGGGACGAGTATGAGTAGGTGTGAATAGTAGTAGAGGCCTATACTACTGGAAGCACAGGACTCGCACTTGGATCAGGGAAAATCACAAGGTTACCAACAAGCTAGTAATTGATTCCGTTTTTGTTCAAGTATGTCGTTACCATCGTTTCGGTAATGACTAAGAAGATGATTGATATTCCGACCCTAGAGGTCATATCAAATCAAGTCCGACTAAGATGAGTATGTTACGTGGTTCGAGAAAAAAAATTGAGTCCAAGATTTATTGGACCGTTTAAGGTTCTTCAGAGGATTGGGAACCAATCTTACAAGCTACAACTACCAGAAGAACTAGGTGGTATTCATAACACCTTCCACGTGTGTTATTTGAGGAAGTTCATGGGAGAAGTTCCGGACATAATTCCAATTTCTGAGTTAAGGATTGATGAAAACAAGAGGTTAATTGAAGAACCAGAGGCAATCTTTGACCGTAAGACTAAGGAGTTGCGACACAAGATTGTCGAATTAGTGCTTGACCGTTGGAAACATACGAATGGGCCGAATCTCACCTGGGAAACAGAGAGTGACATGATGAGTCGCTATCCGCATTTGTTTGCTGATGTGTGATTCCGGGAACGGAATCATCCTAAGGGGGAGAGAATTGTAACGCCCGTGTTTCTAGGGTAGGCATTAATGATGATGTAATAGTCTCGGTCAACCTTTGTAATTTGTTTTGAAATAATAAATGGTATTATTTGAATATTATGTGTTTTATGCTTAATTATTATGATTTAATGAATTAAGAATAAAAATAAGCGTCGAAAATAAATATTAGATAAACCCAATATCTATGAAGGAAGTTGTAGTGGTCGTGACAAGGATTCTATATATATAAAGAATACCGAAATCCGAGTTATAACGAAGAAGTTATGACTTGTCGAAGTTTCGCGACAGAACCGACATGACATTGCGCGACGTAAATAGTGAATTTATGATAGAGCGATATTTGGCCTTAGCGATCTAAACGAAAGTCATAGAATACGTTAAATCGAGAGCGTGCATAAAAAGAACGTCCAAATCTGACTGCGTATGAGAAAGTTATGATTTTTCTAAGTTTCAGCTTAGTAGTATGCAGCCCAAAACTCGATATTTAGATCAATTGATTTCTAGCCGAAACAATCTAAACGAGAATCGAATATCTCGTCGATAGTAGTGCAACGGTAAAAAGACAGACGAAAACGGACGTCGGATGAAGAAGTTATGAATTATTAACGGACTTTTCCTGTCCCGGACTATTAAAAATATAATATTAAAAATAAATTCAAAATTAGCCGACGGAGTATAAATGAACGTTATAGAGCATAATCTCACCTATGCGTGGATATAAAGAACGTCGAAAACAGAGCTCGTATGCGAAATATATGAATTTTGAAGTGAACTCAGTGATTGACACTTTCCAGGGCTAGGAGTCAGACGTCGAGTCTACGAACTGATCATGACCAAGTTCACGACGTGAACAAGCCTGGTTCACGACGTGAATGTCGAATTTCAGCCCTCTAAATAGAAATCGAAGCCAGCCGATTTGGTTGCTAATTTCTGAACCTTTCTCCTACTTCTCTCATCTTTAAGCCCCTCTATACTGCCCTGAAGTCCCGGTATCATCTCGACACCCGAAGCAAGTCCCGAAGCCCCGAAGATCCCAAGAAAAAGAGTTGTCGAGCCGAAACTCTGCCCGCGAGAAGCCCGGTTTTTGAGAAAACATCCCGGTTTTATCGAAGAATATTACTTTAAGAGCCGTAGTGCTGTCTGATCATCGTCTTATCAAGTGAGTGTAAAGTCACTTTCATCTTACACATAGATATGAAGTATTTTATATAAAATACGTGCTATGTGTATACTTATATTGTTTGTTTATTTGAGATGGATGTTGAATGAATATTTTATACATGTTTTAAATGATTTAAACTGTATATGGATTTTTATATCTACGAATATGTTGGGCAGAACATGGATAGATAAATAATGAGGGATGAAATATAATATAGATGAATATTGGCAGCTGCGCCATAACCCTTAGGTGTTTTTGATTTACGTGTTCACCAGTTGTAATCTATAATATCCCGGCAGCTGCGCCTAATGGATAATATTGGCAACTATACCTAATAGATACAACATAATCTTGGCAGCTGCGCCTAAAGGATAATATTGGCAGCTGCGCCTAATAGATGATATTGGCAGCTGCACCTGGTTGAGAACAACACAATACTGGCAGCTGCGCCTAAAGGATAATATTGATAGATGTGCCTAATAGAGAACGTTGGCAGCTGTGCTATTGGAAACGATGGACTTTGTGCCTATACCTTAGGACAATCCTTTGGAATGAATGAGTGAATGATAGAGGATTCTTAAGGTGGAACCTTAAGAAACTACAGAACCCTTAAGCAGTGTTGTTAACCCGATGATGATCCTTAAGCTAGGTCCCTGGTGATAGTTGTTTTAGGGACGTAAAGTGAGGATAATGGGAATGGGTAATCGGGTTATTGTTGATTAATGAAATTAATATAATAATTTATTGTTGGTTGATGAAAATTAATAAATTTATTATTTTTTGGTTGAAAACCCTATATGCTCACCAGGCTCCCAAGCCTGACCCACTCAGTTTGTCTTTGTATTACAGGTAGTGGCACCAGAGCGTAAGTTGGATGACTTATCAAGATATTTTGGATTATAGGCCAGTAGTTGTAAATAACTGTTGTAAGGCTCATAATCTGCCATTTATGCTTTTGGTCTGTATCGGAACATGACATCCCGAGATTTTGTTATATAATGAAAATACATTTCTTTAAGAAATGCTTTGATAAATTTTTATCATATTTTGTTTTGGTAACAAATTCCGCAACTCTTTTAATCAAAGGATTACTCTGATTTTATTTTAAAAGCATAAATTAAATCGGTCTTTTTTGGCCGAGAAATTGGGGATGTCACAGGGTATCATGGAAATTCTGGATGAGTGCATGGGTGCTTTTCATTCTGAGATGGTGGCGATGATGGAAGCTCGCACGTTGATTTTTTGTGAGTTCCGGGCATGTGGAGCCCCGAAGTTCTTCGGGAAGAAGGATCTACCCAATTGTGAGAAGGCGTTGGTTGACAAGTGTCGGGAATACCTTCCGATCTAGCCTTTTTCCTAAGGAGGCGAAGGTCTGAGTTGCATCCGGTCTTCTGAAGGACAAAGCTCAAGACTGGTGGGAGGAGGTTGTGCACGCCTTGGGAGGCGAGGCGATAGAGTTTATGACTTGGGAGGATTTGGTGACGAGATTTTGGGCTGAGTTCGCACTTGTGATTGAGGTCCAGTAGTTGGCAAAAGAGTTTCAGGACCTTCGCCAGACTAATGAGACGGTAGCAGAGATCACTGCTATGTTTTGTGAGAGGGCGTTATTAGGTCCGCAGTATGTGGCGGACAAGGAGATGAAGAAGGTTTTAGATTAGGTGGCAAAGCTCACAACTATAATTTGTATAAACTTGAATTGATAGCAGCACGGTCCTTTTGGGTTGCCCTCAAAACCTAACAATTGGACAGAATGATTTTTGGAGAGAGAGGTTGATTTATTATTTGACTAATAAATTGAAATAAATAATTTATTAATATATTTTCTTGAATAATATATTAATTAGAAATTATAATATTTGATTAATAATTAATCAGAAATTAATTGAAATCAATTTTGGGATTAATAGAATTGATTAAAAGTGCAGGAACTAAAAGTGAAATTATTAGATAGTTGAGAAAAAGGCTCCAGAACCTTCCACTATAGAGGTGGACGGTCGTGGGGAATCTTTTGGGGATCTAGAATTATCCGTGGAGGATTAATAGGAAGTTAGATGACTACCAAAAATAAGATAATGTTATTTTATTGGTTTTGGCTTATCTAGGGTTTCCACTTGCACTATATAAAGGCCCTTAAGCCTTGAAAATTTCGGCCACTCCTATTCCAAGAGAAAGCAAAAATTACCTCTCGCCTCTCTCCTTATCTTCTTCATTGCTAGCTTGGTGTGAACCACTAGAGGCACGACAATTGTGGTGCTTGCTTCCAAAGGATCAAAAGGTGTATTTTTCTTCTTTCTTTCCAGATTTCGAAAATACCTAGAGATCCTTAGGGTTCATATTTGATGTTCATAGTTATAGGTTTAATAGAGAAAACATAGATCTTTTGTTTAAGGTTACATGCACACTTAAGGAATTAAGTTTGTTTTGTAATGTCTAAAACCCATCAGTGGTATCAGAGTGTTAGGTTTGTTTTCTATTGAATGGTTACAATTGATGAATTGATCAAATTAGGGTTTATGGAAATTAAACCCTTTAGGCTAAGGATTTCGAAATTAGTGTTTCTTGGACCCTAAGTTTCGAAATTTTTGGTAAGGAATGAAACCCTTACCTTTCCTCCCAAGTTTTCAATTTGAGGGGGTTCCTTGCACCTCAAGATTTCGAAAATAAGGTAAGGATTGAAATCCTTACATTCCTCCCCAAGCATGCATTTTTCGAAAATTGGTAAGTATTGATAGGGTTTTCTTATTTTTGGTAATTGTCAGTTTATATGATTAAATATGATAATTATAAAATTGGATAAATCCCTATCCATATTTTCGAAAATTAGGGGTATGGATTAGGATTAAATTATTTAATTAATTTAATTAGATAATCCTTATATGATTTAATATAATTAATTAAATGTTTAATTAATAGATAACTATTAAATAATTTGGTTTAATTTTAAATTTTAAATTAATTTTTTAATTTTTGAAACTAATATTTAAACCTAGTATTTTGAAAAGTTTTAAAATACACCTTATACTATATGTAAAATTAAAAGTTTAATAATTACTATATGTATAAGATTAAGTCAGTTGAACCGTTAGTACACCTCATTCACGAAGCTAGTCAATAAGGGGGGTATAAGGACCCTGTTAACGTTACCTAACGGCCATGTGAAATGTAACAGAGATATTACTACCTTGGCTAAAACCCGGTCTTGGCCTAAGAGAGCCAAAGCCGGAGCGGCAGCTCATTTCTCGTCACAAGGGAAGAGCATTCCATGTGATCTCGTCATCCACTCACAACCAATGAGAAAGCAACGAATAGCCCGGGTGACGCCCAAAACTGACGTCACCTAGCGGTTAGTTAGCTTGAATAGATCTCCCAGTAAGAGGAGGCCACGTTTCACGCTCACGAGGCACGGTCCCCGTGATCCGTTAGTAACAGGTACAAAATGATCTCTTCCATCTCAAGGAAGAGATCCATCTTCTCTCTTATGAAGATTACCCTAAAATTTCTCTCTCTCTCTCTCTCTCTCTCTCTCTCTCTCTCTCTCTCTCTCTCTCTCTCTCTCTCTCTCTTTCTCTCTCCAAAAACTAACTTGATCGTCGGAGCGACGTCCCGGGAGAACATCCGGTCGTCCTTTAACGATTCTTTTGTGATTGTGTTCTCAGGGAAGCACCCAAGTCAGATCCATCCTTCAGTATCCAAAACATCTGCGAACATATCACAACATTTGGCGCCATCCGGACGTATCCTCAGAGTGATACAGCCAATATACGACGCTGGTTCCCTGCATAAGGGGGATCTAAGCCCAACGCTATTTGGGATGGAAATAGAAGCTCTATTCAGAACGCACGAACCACTCCAGCTGCTGATGACACAGATCCCGCCAATTACGATAAGAACAGCAGAACCAGGGCTCCAAAGTAATTTTCGGCAATTGTCATCGGATATCTAATCACCTCAGATGGCGATATCACATCCCAGTCTGTTGCAGACGAATCCATATGACGACACTGAGGTATTCACTATCTCTAACTCCCGTAAGAGAAACGCACCTCACCACACAAAAAACGAGATCGAGGCACTCTCGAGAAACCTACTCAACATCAGTTTCTTGAGCAGCGATCCCAGACCATCAAACTGGGATCCACGAGACGCACTCCTCTAATCAGGATTCATTCGTAACACGAAGGTCCACCGAATATACATTGATAATGTTAGTTGCTTTGATATACTGTTGAATCATAAAAAGTGACCCTCTTGAACTTCAGCTACCGCAGCCGTCAAGCACCCGCAGTCGAGCTCCTTCATCAGCAACCGCATCCAAAGTCTCTACCTATCGCAGTCACTTTACTAGATTACTTTACTTGTCTTTTATTGTAATACTCTCTATTGTCCAGTATGCCTTGCATGACTACTCTTAGAGATGTAATCTAGTGTACTTCGTGAGTCTCTATAAATAGAG
Organism: Lactuca virosa; assembly: GCF_052849685.1. NCBI lineage: Eukaryota > Viridiplantae > Streptophyta > Magnoliopsida > Asterales > Asteraceae > Lactuca > Lactuca virosa. Next base: position 251,398,272 of record NC_136434.1, read on the forward strand.
CTCATTCTCTTGTATTCAATGACACGCATCTATCTATTCTGAATACACATCTCTGAAGTTATCTTTTCTATCTCTCTATTTCACTACGCATCTCTTCTTACTCTCAAATCTTACTAGAGTACAACTGATTATAACCTCTCTTCGGATCAAGTCTTTTGTGACTTAATCACTAAGTTTGATCTTCCTTATTAACTTGGTTTGAATGCATTCCTTGTTATGAATCATCTTAAGTGTATACTTGATATAACAATTGTTGTCATTTCTATTTCTTTACTTTTCCGCAACTAACTCTCTAACTATCTAACTCTAACTTATTAATATTATTGTTGAGCTTTTAGATCCTTTGAGATTAACTATTCCGCAATCTACTTGTTCTAACGTTTGTTCAAGTGTGTCTCTAAGTTTTTCTCTCAACAATTGGTATCAAAGCCATAGTGGTTGCTTTTTGAAAACGGAACTCTCATTTTCAAAGGGCCTTCTATACCACTGAAGCTCATTTCTTAAAAAAAAAAACTTCAAAAATGGCACAATCGTTATCTCTGAATGTTTCCAACAGTGTTGGTGGTTCTAACCGAGCCCCAATACTGGTAGCAAATGAATATCATCACTGGTCACAAAGAATGGAAAGATACTTAAGGAGACTTGGTAGAGATGCATGGCGATCCGTAGAAGAAGGACCACATGTCCCAGTCCTTACACCAGTCCAAACTGACGGCGCTACAACCAGACTAGGAGGAGGATAACCAGTCATGAGCCGTCCCACCAAGGATGATCTCGATAAAATGGAAAATGATGATGTTGCTTTTTATGAAATCTCTTGTGGAGTTGCTCCTGACAACTTCGATATTATCATAAATTGCAAATCAGCAAAAGAGATCTAGGAAGTTCTCAAGAATCTGTACGAAGGCTCAGAACAAGCACAAGACAAGAAGCTTGCTACCACACTCAATGAGTTCACCAACTTCAAAGTTCATACCGGTGAAAGCCTGGAAGACTCCTTCAAAAGGTTCAACCTGATAGTCACCAAGTTGTCCAATGCGGGCACCATCCGCAGTAACCATGAAACAAATCTTCAGTTTCTTAATGGTTTGGGAAGACATTGGACTACGGCTAAGATGATAGTCCAAGGCGATAGAAAGATTCTTTCTTTGTCACTCTACAAGCTCTATGGAGAACTGCAAGCACAAGAATCCACCGTACTCAAAGACTGTGCTGACTTCGAAGGACCACTTGCTCTCATAGCACAAGCTCCACATAATCAATCTTACTCTCCCTCGTATGACACTCCACCGCAGTCATACGAAGCTGACTCATAGTATGACGATGAAGAAGAATTTCAGAAGGCTATTGCTCTGGTTAGCCAACAGTTCAAGCATCTACCACCTCCTTCCTTCCGCAAGAATAACAGTTCAACAAACCTCCATTCAACCGTAACTTCTGTTCCCAGAATAACCATCCTCGTTATCCCAAAAGTTCTCATCCACCACCGCAATCTCAAAATAATCAACCAAAGGAGGCACCGCAGTCTACTCAGACCACTGACTCCGGTACTCCCTCAGAAGACAAGACTGATGTTGTAATTTGTCACAAATGCAACAAAGAGAATCACTTTGCAAGAGATTGTAAGGCCAATGTAGTGAAAGACAAAGCATTCTACCTTAGAATGGCTCAAGAGTTGGAAGATAAAGAAAAGGCAAGGGCATACGTAGCCCATGTCAAAAGAGACCATTAAGTTTGGTCATCCGGAGACGAAGATGAAGCCATCAGCAGTATCAAAGGAAAAGGGAAAATCTACATGCTGGCAACTGCGGATGATGATGAGTCTACAAAGCTAGACAAAAACTACTGCTACGTGGAAAAGGATGGAACTCTAAGCATCGTCGAACAGGTAAAACTTATGATCCAAACTCTAAACTATAACATGCATGACTGTCAACCTTACATAGATGATCTTAATGACACTTGTGCTGCCATCCTTACAGACTATAACAAAGCCTTAGATGAGAAGAACATTGCGTCCCAAGAGATGTTCCACGTGAGAGGGCGACTGGATAACAAAAGACTCAAAATGGCTATGTTAGAGAAGGACTTAGAGTTAGAAAAAGATGCAAGAATGTTGAGTGAAACCCAATTAGAAATAGCTTTGAACCAAAGAGATTTAGCTCAGAGTGAAATTGTACGCTTAAATCTTTTAATCGAAAAATTGTTCAATGAAAGTGAAGCTATTGAAAATTTGGTAAACAATGGAACCGTGGACAATACATACAATTGGGGTTGGTCAAATGGATATCCTACCGCAATGGATTCCTCACCCCGGTTCAACAAAGACAGACTGTATGTCCCTCCAGACCGAGAATTTCATTTCCCAGTCAATGACAAGACCTTTCCCGAAGACATCAAAACTCACTTCGGTAGACTTCATAGTCTAAGCAATAATTGTGTCATTGAGGAAATTGTGCCTGAGGTTTCGGGTCACACATGTGATCAAATTCCTATCTGTGGCACCATTTACCCAAATTCTCAAACCTCATCAGTAGTTGATGAAGAAATTGTCATTGAGGGCCCCGAAGTCTCGAAAGACTTTCCATCTCTGCTCTCAGACCGCAGTGTTTCTCACTATAGCCAAAAGTCCCACAAAAGTCCCACTGCAGTCCCAACTAAGACTTACTCTGCGGTAGTCAAGTCATCCCTACCGCAGTCTTCGAACAAAAGTTCTGCCACTCTTCAAACAATTCATCACAAATTACCCATAGAAAACTTTGAAGTGGGTCAATGCTCTCAAATCCCTGAATCTTCAACTTCTGATGACTCAAGCCCTCATTTTCACAAATTTTCAAAGGGTTCTAGGAAACCGCAGTTGAACAACAAAGACTGCGGTTCACCAAAATCCTTAGCCAAAAAGGCTTTCAAAGAGGAAATTCGATCCCGTGGCACAAATAGACAAATTTTTTCGAAAAACAAGAAGCATGTCAGATTTCCAAAGTCCAAGAGTCCAGAAAAATTTGTTTTCTCACACTATTTTTCAGAAAACTCTCCTATCAAGAAAACACACAAAAAGGAATGTCAAGTTTCATCAGTCATTTCTAATTCATCTGAAAACACCCAAAAAGGTGCAAAGTCTTTTCAAAACAATGGTTTTCAAGTCTATTCCTCAGATGACCCAAAATGGAAAGGTATCTTACCCACTCCAACACTTTTAAAGTCACGTCAAAATTTCAAAAAGTGGAAGGGTATTCTACCAACTCCACCAAAAAGAACTCAAAGACCTACACGTGCTAAACCTTTTCAAAAACAAACTTTTTCAAAACCCAACACCACTCATGTTAGGGATTACCAACCTCGGACCGGTATCAAGTCCAATTCATCTTATAGACCGTTGACCAAGCGTAGTGTCAGATCAAAAGACAAAATCTCTTTTTGTAAATGTCAGTGTAGTTGTCAAAAGGATTCATCCTATGTCAAATCTAGTCGGAGTCAGAAACCTCGTATTTTTTCAAAAACTCACAACACTCCAAATCTGCACAATCACCCAGGACTAGGATTAAAAGTTGACAAGAGACCCGTCCCTGCAACCTCGGTCCATGCATCATTCAGAAATTCACCAATTGCCCCAGGCTCCAAACTAGTTTGGATGCCTAAACTAACCGTGTAATTCTCAGGCGTTGTGCAAGGAGGAACAAGAAGATGAATGGTTAATTGACAGTGCCTGCTCCTTGCACATGACCGAAAGGTTAGAATACCTTCGGGATTTCAGGCCAATATGCAATGGTGGAAATGTTACATTCGTCAACAATCTCATCAGAGGTTATGGTGTTCTCACTACGGCGAATTTTTCTATTCAAAAGGTTGCTTATGTAGAAAGCCTTAAACACAATCTCATCAGTGTTGGCCAACTATGTAAGGCAGGACATCGAGTTGAATTTGATGATCAATTCTGCTATGTAATGACAAGTGATAGGAGCACATCTTTGATCAAATCTCGATCCGAAGGTACCATGTACCCTTTGGATGTCTCTCTGATCATTGGTAGACCGCAGTTGTGCTTCCTATCGAAAGCCGTATCCGAAGTCAGCTGGCTATGGCACCGCAAGCTAGCTCATCTCAACTTCAGGTACATCAACAATTTGGTCACCGGAGAACTAGTCAGAGGTCTCCCTATTCTCAAATTCAGCAACGAGACTCTATGTCCGGCGTGTGAATGTGGGAAGCAATCCAAAGGAAGTCACCCCATGGTGATTGATTCTTCAATCTCTGAACCTCTAGAGCTCTTACACATTGATCTCTGCGGTCCATCAACCGTAGCCAGTCTCCATCACAAGAAATACAAACTGGTTATTGTAGATGACTTTACACGCTTCACAAGGGTCTTCTTCCTTAGACTCAAGTCAGAAACACCGCAGATTCTCATCAATTTCATCAAGGAAATAGAACTTCAGATCAAGCTTCCAGTAAGACGTATCCGCAGTGATAATGGAACCGAGTTTACTAATCATCTTCTCAACAGTTTCTTGGTTTCCAAAGGCATCACTCACAACTTCTCAGCTCCTTATACACCACAACAAAATGGGGTAGTAGAGAGAAGGAACCGCACTCTAGTAGAAGCAGCCAGATCCATGCTCAATTTCGCACACCTTCCTCTCTACTTCTAGGCTGAAGCTGTAGCCACCGCATGCTTTGTTCAAAACCGAAGCATTGTGTGCAAACGCCTCAATAAGACACCGTATGAGGGCCTTAACAACCACAAACCAAATGTTCGCTTCTTTCATATCTTTGGGTGTAGATGTTTCGTGATCAACAACCGCGATCAGCTTAACAAGTTTGCACCGAAGTCTGATGAAGGCATCTTCGTCAGTTATTCCACTAACAACGTTGCTTACAGGGTCCTCATCAGACGTACAAGGCTAATCATTGAAAGCTTCGATGTGAAATTTGATGACTTTCACATCCGCAACACCCCTCCATCCACTGAAACCACAACAATCATGGAAAGTGATATTCCTGCCTCTTTAGGTCCTTTAAATCTTGTTGAAGTTAATTATGACGATCTCTTCGACCATGTAGAAACAGCCAAGTTATCCGAAGTTCTTGTGTCACCGGCAGCTCAACAACAACACGCTGATGTTTCTGGTCCATCACTATCCGAAGTAGCATCTCTCAATACTTCCACCTCTCCGGTTGAGGGGGAAAGCTCTACTCCGGATCAAGCAACAACCGTCGAGGTTCCAGTACTTGATGCTGCTCAAGTTCCTATCCGCAGAGAATAATTACCATCAAACGTATCTTCGGATTCGGATGATAAACTCATAGAGAACATTGACACAAAAACCGATTCAAGGATTATCACTCTTCCATCCGCAGTCCAGGGGGAACCTTCTCAGGTTCCAGAGGAACTCCCATCCGCAATCCAGGGGGAACCTCTTCCAACTGCTCAAGAAAATTCCATTCTCGTTCCAACAAACCAAGATGATTCTGCAGGATGTTCTCAAATCCAGGGGAAATGCCATCTCCAACCGCAGAATCTTCTGATATTGAAGATATTCCCTCTACCGCATCTGCTGATCATCTGCAACCCCGTCTACACGTATCGACGAAGGACCACCCACCAGGTCAAATCATTGGCAACCCATCCGCAGGTATCCAGACTCGATCTTCCAAGGACTTATCTGATCATTGTCACTACGCAGCATTTATGTCCTCAGTTGAGCCCCGAACGATCAAAGAAGCATTACTAGACCCTGATTGGATATCCGCAATGCAAGAAGAGCTAGAAGAATTCAAAAGGAACAAAGTGTGGAAGCTCATCCCGATGCCACGTGGTCACACCATTGTTGGCACTAGATGGGTATTCAAAAACAAGCTGGATGAATCTGGTGCGGTAGTCAGAAACAAGGCAAGGCTAGTTGCAAAGGGCTACAGTCAACTTGAAGGTGTTGACTATGATGAAACGTATGCTCCGGTGGCACGAATGGAAGCCATCCGAATCTTCTTAGCATACGCAGCCCACAAAAACGTTTAAGGTACACCAAATGGACGTTAAGAGCGCATTTCTCAATGGGGAATTAAAAGAAGAGGTTTATCTTCAGCAACCTCCACGCTTTGAAAGTATTGAATTCCCAGACCACTGCTACAAACTTGAAAAAGCAGTCTACGGTCTGAAGCAAGCCCCAAGAGCATGGTACGACACTCTCTCTGAATTTCTTGTCTCGTCCGGATACAAAAGAGGAGTGATTGATCCCACTTTATTTAGAAAAGCAAATGGTGACCACCTTATGCTAGTACAAATATATGTGGATGATATCATCTTCGGATCGACTGATCAAGGAATGGTGGATGAATTTGCCAAGCTCATGACCAACAAATTCAAAATGAGCATGAATAGAGAGATTAACTTCTTTCTAGGACTTCAAGTGAAACAAGTTCCGCAAGGGATATTCATTCATCAAGAGAAATACACCACTGAACTGTTAAAGAAATATTCTATGGACAATTGTTCTTCGACTAAGGTCCCCATGGCCTTCGGATATAAGATATCTGCTGATCCCTCAGGCGAATCTGTGGATCACAAGACTTATAGAGGTATCATAGGCTCTTTGATGTACCTGACCGCAAGCAGGCCAGGCATTGTATTTGCAACAGGTGTATGCGCAAGGTATCAGGCTGACCCAAAAGTGTCACATATGACCGCAGCCAAACAGATACTATGGTACCTGAAAGGAAGCAAGTCTCTTGGATTATGGTATCCCGCAGGCAATGATTTCAGCCTTCAAGCATTCACAGATGCGGATCACGCCGGATGCAAACTAGATCGAAAAAGCACTTCAGGTGGTTGTCAATTTCTGTGTGGAAGACTCGTCAGCTGGTCATCAAGGAAACAAAGTTGTGTATCTCTGTCTACCGCAGACGCTGAGTATGTGGCCGCAGGCAGCTGTTGTTCACAAGTCCTATGGATGAAGACACAACTTATGGACTACGGATACAGAATGTTGCAGATACCAATTTACTGTGACTCTGAAAGTGCTATTGCTATTTCTCACAATCCAATTCAGCACTCCAAGACTAAGCATATTGAACTACGATATCACTTCATCAAAGACCACATCTTGAAAGGTAACATTGAACTCATCTTTGTCCTTACTCATGAAGAGATTGCTGATGTGTTCATAAAAGCGCTCGACTCCACTAAACTTAACACCTTCCTGCAAATGTTGGGAATGATGAATCCAGACCCGCAATTCTTTTTGAATTGATAAATACTGCAGACCATCCTTGGTCTCCGTTGCGGTTCTAACTGAAAGCTACTTATGATAGATGGTTTTGGTACCACAGTCTATGTACCGCAACCATAAATCATACTTATCTTTCATGGGTCCTTATTGTTTGTTATTACTAACCTTTTGTACAAGTGCTCTCCTCAGTTCCTATACTGCAGACATTCATCTGTTCATCCGCAATGACATATGTTCATCCGCGATGACATCTGGTCATCCGCAATAAAGTATCCATCCGCAATCACATTGATAATTTCTCAACTGTTTCATTAATCCTTGTTTCATGGTGTGCTATTTAATGATCCTTCATTAAATAAGAAAACATTAAAAAAAACATTCCTTGAGAAACTGTCTCATTCTCCTTTTTGACTAAACCTTGTGTCAGACCTATTTTAGGTATGATGACAAAAAGAACGTTTTTCCATAAACACATCCTTAATCTGTCTTTTCCTCTTACCCAGCAGGTCCCATCCATTACAACTCCCTTTCCCCTCACCACACGATCACCTGACGTAATGATGTACGTCTGACTTTTCATTAAATGCAAATCCCTTTTGGTAAAATCTCAAAAACCTTTTTAAAACCGTTTCGTCTTATGTGGCTGAGATTTAATTTCCAATTCAAAAGATTCCCCCCAAACGACCTTTTACCTTCTCCTCTCTTTTTACCTAGGGTAAAAACAGTTACTGTTTCACTTCACCACTATATAAACCCTTCGTCTTCCCCAAATTCACTTTACGCTCTCTGAACATTGAATCTTCCCTCTAAAATTCCTTCAAGCACTCTGTTTTCTACTCTTTCTCTCAAGCTCCTACAATGGTGAAATCTGGTGTATCTAAGAAACAATCCAAGGCATCTGGATCAGTGAACCCTACTGGTTCAGACTCTCCCACGATTGCTTCAAGCAACTTCAGAGCTATATTCGAAGATCATTTATCCTACAATGCTCCGATCAAGCTGATGATCAAGTTTCTGAAGAATCATCCCCTGTTTGGCCCCTTCGAATCTTTCACGGATGTTGTCCCAATCTCAACCCTATTCAAATGTGCCTTCTCCGCCTATCGCCCACTCGAAAACCCACAAGAAGTCCATCTTAACCTGGTTGACGATTCTTTGGTCATTCTGTCCAAAGAAAAGTTTCTTTCTGCCATTAACCTCCTTGTTCATCCTTCCATCAAGATTTTCACCCCATCCATGGCGGACGTTACCTCTGCACTTTACCAAATGGGATATCAGAAGAAGATTAGAGGAATTGGGGAATTCAAGAATAACCAACTGCCTGCAGTCTGGCAATTTGTTTGCCACTTCGTCATCCGCAGTCTATCCAGCAGAACCGGAGGCACGGATAATATGGGACTTAAACTTTTGGAGCTGGTATGGAGTATCTTCACAGGTCATGACGTGAACTACGGGCAGATCCTATGGGACGACTTTCTTCAATACATTCCCAAGGAGAGCCCAAGGGAGAACCCAACCGAACTCACTTTCGCAAGGTTCTGGTCCCTCTACATTTCAGACCTCCATGCGGATGCAGGGATCGACATGGGCAGTGACATCAATTTCTTTGTCCCCAAGGATCTCAAAAGGTACAATCCCTCCTCTGATCAATCTATTTTTGGACCAATTCGAAGACTTCCTACCCACATTCTTTCCACTCTTGGTCTTGAGACTGCTGATGTCTCAGATCATATTGAGGCTACAGAAGGTATTGCCCCATACCTTCCTACCCCGCCTCTTCAAAACCCATCCGCAATCATCAACCCTGAAGGTACCGCAGTCCCTTCTTCCACTACTCTATCCAATCTTTCTCAAAGAAGAAAGCAATTGGCCTCCAAGAAGAAACAAAGAACTCCCAAGAAGAATGCTCCCAAACCAACCGCACCCACCAAGAAACGTAAAATCAAACCAACCGCACCCACACCTGATAGTGATTCTGATGAGGATGCGCAACCAATTGCCATCCTTAAGAAAAGAAAAACCAATACCACTGGCCATATGCGTGACCGGACCAATACTGAAGCCTCTCAAAAGGCTCCGGTAGTCCTTGGGGTGGCCGCAGACCCATTCAACACCACCATCGAATACCACTCAAGTTCAGAAAGTGAGTTTGTTTCACCACTTCGTGGAGACTCCCCCCAGTTCAATCCCAAGAGGATGACACTGGTACACGCCCTAAGGTCTCCAGGGCTTCCCGACTGCATTTCTTTTCACTTGAGGAGTTGCGCTCCATCCTCTTGAACGTAACCCAAACACTTCAAACACCTCCCCAACCGCAGGGCACTTCTTCCGCCCATGCCAGAACTGAGCCGAGGCCAAACTTGACTACGGGTCAAGGAGACCAAGGAAGCTCAGGAAATCCTACTCTGCTTACATCCACAGCAGGTGGTTTAGGCACGGTGAGCACAAATGTGCAAGGATTCGTGAACCCGAAGGACACTTCGGTGCGCTTCCAAGGATTTGACGGGGATGAATCAAATGACTCATGGTTGAACTATACTCCGGTGACTGAGTCAGGCATCAAGAAATATGCCTCTTTCAGAAGGGCATTCCAAGCACGCAAGGAACAACAGACCAAGCAACAACAACAAAAGGAACAAGAAATCTAGTCAGTGGCTAAGTATTGGGCAGATGCAATCAATAATGCCAATACCGTAGCCACCATTCTGAAGGTTCAAGACTGGATGACCGAGATGGCTGAGACAATCCTCAAAGCTCAAGCAACAGGTGAAGGTGCAGGCCCCTCCAGAATAACTCCAACTCCAACTCCAAATCCAATTCCAACTCCAACAGTTCATGAATAACAAGACGAAGGAACCGCAATAGAAGTCAGTTCTGCTCCCACCTTCGGTCTTGATGATGATACCATTCAGGAGGTAAACAAACCCTCTCCCTCTGATGATGACCTTATGATGTTCGATGAAGAAGAGGAATCCAGTGGCTCTCACCATTCAACTTCTAAACCCAAAGAGAAAAAGAAAAAGAAGAAGAATGATGTCACAAGAAAAGAATTTTTGAGCTTACAAGCAAAAGTTGATCAAATCCTAGCTGCGGTCAAGCCAACTCGACCGCAGCAAGAAGACACCCCCGGACCGCAGTCATTAATTGAACGGATAGAGCGCTTGGAAACGCGTGAGCGATTGGCTGCTGAGAGAATTTCTCTCAAAGTTGAAATGGGAATCCGGTCCCTTGACAACAATCGCAAAGCAGATCACAAGGACTTCATGGCTGCTGCGGAACGCCTCATCTCTGAGGTGACCGCAATCAAGAAAGATCTCCAAGCAGTCATTGCGGATCAAGCCTCACAGTCTCAAAAACTGATAGCTGAGACTCACACTGCGTATGAGTCCACTATCTCAGTTCTTCAAGCCACAATCAATAGACTGCAACGATCCCTATCCTTCAACTTCCATGGTCCCGAGATTCTTCAGCTCACCAAGGAAATTCATAGACTGCTCTTCAACTCCTCCATTCCCAATAATCAACAGTTGGCCGATGCCCTCAAAGCTCAATTTCAAGACGTTTTTGCCAAAGTTGATGGCCTTCAAAAATGGCTTGAGGAAGCCCCTGGGTTGCATTCCTCAATAGGGGGAAGCGAAGACGAAGTCCATCACAGTGAAGAAGAAGTCCATCATTCAAATCACTCCATCTCACAGCATCAGAGTCCCCCCATCATCACCGAAAAAATTCCTACACCGCAACCATCTCATCACACTCCATCTCATCAGAGTCCACCTCAAAAAGAGACCACAGTTGAGAAACCAGAGACTCCCCCTCACTTCAAAAACCTGGTTGAGCACATCTCCTCTCCAAGCTCAAATGACTCCCCTGCCACCACCCAAAGAAAAAAAGATTGGAAGGCAGCTAAACTTGCGGAGCTCATATGGAGAGAATGCGGTTTTGATACCATCATGGACGAATCCTTGATAAACTCTTGGATCAATCCTCACCGCAGACTACTGGATGAAGATTACAGACCTCACCTCACATATGTTGAACCCCCTTCGGATGGCTACTGGGATGTTCCAATCTCCCCAAATGTCAAATACTTCACGTGTTCGAGCAATTCGACCGCAGCCTTCCAGACCGCAAAAGACTGCCAATGGAATTTGAGAGACTTAGTCTTTTTTATGCTAAGCATGCCTCTCCCATTGAGAAAATATGGTCTAACGATAGACCATCCGCAATCAAGAACTACAAGATTCGGAAATTCATGAAGGCTGACTTCATCCAGTACACCCTCACTAGAAGGGGACACGACTATGTCCGCACCCAAGTTGACTTCCCTTGCATGAATCCGGAAGAAGTCTTTCTCATAGCTAAGGTGTTTCAGAACAAGTCGGAGAAGCATCCGAAGATGAAGATTGCGCTTGAAAGGGCTAATACCTTTTTGAAGGAAACGGTCTGTGATTTTGCTAAAATCGACGCAGACATCTACCCCACCATTGCCAATAAATTTAATCTGCCTCCACTCGATCCTGCACCAATGCCTACCGAAGGCTATCAAGAAAGATCCTTAGGTGCAACCAATTTTCCTGAACTTGGAGTTATTTTCAAAAGGAATATCGATAATGTCAAATACTTCATTCCTATGACTGCCATGCAGCGCCTCACCAGGAAGCAACTTGATATCTGTCGAACCGCAGTTGAAAAATCGAAGCACACTATTGCAGAAGTCAAGTTCGAGATTTTAAGGAGAATCATCTGGTTGGAAAACATCAGGAAGTTTTGGTGGATCCTGATCAAGTTTCTTAAACTTGATAGCTGAACAAAAATTAAAGAGGTCACTTAGGGGGAAATTGTTGAATCATAAAAAGTGACCCTCTTGAACTTCAGCTACCGCAGCCGTCAAGCACCCGCAGTCGAGCTCCTTCATCAGCAACCGCATCCAGAGTCTCTACCTACCGCAGTCACTTTACTAGATTACTTTACTTGTCTTTTATTGTAATACTCTCTATTGTCCAGTATGCCTTGCATGGCTACTCTTAGAGATGTAATCTAGTGTACTTCGTGAGTCTCTATAAATAGAGCTCATTCTCTTGTATTCAATGACACACATCTATCTATTCTGAATACACATCTCTGAAGTTATCTTTTCTATCTCTCTATTTCACTACACATCCCTTCTTACTCTCAAATCTTACTATAGTACAACTGATTATAACCTCTCTTCGGAGCAAGTCTTTTGTGACTTAATCACTAAGTTTGATCTTCCTTATTAACTTGGTTTGAATGCATTCCTTGTTATGAATCATCTTAAGTGTATACTTGATATAACAATTGTTGTCATTTCTATTTCTTTACTTTTCCGCAACTAACTCTCTAACTATCTAACTCTAACTTATTAATATTATTGTTGAGCTTTTAGATCCTTTGAGATTAACTATTCCGCAATCTACTTGTTCTAACGTTTGTTCAAGTGTGTCTCTAAGTTTTTCTCTCAACATATACTCTATGAGCACTGTTTCCGGCAGCTACCTGACACATGGAAGGAGGGGCTCCAACCCTCAACTGGTGAACCATTAGTAGGATTCACCGGACATAGCTTGTGGCCACTAGGAACTATTCGGCTGCCCTTAACGTTGGTCAGCTACGACGAAAGGGACCGAATCACAAGGACAGTCGAATTCTCTATGATCTGATACCCAGCAGAACACAACATTCTGCTTGGATGATCAGCAATAGCTTTACTGCATCTCGTACCATCGACGATACATGGCATCATTAAATTCAGCACACGGCAGGGATCGGCGGTGGTCCTCGCCACAAACACCATAGCACAGCATTGCCACCAAATCATAGTCGCCCCAGAACTCGTGCGCACAACAAAGAAGTCCAAGGAGGGATGTTCCACTGCAATACCAGATAAACATGGAGTATCCAGAGCAACCCGTGCGAATCGGCGCCCACTTAACAGACGAAACCAAGGCACGACTGGTGGCGCTTCTGAGGCAATACTCCACCGTCTTCGCCTGGAAGCCAACGGATCTGACAGGCGTCGATCGACAGGTCATAGAACACAGCCTCAACATCGCACCTGGGAGTAACCCTGTAAAGCAAAAGAAGCGAGGACAGGCGACAGACCGCTATAGGGCCACTAACGCAGAAGTGGTCGATTTGGTGAGTGCTGGCATACTCAGGGAAGTAATGTTTGCAACATGGATAGCAAACTCGGTCATGGTAAAGAAAGCCAATGGGGCATGGCGAATGTGCATAGATTATTCAGATCTCAATAACGCCTGCCCAAAGAATTGTTATCCTCTCTCGGAGATCGATCAGAAAGTCCAATCGCTTGAAGGCTTCCGATTGAAATGTTTCCTCGACGCATATAAGGGCTATCACCAGGTGCAGATGAAGCGAGAAGATGAAGCAAAAACAGCCTTTCATACCGAAAAGGGCACCTCCTGCTATCAGAAAATGACATTTGGGCTAAAAAACGTGGGTGCTACTTACCAGAGGCTGATGGACAAGGTATTCGCCGACCAAATTGGACGGAATATCAAAGTCTACATCGACGATATGGTAATTAAAAGCCGCAATGAAGAGATGTTACTCCAAGACGTGGAAGAAACCTTCAAAACGCTACTCAAAGCGCAGATGAAGTTAAATCCGGCTAAGTGTACTTTTGGAGTCGAGGAATGGCAATTCCTTGGCTATCAGGTGAATAGGGAAGGGATCGTACCCAATCCCACCAAAGTACAAGAGTTCCTCGAGTCGAAAACTCCCCACAACCTTAAGGGAGTACAGGAGATCAACGGTAGGTTAATGGCTCTTGGAAGGTTCATTGCCAAATCCGCAGAGAAGGCGCTTCCTCTGTACCAAACACTCAAAGGATGCTTAGACAAAAAGCAATTCAAATGGATAGAGGAAGCGGACGCGACCTTGAAAAAATTGAAAGACGCACTGCAGCAACTCCCAACTCTCGCCTGCCCACTTCCAGGGGAGACGCTACAGATGTACTTAGCATCGTCTGAGGAGGCTATCTCCTCTGTGTTAGTGGTGGAAAGGGAAGGCAATCAAATCCCCATTCATTTTGTCAGTAGGGCGCTGCAAGGGCCAGAAGTAAATTACCCGGCCTTGGAAAAACTGGTCCTCGCCCTGGTATACGCAGTGAGACGTTTACGGAGGTATTTCCAAGCCCACAAGGTGGATGTTCTGACTAGTTACCTAATAAAACAAGTGCTGCTACGGCCGGAAAAGTCCAGACGCCTAGCCAAGTGGGCCATAGAGTTGGGTGAACATGACATCCAGTACCATCCCAGAACCAACATCAAAGCCCAGGCCCTTCTTGACTTCCTGGTTGAAATCCCAGATACCATCAAGAGAGTGCCGACGGCAATCTCTATCGACCCATTAGAGCCTAAAGCCGGCAAGGAACTTTGGAAGTTGTATACCGATGGCGCAACAACAAAAGAAGGCTCAGTCATAGGCCTGATCCTCCAAATCCCCAAAGGCGAAGAGATCACCAATGCACTGCGGTTCGACTTCCAAGTACGTAACAACGAAGTAGAGTATGAGGCACTCCTGGCAGGACTAAGGCTGGCCAAGGAGGTTGGCGCAAAACAACTGTCACACCCCAAAACCGGAACGACGGAATCGTTCAGGGGTGGAGGACGTCATGTTTAGTATCACGAGATATGTATATGGTAAGCAAGTAATGAACAACCATTTCATTTCGAAAGAAAGTGTTTACAATGTGTGTGTTCATAGAACATAGAATTCCTAACAAATAACAAAACAATACTTGAAGCTATAATGCTCCATCTTCTGAATTCCCAGCACGAGCACATGTCTAATAGTCTCCTGAGAATACAAGTTATTTGAAAGAGTTGATCAGCAATTAAGCTGGTGAGTTCATAAGATTTTAGTGATGTAAGAAAGTTATAAATTGTTGTTTGAAAATGTAGTTAAAAATGTAGTTGTAACATGTTGTAAGTTGTAAGTTCTGTTTGGAAAAGTTCGCCTGTTCCTCTAGAAAATCCTATATTTCCTACTTTGATGGAAGTTTAAGTAAAATGACACTACAACCCTTTCTATGGGTACTAAGTGGATACGAATTATATAAGACTCAGAGTAAACAAATAATCGATTGTACGTATCTGCCCCAAACTCACAACCAAACGAAGAACAAAAATTAAGGCGGATAGCACACATCCCATTGGTTGTTAGATCATCGTCGTATATAACCCTGGTGTATTCACTTGTTACTCATGGAGTTAATTGTAATGGTTCCTTTATATCTAATGAAAATGTTCTTTAAGAAAACCTATATTTCTTATAATAAAATGGTGACCACAGTGCTACTTTTATAATAGCTTAGTTTATACTGATATATATAATCTAATATCGGATAGAAAGTTAATTGGGTGAATCTGCCCTAAGCCCACAACCAAACGAGAAACACGAAGTAAGGCGGAAAGCAGACATCCAACTACCTATTGGGTATTAGTTTTATATATAAACATGATGTATAAACTAAGGTATTATAGAGTTACTCACCTAAGGTCCTTTAAATTGTACTGGTTTAATAAAGTGGATTAAACCCTTTACTGGGAAGTTTCTAGTTTTGTATACCAAAAGTGCTTGAACTGTTATTGAAAAGACTCGTTTATCTACTAAGTTATGCTTGTACTTTAAAAACAGAGTTTTGTATAACTATAAAGTAACATAACTTTAAAAGAGTTTTTGAAATGTTTTGACAACTTATAAATGACATAAGTAACATTTTTAAAGATGTTTATAACGAACAGTTACACAATTATCATTGTGTTCAACTTGTATTCCCCCCCTTAAAACATTTAAAACATTTAAAAGATTCATTATGGGGTATGAACTCACCTGATGTGAGTGATTCAAACGGGTATGCGTGTAAGGATGAGAAGTTCCACGAATGAAGTCTCGAGACACAAAAAGTCCTAAATGACATATATTGACATATATTGGCATGAATATAGTGTTTATAAACAACTATATGAAAGGAAACACCTTCCGGGACTACGAAACACTTTGACCAAGTGTTGGAATCACATGTGATTCATCAAAGGGAAGTCGAATGGCACTAACTTGAGTTTACTACCATGGGTTTACGGCCAAAGGGAGTTTACGGCCGTAAACTCATGGTCAAACATGCATACGTGTGGGTTTGAAGGCTAGGGAAGCTTTAGGGACTTTTGCTCTACACAAGGATGAGAAAGACCAACCCAAAGGAAGCTTTTCATGAGTTTACGGCCCAAAGGTGTTTACAGCCGTAAACTCATGGTCATTGTGCCCTTGAGAGTAGTTAAAGGTCTTATATTCATCAAGGAAGGGTTCTAGGTCAAAGGTTTGCTTGTTGGAAGAGTTTAAGGCTTAAACATGTCCTAACATGGAGTTTACGGCCAAGGAAGATCTTGGGCCGTAAACTCATGATCTTCATGGGAAAAGGCATGTTTAAGTGTTGTAATTCAAGGCCTCTTACTAGATATGAAGTATAGGGAAGAGTACTTACGATCTATAGGCTTGAAATGGTTGATATTCGCCAAGAACACTAGTGTGTGTTCTTGGTGTTCTTGGTGAAAATTGAAGATCTAAGAAAAGAATGATTTTCATGGATGAAATCATGGAAGGATACTAGATTAAGAGATGTATCAACAAATCTAGGAAGAATACTTATATCTTTTGAAGATCTAGGAAGGAAATCTTGATGATACTTGAGAGGATTTGAAGAAAATCGGCCAAGGAAAGGAAAGAATGAGAAAAGTGGCTAAGGACCATATATATACACTTGAGTTTACGGCCACATGAGTTTACGGCCATAAACTCATTGCCTTGTGGCCGTGAACTTATTTTGATGAGGTTAAGGTTTGATTTGCTACACTGTGGTTCTAGCAGGTACTTTCTAACACTTAATCCTTAAGTGTATTAGGCTTAAAACTCCTTAGAATGTCCTTTAGCCGGGCTAGAACTCAGTACTAATGAGTTTGACACTCAGTTGAGTTGATTGACAGGGCTTTATAATCAAAATTTTTCCGGGTTGTCACAACAACTAGCAGCTCTTAGTGACCCGTTTCTTATCACAAACCAAATAAACTGAGTATACGAGGCAAGGGACCCTAAGATGCAGAAATATCTATACGCGGTCCTAATTTAGCCAGCACGTTCAAAAGTTTTTCAATAAAGCAAATCTCCCGGGGGAAAATGCAAGGGCAGATGCCCTCAGCAAGCTGGCCTCTACCTCATATGATCATCTCACAAAGAAAGTGTTGGTCGAAGTACTCCCGGAAAGGAGTATTGATAACCAAAAAGTCAATACCATATCAGCCCCTCCAAAATGGACAAAACCATTTGTTGATTACATGCGCCATGGCATGCTTCCGGACGATCCACAGGAGGCGAGGAAAGTCAAAGTCAGAGCACCGCATTTTGCAATAAGGGAGAATCAGTTGTACGGAAGAGGATATTAAAGCCCATGGCTCAGGTGCATTTCTAAGACATAGGGGTAGACATTTCTCGAAGAAAGCTATTCCAGGGACACAACAACACATGAAGGCACTCGCGCACTCACATGCAAGATACTCCGCCTAGGAGTATACTGGCCAGACGTATACAACGACGCCGCAACCTTAACCAAGAAATGCAAGGAATGCCAAGCATTTGCACCTTTCCAAAATCAACCAGCCATGCCCTTGACAAGCATCACTAGCCCCTGGCCTTTCCACCAATGGGGGATCGATGTAGTGGGACCATTTCCACCAGCGTCGGGAGGCGTAAAGTTTTTGCTGGTAGTCGTGGACTATTTCACCAAGTGGATAGAGGCGGAATCACTGGCCACTGTCACTGGAAAGAAGATGATAAAGTTCATGAAAAAGAATATCTTGGCCTACTTTGGAACTCCTAGGATCCTAATAAGTGATAACGGCACTCAGTTTGAAGGAAGTCCCTTCAAGGAATGGTGTGATGACAAGAAAATCCACCGCAGGTTCACATCAGTAGCGCATCCTCAGGCTAACGGACAGACAGAGATATCCAACAAAACCATAGTCAATGGTTTAAAGAAACGGCTACTCAGATCAAAGTCCGCCTGGGTGGATGAGCTCCCAACAGTGCTATGGTCATATCACACCACAGCAAGGTCAAGCACGGGAGAAACACCCTTCAGTCTAACCTATGGGACGGAGGCGGTCCTCCCATTGGAAATAGTCGTCGGCTCCTTGCGAACAGAGAGTTTTGAGGAGGTAGCCAACGAAGAAGGGCGACGCCAAGACCTGGACATGATCGACGATAAACGCGAGGCAGCACATATGCGCCAAGCACTGTATAAATCACGGACTGAGAACTATTACAACCGCCAAGTTCGGGCCAAGAACTTCAAAGTTGGAGAATGGGTACTAAGAAAGAAAGATTCTAGCCACGTTGAACCATTGGGGAAACTCAGTGTCACGTGGGAAGGACCATACAAAATCATAGAAGCACATAAGAATGGTGCCTCTATCCTAGAAGCTCAAGACGGGCGCGCCATTCCAAGAACGTGGAATACGCAGAGCATGCGCCACTTCTACTCTTAAAACAAGTGTTAAAGGTAGAACCAATGATAGCTAACGCATTGTGTGTTAACTTTAATATGTAAATGTAATCAGCATAAATTACTTTACTATTTTCAGTCATATTATGATCTAAACAAAACTAGAGTAAATAGAAAGGGCAATTCAGATGCTCCTTATATCCAAATCTAAGAAACAAAGAGGTTGTGTACATTTACCGTGTGGCAACAAGGACTGATCATCCAACGTCACACGAGTGAAATCGTTACAAGAAGGCAGCCAGGGAGTATACATTAGAAAGGCTCATAACCTTCCTCCCAAAACATGTTCATCAATTAAAGAACATGTGACATGAGTGTAGAAGGGTCATAACCTTCCACGAATATAAAAAACAATATAAACAAAACTAGGTGAGCCTCAAGATGATGATCTTGGCTACACCCAGGGTCTTTAAACAGCAGATTAGAACAAATCTCTCAAAGACCAGCTTCAGTAAAGCACAAAGAGTTCACTAGCAAGAGAACTCTGACCAGGGGTGTAAACAAATCCTGTGTACATATCATGTGATGGCCAACATAAACCATACACAGAGTAACCAGGAGAAAGAGTATGTGCGATAAAGAGAAACATTCACACCCATAAAAAACAAACATTGTTCAAACTGCTGGACTCCCAGACTTAAAAGATGACCACAAAGGGCAGTAAAGACAACAAACAAATAAGGAAAATATTGTCAAAGGGGGTTACATCAAAACAAGCCAAACACAAAACTACTTATCAACAGGAGTGTTATCATCACCAGAAGGAAGGCTTGAACCAGGGACCGATTCCTCACTCTGAGACTCCTGACAGAGATTACGAAGCCCAGCTATGTCCATGGCACCCAATCGAAGATAGCCAGCAAAGTCCGTCTCCGTGAAGGTCACCAGGGCGTCTTCAATCTCTTGAGTCCTGGCCGCCACATTCTCCTCAGACTTTAGGTCAACCTCCCCGGCAGATACCTGCTCCCAGACAATCCTTTTACCCTGTTCCACACCAGCAGCGACACAAGCTTCTTTCACAAGAACCAAGCCTTAGAGGAATTGTGGAATTTCAATCAACCTATCCATAACCTGACTGAGCCCGTCGCTAAGGTTCTAAGAAATATCCCTTTCCAGCGCTCCCCTTGCGGCGTTCTTGGGCCTTCAGTTCTTCGCATTCAATTTGCTCTTATCAGGTTCTAACTTCGCCACTTGGGCCTTCAGTTCTTTGCATTCAATGCCCCTCCTTTCCGCATCGAACTGGAAGGTCTCCATCTCAGAGATGTATTTGGTGACCGCGACTAAATAAGATGACACTTGGGCGGCAACGTAACGCAAGCCATCAGCCATATGCTCGTCGAACAGGACACTTAGGGTCTCAGTTGTGGCAGGAGGAAATGCGTGCTGACACCACTCGAGAGCGGTGTCATGATCGGAGACAAGATCCTGAGCAGTTAGTCTCCAAGCTGGCTTATAAGCATCTAGATGAGAACCCATCAATAGGGGTGGTTGTGCTTTACCAGAAGAGGTGGAGGCAAGACCATGAGGAGGCGAAGACCCAGTCTTTGCCCCGGCTCCTTCGATTATGGGAACAGGGATGGTTTTCTCGCTGCTTCCTTCTCCCGTATGACAGGGCAGTTCAGTCGCCCCGGCTTATGCCCCCTCCAGTAGTTTCAGAGGACCTTCATCGGGGGCATGGTTGGAATCCTTAGAACCCCCTAGTAAGAGACTCAAATTACGCTTCTTACAAAAAGGGGGCCAGGTGCTAGCTACCTCAGTTCGACCGCCAGAAGAGGCTTCCAAGAATGCAAAACGCCTCTTAACCCGGCGAAGACTCCTCGGGGACCCGGACGGTGTAGGATCCTTCTGAGAATCACCAGTGACGACAACGTCCTGTAGGTCTGGATCCTTACCAGCACCAGTAACACTGTCAGAACCGGTAGTCGTCATGAGTCCTTCGCTTCCTTGATTAGTGGAGGTTCGTTATCCGAACGGGTTTGATAGGACAAATTAGTTCTCATTAATAAGTATAATAAATTAAAAAGTAACTAAATCTTTTATTAAAATTCCCAATCTTAGTTACTTTAAGAAAAATGTGAATTTGTATGCTAACCCATGAAATTGTACATTGCACTTTATAAGTCGTTAGTGGAGCGTGTGTGGTTAACCGGCACACTAATAGGGACTAGTAAAGAGTGGCAATGGGTGTCTAAAAAATTATCATTGATTAATGGAGCGTGTGTGGTTAACCGGCACATTAAAATGAGATGATAAATGACGTCGAGAGTGCCAAGCTAATTTGCATGGTTATTCACATCTTGTTTGTGATCCTCGGTATCCTATTCAGAAATGGAAGAGCATAATCAAGATTAAACATGTCATTGAAGAGTTTCATTAAAACTTAATTCGTTCAAATTTTGTTTTCTTGTGGTGAAATTGGTAAATCGTCATTTACCTACCTTTTCATAATTTACAATTAGATTACGACATCCCTTTTCTATGTTATTAATTATTTAGTTGGATCCTAGCCTTAATATTTCATTATGGGTGTTATATTGAGGATTATTCTTATCTAACTAAAAAATTATCTTACTTTTAGTTGGATCCTAGCCTTAATATTTCATTATGGGTGTTATATTGAGGATTATTCTTATCTAACTAAAAAATTATCTTACTTTTACAGATGTCTACTCCAAATGATGCTTCTGGTTCCTCCTCCTCTAACCATAACTTTTCCTTGTTGAAAATCTGCTCCAAGGTACAATAGGATGGCACCAACTATAATGACTGGATGCACAACATAAAGATGGCCTTTCATTTCGAGACCAAGGAATATGTCCTTGAGAGACCATTAGATGAGATCGACGAAGAGAAGGCCACTCCTAAAGAAATGGTTGCCTACAAGAAACATTACAATGATGCAACAAAAGTTGCTTGCATCATGGTAGCCACAATGACTCCTAAATTGCAAAGATACTATGAATATTACTAGCCATACGAGATGAACAAGGAACTTATGGCAAAGTACCATAAGCGAGCTCGTCAAGAAAATTACGAGGTAATGAAGTCCCTCATAACTAGTAAGATGAAAGAGGGATAATCTGTTAGCAGCCATGTTTAGAGAATGCAACGATAGGTCAACAGGCTCGTCAAGCTTAATGTGAATTTTGAAGAAGAGTTGGTAATCAACATAGTGTTGAAGTCATTGCCAAGTTGTTATGATCAATTCATTTTGACCTATCATTTGAACAACAATGAAACTACTTTGTCTCAATTACACAACCTCCTGTGAACAGCTGAAGCAACGATGAAGGGAAAAGGTGTTGCCTCCAATCCTACTAATGCTCCCGTTCTGGCCATTAGTCAAGGGAAAGGGAAAAATAGGAAAGGTCCTCAGAAGCAAAACTGGAAGGGAACGTCTCAAGCCGAGTCATCAAGCAATGTACCCAAAGGAAAATCCAGTTCTGATGCTCCCCCTGTCTCTGATCCCAAAGAGGCCACTTGCTTCTATTGCAATGACAAAGGGCATTGGAAACGAAGTTCCCCAAAATACTTGCAATATATTAAAGATGGCAAGGTGAAGCCAACTTCGGTAGGTATATACACTATCGTATCTAATAACTCATCATGTTCTCGTTCTTGGGTCCTTGATACAGGATGTGGATTTCACATTTATTCTGATTTGCAGTGGCTAAAAATAAGTGAGGATGTGGAGCACGAAATGATGAACTTAATCATGGGGAATAGTGTTGGATTAATGTCTAAGTCCATAACTATATTTGGTATGTACTTGACCCGACCCGGCATGGTCCATTTGAGTTGCACTTCACCGGCACAATTTATATGGATAGTCTTTTGAGAATAGTATATTTATGATTTATATTAATATATTATAAGTTCTAATATATTAATATGGAATCATATTATTTAATTAGTATTGATCAAGAATTAATTTAGAATTAATTAAGTGATCAAAAAGAACTAATTAAATATGGACTCTTATATATATGGAATGGGCCAAGTTCATTTAGGTTGGGCTAAGCTTTCATGGATGGTCCATGGAGCTTTTAACCCATAGATCCTATGTAAATGAAAGGTCATGGGTATTAGGGTTTACATGGATGTAACCCTAATCCTCCATAATATATAAAGGGGTCCTTGGCTCACAAAATTGGCACAAGTGTGTGAAAAAAGAGTGGGCCGATTTTAGTGTGCATACATATTCTCTCAAGTTCTTCCAAGGTGTTTTGGTGATTTGTGATCCCATTTGAGGCTTCCACACTATTGGGGCTAAGCTCTTAAATCTTGAAGACATCAAGCTACATCAAAAGGTATGTCATCTAACTAGAACTTTGTAGTATAGGTGCTTCATAATATGCTAGTTAGGATGAAACCTTGGAATAGTTAATATTTGCATGTATAATAGAGAAAACATAGATCCAAGGTTTATAGGGTTGCATGTACACCATAGGAGTGTTAGAATGCTCAAAACCCATCAGTGGTATCAGAGCTTGGTTGTTTTCTGTTATATTGATGCAAATGTATTTTTTTTTTCAAGTTGAAGGAAAAAAAAAGAAAAAAAAACATGAAGTTTGTCAAATTTTATGATAATTACTTGATTTTATGAAAAATTAATTATTTATAAAATTTGAGTCACTTTACTACAAGAGTTGAATTAGGTCAATTTATTAAAAGATAGAATGATATGATTATTTTATTTGTTTTAAAAGTTTGATCTAAATGGTTTTAAGGAGTTACAAATTTTGTCATAAAATTTTGGAACTCAAAAGTTTTTTTTTAAAGTTATGATCTTAAGAGTTTTGAAACTTCCATAAGGTATGGATGTGAAATGTCTCATTTATTAACTCTTTAGGTTATGAATTCCAAGAGTCTTCAAAGGATAATTATCAAAGTTTCAAGATTTGTATTAGTTTATATGATTATCTAATTTCTTAAAAATTGTTGATGTGAATTATCTTTACTTATGAGTTTAATCTAGATCATAGAAAAATTATTTGATTATTGTGTTAATTGGAATATTTGATCTTAATGGTTTTTATGATTCCATAACTTGTCCTCAAGTTATGGAAAGTGAAGAGTTTTTCTTTTTAAAGTGTCATTAAGTCTCATAGGTTATGAAAATAGAAGAGTCACTATTTTTAATGTCATCATTAAATGATTTAATGTCTTCCATAACTTGTCCTCAAGTTATGGAACTTGAATTTTTTTTCATTAAACCTTAATTAAACTCATAAGTTATGAAATGAAAAGTTTTGAATAGTTTCAAAAACTTGCCCTCAAGTTTTGGAATTTGTAAAGTTTTCACTTATGAATATTTTAATTCCAAGTTAAGCCCTTAGAATTTTAAAAGTTAAAATTCAACCCTTATACTTTATAATAGTATAAGTTAATAATATTTATATATATGTATAAGAGTAAAGTCGTCTTACCATTAGTAGGCCTCATTCACGAAGCTGGTCTATAAGGGGGGTATAAGGTTACTGCCTATAAAATGGCAGTTTAATGGGTGTCCACTCTCACCCACCGCTTCCTTGACCGGTGGAGGGTCGTTAGTCGAACGGGTAGGACAAGGACTATAATTCTCCCTTCATTAAAAGTATTAATGATAAATACTAAGTAACTAAACTGTTATTAATACCCAATCTTAGTTACTTAGGAAAATGTGAATTTGGTGCTAACCCATGAAATTACACTTTGCACTTTGCTTAAGTCAGTTAGTGGAGCGTGTGTGGTTAACCGGCACACTAGCTTGATTTAACAAGGTAGGCAAAGGGTAACTTAATGTTTATCATAGTATCGGTGGAGCGTGTGTGGTTAACCGGCACATCGATTGAGGGGTAAATATTAAGGGTACCAAGTATATTTGCATGGTTATTCACACCTTGTTTTGTGATCCTCGGCATCCCAGTCACAAAACCTGAAGGGCACACTCGAGATTGAAACATGCCTTTGAAAAGTTCAATGAATCTCAAAAGAATCTAGGCGTTTCAAAACCAATTAAAACCTAATAATACATTTCGTTTATCTTGGTGGAAATTGGTGAATCGTCATTCACCTACCTTCAAATATTTTATAGCTTGGATTACGGCATCCCTCTTCCAAGTTATAAAATAGTTTGTTGGGTCCTAGCCTTAATATATCATATTGGGTGTTATATTAAGGACTTAAATCAACTTTACGTGAATTTCTCCCATTGTTGATGTCTGGTTTAGACAACAATGATCTTCCCAAACCAAGCTTTCCTAATGAATATGACTTCCCGAGTTTGGCTCATGGAAGTCATACTTCTCTTCCTCCACCTCCTCCAATTATTCTCCCTAACCCACAAGTTCAAGGTCACTCAAGCCCTAATGGCAAGCAAGGTCTATGTGTGATCACATCTTAGAGATGAAGTCACATATTGACAAGCCGGGAGAGTTGGGTGTCAAAGTCTTGAGAAAGTTGGATGTTCAATCACTTTCTAAGTCACATAGTGAGTTCCTTTGGGACTACTGTGACAACTGTCAATTCAGGTCATTCTCGGACTCATGCATCTTTATAAAAACCATTCATGCACAACATGCCATGGCCTAGTAGTATAAATTAGGTCAAAATCTTGCATAAACTAGGGCCCAACTAAGATCTAGGACTAATATACTTGGCACTTACGATTCTAGTAAGTTGCTTAACTACAATAGGAAATGCCAATGCTATAATTAGAATAAACTTCAAACCTTGCTACAATTGAAAAAGGGTATAAAACC
Organism: Lactuca virosa; assembly: GCF_052849685.1. Classification (NCBI taxonomy): domain Eukaryota; kingdom Viridiplantae; phylum Streptophyta; class Magnoliopsida; order Asterales; family Asteraceae; genus Lactuca; species Lactuca virosa. The sequence goes on from NC_136434.1 coordinate 251,423,840, forward strand.
CTAAAAATAAATTAAAATATTCTAATTTCATTTCAATATGATGGTGAATATCAAACAATGTTCCAAAAACCCTAAAGAGCCCAAAAATCCAAATTTATAAACTTTAAAACCTAAAAACTCTATAAGATTTGTTATGAACCTCATTAGATAAAATTTAAATAATTAAGTCATAAGGATATAATCAAAGATATAAAGATTTAATTATCAAACATAAATCATATTTTATGAGCTAAAAACAAAGATTCTTAAATAAATCATGAATTACATAAAGAGGCATTTTTATAAAAATTTGGGTTTTATAAAAATTGAAGGGAAATTTATTTAGTTTGAATTAGGAGAGAGAGGGCCTCTCTTACACTCATAAAATCTGCCACCCTCTCCCTCATGCTCCATTTTTCCCCAAAAATTCTTAATCATTTTATTCTTCTCTTACACTTCAACTTCCCATACACACTCTCTCTCTCACTCCTTCTCCAAGAAGATTCCCCACCTCAAAAACCTCTCCTACACCTCCAGGAAATCCTCCATTCTCTGCCATAATTTCGAAATTGAGAAGGTCTTGAAGTGTTCTTGCTTCTCTCAAGATCAAAACCAAGGTAAACAACACAATCCTCCCTCATGGTTTCATGATTTTACTTCCTCTTCTTCATAGTTTTCTCTACTCTTCGGATTCTATGCCCTTCCATGGCTAGAAATCCTTACTTTTCCCTTGTGGTTTGTAGATTCTCACCATAACACAATGTATGTGTTTGAGATGGTGAAAATCCGGGATCAAACCCATGCAAGGAGTGAAAAAGATGCACATGTGTTCATGTGACTTCAAAACCGAGTATTACATCTTCTTCTCCATTTCTTTTGTGTTCTTGCATGACCAAAAGCATTTAAACCATTTCTAGTACATCTTGGATGCTCATTCACTCCATGCATGTGCTAGAAATCGGACCTTAACCGAAGCATGCATGTTGTTCTTGTCAAAATGCCCTAAGAATGCACTCAAAGCAAACATGCAATCTGCCAGATTACATTGTTCAGCTTTGAACGGCCATAACTCAGTCATTTCTTAACCAAATCCTGATATTCTTTTTGTATTGGATAGTTCCACGAGTTAACTTTCAAACCCAACTGGTCTCACTGTAAAATATTAAATGTCGGATTTTTGGCAATTTTTACAAAATGGTTGCGCAAACAGCTCTTTTTCTGTGATCACCATTTTTGCTTTGCGTGATCAATGACCTTAAACTCAACCATAAATCTGGGGAAAAATAATTTAGAAACTTAACATATCCAGTGAATGATGACTAAAAGTTCGTGGCTTAAAACCCCACTGAATGGGCTACTCAAATTCATGAACTTCAGCCACATTTACATCTCATGCACCATTATATGCAACATTTCTTAACTTGTTTGGGTTCAATACCCCTATTACCCTTCTGAATAAAATTTGAACATTTTTCCTTTTGAAAGCCCTCACATGCATGTGATAATCTGGAAAATTTCAAGAGCTTTTATCATTTCTTTGATTTATTAAAATTATTGCAAGAAAACAAGGGCATAAATCACATAAAATACTTCCAGAGGTCTATAAATCCGGAATAAATTCATGGATGACCCCTATGGTGAATAATGACCCCTCACTAAATTTCATCGATTGTTGTTGCTGTTTGGTATGATTTCCGATTTTCTTTTTGTTTGGGTATAATAAATCACAAAACCACTTTAGAGAGTGTGAAAATTCTATCTAACATTTTTCGCAGCCCTTACCTGTGGTGGGTGACTCAGAAAAATAATTTCAGAATTTTTCATCATGCCTTACTATTTTTCCCAATTTTTGGTAATTATAATGGCCTAAAAATAGGAAAAATAGTTCTGATTATCCAAAATTCATGAAAATTTACCAGAACATCATGTTGTACAGTAGGAGATTACATAAAACTTTTGATGATTTTTCTCTACTGTAAACTATTTTTCTTCTATTTTCTAAAGTTAAATACACTTAAATACACATAAATACCCAAAACCGGACTATACAATATGAAAACCACTTTTGGTATTTTTCCCAGATTACTTACACTGCAAATGATGTTACAAAAATTTTTGGTAATTTATTTTAACTGTTTGTTATTTATTCTTCAATTAATGGTTATTTAAGGGGATAAAACAAGGAAAAATAGAAATACCCACTGAAAAATATCTTTTATATTTTTCCAAGCCTAGTTATGTATAATAACAGTTAAATAAAAAGTTTGGGTAATTTTGGAAACTGTTTTCTATTTATTTCAATTTTTATTGGAATAAATGCTCAAAAATCGTAAAATATAATTAAACAACTTGGAAATCCATTTTTATATTTTTCCCAGCTTAGTAATGTGTAATAACAGTAAAATAAAAAGTTTGAGAATTTTTATCCTTTGAATGCTATTTTTCGTGAATTTATGTTGTTATGAAGGCTTAAAAATTTGGAAAATAGATAACCATATCAAAAATTCAAGGAAAATTTTCTGGAAAACCTCTATTGTATTTAGAATGAAAAATACAAGGTTTGACAATTTTTGGAAACTATTTGATAATATCTTACATTTTTAGGAATTTAAAACACCTTTAAATGTGTTGAAACACCCTTAAATTTATATTACTAAATCTGGAAAATTAATATCCCAAAGTTGTATTTATCACATGACTTGTAGAATTTCATCATTTCAGAAAAAGTGTAACCAATTAATATAAAATCCAATATTAGAACATAAATTGGCATTTCACTATATGTAGAGTTTAGTATATTAGCATTAGATTTCGACATGGAAACTCACTAGTGTGTGTTTGATGTCGTAGGATCCCGGCATTAAGACGTTGGTGTATTCCAAGGCACCACTTGTATCTACTCGAAACATTGTGAGTATTCACGCACTCCCCTATTTTAAGTTTTTATGTTTTGGGGTGGAAAAGCATGTCCAGAAAAACTATTATTTGCATGTTGTATTTAAATTGAATTGTATCAAACACGATTGCTATTGTATTGCTATGCTTCTTTATGTATGTCTATGCAACACGGAACATGAGAACTTATCGTACTAAGGCCCTTCCCTTATCTCTAACCATTAACTCTTTGAGCCAATGGTCATTATGGATAGCGCTATTAGGAATTGACAACTCCTCACTCGCCCTATTGCTGGAGTGCATGATACCATATTCATCTATGGAACAATAAGCATAGATCTCGATAGGGCTTCAGTCATAGGTTTGGTTGAGACTCATTGTTTGCTCATACACATACAAACTCGTTTCTCGTTATAGCAATAAACTTGTATTCATTAATAGCAATCAACTTGGTTTATCATTAAAGCAATGTACTTGTAATTACGAAAAGCCTTATTTCAAGCACGATTTTATATACTTGTGAACTCACCAACTATTTTCATAGTTGACGCTCGTTTTACATGCTTTTTCAGGAAATAATTAGTAAGTGGATATAGAGATTCATCATCATAGAGCATGCTGCATCGTGTGGAAGTTATTTTATGAAGTTATATATTTTGAACAATGTCATTTTGGAAAACTTGTACTTTGTTTTGTTTAAGCTATGGGTTGTAAACTTTTTAATATTGCTATGGTGATGTATCTTTATCTTTTGCAATGAAACCTTTGTCGTTGTCATACCTTGCGTTTCCGCTTTAGCGGGGTGTGACAACTACTATGAAACAGACTATGACATGAACCTTAATGATCATATCTATTTGCTTGGTGCTGCTGAATCAGCAATGATTTGGAACGATAGTAAAGCAAATTTGATTAGAAGATCAACTTCCCAAAAAATTTATGGACAGTGACAATGGTGACACTGGAAATCCAGAAAAAGCATTCTCTTCCCAATGGAAAGGGATTGGCCATAGTCTACCCGGTTGACCAAATGGTAAAGAGAAAGGCTAAGTCTGAGATAGTCCCATTACCAAAGGGTCCATATGTTTATTTTGCCAAAAGGAAGGGGCGTTGATTGCAAAGCTGCCAAATTTACCTAAGGATGTTAAAGTCAATAAGTTTGACTCTACATCAGGTAGAGCCCATTATCTAACTCTGTTAAGTTCTATTCTGAGATCCTCATTACATGATGTGACTGGGTCACATGTTGATGTTTTAAGAATCAAAGAATAGAGAGAAATCTTAAAGGAAGTATATGCTGATTCTGATCGCGAAGGTGGATTTCGATCGCATCAGAATTTTGAGCAGTTGCTTAAGAAGTTATGATATATTGCTAAGGAATAGATAACAACAATTTTCCATGTGGATTGTAAGGATAAGTTTTTCCGCAAAGTTTTAAAATAAAAGAAAATTGTTTAATTTTATTTATTTGAAGTATCCTTACAATGGCATTTGTGGAAAATTGTTGCTTATATGATTCCACTGACAGCAATATTGGAAAATGAATTTGATTCTTTCATTTGTGGTAGTGTCTAAATTTACCAAATCAGGAAAGTTCCTCATCACCCAAGTTTCAATTGGACCGAAACTTGGAATCATGCAAGTTGAATAGTATGATGAATGAGAACTTTCAAGCATTGGAAAATCAAGACTAATTACTTGTTCACATGGATGTGTGAGTCAAGTGAAGGACTAAAGGGATCGAGTACACATTCTTGTGCACTGGTCATGTCCACCACAAAGCTTGTTAAGACTATTTGATTTACTAAAGTTTAGTAAATATGGTTATACTTACAAGTTTAAGTATAATTATGAAACATTGGAAAAGTCTTAATGTATGGCAGAACGAATGGGAAGAATCAAATTAGGCAGAAAGATAAAAGTTTCTCAAATCTGAAAAGATGGGAGAGTACTTTAGTATCATGTTTGTGATCATCTTAATGATTTAGAAATCATATCACAATTAGTCGTCTAAAGGTCATCTTAGTGCATTCTTATGACTAAGAAGAGGAGTCATGAATTGTTGAAATGGTTAGATCAAGAAGATGAGTCATACTTCGTTCCAAAACAATTCTTAGAGTCATACTCCAAGATTGTAACTTGAGTGACATATCTTAAAGAAAGGTTTAAAACACTTGTCAAATGTAAGAGTAAAAGTGTCCTACTCTTGTACATTTGAAATTGGTAAGTTGTGATGTTTTGGATAAAACAAAGACCAACTAAGGCCAATTGTGTGAAGTGTTTGTCTTGATAAAGAATCCGCACTATCTCTTGAATATTTGGCAAGATAGTCTTATATGTCAAGAGGATAGTGGGAGTCTAGAATCATGTCTTTATGTGAGACATCATGAATCGTGTACCATTTGCTTTGGGTACAGGATCGATTGCATGTGCTATAATATTTGTCATTTCTAAATTTTTCCAAATGCCCAGAGGCATTAAGAAGGGAAAAGGTCTAGAATTGGATATGACTAAAATGATTAAGCAATTGTCGAGGACAATCTGAGGTTTACCAAAGATTGGTTGCTCAGGGACAGTTGGAAGTATAGTGCTAATTTTGGAAGGACCATATTGACATATTCTGAAAAGAGGCATCTCTTATTCAGAAGTTATAGTCAAAATGAGAATAGGGAGTTGTCTCCATAGGTGGAAGTTATCTGTGTAAGATTAGAAAACTTAATGCAAGAAGCATGTCCAAAGCAATGTACTTTGAATATGAGACTTAGTTTCCATGGAGTTGATCTCCATTGGAATACCTTATAATGACTGTTGACAAGTCTTTGTGACTTTGTACATATTCATTACAGGAGGGTCAGTGCATATAAGTTTAAAATCTAAACAGATTTCGATAAATGATAGAAATTTGAAATTCTCACATTTTTCGATAAGGATTTGGGAGTGTGAAATTAGAATCATTGAAATTATGTTCAATTGGTTTATTTCACAAAGTAAGGATCATAGACAAACATAGAGTGCATACTTGGTGTATGGCAAAGCTATTGTTTAAGAAAAACATAGTGTACATGCTTGGAGCATGGGACAACTAGTGTTTTTAATTCAAGTATAAAGTTGATAAAACCGAAACAATGAATAATGCGTAATCAGTATGGTGATAAATAAAAGTGCTTATTTATATTCATAGGGTTTGATACCATATTTGATTCATTTATTCTTGTGTTTCACTTTGCATGTTTTGACTTCCAGAATAACTAAGTCGCTCTTCCTGAATGATTAAGTTATTCAAACCATCCACAGTCGGTCATATGTTGGAAGTAGATATGAATCAAGACTGTCATGGGTTGGTTTGTAGAGGTCCAAGTTGGTGGACAAAGTGGTGCTACAACACTCATGAGTGCTCATAAGTTCTGAGTATTGGATTCAACCCGCGCTCATTTGAATCACTTCATGGATTTTATCACGAGTGATCATGAGACGATAATATCTTATATTCTTCAAACCTAGAGATATGAGTTGTTACTATGAGTTGGTTATACATTGATTGCACGAAAACGCATTTGGTAACTCGATGTTATAAAACGTGCCTTTGTGTATGATTCAACAAATAGTAGAACAAGCCATATGAGTCGAAGTTTATCCATTCCTTTTACCTTCGGGATAAAAGCGATATCTGTGGGCACCTCGATGATTTAGCGATGACACATGTGAGTGCTTGGCCAAGCCAGGACTGATTTGATTTGTTCAATCAGTCAGTCATCATAAATCGAAAATCGGGAAACAACAAATGTACAGAGAGAATGATTATAATCCATGTCTCAGTCCATATGATATCTAGAATGGAGGAATATATGATCCCTTATCTAATGGACAAGTCATTCACAAGGTCAGAGTTCGACAACGGCTTTAAGAGCTACGATTGGCAGTTAGGTTTTGAAGTCATACTCAATAATAGTTTTAGACTTATCCAAGTGGGAGACTGTTGGATTAATGTCTAAGTCCATAACTATATTTGGTATGTACTTGACCCGACCCGGCATGGTCCATTTGGGTTGCACTTCACCGGCACAATTTATATGGATAGTCTTTTGAGAATAGTATACTTATGATTTATATTAATATATTATAAGTTCTAATATATTAATATGGAATCATATTATTTAATTAGTATTGATCAAGAATTAATTTAGAATTAATTAAGTGATCAAAAAGAACTAATTAAATATGGACTCTTATATATATGGAATGGGCCAAGTTCATTTAGGTTGGGCTAAGCTTTCATGGATGGTCCATGGAGCTTTTAACCCATGGATCCTATGTAAATGAAAGGTCATGGGTATTAGGGTTTACATGGATGTAACCCTAATCTTCCATAATATATAAAGGGGTCCTTGGCTCACAAAATTGGCACAAGTGTGTGAAAATAAGAGTGGGCCGATTTTAGTGTGCATACATATTCTCTCAAGTTCTTCCAAGGTGTTTTGGTGATTTGTGATTCCATTTGAGGCTTCCACACTATTGGGGCTAAGCTCTTAAAGCTTGAAGACATCAAGCTACATCAAAAGTTATGTCATCTAACTAGAACTTTGTAGTATAGGTGCTTCATAATATGCTAGTTAGGATGAAACCTTGGAATAGTTAATATTTGCATGTATAATAGAGAAAAAATAGATCCAAGGTTTATAGGGTTGCATGTACACCATAGGAGTGTTAGAATGCTCAAAACCCATCAAATAGGAGATCTTCACATGTCATCAAGATTGGAGTTTATGTCTTAGTGTTTAGTAATGTGTTAGGAATACATTCAATAACTTGTTGCCACTCGTCAAAAATGAAACAAAACATTATTTCCTTTCATGCATTGTTTAAACAAGGTTTTAGATATTCTTTTGATGATGAGAATGGTTTTATTACTTCTTATAGAAATGTATTTTTTTAAGCTTACCTTGTGATGGTGTGTATGAAACCGTGATGTGTGTAGACAATTTAGGCAATAGTGTATTTCAAATTGATTCGTCTAATGGTATAGACAAAGTGTGCTTTTGACATTGTCGTCTTGGACAGATTAACAAGAAATGCATTGCCCAACTCCAAAAGGATGGAGTGTTGGAATCATTTGACCTAAGGTCAGATGATGAATGTAATCTTGTCTTTTAGGTAAGATGACAAAATCACCTTTCACTGGATCTTGTGAAAGAGGTGAAGGTCCTTCACAAGGGATGCTTATCGATTCTATGTGACTTTTACGGATGATTATAATAGATATGGTTATATCTACTTAATCAAGCATAAGTTAGAAACCTTAGGAAAGTTCAAAGTGTTCAAACATGAAGTCAAAAATCAATTGGGCAGGAAGATAAAGATGTTGAGATCCGATAGAGGCGGTAAGTATCTTAGGATCGAGTTCCACGACTATCTCAAGGAATGTGGAATAGTTTCACAATTGACACCTCCTAGGACACCACAACTTAATGGTGTGGCTGAGAGGCACAATCGAACCTTCTTGGATATGGTTCGTTCCATGATGATTTGAGCTTCTCTTCTAATTTCATTCTGGGGGTATGCCTTAGAGAATGCCGCCCACATTATTAATCTTGTCCCAACTAAGAAGTTTTACAAAACACCTCACGGGATTTGGACAGGGAAGGTTCCCTCGTTAGCACATATCAAGGTTTGGGGTTGTGAAGCTTTCTCTAGACGAAAGACTCATGACATGTTTGAACCTCGAAGTGAGAGATGTATTTTCATTGGCTACCCACACACGTCCTTTGGATATTTGTTCTATAGTCCTAGTGAGAATGTAGTCTTTGTAGCACGAAGGGGAGTCTTTCCAGAGAGAGAAATCATATGCAAAGAGGACAGTGGGAGTACCATTGATCTAGAAGAGATTCAAGAGTCAACCAATGAAGGAACTTCTGAAGATGCTAGGGCTCATCCTGAGGAAGAGATTCTAGTTGAACCAGTTGACGAGTCGTTACCTATTAAGCGTTCCACTAGAGTTAGAATGCAACCTGAGTTCTATGGTTTCCATATTACTGCAGAAGGCGATACGTTTATCAGTGATAGTACACTAGTAAATTTGGATGAACCAGCTAACTACAAGGAAGAAATGGATGGCCCTGAGGTAGCCAAATGGAAAGAGGTAATGGACTGCGAGATCAAGTTCATGTATGACAACCAAGTTTGGAATTTAGTTGATAATGTACCGGGTCGTAAGACATTTGGATGGAAATGGATCTACCAGAAGAAGACCGACATGGATGGAAAGGTACACGCTTTCAAGGCTCGACTGGTTGCGAAGGGCTTTACTCAAGCCTCAGGGGTTGACTATGATGATACCTTCTCACCAGTGGCTAATATAAAATCTATTAGGATAATGCTCGCCATAGCTCCATTTCATGACTATGAAATTTGGTAGATGGATGTCAAAACTGCTTTCCTTAATTGGAAGTTAGCTGAGGATGTTTACATGAGTCAGCCAGAGGGTTTTGTTGATGCAAAGTTTCCTAATAGAGTGTTTAGGCTTGAGAAATCAATCTATGGATTGAACCAAGCTTCTCGTAGATGGAATCTTTGTTTTGACGAGAAGGTCAAAGATTTTGGCTTCTCTAGAAGTGAAGATGATTCATGTATATATGCCAAAGCTAATGGGGGTATAGTCACCTTCCTTGTATTGTATGTTGATGACATACTTCTTATAGGAAACAACATTCCAACTTTGCACGAGGTTAATTCTTGGCTTGGAAAGTGTTTCACTATGAAGGATCTGGGAGAGGCTGCTTATATTCTGGGGATAAGAATTCTGAGAGACAAGAGTAAAAAGCTAATTGGACATAGTCAAGGTATATACTTGGAAAAGGTACTTAAACATTTTAGTATTGAAAATTCCAAGAAATGAGAACTGCCTATAGAGAGTAATACCAAACTGAGTAAGACTCAGAGCCCGAGTACCAATGCAGAAATGAGTAGAGTTCCATATGCTTCTGCCATTGGATCTATCACGTATGTTATGACATTGACTCGCCCTGATGTGGCCTTTGTTTTGTGCATGGTCAGTCGTTCTCAGGGAAACTTAGGTAGAGCTCATTTGATAGTAGTTAAGAATATTCTCAAGTATCTGCGAAGGACAAAGGACTAGGTACTCGTACTTGGAGGCAGTTATACATTGAGAGTAACTAGGTATAGTGACGCCAATTTTGAAATAAATAGAGACAACTTCCATTCTTAATTTGGTTGGGTTTTTACCTTAAATGGAGAAGCGGTAACCTGGAAAAGTTCCAAACAAGATATGGTGGTTGATTCTACCTGTTAATCAGAGTACATAGCAGCGAGCGAAGCATCAACTGATGCGATTTTGGTTGAAGAACTTCATCGGAGACCTTGGAGTTGTTCCAACCATTAAGGAGCCAATGGAAATTTTCTGTGATAACGAAGGAGCGGTTGCCTTGACAAAGGAACCGCCTTGACAAAGGAACCAATAGATAATGGCAGATCAAGACATATTGACAGAAAATATCATTTCATCATACATAGAGTAGAAGAAGGTCACCTCGTTGTAAAGAGGGTGTCATCTGAAAAGAATCCTGCAGATCCCCTCACAAAGGGTCTGAGTATGGTCGAGCACGTTCAACATGCTAGGAGCATTGGTCTGAGAGATGATATAAGTTTTAGTAGTTAGATAGTTAGTTTTAAACTTGTAACAAAGTAAATGTAATTGACTTTTGGTGATTAAATAATAGAGAATTATTTATAAGTTTGTTTACTATCTTTTGCCAATTGTTTATTATTGTGTTTCGTTTTGCATGTTTTACTTCCCGAATAATTCGATTATTCAAATTCCACAGTCGTTCGTACATTTGGAAGTAAGTAGTGAATTAAGATTGTCTTGAATTAGATTGTAGATTGTCTAAAAGGTTTTAGACATAACAATAATATTGCTTCAATATTCATGAGTACTTTGAAATGGAGATTTAAGTATTGGATTAACCCACGCTAAGATAATTACTTCATGGAATGTATTACGAGTAATTCTGAGACGATAATATCTTATAATCTTGAAACGGAGATATATGAGTTGTAGTTTACAAGTCAGTTGTACATTGATGATATGTAAACGCATCAGTGACTTGATGTTATAAAACGTATTTTTGTGCATGATTTGATGAGTAAATGGTGTAAGAATATAAGTCGAAGTTTATTCGTTCCTTTTGCCTTAACGGTAAAAGCGATATCTTTGGGCTTCTCGGTGATTTGGTGTTGACTTATAGTGTCGGGCCCGACCAGGACCTAATTGATGTGTTCGATTAGAAGTTCAATGTCATTACAAATCAGAAAATCGGGAAATAAAGTATTGGACAATGAGATTGATTATGTTCCATGTGTGATATCCAAATGAAATCTTGCAGAATGGAGGCTTATATGATCACTTATCTTAGGATACATAATTGACTGGGGCAGAGTTCGACAACAGCTTTTGGAAGCTACAATTTGTTGATCAGTTTAGAAGTTATACTGGCAATTATAGTTATTAGACTTATCAAAATGGGAGACTGTTGGATTAGGCTTCTAAGCCCATAAATATAATTGGTATAAACTTGAATTGATAGCAGCACAGTCCTTTTGGGTTGTCCTCAAAACCTAGCAATTGGACAAGATGATTTTTGGAAAGAGAGGTTGATTTATTATTTGACTAATAAATTCAAAATAAATAATTTATTAATATATTATGTGAATAATATATTAATTAGAAATTGTAATATTTGATTAATAATTAATCAGAAATTAATTGGAATTAATTTGGGATTAATAGAATTAATTAAAAGTGTAGGGACTAAAAGTGAAATTATTAAATAGTTGAGCAAAAGGCTCCAAAACCTTCCACCATAGAGGTGGACGGTTTTGGGGAGTCTTTTGGGGCTCTAGAATTATCCTTGGAGCATAATTCAGAAGCTAGATGATTACCAAGAATAAGATAATGTTATTTTATTGGTTTGGGGCTTATCTAGGGTTTCCTACTTGCACTATATAAAGGCCCTTAAGCCTTGAAAATTTTGGCCGCTCCTATTCCAATAGAAACCGAAAATTACCACTCCCCTCTCTCCTTATCATCTTCATTACTAGTTTGGGTGTGAACCACTAGAGGCACGCCAATTGTGGTGCTTGTTTCCAAAGGATCAAAAGGTATGTTTTTCTTCTTTCTTTCTAGATTTCAATAATACCTAGAGTTCCTTAGGGTTCTTATTTGATGTTCATAGTCATAGGTTCAATAGAGAAAACATAGATCTTTTGTTTTAGGTTGCATGCACACTTAAGGATTTAAATTTGTTTTGTAATGTATAAAACCCATAAGAAGGCGAGGTACCACGAGATGTTGAGGAGAGATATATGACAGTTTGTGATCCAATCCAGTTGTAGGACACAAGAGGATATGATAGCGCGAGCCAGAGAGAGGAAGATTGACTTGGAGATGGAGAGGAAGGGGAAGTCGGATCAGGTTCAGAGTTTAGAGGGTTCGGGCAAGAGGCCCAATGTTTTTGACTCGCGGTCGAGGGGCCAGCAGGGTCAGGGTCGTTGTGGTAAGTGCGGAAAGACGTACGACGGGGCGTGTGCGGTGGGTGGTTCTGGCTGCTTCAAATGCGGAAAGACGGGTCATTTCAGCAGGGATTGCACTGCAACACCACCACCCAGGTATAGGATCTGATTTGCTTTCACTATAATCAGAGGGGACATAAGAAGGCTAATTGCCCGAGTTTAGCAGTAGTGGGACCAGTTGCAGCACCCGCTCTGGTGACCTTTCGGATTATAGATGGCCGGCAGGGTAAGGCAGAGGCGCCTGTTGTGAGGAGCAGGGCCTTCCAGCTGACAGCCGAGGAGGCTCGTGTAGCACCAGATGTGGTGACGGGTATGTATCTTCTCCTTATCTCTTTATTTATGTTGATTTTCTGATTATACTGTTTGTTTTGTTTTAGGATCGTTCCATGTGAACGGTATCTCTGCTTTGGTATTGTTTGATTCGGGGGCTACCCGATCTTTTGTATCTTTTGCCCTCAGTAAGAGGTTTGTCATGCTCCGGGGGAGCTGGATTATCCACTAGAGGTTGAGATTGCTGACGATTATCCTCTGCGAGTATCTAGGGTTCATTAGGGTTGTGTCCTAGAGTTGTTCAGTGATCGGTATCTGATCGATTTGGTTCCTATTCCCCTACGTGAGAGCAAGGTTATAGTGGGGATGGATTGGTTGAGCCCCAATGGGGCAATGATTGATTGCGAGAAGCAGTTGGTGCGTATATGGGCCCCAAGTGGAGGAGAGTTGGTGATTCGGGGAGAGGGTGTTCAATGTAGGCCGTTTTTATGTTCAGCAGCTAGGGTCAAGTGTTATCTTTAGCAGGGTTGTTCTGGATTTGTTGCCTATGTTATGGATACCCGGGAGAAGGGTAAGGAGATTGTGGTCGATGTTCCGATTGTTTAGGAGTATCAGGATCTGTTCTCATATGATTTTCCTGGAGTGCCTCCAGAGAGCCAGGTAGAGTTTTGGATTAACTTGGTTCCTGGTGCGACTCCGATAGCCAAAGCACCTTATCAATTAGCTCCCCCAGAGACGCAGGAGTTGTCTACACAGTTGCAGGAGCTGTTAGACAAAGGATTTATTCGGCTGAGTAGTTCGCCATGGGGAGCACCGATCTTGTTTGTGAATAAAAAGGATGGGTCGCATCAGATGTGTATCGATAATTGGAGCTGAATAAGCTAACGGTGAAGAACCATTATCCACTCCTGAGGATTGACGATTTATATGACCAGCTTCAGGGTGCATCTTGGTTTTCCACTATTGATATGCGTTTGCGTTATCATCAGATGAGGGTCAAAGAATATGATACACAGAAGACGACCTTTAGGACTAGTTATGGTCAATACGATTTCGTGGTGATGCCCTCGGGCTCACCAATGCTCCAATCGCATTCATGGATCTCATGAATCGCGTATGCAGACCCATGTTGGATCGGTCTGTGATTGTGTTATCGATGAAATTCTGGTATATTCTAAGACCCAGGAGCTGCATGAGGAACATCTGAGGGAGGTATCAGTGACCTTAAGGAGGGAGAGACTGTATGCGAAGTTCTCCAAGTGTGAGTTCTGGTTGCGCGAGGTGCAGTTTCTGGGGCACCTTGTCAACCAGAATGGTATTTTGGTTGATCCGGCCAAGGTCGAGGCGGTGATGAGATGGGAAGTTCCATAGTCTCCATTTGAGATTTAGAGTTTCCTTGGTTTGGCAGGTTACTATCAGAGATTCATTCAGGATTTCTTCAAGATAGCGGTTCCTTTGACCCGGCTGACGAAGAAGATCCTCATGTTTCGATGGGGGCCTAAGTTGCAAGAAGCTTTTGAGACCTTGAGGCAGAAATTGTGTGAGGCGCCAATCCTAACCATGCCAGAGGGTGTTGAGGATTATGTGGTTTATTGTGATGTGTTAGTTTTGATGCCATTGGGGTCACGTTATTGATTACGCTGCAAGGCAGCTAAAGCTTCATGAGGCAAATTATCCTGGGATTGTGGTGTTTGCCCTCAATATTTGGTGACACTACCTCTATGGGGTTTGTTGTACTATCTACATGGATCACAAGAGACTGAGGTATTTGATGGATCAGCCGAATCTGAACATGAGGCAACGTAGGTGGTTGGATGTGGTGAAGGATTATGATTATGAGATCATTTACCATCCATGGAAGGTCAATGTGATAGCTGATGCTCTCATCTGGAAGGCGGTCACAGTTCTGATCAAAGATATGTGTTTGAGTATGACAGTGATTACTCCACTCTTGGAGCAGATTCAAGAGGCTCGGGTTGAGGCTAGGAAGGAAGAGCACCGGAAGAGTGAGCGCATATTGGGCTAGGTGGCTTCCTTCGATTATGATAGTCGGGGGTTATTGACCCTTCATCGGAGGGTGTTGGTTCCATATTTGGGCAGTGTGCGCCAGGTATTGATGGAGGAGGCACACAAGTCGAGGTTCTCTATTCATCCCGGAGCAACAAAGATTTATAGAGATCTCCGACATGATTATTGGTGGCCATGTATGAAGCGAGATGCAGCCTGGTATGTGGAGAGGTGCTTGACTTGCAGGAAAGTAAAGGAAGAGCATTAGCGACCTCATGGAAATATGCAGCGCTTAGACATTCCCAATTTGAAATGGAAAGAGATTACTATGGATTTCATCACGAAGTTGCCTCGGACAATGCATGGAGTGGATTCGATATGCGTCATCGTGGATCGATCGACCAAGAGCACGCATTTCATTCCGATTCAGGAGAATACCTTTGCGGAGAAGTTGGTTGGCATCTACATCAGGGAGGTTGTGGAACGGCATGGGGTGCCGTTTTCAGTGGTTTCAGACGGGGATGCCCGATTTACTTCCAGGTTTTTGAAGAGGTTTCACGAGGAGCTGGGTACTCGTCTTCATTTCAGCATGGCTTTCCACCTGCAGACTGATGGATAAAGTGAGCGGATTATCCAAACCTTAGAGGATATGCTTCGGGCATGTGTATTGGATTTCGGTGGGAGTTGCGATACGTATCTCCCTTTGGCAGAGTTTCTGTATAACAACAGTTATCATGTCAGCATTGATCAACCTCCTTTTGAGATGCTCTACAGGAGGAAGTGCAGGACCCCAATATGTTGGAGTGAGGTCGGTCATAGGGAGTACTAAGGTGGTACTTAAGACTACTGAGTTGATTCAGCAGGTTCTGTAGTGGTGTTGATTATGATGGCATGTGCGGAATAAGAAAAGATCTAGTGAATCATCATGTAAACTCAAGAATACAAGGAGTAAATAAATCTGTGTAAGCTCATATTAGATTTAGAAAGGATATACAAATGGGTTTGTACAAATTTCTATCTCTAGTCTAACACTCCAAAATAATCATCCTTTAAATATGAGTGTCACTCACTTCCTATTTATAGGAAAGACAACTCATTTACACATACTAAGGAGTAAAGCACAAATACATCCAAGAGTGACTTTGCACCCTAACATTCTCCCCCTCAAAGTTAGGATTGGATGTCCGGCTTCAATATCCAACGAGCTCGCACGATCAAGACCAAACTCCCCCTCGAAGTAACACCGGTCTTCAAATCCGCAAAGAATACCCGAAAAATTCGCTTCGAATACCCATCATTCTCCCCCTTTTTATAATCAAAAAATGATTATAAAACCCATTAAGGATGAGAAGCGCCCGAGGAATAAACTTCACAATACTCCCCCTTGATGTGTACCAAAAATGAAACACCAAAAATCTTGCACGGAAAAACAATCACAAAAAAACCTCAAAAAATTTCCAATTTGTGAAAATTTTTGACTTTTTGGGTGAAATTTGCAAGATTTTCCAAAAACCGGGTAAAAACTGTCACTTTTTGAATTCTGCAGGGACCCGTTGCTCCAAAAACAGCCAAATATGTGAAACTCTCGCCCATTTGCGAAACTGGGTAGAAAGTATAAATTCGCACAAACTACAGGGGGCAAAAATGAACATTCTTCAATTTCTCAGAAAATTAGTCCACTTTTCTAAATTGGGCAAAAACTGCCAAACTTTCGAAAGTATAGGTGCAACTTTCGAAACTGCTTCCACTTTGCTTCAAACTTTCGAAAATCATCCAAATTTCGAAAGTGGGTAATATGTGTCATACTTTCGTAACAGCAGGGACCAAATGCGAAACTTCTATCTTATTTCATCCAAACTTTCGAAAATTAGGTAAAAGTTGTCAAACTTGAGTGACTAATTTCGAAAATTTTTATATCTTCTTCTCTAATTCCGTAATCTGTGACTCAGTTGCAAATGTCGACACTTTGAAAAAAAAACCTTCCAAACTTCAATCTCCAAAATTTTAGATTATTGAGCTTTCCGTCCATTAGCAACTCGTTATCACACTTTCGAAAGTAAGACACTTGATAAAAAAATCTTCGACATCAACAAGTCGATTTCAAAATCTTCAAACCTTCCAAACCTTCCCAGTCTATTATAATCCAAACCTTCAAAATTAGAGCCAGATCGATTTTACTTCTCAGTCGCTATCAATCAACAAACTTCCAATAGCTACCAAACCTTCGATTATCACTCATCATTCAAAATTGAAATCCAGCCAACATACTAAACAAGTGAGCAATTCGTGATTCAAGTAACAAAGCACATCCCTTTGATTTTTCGTTTTAAAAAAAATCGTTAACAAGGCTGTCGACTCCCCCGATTTACCAGATGCGAACAAATCACCAGTCAAACGAATTCACATCCACCTCACTTCGTTATCAGTTCTCAATACACAGTGAAATCAAAATCATTCGCCCTTATAACTCCATCTCCAATTGATTTCGACCCTCAACCCGTTGAAATCGACTCTAATTTGATATCAGATGTGCAAGAACGAAATCAATCAAACTAATTTTGAGTTCAAAAAGTCAACTACAAATCGATTTTGTCGCGTTTGATTCATCAAACATTCGTTCGACTCCCATAACATCTAACATCAGATTTCGACTCATATTTTCAAATCAACAAGCACACAAACCAAATTTCGACAACCTTCTATCATTCTCAAAACAAGTCCAAGAACAGAAGACATAGGTCGCTTCAATTTCAGTTTTAGCCATCGACACCGACTTCAACCACAAGCTTACTCTTCGAAATCAAAATAACCATATATCCATTCGTTATCAAACATGAACATCATACTTGTTTCGAAATCAAATACAAATCAGGTTTATCTTCCTTTTCAATCAATTTTAATAACGGCTATATAACTTGACTGGGTCCATCTATACCTAGTCCTTAGCATAGTTAGTCACGTGTATGTACTCCCTAATTATAAGGAGCTAAGTTAGGTTTCAGTTTACTCTTTTCCATGTATAAATTAATGTATATGTTCAGAATATCAATATACAGAAAATACTTTATGATTCACTTTGTACTCTCTAATATGGTATCAGAGCTTTGAGGATACATTTTTTTTTCTCTCCGTTATTCTTTGATCGTCTTTCTGAGTGCATCACCACCATGGATGCCACCAATCCTCAACTTCTTGTTGCTGCTCACATCGCTTCCACAAATCTCAATATCCAAATCCCCTCAATCAGTGTCAAATTAGACAGGGACAAGTACCCCTTGTGGCGCACCACCATTCTTTCTGCCCTTGAGTGCTTTGATCTAGACTCATTCATCATCAATCCTGTTCCCCCACCTGCAACTATCCCACTCCCTGTTGCTGAAAACGTTCCCGATGGTGATGATGGTGCCCTAATTGACGATGTTGCTCCAATCCCCAATCCTGCATACACTACTTGGTGAAAAAGGGACCTCTATGTTCTCTTATGGTTGCAGTCTACCTTGACCGATCGTACTCTTGCTACTGTTGCCCGCTCATATTCTTCATACCAGGCCTGGAAAATAATTGAACGCACCTTCCGAGCACAGACTAGGGATCAAAAAATGGCCCTGCAAGTTCAATTGCAAACCCTTTCCAAAGGGTCCTTATCTATGATTGATTATCTAGACCGCAAGCGACAACTCGCAGATTCATTGGCTACCAACCTTACCCCTGTCAGTGATGATGATCTTATCGGGTATATTCTTCATGGTCTCGACTCTTCTTACAGTTCTTTTGCCTCTGCCTTTCTTATGCACTCTGAAACCACCACTGTGGACGATCTTGTGGGTTTACTTCTACAAGAAGAAGCTAGAATTGACCATGACCTTGCCAAACAGGCTGCCACTCAATTACCGCCACCAACCATTCCCGCCCCTCCTCCAACTGTTCCAGCAGCACACCACGTCTCACGTACTCATCCCCCAAATCGCTCCCCTTCTTCGTTCTCAGGAAACAGTTCCAGGCCTTCTGATAATCGTCGGCGCCGTCCCCATTGCCAACTCTGTAATAAGCCTGGACATGAAGCCATAAATTGTTGGCAATGAGGCAATCAAACTGATTACCCCTCCAGGCGTCCACCACCTCGAGACCAACCAAGATCCAATGAATCCCGTCAAGATAATCTTGCTCAATATCACAGTCCGTCAACAGTTGTGGACCCCTCCTGGTATTTTGACACATGTGCTACGGACCATG
This sequence comes from Lactuca virosa, assembly GCF_052849685.1. Lineage (NCBI taxonomy): Eukaryota > Viridiplantae > Streptophyta > Magnoliopsida > Asterales > Asteraceae > Lactuca > Lactuca virosa. Next base: position 251,442,809 of record NC_136434.1, read on the forward strand.
TTACCCCGGATTTCCACAAACTACAAATCACAGATTGATATATCGGGGATGACAAGCTGCAAGTTGGTAATGGTAAACAACTCCATATTACTCATTTTGGTTCTTCTTCATTATCAAGATAACAATGTATTCATGGAATTTTGGCCTAATCATTGTGTGGTTAAGACATTTCAGGGCACTCCAATTCTCAAGGGTCACGTTGACCATGGTCTCTATCGCTTGGAACCTCCATCTCAACAACCTGTATCTTCTATGGCCCTCTCCTGTGTGCGCACCTCTTGATAAAATTATTTATATTAAATAATTATAAATATTCAAAAATAGTTCGTTAGTATGGTAAAAAGTCTTGAGTATGACATAATATTCCAAGATAACCCTTGTATTTATGTTTGGCCAAAAATGATCCAAAATATTATTATTTCCATACTTTAATCATTTTCAAAATATTTTGTCCAACAACTTGTTTAAGCAAATATTAAAGCAATTCCTTATAGTTGTTGTTATAAAAATTTCGTGACTTATACTTGGTAACACACTAGTTCTTGATTCCAAACGTGATTTGTGAGATATAATCCAAACTCTTGAGACTTAACCAAAATCTCGAGTTTTTGGACTATTTATAAGAGTTTTCATACTTAAACACATGTAATATGGCATGCATACACAATAAGCAAATAAATCATGATTTACACAAGACTTTGACTTGTATTCTCCCCCCCAAAAACAATAGAAATCTCGTAAAAGTGGGGGTATGAAGCTCACCTTGAGTTAGTTGATGAGTTTTTTGGAATGATGGAGTGAAGGTTTCAAGCTTAGACCTTTGGCTAAGATGAAGAACTCCTCTGGGAAGAATGTTGTCCTAAGGTTGATTATCACATATTATTATGAGTAAAATAATATGGATTCATCTTGAAAATAATATAAAATATTAGATGAGTGGAGAACTAACTTTAAAAAAAACTCCAGGGAAGATTTGAGAACTTTTGCTTTCAGCAAGATCCCTAACTTTGCTCTTGGGAGGAGTATTTAAGAGAATGTGAGAGAAGTGAAAGAAGTGGAACTTAAAACTCTTTCACCGACGTTGCTTTAAGAGAATAGGAGAAAAGGGGGGAAAAAAACTTAGACGCATGGAAATCTGATGGTCCAAGCATTGATATTTGGTGGGTAAAGCATTGGATACCGTGATTTGCATGGGAAATGGAAGATTACATCAAATCACAAGGTCAAACCTCTTTGTCCTTATCTTGATTTTAGGATAGGATCTTTATAAATCCTAAATTTTATTTTATGTAAATATGATTTAAATAATCAAATTTGGCATAAAATAGAGGTTTTAGGGGTCTAAGTTACGAAAAATACGAGCTTCGTGGGATTCCCGACGTCAAAATACCCCAAAATGGAGAAAAGGTCCGAAATAGTCCAAAATCCGAAGCTAAAAGGTGAATTCCGGAGACATATGGTGAATTCCAAGGCTACTTCTCAAATTTCGGAGTGGAGGGCAGGTCTGCGAGGTTCCGAAGTGGTTGACAAGGAAGTTCCGGAGTCAACATGCGAGTTCCGAAGCTGCAAGCGAAGTCCAGAGGTCCGGACCGGAGATGCGAAGGCTGGCTAGAACTTCCGAAGTAGTCTTAAGCGAGGTCTTCCGGAGCGAGGGTGTTCCGAAGCAAACTAGGGCATTCCAGAATTCATCAGAAGCTCCGAAGTAGAGAGGGGTTCCGGACCAAGAGGGTCCTTCTGGGTTTTCTCCTTCGGTTTTGGGCTGTTTTCGACTAAGGAATGTACATAGAGAGATTTGGGAGAGATTTCACATACTTGGAGAGATTTGAGAGAGATTTCTCATACTTGGAGAGATTTGGGAAAGATTTCACATACTTGGAGAGATTTAGGAGAGATTTCACATACTTGGAGAGATTTCACATACTTGGAGAGATTTGGGAGAGATTTCACATACTTGGAGAAATTTGGGAGAGATTTCATATTATTGGAGAGATTTGGGAGAGATTTCATATTCTTGGAGAGATTTGGGAGAGATTTCACATACTTAGAGAGATTTGGGAGAGATTTCACATACTTGGAGAGATTTGTGACATCCCCTAATTTCTCGGCCAGAAAAGACCGATTTAATTTATGCTTTTTAAAAATAAAATCAGTGTAATCCTTTTAAAAGATGTTGTGGAATTTGTTCCCAAAACAAAACATGATAAAAGTTTATCAACACCTTTCTTTAAGAAATATATAATTTCCTTATATATCAAAACCTCGGGATGTCATGTTCCGATACAGATCAAAAGCATAAACAAGACATTATAAGCCTTACAACGGTTATTTACAACTAATGACCTATAATCCATAAATCACTCATCATCATCCAACTATGCTCGTGATCCACTACCTATAATATAAAAAGCTGAGTGGGTCAGGCTTGGGAGCCTGGTGAGCGTATAGGGTTTTCAACCCACAATAATAATAAACTTATTAAGTTCATCAATCAACAATAACCCTGATTACCCGTTCCCGTTATCCTCGCTTTACGTCCCTAAACACTTATCACAAGGGACCTATCCTAAAGAATATCATCGGGATGGACACTACTGCTAAGGGGTTTCCTCAGCCATACATGTCCTAAAGGCAACCATGAGGGGGGGGGGTGGAGTACAGCGAATGAACGCTCAAGTTCATTAACACCTACAGGTTGCGGGCCTTCTAGCGTTTCCACTGGATTGTCTACAAAAGTCCGTGGTCGTCATCCAAACTCCGCTAGATGACTGAATCTCAATCACATCGAGGCCTCTCATCATTTTATCTCATCACACAACAACTATCTACCCATGTTTTACCCAACATATTTGTAGATAAAAATACATATACAGTTTAAAACTTGTATAAAACATCAATTCAACAGTAACCTCAATTAGACAATTAATATAGTTACACGTAGCACGTATTTTATATAAAATACTTCATATGTAGGTGTAAGATGAAGGTGACTATACACTCACCTGATTTAATGAAAATCGGGCAGCAATTCGTTTCCTAAAACGATCGTTTCTAATAAAACCGGGGGTTTTATTGAGAAATCGGGCTCTGCGAGGGTCGGGCTTTGAAACCGAAAAGATAAATTTTTCGGGCTTCTCGGGCACTTCGTAGCATATTCCGGGGGTTATAATTGATACCGGAGCTTCGGGGGATGTCGAGATAGTAAAAATATTGAAAAAGGGGTGAAAAGGGGCAATTTCTCAAAATTACTCGAGAAATCTCGCAACCCTTCTATTTATAGGGGAGATCCGAAGCTTGGCCGAGAAGGGGAGTCAGCAGCGAGGGACACACGGCAACAGGAGGCGAAGGCGCGCAGGTGGCTCGCACGTGGGCTGCGCATGCCAGGGCCTCGCTGGAGGCTTCTGATTGGACCACTTCGGATGGCTCTCCGGTTCGGACACGCTCCTGATGACACACCGAGATCGGAGACGGGGCAGCCTCCTATTGGACCGAACCTCGGACTCGTGACACGCCTCGCCAGGTGGCTTCGGTGACTCAGTAGATTTCGGATGACTCAGCATAATTTCGGACATGTGTTGCGAGGCGAGGACACGTGGCCGAAGTCCACGTATGCGAAATTTCTCGGTTTTGGGGATTTTTCTCGATTTTCGCGCCAAAACTTCTAAAATCCATAACTTTCGCATACGAGCTCCGTTTTTGACATTCTTTATATGCACGCGTAGGTAAAATTACGCTCTACAACTTTCGTTTAGACTTCGTCGGCTAATTTTGATTTTTAATTTTTATATTATTATTTTTAACAGACCGGGACAGGAAATCCGTTAAAAATTCATAACTTCTTCATCTGACGTCTGTTTTCGTCAGACTTTTTACCGTTGTGCTACTATTGACGAGACCTTCCATTCTCGTTTAGGTCGTGTCGGCTAAAAATCACTCGATCTAAAATTCGAGTTTTTAGCTGTCTACTGCTAAGCTGAAACCTCGAAAAATCATAACTTCCTCATACGAAGTCAGATTTGAGCGTTCTTTTTATACCTACTCTCGGTTTAACGAACACTACGAGTTTCGTTTAGATTACTAAGGCTAAAAAGTGGTTTATCAAAAACTCACTTTTTACGACATTCGGCACCGTGCCGGTTTGTCACGAAACTTCGACAGGTCATAACTTCTTCGTTATAACTCGGATTTCGGCATTCTTTATATATCCGTAATCCTTGTCACGCCCACTACAAGTTTCTTAATAGATATCGGCTTTATCTAATATTTATTTTTGACGCTCATTTTTATTGTTAATTAATTAAACCCTAATAATTAAGCATAAAACACATAAAACACATAATATTTACATAATTCCTTTTCATTTCTCCAAAATGAGTCACAAAGGTTAACCTAGACTATCATGTCAATATTAATGCCTAGCCTAGAAACACGGGCATTACAATTCTCTCCCCTTAGAATGATTCCGTCCCCGGAATCACACATCAGCAAACAAATACGGGTAGCGACTCATCATGTCACTCTCCGTTTTTCCCCAGGTGAGATTTGGCCCATTCGTATGCTTCCAACGCACAAGCACTAAATCGACCATCTTGCGTCTCAGCTTCTTAGTCTTACGGTCAACGATTGCCTCAGGTTCTTCAATCAACCTCTTGTTTTCATCCAACCTTAATTCAGAAATGGGAATTATGTCGGGCACATCTCCCGTAAACTTTCTCAAATAACACACATGAAAGGTGTTATGAATACCCTCTAGTTCTTCCGGTAATTCTAGATTGTAAGCTTGATTCCCGATCCTCTGAAGAACTTTAAATGGTCCAATAAACCTTGGACTTAACTTTCCCCTTCTACCAAATCTTATAAGTCCCTTCCACAGCGAGACTTTAAGTAAAACCGAATCTCCAACTTCGAATGATATCGGTTGTCTTTTCTTGTCAGCATAGCTCTCTTGAGCAGCTAACATCCTTTCCCTAATCACTTTCGACTTTTCAGCAGTCTGATGGACTATTTCAAGTCCCATAAACTGCTTTTCCCCAACTTCCAGCCAACATGACGGTGTTCGACACTTTTCCCCATACAAAGCGTGATAAGGTGCCATCTTGATGCTCGAGTGGAAACTATTATTATAGGAAAATTCTACTAAAGGTAAGTGTTCTTCCTAGTTACCTTGGAATTCCAGGGTACTTGCTCTCAGCATATCCTCCACTGTTTGAATTGTTCGTTCGCTCTGACCATCGGTTTGCGGATGGTAAGCTGTATTCAAACACAACTTGGTACTCAATTCCGCTTATAGACTCCTCCAAAACCTTGAGGTAAAACGGTTGTCACGATCGGATACAAACGTTAACGAAACACCATGAAGCCTCACACTTTCCTTCATGTAAGAATTCATAATTTTATCCATAGACCATTTCTCGTTGGCTGCTATGAAATGCGCACTCTTAGTGAAGCGATCAACGACCACCCAAATCATGTCATGACCGTTCCTTGTTCTGGGCAGTTTAGTCACAAAATCCATAGTGATGTCTTCCCGTTTACCCATGGGTACAGGTAAAGGTTCTAAACTCCCATACGGTTTCTGATGTTGCGCCTTAACCCTAGCACAAGTTACACACTCGGCCAAATACTTAGCAACGTCGAGCTTTATCGTTGGCCACTAGTAATAGGGTTTTAGATCCCTATACATTTTCGTACTGCCAGGATGAATCAAGTACATGGTCTTGTGAGCTTCTTCCATCAGAAGATCTCTTATTCCTCCCGTCTTAGGTACCCAAATCCTATCTTTGAATACCTTCAGTTGTGACAACCGTCAAAATTCGAGTCGGTTCTAGATTTGACTAAACTTAGTTGCACGTATAGGCACGACACATACTAGACTTAGTAACTAGAAGCTAAGTTATAACCTACTAGAAACTTGGAAACAAGTAGAATCGAATCATAGTGTACTTAGATTTCACATGGTTATGTGAATTCTACAACTACTTAACTTTAATGACTATCCACATTCGGGTCATTCCTTGACTTGAAAACCATTTCATGAATCATATACACCCATCTTGCACTTGACCTAGTAGTAGAAATTAGGTCATAATCTCATAGAAACTTGAGTTAGAGTTGAAAACTAGGACTAGTATACTTGATTCCTCAATTTCGCTTGAATCTCGAAACCACTACATAGAATGCCAATAAATCGATAAAAATAAATTACAAACATTATTTTTAACTAGAAAAGAGTTATGAAACTCTAACATAAATTGAAATCTCAAATAATTCAATTAATCTTGATATCCAAATATTTATTAAATCTCAAGACCCTAAAAACCCTAAATGCCCTAAAAACTCACATTTATAAACTTTAACCTTAAAAATTCTATAAAATAATTATGAAGCTTCTAATATTATCTTATAATAATCAAAATTATGAAAATGAATTCAAGGAAAATAAATTTTAAACTATCAACATTTATTCCTAATTAACAAGTTAAATCAATAATTTAATAAAACAAATCATGGCTTAATTCACACTTTATAAAAAAATGGGAAAATTTATAAAAATTGAGGCAAATTTATATAAAGTAAATGGAAGAGGTGGGGAGTCTCTCTCCTCATTGAAAATTCGGATCTCCCTCCCCATATCTCTCCTCTTCCCAACACAAAATCATTCTTCTTCTCTCTCACACTCCATCTTCCCTCATTCTCTCTCATTTCTCTCTCACACTCTCACACACATTTTCTCTCTTCCTCCCTCTATGAACCACGAAATGTTACAGCAAACAAGTCCAAGAACACTCATGATGCTCAAAATCTTCATCATCTAGTGGTGTTCATTAAGGTAGAACACGATTTCCTTTCATTTTCCTCCATGTTTTCAAGGTTTTTCTTGCATTTCCTTCTTCTTCTACACCTTTCTCTTAGAAAATATGTGTGCATGTTCATTCACTTCAGTTTTGATGATGATGGTGGTAGGATTTCACCCAAAAACAACATGCATGTTGTAAATGGTGAAATCCAAGGACCTAAACCTAAGTCAAGATCATGAAAATGCACTTTTCTACAAGTTTTGGTGGAAAATCACCACATGCACTCTAAGTTTTCTTTCAAAAACGATTTTTGAACATTTCAAACTCATGAATGGTCTTCAAACAAACATGCATGTGATGATCTTCAAGCTTAGATGCTAGATCATCAAAGTATGTTGTTAAAAGCTTTCAAATATGTTCATGAAGGATTTATTTCCAAATAAATATCTAAAACTCCTTTTCTGACCAAATCCGATTTTTCCCAGATTCCCATCAACAAAATGAGATGTTCAACAAATTTTCAGAAAATAATTCATTTTTCTCGAATTATTATAATTGTTGAAATAAAATAGGGCAATAAATCATATAAAATACTTTTTGATGTCTATAAATCCTAGGTAAATTCGTGGACGACACCTATGCTAAGAAATGACCCCAAATTAAATTTCATCGGTTTTTGTTACTTTTTAATATGATTTTGAATTTCTTTTTGTTTGGCTCCAATAAATCATAAAAGCACTTTATATATAACAATTTTCGCAGTTGCGACCAGAGGTATAAGACTTAGAAAAATATTTTCAGAATTTTTCATAATGCATTCCTATTTTTCCCCGATTTTTGTATTTATAATGGCCTAAAAATAGAACAAATAGTTCTGCTCATCCAAAATTCATGAAAATTTACCAGAACACCTTGTAGTACATTAGGAGGCTACATAAACATTTTGATGATTTTTCTCTTCTGTATACTATTTTTCTCCTATTTGCTAAGATTAAATACACTTAAATACACAAAATCGGATTTCAGTATATAAAAACCACATTTGGTATTTTTCCCAGATTATTTACTCTGTAAATGAAGTGTACAAAATTTTTGGTAATTTACTTTAACTGTTTAATAATTATTATTCAATTAATGATTATTTAAGAGGATTAAACAAGGAAAAATAGCAACACTAATTGAAAAATATCTTTTATATTTTTCACAGCTTCTATATATGTAATAACAGTGTTACAATTTTGGACAATTTTGGAAACTGTTTTCTATTTATCTCCATTTTTATTAGAATAAATGCACAAAAATCATAAAAATTGGGTTAAACAGTTTATAAATCCATTTTTATATTTTTACCAGCTTAAGTATGTGTAATGGCAGTAATATAAGAAGTTTCAGGAATTTTCTTAACTGGTTGCTATTTTTCATGAATTTTTATCTATTTAGAGAATTAATTATAAGAAAATTGGTTATACATATCTATAAACCATGAAAATTTATCTGGAAGTCTTTTAATGTAGTTAGAACCAAAATCTGAAGTTTGGTAATTTTTATTAACTTTTTACTATTTTTCCATGATTTTATGATTATTCAAAGAATTAAATGGTGAAAAATAATTAGACAAATCAAAAAGTCAAGAAAATTTATCTTAAGGTCTTTGACTTCAATTAAAACTGAAATGCAAAGTTTAGGAAAGTTTAGAACTAAATTGATTTAGTTTTTGAATATTTAATCATTGGAATACCTCTTAAAATGTTAAATATTAACATTTCAATAATGGGAATTTTCCACTTAAATTGTTATATAACAATTGATTCTTTGAAATTTAATTTTCACAGAAAAATGTTTGTAACCTATCAATATTAAACTTTGACACATTATTGGCATAATTCTATTGTAGTAGTAAGTATACTAGTATTAGATTTCAATTAGGGACTCATTAGTGTGTAACGTCGTTGTAGGAAAAAAGATAGTGGTACGAGTGGAGCGTAGATCAAGGCACCATTTGCATCATCTCAATGCATTGTGAGTATTCACCACTCCCCTATTTTCGGTTTTTAAATGTTTTGGGGTGGAAAAGCATGTCCTAAACTATTTATGCTCATTGTATTTATTTGACTCGTATAAACTTGGTTGCTATATTTTGCATCTTGTGAGTATTCACGACTCCCCTTATTTTCAGTTTTTATGTTTTGGGGTGGAAAAGCATGTCCAAAAACCATTTATTATTCGTTGTATTTTATTTGACTCGTATAAACTTGGTTGCTATATTTTGCATATTGTGAGTATTCACGCACTCCCCTATTTTCAGTTTTTATGTTTTGGGGTGGAAAAGCATGTCCCGAAAAACTATTATTTGAATGTTGTATTTAAATTGATTTGTATCAAACATGATTGCTATTTTATTGCTATATCTCTCTATGTATGTCTATGCAACACGGAACATGAGAACTTATCGTACTAAGGCCCTTCCCTTATCTCTAACCATTAACTCTTTGAGCCAATGGTCATTATGGATAGCGCTATTAGGAATTGACAACTCCTCACTCGCCCTATTGTTGGAGTGCATGATACCATATTCATCTATGGAACGATAAGCATAGATCTTGATAGGGCTTCAGTCATAGGTTTGGTTGAGACTCATTGTTTGCTCATACACATACAAACTCGTTACTTATTATAGCAATAAACTTGTTTATTAATTATAGCAATGAACTTTGTTTCTCATTACAACAACGAACTGTTATTACTGAAAACTTATATACATGTTTTAGCAATGAAATTGTTTGCTCCTTGTAGCAACGAAATTGATTGCTCATTTTAGCAATGAAACTTGTTTACTCGTTTGAGTAATGAACTTTATCTTCCATGAGAATATGAATGTTGCATCTTATTTGGGCAACATACCTTATCTCTCATGATGACAAAGAACTTTGTTTTTACAAACTTATTTACTCATTTTAACAATATACTTTTATTATTGGAAACTTTTATCAAAACTTTGATTTCAATTCATGGAACCAGTATTATTTTGTTTATCTGTGAGTACTCACCAACTATTTTTATAGTTGACGCTCGTTTTACATGCTTTTTCAGGAATCATCGAGTAAGTGGCACTTAGGGACACTTCACTTTTAGGAGCATTCACATGTGTTGTATTTCAATTTACATTGTAATTTCTTTTAAAAGTTGTTCAAACCCATTGTGAATTTGTAATGATTTTTAATACTATGGTTGGTGTTGTCTTTTAACTTTTGCGATGAAACCCTTTGTACTGCCACGCCCTGTGTTTCCGCTTTAGCGGGGTGTGACATCAGTCCTTGAACGTTTATATCAAACACCAACGTTTTACCCAAACGTTCCTCCTTCCGGTCATTTTTCTCTAAAGCTTCCTCCTGAGCTTTCTTTATACTTTCCACAATCGTAGAGACAACTTCAATTCACAACGCTCTTGGCCTTTTCTTTTCAAGGTTCACCTTCCGACTGAGTGCATCAACAACAACATTTGCTTTACCAGGGTGGTAAAGTATCTCACAGTCGTAATCCTTGAGTAACTCTAGCCAGCGCCGTTGCCTCATGTTCAATTCCTTCTGATTAAAGAGATATTGAAGACTCTTATGATCAGTGAAAAGTTTACATTTAGTACCATAAAGATAGTGCCTCCATATCTTTAAGGCGGATACTACCGTTGCCAACTCCAGATCATGAGTGGGGTAGTTCTTTTCATGCTCTTTCAATTGCCTCGATGCATATGCTATCACTTTATCCCTTTGGGTCAGAACACAACCTAACCCAACTCCAGAGGCATCACTATAAACTGTGAAGTCATCAACTCCTTGAGGTAACGAAAGAAGCGGTGCTTCACACAACGTCTTCTTTAACTTCTCAAAACTTCCTTATGCTTCTCATTCCAAGTATAAACAGCTCCTTTTGTGGGTCAAAGCTGTTAATGGAGTCGCGATCGAAGAAAAGCCTTGGATAAACCTTCGGTAATATCCAGCTAATCCTGAAAAGCTTCAGATCTTCGTAGGACTTTCAATCGTAACCTTCAAGTTACAAAATAAATCCTTATTGAGGACTCCTTCTTCTTCTTAGAATAAGTACTTTCCTTCATTTATTGTAACAGACCGATGGGTCATGTTCTAATGATCTCTCATTGTATAATGCACTACTTAGACTCAGATCTCCTAGGGACAAATTTCGGAACAAACTATACCTTCCTTCATGTTCTAATGTGATACAATCAGAGTTCAACATGTATTATTTCTAACTACCAACTTCTTTAACAATGAGTGCGATACTTCTATTGATCGCTTTAGTCATCTTTTACTTCAATCTTCTGGCTTAAGTCAAATGCTACATCGAATTTGGTTCTCTGAACCACGTGACATACTCATCTTAGTCGGACTCGATTCGTTATGACCTCTAAGGTTGGAATAACAATCATCTTCTTAGTCATTACCGAATCGATGGTAACGACAGACTAGAATAAGACGGAATCAATTACTAGCTCCTTGGTAACCTTGTGACTTTCCTTGATCCAAGTACGAGTCATGTGCTTCCGGTAGTATAGGCCTCTACTACCATTCACACCTACTCATACTCGTCCCAAGTATTGTCTCGCAGTTCTCCAAATCGCCATACAAGAATTTCACATAGTCATTCAATTCATCAGATGACAAAACCAGGGTTTATATTATTTCCTTGAAACGATTACACAAAGGTTCAAGTTTACCCTATACTATGCCTCTAATAGGCTAAACCACTCGTTACTATTCACATTACTACGTTATAACTTGATCTTCGGGTATCAAGTCTTTACTTCTACTTCCTAGCGTTGTTATTTGCTTCGTCAAGGATATTCTGAAATTCCCTTGGAGTTGGCGGTGTACTTAGCCTTGTTACTTTTTTTTTCTTCGGACAGTCCTTAGAAATATGGCCTTCTTCCTTACATACGTAACACACCCTCTTGGGAATCGTACACTGATTGGCGAAATGCCCAATTTCTCCACACCTAAAGCACTTCACCTTCCTGTCACAATTCCCAGAGTGTTTATTTTTGCACTTCCCGCACCATTTTCCTTTACCTCCTTTTTTGCCAGACTTTGAGAATGTGTTGCTCTTGTTGGGCCTTGAAGACCCCTCAAATTTCCTCTTCTTGCCAACTTCAACCTTGTTGGCGGTCCTGTCATTGATCATTTCTTCAACAGACTTAGCAACCCTGATAGTTGCCTCAAGAACAGATGCCTGACATACTGGCACAGTAAGTTCATCCATACTTTGTTGAAGTAAACGTTTTGTTTCTTCCATCTGTCGATCCAACATCGTACGCACCATTGCCTGCACCCCAGTCATCGTGATTGGCTCAGGCTGTGGATTATCGTTTCCGAATCCACTTTGCATACTCGCCATTTCGATCTATACACCAATCGTAGGTGATTTTAGATCTTTATTTTCGATAGACGATAAATCTTTGTTATTACTCCAAAACGTTTATATGTTAGTTCTAATATCGTAGTCATACGTTTAGAATCCTACACACATAAGGTTTCCATATCCGGTCGGCAACAGACCATAGATCCGAACAAATAACGGCATATAAGGCATCCTTATAGCTATAACATAAAATATTTAACACATAATACATTTTAGGCATCTTTCCTAAAATAAACTTGTGCTCGTGTCTAAAACATAGCAGACACTCATCTCACAATCATCGCTTAGCATTCTAAGTTTAAGTCTATAAATCCTACAAATTCCTAGTTCGCTTAAACTAATGCTCTGATACCAACTGTAACATCCCCTAATTTCTCGGCCAGAAAAGACCGATTTAAATTATGCTTTTTAAAAATAAAATCAGTGTAATCCTTTTAAAAGATGTTGCGGAATTTGTTCCCAAAACAAAACATGATAAAAGTTTATCAAAACCTTTCTTTAAGAAATATATAATTTCCTTTTATATCAAAACCTCGGGATGTCATGTTCCGATACAGATCAAAAGCATAACAAGACATTATAAGCCTTACAACAGTTATTTACAACTACTGGCCTATAATCCATAAATCACTCATCACCATCCGACTATGCTCGGGATCCACTACCTGTAATATAAAAAGCTGAGTGGGTCAGGCTTGGGAGCCTGATGAGCATATAGGGTTTTCAACCCACAATAATAATAAACTTATTAAGTTCATCAATCAACAATAACCCTGATTACCCGTTCCCGTTATCCTCACTTTACGTCCCTAAACACTTATCACAAGGGACCTATCCTAAAGAATATCATCGGGATGGACACTACTGCTAAGGGATTTCCTCAGCCATACATGTCCTAAAGGCAACCATGAGGGGGGTGGAGTACAGCGAATGAACGCTCAAGTTCATTAACACCTACATGTTGCGGGCCTGCTAGCGTTTCCATTGGACTGTCTAGAAAAGTCTGTGGTCGTCATCCAAACTCCGCTAGATGACTGAATCTCAATCACATCGAGGCCTCTCATCATTTTATCTCATCACACATCAACTATCTACCCATGTTTTACCCAACATATTTGTAGATAAAAATACATATACAGTTTAAAACTTTTATAAAACATCAATTCAACAGTCACCTCGATTAGACAATTAATATAGTTACACGTAGCACGTATTTTATATAAAATACTTCATATCTAGGTGTAAGATGAAGGTGACTATACACTCACCTGATTTAATGAAAACCGGGCAGCAATTCGTTTCCTAAAACGATCGTTTCTAATAAAACCGGGGGTTTTATTGAGAAATCGGGCTCTGCGAGGGTCGGGCTTTGAAACCGAAAAGATAAATTTTTCGGGCTTCTCGGGCACTTCGTAGCATATTCCGGGGGTTATAATTGATACCGGGGCTTCGGGGGATGTCAAGATAGTAAAAATATTGAAAAAGGGGTGAAAAGGGGCAATTTCTCAAAATTACTCGAGAAATCTCGCAACCCTTCTATTTATAGGGGAGATCCGAAGCTTGGCCGAGAAGGGGAGTCAGCAGCGAGGGACACACGGCAACAGGAGGCGAAGGCGCGCAGGTGGCTCGCACGTGGGCTGCGCATGCCAGGGCCTCGCTGGAGGCTTCTGATTGGACCACTTCGGATGGCTCTCCGGTTCGGACACGCTCCTGATGACACACCGAGATCGGAGACGGGGCAGCCTCCTATTGGACCGAACCTCGGACTCGTGACACGCCTTGCCAGGTGGCTTCGGTGACTCAGTAGATTTCGGATGACTCAGCATAATTTCGGACATGTGTTGCGAGGCGAGGACACGTGGCCGAAGTCCACGTATGCGAAATTTCTCGATTTTGGTGATTTTTCTCGATTTTCGCGCCTAAACTTCTAAAATCCATAACTTTCGCATACGAGCTCCGTTTTTGACGTTCTTTATATGCACGCGTAGGTAAATTTACGCTCTACAACTTTCGTTTAGACTTCGTCGGCTAATTTTGATTTTAATTTTTAGATTATTATTTTTAACAGACCGGGACAGGAAATCCGTTAAAAATTCATAACTTCTTCATCCGACATCCGTTTTCGTCAGACTTTTTACTGTTGTGCTACTATTGACGAGACCTTCGATTCTCGTTTAGGTCGTGACGGCTAATAATTACTCGATCTAAAATTCGAGTTTTTAGCTGTCTACTGGTAAGCTGAAAGTTCGAAAAATCATAACTTCCTCATACGAAGTCCGATTTGAGCGTTCTTTTGATACCTACTCTCGGTTTAACGAACACTACGAGTTTCGTTTAGATTACTAAGGCTAAAAAGTGGTTTATCAAAAACTAAGTTTTTACGATATTCGGCACCGTGCCGGTTTGTCGCGAAACTTCGACAGGTCATAACTTCTTCGTTATAACTCGGATTTCGGAATTCTTTATATATCCGTAATCCTTGTCACGCCCACTACAAGTTTCTTAATAGATATCGGCTTTATCTAATATTTATTTTTGATGCTCATTCTTATTCTTAATTAATTAAACCCTAATAATTAAGCATAAAACACATAAAACACATAATATGTACATAATTCCTTTTCATTTCTCCAAAATGAGTCACAAAGGTTAACCTAGACTATCATGTCAATATTAATGCCTAGCCTAGAAACACGGGCATTACACATGTATTCTTTCGAAACTTTGTACTAGTTAGGATGTCCGTAGAAGCATGTTGCAGCATGTTGACCTAAGCCTCCATTGACTCAATGTGTGATTTCGAAAGCCTTAATGAAAATTTTCATCATGAAAATTTCTTCCCAATCAGGCTTGTATTCACATTAGTCTACTGAGCTACCTAACTCTTCTCAAATGAGTTAAGAGTTTTCTGCTTGGTCCAAAAATAGCAGAGGTACAACTGGATTCGTTAACCAATCTTTTTCGTCTCAACATTCTTACACTTTCACACACAATGAAATATGTCCAAGAGATCTCTGGTCGAACCAATCAGGATTTAGACATATCAAACTTCTGTGTTAATGATCTAACATCATATGATGAAAGTGAAACCCACACTATCGAACTCATTTAAGGAATTGACGGGGAACTATGTTCCAGATCTAACGAAACATTTGTTTCAGTACCAACTTTCGAAACTCCAACTCATATTCAATTCTTTTGAGTGATCTTGATCAAATAGTCGAAACCCACGATATTTGTTACCCAACAGGATCCAGCTAACATTTTTTCTTGAATATGATTTCCAGGTGAGTTTCATTTGAATTCTATGTCACTTCATATATTTTTCTAAAGCATACTTGTCCCTGACTACACCGGTCATACAGGTAATTTCTGTTACCATTACTCACCTTATGTTTAGGTTGATATGTAACGAAATTTTTTAAGCCACCTACGAAGCCATATAAAAGAATCCCTTCGATACTTCTTTACAAGTATTCGATTGTAATTCACGGGAAAATACACAAGCTGTTGATTATCTCTCTTGATAATTAACGAAGCAACCTTTGCCCGGGGTTTAACTGCTTTTGTGTCGAAATTTTATTTTTCGACATCACAGATCCCAAATTTTTGCTAAATTGCTTCTTATCTCATTCTATTGGCACACTGCACTCACGAAATCATTGAGGTTCTGAGTACTACCAACTCAGGCTGATGATTTCACAAGTCTAGCATATGACTTCGTTTCTAAACACAAAAACGAAAGAGCCTAACCTCCATGCCAAAGATTTTCGATCTTATCCACTTGGTACTCACGAACGGTTTGATGTGACAGTTTGGCAACTTGGTCCGATTTTCAAGGTACTTTATCTGACATGCTGCTCATAACGGCTAGTGTTGCGACTTTCAAGGACAGACGTGGGTTACGCTTAAAGAAACCGTTTGAAATTCCATTGGGGTTACATATAAAAGGAAATTATTATCTCCTTTTATAATTACGCATTCAAATTCTCAGACGATCACAAAGCCCTAAACATTCTTTGTTCTTCAAGAATTTCTCAAAACCCTAATCAATGGCTGCTGATCCAACCAACACCACTGACGATGCATCATCTCAACAACCAATCATGAAGATTCAAAGCACCAATTATCAAGTTGAGGCTGATGTTTCGTTGTATCTAGAAGAACTCAAGATATTGATTGTTGCTCTTCAACATTCAAGTCTTGCCACTGTTATGTTCAACGCTTTTGCTGTTCCGATGTCCTGGTTGTCAATGGCTTGTTCAACTGCTTCCTACAGCAAAGCTCTAGATGTGATCACCTTCAACTTGGTGAATGATAAGAAGGTTCATCTTTCCAAGAAATTGTTTTGTCAAATTCTTGATATCCCCAATTCTCCACCGTACTATAATCTCACAAATGCTCAAGTCATTCACATTTTCAACAAGATGGGTCATCAACCCCCACTCACCAAGATTAGTGATTTCAAGAAGTCAAGTCTTCCAAGCATTTGGAACTTTCTGTTTGGTATTTTTCTTCGTTGTTTGACTAGTAGAAGTGTTGGATTAGTCAAAGGAAGAATGGAAGTCTATGTCACGGTTGCTGGGATTTACTATGATCTTGCTGTTGATTATTCAACTCAAATGTGGAAAGATTTTCTGAAGAGTGTGGAAAATACAATGGTGGTATAGGGGATTTCGTGTGCTCGATACTGGAGTTTAATACTTCAGTATGCTTCTGAGAAGGAGGGTATTCCAGTTCCTGTTGATGAAGCTAAAGCAGAATTTATGAAGTATCACTTTCCGAAGTCAGTGGAAGATGATTCAGAGGTTTTCCCAAATGTTGCCAGAATTCCCGATGGTATGCTTAAGAAGATTGATCCATCCAATTCTGTCTTGGTGGCTTATTTGAAGAATGTAAATCCTTCTATTGCAACTGGTATTTTGTTAGAACACAGTAATCAAGGTTTATCCAAGAAGTTAAAGAAGTCCAAGAAGGGTCCTGATGAGGTTGTTGTTCAAGAAAGTCCCAAGACAGTCAAGTCTAAGTCTCCTAAGAAGATTATTGTTGAAAAGGAGAAGGTTTCGAAGAAAATTGAGAAGCCTAAGAAGAAGGTGGTTACTGAGTCTTCGAAGGAATTAATTCCTTTGAAATCAGGGTGTTTTAAGCGCCTAAGGAAGATGTCTCATACATTTCGAACCTCGTCTGATGATCTCTCACCAACTGTTCGAAAGACATAGATAAACAGTAGAGGGGTAATTATTTGTGCTATCCCAGCCCCGGTATCTCCATCCTCGAAGAAAAGACGAGCTGAGGATGTGGCCAAACATATTGTCGGAAAGAGAAAGAAAAGGAAGTTGGTTATTCATGAAGGCTCATCTGATAGTGAAGTTGTCCCAGAAACACCATTGGGCTCAAATTCTCCACCATTATCCTTACCACAAACCACTACCTTCATTTCCTCAACAACAACAACAACTCCACTGGAAATTGTAATTACCAAATCAGTTACTGAGAAGGTTTCAATTTCTAACATTGTTGCAAACGTATATGATACGGGTGCACATGTTAAAAAGAGTGTTGAAAGTATTCCTAATACATCTATTTTTGCACCTCTTTCAACTGTCGATGTTTCACTTCCACCTTTTGTCACTCAAGTTCAAACAACCACCAAATCACCTACATTTGAACATATTCTAGAACAGCCAATTACCACTCTTTTTCAATCTCAATCTACCACTCCACCAAAACCCAATTCTGATGATGAAACAGATGGCGGAGGTTTCGGAGGAACGTTTGATGATATTTATTTTGATTTGGAAGAAGAGGATATACTAGATCACATGTTGATGTCTGGTAAGCAATTTAAAATTCTGAACAGGAAGCTTAACTCTATTCTACAATCACAAGCTGATTCTGGAGCAAAGAATTCGGTTTCGGGAATAGAAGTTAATGTTATGTTGAAGGCAATGGAGCTTCGAATGCAGAAACAATTGGATTTTATGGATAAAAGTAACGAGTTGAGGGTCAAGGCTCAGGATGATTCGTTTAATTCATAAATCAAAGATCTTCGTCTGACAGCAAAAGAACGACATGTTCTTTTTGTTAAAGATGTCAAGACTGTACGAGAAGAGGTCAATCGAAAACTTGAGGAGCTGAAGGTTGAAGTCTCAAAAGAGATAAATGAGCTGAATTCCAACTATTCGATAATCAAGTCGAATGTTGACACCATAGCAGCTGCAGTGACAAAGATTGTCGAATGGTATCAATCATTATTTCCTCAGTTTGAAGCAAAGGCTAAAGGAGATAGTCAAAATTTCGACAAGATGGGAACTTTACTTGGTGAACTGAAAGAATTCGTATCCAAACCTGCTCCAACTTCGTTTTTAACTTCTGAGTTTTTAACTCAGAAGTTAAACAGTTTGGATCAAGCTATTTAGAAGGTTGTTGCTCCAATTTCGAAGTTTGAAAATATGCTACCTACTGGTGCCCCACCTGCTGTCACAGGGGTGCAAGGTGGAGAAAAAGAGAAGAAAGCTCAAGTAGGTAAAACTTTGAAAGTTTTGAAAGAAGGCAAAGAAAAATCCACAACTGTTAAAAAAGTGATACCTACTCAAGTTTCAACAAAGGTAGTGTCAACTCAAATTATCACTCCAATAGTTTCGAAAGTTAATACAACACAAGCCATCAAAACCACAACAAAACCGATAGTGAAAGGAATTGTGATTGGTTCAACAGCTGAAGGAGGGAGTTCAAGTTCTTCAAAGCCAAAGATTTCTGAAGCTGAAAAAGATAAAGGGAAAGGAATTGTGATTGAAAAATCAAAAGAAGAGAAGAAGGCTGAGATAGAAGCTGAGATGGAGAAACAGAGAAAAATTCAAAGTATAATGAGGCTTCGTGAGAATGATCCACTACACATGGATAAGGGAGATCCTAAGAAGTTGCATAGTTACGAAAACATCGAAGCCAGAGTGTCATACAATCAAATGTATGCATTTGAGAAGAAACCACGAAAGTGTTATTCTATCGAAAATTCTGATATGAATCAACTCGATTTTCCTGTTAACGAAATGATGTTCATAACTGCTCAGTATAAGGTGATAGAGAAGTTCAAGAATGAAGATGACTTTCTTCATATGAAACTTAGGTTTCCTGCAGTTGTTGCAAAGGAACAAGATGAAGTTTGGTCACTCATCAAGATCACAAGGGTGTTGAGTATTACAAAAGATGTAATGTTTGAGAAAATGATACAGAACTTTCATTATCATGTTGTTAGAGCAAACAAGGTTGCATGTGATTTCTCAATTGCAGATTTCCCTCTCATGAACTTGAATGATCTTATTCAAGTTGCTCTGATTTTGAAAGACATGGATGCTTCACAACTGCAAGGAACTGATAAGGAAACTTTGAGACTAGGTCTTGGTCATATCAAAATTTTCATAGACATTTACTATGATTGTCTAGCCTTGACTGATGTTGAATTGTCAACTGCACTTGGGAAGGAAGTAAAAGTAGCTATGGAAGTGTCGAAGTATCAAGCAGAACTGAAGAAATATGTTGATGGGGAGATTTGTTTAAAGCCTTTGGGATTGGTTTTTGCTAGAAAAGATAAAAATAGGAAAACAAAAAGATTTTTGTTTCAAGCAAATGAAGTGGAAAGATATACTACAGCTCAATATACAAACTTCATTGTTCGTATGAATAACTGCAAAAAGAACAATGATGGTGATAAAGCAGAGCTAAAGAAGGTGATGAGCTGGTATACGGAGATTCGTAGAATGATGCATTTTGCTGCACAGATTCTCACCAATTGAGAAGTTCGACATTATTACAAAGGGGGAGATTGTAAGGTCGAAATTATATTGTAATATTTCGAAGTCTGTGTAATAGTTACGTTCGTTAGTTTTGTTATGTATTTATTAAGGTACCTTTATGTCGAAGCCTAATGCAAGCCTTAGTATTTTTTGTATGCTTTATAGTTCTCCTATAAATAGGGGAGTTACTTAGAGATATATAAGAGTTTTGGCGAGTCTGTCTTGTCTATGATCTCTTTGTAAACTTGAAGCATAATAGAGCTGAAACCAGATATTATTTACTCTCGGTGTTCTTAATTCTCGTAACTTTGATTCTACGTTCATTACTTGATTCAATACTTCATCAGGTTCGAGGTAGACTTCAGACAACACAGAGTCGGCAGAAGAGTTATGGTACTCCTGAAGGTGTCACCTTGGAACGGTGTCAACTAATTTAGGAAGAGGGGCAAGTTGGGCCCCAGGTTTATCGGTCCTTTTAGGTTTTTGGCTCGGGTGGGCCGGGTTGCTTATCGCTTGGATCTACCCGAGGATCTTAGTTAGATCCATAGCATGTTTCACGTCTCTCAGCTGCGAAATGTGTTGGATTAGTGTCTAAGTCCATAACTATTTTGGTATGTACTTGACCCGATTATAAGCATGGTCCTTTTGGGTTGCCTTCACCATAGCAATATGTAGGATGAATTAAGGAGAGAAAGGTTTAATTATGATTTATTAATATATTATGAGAATAATATATTAAAGGAGAAATCATATTGTTTAATTAATATTAGTCAAGAATTAATAAAGAATTAATTCTGTGGCTAAAAGAGATTAATTAAACTTAGGGGACTAGAATTGTAATTATAGGATAATTGCAATTGGGCTATGGATCACCTTGGAATAATAGGTTGGACGAATTCTATGGGGAAGCCCATTAGAAATCGTCCAAGGCATGTTCCAGAAGGGGTCCATGGGATGCTTAGGGCTTAAGCAGTCAAATTAGGGTTTCCTTGTTGGATAACCCTAATAGCCTAAGTATATAAGGAACCCTTGGGCACCAAAAACATGGCTAACACTTGGATTAGGGTTTCCAGCCGTTTTTGGTGCCTCCCCTCTCTTCTCTCCTTCATCCAATTGCTTAGTGGTGTTTGTGACTCCATTAGAGGTGCAACACTTGAGGCACTAAGCTTTCTGAAGCCAAGGATTGATTGTTATTGCTATATAACAATCAAAGGTAAGATCTAAACCCTAATTTCAGTTATAGTTTATTAGATCTAGGGTTTATAGCTTTGGATATTCAATTGCATGTTCATTAGACAAACTAGATCCAAAAGCTATTAGGGTTTGCATGTACACCATAGGAATGATGTATTGCTCGAAACCCATCAGTGGTATCAGAGCCTAGGGCTGTTTGTTTGATGTATTTGATGCTATAGTTGATTATTCATGCTTAAAATCAAAAATTTTTGGTTTCTGGGGGCTGGAATCGCCGAGTCCATGGCTGAACTCGCCGAGTCCATAGTGAACTCGACGAGTCCAAGCTAGACTCGACGAGTCAGAGTCGCAGATGGAGCAGATTTCGGGATTTTGACCTGTTTTGGCTGTGGATAATTGCTTAAAATGTTCTTTATTAATAAAATCCGATTTTTATCAATATTTGGAGATTATCCTTGCCAAAATAGAAGATAATTGTCAAAATTTAGATAATCTTTTGTTTTATTAGATAAAGATTGATTATTTGTAATTTAGATTTGAATTATCTTGTGAAAAAGTTTCAATTTTCCCCTTTAGGTTTTATAGTTTAAATTTGAACTTAAAAGTTTTGTTTTTGAAATTTGAATAGTTAAACCCTAATGTTTTGAAAAGTTTCAAAACTTGCCCTCAAGTTTTGGAATTTAAATTTTTGATTAAAAGTTAATTTTGAAATATTTAAATTCTAATCCCAAATGTTTTGAAAAGTTTCAAAACTTGCCCTCAAGTTTTGGAATTTAAAGGTTGATTAAAAGTAGAAATGTTAAATTCTAAAACCCTCGCATTTTGAAAAGTTCAAATTACACCCTTATGGTTTTGTTAATTAATTAAAGTGTATAATTAAAATAGAGTTAATAAATCCATATAGTTTTGGTTTACATTTAATTAAATTAAAAGTATAATTTATTAAATTAAACCACCTAGTATTTTAAAAGTGTAAAATACACCCTATACTATATATAACATTAAAAGTTTAATATTATATATATGTATGAGTAAACAGTCAGTCTTACTGTTAGTAGGCCTCAATCACGAAGCTGGTATATAAGGGGTGTTTAAGGAAATTGCCTATAAAATGGCGATTGAATGGGTATCCACTCTTACCCACCGCACTATTGACTGATGGAGTGTCGTTAGCCAAACGGGTAGGATAGGACGAAACCTTCCATTATAAGTATAATGAAGTACAAAGTAACTACATGCTTTACAAATTCCCAAATTCTAGTTACTTTAGGCAAAATGTGAAATTGTATGCTAATCCATGGAATTACACTTCGTACCCTTGTCAAACGTTAGTGGAGCGTGTGTGGTTAACCGACACACTAATTTGGGGTTGACATTGGTAGTGAAGGGTGGCTCGATGTTTATCATAGATCAATGGAGCGTGTGTGGTTAACCGGCACATTGATTAGGTGATAGTATCATTGAGTGCATCACGTAGATTCGTATGGTTATTCACACCTTATTTGTGATCCTCGGCATCCCAGTCACAAATAGAAGGGCATAATCGAGATTAAACATGCCATTGAAAAGTTCAATGAATCTCAAAAGATTTAGGAGTTTCAATTCATTTAAAAATTAAACTTCATTTTTGTTT
Organism: Lactuca virosa; assembly: GCF_052849685.1. Lineage (NCBI taxonomy): Eukaryota > Viridiplantae > Streptophyta > Magnoliopsida > Asterales > Asteraceae > Lactuca > Lactuca virosa. The sequence goes on from NC_136434.1 coordinate 251,465,653, forward strand.
TTCATGGTGGGAATTGGTAAATCGTCATTTATCTACCTTCAAATATTCTGCAACTAGATTACGACATCCCTCTTCTAGGTTGTAGAGTATTGTGTTGGATCCTAGCCTTGATGTTTCTTTTGGGTGTTACATCAAGGATTTTTATCAACTAACTTGAATTTTCTCCCGTTTTGTAGATGCCTAAATCTTACAATGGTCTTCCCAAGTCCCTTGGAACAAGCTTTCCAAATGAAGATGACGTTCCACGATACGATCAAGGAAATGAGAGTCATGCTTCACTTCCTCCACCTCCTCCAATTATTCTCCCTAACCCACAAGTTCAAAGGCTTGAAACGTTCAAGCTCACTCAAGCCCTATTGGCAAGTAGACACGAAGATGGGAAACCTGTATGTGCACACGTCTTGGAGATAAAGTCACACATTGATAGGTTAAGGATGATGGGTGTCGATATCTCAGAGATGTTGCCTGTTGACTGGGTTCTTCAGTCGCTTCCTGAATCATATAGTGAGTTCGTTAGAGAGTACTATATGAAGGACCACGACGTGACCCTCATTGATCTCACCTATTTGCTTATAGCTGCTGAATCAGCAATGATTTGGCGTGCTGGTCCAGCAAATTTGTCTGGTGAATCAAACTCCCAAACTTCAATGGACACTGGCAACATTGGAAGTCCAGAAAGGACTAAGCATGAGATTGTCCCATGTGCTATGCCAAAGGAGTCCATTTGCTTTTATTGCCTAGAGAAGGGGCATTGGAGACGAAGCTGCCCAAACTACCTGAGAGATCTAAGAGATGGGAGAGTCAAGGAATATGGCTCTACTTCAGGTAAAATCCATTATCTAACTCTGTAAGTTCCTATTTTTGATTCTTAATACATGGTGTGATAAGATTACATTTTGATGTTTTGCAGGATCAAAGAAAAGAGAGGAAGCTTAAGGAAGAAGCGTGTTGAATCTGATCATGAAGAAATGGATTTCGATCGCATGGATTCGAAGATCAGATTTTTTGAGCTGCTACTCTAGAGTTAGGATAGAATGATAAGAAATATGAAATAGCATAGTTTTTCAGTTGAATTGCATTGTAAGGACAAATTTTTCCGCAATAAAATAAATTTTGATTTTGTCTTATTTATTTATCCTTGTAATGGTGTGTATGAAAAATTGATGTTTAATTGTTTCTATTATTAGCAATAATGGATTTGATTCTTAATTATGTTATTTGTGGAAATGTCGAGAATTTGCCAAATAAGGGAAGATTCTCATCGCCTAAGTTTCAATTGGACAGAAACTTGGAATCATACAACTAGGTTGCGTGATGAATGAGAAACTTCATATTTGGAAATTAGACTAATTCTTTGGCAAAGTGTCAAGAGAAGGACTTGGAGATCGAGTACACTAGGTTGTGCGTTGATCAAGTTCACCACAAGAGTGATAAAGATATTCATCATGATTTACTAAAGTTTAGTAAATATGGTTATACTTACAAGATTAAGTATAATTCTGAGTTGATTGAAAGAGTTTCAATCAATAGCAGAACGAATAAAAAGAATCAAGTAGGCAGAAAGATAAAAGTTTCTCTATTCTAAGAAGAAGGGAGAGTACCTTTTATTGTGTTTTATGATAGGTCTTAATGATTAAGAACTATTTCTCAATTGGTCCTCTAAGTGAGTCTTAGTGCATTTGCATGTCTAGGAAGAGGAATCGAGAATTATGGAAATAGTTAAATCAATAAGTCAATCATACTTCGTTCCAATATCAAGTCTTAAGAGTCATACTCCAAGATTCTGACATGAGTGACACGTCTTTAGTAGGTTTATAACACTCAACAAATGTGGAATTGGAAAAAGTCTTCTTATTCCTGCACATTTGAGATTGGTAAGTTGTGATGTCTTGGATAAGACAAAGACCAACTAGAACGAATTATGTGAAGTGATAGTGTTGATAAAAACTACACTAACTCTTGAATATTTGTTTTGTCAAGGAATGTTTCTTGACAAGAGAATCTTATATGTCAAGGAGTCAGTGGGAGTATTAATGGTCTTGAAAGGTTTCAAGAACAAATCAAGAGTTAAACCTAGTTGATCATCACTAGCACACGACTTGAGGTTTAAAGCCTATCGTGGATGACATACTCTTTTTCTGTGCCATTCCAATTGAGTTAATTATGCATGTGAGTTCTATGAGTTCTCATGTGAATGCATAAAGACAAAGCACCTTGATCAATGGAAAGTACATTGATAAGTAAGGATGAGTTGCTAAACCACTTGGAAGACATGGTGGGCACTCGTGTTACCATGAGGCAAGAAATCGAGATTGAGCACGTTCGGTCCATATGAGTTTGGATTTGTCGCAAACTTTGGTTTTGGCAAATTCACATGGATAGGAACACATACACTTTAAAATCTAAGTGTCATGAGGTTTCCCTCCTTCATGAAAATGATTGTAAGGAAATGCTTTCACTAAGAGAGATTTTAAGAAGATTGCAATTGTGAAAATTGTATTCTCAAATTCAATTATGATTACGGCATCCCTCTTCATAGTTCGAATTGTGAGATTTGGCAATTAGTCTGAACATTTGGGACTTAGTAACATAAGTTCTGAATTTCTTTAGACACACATGTGAGCTTTCTAAGGCAAAGGTGTATGAGGTTAAGAAGCTTAGATAAAGGCTTATCAAAGCATCAAGTATTTAGAAATATGAACTTAAGGAATTCAATAAGCATTGTTTTCTGAAAATTCAGATGTTTTGTAGATATATGTCAAAGCTAGTGGGATCATAAGTGTTATGCTTGTATGGTAATAATCATCGTGTTAGTGGGAGCATGATTATTATTTTCAGTGTTGCAAGTTAGCAATATTAATTATAGAAAACAAAGATTCACTTTGCAAGGTTGCAAGGGTTGAAAAGTTGTTTTGCTATAATTAAGGGAGAGAATATTATACTTAATTTCAAAATCTAAAAGCTTAGATCGAGAAATGTTAATAAAATTTAGTCAAGGATACATAGTGCATTCTCAAAATTCGATTATGATTACGGCATCCCTCTTCATAGTTCGAATTGTGGGAACATGACACATAAAATATTATGGCAGAACGATGATAAAGTATCACATCTTTATGTGAGACATTATGCATCGTGTCCAATACGCTTCGAGTATAGGATCGATTGCATATGCTATAATATTTGACCGTTCTAAAATTTTCCAAATTCCTAGGGCATTAAGAGGGGAAAAGGGACTAGAATCGCTTTTGACTAAAATAATTAAACAACTATCAAAGGACGATCTGAGGTTCACTGAGGATTTGTCGCTTGTGAGTAGTTGGAAGTACAGTACTGGACGAACTATATTGACATTATTATGAATAGATAAGATTCTATTAAGAATGAGTTGTCATATGGCAAATATGGAAATGTTTCCATTAATGGGAGTTGGATATTAAGAAATATGTCTAGATTAGAAACTTTTATGCAAGAAGGATGTTCAAAGGAATGTACTTTGAATGTGAGACTTCACGTCTATAAAATTGTCTTGTAACAATTTCCGATAGAATACATTGTAATTTCATTAGCCGGGTCTTGGTAACTTGTGTGCTATGACATTATGAAAGAATCATTGCATAAAATGTTAGAATCTGACATATTCTAAAAGTGGCAAGAATTTGGTATTCTTATACTAATAATAAGGATTGGGGATTGTGAAATGAGTTTCATTGGAAAAGTTTTCAATTGATCTATTTCACAAAGTATGGACCATAGGAAACCAAAGTGTGCATGCTTGGAGCATGGGACAATTGTGGTTATAATTCGAGTAATAAGTTGATTTTCTGAAACAATAAGCAATGAATAATAAGTAATCAATATGGTGTTTAAATAAAAGTGTTTTTATTTACGCTCAAAAGTTTTGGGGCCATATAGGATTAATATTATTATTGTGTTTCACTTTGCATGTTTTGACTTCCAGAATAACTGGGTTATTTGAACCTCCACAGTCGGTCATACGTTGGAAGTAAGTATGAAGGAAGACTGTCATGAATTTGTCTGTAGATTGTCTAAAGTGTTTAGACATAGCACAATTTTGCTGCAGAGTTCATGAGTGCTTTAATAAGATTAAAGTATTGGATTAAACCCACGCTCACTTGAATCACTTCATGGATTTATCACGGGTGATTAGTGAGACGATAACATTGTATATTCTTGAAACCGAGACGTGTGAGTTGTTATTTGCTGGTCGGTTGCACATTGATGATAAGTAAACGCACCAGTAACTTGGTGTTATAAAACTTATTGTTGTGTGTGATTCGATTAGTAGGTGCAAGCAAGCATTTGAGTCGAAGTTTATCCATTTCTTTTACCCAAAATGGGATAAAAGCGATATTTGTGGGCCCCTCGATGATTTAGTGATGACACCCTAAGCGCTTGGCCAAGCCGGGACTAAGTTGATGTGTTTAATTGTAGTCTGTTGTCAGTCGTCATAAATCAGATGTCGGGAAATAATACATAGACAGAGAGAATGATTTAAATCCATGTCTCATGTCTATATGATATCTTGTAGAATGGGGGAATATATGATCCCTTATCTAAAGGACACGCGTATCTGATAAGATCAGTGTTGACAGCGGATTTTGAAAGCTACGATTAATGATCAGGTTCTGAAGTTATGCAGAATAGTTATTAGACTTATCCAAGTGGGAGACTGTTGGATTAGTGTCTAAGTCCATAACTATTTTGGTATGTACTTGACCCGATTATGAGCATGGTCCTTTTGGGTTGCCTTCACCATAGCAATATGTAGGATGAATTAAGGAGAGAAAGGTTTAATTATGATTTATTAATATATTATGAGAATAATATATTAAAGGAGAAATCATATTGTTTAATTAATATTAGTCAAGAATTAATTATGTGGCTAAAAGAGATTAATTAAACTTAGGGGACTGGAATTGTAATTATAGGATAATTGCAATTGGGCTATGGATCACCTTGGAATAATAGGTTGGACGAATTCTATGGGGAAGCCTATTAGAAATCATCCAAGGCATGTTCCAGAAGGGGTCCATGGGTTGCTTAGGGCTTAAGCAGTCAAATTAGGGTTTCCTTGTTGGATAACCCTAATAGCCTAAGTATATAAGGAACCCGTGGGCACCAAAAACGTGGCTAACACTTGGATTAGGGTTTCCAGCCGTTTTTGGTGCCTCCCCTCTCTTCTCTCCTTCATCCAATTGCTTAGTGGTGTTTGTGACTCCATTAGAGGTGCAACACTTGAGGCACTAAGCTTTCTGAAGCCAAGGATTGATTGTTATTGCTATATAACAATCAAAGGTAAGATCTAAACCCTAATTTCAGTTATAGTTTATTAGATCTAGGGTTTATAGACTTGGATATTCAATTGCATGTTCATTAGACAAACTAGATCCAAAAGCTATTAGGGTTTGCATGTACACCATAGGAATGATGTATTGCTCGAAACCCATCAAAATGTTTGGTTGATAATTCTGCGGTGGTTCCATTGGAGGATATTCAAGTGGATGATCGCCTGAATTATATTGAGAGACCGATTTTCCATCCTTGACAAGAAGACGAAAACCTTGAGGAACAAGGTTGTGGAGTTGGTGAAGGTGTAGTGGAAGCACCGGAAGGGGTGTGAATGGACGTGGGAGCCTGAGGACGAGATGGGGGAGCATTACCCAGAGTTATTTATGGCAGCAGACTTCGAGCACGAAGTATGATTAAAGTGGGGGAGAATTTTAACACTCGATTCAAGGTACTTTTATTTTTGACCCTTGGTGCGTAAATATTTTGCAGATATGGTCCCTATGGGGAAGTTTTGCCAGTTTTGGAAATATAGGAGTACGTTGGGCGTACTTCTCGTACGCAGGGCGTACGCACCCAGGGGACAAACTCTAATTTTAGGTTTAGACCCTATTTAAACAACATTATGACCCATGATCCTCTCATTTCTCAGCCTTCATTGCCCTTTGAGTCCCATTTCGAAACCCTAGCCCCTCTTGAGGAGACTTGACCCTATTGTGTGTGTTTTTAGTGTGTGTTAGTGAGATTTGAGGAAGAAGAGCTTGGAATAAGGAGCCTTTATCAAAGGAGAATTTGTAGATCCAGATTTCACACATCATTTCCAACTTCATTGAGGTATAAAGCTTGGAGCTTGCTCCTCGTATGCTTAGATCTAGTCTTTATGAAGTTTTGCTCCCTTTTTGGTCTGATGAGCGTATTTTATGCTATTTATGCTATTTATCTTAGTGATGAGCGTATTTTATGCTATTTATCTTAGTGATGAGCGTATTTTATGCTATTTATCTTAGTGATTCTTGCATATGTTTATGTGTCTGTATGAATGTCGAGTGGCGCCCGAAACTAGGCAAGGTCTGATGAATGTGATAGGGCGAGGCCCATCTCATGTTCTGACGTATCTGTTCCGAGCGGGGCTCGATGTCGGGTGGGGCCCGATGGTTGTCGGGCATGGCCCGTCGTATGTTGATATGTATGGTATAGGGTGTTTTGGGGAACTCACTAAGCTTCGTGCTTACAGTTTTCAGTTTATGTTTCAGGTACTTCCGGATCGAAGGGGAAGAGCTTGGGATGATCACATTGCACACACCACGACCTCCATTTATTTGACTCTGATGTATTGAGAAGAATGACTGATATACTCTGATTTTTCTTTTATGGTTTTATGAACACGTTTTTGGATGATGCTTTTATTATTATTAAAATGAAATTTTTGGTCTTAAATTTTGGGACATTACAATTTGTTAGTACATTATGTCTTCTTTTGAACATAACATATTTCCTAAATCAAAATAATCATTAAATTGAAACTAATCATTGTTTGCCAAAAAGGGACAAATTACCGAAACAAACTATTCATACTCGTCGCTTAGCACGAGTAAACGACTAGTGTGTGTGTGTATCTATATATATATATATATATATATATATATATATATATATATATATATATATATATATATATATATAAATCAACTTTGATTAATTAGAAATTTGGTCTTGGAGTTCTTAAAGTTAGGCTACCTTATAATAAAATAGGCTAAGTGATGTCAACTAGATATAAGTAATATGTCTCGTGATTACAAAATTATGTGTATAATTATATAGGTGGATTAGATACGAAGAGGCGATACAATATTGAGACATCTACGCATGTCAGCATGTCAATATAATGATAATGTAGTGTTAACTGTTTAGTCACCATCACAGTGAATATATAGAGTTTTTTCTAAGCACACGTCCCTTTACAACTATGTTTTATGCTTCTTATGTGTTACATGTATATTATAATACTATCTATAGTGTCTCGGTGATTATATGATTACATGAAAGGTGTTTTATTATTGTTGGCTGCTTTTTATTTCTTTCAATAAGGAGTATAAATATTGAAAGGGGAAAACATGGGTAACAAGTGTTTTGACTCGTGATTGGTTCGGACCATACATATGTTAACAGGTGCAACACATTGTTGGCATGATATTCAAGGCAGTATTTCCATTGTCACTCAGGGTAGCTACATGTTGTAACGGGAACAAGATGTGCTTGTATATGTTAAAAGTCGCACATGGACCCATACGTTGATATATGGGACATGATATACATACATATGTTGTAAGTCGTACTTGGACCAACACGTTAACCCAAAGTATTGAGACGATTGGCAGATTGACTTGTTCATCCCTTGTCATGTATTTGGCCATGGGTATCTGCCCCCATATGGTTTCAAAGCGGTGAGTTGGGTGTAACAAAATGTGTATGTGTGAACCTATATGATGCTTCTGATTTGGTTTTATGCAAAACAAATAAACTCTTAAGTGTGCATGCAACTCTAATAAAGATCTATGTTTTCTCTAATTGAATTTATAAATATGAACATCAAATAAGAACCCTAAGGATACCTAGGTATTTTCGAAATTTAGAAAGAAAGAAAACATACCTTTTGATCATTTGTAAGCAAGCACCACAAATGTCGTGCCTCTAGTGGTTCACACCCAAGCTAGCAAGAATGATGTTGAGGAGAGAGGAGGGAGGAGGTAATTTTTGACCTATGCTCTTTAAGGGTTTAGTACCAAAAATATAAAGGTCTTAGGGTCTTTATATAGTGCAACAAGGAAACCCTAGATGTGACATCCCTAATTTCACGGCCAGAAAAGACCGATTCGTTTATGCTTATTTAAAAATTAGAGTATCATTTTTGAAGAATAACATTGCGAAATTTGTTCCCAGAAAACATGATAGTGATATTATCAAAGCATTTCCGAAGAAATGTATTTTATTTATATTAAAACGATGGGATGTCATCGCTAATACAGAAACATACACATAACAAATGTTACAAGCCTTACAGTAATTAAACTAGTGGCCTAATACTCCTTGAATCTCTCAGCAGAATGTATCTTTCATATTGCTACCTGTGATACAATAAACTGAGTGCGTCAGGTTGGGAAATCTGGTGAGTGCATAGGGTTTTCAACCCATAATAATATAATTATTATGTTTATTCATCAAACAATTAACCCAATTTCCCATCCCCATTATCTTCTTTATTTTTAAGGATCTTCCCTAAGAATCATCTATTCTTCATTTATTCATTAAGGATTGTCCTAAGGAATAGGCACAAAATCCATCGTTGCCAGGGTTTATCTAACAGGCACTAAATCCATAGATGTCGATGTTATCTATTAGGTACAGCTGCCAATGTTGTCTATTAGGCACTAAGTCCATACTGCCAATGTAAATTTATATGGCACTAAGTCCATAGATGCTAGCGTTTTTAGAGTACATCTGGTGAACACGTAGTTCAAAAACACTTACAGGTTGCGAGCCTGCTAGCGTTCCACTAGACTATCTAGAATAGTCTATGGTTGTCGTCTATACTCTGCTAGATGACTGAATCAGCTTTAAAGTCAAGGCTTCTCATCATCTTTCGCCTCTCAACATCTATATCATCTTTCATCTCACATCATCCATATCATCTTTCATCTACCCATCTTTACCCAATATATTTATAGGTAAAAAATACATATATTGTTTAAATCAAGTAAAACATGTATAAATCGTTCATCTAGCATAGATATCAGGAACACAGATAAAAAGCACATATAGCATGTATTACTATTAAATATTTCATATCTATATGTAAAGTGAAAGTAACTTTGAACTCACTTGTTAAAGTCACGACTCGAAACTCAGACAGCGCTTCGCTTCTAGCAACTGTCTTTTCCTTTGACGAAACCTAGTATCATTATCACTAAGTTTTAGTCTAATATTTATTGCGACTAATTATTAGTCTGGATTCATCATTCATTCAAAGTCTACTTCAAGATCTATCAAGTAACGAACAACCAGCTAGAATCATATCGGAGGTAGGATTTGTTTGGTATACGAAGTATAGTGTTTGGAAATCCCACTTTAAACACCTCACTAAATCCAGCCTAGACATCATCCTCGTAAGTAGATTGAAATCACTAATAAATCTTGTTTATAGATTCATAATAATTATAATGAACTTAAACATAAGTTATACTTAAAGTACGGTAAGCATAACTCAACTTACAGGTGGTTTGGCAAGAAACTGGACTTTGTGCGGGCAGAACTTCTAAGCCGAAAGCTCTTCTTCTCGGGGCTTTCTGGCGCTCCGGAGCTTCGCTACTAACACTTAGGAAGTGCTAGAGAAAATGCCTAGGGACCTTGGGGGTTTGGGAGAGAATGGAATGGAAAGGTGAGATGAAATGAGTCAATTCCGGCTCTATTTATAGGATGTACAGGGGCTTCTCACGTCGTGAATCATGCCTCCCACGTCCTGAGAAGATTACACTGTTAACCACCGTTGAAAATTTCATAACTTCTACATACGGACTCCATTTTCGACTCTCTTTTTATCGTTTAACTCCTATTATAGAGATATTCAATTCTCATTTAGATCATTTTGGCTAAAAATTAAACGATCTAAAATTCGATTTCTGAGTTGTATATTGCTACGTTGAAACTTCGAAAAATCATAACTTCCTCTTATGAAGTCAGATTTGGATGTTCTCTACATGCATGCTCTGGGTTTAAAGAATACTATGACTTTAGTTTATATTACTATGGCTAAAAATTAGTTTATCAAAAATTCACTTTTACGTTACGCAAAGTCGTGTCGGTTTAATCGCGAAACTTCGACGGGTCATAACTTCTTCGTTATAAGTCGGATTTCAGCGTTCTTTATATGTACGGAATCCTTGTGACATATACTATAGATTTGGTTAAGATTATTTATCCTAAATAGTCTTATATCAAAAAGACATTTTTGACGTTTATTATCTCTAAGTTGACTAGCCCAAGCGTTACACCAAATAAGCCTCAAACCAATAAAATAACATTATCTTATTTTTTATATTTATCCAGCTTCCTAGTTATCCTCTAAGGATAATTCTGGAGCTCTAAAAGGACCACTAAAACCGACCACCACCTTGGTGGAAAGTTCTGAAGCCTTTTGTTCAACTATTTAATAATTTCACTTTATTCCTGTACTTTTAATTAGATCCATTAATCCTGAAATTAATACTAATTAATTTTTGATTAATTATTAATTAAATAATACTATTTCTAATTAATATATTATTTATATAATATATTAATAAACTATTTAATTCAATTTATTAATCAAATAATAAATCGACCTCTCTCTCCAAAAATCATCCTGTCCAATTGCTAGGTTTGAGGGCAACCCAAAAGGATTGTGCTGCTATCAATTCAAGTCTATATCAACAGTCTTCCACTTGGATAAGTCTGTAACTATAAGTACTAGTATAACTTTTAAATTGATCAACAAATTGTAGCTTCCAAAAGTCGTTGTCGAACTCTGACCCAATTAGTTATGTGTCATGGGATAAGTGATCATACAATCCTCCGTTCTGCAAGATATCATTCGGACATGAGACATGGAATAGAATCAATCTCATTGTCCAATATTTTGTTTCCCGATTTCTAATTTGTAATGACAAAGAACTACTAATCGAACACATCAATTTAGTCCTGGTCGGGCACGACACTATAAGTCAACACCAAATCATCGAGCGGCCCAAAGATAACGCTTTTCTCGTTAAGGAAAAAGGAACGGATAAACATTGACTTATATGTTTGTACTATCTACTCACCAAATCATACAGAGCAATACGTTTTATAACATCAAGTTACTGATGCATTTACATATTATCAATGCACAACTGATTTGTAAACCGTAACTCATATATGTCCGTTTAAAGATTATAAGATATTATCGTCTCAGAATTTCTCGTGATAAATTCCATGAAGTAATTCTTTGAGCGTGGGTTAATCCAATACTTAAAATCTCTATTTTCAAGTACTTACGAATGTTGCAGCAAACTATTGTTATGTCTAAACCCTTAGACTATCTACAATCCAATTCACGACAGTCTGAATTCACTACTTACTTCCAAAAGTATGATCGACTGTGGATGTTTGAATAATCGAATTATTCGAGAAGTAAAACATGCAAAATGAAACACCATAATAAACAATTGACAAAAGCTAGTAAACAAACTCATAAATAATTTTCTATTATTTAATCACCAAAAGTCAATTACATTTACTTTTTACAAGTTTCAAAATAACTATCTAACTACTAAAACTAATATCATCTTTCAGACTAATGTTCCTTGCTAGGGCTGTGCATGGGTCGGTTTGGGTCGGTTTTGGACCCAAACCCAACCCAACCCATTAATGGTCGGTTTCTAGTTTTCAGAACCCAATAGGATCGGTTTCTGGTCGGTTCGGTTTCTCGGGTTCTGAGGTCGGTTTGGGCGGTTTTTCGGTTTCTTGGGTTCAACCCATACATTCACAGGTTCTGGGTTTAAACCCATGGGTTTTGGGTTTTAACCTATTTTCTATAAATGAAACAACAAGTTAAATTCTTCAAAAAACACCAAATTTAAGTTAAATACTTCAAAAAACATGAGTCTTACAACAAATAGTCTATTACAAGTTACAACCAAAGCCTGAAATAGTCTATTACAACCAAAAAACAATAAAGTATGCGTCGGTTTCTCGGGTTGGATGAGTCGGTTTCTTGGGGCGGTTTGTCGGTTTTAAGTATGGGTCGGTTTCTAGGGTTGGATGGGTCGGTTTCTGGGTAAAAACTGAAACCGAACCCGATTTTTCGGTTTTTAAAAAATTCAAACCCTAATCGTCGGTTTTGCTTCGGTTTCGGTTTTTTTGGTTTCGGTTTCGTCGGTTTTAGTCGGTTTATTGGTTTCTTGGTTTGGGTTTGCTCACCCCTATTCCTTGCATGTCGAACGTGATTGACCCTACTCAGACCCTTTGTGAGGGGATCTGCAGGATTTTCTTCAGATGACACCATCTTTACAATGAGGTGACCTTCTATTCTATGTATGATGAAATGGTATTTTTGTTGGATTAGGTGTCTAAACCCATAAATATAGTTGGTATGTACTTGAAATCATAGTAGCACAGTCCTTTTGGGTTGCCTTCATAGTAGCAACTAGACAGGATGACCAGTTGAGAAAGAGGCAGAATTTATTATTTGGAATAATAAATTAATATATAAAATGATTTATTAATGTATTATGAAAATAATATATTAACTAGAAATCATGTTATTTAATTAATATTTAATCATAAATTAATTTGGAATTAATTTTAGGATTAAAAGAATTAATTAAAAGTACAGGGGTTGTTTTGCAATTTAATGATAGTTGTGGAATTGGACTCTTGGATCCTCCTAGAAGGGATGGACAAAAATTCCTAGGGAAGCCCTAGAATTTTCGTGCAAGGCTCTTAGATAAGGAGTCAATGGGCTGCTTAGGGCTTAAGCAAAGGGATTAAGGTTTCCTCCTTTTACCCTAGCTTTGGCTCTAAGCTACCTCGGCTATATAAGGAGCCCCAACCCCTTGAGATTTTGGATATATGATTCCAACCCCTAAGAAGATCCGAATTCTATAGCTTCCTCCTCCTCTCTGCACTCATCCTCTTGCTTGGTGTGTTTGTGAGCCATTAGAGGTGTTACATTTGTGACACTTGCTCTTAAAGTTCAAGATCTTCAATGAAACCATTATTATTACTACATAACAATCAAGGTATGTATCCTAACCCTAGTTATTCTTATTTTTCGAAAATAATACATGCCTCCTAGGTTTTCTAGTTTTGTGTTTAATGCTTGCATGTCTAATAGAGAAAACATGGATCCAACAATTAGGGTTGCATGTACACATATGATTGTTTGCTATGCTCAAAACCCATCAGTGGTATTAGATCTATTTGCTTGTTGTTTTCAATTAGATTTGATGCAATTGATTGAACTTGAGAAAATTAGGGTTTATGGCAATTAAACCCTGGGCCTTATGATTTTCGCACTTAGGGTTTCTTAACCTTTATTTTCGAAAATTTGTTAAGGGTTTTTCAACCCTTTCCTTTGGCCACTAATTTTTTGAGATCTAGGGTTTCCTAACCTTAGGGTTTTCAAAAATAAGGCAAGGATTGAAAGCCTTGCCTTCCACTCCAAGTCCAAGATTTCGAAATTATGGGGATTAGATAGGGTTGTTATATTTGGTAATTATCTTATTAATTGTTAACTAGTTAATTATAGGATTTTATAATTATCCCTCCTAATTTTTGAAATCTAGGGGATAAGAGATTAGGTTAAATTAATTTGTTTAATTTAATGGATAATCCATCATTGATTTAATAAATTAATTAAAAGTTTAATTAATAGATAATTATTAAATCAAAGTTTTTAAATTTTAACATTTGAATTAAATTTGTTTTTAATTTTCGAAATTTTAAATAGATTTAAAAACCCTAGTATTTTGAAATGTTTCAAATACACCCTTATACTATATGTAATATTAAAAGTTTAAATATTTAATATATGTATAAGTCAAGTCAGTCGAACCGCTAGTACGCCTCATTCACGAATCTAATCTATAAGGGGAGTTTAAGGAAGCGGCCTATAAAATGACTGTCATTGAGTATCCACTCTTACCCACCGCTCCCATGATTGGTGGAGGGTCGTTAGCCGAATGGGTTTGATAGGACACTTAATTCTCATTAATAAGTATAATGGAATAAATAAAGTAACTAAATGTTTTTATTAAATTCCCAATCTTAGTTACTTTAGGAAAATGTGAATTTGATGCTAATCCATGAAATTGCACATTGCACTTTATAAAAATCGTTAGTGGAGCGTGTGTGCTTAACCGACACACTAATATGGACTTATAAAGGGTGGCAATGGGTGTCTCAAAAATTATCATTGATTAATGGAGCGTGTGTGGTTAACCGGCACATTAATTAGGTGATAAAGGACATCGAGAGTACCAAGCTAATTTGCATGGTTATTCACACCTTATTTGTGATCCTCGGTATCCCAGTCACAAATGGAAATGGCATAATCGAGATTAACATGTCATTGAATAGTTCAATGAATCTCAAAAGATCTAGGGATTTCATTTAAAACCTAATACATTTAAATTTTGTTTTTCGTGGTGAAATTGGTAAATCATCATTTACCTACCTTTAAATAATTTACAATTAGATTACGGTATCCCTCTTCTGAATTGTGAATTATTTAGTTGAATCTTAGCCTTAATATTTCATTCGGGTGTTATATTAAGGATTTTCTTATCTAATCAAAACTTGTCCTTCTTTTTTTCAGATGCCAACTTCCAACAATGCTTTTGGTTCCTCCTCCTCCAACAACAACTCCTCCAACCACTTCTCTCTCTTGAGCATCTACTCAAAAGTCACCTTTAATGGCTCCAATTATAATGATTGGATGCGTAACATAAAGATGGCTTTGTGCTTCGAGGAAAAGGAATCTGTGCTCGAAAAAGAGTTGAACGAGATTGATGAAACAACTGCTACTCCTAAAGAAATAGCAGAGTATATGAGACATTGCAATGATGCTACCAAAGTAGCATGCATCATGGTGGCTACTATGACTCCTGAGCTGCAAAGGTTTTATGAGGACTACTGGCCGTATGAGATGTGGAAGGACTTGATGGAAAAGTACCATCAACAAGCTCATCAAGAGAGATACGAGATAGTCAAGTCCCTCATAACCAGCAAGATGAAGGACGGAGAGTCCGTCATGAACCACTTGCAACACATGCAACGTTATGTGGATCGTTTGCTGAAACTCAATGTGAACTTTGCTGACGAATTGGATATTGATATAGTCTTGCATTCATTGCCTACCTGTTATGATCAGTTCATTATGACTTATCATTTGAACAAAGAGGAGACCACATTGAGTCAGCTTTAGAGCTTGCTGAGAACCGCCGAAAGTGGAATGAAGGGAAAGAGTATTGCTTCCACTCTTGCTACTACTGCTCCCATCTTGGCCATTAGGAAGGAAAGGGGGAGAAGAGGAAAGCTCCTCCGAAACAGAATTGGAAGAGAAAGTCCCAAGCGGGGTCCTCAAGCAATGGACCCAAAGGAAAAGTCGGTTCTGACGCTCCTCCTACCTCGGACCCTAAAGAGGCCACTTGCTTTTACTGCCATGACAATGGGCATTGGAAACGAAGTTGCCCCGAGTACTTGCAAGATATAAAGGATGGCAAGGTTAAGCGAACCTCAGCAGGTATTTACACTATTCTTTCTAAAAACTCGTCACATTCTAATTCTTGGTCCCTTGATACGGGATGTGGTTTTCACATTTGCTCTGACTTGCAAGGACTAAAAAGAAGTGAGGATGTGAAGCATGGGAAGATGAACCTGATTATGGGCAATAGAAGATTGTCGCCTGTTACCAAGATTGATGTTTATTCTTTACTGCTTAGTAATGGGTTGTGTTTAGATTTAAACAGTTGTTGCTATTAGTCAGAAAGGACGAGGAATATTATTTCTTTTCATGGTTTATACAGAAAAGGTTTTGGATATTCTTTTGATAATGAGAATGGATCTATTTATGCTTATTATAATGGTGTATTTTATTTTGAAGCATTACCTTGTGATGGCGTGTATGAAACTGTGATGGTCGTAGACAATTTAGGTAATAGTGTTTTGCAAATTGATTCGTCTAAAGGTTTAGACAAAGCATGCTTGTGGCATTGTCTCTTGGACATGTCAACAAGAAACGCATTGCCCAACTCCAAAAGCATGGAGTGTTGGAATCATTTGACTTAAGGTCAGATGATACATGTGAATCTTGTTTGATTGGAAAGATGACTAGATCACCTTTCACTGGTTCTTGTAAAAGAGGTGAAGGATTGTTGGATCTCATACATACAGATGTGTGTGGTCCCTTCAGATCCACCCCAAGGGATGCAAATCGATTGTTTGTGACTTTCACTGATGATTATAGCATATATGGATATATCTACTTGATCAAGCATAAGTCAGAAACATTTGAAAAGTTCAAAGAGTTTAAACAAGAAGTCGAGAATCAATTGGGCAGGAAGATTAAGATGCTCAGATCTGAAAGAGGTGGTGAGTATCTTAGTATCGAGTTCCACGATTACCTCAAGGAATGTGGAATTGTTTCACAATTAACACCTACAAGGACACCACAACTTAATGGTGTGGCTGAGAGGCGTAATCGAACCTTGTTGGACATGGTTCGTTCCATGATGAGTCGAGCTTCAATTCCAATCTCATTATGGGGGTATGCCTTGGAGACTGTCGTCCACATTCTTAATCTAGTCCCAACAAGAAGGTTGCCAAAACACCTCACGAGATATGGACAGGGAAGGCTCCCTCATTGACACATATCAAGGTTTGGGGTTGTGAAGATTTCGTTAGACGAGATACTCACGAAAAGCTTGAACCTCGAAGTGAGAGATGTATTTTCATCAGCTACCCACAAAAGTCCTTTGGATACTTGTTCTACAGACCAAGTGAAAATGTGGTCTTCGTAGCACAAAGTGGATTCTTTCGCGAGAGAGATCTCATATGAAAAGAGTAGAGTGGGAGTGAAATTGATCTTGAAAATTTCAAGAGTCAAACGATGAACGGACCTCTAACACTAAACCCGAGGAAGAAATTCCTATTGAACCAGTTGACGATACATTGCCTCTTAGGCGTTCTAGTAGAGTTAGCGTTCCGCCTGTACTGTATGGTTTCCATATAACTGTAGAAGGTGATATGTTTATCAGTGATAGTACACTGGTAAATTTGGATGAACGCGCTAACTACAAGGAAGCCATGGCAGGTCCTGAGTCAGCCAAGTAGAAAGAGGCAATGGACAGCGAGATAAAGTCCATGTATGACAACCAAGTTTGGAATTTAGTTGAAAATGTACCAGGTCGTAAGACAGTTGGGTGCAAATGGATCTTCAAGAAGAAGATGGACATAGATGGAAAGGTACACACTTTCAAGGCTCGACTGGTTACGAAAGGCTTTACTCAAACCCCAGGGGTTGACTATGATGAGACCTTCTCACCATTGGCTAATATTAAATCTATTAGGGTTATGCTAGCCATAGTTGCGTTTCATGATTATGAAATTTGGCAGATGGATGTCAAAACCACTTTCCTTAATGGGAAGTTGGCTGAGCATGTTTACATGAGTCATCCAGAGGGTTTTATAGATGCTAAATACCCTAATAGAGTGTGTAAGCTTGAGAAATCAATCTATGGATTGAAACAAGCTTCTCGTAGATGGAATCTTTGCTTTGATGAGAAAGTCAAAGAGTTTGGCTTCTCTAGTAGTGAGGATGAGTCTTGTGTATATGTCAAAGCTAGTGGGAGTATAGTCACCTTCCAGGTATTGTATGTTGATGACATACTACTCATGGAAACGACATTCCAACTTTGCAAGAGGTTAAGTCTTGGCTTGGAAAGTGTTTCGCTATGAAGGATCTGGGAGAGGCTGCTTATATTTTGGGAATAAGGATTTTGAGGAATAGGAGTAGAAGACTAATTGGACTTAGTCACAGCACATATTTGGATAAGGTGCTAAAGCATTTTAGCATGGAGAACGCCAAGAAAGGAGAGCTACCTATCTAGAGCAATACCAAACTGAGTAAGACTCGGAGTTCGAGTACCGATGCAGAGATAGCAGAAATGAGTCGAGTTCCATATGCTTCCGCTGTTGGATCGATCATGTATGCTATGACATGTACTCGCCATGATGTACCTTTTGGTTTGAGCATGGATAGTCGATATCAGGGAAATCCAGGTACAGCTCATTGGATAACATCAAGAACATTCTTAAGTATCTGCAAAGATCTAAGGACTAGGTCCTTGTGCTTGGTGGCAGTGATGACTTAAGAGTTACTGGGTATAGTAACGCTAGCTTTCATACAGACAGAGACAACTTCCGTTCTCAGTCTGGCTGGGTGTTTACCCTTAACGGAGGAGCGGTGACTTGGAAAAGTTCCAAGCAGGAAACGGTGGCTGGTTCTGCTAGATGACTGAATCACCTTTAAAGTCAAGGCTTCTCATCATCTTTCACCTCTCAACATCTATATCATCTTTCATCTCTCATCATCCATATCATCTTTCATCTACCCATGTTTACCCAATATATTTATAGGTATAAAAATACATATACTTTAAATCAAGTAAAACATGTATAAATCGTTCATCTAGCATAGATATCAGGAACACAAATAATAAGCACATATAGCATGTATTGCTATTAAATACTTCATATCTATGTGTAAGGTGAAAGTAACTTTGCACTCACTTGTTAAAGTGACAACCCGAAACTCGAACAATGCTTCGCTTCTAGAAAATGTCTTTTCCTTTGACGAAACCTAGTATCATTATCACTAAGTTTTAGTCTAATATTTATTGCGACTAATTATTAGTCTAGATTCATCATTAATTCAAAAGTCTACTTCAAGATCTATCAAGTAAGGAACAACCAGGTAGAATCATATCGGAGGTAGAGTCTGTTTGGTAAACGAAGTATACTATTTGGAAATCCTACTTTAAACACCTCACTAAATCCAACCTAGACATCGTCCCCGTAAGTAGATCGATCAATATAACGACTTGGAAACACTAATAAATCTTGTTTATAGGTTCATAATAATGATAATGAACTTAAACATAAGTTATACTTAAAGTACGGTAAGCATAAGTTATACTCTGTGTGGGCAGAACTTCTAAGCTGAAAGCTCTTCTTCTCGGGGCTTTCTAGCGCTCCGGAGCTTCGCTACTAACACCTAGGAAGTGCTAGAGAAAAGGCCTAGGGACCTTGTGTCACACCCCGACCAACGGCGGAAAATGTCGGAGTCGCGACGTTATAAATTGAATCACAGTCAAGCACATATATTGAACATTTAAAATATGATAATTAATATATTACAAACTTTCGAGTTTTTAATTAGAAAGCATTACAATACTTTAACATTTAACGATAGAATAAGAAACATATCACGATTATTTAATAGTAAGGAAATAATATTTCCTTAGCACCGACGCCATACCTTCGGCTTCTTATTTACCTGAGAATACACACATTTTAAAAATACGTCAACAAAAATTGTTGGTGAGTTCCATAGGTTTTGACGCCGAGAGTTTTATAAAATAAAATGCAATTTTTATGAATGTAAGAACTTTAAACGAAGGAAACATACATCTTTATAAATTTCAAATAAATATAAATTAGATGAACATATTTTCTTGAATCAATATAAGATCTCAAAATAAGTATTATTTAGAATATATAAATAGCAATTTATATATTTTCAATAAGTGAATTACCATTTATTTACTTTATGTAAATAAATAATAGCACTAAAACAATAACACCAATACCTTCCGTTTTGATTTATATTAATATTTTTGGTAATGGATTTCCGGAGTTATGTAGAGTTTAATAACCGAGCTATCAGACTTGTATCCGCCTCTGTTAAATATAAAATAGTTCCAACGACGCTTCATCAACGTCAAAACAACAATGAGATAAAATAAGAAGTTATCGTCTGTTTTGTCTCGTCATACGAAGGTTGTAGCTAGCAACCGCGGACGGGGTGTCAATCCGTATATATCTATACATAATATTCTCCGCTCCTTGGGTATTAACGGTTATTACAGAGGGCTTCACTAAGTTTATATTCTTAGTTTGATGAAAAATAAACTCACATAAAGATCCCGTATTTTTGTTCACAATTCTTTAGTTATATAAAGTTTATTTATCTTTGAACACTAACAAATAAAAACTTATTAGCGAAACTCAAGCCGCATAATGGTTGTATTCGGAACAATAGCAAATTTTCAATCCAAGTGAAAATCCACAATTTTAACAATCATTAGATATAAACCTACAGTTTATAATAAAAGCTAGAAATTTAACGAATATTCTAGTAACCAAAAATTTAATATTTTATAAGATGACAATATCGAACATCCAAAAATTTCTACTATTATTATTATTTTTATAAATATAACAATTAGTCGACATATACATATGTATGTCTTATTGGGTCTATATGTCTATAATTTTGCACATTTTTATACCAAAAAGTGACCTATATATATAATAACAGTACACTTGTACATATTATGTATAATTATTTACATATATGTAAATAATAGAATAACATGCAATAAGGTAGAGATACTTGGAGCTTTTTAATGTATCATTTTGATATAATAATAAATACAACAAGTTTTATAGGGTAAGAAGTTCATAACTCCATTTTACGTGAATAATGTATTTTTATGGATAAAAGCTTTTATGCGACACAAAAACTGTCACAATATGTTTAAAAGTGTCATATAAGTAATAAATGTAACATTAAAATTTTATGAATCCATGCAATTTCTTATAGTTTGAACCTGTAATATCATATGCATGTGTGTATTGGACCCCATAATTGTTTAACAAAGTAAAAAGGGGCCATGGAGACTCACGTTAGTAGCGAGAGTCGGGAAGTGTCAGGAAGATCGAGTTTTGAGCGGGTTTTGCTCCGGGATTCTTGGAGTCGACCTATACACCTCGAAACAGAAAGGTAACGGAATAAGGAAACTATATATGTTTGTTTAGGACCGAACCCATCATCGGGATTATCTCGTCGGAACTGTTCATGCCACCGGCCACCATGGCAGGTGGTGACTGTTCTTCGAGATTTTTGAATGTGTTCTGAACAGAAAAGAAAGACGGTTACCTGAGATCAATGGAGGAGTAAGGAAGAACGACGAGCAACTGCTTGAGGGTCGAAAAGAGATGAAGACAGGAGGGTAAATAGTGGTTATCGCCGGTTCTTCTTCTCCAGTGAGTAGTGTCGACGGTCCTGTTTGCGATCGGAGGCTTGCTTCAACTGGCCATGGCGGTGGTTTGATGGTTATCGGGTCAGTCTGCCATTAAAATGGAAGGAAGACGAGAGGTTGGGTTGAAGAAGGCAACCACTTCGGTTGTTGCTGGGTTTTTCTGTGATCTAGTGGAACACGAGAGAGAGGGAGTTGAGAAGATGAAGGGCGAGTGTGAAGAGTGTTATCAAAAAAATGAATTTAGTGGTGAGATATTTGATCAGATTTCTTGTGCAATTTGATGATCGAATGAAGATGTGGAAGTACATTTGAAATAGTTCCAAAGATATCAAGCATGTGAGGTATTTGTGAGAATGCAGGTGAGAGAGATAGAGAGGAAAGGGAGAGAGAGAGAGAGTATTCAAGAGGAAATAAGGTGTTTTGGTTGAATGAAATCAGCTGTAGGATAGATTATTTGAGCAAATTTCTTTGAGATTTCTTTGTACTATTGTAAATCAATTGAGATATGAGAGTACGATTTTTTTTTTGAGTGATCCCCAAGATAAATCGTATGAAAAATGTTTGTGTATGGTGAGAACTGAGAAGTATGGAGTAGGAAGAGAGAAGGATGAGGTGAGTGATAAGTGGGACCATCCTACCGTGTTCTACATGTATGTTCAGGAAGTTTTTGAGAAAGATACTATTATGATGCAATCTAATAAGGAGTTTAGAAGTACAAAACTTAATTCCTCAATTTTTGCATGTGGGAATGTGAGAGTGAAGCTAACCAGAGGGGAATGAGAAATTATAACTGACTATTGTTTATTCATACGTACATATCATTATTCGAAGGGTTTTTTTTGTATATTATTTATTCTTTTTGTAGCCAAGTTATTCACTTGTTAAATATGTTATAATTGATTTTAAGATACGTGATTCATACCCATATTTGCATAAATACGTTCTTATAAGCATTTTTGTAGTCTAATTTTAGAAAATGATTTTATCCACTGGGATTATCTTATACATAATCGTTACTCGTAATGATTTCAAAAGCGTAACCGGAAATGATTTCCTTTTTCCGGCAATTCGTGAAATATCGTTCAAGTTTCACTTTAATTAGGTTCCGACTCAATCATTTCCATTTGTTTGATTTCGTTTATCCTAAGATATTATGAAACTTAGATATAAAATATTGATCTCACTTGAGTATAAAGGATTTAATCGCAAATAGGTGAATAATGACTTAAATTATTTATAATAATACCGGTTAATACACAATAGCTTTTATTATAATAATATTCGGGATGATTGACTGACAAATCTTGGACCGATTTTTGCCAATTGTTACATTCTCCCCCCGTTAGAAGAATTTCGTCCCGAAATTCAACTTGTAGACGGGATGTCATTAAACAGTTGAGGGTATTTTTGTTTCATTAGATCTTCACGTTCCCAGGTAAACTCTGGACCTCTTTGAGAGTTCCAACGCACTTTAACGATAGGGATACGACTTTGCTTTAATCGTTTAACTTCTCGGTCCATGATTTCTACTGGTTCTTCGACAAAGTGAAGTTTTGTGTTTAATTGAATCTCGTCGAGTGGTATCACGTAAGTATCATCAGACAGACACTTCTTGAGGTTCGAGATACGAAACACATCGTGTACTTTGCTTAATTCTTGAGGCAGTTTTATTCGGTATGCAACATGACCGATTCTATCGAGGATTTCAAAAGGTCCTATGTATCTTGGGTTTAGTTTGCCTCGTTTTCCAAACCGAATCATGCCTTTCCAGGGGGGGACTTTCAACATAACTCTATCCCCCACTTGGAATTCCAACGGTTTACGTCTTACATCAGCGTAGCTTTTCTGACGATCACGTGCGGCCTTGAGTCTTTCTTTTATTTGCACAATTTTCTCTGTGGTCTCATGGATTATTTCAGGGCCTGTACGTAGTGTACCTCTCGCATTATTTCTAGCTAATTGAGTATCTCCTACCTCTGCCCAACATAATGGAGATCTACATTTTCGTCCATATAGGGCCTCGAATGGAGCAGCCTTTATGCTGGTATGGTAGCTATTATTGTAAGAGAATTCAATGAGTGGTAAATGGGTATCCCAAGAGTTACCAAAATCAATCACACAGGAACGGAGCATATCTTCTAAAGTCTGAATGGTTCTTTCACTTTGACCATCAGTTTGTGGATGATAAGCCGTGCTCATATCCAACCGTGTTCCCAAGGATTTCTGTAATGATTGCCAGAACCTTCAAGTAAATCTACTATCCCTATCAGATATTATAGAAATTGGCACTCCGTGAAGTCTGACAATTTCCTTGAGGTACGTTCTTGTTAACTTCTCCATCTTGTCTGTTTCCTTGATTGGTAGGAAGTGGGCGGATTTGGTTAATCTATCAACTATTACCCAAATGGTGTCGTAACCACTAGGAGTCTTAGGTAGTTTCGTGATAAAATCCATAGCAATTTGTTCCCACTTCCACTCGGGAATTTCGGGTTGTTGGAGTAATCCCGATGCTTTTGATGTTCTGCCTTGACTTGAGAACAAGTCAAGCACTTGCCCACATAAGTGGCAATCTCCGCTTTCATATTAGGCCACCAATATAACGTCTTCAAATCTAAGTACATTTTGTCTGAACCTGGGTGCACCGAATATCTTGTTTTATGAGCTTCGTCCAGGACTAACTTCCGGATGTCACCAAATTTTGGTGTCCAAATCCTGTTACTGAAATAATGAGTCCCGTCTTCCTTAATTTCAAATTGTTTATCCATTCCTCTCAAAGTTTCATCTGAAATGTTTCCTTCCTTCATTGCCTCGAGTTGAGCTTCTCTTATTTGTGCATTAAGATTAGAATGGATAGTCATGGTTAGTGCTTTCACCCTTCTTGGTTTTACATGCTCCTTGCGACTTAATGCATCTGCTACAACATTTGCCTTACGGGGATGGTAATGAATTTCACATTCGTAATCATTTAGTAATTCCACCCATCTTCGTTGTCTCATGTTCAACTCTTTTTGATTGAAAATATGTTGAAGACTTTTGTGGTCGGTAAAAATAGTGCATTTAGTACCATACAAATAATGTCTCCATATTTTTAGGGCGAAGACTACTGCTCCTAGTTCAAGGTCGTGAGTTGTATAATTCACTTCGTGTACCTTGAGTTGCCTAGATGCGTACGCGATCACCTTTTCTCTTTGCATTAAAACACAACCTAATCCTTGGTGAGACACATCGCAGTATACGACGAAGTCTTCTGTCCCTTCTGGGAGGGATAGGATAGGGGTACTGCACAACATGTTCTTTAATCTCTGGAATGCAGCTTCCTGTTTATCTTCCCAATTGAACTTTGCTTCCTTTTGGGTTAATGCAGTGAGAGGCTTAGCTATCTTGGAGAAGTTCTCGATGAATCTTCTGTAATAGCCAGCAAGGCCTAGAAATTGGCGCACTTCTGTCGGTGTTTTAGGCGCTTCCCAGTTCTTGATTGCTTCGATCTTTGTAGGGTCCACATGTATTCCCTTATTACTCACCACATGCCCTAAGAAATGTACTTCCCTGATCCAAAATTCACACTTGGAAAATTTGGCGTACAATTTTTCTTTTCTTAGCAGTTCCAGTATTAGTTGCAGGTGTTGACCGTGTTCTTATTTAGTTCGTGAGTATATCAAAATATCGTCAATGAATACGATCACAAACTTGTCTAGGTATGGTTTACACACACGGTTCATGAGATCCATGAATACTGCAGGGGCATTGGTTAACCCAAATGGCATAACTAGAAACTCGTAGTGACCATACCGAGTCCTAAATGCGGTCTTTGGAATATCTTCGTCCAACACTTTGAGTTGGTGATATCCCGATCTCAGATCTATTTTGGAGTAGTAGCTTGATCCCTGAAGTTGATCAAACAGATCATCAATTCTCGGGAGTGGATAACGATTCTTGATTGTTAACTTGTTAAGTTCCCGATAGTCGATACACATTCTGAAAGATCCATCCTTCTTTTTGACAAATAAGACCGGTGCTCCCCATGGTGAGAAACTGGGTCTAATGAAGCCTTTATCAAGGAGTTCTTGTAGTTGACTTGAAAGCTCTTGCATTTCAGAGGGTGCCAACCTGTAGGGGGATTTAGCCACTGGTGGTGCTCCAGGAATTAGATCGATTCGAAATTCGACTTGACGAGTCGGTGGTAATCCGGGTAGATCTTCGGGGAATACGTCAGGAAAATTACACACGTGAGGTATGTCTTTGATCTCCTTTGTTTCTTTATTGTTGTTAACGACGTGTGCTAAGAAAGCATAACATTTCTTGTATAAATACTTATGGGCTTTGGTACAAGAAATAAGCTTCATATTTTTTCCTGATTTATCACCATAAATAATGATGGTCTCTCCATTAGGTAGGTTCAGTCATACTGCTTTCTCATAACATAATATCTCGGCATGATGAGGTGACAACCAATCCATACCTATAATTATGTCGAAACTTCCAATTGGAATTGGCATGAGATCTATTGGGAATGATCTATCGTTCAGAGTTATAAGACAATTCTTTAATATTTCAGTGGTGCTCTCTATCTGGCCGTTCGCTACTTCTACTTCATAAGCTACATCTAACTTACTAGACTTGTGATTTAATAGTTGTTTAAAGGATGGAGTTATAAAACTTCTATCTGCACCGGAGTCAAAGAGTATTGTAGCGTATAAGTTATTGATGAGGAACGTACCAGTAACAACTGAAGGGTCTTGAATTGCATCCTTATTCCCGATCATAAAAGCTCTCCCGCGAGCATTACCATCTTTCTTCTTAAATTTTGGGCAATTATTTCTGTAGTGCCCCGTTTCTCCACATTCGTAACATGCCCTTCCTCCTCCTAAGCTTGTTCCAGTATTCTTGTTCTGAATTGTGTTTACCATTGATGGGTTTTTGCAATAACCGGCAGTGTGGCCTTTCTTGTTGCATTTTGAACAATGAAAACATTCCCCATAGTGATGTCGATTGCATTTTTTGCACATTGGTTTGTCTCCAGAATACACCTTTTGTTGGGCAATGATGGGAGTTGGGGTTATTGCATACACTTTTTCTATGTGTTGTTTCTTCTACTGTCGATGGTTCCCATTATTAATCTTGCGCTTGTTGTTGTGATTATTGACCTTTGGGGTTTCCACCTTGGCTACCATTGTTCCTTGTTCCACTTCGTTCTTTGTTAGTTGAAGCGCGAGACGCTTTGCACTGTGGTAAGTAGTAGGTCTTGACGAGAGAAACATTCCTTTTATCTGAGGTGCCAAACCCCAAAGGTAGCGCTCTACCTTCTTGCTCTCCGGGCTCACCATGGTTGGGCAAAGAAGTGCAAGGTCGTTGAATCTGGTGGTGTATGCTTTGATATCTGAACCCTTCATTTTTAACTTCCACAACTCATTTTCTAAAATTTGCACTTCGTCCCTTGGACAGTATTCTTCTATTAGCAGTGCCTTCATGTCTTCCCATGGTATCGAGTTTGCAACCGATACACCCAAGGTTTTGGCGTGATCGTTCCACCATGTTAAAGCCCCATCCATAAAGGTACATGCCGTGAATCGTACTTTGCTATTTTCAGTGCAATAGCAAATTTCAAACACAGCTTCTACCTTCTCAATCCACCGGGTTAGACCTATGACTCCTTCGTTTCCATATAAATTTCTTTGCTTGCATCCCATGAATTCTTTGTAGGTGCAAGGTTTCCGAGGTCCTTCGGGGTCTGGATTGGAACCGATACTCTGCCCAGTTCCGGATCCGCTGTTACCCTTCTTCGTGATTTCGTTTTGTGTAGTTTTTGCATTTAATAATGCTATTCTGACACGTTATGCAACCAATTGCTCTAATTCTGCCGAGCTTTTTGGTAGTTCCTCTTCAGGTAGGGGTGAGATTGGTTCATCTTGTTCTGAGGTTTCAATCACTGGGATTTCCACTTGATGTATTTTCTTGGGTCGACTGGTAGTTTTTGGCTTAGGATTTTTGGTTCCTTTAGTATTTAATCTAGGACTCTTCCTTGGCGGCATTTTCTGATTCCTGTTATGGTTAGTAGAAGACGGTAAGTTTATGTCGTTGTGTTAGTCATTTTATAGCACTATTATTTAAACGACTGATTTGACAAAAACAACTATAAAAGAATAATAGTTCATAGGTTCATCAAGTACTTTTAACTGGGTACACCGTGCTTTTCTTTTTATCAAGACATAATAAGTTAATACTTGCATCAATATTTCATACATAAGATATGTTACATCATTCGTTAACGTTAAAGTTTCAAATAAATAAATAAATAAAACACCATACACATATATTGCGTCGTCCTAAAGTTCATAATTAAAGTTAGATAATCCTAAATCATATCCGGTTTTTGAAATTCTTCCCAAAAATTGACACAGCCACACAACCCTTGTCTGCTTCATCATCCTTCCCTTATCATCACTATTTTGCTTACTGCGACCCTCCAGGCGAGTTTCTGGCTTGAAATAGTTGCTCCACCTTTTGCTCTAAAAGTCTGTGGCTCTCTTCCATTCTATGGGCCAATGAGAGAGCTATTTGATTCTGACTTTCTGCTGCTGAAACTCTCACCTCAAGATGCATCACTCGACCGCGAAAGTAGTCCATACGTTGATGGAGGTTCAGTTGGGAGAGTTGGTCATCTTCCCATTTTTCTTCCATCTTGGACATTTTGGTTCTCATTTGGTTCATTTCACCCTGATTGGTACTTGATTCATCGCTTAAGTGCCACATCTGCCCGTTCAGGCGGGCCATCTGCTGGGTTAGTGCATTAATTTCAGAGGTCGCAGTTGCACTCCCTGAGGTTTGTCCTCTATTGTTGGTTTTCGTTTGACGCCATTGATTCACCCAAGTATTTACTTCACTGGTTGAGTAACCAAGGATGTTGTCTAGTTCTTGGGGGTTAGGGACGGACATTCTTGCGGTGCGTTTGAGGCGGCGACGAACATTTCTGACTGATGAACGATTGGGGGAAACCACATTCGTCGCCTCATCACTAACAACCTCCATGGGGTTCTCAGGCTCCATTTCTTGGTCATCTTCTTCCGGATCTTCTTCCGGATCTTCTTCCATTTCGTTCTCCTTTTCCGAGATTGGTACGTCCTCGGCTATTGGAATTTGATCATGGAAGGCTTAAAATTCCGGAAAGTACGGGTCTCCGGGAAACAGTGGTGGAGGGTAAGCCGGGGGATTGACAATCCACCAAAGTTCGTCCATCTAATAAGAGAAATAATCTTTAATAACTAAAACATAATTATTTTTATATACACAAAAATAACATACTAATAATTGTAAAAATTTAATTTCTTAAATCACCAAGCTTTTAGTCTATCAATCACCTCATTTAAGTTATATAATTCATAAAGCCCGATCATAATAAAACTTAGGTGCGCAAGCTAGGTCTAGTTGTGATAAAGCTTATGTATTATAAAACCTAATTGGGTATTTGACCTAAATCCTTGCGTTTTAAGTTTTCAAATTTTTAAATTTATTTTTCACAAAATTTATAAATATGTATAGATTAATAATTTAATTATTAATCTATAATTTATAACTTAATCCAATAAGAGTAGTCCCTAAACTATAGTTGTATTTTTTTCTAAGAAAATACTGAGTTCTCTATAGTTGTTAGCTCTGATATCAATCTGTCACACCGACCAACGGCGAAAAATGCCGGAGTCACGACGTTATAAATTGAATCACAGTCAACCACATATATTGAACATTTAAAATATGATAATTAATATATTACAAACTTTCGGGTTTTTAATTAGAAAGCATTACAATACTTTAACATTTAACGATAGAATAAGAAACATATCACGATTATTTAATAGTAAGGAAATAATATTTCCTTAGCACCGACACCATACCTTCGGCTTCTTATTTACCTGAGAATACATACATTTTAAAAATACGTCAACAAAAATTGTTGGTGAGTTCCATAGGTTTTGAAGCCGAGAGTTTTATAAAATAAAATGCAATTTTTATGAATGTAAGAACTTTAAACGAAGGAAACATACATCTTTATAAATTTCAAATAAATATAAATTAGATGAACATATTTTATTGAATCAATATAACATCTCAAAATAAGTATTATTTAGAATATATAAATAGCAATTTATATATTTTCAATAAGTGAATTACCAATTATTTACTTTATGTAAATAAATAATATCACTAAAACAATAACACCAATACCTTCCGTTTTGATTTATATTAATATTTTTAGTAATGGATTTTCGGGGTTATGTAGAGTTTAATAACCGAGCTATCAGACTTGTATCCGCCTCTGTTAAATATAAAATAGTTCCAACGACGCTTCATCAACGTCAAAACAACAATGAGATAAAATAAGAAGTTATCGTCCGTTTTGTCTTGTCATACGAAGGTTGTAGCTAGCAACCGCGGACGGGGTGTCAATCCGTATAGATCTATACATAATATTCTCCGCTCCTTGGGTATTAACGGTTATTACAGAGGGCTTCACTAAGTTTATATTCTTAGTTTGATGAAAAATAAACTCACATAAAGATCCCGTATTTTTGTTCACAATTCTTTAGTTATATAAAGTTTATTTATCTTTGAACACTAACAAATAAAAACTTATTAGCGAAACTCAAGCCGCATAATGGTTGTATTCGGAACAATAGCAAATTTTCAATCCAAGTGAAAATCCACAATTTTAACGATCATTAGATATAAACCTACAGTTTATAATAAAAGCTAGAAATTTAACGAATATTCTAGTAACCAAAAATTTAATATTTTATAAGATGACAATATCGAACATCCAAAAATTTCTACTATTATTATTATTTTTATAAATATAACAATTAGTCGACATATACATATGTATGTCTTATTGGGTCTATATGTCTATAATTTTGCACATTTTTATACCAAAAAGTGACCTATATATATAATAACAGTACACTTGTACATATTATATATAATTATTTACATATATGTAAATAATATAATAACATGCAATAAGGTAGAGATACTTGGAGCATTTTAATGTTTCATTTTGATATAATAATAAGTACAGCAAGTTTTATAGGGTAAGAAGTTCATAACTCCATTTTACGTGAATAATGTATTTTTATGGATAAAAGCTTTTATGCGACACAAAAACTGTCACAATATGTTTAAAAGTGTCATATAAGTAATAAATGTAACATTAAAATTTTATGAATCCATGCAATTTCTTATAATTTGAACCTGTAATATCATATGCATGTGTGTATTGGACCCCATAATTGTTTAACAAAGTAAAAAGGGGCCATGGAGACTCACGTTAGTAGCGAGAGTCGGGAAGTGTCGGGAA
The DNA here is from genome assembly GCF_052849685.1 of Lactuca virosa. Lineage (NCBI taxonomy): Eukaryota > Viridiplantae > Streptophyta > Magnoliopsida > Asterales > Asteraceae > Lactuca > Lactuca virosa. The sequence goes on from NC_136434.1 coordinate 251,496,211, forward strand.
GATCGAGTTTTGAGCGGGTTTTGCTCCGGGATTCTTGGAGTCGACCTATACACCTCGAAACAGAAAGGTAACGGAATAAGGAAACTATATATGTTTGTTTAGGACCGAACCCATCATCGGGATTATCTCGTCGGAACTGTTCATGCCACCGGCCACCATGGCAGGTGGTGACTGTTCTTCGAGATTTTTGAATGTGTTCTGAACAGAAAAGAAAGACGGTTACCTGAGATCAATGGAGGAGTAAGGAAGAACGACGAGCAACTGCTTGAGGGTCGAAAAGAGATGAAGACAGGAGGGTAAATAGTGGTTGTCGCCGGTTCTTCTTCTCCAGTGAGTAGTGTCGACGGTCCTGTTTGCGATCGGAGGCTTGCTTCAACTGGCCATGGCGGTGGTTTGATGGTTATCGGGTCAGTCTGCCATTAAAATGGAAGGAAGACGAGAGGTTGGGTTGAAGAAGGCAACCACTTCGGTTGTTGCTGGGTTTTTCTGTGATCTAGTGGAACACGAGAGAGAGGGAGTTGAGAAGATGAAGGGGGAGTGTGAAGAGTGTTATCAAAAAAATGAATTCAGTGGTGAGATATTTGATCAGATTTCTTGTGCAATTTGATGATCGAATGAAGATGTGGAAGTACATTTGAAATAGTTCCAAAGATATCAAGCATGTGAGGTATTTGTGAGAATGCAGGTGAGAGAGATAGAGAGGAAAGGGAGAGAGAGAGAGTATTCAAGAGGAAATAAGGTGTTTTGGTTGAATGAAATCAGCTGTAGGATAGATTATTTGAGCAAATTTCTTTGAGATTTCTTTGTACTATTGTAAATCAATTGAGATATGAGAGTACGATTTTTTTTTTGAGTGATCCCCAAGATAAATCGTATGAAAAATGTTTGTGTATGGTGAGAACTGAGAAGTATGGAGTAGGAAGAGAGAAGGATGAGGTGAGTGATAAGTGGGACCATCCTACCGTGTTCTACATGTATGTTCAGGAAGTTTTTGAGAAAGATACTATTATGATGCAATCTAATAAGGAGTTTAGAAGTACAAAACTTAATTCCTCAATTTTTGCATGTGGGAATGTGAGAGTGAAGCTAACCAGAGGGGAATGAGAAATTATAACTGACTATTGTTTATTCATACGTACATATCATTATTCGAAGGGTTTTTTTTTGTATATTATTTATTCTTTTTGTACCCAAGTTATTCACTCGTTAAATATGTTATAATTGATTTTAAGATACGTGATTCATACCTATATTTGCATAAATACGTTCTTATAAGCATTTTTGTAGTCTAATTTTAGAAAATGATTTTATCCACTGGGATTATCTTATACATAATCGTTACTCGTAATGATTTCAAAAGCGTAACCGGAAATGATTACCTTTTTCCGGCAATTCGTGAAATATCGTTCAAGTTTCACTTTAATTAGGTTCCGACTCAATCATTTCCATTTGTTTGATTTCGTTTATCCTAAGATATTATGAAACTTAAATATAAAATATTGATCTCACTTGAGTATAAAGGATTTAATCGCAAATAGGTGAATAATGACTTAAATTATTTATAATAATACCGGTTAATACACAATAGCTTTTATTATAATAATATTCGGGATGATTGACTGACAAATCTTGGACCGATTTTTGCCAATTGTTACACCTTGGGGGTTTGGGAGAGAATAGAATGGAAAGGTGTGATGAAATGAGTGAATTCCGACTCTATTTATAGGTTGTACAGGGGCTTCTCATGTCGTGAAACATGGCTCCCATGTCGTGAGCATGCGTAGGCACCAAGGCTTCGCCTGGTGCTGACATGTGGCGCAGGACGCAAGTCAAACAACCAATTTTAAAAAATTCATAACTTTTGCATACGAGCTATGTTTTTGAAGTTATTTATATCCACGCGTAGGTATTGACAATATCTACAACTTTCCTTTTTACCCCTATCGGCTAATTTTCGATCAATATTAAATTTAACAGTCTGAGAAGATTACACTAGGGGTGTAAACGAGCCGAGCCGAGCCCGAGCCTAACCAAGCTCGAGTTCGGCTCGTTTAATTTTGAAGAAGCTCGAGCTCGATTCGAGCCTTAAAATGAAGCTCGAGCTCGGCTCGTGAACAATTTAGTGAGCTCGCGAGCCTAAACGAGCTTATACGAGCCTATATATATATATATATATATATATATATATATATATATATATATATATATATATATATATATAGACACACACACACACACACACACACACATATATATATATATATATATATATATATATATATATATATATATATATAGGCTCGTTTAGGCTCATTTAGGCTCGCGAGCCCATTGACTGAAGCTCGGCTTGAGCTCGTTTAATAAACGAGCCTCATATTTAGGCTCGAGCTCGGCTCGGGCTCGTTTAATTCGATCTCGAGTCGAGCTTTTAACGAGTCGATCACGAGTAGCTCGCGAGTAGCTCGGCTCACTTACACCCCTAGATTACACTGTTAACGACCGTGTAAAATTCATAAATTCTACATACAGACTCCATTTTCGACTGTATTTTTATCGTTTAATTACTATTAGAGAGATCTTCAATTCTCATTTAGATCATTTTGGCTAAAAATTGAACGATCTAAAATTCGATTTCTGAGTTGTATACTGCTACGTTGAAACTTCGAAAAATCATAACTTCCTCTTATGAAGTCAGATTTGGATGTTCTCTATATGCACGCTCTCGGTTTAAAGAATTCTATGACTTTAGTTTATATTACTAAGACTAAAAAGTAATTTATCAAAAATTCGCTTTTTACGTTACGCAGAGCCGTGCCGGTTTAATCGCGAAACTTCGACGGGTCATAACTTCTTCGTTATAAGTCGGATTTCAGCGTTCTTTATATGTACGGAATCCTTGTGACATATACTATAGATTTGGTTAAGATTATTTATCCTAAATAATCTTCTATCAAAAAGTCATTTTTGACGCTTATTATCTCTAAGTTGACTAGCCCGAGCGTTACACTAGATAAGCCTCAAACCAATAAAATAACATTATCTTATTTTTGGTATTCATCCAACTTCCTAGTTATACTCTCAGGATAATTCTAGAGCTCTACAAGGAACTCTAAAACCGTGGTTCTGGAGTCTTTTATTCAACTATTTAATAATTGCACTTTATTCCCTGTACTTTTAATTAGATCCATTAATCCTGAAATTAATTCTAATTCATTTCTGATTAATTATTAATTAAATAACACTATTTCGAATTAGTATATTATTTACATACTATATTAATAAACTATTTATTTCAATTTATTAATCAAATAATAAATCAACCTCTCTCTCCAAAAATCATCTTGTCCAATTGCTAGGTTTCAGGGCAACCCAAAAGGACTGTGCTGCTATCAATTCAAGTCTATACCAATTATAGTTATGGGTTAGACACCTAATCCAACAGTCTTCCACTTGAATAAGTCTGTAACTATAACTACTAGTATAACTTTTAAATTGATCAGCAAATTGTAGCTTCCAAAAGTCGTTTTCAAACTCTGACCCAATCAGATATGCGTCCTGAGATAAGTGATCACACAATCCTCCATTCTGCAAGATATCATTCGGACATGAGACATGGAACATAATCAATCTCATTGTCCAATACTTTGTTTCCCGATTTCTGATTTGTAATGGCAAAGAAGTACTAATCGAACACCTCAATTTAGTCCTGGTCGGGCCCGACACTATAAGTCAACACCAAATCATCGAGGGGCCCAAAGATATCGCTTTTCCCGTTAAGGAAAAAGGAATAGATAAACATTGACTTATATGTTTGTACTATCTACTCACCAAATCATGCAGAGCAATACGTTTTATAACATCAAGTTACTGATGCATTTACATATTATCAATGCACAACTGATTTGTAAACCGTAACTAATATATCTCCGTTTAAAGATTATAAGATATTATCGTCTCAGAATTTCTCGTGATAAATTCCATGAAGTAATTCTTTGAGCATGGGTTAATCCAATACTTAAAATCTCTATTTTCAAGTACTTACGAATGTTGCAACAAACTATTGTTATGTCTAAACCCTTAGACAATCTACAATCCAATTCACGACAGTCTGAATTCACTACTTACTTCCAAAAGTATGATCGACTATGGATGTTTGAATAATCGAATTATTCGAGAAGTAAAACATGCAAAATGAAACACCACAATAAACAATTGACAAAAGGTAGTAAACAAACTCATAAATAATTTTCTATTATTTAATCACCAAAAGTCAATTACATTTACTTTTTACAAGTTTCAAAGTAACTATCTAACTACTAAAACTAATATCATCTTTCAGACCAATGTTCCTTGCATGCCGAACGTGATTGACCCTACTCAGACCCTTTGTGAGGGGATCTGCAGGATTTTCTTCAGATGACACCATATTTACAATGAGGTGACCTTCTTCTATTCTATGTATGATGAAATGGTATTTTTGTTGGATTATGTATCTAAGACCATAACTATAATTTGTATGTACTTGAATTGATAGTAGCACAGTCCTTTTGGGTTGCCTTCATAGTAGCAACTAGACAGGATGACCAGTTGAGAAAGAGGAAGAATTTATTATTTGGAATAATAAATTAATATATAAAATGATTTATTAATGTATTATGAAAATAATATATTAATTAGAAATCATGTTATTTAATTAATATTTAATCATAAATTAATTTGGAATTAATTTTGGGATTAAAGGAATTAACTAAAAGTACAAGGGTTGTTTTGCAATTTAATGATAGTTGTGGAATTGGACTCTTGGATCCTCCTAGAAGAGATGGACGAAAATTCCTAGGGAAGCCCTAGAATTTTCGTCCAAGGCTCTTAGATAAGGAATCCATGGGCTGCTTAGGGCTTAAGTAAAGGGATTAAGGTTTCCTCCTTTTACCCTAGCTTTGGCTCTAAGCTACCTCAGCTATATAAGGAGCCCCAACCCTTGAGATTTCGGATATATGCTTCCAAACCCTAAGAAGAGCCGAATTCGATAGCTTCCTCCTCCTCTCTCCACTCATCCTCTTCAAGGTAACCATTGTTATTACTACATAACAATCAAGGTATGTATCCTAGCCCTAGTTATTCTTATTTTTCGAAAATAATACATGTCTCCTAGGGTTTCTAGTTTTGTGTTCAATGCTTGTATGTTTAATAGAGAAAACATAGATCCAACAATTAGGGTTGCATGCACACATAGGATTGTTTGATATGCTCAAAACCCATCAATTTTTTGTCGATATGTCTTGATCTTCCATGATCTCTTGGTTCCTTTGTTAAGGAAACTGTCCATTCATTATCAAAGAAAAAGTCCATTGGCTCCTTAATGGCTGGAACAAATCTCAGGTCTCCGATGAAGTTCCTCATCCAAATACCCTCCTTTGATGCTTCGCTCAACGCTATATACTCTGATTCACAGGTAGAATCAGCCACCATCTCTTGTTTGGAACTTTTCTAGGTTACCGCTCCTCCATTTAGGTAAACACCCAGCCAAATTGAGAACGGAAGTTGTCTCTGTCTGTTTGAAAGTTGGCATCACTATACCCAGTTACTCGCAATGTATCACTACCACCAAGCACTAGGACCCAGTCCTTAGTTCTCTGCAGATACTTGAGAATATTCTTAACTACTATCCAATGAGCTCTACCTGGATTTCCCTAATAACGACTGACCATGCTCAAAGAAAAAGCCACATCATGGCGAGTACATGTCATAGCATACATGATAGATCCAATGACGGAAGTATATGGAACTCTACTCATTTTTGCATCGGTACTCAGGCTCTGAGTCTTACTCAGTTTGGTATTACTCTGTATAGGCAGTTCTCCTTTCTTGGAATTCTCCATACTAAAACTTTTTAGCACATTTTCGAAGTATGTACTTTGACTAAGTCCAACTAGCCTTTTACTCCCGTCTCTCAGAATCCTTATCCCTAGAATATAGACAGCCTCTCCTAGATCCTTCATAGAGAAACACTTTCCAAGCCAACACTTAACTTCTTGCAAAGTTGGAATGTCGTTTCCTATAAGAAGTATGTCATCAACATACAATACAAGGAAGCTGACTATACTCCCACTAGCTTTAACATATACACAGGACTCATCTTCACTTGTAGAGAAGCCAAACTCTTTGACCTACTCGTCAAAACAAAGATTCCATCTGCGATAAGCTTGTTTCAATCCATAGATTGATTTCTCAAGCCTACACACTATATTGGGAAACTTTGCATCAACAAAACCCTCTGGCTGACTCATGTAAACATCCTCAGCTAACTTCCCATTAAGGAAAGTGGTTTTTACATCTATCTGCAAAATTTCATAGTCTTGAAATGCAACTATGGCGACCATTCTCCTATTAGATTTTTATCTTAGCCACCGATGAGAAGGTCTCATCAAAGTCAACCCATGGGGTTTGAGTAAAGCGCTTTGCAACCAGTCGATCCTTGAAAGTGTGTACCTTTCCATCCATGTCGGTCTTCATCTTGTAGATCCATTTGCATCAAACTGTCTTACGACATGGTACATTATCAACTAAATTCCAAACTTGGTTGTCATACATGGACTTGATCTCGCTGTATATTGCCTCTTGCCATTTGGCTGCCTCAGGGCCTGTCATTGCTTCCTTGTAGTTAGTTGGTTCATCCAAATTTACCAGTGTACTATCACTAATAAAGGTATCACCATCTGTAGTTATATGGAAACCATATAACTCAGGTTACATTCTAACTCTAGTGGAACGCCTAAGAGGTAATGATTCGTCAATTGGTTCAACTGGAATTTCTTCCTCAGTTTGAGCCCTAGCATCTTCAGAGGTTCCTTCATTGTTTGACTCTTGAATTTCTTCAAGATCAATAGTACTCCCACTATCCTATTTGCATATGAGTTCTCTCTCACGAAAGACTTCCCTTCTTGCTACAAAGACCATGTTCTCACTAGGTTTGTAGAACAAATATCCAAAGGACTTTTGTGGTTAGCCGATGAAAATACATCTCTTACTTCGAGGTTCACGCTTTTTGTGAGTCTCTCGTCTAACGAAAGCTTCACAACCCCAAACCTTGACATGTGCTAACGAGGGAACCTTCCCTTTCCACATCTCGTGAGGTGTTTTGGTAACCTTCTTTATTGGGACAAAATTAATAATGTGGGCGGCAGTCTCTAAGGCATACCCCCAGAATGAGATTGGAAGAGAAGCTCGACTCATCATGGAACAAACCATGTCCAACAAGGTTCGATTGCGCCTCTCAACTGCACCATTAAGTTGTGGTGTCTTAGGAGGAGTCAATTGTGAAACTATTCCACATTCCTTGAGGTAGTCGTGGAACTCAATACTAAGATAATCACCGCCTTTATCGGATTTAAGCATCTTTATCTTCCTGCTCAATTGATTCTCGACTTCTTGCTTAAACTCTTTGAACTTTTCAAAGGTTTCTGACTTATGCTTGATTAAGTAGATATAGCCATATCTGTTATAATCATCAGTGAAAGTCACATAGAATCGATTTGCATCCCTTGTGGTGGATCTAAAGGTCCCACACATATCTGTGTGTATGAGGTCCAACAAACCTTCACCTATTTCACAAGATCCAGTGAAAGGTGATTTTGTCATCTTACCCAATAGACAAGATTCGTATGTATCGGCTGACCTTAGGTCAAATGATTCCAACACCTCATCCTTTTGGAGTTGGGCAATACATTTCTTGTTAACATGTCCAAGACAACAATGCCACAAGCATGCTTTGACTAAACCATTAGACGAATCAATTTAAAACACATTATTACCTAAATTGTCTACAATCATTACAGTTTCATATACAACATCACAAGGTAAAGCTTCAAAATAAAAAACACCATTTTATAAGCAGAAATAGAACCATTCTCATCATTAAAAGAATACCTAAAACCTTGTTTAAACAATGCATGAAAGGAAATAATGTTTTGTGTCGTTTCTGACGAGTAACAACAATTTATTAAATCTAATCCTAACCCAGTACTAAGCACTAAGCCATAAACTCCAATCTTGGTGACAGGTGAAGATCGCTTATTCCCCATGATTAAGTTTATCCTTCCATGCTCCACATCCTCACTTCTTTTTAGCCCCGGCAAATAAGAACAAATTTGAAATACACACCTTGTATCAAGGACCCAAGAACGAGAACATGATGAATTATTAGATAAGATAGTGTACATACCTGCCGAAGTTCGCTTCACCTTGCCACCTTTGATATCTTGCAAGTATTTTGGGCAACTTCGTTTCCAACGCCCTTTGTCGTTGCAGTAGAAGCAAGTGACATCTTTAGGATCAGAGACAGGGGGAGCATCAGAACTGGATTTTCCTATGCGTCCACTGCTTGATGACCCAGCATAAGACTTTCCTTTCCAGATTTGCTTAGGAGGACATTTCTTCTTTTTCCCTTTCCCTTGACCTGTGGCCAGAACTAGAGTAGTAGCAAGATTAGAGGAAACACTCTTTCCCTTCATTCCTGCTTCAGCTGTTCGCAGGAGGATTTGTAGTTGAGACAAAGTTGTCTCATTGTTGTTTAAATGATAGGTCAAAATGAGCTGATCGTAACAACTAGGTAGAGAGTGCAAGACTATATCAATAGCCAATTGCTCATCAAAGTTCACATTGAGCTTAATCAAACGATCCATGTATCGTTGTATCCTCTGCACGTGGCTGCTAACAGATTCTCCATCTTTCATTTTGCTTGTTATGAGAGACTTTACCACCTCGCACTTTTCTTGACGAGCTCGCTTATGGTAATTTTCCATAAGGTCCTTGTTCCTCTCATACGGCTAGTAATCCTCATAGTGTCTCTGCAATCCAGGAGTCATTGTGGCCACCATGATGCAAGCAACTTTTGTTGCATCATTGTAGTCTTTCTTGTAGGCGGCCATTTCTTCAGGAGTGGCATTCTCTTCGTCGATCTCATCCAATGGTCTATCAAGACATATTCCTTATCCTCAAAACGAAGGGCCATCTTTATGTTGCACATCCAGTCATTGTAGTTGATGCCATCCAGTCATTGTAGTTAACCAATGATAATTTTCGAGACACCCATTGCCACTCTATATTAAATCAATTGAGGATTATCCAATTAAATTAATCAAAATAATTTAATCCTAATTCTCCCCCCTAATTTTCGAAAAAATAGGTAGGGATATTCCAATTTTATAATTATCCTATTTAATCAGATAAACTAACAATTACCAAAAATAAGAAAACCTTATCCATGGGATACCATTTTCGAAATTAATGACTTGGGGAGGAAGGTAAAGATTTCAATACTTACCTTATTTTTTAAATCTTTAGGGGCAAGGAACCCATCTCCAAATCGAAAACTTGGAGGGCAAGGTAAGGGTTTCAACCCTTACCAAAATTTTGAAACTTAGGCCTAAGAAACCCTAATTTCGAAACCCTTGTCCAATAGGGTTTAATTTCCATAAACCCTAATTTGATCAATTCATCTATTATAACAATTCAACAGAAAACAAGCCAAGTCTTTGATACCACTGATGGGTTTTATTCAAAACAAATAAACTCTAGTGGTTCACACCCAAGCTAGCAAGAAGGATGTTGAAGAGAGAGGATGGAGGAGGGAATTTTCGTCCTATGCTCTCTAAGGGTTTAGTACTGAAAATATGAATGTCTTAGGGTCTTTATATAGTGCAACAAGGAAACCCAAGATAAGCCCCAAACTAATAAAAGAACATTATCTTATTTTTGGTAGTTATCCAGCTTCTTAGTTATCCTCTAAGGATAATTTTGGAGCTCCAAAAGGACCTCTAAAACCGTCCACCACCTTGGTGGAAGGTTTTGGAGCCTTTTGTTCAACTATTTAATAATTGCACTTTAGTCCCTGTACTTTTAATTAATTCCATTAATTCTGAAATTAATTCTAATTAATTTTTGATTAATTATTAATTAAATAATATTATTTCTAATTAATATATTATTTACATAATATATTAATAAACTATTTATTTCAATTTATTAATCTAATAATAAATCAACCACTCTCTCCAAAAATCATTATGTTCAATTGCTAGGTTTGAGAACAACCCAAAAGGACGGTGCTGCTATCAATTCAAGTCTATACTAATTATAGTTATGGGCTTAGACACCTAATCCAACAGTTTCTTCCTTCTTTTATATATATATATATATATATATATATATATATATATATATATATATATATATATATATATATATATATATATATGAACAAAGTAAACAAAACCTTGGGTATCATTAAACCCAAAAGGCATCAAATGGTAAAACCAATAAATTTTTGAAAACTTAACGACTTTTATTAGGCCTGGCAAGGGAAATCTCCAGAAAAGTCCTAAAATTTTACCCTAATTTACGAAAAAGTCCCAAACTAAATTTTGTTTACGAAAAGCATGAATTACCGGTAAAAATTACGATTTGACCCGTTTTTTCCGGTTTACCGGTTTTATTACTTACCTGTTTCAGTAAAGTCCCATTATTTTACCTTATTTGCGAATAAGTCCCAAAATAAAATTTACTGATGATTTGGCCCTTTTCTCTATGTAACATACATTTTACCGGTTTCATTGCTCACCCGGACGCCTAGTTATTAAATGAGATGATGAGATGGATATGTTGAGTTATATAATGCTATGTTTAGTATAAAACTTGATATCTTGATGTTTTGTATATCTTTTTGGAACATAAAATGCATCCAACGAAGACTACAATAATTACATAAACTAACAACAACTGCGTTATTTTTTACATTTATAAGAAATATCAAATTGACTATCTAATCTTATGTAACCCAATATATTCATCTCATCAGACATCAACTCATTTTCTGCCCTTTTTTTCTTGGAAACACACATTTTATTGGTTTCATTGCTGACGTAGATACATAGTCATAAATGAGCCGATAAGATAGGTATCAAATTTTACAGTAAATGTGACATTATATAACCCATCGTATTCATCTTATCAGCTAATTTAATGACTAGGTGTCTAAGTCTGCAATGAAACCGATAAAATGTATGTTACATGAAGAAAAGGGTCAAATCATCAGTAAATTTTATTTTGGGACTTATTCGCAAATTAGGGTAAAATAATGGGACTTTAGTGAAACATGTAAGTAATAAAACCGGTAAACCGGAAAAAATGGGTCAAATCGCCATTTTTACCGGTAATTCATGCTTTTTCGTAAACAAATTTTAGTTTGAGACTTTTTCGTAAATTACGGTAAAATTTTAGGACTTTTTTGGAGAGTTCCTGGCCTGGCAATTGGGTTAGGTTCGGGTTGGCAGGTCAGAAAACATAAACTCAACCCAATCCATATAAAATATGGGTTGACGGGTTGGCGGGTTGGAAACATCAACCCAACCCAACCCAACCTATATAACATGTTTAAGTATATGGGTTCGCGGGTCCACAAGTTAATGGGTCAAACCCAACCCATATAACCCGTTTAATAAATAAGCAACACTTTTTTATTGAGGTTTTTTCAACATAAATTCATAAAATGATTAAAGTAATTAACATTAAAAAAAAGGTTTTCAACGTAAATTCATAAAGTCAATTACATCCAAAGAAAAATGAAAAATGAAAACATTCATTGAAAGTAGATGTGTTCTTCGTTCGTGACTCGTGAAAATAACGATATGTATTTTTTCTTTTTTTGATTAACGATCTGCAAACACAGATTAGTCACATACGAATACGGAAGGAATACAATAATACAGAATATTACGAATATGGATGGAAATCAAATTTCATTAATAATTAAATATATCATTTTTTTAAATGTAATATATATATATATATATATATATATATATATATATATATATATATATATATATATATATATATATATATATACATTACAGCCCCACCTAAGCTTAGGTACTAAACCTCTAAAATATGTCATTTTAACTTGCTAAATATACCCGGTTTGGTTTCACTTGGTAAATATATCATCCTCCATAACATTTCTTTCTTTCATTATCGTTTTACCATCTCCGTTTTTTTTCCTCCATTATCGTTTATTACTTCACCCAAGTGAACATTACTAAACCCTAAACCTAAACCCTAAACCCTAAACTTAAACCCTAAACCCTAAACCCTAAAACTAAACCCTAAACCCTAAACCCTAAATCTAAACCCTAAACCCTAAACCCTAAACCCTAAACCCTAAACCTTAAACCCTAAACCTTAAACCCTAAACCCTAAACCATATTGTGTCGATCTTGAATTTACATCTTGAAGTATTAATCGTGAATCCATTAACCGTAATCTTTATATAGTAAAACAATGTATTTTCAAGAGGTTTAGTACCTAAGCTTAGGTGGGGCTGTAATGTATATTCCCTTTTCCCATATATATATATATATATATATATATATATATATATATATATATATATATATATATATATATATATATATATATATATATATATATATATATATATATATATATATATATATATACGGGTTGGAGGGTTGACCCGCGAACCCAAATAGATAACCCAACCCAACCCATGAAATAAATGAGTTGGTGGGTTGGCGGGTCAAAAATCTCAACCCAAACTCGTCTATTTTCGGGTTGGGTCAATGTCAGGTTACGGGTTGGGTCAAGAGTTGTCATCCCTAATTTTTATGACATTAGCCCTACAATATATAAAAAAATCGAGTTTTATTAAGACAAAACTTCAAAAATGGTCCCTGTGGTTTTCGAAAATATCAAGTTTAGTCCCTAAGTTCAAAAAACCTCACGGATCGTCCCTGTGGTTTCAAAACTTTTAACATTTGGTCCTTCCGGCTAACTCCGTTACCATTTAGCAGTTAAGTCAGGGGCATTTTTGTGATTTCACCACACAGGGACCATTTATGAGGTTTTTAATTACTTTTTTTAAAAAAATAAATAAATATTTAATATTTAATATGCAAGGGGTCCCACCCCATCTCTCTCTCTCTCTCTCTCTCTCTCTCTCTTTTTCTCTCTCTCCCGTTAAGACGCATCACCCCAAACACCCTCTATTATTGTTTTGATCGACCCTTGCTTTCCACGAAGCCACAACTCCGGTGAGATAAGCTAACAGTCTTATGGTGAGTTTGGTGATGATCGTAGAGTTTCATCTCCTTGGATTTCAGAATATGATCAACCATCTAGGGCAGACGGGGTCGATAATTGGGCAGTGACGAAGAAACCTATGATGCCTACTTATGATGAGATTTCTAGAGCTGACGAGATTGATAATTGGACGACGAGCAAGGAGCCCATGCCACTCACCAGGTCTTCTAATTTCGGTCCTAGTTTTCGGGATTCCGGTGGTTCTGAAGACAATCGTTGGAAAAGGGGAGTTGTGCCTCGTGATGGTGATCAGGAACGACCAACGGAACGCCGGCGTTTGGTGTTAGATCCACCAAAGGGTGAAAGTGCTCCAGTTGAGCCATCGGCGCACACCAATAAACCGAGTCCTTTTGGGGCAGCTAGGCCTAGGAGCTGAGAAAGGTTTGGTTCACAAGAAGGTGGATTTGGAAATTGATGCTAAGAAAAGTAGCAGTCGGCCTACGAGTTCACATTCCGGCAGTTCAGTAGAGGGTCGGACTGCATTGCAACCACAGGGATTAGAGAAGACAAGGCCTAAGGTGAACCCTTTTGGCGATGCTAAACCCAGAGAAGTTTTGCTTCAAGAGAAAAAGGTATTGATTACAGAAAGATTAATATAGAGTTGGAGCGTCGTCGGCTTGGCAGGTTAGTATTCCTATCTATTATCTTCTATTCTTCTCTTGACACTTGATGAACATCTCTGATCTCTGGCTGTGTGAAATTGGGTATTCCATTCAAGCATCATCATCATCGAGAAACTGTAGAAATATTGCATATTAATCTTCATACTTGGTCTTTTAGTAACCTTTGGTGTTTCTATTGTGAATACCCATCATCATAATAAATTGTTGAGCCTTTTAATTTTTTGTCAGGTCTGACACAGAAGAAGCGATAAAGAATTTGAAGGAAGAGATAGATTATCTGAAGAGAGAATATAATTCTGGTTCAGATGCAAAAAACGAATCTAATGGAAATGGAAACCAAAGCAGTAGTAGTTTAAGTGACAGAATACTTGAAAAAGAAAGGAAACTGGAACAACTAAACCATGATCTAGATTACAAAATCTGGTTCGGTCAAAAACCAGTTGAACGAACTGGTTTGGGGTTGATTGATGATTCCAGAAGTGTTGACTCATCAGAGACACGTGGCAGTAATAGAGATCATTCATGGGTAGGGAAGGGTGATGACAGAGAGACAAAGATAATAGGGGAAAGCCATGAAGAAGATGAAGAGAATGAGGTTGAGGAGGATCGGTGCACATGGAGAGAGAGAGAGAGAGAGAGAGAGAGAGAGAGAGAAGTGTGGGACCCCTTGGATATTAAATTTATTTATTTATTTCTTTATTTTAAAAAAAAGTAATAGAAAACCTCATAAATGGTCCCTGTGTAGTGAAATGACAAAAATGCCCCTGACTTAACGGCTAAATGGTAACGGAGTTAGCCGGAAGGACCAAATGTTAAAAGTTTTGAAACCACAGGGACGATCCGTGAGGTTTTTTGAACTTAAGGACTAAACTTGATATTTTCGAAAACCACAGGGACCATTTTTGAAGTTTTGTCTTTTATTAATTTTATTTCTTTTTCCATAAATTAAAAACATATGGAAACGATTATGATTGACAACCATTTCCCCGGATACATGTCTTCCCTTGAAATGAGTGCATGCATATCTATTCATATTGGATCCTTGATGACAAATCCGATCTCGATAACTAAAGCCCCAATTTGTCCAAAAAAACATTCTATATAATGTAATGCACAAAGGGTTTTGTTTATGTATGTACCTTATCAAAATAAAGATAATTTATACTTTGATGGTGTGGAGGTAGGATTTTGAGGAAGCAGATGACGAGGTCATCTTTGGGCATAATCAATGAATTTATTATGCATTTGGTTGACAAAAAGAAGACTAAATATGGATCCGAAATATGTTGAAGGAGAAACAGTGGTTGTTGGATTTGTTTGAGCAGTATATAATATTTTGTTTATTGATTAGAATTAAAATAAGAAAGACAAGCGCGCACTGATAGTAAGAATACAAGAAAATTTGACAAGAAGAAGAATGAAGTGTTGTTGTAACGTTATCAAGGAGTAGAAAAACACAGTCCTTGGGGGTTGGGGGTATTTTAATGTATTATGACATTATGCAATCAATTGCTTCCTTGCAAATGCCCGTCATTGTAGCCTCGGGTCCATAAACCTACAAATTCCAACAATTAGAAAACAATGAATATGTTTGATTATGTAAGTAGGTAAAAACTGGTAAGGTGATTACTGAAATTGATGTATGTATAAGGTAGACATACATACCTCAAGGGGAATTCCGAGTTCCTCTCCCAATGCACGCATCTTTGCCAAACCAGTCTGATAATTAGGACCACCTCTTCGAACAAAGATGTTCATTCTTGCGGCTTTCAGTTTGGACTCCTGGAAATTATGAAAACATGTTTGATGTTTGATGTTTGATGTTTGATGTTTGATGTTAAAATAAAACTAAGACTTGTTTTATATTTTAATCTGCCTACCTTTTCTCTGAGGGCTCGGATAATTCCATTGAAAGTAGCAGCAACATCTGTAAAGTTAGCAATGCCTCCTCCAATCAGAAGGGCTCTTTTACGACCATCAGGATCTGCAGTAGCACACTGAAAAAGGAAACATTTCAGTATTAATTTCATTTGATGATATTTATTTAATAAAAAATTAGGATCCTGGTATGGTATTGGTACGTACATCAATCACAACCCTAGCATATTGCAACACCTCTTCTTCGTTAGGAGCTCCACTGTACTCAGCATAGTTACCAAGTTCTGATGCATAACCTAAATCTCCAACCTACAAACAAAATACTCTAATTTTTCACTTCATATATATATATATATATATATATATTATATATATATATATATATATATATATATGAATGTCTGTTTCATTTAGAAAAGCGACTTAATAGAAAAAGTCACAAAAAACTATGTCCTAACTTTTTACAGTTCCATTTCCCTAACTGAGCCATCTTATTTTTGAAACATCATTTTATCCAGTCCAGAGACAACACAACACAACACTTAATAATAAAATTAAACTGGCCTTACGGTATCTGCGTATATTACACTTGCACCACCTCCAGCCACCATTGTCCATATCCGTCCTTTAGGATTCAACACAGTGAACTTTAATGAAGCACTAGTCTGCACCACTCACCAGAAACAAACAAATATATATATATATATATATATATATATATATATATATATATATATATATATATATATATATGATCAGAAATAAGAAAGGATGTGCCTGTGTATGTGGTGTTGTTTCTTTTTGACTTAATTTAGTATATGGTATGTAGAGAAAGTCAGATGAAACCTCAAACAAAGATCATATATTTCTTACTTTTTCATCAAGCGTGTGAATGAAGCTCTCTGTAGGGCTTAGGACCCTTCCGAATGGCAAAGGGAACTCTATGTTACCCCACCTAAATGCAAATAAATAAATAAATGTAAAAATAGAAAGGAAAGGATAACAACAAAAGCTTACTTTTTGAAGTTCTTAAATGCTGCAGTATCATCCAACTCTCCCCTCATATCCAAAGGGAATGGCTCTCCATTTACCAACGTAAATGGATTCATCTCTAGGAAACTGAAATCTAGATCTGTTCAAGTGGGAGATAGCAGCGAATACAATTAATTGGTACTACAAGAAAATCACTTACAAAAAAAGAAAAATCATTGCTTACCTTGAAATACAGCATACACACCCATTATGAAATTGCCAATTTTTGCTCGAACCTGGTTTTATCAACAGATCAAAATCAGCATACCAAACATTCATGTATCCGGTTTTTCCCACTTAATGCATAAAGAATGACTTAACTTAAAGAAACCAAAGGTTTTTCCCACTTAAATCCTAACATTTCCCCAGTGCCCCACTAATTTATCCCGAAATCATAACGGAAGGAAAAAACATCTAACAATAAACTTGCTTGCTGCTTG
Source organism: Lactuca virosa (assembly GCF_052849685.1). NCBI lineage: Eukaryota > Viridiplantae > Streptophyta > Magnoliopsida > Asterales > Asteraceae > Lactuca > Lactuca virosa. The sequence goes on from NC_136434.1 coordinate 251,513,342, forward strand.
CATATATTATTCATAGTGATTAGTGAAGGAAGGATGTGTAAAGTAAACGCACCTCCAATGGAAGTGTAGCAATTAATGGAGCACAAGTGTCTAGGGTCAAAGGTTTTTCGGTTGGAAGGAAAGCAGTCTTAACCTGAGATCAAAAAAAATTAAAAAAATTAATTTGAACTTTGAAGTGTTATCAACAAGTATGGAATGGAATTACCTTCTCCCAGTTCTCTTCAATATCAATACCACCACATTCTGAAAAGCTAATAGTGCTGCCCAGCCTTTCAGAGACAATAGAAAGGTAATATTCTTGATCATGTGGAACAAATGGTTCCACAATAAATGTTGTTATTGGGGCTTTGCATCCACCCATCTCAACCTAGAAACAAGTTATTTGCTTATTACGGTACTATGATTTGTTTTTTGTATTACAACATTGCGGTGTATAATTAATTTTTATTAAGGCGTTTTGTAGGTATAATTAATGACAATTATATAAAAGTTAAACACTTGCAAGTTTGAGATGTGAGAAACCTCAACACCAAGACGAGATTTGACAAAATCTGCAACTTGAGCGACATCTAAGTTCAAAGCAACCAAGCCACTCTTCCCACGCTTCCCAAACAGCATATCCGGTTTCACAACCAGCTTTGTTGATGAAAGCCATGCTTCTTTGTCTGTTAACTCGATCAAGTCTGTCGATGCATTCACCTACATACATCATTATCACAACTCAACTTTCTTGATTCCTCATCCATGTATGGATATGTTTTCTACTACTATTCCATTTCCATCAAGGGACTCTCACCATGCTATTACTACTACTACTATGTGATTTCAAGTCATTGGAATTGGACTACATCTGTCATACACCCACCCCTACCTTCACATCTTCGCATTCATACAACATACACTTAACACAATATGCACTCACTTTTGCCACTTCTTTTCAAACTTGAGATTGAAATCAGTTTCAACACCAACAATTACTTTAGTATCTGTTACAAAATCCATGTAATTATCTTTTTCACTTAGATCATACTATAAAATTTCATTACATATTTATGTTGAATGCCTCACTTTTCAACCTTAGACACCTCTTCTAGATATGGATACGACACGAGTATATACTGATCACAAATAAAATAATTAATGGTTTCAACTTTGAACCATCATACTTGACTTCACTAGTACACAAACCATAAATGAGCGATTTTGGAGAAAAAACTACAAATTTCATTCACCCTTTTTGCACTCCCACTTTCAAATTTGCCCATTGATCAACTAACTAAAGAATGTACAAAAACTGGCATGCCAAAAGTACTCTCAGACCAAATTAATCCAGAAATTTTAACAAATTTACCTAAAAGCAGAATCCAAGTTTAGCTTCTGTAAAATCGATCAGCATACAATATTACATATATACTAGAGCACATGGATAACTAGAAATACAAAAGCAGTCTCAGACCTGAGCAGAGCAGATCTGAAGGTCGATCCCTGCCAGTCTTTTCAAATGTTCCTTCAACAGCCTCTTTGAATCATACTCTCTAATCTTCTTTCTCGCCATTCTTCAACAATCGGAACGACCCTGCCAACGATAGACACTTGGAATTCAATTATGATTACAGAGAAGGTGATCTGGATTCTGGAGATATAAACAGACCTGGAAGTTGATAGTTTTGCTTAGAAGATAAGATTGGTTTGATTGTAGCACCCAACTTTTAGGAGTGTGGTTGTTGGTAAGTAGGAAGAGCGTACTGATGATTTGATGCGATGGGTAGTTGGGCGAGGAGATCGAGGAGAGACAACCCAAGGACATTGATTACATGTAATGGAGTCCAAGAATAAACATTTTTGTTTAAATGTTTTTCAAAATTCAAACGTATTAGTTTTGAGGGAGATCAATCATATCATTAGGGTTTTACATTTGAGAATTTTGTATACCAAATTCTTGTTAAATTTTAAAATTTTGCACTTCTGTGATTTTAAATTTGAATGTTATTATTCTTATCTTTTAAAATACCGTATTTGTCAAAAACCCTTTTGACTAAAAAAAATTGATGATGATGTCCCAAATTATCATAATTTTATTTTGTTTCTGATCACACGTCCCCTGTAAGGTCGACTCGCTCTCTTGGTTCTTTTCGGTTTACAAGCTTTAACAAGAAGAGGAAAAACCATAACCACGAGTCTAGGCTCTCCTAATCGTTGTTACCCTTCAATGCTTTTAAACATGGTGGTTCGAACGATGAAGTCAATTTCACTTCTCATGTCCTTATCGCTGTCATCTCCCCTGTCATTTGTGTCATTTGGTACAGTACCACAAAATCGAGATTTTAATTATTTGCAATTTCTCGATTTTTAATTTTGTAAACCGTTGGTGCTTGAAGAGTTTGAAGCCTTACGAACGACATTAATCTGTTCATGACATTAATAAGTGTGATCGTGAGAATATCAAATTCATATGAAACTATCAAATAATTATAATGTGAATTGCTTTGAAAATTTGCAAATCCTTTTGTAGCTGAGCACCTTTTGGCTTATAAGGTTTACCTCTAAGAAAAAATGAGCTTGTGAGAGGCATTTTGAGATGGCAAAGACTATTTTGTGAGTGACATTACAACAATATTATCTACATAAATTACCTATTACTAAATGATAACTCTATATCTTTAAGATCTCATATAGACTGATTACTAATAAATATACACATAGAACAGATAAAATAAAGCAGTGTAAATGACATAAATTGTCTGGAATCTTGTTGATGATATATATATATATATATATATATATATATATATATATATATCATACATACTTATAAAGCTAGCATTTTTCCTTGAACCTCATGCATTTGAAACCCCCATAAAAATTTGCAAACACCTCATGCATTTGAAACCTCCTATTTTAATGAATACCACTAAAAAGTCTCTTAATAATGTTTAACAATTCAAAAGTTTTATAACTTATATAATATATTTAATAAACAATTAATGGATACTCTACTATAAAAAGGTCAATCTTTTTGGGTAAACACACAAATACAAATCACATACAAAATTCACAAAGAAAACAAGTTTAAAGTTTTTTGTGTTGGTTTGAGGGCTTTGAACAATTTTTCGAGTCATGTTATTATGTTGAAGTTTTTAATTTGTAAGTTTGTTATATACTATTTTTTTTTTGTATTTTCTTGATTTAAGTATTCTTTTAAGAATATCATTGTATGTTGTGGTTGAAATTTTAATGTAAATTAGATTAGATTCATGTTATCGATCATATGTTATGGAAGATGATATATATAATATTTAATTAACTATTGTATACATGTTTTTATGTTCATGTTGCTTCAAAACAATAATTAATTAAAAATCATGGATATGTCATATTATCCATATTATCCATGTAAGCCTTTTTTTAAAATGCAAATTGTCTATCTTATCACTTTATATTTTAATATATGTTTAACATTTTAATTATAACAATAAGTGTTTTTTAAAAGTTTCTTTCACTTATTAATAATAACAACTGGTTATAAAATTAATAAGCAATAATTATAAATAATAAAATCAAATTACATGGATATGTCATATTATCCATGCAATTCTCTTTTGAAATGCAAATTGTCTATCTTATCACTTTATTATTTAGTGTATGTTTCACATTTTAATAATAATATTAAGTGTTTCTTAAAAGTCTTTTTAACTTATTATTAATAATAAGTGGTTTAAAACTAATGAATAACAATTTTAAATGATAATAACATCAAATTATAAATTACATTTAGCTATAAATAAATTGTATTTTAAATAAACATCATTATTGAAATTAGAAAATGATCGCATAAGTAAAAATATAATTAATCAATAATAATAATTGTTAAAAATAATACTAAATAGATAATTATATTTAATTCTATTAATGAAGAATGTGAGTTGATGTCAATAAATATGATTGTTCAAAATAATATATATATATATATATATATATATATATATATATATATATATATATATTTGTGTAAAAATATCATCTCAAAGTTAATATCAATAACATAACCATTTTAAACATATATTTTTCAATATTTTAACAATATACTTTTAATCTTCGCTGTGCAACGCGCGGGAATTCGTCTAGTATATATATAGAGAAAGAGAGAGATCCACTTTTAGGGTTGACTCAGCAGTTGAAGAAGGTTGTAGTTTGACTAGCTGTTCTCTCTTTCCTATGCTCGCTAACTTTTTCATCTGTGATAATTGACTAAACTCTGTCAGGTGCTATCTACGAACACCAAATCGGGGTATCTTGGAGACAGACCCTTCAGCGGCCTATCTTCTTAATATATATATATATATATATATATATATATATATATATATATATATATATATATATATATATATATATATATATTAGAGAGAGAGAGAGAGAGAGAATAAGAAAGAAATGCATACCTATCAACCTAATAGATCAACAATAATGTTATATGCATGATTATACGCTAGTTGGAGTTGCTCCAATTCTTAGGGAGAAGATATTTCAGAAATTGTGGCAACCAATTTAGCCTCATTGTCAAAAGACTCTTGTCTTCGATAAAATTGGAATTTATCAATGCTATTGTTGCATGTAGCAACAATATAATCAGGATGGATGAAAATCATGCCTTCGAATTTAACATATAAATGATGTACAAAGATAGATATTGACACAAATATGAGGGGGTTGATTTCTTTTTGGGTTTTCTGATTTTATGAACGCAACAAAAAATAAGAATAACGATACGAAACAAGAACAATGATAACTTGCTCGAAAAGCAAACAAGAAAAATGATAGATTTGATAAACAATCTAGACCTATATATTGAATGTCGGTGAAGACAAATCAATACTTATTGATTTGAATTTAAATCAACCTAGAATACGCGCCCTAGAATTGACAAAGGAGTGAGTACGCAACTCAACAAAACAAAATTCTTCAAAATTCAATTCATTCAACTATTCAAAATGTTCGACAAAGGGGGCTATTTATAGCCTAGCAGTGATTACAAAATAAAATGAAACTAATAAAAAGAAACTATTAAATAAAGGCTAAAAATAACTCAAAAGCGTCTCTAGAATCTTCCAGCTCTAGCCGACATCAATAGTCATGCAAGCTCCTCTCAAAAAGTCCTTAGAATTATGAGAATCACAACTAGTGTTCCGACATTCGCATCTAACCACATTCTGATCCTGTTCTCATTGACTCTAAGGATCGCAACTAGTCACAAGTAGTTCTGAGGCATTCCGACGGTTTGAATCCAGTCGCAATGCATCACAGCCAATTGCATTCTGAAATGGTTCTCATCCCCGTTCGCATCCAAAGACTCTAGATGCAATAGCTTGCGATCAATCGCATCCAATGGCTACGTGATCCTTTTTCGCATTCGACATTTCGCATCCAATACTCTTTTCACATCCATTAGCCTTTTCGTATCCAACACCTTTTTCACTCAAATCGCCTTTTGCAATCGCATCATTCCCTCCCCTTTAAAAGGAATTGTCCTCAATTCCATGCCGTCACACCCCCGAACCAGACGGCGGAAACGTCCGAGGACTCGCGTGACTTAAATTGAAATATCATCACAATGAATATACATGAAACATAACACATTCATCACCAAACATTACATAGTACAACTGGCATTGTTTACATCAAGTACATGGTTTACATTACATGATCCCAAAATATAAAGTGTTTGGTGATTAGCAACTACAAAAGAAACTTTCAACACACTGGATGCTTCCTCGTTCTAACGATTACCTGAGAATACAAGTTATTTTGAAAACGGTCAACATATATAATGTTGGTGAGTTCATAAGTGTGTTTGATGTAAAATAGTTTATGTCGTTCGTAAAACCCAGAAAATCCGATATTTTCTGTAATAAGATTTTTCATGAAAATGTTGTGATGATCCTGTAAGTATATGCGTGAATGATTTCAAAACGTGTATAAATGGGTAGTTTTGCATCATAGTTTTTGAAAGTACAAGTGAGTAAGATTGGTTTCCCCGGAAAACCCGATGTTTTCCGATAAAAAGTTATGATTGTTTTGTATTATTGTATCGTCTCAGCGAATGAATATGATTTCCCCTGATTACTTAAATGATATCGGATTTCTATGTGAGTCGTTATAACCATGCATGATAATGACTAGTTCGTCTGTCTTGGCATTCTAATGAACACCGGAATTGATCTTAAGATTTTGTCACCCTAGATTGGCCGAGTCTAACTGTAGCGAACAGCTTAGGTGTGGGGGAGTCACCCCCGTATAGATCTATACACAAACTCTCGCTCTCCCTCCAGGAGACTTTGATTACAACTACAGACTACGACCGACACTATTTGGTGTCACCCGTTATTACTCACTTAATTCACATGAATTTGATTAACCTTGATTAATGACCTGATTTTAGTTTACTTGAAAAGAAGGTAAGCCTAACAGACGAGGAGAAGAGGACTACTAGGCCCTACTAATTACGTATGTTACTTAAGGCTGTCGAGTATACGAAAAGCACGTTGGCCCATTTCGCATAAGATTTATTTGGACCTTACTAGCAATGCTAATGGGCCACTGAGGCCCAATAGCATGTAAAAACCATTAAGGGTCCCTTAAGCATGTAATTGGGTCACAGGAAGCCCAATAACATGTATTATTTATGTTGGGCCCAAAAGTCATGTTAATGGGTCACGAAGGCCCAATAAGCATGATTAGAATCTCTCAAGCCCAACCATTAGAATGTTTACTTGTTTTGTATAGTATTAGTGTTGCGAAGTTGTTTAATCGATATGTCGTAATAATCACGAATTTGTTTTATAACGATTCATAGATTTATAAAAATAGTTATTTTTCTATTTAAAACCCATAAGTTATAAAGTTTTGCATATTTTGACCCAATTATTTTATTATTAACATAATTGACCAAAAATATTAGTTTGACCTATTCAGCCCTTATTTTGGTAAAGTTGGCAGTTTTTAGCCCTTTTTATGAAAAATGACATATTAGGTCCTTGAACTCTTTTTCTTGGCATTTTTGGCCTAAACACTTAATTAAATAATGTTTAAGCCCAAAATTTTATTTTGGACAGTTTCAGTCCCTTAGTTAAAAGATTTGCATTTAAATCCACATTTTTCGCAATTTTTACACTTTTTACCCAAAATCCAAAATCTTTGCATTTTTAGTCCCTTTTGATAAATAAAGCCATTTTAACCCCTGAAATAGGTTTATTTACGTTTATAGACCCTGTTTTGAGAAAACTTTCCATTTCAGCCCCTTAAATTTGATTTTTCGCATTTTTGGGCCTAAATAGCCGAAAAGCCCAAATTTTAGCCCATTAGGCTAAAATTTACATTTTTAGTCCTTTAAAAAGCCTAATATTTATAAAAACTCTTATTTTGGCTGTTTTGACCTTTTGATCCTTGTAGAAACCGTGAATGACATCTTTTTCCCCATCTTTTGTTTATTTTTCAAAAATAGTCCAATAACAAATTTTTATGTTGTAGTGTGTTATTTTAAAGCTTGTATAGTAGTTTATCTTGACATGTTAAGTGAAGTATGACCTAGATTACATATTTTTCCTTCTTGAACTATATATCTCGAAATATCTTTCATTTATTAGTACATATTTACCACAAAAACACAAGAAATCACACATAACATACAAATACACATAGATCTTCACATTTTACTTGTATTCTCCCCCATAAATCATATGAAAACCGAAAATAGAGGGGTATGAACTCACCTTGCTTTGATGTTCACGGTTTTGAAGAAGAAAGGATGAAAATGATGAGATCTTTCGGCCTAACAAGCTTCTTTAGAAGTCTTTTGGGCTTAGATTGCTTCTAAGGAGTATGATCATGAATTTGAATGAATTAAAAGATGATTTTTGATGAGATATAGAAGTTAAACTTTGGATTTAAGTAAAAACTTACCAAAGATTTGTGTTATGAGTGATAGATCTTCTTGGCATGTAAGCAAGTCTCGAAAATTTGAAGGAAGAATGGAGATGTTCTTGAGAGAATTTGATAGTATTGGAATGGAGTTTAGTATGTGTGTGTGTGTGTTACTACCTTCGTCCGTGAGTAATAAGAAGAGAAGGAGAAGAGAGAGATAGGTGAAGGGATGGTTGCATGGAGACATGTGAACTTGCATGGAAGTCCAACATGTAATAAGGAGGTGGCTAACCCTCCTTAATTCCTTAATTCCCCTTTTTTCTACTTTGGCCGAGAGAGAGGGAAGGAAGAGAATGGCTTGGGCCTTTTGTGCTTGAGTCAATAATATGAGGCCCAATTTGATGATTTTCGGCCCATTGGGCCTTTAGAGTAGTTCACGGCCCAATTTAGCATAAAGGAATGGATTTGAGTCTATTAAAGTTATTTGGATTTGTTATGGCCTCCATTTTAGGCTTATAAGGCCCAAAAAGGTTAAGTCTCATGAGAGTGAGTCTAATGAGAGCCCATTTAAGAGTTCTAAGCCCAAAATAGTCACATTGGAAGTTTATTGGCCCATTAGGCCCAATAAGGAAATCATAGTCCATGATGGACTTAAACCGGGATTTCTAGGGTTTCCAACCTTTTGTAGACTATTTGAGCGTTTGTATGGAGTGTTTGATGGAATTTTGTTGTCATTGAATAAGCATCATACATGCTTTCAAGTTTTAGTTACAATGTTATCCTTGTTAATGGTTTACAAAGCATCATAATTCCTAGTTGTGACACATGCGATCATCAACAACCCCCAATCTCACTTTCGGACAAATTAACAATCTTTTTCTCCAAACCCAAATTATTTTTAACACCAAATTCAACATCACTAACATCAAGCAAAGAATTAACATATCTACTCTGGTTAGGATCATTCTTCAAAACTGCAGTTGGACTTAACACTTCTTCAACTTCCTTTGATAGCAAACGAACATCAGATTTAACATTCATCTTAAGCAATGGTTGAGAATCAACTTTCATAGACTCTATTTCGCTCTTTGTCTCAGTACATTCAAAGTTCTCTACTTTTGCAATCTCCTTCACCTTTGATTCCCCCTTAACCACCGTATCTTCTTGATCAAAATTTTGTTCCACTTCTTCATTGATAATCAATATGGCGAGGTTTGGCTTCTTGGATTGTTTGTTAAGCATCGATCTCACTTCAGTGGAATACATATGCGACAACATAATTTTCTTACCATTATGTCTCAACTCGTATTTATTGCTTCTTCCTCTATGTATCACATCCTTATCAAATTGCCATGGACGTCCCAAAAAAATATGACAAGCATCCATGGGAATAACATCACACAAAACTTCATATTCATACGATCCCATGGCTATACCAACCCAAACCTGTTTTGTTACTTTCACTTTGTCCCCATCATCCAACCAATGAAGTGTATATGGCTTAGAATGATCTAAAGTAACTAAACCAAACTTCGCAACCATCTCAGTAGAAGCAACATTCGTATAACTCCCACCATCGATAATTAAACTACACAACATATCCTTCACACGACACTTTGTATGTGTGACAACCCAAATTTCCTATCTTGTTCAACCATTCAATTCAGTCAAAGTTAGGCTTGTTTTAGCTAACTTTTAGCATTGTTTAGAGTCTGTTTGAGCATTCTAAGCCTAGTATATCAAAGGATCAAGTGTTAGATTGGGCCAACTGAAGTTTAAACCATCAAACAAAGCCATAAACTCCATCATGTGGAGTTTACGGCCGTAAACTCAACCATGGCCGTAAACCCCTCATATATATATGAGAGCACTTCATTTCCTCATTCTTTTCCTTCCTTGGCCGAAATCTTTTCAAACTCTCTCAAGTATCATCGATTTCTTCATCTAGATCTTCACATATGTAAGTGATTCCTTCCATCTATGTGTTAATACATCTCTTATTCTTGAATCTCCTTTGAATTCACCCATGAATTCCATCTTTTGAGTCTAGATCTTCAAGATCCTCAAGAACACCAAGAACACCCTAGTGTTTTGGGCCGAAATCACCAATTCAAGCCTCTATATTGTAAGTAATCTCTCCTTATCTTGTTATCTAGTTGAAAACACCTGATTAGAACCTTGAAATCATCAAGAATGCATGAACAAAAGGAGTTTACGGCCAAGCAATCTCTCTTGGCCGTAAACCCTAGTTAGGGGTGCATTTGAGCCTTAAACTCTTCCTAAGGCTTGGATTTGAGGCTAGAACACTCCCTTGTGCTTGGTAAGACCTTGAATCATCACCAAACTCATCATTTAGAGAGTCTACGGCCCAAGAGTAAACACCCTTGGCCGTAAACTCCAATTATGGTCAAGCCTTGAACCTTAAACACACCTAGGCCTTGCTAACCTTTGGGACATTTAAGCCTTTGAAACTCCTTACCTTTAAGACCCTTAATGTGACCATTTAGAGAGTTTACGACCAGGAGTAAACTCCCTTGGCCGTAAACACCTCAACACTCTCCATTGAGTTGGTCTTTCTCGTCCTTGTGTAGAGCAAAAGTCCCTCAAGCTTCCCTAACCTTCAAACACCCTCTTATGCATGCTTGACCATGAGTTTACGGCCGTAAACTCCCTTGGCCGTAAAACCATGGCAGTAAACTCATGGTAGTGCCATTCCACTTTCCTTTGATGAATCACATGTGATTCCAACACTTGGTCCAAGTGTTTCCTAGTCCCGTGAGGTGTTTCCATGCATTTGGTTGCTTCCAAGCACTATATTCATGTCAATATATGCCATTATATGTCATTTAGGACTCGTTAAGTCTCAGGACTTCATTCGTGGAACTTCTCATCCTTACGCGCGTATTCGTTGAATCACCCACATCATGTGAGTTCATACCCCTACGCTTTTCTGAGTTTTTCATGTTTTCAGGGGGGGGGGGAATACAAGCAAAAGTACAAGGAAACTTGTACTCAAAATATATTATTTTGTTTAAGATAATTATACTTTCAGCATGCTTTTAACACGGAAAACAGTTTTACCAAAGGATTAAGAAATCAACTCGCAGAAATAGTTTACAAAACTAGAACAATGAACTTGTGAATCATGTAGTAAAATGTATTATTTTATAAAGGATTCATGCAAATCATAAACAGAACTTTTAGTATTATTACTTGTAAATTTGTTAGTCTAAGTTGGAGACACGTCCTTTGTAACACTCACCACAAGAAACAGAGTGTAGGACTAGTACTTGTGACCCGAATCTCTTGTATGGAGAGGGTGACTGTTGTATATAGATCTATACGGGACTGACAATCCCGTACCACACTGCTAGCTACAGTTGGACCGGCAGGTCTGTGGGTGACAAAGTCATTAAGGATATCGGCCGTTGCGGGCCATATCCAGTCAGTTATGGTCATGACCCTCACAACGTAGATAACAGAGATTTACTTTTGTAATAATGAATCAAGTGAACTAACCTCAAAGTAATAACCGATTTAATTACTGGAAGGTATTAATAATAATGTCTTCAGGACTTAGTTCATCACGGTTTTCTTTTATTTAGTTTTTAAGGCTAATACCTCTCTGGGTGTAACCAGGGTTTTTAAAAGAAAACTACTTTTATTAATACGAGTATGGTAGATACTTGCATACCTCAGTTTAAAACGGATAATTCAACCATCAACCTTTAGGGAAAATATGGGATTTTCCCGGGATAAGCCGGCTATTCAAAACGGATTTGTTTATCATATAACCAACGGATATTCATATTCATTCCACGGCACCTTGAATTGTACATATCTTGGTACGAATCTGGGAGTCGTGGAAGGAATGAGTTTTCAAACACGCTTTTCATAAGAAAATATAGGATTTTCTTGAGGAACACTTTTCAAAAAGATTAAAGAACATTTTCCACTAAAAACTAAACGCTTATGAACTCACCAGCTTTATGCTGATACTCTTTCAAAACTGCTTGTATTCTCAGGGGATTAGTAGACAGGTATTTCCAGGAGTTCGAAGAAGTTGGAGCGTTAGAGTCGCGTTTTTTTTCTATTTTTCTTTTTATATGAATAAAACTATGTATTAAACAATGTAAACCTTTTTCACATATGTATTTAATGTCTGGTTGTGTTTACTATGCTTGCTATTATACAATTGTTGTGATACTACGCATGACGTCCTCCGCCCTAGAACGTTTCCGCCGTTTCGGTTTTGGGGTGTGACAGATTGGTATCAGAGCCCTTGTTTATAGCGAGCTAAGTATACCGAACCTTACATGGTATACAACTATAAATATTAAGGGGCCTAAATGCTCTAAACTAAAAGTACACTTTCAAAAATATAAGTATTGTTATAAAAGTATACAAGTATACCTAGGTACCAGAATCAGTGTCATAGGTAGAACAAAACAAAAGTATTTGGATGTTGGGACGCTGCGGTTAAACCTGGGCAGTTATGTAATCATGTCTAGGGTGAATATAGTCTGATCAACTATATTCAGTCGAGACATGACCAACATGTGCTTGGGAGTGACTGTGGTGTTGCAACAAGCCTAAAACTTACCTAAATACCAGAAGAGTTCTAGAACCGAACATAAGGATTAAAATACTATAGGAGTATGTTAGGATGCAATAACGACCGAACCGAAAACTTACCCAGGAGGATCAATCATGTAACTTTAATACATTGGAAGTATTATAGATTCGATGCCTATTAACTATCCCTTTACCATCACCTCACGTAGATAGCATGGTTGGATTCCATCTCCCTGGCGACCCGTACTTTCCCAACCAAGGAGATGGCAGATGGATCGAGCCAGAGCCAGAAGGAAACCATGAAATTCCTTTGGACGATGATTTTGCCGAACCATTTCCTGAAGAGACTGACTCGGAACCCGAAGTCGAGAACCTACCTCAAGTGACCCCAATACCAAATCTCAACCCTCAAGTTGGATTCCAAGGTCCAACACCTATGTGGGTCGGGAGTTTGAATAGGTGTAGCCACGAGCAAGACCAACCCCTCCCATACGACGGAAAATGCAACTTCTATAATTTAAACGAAGGAGGCCCCGCGGACAGGGCCCTTCCAATCCTGATACGCCGAGTGGCTCGCAATGAGGAACAGGGTATGGCAACCCTTCAACGAACTATGGATCTCGAAGCGGATTTGAACACCAACAAGGACTGCATTCATCGCCTCGAGATTTCTCATGCGAGAGCTGCAAGGAACAATGAAGCTCTGCAGCGAGAGTTAGCTAAAACCCGAGCCGAAGTCATAGAGCTCCGAGCACGCCAGTCAGAGTACGAGAGACGCCTGTTTGGTGTGGAACGCCAGCTGGCCGAATTAAGGTTTCACTTGAGGAGTACTCGTCGCTGATAGGAGAATACTCTGCTCGTTCTTCCTTTTTGGCCTAAGGAATGACTTTCATATCTATGTTTTAAGTAGATCTTTTCTGTAACATCTCTGTCCTTCATGTTGCTAAGATTCTTTCCCTGTTGGAATAACTTAGGCCTGTTTTTAGGTCAAGGGTTCTGAAATATGTGTAATCGCAGTTTCAGTTATGATGGCAACAACCATATTTCAGTTAAAGATGATCTTTGTCAAAAGTATACCTTAGATCGATAGCATGCAAATTAAGCAACTTTATCAAGGTCCTATCACTGTTTTGTCTTCAAAACACGTATCATAGGGTGTAATTAGACGATCATTCCTTTTCCCCATCAATTTCATATCAGTCTTCATGAAAAACTTCGATGTCCTAGTCGGCACGGGATGGTTAAGCCCCAAATCGTGCTGATATCATTTGCTTCGAGAAAGCAATTCGTCTCAATCTTTCCCTCTGACAAGGTCCTCCCTGGTTATAGTGATAAAAATTTGTTCAAACCTTCGTATCATTTCCTACACCAAGGCCCAAAAGTATCTGCGAAAGGGATGCCATGCATTCCTGGTTCATGTGGTTGATGAGACGCAAAAAGTTAAAGACCTCGAGAGCATCCCCGAAGTCTTCAACCTTCCTGATAACTTCCCCAAAGATATTCCAGGGATTTCTTCCGAGTGTCAAGTTGAATCCCGTATCGACTTGATCCCCAGAACTACCCTTATAGCTAAATCTCCATATCGTCTAGAACCGACGAAAATGTGAGAGTTATCCAGCCAGCGCAATGAGCTGAACAACAAGGAGTTCGTAAGTTTATTGTATGTGAACTTTATTGCGTTCAAATCATTTTCTATTCTTACTAAGACCACATCATGGGGATGTGGGTCGAACCAATGAGAGTCAGATAGCAAAAAAAAAACGGGAAATCTTAATGCATAGATAAACATTTAGGATACATCCAGAGGCAACCATTGTTGCTCACAAGCTTCTTTTCTTGACATGTAGCAGAATCATGCCTCCGAAGAAACGTAACCAACCCACAGGTAAGACGCCAATCCTACAGATGAACTCAGCTACGTTCCAAGTTACTGTCACAGCAGCGGTGGCAGCCGCCCTAGCTGTTCTTAACGCTAACAACACAAATGTGGGTGGAAGTGTTAATGGCAATCCGAATCTTGGTGTTAACCAATCTCAACAACAAGTGCCTACTAGAAAGAACACACCTGATCTCCAACCTAACATCCTAAAACGAAAGTTCAAAAGGAGTTGTTCGACCCAAAGACCTACTGAGAGGCAACGAATCGGGACAGTCAGTACCCCAGTCATCCCTACTGTTCCAACACCAACCATACCCTACTGTGGAAATCTCCCGCACTGCAGCAAATGCAACTACCATCATCATGGAGTCTGTCGACTGCTGCATTGCACCAGATGCAACAGGAAAGGGCACACCTCCAGCAGATGTAGGACCCTAGTCAAGTTCATCACTCTGAATACCAATGTTGGGGCTAGTCCAACCTGTTACCTATGTGGTAGTGTAGGACATTTCAAAAGAAATTGTCCTAGGGCTAAGGATGGCAAGGAAGCTCGCTTCGCAAAGACCCCGACCCAACACATCACTTCCACTACCGATGCTAGCATAATTCAAGTGTGCGGTGCATGTGGCGAAACGGGACATTTCAAAAGAGACTGCCCAACAGAGAAGGAAAATGAGGAAACAGGAGGAGTCTAACCTCAGGGGATGAGGAAACATAAATGAAACCCGCGGTGTTTTGGTACGTTTCCGAAAACCCTAATAATTGTTCATAATTGTGATTACTTTCTCGTCCGGATTGAATCACGTAATCCTTATATGTTTTAAAGCCCTAAGAAGCAAATCATGATAGCTTAAGTGAATATGCTAGGGACAGTTGTAGTTATACATGACTTGTATGCACCAAACGATCATAGAGAGATCTAGTAAGAACCATTTCATAAAAGTTCATAGTTTCAAAACATCAGAATCTTCGGGTAAGTAGTACCTGTTAACTCCTAGTCAAACACAACAAACACCAGAAACATTCATCCAAGGGTCGCAATGTCCTAACAAAACGATCCTTCCAAACTAACTTAACCCGCGATTCTACGACGTCGTCCCGCTTAGTCCGACTGAGTCTATGTTATACCAAACCCTTTTGTCTTAAATCGTTCAATCTCAAAACTCCCGTCACTCGTAACGACAAATTAGATGCGAACTTCGAAAATTCATCACTCTTCGAAAAACCCGAAAGTATTCATACAACGAGTACCACCCACAAAGACATGGACAAAGTAAGAGGGTTATCCGGACAATTGGAAATACGCTTTGGGCCACTCAACTACCCTTAGTTGAACTTTCTCGCAACAAACGACGACCTTTCTAGCATCAAGGCTGCACCGTTCGAAGCCTCCTATGGCCGTAAGTATAGATCCCCTTTGTGCTGGGCTGAGGTGGGCGATACGCAACTAGTCAAGGGTCAAGTCCACGACATTACTCTCACGAGTCCTGAAACCATCCGAGAGGCGACTAAAAGGGATCGTACAAAAGGGCTACGCCGATAAGAGACAAAAACCCTTGGAATTCCAAGTTGATGACTCTGTCCTTTTAAAAGTCTCACCCTGGAAAAAGCCTGATACGCTTCGGAAAGTGTAGAAAGCTAAATCCAAGAATACATTGGACCGTCCGAAGATCCTTGCTAGGATAGGTCCCGTAGCGTATAAACTCCAGCGCTTAGCAGCATTTATCCCGTCTTCCATGTGTTGAACCTAAAGAAGTGTCTGTCCGATGAGACACTTGTGATTCCACTCAATGAGATCGAACTAGACGAAAGCTTACACTTCGTGGAAGAACCCGTAGAAATCATGGATCGGGAAGTCAAACGAACAAAACAAAGTCGCATCCCGATAGTGAAGGTTCGCTGGAATGCCAAACGGGGACCTGAATTCACTTGGGAGCGCGAAGATCCAATAAAGCAGAAGTACCCCCATCTCTTTCCAAGTTCATGATTGTACTCTATTCTTGAATTTCGGAACGAAATTCTCTCTAACGGGGGGATGATGTGACAACCCGAATTTCCTATCTTGTTCAACCATTCAATTCAGTCAAAGTCAGGCTTGTTTTAGCTAACTTTTAGCACTGTTTAGAGTCTGTTTGAGCATTCTAAGCCTAGTATATCAAAGGATCAAGTGTTAGATTAGGTCAACTGAAGTCCAAACCATCAAACAAAGCCATAAACTCCATCATGTGGAGTTTACGGCCGTAAACATGGAGTTTATGGCCGTAAACTCAACCATGGCCGTAAACCCCTCCTATATATATGAGAGCACTTCATTTTCCTCATTCTTTTCCTTCCTTGGCCGAAATCTTTTCAAACTCTCTCAAGTATCATCGATTTCTTCATCTAGATCTTCACATATGTAAGTGATTCCTTCCATCTATGTTTTAATACATCTCTTATTCTTGAATCTCCTTTGAATTCACCCATGAATTCCATCTTTTGAGTCTAGATCTTCAAGATCCTCAAGAACACCAAGAACACCCTAGTGTTTTGGGCCGAAATCACCAATTCAAGCCTATATATCGTAAGTAATCTCTCCTTATCTTGTTATCTAGTTGAAAACACCTGATTAGAACCTTGAAATCATCAAGAATGCATGAACAAAAGGAGTTTATGGCCAAGCAATCTCCCTTGGCCGTAAACCCTAGTTAGGGGTGCATTTGAGCCTTAAACTCTTCCTAAGGCTTAGATTTGAGGCTAGAACACTCCCTTGTGCTTGGTAAGACCTTGAATCATCACCAAACTCATCATTTAGAGAGTCTACGACCCAAGAGTAAACACCCTTGGCCGTAAACTCCAATTATGGTCAAGCCTTGGACCTTAAACACACCTAGGCCTTGCTAACCTTTGGGACATTTAAGCCTTTGAAACTCCTTACCTTTAAGACCCTTAATGTGACCATTTAGAGAGTTTACGGCCAGGAGTAAACTCCTTTAGTCGTAAACACCTCAACACTCTCCATTGAGTTGGTCTTTCTCATCCTTGTGTAGAGCAAAAGTCCCTCAAGCTTCCCTAGCCTTCAAACACCCTCTTATGCATGCTTGACCATGAGTTTACGGCCGTAAACTCCCTTGGCCGTAAACCCATGGCAGTGAACTCATGGTAGTGCCATTCCACTTTCCTTTGATGAATCACATGTGATTCCAACACTTGGTCCAAGTGTTTCCTAGTCCCGTGAGGTGTTTCCTTGCATTTGGTTGCTTCCAAGCACTATATTCATGTCAATATATGCCATTGTATATTTAGGACTCGTTAAGTCTTGGGACTTCATTCGTGGAACTTCTCATCCTTACGCGCGTATTCGTTGAATCACCCACATCAGGTGAGTTCATACCCCTACGCTTTTCTGAGTTTTTTATGTTTTCGGGGGGGAATACAAGCAAAAGTACAAGGAAACTTGTACTCAAAATATATTATTTTGTTTAAGATAATTACACTTTCAGCATGCTTTTAACACGGAAAACAGTTTTACCAAAGGATTAAGAAATCAACTTGCAGAAACAGTTTACAAAACTAGAACAATGAACTTGTGAATCATGTAGTAAAATGTATTATTTTATAAAGGATTCATGCAAATCATAAACAGAACTTTTAGTATTATTACTTGTAAATTTGTTAGTCTAAGTTGGAGACACGTCCTTTGTAACACTCACCACAAGAAACAGAGTGTAGGACTAGTACTTGTGACCAGAATCTCTTATAGGGAGAGCGTGACTGTTGTGTATAGATCTATACGGGACTGACAATCCCGCACCACACTGCTAGCTACAGTTGGACCGGCAGGTCTGTGGGTGACAAAGTCATTAAGGATATCGGCCGTTGCGGGCCATATCCAGTCAGTTATGGTCATGACCCTCACAACGTAGATAACAGAGATTTACTTTTGTAATAATGAATCAAGTGAACTAACCTCAAAGTAATAACCGATTTAATTACTGGAAGGTATTAATAATAATGTCTTCAGGACTTAGTTCATCACGGTTTTCTTTTATTTAGTTTTTAAGGCTAATATACCTCTCTGGGTGTAACCAGGGTTTTTAAAAGAAATATGCTTTTATTAATACGAGTATGGTAGATACTTGCATACCTCAGTTTAAAACGGATAATTCAACCATCAACCTTTAGGGAAAATATAGGATTTTCCCGGGATAAGCCGTCTATTCAAAACGGATTTATTTATCATATAACCAACGGATATTCATATTCATTCCACGACACCTTGAATTGTACATATCTTGGTACGAATCTGAGAGTCATGAAAGGAATGGGTTTTCAAACACGCTTTTCATAAGAAAATATAGGATTTTCTTGAGGAACACTTTTCAAAAAGATTAAAGAACATTTTCCACTAAAAACTAAACGCTTATGAACTCACCAGCTTTATGCTGATACTCTTTCAAAACTGCTTGTATTCTCAGGGGATTAGTAGACAGGTATTTCCAGGAGTTCGAAGAAGTTGGAGCGTTAGAGTCGCGTTTTTTTCTAATTTTCTTTTGATATGAACAAAACTATGTATTAAACAATGTAAACCTTTTTCACATATGTATTCAATGTCTGGTTGTGTTTACTATGCATGCTATGATACAATTGTTGTGATACTACGCATGACGTCCTCCGCCCCAGAACGTTTCCGCCGTTTCGGTTTTGGGGTGTGACAGTATGAAGCAATCGGTTTCTTTGATCGCAATCAACTTGTACCACCTGTGTTTGTAATGATCTAAGAACCAAAATCGTATCACACTTTGGCGCTACGTACTTTTCCTCTTCTTCTTCGCCTTCACATGCTTCTTTAGTTACAAAAGTATTATTAACTTTTTCTTCTTCCGCGAGTAACTCATCACGAACTTCAATAGCATCTCTCAACGTTACCACCCTTCTGTTTGGACAAACATTCTGATAATGTCCAAAACCTTGACACTTGAAACATCAGACTTTTGACAAACTGACTTCCTTCATCTCTTTTGTTGGAACAATTGTTTTAAGAACCGACGATGAACCTTTCGCACCAATAGCCAAAGAACCATTCACATCCATGGAAGTATACGCGTCAGTCCACAATGTCTCCCAACAGTGATAACTTCTCAAACTCATTAATGTATTCCCCCACAATCAATTTCCCTTACTTCAAATTCGCCATCCTCCTATAGGTGGTCGTCCTATGATGAACTGGCACATATCGCTTCCGAAGTTTATGCTTCAAGGACACCCAAGAAGTAATATTTTCTTTACCTTCACGAGATCTCCTAGTCTTCAAAGCTTGATACCAAAGTGAGGCTCCTCTACTCAACTTCAAGAGTGCATACTTACAACACTTCTCATCGTCCAGTTATTTGTATTCAAAAATTTGGTCGATCTTTCTCCCCAACTCAAAATAATTTTATGGATCGGCTCCACTAATGAACTCAGGCAATTCACTTATCTTGCAATCTTCAATAATCCTTAACAGTACACACCTATCATGTCTCCTTTCTTCTTCTTGCAATCCACGTATAGCTTCTCGCAAGGCATTAAGAAAATTTGGATCTTCAAAATTCATTGCTCTTGATGCGATTTCAACAACACCAACAACAAAATCTAGGCAGAAAAATGAAATACGAAAATCACAACAGCAAATCGAATTCCACTGATACAAACAGCAAATCGAAACTGAAATATTCACACAAACTTGGTAGGAAATTTTAGCTCTGATACCACATATGATACGAATACGAGGGGGGTGATTTCTTTTTGGGTTTCCTGATTTTATGAATGCAACAGAAAATAAGAACAACGATAAGAAAACAAGAACAATGATAACTTGCTCGGCAAGAAAACAAGAAAAATGATAGATTTGATAAACAATCTAGACCTATAGATTGAATATCGGTGAAGACAAATCAAGACCTATTGATTTGAATTTGAATCAACCTGGAATATGCGTCATAGAATTGACAAAAGGGCGAGTACGCAACTCAACATAACAAAGTTCTTCAAAAATTCAATTAATTCAACTATTCAAAATGTTCGACAAAGGGGGCTATTTATAGCCTAGCAACGATTACAAAATAAAAGGAAAATAATAAAAAAGAAACTAATAAATAAAAAAGAAACTATTAAATAATGGCTAAAAATAACTCAAAAGCATCTTTAGAATCTTTTAGCTTTAGCCGACATCAATAGCCATGCAAGCTCCTCTCAAAAAGTCATTATAGTTCCGAGAATCGCAAATAGTGTTTCGATGTTCGCATCTAACCACACTCTGACGCTGTTCGCATTGACTCCGAGGATCGCAACTAGTCACAAGAAGTTTTGAGGCATTCCGATAGTTCGAAACCAGTCAGAACGCATCACAACCAATCGCTTTTTGAAATGGTTTGCATCCTCGTTCGCATCTAAAGACTCTAGACTGCGATGACTTGCGATCGATCATATCCAGCCACATCCAATTGCAACGCGATCTATTTTCGCATTCGACACCACTTTCTCATCTAATACTCTTTTCGCATCCATCAGTCTTTTCGTATCCAACACCTTTTCCACCAAATCGCCTTTTGCATTCGCATTAGATACAAATGTATGCTTTTTCTTTTATAAGTTAAATTGGTTATAAAATATAAAATCTGATTAAAAGATTATTTAAAATGATTAAAAGATTATTTAAAATGATTAAAAGATTTTTAAAAATGATTAAAAAAGAATTTGGGATAAAAATGATATGTTTGATTTGTTTAAAGTTAATAAGGGTAAATATAATATTTAAATGAGTAAATTCTAGTTTTGGTCCTTTTGGTTTGGTTAGTGTAACACCCTGTTTTTGATCAATCTATTATTCAGGACTCGTGGGCTGTAAATCGATTATGTAAAGAATTTGTGGCTTCGAGAAAGTAAAGTTTAGGCCTTATTGAAGGTTGATAAGTTTGGTTGTGAGATCTAAGCACTTGAATCGTGAGTCGGAACCAATGGTGAACTAGGGAAGGATAGATGTTAGACTGCTTGCAAGGATTATGGTTTTGAGATCGACTTGTGTTAGCCAAATTTAACAAGATAGGTTTGTAGAGCTCTTCGAGACCTTTCCGTGAATATAAAGAACGCCGAAAACGGATTTGAGACGAGAGAGTTATGACTATTAGAAGTTAGGAAGAATATGTGTTTAGTCCAGTACGTTGGGCGTGCTGGGCTTAAGTGATCGCGGGGATTCATCTTAGTACGTTGGGCGTAACTACACATAATGCGAACCCTAAATTTTAGGGTTTGGACCCTATTTGAGCAACCTAATGCCCCAAGGTTCTCTCATTATCAACCTCCATTGTCCCCAAAAGCATTATTTTGAAACCCTAACCCATTTTAGAGCGAGTTGAACCTTGTGTGTGTTTTGGTGAGTGTTTGGAGCATCTTGAAGAATAAGAAGCTTGGTGAAGGAGCATTAATCAAGTTGGAGCTTGTAGTTCCAGGGTTTATTCATCTTTCTCAGCTTCTTGAAGGTATAAAGTCTTGACCTTGATTATTTTATGCTTAGATCTAGGATTAGTTGAGATTTGAGCATCTTATGGTCCCATGAATGAGTTCTTGTGAGTAAATGCTACTCCAGAAGCTTTGAGTTGTTCCTTTTGATGTTTTTGAGGTTACTAGTTCATAAAGTTTGCATCTTGATGGTTATAGATCAACCATACAAGAGTTAATGGTTATTTGATGAAAGTAGAATGTTAAATCTAAGGATTGAACCTCTTGAAGTCATGCAAGGGCTTAAAGCTTCCAACTTTGTGGATTAAGACCTTATTTAGAAGTAGATCTATGGTTTAGACGTTAAGGTCTTAAGGGACTAAGCCATGAGAATGAGAATGAGGAACTGACCAGTACGTTGAGCGTACTTCAGAGTAAACCGCATGTACTGGATTTGAGCCTCGATCCCCCGTTGTTGAGTAAGCAGTATGCCTGGCGTACATAGGTGGTACGTTGGGTGTACTCACCAAGGACCATTTTGGAGGTTGTGGCCCATTTTGTGCCTTAGGCTTTGGGCCATTGTTGGGCCTTAGGACTTTTGGACTTGGGTCATAGATTGAGGGGCCCATTAGAGGAAGGGGTAAAATGGTCTTTTACCCCTTGGCATGTAAGAGGGTAATCTAGACCATTCATGGGTTATTACCCTAAGTATTGATTAAGGTTAATTTGGAATGTTCAGTGTAAAATAAATATATCAAAATTTATAAATTTTGGTACTCTTTATATATATATATATATATATATATATATATATATATATATATATATATATATATATATATATATATATATCAAGGTTGTGAAAGTCGTTCGGCGGTCAACGGGCGATAAGCGATTAATCGGACTCGACGGCGATTAATCGGGGACCCTAAATTATTAATAAAATTATTTAAAAAATTAATATTTCCTAAAAAAATTATGTATTTGAAAATTTTTAATTTTTAAAATAATATCATTTTAAAATTTTTATTATAATATTTGAAAATTTTGAAAAATTAAAATTTGAAAATTTAAAATTTTGGTGTAATATTTGAAATTTAAAATTTTTGAATTTTTTAAATACTTCCCGTCGATGACCGTCAAGGACCGCCAAGCCCGAGTTTGACCGATTTTGACCAATTTTCGCCAAACACCCTAATCGTAATCGGTTCAAGGCCGCCAAGCGATTAATCGGCCGCCAAGGGCGATTTCTCACTGATATATATATATATATATATATATATATATATATATATATATATATATATATATATATATATATATATATATATATATATATATATATATATATATAAACTCAGATTCATGTTGTGAATATAAAAAACTAAAGTGTGTGTGTGTGTGTGTGTATATATATATATATATATATATATATATATATATATATATATATATATATATATATATATAGTTCAAATTCACAGTGTGAATAATAGTAAATCAAATTCACATTGTGGATCTTTGAAAATTAAATTATATACAGTTCAGATTGAGCCTTCAAGGTTGAACAAGCACATACGTTTTTCAACTACTTCATCCTCTTCCTCATTTGATGACACTGAACATCGTGGATCAACCCCTCCTGTTGGAGATACTATTGAGCCAATGATCCAGGATTGAACCTTCTCCGACACCGTCTCCTTCTCCTCAAGCTGATACAGTTCATCAAGCTGAAATGGTTCCTCCTACACCATCACCCATTATTACTGTTGTTCTTCATCAGGGTGATCAAGGAGAATCTAGATCCAACTTTGAAACTGATGTGCTTTCCCAACACTCCTTAATTGTGAAGTTATCTCAGTCAATGGATAAAAGAATGACTAAAGTTGAAAGGGATGTGGCTACAATGAAGAAACTTATGGCCTTGGATGATGATGATGATGATGATGATGATGATGATGATGATATGGTTGTTGATGACACTCCACCAAATTCTCCAGGTGATAACCGTCCTCCACCTCCACCGCCATCAACAAATCTTCCTCCACCATCTCATCCTCCTCCAAGAACTCTTTCTCCTCCTCCTAACTCTCCTCCCCAATCTGATGCTGCCAAAAAGGGGGAGAATTATCAAGAGGGTCCTCAGCCAATGCAAATGCAGGTGGTGATTGCATCTTAGCCTGAGATGACTGGAAAGGTTGAAGCTGAAACTGAAAAACTGATTGTTGTTGCTGATGTTGATGCTACAGCTGATCAACCCATTCCAGATACTGGTGACCAATCAGAAACCGATGACTATGAAGGGTTTATGGATCTTGGTTTCATGCAACAAGTTGTTGTTTCTGTTGTTCCATTAAATTTCGTCTATCCTGGTTCTTATGATGGTGTCCAGCCGAATCCTTGAAAAAGGAAGGCTTCCTTCTTAGGGGTAGCTCTTAACACTGAAGCTAGAAGTTCCTCTGCAGTTGGTGATACTTCAGCACCTCCTCAAAAGAAAAGCAAGCTCATTTTTGATCTAAATGAGTTAGCAGAAACATGGAGCTTACATATCGAGGAAGTTAAACAGATCATGCTGAAATACAAGGTTGTTGTTCAACAGAAGAAAGAAGCCAGAAGACAAGAACATTTGTATGCCAATCTTATTCAAGAACTTGTTTCCACTGATAAGATTGTTGATGTTCAAAGAACTGATAATCAGGTCAAGAAGATCTCTAATAACAATGTGGAAAAACAACACATTGTTTCAGACCTAAATGACCGGATCGATAGAAAGAAATTTGGAGATGTTATGACTCGAAGAACAAAGCATGATCCCATCATCAAAGTAAGATGCACCAAGCCAAAGAACGAGTCACTAAAGCTTCACTTGGTAAGAAAGAAAACAGAGTATGAATTGTAACATCCTAAAAATACAGATAAAAATTATTTTGTTTTTAAATTCATTCCATTCAAAAGACACTGATACCAAAATATTCAAAAGAGACACATTGTATCATATTATCATAGTACAAATCCCAAAATCACTAAGTGCGGAAAAACATGGAGTGATGTGGTGCGATCAAGTTGGGCCCTTCCCCTTCGAACTAGAAGTACCTGAAACAGAAACTGAAAACTATAAGCACAAAGCTTAGTGAGTTCCCTAACATACCACATACTAAACAATCATACTAAAAAAAATACTTGCAAGCATATATGGGTGCCAGCCTGCTCCTTCGGTCTATTCCAACCGGACGCTGCCAAGCATATCTGGGTGTTGGCCTACCACTTCAGTATATCTCAATCGGATATTGCCAAGCATATCTGGGTGCTGGCCTACCCCTTCGGTCTATTTGAACCTGATACCGGGTCTATTTCACCCCTACCACATAATGTCATAACAGTATTCACCGAGTCATCAAGAAAATATAGGCATGGTTTACAATTACCACAAAGACAATCATCATACTATAACGTAACTAGTGGGCCGGCCTTGGTGCCTTCGACCCACGGCTACTGTGAAGGAAGACTCACCTCAGACTGTGGGTATCAAATCGCACTCATCGGATGGCTTGTTCTTTATTGTTGCCTTGGCAACGGATACTTGTTCTTTATTGTTGCCTTGTTCAACTCTCTGTAATCTATGCACATTCTCATGCTCCCATCTTTCTTCTTCACGAGTAACACTGGAGCTCCCCATGGTGATGAACTAGGTCTAATGAAACCGTTGTCCAACAACTCCTGAAGTTGCGTCATAAGTTCCTTCATCTCTGTCGGTGCTAATCGATACGGGGCTTTTGCTATCGGTGTTGTTCCTGGTAACAAGTCTATTCTAAACTCCACTTGTCTATCAGGGGGCAATCCAGGAAGATTTTTGGGAAAAACTTTCGGATAGTCACACACCATTGGTATACTTTGCATATCCTTTTTCTCCTTCTTAGCATCTATCACGAATGCCAAGTATAAGGTGGATCCTTTAGATAAACATTTTCTAGCTTTCATTAGGGAAATGATTCCAGAATTTACTCTGCGCTTATCATCGTATACCATAAACGACTCTTTTCCAGGCGGGTTTACCCTTACTATCTTTTTCTTGCACAATATTTCGGCATCATTGGCGCTAAGCCAATCCATTCCTAGAACGATGTCGAAACCATTCAACTCAATGGGTAACAGTTTCTCAAGGAATTCGGTCGATCACGACATTCCTAATACAATCGCTAACAGGTATGAATTTGCCACTAGCAACTTCTATAATTAGGGCATCATCAAGCTTTTCTATAGGCAATGCTAGTCTTTCACCAAATTTATGTGATATAAAGGAGTAATTCGCTCCGGAATCAAACAATAAATTGGCAGGCAATCCATTTACAAGAAAGGTACCTGAAGCGACATCCGCTGCATCCTTTGCGGCTTCCAATGTCATTTGGAAAGCTCTGGCTTTTGGCTTTGGTGGAAGATTGGGCTTCGCTGCCTCTTTCTTCTTCGGGCAGTCCCTCAAAATGTGCCCCTCTTCATTGCACCCATAACAAACTTTCTTATTGAAGGTGCATTCATTGGCATAATGCCCATGCTTTCCACATTTCTAACAAGTGACTTCCTCGCTACACTTCCCAACATGTATCTTCTTACACTTGTCACACCATTTCGCTTCAGCCCCTCCTCCGAATTTCCTCGAACCAGACTTCGAGAACTTATTCTTCTTGTTGGAACCTGAAGTTCCTTCAAACTTTCTCTTCTCGCCAACTTCAACCTTGCTGGCGGCTCTCCCCTTAATCATATCTTCAACAGACTTGGCAACCCAGATAGCTGCCTCCAAAGTAAGTGCCTGACGCACTGGCACCACATACTCCCATGGAAGTCCCTTTGCGTACCTGTCGATTTTCGTCAGCTCATCTAGGACAATACGCAAAGAAAACTCCATTTTGTCTGTGAAGTTATTGGTGTATTCATTGATGGACATACTCCCCTTCTTCAGTGTCAGAAATTGGTTTTCTAACTCAAGCACATTTTGGGCCGAGCAGTACTTGCGCTTGAATTGCACCAAGAACTCTGCCCAAGTCAGTTGCAGTGGCTCATTAGGGCTTAGGGTCTTCCCCAGAGTGTTCTACCAACGAACAGCGTCACCTCTGAACTGACGCACTGCAAATATGGTTTGTAACTTGCCTTGACAACCACATTTCATGAAGGCTAATTCCATTTCCGAGATCCAATCCATTACTCCGACGGGATCTTCTTTTCCAGTAAAAGTTGATGGCTTGCAAGTCATAGAGTCTTTATACTTGCATCCATTTCTCTCCACTCCATCCTCGTGGTTATTTCTCCTAACCACATGCGGTTCAGTTTGACCAACAGATCTACTATAATTTCCTTCCTCAGATTGATCGTCATTTAATTTGGGTTGTTCAACAGGTATTGAACGTTCACTCCTGTTGTTCAGCAATATTTGCCTCATTTCCTCCCTTTGTTCAGTTATCATTGTCTGAATCATGGCTTGTACCCCAGTCATTGTGATCGGTTCTGGTGCAGCTTCTGCTATAGGCACCTGTTCCATCACTTGGGGTTGAGGTTGCTGGTTTCTATTTGCATTTCCAGCTCCACTTCGAGTTCTTGCCATTATAATCTATATACTAAATAAGGCGAATTTAGATCTTTATTCACGACAGACATTTAAATTCTCCTTATCACTCCGAAACGTTTACATGCTAGTTCTAATATCGTAGTCGTACGTTTAGAATCCTAAACACATAAGGTTTCTAGTTCCGGTCGGCAACAGACCATAGATCCGAACAAATAATGGCATATATGGCAAACATATAGCATTTAGCACATAAAAGCATTTTAGGCATCTTTCCTAAAATATACTAGTGCTCATGTCTAAAATATGGTAGACACTCATCTCATGATCATCACTTAGCATTCTAAGTTTAAGTCTAGAAATCCTACAAATTCCTAGTTCGCTTAAACTAATGCTCTGATACCAACTTTGACATCCCCATTTTCACGGCCAGAAAAGACCGATTTAATTTATGCTTTTAAAATAAAATAAGAGTAATCTTTTAAAAGATGTTGCGGAATTTGTCCCCAAAACAAAACATGATAAAATTTTATCAAAACATTTCTTAAAGAAATATGTATTTTCATTATAACAAAACCTCAGGATGTCATGTTCCGATACAGACCAAAAGCATAAACAGTACATCATAAGCCTTACAACAGTTATTTACAACTACTGGCTTATAATCCAAAAATCCCTCGTCATCATCCAAACTATGCTCTGGGTCCCTACCTGTAATATAAAAAGCTGAGTGGGTCAGGCTTGGGAGCCTGGTGAGCATATAGGATTTTCAACCCACAAATAATAAATTTATTAATTTCATTAACCAACAATAAATTTATTAACTTCATCAACCAACAATAACCCTGATTACCCGTTCCCGTTATCCTCACTTTACGTCCCTAAACACCTATCTCAAGGGACCTAGCCTAAGGATCATCATCGGGATGGACACTATTGCTAAGGGGATTCCTCAGCCATACATGTCCTTAAGGCAACCATGAGGGGGATGGAGTACACCAATGAACATATAGTTCACCAACACCTACAGGTTGCGAACCTGCTAGCGTTCCACTGGACTGTCTAGAAAGGTCCGTGGTCGTCATCTATACTCCGCTAGATGACTACAACATCAACAACAACAACAACATCGAGGCCTCTCATCATTTTAACACACATCAACTATTTCATCTACCCATGTTTTACCCAACATATTTGTAGATAAAAATACATATACAGTTTAAAACTTGTATAAAACATTTATTCAACACCCATTTTAAATAAACAAACAATATAATTACACATATCACGTATTTTATAGAAAATACTTCATATCTATGTGTAAGATGAAAATGACTATACACTCACTTGATTTAGCGATAATCGGTCAGCACTTCGTTTCTTAAAATGATCGTTTCCGATAAAACCGGGATGTTTTCCCAAAAACCGGGCTTCACGCGGGCAGAGTTTAGTCTCGAAAAACTATTTTCTCGGGATCTTCAGGTTCTCTGGGGCTTGCTTATGATACTAGGATGATAAAATAGGCTTGGGGTAATATTTGCAATATAGAAGAAAGTAGAAGGTAAGAGAATGAAAGTTTGTAACATAAATTCGGATGGCATCGTGATCTATTTATAGTGGCTGGACACATGCGTTACGCTGGGCGTAACTTTAGAGTACGATGGGCGTACTCCTTCTTCAGCCAGTACGTTGGGTGTACATCGCGTACGATGGGCGTATGAAGAGATCATATCAGATGCGTCAAGGCTATGACACGTGTCTCTCATAAGAAGAAGTAGGGCTACGTGGCCAATCTCGGACCGTGAACACGAGTACGCTGGGCGTACTCTGAATTTTCAAACTTCAAAAATTCGTAACTTTCGCATACGAGCTTCGTTTTTAACGTTCTTTATATCCACGCGTAGGTGAGACCGTGCTCTATGACTTTCGTTTAGACACCGTCGGCTAATTCTGACTTTATTTTTAAAGTTATATTTTTAACAGGCCGGGACAGGAAAAGTCTGTTCAAGATTCATAACTTCTTCATCCGACGTCCGTTTTCGTCTGTCTTTTTACCGTTGAACTACTATCAACAAGATCTTTGATTTTTCATTTAGGTTGTTTCGGCTAAAAATCACTCGATCTAAAATTCGAGTTTCGGGCTGCATACTGCTAAGCTGAAACTTAGAAAAATCATAACTTCCTCATACGAAGTCAGATTTGGGCATTTTTTTATGCACGCTCTCGGTTTAACGAATACTACGACTTTCGTTTAGATCACTAATGCTAAAAAGCACTTTATCAAAAATTCACTTTTTACGTCATATAACGTCGTGCCGGTTCTGTCGCGAAACTTCGACAGGTCATAACTTCTTCGTTATAACTCGGATTTCGGTATTCTTTATATCTCCCGAATCCTTGTTTCAACCACTACAACTTTCTTCATAGATATCGGCTTTATCTAACATTTATTTTCGACGCTTATTTTTATCCTTAACTCATTAAGTTATAATAATTAAGCATAAAACACATAATAATCATATAATACATTTTATTATTTCAAAACAAATTACAAAGGTTGACCTAGACTATTACATCATCATTAATGCCTAGCCTAGAAACACGGGCGTTACATTGTTCAAGTAGCTTTCTTAAGCATACCTGATTTACTCTTGAGAAAACTTTCCTGATTGGTATGGCTTTCCTTTGCCTTCGCCAATGGTTTATATTCTTCATTTCAGTTTTCCCTTTGACAAATAAATCGCTAGCATTAGTAAGCGCTGGTTGTCAGCAGATCGATCATTGGGAGGTAGGAAGGATCGGAAATCCTTCCATTTCTCGTATGACGTGGAGACTTAGTCGGATCGAAGTGGGGGAGAACCGTTCAGGTACCCAGGACAGAAGCAAGTGTGAAATTAGGATGAGCTCGTATCCCCATCGGGAAAGGAAAGGTAGCCCAAGTGGCTGCCTGTATGGAGGATAATGTGAATTGGAAGTTCGGGAAACTTCCCGACTTTGGGACCACATCTGATTGATGTGTAGCAGACTATGGTGAACCAGGTTGAGGATCCCAGTCAGGACATGAGTTCAGTGTGGGATGTTAGACCGTGTGTGTGCTCGACTTTGGATGTGTTCAGATTGGTAATCAGCAGTAAGAGCATGGTCAACGGTTGAGTTAGTATGGGAGTGATGTAAAACTGCAGAATAGCCGTAGCATTCACCAGCAGCTAGATAGCATGGAAGGTGTTGTAAGACTGCGGGATAGCCGTAGCATTCACTAGCGGTTGGTCAGATAGCGTGGGGAATGTGGTAAGACTTTGGGGTGGCCCGTAGCATTAGTCAGCAGACAGTGTAGAAGTATTGTAAGACTGTGGGGTGACCCGTAGCATTCACTAGTTAGCAGGTAGTGTAGAAGTGTTGTAAGACTGCGGGGTGTCCCGTAGCATTCACTAGTTAGCAGGTAGTGTAGAAGTGTTGTAAGACTGCAGTGTGGCACGTAGCATTCACTAGTTGGCAGATAGAGTAGAGGTGTTGTAAGACTGTGGGGTGGCCCGTAGCATTCACTTGTTGGCAGATAGAGTAAAAACGTTGTAAGACTGCGGGGGTGGCCCGTAGCATTCGTTAGTTACCCGTTAGTATAGTGGTATAGTAAGATTGCGGGGGTGGCTCGTAGCATTCACTAGTGGTCGGTTAGTATGGAGTGTTGTAAGACTGCGGGGTGCCCCGTAGCATTCACCGGTCCCTATTCGACAGTGAGAATGTGACAGATTTGGATTCACTTACGGATTCCTTAAGATAATTTAGGCTAGGGCGGGTCGGCCGCATAAATGTGAGTAGGCAACAGTATGATCGGATTCGGGAAATGGTAGGCCATTGGAGAACATTGAGACCTAGGTTTTGGAAGCATTTTGTGTAGTGCGAGACTCTATGAGGATGGCTTGGTGGCAGTTCGGTGTGAGGGGCCTGACAGGGAGTCAGACCATTGAGACTTAGGTTTCGGATTCCAGATAAGTGGGGTCGGTTTCTATTCGAGAGTTTGAGGATTTGTTCTTCATCGGACTCGGTGAACTATTCCGAGGATGGTTTCGGTAGATCTGGATAGATCATTGTTGGAAGTGTTATGATTGGTCTATGGTTCATTGAGAGTTTGGCAGAAAGTGGTTTCAGCACGGGCGAGCTGTCGGGAAGTCAGAATATGGTAGGTTTCAAGTCTCAGAAGGTAGAGGTGGCTTGCAAGGGTTGAAGGTTTGGGTGTAATTCCGGGATAAAAGTTTCGGTTCGGGTTTCGGCTGCCTTGAGAAGGTTATTTTATGCGTAGAATTTCCGTTCATAATCATCAGGTTGATTGTGATGGAAAAAGTGTTAATAAGGAGCGATTTCGAGGTCTAAATCTAAATTAAATGGGGGAGAGTTGTAACATCCGAAATTTAGAAGGTTAATTATGGAATTAAAGCCTCAATTCTAAGATCAACTCGTCGATTTTAGGGCAAGAAACTCGATGTGTTGGAAAGTTGGGGCGTGCATTTTTGGAAGACCAACTCGACGAGTTAGGGAGGATCAAATCGACGAGTTGGACAGGGTTTGGGAAACCCTAAAATCAGGACTTTGCACCCTATTTAAACAACTTAAACCCTAGGGTTTAGAGTCATTTCCAACTTCCAAGTCCCTAACCCTAAATCTCGAAACCCTCAAGCTATTTTGAGAGTTTGTGAGTCATTTTGAGTGTTTTTCGTGAGTGTTGAAGCTATTGGAAGACGGAAGAACTTAGAGACACAAGAATGAGCATATAGATCCAGAATCCTTGCCTCGTCCACGAAACGTTTCTGGTATAAAGCTTAAACCTTGTCTTGTAGTCATCTAGATCTCCATTTCATTGTTCTTTGGCTTTTTTTGTCCAAATGAGATGGTTATTGATGGGTTGGACGTCCCTTATGGAAAACACTTCAGATCAACGGCCTTGAGGGGCTCTCATGGCAAAAAGGTGCCAACTTTGTGGCCCTAGAAGCCCCATGCAACCTCTAAGCTCTTGTTTTGACCTTTCAAGCTCCACATGGTCATGCATGTGGATAAAGTTTTAAGACTTTCGGTGTCCTTCTATTATCTAAGGTCCAGAACTATATTCTTATGCCCTATCTTGAAGTTTTGAGGACCCTTGGATTTAGATTTAAGCCTTTTGGAGTTAGGGTTTGGACTTACTTTCTTTAGGAAATGTATTAACGGGTAAAGTTGGAAACTTTACCCTTCTCGGGGCATTTCCAGTATAGATATGGAGTATAAGGTTTAGATCTGAAGAATAATGGCTTAATGCATTAAGAAGGGGATTCAGCCTGAAGAACTCGACGAGTTCATGGAGGAACTCGACGAGTCGATTTTAAGTGTCCCGATTCTGTTAGAAAGGAGAGAACTCGACGAGTTGATTCATATTATCACGATTCTGTGGTTTATGGAAACTCGCCGAGTTAAGTCAACTCGGAGCGTTAACTTTGAACTTGAACAAGGTTGACCCCTGGAGAGTTATGAAGTATTGAATGGGTTCTGAAGGGTAGTCCTATGTAAGGGTTTGGCCCCAATTTAGAAAATTGAGCCATTGATGGATTTCATGGATTTTATAGTTTGGGCCGTGATGGTTCGGGGGTGAAACGGTCATTCACCCCAAGTAAGGATTATAGATCATGGTTTGAGACCCAATTGCTAATTGGGTGATATTTTGGTATTGATAGCTCAGGGAGTTGTCAGGGCAGCAGCTAAGGATTTTTGCAGTGAGCTTCAACATTCGGGGTGAGTCTCCTAACTGATTGTATGGGTAGAAGGCACCAATGCCAACCCATTTGGTTTATGTATGGTAGGAAGACCCGAGGTTTAGCCCTAGGCATTGTGTATGAAAGACCAGGAGGTGGCTCCTAGCATACTGTATGCTAATTACCTAAGTAGAGTAGTATGTATGATGGTTGTCTTTATGATGCTTGCATGGAAGACCAGGAGGTGGCTCTGGGCACTTGTCTGTGAGACCCAGGGGGTGGCCCCCGGATTGGCAAAAAAGACCATGTGGCGGCCCGTGGCATAATGGCAAGACTATGTGCGACACATAGCACCTTTATTGATTATGATATATGTATGGCTCACGTTTATGTATGGCATGTATGGAACAATTGAGATGTATGGTATATGGTATTTGGGGAACTCACTAAGCTTCATGCTTACGGTTTTTAGTTTTGGTTTCAGGTACCTCCAGTTTTCAAATAAAGGAGCTCGGGACGATCGCAGCGCATACACATATGTTTTCCGCAATATGTGATTTCTGGGAATGAACTCTGACAAATTTTTTATTTGGAATTGTTTTCAATGTGTAAATCGAGTTATAAATGTGTTTTAGTGATGTGTGCAACACGAACTAGTTTTAAACCTACTTGTTAATATAAATTAGACACACAAAAGGCAGTGAACCTGTTTATTGGTGGTATAGTTTAGCAAGATGGGGATCGAACACAGGGAATGGAAATTAAGCTAATTACTAATATTATCTAAAAAACAAGCAAATAAGAAAAGGGTTTTCTTTAGTTTTGCAAGACTAGAAAACGTAAGTACTTAACTAATACTTAACTAAGCAATTAACAGCTAAGCAAATGAAAATCAACTAAATTCAATAATGGGAAAGACTTCTGTTTAGGTTTCGAATCGTTTATTCCTATGGTTGATTTTATGACAAGTGCAATGGATTAATTATCTTTGGCTACCGATTAGTGTGATTAGGTTCACGTTCGCTATTACTAATCCTTAGAAAACAAATTAATTAAACAGTGGCCAAGTGATTAAACTAATAGATTTCCTAGTTTATTAGTTCGGGTTAAGTAAGACTTGTAGTAGTTAATCAAATTGCTAATTCAATTAACGTCTTGTTGATGGTTCGGCACACAAGCTCACACATTAATTTTCATATTTTCTAGTTAACCCTAGTTTCATGTTCGCTATTCCTAAGCATATAACAATGTTTTCACATAAATCATATGAGATTAGCAATTAAGAGATGTTCCTGCAACTTAATATGCTGGTTAATTAACAGAAAATAGTTGTAATTAACACATAAGGTTCTTTAACAAGCTTAACAAAACAAAATCACCAAATTAAATTAATCCAATCATAAAATCAAACCATATTCATAAAGTCATCTACCCTAAGCAGAAGTTATGAATTTTTAGCTCATAATTAAAGCAGAAAACAACTCAAAAACAAAATCAATTGATGCAAACATAGTTTAAACAAAAGATTAAGTAAAGAGTACACTTGAACTTGAATTGCCTTGATCTCCCCAAAATCGAATGATTAGACTTGATCTTCGAGTTCCAGAGATCCAACAGCAGTTTGAATCGTAAATTATCCTTTAAGGGTTCCAGAGAGAGCTCCCCAATTCGTGAATTAAAGCCCTTCATATAGTTTCTGAAAACAGGGGCTACTCGTCGAGTCCACCACTTAAAATTCGTATTCGATAAGGACTCTTATTTGTTCGCGAATCTTCGAGCCTACTCGGCGAGTAGGCACCCAACTCGCCGAGTTCTTCAGGGGTTTTTCTTTCTTTTCTTTCTTTCTTCAATTCCCGAGCTTCCTATCGCTTTTTTTGCTTCCTTTTGCTTCCGAGCTTGTCTTTTTGGCTACAAATACATTTTAAACATATTTAAGTACCTTTTGTTCATAATTTGCAATAAAATAGCCAAAAAGTATTAAGATTTAACACAAAATATAGGACTAATTATGCACATATCAAAATACCCCACACTTGACTTTTGCTTGCCCCCAAGCAAAACTGAATTTTAACATACTAGCATCACATAAGACAATCCCAATTGAACCCAGCCATTATGCCAAGACCGCAACGCATGCATTTGTATCTAAAATTTTTCCTAAGGACCCCCTAATTCTAAATGCTCACAATCCTCATAAACACTCGTCCACTTCTTTTGAACAACACTCATTTTATGCATCCCTCCGAATCCATCCGCAGAAAACTTCCTAACCTGAAGGTATTTTTGGTCCAGCAACCCAAGCACACATAATCTAGAAAATTACAACTTTTCGATACTACTATAGAGCTTATTTGGAATTATTCACTTCTTTGATATATGATCTTCGTTTCCTTGAATTCACCACTTTTTTTTGTTTGATTTCTGGTATCTTCAACTTTTTGAATTTCTTCAGAACATTGATCTTTTGATCTTCACTTTAATTGCTCCACAATTCTTACACTTTTCTTGTAATTCTCTCATTTTTTTATACATGTAACTCACTTTTTTTCACTCAAAACCTACATGCTTAAGCAAGGGCACTCAACTTCAACCTTTATTGGTTAAAGTATTAGTTTTCCTGGATACATTTCAAGTACACGATGCTAAACATATTGCGTCCCTTAAACTAAGCGAGGTTGTGTTTTTGTCTCATGATTTCACTAGAATAAAGGAGGCCACAAATGCATTATAACGTATATAGGCTCAACTAAACATTTGGGTTCTCATACAATCATCAAACACAATACTAGCATGAATCCTAATTGCTTTTACCAAAATTTTCTAAATTAGCCCTAACAATTGTAATGCAAAATTTTCAAAAGTAACTAAAATTTTCAAGATTTTCGAAATTTAACTATAATTTCAACTAAT
This sequence comes from Lactuca virosa, assembly GCF_052849685.1. Classification (NCBI taxonomy): domain Eukaryota; kingdom Viridiplantae; phylum Streptophyta; class Magnoliopsida; order Asterales; family Asteraceae; genus Lactuca; species Lactuca virosa. The sequence continues at coordinate 251,549,355 of NC_136434.1, forward strand.
GTAACCAACCCCCTACCCCACACTTAATTTATGCAATGTCCCCATTGCATATTATGCATGATAAAGAATAATAAAAGTAAAGAGAGAATTGGAACAAACTCCCTTGGGATAGTAGTGCGAAGTTGATATTTCGTCTTTAAGCTCCATCTTCAATTGACTTTAGACATGGGAACAACTCATCCATGTCTTGGGTGTCAAAATCTGATGTGGTACAGCTCCAATTAAAAGGAAAAAAACTCTTGGAAATGCTCGGAAAATGATCTCCAAAGAAAAGAACCAATGCCCAAATTTCGAACTGGAAAATAAAGTTAACGAGTGACTCGTTGAGTTGATATGCTAAATCGCCGAGTTGCAGCGTGACTGGCAGAAAAATCGCGAAATTTCTCATGGACTCGTCGAGTAGATATGATGCACTCGGCGAGTAGACCGTTGTGAGGAAAAATTTGTATTCTGCCCAGGTCCGTTTCTGATGTATGGGGGTAATATAAACTAATACTTTCCCCCATGTTTCTTCAGTAAAGAAATACTCTCTAACTCTCTTCATTACCGGACTTAACCTTGGACTCGAAAACTCATTTTCTCTCTTGCCTAGACTCGACTCTTCACGCTATATTCTCTTACGCTCTATACTCTTTCACTTCACTCTTTTATCCGAATTCCAAAAATACCAAAGGCAAACATGCGTAATAAAAAGGAAAAACAACCAATCCTAAAAATTACTAAATGTTCAAAACAATCCAAAACAAATAAAACAAACCACACAAGATGAAAAGTGTCTTAAAAGCAACTACTAAATCAAATAAAAATAAAAGGATAAATCAATCTTCATCTCCCTCCTCATCATCACCAACACCGCTCCCTCCGGTTTCGCTTCGTCTTTGGCTCAATCTCTCGTCCCAACTCCGTACATATGGTTACTTGGGCCCGGGTCTTGGTGCAAGATGCAATTGATCAAACAAATGAACAAATGAACCATGATAATAGTTCATGCTCCGACCAAGATCATCTTGGTACCTCCTCAACTCCATGTTTTACCGATCCATTGGTAGTTCATCATCCACCGGAATTACCGATGGATCTTCTCGGACCGGCTCATGCCTTGGTCGGAATCGCCGACCCGGTTCCTCGGGCACTAATACCGCATCATTATCAGGGATGGCAACGTGGCCACCACCATAGTCCTCTATGATCCTTGCCCTCGTATACAATGTGATGCTAAAAGGAGGTGTGGGTACCATCGTCAAATAGTTACCGGTCCCTTGCTCCAATATACCAAATGTCCTCGCCAATCGAGTTACGAACATCCCACCATTGATCTTAGAAGTGATCCTTTCCTTGACCGCCCCTTCCCCCAAGTATCTAGCCAAACAATAAGGAAGGTTGCAAAATATGTTGGGAGTGATATTGCTCCATAAATAGAAGATGTCGAGGGTCGGAACCTTGTCATCATCCTTACGCATGTTGATGGTGCTTGCAACAAGGGGGTGGATCAAACGATGGATGGGAGAACGGATACTCCCTTCTTGAGCAGAAGATGGTATATAAACCCGGTTAGCAATAGTGTTCCACCAAGTAAAAGCAACCACTTCCTCGGGTAGATCTCTATGGCAGTTCTCCAAAAATACCCCAAAACCTTCGGACATTACCACGGATTGGTCATATATTCCTAGCCTCCAACCAAGCTCGGCTATGCTACATTGGCGAATTTCCCCGCCAAGACATAAAGTAAGGACCCTGGGATTGTAGTAATCGCTACCACCTCGGAAGGAGACGGTTGAGAAGAATTCCCAGCACAACTCTTGGTATACTGGTTCCTGGATTCTGAAAAGTTGGTTCCACCCATCACATGTAACCGTCACCCCATTATGCATAAAGGTCTTGACCAAGTACTGATGAGAATTATGAATATTGGTTTGGCGTGCTGAATTAAAGATTGCACAATGAACACAGTGATTTCGGTGTTTAAGAGATGTATTGAATATGTATGGTGTTACAAAAAGGGACATAGATCTACATCTATATAAATAACACACACTCACACACTCAACTTTTACACCTCTCAAGCATATCTCTACAAGTGGACTAAACCCACCTTATATAGAGGTGTTTACATGTCTCTTTCTCACTCTCTATCTCATGAGTCATAAGGCTAATGCACCACATGCAAGTGGATTTTACAAAAGTCAACACATTACAAAGTCAAACATGGATAACTTTGCACCCTAACATTCTCCCCCTCAAAGTTAGGAATGGATGACCCACTTCAAATCTTCCAAAATCGAGCAACTAGGCGATCCGAGCCTCAAGGGTGACACATGTCGAAATGAACTTCAAATGTTCAATTCTTCCATAATTCTTCAATTTGGGATCTAGGATGTGAGACCATACAAACCAAGCATCAACGAATGATCAAGAGCTTCTCAAACTCCAAATAATCACCCAAAAGTTGAGCATAAAAACACACCCCGAAAATCTTCAATAAAACCAAACCCATTTCGAAACGAAATCACTTCCAAACTTCCAATTGCATCATTTCGTGTACTTCAAAAATTCATCAAGGTCACTTCGGTCATCAAATCCGCGTAATATGAAAAATTCAAGTTCGAATTTCCATATAAATTTCTCCCCCTTTTTATAATCGAAATTTGATTATAAAACCATCAAGGAAAGAGAACGTGCTCTATTCAGAAATTTTTCGTGTCAAAACTCCCCCTTAACATGTGGCATAAACTCTGTGCTTCAATCCGGAAAATCCAAAAAATCTTCAATTTTTATCTTCGTTCACGGACCGCCTTTGACAAAATTTCTCAAATTTGGGTAGAAATTGTCAATTTCAAAATTCTGCAGTGACCCGGTGCGCCCAAAACAGCCAAAAATGCGAAAATCTCCCCCTTTTCCAAAGCTGGGTAGAAAGCGTCAATTCGCATAAACTGCAGGGGCCTGAAATGCATATTCTTCATATTCTCAGCAAAATCAGTCCATTTTCGAATTTGGGCAAAAACTGCCAAATTTCCGAAATTCTAGGGACTGATTTCGAAAGTTCTGCCTTTTGTCCTCCAAACATTCGAAAAATACCCCAATTGTCGAAGTTGGACAAAAACTGCCAAACATTCGAAAGTATAGGGACTGCTTACGAAACTCTTCCTCCTTTTTTCAAAACAAACGAAAAATTGCCTATTCGTACGAAAGTTTTAAACTGTGTCAAACTGTCGAAATTTTAAGGGCCATTTACGAAACTTGGGGTTTCTTCTTCCCCAATCTCGTTTTAACGAAATTATAGGCAACGTACGAAACTTCATCCCTTCGTACAAAATCATCTGCCCATTTTCGTTAATCAGCAACGAAAAATTTCCTTCCCTTCGTACAAAATCCTCAGCACCATTTTAGCGAAATTTTTCCAACACCATTTTAACGAAAACGAAGGCATTCGAAGCCTTTGAATCTCGTCTGAACCCTTTGTATTTACCCACTGAATCGTCATTTTGCTATAACAGATTTTCGATTCCAGTCCATCGATCCCAAAAATTCTTTAATTCGTTTGTTTCACAGTTTGCAACCAGCAACATCAAACCTTCGATTCGTTATTTCCTCCATCCAGTTCTTTGCGTTTTCAATTCACGAACCCAGTAAAGCTTCGTTACATTAATACAAGCCCATCGACAATTCACAATCTTTCCAATTCTTAGTCGAACTCAACTTGACTACTTGTAACATCCCGAATTTCGAGTCCAAAAATTTCTTTTAAAAACATTACTGATTCATAGCATTAAGTCATTCAAACATACTAAAAAGGGTTTATATGACAAATCATAGTTTCATTTCCAAAACACTTGTTTAGTTATCAGAGTAAACATCCCAGGCTAACTTGTCATGGTGTGTGCACTGCAACTGTGACAACCGTCAAAATTCGATTCGGTTCTAGATTTGACTAAACTTAGTTGCATGTATAGGCACGACACATACTAGACTAAGTAACTAGAAACTAAGTTATAACCTACTAGAAGCTTGGAAACAATTAGAATCAATGGATAGTATACTTAGATTTCACATTGATATGTGAATTCTACAACTACTTAACTGTAGTGAATATCTATATTTAGGTCACTATTTGACTCGAACACCTTTTCATGAATCATATACACACATCATGCACTTTACCTAGTGGTAGAAATTAGGTCAGAGTCTCATAGAAACTTAAGTCAAAGTTGAAGACTAAGATTAGTATACTTGATTCCTCAATTTCGCTTGAATCTCGGAATCACTACATAGAATGCCAATAAACCGATAAAAATAAATTACAAACATTATTTATAACTATAAAAGAGTTATAATACCATAAGATAATTTGAAGTCTCAAATATTCAATTTATTTTGATATTCAAAGTTTATTAAACTCCAAAACCCTAAAAGCCCTAAAACCTAAATTTTATAAAGTTTAACATCAAGAATTTTATAAAATTAGTTATGAAACTTATAATATTATCTTAAAATAATTAAATTCAAGGAAATATAATCAAGGAAATAAAAATTTAAGTCATTAACATTTACCCTTAATTTATAAGTCAAAAATCAATATTTTATGAGTAAAAACTATATTAAGGTGCATATTTTATAAAAATTTGGTGTTTTTATAAAATAATTAGAATTTTATAAAAATGGAAGAGTGAGGGAACCTCTCTCCTCATCAAAATTCGTCCCCCCTCTTTCCTAGGCACCCTCTTCCCAAAATTTTTAATCATTCACTTCACCCTCACACTCCATCTTCTCTCTCACTTTACCCCTCATTCTCTCTCACACTCTTCATCACCACCACTCCATTTCTCTCTTCATTTCTCTATACCCACGAAATTTTCCAGAGAATAAGTCCAAGAACACACCTCAAACTCAAAATCTTCATCATCTAGAGGTGTTCATTAAGGTAGAACACGATTTCCTTTCATTTTCCTCCATGTTTTCAAGGTTTTTCTTGCATTTCCTTCTTCTTCTACACCTTTCTCTTAGAAATTTTGTGTGAATATTCATTCACTTCAGTTTTGATGATGATGGTGGTAGATTTTCACCAAAAACATCTTGCATGTTACAAAATGGTGAAGATCCATGACCTAAACCTAAGTCAAAACCATGGAAATGCACTTTTCTATATGTTTTGGTGGAAAAACACCACATGCACCCTATGTTTTCTATCAAAAATGATTTTTGAACATTTCAAACTCATGAATGATCTTCAAACCAACATGCATGTGATGATCTTCAAGCTAATATGCTAGATCATCAAAGTATGTTGTTAAAAGCCTTCAAATATGTTCATGAAGGATTTATTTCCAAATAAATATCTAAAACTCCTTTTCTGACCAAATCCGATTTTTCCTAGATTCCCATCAACAAAATAAGATGATTTGTAAATTTCCAGGAAATAATTCATTTTTCTAGAATTAATATATTTAATGCAAGAAAATAGGGCAATAAATCATATAAAATACTTTCTGGGGTCTATAAATCCTAGTTAAATTCGTGGACGACCCCTATGCTAAATAATGATCCCTCAATAAGTTTCATCGATTTTTGTTACTGTTTAGTATGGTTTTGAATTTTCTTTTTGTTTAGCCCCAATAAATCATAAAACCGCTTTAGATAATTTGAAAAGGTTATATAATAATTTTCGCAGCTTATACTCTCTGTGGAAGACTTAGAAAAATATTTTCAGAATGTTTCATAATGTATTCCTATTTTTCCCCGATTTTTGTGTATATTATGGACTAAAAACAGGAAAAATAGTTCTGTTTATCCAAAATTCATAACAATTTACCAGAACACCTTGTAGTACATTAGGAGGCTACATAAAAATTTTTATGACTTTTCCCTTCTGTATACTATTTTTCTCCTATTTTCTAAGATTAAATACACTTAAATACACAAAATCGGATTCCAGTAGATAAAAACCACATTTGGGATTTTTCCCAGATTATTTACACTGTACATGAACTTTACAAAATTTTTGGTAATTTACTTTAACTGTTTAATAATTATTCTCCAATTAATGATTATTTAAGAGGATAAAACAAAGAAAAATAGAAAGACTAATTGAAAAATATCTTTTATATTTTTCACAGCTTCTACATGTATAATAAAAGTGTTACAAAAATTTTGGGCAATTTTGGAAACTGTTTTCTATTTATTTCAATTTTTATTAGAATAAATGCTCAAAAATCATAAAATTGGGTTAAACAGTTTAGAAATCAATTTTTATATTTTTCCCAACTTAAGAATGTTTAATAACAATATCACAAAAAGTTTGGGTAATTTTGGAAACTGTTTTCTATTTATCCCCATTTTTTTAGAATAAATGCATAAAAATCATAAAATTGGGTTAAACAGTTTAGAAACCCCTTTTTATATTTTTCCCAGCTTAAGTATGTGTAATGACATTGTTATAAAAAGTTTGGGGTATTTTCATAACTGATTTCTATTTTTCATGAATTTGTATCTATTTAGAGAATTAAATATGTGAAAAATGGTTATACATATTCATAATCCATGAAAATTTATCTAGAAGTCTTTTAGTATATTTAGAACCAAAATCTGAAGTTTGGTAATTTTTATTAACTGTTTAGTATTTTTCATGATTTTATGGTTATTCAAGAAACTAAAATCGTGAAAAATAGTCAGACAAATCAAAAATTCAAGAAAATTTATCTTAAGGTCTTTGACTTCAATTAAAACTTAAATGCAAAGTTTGGGAAAGTTTAGAACTAAATTGATTTAGTTTTGAATATTTAATCATTGGAACACCTCTAAAATGTTAAATATTAACATTTCAATAATGGAAATTTTCCACTTAAATTGTTATATAACAATTGATTCTTTGAAACTTAATTTCCACAGAAAAATGTTTGTAACTTATCAATATTAAATTTTGACACATTATTGGCATAATTCTATTGTAGTAGTAAGTATACTAGTGTTAGATTTCGATTAGAGACTCACTAGCGAATACCATTATTGTAGGAATCGGTAGTGGTACACGTGGAACGTAGTTCAAGGCACCATTTGCATCATCTAAATGCATTGTGAGTATTCACCACTCCCCTATTTTCGGTTTTTACGTTTTGGGGTGGAAAAGCATGTCCTAAACTATTTATGTTCGTTGTATTTATTTGACTCGTATAAACTTGGTTGCTATATTTTGCATATTGTGAGTATTCACCACTCCCCTATTTTCGGTTTTTACGTTTTGGGGTGGAAAAGCATGTCCTAAACTATTTATGTTCGTTGTATTTATTTGACTCGTATAAACTTGGTTGCTATATTTTGCATATTGTGAGTATTCACCACTCCCCTATTTTCGGTTTTTATGTTTTGGGGTGGAAAAACATGTCCCGAAAAACTATTATTTGAATGTTGTATTTAAATTGATTTGTATCAAACATGATTGCTATTTTATTGCTATCTCTCTATGTATGTCCATGCAACACGGAACATGAGAACTTATCGTACTAAGGCCCTTCCCTTATCTCTAACCATTAACTCTTTGAGCCAATGGTCATTGTGGATAGCGCTATTAGGAATTGACAACTCCTCACTCGCCCTATTGCTGGAGTGCATGATACCATATTCATCTATGGAACGATGAGCATAGATCTTGATAGGGCTTCAGTCATAGGTTTGGTTGAGACTCATTGTTTGCTCATACACATACAAACTCGTTTCTCGTTATAGCAATAAACTTGTTATTAATTATAGCAATGAACTTTGTTTCTCATTACAACAACGAACTTTTATTACTGAAAACTTATATACATGTTTTAGCAATGAAATTGTTTGCTCCTTGTAGCAACGAAATTGATTGCTCATTTTAGCAATGAAACTTGTTTACTCGTTTGAGTAACGAACTTTATCTTCCATGAGATATGAATGTTGCATCTTATTTGGGCAACATACTTTATCTCTCATGATGACAAAGAACTTTGTTTTTACAAACTTATTTACTCATTTTAACAATATACTTTTATTATTGGAAACTTTTATCAAAACTTTGATTTCAATTCATGGAACCAATATTATTTTGTTTAAACTTGAGAGTACTCACCAACTATTTTTATAGTTGACGCTCGTTTTACATGCTTTTTCAGGAATCATCGAGTAAGTGGCACTTAGGGACACTTCACTTTTAGGAGCATTCGCATGTGTTGTATTTCAATTTACATTGTAATTTCTTTTAAAAGTTGTTCAAACCCATTGTAAAATTGTAATGATTTTTAATACTATGGTTGGTGTTGTCTTTTAACTTTTGCTATGAAACCCTTTATACTGCCACGCCTCGTGTTTACGCTTTAGCGGGGTGTGACAGAAAATGGTATCAGAGCCGAAGGTTATAGAGAATACCGGTTTTCCTTTGGAAAACCACAACTATAGCCAAAAATTTTCTAAACGTTTTTAAAATACTGAACATACTACTGGTATAACTAATTCGAGTACGCATTATCAAACTTTAATTAAGTATAGCCTGACCAACTATGCTTAATTAAGGAAACTTAATGTGAGGCTGGAAACGGTTATAGTAGAATTATGTTCAAAACGATTTTCAACTTAAACTTTTGAAAAACAAAATTTTTCGGTGTGCGTACGGGCATTGCATATTATAGGCATTCATCTAGATACACTTAGAAACTAAGTGCACTTTTATAACAATGCCTTTATTTAGAAATATTCTTATCCCTTATCAAGTGCTAGGTTAACCACTTAGGTTATATCACTAGCCACTCTAGGAGCAATGCACTTAGTACTGAGAATGAGTATTCCTTGGTAGCTATTGACTTTAGATGTAAGGTTAGTAGCTAGATATACACTAGTAATAATCATAAGTCGAAACCTATACCAATTATTCCTCAATACCTCTTCATCGTCTTCGTACTAGAGTTACAACTATGAAAAAGTGTTTCGATATCGACACGAATGAGAATCAGAGCATCGCGTAAAAAGGTAGATGAGTCACCACTAAGTAATCACTTGGATACCATTGGCGGGCATTCTGGATTCGACTAACGAGGAGACATAAGGAGTTTTAACCCATACATGAGACTTCTCTACTACACTACGAATTTAGCTTTAGGTTGTTTCCACCTTGAGCTTAAAACTTAACATAGGATGCCCCTTTGACCTCTATAAAAGGCCACGAAACTACATTGACACCATAAAACGTTTTACAAACAATTTTTCTTGTCCTTTATTTTGAGGAAAAGACACCGGTACTCGCCTTGTACTCACCTTAGTATTTAGGTACGATCAGCTACACTAACATACTTATTCTGCGCTTCTTAATCATCCATCGAAAAATTAATTCTCTTCATCGGTTTTACTTATCATCGATAAAATATTTTATAACCACTTCATTCAACTTAGTATACATTTCCTAACAATTTAAGCCATATTCTCGCTAAAACTCTTTTGACAACTTGCTTTAACTTAACGCTTTTCTTCAAAACTCAATTTAACCAATATTGGTTTTTAACCTTGCTATTTCAATTTCATTTCAAATCCATTTCAATGGATAGATGTGCTTTTAATGGCATATAAACCATTTTAAACCTTGCATACCATTTTGACACGTTTTCGAAAAACTTAGAAACATTTTCTTTTATAAAAGTGTTTAAACTCTATGCTATAAAACTTAAACATATGACATTAAAGTTCATAGTATGTGTAAAAGCTTTATCGGATCTTCAAACCACTTTTGTTTTAAGTCTTTTGACTACTTTCTCATTTAGGCATTGTACTTAACTTAAATGTGTTTTCTAGTAACCTAACATGGTATTTTTACAACTTTCTAATCCAAATGTGTTTACAAGACATCACTGATACCTACATTTCAAAACACACCTTATTTGTTTATTTTATTTCAAATTAGTTTTATAATCTGTGTTTATAAAACTTACAACATTGCAAAACTTAGTGTTCACTTTTAAACTTCCAGCGACGTACTTTTGACAATGCATAATTATTCATCTAAATATGTTAAGTCTTTACCTTATCCGTTTTAACCATTGTTAGACTCCAGTCAAAAAGGTCAAAATTGTCAGATTTTCAATTACAAGTTTTAGTGTTTCTTTTTTTTACACAAATGGAGTTTAACTTAATAGATAACTCGTGAATTTTAAGCAAACCTTAGAAAACACTTTGAAACTTCTGCATTTCTATTTAATCATCAATATACATAAAATATTGAAGTTTGAAATATATCTCAACCTGGTTTTAAATTTACCTATATGTATTGTTCTTATAATTTTAAAATAACAATCATTGCCGCCGCTACCTTACTTTTTCTTTCCCCCGAACTTTATTTTTCGCTCTCCTTCTGACTTTAGATGTCGCACACCATAATATTAACATAATACATTGTCTAACTTTGTTTCTGTCTATTTTGCTTCACCTGGTATCATGTTTGTATACATAAAGACTAGAAGTCTACCCTTGCGTTTTGAGCGATTAATACGTGTATAGTTGTGAGGCATAATTTTGATTTAGTCAACTTTGATATATTCAATTACGCTTTTTATCATATACATCTTGTTTTTTTTTTATTTTGAAATCTACAATAAACAAGTAATCCTTAATTACATTTGCTCCTTTTGCTCTAAATTTAAAATTTTGATTAAACGCACAATTTTCATTGTATTTCCTTACAATTAATATACAAGGTGACCGCCTTGTTCTTATCATTTTTCAAAATCCAGAAAATATATGTGAAGAATACATTTCATATGTTTCATCTTTTCTTTAAAAATATGAAAAGTTTTAAAAGTTATGATTATTTATCCTTCAAATGAATATTTTTGTAGAATCACTAAATTAAGAATGCAGTGTTTTCGATGATCGACATTTTTACACCTTTCTTAAAATAGTATTTTACTTTGCAAATTTCAGTGAATTCCTAAACTCTCAAACTTGTTTTAATAAGTATTCTAAATCCTCGTAAACTTGAATTTGTCCTGACTTAGACAATTGGACAATTTCTCAAAAAAAAATAATAATAATACAAATATTTCTATACAGATTCCTTTAATGGCGACTTAAACCTTTAACCTTAATTAATCTTTATATTATTTTACTACTTCGTTTGATCGTCACACATGTATCTTCATTATCTTGGAATTATTACACATTTTGATAATAGTGAAATTAATTATCATTTCTAAACACACATTTTGAGAGCAGTGAGATTACTTATCATTTTAAACGCTCAAAATGCTACCTAAATAATGTGATTTAAAATATCATAAAGTTTCACCGCCTTCATTAGAAACAACGACTCTCTAACTGTATTCTTCAATCATGGTTCTATTATAGTTAGAGTACCTGTAGTAGAAATTATAGCTTCAGAAATCCTTGATCGTTTCGTAATTTCTTTTGTAGATGGGAGTTAAATAGCCTTTACATTCGAGATGTACCAAAACTTCGTTGCCTACCCTTAATGTGTATCAATAGGAACTTACCGTCGATCGCTTATTTTTCATTCGTGCTACCCCTTTGTATTTTGGAATATATCTTTTTCCAGATTTAGTAGCCAGCTGGAAGCGAACAAATTGTTCCTAATCTTTTCGTTATTAGGCGGAAAATTTACACGTAGTATTGATTTAGAACGCGACTTAAGGATCAATGCGGATTTAACGCTTAGTGTATTTGGTGCTTCATCAAAACTTATACCGCTCTCTTAATTCAGATAATATCTAACTAGATGATCTTTTTCGACTAGGTCGCCGTGGTTGGAACATGATTCCATGAATCAAATTTTCCATAATCTAGACGAAAGAACTTGAATTAAGGAAACATTAATTTGACTATAGCTAAAGAATTGGGTTCTTCCTTTGAGGAAATAAACCCAAAATAATCAAAGAACACTTCAAGTCACCACCTCTCCAGCTATACAATTGTATTTGACTGAGTTCTAATAGAATACGTCACGAATTGAATTTCGGGACGAAATTCTTTCAACCGGGGGAGACTGTGACAACCGTCAAAATTCGATTCGGTTCTAGATTTGACTAAACTTAGTTGCACGTATAGGCACGACACATACTAGACTAAGTAACTAGAAACTAAGTTATAACCTACTAGAAGCTTGGAAACAATTAGAATCAATGGATAGTATACTTAGATTTCACATTGATATGTGAATTCTACAACTACTTAACTGTAGTGAATATCCATATTTAGGTCACTATTTGACTCGAACACCTTTTCATGAATCATATACACACATCATGCACTTTACCTAGTGGTAGAAATTAGGTCAGAGTCTCATAGAAACTTAAGTCAAAGTTGAAGACTAAGACTAGTATACTTGATTCCTCAATTTCGCTTGAATCTCGGAATCACTACATAGAATGCCAATAAACCGATAAAAATAAATTACAAACATTATTTATAACTATAAAAGAGTTATAATACCATAAGATAATTTGAAGTCTCAAATATTCAATTTATTTTGATATTCAAAGTTTATTAAACTCCAAAACCCTAAAAGCCCTAAAACCTAAATTTTATAAAGTTTAACATCAAGAATTTTATAAAATTAGTTATGAAACTTATAATATTATCTTAAAATAATTAAATTCAAGGAAATATAATCAAGGAAATAAAAATTTAAGTCATTAACATTTACCCTTAATTTATAAGTCAAAAATCAATATTTTATGAGTAAAAACTATATTAAGGTGCATATTTTATAAAAATTTGGTGTTTTTATAAAATAATTAGAATTTTATAAAAATGGAAGAGTGAGGGAACCTCTCTCCTCATCAAAATTCGTCCCCCCTCTTTCCTAGGCACCCTCTTCCCAAATTTTTTAATCATTCACTTCACCCTCACACTCCATCTTCTCTCTCACTTTACCCCTCATTCTCTCTCACACTCTTCATCACCACCACTCCATTTCTCTCTTCATTTCTCTATACCCACGAAGTTTTCCAGAGAATAAGTCCAAGAACACACCTCAAACTCAAAATCTTCATCATCTAGAGGTGTTCATTAAGGTAGAACACGATTTCCTTTCATTTTCCTCCATGTTTTCAAGGTTTTTCTTGCATTTCCTTCTTCTTCTACACCTTTCTCTTAGAAATTTTGTGTGAATATTCATTCACTTCAGTTTTGATGATGATGGTGGTAGATTTTCACCAAAAACATCTTGCATGTTACAAAATGGTGAAGATCCATGACCTAAACCTAAGTCAAAACCATGGAAATGCACTTTTCTATATGTTTTGGTGGAAAAACACCACATGCACCCTATGTTTTCTATCAAAAACGATTTTTGAACATTTCAAACTCATGAATGATCTTCAAACCAACATGCATGTGATGATCTTCAAGCTAATATGCTAGATCATCAAAGTATGTTGTTAAAAGCCTTCAAATATGTTCATGAAGGATTTATTTCCAAATAAATATCTAAAACTCCTTTTCTGACCAAATCCGATTTTTCCTAGATTCCCATCAACAAAATAAGATGATTTGTAAATTTCCAGGAAATAATTCATTTTTCTAGAATTAATATAATTAATGCAAGAAAATAGGGCAATAAATCATATAAAATACTTTCTGGGGTCTATAAATCCTAGTTAAATTCGTGGACGACCCCTATGCTAAATAATGATCCCTCAATAAGTTTCATCGATTTTTGTTACTGTTTAGTATGGTTTTGAATTTTCTTTTTTTTAGCCCCAATAAATCATAAAACCGCTTTAGATAATTTGAAAAGGTTATATAATAATTTTCGCAGCTTATACTCTCTGTGGAAGACTTAGAAAAATATTTTCAGAATGTTTCATAATGTATTCCTATTTTTCCCCGATTTTTGTGTATATTATGGACTAAAAACAGGAAAAATAGTTCTGCTTATCCAAAATTCATAACAATTTACCAGAACAACTTGTAGTACATTAGGAGGCTACATAAAAATTTTTATGACTTTTCCCTTCTGTATACTATTTTTCTCCTATTTTCTAAGATTAAATACACTTAAATACACAAAATCGGATTCCAGTAGATAAAAACCATATTTGGGATTTTTCCCAGATTATTTACACTGTACATGAACTTTACAAAATTTTTGGTAATTTACTTTAACTGTTTAATAATTATTCTCCAATTAATGATTATTTAAGAGGATAAAACAAAGAAAAATAGAAAGACTAATTGAAAAATATCTTTTATATTTTTCACAGCTTCTACATGTATAATAAAAGTGTTACAAAAATTTTGGGCAATTTTGGAAACTGTTTTCTATTTATTTCAATTTTTATTAGAATAAATGCTCAAAAATCATAAAATTGGGTTAAACAGTTTAGAAATCAATTTTTATATTTTTCCCAACTTAAGAATGTTTAATAACAATATCACAAAAAGTTTGGGTAATTTTGGAAACTGTTTTCTATTTATCCCCATTTTTATTAGAATAAATGCATAAAAATCATAAAATTGGGTTAAACAGTTTAGAAACCCCTTTTTATATTTTTCCCAGCTTAAGTATGTGTAATGACATTGTTATAAAAAGTTTGGGGTATTTTCATAACTGATTTCTATTTTTCATGAATTTGTATCTATTTAGAGAATTAAATATGTGAAAAATGGTTATACATATTGATAATCCATGAAAATTTATCTAGAAGTCTTTTAGTACATTTAGAACCAAAATCTGAAGTTTGGTAATTTTTATTAACTGTTTAGTATTTTTCATGATTTTATGGTTATTCAAGAAACTAAAATCGTGAAAAATAGTCAGACAAATCAAAAATTCAAGAAAATTTATCTTAAGGTCTTTGACTTCAATTAAAACTTAAATGCAAAGTTTGGGAAAGTTTAGAACTAAATTGATTTAGTTTTGAATATTTAATCATTGGAACACCTCTAAAATGTTAAATATTAACATTTCAATAATGGAAATTTTCCACTTAAATTGTTATATAACAATTGATTCTTTGAAACTTAATTTCCACAGAAAAATGTTTGTAACTTATCAATATTAAATTTTGACACATTATTGGCATAATTCTATTGTAGTAGTAAGTATACTAGTGTTAGATTTCGATTAGAGACTCACTAGCGAATACCATTATTGTAGGAATCGGTAGTGGTACACGTGGAACGTAGTTCAAGGCACCATTTGCATCATCTAAATGCATTGTGAGTATTCACCACTCCCCTATTTTCGGTTTTTACGTTTTGGGGTGGAAAAGCATGTCCTAAACTATTTATGTTCGTTGTATTTATTTGACTCGTATAAACTTGGTTGCTATATTTTGCATATTGTGAGTATTCACCACTCCCCTATTTTCGGTTTTTACGTTTTGGGGTGGAAAAGCATGTCCTAAACTATTTATGTTCGTTGTATTTATTTGACTCGTATAAACTTGGTTGCTATATTTTGCATATTGTGAGTATTCACCACTCCCCTATTTTCGGTTTTTATGTTTTGGGGTGGAAAAACATGTCCCGAAAAACTATTATTTGAATGTTGTATTTAAATTGATTTGTATCAAACATGATTGCTATTTTATTGCTATCTCTCTATGTATGTCCATGCAACACGGAACATGAGAACTTATCGTACTAAGGCCCTTCCCTTATCTCTAACCATTAACTCTTTGAGCCAATGGTCATTGTGGATAGCGCTATTAGGAATTAACAACTCCTCACTCGCCCTATTGCTGGAGTGCATGATACCATATTCATCTATGGAACGATAAGCATAGATCTTGATAGGGCTTCAGTCATAGGTTTGGTTGAGACTCATTGTTTGCTCATACACATACAAACTCGTTTCTCGTTATAGCAATAAACTTGTTATTAATTATAGCAATGAACTTTGTTTCTCATTACAACAACGAACTTTTATTACTGAAAACTTATATACATGTTTTAGCAATGAAATTGTTTGCTCCTTGTAGCAACGAAATTGATTGCTCATTTTAGCAATGAAACTTGTTTACTCGTTTGAGTAACGAACTTTATCTTCCATGAGATATGAATGTTGCATCTTATTTGGGCAACATACTTTATCTCTCATGATGACAAAGAACTTTGTTTTTACAAACTTATTTACTCATTTTAACAATATACTTTTATTATTGGAAACTTTTATCAAAACTTTGATTTCAATTCATGGAACCAATATTATTTTGTTTAAACTTGTGAGTACTCACCAACTATTTTTATAGTTGACGCTCGTTTTACATGCTTTTTCAGGAATCATCGAGTAAGTGGCACTTAGGGACACTTCACTTTTAGGAGCATTCGCATGTGTTGTATTTCAATTTACATTGTAATTTCTTTTAAAAGTTGTTCAAACCCATTGTAAAATTGTAATGATTTTTAATACTATGGTTGGTGTTGTCTTTTAACTTTTGCTATGAAACCCTTTATACTGCCACGCCTCGTGTTTCCGCTTTAGCGGGGTGTGACAGCAACCCTTTCGAGCTCCTCTTCTGAAAACTGAATACCTGAAACCAAAACTGAAAACCGTAAGCACGAAGCTTAGTGAGTTCCCCAGATACCACATACCATACAAACCAACTGATCCACACATACCATACGTAACCATGAGCCATACATAACAAACATATCCATAATCAAGTAAAGTGCTATGTGCCAAACATAGTCTTGCTGTATTGCCACGGGCCGCACGAGGTCTTTCTTGTCAAGCCTGGGGGCCACTCCCTGGGTCTTACAGACAAGTGCCAAGGGCCACCCCCTGGTCTTCCATTCAAGCATCACAAAGACAACTATACCTACTACTCTACTAGGCTACTCAACATACAGTGTGCCAGGAGCCACCTCCTGGTCTTTCATTCATAATAGTATACAGTGTGCCAGGAGCCACCTCCTGGTCTTTCATACATGTTGCCTAGGGCTAACCACCGGGTCTTCCTACCATACATAATAACATACTGTGTGCCAGGAGCCTCCTCCTGGTCTTTCATGCATAATGCCTAGGGCTAACCCCCGGGTCTTCCTACCATACATTACTGTGTGCCAGGAGCCTCCTCCTGGTCTTTCATGCATAATGCCTAGGGCTAACCCCCGGGTCTTCCTACCATACATAATAACATACTGTGTGCCAGGAGCCTCCTCCTGGTCTTTCTTGCATAATGCCTAGGGCTAACCCCCGAGTCTTCCTACCATACATAAACTAAATGGGTCGGCATTGTGGCCGTAGACCCATACAAACAGTGAGGAGACTCACCTCGCACTGCTGAACTTTGCTGATAACCCTCTGGCTGCTGTCCGACCACTCTCTGAGCCGCTGCTCCGCTAGCTCCCCGAGCTACTAATATCAATAAAACACTTAGTTCCAAACTGAACTCTACAAGTCAAACTAAGTCAACTCTGGTTAAAGTCAAAGTCCTGGTCAAAGTCAACCTTCCAGTTGACTCGACTCGCCGAGTCAACCCGAAGACTCGCCGAGTCCTTAAACTCAGAAGCTCTCAAAATACGACCCAACTCACCGAGTCACCCCAGGACTCGTCGAGTTCAACGATCTCTGAGTCCCATCCTGTCCAACTCACTGAGTCACCGCTCAACCCACTGATCTGCGTCTTAACCAGAAGAGGTTGGGGGTTTTGCGACCTGACTCGTCGAGTCCAAGAACAAACTTGCCGAGTCCTAGGCAATCTTCAACAGACTCGCCGAGTTGTTCTTCCAACTCGCCGAGCTCATGCACATATTCATACAACTTGTCGAGTATACCCATGTGACTCGCCGAGTCTCTCCAGTTCTCAATCCATACAATGGCTTTTCGAGCCATGCAGGGGCTCCAATCCATAGATCCACTCTTCTACAGTCTATCCCCCACGTAAAGTTGCAAACTTTACGTGAAACCAAGGAGCTAAAGGCCCAAAACACTCTAGGGTTTGGGTTTAAGGCAAAGGGGCTTCACCAATAACTTATTGACATAAACTTTATGACCTTCTGGACTCAAACATAAGATTGATCTATTTGCAATAAAGCCAAAGCAACAACTTATTACCTCCAATATATGCTCCAACTGAAATGGATCCCGGATCTACACCACTCCTTTGCAGCAAGCCTCTTGATCTTCAAGCCCCTTTCCACCAAAATCACTTATCTAGGCTCTAAATTGCTTCCAAGGGCTCTCACTCACGATTTAGGGTTTCTGGATCTCAAAAGGGGAGTAAAGAGGCTGGGGAAGGGATGTAATGTTCTTTAAATAGGGCACAACCCCCGGGATTAGGGTTTTTCTCGCCCAGACCAGACTCGCCGAGTCCACTAGCCGACTCGCCGAGTCGGTCACTTACTCTATGCCCCGGATCCCGCTTCGACTCGTCGAGTTCCTCCCTGGACTCGACGAGTTGACTCTTGACTTAGAGCCTTTCCTTCCTTTTCTTGGTCTTTCTGATTCTGGGTGTTACAACACTCCCCCACTTAAACCAGACTTCGTCCTCGAAGTCTGCCACGGCCAACTACCTTACCATCTGGTCGCCACTTTACCACTAGGTACACACTCCGCCCATCCGATCCAAACCTTGAAGATGTCATCTTCAGAATAACCCGTTACTTACTACCCTCGAGTACAACACTTTTTTCCAACCGGTAATCATACCGATACTCCTGATACACTTACCCTTGATTCGCAAGGGGTTTACCCTTTTACCCTACACTGTCACTGGCCTTTATAAGGCACTTTCCACAAGCAACAACCTTCCTAATTTCCTTCGAGGACCGATCCTCTGCTGAAACCGCAATCCCGGCCACTCCCAGTGCCGACCATCATACCAATACTCACGGAATAACCTCCAAACAATGCTCCAATACTGAAAGCTCCACCCAATCGTGAGAATTCAGACAATCCTTCGGGTAGCAGATCCCTCTCTGTTACGTTGAAGGCTCAGACGAGAACGGTGTCACCGAGCCAAATCCTTTACTCTGAGATCATTCGATCCCGCGATGAGCAGCTTAGCATCATCCGATCAGCTCACGGCTTTTCACACCGAAACCCTTACCATCATTCCTGCCTGTAGTCCTGTTGACTCCCATCCGCCTACCGGATGATCCGAGACCGCCCTGGTCCCAACTGATCTACCATTACCCGGAATACCGGTTTCCCTCATGCTACCTCGGAGATACGGGCCCCCGCCCACACTCCGCGAACTAAGCTACTAATGAATGCTACGACTTACCCGCAGTCTTACGCCACTCTTGGTCTCCAATGACCTACCGCCTTCCGGACCCAACCATAATGTAGCCCACTCACATCCGGGCGGCTGCCCCGTCCTGAACTTAACTATCTGAAACACCCTGCCACTGAATCACACACCTGATACATTCGCACTAGCGAATAGGGACCGACGAATGCTACGGGTCACCCTATAGTCTTACTATACTCGCTCTGTCAACTAGTGAATGCTACGGCTACCCACATAGTCTTACAACACTTCTGCGCTGCCAGCCAACTAAAGGTACGGGCCACCCTGCAGTCTTGCTAAACCAGTGCTACGGGCCATACCGCAGCCTAACTATACTCACACACGATTGCTACGGGCCACACCGCAGTCTTAATAAACTAATGCTACGGGCCACACCGCAGTCTTACTAAACTAATGCTACGGGCCACACCGCAGTCTAACTATCCTCACATACGATTGCTACGGGCCACACCGCAGTCTTACTAAACTAATGTTACGGGCCACACCGCAGTCTTACTAAACAAATGCTACGGGCCACACCGCAGTCTAACTAAACTAATGCTACGGGCCACACCGCAATCTAACTATCCTCACATACAATTGCTACGGACCGCCCCGCAGTCTTACCACACTCTTCTTACTATCTGACCACTCGTGAATGCTACGGCCATCCGGTAGTCTGACAACACCTTTCCACACCGACTGGCTGCTAGTGGATGCTACAACTAACTCATAGTCGAGCATACAAGCACAATCTAGTACCCCCAAGTGGTACTCATGTCCCAACTGGAACTCCCAACCGATTCCTCTGCGATCTGCTACCAGACATCTCGAGAATGAGGTCTCACAATTGGAAAGTTTTTCCAAACTTCCAATTCACACTGTCCTCATTTCATACAGCCACCTGGGCCGTCTTTCTTCCTGACAGGAGAGCGAAACTTATTCTAGTTTCAAAACCGCTTCTGCTCCCATAACATGATTGTTTCTCCCCCACTTAGCTTCAGCTAAGTCTTTCCTGCACGCGAAAACTCGAGGACTTCCATTCCTTCCTCCCTTGCACAAAAGGCATGATAACTACCGTCGCCTTGATGTCGCTAGCGATCCATCACTAGTCCGCTCCAAATACCGTACGATTACCGAATACTAGATGAACACCTCCTGCATCCCCGATACTGATAATCCCCTGAGCTCCAACTAATGCCCTTAAGGTCCGAATAACTAATGCTCAGAACAACCCCATCAGTGATAGACCACTTCCCTTGATGCTTCCAAAAGCTATCCCAAGTACCAAGACTAGAACCACCAAACCCTAATGATGGTGGAGGGCTACTCCATGGACTCTGTCCACCAACCTCCACGCAACGCTCCTGAACCGCTTTGGTCATAATCGAGATAATACTAGACACTTCGAACCCGAAGTGAGGGATGACCCTACACTAGCTACTAATAGTTCCCGGTATGCAATTGGCATATGACAATTCTGCAACATTCCCTGCTGTAATCCAGATCTCCCTTATCTGTCACTGCAAGGCCCTACCCTCTCACCCATCCGTAATCCTCGAAGTTGTCGGGGCAGACGCACTCCCGGCTCCTCCCCTCACCGTCGGGCAGTCGACCTTCTTGTGTCCCACCTGATTGCAGTGAAAACATAATGGGCTTGCCCCCTGTGGGCAGTCCCTGCTGACGTGACCATCACTGCCACACTTGTAGCAGCCTGAACCCCTGGAACGACAAACTCCCTCGTGTGGTTTCCCGCACGTGCTGCACTGACTTCGGACCTGCCGACCTACTAATCGCTGATCTGAAGCCTTGGGTATCTTCCCGGGACCCTCCAAAGTATACGTCTGATCCGACCTCCTCTTCACAATGTGCTCCAAATCAATCTCCCTTTTCGCGCCCTGGCAATCATAGAGTCCAGGGTCGGGCATGCCGAGAAGATGACATGCTCCCGAATATAAGCTCTCAACATGTCATGATAGCGGGTCCTCTGCATCTCATCATCCCATGCATACTGCGGCACCAATAAGGCCCTCTCCCGAAACTTGGCGGTAATCTCCGCCACCGACTCCGTCGTCTGCCTCATGTCTAGGAACTCTCTGGCCAGCTGCTGAAGCTCCACCGCCGGCGCAAACTCTGCCCTAAACCTGGTCACAAAGTCTGACCAGGTCATAGCCTCGACGACCGAGGCTCCCAATGAGTCACCAACCGACTCCCACCAATCTCTAGCTCTGTCTCTCAAACATCCTGCCGAAAAGCGGACCTTCGACCCCTCCGGGCAGAAGCTTGTCAACTGTGCAGACTCAATGTCTGCGATCCATCTCCTGGTAGCAATGGGGTCCTTCACCCCGTGAAAATCCGGCGCACCACTCCCTCTGAAGTCCTTGAAGGACAGTGTGCGCGTACTCGCCTGGCCAGACGCCAAATCACTCCTGAAAGCTCGGAGGCGATCCTCCATCAGCTCAATGATCCCCTCCTTGATCGACCCGAAAATGACCTGGGTCGCCTCAAGGATGCCTCTCGTAATCTCAGACACGATGAACTCGCGTAACCCATCATCAACTTGCTAGGATCCCGCGCCCGAGCCCGATCCTGATCCAGATCCTGAGCCTCCTGCTCCTTGTCGCGTGGTCACCATACTGGAGATAAACACATAAATGTCCTGATCAAAACATACCCCGAGAGGTCTCACACATTATCCAAGATTCCTGGTTCCATCTCGGCCCTCCTTGACTCGAGTATGTATCCTCTGCTTCCAGTAGTACGGGCCAATACTACCTTCCACATCTATCCGTACTTTACTCAAGGGTTGCTTCAACTTCACCAGGTCCCTTTCACTACTACTAACACTGCTCCCAGCACTACCCTCATCCTAGGCTTTCCTAGGTTCCCGAACTCACCCAGTCCTCAGCTGCTGAAAGATTCCCAGTAATGTCAACTAGCTACCTCATGAATATAGCTAGCTCACATTACTAAGAGTCTCACAAAGCACAAAGCAAGCAGCATTCAGAATAGAAAATCTAACCATCATATTCCAATCAAATCATTGTATCCTCTAATCAGGAATCTGTACATGCACTTCAAAGGCTCATACAATCAGGCATAACCTAAACAAGCTATCCTATTACTGACTGGTCAGTACTAGCATGCAAGTCTACAAGCACATACAATAGGCATATAAGGCATCCTCCTAGATCCTTAGCCCTAATCTATCATGCAATTCTCATAATCATAACATAACATAAACTTGTATGGGTAATTTGGGAGAACTTACTTGAGCTCGGCTGATTGCATGCACCACACCCTTTTCTCTTTTCAAAGTTCCTTTTTCTTTTTCTAAAACCCTTTTCTTTCCTCAAAATCCTTTTATAAATATGGTTTTTCCTTTTGAAAATTTTTATACCACTTCCTCAGTTTGAGTTCAGACACACCCGAGAGTGTGCCCGAATCCCTCAAACCAAGGCTCTGCTACCAACTTGAAACATCCCAAATTTCGAGTCCAAAAATTTCTTTTAAAAACATTACTGATTCATAGCATTAAGTCATTCAAACATACTAAAAGGGGTTTATATGACAAATCATAGTTTCATTTCCAAAACACTTGTTTAGTTATCAGAGTAAACATCCCAGGCTAACTTGTCATGGTGTGTGCACTGCAACCCTTCCAAGCTCCTCTTCTAGAAAACTGAATACCTGAAACCAAAACTGAAAACCGTAAGCACGAAGCTTAGTGAGTTCCCCAGATACCACATACCATACAAACCAACTGATCCATACATACCATACGTAACCATGAGCCATACATAACAAACATATCCATAATCAAGTAAAGTGTTATGTGCCAAGAACAGACTCGCCGAGTCCTAGGCAATCTTCAACAGACTCGCCGAGTTGTTCTTCCAACTCGCCGAGCCCATGCACATATTCATACAACTCGTCGAGTATACCCATGTGACTCACCGAGTCTCTCCAGTTCTCAATCCATACAATGGCTTTTCGAGCCATGCAGGGGCTCCAATCCATAGATCCACTCTTCTACAGTCTATCCCCCACGTAAAGTTGAAAACTTTACGTGAAACCAAGGAGCTAAAGGCCCAAAACACTCTAGGGTTTGGGTTTAAGGCAAAGGGGCTTCACCAATAACTTATTGACATAAACTTTATGACCTTCTGGACCATCACAAGTCTAGATCTGAGGTAGCAACCTCAGATCTAGGCCTCTAACTCGACATAGATCTCAATCATGCCCAAAATGCCCCAAATCTCAAACATAAGATAGATCTATTTGCAATAAAGCCAAAGCAACAGCTTATTACCTCCAATATATGCTCCAACTGAAATGGATCCCGAATCTACACCACTCCTTTGCAGCAAGCCTCTTGATCTTCAAGCCCCTTTCCACCAAAATCACTTATCTAGGCTCTAAATTGCTTCCAAGGGCTCTCACTCACGATTTAGGGTTTCTGGATCTCAAAAGGGGAGTAAAGAGGCTGGGGAAGGGATGTAATGTTCTTTAAATAGGGCACAACCCCCGGTATTAGGGTTTTTCTCGCCCAGACCAGACTCGCCGAGTCCACTAGCCGACTCGCCGAGTCGGTCACTTACTCTATGCCCCGGATCCCGCTTCGACTCGTCGAGTTCCTCCCTGGACTCGACGAGTTGACTCTTGACTTAGAGCCTTTCCTTCCTTTTCTTGGTCTTTCTGATTCTTGGTGTTACACTATGTGACATCCCCAATTTCCCGGCCAGAAAAGACCGATTTGTTTATGCTTTGTTTTCAAAATCAGAGTGATCGTTTAAAGAAAACGGTTGCGGAATTTGTTCCCAAAACAAGATATGATAATAACTTATCAAAACATTTCTCAAAGAGAATGTATTTTTATTTAATAATAAAACCTCGGGATGTCATGTTCCGATACAGACACATAAGCATAAACATATCATACATTCATTTACACTGGTGATTTACATCTCTTTTAATCTCTCAGTGAAATGGGTCTTCGCATCGATACCTGTAATACAAAGAAAACTGAGTGGGTCAGGCTTGGGAGCCTGGTGAGCATATAGGGTTTTCAACCCACAATAATACATTTATTATATTCAATCATCAAACAATCAACCCAAACACCCAAACACCCATCCCCATATCTCCTTTATTTCTTAAGGGTTTACCCTAAAAATCAACTATCCTTCATCCATTCATTCCTAAGGATTTATCTAAGGAATTGGCACGAAGTCCATTGCTGCCAAAGTTTATCTATCAGATACTAAGTCCATAGTTACCAACATTTATCTCTCAGGTACTAAATCCATAGCTATCAGGCGCTAACTCGATAGTCACCAAGGTTCACTTAACAGTAGGCGCTAACTCCATAGTCACCAAGGTTTATACAATAGGCGCTAACTCCATAGTCACCAAGGTTTACTTAACAGTAGGCACTAACTCCATAGTCACCAAGGTTTATACAATAGGCGCTAACTCCATAGTCACCAAGATTTATCTAATAGGCACGAAGTCACATCATCGCCAGGGTTTATCTAATAGGCACTACGTCTCATAGTCACCAGGGTTTACTCATATCATCTCTCATCACACACCAACTATTCCATCTACCCATGTTCTACCCAACATATTTGTAGATATAAAATACATATACAGTTTAACTCATTTAAAAACTATATAAAACATCCATTCCACACTCATCTCAAATAAACAACAATATATAAACACATAGCACGTATTTCATAGAAAATACTTCATATTTATGTGTTAGAAGAAAGTGACTATACACTCACACCAAACGTATACTTAATACATCAAACAATACTTGTATTAAAATCGTGTTTATGAAAGGGACTATACACTCACTTGATCAGAAGATGATCGGACAACACTACGACTTGTAGAAGTAGTATTCTTCGGTAGATCTGGAAGATCTTCACAAAAACCGGGCTTCTCGCGGGCAGAGCTTCGACTCGGAAACTCTTTTCTTCTCGGGATCTTCGGGTTTCGGGACTTGCTTCGGGTCTCGGGATGAAACTGGGGCTTCGGGGGGGTTAAAATAGAGCTTAAAGAGAGTATCGGGAGTGGGAGAGATGAGAAGGAGCAACCAAAATCGGCTGACCCTCAATTTCTATTTATAGGGTGAATTTTCTGAGTTCACCTCGTGAGTTTCTAATATTCACCTCGTGAACTGGCTCACCTCGTGAGTTTCTAATATTCACCTCGTGAACTGGCTCACCTCGTGAGTTTCTAATATTCACCTCGTGAGCTCGATACGTCATTGCGTTCGTCATGGCCACTTGCCCTGGAAGACGTCCATCATCTGTTCACCTCGTGAGTTTCTAATGATCACCTCGTGAACTGACTCACCTTGTGAGCCACATATGCTCACCTCGTGAGCTCTGACACAGCCTTGGGGTTTACGCCCCGAACTTCAGAAATTCATAACTTTCACATACAAGCTCCGTTTTTGACGTTCTTTATATCCACGCGTAGGTGAGATTATGCTCTACAACTCTCGTTTAGACTCCGTTGGCTAATTTTGATTTTATTTTTATTATATTATTTTTAGTAGGCCGGGACAGGAAAACTCCGTTATAAATTCATAACTCCTTCATCTGACGTCCGTTTTCGTCTGTCTTTTTACCGTTGGACTACTATCAACGAGATATTCAATTCTCGTTTAGATTGTTTCGGCTAAATCTCGCTCGATCTCATATTCGAACTTCGGGTTGTACACTGCTAAGCCGAAACTTCGAAAAATCATAACTTCCTCATACGAAGTCAGATTTGGGCGTTCTTTTCACGCACGCTCTCGGTTTAACATATTCTACGACTTTCGTTTAGATCTCTAAGGACAAATATCGCTCTAACGTAAATTCACTATTTACGTCGCGCTGTGTCGTGTCGGTTCTGTCGCGAAACTTCGACATGTCATAACTTCTTCGTTATAACTCGGATTTCGGCGTTCTTTATATTTTCGGAAACCTTGAGACATATACTACAACTTGGTTAAGATTAATCCTTCTAAATAATCTTCCATAAAAAGTCATTTTTGATGCTTATCGTCTCTAAATTGACTAGCCCGGATCTACGGGCGTTACACACTACTCAACCCAAATCAACACAAAAACAAATTTGTTCCCAATTTGTTTCCAACAACATGAATTCGTTAGTCCTGATACACCAAAACCTTCGTTCCTTAAAAAAACTTCGTTATTTCACTTCGCGAATCATCAACAAACTAACGAAAAATTTTCTCATTCCCGTTCGTTAGTTTCAATCACAAAATTCACACCACCATCGACCATCGAATAAACGAATCCAATCCATTCAATTTTTGTTCATCAAAATTTCAAGTCGTTCAACACCCAAATCGAAGTCAGTTCTGATTTCAACAACAACCAATCGATCTCGACTTCTCTTCACGACAACGAACTCTAGTATAGACATCGACAGGACATATCCATACGAAATTAACTTTTCTCAGTTCGTTCCTTCTTTCAATCATCGTTCATCAACAAGACCATAAACCCAACAAATTTTCGAAATCGAATATCAAATCAAATAAGATTTCGACATTTACAGCCAATATTCAACTCAAATCCAACTCAAATCCAACCATTTCAACTTTCAATTCACCAAATCGACCCATAGAAGTTGTGTTTGACTTTTGCTGTGTTTGACTTTTCGAAATCAAAATTCAACAAACATCAAATTGATGATTCTAATAACAAATTTCGGATCAAAAAGTGGTTATATCAATGTTCTTCATCACATTCATGTGTTCTTGGTCAAGTTTATCAAAATCAAAGAACGAATTTCGGATATCTTAGCTTTGACTTGATCACAATCGATTTTTGTGATTGAACACAACTAATTTAATCGATTC
The DNA here is from genome assembly GCF_052849685.1 of Lactuca virosa. Lineage (NCBI taxonomy): Eukaryota > Viridiplantae > Streptophyta > Magnoliopsida > Asterales > Asteraceae > Lactuca > Lactuca virosa. The sequence continues at coordinate 251,576,442 of NC_136434.1, forward strand.
ACAAGTTTAGAATCACAAACAATTTCTAATCGATTAACAAAAACGATGAAACGAAAGCTGGAACTCAAGAATACTCGTGATCAATAAATCGAGACATGCTCTTCAAAAAGTACAATCCGATAAAGCGTCGTCTGATGATAAACAACTTTGACCAACAACGATTTTAGTTGAATGGATTTATCAATTCATTGGTCTCAAATAATGTAATCGGATCAAAAACAAATGTATGGACTGAAAATTAATGAACAGTAACCATTTCAACTTTTGGGCTCAATGAATTTGGACATGAACAGTAAATGATCTTGGGCTTTTAATGGATCTAATATGATTTTGTTTAAGAATTTTTGATCTAATCAATAATAAATGGATCAATCAATGGGATGAAAACGAATTTTGATCCATTGAGACAAAACGATCAAACAATCAAAAACGCAACGCACGAATTCAATGAGATTAAGAGAGATCATAGAGAGAGACTCACCAAAATTGCTCCAATTGTGACAAATTTAGCCAAACCGAGAATCGTTCTTCAAAAAATCATATTGATCTTCGAAGACCCGCTCTGATACCAATTGATGTGAATTATGAACATTGGTTTGGCATGCGGAATTAAAGATTGCACAATGAACACGGTGATTTCGGTGCTTGAGAGGTGTAAAAGTTGAGTGTATGAGTGTGTGTTATTTATGTAGATGTAGATCTATGTCCCTTTTTGTAACACCATACATATTCAATACATCTCTTAAACACCGAAATCACCGTGTTCATTGTGCAATCTTTAATTTCGAATGCCAAACCAATCTTCATAATTCACATCAATTGGTTTGGCATTCAGAATTAAAGATTGCACAATGAACACGGTGATTTCGGTGTTTAAGAGATGTATTGAATATGTATGGTGTTACAAAAAGGGACATAGATCTACATCTACATAAATAACACACACTCACACACTCAACTTTTACACCTCTCAAGCACACCTCTACAAGTGGACTAAACCCACCTTATATAGAGGTGTTTACATGTCTCTCTCTCACTCTCTATCTCATGAGTAAAAAGGCTAATGCACCACATGCAAGTGGGTTTTACAAAAGTCAACACATTACAAAGTCAAACATGGATAACTTTGCACCCCAACATTCTCCCCCTCAAAGTTAGGAATGGATGACCCACTTCAAATCTTCCAAAATCGAGCAACTACGCGATCCGAGCCTCAAGGGTGACACATGTCGAAATGAACTTCAAACCTTCAATTCTTCCATGTTTCTTCAATTTGGGCTCTAGGATGTGAGACCATACAAACCGAGCATCAACGAATGATCACGAGCTTCTCAAACTCCAAATTTATCACCCAAAAGTTGAGCATAAAAACACACCCCGAAAATCTTCAATAAATCCAACCCCATCTCGAACCGAAAACACTTCCGAATCTCCAATCGCATCATTTCATAAACTTCAAAAATTCAAGGTCACTTCGGTCTTCAAGGTCGCGTAATATGAAAAATTCAACTTTGAATTTCCATATAAATTTCTCCCCCTTTTTATAATCGAAATTTGATTATAAAACCATCAAGGAAAGAGAACGTGCTCTATTCGGAATTTTTCTTGTCAAAACTGTTGGATAAGGTGTCTAAGTCCATAACTATTTCTGGTATGTACTTGACCCGACCCGGCATGGTCCATTTGGGTTGCATGGCATCATGCATTTGGATAGACTAAATGAGAGAAATAACACTTGTGGTTTATTAATATATTATAAGTTCTAATATATTAATAGTATTATTTAATTAGTATTGATCAAGAATTAATCTAGGATTAATTAAGTGATCAAAAGATGACTAATTAAATATATGGGTTGATCATGTAAATCATCCATAACTTGTATAGTGGGCTAAAAGGCTTCATGAATAATCAAGTTGGGTTAAACCCATTGAATGCTCCATGGGAGTTACAAACCCATGGGTCATGGAAATGAAGAGTCATGCCACATTAGGGTTTACATGGTGTAACCCTAGATGTGACACACTATATAAGCAACATGTTCTCCACCAAAATCGGCGACACTAAGAAACAAGAGGGCTAGAGCCGATTTTACAAGTGTAAGATTCTCTCAAAGTTTACTCCTTTGCATTTGGTGTTGTGTGAAGCATTTGAGGCATCACACTTGGGGTGCTAGGCTCACAAGGTTTCAAGGATCATAATCAACAACAAGGTAATTTATTCTATCTTTCATTCAAGTTAAAAATGTTCCCCATGTATGCTAGATAGAAATATAACCTTGGAATTCAACTTTGCATGATTATTAGACAAACATAGATCCAAGGTTATTAGGGTTGCATGTACACTTAGGAAGTGTTAGAATGCTCAAATCCCATCAGTGGTATCAGAGCCTAGGTTTGTTTGTTGTTTTTTTTTGTGTGCAAACAGCTTGAAAAAAAATCGTTTTTCTGTTTTCTGCTCGTATGAAAGTTTGCACATTTGTTGCTGGAAATGGACTAGAAACATTAACCTAAACTATTTTGATGTTTTAAAGCTTGTTTTAGATGGTGTAATGTTTATGCTAATCCATTTACAATGGCAATTATTAAAATTACAAGTTTTTTTTAAGTGTAATTTTTGATTCTTGAAAGTGTTCATATTCATGTTCTTGAACTTATGAAGATTAGATGATCATAGGAAAACCAAAAGTCTCACTTTTATTAAAGCCATTAAAAGAACACAAGAGTTATAAAAATGAAGAGTCTTCATTTTTATTACTCAATTAATTCATAAGTTATAAGAAATGAAAAGTTTTGGAAGTTTACAAAACTTGCCCTCAAGTTTTGGAACATGTAAAGTCTTGATTAAAACTTTAGTTCCAACCCTTAGAATTTTAAAAGTTAAAATTCAACCCTTATACTTTATAATATTATAAGTTACTAATATATATATGTATAACAACAAGTCGTCTTACCGCTAGTACGCCTCATTCACGAAGCCGGTCTATAAGGGGGGTATAAGGTTGTTGCCTATAAAATGACAACTTAATGGGTGTCCACTCTCACCCACCGCTTCCTTGATCGGTGGAGGGTCGTTAGCCGAACGGGTAAGACAAGGACTTATAAATTCTCATTAAAAGTATGATGAATCTTATAAAGTAACTAAATGCTTTTATTAAATTCCCAATCTTAGTTACTTTAGGAAAATGTGAATAAGGTGCTAATCCATGAAATTACACTTTACACTTTTTTTAAGTCGTTGGAGGAGCGTGTGTGGTTAACCGGCACACTAACTTGGACTTAACAAGGTAGGTAAAGGGTGACTTAAGGTTTACCATAGCATCGGTGGAGCGTGTGTGGTTTACCGGTACATCGATTGAGTGATAAACCTTGAGGGTACCAAGTGATTTGCATGGTTACTTCACACCTCGTTTTGTGATCCTCGGTATCCCAGTCACAAAACTTGGAGGGCACACTCGAGATTGAAACATGCCTTTGAAAAGTTCATTGAATCTCAAAAGAATCTAGGAATTTCTAAGAACCAATTAAAAACCTAATATTTATATTTCGTTTTTCATGGTGGAAATTGGTGAATCGTCATTCACCTACCTTTCAAATATGTTATAGCTTGGATTACGGCATACCTCTTCTAAGTTATAATATATTGTGATTGGATCCTAGCCTTAATATTACATTTGGGTGTTTTATTAAGGACTCTCTTAATATCTAAACTAATCTTGTTCTCTTCTTTCAGATGTCTTCAAACAATGCTGCTTCTGGCTCTAATCCTAATGGCTCCTTTACCCTTATGAACTTGTGTGGGAAAGTCACTTTTGATGGATCCAACTTCAATGAATGGATCAGAAACATCAGGATGATTACCCGCTACGAGGACAAAGAATATGTCCTTGACAAGGAGCTTAAGGAGATTGATGAGACCACTGCAACTCCCCAGGAGATCGCTGACTTCCGGGCACATGAAAGGGATGCTACAAAAGTGGCATGCATCATGTTGGCCACCATGACAGCGGAACTCCAAAAGTCCTATGAGGACTTCTACCCTTTTGAAATGCACCAAGATCTGATGGAAAGATACCATCAAAGTGCACGACAAGAGAGGTATGAAATCATATGCTCTATCATAACAACCATGATGAAGGACGGGGAATCCGTCACGAGCCACATGCAGAAAAATGCAAAGGTATGTGGATCGGTTGCTGAAGCTTAATGTGAACTTCCCTGAGGAGCTTGCAATAGATATCATTTTGCACTCCTTACCATCGTGTTATGATCAATTCCGCATGACATATCACATGAATAAGGAAGAGGTCACACTCAGCAAACTTCAGGGACTCTTCAAGACCGCAGAAACAGGTCTTAAGGGTAAGTCGGTTGTTAACACTCCTACTCCAAACTCCGCCCCGGTTTTGGCAATCGGGAAAGGTAGAGGGAAGAAGAGGAAGAGCTCTTCGAAGGGTACCAAGGCTAGGACCCTTGATGGCTCTTCTTCAAGTGGAACCAAGAAAGGTTTCGTCACTCCTTCTTCTGACCCAAAAGAGGCTGAATGCTTCTATTGCCATGAAAAGTCACATTGGAAGCGGAACTGTCCAAAGTACCAGCAAGATGTGAAGGATGGGAAAGTTAAACCCAACCATGCAGGTATTTACACTATCTTATCTAATAACTCACCCCATTCTAACTCTTGGGTCCTTGATACCGGTTGTGGTATTCATATCTGTTCTGATTTGCAAGGACTAAGAAGAAGTGAGAATGTGGAGCATGGAAGAATAAACTTAATCATGCGGAATAGGAAAGCTTTACCTGTCACCAAGATTGGAGTTTATACTTTATCGCTAAGTAGTGAGTTTAGTTTAGATTTGAATAAATGTTGTTATTCGCCAGAAATGGCAAGAAATATTATTTCCTTTCATGCATTGTATAAACAAGGTTTCACCTTTTCATTTGATAATGAAGTTGGTTCGATTAATGCTTTCTTTAATAATGTTCTTTATTTTAAAGCATTACCTTGTGATGGTGTGTATGAAACTATATCTATGGTTGATAACTTAGGAAATAATGTATTGTGTATTGATTCTGTTAATGATAATAACTTGGATAAAGCATCATTATGGCATTGTCCTCTTGGACATATAAGCAAGAAACGCGTAGGCCAACTCCAAAAGGATGGAGTATTGGAGTCATTTGACCTAAAGTCAGATGATAGTTGCGAATCATGCTTACTTGGAAAAATGACAAAGTCACCCTTCACAGGTTCTTGTGAGAGGGGTGAAGGTTTGTTGGATCTTATACACACGGATGTGTGTGGGCCCTTCAAACATGCCACAAGGGATGCTAATCGTTATTATTTGACTTTTACTGATGATTACAGTAGATATGGATATGTCTACTTAATCAAGCATAAGTCAGAGACTTTTGAGAGGTTTAAAGAGTTTAAATAGGAAGTCGAGAATCAATTGGGCAGGAACATTAAGATGCTTCGATCCGATCGAGGTGGTGAGTATCTTAGTTCAGAGTTCCTCGACTATCTTAGGGAATGTGGGATTGTCTCACAATTGACACCTCCCAGGACACCACAGTTGAATGGTGTAGCTGAGAGGCGTAATCGAACCTTGTTGGATATGGTTCGTTCCATGATGAGTCGAGCTTCGCTACCAATCTCATTTTGGGGGTATGCCTTAGAGACTGCCGCCCATATCCTTAATCTAGTTCCCACAAAGAAAGTTGCCAAAACTCCTCATGAGATGTGGACTGGTAAAGTACCCAAACTAGACCACATTAAGATTTGGGGTTGCGAGGCTTTCGTGAGACGCGAGACTCATGATAAGCTCGAACCTCGAAGTGAGAGGTGTATTTTCATCGGCTACCCACAGAAATCCTTTGGTTACCTCTTCTACAGACCTAGTGAGAATGTGGTCTTTGTAGCTAGGAGGGCTTTCTTTCGAGAGAGAGAGTTCATAAGCCAAGGAGACAGTGGGAGGCAAGTTGACCTTGAAGAAAATCAAGAGTCAAGTGGTGAAGGAACTTCAAACCCTAGCACTCAACTTGAGGAGGAAACTTCTGTTGAGCCAATTGACAAGTCTGTACCTCTGAGGCGTTCCACAAGGGTTAGGAATGCACCTGAGCATTACTATGGATTCCATATTACTGCGGAAGGTGATACACTTATCAGTGATGAGACACTGATAGGTCTGGATGAACCTAACAGTTACGCGGAAGCCATGGAAGGCCCTGAGTCAGCCAAGTGGAAAGAGGCAATGGACAGCGAGATACAGTCTATGTATGACAATCAAGTTTGGAACTTGGTTGAGAATGTACCAGGTCGTAAGACTGTAGGGTGCAAATGGATCTTCAAGAAGAAGACCGACATGGATGGTAATGTACACACTTATAAGGCACAACTGGTTGCAAAGGGTTTCTCACAAACTCTGGGAATTGATTATGATGAGACCTTTTCTCCAGTGGCCAAGATTAAGTCTATTATGGTTCTGTTAGCCATAGCCGCATTTCATGACTATGAAATATGGCAAATGGATGTCAAAACCGCTTTCCTTAATGGAAAGTTGGCTGAGGATGTTTACATGAGTCAGCCAGAGGGTTTTGTCAACACAGAGTACCCTAATAGAGTGTGTAAGCTTGAGAAATCCATTTATGGGTTAAAGCAAGCACCTCGCAGATGGAATCTTTGCTTTGATGAGAAAGTCAAGGAATTTGGCTTTTCTAGGAGTGAAGATGAATCTTGTGTATATGTCAAGGCTAGTGGGAGTATAGTTAGCTTTTTGGTATTGTATGTGGATGACATACTACTCATAGGAAATGACATCCCAACTCTGCAGGAAGTTAAGTCCTGGCTTGGGAAGTGTTTCTCTATGAAGGACCTAGGAGAAGCTGCCTATATTCTAGGGATAAGGATCTTGAGAGACCGGAGTAAAAGACTAATTGGACTTAGTCAGAGTACTTACTTGGATAAGGTGTTGAAGAGATTCGGCATGCAGGACTCCAAGAAAGGAGAGTTACCCATCCAGAGTAATGCCAGATTGAGTAAGACACAAAGCCCTAGTACTGAGGCTGAGATAGCAGAAATGAGTCGAATACCTTATGCTTCGGCTGTAGGATCGATCATGTATGCTATGACGTGTACTCGACCTGATGTAGCCTTTGCTTTGAGCATGGTTAGCAGGTATCAGGGGAACCCTGGCAAGGCACACTGGACTGCGGTAAAGAATATCCTCAAGTACCTACGGAGGACTAAGGACTGGGTCCTTACCCTCGGTGGGAGTGAAGACTTGAGAGTTGTAGGGTATAGTGATGCTAGCTTTCAGACTGATAGGGATAATTTCCGCTCTCAGTCAGGCTGGGTCTTTACCTTAAATGGAGGAGCAATTTCTTGGAAGAGTTCCAAGCAAGAGACAGTGGCTGATTCAACTTGCGAATCAGAGTATATAGCAGCTAGCGAGGCAGCAAAGGAGGCGATATGGCTGAAGAACTTCATTGGAGACCTTGGAGTTGTACCAGCTATTAAAGAGCCAATGGAAATTTTCTGTGATAGTGAAAGTGCAGTTGCCTTAGCCAAGGAACCAAGGGATCACGGGAGATCCAGACACATCGACAGAAAATACCATTTCATCAGACATCGAATAGAAGAAGGACTCCTCGTGGCAAAGAGGGTATCATCGGATGAGAATCCAGCAGATCCCCTCACGAAAGGACTGACTCGGGTTAAGCATCTCCAGCATGCTCGGAGCATAGGGCTGAAGGATGATATTAGATTTAGTAGTTAGATAACCTTGAAATTTGTAAAGTGTAATTGACATTAGATGATGAATAAAAGGTGTTTTATTTATGAGTAAAGTGTTGCTATCTCTTGTCGATCGTTTACTATATTTCTTTTGCATGTTTTGACTTCCAGAATAATTATGTTTGGTATATCATATTATTCGAACCTCCACAGTCGGTCATATGTCGGAAGTAGGTATGAATCAAGACTGTCATGATTGGTTGCAGAGGTCTATGTTGTTGGACATGGCTACAATACTCATGAGTGCTCATAAGTTCTGAGCATTGGACTCAACCCACGCTCACTGGAATCACTTCATGGAATTTATCTCGAGTGATCGTGAGACGGTAATATCATATAAGTCTTCAAACCTAGAGATATGATTTGTTACTTATGAGTTGGTTATGCATTGATTGTACGTTAACGCATTGGTAACTCGATGTTATAAAACGTGCTTTTGTGTATAATTCAATGAGTGGTAGAACAAACATATGAGTCGAAGTTTATCTGTTCCTTCTTGGATTATAAGCTGATATCTGGGCCCCTCGATGATTTTGTTTTGACCTATGTACCGGGCCCGGTCAGAACTAAGTTGATGTGTTCAATTGAGTTCTATGTCAAACAAATCGGAAATCGGGAAACAAACAGTTGGACACAAAGTAAGACACTGTTCCATGTATTTGTCCGGCTGATATCTAGAACAGAGGATTATATGATCACTTATCTGAAATGGCGTATCATCATCTTCTCAGTTCCAAGAAACCTTGAAAAGAGCTACGATTGCTGATCGGTTCCTGAAGTCATACTTGCAGTTATAGTTATTAGACTTATCCAAGTGGGAGACTGTTGGATAAGGTGTCTAAGTCCATAACTATTTCTGGTATGTACTTGACCCGACCCGGCATGGTCCATTTGGGTTGCATGGCATCATGCATTTGGATAGACTAAATGAGAGAAATAACACTTGTGGTTTATTAATATATTATAAGTTCTAATATATTAATAGTATTATTTAATTAGTATTGATCAAGAATTAATCTAGGATTAATTAAGTGATCAAAAGATGACTAATTAAATATATGGGTTGATCATGTAAATCATCCATAACTTGTATAGTGGGCTAAAAGGCTCCATGGATAATCAAGTTGGGTTAAACCCATTGAATGCTCCATGGAGGCTCCATGGGAGTTACAAACCCATGGGTCATGGAAATGAAGAGTCATGCCACATTAGGGTTTACATGGTGTAACCCTAGATGTGACACACTATATAAGCAACATGTTCTCCACCAAAATCGGCGACACTAAGAAACAAGAGGGCTAGAGCCGATTTTGCAAGTGTAAGATTCTCTCAAAGTTTACTCCTTTGCATTTGGTGTTGTGTGAAGCATTTGAGGTATCACACTTGGGGTGCTAGGCTCACAAGGTTTCAAGGATCATAATCAACAACAAGGTAAGTTATTCTATCTTTCATTCAAGTTAAAAATGTTCCCCATGTATGCTAGATAGGAATATAACCTTGGAATTCAACTTTGCATGATTATTAGACAAACATAGATCCAAGGTTATTAGGGTTGCATGTACACTTAGGAAGTGTTAGAATGCTCAAATCCCATCAAAAACTCCCCCTTAACATGTGGCATAAACTTTGTGCTTCAATCCGGAAAATCCGAAAAATCTTCAATTTTTAGCTTCGTTCACGGACCGCCTTTGACAAAATTTCTCAAAAATGGGTAGAAATTGTCAATTTCAAAATTCTGCAGTGACCCGGTGCGCCAAAAACAGCCAAAAATGCAAAACGGGTCAATTCCTCCTCCAATCGTGCCTGGCCAATCCAATGCCAATCAATCTCATTTGGCACATAGATCTCTTTCTTCCTCAATATATCCAATTTCTTCTTGGCTCGGGCTAGTGATGATTTGGATGTGATTTGAGGAAAATTTAACCACGGGATATCCCCATGTCCACTTCCATGAGAGCTTTGGCCCCTCCTTGACATTTAAAACTGTAAAAATTATATGTCACTGCAACATAGACTCGTCAAGTCCGCGAACCGACTCGGCGAGTAGCATGAACAGTTCATCGCGATTCTCAGTTCTGATTTGGATCACATCATCCATCAAAAATCCAAATTAGGTCCAGGGGTTTGTTCAGGGATGTCTATCAAGCATTAATTCATAAGGAATTTTAACTATAACAGCCTAATTCATCCAGAATGGAAACCCTAGAAATTCAAGTCAAGTTCAAAATCGGGATTTCCACAAATTAGGGTCATTATTCTACCAAAGATTGGAACTTTAACAAGATTGGAAGTAAAAGATGTTACCTTTTGATGGAAATTTGAAAAGAATGCAAGAAATTGAAGATAGATGCTTGAGAGGCGATTTGCTCGTCGAGTGTTATGGTGGCTGTGAATGAAAGTGTGTTTCACTTTTAGGGTTAAAACCTTATTTTACAGATTGTAAAAAAAATATTTTTTTTTCTGGTTAAAACGTGGACTCGCCGAGTAGGGACACCTACTCGCCGAGTAGATGCGCGATTCTGCAAAATAGTCAGGATTTTTCAAATGGAATCGCCGAGTAAGAGTTCGGACTCATCGAGTGTTTGAATCTGTGTAAAAATTTTGTAAAATTTTGTGACTTTTAGATTTTATGCCACCATACCCCACACTCAAGCTTTGTTTGTTCTCAAGCAATCATTTTAAATAAAGAAGAAGATTGAGATTGACAAATCCTAAGAAAAACCAATAAAAGTCGAAAAATAAAATGAAAAAGAAAAGTAAAAAGAAAGCAAACTCTAAGATCGGGTTGCCTCCCGTAAGTGCTTCTTTTTTTGAGGAGTCGTTAGCTGGACTCCTTCCCGCTCTACGTTTCAGCGTTATCCTCTATCGGGAATTCCCGCTTAATCCTTTGGGCTTTATACTTTGTTTTGTAAGCATGGATTTTTCTCTTATATGCCTTCTTCAACTCCTCCTTTCTCCTTTTGGTATCATTTCCTTCAGATTTACGCTTCATCCCTCTACCACACTTCTTCTTCTTTTCTTCTACCGTGTGCCCCCATCATGTTCATTCCTCCTTTATCTACCTCGATCGCCTTTTCAATCATCATCTCAGCATCACTCAATGTAACGGATTCTTCCTCACTTTCTTCATATGCTTGAGAATCTGATGGCTTAAAAGTGAATACTTCAAAAGTAGTAAAAACTGAAGCGCGAGGTTTTGTTCTTGTGGTTAGCTTATCCCCTTTTTCTTCATGATTATTTGTGTGCAATCTAATGAGAAAGTTATGCTCCTTAGTTTCCAAGACTTTAGCATTCTTGTCATCCTCATTCTCATCAACTTGAATTTCCTCCTCATTTTTCAAATTCTTTTCATCAAGTGTTGAGTTTATTTCTTCAAAATTATCCTCAACTTCTTCAAGTAACCTTTCCAATTCCCTTAAATCGCTATGAGCATCAAACTCTTCATCCAAAGAATATTGTTTTGAATTATCTTCTTCTAAAAGTGCTAACTCTTTCTCTAGCAATTCATCACCCAATTCCATTGATGAAGTCTTATCTTCAATTGATTTTTCATGCTCCTTTTCTTGATTAGTTACAAAAGTAACCGAATCATCCCCCACCCTAAGTGTAAGTGTTGATTCCCACATATCAACTATGGCAAATGCGGTATTCAAGAATGATCTTCCAAGGATGATTGGAATCTTGGGGTCTTCTTCCATGTCCAAAACTACAAAGTCCGTAGGGAACACCAACTTATCCACCTTTATTAGAAGGTCTTCATAAACTCCTTTCGGATGGATTACCGTTTTATCAGCTAAATGGATGGTCATGTGGATAGGTTTAAGTTCTGGAAGGTTCAACTTTTTGAAGAAAGAGTAGGGCATAATATTGATACTAGCCCCTGAATCAGCTAATGGTTGAGTAGTAACCAAATTCCCAAATTGACAAGGTATAGTGATGCTTCGTGGATCACCCATCTTTTCTGGAAGTTCGTCCAACACTATTTCTGATACTTCTTCCATTTTCTTTCTATTTGTGAGGAGCTCTTTAAGCAAGGATCCATATTTTGGCGTGTGAAGGAGTGTTTCAACAAATGGATTGTTTACTTGAAGTGTCCTTAGATGATCCATGATCTTCTTACACTCTAGAATCTGCTTATTCTGAATGGCTCAGCATGGGAATGGTAATCGTGGCTGATATGGCTTTAGATAAGAAGTATTTTGGCTAGTAGGTTGCGGACTCGTCGAGTCCATGTGATGTACTCGTCGAGTCGATCTCACAGTTTGCGATTCCGGACTTGTTTTTTCATTTTCAAGTTCCACTTTTGCTTCCACTTCCTGGATTGGCTTCAAAGGAGAAAAATTATTTTCAGAGCTTGATGTTATCACATTCACATGTGTTATTCTCGGGTTCTTTTCGAGATTACTTGGAAGTTCACCCATTGCTCTTTGGTTGACTTTTTGTGCAAGTTGGCCTAGTTGTTTCTCAATATTAAGAATGGAGGCTTGTTGGTTTCTAATTAATGCTTGTTGCTCTTTCATCATGAGTTGTTGTTCTCTTATTGCAGCATCGGTTTCGTTGTGTCTTTTCTCGGATGCAGCTGCAAGTCTTGTAAGCATGTCTTCAAAGTCTAGCTTCTTCTCTTGCACTAGTTCCTCTTTTTGGAAGAAACCTCTTGTCTTCATTTTATATTTCTCCTCCTTAGCCTTTTTGTACTCATCATAAGGTAGCCATTCTTTCCTTGGTTTCCGCCAATCTTCATCGTATTTATCTCCACTTGAGTAACATACTTGCGCTTTCTGGTTCCCATTTTCATCAAGATCGCAATCCTTTGTAAGGTGAGGCCCACTACAATTTTCACACCCCACTCTAATGGCATGGATGGATTGGTCCATCTTAGTCATCCTTCACTCCATATTCTCCAATTTGGCCATCACGGCTGCCATGTTGTCATTTACAGAGTTCACTACCCCTCGAGTCGAGTCATGTCTTGGATTATGATATTCTATAGAGTGCTTAGAGAATTCTTCAATGAGTCTTTTAACTTCAGCCATATTTTTCTTCATTAATGGGCCTTGAGATTCAAGTAATTGTCTAGTAGTGACATTTACTCCATCATAGAAGGTTGACACTTCTTGTTGCACATTAAGGTCATTTTGTGGGCAGTTCCTTAGTAGACCTTTGTAGCGATCCCATGCTTCGAATAAAGACTCTCCCGCTTGTTGCTCAAAATTGGCAATGGCCTTTTTGAGTTTAGAAATCTTAGATGGTGGGCAAAATTGCTCCAGAAACTCCTCACGCATCTTATCCCATGTAGGAATCTCTCCCGGTGGTAGTGCTTTTAGCCAATCCTTTGCAGCCCCTTTACAAGTAACAGGGAGAATCCTCAATAACACCGTCTCTCTAGGTACATTTGGAATGTTGAAGTCGTCGGCGATGTCATTAACTTCATCAAGATGCTTGTATACATCTTCATAATCCTTTCCGGTGAAAGGGATCTCCTTCAATGCAGTAAGGATGTGCCCATTAAGTTTAAACGTGGCAGTGGCGGGTATGGCGGGTTGCACAAGCCACAGACCGGTGTCGTCTCAAATCCTTTTTTTGTATGCCTCCATCGAGAGGTCGGCAATGTCGGCCATGGTGTTGTCGGGTTCTTCCTCGTGATCGCTTTCTTCAAAATCGGTAACACTTTCCTCCTTCTCGGTCTCGTACTCGGTGTCTTCTTTCGTGTTGTTGCATTCCCCCACTTTCTTTCCCTTCTTCTTGCCAAAAACTGATTAAAACTCTTAAAAGGCGACTTCTTTGGAGTATCTTCTTCGGTTTTGTCCTTGTTCTTGCGAAACGATGATTACGGGTTTTCAAGTGGTGGAATCAAGGATAAATTTGACCCATGGGTCATAAACAATCTGCAAGGGACAGAAAAACACGCGTAAAAAGAACAAAATAAATTGAAAAACGAAACTGCTAAATTTCCTTGGACTCATCGAGTCGGTGCGAATGGACTCGACGAGTTCAAGGGTAAAACAGAAACATTTTTAAAACGAAATTTCTAAAAGAAACTAAAACTTAAATCTAATTACAACTTTTCCTAGAGCAGTAACTTTGTGCAAGAAAATCTTACACAAAGGATCGATAACACTAGCAATTAAAATTAATTTTAGAACCGTTCCCCGGCAACGGCGCCAAAAACTTGATGTGTGCAACACGAACTAGTTTTAATCATACTTTTTAATATAAATTAGACACACAAAAGGCAGTGAACCTGTCTATTGGTGGTATAGTTTAGCAAGCAGGGCATCAAACACAGGGAACGATAATTAAGCTAATTACTAATATTATCTAAAAAACAAGCAAATAAGAAAAGGGTTTTCTCTAGTTTTGCAAGACTAGAAAACTTAAGTACTTAACTAATACTTAACTAAGCAATTAACAGCTGAGCAAATGAAAATAAACTAAATTCAATAATGGGAAAGACTTCTGTTTTGGTTTCGAATCGTTTATTCCTATGGTTGATTTTATGACAAGTGCAATGGATTAATTATCTTTGGCTACCGATTAGTGTGATTAGGTTCACGTTCGCTATTACTAATCCTTAGAAAACAAATTAATTTAAACAGTGGCCAAGTGATTAAACTAATAGATTTCCTGGTTTATTAGTTCGAGTTAAGTAAGACTTGTAGTAGTTAATCAAATTGCTAATTCAATTAACCTCTTGTTGATGGTTCGTCACACAAGCTCACACATAAATTTTCCTATTTTCTTGTTAACCCTAGTTTCACGTTCGCTATTCCTAGGCATATAACAATGTTTTCACATAAATCATATGAGATTAGCAATTAAGAGATGTTCATGCAACTTAATATGCTGGTTAATTAACAGAAAATAGTTGTAATTAACACATAAGGTTCTTTAACAAGCTTAACAAAACAAAATCACCAAATTAAATTAATTCAATTATAAAATCAAACCATATTCATAAAGTCATCTATCCTAAACAGAAGTTATGAGTTTTTAGCTCATAATTAAAGTAGAAAACAACTCAAAAAGGAAATCAATTGATGCAAACATAGTTTAAACAAAAGATTAAGTAAAGAGCACACTTGAATTGCCTTGATCTCCCCAAAATCGAATGATTAGACTTGATCTTCGAGTTCCAGAGCTCCAGCAGCAGTTTGAATCGTAAATTATCCTTTAAGGTTTCCAGTGAGAGCTCCCCAATTCGTGAATTAAAGCCCTTTATATAGTTTCTGAAAACAGGGGCTACTCGTCGAGTCCATATACCATCTCGGCGAGTCCACCACTTAATATCCGTATACGATAAGGACTCTTATTTATTCGCGAATCTTCAAGCCTACTCGGCGAGTAGGCACCCAACTTGTCGAGTTCTTCAGGTCTTTTTTTTCTTTTCTTTCTTTCTTCAATTCCCGAGCTTCCTATCGCTTTTTCTGCTTCCTTTTGCTTCCGAGCTCGTCTTTTAGGCTACAAATACATTTTAAACATATTTAAGTACCTTATGTTCATAATTTTCAATAAAATAGCCAAAAAGTATTAAGATTTAACACAAAATATATGACTAATTATGCACATATCATTTAGTTATAGTGAAAATGAAATTTTTGGTCATGAATTTTGGGATGTTACAAGTTGGTATCAGAGCCTAGGTTGAGGGATTCAGACATACTTTTGGATGTATCTGAACTCAAACTCAGGACTTGGTATGAAAATTTTCAAAAGAAAATCATTTTTATAAAAAATAATTTCTAAGCAAAGAAAGGGGTGTGATACGTGCAATCGACCGAACTCAAGTAAGTGGTTCCTAAAATACCAATACATGTTTGTTATGTGATATGGTATGATTATGTGATTCACATGCTAGATTATAGCTAAGGATCTAGGAGAGATGCGTTTGTATGTTTATATGAGCTTGTAGATTTGCATGCTAGAATTGATCAGTCAGTGGTAGGATGGCCTGTTTAGGTTATGCCTGATTGTATGAGCCTTCGAATTACACGCTAGTACAGATTCCTGATTAGAGGAAATAATGGCTTGATGGAGTATGTTGGTTAGATTTTCCATTGTCTGAATGTTGCTCGCTTTGTGCTTTGTGGGACTCTTAGCAATGTGAGTTAGCCACTAAGTGAATATGCTAAGTCACATGTGGCACGGACCGGATAATCTCATAGTGATGGACTTGGCCCTATTGCGCAGCTCTCGTTTGAGTCCAACCATTCTAGGATTGATTCTTTTACTCGAAGGATTATCTGATCTCTGTTACATGTGGCTATATTCATGAGGTAGCTAGTTGACATTAGTGGGAATCCTTCAGCGGCAGAGGACTGGGTGGGTTTGGGAACCTAGGAAAGCCTAGGATATGCTGCAGTGGGTTAGTAGTATGGTTCAGTGAGTACTGGCATAATGGTTTGAAGAAGTGACTTAGAGGATTTAGAAGGATTGTTGAGGAAAGTATGGATAGGTGTGCAAGGTAGTATTGGGCCCATACTACTGAAAGCACAAGATCCATACTCGAATGGGTGAGAGTCTTAGAGAATCTAAGAAGCTTATGTGAAAGAACCCCTTTCTATACTTTCATATTTTTGAAAGACCCAAACTTTCATACTTGACAATATAGTTACTCCAAAACATGCAACATGCATATTTATAAAATAGTATTTTACATTGATAAAGTGATTACAAAGGATTGGATACAAACCGACAATGTTTTAAGATTTTACATAACTACCCAGGATATTGTAAATCTATACAAACCTAAACCAAAATACAAAAAAATAATATTACAACTATTCTAAGTCTTCCAACTATACTGGGTGCTTATTGCCTGCATTATGTTAAAACATTAGGAGGGGTAAGCGATAACGCTTAGTGAGTTCAATAATAGATACAATATAACGTTATGCCATATATATACCGATATGGCAGAAGCAAATAGGAGCAAGGAACAACAAAGGCATAATGCGAAAAGCTTTCCATATCAATCAATGAGACATAACAATTTCCATACTTGATATAAAATCAATAAAGTTTCAGCACAAATGGCACAGAAAACGCTCAGGAATATCATTTTGCTAGAATATTTAGGCTTTCAGCCTTATCTTAGCATACTACCGAAGCCAAAGTGATGCCTATGTCATACACTTCATGGTCAACGGTTCATACCAATACCCAAGTGATGCTTATGTCATACACTTCAAGTCAGAGGTACAACCTTGCTATAAAAATAGCGGAAACAACAACTCGAGATGATAACATGGAAAAACACATAGCACGTATAACACATAACATACAATTGTTCATATATATTAAACTCACCTTGAATTAACCGGGGGTCAAAATAATAATTTGTGCAGCATTTCGGCTCTAAATATGACTTTCGTCGTTGAAAATTTTGACTTTATTTTTATATTATTATTTTTAACAGACCGGGACTGGTAAATCCGTTAAAAATTCATAACATCTTCATCTGACGTCCGTTTTCGTCAGACTTTTTACCGTTGTACTACTAATGACGAGACCTTCGATTCTTGTTTAGGTTGTGTCGGCTAAAAATCACTCGATCTAAAATTCGAGTTTTTAGCTGTCTACTGCTAAGCTGAAACTTGTAAAAGTCATAACTTCCTCATACGAAGTCAGATTTTGGCGTTCTTTTTATCAAAATTCTCGGTTTAACGAATACTACGACTTTCATTTAGATCACTAAGGCTAAAAAGTAGTTTATCAAAAACTCACTTTTTACGTCATTCGGCACCGTGCCGGTTTTATCGCGGATCTTCGATTGGTCATAACTTCTTCGTTATAACTCGGATTTCGATGAGGGTTTCGCCTACGTGTTTCTAACGAGATTATCTACAACTTTCAATAATAAAATTTTACTTATTTCAAATTTTATATTTTCGCTAAATTTCACTATTTGGCTTTTAATTGGAATCTCATAAGACTTCCAACATTTTATGAGTGATTCTAAACATAGTTTTACTTTATTTCTAGTAAAAACTATCTGTTAGAACTCAACAGTCAATTTCACATAATATTTCATAATATTATTAACTTTTCAAATTACATAACACGATTTCAAAACGTGTATGTTACAATTACCTCCTCCTTTTGAGGATTTCGTCCCCGAAATCACAACGATTTAGACAAATGAGGATATTTCGCTCTTATCTCATTCTTATTTTCCATAAGTATAATTTGTGCCTCGATGGTGTTTCCACTTGACAAGCACCAACTTTACTTCTTTATTACGTAAATTAGTCGTTCTTTCATTTACGATCTCTTCTACTTAATTTATTATCCTGTTTCACCTCGGATAATAGAACCGTTTCATCATATACGCTCAAGCATTTATGTAGATATCTTACATGAAATACATCATGAATACCTGCCAAATCTTCATGTAATTCCAAGCGGTATGCTTGTTAGATAATTTTGAAAAGTCCAATAAATCTAGGACTCAATCTCCTTTTCTTCTCAAATTTCATAATACCTTTCCACGGGGTTACCTTCAGTATCACCCACTTGGAATTCTATGGATCGTCTCCTCCATTTCTACACAGGTCTTTTGTCGATCCTGGGCTACTTTCATTCTTTCTCGTATAATTTGAATCTTATCAGTGGTGTCTTGAATCATTTCAGGACCACCAAGGATTTTCTATCCTACATTATGTTAACGTAATGGTGTTCACAGTTACTACCGAACTCTAAGACATATGCACGAAGCATATCTTCTACTGCTTGGATTGTTCTCTCTGTCTAACCATCTGTCTGGGGATGATAAGTTGTGTTGGGAGTAACTCGAGATCCAAATTCACTCTTCATACTCGCCCAAAAGTGAGAAGTGAAGCGAGTATCACGATCGGAAATAATCTTTAGTGGCACACCATGTCTCGCCACAATTTCGTCTAAGTAAACTTGTGCGTATTTCTCCATTAGAACCGTTGTACGTATGGCGAGAAAATATGCACTATTAATCAGCCGGTTGATAATTATCCAAAGGCTATCATTCACAGTTTTCTTCTCCTCTTTCAAGGTATTAACTGTATAAGCCGGATAAGTAGAATATCCCTTCGATATAAATTTACGAGTTTTTAAGAAAGAAATTTATTATTTTCACCATAGACATAAATAGAATCCCTCCTTTCGATAGGGATGCATATCATCTCTTCATAGCACAAGAGATCTGCATAGTTCTTTGACAATCGATTCATGTCGAGAATAATATCAAAGTTGGGCAAAGAGATAGGAATTAGGTTAGCAGGAAGATTATAACTTTCAATTCCTATAACACTATCTCTATAGACTTTATCAGCAAGTAATGATATATTTCCTATGTTATCTATATGAAATGATTGGGCAATTGTGTAACAAGCAATTTGAAAAGAATGTGCGAATTTATAAGGCACGAAAGAATCTGAGGTATCATAATCAAATAAGATGTGAGCAGATCTAAAGTTTATGAGAAATTACTAGTCACAACATTCGAGTCCTATCTTACTTCCTCTGTTGTAATCTAAAATGTACGATATTTAACTTTTGGTTTGCCAAACGATTGTCAAACTCTTCAAATTTCTTAATTACTAGTGGTGCTCAAACCTGCACCCGCTCATCATTCTCTATTGGGCCTTCGATCCTAATCTTTGAGTTAGAATTCAATTCTCATTGCAGACTCCTGCTCCCTCTTGGTTTATAGACTAAACCCAAGATAAGGTCTTTACTTTTGTTATAACAACAACTCGAATGGTCTTGTTCTAATGACCTTTGATTTTATAACGCACAAGACACATAACGAACCAAACTCTTGTATTAGAATCAGATAGAATAAATCGAGCTGATGGAATAGAGAAAACAAAAAGAGTTTGATCAACACGTGGATGCTTCAGAATAGAAAGAATAGCACCACGTATCTCTAATTCGTGCTTTCGGACATATACATCTTTTAGCTTTTGGCACCTCCTCCTTTTTAGTTGGAGTACTCTTTGATTGTTGAACGGAAAATTGACTCCCGCCATTTGACTAGTAAGAGTAGGGCGGAAACATTTCTTGTGGCCAGTAACACCACATAGCCAGTCACATCTCTGGCTAATGATTGCTTAATGCTTTAATGAAGATCGTTATATTTCTATCGACTACCTAGACTATTTACTTCTTCAGTATTCCTACTGAAGTTTCGTCACTATATAAGACATGGTTCTCTGAACCAATCAACTCCTTTCACGGATTTATACTAATCGGACTCGATTCTTTATGACATTAAGAGTTGAACAATACTTATCTTCTTAGTCATTACCGAATCGAAGGTAACGACACACATGAATAAAACGGAATCATTTACTAGCTTCTTGGTAACCTTGTGACTTTTCCTGATCCAAGTGTGAAACCTGTGCTTCCAGTAGTATAGGCCTCTACTACTATTCACACCTACTCATACTCGTCCCAAGTATTGTCTCGCAGTTCCCAAGTCACCATTCAAAAGTTTTCACAAAGCAAATTTTTCACACCTAGGTGTGTTCAAACAAGTACATACAACAATTTGTCCTAGACTCAACTAGGGTTTTCGCGTTTCTATCAAACATATCTTGGATTACTTATACTCGCCTTCTAAAATTCTTCTCATGCATATGCTCGATTTAATATATCCTAATACTTTTCCATGGGTCGATAGAAATTTACTTCCAATTCTTCATATAAATTCTTTCTCGGGTAGTGTCTACTCTGCAAGACACACTATGCCAGAATTTACTCTAGTATCGTGGAGACAAACGATCTTTAACTATCTGCATCATCTTCTAACTCATGCAAGTCACCATGCATATTTGTTCATTTCTGTATATGAGTAAGTCTTCTTCTCATGAGTGTATCTTTTAAGTCTACTTCATAGGAGTTTATCCTAAGAAGTCTGCATTATAGCTGCATCTCAGCAAGCTCTACTAGCTTCAACTTGGTTCTCTATCATTCCTAACTACAACATTTCCTCTCATATAATAATATGAGTGTATATCTTCTTCAACTAAGCACTCTACCTTACTCTAACAAGTAAGCCACTCAGCCTTTTCACAACCGAATAACCTATTTCACTATCCCAATCTTGTATGTTAAAGTCGGCTTAACACACAATGGAACTTCCATAAGGATGTGATAGAAGTCAATCATCACTCAGTATTATTAAATACTAAGTCTGAACATCTTGTATAGGGTTACTACTCGAACTACTTACTACATTACAAAGTCTTGGCCTATTGAGTCTAAAAACTTCATTAGCCTTTCCTTTGATCTTCGTTTAATTCTTCTAAATCTTGTACCACATAAATTTCGATACTGTCGAAGTATTTATCACCAGCTTCGGTTCTTCCGACTCTATAAACAATCACTGCATCAATCTGGACAGCGATGGAACAACCTCATGGATTTGTACCAACACATTTATCTCACCCAAACGTGTTTCAAACGCACATCTTTCTTCCAAAGATGTTATTATATATCAAACATACTTTAAATGTATAATACCACTCTATTGGTATTAATACACTATTTACGGTAACTTTTTATATTTATTATTATTTTACGATATCCCGTGATCGTTTATTTATAAACTTATCGATGTCAACTATCATAAGTCACTTTATCATTTTGAAAAGTTTCATGTAAATTCTAATACAGAAACTCTTAGAATTCTGATCATATAATTTTCTCATCTAAACCAAGGTCGGTAACAGACCTTAAACTTTATCAAGTAATAGCAATATAGCTAAGCAACTTAAGGCATGCTATATTTACTTATCATTTAGCACTTAATAGAATATATAAGGCATATCTCCTCTTAATATTCTAGTGCTTACCCCATTAGGTATTCAACCTAAAGTATACTAGATACATATTGTATCATCACTTAACAATTCATGTCTAAGTCTAGAAATTCTCAAAATTCCAGTTTACATAAACTAATTCTCTAAAATTCTTGGAGTAACTTAATATCTTAGAATACTAGGGTTTATCACTACCCAATACCCCACTTAAGTGTTTCCTATGGTTTGTATCCATATATTTACAATGATTCAGTTCATATATTGAACTTCCAATAGTTTAAGTCTAAATACCAATCCATGAAATTTAGTTCACTTAAACCACTGCTCTGATACCATGATTGAAAGAACCCCTTTCTATACTTTCATATTTCTGAAAGACCCAAACTTTCATACTTGACAATATAGTTACTCCAAAACATGCAACATGCATATTTATAAAATAGTATTTTACATTGATAAAGTGATTACAAAGGATTGGATACAAACCGACAATGTTTTAAGATTTTACATAACTACCCAGGATATTGTAAATCTATACAAACCTAAACCAAAATACAAAAAAATAATATTACAACTATTCTAAGTCTTCCAACTATACTGGGTGCTTATTGCCTGCATTATGTTAAAACATTGGGAGGGGTAAGCGATAACGCTTAGTGAGTTCAATAATAGATACAATATAACGTTATGCCATATATATACCAATATGGCAGAAGCAAATAGGAGCAAGGAACAACAAAGGCATAATGCGAAAAGCTTTCCATATCAATCAATGAGACATAACAATTTCCATACTTGATATAAAATCAATAAAGTTTCAGCACAAATGGCACAGAAAACGCTCAGGAATATCATTTTTGCTAGAATATTTAGGCTTTCAGCCTTATCTTAACATACTACCGAAGCCAAAGTGATGCCTATGTCATACACTTCATGGTCAACGGTTCATACCAATACCCAAGTGATGCTTATGTCATACACTTCAAGTCAGAGGTACAGCCTTGCTATAAAAATAGCGGAAACAACAACTCGAGATGATAACATGGAAAAGCACATAACACGTATAACACATAACATATAATTGTTCCTATATATTAAACTCACCTTGAATTAACCGGGGGTCAAAATAATAATTTGTACAACCTTTCGGCTCTAAATATGACTTTCGTCGTTGAAAATTTTGACTTTATTTTTATATTATTATTTTTAACAGACCGGGACTCGTAAATCCGTTAAAAATTCATAACATCTTCATCCGACGTCCGTTTTCGTCAGACTTTTTACCGTTGTACTACTAATGACGAGACCTTCGATTCTTGTTTAGGTTGTGTCGGCTAAAAATCACTCGATCTAAAATTCGAGTTTTTAGCTGTCTACTACTAAGCTGAAACTTGTAAAAATCATAACTTCCTCATACGAAGTCAGATTTTGGCGTTCTTTTTATCAAAATTCTCGGTTTAATGAATACTACGACTTTCATTTAGATCACTAAGGCTAAAAAGTAGTTTATCAAAAACTAACTTTTTACGTCATTCGGCACCGTGCCGGTTTTATCGCGGATCTTCGATTGGTCATAACTTCTTCGTTATAACTCGGATTTCGATGAGGTTTTCGCCTACGTGTTTCTAACGAGATTCTCTACAACTTTCAATAATAAAATTTTACTTATTTCAAATTTTATATTTTCGCTAAATTTCACTATTTGACTTTTAATTGGAATCTCATAAGACTTCCAACATTTTATGAGTGATTCTAAACATAGTTTTACTTTATTTCTAGTAAAAACGATCTGTTAGAACTCAACACTCAATTTCACATAATATTTCATAATATTATTAACTTTTCAAATTACATAACACGATTTCAAAACGTGTATGTTACATTATGAGAGGTGGATTCTTGGGCGAATTCTGATTGTTGGTTTGATTGTATTTCAGTTTGGAGATGAGCTCTCAGGGAGATGGTTCAGGATCGGGTTCCGGCTCAGGTGCAGGTGCTGAGCCGATTAGCAAGCAGTTGCGGGAGTTCATTTCATCGGAGATCTCTCGCTGTGTTTCGGAGATATTGGACGAGCGCTTGGGCGCATTCCGTGCAGAGATTATGTCTATAATTGGAGCTCGCACACTGACTTTCCGGGATTTCCGTGCTTGTGGAGCTTCTGCGTTCCATGGGGAGAGGGACCCCATTGTCAGTAGGAGCTGGTTAGTAGATACGGCTAACGCGTTCAGGACGAGTTTCTGCCCCGAGGAGGCGAAGGTCCAATATGCTTCCTGCCTGTTGAAGGATTGGGCACGTGATTGGTGGGAGGAGATCAATAGTGAGTTGGGTGATGATGCGGCCGATGCTATGTCATGGGATGACTTCTCGACCAGGTTCCGAGCTGAGTTTGCACCGGCGATTGAGGAGCAGAAGTTGGCGCAAGAGTTCCTGGATCCCCGCCAGACTACTGAGATGATGGCAGAGATTACTAACAAGTTCCGAAAGAGGGCTTTATTGGTACCGCATGTCACACCCCCAAACCAGAACGGCGGAAACGTTCGGGGGCGGATGACGTCATGCTCAGTATCATAACCATAGTGAAGAAAGTAAAACACAACCATCATAGATATAATTTAAAAGGTTACATTGTTTCAAAATAATACATGTTTTCCAAATAAATTACATATGATGATAAAATGTAGCAAAAGAATATCAGCATAAATTGAAACAAGGCTTAGTATATGTAAGTAAATCGTCATAAGTATTTTATGAAAGAGTATTAGCATAAAGCTGGTGAGTTCATAAGTATTTTATGAAAAATGAATGTTGTTTCCTTAACGTTTGTTACAAGTTTGTTTCCAGGAAATCCAATATTTTCTAAAAGATTTGTTGTAGACTAAATTGAAACAAGGCTTAGTATGTGTAAGTAAATCGTCATACTTAGGTGTGTGTTTTATATTTAAATAAAACTCCTTTGTATAAAGCCTTAGAATTTCCGTGAACTGTATGTTTTGTTAATATTCCATGCGAGATGTTATAATCATACTAAAGACTAGATGGCCTTGAATGCGACGTTCTTCAGGCGTCGGAAAGTTATGACACTTGTCACCCCAGACCTGCCGGTCTAGCTGTTGCAAGCAGCTTAGGTGCGGGTTTGTCAGACCCAGTATAGATCTATACACAACTATCACGTTCTCCCTCCCCGGAGATTCTGATTATAACTACAGGACTTTTCTGTGGTACTTAGGAGTACCCCGAAGGAGAATGTCTCGCGAGTTTAATTAATACAAGATCACGTAGTGTGCAAGGAAATATTTGTTTTGTAAGTCGATCGAGTTACTGTTTCTTTGTCGAAAGTGCTCAAACTATACCTGTTATAGTTTATCCAAAAGTGTTGTGTGTGTTTAGATGAAATCTTTTTATGCAAGTCATTGTATTTCCATAAATCGACATTTGAAATGATAAGTGTAAACCGTATACACACCTTGCTCAACATGTTACAAGGTGTAGGAAAACTCTTAAACATGTGTTAGATAGTTTTGGTATTTTGAACTTGTATCCCCCCCCCCCTGAAAACTAAAGAAAACATAAAAATGTAGGGGTATGAACTCACCGGGAAAGTGCGTGATTTGAAGAAAACAAGATTTTCTCGGGCGGCACCTCGATCGGAAAGTGGTGAATTTTTCGGAATTCTCGGAGCTTCGGACCTTTGTCGGGACTTGGGTATGAAACCGGGAAGTCGGGATCGTTTCGGGAGGGTAGAAATGTGAGGTTTGGGGGGAGAGTATGGTAAATGAGCAATCAAAATCCGTAACCCTCGCACCCTTTATATAGGGGCTGGTCTTGGTGCGAACGCGGGGCGTTCCTGCTGGGTACGCAGGGCGTTCCCCCTACGCAGGGCGTTCTCCTAAACGCAGCGCGTTCCGAAGCTAGATTATGTCATTGCTTACGAACCTCGGATGGGATGGAAGTCTGCGAGCACGAACGCGGCGTGTTCCCTCGGAACGCAGGGCGTTCCCTTCGGATAACCCTCGATGTGTGTGCCAAAGACTTCAAAAATGCGTAACTTTCACATACGAGCTCCGTTTTTGACGTTCTTTATATCCACGCGTAGGTGAGAATATACCCTACAACTTTCATTTTACTCCGTCGGCTAATTTTGATTTATTTTTAATTGTATTTTATTTAATAGGCCGGGACAGGATAATTCCGTTAAAAATCCATAACTTCTTCATTTGGCGTCCGTTTTCGTCTGTCTTTTCACCGTTGCACTACTATTGTCGAGACCTTCAATTTCTGTTTAGGTTGCGTCGGCTAAAAATCGCTCGATCTTTATTTCGAGTTTTTAGCTGTCTACTGCTGTTCCGAAACTTAGAAAAATCATAACTTCCTCATACGAAGTCAGATTTGGGCGTTCTTTTTATGTATGCTCACGGTTTATCATAATCTACGACTTTCGTTTAGATACCTAAGGCTAAAAAGTATTTTATTGAAGTTTCACTTTTCACGCTTAACAGTGTTTTACCGGTTTTGTCACGAATCTTTGATTGGTCATAACTTCTTCGTTATAACTCGGATTTGAGTGTTCTCTATATTTTTCAAAACCTTGATACAATATCTATCACTATTTGTACTCCAATTGAGACTTTAGAACACTTCGTTTTTGACGCTAATTTTCATTGATTCAGGATAGTTTATAATATTTGACTTTTCGAACATTACATTGACTCGAAATATTGGGTTGTCACATCATCCCCCTGTTAGAGGGAATTTCGTCCCGAAATTTTAATCTAAGACAGAGTTTATGGACTAGGAAAAAGATGCGGGTACTTATGTTTCATCTGATCCTTGCGTTCCCAGGTGAATTCAGGTCCTCGTTTGGCGTTCCACCTGACCTTTACGATGGGGATGCGGCTTTGTTTCGTCGACTTCACTTCTCGGTCCATGATTTCAACAGGTTCCTCTACAAAGTGGAGGTTGTCGTTGATCTCAATTTCTTCCAAGGGGACGACAAGGGTCTCATCAGACAAACATTTCTTCAGGTTTGGCACATGAAAGGTAGGATGAACGTGGTTGAGTTCCTGTGGTAATCGTAGTTTGTATGCCACCGGGCCAATTCTGGCGAGGATTTCGAATGGTCCGATGTACCTTGGATTTAGTTTCCCACGTTTTCCGAAACGTATGAGTCCCTTCCAAGGTGATACCTTCAGAAGTACACGATCCTCAACTTGAAACTCCAAAGGTTTCCGTCTCTTGTCCGCGTAGCTCTTTTGTCGGTCTTGCGAAGCCTTCATTTGTTCTCGAATCTAGACGATCTTTTCGGTTGTTTCCCTGATGATCTCCGGGCCAATGAGTGCGCTGTTAGGGACTTGCCCTTTTGCTAGTTGCGTATCTCCCACCTCAGCCCAGCACAGGGGTGACCTGCACTTACGGCCATAGAGGGCTTCGAACGGGACAACTTTGATGCTAGTATGATATCTATTATTATAGGAAAACTCAATAAGGGCCAGATGATTATCCCAAGCTTTTCCAAAGTCTATCACACAAGCTCTTAGCATGTCCTCTAACGTCTGAATGGTTCTTTCACTCTGACCGTCAGTCTGTGGGTGGTAAGCTATACTCATGTCCAGCCTAGTTCCCATAGCTTTCTGCAGTGACTGCCAGAATCGTGATGTGAACCGACTATCTCTATCAGAGATAATGGATATTGGTACTCCGTGAAGGCGCACTATTTCTTTAATGTAGATCCTTGTCAGCTTCTCCATTTTGTCAGTCTCTTTTATTGGTAGGAAGTGTGCGGATTTGGTTAATCTGTCGACGATTACCCAAATGGTGTCAAGTCCACCCGTGGTCTTAGGTAACTTGGTAACGAAATCCATCGTAATCAGCTCCCACTTCCACTCGGGTATCTCTGGCTGTTGTAGTAGTCCCGAGGGCTTTTGATATTCTACCTTAACCTTGGCGCAAGTCAGGCACTTGCCCACAAAGGTAGCTATTTCGGCTTTCATGTTCGGCCACCAATATAACTTCTTGAGGTCTAAGTACATCTTGTCTGAGCCGGGATGCACGGAGTAGCGAGTTTTATGAGCTTCGTTCATGACAACGTCCCTGAATCCACCAAATTTTGGTGTCCAGATCCGGTTCATGAGACAACGAACTCCGTCATCCCTGACTTCAAGATTTTTGTCCATTCCTCTCAATGCTTCACCTGTCACGTTCTCTGGCTTCAAGGCTTCTTCCTGAGCTTCCTTGATTTGTGCGGACAGGTGTGAGTGGATGGTCATGGTTAATGCCTTTACTCGGCGGCCCGAGTACTCCTTTCTACTTAAAGCATCTGCAACCACGTTGGCCTTTCTGGGGTGATAACGAATCTCGCATTCGTAATCGTTTAGTAATTCCACCCATCGCCTTTGTCTCATGTTGAGTTCCTTCTGATTGAGGATATGCTGGAGGCTTTTGTGATCGGTGAAGATGGTGCACTTAGTGCCGTAGAGGTAATGCCTCCAGATTTTTAGGGCGAAAACTACTGCTCCTAATTCAAGGTCGTGCGTCGTGTAGTTTACCTCATGCGTCTTCAGTTGTCTTGAGGCGTAGGCAATGACCTTTCCTCGTTGCATTAACACACACCTTAGACCTTGGTTTGAAGCATCGTAATAAACCACAAAGTCTTCGGTTCCATCTGGTAGGGAGAAGATCGGAGCACTGCATAGAGTTCGTTTTAGTGTTTGGAATGCAGCCTCTTGCTTATCTCCCCAGACGAATGTCACTCCTTTTTGGGTCAGGGTGGTGAGTGGTTTTGCGATTTTGGAGAAGTTTTGAATAAACCTCCGATAGTAACCAGCAAGCCCTAAAAATTGTCGAATCTCCGTGGGTGTTCTTGGTGCTGCCCAACTTTCAATCGCCTTGATCTTTGAAGGGTCCACATGGATTTCTTCCTTGCTGACTACATGTCCGAGGAAATTCACCTCTCGAATCCAGAACTCACACTTTGAGAACTTTGCGTACAGTCTCTTCGCCCTCAGTGTCTCTAGGACTTGACGTAAATGCTGGCTGTGTTCTTCCTTACTTCGGGAGTAGACTAGTATATCATCGATGAAAACAATCACGAACTTGTCTAAGTAAGGTCGACACACTCGGTTCATCAGATCCATAAATGTTGCAGGTGCATTGGTTAAGCCGAAAGGCATCACTACAAATTCGTAGTGACCATAGCGCGTTCTGAAAGCTGTCTTGGGAATATCCTCCTCTTGAACTCGTAGCTGATGGTACCCAGATCTAAGGTCAATCTTCGAGAAGAAACTCGCTCCTTGTAGTTGGTCGAAGAGGTCATCGATTCGAGGCAAAGGATATCGGTTTTTGATGGTGAGTTTGTTTAATTCGCGGTAGTCAATGAAGCCCTTGCTCAGTAGTTCGTTCAGTTGACTGGACAGTTCCTGCATTTCGGCTGGGGCTAGACGGTATGGCGATTTGGCTACGGGGGTAGCTCCGGGAATTAAGTCGATTCGGAATTCGACTTGTCGAGGAGGGGGCACTCCTGGAAGGTCTTCCGGGAATACATCGGGGAAATTGCAGACCTCCGGAATGTCCTTGATGTCTTTCATTTCTTGAACCTTATCTACGACGTGGGCTAGGAAGGCGTGTCACTCCTTGCGGAGATACTTTTGAGCCTTGAGACAGGAGATGATCTGAAATTTTGAGCTAGGTTTGTCGCCATAGACAACGAGAGTTTCGCCAATTGGCAGATTAAGGCGAACGGCCTTTTCGTGACATAAGATTTCAGCATGGTGAGCGCATAACCAATCCATTCCAATGATAACATCAAAACTTTTTATGGTGACCGGCATAAGGTCTATTTGGAAGGAATGATTGTTTAAGGTGAGGGTACACCCGATGTAAATGTCGTTAGTGTTCTCTGTTTTTCCGTTAGCCATTTCTACGGTGAATATGTCTTTTAGTGTTTTTGGTGTTTGATTAAGCAAGCGTTTAAATTGGTGGCTAACGAAGCTTTTCTCCGCGCCACTATCAAAAAGAATGCATGCATAGGTATTGTTGAGGAGGAACGTACCGGTAACCACAGTTGGATCTGTGATGGCTTCCTCATGACCTATCGCCAGAACTCTGCCCATTGCGCTAGGGTTGGGGTTTCTTGCCTTCGGGCAGTTACGTTTGAGGTGTCCTGCTTCTCCACATCCATAGCAGGTTCGGCTTGCTCCGGTGTTGGCAGCTTGTGCGTTTTGTTGGGCTGGAGCTCTACAGAATCGGGCGGTGTGCCCCTTCTTGTTACAGTTGGTGCAATGCATTTCACGGCATGCACCGTTGTGGTGGTAGTTGCATTTGTTGCACTTGGGTAGGTTCCCGACGTATTACCTTATCGGAGTAGGGTTGGTAGGGGTTGTGGAAGCATGCACAACAACCACTTGCTGCTTCTTGGCTGAGTCTTTGGCAGGTTGGCCCTTCTTCTTATCCCAGAACTTCCTCTTGTTGTTTCCCCCTTTTTCTTGCTCGGAGGTGGTCGTTACAGTGCCATGACTGGCGTTATGGTCGATGAGTTGTTGTGCCAGTTCCTTGGCACTGTCGAAGGTAGTTGGCTTTGAGGCCAATACGTGTCCTTGGAGTTGTTGAGATAGTCCCCATACGTATCTTTCCACCTTCTTTCTTTCAGTAGGAACCATCCCGGGACACAGCATGGCTAGATCGCTGAACCTTGAGGTGTACGACAGGATGTCAGAGCCTGTCATTTTAAGACCCCAAAATTCTTCTTCCAGCTTCTGTATCTCACCCCTGGGGCAGTACTCCTTCATTAACATGGTTTTCAGATCTTCCCATGTTATCGCATTAGCCACCGGGAGTGTTAGTGCCTTGACGTGACCCTTTCACCAGGTGAGGGCCCTTTCGGAGAACGTGCATGAAGCAAATTTGACCTTGCTTGCTTCAGGGCATGCGCATATTTCGAAAATGGTCTCGGTTTTCTCAAACCATTGTAGCAATGCTATGACACCTCCGCTTCCGTTGAAGGTTTTGGGCTTGGCGTTAGTAAAGTCTTTGTAGGTACACTCTCTCGAGCGTCCCTGGCCGTCCCCGTTATTAGTATTTGAGGCACCACTGCCTGCACCTCCTGAATTACTGGGGTTGATTTGGGCTATCACGACTGCCACTGCGGCTGCCACCGCAGCCTGGAACATGGCTGGGTCAAACTGAGGAGGTGGTGGTGGGGGTGGTGCAGTCTTAGTTGCGTCGTCGTGCCTAGGATTTCTACGAGGTGGCATTTTCTGCCATAATCAAGAATTGAAAGACAATAAGTCTTTGATACAAGTCGAGTGTTAAACTAAACATTATTAGTTCTTTGTATGCATCATGATTCCGACTTGTAAGAATGTTGTAAGAATTCATTCATACTAGAAGTCTATAAACAATTAAATATAGACTTTATGAATTTCGGTAGTATTGATTTTTATGCAATGTCTGTGATAGTATCCATACCGGGTCCAACCAACAATCACTTGATGTATAATATTTACATGTAATTAAGATTAAATAAACTTTCGAATCTGATGGGTCTGCCCTGGGCCCACAACCAAACAAGGAACAGGATCCAAGGCGGAACCACCATTTCTAGGTCGACATGGCCCTAATTACATACAAATTTGATTTATACCTCGGGCGATCATAGGTTGGTCACCAATAAATGTTTATCTGAAAATAGCTCATGTTTTGAAATTGGAGTAGTGTTAATAAAGTAAATAGCGTGCCAATATCATTGATGTAACTTAGTATACAATACTTGGGAAAATTTGACCCTACTAGGGGCCTATGCTACATCAATGTACGGAAAATTTTGGCCGCCTAACTGATCCCGGAAGTGTAAACACTTAAATCTCGAGATTGAACCTAAAATACTAGAAAGTAATATTTATCTGCAAAACTAAATTAAACTGGGGCGAATAGTGCAAGCACTACTTGTAGTGGTTGAAGTTCTGAGGATCACGAAGTGTAGATACGAAGTTCCTCATCTCGGCTCTGGATTCCGCCGCTTGGCGCTATGCTTCAGCTAGACGTCCCTCTAGGGTGGCTCGGTGCTCTCGGAGTTCTTGCACTTCGGTTCGGGTTACAACCATTTCCCGTCGAAGAAGCTCAGTGCGGTCTCGAGTCCGATCGTGGTCGTCGTCTAACCGGCGAATGCGAACGGAGTTGACTTGGCTGGTAGCACCAACTTCCATGAGATGTTGGGTGTTAACTCTTGTTTACCCTTCGTGGCGTGTGACATGGTGAACTATGACAGGGAGAGCTCGGTCGGATGACCCTCCTCTGCTGAGATCGTAGAAGCCTTGTTGCATGCCATAGGGAGGTCGTTGACCTTGTTCTCGGCTCCATCGATGTATTGTTTCGGCGCATTGGGGCGTCGGGCCCTGGAAGTGTCGCGGAGGATTAGGGGCAGGGTGTGGATTGTAAACTTCGGGTTCGGAGTCGGTTCCATCTGAGTCTTCTTCCTCTTCACCGTCTACGAATTATTCTTCTTCCATGGGTTCCTCGTCCTCCATGGGCTCTTCTTCGGGTTCTTCCTCTGGGTCTTCCACAATCCAACCGACATTCCCTTGGTTGGGAAAGTAGGTATCACCTGGTAAATGGAATCCTGCCATCATACCTGTACGAGAATGGGGATAAAGAGGAATGTCGCAAGAAACTTTGGGAACAAGAAGTTAGTTGTCGAAGTTGTGATTACGGCTTTTTGTGTTAAAATACTCCTATAGTATTTTTAAGTTTGATTCTTGGAATTTTTGGTAAGTTGCAGACTTGTTGCTCACCATGATCCTTCTTCGGCATACATTGGTCCTATCTTGGCTGAATATAGTTGATCAGGCTATATTCATCCAAGATCTGACTACATACCCCGAAGCTGGACCATGGTGTCCAACTTGTCTTGATACTTTTATGTTATTGCCATTATGATACTGAATGTGCGATTGTGCGAATACTTTTATAAAAATATTAATTCTTATTTTTAAAGTATTTTTAAAAAGCTACGTCAGAGAATTTTTGTCCCGTTGTATTTATAGTTTGTATATCTTACGTGGTTCGATATACTTAGTTCACTATAAATAAAGCTCTGATACCAATCTGTCACACCCCCAAACCAAAACGGCGGAAACGTTCGGGGGCGAATGACGTCATGCTCAGTATCATATCCCATAGTGAAGAAAGTAAAACACAACCATCATAGATATAATTTAAAAGGTTACATTGTTTCAAAATAATACATGTTTTCCAAATAAATTACATATGATGATAAAATGTAGCAAAAGAATCCACGCCTTAGCGTCTTGACTTCAGAAATCTTGTAGTTACCTGTATCATTGATTACCTGAGAATACAAGTTATTTTGAAAGAGTATCAGCATAAAGCTGGTGAGTTCATAAGTATTTTATGAAAAATGAATGTTGTTTCCTTAACGTTTGTTACAAGTTTGTTTCCAGAAAATCCAATATTTTCTAAAAGATTTGTTGTAGACTAAATTGAAACAAGGCTTAGTATGTGTAAGTAAATCGTCATACTTAGGTGTGTGTTTTATATTTAAATAAAACTCCTTTGTATAAAGCCTTAGAATTTCCGTGAACTGTATGTTTTGTTAATATTCCATGCGAGATGTTATAATCATACTAAAGACTAGATGGCCTTGAATGCGACATTCTTCAGGCGTCGGAAAGTTATGACACTTGTCACCCCAGACCTGCCGGTCTAGCTGTTGCAAGCAGCTTAGGTGCGGGTTTGTCAGACCCAGTATAGATCTATACACAACTATCACGTTCTCCCTCCCGGAGATTCTGATTATAACTACAGGACTTTTCTGTGGTACTTAGGAGTACCCCGAAGGAGAATGTCTCGCGAGTTTAATTAATACAAGATCACGTAGTGTGCAAGGAAATATTTGTTTTGTAAGTCGATCGAGTTACTGTTTCTTTGTCGAACGAAGTGCTGAAACTATACCTGTTATAGTTTATCAAAAAGTGTTGTGTGTGTTTGGATGAAATCTTTTTATGCAAGTCGCTGTATTTCCATAAATCGACATTTGAAATGATAAGTGTAAACCGTATACACACCTTGCTCAGCGTGTTACAAGGTGTAGGAAAACTCTTACACATGTATTAGATAGTTTTGGTATTTTGAACTTGTATCCCCCCCTGAAAACTAAAGAAAACGTAAAAATGTAGGGGTATGAACTCACCGGGAAAGTGCGTGATTTGAAGAAAACAAGATTTTCTCGGGCGGCACCTCGACCGGAAAGTGGTGAATTTTTCGGAATTCTCGGAGTTTCGGACCTTTGTCGGGACTTGGGTATGAAACCGGGAAGTCGGGATCGTTTCGGGAGGGTAGAAATATGAGGTTTGGGAGAGAGTATGGTAAATGAGCAATCAAAATCCGTAACCATCGCACCCTTTATATAGGGGCTGATCTTGGTGCGAACGCGGGGCGTTCCTGCTGGGTACGCAGGGTGTTCCCCTGAACGCAGCGCGTTCTGAAGCTAGATTACGTCATTGCTTACGAACCTCGGATGGGATGGCAGTCTGTGAGCACGAACGCGACGCGTTCCCTCGGAATGCAGGGCGTTCCCTTCGGATAAGCCTCGATGTGTGTGCCAAAGACTTCAAAAATGAGTAACTTTCGCATACGAGCTCCGTTTTTGACGTTCTTTATATCCACGCGTAGGTGAGAATATACCCTACAACTTTCATTTTGACTCTGTCGGCTAATTTTGATATATTTTTAATTATATTTTATTTAATAGGCCGGGACAGGATAATTCCGTTAAAAATCCATAACTTCTTCATCTGGCGTCCGTTTTCGTCTGTCTTTTTACCGTTGCACTACTATTATCGAGACCTTCAATTTCCGTTTAGGTTGCGTCGGCTAAAAATCGCTCGATCTTTATTTCGAGTTTTTAGCTGTCTACTGTTGTTCCTAAACTTAGAAAAATCATAACTTCCTCATATGAAGTCATATTTGGGCGTTCTTTTTATGTATGCTCACGGTTTATCATAATCTACGACTTTTGTTTAGATACCTCAGGCTAAAAAGTATTTTATTGAAGTTTCACTTTTCACGCTTAACAGCGTTTTACCGGTTTTGTCACGAATCTTTGATTGGTCATAACTTCTTCGTTATAACTCGGATTTGAGTGTTCTCTATATTTTTGAAAACCTTGATACAATATCTATCACTTTTTGTACTCCAATTGTGACTTTAGAACACTTCGTTTTTTACGCTAATTTTCATTGATTCAGAATAGTTTATAATATTTGACTTTTTGAACATTACATTGACTCGAAATATCGGGTTGTCACACCGCAATATGTAGTAGACAAGGAGATGAAGAAAGTGTGGTATCACGAAATGCTGCAGGATGACATCAGGAAACTCGTGAGTATTTCAGGGTGCGATGCCCTGAATGATATGATCTATAGAGCCCGAGAGCAGGAGATTGATTTGGAGCACATTGAGAAGAGGAGGTCAGATCATGTGCATACTTTGGAGGGTCCCGGGAAGAGACCCAAGAATTCTGACCAACATTCAAGAGGCCAGCAGGACCGGAGTCAGTGCAGCACGTGCGGGAAACTGCACGATGGGGCTTGTCGTTCCAGGGGTTTCGGCTGTTACAAGTGTGGCCGGGTTGGCCACGTTAGCAAGGACTATCCTCAAGGAGTAATTCTGTTATGCTTTCACTACGATCGGGTGGGCCACAAGAAGGCCGGTTGTCCGATGTTAAGGGGAGGAGCAGTGAGCGTGCCTGCCCCGGCTTCTTTGAGGATCACCGATGGACGAGATGGTAGGGCAGGAGCCCCAGCAGAGAGAAGTTGAGTTCTGCAGGTATGTATCTTTTGCGTTCTTTCAGGTTATTTATATATGTGCTTATGGTTGTTGGAATCTTGCATTAGTTCGGGGAAAGCATATATCCGATTCATTTCCTTTCTCATGTATGAGTTATATCTTCAAGTAGTTTCATATGCCATTTGCA
Source organism: Lactuca virosa (assembly GCF_052849685.1). Classification (NCBI taxonomy): domain Eukaryota; kingdom Viridiplantae; phylum Streptophyta; class Magnoliopsida; order Asterales; family Asteraceae; genus Lactuca; species Lactuca virosa. The sequence goes on from NC_136434.1 coordinate 251,612,019, forward strand.
TACCATGAATTGTTAGTGGTTAGTGTAAGGTCGTTTCCCTTTTGCTGGTTTGGTGTGTTCAGCGTTATCTCGGCTCGGAATCGAGATCAGTTCAGGGGCATTATGTGGAAGGTATGCGGTCAGGGTTCATTCGGGTGGTTATCACCCTCGTCAGGATTCGGAAGGTTCAGTCATTGTGCTCAGATTGACTTATGGGGTCGCCAAGGGAAGTGGTCTACTACTGAAGTTTTGCTCTGGCTCGATGGTAGCCCACAGCATTCACTAGTTAGCAGGTATTGTAGAAGTGTTGTAAGACTGCGGGGTGGCCCGTACCATTCACTAGTTCGCAGATAGAGTAGAGGTGTTGTAAGACTGCGGGGGTGGCCCATAGCATTCACTAGTTGGCAGATAGAGTAAAAACGTTGTAAGACTGCGGGGGTGGCCTGTAGCATTCGTTAGTTAGTCGTTAGTATATTGGTATAGTAAGACTGCGGGGGTGGACCGTAGCATTCACTAGTGGTCGGTTAGTATGGGAGTGTTGTAAGACTGTAGGGTGGCCCGTAACATTCACCGGTCCCTATTCGACAGTGAGAATGTGACAGATTTGTGATTCACTCACGGATTCCTTCAGATAATTTAGGCTAGGGCGGGTCAGCCACACAAATGTAAGTAGGCAACAGTATGATCGGATTCGGGAAACGATAGGCCGTTGGAGACCAGGCGGGATGTAAGACTACAATGGTTATGGTAGCATTCACTTTTGTATTAGATTCGGTGGCGACAGGTAGTCAGACTGTTATGATCAGGAAGATCAGAAGGAATAATGGATCCATGAGAGGCAATATGGTTAGGGCAGATTTCGATAGTCGAAGTTCTTTTCGGAAGTCGCGTGGAGCGAATGTGAGGTTGCTCCTTGGCTCAGCAACCGGGTAGGAATCTGGTATTCCGGATAGCAGTAGTGGTTTGGGATTATGCGAGGAGAAGCTTGTGGACAATAAGACACTAAGTCACTTGCAGTTAGATTAAATAATCTCAGTGTAATTGATTTGACCCTGTTGCGCAGCTGTCGCATGAGTCTAACCGTTGTAGGGATGAATCTTCTACTCGAAGGATTATCTGAGCCTCCTTTCAGGCTAAGTGTTCTTTAGCAATATATGGTCAGTGACTTTGTCTCCATCAAGATGACAATGTGATCAAGGATTGGAAGCATTTTGTGTTGTGCGAGACTCTATGAGGATAGTTTGGTGGTAGTTCGGTGTGAGGGGCCTGACAGGGAGTTAGACCATTGAGACATAGGTTTCAGATTCCAGATAAGTCGGGTCGGTTTCTATTCGAGAGTCTGAGGATTCATTCTTCATCGGACTCGGGGAACTATTATGAGGATGGTTTCGGCAGATCTAGATAGATCATTGTTGGAAGTGTTATGATTGGTCTGCGATTCGTTGAGAGTTTGGCAGAAAGTGGTTTTAGCACGGGCGAGTTGCCGAGAAGTCAGAATATGGTAGGTTTCAAGTCTCAAAAGGTAGAGGTGGCTTGCAAGGGTTGAAGGTTTGGGTGTAATTTCGCGATAAAAGTTTTGGTTCAGGTTTTGGCTGCCTTGAGAAGGTTATTTTATGCATAGAATTTCCGGTCTTGATCATCAAGTTGATTGTGATGGCAAAAGTGTTAATAAGTAGCGATTTTGAGGACGAAATCTAAATTAAGTGGGGGAGAGTTGTAACACCCGGAATTTAGAAGGTTAATTATGGAAATAAAGCCTCAGTTCTAAGATCAACTCGTCAAGTATGGGGCAAGAAACTTGATGTTTTGGAAAGTTGGGGTGCGCATTTTTGGAAGACCAACTCGACGAGTTGGGGAGGATCAACTCGACGAGTTGGACAGGGTTTGGGAAACCCTAAAATCGGTACTTTGCACCCTATTTAAACAACTTAAGCCCTACGGTTTAGCCTTATTTCCATCCTCCAAGTCCCTAACCCTAAATCTCGAAACCCTAAATCTATTTTGAGAGTTTGTGAGTCATTTTGAGTTTTTTTGGTGAGTGTTGAAGTTATTGGAAGAAGGAAGAACTCGGAGACACAAGAATGAGCATATAGATCCAGAATCCTTGCCTCATCCACGACACTTTTCTGGTATAAAGCAGAAACCTTGTCTTGTAGTCATCTAGATCTCCATTTTATGGTTCTTTGGCTTGTTTTGTCCAAATGAGATGGTTATTGATGGATTGGACGTCCCTTATGGAAAACACTTCAAATCTAGGGTCTTGAGGGGCTCTCATGGCAAAATGATGCCAACTTTGTGTCCCTAGAAGCCCCATGAAACCTCTAAGCTCTTGTTTTGACCTTTCAAGCTCCACATTGTCATGCATGTGGATAAGGTTTAATACTTTCGGTGTCCTTCTAGTATCTAAGGTCCAGAACTATGTTCTTTTGCCCTATCTTGAAGTTTTGAGGACCCTTGGATTTAGATTTAAGCCTTTTGGAGTTAGGGTTTGGACTTACTTTCTTTAGGAAAGGTATTAACGGGTAAAGTTGGAAACTTTACCCTTCTAGCGGCATTTCCAGTATAGATCCGGAGTATAAGGTTTAGATCTGAAGAATAATGGCTTAATGCATTAAGAAGGGGATTCAGACTGAAGAACTCGACGAGTTCATGGAGGAACTCGACGAGTCGATTTGAAGTATCCCGATTCTTTTAGAAAGGAGAGAACTCGACAATTTGATTCGTAGTATCACGATTCTGTGGTTTATGGAAACTCGCCGAGTTGAAGGACAACTCGACGAGTTAAGTCAACTCGGAGCGTTGACTTTGACCACGACTTGGATGTTGACCTTGACCTTGACTTGACTTGACCTGAACAAGGTTGACCCTTGGAGGGTTATGAAGTACGTAATGGGTTCTGAAGGGTAGTCCTATGTAAGGATTTGGGCCCAATTTATAAAATTGGGCCATTGATGGGATTTCATGGATTTTATAGTGTCGCACCCCCAAACCAGAACGGCAGACACGTTCGGGGGCGGAGGACTTTAGGTAAGTATCACAACACATGCAATATAGTAATCAAATTACAAACAACCATTGCATTAATAAGTATAAGTTTTACATACGTGTTCAAACATTACATATTCAAACACTAAAGTAGGTACAGTAGAGGACAAGAGTCGCGGTACGGTACTAGGTAGTCTTCTCAAAAGCTTCCGGAGTGTACCTGTCTACTGGATTCCTGAGAATACAAGTTATTTGGAAAGAGTAGATTAGCATTTAAGCTGGTGAGTTCATAAGTATTTTCGTTCTGTTAAGTATACCCTAAGTTCTTTGGATAAGTTCATTGGTTTCTCCAGGAAATCCTATATTTCCTGAGGTGATTAACTGATAACATCAATAGTTTCCCTCTATAATTACTTAGTTTATACTAATTATATATAACCTAATATCGAATGGACAGTCAAATGGGTGTATCTGCCCTAAGCCCACAACCAAACAAGGAACAGGAAGTAAGGCGGAAGTCACACATTTCACTGTCAATCGGATATTACTTATGTATAACTATGATGTAGAAACTAAGGATTTATAGAATTAACCACTAAAGATCTTTTATGTTATACTAGTTTACAGAGATTAAATGACTAAGTTCCATTTGATAAGTAGTTTAATTCCATAAACAGTTTCATTTGTAAAAGTGGTTTAATCCTTAAACCGTTTCATTTGTAAAAGTGGTTTAATCCCATAAACCGTTTCCTTTGTAAAAGTGGTTTAATCCCATAAACCGTTTCATTTGTAAAAGTATTCTTAGTTTTATTCGTTTCACAGTAAAACATTAGTATTAATCCTGGAAAATATTATATTATCCATAATACTGCCTTGTGGTTTTAAATGTTCAAAACCAGAAGTACAAGTATATTTACCATACTTGATTTCATGATACGTAGCTTTTACTGTAAGTAAAAACTACAGAAGGTATATTTGGTCGGGATGTAATTATCTTTTCTTAATGTTTTAAGAGAAGTATATTACTTAGTAATTCACTCGTTGTTTTATCCATGTGAGTTCTATTAACCATACTAATATGACGGATATGCCTGCAGCGACGTTCTTCAGGCGTCGGAATGGAATGATATTTGACACCCTAGGCCTGCCGGCCAAACTGTAGCGAACAGTAGAGGTGCGGGATTGTCAGTCCCATATAGATCTATACACAAATTCACGCTCTCCCTACAAGAGATTCTGGCTAATAGTTCAGGACTTAAAAGGTCGTACTTAGATAAGTACACCGTGAAGGGTCTCACAAATCTATTGTTTCAACGAGATTTACGATGTATTATTATTACCCTGTGAATGCTAACTCTGATACTTTGTATCGTACCCTTGGTTAATGCAAACCCAGCATAATGTATTATTACCTCGTGTTTGCTAACTCGGATACTCTGTATAGTACCTTTGCTAATGCAAACCCGGCAGAATGTATTATTACCTCGTGTTTGCTAACTCGGGTACTTTGTATAGTACCTTTGCTAATGCAACCCCGGCATTTCCTCATGTTTGCTAACTCTGGTACTCTATATAGTACCTTTGCTAATGCAAACCCGGTATGATGTATCTTTACTTCTTTAATATGTTGTTCGTATATTAAAGGTATTATACATATCTTGTTATAGTTGAATGTATTTTGGTAATTTCCTTGGAAAGTATACAGTCGTGAATCATACTTGTATCTTTAGTTTTGAATCATAAATTATACCTATTATAATTTATATGTTCTATCTGATTAGCATGGTTTCTCATGGATGAACACCTTTGCTCAGCCTGATACAAAGGTGATTATACCAAAAGGAGTAACCTTTTGTACTCATATATGTATAATATATATATAATTAAGAAGGAAACGACCTTCGGACAAATAATACAACCCTAATTCCACATCCAAAGAAGGAAAAGGATATAAGATAATTGATTAGTCCTAAGCCCTTCAAATCTTATTTATATATTTATACATATATAATCATCATTTTGGCATTTATACTTTGAAATAGCTTATAAAACATTTTTCAAAGAATTTAACAGAGTTTACATGACTTTTAAGATTTAACATGGCTTTAAGTTATTTTGGAAGTATTTTATAATTCTTAAAAGCATACGGAAACTTTCTGTGTGATTATTATCACACACAGTTATTAACACAATTTATTATTGTGTTAAACTTGTATTCCCCCCTAAAAAGCATTTAAAAAACATTGAAAAGGTGAATTATAGGGGTATGAACTCACTTTGATAAGCGGTGATTCGGGCAGCGTTTCGTTTCCCGTAAAGAGTTTATTTGACGAGAAACCTGTTCAAATTGGGCAGAGTTTCGACAGGAGAGAGGATGACTTCTCGAGAATTCTGGGACTCTGGGGCTTGCTTCGGGCTTTAGACACGATACCGGGGCCTTGGGGGTCGTGAGAAAGTCGAGGGGGTGAAAATGTGAATTTGGGTGATTTTTGGGGTGAAAAACTCTTCTTAGCCGAGGAGTCTCGCACCCTTTATATAGGGGTGCGAGGGTGCGGTCCGAAGTGAGGAGTCAGCAGCCACTTGGCGAGGGTTCGGACACCTGGCGAGGCGAGGAAGAGTCAGGAGGACACGCGGCAGCTCCTGCGAAGGCCACGTGCGAAGTCTTAAGGCGGTGCAGCTTCGGACCATGTGCGAGGCACGTGATTTCGGACAGGTGGAGGCTCCTAAGTGGACCGGACTTCGGTCCAATGGGGAAAGGAGGTGACGACTTCGGACCTATCAGGAGACGACACGAGAGGCTGCGGTCCAATGAGAAGCGAACACGTGGAGGCCTCGCATGCGAGGTGACGTGTCCAAGGTGACTCATGCGAATTTGCCCGGTTTTCCACATTTTCTTGATTTTTGTGCCAAAAACTTGCGAAAATCATAACTTTCGCATACGAGCTCCGTTTTTGGCGTTATTTATATGCACGCGTAGGTAAAATCATACTCTACGACTTTCGTTTAGACTTCGTCGGCTGATTTTGACTTTATTTTTAATTTTATTATTTTCAACAGACCGGGACAGGAAATCCGTTAAAAATTCATAACTTCTTCATCCGACGTCTGTTTTCATCTGTCTTTTTACCGTTGTGCTAATTTTGACGAGACGTTTGATTCTCGTTCAAGTTGCATTGGCTAAATATCGATCGATTTATATTTCGAATTTTTAGCTGTCTACTGCTAAACCGAAACTTCGAAAAATCATAACTTCCTCATACGAAGTCAGATTTTTACGTTCTTTTTATGAACGTTCTCGGTTTAACATATTCTACAACTTTCAATTAGATTGTTAAGGCTAAAAATCCTTTTATCGAAAATTCACTTTTTAGACTGAACAGTGTTTTGCTGGTTTTACCGCGGATTTTCGATTGGTCATAACTTCTTCGTTATAACTCAGATTTCAGTGTTCTTTATGTTTTTGGAAACCTTGTTACAAACTCTACCACTTGGTTCATCCCAATTATGATTATTGATCAATTTATTTTTGACCAAAATTTGACTGGTGTCACATTATCCCCCTGTTAGAGGGAATTTCGTCCCGAAATTAAGTCTAAAGTGATACTCATGGACTAGGTCTAATCTTTCCTTTCCCAAGTGAATTCATGTCCTTGGTTTGTAATCCAGTGAACCTTCACTAACGGGATAAGACTTTGCTTGGTTCTTTTGATTTCCCTATCCATGGTTTTCATTGGTTCTACTACAGAGTGTAGACTTTTATTTAACTTGATTTCATCGAGTGAAATAACAAGTGTTTTAGCAGGCAGACACCTCTTTAGATTAGATTTGTGAAAGATGGGATGAATGTTATTAAGTTTTTGGTGGTAGTTTAAGTTTAAAAGTACAAGACCGATTCTGGTAAGAACCTCAAATGGACCTATGTACTTTGAGTTTTGTATTTCACGCTTTCTCAAGCGCATCTTGTCCTTCCTGAGTGAGACCTTCATATGACAAGGTCATCAATCCTGGAATTCCAAGGGTTTTCTTTTATCGAAGCCGTAGCTTCTCTGGTTAACTCTGGAAGCTTTATGTCGCTTCCTGATTTGTATTTTGTTTTTGGTAGTTTCTCGGATGAATTCCAGATCAGCGAGGATGTTGTGTGGAAATTGGATCTCTAGCTAGTTGCGTATTACCTACTTTAGTCCACTGTAGATAGAATTTGCACTTGTGACCACAGAAGGTTTCGAATGGATGCAACTTGAATGCTAGCGTGATAAAGGACTCGACTAATTGGTAAATGGGTATCCCATTCTTTACCATAGTCGATCCCATAGAATCATGATTACTCTGGTTCCTAGAGATTTTTGAGTGACGGCCTAAACTGGGAGATGATTCTATTATCTCAGTGGAGATACAGATATTGGCATACCGTGCACTCACACGTTCTAGTTATCTTCTTTACTTGCCACATTTTACGGTTTCAAGGCTTCCTGTTGAGCCTCCTAACTTTGTGTGGAGAGATTTGAAAGGGTTATCATAGTCCATAATTGGCACTATGACCTGGGTACTCTTTCCGACTTAGGGTGTCAGCTACTATATTGGCTTTGTCGAGATGATAACGAATTTCAAATTCGTTGTCATTTAACAGCTCGACCCACTGTCGTGGTCTCATGTTGAATTCTACCTGGTAGAATACATGATGCTGGCTTTTGCTCCGAAGTTCATGATCAGACTTATACTTGGCTCATCCACCATTACCTCGTGTATACAAGTCGTATATATTTTAGATTTCCCAAAACGTTCGGATGGGTGACTCTGCCCCAAGTCCACAACCCAAACAAGGAACAGGAGATAGGGCGGAATCACACATCCTTAATCTTGTTAAGTCTAACTTATATACCACTCTCGTGTATACACTTAGCAGCGATAGATTAACTTAATGAGTTCTTAGTCTCTATTCTTGAACTTGACCTGCGGTACAATGATTTTCCTACAAGATCGATTGAGGTACTTCGGTAGTTACTGACGTCTAAGACTACTTCAGTGCTTTTCGTTTGAAGTTTCCTTTCTACTGAGTAGGCTAGAATGGCGTGGTATTCTTCGCATGGGTACTTCTGAAGTTTTGAAATGAGAGACAACCTAAGGGTTTTACGTTAATGATTGGAAGAATTTCATCCTACGGCTGATTAAGGAAAAAGTTTTCTTATACAGCATAAGAATTTTCACATGGTAAGGGCCAGGCCAAACCATGTCGAATGAGAATGTCGAAATTTTCTCGACGAAATAGATATTAAGTCGTTCTGGGACGAATGATTTACTAGGATGATATCCTATGTACCTAAGTTCTCAACGCTTCTAGTTTTATTCTGTTATTATCACTACGAACCCCCTTTGATTCGAAATTGGCGGGTACTACCAATACGAGGGTTCTGATAATTTGAAATTATGAAATTTCATGAAACGATCCTTCCTAGGTCTCTCTATAATCGCTTGGTGTATACAAGTCATGTATAATTAAGATTGGTAAGACCTTTGACTGAGCAACCCTGCCCTAAATCCACAACCAAACAAGCAACAGGAAATGAGGCGGGGTTACTCACTCTAAGTCTACAAATCTTAATTATAAATGACCCTTATGTATACACTAAGTCATCATAGCATACCTGTTAGGGTTTCAAATTTTATATAATGATTGTGATTTAATTTGAACGGAAGAGTAATCATAATTATAGATAGTTATCGGGGTTTGGAAGCGTACCAAAATATAGCAGGGTTCTTTGATGCTTCCCCATGTATTGGGGTCAAAATCATCCTGCTCCCCCGTCATTCTTCTCTGTTGGACAATCCCTCTTGTAATGTCCTATTTCACCACAAAGATGACATATGGGAATGGTTCCAACATCGGTAGTTGAAGTGATGAACTCGACCGGAGTTCTACAGATGTGGGCGTTATGCCCCTTTATGTTGCATCTATTGCAATGCAGCTCTCGGCAAACTCCATGATGATGGTAGTTGCACTTGCTGCAGTGTGGAAGGTTTCCTAAATACGGCTTAGTCGGTGCTAGAATAACAGGGCTGATGGGGGTATTGACTGCCCCAGTTCGTTGCCCTCTGCTAGGTTCTTGAGTTGAATAACTCCCTTTTGTGTTCTCGAACTTTCGTTTCAGGATATTAGGCTTAAGTTTCAAGGTGTCCTTACAAGTAGGTGCTCGTTGCTGTACTTGGCTATCACCACAATCGGGGTTACCGATAGCATTACTACTAACATCTGCATTGTTAGCATTAAGGTGTGTCATGACAGCTGTTACAGCTGCTGTGACTGCAGCTTGAAACGTAGCCGCATCTATCTGAAGGATTGGTGTTTCGCTGGTGGGTTGGTTACATTTCTTTGGAGGCATGATTCTGTTACATGATAAGAAAATGAGCTCATGAGCGACTATCGTGTCTCTAGATGTATTCTAACCACTTGTATCTATGTATTAATCTTTTGTGTTGTTATATTGTTCTCAATGATTCGACCTGCATCCCTATGATGCAGTCCTGGTAAGGAACAGAATTAAGTTTCTAGAATGGTTAGGAACCGAGTATCATCCAAACTAAGTTACCTTCGTTTGGTGGATATCGTTTCCTAATTTTCGAAAATATTCGAAACAATTCATAACAGTGTCTACATAAAATAGACTTATGAATTTGAGAAGTAATCACTATCAATTAAGATTTCGTGATCTGATTTATTGTTATTAGCCGTGACAGGAAAAGAGGATAAACTCAAAACCTAATGTGAGTAATGAAATCACTGACTCACTAGGTTGAATTGATTTACTAGTTATTACTTAGATGAACAGGTGCTCGAACACTTCACATGAATCACACGTGGTTTTCTTTTGTTCTTTGTTCTATCCTGAGTGGTAATGATTTGTTTCCTCCTGGTATCTATAGGGTGTCCTCCTCTGTAGGTATATTGAATTCCTGAGCTGTCTTACTTCCGATTCTGACACTGATCCCCATTACTTCGTAATGAAGATTTTGAATCTCGGAAGTTCATGCGAATCTCTCATTGGTGTCCTTAATAAGGTAAGGGCACTAAATGATTTCTATAGTTTATTTACTTGTCATCTGTTTCCTTCTCGGGATTCTCCTAATGAAATTCTGTTGGATCCTTCTTGACTCTTCTATTGATTGTTGGAGTAACTATGTTTATCTAACGGGTTTATACGAGAATGGGAATGTCTAAAGAATCTATGAGAAAAATTAAATTTTTATGAAGGTGATCCTTCCTGGTCCTCCTATAATCACATGGTGTGTACCGATTATATATAATCCAAATCAAATAGACCTTTGAATAAGTAATCCTACTCTAAAACCACATCCAAACAAGGAAAAGGAAGTAGAGTGAAAATCACATATTCTAAGTCTATGAAATCTCGGCTATATATAACCTTAACGTATCCACTTAGTAATTATAGACTTATCAGAAAAGCTCTTTTTAATATTTCCCCAGAGGTATGTAAAATACCTCCATGTTATTTTAGTTATGAGTTTGATTCTTGGACTTCTAGATACAAGAACTTAACAAGTTTTCAGTTTTCTTGTTATAGCATCCTAAAATACTCCCATAGTATTTTAGTCTTTATGTTTGGTTCTAGAATTCTTCTGGTACTTAGGTAAGTTTTAGACCAGTTGCAACACTACAATCACTCCCCAAACACGTGTTGGTTATATCTCGGATGATTATTGTTGATCAGGCTATATTGATCCCAGATATGATTACGTCACTGTCTAGGTTTAACTGCAATGTCCAACATCCAAATACTTTTGTTTTGTTCTTCTTGTGATACTCATTCTAGTATATATACTCTGCATGTACTTATACTTTTATAAAATATTGATATATTTTTAAAGTATAACTCTTGTTCAGAGTGTTTTTATCCCAATAGGTTTATAGTTGTATATCTTTTATGACTGATATACTGAGTTCACTATAAACACTGCTCTGATACCAATCTGTCGCACCCCCAAACCAGAACGGTGGAAACGTTCGGGGGCGGAGGACTTTAGGTAAGTATCACAACACATGCAATATAGTAATCAAAGTACAAACAACCATTGCATTAATAAGTATAAGTTTTACATACGTGTTCAAACATTACATATTCAAACACTAAAGTAGGTACAGTAGAGGACAAGAGTCGCGGTACGGTACTAGGTAGTCTTCTCAAAAGCTTCCGGAGTGTACCTGTCTACTGGATTCCTGAGAATACAAGTTATTTGGAAAGAGTAGATCAGCATTTAAGCTGGTGAGTTCATAAGTATTTTAGTTCTGTTAAGTATACCCTAAGTTCTTTGGATAAGTTCATTGGTTTCTCCAGGAAATCCTATATTTCCTGAGGTGATTAACTGATAACATCAATAGTTTCCCTCTGTAATTACTTAGTTTATACTAATTATATATAACCTAATATCGAATGGACAGTCAAATGGGTGTATCTGCCCTAAGCCCACAACCAAACAAGGAACATGAAGTAAGGCGGAAGTCACACATTTCACTGTCAATCGGATATTACTTATGTATAACTATGATGTAGAAACTAAGGATTTATAGAATTAACCACTAAAGATCTTTTATGTTATACTAGTTTACAGAGATTAAATGACTAAGTTCCATTTGATAATTAGTTTAATTCCATAAACAGTTTCATTTGTAAAAGTGGTTTAATCCTTAAACCGTTTCATTTGTAAAAGTGGTTTAATCCCATAAACCGTTTCCTATGTAAAAGTGGTTTAATCCCATAAACCGTTTCATTTGTAAAAGTATTCTTAGTTTTATCCGTTTCACAGTAAAACATTAGTATTAATCCTGGAAAATATTATATTATCCATAATACTGCCTTGTGGTTTTAAATGTTCAAAACCAGAAGTACAAGTATATTTACCATACTTGATTTCATGATACGTAGCTTTTACTGTAAGTAAAAACTACAAAAGGTATATTTGGTCGGGATGTAATTATCTTTTCTTACTGTTTTAAAAGAAGTATATTACTTAGTAATTCACTCGTTGTTTTATCCATGTGAGTTCTATTAACCATACTAATATGACGGATATGCCTGCAGCGACGTTCTTCAGGCGTCAGAATGGAATGATATTTGACACCCTAGGCCTGCCGGCCAAACTGTAGCGAACAGTAGAGGTGCGGGATTGTCAGTCCCATATAGATCTATACACAAATTCACGCTCTCCCTACAAGAGATTCTGGCTAATAGTTCAGGACTTAAAAGGTCGTACTTAGATAAGTACACCGTGAAGGATCTCACAAATCTATTGTTTCAACGAGATTTACGATGTATTATTATTACCCTGTGAATGCTAACTCTGATACTTTGTATCGTACCCTTGGTTAATGCAAACCCAGCATAATGTATTATTACCTCGTGTTTGCTAACTCGGATACTCTGTATAGTACCTTTGCTAATGCAAACCCGGCAGAATGTATTATTACCTCGTGTTTGCTAACTCGGGTACTTTGTATAGTACCTTTGCTAATGCAACCCCGGCATTACCTCATGTTTGCTAACTCTGGTACTCTATATAGTACCTTTGCTAATGCAAACCCGGTATGATGTATCTTTACTTCTTTAATATGTTGTTCGTATATTAAAGGTATTATACATATCTTGTTATAGTTGAATGTATTTTGGTAATTTCCTTGGAAAGTATACAGTCGTGAATCATACTTGTATCTTTAGTTTTGAATCATAAATTATACCTATTATAATTTATATGTTCTATCTGATTAGCATGGTTTCTCATGGATGAACACCTTTGCTCAGCCTGATACAAAGGTGATTATACCAAAAGGAGTAACCTTTTGTACTCATATATGTATAATATATATATAATTAAGAAGGAAACGACCTTCGGACAAATAATACAACCCTAATTCCACATCCAAAGAAGGAAAAGGATATAAGATAATTGATTAGTCCTAAGCCCTTCAAATCTTATTTATATATTTATACATATATAATCATCATTTTGGCATTTATACTTTGAAATAGCTTATAAAACATTTTTCAAAGAATTTAACAGAGTTTACATGACTTTTAAGATTTAACATGGCATTAAGTTATTTTGGAAGTATTTTATAATTCTTAAAAGCATACGGAAACTTTCTGTGTGATTATTATCACACACAGTTATTAACACAATTTATTATTGTGTTAAACTTGTATTCCCCCCTAAAAAGCATTTAAAAAACATTGAAAAGGTGAATTATAGGGGTATGAACTCACTTTGATAAGCGGTGATTCGGGCAGCGTTTCGTTTCCCGTAAAGAGTTTATTTGACGAGAAACCTGTTCAAATTGGGCAGAGTTTCGACAGGAGAGAGGATGACTTCTCGAGAATTCTGGGACTCTGGGGCTTGCTTCGGGCTTTAGACACGATACCGGGGCCTTGGGGGTCGTGAGAAAGTCGAGGGGGTGAAAATGTGAATTTGGGTGATTTTTGGGGTGAAAAACTCTTCTTAGCCGAGGAGTCTCGCACCCTTTATATAGGGGTGCGAGGGTGCGGTCCGAAGTGAGGAGTCAGCAGCCACTTGGCGAGAGTTCGGACACCTGGCGAGGCGAGGAAGAGTCAGGAGGACACGCGGCAGCTCCTGCGAAGGCCACGTGCGAAGGTTTAAGGCGGTGCAGCTTCGGACCATGTGCGAGGCACGTGATTTCGGACAGGTGGAGGCTCCTAAGTGGACCGGACTTCGGTCCAATGGGGAAAGGAGGTGACGACTTCGGACCTATCAGGAGACGACACGAGAGGCTGCGGGCCAATGAGAAGCGAACACGTGGAGGCCTCGCATGCGAGGTGACGTGTCCAAGGTGACTCATGCGAATTTGCCCGGTTTTCCACATTTTTTTGATTTTTGTGCCAAAAACTTGCGAAAATCATAACTTTCGCATACGAGCTCCGTTTTTGGCGTTCTTTATATGAACGCGTAGGTAAAATCATACTCTACGACTTTCGTTTAGACTTTGTCGGCAAATTTGACTTTATTTTTAATATTATTATTTTTAACAGACCGGGACAGGAAATCCGTTAAAAATTCATAACTTCTTCATCTGACGTCCGTTTTCGTCTGTATTTTTACCGTTGTGCTACTTTTGACGAGACCTTCGATTCTCGTTCAAGTTGTGTTGGCTAAATATCGATCGATTTATATTTCGAATTTTTAGCTGTCTACTGCTAAACCGAAACTTCGAAAAATCATAACTTCCTCATACGAAGTCAGATTTTTACGTTCTTTTTTATGAACATTCTCGGTTTAACATATTCTACAACTTTCATTTAGATTGTTAAGCCTAAAAATCCTTTTATCGAAAATTCGATTTTTAGACTGAACAGTGTTTTGCTGGTTTTACCGCGGATTTTCGATTGGTCATAACTTCTTCGTTATAACTCGGATTTCAGTGTTCTTTATGTTTTTGGAAACCTTGTTACAAACTCTACCACTTGGTTCATCCCAATTACGATTATTGATCAATTTATTTTTGACCAAAATTTGACTGGTGTCACATATAGTTTGGGCCTTGATGGTTCGAGGGTGAAACGGTCATTTCACCCCAAGTAAGGATTATGGATCATGGTTTGAGACCCAATTGCGAATTGGGTGATATTTTGGTATTGATAGCTCAGGTAGTTGTCAGGCCAGCAGTTAAGGATTTTTGCAGTAAGCTTCAGCATTCGAGGTGAGTCTCCTCACTGATTGTATGGGGCGAAGGCACAAATGCCGACCCATTTTGTTTATGTATGGCAGGAAGACCTTGGGGTTAGCCTTAGGCATTATGTATGAAAGACCAGGAGGTGGCTCCTGGCACACTGTATGCTAATTACCTAAGTAGAGTAGTATGTATGCTAGTTGTCTTTGTGATACTTGTATGGAAGACCAGGAGGTGGCTCTTGGCACTTGTCCGTAAGACCCAAGGGGTGCCCCCGGCTTGGCAAGAAAGACTACATGGCGGCCCGTGGCATAATGGCAAGACTATGTGCAACACATAGCACCTTTATTGATTATGATATATGTATGGCTCACGGTTATGTATGACATGTATGGAATAGTTGATATGAATGGTATGTGGTATCTGGGGAACTCACTAAGCTTCGTGCTTACGGTTTTCAGTTTTGGTTTCCGGTACCTCCAGTTTTCAAATAAAGGAGCTCAGGACGATTGCAGCGCATACACCTATGTTTTCCGCAATGTGTGATTTCTGGGAATAAACTATGACAAATGTTTTATTTGGAATGCTTTTCAATGTTTGAATAGAGTTACAAATGTGTTTTAGTTATAGTAAAAATGAAATTTTTGGTCATGAATTTTGGGATGTTACATTTGGAAATGATGGTTTTGGAGGGTTTTGATATCAATTTTGAAAAAGTTTGTTATAACCGTCGAATGTTCGATTAAATTTTTTTTGTTCATTTGGAAATCTTCTTCGATCTTGAAATTGATGAGAATTTTTTTAAACTTTATGTTGAAAACCATTTCTTTGAAAATTGTTTTGTGAAAACCTTGCATTTTGATGATTAGGGACAAAATACCTTTGATGTTGGTTTTGAACAAAATGTTCATTTCTTTATTTTTGAACAATTGGTGTTCGAACTGGTTTTTGATTATTTTGTGAAAAAGTCTTAACTTGTTCAGTGGATTTCTTTTCAGACGATTTTTGTGAAAAAACTTTTTGTTTCTTAAAAGACTTGATATTTTTCTAATAGACCTTGTTTCGTGCTTTTGACATCGAAACACCTTATTGTTTTGAAACTTTTTGAATTTCTTCATTGAAAATTTGTGCTTTTGTCTTTTGATTTTGAGAAACTTGTTCATTTTTTTGTTTATCAACTTTTGCTTTTTCTGTTTTTACTTCCCAAATTCTTTTTGGTTTTTGCCTTTCAAAAGTAGATGAGTTCTTGTTTAGGGTATTTTCGACCGTTCTTTGGTTTGAGAAAAAACCCTTCTTTTGTTACTCCTTTGTTGTCTTCATCAACAATTTTGTTGATTTCAGGATTCATTTTGTCACCATTTCCTGTAGTAACAAACACCTGATCACCACTTCCCCTCGCAAAGAGTGACATTCCCTTCCTCCTAGCTCTTACTTCCTCCAAACTTTCGACATAATAGGCCTCATCCTTCACTCTTTCTTTCTTCTCCTCTCTTTTCCTCAACATGCAATCAACTGCCAGATAGTTCGCACCATTGCAGTAATTGCAATCGAAACCAGAATCTCCTTTTAGTTTCTTTTCTGCATTCTTAGTAACAGCCTTACTCTCCTTCTTCTCAACCTTCAAATCCTCTCTCATTCCTTTCCCAGAATACGAATTTCCCTTGAATTCATTGTTTCCTTTGAACTTTGGATTAAACGGCTTCTTAAAAAACTTCTTCGCTTTGTTGTTAGAATAATATGCCACAGCCTCATCTTCTGAATTTACAAGAAAACCAACGTCATCAGAATCAACTTTATCTGTTACTTCGATCTGAGCTTCTTTTGCAGACACCTTCGAAATCAAAGTAAGAGGGCCTCCCAGATTCATTTTCCCTCTTCAGCTATTTCGTTGATCTCACTCTCATGAGCTTTTAGAACATTATAAAGATCTCCCAACAAGTAGTTATCGAAGCTTTGCTGGGTCATGATCATCTAGCTAATGTTTCTCCATTCCTTTCAAAGTCCTATTAAGAATGTGAGATTCTACTCGAGAGTAGAACATGTGAATCCATATCGAT
Organism: Lactuca virosa; assembly: GCF_052849685.1. Taxonomy (NCBI): domain Eukaryota; kingdom Viridiplantae; phylum Streptophyta; class Magnoliopsida; order Asterales; family Asteraceae; genus Lactuca; species Lactuca virosa. The sequence goes on from NC_136434.1 coordinate 251,628,729, forward strand.
TGCATTTGAAGATTAACTCGTTTAGACGATTGTTGGGTATTTAGTGTAGCGTCTTTATGGACTTTTTGTATAGTCTGTTTCGTATCTGGGTTTGGGCCTGTCCACCCGTCATTTATTTTTAGGGTTTTACTATTTAAGATTCATGCATGCATCGTGTATTAGTTAATCGTGTCATTGTAAACCCTACATAGCCTCTACAGTAGCAGTTCTTTATCGAGCTCTTCTGAGGCTGTGACTTTTAATCATTCGACACATTCTTGATTCATATTTTGTGTTTGATTGCTTTTTCCTGTTTGAATCTATTCGATTTTCAGAGTTTTAATCTCAACAATTGGTATCAGAGTAGGAGATTGTGTACTCTATACGCATCTCTTTTGTTAAAAGAGTTTTTAAGGTTTCCGCCATTATTGAATCTGGTTCAGCCGTCATCATTATTATTAATGCTGATCTTTGATCTTTATATTACCCAAAAACTATTTTAGTTTACATATCTGATTCATACAGGTTTTAATCAATCTTTAAGCATGTCAGACGATTCTCACATTAACTCCATAAATCTTTCAAGCAGCATTGGATCTACAACCAGGATCCCTATTCTTTTCCCCAGTGATTATGAAGTGTGGGTGTTGCACATTGAAGATTACGTCCTTGGGCTTGAAGACAATGGGTATCTGATATGGGAAGCCATTACTGTCCAGACGTTTGCTCATACAGGAACAAGAAGAGAAATTAAAACTCAAGCCGACTACAACAAGCTTCTTCTTGATCTAAAAGACATACCACAAGATGAGAATGATAAGCTGATAAGCAACGTTAAAGCGATGATGATCATCAGGTTTGCTTTGCCACCAGATACTATTCGTTTGGTGAGTTCATGCGACACAGCAAAAGCCACCTGGGATAGGCTCAAGGAACTATACTCAAGTTATGATGATCTTGAGCATTCTACTCAAACGCTACTGCTTTCAGAGTTTGGAGCCTTTGTACAAAAGCCTGAAGAGAGTCTATATCAAACTTTCAATCGCTATAATCATCTTCTCAGTAGGCTGATAAAGCACAACATTGAACATGAACTAATTGAGCAAAACGTGATGGGTTTTGAGCACTATAACATCCTTATGGTACACATACAACCCTAATGCTTTGGATCTAAGTTTTCTTTAGTTATACATGCAATTTTCATTTTTCCAAAGCATGAAGCCTAACTAGCATACAACTTTGATAATTGAAACATAAAAACAAGTAAGATGATTACCTCTTTGTTGTAGCTTGAAGAACTTGGCCTTACAAGAGCTTAGCACCTCAAATGTGATGCCTCAAATAAGTCACAAACACCAAGAACAATGGAGGACAATAAGAGAGAGCTTGGATGCACCAAAATCGGCTAGCTTCTTCTTAGAATACACTTTGTATCCGATTTTAGGGCTTAGGAGTTACATTTATAGTGTAGAATTCAAAGGGTCACTTGTAAACCCTAATTCATTCACTTAGGCGTTTAATCCAATAACTCATTTGGACTAACACTTCATGAACTCTCACATAAGCTTAGTCCATTAGTAATCAATCATGGATCATTAGCCCAAACTATATGTATCACTGATTTACATAATCAGACCCCGTTAATTTAATTAGTCTCTTTTGATCACTAAATTAATTCCAAATTAATTCTTGATCAATACCAATTAAATAATATGATTTCTCAATTAATATATAATACTTATAATATACTAATAAATAACAAATAACTTCTTCCTCAAATATCCATCCTATCAAATTGCTCCGGTGAAGGTAACCTAAATGGACCATGCTACTATTGGGTCAAGTACATACCAATTATAGTTATGGGCTTAGACACCTAATCCAACAGTCTCCCACTTGGATAAGTCTAATAACTATAACTGCCAATGCAACTTCAAAATCCGGTTAGCAATCGTAGCTCTCAAAATCCGTCGTAGAACTCTAACGCGTCCTTTAGATAAGGGATCATATAATCCTCTGTTCTTCAAGATATCATGTGGACAAATACATGGAACATAGTCATACTTATTGTCCAACAGTTTGTTTCTCGATTTCTGATTTGTTTGACATAGAACATAATTGAACACATCAATTTAGTCCTGACCGGGCCTGACACATAAGTCAAAACAAAATCATCGAGGGGCCCACGATCTCGCTTTTAATCCTCTTGGGATAAAAGGAACTGATAAACTTCGACTTATATGCTTGTACTAATTACTTGTTAAATTATACACAACAACACGTTTTATAACACCAAGTTACTGATGCGTTTTCGTACTATCAATGCACAACCAACTCGTAATCAACAACTCATATATCTTGGTTTTAAGACTATACGATATTATCGTCTCACCATCACTCGTGATAAATTCCATGAAGTGATTCATGTGAGCGTGGGTTTAATCCAATACTCAAATCTTATTTCAGGAGCACTCATGAATTTTATAGCAATCTCTTGCTATGTCTAAACGCTTTAGACAATCTACAAGTCAATTCATGACAGTCTTGCCTCAGTACCTACTTCCAAAGTATAATCGACTGTGGAAAATTTGAATAATCTTATTATTCTGGAAGTCAAAACATGCAAAATGAACCAATAGTAAACGATTGACACAAGATAGTAACTTTACTCATAAATAAAACTCCTTTTATTTAATCATCAAATATCAATTACATTTTTTCTATTACAAGTTTCTAAATAGCTATCTAATCACTAAAACTAATATCGTCCTTCAGCCCAATACTCCTAGCGTGCTGCAAGTGCTTAACCCTACTCAGTCCCTTTTGTAAGGGGATCTAATGGGTTCTCTACTGACGATACCCTCTTTACTACGAGGAGTCCTTCTTCTACTCGATGTATTATGAATTGATATTTTCTGTCGATGTGCCTGGATCTGCCATGATCCCTCGGTTCCTTGGTTAAGGCAACCACACCCTCGTTGTCACATAAAATCTCCATAGGCTCCTTTACAGCTGGTACAACTCCAAGGTATCCGATAAAGTTCTTCATCCATATTGCCTCCTTCGACGCTTCGCTTGCTGCTATGTACTCTGATTCGCACATTGAATCAGCTACAGTCTCCTGTTTAGAACTTTTCCACGTTACTGCTCCTCCATTTAGGGTAAATACCCAGCCCGACTGAGAGCGGAAATTATCTCTGTTGGTCTGAAAGCTAGCATCACTATACCCTGTCACTCTCAAGTCATCACTCCCATCGAGGGTAAGGACCTAGTCCTTAGTCCTCCGCAGGTACTTAAGAATGTTCTTTACCGCAGTCCAGTGAGCTCTACCAGGATTCCCCTCATATCTGCTGACCATGCTCAAAGCAAAGGCCACATCAGTGCGAGTACATGTCATAGCATACATGATCGATCCCACTGCGGAATCATATGGTACTCGGCTCATCTCTGCTATCTCTACATCGGTACTCGGACTTTAAGTCTTACTCAGTTTGATATTGCTCTCGATAGGCAATTCTCCTTTCTTGGAATTCTCCATGCTGAAACATTTCAACACCTTGTCCAATTAGGTACTTTGACTAAGTCCTATTAGTCTTTTACTCCTATTTCTTAATATCCTTATCCCCAGAATGTAAGCAGCTTCCCTGAGGTCCTTCATAGCAAAACACTTTCCAAGCCAGGACTTAACCTCCTGCAAGGTTGGAATGTCGTTTCCTATGAGAAGTATGTCATCCACATACAATACCAGAAAGCTAACTATACTCCCACTAGCCTTGACATACACACATGAATCATCCTCGCTTCTCATCGAAACAAAGATTCCATCTGCGAGATGCTTAATTCAATCCTTAAATGGATTTCTCAAGCTTGCACACTCTATTAGGGTACTTTGCATTGACGAAACCCTCTGGCTGACTCATGTAAACATCTTCAGCCAACTTTCCATTAAGGAAAGCGGTTTTGACATCCATCTGCCATATTTCATAATCATGAAACGCAGGTATGGCTAGCATAACCCTTATAGATTTGATCTTCGCTGCTTGTGAGAAGGGCTCGTCATAGTCAACTCCAGGAGTTTGAGTAAAGCCCTTCGTAACCAGTCGCGCCTTATATGTGTCTACTTTCCCATCCATGTCGGTCTTCTTCTTGAAGATCCACTTGCACCCGACTGTCTTGCGACCCGGTACATTGTCAACCAAGTTCCAAACTTGATTATCATACATGGGCCGAATCTCGTTGTCCATAGCCTCCTTCCATTTTGCGGACTCGGGACCCGCCATGGCTTCCTTGTGGTTGTTAGGTTTATCCAAATTTATCAATGTACTATCACTGATAAACGTATCACCTTCTGTTGTTATATGAAAACCATATAACATAGGTGGAACACTAACTCTAGTGGAACGTCTCAGAGGTACGGACTCGTCAACTGGTTCAACAGGAGTTTCCTCCTTGGGTTGAGCGCTAGTGTTTGAGGTTCCTTCATCACTTAACTCTTGAAGCTCTTCAATATCAATTTGCCTCCCACTTTCCTCTTGTCATATAAGTTCTCTTTCGCGGAAAACCCCTCTCCTCGCAACGAAGACAACATTGTCACTTGGTCTATAGAAGAGATATCCAAAGGACTTCTGTGGGTAGCCGATGAAAATACAACGCTCACTATGAGGTTCGAGCTTGTCGTGAGTCTCTCGTCTTACGAAAGCCTCGCAACCCCAAACCTTGATATGCGTCAACGAGGGAACCTTCCATGTCCACATTTTGTAAGGTGTTTTGGTAACCTTCTTAGTTGGGACTAGATTAAGGATATGGGCGGCAGTCTCTAAGGCATACCCCCAGAATGAGATAGGTAACGAAGCTCGACTCATCATGGAACGAACCATGTACAACAAGGTTCGATTACGCCTCTCAGCCACATCATTAAGCTGCGGTGTCCTAGGTGGCGTCAATTGTGAAACAATTCCACACTCCTTAAGATAGTCGTGGAACTCGATAATAAGATACTCACCACCTCGATCGGATCGAATCATCTTTATCTTCCTGCCCAATTGATTTTCCACTTTTTGTTTAAATTCTTTGAACTTTTCAAAGGTTTCTGACTTATGCTTGATTAAGTAGACATATCCATATCTGCTATAATCATCGGTAAAAGTCACATAGAAGCGATTAGCATCCCTTGTGGCGGATCTGAAGGGCCCGCACACATCGGTGTGTATGAGATCCAACAAACCCTCACCTCTTTCACAAGTACCAGTGAAAGGTGAATTGATCATCTTTCCAAGCAAACAAGATTCGCACGTGTCATCCGACTTTAAGTAAAATGACTCCAACACTCCATCATTTTGGAGTTGGGTTATGCGCTTCTTGTTGACATGTCCAAGATGACAATGCCACAAGCATGCCTTGTCTAAACCATTGGACGAATCAATATGCAATAAATTATTTCCTAAGTTGTCTACAACCATCACAGTTTCATATATACCATTACAAGGCAATGCTTCAAAATAAAATTTACCATTATAAAAAGCATTAATAGAGCCAATTTCATTATTAAATGAAAATCTAAAACCTTGTTTATACAAAACATGAAAAAAAAATAACGTTTCTCGCCATATCTGACGAGTAGCAACAATTATTCAAATCTAATTCTAACCCACTACTAAGCAATAAAGAATAAACTTCAATCTTGGTGACAGGCGACGCTTTCCTATTCCCCATGATCAGGTTCATCTTCCCGTGCTCCACATCCCTACTTCTTTTTAGACCCTACAAATCAGAACAAATGTGAAAACGACATCCTGTATCAAGGACCCAAGAACTAGCATGCAATGAGTTATTAGATAGAATAGTGTAAATACCTACGAAGGTGGGCTTTATCTTCCCATCCTTGATGCCCTGCAAGTATTTGGGACAGCTTCATTTCCAGTGCCCTTTGTCATGATAGTATAAACACTCTGCTTCTTTTGGATTAGAAGAGGGAGTAGCAGAACCACCTTTGGTTCCACTAGAAGAGGATCCATCATGGGACTTTCCCTTGTGGCTCTTAGAAGGAGCCTTCCTCTTCTTCCCTTTCCCATGTCCAATTGCCAGGACAGGGGCAGCAGCAGTAGGAGTGGGTACAACATACTGGCCTTTTAAACTACTTTTAGCAGTTCTCAGTAGGCCTTGAAGCTTCCTTAGAGTGACTTCCTCCTTGTTCATATGATAAGTCATTCTAAACTGATCATAACAAGGAGGCAAAGAGTGCAGGATAATGTCAATAGCCAACTCTTCATCGAAGTTGACATTCAACTTCAGCAAGCGGTCCACAAACCTTTACATCTTTTGCAAGTGGGTCGTGATAGACTCTCCATCCTTCATTTGTGTTGTTATCATGGAGGAAATGATTTCATACCTTTCCTATCGAGCACTTTGATGGTACCTTTCCATCAAGTCTTGGTGCATCTCGAAAGTATAGTAGTCCTCATAGGACTTTTGGAGTTCAGTTTCCATAGTTGCAAGCATGACGCACGACACCTTTGTCGCGTCCTTCTCATGAGCCCTATATTCAGCAATTTCTTCAGGAGTAGCAATCGCTTCATCAACCTCATTTAGCTCTTTATCAAGGACATATTCCTTATCCTCGTAATGAGTGACCATCCGTATGTTTCGAATCCAACCGTTGAAATTCGACCCATCGAAAATCACCCTCCCACATAAGTTCATGAGGGAGAAAGAGTTGGAAGGGATGGCGCCAGCAGCCTTTGGGGTAGACATCTGAAAAGAAAGACAAAGTTTAGATTAGATAAGAATCCTTAATATAACACCCAAATGAAATATTAAGGCTAGGACCCAACAAAATATTTCACAATTCGGAAGAGGGATGCCGTAATCCAATTGCAAAATATTTGAAGGTAGGTAAATGACGATTTACCAATTTCCACCATGAAAACCAAAATTGAGGATTAAGTTTTAAATGAATTGAAATTCCTAGATTTTTTTAAGATTCATTGAACTTTTCAATGGCATGTTTAAATCTCGATTATGCCCTTCAAGCTTGTGACTGGGATACCGAGGATCACAAACAAGCTGTGAATAACCATGCAAATTTGCTTGGTACTCTCAATGTCATTTATCACCTAATCAATGTGTCAGTTAACCACACACGCTCCATTGATCTATGATAAACATCAAGCTACCCTTTGCCACCCTTGCTAGTCCAAGTTAATGTGTCGGTTAACCACACACGCTCCACTAACGACTTCGCAAGGTGCAAAGTGGAATTTCATGGAATGGCACCAATTTCACATTTTTCCTAAAGTAACTAAGATTGGGAATTTATAATAACATTAAGTTACTTTTATAATTATCATTATACTTTTTAACGATAATTAATGTCCTATCATACTCGTTCGGCTAACAACCCTCCACCAGTCAAGGAAGCGGTGGGTGAGAGTCGACACCCATTCAATCGCCATTTTATAGGCAATTTCCTTATACCCCCCCTTATAGACCAGCTTCGTGAATGAGGCCTACTAACGGTAAGACTGACTTGTCTTATACATATATATAAGTATTAATCCTTTAATATTATAATAGTATAATGGTTGAATTTTAAACTTTTAAAGTTCTAGGGTTTAGAATTTTATGTTTCATAAATGAGCCTTTCCAAATTCCAAAACTTGAGGGCAAGTTTTGAAACTCTTCAAAACCTCTTGAATTTTAGAATTTATTGTTTCATAAATGAGACTTTTCAAATTCGATAACTTGAGGGAAAGTTTTGAAACTCTTCAAAACCATTTAGATCAAATTTTAAACTAATAAAATAATCATATAATTTATCATTTACCAATATGACCTAATTTAACTCATATAGCAAGATAATTTCAAATCAAATAATACAAATAATTAGCTTATCATATCAACTAGCAATTATCTTAAAATTTTGACAATTATCTTTTAATTTGGATGAAGATAATCATTACCTTATCATAAAAAAAATGATTTTTTATCAGTCAAAACAGTTTGTGGTAATGATTCTAATCCAAAACTTGGTCAAAAACCTGAAAATCTGCCCACTGAATAGTCACCACGTCGTGGTCATCAGGCAAATTCCAAAGAAAAAACGATTTCCTTGCTTTGAACAACTACCAATGCATCAATATAACAGAAAACACCCTAGGTTCTGATACCACTGATGGGTTTTGAGCACTATAACATCCCTATGGTGCACATACAACCCTAATGCTTTGGATCTAAGTTTTCTCAAGTTATACATGCAATTTTCATTTTTCCAAAGCATGAAGCCTAACTAGCATAAAACTTTGATAATTGAAACATAAAAACAAGTAAGATGATTACCTCTTTGTTGTAGCTTGAAGAACTTGGCCTTAGAAGAGCTTAGCACCTCAAATGTGATGCCTTAAATAAGTCACAAACACCAAGAACAATGGAGGACAACGAGAGAGAGCTTGGAGGCACCAAAATCGGCTATCTTCTTCTTAGAATACCCTTTGTATCCGATTTTAGGGGCTTAGGTGTTACAATTATAGTGTAGAATTCCAAGGGTCACTTGTAAACCCTAATTCATTCACTTAGGCTTTTAATCCAATTACTCATTTGGACTAACACTTCATGAACTCTCACATAATCTTAGTCCATTACTAATCAATCATGGATCATTAGCCCAAACTATATGTATCACTGATTTACATAATCAGTCCCCGTTAATTTAATTAGTCTCTTTTGATCACTAACTTAATTCCAAATTAATTATTGATCAATACCAATTAAATAATATGATTTCTCAATTAATATATTATACTTATAATATATTAATAAATCACAAATAACCTCTTCCTCAAATATCCATTCTATCAAATTGCTATGGTGAAGGCAACCCAAATGGACCATGCTATTATCGGGTTAAGTACATACCAATTATAGTTATGGGCTAGATACCTAATCCAACAAAAAGTCACGTTTATGAACGGGCTAAGATCTAAATGGAAGGTTGTTTCTACCATAAAAGCACATGAGCAATTCAAGAACTACACGTTGGCGAAGCTTGTTGTAATATTGAGGTCACATGAAGATGAAGTGACGAAAGAGGGGAAGTTAGTTTCTGGGATGGGATCACTGGCCCTTGTTGCGAAGGGTAAAAATGTTGCAGATGATGATGGTTCGGAATCTGATCTCTCTGATTGTGAACTTTCTAAGGATGAATTTGCTATGATGGTGTCTAATCCAAAGAGATTCGCAAAGAAGAACTTCAGTCGCATCAAAAACCGAAACTGGCAGGGCAGTTATAGCTCTGAAAAGGTAAAGGAGGAGAATGCGAATAACTCTCAGAAAGAAGATGCAAATAAGGATAAAAATCTTGTGGGGGACTCCGACTATGATTGTAATTATGGTCATGGCAAAAACCATCTAGCCAATGAATGCATGCTGAATGAACGAGAAGAAGGAAGGAGAGGATGACGAAACATATTATCTCCGAAAGCTGGAGGAGATAAAAAAAGAAGAAGAACGCTGATAACACCATGTCGACTTTGATTGTGTAGGAAAACAAAGCTAAAGATGAGTTTGGCAGAGTCGAGGTTTGGTCGACTGACTCTGAAGATGAAGAGGTTCGCAGACCTACTCATGGAAGGAGCTTCGTGGCGAAGGATGAAGTTTTGCAGTTTAATGGAAGTTGTTCGATGGTTACCAATGAAGTGTCAGAGATGAGAGGTTATGCAACTGATGGTGGACGTAGCGTTGATAGCTGTTTCACTGCGAAACCAGTTCTTGAGCAGATAAGCGAGTGCGAGCAGGTGATCAACAAGGTAAAATCTATTCTTGAATCTCTGAATATACTTGTGTCTAGATATGAAACTGAATTGAACGACTTAAAATACACATTTTCAAGTTTCAGTGATAGTCTAAAACAAGCTCGTTTAACAAATTCTAACTTAACCAATCAACTCGGCAGGGTTTCATCAAAGAGTGAAGAGAGGCGCATATGGATTGAAAAATTAGAGTTTGATTTGTCTAGATCTAGGGATCAATTAATTTATTTGCAAAGAGATAATTTGATGCTTTTGAAACAGAGAAACATATTTCGTTTAATTGCTAAAAGGCTTTATTTCAATATCACCGAGTTACATCTTGATTGTGAGATTGGTAAGAAAATTCATAAAATGATTTTGCCATTCCTTGAATTAAAAGAGGACGAAATAGATGCTGACTGCTACAGGTGCGAATCCATTGTCTCACCAGATGAAGCCAAAGACCACAAAAACATGCTTAAACAACTTTTGGATGAAAAGGACAAAGAGGAAATTAAATCTGAAGTGTTCAGAAGTTTGACTCGTTAAGCACCAAGTTGAGTTCAGAAAATAAACTTGATGTTGAAAACGTTTCTGAATTCGACGATGAAAGTGATATGAGTGAAATCTCTGTGGAGGATGAAGTTGACTGCTCTGAATTTGTTAAATGCAAACCTGAACCTACGAAAGTCTTAATTTTTGAAAATTCAGTTGAATTTGCATGTTTTTCTGATGTTAATCTAAAATTTTAAGAGAAAAAACAACTGTTTTTCCAAAGGTTCAAACTGTTCCCAATCAAGTTTTCGCAACCAAGGGACTGAATAAAAATCAAACAGAATAATTAACGTCCATGGTTGAAGACGACAATAAAGATGGCTGCGATGAGTTTTTCTGGTCAACTCCAATCGATAATGCAGACGAAACCAAAGGTCTATCTGAAATGACCTCTTGGAAAGCGTAGAGCAGGTACGTAGCAGAACCACTGAACAAAGTCAATTCAAGCTACGAAAAGGGAAGTCCCAGTGGAACCAAGAATGTTCCAAGCGATTCTTCATCGGTTCAGACCGAAACTCCTCTTAGAAAGACAAAATCTAGGGCAAACATTCACAAGTCATCTGAGCAATTCGCAGCCCAAAAACGTCAACTAAATGCAAGATATAACAAAAATCTCAAGGAAAGAAAGAATTTCTGGCAATCCAAAAATCCCAACTTTGTCTATCAAGAAAAGCCAGTCAATCCAAATGCGAAAGTCTCTTCACCTACGAAACCTAAGAATTTTCAACAAATTCAGTCTCCACATGTTTCAAATAAAAAAGTTTTTCAAAAACCATCCTTTTCAAATCATGCGAAACCTATGTAGAAAACCAAATCTCACTTCTCTCCTAACACGAATGCTTCACATTCAGCCAAGACATCACAAGATGTTAAAGGCAAAGGAAAGATAGTTTCGGAGCCTAAAGTTCCTCTCAAAAGATCTGAAACTAATCCCAAGATAGTTGAGAAGAAAATTGTCAAACAACAGATCCATAATACGCAAAGGAAAATATCCTCTAAGGATAAGAAGCTAAAAGATAATAGGATCACAGTTTTTCAAATTAAAAGAAAAGATAGCACCACGTTGGTCAAAAGATCTTACTTACTTGATGTTGCTATTACTTTAACTGTGAAAACCTCACGAGGGCCCAAACAACTTTGGGTTCCTAAATCTGCTTGATTTTCCCAGGTAATACGTGATGATCAGTTTGACTCTGAATGGTATATTGATAGTGGCTGCTCGCGTCACATGACGGGAAGAAAGGAAGAGTTTAGAGAGTTTAGAGATCTAAAGGACGGAGAAAGAGTAAAATGCGGCTATAATTCTCTTGGAGAAATCAAGGGTTATGGGATGATAACAAACGGAGAGTTTTCAATTCGCAAGGTCGCGTATGTGGAAGGGCTGCAACATAACCTCATTAGTGTTTCGTAGTTGGTGGTGGGTACAGGATTAAAAGTCTCATTCGACGACGAAGGGTCAGAAATTATTGAAAAGGCAACCAAAAATGTTCTGTTAAAGTCAAAGAAAAAAGGAGAAATATATCCCTTCAATCTGAACCCCATCAAAGGGAGGCCTGCAATTTGCTTACTTACTGATGATAGTTGGCTATGACACCGAAGGCTCTCGCATCTCAATTTTAAAGATATCAACAAGCTTGTTCTTGGTGATCATGTGCGAGGGCTTCCTCTCTTGAAGTATGATAAAGAACATCTTTGTGCAGCCTGCGAAATGGGGAAACAGAGCAGGAAGAGTCATCCAACAATTGTGAATACGAAAGTCATAGAGTCACTTGAACTTTTGCATATAGACCTTTGTGGTCCTTCTTCAATTGAAAGGATTGGTGGTAACATATATATTCTCGTAATTGTAGATGATTTTTCCAGCTTCACTTGGGTGCATTTTCTTAAGCAGAAATCAGAAGCCACTCCAAAGCTCAAGAATTTTATAAAGCAGATCGAGATATAACTGCGAAAGCTGGTTCGTAACATCCGCAGTGACAACGGGTTGGAATTCAAAAACCAAGCGTTTGAAGAATTCATGACTGAAAAAGGAGTAACTCATAATTTTTTAGCTCCTTATACTCCTCAACAAAACGGGGTTGTCGAAAGACGAAACCGCTCGTTGTGCAAGGCTGCGAGAACCATGCTATCATTCGCGAATCTGTCGCTTTACTTCTGGGCAGATGCGATAGGAACTGCATGCTTCACTCAAAACCGATTTATCCCTAATAAGCGATTCTCTGTCACTCCAGATGAGATTATAAATAATCGAAAACCTAATGTCAAGTTTTTCCATGTTTTTGGTTACAGGTGCTTTATCTTCAATTCAAAAGAGCAAAGGAACAAATTCGATGTGAAGGCAGATGAAGGTATATTCTTGGGGTATTCTTCGACTTCTAAAGCATATAGGGTTCTAAACAAGAAGTCCAAATGGATAGAAGAAACCTACTATGTCACTTTCGACGACAATTACTTAAAGAAGTTTCAGAAGAATGACAGCCCATCACAAGAGATCTTTCCTAAACTGAATCCTGCTACCATCCCACTCTCCAATCTTTACGAGGATTTCCTGAACTTATTCGACGAACCAGAAAAGGCAATCTCCTCAGAGTCCAAAACAGCAGACAACAAGGAAGACGAATTGAAGAAAATCATCGGCGATGCTGCGAAAGATATGGAACACGAGCACCCCACTTTGAAAGACCATGAAGTTCCATTTCTACCTACAGATGCGAATGCTACAATGCAGGGGGAGGGCTCAACTTCAACCTCCACACATAATACACCTAGTCAGGGGGAGAACGAAACCCCTAAAGTCAGCATAGAACCACCTTTCCAGGGGGAGAATCCAAATGCAGAAGAAGACATACATACATCATTCGAGGGGGAGAATGGAAATGCGAATGATGATTCAGATGTACAGTCAGAGTTTGAAGAAGTGAATGCTGAATTGGATCCAACATATGATCCTAATTATCCTCCATTGGCTAAATGGACCAAAGATCATCCAAAAACTCAAGTCATAGGAGATTCGTCTTCTAGAGTTCTTACGAGAGCACAAAAAAAAGCGAAGCAAACTGCTTTATTCTCTAAAGTGGAATATTGCATGTTTAACTCGTTTATCTCCAAGATTGAACCTAAAAACGTTTAAATTGCTCTTGATCATTCTGATTGGGTGCAAGCAATGCAGAAGGTGCTCAATGAATTCGAACGAAACAAGGTCTGAAGACTTATTCCCGCTCCAAAGGATGCATCCGTTGTTGGTCTAAAATGGGTATTTCGCAACAAGCTGGATAAAGAAGGAAATGTGATAAGGAACAAGGCACGACTCGTTGTTAAGGGATACTGTCAGGAAGAAGGAATTGATTATGAAGAAACCTTCGCACCTGTTGCAAGGTTGGAATCTGTTCGCATCTTTCTGGCATACGCAACACACAAGAACTTTGAAGTTTATCAGATGGATGTCAAGTGTGCATTTCTAAATGGGGAATTAGAAGATACACTGTATGTGGAACAACCACCTGGGTTCATAAACAAAAAGTATCTGAACCACTGTTACATTCTGGACAAGGCAGTTTACGGTCTAAAGCAAGCTCTAAGAGCCTGGTACGAAACTCTTACTCGTTTTTTAAAACAGGCTAAATTTAAACAGGGATCGGTCGACCCAACCTTCTTTCGCAAGAAAGATGGTGACCACTTGATGATTGTCCAAATTTACGTTGATGACATCATCTTCGGATCAACTAACCCCAGCTTAACAGCTGAGTTCCGAAAGTTGATGGAAACTAAGTTTGAGATGAGCTCCATGGATCCGATTAAATTTTTCCTTGGCTTGAATATAAGACAGAGTCAGGAAGGTATCTTCATCAATCAGAAGGCTTATACAAAGACCTTACTCTCCAAGTTTGGAATGGTGGGAGATTCAAAAGTGAAGGTTCCAATGGCATTCGGAACGAAACTAACACCATCTCTGGACAAACCAGCTGGTGATATGACTCTTTATCGTCAGATGATAGGGTCATTGATGTATCTAGCTGCTAGTCGTCCAGATATCATGTTTTCTATTTGCTATTATGCTAGGTTCCAAGCGAATCCTCACGAACCCCAGATGACAGTTGTTAAGAATATCTTCAGGTATCTCAAGCGAACATCCTCATTAGGAATATGGTACCCTTCGAGTTCAGGTCTCTTTGTGCAAGCGTTTTCGGATGCTAATCTTGGAGGTTGCGGTCTAGATAGAAAGAGTATAATGGGAGGATGCCAATTTCTTGATGGCAAACTTGTGAGTTGGCAATCTAAAAAGCAAACTTGCGTCTCCCTATCAACTGCTGAAGCAGAGTACATAGTCGCTACATCTTGCACTTTTTCAAGTAATCTAGATTCAAAGTCAGCTTCGTAACTATGGCATCAACATGAAGCGAATCCCATTGTATTACGATTCAGAGAGGGCCATTCACATTTGTCACAACCCAGTGCAACACTCAAAGACCAAACACATTGCACTGAGGTATCACTTCATCAAAGATCATGTGCGAAGATGGAAATGTTGAGATACACTTTGTAAGATTCGTTGATCAGTTAGCCGACATCTTCACCAAAGTCTTGCCTGAGCAAACCTTCAATCGCATTCTGCAAGGCTTAGGAATGATGGAGGTTGAATCTGTTTTGAAACTACCTTCGCAGTCATAAGTATTTGATAGGCATGTGAATTGGAGCGAACGCTCGCAGCGACTAGCAGTCAACTGTTCACACTGCGACCACGAGGACTCGCAATCACAAACAGTCTCGGAAGTTCCTATTCAGAAAGGGGTTCACAAAGAAGATGATGGTTCATCTCATCCAAAGGTTTCGGAGCCTGCAACTGCGAATCCTGAGGTATCATTTGAAATCCCAACTTCTGTTCCACTCAATGAAGATTTACTCCAAGACTTTTCTGTTCCTTCACCCACATCCACTGTCTCCACCCAATCACTATTACTCCATGCCCGCCAGTATCAGTGGGGGTTTCGCAAACTTAAACCACCCAAACCCCACTCTTCACTAAATCCACTGCCACCACCACTACCTCAACTGTTGAACCTCCAGTGACTGTCAACGCATCTGATGCGGGGGGCAGGTGCTTCGGGTTTCTCAGTTAGTCATACTTCTCCACCCATCTCTCCTTTCTGCGAGGATGATTCGGACATGAATGATGGTGGCGATGACGAGGACTTTGGAGGATTCACATACAGTCCATTCAAAATTCGGACTAAAAGTAATGACGAAGCTCTCGTCACAAAAGGGCAACTCAAGGCTATTAACGAGAAACTGGATTCATTGCTCCAATCATCTAAAGCATCATCTAGTGAAGACTATTCTCAAGAAACGATCAAGTCCTTCCTCGAGACCCTTACGAAAGAACACTCCGCTAATCTGGAGAAGACAAAAAAAGTTGTGGACACCTCAGCTTCTGTATGGAAGGAGACGACCGAAAAAGTCGATAAACTAATTACAGATGCTTGTTCCTTCATGAGTAAATTTCAGAGCTCATTCGAGTCGAACACTGCGAAGGCTAACGAGGTTATTTCTAGCCTTGGATCTACACTTAGGATGGAGAAGGCGAAACTCGAAGAGGCTCGTACTGGCCTCCAAACTGACAACAATGAGCTCAACTCCTTTATTTCATCGAAGATCACAAAGCTTCAGGATGACTTTGCCACTGAGAGTAAGATTATGGATGCTCTCGCAGTTAAGACTGAAAAAGGTGAAAGTCTTAACTGTCAAGCTGGAGAATGCTGAGAAACAGATCAACGATCTGCTATCCGAAAAGGCTGTGATGAAAATTTGTGTATCAGATGTGAGTGCCCTGCTTTCGGACATCATCGAGACTCGTGACTCGATGATCACAATTACGGTCAAAAAGCACTTGTCCGAAAAGCTAAGGCCAGTGTTCGCAATGCTCAACAGACTGGAAGGTGTTTCGGAATCCCAACTCAATTCCGAAACAAGGGGGAGAAGGTGTGAAACAATCCAAGAAGGAAAACCCCAAACCTACAGTTAAGCCTGTTGTCAAGCCAAAGAAGGAAAACGAACCGAAGGGTAATGTAGCTTCGACTTCGAAAGGCAAGGAAAAGCTTAACGAAGAACCAATAATCGATGACAGTGAAGAAGAAGAGCCGGACAGACATGAGCTTAAAAGAAGAAAAGATCGTGAAGCTAAAATAGATGAGCACCAAAGAATAGTTCTCGAGGATGAAGAAAAGGAAAAGGCCGAACGTAAAGCTCAAGTCACGCTGGAAAGTCGAAAGCTTTTGTTTCCAGTATGGACTTTGGAGCAAATCTTGAGTGAAGTTATGGATCTGCCGAGTCAATATTGGTTGGAACCAGTTGTGTATTTTGATCTTCAAAATACACAAGATTTGCAACTGGATCTACCAATCACACCGAAAGCCTTCAAGTTTCGCAGTTTTGTCAAAGTTGTGAATGTCCCTCCAACAGACAACGGTGCAGATCACTTACTCTTTTCATTCTACCTAAAGCACATGAAGCCGCAGTACGAAACCTGGAGTGCGAACAAGATCACTGCCTTGAAGGTTGTTTGTCCAATCGAAACTGATAGCTTCCCGAATGCAAAATTTAAGGTTGCTAGAGGTTCAACGAGTCAAGTGCATGAGTTTACTCTTGCTGATCTTCTATTCCTGAACCTGTATGATTGGATCATGTTGTACAACATGCTGCTAAGGGATGAACAGAAGTACGAGCCTGTGGTCTCTCACCTCAAACGAATGCTAGTTTCGTACATTCAAGAGGTTGGGAATATCGACGTCGAAATAGCAGTTGTATTGCGAAAGAATCCAACGGTACTCCCTAAAGAAGCCCCTGAAGGTTTTGACAAAATGAAACCTAGAAAGATACGAAAGGACGGATGGTGCATGGCCTTTCAAATGAAGGAGAGAACTGATGCAGACTTTGACAAAGTTTGTTTCTTTCTCAATGAAAAATATCTTTTCACCACTTTGTGCCTGGAGTAAATCTTGGACTTCGTAAGCAAGTACAAAGGGAACAACAAAAGCGACAAGAAGTGCTTTTCGGATATGATTCAATGGTACATCCAAGTTCGCAAGGTTCTGCTAAGCGTAATTCCTAAAGTCTTTGAAGTGCAAAAGCGAACTCATCAATGAAGGACTCCCTTCCAATCGACGCAAAGGGGGAGATTGTTGGGTATTTAGTGTTGCGTCTTTATGGGCTTTTTGTATAGTCTATTTTGTATCTGGGTTGGGCCTGTCCACCCGTCATTTACTTTTAGGGTTTTACTATTTAAGATGCATGCATGCATCGTGTATTAGTTAATCGTGTCATTGTAAACCCTACATAGCCTCTATAGTAGCAGTTCTTTATCGAGCTCTTTTGAGGCTGTGACTTTTAATCATTCAACACATTCTTGATTCATATTCTGTGTTTGATTGCTTTTTTCTGTTTGAATCTATTCGATCTTCAGACTTTTAATCTCAACAATGTTCGTAATAGAGTTCGATGGTCTCATTCTCCTTCTGCTTGAATTCTCCTAATTCGAGTAAACACTGCTTCATAGAGCTCTATCTTGTCTTCTCACTTCCTTGATACTTCTCTTTTAAAGTATCCTGGATCTATTTTGTCGTCTTACAACCACAAAAAATTTGTAAACCACCAGTGGAAGAGCACCGCGAAGTTCACGCAAACATTTCTTCTCGTTTGCCTTTTGTTTGTTAGCTTGCAATGCAACATCAGCAGAGGAACCGACTGTTCCTGTAACATCCATAAAAATCATGCCAAATTTAAACTTTTTAAAACATTTCAAACCAAAAATTATTACAAAACTTGTTTTCAAATTAGTATAGTGTCAGAGTATTCCAGAATCAAATCATAAAACATAAGGCGGCATACGCCTTCGCCTTCCCGCGACCATCAGAAGTACCTGAAACAAAATCAATAACTGTAATCCCGAATCTTAGTGATTTCCCCCAAAATACCAACGCCATACAATCATAATCATATCAGATAAACAAACAGCATGCATAATGAGCCTTCAGCCTGACTGGACCGCCTTATAGGGCCTTCAGCCTATCTGGACCGCTCGCCGAGCCTGTAGTCTATCCGGTCTGCCCTGGGTATGTTGACCTTCAGCACAAAGCATGACCGCTTCAACCCAACCCCCAAATCAAACAATCATGTGCACATAAATATCATATGCTAGCATATATAACAGTCAACCCGATCTAACAGATCACTAATCATAACAACATCCTATAACCAGGATACCGACCTAACCGGTCACTAACATAGCATTATCCTATATACCAGGATACCGACCTACCAGGTCACTAAGCATATCACCATCCTAACTACCAGTATGCAAACCAATAAGCATATCATGCAATAAACCCAGATACAAATCCGAAAAGGGTCGGTATTGGTGCCTTAGACCTTGTTGATATAGTGAGAAGACCTCAACTCACAAATGTCGAACTGTAGTGCTAAGATCAAACTCTCGAATCACAGCCACGAACTCCACCACCTATATTTATCATAGGACCACTTCCATAAATCCCCAATTTACTAAAATACCCCCAACAGTCAAACTGGTCAACCCTTGGTCAAAGTCAAAGTCAACGGTCAAGGTCAACAGTCCATGTTGACCCAACTCGTCGAGTGCAGTTCACTAACTCGTCGAGTCCTTCCAGTTCTCGAGAAACCGTGAAAACCCTAGTTGACTCTCCGAGTTTCCAGACAACTCGTCAAGTCCATGCGTGTCCAAAAGTCGGAAAAACCCTAACTGACTCGTCGAGTTGTCTCACTGACTCGCCGAGTTCATGCAGACACCAACAATGGCCAATCTTCATCAGACTCGTCGAGTTGACCATGCAACTTGTCGATTCCCTTCAGTCCATTTCTCATTCAGACGTTTTTAAGCTACCCCAAAGCTCCAAATTGTAGATCTAGCTTCCTAAGGCACAAATTCCACGTAAAGTTGCAAACTCTATGTGCATGCAAGGTCTTAAAGGCTTAGAACACCAAAACCAAGTCTAGAATGAGGTTTAGGGCATGGTGAGAGGTCAATACAAGGTAAAGCTGATAGCTTAATGAATTTGGGACCTAGAGGAGTCCAGATATGAAGTTACAACTTCAGGTCATGGCCAATACCTGAAATAACTCTATAACAACCTAGAAATAACCCTAAACCTAACATGAAGAGATCTAGCTTAGAGAAAAATCAAGGTAACGACTTGTTACCTTCCAGATGATGCCAAGATGAAGTAGAAGTCGGATCCACAAGCTTCTCCTTGTTCTAAGCTCCTTAGACTTCAAGTCCTCTCCACAAATTCACCTTCCAAGCTTCTTAATACACAAAATGGAGTAAAATTGCGATTAGGATTTTCTGAGCTTAAGGAGGATGGTAAGGGAGGTTGGTGGAGGATAATGACCCTTTAAATAGGGTGCAGAACCTTGGAAATTAGGGTTTCATTTTCCAGCTCCTACTCGTCGAGTCAGGGTCCTCTGACTCGTCGAGTAGGTCCAATAATCCATGTGGGCTAACCCGCCTCTACACGACGAGTCGGGGCAACCAACTTGTCGAGTAGGTCCATAAACATGTATGTAGAGCTTTAAAACTTATTCCTGGGAGTCAGGGTGTTATAGTTCCAACTTGTTACAGCCTTCCTGGATGATAGTCTCCACTAGTATTACAACTCCAAAGATCTTCATCAATCCCATTGAAATAATCTTCCATTCTATCCGCCCATTGCTCGTAATATTCAGGAATTAGCATTGGAATTTCGATAGAAGAACCAAGAATATGAGAGAAACAAGTCATAGTATTCATGTTAACGTTCTCCATTGTTGTACGGACTGAAATGATGAAAAGCTTCAGAAAATGAAATCTAACAGATGATTATTACGGATAAAGATCAGAGAACGCTCGATTGGTCAAACAAAACATAGAATCAAATCAAATCAATTGATTAGATCAGGTTTTCTAAATCAAAAGTGCGGAATACTTCTGAATCGAAAATAGCGATTCAAAACTTTTGAAAATAGGAGAAAACCAGAAAACAACTTAAAGAATCCTGCTCTGATACCAAATGTAGTTCGTATGAATCGAGTGTTAAGAACGAAATCAAAGTACAAAATGAATTAAGAACAAGGATGTAAATAAGATTGGTTTGGCTCTTCGATTATATCTGTAAGAGTACAAGAGTTCTGAAAGAGTAAAGTGCTCTCATTCTCACAAGAATACAAAAGTTACTCTCACCCTTATACCTATCCTTATTTATAGGGTCATACAGACACGTACAAAAAAACATAAGGACTAGACATGATAGCTTCGAACACAAAATAATGCCTTATACAATACATACATTCGAAATATATACTTCGAATCTAAACAAGCCTAACTGTACTTCGACACCTCACAACATAATTCGAACCCTACAATGACTCTGAATAATAAGTTTAGTTTTGAAATCATCAGATAGGGGGAGATTGTAAGGTCACACCTTATGATCTGATGAGTCAAACACATAACACATTGATCTATTAGCGTCAGCTTCTACACGTCGACAGCGCCAACATATCAAGTTTACCAGTGTCAACACTTAGTATATATATTGAAAGACCCACACTTTCTAAACTTTCGTATTTCTGAAAGACCCAAACTTTCATACTTGACAATTGTTACTCCAAAACATGCTACATGCATATTTATAAAAAACAATATCTTACATTGATAAAGTGATTACAAAAGATTGGATACAAACCGACTATGTTTTAATATTTTACATAACTACCCAGTATATTGTAAATTTATACAAACATAAACCGAAATACAAAAGTAATATTACAACTATTCTAAACCTTCCAACAATATATGACTATACTGGTTACTTATTCCCTGCAAATTTGTTAAACATTGAGAGGGTAAGCGGTGACGCTTAGTGAGTTCAATAATAGATACAATATAACGTTATGCCATATATATACTTCAATATGGCAGAAGCAAAGAGGAATAAGGAACAACAAAGGCATAATGCGAAAAGCTTTCCATATCAATCAATGAGACACAACAATTTCCATACTTGATATACAATCAATAAAGTTTCAGCACAAGTGGCATAGAAAATACTCAGGAATATCATTTTGCTAGAATATTCAGGCTTTTAACCTTATCTTAGCATACTGCCGAAGCCAAAGTGATCCCTTTTCATACACTTCATGGTCAACGGTACATACCAATACCTAAGTCATGCCTATGTCATACACTTCGTGGTCAGAGGTATAGCCTTGCTATAAAAATAGCAGAAATAATAACACGAGATGATAACATGGAAAAGCACATAGCACATATAACACATAACATACAATTGTTCCTATATTAAACTCACCTTGAATTAACCGGGGGTCAAAATAATAATTTGTGCATCATTTCGGCTCTAAATATGACTTTATTCGTTGAAAACCGGGAGATTTATTGAAAACCGGGCTCTGCGAAGGTAGAGCTTCAAACCGAAAAGATAAATTTCTCGGGCTTCACGGGCACTTCGGGGCGTGTTTCGGGTGCTAAAATTGATACCGGAGCTTCGGGGGATGTCAAAATAGTGAAAATATTGAAAAAGGGGTCAAAATTGCCAATTTCCTAACATTTTCTCGGGAGGGTTCGCAGCCCTCCTATTTATTGGGTGAGATTGCGAGGGTCGGATCCGAGGCTAGGGGAGTCAGCAGATGCGAAGGCCACGCGGCAGCAGGAGCTCGGTTCGGACGCCAGACGTCGCGCATGCGAGGAGGCCAGGTGCGAGGCTCGGAAGTGTGACACGGGGCGCGCATGCGAGGTACCAGCGCATCGGACGCGTCATCGACTTCGGACACCTGTGCGACACGCGTCGCTTCTCGGACACGCCACGCAGCTGCTTCGGATACGTGGCCAGCTCAGAGCGAGGGTGACGTGGCTGGCACTATTCATGCGAAAATTCTCGAAAATTGTGCCCAATCTTGTAAAATCCATAACTTTCTCATACGGGCTCCGTTTTTGACGTTCTTTAAATGCACGCGTAGGGAAAATTATGCTCTACAACTTTCGTTTAGACTTCGTTGGAAAATTTTGACTTTATTTTAATATTATTATTTTTAACAGACCGGGACTGGTAAATCCGTTAAAAATTCATAACTTCTTCATCCGACGTCCGTTTTCGTCAGACTTTTTACCGTTGTACTGCTAATGACGAGACCTTCGATTCTCGTTTAGGTTGTGTTGGCTAAAAATCACTCGATCTAAAATTCGAGTTTTTAGCTGTCTACTGCTAAGCTGAAACTTAGAAAAATCATAACTTCCTCATACGAAGTCAGATTTTGGCGTTCTTTTTATGAAAATTCTCGGTTTAACAAATAGTACGACTTTCATTTTGATCACCAAGGCTAAAAAGTAGTTTATCAAAAGCTCACTTTTTACGTCATTCGGTGTCGTGCCGGTTTTGTCGCGGATCTTCGATTGGTCATAACTTCTTCGTTATAACTCGGATTTCGATGAGTTTGTCGCCTAAATGTTTCTAACGAGATTCTTTAAAACTATAAATAATAAAATTTTACTTATTTAAAATTTTATATTTTCGCTAAATTTCACTATTTGGCTTTTAATTGGAATCTCATAAGACTTCCAATATTTTATGAGTGATTCTAAACATAGTTTTACTTCATTTCTAGTAAAAACTATCTGTTAGAACTCAACCCTCAATTTCACATAATATTTCATAATATTATTAACTTTTCAAATTACATAACACGATTTCAAAACGTGTATGTTACAAATACCTCCTCCTTTTGAGGATTTCGTCCCCGAAATCACAACGATTTAGACAAATGAGGATATTTCGCTTTTATCTCATTCTTATTCTTCCTAAGTATAGTTTGGGCCTCGATGGTGTTTCAACTTGACAAGCACCAACTTCATTTCTTTATTACGTAGATTAGTCGTTCTTTCATTTACGATCTTTTCAGGTTTTTCTACATATCTTAACTTATTATCCAATTTCTCTTAGGATAACGGAATCGTTTCATCATATACGCTCAAGCATTTGCACAGATAACTTACATGAAATACATCATGAATACCTGCCAAATCTTCAAGCAATTTCCAAGCGGTATGCTTGTTGACCAATTCTCTAGATAATTTTGAAAAGTCCAACAAATCTAGGACTCAGTCTCCTTTTCTTCTCAAATTTCTTAATACCTTTCCACGGGGATACCTTCAGTATCACCCACTTGGAATTCTATGGGTCGTTTTCTCTTTACTGCATAGGACATTTGTCGATCTTGGGCCGCTTTTATTCTTTCTCGTATAATTTGAATCTTATCAGTGGTGTCTTGACTCATTTCAGGACCACCAAGGATTTTCTGTCCTACATTATGCCAACATAATGGTGTTCACAGTTACTATCGAACTCTAAGACACATGCACGAAGCATATCTTCTACTGTTTGGATTGTTCTCTCCGTCCAACCATCTGTCTAGGGATGATAAGCTGTGTTGGGAGCAACTCGAGATCCCAATTCACTTTTCATACTCGCCCAAAAGTGAGAAGTGAAGCGAGTATCACGATCGGAATTAATCTTTAGTGGCACACCATGTCTCGCCACAACTTCGTCTAAGTAAACTTGTGTGTATTTCTCCATTAGAACCGTTGTACGTATGGCGAGAAAATATGCACTCTTAGTCAGCTGGTCGACAATTACCCAAATGCTATCATTCTATATAGCAGTCTTTGGCAATTAGAGTAGCACCAGGCATATGGTCAATTCGGAATTCTGCTTGCCTATCCGGAGGTATTCCAGGTAAATCATCGGGAAGATCATCAAGATTTTTATTAATAATGGAAACATCATTTACAGTTTTCTTCCCCTTTCTTGAGATATCAACTGCATTAGCCGGATAAGTAGAATATCCCTTCGTTATAAATTTACGATTTTTTAAGAAAGAAGTTATTATTTTCAACGTAGACATAAATAGAATCCTCTTCTTCAATAGGGATGCATACTATCTCTTCGTAACACAAGATTTTTGTGTGGTTCTTTGACAACCAATCCATGCCGAGAATAATATCAAAGTTGGGCAAGGAGATAGGAATTAGGTTAGCAAGAAGATTATAACTTTCAATTCCTATGACACTATCTCTATAGACTTTATCAGCAAGTAATGATATATTTCCTATGTTATCTATATGAAATGATTGGACAATTGCGTAACAAGCAATTTGAAAAGAATGTGAGAATTTATAAGGCACGAAAGAATCTGAGGCATCACAATCAAATAAGATGTGAGCAGATCTAAAGTTTACGAGAAATGTACCAGTCACAATATTCAGGTTCTCGCGTGCCTCTTCTACAGTAATCTGGAATACACAGCTTTTAGCTTTTGGCACCTCCTCCTTTTTAGTTGGAGTACTCTTTGATTGTTGAACGGAAAACTTAACTCCCTGCCATTTGACTAGTAAGAGTAGGGCAGAAACGTTTCTTGTGGCCAGTAACACCACATGCATAGCAAGTAACATCTCTAGCTAATGATTGCTTAATCCTTCAATGAAGATCGTTATATTTCTATCGACTACCTCGACCATCTACTTCTTCAATATTCCTACTGAAGTTTCATCACTATACAAGACATGGTTCTCTGAACCAATCAACTCCTTTCGCGGATTTATACTAATCGGACTCGA
This sequence comes from Lactuca virosa, assembly GCF_052849685.1. NCBI lineage: Eukaryota > Viridiplantae > Streptophyta > Magnoliopsida > Asterales > Asteraceae > Lactuca > Lactuca virosa. The sequence goes on from NC_136434.1 coordinate 251,653,740, forward strand.
TTCTTTATGACCACTAAGGTTTGAATGGAAATCGTCTCCTTTGTCATCACCGAAACAAAGGTAATGACATACTTGAACAAGAACGGAATCAATTATTAGCTTCTTGGTAACCTTGTGACTTTCCCTGATCCAAGTGTGAGTCCTGTGCTTCCAGTAGTATAGGCCTCTACTACTATTCACACCTACTCATACTCGTCCCAAGTATTGTCTTGCAGTTTCCAAGTCACTATTCAAAATCACAAAGCAACTTATCACACATGAATGTGTTCAAACAGGTACTTATGACAATTTCTCCTAGACTCAATTAGGAATTTCACATTTCTATCAAACATATCTTTGATTTCCTATACTCGCCTTCTAAGATTCTTTTCATGCATATGCTCGGTTTAGTATATCCTAATACTTTTTCATAGGTCGATAGAAATTTTACTTCCAATTCTTCATATAAATTCTTTCTCGGGTAGTGTCTACCTTGCAAGACACACTATACCAGAATTTACTCTAGTATCGTGGAGACAAACGATCTTTAACTACCTGCATCATCTTCTAACTCATGCAAACCATCATGCACATTTGTTGGTTTCATTATCCTTTCATGACATCATCATTCCTGTATATGAGTAAGTTTTCTTCTCATGGTTGTATCTTTTAAGTCTACTTCATAGGAGTCTATCCTAAGAAGTCTGTATTATAGCTGCATCTCAACAAGCTCTACTAGCTTCAACTTGGTTCTCTGTCATTCCTAACTACAACATTTCTTCTCATACAATACTATGAGTGTATTGCTTCTTCAATTAAGCATTCTACCTTACTTAAACAAGTAAGTTACTTAACCTTTTATTACTAAATGACTTAATTCACCATCCTAATCATGTATGTTAAAGTCGGCTTAACACACAATGGAACTTTCATAAGGATGTGATAGAAGTGAATCATCACTCAGTATTATTAAATACTAAGTCTGAACATCTTGTATAGGGTTACTACTCGAACTACATACTACATCACAAAGCCTTGGCCTATTGAGTCTGAAAACTTCATTAGCCTTTCATTTGATCTACATTTAATTCTTCTAAATCTTGTACCACATAAATTTCAATACTGTCGAAGTATTTATCACCATCTTCGGTTCTTCCGACTCCATAAACAATCACTGCTTCAATCTGGACAGCGGTGGAGCAACTTCATGGATTTGTACCAATACATTTATCTTGCCCAAACATGTTTCAAACGCACATCTTTCTTCCAAAGATGTTATTATATATCAAACATACTTTAAATGTATAATACCACTCTACTGGTATTAATACATTATTTACGATAACATTTTATATTTATTATTTTACGATATCTCGCGATCGTTTATTTATAAACTTATCGATGTCAACTATCATAAGTCTCTTTATCACTTCAAAAAGTTTCATGTAAATTCTATTACGAAAATTCTTAGAATTCTGAACATAAAATTTTCTAAACCAAGGTCGGCAACAGTCCTTAAACTTTCTCAAATAATAGCAATATAGGTATGAAACCTAAAGCATGCTATATTTACTTATCATTTAGCACTTAATAGAATATAAGGCATATCTCCTCTTAATATTCTAGTGCTTGTCCCCATTAGATATTCAACCTAAAGTATACTAGATACATATCGTATCATCTTTACTTAACAATCCATGTTTAAATCTAGAAATTCTCAAAATTCCTAGTTCACATAAACTAATTCTCTAAAATTGTCACACCCCCGGACCAGACGGCGGAAACGTTCGGAGGCGGGTGACTTCATTGTGCAGTATCATAATAATTGAATATAAATGAAACAGAGCAATCCAAACATCATACATTGAGATAACAAACTTACATTGTTTAAATATTGCATTTGTCCATCGAATTACACAAAATAGACATAAGCAGAAAAATCCAAGCTACAGCTAAAAGTCTTGCATCCGCGTCCCTTGTTACCTGCTTACTAGTAGCCTGAGAATACAAGTCGTTTTGAAAAGCGTCAACTAAAAAGTTGGTGAGTTCATAAGCAGTTTTGTGTATAAAATCGTTTACACTTGTTTAGAATCGTTCTTATTGTACTTTCAGAAAATCCGATATTTTCTATGAAATCGTTTGAAGTCTTGCCTTGAAAATCATGGATATATGTGTGCATGTCATTACTTTTATTCATCCTTATAAGGAGTGATTTGAAAAGTAGTGTGATTTGTAAAAGCGAGCTGTGTCCGAGAATAGTTCGTTTGAATAGTAACAATCAACCGTTTCAAGAAAAATCCCTTATTTTCAAAAAGGAAATATGGTTGAAAATCTTGTTCCTCTTATTGAGTACTATTGAGTGTGTGCGTTCTAGTTTATCGTTATCGAAATCGTAGAAAATCGTTTTCTCCAGAAAATCCTATATTTTCTGCTATAAAATATTCGTAAGTTCTAGTTTATCGTTATCGAAATCGTAGAAAAATCGTTTTCCCCAGAAAATCCTATATTTTCTGCTATAAAATAATCGTAAGTTCTAGTTTCCAACTATGTATATGTGTGGGTTAGTTTATCGTTATCAAAATTGTTTACAAACGTTTTCCATAGAGTCCTACGCTTTTTAATTTGTAAAAATAGCAGTATTACGACTCTATACTTGTAGGAGAAAGAATCAACAAGGCTATTGTGGACATTCTACGCGATGAAGAAGGACAGTCAACACAACAAATGCGGACCATCACCTATCACGTGTAGGACAGTCAACACAATGTGCCAAAATTTATTTATGAGGTTTTCCTTACATAAATTTCTAGTTAATATAACATATTCTAGTGAGTCGTTATAACCATACTAATCTGACGAAGTGCCTGTTTTGGCGTTTCTCAGGCGCCCTCGGTTTGGATAAGACATTTGTCACCCTAGACTGGCCTCTCTAGCTGTAGCGAACAGCGAAGGTGCGGGGTGTCAACTCCGTATAGATCTATACACAAATTCCCGCTCTCCCTCCAGGAGACTCTGGCTATAACTCCTTACAGGACTTAGACGTACACTAATATTTTTATATTTAGGTACTTTTGAGATTTGTCTGACTAGAGTATTAACAACCTTTTGGGCAATCGTTAGAGATCCATTATTTGTTGGATAAATAATGAAATTCGTACTTGTTGAATAAGAATGTCGTTCTCGTTCCATATCGTTGATTGTGCTCGTTAACTAGGTGCTCGTGTTCGTTCCTTTTCGTTTATTGAAAAATAAGTCATTTTAGTCAAGAGAAAAGTGTCAAGTTATAATTTGTATAAATTTATAACTGCCGGTTATGACACGCATTTTCTGTTTTATGACATACAGAACATTACTTATGTTCTTGGAGGTTTTATGACAGCGGTTTATGACATGCGAATATTTCTGTCATAAAGGCTCTATTTGTGTATTTTCTTGACGCAAACTTTTATATTGAATATTTATAAAATACTCCCTGATAGTTTGCAAAATAGTCACAAAGTTTCCATTTTCGAAAATTTACTAGAAGTGGTGTCCACTTATCAAGATCCCTATTATAACTTTTATCTTTAGACATGAAAGCATAGATAAAGGGGTTAAGTTGGACACATCCAATAGTTAGGAGGCTCTTTTGTACAAAGTATCCTCTGTTCTTTATGAAATTGAGAATTCTTACGTTCATGAGAATATTACTAAAAGATTAATTTAATAATATTTCACACACACATACAAACATACGTATATATGCAATTATTCAAGTATTTAGGCAAGATTTGACTTGTACTCTCCCCCAAAAACATTAAAATATTGAAAAGGTAGGGTATGAAGCTCACCTTGAGTTGGTTGAGGAGTTGTTTGGAGTTATGGAGTGAAGATCTCAAGCTTAAACTCTTGCTAAGACGAGGAATTTCCCTAGGAGGGATGTTTTCCTAAGGATGATCATCGCATATTATTATGAATAAAATAATATGGATTCATCTTGAAATATAATAAAATATTAGGTGGGTGGAGGAATTTACCTTAAAATTTCCCAGGAAGGAGTTGAGAAATTTCCTTTCAGCAAGATCCCCTGTTCTTGCTTGAAGATGAGTTTTTGAGAGAAAAGGGGAAAAGTGAGAGAGAAAGTGGAGTTTAAACTCCTTTACTGTCGTGGTTTTGGAGTATAAGAAAAGGAAAGGAATCTTTGATGCATGGGGATCTGGTGGTCCATGCATGGATATTTGGTGGGTAAAGCATGGAATACTGTGATTTGCATGGGAAATGAGGAATTTCATCAAATCACAAAGTCAATCCCTTTGTCCTTTTCTTGATTTAGGATAAGGTTTTCCTAAATCCCAAACATTTATTTTTTATGAAGAATATGCTTAAAATAATTAATTTTTGCATAAAATAGGGGTCTAAGGGGTTTAAGATAGGAAAAACACGAGTTTGGTGTAATTTCCGGCGTCAAAATGCCTTAAAATGGTGAAAAAGTCCGAAAATAATGAAAATTCGGAGTGGGGGTTGGTTCCTGCGAGGGTCCGAAGTCAAACTCCTCATTCCGGAGTCATTCTTCCATTTCCGGAGCAAAGGGGTAAAATTTCCGAAGCAATTAGTGAGGTTCCGAAGCAAACAGGAACTTCCGGAGCACTTTCTCGGATTCCGAAGTCGTCTGATTCATTCTGGAGCGAAGCCAGCAGTCCGGACCGAGGGTTCCGAAGTCAGCTAACCTTTTCGAAGCGAGACTAGCCTTCCGGATGAGAGGATATTGCGAGATGGTCCGGATGATAGGCTTCTGAGGCAAAGAAGGTTCCGAAGCAAGAAGCTTCTTGGTTTCTTAGAAGGTATCCGGACCAAGAGGGTTCCGGACCAAGAGGGTTCCGGACCAAGAGGGTTCCGGACCAAGAGGGTTCCGAACCAAGAGGTTCCGGACCAAAAAGGGTCCTTTTGGGGTTTCCTCTTCCGGTTTTGAGCTGTTTTCGACTAAGGAAGGTACTTAGGGAGATTTGAGAGAGATTTGAGATACGTGGAGAGATTTGGGAGAGATTTCACATACTTGGAGAGATTTGGGAGAGATTCACTATTCTTGGAGAGATTTCGCATACTTAGAGGGATTTGGGAGAGATTCACTATTCTTGGAGAGATTTCGCATACTTAGAGAGATTTGGGAGAGATTCACTTTTCTTGGAGAGATTTCGCATACTTAGGGAGATTTGGGAGAGATTCACTATTCTTGGAGAGATTTCGCATACTTGGGAGATTTGGGAGAGATTTCACATACTTGGAGAGATTTGGGAGAGATTCACTATACTTGGAGAGATTTGCATTCTAACACTTTATAGCTCCTTAGGAACTCATATTGAACACTTAGGAGTGTTAGCACAAATCTCACAATAGTCCTTACTTACCTGAGGACGAAATTTCCTAGCCAAAAGTGCTAGTTGTGACATCATCCCCCCGTTAGAGGGAATTTCGTCCCGAAATTCTTTCGAAAGGTAGAGTCATGAATATGGGAATAGATGAAGGTACTTTCGATTCATTTGGTTTTCGCGCTCCCAAGTGAATTCCGGCTCACGCCTAGCGTTCTCTCGAACCTTCACAATCGGGATGCGGTTTTGTTTTGGTGTGCATAACCTTTCTATCCATAGCTTCGATAGACTGATCAACTATTAGGAGGTTCTAGTCTACTAAACCTTGTCTAGTGGGACTGGAAAGGTTCTTGCCTGACAGACCCTTTCTAGGTTCGACACATGGAACACAGGGTGTATGTTACTAAGCTTGGAGGGTAGTTGGAGTTCGTAGGTTACCTGGACCGATTCGTGCGAGGATCTCGAATGGTCTGGTGCATCGGGGAGTTAGTTTACCTTTCCTTTTTGACTCGAGTCACTCTTCCCCGAGGGAAGTTCTTAAATTAATACCCTGATTCCCTACTTGGGGCTTCAAGGTTTTAAGATGTTATCAACATAGCTCTTTCGTCAGCGTTACTATAGTTGGGGTCGTGTTCGGGTTTGAACTATCCTTTTCGTGGTTTATCGAATAATCTCGGGTCTAGTGAGTGTGCTATTGGGCGTTGGTCATCCTGTCGACTGTGTATCTCCCATCTTAGCCTAACATAGGATGATCTGCACCTCTGGCCACACGGGGCCTCGAGGGGTGCAACTCCTATGTTCGAGTGGTAGTTGTTGTTATATGATTACTCGTTTAAAAGCAAGTGGGTTTCCAAACCTTGTCACATGCTTTTCTTCGAGATGTGGGTTCTTGTTTACCTTGACCTTGTCAGGTGGAATTTCTAGAGTTTCGGTGGTCTGATATTTGTGAGTGCTGACCACATGGAAGGAGAAATGTCCTAACCTGGGTCCTTTGGTTAATCGGAGACTATGAGTTATCGGGCCCTTTCTTGGCGAGGCCTTTTGAATGGTCTTCTAGGGATCGGGATCCTGATGTCCTAGAAGTAGAGTTTTCTGGGCGTTAGGAGTTGGTACTATGGTCACCAAGGTTGCGTTTGCGAGTGGTGTAGTTAACCTTATGAGTCTTAGATTATCTTGGGAGTTTTCTTCCTATAGTTTTCCAACCTAATGGTAGGTCGGTCTCTGCCAGTTCTTTGCTGGTGGTTGACCGAACCTCCGATTCGGGGTATGGAGTATCGATCCTTGATGATGGGTTTGTTTGGCTTACTCGTAGTCAGTGGTGCTTATGGTAATTTTCGTCTTTCTCCCTTATGAGTTAGACAGGTGTTTCCTGTGGTTAGGGGTTGGGTCTGATGTTTACTTTATCTATTATGTCAATCTTGCGATCAGACACTATCTATTCTTGTGACTGTGCTAAGTGGTATCGGGTGTTTGGTTATTGGGGTGGTTCTAGGAGCCGGGGTGATTCTATCTCCGCTTAGCACATGGTTGAGATTTCCAAAGGGATTATAGGAACCTCTGGAGGAGGTTGGAAGCCTTTCGAATTCCCTTAATGCCCTTTGCTTCTTGATTTTCAATCTTCATTGGGCTAGGGAGAGGCATGGTATTTCTTACACCAGAACTTAGGTGTCTGGTTGCTAGGGATTTGTCGTTACTGGTTGGAAGAGTTTTGTTATTCGGTTGAGTAGAATGAAAGTCTATTGGCAGAGCTTGAGGTTTGTAAGGTGAGGATCAAGCATGTCCGTGCCGATTGATGACATCAGACTTCTTGTTGTTACGTTGATTTGAGGTGTATTGGTTTCTAGTAATGACAAGGTGTTCTATGTTCATGTTCTTATCGTTGCTAGTTTTGTTTTCGTTGCTACCATTGGGTCTATCTCGTTTTTGCTTGTTAGGTGTTCTAGTGTTGTGTTCTTATCGTTGCTAGTTTCATTTTCGTTGCTACCTTTGGGTCTATCTCGTTTCTGCTTGTTAGGAGATCTAGTGTTTGTGTTCTTATTGTTGCTAGTTTCGTTTTCGTTGTTACCATTGGGTCTATATCGTTTCTGCTTGTTAGGTGTTCTAGTGTTTGTGTTCTTATCGTTTCTAGTTTCGTTTTTGTTGTTACCATTGGGTCTATCTTGTTTCCGCTTGTTAGGAGTTCTGGCGACACGAGGGTGCTGCTATAAGGCAAGGGAATTCGTAATCCGGATTCTGCCAGGTCCTTCCGCTATAGATAGTTGTGACCTAACCGTACACACTTAAGATCTTAGGATCTTTAGAGATGGTTGACTGGGGTTCTGTCCTAATCGCTATTCATCCCAGGGGCAGAAAGTAAGGCGGAATCGTACGTTCTTAGTTTGCGGAATCCTAATCATAGGTGATCCTAATGTTCATATGGGACCATCATGGTCCATTCGTAAGGATCCCTAGCTTCCCGTAATTTACAGGATTTGCTCTAACGAGACAATAGTTTTTGCATTATGTTTTTTTTTCAATTGACAAAAACTTTTGTGATAGATCGATGCTTAAGTTTATCGTGGAACGTACCAAAAGTTGCGGTAGGGTTCCTTGTCGTCAACTCTTGTCTAGTCGTCGACTCCTTCATTAGTCATCTCCGTTGGACAATCCCTCTTGAGATGTCCTGTTGCACCGCACTTGTGGCAAACTGAACTTACTTCTGGGTTGCGGGTTGGAGTGACGTATGGGGCTGGGGCCCTACAGTAGCGGGAAGTGTGCCCCATCTTATTGCACCTTTTGCAAGAAAATGTCTGGCAGGCTCCCCAATGATGGTATTTGCACTTGTTGCAGGGTGGATTGTTCCCAAGGTATGATTGTCTCGATGGGGGTGGAGTAGGGTTAGTGGGGGTAGGGACTGATTCCACTTGTTGTCTTTTAGTAGGCCTCTGAGTCGAGCTGCCTCCTTTTTCATTTCCAAACTTTCGTTTCTTGAGCTTAGGTTTAGGTTTTGGGGTGCATTGGCAAGTCGTCCTTCGTTGGTTTTCCTGGTTATTGTTAGGATTGAATTTACCGACACTGCTTCCAACTTCGCTTGTGTCGTTGGCATTGAAGTATGCCATGACGGCTGCCACAACCGCTGTTACAGTGGCTTGGAAAGTGGCGGAGTCTATTCGTAGGACCGGTGCATGGTCGGGGTACTGGTTATCTTCAGGAGAAGACATGACCCTGTTGCACACAAAACTGAGCTCGTAAGTATTTGTAACTAGTTTCAAGTGGGTTTACTCCTATAATCTTAACGTACTGGTGCTAATTGTGTCAACCTACATCCCCATGATGCAATTATGGTATTGAGTGGGAACATGTATTGTCTGGCGTAAGGTCCGTCAAAATAGCACATAGCTAGCACTATAGTTAATGGATTCGATTGTATGGATTCTTGGAGGATGTACTCCTCTTGGTTTACTACTACTGGCTGCGATTAAGGGCATTATGAACCTATGGCGAGTAGTGTGGTGATCCTCTTTTGGCGCACAAAGTGCTTGGCCATTTTACTTATACTATGAGTGTCCTTTTTGTGTTCCTTATGCTGCTAAGGCTGTCCTAGCCTTGATTGCTATGAGTTGTGGTCTCCAAATGACCACTGCCTAGTTTTCTGGTCTTACTTGTGGGTTTCGTAGGCGATTGGAATGGTGTTCTTGTTACTTGTGGGGGATCGGATTTACATTCCCATAAATCGGCCTTTGTTTATGGTCTCCATTACTTCATGATAGAGGGTTGGAAACTGGGAGTCACTTTGGGTTACTTGTGGTCTAAACAGAGGTGATGTCTGATTCGTGAGGGCGTTGGCTATCGGAGTTCGGTGCACATCGATTGTGGATCCGGTGTCTTTCGTGAAGGTGCGCCCTAAATTGGATAGGAGCCAATTTCTCAACTTGTTTTTGCGTGGGTATCGTTTTGTTTCTAGGTATGTCTATTCCAGAAGTGCCTATATGGGATGTTTATGTATCTGGGAAGAGAGAGGTGAAAGGGTCTTCTGCCAATAGGAATAAGCTTGCTATGAGTTCCCTTGGCGCTTTCATCCTTGTTTGGCCCTTAGTCGAAATTCTCTCTTTCACGATTCATCTCTTGGTATTCCTTGGGATTCACTTCTGGGTTTTTCCTCATGGACTTTTTCTGGTCTCTCCTTGCCCCATCTGTAATTTACCGTGACAGGGTAGTAGAAGTCTTGGCGAGGAATTTCAACTACTTGTTTGTGCGAGAATCGAGGTACGAGATATACGGGGAAAGTTTAGGTGTGGGAGGGGTTTATAGTGTCCTAAAATACTCCTATAGTATTTTAAACTTGATGTTCGATTCTAGTATTCTCTTGTACGCATAGTTGTTAGGTTTTAGGTTTGTTGCAACACCACCATCACTCCCAAGCACATGTTGGTCATATCTCAAATAAATATAGTTGATCAGGCTATATTTATCCCATATATGATTACATAACTGCCCGGGTTTGACTGTAGTGTCCAACCTTTTAGTTACTTTTGTTTTCTTCTCGTTATGATACTGTGTTAATAGATATGTATACTTTCATAAAATACTTATCTTTTTAAAGTATACTTTCAGGTAGAGTGTGTTTTAGTCCCATTGTATTTATAGTTGTATATCTTGTATGGCTAGATATACCAGTTTACTATAAACAATGTGCTCTGATACCAATCTGTCACACCCCCAGACCAGACGGCGGAAACGTCCGGAGGCGGGTGACTTCATTGTGCAGTATCATAGCAATTGAATATAAATGAAACAGAGCAATCCAAACATCATACATTGAGATAACAAACTTACATTGTTTAAATATTGCATTTGTCCATCGAATTACACAAAAGAGACATAAGCAGAAAAATCCAAGCTACAGCTAAAAGTCTTGCATCCGCGTCCCTTGTTACCTGCTTACTAGTAGCCTGAGAATACAAGTCGTTTTGAAAAGCGTCAACTAAAAAGTTGGTGAGTTCATAAGCAGTTTTGTGTATAAAATCGTTTACACTTGTTTAGAATCGTTCTTATTGTACTTTCAGAAAATCCGATATTTTCTATGAAATCGTTTGAAGTCTTGCCTTGAAAATCATGGATATATGTGTGCATGTCATTACTTTTATTCATCCTTATAAGGAGTGATTTGAAAAGTAGTGTGATTTGTAAAAGCGAGCTGTGTCCGAGAATAGTTCGTTTGAATAGTAACAATCAACCGTTTCAAGAAAAATCCCTTATTTTCAAAAAGGAAATATGGTTGAAAATCTTGTTCCTCTTATTGAGTACTATTGAGTGTGTGCGTTCTAGTTTATCGTTATCGAAATCGTAGAAAATCGTTTTCTCCAGAAAATCCTATATTTTCTGCTATAAAATATTCGTAAGTTCTAGTTTATCGTTATCGAAATCGTAGAAAAATCGTTTTCCCCAGAAAATCCTATATTTTCTGCTATAAAATAATCGTAAGTTCTAGTTTCCAACTATGTATATGTGTGGGTTAGTTTATCGTTATCAAAATTGTTTACAAACGTTTTCCATAGAGTCCTACGCTTTTTAATTTGTAAAAATAGCAGTATTACGACTCTATACTTGTAGGAGAAAGAATCAACAAGGCTATTGTGGACATTCTACGCGATGAAGAAGGACAGTCAACACAACAAATGCGGACCATCACCTATCACGTGTAGGACAGTCAACACAATGTGCCAAAATTTATTTATGAGGTTTTCCTTACATAAATTTCTAGTTAATATAACATATTCTAGTGAGTCGTTATAACCATACTAATCTGACGAAGTGCCTGTTTTGGCGTTTCTCAGGCGCCCTCGGTTTGGATAAGACATTTGTCACCCTAGACTGGCCTCTCTAGCTGTAGCGAACAGCGAAGGTGCGGGGTGTCAACCCCGTATAGATCTATACACAAATTCCCGCTCTCCCTCCAGGAGACTCTGGCTATAACTCCTTACAGGACTTAGACGTACACTAATATTTTTATATTTAGGTACTTTTGAGATTTGTCTGACTAGAGTATTAACAACCTTTTGGGCAATCGTTAGAGATCCATTATTTGTTGGATAAATAATGAAATTCGTACTTGTTGAATAAGAATGTCGTTCTCGTTCCATATCGTTGATTGTGCTCGTTAACTAGGTGCTCGTGTTTGTTCCTTTTCGTTTATTGAAACATAAGTCATTTTAGTCAAGAGAAAAGTGTCAAGTTATAATTTGTATAAATTTATAACTGCCGGTTATGACACGCATTTTCTGTTTTATGACATACAGAACATTACTTATGTTCTTGGAGGTTTTATGACAGCAGTTTATGACATGCGAATATTTCTGTCATAAAGGCTCTATTTGTGTATTTTCTTGACGCAAACTTTTATATTGAATATTTATAAAATACTCCCTGATAGTTTGCAAAATAGTCACAAAGTTTCCATTTTCGAAAATTTACTAGAAGTGGTGTCCACTTATCAAGATCCCTATTATAACTTTTATCTTTAGACATGAAAGCATAGATAAAGGGGTTAAGTTGGACACATCCAATAGTTAGGAGGCTCTTTTGTACAAAGTATCCTCTGTTCTTTATGAAATTGAGAATTCTTACGTTCATGAGAATATTACTAAAAGATTAATTTAATAATATTTCACACACACATACAAACATACGTATATATGCAATTATTCAAGTATTTAGGCAAGATTTGACTTGTACTCTCCCCCAAAAACATTAAAATATTGAAAAGGTGGGGTATGAAGCTCACCTTGAGTTGGTTGAGGAGTTGTTTGGAGTTATGGAGTGAAGATCTCAAGCTTAAACTCTTGCTAAGACGAGGAACTTCCCTGGGAAGGATGTTTTCCTAAGGATGATCATCGCATATTATTATGAATAAAATAATATGGATTCATCTTGAAATATAATAAAATATTAGGTGGGTGGAGGAATTTACCTTAAAATTTCCCAGGAAGGAGTTGAGAAATTTCCTTTCAGCAAGATCCCCTGTTCTTACTTGAAGATGAGTTTTTGAGAGAAAAGGGGAAAATGAGAGAGAAAGTGGAGTCTAAACTCCTTTAATGTCGTGGTTTTGGAGTATAAGAAAAGGAAAGGAATCTTTGATGCATGGGGATCTGGTGGTCCATGCATGGATATTTGGTGGGTAAAGCATGGAATACTGTGATTTGCATGGGAAATGAGGAATTTCATCAAATCACAAAGTCAATCCCTTTGTCCTTTTCTTGATTTAGGATAAGGTTTTCCTAAATCCCAAACATTTATTTTTTATGAAGAATATGCTTAAAATAATTAATTTTTGCATAAAATAGGGGTCTAAGGGGTTTAAGATAGGAAAAACACGAGTTTGGTGTAATTTCCGGCGTCAAAATGCCTTAAAATGGTGAAAAAGTCCGAAAATAATGAAAATTCGGAGTGGGGGTTGGTTCCTGCGAGGGTCCGAAGTCAAACTCCTCATTCCGGAGTCATTCTTCCATTTCCGGAGCAAAGGGGTAAAATTTCCGAAGCAATTAGTGAGGTTCCGAAGCAAACAGGAACTTCCGGAGCACTTTCTCGGATTCCGAAGTCGTCTGATTCATTCCGGAGCGAAGCCAGCAGTCCGGACCGAAGGTTCCGAAGTCAGCTAACCTTTCCGAAGCGAGACTAGCCTTCCGGATGAGAGGATATTGCGAGATGGTCCGGATGAGAGGCTTCCGAGGTAAAGAAGGTTCCGAAGCAAGAAGCTTCTTGGTTTCTTAGAAGGTATCCGGACCAAGAGGGTTCCGGACCAAAAGGGTCCTTTTGGGGTTTCCTCTTCCGGTTTTGAGCTGTTTTCGACTAAGGAAGGTACTTAGGGAGATTTGAGAGAGATTTGAGATACGTGGAGAGATTTGGGAGAGATTTCACATACTTGGAGAGATTTCACATGCTTGGAGAGATTTGGGAGAGATTCGCTATTCTTGGAGATATTTCGCATACTTAGAGGGATTTGGGAGAGATTCACCATTCTTGGAGAGATTTCGCATACTTAGAGAGATTTGGGAGAGATTCACTATTCTTGGAGAGATTTCGCATACTTAGGGAGATTTGGGAGAGATTCACTATTCTTGGAGAGATTTCGCATACTTAGGGAGATTTGGGAGAGATTTCACATACTTGGAGAGATTTGGGAGAGATTCACTATACTTGGAGAGATTTGGGAGAGATTTCACATACTTGGAGAGATTTGGGAGAGATTCACTATACTTGGAGAGATTTGCATTCTAACACTTTATAGATCCTTAGGAACTCATATTGAACACTTAGGAGTGTTAGCACAAATCTCACAATAGTCCTTACTTACCTGAGGACGGAATTTCCTAGCCAAAAGTGCTAGTTGTGACAAAAATTTTTGAAGTAACTTAATATCTTAGAATACTAGGGTTTATCACTACCCAATACTCCACTTAAGTATTTCCTATGGTTTGTATCCATATATTTACAATGATTCCAGTTCATATATTGAACTTCCAATAGTTTAAGTCTAAATACCAATCCATGGAATTTAGTTCACTTAAACCACCGCTCTGATACCATGATTGAAAGACCCACACTTTCTAAACTTTCGTATTTCTAAAAGACCAAAACTTTCATACTTGACAATTGTTACTCCAAAACATGCTACATGCATATTTATAAAAAACAATATCTTACATTGATAAAGTGATTACAAAAGATTGGATACAAACCGACTATGTTTTAATATTTTACATAACTACCCAGGATATTGTAAATTTATACAAACATAAACCGAAATACAAAAGTAATATTACAACTATTCTAAACCTTCCAACAGTATATGACTATACTGGTTACTTATTCCCTGCAAATTTGTTAAACATTGAGAGGGTAAGCGGTGACGCTTAGTGAGTTCAATAATAGATACAATATAACGTTATGCCATATATATACTTCAATATGGCAGAAGCAAAGAGGAACAAGGAACAACAAAGGCATAATGCGAAAAACTTTCCATATCAATCAATGAGACATAACAATTTCCATACTTGATATACAATCAATAAAGTTTCAGCACAAGTGGCACAGAAAATACTCAGGAATATCATTTTGCTAGAATATTCAGGCTTTCAGCCTTATCTTAGCATACTGCCGAAGCCAAAGTGATGCCTATATCATACACTTCATGGTCAACGGTACATACCAATACCCAAGTGATGCCTATGTCATACACTTTGTGGTCAGAGGTATAGCCTTGCTATAAAAATAGCAGAAATAATAACACGAGATGATAACATGGAAAAGCACATAACACATATAACACATAACATACAATTGTTCCTATATATTAAACTCACCTTGAATTAACCGGGGGTCAAAATAACAATTTGTGCAACATTTCGGCTCTAAATATGACTTTATTCGTTGAAAACGGGGAGATTTATTGAAAACCGGGCTCTACGAAGGTAGAGCTTCAAACCGAAAAGATAAATTTCTCGGGCTTCACGGGCACTTCGGGGCATGTTTCGGGTGCTAAAATTGATACCGGGGCTTCGGGGGATGTCAAAATAGTGAAAATATTGAAAAAGGGGTCAAAATTGCCAATTTTCTAACATTTTCTCGGGAGGGTTCGCAGCCCTCCTATTTATAGGGTGAGATTGCGAGGGTCGGATCCGAGGCTAGGGGACTCAGCAGATGCGAAGGCCACGCGGCAGCAGGAGCTCGGTTCGGACGCCAGACGTCGCGCATGCGAGGAGGCCAGGTGCGAGGCTCGGAAGTGTGACACGGGGCGCGCATGCGAGGTACCAGCGCATCGGACGCGTCATCGACTTCGGACACCTGTGCGACATGCGTCGCTTCTCGGACGCGCCACGCAGCTGCTTCGGATACGTGGCCAGCTCAGAGCGAGGGTGACGTGGCTGGCACTATTCATGCGAAAATTCTCGAAAATTGTGCCCAATCTTGTAAAATCCATAACTTTCTCATACTGGCTCCGTTTTTGACGTTCTTTATATGCACGCGTAGGGAAAATTATGCTCTACAACTTTCGTTTAGACTTCATCGGAAAATTTCGTTTAGACTTCATAACTTCTTCATCCGACGTCCGTTTTTGTCAAACTTTTTATCGTTGTACTGCTAATGACGAGACCATCGATTCTCGTTTAGGTTATGTCGGCTAAAAATCACTCGATCTAAAATTCGAGTTTTTAGCTGTCTACTGCTAAGCTGAAACTTAGAAAAATCGTAACTTCCTCATACGAAGTCAGATTTTGGCGTTCTTTTTATGAAAATTATCGGTTTAAAAAATACTACGACTTTCATTTAGATCACCAAGGCTAAAAAGTAGTTTATCAAAAGCTCACTTTTTACGTCATTCGGTGCCGTGCCGGTTTTGTCGCGAATCTTCGATTGGTCATAACTTCTTCGTTATAACTCGGATTTCGACGAGGTTTTCGCCTAAATGTTTCTAACGAGATTCTTTACAACTATAAATAATAAAATTTTACTTATTTCAAATTTTAATATTTGGCTTTTAATTGGAATCTCATAAGACTTCCAATATTTTATAAGTGATTCTAAACATAGTTTTACTTCATTTCGAGTAAAAACTATCTGTTAGAACTCAACACTCAATTTCAAATAATATTTCATAATATTATTAACTTTTCAAATTACATAACACGATTTCAAAACGTGTATGTTACATATATTCTGTGTAATCTTTGTATATTAGGTAATGATATAGATAAATATAAAATAAATCACAAATCCAGTATCTTTGTGATAAGAACGGTTCTTAGTATATATTAGATATAATCCCGTCAATCATGGGATAGGCATGTATAGATTAGTATATATACAACATTAGGGCAAACCCTAATGTTGTGTAACACGACTTTGTGTCAATCGTCTTTGTGACCGTCTTCTTTGTAAAGACAAAACCTATTTTCTTTGAGAAAGGAGTAATTTGGAGAACTTCTGTGTTATTTACTTTCTGTTAATTATTTTACTTAGATTAGTTTCACGTTTCTTATTCATACTTGAAGTGTATTTGATCATCAGAAACCTTCAAGAAGCATAAAAATGTAGTCTTGGTCATAGTTTCCTTCCATGCATGATCTAGGTTGCCTTAATGCGTTACGAAGTTAGGGTTTTTGGTATTGAACACTTAATAGCCATGCAAGACCATAAAGTTGGAAACTTTATGGTTAACGACAACATTTGAGGACTAGATCTGGAATTTAGAAAAAAGAGCTTAAGGATTAAGCTCTTAATGGAAGGAAAAGGTGACCAGTGCCTACACTAGGCGTACGCAATGGTACACTCGTTGGGTGTACCAGGTCAACAATCCACTTTTCTGGTCAATATGCTAGTACGCCATGCGTACCAACTGAGTACGTTGGGCGTACTCAGCTGAGTTGAATCAGTGGACTTTTTGACTTTTTGACCTTGACGTATTTTTGACCACATTTAATCTACGGGTATTTTGGGTATTTCAGTTATAAGTTAAGTTGGTCATATTCTGATGAATAGGTGACCGGTAGAGCTGATATTCAGAGTTGTGTTCTGTTCAACACTCTTTTCAGATTGAGAGGTGAGTTTTCCTCACTATACTTGCGGGTCGAAGGCACCAATTTCGGCCCTGAGAATTTCAATCCGGTGGTTGATTGGATTCGACACGTTGATATTCCAGCCTGAGGCTGATCGGGCCAGTCATGGGTGTTTGTGGTTATGTGATAGCAGTGGGCTATTACTGTATGTAGGTTCGGGAGCTGAAGGAAGCATTATCCTGTCAGCACAAAAACGGTTCATCTCCCAGTTTGCCTCTCGTGGTTCGTGTTATCCCTGAAAATCAGGTCATTGAATGAGCTTTCCCTTGAAAGAATACATAATCTCTCTCCAACAAAGAATTATCGGCGACATCATATAATCTATGATTCTATTTCTGGCGAGAAATTTAGGTTTAATCTATGATTCTATTTCTGGCGAGAAATTTAGGTTTTCAGGTGTAAGGGAAGATGGTTTACGATATATTGGGTTGTTTCGGGTTACCGAGGTTGGCAAGGCGGCGTATCGACTGGGTCTTCCGAAGGAGCTCAGTCAGATTCATAGCACTTTCCATGTTTTGCAGTTGCGAAAGTGCGTGTTGGACGAGGATGTCGTGGCATCATTGGGTTATCTTCAGGACGATGAACGCCTGAACTACTTCGAGAGGCCGGTGGCTGTCTTGGAAAGAAAGGTAAAGGTTCGGCGTAGCAAGGATATACCTTTGGTAAAGGTACAAGTGGCAGCATCGGCGGGGATCTGAGTAGACTTGGGAGCCGGAGGCTGGGATGCAAGAGCATTATCCAAATTTGTTCACTGCAATAGGCTTCGAGGACGAAGCCTAGTTCAAGTGGAGGAGAGTTGTAACATCCGGATTCCAGGAATGAAATTTAGGGATTTGTGCACTTTAGAAAGTCTACTCGACGAGTTGGAGGCCCCAACTCGTCGTGTAGAAACCAAGAAAGGTCGCGTATTCCGGAGAACCTACTCGACGAGTTGGAGCTGATTATGAAAACCTTAATTTTTAGGGTTTGCACTCTATTTAAAGGACCTTAAGTCCTCTCTCCAGCCTCCCTTACCACCTTCACGTCCAGAAACAAACCCTAATCAATCTAACCTCCCTTACCACCTTCATTTCTAGCTTATTCTTGAGGCATTTATGGTATTGAGCATGTTTTGAAGTGATGAGTTCAGATATGGACTCCTCTAGGCCCTCATGGACGTAAAGTTCTCGACTTTATCAATCTTTGGCCCTTCTCCATGCCCTAAACCTCTTCCTAAGACTAGTTTTGGGTGTTTTAGCCTCTTGAAGCCTTGTATGCACGTAAAGTTGGCAACTTTACGTGGTAACTACACCCTAGGAGGCTGGATCTACAGTTTGGAGCCTTGGTTTCACTTAAAAGCGTCGAAATGAGAAAAGGGATGAAGGAACTCGACGAGTTGGTTAGGGTTTTCCCGATCTTCTGGACACTGAAGAACTCGACGAGTTACTCAGGTAACTCGGTGAGTTGACTCGAGTTTTCGGTTTCTGAGTTCTGAAGTAACTCGACGAGTCTGTAAGCTGCACTCGACGAGTTGGGTCAACATGGACTGTTGACCTTGACTTTGACCAAGGGTTGGCCAAGTTTGACTTCTGAGGATACTTTGGTAATTTGGGTCTTGATAGAATTGGTCCTATGATGATTGTAGGTGGTTGAGTTTGGAGCGGTGTTTGGGAGTTTGCCATTATCATCCAGTGCTACTTGTGAGGTGAGTTTTCCTCAATATAATCAAGGGTCGAAGGCACCAAGGCCAGCCCTTTGGATAGTTATCCTGCTTTGTTATTAGTGCGATATGTTAGATCGGTATCCTGGTAGATAGGATGTTCCTATGTGATTATGATCGGTTAGATCGGTATCTTGGTAGATAGGATGTTGCTATGCTTAGTGATCTGTAGATCGTTTTGACTGTCTGTAGACTATTATGTGATTATCTGTTATATGTGCACATGATTGATTGGTGGTTGAGGCTTATCTGCTTTGTGTGAGAGCCGACAGACGGAGCATTCCAACCCGATGGTTGTGGGCCAAGAGTATTATATCCCGATGATGATTGAACTCAGAGTATGTGGGCAATCTAACCCGATAGTTGTGGGCCGAGGGTATACCATCCCGAGGATGATTAGACCCATAGTATGTTGTCATTGCAACCCGATGGTTGAGGGCCTGGGGCATTCCAACCTGATGGTTGATTGGGCCCATAGTATGCTGTTATTATATGTGTGTTATTTGTTGTGCGGGTATTTTGGGGGAACTCACTAAGCTTCGAGCTTACAGTTTTGGATTTTGTTTCAGGTACTTCAGATGATCGCGGGAAGATGAAGGCTTGATCGTGCACCTACTCACGTTTTATGATTTGATTTCTGGGATACTCTGATATGAAACTATTTTGAAAACATTTTGTAATAAATAATGGTTTTTGGATGCTTGAAAAAGTTTTAAATTTTCATGAATTTTATGGATGTTACAATGCATGTTGTTATATGTTGTGTGGTGGTACTTTGGGGGAACTCACTAAGCTTTGGCTTACATTTTCAATTTTATGTTTTAGGTACTTCGGATGACCGTGGGAAAGCGAATGCATGATCGTGCACATCCTCTTGGTTTTGATGATTTTGATTTAGGACACTCTGATATATGATTTCTATGTTTGAGAACAATGTTTTGTAAACGTTTGGCTGATTTGGGATTTTGTTTGAAAACAATGATTCCACTTTACTTAAAAATGAAAATTTTTACCTAGATTATTGGGATGTTACAACAAGAATCCTGAAACATAACCTTTCCCATTTTACCCCTCAGCTTCCATTAAACAATCCAAGGTTTAAATCATTTTTCCAACATCATACACCTCCAATAGAGTCTAAAATTCATTCCATTGAAGCCCAAGGCCTCCGTTTGATCATTTATTGTCCACAATTCTGAAATAAGAACTTCTCGAAACAGGATGTTACAATTTCACTAAACAAATTTTTAATGATCAAAAGTGTTGAAATAGTAAGTCCGATTTACATTGTGAATGCCAAAAACATATTATATGCAGATCAGATTCACAGTGTGAATTTGATTCATAATGTGAATCTGACCTGGAAAGTGAAAAAAACAAATATTTTTTTTTACATCGATATGAATGTCTATTTAAAGAGAACCAAAAATTATGAATTTTGATATATTTATTTTTTCGATAAAAAATAAATGTAGATATTAAAAAAGTAACAAAATGAAGTGATTTTTTTTTCCAAAAAAAAAAATCATTTTTAATATATCAATATGGATGTCTATGGAGAGATGATAAAAAATTATGAATTTTGATATATTCGATTATTTTTGATAAAAAATAAATCATAAAAGAACAAAAAATTGTGGGTTTTTTGTTATGATCCACTGCATGTTCGTCTAGCCTTTAAATGTACAACCCCCTTTTTTAGACTCTTAATCAATTGTTCTCTAAGGACCAAAAATGGTTCTTTGGTTCCATTATTTAAAATGGTTTCTCATTTAACCCTTATATATATATATATATATATATATATATATATATATATATATATATATATATATATATATATATATGCTTTAATAAATAAAAAATATTTTTGTCGCTTGTCATTCTTTCACTCATTATGTTACATGTCATTTTGTGGTTTTTTTTCCATTTTATTAAATTTCATATAATAATTAAATGTAACAAATGTAATAGTTATAAATGCATATCAAATTCATTAATGTAATTTTCTTTATAATTTCTAAATTTCTAAATTTAATCTAATTATTTTAATTGTTATTTATTTAAATTATTAATTTTGTTTGAATTTAAAGACAAAACTGCAAAAATGGTCCCTGTGGTATGCATTTTTTTGGGGTTTTAGTCCAAACCACGACTTTTTTGGATTGGTGGTCCTTTTGAGCTAGTTTCTTTGCGTTTTTGGTCCCTCAGTAAACTGAAAAGACCTTCATGTTCCAGGGTTTGAGTTGTGCACCTTATTTGTTTTTTATTTAATTTATAAATAATAACAATAATAATAAATTAACTAAAAATAAATGCATAATGGGTAAAAAAAATACGAAACAAGTTACCACAAAGCACAGGGACCATCTGTGTAATTTACTCAAAATTTTATATATCCGGAAACCCAAATATCAAAAATTATGATTCAGATATTTTTGAACACCCTTAATGATATCTGACAATATTGGATTTATTTGTTTATAATTTTTCCATTTAGACAAGTTCATTAGTCATTAGCGATCAGCTTGAGACTGAGACTTGTCGAGATTAATAGTTCAATGCATTTAACAACCTTGCCTGGGCCAATTGGAGATTGGCGGTCTATAACCGGTCGGTGTAGTCCCTAGGCAATTTTTAAGATCGGTCCTGATGTGTGGTTGTCATCTTCCTCCCAACTGACCCTAAAAGGAATTGGGCTTAGCCCGAGCATAAGGCCGGGCGGAATGCAAGCACGAAAGGGGAGCGGGACTCTTCCCGCACGACGGAACACCGGACCGTCGGTGCGAGGAAGGGTGGTGTGGGAATGGGTGAGGGAACCCTTTGCCACGTTCTCTCTCCGTCGTTTATTGGTGGATTTTTTTTACAAACGGCTATATGCATTAAAATTCATTTTTTTTTTGTTTTTGTTTTTTTACCCTTTAAAACATCTATAAATACTCAACTATTTACCTTCAATCAACATTCAAACAAACCCTCTACAACCTCTATTTTCTTCAAAAAAAATGAATCCCGACAATCAAACCCCAACCTCCGATCGAAGGAAAAAAACTCATGTTTCGAGTTTAAGCACCCCTACTCGAAACATTTTTGCTATCGATTCATCATCAAAAGGAGTTTATCGTTCCCAAATCGATGCTCCCATTCAATCTCCACTACAATTTCAATACCAAAATGTTAGACAATATTACCCGGTCCAAGTTCCAAATGTTACTCCGCAAATGTTTTCAAACTTTGTTGTTTTTCCCGATCAACATTCACCAAATCAACCTCAAATTCAAACCCAACCCCAAACCCAAACCCAAACTCAAACTCAAACTCAAACTCAAACCTAACAAGTAACAACAATTCCAACTTGTTGATGAGTTGGATGACTCGGAAGAAGAAGAGATGGTTCCCGAAACTCAACCCACACCATCCCTACAACGACGTAAAGGGAAAAAACAAGCGCACGAGGGTGTCACACAACCGGGAAGACAAAAGCCGGCAACATGACTTCCACAAGAAGAGCTAGTTTTGGTAAAACTTGGGTTGACATTTCTGAGGATTCGATTCATGGAAATGCACAACCGGGAGAACATTTTTGGTTTCACATTTTAGAACGGTTTCGGGAGGAGCTAGAAAAAGGTGACGACTACCGTACGAAACAACAACTGAATTCGAAGTTTCGAGAAATAGCAAAGGGGGTTTCAAAAATAAACGGGTTGTACAACAACCTAAAAACCCAACGAAAAAGCGGCCAAGGAGACGAAGAAATACTTCAAGAAGCTTTGCAATTTTACCTTGAGGAAGTCGGAAAACCATTCAAGTAGCACGATTGTTGGAAATTATTGGTTAGATCTCCTAGGTGGAAAAAATACGAGCAAAATTTTATTTTTGAAGTACAACAATCAAAACAAACGAAAACGGGCTCTAGTGGTTACACAACTTTCTCCGATGCTCAGGTCGGTCTAGATATAAATCAGGAAATAAACTCGAGCTAAAAAAAATTGTCCGACCGATGGGTAGGGACAAAGCAAAGAGGAAGGGAAAAGGGACTTCTCCGAACATTTGGCGTTCGACAAAGAAAAAGAAAAAGCAAGGAAGAAGGAGCGGGCGGAGAGACAAGAAATGGAGGATATGAAGTTCTTGATGGAAAACACCGACCATCTCTCGGGACCGGTTCTCGAGCTCGTGATGAAGAAGAGGGAAAAAACTATGAAAAAAATATTTTTCATAGGTTGTTGTTGGTTTGTTTGATTTTTTGTTTGTGTTTTTTTTTTAATTTTAGGTTTATTGTAATTTTTATTTTAATTAATGAAATGCATTTTCTTTTTAATTAAAATTTTTGGTTGTTTTTAATTTAAAAATTATAAATCATAAAAATCAATTAATTTTATTTAAAAAAACAAAATAGTGAGGGAAGCTTCCCACCCATTCTTTGAGTTTTAGGTGAGGGAAAGAAAAGTAAGGAAAATGGTGGTATGACACACAAAAAATGAAAGAAACTTCCCACTAATACCCTCCGGACTAATAAAAAATCTGAAAATAAGGTCCAAGAGCAATATGTGTTCGCCTGGTGCACTGACCCAAAAACATGGGTTTAATTGACCCGATGACTCGGATGACACCTTGTTAAATTATGAGATTAGCTTCTTTTCACCAGAGAACCGAGCGTAAAAGCCCTAGGGCTAGTAGCACTGGTAATATGCCTGCTATATATAGTCTACCCATCTATCGAAGTCGGTCTGTTATGATATAAACCAAGGATCAATCGAAACGGATTAATCACTTCGTCTCCCCAAATTCTACATACCAATCAACCCTGATTAGATTAATAAAAGGAAAACCAATTTAAACATGTCAAATATATCATCATCCTCATCACCGGTAGCTATGAAAGACGTGGTACACAAGCTACAACTATGTCTGTTAGAAGGTATCAAATCTGAAACCCAGTTATTCGTAGCTGGATCTTTGCTCTCCAAGTCGGATTATCACGACGTTGTGACCGAAAGATCAATTGCTCAAATGTGTGGTTACCCGCTTTGCCCCAACTCATTACCCTCTCCGGGAGAAGCTGCAGTTAAGGGCAGATATCATATTTCTCTGAAAGAGCACAAGGTTTACGACCTTTTAGAAATGCGTATGTACTGTTCGACAAAATGCGTAGTTGACAGCCGGGCATATGCTGAAAGTTTGCAGGATGAACGGTCCTTGGTTATTGATACAGCGAAAATCAATAAGGTGGTGAGGCTGTTTGACGGTTTGAGTGTGAAGGCTGAAGAGGGTTTGGGGGACAGTGGTGATTTTGGATTGCGTAACTTGTCAATTAAGGAGAAGGAAGATGGAGCTGTTGGTGGCGGAATCGTGTCTTTGGAGGAATGGATTGGCCCTTCAAATGCAATCGAGGGTTATATTCCACAACATGAACGCAGTTCAAAAAATAAACCGGGTATGAGATGAATTGTTTTAGTTGATTGCTGATCATGTTTTTTTTTTCTTTATCATAAAGTTAGCAATTTATATGCGATTGGAATAGCTGTAGGCCTGTACCTACCTTCGTGACTAATAAGGTATGAAGTAGTATGATTGAAGTAATTTCTCTATATTCATTCAGTGTGGTATACATGAGTTTATATACAGAAGTAGAGAGCCCTAACTCCACATAAACAGGAGATTCAAAATACGTGAGAATAATAGCCTAAAGAATAGGACTAAATGACTAAGTTACAAGACCAATTCAAAACTAATATAATTCTTTATGATGCTGAATATTTCTGTTATTACCCCCCCGCAAGCTCAAGAGGAGGACGCACTTGAAGCTTGTGTCTGAGTTCAGTGACTCGATTCTTTCCTAGAGGCTTTGTAAAGATGTCAGCCCATTGATCAACAGAGGAAACTTGACAGATTTGAAGAGCACCTACATCTACTTGTTCTCTTACAAAGTGGAAATCAAGAGCTATGTGTTTAGATCGTGTACTAATAACTGGATTTTTGCATAAAAAAGTTGCTCCAACATTGTCACAAAGAAGGATAGGCGGTTTGGGGAGTTCAACATGAAGATCACGAAGAAGTTGTTGAATCCATAATAACTCGACTGTTGTGTAGGCTAGGGCCCGATATTCCGCCTCGGTGCTGGACCGTGCCACCACTTTTTGTTTCCTAGATGCCCAACTGATCAAGTTTGGGCCATGAAAAATGGCAAAACCATATTGGGACCGACTATCATCTTTGTCGGACATCCAACCTGAGTCCGAGTATGCTAAAAGAGAAGTAGCAGCATGAGACCTAAAGTGAAGACAATGATGTAAGGTGCCATTAAGGTACCTTAAGATGCGTTTTACTGCTTGCCAGTGAAGGGTGGTGGGAGCATGCATGAATTGGCATACGCGGTTGACTGCATAAGCAATATCGGGTCGTGTAATTGTCACATATTGCAAGACCCAACTGTTTGTCTATACAAGGTTGGATCAGTGAATGGGTCACCAGCTTTAACTAATGGAATTGACAGATCTGCTGGTGTGGACACGGGTTTGGAGTCAATCGTTTTATTTCTTGTGAGGATGTCATGAATGTACTGGTGTTGTGATAATTGAAGACCTGTGGCTGTCTTGGAAATTTCAACACCTAGAAAGTAACTGATCGTCCCCAAGTCTTTAAGTGCAAAAGTGTTGTGCAGCTCATTGATGACATTTTGAACCAGCCTTGGATTAGTTCCTGTAATAAGTAAGTCATCAACATAGACTAAGATATAAATGGTGGCAGCAGGAGAGTAATGAACGAAGAGGGAAGTATCCGAGTGACACGCACGGAACCCATGAGTGACAAGATGCCGTTTGAGTTGATTGAACCAGGCTCTTGGAGCCTGTTTCAACCCATAGAGTGCTTTGTTGAGTTTACAAACAGCAGTGGGACGAGCCGGATCTTCAAATCCTTTAGGTTGATCCATGTAGATTTCCTCCGATAGTATACCATTTAAAAATGCATTGTGGATATCGAGTTGTCGAATCGTCCACCCTTGGGAGAGAGCAATAGAGATGACCAGGCGGATAGTTGTCGGTTTAATGACGGGACTGAATGTTTCAAAGAAGTCTAACTCCTTCTTCTTGAGTGAACCCTTTAGCAACGAGACGGGCTTTATACCGTTCAATTGAGCCATCCGAATGTCTTTTAATTCTGAAAATCCACTTGCAACCAACAATGTTAGCATTAGAGGGACGGGAGACAAGTGTCCATGTCTTATTTCTCATTAAAGCATCAAATTCATGTTTCATTGCATTGAACCAATGGGGGTTCTTAAGGGCTTGAGGAACAGTACGTGGTTCTGAGGTGGGTGGAGATGTAGTGGTGAGTGAGAGAGCTTTAGGACGTAGGGAGTTGGTTTGAGCCCTAGTAACCATTTTGTGTTGAGTATTTGGAGCGGGTCGGAGAAAACTGAGTGGGTTTTGTTTTGCCCGTGAGCTAATTGTTGGGCGTTGATGTGATGGACAGGAGGGCGGGGATGGAACTGTAGTAGTGTTGCTGGAGGAAGAAGTAGATGATGGTGAGTGGGCAACAGGTGAAGGTGTTGGTAGATCTGGAGTATTTAGGCAATTTGCATGATCAAGAATACCTGTTGAGATAGGCGTTTGAGGCATGTGGGGAAGAGATGTTGAGAGGTTGGGTTTAGGATTAGTGGAGAAAGGGAAAACATCCTCGTTGAAGACCACATGACGAGAAATATATATACGTGAGGTGGGTCGATGAAGACAGAGATATCCCTTGTGAGAGGCACTGTAGCCTAAGAAGACACAGGGAAGAGATCTAAAATCCATCTTGTGGGAGCTATAAGGGCGTAAGAAAGGGTAGCATAGGCAACCAAATGTTCGCATGAAAACATAGTCTGGAGATTTGTTGTAAAGGGTAGAGTATGGGGATTGATATCGTAGGGTAGGGGTGATGGTATGATTGTGAATATATGTGGCTGTTTTGAAAGCGTGTTCCCAGTACTCATGAGGTAAAGACGAGTGTGCAAGGAGTGATAAACCTTTTTCAACAATAATACGATTCCGGCGTTCTACCGCGCCGTTCTGTTCAGAAGTGTAAGGGCACGAGATGCGATGGTGAATGCCATTGTTTTTGAGGTAGGTGGAGAGGGTGCGATATTCTCCACCCCAATCTGATTGAAAAGATTTCATGTCACTGTTAAACTGAGTTTTTATCATGGTGCGAAAATTGATGAATGTGGGAAGCACCTGAGATTTGTTAGATAGGAAGTAAATCCACACAAATTTGGAAAAATCATCAATGAATAATACGAAATAACGACTTCCATTTATTGATAACATAGGGGATGGACCCCAAACATCCGAATACATAAGTTCAAAAGGTTGAGAGCATGAAATATGACTAGAAGAAAGATTAAATCTGTGACTTTTGCCTAATTGGCATGGTTCACAAACAGGTGAAAGTTTATTAGAAGAAACTGGAAGTTGAAAAGTGGAGATCAGGCGTCGAAGTATGGCTTCATGTGGGTGAGCAAGACGATTATGCCAGCCTGATAAGGAGGTGCGAACAGTAGAGAGAGTCATAGTAGATGTTGAGTTATTGGATGGAAGGTCGAAGCGATAGAGGCCATGATCAATGTGACCTTGAAGAATTGGCTTGCCCTGCAATGTCTTGACAATGCAACGATTAGGCCAGAATTCCATAAACACATTGTTGTCTTTTGTAAGCTGTGAAACACTTAACAGATTTTTAGTAAGACGTGGGACAACAAGAACTGTAGGTAAATGCAATGAAGACAAAGAAGAGGAGCCAAAATGAGTAATAAGTAAATTTGTACCATTGCCAACTTGTAGCTTATCCTCTCCAGTGTAGGGTTCATTGATGTGGAGTTTATTCAAATTGGGGGTGACATGATCTGTCGCCCCTGTATCAAAGTACCATGAAGGGTCCATAATAGTGGAGGGACTGTGTAAATTGGCAACATTAACCTGACGAGGCTGGGCACGGTGAGGAGGCCGGCGAGAAGGGTAGTCAATTTTGTTTCCCCGTTGCCAACAGTTGATCGCCTCATGGCCTGGTTTATTGCAGAGTTGACAGTGGAGACGACTGCGTCGGTTATCTGGACCACCACGAGAATTAGAGTGGCTTCCCTGAGAAGGCTGAGAGTAGCGGTTGGTGGAGGGAGTACGTGAAGCTTGATTTGCTACAGGGAAGGGAGAGAGCTGTTGAGAGGTGGTGGATGTAGGTACTTGAGTGAGAGCCTGGCGAGTGAGTTCTTGCTCAAGTCTTGCCTCTTCTTGAAGAAGAAGACCAACGAGGTCATCAACAGTGGTGAAGTCAGCTTGCATAAGGAAAGCAGAGGTGAAGGAGCTGTACGAAGAATCCAATTCGTTGAGAATGCAACCCATTAAGTTTTCGTCAGTCACTGGGGTGAGATTTTCAGCCAAACAATCGGCAATTCGGCGCTTCTTTTCTAAATAGTTGATCATAGAGAGTGAGCCCTTGGGCATAGTTTGGAGTTGGGTATTTAGGGCCATGCGCTGAGCACGTGTTTGGGCCTGAAAGTTGCGCTCAAGTGTTTGCCAGGCCTGGTGAGAAGTAGTAGCCCTAGCGACGGTAGCAAGGGATTTATCAGTGAGGGTGGACTTCATCCACAGAAGGACGAACCGATCTTTTTTCTTCCAAGTGGTGAATTCTGGATTGGTAACAGGGGCAGCGTTGGAGGGTCGATCTTCTTCGGTATCAGCAGTGGGTGCGATTGTTGCAGGTGGTGGGGAAGGGTTGAGAATGAACGAGTCCAATTCAAAGCATTCAAGAGTGGAGATGATGTTTGTACGCCAGAGAGAATAATTGTCACGATCAAGCTTGACGCTAACAGGGGGAATTTGAAAATTAAGGGTGGTAGAGGCAAGTTGGGCGGCAGCAAGAAGTTGTGCAGGAGTGGCCATGGTGGAATTGCTCACGTAAAGAAAGGGAAAAAAAAATTGATATGTGACCTTAAATCTCTGATACCATAATAAGGTATGAAGTAGTATGATTGAAGTAATTTCTCTATATTCATTCAGTGTGGTATACATGAGTTTATATACAGAAGTAGAGAGCCCTAACTCCACATAAACAGGAGATTCAAAATACGTGAGAATAATAGCCTAAAGAATAGGACTAAATGACTAAGTTACAAGACCAATTCAAAACTAATATAATTCTTTATGATGCTGAATATTTCTGTTATTAGTGACTATAAAATTCTCAGATAGTCTGTCTCTCATGTCTCACCAGTGTTTCTTAAGGCTCTCGAGAACTTTACACTTCCAAATAGTTATATCACCAATATATTATCTTAAGGCTCTCGAGAACTTTACACTTCCAAATAGTTATATCACCAATATATTATGCTGATCAAGTAACTATAATTTCCCATTTCCATTTTTGGTTTGTTTACGGTATATGAAATACAATGACAAAATATCTATACTATAATTAGGTTTTTGGTGTATAAAAGTTTCCAAGGATTCTAATTGTAAGCAATACCTTAAGGTAAGCTGTAAGCAGCACCAAGTGGATGTATTGGTCACTAAAGCATTGCTGTTTAAGGCATTGTCTAGGAGCTTAGTAAAAAATTGTTCCACTTCCACATAATGGGAGACACTTTGAAGCCACTTATTACATTATCTGAGTCTGTGATAAGATTCACACAATTAGCCCCCTTGGATAGTAAGTATACAAGAGAAGGAATCACATATGAGTGGGACACGTGGCTGAGAATGACATTTGTGGAGGAAGGTCAATGATGCATGAGAGGAAAGGGAATAAGAGAATAATACTATATAGTTACAGATTGGGTGTGATGTCATGTCATTCATCTTTTTGAGAATTAGAAATCGGCTTGTAAGCTTGGGCAGGAAGATGATCATTTGATTGTGCTCTGATTTTGTTTCGGTCTTTATTTGAAATTGAATGAAAGCTTTTCCTCTCTGAATCATTGAAATCAATTTTGTCATTATTGTTTCCTACTCAGACAGACTGATATCATACCAATCTGTGAATGTGCTTCTGATTAGTTATTATAGAGAAAAACTAGCATAGTTTGTTCAAGTATGATACAGAGGTATAGCTTACTCTATCTTGGGTGAGATAAATTAGACTATTTGATTCATTTCAAGTTCAACTTAATTTGGATTATATGGTCTAAATGTCAGGCAGTGAGTCACCAGGTGTTGGCAGATTTCTCGAATCAGTAAGAATGCCAAAGCCGATACATTTCAGATTGGTTAGAGTCTATAATAGCCTTTAGGTTTTTTATTGAATTGGGTGTGAGGAAAAGGCAATGACTAATTTGAGAAAACTACAGAAAATAGACTAAAAGCTAATTGGATAGAAAAGACAGAGAGTGGGGAGGGGGATGCATACACATTTTTTTGAAAATTCTTCTCCGTATTTGGTAATCAATATGCTTTTGGAATTTGTTTTATGGTAATCTAGTAACCGATCCTTTTTTTTTTTGGAAAACCATATCTGACATATCACATATGGTGTTGCTATGGTTGACTTCAAGATCTGTTTCTCCAGTGCTGTATATAATGTATGTGTGTGCATGCCTCTAGATTTACATTTCACTGAAGAATACATGTATGTACTGAAATTGTGTGTTTTGCATTGTGGTGCTGGTGCCATAGTTGTGCCCAGCAAGTGGGCTGGGTTGTGTACATAAGGATGGGTATAAGCAAAACTAAAGAAGTGACATAGTTTGTCCTTGTAAGAAATGCAGGGAGGCTTATAATAAAATCTGTTGATGTTCATTTTGTGGTATCTGTTTCAGGGAGGCCGAAAAGGGAAGAAGAGAGCATCTTTGGCGAGATGGATTTCATGAGTACCATAATTACTCAAGATGATGGATATAGCATATCTAAAGGAAAAGGAGCTGAAACAAAAACTAGTAGTAGTATTAGTAGAAAGAAAATGAGCCATAATAATAATAATAATAATAAAGATAAGATGAAAACATCATCATCATCATCATCATCATGTAATGTGCAAAAGAAAAAGGTTACTACATCAAATGATGAAGAGAGTGAAAATGGTAACAAGGCAAAGATTGGTTCCTCTGAGCCAAGTTGTAGTGTCGGGGGGCTTAAATCATCTCTGAAATCCTCAAGTAGGACAAATCGGTCTGTGAGTTGGGCTGATGATCAAACACTGTGTGAATACAGTGGAAATGATCCTGATCCTGAGCATGAGCATACATTCCGAGTTGCATCAGCAGAAGCCTGTGCTGCAGCACTGAGCCAAGCTGCAGAAGCCGTTGCTTCCGGGGAATCTGATGCTCCTGATGCTGGTAAGTAATTTTTTTTGGTCTAATAACAAAACAAACATCCTAAAATTTTGGTTTTTATAAATACCATTACTACTTGATACCAGTTTCTGAAGCTGGAATTGTAATCCTGCCACCTCCTGGTGATGGTGCAGAAGCAGAAGCAGAAGCAGAACCAGCCCGATTGAAATGGCCCAAAAAAACCGGTATCACAGAGTCCGACTTCTTCGATTCCTTTGAGGATTCTTGGTTTGATGCTCCACCAGAGGAATTTGTCCTAGATGTAACTACAATTTCAACATTCTTCTATACTTTACTTTAAGTGCAAGAAATAGACCAACCTTCTTCTTCCATTTCTTTCTTTCTTTATTACAGCATCCTACTGCATAGGGTTGCAAACGAGCTGAGCCTAGCCAGGCTCGTTTAAGTTATATAAGGCTCGAGCTCGGATTGATTCGAGCTTTATTGTACAGAGCTCGTAAAGAATTATAGAAGCTCGGCTCGTTTTTTGTCTAAATAAGCTTAAGCTCGTTAAGAAGCTCATTTATTAATACCTTAAATCCCTAATTCCCCCAATATGTTTTTATATTATTATATATAGGCTCGTTTAGGAGGTTACTTAATGACATAGGTTCGTTTAAAATCGGTCTCGAGTTGAGCCATCCAAATACAATGAATTACAAAGCACTGTTATAGTTGGGTAGATTTTTCAATGTATAATGTGTCCCTAGTGAGAAAAAAATTGAAATTTGAAAGTAGAATGCTATGATTTAATAACCCTTAGCCTTACCCTTATTTATTCTGATGCAAAAAATTGCACTGAGTTTCAGCTATCACCATTTGCAAGAATGTTCATGTCTTTGTTTGCATGGGTTTCCTCATCTACTTTGGCGTATGTATATGGATATGGAGGTGATGATAGTTGTTATGCATGGGTTAATGGGCGGGAGTATCCGCGGATAGTTGTATTGGCAGACGGCCGGTCTGCTGAAATCAAGACAACTCTCGCAGGCTGTCTTTCTCGAGCTTTGCCTGGACTTGTTCGTCATCTCAGACTTCCCACTCCTGTTTCTACTATTGAATCCATGATGGTAAATATAATTACTACCTACTTTCATTTATCATTCTTTCAATCATGTTTATTGCTTTCCATCTTTTTCCAGAAAGGCATTTTTTGCTACAATTGGATATGGATAATTTTTTTCTTGAAAAATAATTCTAAATGCATTTAAAACTGATTGTTTATAATGATTCGTTGGCAGGGTTGTTTACTGGACACCATGTCTTTTATTGATGCACTTCCACCTCTCAGAATGAAACAATGGCAGGTGTTTGTTCTTTTGTTTGTTGATGCTCTTTCTGTCTCCCGGATTCCTGCCATGACCCCACACTTGACAAATAAAAGAAGGTTCTTTCAAAAGGTGAACTTCAACATAATGACATTCAAAATATTATTATGTATGTGTACACAAGAACTTTACACCTTGCATTTTAGAGCAACATACAGAAAAACAACCACATCACTTTATATGTTAACCTTTTTTTTTTATTTCACTTTCACTATTATTATAACTTATAAGTATGATAAAAAAATAATTGAGTGGATAAGATTGTGAGTGTGTTTGTTATTCTGTATTTTCCCTTTTCAAAACAAGTATGGTTTTTGATCACAATAATAAAATTTAGAAACTTTAACTAGTTTGTGCTCTTGTGTCCTTCCCTACATATGGGATATTTTTGAATTTGTTATGGATATCTACCATTCATTCACAGTCCCTGTCACTGTGATATGGAGCAGAGCCGGATAAATTAGGGGGTATGATTTCTAGTTTAAGTAACACAATCTCTAACTGTAAGAGGGAAAGAAATGAACTTCCCCGAGTTATAGAAGATGTGCATGTAAAAACAAGGATTTGCGTTTTATTTCTTATATTATATTTTTCCTTTAAAACTTTACCCATACCAAAAACCACAGGGGTATAATAGCAATCATAATAATAATAATTTTAATGTCCTTACAAGATAAATAAAAATAAAAATAAAAATTGGAAGAAAAAAACTTGAAAGTAGGGTGTTTTATATATTATTATAACGAAGTGATAGTGGTTACCAACTTTAAAAATTCAAGACTCTTGTATCTTTCTGATTTTTATTTGGAAACTGATGATGCAAATAAATCCCTAATAATTTTGTTATGTGGTTGTGGTTGAGCAGGTGTTTGATGATGCTCAGATAAGTAGCGAGGAATATGAGTTGTTAAAGGATTTGATCATTCCGCTAGGACGAGCCCCTCAATTGGCTACACAAAGTGGAGGCTGATTCTTCCTTTCCTTTCTGTTGATGATATGTTTCTCATCCAAATTTTCTTTCTCTTCAAGCATGTGTTTGTTTGATGATATGCTCAAATCACTAATATGCGTTATTTAATTTACATGTTTTTACCTATGTAGTCATCAAAAATCGTATTAATTGAAAGCTTAAATTGAATGAACAAGCAAAACATATTAGGTCTTTTAATTTGTTGCTTTTGTATTCCAAATTGAAGCTTTCCCTGCTCAATCTTCTTATGCCTTCCTTTCACTTTCACATATCCATCTTTATCTCCATTTATTCTCTTAGGTGTTTTTTTTGTAAGAGGTAAAAGTTTGTTGTTTGCGGATCACATTTACAGTTTTCTGCACAACAAGAGATGAACCAAACATTAGTAGTTTGTAAGATTGTTTGTTTTTAAAGTTTGCGGACTGTTAAAATGAATAGAGTTTTTTTTTTCAAACTTACATTTTATCAATAGTTATATAAAGTTTATAAAAGAAAAATTAAATTTAAATTCAAAACGCATAGATCGAATCTATCATATTGATTCAAACCGTTTTTAAAATAAAAAATAAAAATGTTATATATGTGAAAGCTCATGAAACCTTGAAAATCATTCTAAAAAATAGATAATTCTAAAAAATTGTATACATCAAACCATTTATGGCATATTCAAAACAGATGAAAGTAAACACAAAAATAGAATGCATCATTAAAATCTTTGAATAGATGAGAATATAGTCACTTGAACAAAATTATTTTTTATTTTTTTGTTAATCTATTGTATAGTCAAAAGGGTTTGTCGATTACAAAAATGTGTATTGAGTTGGTTGAACAAGATTATATCGTCGTTTGATTAAGATAGATTACATGAATGATTCTTGTAGTTTGGTGTAATTTGTGCTCTTAGAACCCTATTTATTTATTTATATTTTATTATTATTATTATTATTATTATTATTATTTTAAACTTAGATTGTCCCATTGGTTTAGTTTTGTTACGTTGTTGGTTCCTGACCGACTTAAAAAGATTATTGTACCTTGTTTATTATCTATTTAAACTTTTATATTCACATATATTGAGATGAGTCCTTGATAGTTCACAAAAGTGACCTTAAGCTTATCCGAGGATGGTAGTGATCCGAGATAAGATGTTATTCCGATGATGTATGAGTTTCGAGAGTTGAACTGATCCGATGGTTGACGTATTCAATACTAAGAAGATTATTTGTCTTTTGTATGCATTAGAATATGGAACAAGATCAAGTCCAAGATTTGTTTCCCGATTTCAGATTTATGACGACTGAAATCAGACTACCAATTGAACACATCAATTTAGTCCAGACTTGACCAAACGCTTAAGATGTCATCATCAAATCATCGAGGGGCACACATATATCGTTTTTCCCGTTAGTGCAAAAGCAACGGATAAACTTTGACTTATATGCTTGTACTATTCACTCATCAAATCACGCACAACAATACGTATTATAACATCAAGTTACTGATGCGTTTACGTATTATCAATGCACAACTGACTTGCAAACAACAACTCATATATCTCCGTTTCAAGAACATAAGATACTATCGTTTCAAAATTACTCGTGATAAAATCCATGAAGTAATTCTTTGAGCGTGGGTTAATCCAATACTTAAAATCCTCATTTCCAAGTACTCATGAACATTGCAGCAAAACCATTGCTATGTCTAATCTCCATAGACAATCTACAATTCAATTCATGAGTCTTAATTTGCTACTTACTTCCAAAAGTACGAGCGACTGTAGATGTTTGAATAATTCAATTATTGCAGAAGTAAAACATGCAAAGTGAAACACAATAATAACCTAATTAACTATGGTCTCAAACTATTGAATATAAATAAAACACTTATTGTTTAATCACCATATTAATTAGACTTTATTAATTGTATAATGTTTCGATTAATCAACTAAATACTTGAATTAAACATTAGTCATGCCATGTTCTAAACATGCATACTATGTTTCTCTATGGTCCTTCCTTTGTGAGAAGATCGATTGGACACTATCCCAATGATGTTCATTTCACAATTTCAAATTTTTGTTACTACCAAATGTGTTAGAGTTCAACCTTACATGCAATGATCCTTTTGTGATGTCGAGGCTTCAAAGTCACAGAGACTTAACCAACGATATTACAACATATTCCATTGGAGATTTGTTACTAAAAACAATTCCATGGAAATGAAGTTTCAAATCCAAGATACATTTCTTGAACACCTTCCATGCATTAAAGTTCTAACTCACATGTAGATTTCAATAACCAACTCCCACTTATGGAAACATTTCCATATACCACCAATTCTGAACAAGAATCACCTGTACTCAGAATTATGTCAATATGGTCCATCCAAATGCTACTATACTTCCAACTGTCCACAAGTAACCAATCTTTTGGTAAGCTCAGACTGTTTTTGACAGTTGTTTAACAACTTTAGTCACATCCTATTCTAGTCCTTTTCCCTCTTAATGCCCTAGGCATTTGGACAATCAGAACAAATGAACATTATAGCATATGTAATCGATCCTTTATCTGAAGCATACAAGACTCGATACATAATGTCTCACATAAAGACATGACAACCTCTTGCTATAATATTTCCATATATCGAATTTCCTATGTTGAATCATTTCAAAACGATATTCATATATATCAAATACTAAGTTTTATTAAACTTTCAATCTAAACTTTTAGATTTGAAATGAAGTATGAGTGCCTTCTCCCCAAAGCTTCTCATAGCGAAACAATTCCCAAACTTTGCAACTTGCAAATTTGTAAACTTTGTTTCGTATAATTAGTATTGTCAATTTGCAACACTTAGCATAAAATTATGCTCCCACTAGCATAACAATTATGCTCCCACTAGCTTTGAAATGTACCCAGAAATCAATTGGACTTCTAGAAATCAATGCTCTTTGACTTTCTTACTAAAGTGCAGATTTCCGATACGTAATGCTTCGATAAGTCTTCAACTAGACTTTTCAAGCTTATACACCTTCATTAGATAGCATGTGTGTTTAAACCCTTTCAGAACTTATAGCTATAAGTCCTGAACGTTTAAACTATTTCTTGCCATTTCTCACAATTCGAACTATGAAAAGGGATGCCGTAATCATATGCGAATTTGAGAACGCAATTATCACAACTGCTAACCATAATGATATTAATCAGATTTAAAATCTACTAGCGAAGTGTTTCCTCATAATCATTTTCATGAATTAGAGCAAAACCTTTTGCCACTTAGATTTTATGGTGTATGTGTTCCTATCCATGTGAATTTATCAATTCCAACCTACACTCATAAGATAAGGTTGAGGACAAAACCAAAATCAAATTTAGTTTTTACTTTCATGGACTGAATTTTGCTTATTCTTATTTTCTTGCCTTCTGGCAGCACAAGGGCCTACCATCGCTTTCATGTTGTTAAGCAGCTCACACATATTGATCAATGTACTATCACTGACCAATTTGCTCTGCTTTTTGTAGTCAAATGAGAACCATAGAACTCATAAGTATTGCCAACTCAACAAGAAAATGCACAGGAACAAGAATGTGTCAATTGAACACGATAAGTTATCAACCTCAAGTCGTGTGCTAGTGATAACTAAAAGGTTTATTCTTGATTGACTCTTGAAACTTTTCAAGATCAATAAGACTCCCACTGACTTCTTTACATATAAGTTTTTCTGTTAAGGAACATTACTTGACAAGCAAAAACAAATATTCAAAAGTTAGTGTGGATTCTCGACAAGAAAACATCTCATGGAATTGGTCTTAGTCCATCTTTTGTTTTACCCAAAACATTACAATACCAATTCCAAATGTGTCAGAGTAAGAAAACATTATTACTCTACATTTCATGAGGTGTTATAAACCTACTTAGTATGAAACAAGCTTCAAGATACGATTTATAGTTACTAGAGTATGACTCTAAAACTTTAATTGGATATGAAGTATGACTCATCTCATGATTGAACCATTTCAATAATATCCGATTCCTCTTCTTAGTCGAACAATTACACTAAGATGTTCTTCGAGGATCAATTGTGACATGGTTCCCTAATCATTAAGATGATCATAAAACATGATACTAAAGTAATCTCCTCTCCTTTTAGATTGGAGAAACTTTTATCTTTCTGCCTAACAAATTCTTCATATTCGTTCCACTACTCTTTGAAACCTTTTCAAAGTGTTAGAATTATGCTTAATCTTATAACCACAACCACATTTACTGAACCATCAGTAAATCATGACGAAAAGACTTATCGTCCTTTGTGGTGGATATTAATAGTCCACATCAATGTGTACTCTCCTTTAGTCCTTCACTTGACTCACATAAACATGTGATCAAGGAATTAGTCTTAATCTTACAAAGATATAGATTATCATACATCACACAATTCGAATTGTATGATTCCAAGTTTCTGTCCAATTAAAACTCGGGTGATGAGATTTCCTTTTCACTTGGTTGATTATGACATTTCTATAAACGACATAATTACAGGCTACGATCATACACCCCCGTATAGATCTATACACAAACTCTCGCTCTCCCTCCAAGAGACTCTGGTTATAACTACAGGCTACGATCATACACTCAGTGGTGTCAACCGACATGTCTCACTAGATCCCAATTATTAATGTATAATCATTAGAATTTCCCGATATAAGATGTATATGAATTTAGATTCTTGCACATACCAATTAAGAATTGATATGAATAGACAAAGCCCGACCAACATGGAAGAGGGACAATTGTGGTCTATTAGGCATGAAAGTTATTTCCAGGCTTGATAAGTATGCGAAAGGGACACTTTAAGGCCCATTAAGCATATAATGAACAATCCAGACCCAATCAGCATGTAAATGAGCCACCAAGGCCCAATAAACATGTAAAAGATGATTTCGGCCCATTAAGCATGTAATTGGGTCACTAAGGCCTAATGGACATGTAAAGAATGAATTGGGCCCAATAAACATGCAATTTGGACCACGAAGGCCCAATAAGCATGTATAGTGGTTATTAGGCCCCATAGTCAAAACTTTACAATTTGGACTTATTTTTGTAAAACTTACACTTTAGGTCCCTTAAAACCTAAATATATTTCTAATGACTTATTTCCTATAAAATGACATTTTTGGCCAAAATAACATTTTAGTCCATTAATTTGTAAAACTTTGTATTTTCGGCCCAATTTTGTAATAATTTGCAATTTCGGCCCAAAAATACATTCATGGACATTTTCAGCCCATTTATATAAGATTTCACAATTTCAGCCCTTATTTGATAAAAATGGCCTTTTCAGCCCTTATTTTGTTATAAATGACATTTTTGGCCCAAATTTTATAAAATTAACATTTTTGGCCCAATTTTGAAATAAGTGTCATTTTCAGCCTCTAAATTTGTAAGTTTTCATTTTTTATTCAAGTTTTGAATTAAATAACATTTTAGTCCATAAAAATTTATATTTTTGCAATTTGGGCCCAAAAAGCCGTAAGGCCCAAATTAAGGCCCATAATGCAAAATTTTACACTTTTGGTCCTTTGGAAGGTATAGTTGTTATAAAAACTCATTTTTTATACAAATGTGACCCTTTTGATCCTTACAAAACCGTAAGTGGCAAAATTATCCTAATCCTTTGTTTACTTGTCAAAAATGATCCTTATACAAGATTTTTGTTTTGTTTTTCACATCTTAGGCATGTATAACACTTTTATCTTTGTAGTATGATGTTTAGAGTGTTTTAGTTTATGAATCTCACCCATTTTTGTTAGATTTTTCGAGATTCATCAAGTCTTATGACATAATCACAACATAAACCAAGAAAATCACACATAACATGCATAAATACATAGATCTACATATAAACACTTGTATTCTCCCCCTAAAAACATGTAAAACCGAAAACAAGGGGGTATGAACTCACAAAGGGTTGGTGATCTCGGTTGTGAAGAAGAAAATGGAAAGATCTTGGCCTTTAGTAAGCTTTCTTGTGTGGATTTCGAACTTAGGAAGTTCTAGGAAGCAAAATCACGAAAACATGTGTTGATAAGGAGTGATTTAGCTAAAGAATGAAGTAAACCAACTTAAGTTTACAAGATCTTACCAAGGATTGATGAATCACGAAAACATGTGTTGATAAGGAGTGATTTAGCTAAAGAATGAAGTAAACCAACTTAAGTTTACAAGATCTTACCAAGGATTGATGATATTAGTGAAGGATCCTCTTGAAAGCACTCTAGATCTTCGAAAATTTGGGGGAGGAAGGGGATGTTCTTGAGAGTGTTTGAGAGAGAGTTTTGAAAGTGTGTGTGTGTGTGTGTGTGTGTGTTTTGGGCTTGCTCTCGGCCGAGAGTGATAAAGAGAAGGAAGAAAAGGTTTTTGCATGGAGGGTAATGATGTCATGGATGTATGTGATTTCTAGATATTTGATATGTAATTGTGAGTTGTCATTAGCTTAATCCATGCTCTTTTCATTTCATTTTTTTGCATATGGGCCGAAAATTTGAGCTAAAAAAAGAAGTGGATAAATTTGGGCCATTACCTGATTTAGCTCGAATTCGTGAGGCCCAAATAATTATTTTTCGGCCTATTGGGCCCTTAGGAGAGTTCACGACCCATTTGAATAAAAGAAATGGAGTTTATGGCCCATTAGGGCTATTGGAATTTGTTGTGGCCCAACTTGGCCCATTAGAGATAAAATGAATCATTTTAGGTTCAAAATAGTCGAATTGAAGGCTTATTGGCCCATTAGGCCCAATAAAAAAATCCTAGTCCATAATGAACTTGAATCGGGATTTTTAGGGTTTTCAACTCCCAATTGACTTTCTGAATTGTTTTGCATAGAGTTTTGAACCTCAATTGTGAATCTTGACTAAGTTTGTTGTCATCGAATGAACATAGTGTATGATATCAAGTTAGAGTTACAAATATTATCATAGATGACGTTTGCATGATCACAGAATTTCTGGCTAAAATGCCAGTTGTGACATAGATCCTTTAAACACATTTGCTTGACTTGTGCTTTTAAGCATTTCTACTTTAACATCAATCAACATATATGTTAGATCAGTTAGCG
This sequence comes from Lactuca virosa, assembly GCF_052849685.1. Classification (NCBI taxonomy): domain Eukaryota; kingdom Viridiplantae; phylum Streptophyta; class Magnoliopsida; order Asterales; family Asteraceae; genus Lactuca; species Lactuca virosa. The sequence goes on from NC_136434.1 coordinate 251,694,073, forward strand.
TCACGTCATGGTCCCTCATATATTAGTCTTTAACAAACTGACTATATGATTCAGGAAGAGAAACTAGATCCAAGTCAATGGCCAGCTCCCTTGGGAAAACAACACCCAACATCCCCAATCTATAAATATGCGATTTCATTTTAAGAACATGTACACACACATACTTTCCATCTTGATGTTTACATGCCAATAGGGCTTGAGTAGTTTCGTACTTTTCAACTTGAAGAAGACATGACTTAGGGAGAGTCACTGGAGGAGGTGGAGGAAAAGTTGGAGAAGCATGATTTCCAGTTCCAACATTGCTTGAAGAAGGGAACATTCTTTCACCTTGATCAACATGTGGAAGATCATCTTTAGATAAAAAAGGAAAAACATTTCCAGAAAGACGAGGAAGACCATTGTTGTCTGAACTTGACATCTATAATAGGGAGATAAGAGAATTCAAGTTAGTTTATTTTAATCCTTAATTATTAACCCAAAATTTAAATTAAGGCTAGGATCCATATTTTCGATTTGAACTTTGAAGAGGGATGTCGTAATCAAATTCGAATCTATTTTAGGTAGGTAAAGAATTTACCAATTTCAATCTCATGAAACTCCTAGATCTTTGAGATTCATTGAACTATTTAATGGCATGTTTAATCTCGATTATGCTCTCACTTTATGACTGGGATGCCGAGGATCACAAATGAGATGTGAATAACCATACAAATTAGCTTGGTACTCTTAATGTCCTTTATCATCTAATCAATGTGTCGGTTAGCCACACACACTCCATTAACCAATGATAATTTAGGAGACACCCATTGCCAACAATATTAGTCCATATTAGTGTGCCGGGTTAACCACACACGCTCCACTAACGACCGATAAGGTGCAATGTGCAATTTCATGGATTAACATCAAATTCACATTTTTCCTAAAGTAACTAAGAGTGGGATTTTAGAAAATAGTTTAGTTACTTTTTATCATTATACTTTTAATGAGGATTAATTATCCTATCGAGCCCGTTCGGATAACGATCCTCCGCCATACAAGAGAGCGGTGGGTAAGAGTGGATACCAAATGACGGTCATTTTATAAGCAGCTTCCTTAAACTCTCCTTATAGTATGGCTTCGTGAATGAGGCGTACTAGCGATTCGAATGACTATTCTTATACGTAAAATATAAATTAAGCTCTTAATTATATATAGTATAAGGTGAATTTTAAATATTTTAAAATTCCAACAGTTTAATGTTTTAATAAATTAAACTATTAATTTAATTAAATTTAAACCAATTATGGATTTATTAATTATCCTTTAATTAATCAATTAATTAAATTAATAATAAGATCCATAAGGATGTATTTTAAACATTTCAAAATACTATGGTTTTTAAATCTATTTAAAATTTTGAAAATTAAAACAAATTTTAATTTAAATTTAAAATTCAAAAACTTTGATTTAATAATTATCTATTAGTTAAACCTTTAATTAATTTATTAAATCAATTAAGGATTATCCATTAAATTAAACAAATTATTTTAACCTAATCCCTTATCCCCTAAATCTCGAAAATATGGAAGGGATTTAGTTAAACAATTAAGAAGATAATTACCATATATAACAACCCTATCTATTCCATAGATTTTCGAAATCTTTGACTTGGGGTGGAAGGCAAGGCTTTTAATCCTTGCCTTATTTTCGAAAACCCTAGGGTTTGGAAACCCTAGATCTCGAAATTTTGGAGGCCAAAGGAAAGGATTAAAGAACCCTTTACAAATTTTCGAAAACCTGGGTTATGAAACCCTAATTTGCGAAAATCATAAGGCTTAGGGTTTAATTGCCATAAACCCTAATTTTGTCAAATTTAATCAATTGCATCAAATCTAATTGAAAACAAAACCAAAAGCTCTGATACCACTAATGGTTTTTTGAGCATAGCAAACAATTCCTATGTGTGCATGCAACCCTAATATATTGGATCTATGTTTTCTCTATTAGACATACAAGCATTGAACACAAAACTAGAAACCCTAGAAGGTAAATACAATTTTCGAAATTAACAAACCAAAATGGTTAGAAATCATACCTTTAAGATTGTTATTGTAAACAATCTTGAATCCTTGCTCGAAAGACCTTTGGTAGCAAGCGCCACAAGTGTCGCGCCTCTAATGGTTCACAAAAAACCCTAGCAACCAAGGAAAACTATAGAGAGAGAGAGGGAGAGAGAGAGAGAGAAAGAGAGAGAGAGATAGAGGGAAGGGACCAAAATTTCGTCCAAGGCACTAAGAAAGAAGGCTTACACGAAATTCAACCCTAATGAGGGTTTATATAGGTGTTAGGAAGGTATTGGATAAGGCAGGTATATCCAAGATAACCCTAATCCCTTAACTTCCACTATAAGGCATCCAAGGCACCCTTAGAGCCCAAGGAAACCCTAAGAGCACTCTAGATTTCATTCCCCCTCTTTAGGGAGGTTCTAGAATTACCCAATGCTCAACTATTGAACATTGTCACCTTTAGTCCCTGCACATTTAATTAATTCCTTTAATCCCAAAATTAATTCCAAATTAATTTATGATTAAATATTAATTAAACAATATGATTTCTAATTAAGATATTATTTCCATAATACATTAATAAATCATTTATTTTGATTTCTAATTAATTTATTAACCATGTCATAAATTAATAAATCATTATTTTCTCTCTAACAGTTATCCTATTCAATTGCCAGGTTTGAAGGCAACCCAAAAGGATTGTGCTACTATTAATTCAAATTTATACCAATTATAGTTATGGGCTTAGACACCTAATCCAACATGGTGGAGCGGGAGAGGCTGGCCCACAAGTTTTTGGATCTGAGACAGGGGTCTGAGTCGGTGACGGAGATCACCAAGAAGTTCATAGAGAGAGCTATGTTTTGCCTTGAGTTTGCTGCTTCTGAGCAAGCTCAATGAACCGGTATTAATGCATGCTCAAGTCGGATATTCGATAGTTTGTGTCTACTCAGCGCTATGGTTCACTGGTGGATTTGCAGGAGGCCGCTAGGCGGAGGGAGATTGAGATGGAGCTCCAGGAAAGGGAGCAGAGGCAGGCCACGTTGCCGTAGTAGCCGATGGAGAAGCGGTTTAATCCAGCCGGCCAGAGTTCGGGATCGTTTGGAAGGAGACGCAGATCTCTTGTGTGTCGCAGGTGTGGCGGGAAGGGCCATTTGGACAGAGATTGTAGGCAGGGTGATCGAGTTTTTTTCTATTGTAGCCAGGAGGGCCACTTTAGAGCTAGTTGTCATTTTCTTGCGTTCGGTAAGGTGCTGAATCCTACACCCTTAGCTTGGCAGCTGCCCGACGGTCGTCATGGGACGGCCGGAGTACCAGGGACCGAGAGCTAAGATTGGAAATTTTTCTTTTTAGCATTTGGGGTAGTATTGGTATTCATCTTTAATTCCCGTTTATGTTTTAAAGTTCAGTTGTAATCTCGGATGATCAGTTAAATGGAAGTATCTTAGTTGGTTTTGGTTAATTAAATTATTTGTGTGAATGAATTAATTATCTTTGTCATCAGATTGTGTGTGTGTTGGGGTTATGAATGTCATGCGGGTTCAGATTCTCCGTGTATTTGGATATCAGTGGTTGGGATCAAGTTACCAGGTTATAGCATATTTCAAGTGGGGGAGAGTGGGACCTAGAAGTAGGAAGACCCTGTGGAAAGGTTTGGTTCCCAGTCGGATTTCTCCAAGTTCAAGGCTTCCGCATAATTGCTAAATTTTTTTTGGTTTCGCATTAAGGTCATTGTCAATTGTTGTATTTCCGACAAATCTTTGAGTTTAAGACAACTTCATGGTGGTTTATTGGTGGTTCGGAGATGACCACGACTGATTATTCCTTCTACCAGGGGTTCAAATGGGGTTGGTGCATGGTTGGAAGACAGGAGACTTATAAATCAACAGATGTGGATAAAGTGATCGGTTAAGGGTTGATGGAGGTATCAATCCTAGAAATTGAATCCTGAAGTCTAGATCTGACGGGTGTTGGTGGCTTTGAGAGTCCCCAGTTCTGCAGTTCTCGCGAGAAGTTCGATTCGCTAATTAGAAAGTTGTGGATTATGCTGGCATGATACGTAATTGTTTTAGTGATTTTCTTTTTGAGTCTTGTATTAGGGAGCTTCCTTGTTCTCAGATGAAGGGTTTGCCAGTAGTGATTGGTCAGGAGTCCGGGTCCTCAGTCGCTATTGTGTGTTTGTGTTCGGGAAATACACGAGTTGTCTCATAGCAGGAAGTAGATGGTCAGGGAGCTCGTTGTAGCCAACGATTCTTTCTGTCTGTGTGACAACCCGGAATTTCTATTCTGTACAACCATTCGATTCAATAGAAGTCAGAACAGTTTCTACTAACTTTCAAGCTTTTTGGAAAAAGTTTGAGTGTTTTAAGATTAGTACTTCAGGAGATATCAGGAGAGAGGATGCCATAGGGTTTATTGTGTAGCAATAATGTCCCAAAACTCCAAGAGTTTGGAGTTTACGGCCTAAACAAGGTGTTTACGTCCGTAAACCCCAAGGGTATAAGTATGGCACTTAGCCATTTTTAACACTTTTTCACAATTTCAAAGCTAGAACTCAAATCCTCTCAAGTATCATCCGATTTTTCTTCTTGATCTTCAACTTTGTAAGTGTTTCTATCCCTAAAAAGTTGATATCTTACTTAATCTAGTGATCTTACATGATTCCATCCGTGAAATCATTCCAAAAGTGTAGATCTTCAAGTTTCACCAAGAACACCAAGAACACACACTAGTGTTCTTGGACTTTTAGCACCTTTTCAAGATTCTACCTAGTAAGTACTCTTACCCTAGTGTATTATAAGACTTGTTACACTTCTAATCATCAAGAAAACACCCAAGAATCAAGATCAAAGTTGTTTACGGTTCAAGGTGTTCTTGGACCGTAAACCCTAACAAAGGGGCTAAAGTGGCCCTAGTCCCTTACCAAGCCTTGGAAACTAGCCTAGACCCCTTCCTTGATGTGCTTAGTACTTGAAAACATCAAAAGACCATAAACCATTTGGGTTTACGGCCGTAAACCCAAGGAGAAGTGGTCCAAGGACCGTAAACTCCCTAAAGGAGTGAAATGGTGCCCTAATCTCTTCCTAAGGCTTAAACATGAAGTAGGAATGCTTCTTATGATCTTAATGGCTTCAAAACACAAAATGGTCAAGTACCATGAGTTTACGTCCGTAAACTCATGGGTTTACGACCGTAAACTCAATGAGTTATGGGTTTACGACCGTAAACTCAATAAGAGTTGGTCACAAAACCGTAAACTCCAAAGGAGTTTACCCTTGAACCCTAAACTCAATTACAAGGTCCTACCACCCTTAGATGCAATCCTTAGGACTTATAGCACTTAAATCAAGTGTTTTACATGTCTTAGGATGTCTTAAATTTGGTTAATTAGTTGTTTTATGACTAATTGGATACATATATGTGTGATTATATGTTAACTAGGATCTTTGTGTGTGTACAAGTCTTCACTTGACACCTAGCATCCTAACCATTCCGTTCATCCAAACCACTCATTACAGGTGAGTTCATACCCCCTTAATCAATCTTTTAAATGATTTTAAATGCTTTCATGGGGGGGGGGGGGGGGAATACAAGTAGAAAACAGGAAGTTATAGAATCAATCACATGTGATTTATAACTGTGTTTTCAAACAACTGATTTCACATACTTCTAAATGTGATAAACACAATGCTTTTCAGTTATTTTTACTTTGTTATCAACAAATTACTTTTGAATTATTTTATAAACTGACATCAAGTCATTATTATTTATTGTTCAAAACTCTTAAATGTTTTACAAAACCTCTTTCAATTTACTGTTAAAAACCATATCTATACACTTATGTTTCATGTATATATGTATTGATATGAGAGTTTTCATTCTTTCTTCAGTTCTAACACTCTTGAGTAGCAAGGGTGTATAAACGTACTTGGACATTCAATTTACATTCCAGTAAACTATTATAGGTATAGTTTTGGGGATACAAATTACTATTCCTATTACAAGGAATTACACAAGAGTCAGTTCATTCATGAGTCTATACTACTATATGAAGAGATACTATTACATGTTATCCAGAGAGAAATACTATATCTATACAGAGAGAAATATTATATATATACTTTACGGGACTGACCATCCTACACCTGGCTGCTAGCTACAGCGGGACCTGTTCATCGACGGATGATCTCGGTTGTACTGTTCGGCGAGTTTCCACGCCGTGTTTATCCTAAGGCAAAAGGATACGATTTCAATGATTATATAATTTTCCCTATTACTTTTATTTTGTGACACATTCACATAAACGATGAGGTAGACTATATTTTTATAATAATAGTTGTACAGGGAAAAATCTTCATTGATACAAAAATGCAAACTTTCAAAGCATTCGGGTCTTGGTAGAAGACTACTTTTTATACTAGTAGGAAATATGGGATTTTCTAGGGTTTTCACACTTATACTAAATGTTTTATTAAACATTTACAAGTCTTTCATAACAGCTTTTCGAATCAATGACACCATAATACTTATGAATTCACCAGCTTTATGCTGATCTACACTTTCAAAATAACTTGTATTCTCAGGTCACCAGTAGACAGGTACGATGACCAGGTTTTGAGAAGACGGAGCACAGACAAGACTCGTCTTTTATTTTGATTACATATTTTGGTGTCTTATTACTATGAAAGAACACTCATGTATTAAAACTTTACTTTTAATGCAATGGATGATGTTGTTGCTTGTTTACTACTTTGCACTGTTATGATACTTTACATGACGTCCTCCACCCCCGAACGTTTCCGCTGTTCCGATTTTGGGGTGTGACAGTCTGGGATGCCAATGGATAGATGAGGGAGCTTTATCTCGAGTATTCGCTGCATCAGACTTTGAGGACGAAGTCTAAGTCAAGTGGGGGAGAATTGTAACATCCCGATGAAGAGATACTTCTAATTTTAACCGTGTAATTTAATTATGTTGCATTTTGGTCCCTAAGTTCAAGAAAGAGTGCAAAAAGGGCCCTAGTGGCATTTTCGTAAATTAGCCTTGGGGGAGTACGCCATACGTACACATGTACGCTGAGCGTACTAAGGCACACTCTAGTACGCTGGGCGTACATCTCGTACGCGGGGCGTATGTGCCAGAGATGGAAACCCTAATTTTTGGGGGTTTAGCTCATGTTTAAGCCCCATTATAGCCTCATTTCCCCTCACTTCATCAGCCTCCATCCTCTTAGAACGTTTTTGCAACCCTAATTCACCTTGTGAAGCTATTCCATGCTTAAGAGAGTGTGTGTTCTGTGCCTTGAAGAAGAGGGAAGGAAGTAGAGCTCATCTTGTAGGAGTAAAGAACTTTGGATCTGGGATTTCTACCTCATTTGCAACCTTTTGAAAGTATAAAGCTTGCAACTTTACCCCTCCATCATATAGATCTAGAAATGGATGTTTTAATGATGCTTTTTGGTCCCGAAATGTTAGATTTTGAGCATGTCATGTTCTTGATTCATTAAGTTGTATTTTCAAACTTTAGTAGAGGACTTAAGTCATAAAAATGGAGTTCCAACGGTTTGTTTTGTCCTATGCATCTTATTAAGAGTCTTAAGGCATTAAGATGTTGGGTTTGTTAGGATGATAATCCTTGAAAGATCGTTTGGATTTATACAGATAAATAACAAGAACACAACGATGATCCAAAATATGATGAATGATTGAAAGGTCACGCCTCAGAAGAACTTGACAAAGAATTGCTACTGTAGAGGCATGATTAGGGTTACAAAGTAATTATCAGAGTTACCAAAATATGATGCATGCATGCATCTTAAATACTCTAACCCTAGTAAATAAATATGGGAGGACAGGCCCAACCCGTTTACAAAACAGACTATACATACGACCCAATGACACAACATAATAATCCTAACAATCTCCCCCTTTGCGTCAATTGATTGAGAGTCCTTCAAGCCTGAGTTCGCTTCTGTACTTCATAGACTTTCGGAATGATGCTCAATAAAGTCTTGCGAACTTGAATGTACCATATAATCATATCAGAGAATCATTTCAAATCTCCTTTGCTGTTGCCCTTGAATTTGGTGACCATGTCCAAAATAAACTCAAGACAAGAGGTAGAGTACAAATGTTTATCAGGGAGATGAAAACAGGACTTGTGAAAATCTGCATTACTTCGTTCTCTAGCCTGAAATACCACATACCATTCTTCTTTGTAAATCTTCCCTAGCTTCAACTTCTCAAAACCTTCTGGAGATTCTTTAGGAAGAATAGAAGGCTTCCTTCGTAGCACAACAGCTATTTCCACATCCATATTACCAACCTCTTGAATATAGGAAGTTATCATCAGTTTGAGATGGGTAATAACAGGCTCATACTTTTGTTCGTCTCTCAACAGTAGGTTGTAGAGCATCATCCAGTCGTATGGGTTGAGACATGGCAGGTCTGCAAGAGTGAATTCATAAAATTGACTAGCAGAACCTCTGACAACTTTGAATTTTGCATTTGGGAAAATGTCAGTCTTAATTGGTCCAACGACCTCCACTTCTGTTATCTTGCTTGCACTCCACGTTTCGTACTGTGGCTTCATATGCTTGAGATAGAACGGGAAGAGGAGATGGTCAACCCCGCTGTCAGTAGATGGGACGTTCACAACTTTCACATAAGAGAGAAACTTGAAGGCCTAGGAGTTATTGGAAGATCCAATTGCGAATCTTGTGTGTTCTGAAGTTCGAACGACACAATTGGTTCTAACCAATATTGACTTGGTAAGTCAACAACTTCATTTTGAATCCCTTTCAGTGCCCACTCAGGAAATAAGAGCTTCCTGCTTTCAAGTGTGATATGAGCTTCTTTTTCTGCTTTCTCTTTTTGTTCAGCCTCACGAAAAATTAGTTGTTGCTTATCCAGTTCAGCTTCGCGAGCTTTTCGCCTTTTAAGTTTGTCTTCATCAGTCTCTTCATCTTCACTATTGTCAATGATTGGGTCATTGCTAAAAAGTTTTTCTTTACCCTTAGGCTCAGTCTCGCTTTTGACAGTGTACTTGGTGACAGTGTGCTTGGCTGAAGGTTTGGGGTCATCCTTCTTGGATTGTGATTCTCCCCCTTGTATTGGAATGATGGGAGTCTTCGAAACACCCTCAATCCTACTAAGCATAGAAATAGCGGGACGAAACTTGTCAGCTATATGCCTGCAAATGGAAATGGTGAGAATTGGATCATGAGAATCAAGAATGCTGGAGAGCAAAGCATTCACATCCCTAACACAGCTTTTGACCACAACTTGCTCAGACTGAAGATCTTTGATCTCTTTTTTGGCTTATTCAAGTTTGTCTTGATGAACCTTGACTGTAGTGGTGTGAGCAGCAAGTTGATCCATATGGTTATTTTCAGCTGTGAGAGACTCTGAAAGCTTTGTCATCTTCGTATAAATAGAAGCTTTAAAGTCAACATTCTCCTGTTGCAGCTCAGTACGAACTCATGCAAGAGCCTCATTCTCCTTTCGTAAGGTGGTATTCAGACCAACTATAGCCTCATTAGCCAGACGCGTGTTAGACTCAACGAATGATTGGAAGTTAGCCATAAAGGCCTTAGCATCAGAAATAAGGTTTTCCATTTTGTTAGCCTTTTCACCACATAAGGCTGCAGAATCTGAAACAACCTTATTGGCCTTATCCAAATTGGCTTGGTGTTCTTTGGTAAGAGATATGAAAAAGGATTCAATGGCAGCCTTAGAATAAGCATCAGAAGAAGAATCACGAGAAGAATTGATCAACGAATCAAGCTTCTTAGTGATGATCTTGAATTGGCATTAAGTAACAGGAGCATCATCATCACTTTCAGTCCTGATGTTGAATGGAATAAAGGTGAAGCATGCTAAGTCTTCTTCATCATCCCCATAAATCATGTCCAGATCATTTTGGCGAAGAGGAGAAATGGGTGGTGTGTTGTAACCAGTTGCGAAACCTGATGGTTCAGCCCCCGCATCAGATGCGTTGACCGAAACAGGAGGTTCAACTGATGTTTTGGGTGTTGTGGTTGACTTAGTAAATAAAAGAGTAGAGAGAGAAATAGTACTCTGAGGTTGAGATGAAACTGGTGGAGGACAGGGTGCAATAGTTATTGGTGTGGAAGTGGTTGTAGTTTTGGGTGAAGGAGGAGGAGATGGAAAGAAATCGTTGTAAGTAGGAGTTACCTCAGGATTAGATGTGACAACTGGATTGCGAACATATTCATCCTCCTCGTTACGAATGAGTTCTTCCTCCTCATTGCGAACGGGTTCGCTTTCCTCGATGCGAATGGTGTCGTCCTCCTCGTTGCGGACATCTGACTGAGTGTCAGATTGCGAATGTTCACTTTCAGATGGAGTGGGGGACTTGGACTTGCGAGCCACTCTCTTCAACTTTCGCTTTTTAGGAACAACTGCAGATGGAGAAACTTTCGTCTTTCGCTTTTGTGGAATGTTCGTAGGCTCAGATGGACCTTCTTTATCTAACTTATTACGAAATACCCATTTCATACCTACAACTGATGCATCAGGTGGAGTTGGAATTAACCTCCAAACCTTGTTTTGTTCGAACTCATTGACTTCGTATTGCATTGATTGCACCCAATCAGAATGACCGAGAGCATCGTTAACAATTTTGAGTTCAGCCTTGGAAACGAACGAATTAAACATACAAAATTCCACTGTAGAGAATAATGCAGTTTGTTTCGCAGACGATTCGCCAATTACTTGGGTTCTTGGGTGATCTCTAGTCCATTTGGTTAGAGGAGGATATGTTGGATCATAAGAGGGATCCAGTTCAACATTTACTTCTTCGAATTCTGATTGAAAATCCGAATCATCATTCACATCTTTATTCTCCCCCTCGAACGATGAGAGCTCCTCTACTTCAGGAATTGAATTGCCACCGTCGAATGATGTTTTTGGGACATTGTTGGTGGGTCATTTGATGAAGTAAAACCCTCCCCCTGCAATGGAATGTTCATATCTTGTGGTGTGGATTGCTCCCCTTGAAAATTGCATTGGAATCAGAATTCTCCCCCTGGAATGTAGTGTTCGTGTCTTGAGGGACTTTCGCACTTGGTGGCTGTTGGTGCATATTCTTCGTAGCGTCGTCAATAATTTTCTTCGGTTCATCCTCTTTGTTGTTAGCTGCTTTTGATTTGGATGAAATAGCCTTCTTTGGCTCATCAAAGAGTAACATGAATTCCTCATATAGATTGGAGAGAGGAATCGTGGCTGGACTTGGCTTAGGAAAGATCTCCTTCGATTGACTCTCATTCGAATGAATCCTCTTCAAGTAGTTGTCGTAAAACGTGACATAGTAGGTTTCTTCCATCTTTTTGGATCGTTTGTTGAGAACCCTATATGCCTTAGAGGTTAGCGAATATCCCAAGAATATACCCTCGTCAGCTTTCGCATCGAATTTGTTTCGTTGTTCCTTGGAGTTGAAGATGAAACACCTGGAACCAAATACATGAAAAAACTTAATGTTAGGTTTGCGATTATTTAATATTTCATAAGGAGTGATGGGAAATCGCTTATTTAGGATGGATCTGTTTTGGGTGAAGCAAGCAGTTGCAATTGCATCCGCCCAGAAATAGAGAGGCATACATGCGAAAGATAGCATGGTTCTCGCAGCTTCGCACAAGGAGCGGTTTCGAATTTCAACTACGCCGTTCTGTTGTGGAGTATAAGGAGCAGAAAAATTGTGTGAAACTCCCTTCTCAGCAAGGAATTCTTCAAACGCATGGTTTTTGAATTCCAAACCATTATCACTGCGAATATTGCGAACCAGCTTTCACAGTTGAAGCTCAATTTGCTTTATGAAATCCTTGAGTTTTGGTGTTGCTTCAGATTTCTGTTTAAGAAAGTACACCCAAGTGAAACGTGAAAAATCATCAACTATTACAAGAATATACTTACTACCACCATTACTTTTAATTGCAGAAGGGTCACAAAGGTCGATATGTAGAAGTTCTAGTGGTTCAATGACTTTCGTGTTTACTATCGTTGGATGACTTTTACTACTTTGCTTCCCCATTTCACAAGCCGCACATAAATGATCCTTATCAAATTTAAGGAGAGGAAGACCTCGCACGTGATCACAAAGAACAAGCTTGTTGATGTCTTAGAAGTTGAGATGCGAAAGTCTTCTATGCCATAGCCAGATATCATCTGATTGAGATTTCATAAGTAAACAAATGGTGGGTTTCCCTCGTATCGGATTCAGATTTAACGGATACATTTCGCTTTTGCGGTTCGACTTTAAAAGAACTGCTTTCGTCTTATTTTCTATTATCTCAGATCCTTCGTCATCAAATGAAACTTTTAAGCCCGTCCCCACAACCAATTACGAAACACTTATGAGATTATGTTGTAAGCCTTCCACATACGCCACTTTACGAATCGAAAAATCTCCATTCGTTATCATCATATAGCCTTTAATCTTTCCAAATGAGTTATTTCCATACTTCACATTTCCACCATCTTTGAGAGCCCGAAACTCTCGCAACTCCTCCTTCCTCCCAGTCATGTGACGCGAGCAGCCACTGTCGATATACCATTCTGAGTCAAACTGCTCGTCACGTATTACCTGCGAAAATCAAGAAGATTTAGGAACCTAAAGTTGCTTGGGTCCTTGGGTGCCTTTTACAGAAAGGGGAAAAGTAATTGCAAAATCAACCATATAAGTACGTTTAACTAATGTGGTCTCATCTTTCTTTGTTATGGTGAAAACTTTTATCCTTTTATCTTTTTTGTTCGTTTCTTTTGGAAAAGATTGTTTGAGCTTATTTTTGATTTGATTCTTTGCGAATTCTTTTTCAAGTTTCTTTGAGTTAGTATTCGTTTTCTTGGATGGAGCTTCAGGATCTGAAACTAACTTTTCTTTTCCTTTAGCTTCTTTAGATGAAGCTTTCGTAGGTTGAGAGTGATGAGGTTTTGGCTTTTCCATAGGCTTCTTTGAAAAAGTAGGTTTTTGAACAACTTTCTTTTTAGAGTCCTGTAGACTTCGAAAGTGATAGTGCGAAGATTGTCTGGAGTTCACATGCGAAGGGGCTTTCACATTTCGATTGAGAGGTTTTTCATTGCGAACATAGTTGGGATTTTGGGATTGCCAAAATTGCTTCCTTTCATTGAGATTTCTCTGATATCTCACATTCCTTTGCCGTTTTTGAGCTGCAAGTTGCTCTGAGGACTTGTGGATGTTTGTCCTTGGTTTCACCTTTCTCACATGAGATTCGTCCTTCACTGATTTAGGTTCGCGTGGACTGTCCTTAGTTCCACTTGGACTTCCTTTCTCATAGCTTGAGTGATTTTTCAATGGTTCTGCCACATATTTTCCTTTCACTCTCCTAGAGGTCTTTTCTGATAGACCCTTCGTTTCGTCTGCATTGTCTATTGGAGCAGACCAAAAAAACTCTCATCACATCCATCTTTATTGTCATTGTCAACGAGGGACGTTAATTCAACTGTTTGGTTTTTATCCAGTCCTTTAGTAGCAAATACTTGGTTAGGGACAATTTGCACTTTAGAAAAAACCGTTGCTTTAGTTTTTAAAATTTCAGGTTTATTTTGAGAAATACATGTGAACTCAACTGAGTTTTTGGAAATTAAAGCTTTCGCAAGTTCAGTTTCATTGTTCACAAATTCTGAGCAATTAATCTCATCTTCAACAAAAATTTCGCTCTTATCACTGTCCTCATCGAATTCAGATGTATTTTCAACATTAATTTTATTATCTGAACTAAATTTGGCACTCAATGAGTCGAACTTTTGTATAGTATCAGATTTTATTTTTTTCTTGTCATTTTCATCCAAAAGTTGTTTTAACATGTTTATATGATCTTTGGACTTAATGTAAGATTCAATTCTTTCTACTCCAACCCTGTAAGCATCAGAAGTTTCGTCAGACGAAACGATGGATTCGCATTTATAACAATCGACGTCAATTTCATCTTCCTTTAATTCAAGAAATGGTAAGATCATCTTATGAATTTCCTTACCAATCTCACAATCAAGAGTAATATTGAAATAAAGTAAGACCATCTTATGAATTTCCTTACCAATCTCACAATCAAGAGTAATATTGAAATAAAGCCTTTTAGCAAGCAAACAGAAAATGTTACGTTGTTTTAAAAGCATTAAATTGTCTCGTTGCAAATAAATCAGTTGATCCCTAGACTTAGACAAATCCGACTCAATCTTCTCTTTCCATATGCGCCTCTCATCACTTTTCGACGAAACCCTGCTAATTTGATCAGTTAGGTTAGAGTTTGTCAAACGAGTTTTTTTTAAACTATCACTAATGCTTGAAAAGGTGAATTTTAGGTCATTTAATTCGGTTTCGTACCTAGACACAGGTATATTGAGAGATTCAAGAATTAGATTTACCTTATTGATCAGCTGTTCGCACTTACTGATTTGTTCAGGAACTGGTCTTGCTGCGAAACAGCTATCATCTCCTCTTCCACTCTCAGTGGCATTCCCCTGCATTTGTGACCTTTTGTTTGTCGCCATCAAGCATCTTCCTCCAAACTGCGAACTCTCTTCTTTCGTAACGAACGCCCTGCCATGCGTGGGCCTACGAACCTCGTCATCTTCAGAGTCTGTTGACCAAACCTCAACTCCTCCAAACTCGTTTTCAGCAACATTTTCCTGCACAATTAAAGCATGCATAGAGTTATCAACATTCTTTTTCTTCTTGATTTACTCTAGCTTTCGCATGTAGTAAGCCTCATCATATTCTCCTTCCTTCTTCTCATTTAACATTCTCAACATGCACTCCTTGGCCAAATGGTTTTTGCCATGACAATAATTGCAGTCATAGCCGGAGTCACCCATGAGCTTCTTCTCCTTCTTTTCTTCCTCCCTTTGAGAACCATTCTATTCTCCTCTTTCATATTTTAAGAGATGTAGTTGCCTTGCCAGTTTCGGTTCTTGTTTGAGGGGAACTTCTTCTTTGCGAATCGCTTAGGATTTGAAACCATTGAAGCGTAGTCCTCGTTCGTAAGCTCGCATTCAGAATGATCAGATTCAGACCCATCCTCTGCAACTGTCTTTCCCTTCGCAATGAGAGCCAGAGATCCCATTCCAGAAACAACTTTCGATTCTTTTGTCACCTCACTTTCGTGTGCTTTCAGGATTCCAACAAGCTTGGCTAAGGAATAGTTTTTGAACTGCTCGTGTGCTTTGACGGTTGAAACCACTGCCATCCACTCGGATCTAAGCTCGTTCGTGAGCGTGACTTTTTGTTCGATTACTTCACGTCCAATACCGTGTTTCATCATCTTGTTGAGAAGATGATTGTAACGATTGAATGTTTGACTCAGATTTTCTTCAGGCTTTTGTGCGAAGGCACCAAACTCTGAAATTAAGAGCATTCGAGTAGAATGCTCAAGATCTGCATCAGTAGAGTAAAGTTCCTTGAGCCTATCCCAGATAGCTTTTGCAGTGTCACACGAGCTAACCAGACGAAAGGTATCAGCAGGAAAAGCGAATCGAATGATCCTCATTGCTTTAACATTGCTGATTAGCTTTTCTTTCTCATCCTGAGGAACACATTTTCCATCTAGAAGCAGTGGGTTGTAGTCCTTCTGAGTTGTATTAACTCATTTGGTTGTTATGTGAACAAACGCACCTAGAGTAATGGCTTCCCATATCAAATAACCGTTGTCCTCCAGGCCGAGAACGTAATCTTTGAAGTGCAGTGCCCAAACCTCATACTCATTGGGAAAGAGAATCAGGATCCTTGTTGTCGATCCAATGCTGCTGGAGAGATTTATGGAGTTGATGTGAGAATCGTCGTGCTGCATGATGATGTTTCGTTTGAAACCTGTTAAGAATCAGAAGTGTAAACTAAAGAAGTTTTAGGGTAATATTAAGATCACATAATAGCGTCAAGAAAACGATGATGACGATTAAACTAGATCCAATATTAACGGAAACCCTAATGACTCTATAAACAGAAAAAATGCGTATAGATTACATAGTCTCCTGCTATGATACCAATTGTTAGGATTATAATCCTTGAAAGATCGTTTAGATTCAAACAGATAAATAACAAGAACACAACGATGATCCAAAATATGCTGAATGATTGAAAGGTCACGCCTCAGAAGAACTCGACAAAGAATTGCTAATGTAGAGGCGTGATTAGGGTTACAAAGTAATTATTAGAGTTACCAAAATACGATGCATGCATGTATCTTAAATACACTAACCCTAGTAAATAAATACGGGAGGACAGGCCCAACCCGTTCACAAAACAGACTATACATACGGCCCAATGATGCAACATAATAATCCTAACAGGGTTTTTATGGATTAAGCACTTATTGAGCATGAAAGGTCATAAAGTTGGAAACTTTATGACTCCTAATGATATTTTGACCTTGGATCTGCAATTGGACGTATTAAGTTGTTATATTAAGCACTTAATGGGAAAAAGAAGAAGTATGGAGTTACGCCGAGCGTACCTGGGAGTACGCCTAACGTACGCAGTCAACAGCCTCGCCCTGGTCAATAGAGGAGTACGCCTCGCGTACCTCCAGAGTACACCCCACGTACGCTCACTGGGTTGACTCAGTTGACTTATGGATTTTTGAACAGTTTGACCTTGGACTTTGACTCTTGTTGACTCCGTTGACTTCTGACCAAGTTTGAATTTAGGTCAAACTTGAGGGTGGATTGGTGATTAAGATTTTATATGGTTCTGATGTTAGTGGATATACGGGAGCAAACAATGTAGCAGGGAACGGATTGCGGTATTTTCGGGTTTCTTCATTTCAGGTGAGTTTTGCCTCATTGTACCGTGGGTCGAAGGCACCAATGTCGGCCCAATAGTTTTTAGTTATATGTTGGTAGATGGATGCCATAGGGACTGTATATATAGTCACGTAGGATAGAATGAAGACTTTTGATCTAGGATCTCTTACATGTTCCTTGTTTGGTTGTGGTTCTAGGGTAGGGTCATCTGTCTGGGTGGCTATCTCACCTCTTATTATATAATGTCAAGCATTTCTTAGATTGTTGCTACTTAGTATGACACGGGGCTGTAGTGATCGGTTAGATCTGTATTCTGGTATCGAGTATGATGATATTCTGTAGTGATCTATTAGATTTGTATTCTGGTGTCGAGTATGTTGTTATCCTGTAGTAATCTGCTAGATCTATATTCTGGTATGGAGTATATTGTTATGTTGTAGTGATCTGCTAGATCGGTATCCTGGTATGTAGGATGTTGCTATGCTATAGTGCACTGTTGGATATGTATGTTATCTGTACTTACTGGTTATCATCGGGTGGAGTGCCATAGGGGCTGTCTATGGTTATGTAGGATAGCCTGAGAACTCTTGGTGCCCTCTTGCCTATTCCTTGTTTGGTTGTGGCTCTAGAGTAGGATCATCTGTTCGGATGGCTATCTCACCTTTGGCTACTTATGGTTACACATTTCATGGAGGTTAGCTGGTAGTGGGATTGTGTGCTGTGAGAGGACTAGTAGACGGGAGTGAGCTGTATGATTGTTGTTTGATTGTTTTATGTGCATGTTTGATCCTTGTTTGTTTATATGTCGATATATGGTGGTGGTGAGTTGAGGCGGTCCTGCTTTGTGCTGTAGGCCAAGATAACCTGTGCGGGCTGGCTATAAGCCGAAGGCATGGAGGCTCGGGAAGAGTGGTTGGGTTGAGGCGGTAGGCCAATAAACCCTGGTATTCCGGTCTGGATAGACTGAAGGCCTGCAAGACAGTCCAGTCAGGCCGAAAGCCGAAGAGCGGCAATTCTGCATGCTTGTATGTTTATCGTATGGGGTATTTTGGGGGAAACTCACTAAGCTTTATGCTTACCTAGTTGTTTATGGTTTTAGGTACCATCAGTGATTGCGGGAAGGCGAAGGTAGAACTGTAAATACTCATTAGCAACATTGAAGATTCCGCGTTTTCTACGATACTTTGATTTTTAATAAATGTAATTTAGAATAAATGGTTTTCTTAAATAATGGATTAATAAATTGGGAAGTTTTACCTTAATAAAAATGAAAATTTTTGGTTTTGAAAATGGGACATTACACACAACTGCTTAATACGAAATTTCAGTTTTTCAGACGCATTAACTAGGGTTGCAGTTTGAGTTGTTTGATTCGTTTGTCAGTTTACACATTTGGAAGTAAGATACCATATGATATATTATATTACTTGAAATGAACTCATTTCTTTTACAAAAGTTGCACTAAAACTCAATGAGTCCAGTTACAAAGATATTTACTGTGAATTGACCGTCCACAGTCTTTGACCTACATTTCAGGATGTCACATTACCTCCCCGTTAAGGGAATTTCTTCTCGAAATTATTATGTTCTAGACTATTTTGTTCCACTATCGTTTCGTTCCACTGTAGTTTTGTTCCACTATCGTTTCGTTCCACTAGTGGAGGGAGCACCGATGAACAGTTGCAGATACTTTTGTTTCATCTGATTCTCACTTTCCTAAGTAAACTCCGACCCTCTACCAGAGTTCCATTAGGCTTTTACTATAGGAATGCGGTTTTGTTGGAGGATTTTTATTTCTCGATACATGATCACCACCGGTTCCTTCACGAAGTGAAGTTTAGTGTTGACATGGATCTCATTGAGAGGAAATACAAGGTTCTCATTAGAGAGACACTTTTTGAGATTACACATATGGAAGGTATTGTGAACTTTATTGAGTTCTTGAGGTGAATTGAGTTTGTAAGCCACCAGACCAACCCTTTCCAGGATTTCAAAAGGTCCGATGTAACGAGGGTTTAGTTACCTCATTTTCCAAATCGAATGACACCTTTACATACTGCGACCTTTAGTAGGATACGACCTTTTACTTTGAATTTTAAGGGTTGATGTCTCACGTCAGCATTACTTTTCTTACGACTACATATGGTCTTTTAATCGTTCCGTTATCTGAACGATCTTCTCCATTGTTTCATGAATGATCACAGTACCAGTAAGTAGAGTATCTCTAACATGCTTTCTAGCCAGCTGGGTATCTTCAAATGCTGCTCAACATATTAGAGAACGACATCTACGTTCGTACAAGGCCTCGAATGGAGCGGCCTTTATGCTAGTGTGATAAATATTATTGTATGAAAACTCAACTAACGACAAATGAATATCCCAGGAATTACCAAAGTCTATCACACTAGCGCGGAAAATGTCTTCCAAAGTTTGTATCGTCCTTTTGCTTTGGTCATCCTTCTGTGGATGATACACAATACCCATGTCTAGTTTGGTTCCTAGGGACCTCTGCAATGATTGCCAAAATCTGGAAGTGAATATGCTATCTCGGTCTGAGATAATAGATATTGGCACATTGTGCAGTCTGACTTTTTCCTTGAGATAGGTCCTGTTGAGTTTCTCCATCTTGTCAGTTTCTTTGATGTCTAGGAAGTGGGCAGACTTGGTTAAACGGTCAACCACTACCCAAATGGTGTCATAACCGCTTGAAGTTCTTGGCAACTTTATTATGAAGTCCATGGTTATTTGTTCCTATTTCTATTCTGCTATTAACAGTTGTCGTAGTAGTTCAGATGGCTTATGGTACTCTGCTTTGACTTTGGGGAAAGTCAAGCATTTACCGACATATCTGGCAATCTCTGCCTTCATGTTGGGTCACCAATAAAGCTTCTTGAGATCGAGATACATCTTATCTAATCCAGGATGTATTGGGTATCTTGATTTATGAGTTTCATTTGGAACTAAACTCCTGATTTTACCAAACTTTGGGTCCAAATTTGGTTCATAAAATATCGTGTTTTTCTTCCTTGAGGTCGAACTGTTTGTCTATATCTCATAGGTTTTCTTCTACAATATTTTCGTGTTTGAGTGCTTCCGGCTGAGCATCTCAAGTTTGGGTGGTGAGATTGGAGTGGATTGTTAGGGTTTAGGCTTTTTCATGAAATGTATTTTCTTGTTCTTTCCTGGTTAAAGCGTATACCAAGACATTTGCTTTACCAGGATGATAACGAATTTCGCATTCGTAATCATTTAGAAATTCGAAGCACCTTCATTGTCTCATGTCGAGCTCCTTATGATCGAAGATGTGTTCAAGGCTTTTGTAGTCAGTGAACACGACACACTTTGTTCCATACAGGTAGTGCCTCAAAATTTTTAAGGCAAACACTACATCTCCCAATTCTAGGTCACGGCTAGTGTAGTTTGTCTCCTTTAATTTCAGTTGTCGGGATGCGTATGCATTAACCTTATTTCTATGCATTAAAATGCATCCTAGCCCTTGGTATGAGGCGTCACAAAATACTACAAAGTTCTATCTTCCCTCTGGAAGAGACAAAGTTGGTGCAATGCATAACAATTGTTTTAGTTTCTAGAAGGAAGAATCTTGGCTGTCTCCCCAATCGAACTTTTTGTCTTTCTGGGTTAGTGTGGTGGGAGGCTTAGCTATTTTGGAAAAGTTCTCGATGAATCTCGTATAATAGCTTGTAAACCCTAGGAATTGGCATACTTCTATTGGCGTTGTTGGTCTCTCCGAATGGCATAACCAGAAACTCGTAGTAACCGTACCGAGCCCTGAATGTTGTCTTTGGAATGTTTGCTTCTTGGACTATGAGTTGATAAAAGTAGGATCTTAGATCGATCTTCGAGCAGTAGCAAGATCCTTATAGCTGGTCGAACAGGTCATCGATCCTCGGGAGTGGATATCGACTCTTGATGGTGAGTTTGCTCAACTCTCGATAGTCGATGCACATCCTGAATGATCCATCCTTCTTTTTGACAAACAATATTGGAGCTCCTCATGGAGAGAAGCTTGGTCGGATAAAGCCTTTGTCAAGATGTTTTTGGAGTTGAATAGATAGTTCTTTCATTTCTGATAGAGCCAAATGATAAGGAGATCGTGCCACTAGTACTGCACCCAGGATTATGTCGATTTAGAATGCAACCTGTCTGACTGGAGGTACTCCAGGCAGATCTTCTGGAAATACGCCCGGGTAGTCGCACACTTGCGGTATGTCTTTGATTTCCTTACCCTTGTCTTGCATATCCACCATGTGGGCTACGAAATCGAAGCATCTCTTCTGCAAACACTTTCTCACCTTTATGCATGAGATGATTCTTAGGTTCTTCCCGAACTTATGTCTGTAAATCACATGAGTTTTGTTGTTAGGTAATGGTAGTCAAACAATTTTTTCATAACATAAGATCTTCGCTAGATGAAATGATAACCAATCCATTCCGATGATTACATCGAAACTTCCAATGGTCATAGGCATTAGGTCGACGTGAAAGACGTGGTTATTCAGGGTGAGAAGGCAATTGGTGAGTATTTCTAAGGTGCTTTCTAATTGGTCATTTCCTACTTCTACCGTGTAAGATTCATTAAGTTTGCATGATTTATGGTTAATCATGATTCTAAACTTATGGAAAAATAAAGCTTTTATCAAATAATACGGAAGCATGGATAGTGTTGAAAGGAAACGTACCAGTGACCATAGTTGGTTCCTGGCGAGCATCTCTAGCACCTATCACGAATGCTCTTCCTTGGTCACCCTGATTCTTCAATTTTAGGAATTCATTCTTAAGATGCGCTAATTGATCACATTCATAGTAGTTATGATTTCATCCTGTAGCAGAGGTTGAGGTTGTGTTGTTCGGGGCCTTTCTACAAAACTTAGAGGTGTGATCTCTCAAGTTACAGATGTTGCAGACCATGCAATTTACTACATGGTGGAAATTACACTTGGTACAGTGGAGTAAAATCCCAGAGTAGGGCTTTGATGGGGTGGGAGTGTTTGTGATTGCAGCGTACATAACCACAAGTTCCAGATTGGGTTTGTGATGTTTGAAGTTCCCTTTTGACTTGCCATGGAACTTCCTTTTTGTACTCCCAGCCTGGTTTTTTTCAGTCTATGGGGTCATGGTACCCTGAAGGGTATACTTCTCAATCAATTGATAGGCCAATTTCTTAGCACTATCAAAGGTAATGTGTCTAGATGCAGTAACTAGACCTTTGAACTGGTGAAGCTAATCCCCATATGTACCTTTCGGTCTCTTTGTATTTTGGGTTCACCATTCCTGGGCAAAGGTTTAAAAGCTCGTTAAATCGGGAGGTGTAAGCAGTCACCTCCGATCCTTTCATGGTAAGGTTCCAAATTATAGAGAGAGAATTGAGATCCTATAAATTTCAAATGATAGAGAGAGAAGTTTGGAGACTACTGAATGATCTACTGGGAACTATGGGTCTCTTTGCTAGAACGGTAGCGAAGCTATTGGTTCTTTGTTCTTCTTGGGGTTTAGGCGAACTAGGAAAATCTAAACGTTATCCCATATTTTAAGTATTTAAAATGTATACATTGTTTTCGGGTTGATATAAGAATTCTAAGGTACTAGATTTCTGCAGCGAATCTTGAGAAAATCCTTCAATCTCTAAAACTTTCAACCATGGTAGTCTGTCAAACTCCTTGCACAAGGTTGGTCGTGCGTTGGCCCGACCATAAATAACATAGGTGTATGTTCCAGGTTTATTTATGGTATGGATTATGTATAGTACTAACCTTTGAGGCGTTTGACCTAAAGGGTTGAGTTGGTAGTTTTAGTTGGAGGTATGTTAGAATTTTATTTAGTGTTCTCATCGCGGGTCAAAGTATATATAACTTTTATATATTATTGTTGGTGGGGTTTGCAATGTTATTAAATTTTGTTGTGTACTCCAAGACTACCAAGTACAGACGAGGGCCAGACAGGAAACACCAGAGGGCAGAATCATTTTGGCAATTAAGCCGTTCTAAAATCCAACAACCCTATGCGACCCTTCCAACCAGATTCCATGTACCTTAAGTAGCTAAGAAGTATTGTAATTAATAGTAATAATACTTTTATTTAGAAGCAAGTTGCTATAGTTGTATTCCACTTTCGAGGATACGAGTTCTCTATAGCCAATTTAGCTCTGATACCAATCTGTCACACCCCGGCCGAGGCGGCAGAACACGGCGGGCTGTGCAACTAAGATCATGGGTCACAGGCAAACTAAATATATAACACAAGTACAACAATAAACAAAATAGAATTTATATTTCATCTTGATGTTTAAATACAAGGTTCTTATAGATAATAATTGTACATGAACTGCCTTAACAGATAGGCTGATAATACAATAGCTAGTAAACTATGTCACCTGTAATTCAATCCGTCTTGAATGTATGTTTAGTGATTTCATGAGAATACATGTACTTTTTAGGGTAAACACAAGGTTGGTGAGAGTTACAGGTTTTCTGCTAACAAAAGTAATACTTTTAAAAAGTCTAAAAAAGTATTTTCTTTGTAAGTATAACAATACTTAAAATTGTGTTTGTAAAGAGCCTTTGAAAACGAAAATGTATCTTTGTATAAGTAAATCCATTCTTAAAACTATGTTTGTAATGAATCTTTGAAAGCCAAAATGTATCTTTGTATAAGTAAATCCATACTTAAAACTATGTTTGTAAAGAATCCTTTCATATACTTGAAAACCAACTATACTGTTACATAAGTAAATCCATACTTAAAATAGTTTTGAAAGCAACAAAGCCCATGGTTTGTAGTGTGTGTGTGAGAGAGAGAGAGATTCCAGTTAATGTTTATAGTGAGTCCTATAACGAAGCTATGTGACTGAATGTACCCCTACAACGCTTCATTGGACGTTGTACTAACAATTGTAGACACTTATCACCCGCTTCGATAGATCGGTCGAGGTTGTAGCTAGCAAGCGTAGGTGGGGATGTCAACCCCGTATAGATCTATAGATATATATCTAGCTCTGAAGATTAACAGTTATAGTAGTGTGGATATGCTAAGTGTTTAAACTCAGCTAATGAATATAGTCTCACAAAAAATCCCGTAACTAACGTATGTGAATAGCTCTCAGCCCTAACTTAATTGTGGTTATGTCCCTAGGCATAATGAATTTCATTGTATAAAGTTTATAAAAGTTGAGTATGCTTGGTATGTACGCAAAAGTGTAGTGTACTGCTCTTTTATAAAGATGTATGTTTCAAAGTAATGAACATATATACATGTATAAAAGTTATGTATTTAACATATAAATATACATGCATAGTAATAGCTTGAATCATGGAAATGCTACAAAGTTTAAGGACGTGCTTTTTATGACATACAATGTCATATAAAATCATATATTTTTGTATCATGTAGCATTTGTTGTGAGAACTAGTTATTTCACGATAAAATAACTATAACATGTATATGAAAAGTTTAAACTTGTTTATTTGTAACAATAACATTGTCTAATAACATTTTTATAAACCATACTTGTTGTATTTTCGCATAAAATGTTAATTTCTTTGCATAAACAAGGTATATAGGCACATGTATTCCCCCATCCCCGAAATAATTAGAAATATTAAAAAGGGGCCGTAAGCACTCACACTTGAAGTATGAGTTCGATTTGTACGAAACTGGTTTATTTTGAGAAACTTGACGTAAGAAACCGTAAAACCACAATTCTTGAACTTTGAAATACTTTTGGGAGTGTTTCGTAACAAATTTAAACTATTGGGGCTGTTTGGTAATTTAATTAACCAAAGTAGGTCTGCTTTGGTTAAAATAATTCAAGGGAGGGACTGGAATGGTTTGAATTGAATTACTGTTTGAGAATTGGACTGATTTTGTTAAGAAATCTCCATGGAAGGGCTATTTTGTTTTAAATAAACCTAAGTTTGTCGAAAAGGGTATATTTGACATGAATGTTTAGCAGGGGGTATTGGTCATTTTATCAAAGTTGAAATGGATTATGGCTTTTACATCCCCCATCTTTTGTTCTATCGGTCAAAGGAAAGGGAGTATGAACGAAAGAAAGCAGACACGAAGGAAGAACACGGAGGTAGTATTCCTTTTCTTTGGGTCCGATGCTTGTCGATCTGTCGCAAGGAGAAAGGGAATCCATTCCATAGCTGATCAATGTGTGAAAGGAAAGTGCCATCGTGCCTTGGCTGTCGAGGGAAGAAGATGCAGGCAGGAAAAGAAACATCAATCAACAACAAAAGACTCCTCAGGTGCGAAATCGAGTTGGAGATGGAGGGAATCGGAAGGAGTAGCCTTGCTCAAGACGAGATTTGAGAAGGAGAGGAAGTGAAGGTCGGTCCGAGGGAGCAAACAACGAAGGCTAAAGGTGGCGATGGTGGGAGGCTGCTATGAAGTTGATGGAGGGTTTGCTTCGGCAGTTGCAGGTGAGTGGATGAGGGATCGAGTGAGGTGGCTGAAGGGTTACCACATCTGGCTTGCTCACCGGTGTTCCTTCTCCTTTCCTTCGTTGGTGTAATAGTGAGAGAGGGAGAATAGAGATTGAGAACAACAACACAACGATGGAATAGGGGTGGTTTGGCTGCTTTGATCGACGAAGAAAGAGAAAATAAAAAGAGGGGCATTGGGGGCGGTCCGATCGTTATTCACAGGAAGAGGTGAAGAAGGAACGAAGCCAAAAAAGAAGGAAGAACGGGTGGGGTCTGATGCTCCTTTGCTTACCAGGAACCAACAAGAAAACACCTCCGATGGAGGTGTTTCTACTGAAAATTGGGACAGAAAGAAGAAAAGAACAGGAAAAGTTCATTTGTTTTTTTTGAATCCGATCAATTTTCAGTTTAAGAGTTCAATTTTTGTTGGTTGCTTTGTGAATCAAGCATTTGTGATCAGTTGTTGAATTTTATCATTGTACTGGTTGTGGGTTGTGTTTGAGTGTTGTCTTTGTTGAAGGAAGAGTGCAAGTAAGTTTGAGAAATGCCAACACATTTCCGTTGTGTGTTGTGTGTAATTTTAGATGGGAAAGAATTAATAGCTGTCATTTTTATGTATAATATGTGTATTTTGTGTGAAATTTGTAAATAATGAATTTCCACAATGTATTATGTGTATGCATTGATATATTAATTTAATTGGGTATTTATTTGTGTGTATTTTTAAAAATGAGATGGTAAAGAAAGGGACAAAAATTATGTGAAATATTTGTGTCAAAGCTTATGACTTATGGTACCAAAATGAGTGATGTCACACTTGTGTCATTTAAAATGTTACAAAACAGTTTTTCTCGATTTGTGTGTTATCATTCCAATATTAATTTTTTTTAAATGGTGAATGATAGAGTTTAGTTTAAGGATTTCAAAAATCCAAACGGATTAATATTTCGAGAAATAGAACTCCGGTAAATTGTGTTTAAAGATTCGCGTTTAATTAATCCAAAAACGTTTGATTTTTCGACTTTTATAAATTTATTTACTAAAAACATTTCAAGTATGAAATTATATAATAGATTATGATCTGAGTCCAAAAATGCTCTCGGAATTTCCATCTAAAGTATGCAAGTCCCTCAACGAATAGAAACAGTTTTAACAGTTTTAAGAAAATCAATATTACACTGGTTTTGGATTCTTAAAACGGTCATATCTTTTGCATACAAACTCCGTTTTGGACACTCTTTACATTTTCGAAAACAAGGAAACATGTACTACGAGACTAGAATGTTTGTTTTGCTCACAATTGC
Organism: Lactuca virosa; assembly: GCF_052849685.1. Taxonomy (NCBI): domain Eukaryota; kingdom Viridiplantae; phylum Streptophyta; class Magnoliopsida; order Asterales; family Asteraceae; genus Lactuca; species Lactuca virosa. Next base: position 251,720,640 of record NC_136434.1, read on the forward strand.
TTACTACGAAATTTCAGTTTTTCAGACGCATTAACTAGGGTTGCAGTTTGAGCTGTTTGATTCATCTGTCAGTTTACACATTTAGAAGTAAGATACCATATGATATCTTATATTAGTTGAAATGAACTCATTTATTTTACAAAAGATGCACTAAAACTCAATGAGTTAAATTATAAAGAGATTTACTGTGAATTGACCGTCCACGGTCTTTGACCTAAATTCCGGGATGCCACATTTCTTCATTAGGTTAAAATCAGAGACTATAGTTCAAGTAATTGACATTATCAAAGAGATAGGGTTACTCGTGAAGCTTCATGTTTGAAGAAACTGAAGTGAGAATGGAACCGAGTTTACTAATTCCACTATTGAATACTTTTTGGAACCGAGTTCACCAATTCAACTCTTGAATACTTTTTGGTAGACAAGGGGATTGAACACAAATTTTATGCTCCTACATTCCATAGCAAAATGGTGTAATGGAAAGGAGAAACTGAACATTAGTTGAAGCTGCAAGATCGATGCTAAAATTTGCGAATGTACTTGTGTATTTTAGGCTGAAGCACACTACTTCCGATATATGAATGATTTTAGGAAAACCATGAAAATTTCTATCACCAACCACCCTTAGGAAAGAGTAGGGAAAGATAAATGTAATAGCTTAACATTATAATGTTTGATTTTTTAAATAAATATAATCACATATGCTGTTACATTTAGGAATAAATCGACGTTTAGACTAAAAAATAAGCATCCAAAAAGTTGTATCGTCTTTTTAAATAGTTAATATATTCGGAAAGTACTCGTCTACGTGATCCTAAGGCTATAAAATTAGTAAAAATCCAATTGCGATTGAAGAAGGTATGATTTTTGTAAAAAGTAAAATCAACCGCGTAAATAATTATTACGATGTCGAAATGGTACATAGAGATCAGTTAAGTTTTGACTAAAGTTATAAATAGGAAAATCATAGTACTCCCCGAGATAAGAACTTTAGGAAAAGAATGCCAAAAACGGGATCCGTATGAGAGATATGATTTTTAAAAAATCATTTATTTTTACCCCCGTTAGGCAAAAAGATGAAAGTCAAAACTAGCCAAAACAACCTAAAGGAAAGTTGTAGTATGTCACACCCCCGAACCAGACGGCGAAAACGTCCGGGGGGCTTGGTGTGACTTCATCCTTGTAGTATCATCACATAGTATATAATTGAAACATAACATCATCATCATCACACATGTAATATAACGACATACATTGTTTACATCGAGTACTATGTTTGAATATTACATGCCAAAATAGTTAAAGTATGATGAAACAAAATATAACAGAATATCCATTAGTTTGTTCTGCCCAACCTGCTTCAACGGTTTGCTGAGAATACAAGTTAATTTAAAAAGGTCAACATAAAAATGTTGGTGAGTTCATAAGCATGTTTGAGAAAATGAATTGTATAACTTTGTAATCACAAGAAAATCCTATATTTTCTTAAAATAGTTTAGTATGTTTGTGTCCGATCTTGTATTAATGCATGTGTGTTATTGTCACAACTAGAAGTTTTAAGTCCAAAAACCAAGCCACAGAAGTCCCGTATATGTAATAGTTATAGCTATACTATTATTATGCCTTGGTAATGTAATGTTTTTGAGAATTTAACTATCCTAAACTCTCATGAACAAAGCAATCTAATGTGATATTTGATTTACGTCAAAATATTTATCATGCAAACCATAAAACCAACACCTTAGAATTAGTATACTTTAGGACCATGAACACTTCCCTAGGAAGCATCCATGGCCGTGAACCACCTCATAAGGACCATGGTTGGCCGTGAACACACCCCAAGAGACCACTTTGGCTGTAAACCACCCTAAGCCACTAGCCTAGGCCGTGGACACCATTCAAGGAATAAAACCTTGACCATAAACACCCTTCTAGGCACCTTTAGGCCGTAAACCATCCTTGGTGGATCCCTTTTTCGCCGTAAACCCCTTAGGGGATTCCTTTTGAGCGTAAACCCTTGTCTAAACCCCTTTATGACTGTGAACCTCTTTCAATTCAACGTGTTTACGGTGATTGCAAGCTGTAATGCGTAAAGTCCCAAGGCAAATCCCAGTAAAACATGCATTAACCCTTAGTAATTTGGCATTACCCATCAGTAATCAAAGCAAACATCACATCCAATTCTTACCCCCATATGAAGGAGCTTAAACCTCATGTTTCATTTCACATTCTGTGAACCACCGTGAACTCTCCCAAGAACTCAAGTCAAGCTCCCATTTTCTTCACCAATTCTTCTAAGTTCCAGTAAGTAACTCATGCCTAGTAGATGATTCATACAATTAGTTATTTTTAATCTCCTACTCATACATAAATTTATGTGTTCATAACCTTATGCTAGCAAAAATCCTCAAGAAGTTCATCCAACACTTCAAGTGTTCTAGGCTCCAAAATTTCTCACCTCATCCCTTCAACTACACTATCTTCTACCCAATGTGAGCTTCATACCCCTATTTTTGAGCTTTTCATTGTTTTGGGGGAGGATACAAGTCAAAGCCTGGTTTAAATCATGATATATTTGCTTGTTATGCATGAATGCTAAGTTATATGTGCTAAATTTATGAATACTCCCTATGAAATGATCCTTGAACTCGAAATCTTGTGAAATTCTCAAATGTTTGAACCATATTTCACAAGTTTTGTATAAGAACCAAGAACTAGCATGTTACAACATATGAGTCACAAATTATTATGACAAAAACTATAAGGATTGCTTCAAAAATTTACTTAAACAAGTTGTTGGACAAAATATTTGGAAGTGGTTAAATTATGGAAATAATGATATTTTTGGGGGACCACTCTCAGCCATATGTATATATGTAAGGATCATTTTAGAACATGGGATAAATTTGAGGAATTATTGAACATCTCAAATTCTAAAGGACCAAAAATGAAATTTTTGGATAAACAAGGGCCTTTTTGGGCATTTCCTTAACTATAGGTCTAAAATGAGCATTTTAAAAGAAATGGGCCATTTTCAGCAATTCACATAGTTTTGATCCACTTATGACACCTTTTGACAAATATGAGTCTTATTTGATAATTTATAAAATGAAGGACCATTTTTGCCAACATCGATAATATTGGGTCATTTGTGACAAACATGATTCAAAAGGGGTTATTTTCAATAAACGAAAACGAAATAACTAGTCAACGAGTACAACTATTGTTATTTATTTAATAAATAACGGATTACAACGATTTTGCATAAACACCTGTTAGTATTCTAGTCAGACGCATCTTCACTGTACCTATATATATTAGTGTACATTTAAAGTCCTGTAGGAGTTATAACCAGAGTCTCCTGGAGGGAGAATTTGTGTATAGATCTATACGGGGTTGACACCCCGCACCCTCGCTGTTCGCTACAGCTAGACCGGCCATTCTAGGGTAACAAATGTCTTAAACGAAACCGACGCCTGAAGAACGTTAGGACAGGCACTCCGTCATATTAGTATGGTTATAACGACTCACTTAGAATATAACACTTTTCATTTTATGCAAGTTACACCTTTCAATTATAAACAACTATTGTTTGGATACGATAAACGAAACTTTTACCACACAAGTCTTAGGGTTTTAAGACTACTACTTTGTACATCAGAAAATATAAGATTTTATGGGGAAAACGATTTTATACGATTTCGAAAACGATAAACTAACACACACAAGCAACTATACTTGATTGAAGCTGAGACTTACAACTATTTTGACAAGAAAATATTGGATTTTCTGGTTTTTCCAACTATCACAGATTTTTATACAAAATGCTTATGAACTCACCAACATATTTTATGTTGACGCTTTTTAAACGACTTGTATTCTCAGGAAATCAGTAAGCATGTTAGTGGATTGTGCATGCTGAATTATTTTGATGTAGTTTGGGATTTACTCACTATTGTCTCTTTTGTGTATTATTGAGAACATAAACATGATATAAAACAATATAAGTTTGATATATTGATGTATGATGTTTGGATTTGCTATGTTTCATTTATATTCAATTGTTATGATACTGCACAATGATATCACCCGCCTCCGGACGTATCCGTCGTTCTGGTCCGGGGGTGTGACAGTTATTGTTTAATAGAATGCCAAAAGTGAATGAAGAGAATGTAAAGAGAATGCCCCCAGACAACCCTACGTTGTCTGTAAAAGAGAATGATGGTATATCAACCCCCGAGGTTGAGTACCGGCGCGAGTATGTTCCCGAGTAATCCAAAGAGAAAAGAGAATGGTCTCCCGTAAATTTCATAATGTTAATTCCTCTAAGTGAGTCATTATAACCATACTAGATAATGACAATTTCGCCTGTCTTGGCGTTTATGGACACCGACGGAATAGAATAAGGTGTTCGTCACCCTAGACTGGTTTAGTCTAACTGTAGCGAACAGCTTAGGTGTGGGGTGTCATCCCCGTATAGATCTATACACAAACCCCCGCTCTCCCTCCAAGAGACTCTAGTTATAACTATAGGCTACGATCGTACACTCAATAGGTGTCAACCGACACGTCTCACTAGATCCTTAATCGAATTTACGCGAAAAGAAACATATAAAGCACATTCCAAACCCAATGACCATGTAGGTGAACGACTAAGGCCCACTAAACATGTACGTCATTTCTGGGCTCATAAGGAACGAGATTATATAACCTGGGCCCAAAATATATGTAAAAGGACAACTAAGGCCCATTTCACATGTATGATATTTATAGGCCCAAATAGAACGCAAGGAGTATCCAAGGTCCGTCGAGCATTTAGATGGGTCAACAAGGTCCAATAAACATGTAAAGAGTATTCAGGACCTATCAAGCATATAAATGGGTCACTAAGGCCCAATAACATGAGAATGACAAAATTAGCCCATTTGTTACCTTATTGCTCGTTTTCATTCAATTATTTACCAAAATGGCATAAAAGGCCCACTTTTTGTAAAAATCACATTTTTAACTCGCTTCTGTCAAAAATATCATTTTTGGCTTGATCTTTGTAAAATTGTGCATTTTCGGCCCAATTATAGATAATTTCATCTTTTTGGCCCAAATTTTAATAACATCACATTTTTAGTCCCTCTTATCAAAAATTTACATTTTTGGCACAACTTTGTTGAAAATGACATTTAAGCCCATAAAAGTCCAAAAGTACATATTTTTGGCCCAAAGCCGTGAGAAGTTCAAAAATGGCCCATTTATGAAAATGTTTACATTTTAGTCCTTGTAGGGTCTCAATTAATGCAACTAACAATGTTTAGCAAAAATAATCCTTTTTGACCCCTAATAACCGTGAGTTGCATAATTAAGACCCATCTTTTATGAAAATTGGCATATTTGGCCCATTAAAACCGTGAAGGCCCATATAGAAGCGTATTTGTGAAAATTTTGCACTTTCGGCCCCTTTAAGACCATGAATGTTTTTGTTTATTTTGTCATAAATGGCCCTTTATGCGATTTTGGTTAGTTTTTACACATTTTTAACATATTTAATCCTTTCCACCACATAGTATGTCAATTAAGATGGTTTAGTTTACAAACATCAACAAATATGGTAAATATTTCGTGGTTGGCAAGATCTAACTTGTTTTCACCAAATAATCACAACATATAACATGAAAACACACATATACATGCATAAACACATAGATCTACACAAAACAACTTGTATTCTCCCCTAAAACATAGTAAAAACCGAAAATAAGAGGTATGAACTCACTTTGCTTTGGAGATTTCGGTTCTTGGTGAGGAAATGAGAAGATCTCGACCCTAGATGTTTCCTTGAGAAGATTTTCGAGATCTATGAAGTTCTAAGAGCATGGATCATGAAATGATGTGGGTTAAGGAGAGATTTTTAGTGTAAACTTGAAGTTAAACCATAGAGTTAAACAAGAACTTACCAAGAGTGATGAGCTTTGATGAGGAGTTCTTGATCTTTCACAAGACACACTCGAAATTTTGGAGATAAGATGAGTAAATTCTTGATGTTCTAGAGAGATTTTTGGTGTAGTTGAAATGAAAGAAGATGAGAGTGGTGAAACACTCTTTGGCCGAGGGTTAAGAAGAAGAAAGAAGAAGGAGGGAAATGTTGAAATGATGTTGCATGGGTATATGTGATTATCTTGATATTTGTTATGTTTAAGCATGGAAGTCCACCATACAAAGATTAGGTGGCACTTAGTTTGTCATCTTGTTATTTTTTTTTATATTTTTTATATATTGGGCCGAGAATGAGATAGGGTGAGAAGAAATGTAGGGCTAGAACTGAATATACTTGAAACTACAAGGTCCAAGGTGGAAGTTTTCGGCCCATTGGGCCCTTTTAGGGGTTTACGGCCCAAAAGAGTGAGCATAATGGGTTTTAGGCCCATTTAGGTTCAAGAAAACATCTATGGCCCATAAAAATGAAGTGAGTCATTTTAGGCCCAACATGGCCCAAAATACTTTAGCTTAATGAATGTGGGTCCAATTAGAGCCCAAATAAGGTTCCTTGGCCCAACATACCCAACTTGAAAGTTTATTGGCCCATTAGGCCCAATAAGAGGATCCTAGTCCATAATAAATTTGAATCGAATTTTTTTTAGGGTTTCAAACCCATAGTTAAGTATATGAGATGTATTGTATTAGGTTTTGAACTTCACTCAGAAGTTTTGATTCAAATAGATGATTTGGATTGAGCATAGAGTATGATATCCACTTAGAGTACAAGTCTTACAATAGTTGATGTTTACATGAAAACAAAATTTCCTAGCTAAACATGCTAGTTGTGACATCATTCCCCCGTTAGAGGGAATTTCGTCCTGAAATTCTTTCGAAAGGTAGGATCATGAACGAGAGAATAAGTGAGGATACTTCTGCTTCATCTGGTCTTCGCGTTCCCAGGTGAATTCCGGTCCACGCTTAGCGTTCCATCGAACCTTCACAATCGGAATGCGACTTTGTTTCGTACGCTTCACTTCCCTATCCATTATCTCGACCGGTTCCTCGACGAACAAGAGATTCTCGTTTATTTCGATCTCTTCTAGAGGAACGACGAGGGTTTCATCTGATAAGCACTTCTTTAAATTTGAGACGTGCAACACGGGGTGTACGTTGCTAAGCTCCGTAGGTAGCTGCAGCTTATAGGCCACCAGACCAATTCGGGCAAGAATCTCAAATGGTCCGATGTATCGTGGATTTAGTTTTCCCCGTTTCCCAAAACGGTTCATCCCTTTCCAGGGAGAGACCTTTAATAGTACCCGATCTACGAATTGGAATTCCAGGGGTTTTCGTCGTTTGTCAGCGTAACTCTTTTGTCGGTCATGCGACGCTTGAAGTCGGACATTGATTTGGACTATCTTCTCTGTAGTTTCTTGAATGATTTCTGGTCCTGTAAGGGTGCTGTCCGGTGATTGCCCTTTTGCCAGCTGGGTGTCACCCACCTCAGCCCAGTAGAGAGGCGATCTGCATTTGCGACCATATAAGGCCTCAAAAGGAGCAACCTTTATGCTTGTGTGATAGCTGTTGTTGTACGAGAATTCAATCAAGGGCAAGTGAGTATCCCATGACTTTCCGAAATCGATCACGCAGGCTCGGAGCATGTCTTTGAGTGTTTGGATGGTTCGTTCGCTTTGGCCATCGGTTTGAGGGTGGTAAGCAGTGCTCATGTCTAGTTGTGTCCCCATAGCCTTCTGGAGTGACTGCCAAAACCGAGAAGTAAATCTACTATCACGATCCGAGATAATAGATACTGGTACTCCATGAAGTCTCACAATCAATTTGATATAAATTTGTGTTAATCTTTCCATATTGTACGATTCTTTTATTGGCAGGAAATGAGCGGATTTGGTTAACCTATCGACAATCACCCAGATAGCATCCAATCCGTCTGCTGTCTTAGGTAATTTGGTTATGAATTCCATGGTAATCCTTTCCCATTTCCACTCGGGTATTACTGGCTGTTGTAATAACCCCGAGGGCTTTTGATACTCCACTTTCACTTTGGCACAAGTGAGACACTTTGTCACACCCCCAAACCAGACGGCGGAAACGTCCGGGGGTGGAGGACTTCATTTTTAGTATCACAACACATGCATTATAGTAATCAAAGTACAAACAACCATTGTATTTAAAAAGTATAAATATTTACATGTGTATCAACATTGTATACTGAAACTAAATAATTGTATTAAAGAAGAAGACAAGACATAAATAGCTCCATCTTCTCAAAAGCACGGGGTGTACCTGTCTACTGGTTCCCTGAGAATACAAGTAATTTGAAAAGAGAGTATCAACATAAAGTTGAGTGAGTACATAAGTATTTATGTTTTGAAAGAATGTCTTCTGTTTCTTGAATATGTAAACTGTTTCCAGAAAATCCTATATTTTCTGTTGTATGTAAAAAGTAGTTTTAGTTGCATAAAACTGTTCTATTTGTAAACCAATGTTCTGTATTTGTAATCCTTTTGTAAACGAGTATCTGAGAGTATATCTGAATTCATCAACTGTTATTGTAAACCGTAATATAATACTGTAAACTGTATCTTGTAAACTACTACTTCGAAATAGTACAATAGTTTAATTAATTATACACTAACGTATTGTTAATATCTTTTAATGAGTTATTATAACCATACTGACTAGATGGCCTGACCCAACGCTATGAGTGCGCTGAACACATGTTGATAACAATTTATCACTCACAGGCGTGTATGCCTGACTGTAGCTAGCAGTCCAAGTGCGGGGTTGTCAATCCCAATATAGATCTATACACACATTGTTTCGATCCCCGGCTGGAGATTCTGGTTATAATGTCAGGACTTTACTATATTGTTTAAATGAATTAAACAACCTGTACTACTTGACTCATAAAAGCATATAAACATTACATGTATAATAGTTATGAAAAACCCAATCATTCTGAAATAAACGATTGATAGTATGTTCTTGAATTAGTACTCTTAACATGTATCTGAAAGAATGTATACGCTTGAATAGTTTTGAATTAAACCTTTGTTTTTGTAAAACGATGTATTCTAGTATACTTGAATCGTGAATTAATGTTCTGTGAATCATAAATTATAATTATTATAATTTATATGTACTTTCTGATTTGATAACGAGTATTCATGAATGTAACCCTTTGCTCAACATGTTACAAAGGGTAATTGAAACTAAATGAACAAACTTTTATACTTGTATACATATACAAATATATATATAAGTAAAATTTAAATGACACTCGGACAAACAACTGATACTTGTAATCCCACATCCAAACAAGGAAAAGGAACCAAAGTGGGTTATTCGTCCTAAATCTTTTAAATCTTATTTATATAAATATATGTATACTAGTATGATTTTTGGGGAAAAATATAAGTTTATAAAAACATTTAAAAGAAGTTTGATATTTTAAAATTAATTTTGGTGACTTGATGTCGTTTTGAAACAATCATTGAAAATCATTTGATTTGATGATAACTGAAATCTATTTTGATAAGATATTTGAAATCACTTGTTTATAACTGTCACAACTAGCACTTTTGGCTAGGAAATTCCGTCCTCAGGTAAGTAAGGACTATTGTGAGATTTGTGCTAACACTCCTAAGTGTTGAATATGAGTTCCTAAGGAGCCATAAAGTGTTAGAATGCAAATCTCTCCAAGTATAGTGAATCTTTCCCAAATCTCTCCAAGTATGTGAAATCTCTCCCAAATCTCCCTAAGTATGCGAAATCTCTCCAAGTATGGTGAATCTCTCCCAAATCTCCCTAAGTATGAGAAATCTCTCCAAGTATGGTGAATCTCTCCCAAATATCTCCAAGTATGTGAAATCTCTCCCAAATATCTCCAAGTATGTGAAATCTCTCCCAAATCTCTCCAAGTATGAGAAATCTCTCCCACATGTGAAATCTCTCCAAGTATGTGAAATTTCTCCCAAATCTCTCCAAGAATATGAAATCTCTTCCAAATCTCTCCAAGTATGTGGAATCTCTCCCAAATCTCTCTAAGCACCTTCCTTAGTCGAAAACGGCTCAAAACCGGAAGAGGAAATCCAAAAGGACCCTCTTGGTCCGGAACCCTCTTGGTCCGGACTCCTCTTGGTCCTGAACCCTCTTGGTCCGGAACCGTCTTAGTCCGGAACCGTCTTAGTCCGGATACCTTCTAAGGAACCAAGAAGACTTCGGATTTCAACCTGCTCCGGACAATCTCGCTTCGGACCTTCCCTATGCACCGGACAGCTTCACAATCCGGAAACCTTGGCGCCTTGTACCCTTCGCGTCTTTGGAAGTATCTTGCTCCGGACTTCGCTTGCAACTCCTGCCCCGCTCCTGACTTCGGAATCCGAGAATAGCCTTCCGGAAGTACCTGTTTGCTTCGGAACCTCACTGATTGCTTCAGAAATTTTACTCCTTTGCTCCGGAAGTGGAAGAATGACTCCGGAATGAGGAGTTTGACTTCGGACCCTCGTAGGAACCAACCCCCACTCCGGATTTTCATTATTTTCGGACTTTTTCACCATTTTAAGGCATTTTGACGCCGAAAATTACACCAAACTCGTATTTTTCCTATCCTAAACCCCTTAGACCCCTATTTTATGCTAAAATTAATTATTTTAAGCATATTCTTCATAAAAAATAAATGGTTGGGATTTAGGAAAACCTTATCCTAAATCAAGAAAAGGACAAAGGGATTGACTTTGTATTTGATGAAATTCCTCATTTCCCATACAAATCACAGTATTCCATGCTTTACCCACCAAATATCCATGCATGGACCACCAGATCCCCATGCATCTAAGATTCCCTTCCTTTTCTTATACTCCAAAACCACGACAGTAAAGGAATTTAGACTCCACTTTCTCTCTCACTCTTCCCATTTTCCCTCAAAACTTATCTTCAAGACAAGAACAATGATCTTGCTGGAAGGGAAAATATTCTCAATTTCTCCCTGAAGTTGAAAGGTAAACTCCTCCACTCATCTAATATTTTATTATATTTCGAGATGAATCCATATTATTTTATTCATAATAATATGTGATGATCATCCTTAGGAAAGCATCCCTCCCAGGGAAGTTCCTCATCTCAGCAAGAGTTTAAGCTTGAGATCTTCACTCCATAACTCCAGACAACTCCTCAACTAACTCAAGGTGAGCTTCATACCCCACCTTTTTCAATCTTTTAATGTTTTTGGGGGAGAGTACAAGTCAAATCTTGCCTAAATACTTGAATAATTGCATGTATACGTATGTTTGTATGTGTGTGTGAAATATTATTAAATTAATATTTTAGTAATATACTCATGAATGTAAGAATTCTCAATTTAATAAAGAATAGAGGATATTTTTGTACAAAAGAGCCTCCCAACTATTGAGTGTGTCCAACTTAACCCCTTTATCTATGCTTTTATGTCAAGTGATATAAGTTATAAAAAAGGGATCTTGATAAGTGGACACCATTTCTAGTAATTTCGAAAAAGGAAACTTTGTGACTATTTTGCAAACTGTCAGGGGGTATTTTATAAATATTCAATATAAAAGTTTGCGTCAAGAAAATACACAAATAGAGCCTTTATGACAGAAATATTTGCATGTCATAAACTGCTGTCGTAAAACCTCCAATAACATAAGTAATGTTCTATATGTCATAAAACAGAAAATGCGTGTCATAACCGACAGTTATAAATTTATACAAATTATAACTTGACACTTTTTCTCTTGACTAAAATGACTCATTTTTCAATAAACGAAAAGGAACGAACACGAGCACCCAGTTAACGAGCACAATCAACGATATGGAACGAGAACGATATTTCTATTCAATGAGTACGAATTTCATTATTTATCTAACAAATAATGGATATCTAACGATTGCTCAAGAGGTTGTTAATATTCTAGTCAGACAAATCTCAAAAGTAACGAAATATAAAAATATTAGTGTACGTCTAAGTCCTGTAAGGAGTTATAGCCAGAGTCTCCTGGAGGGAGAGCGGAAATTTGTGTATAGATCTATACGGGGTTGACACCCCGCTCCTTCGCTGTTCGCTACGGCTAGACATGCCAGTCTAGGATGACAAATGTCTTTTCCAAACCGAGGGCGCCTGAGAAACGCCAAAACAGGCACTTCGTCAGATTAGTATGGTTATAACGACTCATTAGAATATGTTATGTCATCTAGAAATTTATGTAAGGAAAAACTTCATAAATAAATTTTGGCATGTTGTGTTGACCGTCCTATACATGATAAGTGATGGTCCGCATTTGTTGCGTTGACTGTACTGCTTGATCGCGTAGAATGTCCGCAATAGCCAGGTTGATTCTTTCTCCTAACAAGTATAACAAGTATAGAGTCGTAATACTGCTATTTTTACAAATTAAAAAGCGTAGGACTCTATGGAAAACGTTGTAAACGGTTTTGATAACAATAAACTAGCCCACACATATACATAGTTGGAAACTAGAACTTACGATTATTTTATAGCAGAAAATATAGGATTTTCTGGAGAAAACGATTTTTCTACGCTTTCGATAACGATAAACTAGAACTTACGAATATTTTATAGCAGCAAATATAAGATTTTCTGGAGAAAACGATTTTTCTACGATTTCGATAACAATAAACTAGAACGCACACACTCAATTTTACTCGATAAGAGGAACAAGATTTTCAACCATATTTCCTTTTTGAAAATAAGGGATTTTTCTTGAAACGGTTGATTGTTACTATTCAAAAGAATTATTCTCGGACACAGCTCGCTTTTGCAAATCACAATACTTTTCAAAATCACTCCTTATAAGGATGAACAAAAGTAATGTCATGCACACATATATCCATGATTTTCAAGGAAAGACTTCAAACGATTTCATAGAAAATATCGGATTTTCTGAAAGTACGATAAGAACGATTCTAAACAAGTGTAAACGATTTTGCACAAAAATGCTTATGAACTCACCAACTTTTTAGTTGACGCATTTCAAAACGACTTGTATTCTCAGGGATCTAGTAAGCAGGTAACAAGGGACGCGGATGCAAGACTTTTAGCTGTTGCTTGGATTTTTCTGCTTATGTCTCTTTTGTGTAATTCGAAGAACAAATACAATATGTAAACAATGTAAGTTTGTTATCTCAATGTATGATGTTTGGATTGCTCTGTTTCATTTATATTTAGTTGTTATGATACTGCACAATGAAGTCACCCGCCTCCGGACGTTTCCGCCGTCTGGTCCGGGGGTGTGACAGATTGGTATCAGGGCATTGTTTATAGTGAACTAGTATATCTAGCCATACAAGATATACAACTATAAATACAATGGGACTAAAACACACTATGCCTGAAAGTATACTTTAAAAAGATAAGTATTTTATGAAAGTATACATATCTACTAACACAATATCATAACGAGAAGAAAACAAAAGTAACTAAAGGTTGAACGCTACAGTCAAATCTAGGCAGTATGTAATCATATCTTGGATAAATATAGCCTGATCAACTATATTTATTTGAGATATGACCAACATGTGCTTGGGAGTGATTGTGGTGTTGCAACAAACCTAAAACCTACCAACTTTGAGTACAAGAGAATACTATAGGAGTATTTTAGGACACTATAAACCCCTCCCACACCTAAACTTTCCCCGTATATCTCGTACCTCGATTCTCGCACAAACAAGTAGTTGAAATTCCTCGCCAAGACTTCTACTACCCTGTCACGGTAAATTACAGATGGGGCAAGGAGAGACCATAAGAAGTCCATGAGGAAAAACCCAGAAGTGAATCCCAAGGAATACCAAGAGATGAATCGTGAAAAGGAGAATTTCGACTAAGGGCCAAACAAGGATGAAAGCTCCAAGGGAACTCATAGCAAGCTTATTCCTATTGGCAGAAGACCCTTTCACCTCTCTCTTCCCAGATACATAAACATCCCATATAGGCACTTCTGGAATAGACATACCTAGAAACAAAACGATACCCACGCAAAAACAAGTTGAGAAATTGGCTCCTATCCAATTTAGGGCGCACCTTCACGAAAGACACCAGATCCACAATCGATGTGCACCGAACTCCGATAGCCAACACCCTCACGAATCAGACATCACCTCTGTTTAGACCACAAGTAACCCAAAGTGACTCCCGGTTTCCAACCCTCTGTCATGAAGTAATGGAGACCATAAACAAAGGCCGATTTATGGGAATGTAAATCCGATCCCCCACAAGTAACAAGAACACCATTCCAATCACCTACGAAACCCACAAGTAAGACCAGAAAACTAGGCAGTGGTCATCTGGAGACCACAACTCATAGAAATCAAGGCTAGGACAGCCTTAGCAACATAAGGAACACAAAAAGGACACATAGTATAAGTAAAATGGACAAGCACTTTGTGCACCAAAAGAGGATCACCACACTACTCGCCATAGGTTCATAATGCCCTTAATCATAGCCAGTAGTAGTAAACCAAGAGGAGTACATCCTCCAAGAATCCATACAACCGAATCCGTTAACTATAGTGCTAGCTATGTGCTATTTTGATGGACTTTACGCTAGACAATACATGTTCCCACTCAATACCATAACTGCATCATGGGGATGTAGGTTGACACAATTAGCACCAGTACGTTAAGATTATAGGAGTAAAACCACTTGAAACTAGTTACAATTACTTACGAGCTCACTTTTCATGTGCAACAGGGTCATGTCTTCTCATGAAGGTAACCAGTACCCCGACCATGCACCGGTCCTACGAATAGACTTCGCCACTTTCCAAGCCACTGTAACAGCTGCTGTGGCAGCCGTCATGGCATACTTCAATGCCAATGACACAAGCGAAGTTGGAAGCAGTGTCGTTAAATTCAATCCTAACAATAACCAGGAAAACCAACGAAGGACGACTCGCCAATGCACCCTAAAACCTAAACCTAAGCTCAAGAAACGGAAGTTTGGAAATGAAAAAGGAGGCAACTCGACTCAGAGGCCTACTAAAAGACAACAAGTGGAATCAGTCCCTACCCCCACTAACCCTACTCCACCCCCATCGAGACAATCATACCTTGGGAACAATCCACCCTGCAACAAGTGCAAATACCATCATTGGGGAGCCTGCCAGACATTTTGCTGCAAAAGGTGCAACAAGATGGGTCACACCTCCCGCTACTATAGGGCTCCGGCCCCATGCGTTTCCCCAACCCGCAACCCAGAAGTAAGCGCAGTTTGCCACAAGTGCGGTGCAACAGGACATCTCAAGAGAGCTTGTCCAACAGAGATGACTAACGAAGGAGTCGACAACTAGACAGGAGTTGACGACAAGGAACCTTGCCACAGCTTTTGGTACGTTCCACGATAAACTTAAACATAGATCAATCACAAAAGTTTTTGTCAATTAAAAACATAATCCAAAAACTATTGTCTCGTTAGATCAAATCCTATAAATTACGGGAAGCTAGGGATCCTTACGAATGGACCATGATGGTCCCATATAAACGTTAGTATCACACATGGTTAGGATTCCGCGAACTAAGAACGTGCGATTCCGCCTTACTTTCTGTCCCTGGGCTGAATAGCGATTGGGACAGAACCCTACAGTCAACCATCTCTAAAGATCCTAAGTATGTACGGTTAGGTCACCTCCATCTATAGTGGAAGGACCTGGCAGAATTCGGATTACGAATTCCCTTGCCTTATAGCAGCACCCTCGTGTCGCTAGGACACCTAACAAGCAGAAAACGAGATAGACCCAATGGTAGCAACGAAAACGAAACTAGCAACGATAAGAACACGAACACTAGAACACCTAACAAGCAGAAACGAAATAGACCCAATGGTAGCAACGAAAACGAAACTAGCAACGATAAGAACCCGAACACTAGAACATCTAACAAGCAGAAACGAGATAGACCCAATGGTAGCAACGAGAACGAAACTAGCAACGATAAGAACACGAACACTAGAACACCTAACAAGCAGAAACGAAATAGACCCAATGGTAGCAACGAAAACGGAACTAGCAACAATGAGAACACGAACACTAGATCACCTAACAAGCAGAAACGAGATAAACCCAATGGTAGCAACGAAAACGAAACTAGCAACGATAAGAACGCGAACATAGGAACACCTAACAAGCAGAAACAAGATAGACCCAATGGTAACAACGAAAATAAAACTAGAAACGATAAGAACATGAACATAAAACACCTTGTCATTCCTAGCAACCAATACTCCTCAAATCAACGTAACAACAAGGAGTCCAATGTCATCAGTTGAAACAGACATGCTTGATTTTCACCTTACAAACCTCGAGCTCTGCAAATAGACTTTTGTCTTACTCAACCGAATAACAAAACTCTTTCAGTCGATAACGACGAAATCCCTATCAACCAGACGCCTAAGTTTTGGCATAAGAAATACCACGCCCTTCCCTAGCCCCAGCAAAGATGGAAAATCAAGGAGCAAAGGGCATAAGAAGGAATCCAGAAGGCTTCCAACATTCCTCCAGAGATTCCCAAAATCTCTTAGAAAACCCTAACCATGTGCTAAGTGGAGATAGAATCACCCCGACTCCTGGAACCATCTCAATGACCAAACACCCGATACCACTTAGCACGGTCACAAGAACAAATAGTGTCTGATCGCAAGATCAACATAATAGATAAGGGAAACATCAGACCCAGTCCCTAACCACAGGAAGCACCTGTCTAACTCATAAGAGAGAAAGACGAAACTACCATAGGCACCACCGACTACGAATAAGCCAAAAAAACCCATCCTCAAGGATCGATACTCCCTGCCCCCGAATCAGAGACATGTTCAACCAACAACGAGGACTGGCAGAGGCCGACCTACCATTAGCTCGGGAAAACTATAGGAAGAAAACTCCCAAGATAATCTAAGACTCATAAGGTTAACTAGACCACTCGCAAACTCAACCTTGGTGACCATAGTACCAACTCCTAACACCCAGAAAACTCTACTTCTAGGACACCAGGATCCCGATCCCTAGAAGACCATTCAAAAGGCCTCTCCAAGGAAGGGCCCGATAACTCATGGTCTCCGATTGACATAAGGAATTAGTTTTGGACATTTCACCTTCCATGAGTTCAGCACTCATAAGTGTCAGATCACCGAAGCTCTAGAAATCCCACCTGTCGAGGTAAAGGTAAACAAGAACCCACATCCCGAAGAGAAGCATGTGTAATGGACATTGACAAGGTTTGGGATGCCCACTTGCTTCTAAACGAGTATTCTTATAAAAACAACTACCACTCGAGCATAGGAGTTGCACCCCTCGAGGCCCTGTGTGGCCAGAGGTGCAGATCATCCTCTGTTAGGCTGAGATGGGAGATATCCAGCCGACAAGATGACCAACGCCCAATAGCACACTCACTAGACCCGAGAGTATTCGATAAACCACGGAGAGGATAGTCCAAACCCGAACACGACCCCAACTATAGTAACGCCGACGAAAGAGCTATGTTGATAACATCTTAAAACCTTGAAGTCCCAAGTAGGGAATCGGGGTATTAGTTTAAGAACTTCCCTTGGGGAAGAGTGACCCGAGTCGAAAGGAAAAGTAAATTAAGTTCTCGAGGCACCGGACTCTTCGAGGTCCTCGCACGGATCGGTCCGGTAGCCTACAAACTCCAACTACCCTCCAAGCTTAGTGGCGTACACCCCGTATTCCATGTGTCGAACCTAGGGAGTGTTTATCAGATAAAACCCTCCCAGTTCCATTAAAAAAAAGACTAAAGGGAATTAGAACCTCCAAATCAATGCTCAGCCTACCAGAGCAACGAACAGAAAAGTTAAGTAAACAAAACAAAGTCGCATTCTGATCGTGAAGGTTCGAGAGAATGCTAGATGAGAGTCGGAATTCACTTAGGAACGCAAAGGGTAATTGAAACTAAATGAACAAACTTTTATACTTGTATACATATACAAATATATATAAGTAAAATTTAAATGACACTCGGACAAACAACTGATACTTGTAATCCCACATCCAAACAAGGAAAAGGAACCAAAGTGGGTTATTAGTCCTAAATCTTTTAAATCTTATTTATATAAATATATGTATACTAGTATGATTTTTGGGGAAAAGTATAAGTTTATAAAAACATTTAAAAGAAGTTTGATATTTTAAAATTAACTTTGGTGACGTGATGTCGTTTTGAAACAATCATTGAAAATCATTTGATTTGATGATAACTGAAATCTATTTTGATAAGATATTTGAAATCACTTGTTTATATTGTGAGATTTGTGCTAACACTCCTAAGTGTTCAATATGAGTTCCTAAGGAGCCATAAAGTGTTAGAATGCAAATCTCTCCAAATATAGTGAATCTCTCCCAAATCTCTCCAAGTATGTGAAATCTCTCCCAAATCTCCCTAAGTATGCGAAATCTCTCCAAGTATGGTGAATCTCTCCCAAATCTCCCTAAGTATGAGAAATCTCTCCAAGTATGGTGAATCTCTCCCAAATATCTCCAAGTATGTGAAATCTCTCCCAATTCTCTCCAAGTATGTGAACTCTCTCCCAAATCTCTCCAAGTATGAGAAATCTCTCCCACATGTGAAATCTCTCCAAGTATGTGAAATTTCTCAAATCTCTCCAAGAATATGAAATCTCTCCCAAATCTCTCCAAGTATGTGGAATCTCTCCCAAATCTCTCTAAGCACCTTCCTTAGTCGAAAACAACTCAAAACCGGAAGAGGAAACCCAAAAGGACCCTCTTGGTCTGGACTCCTCTTGGTCCGGAACCCTCTTGGTCCGAAACCTCTTGGTCCGGAACCCTCTTGGTCCGGACTCCTCTTGGTCCTGAACCCTCTTGGTCCGGAACCGTCTTAGTCCGGAACCGTCTTAGTCCGGAACCCTCTTAGTCCGGATACCTTCTAAGGAACCAAGAAGACTTCAGATTTCAACCTGCTCCAGACAATCTCGCTTCGGACCTTCCCTATGCATCGGACAGCTTCGCAATCCGGAAGCCTTGGCGCCTTGTACCCTTCGCGTCTTTGGAAGTATCTTGCTCCGGACTTCGCTTGCAACTCCTGACCCGCTCCTGACTTCGGAATCCGAGAAAAGCCTTCCGGAAGTACCTGTTTGCTTCGGTACCTCACTGATTGCTTCGGAAATTTTACTCCTTTGTTCGGGAAGTGGAAGAATGACTCCGGAATGAGGAGTTTGACTTCGGACCCTCGCAGGAACCAACCCCCACTTCGGATTTTCATTATTTTCGGACTTTTTCACCATTTTAAGGCATTTTGACGCCGAAAATTACACCAAACTCGTATTTTTCCTATCCTAAACCCCTTAGACCCCTATTTTATGCTAAAATTAATTATTTTAATCATATTCTTCATAAAAAATAAATGGTTGGGATTTAGGAAAACCTTATCCTAAATCAAGAAAAGGACAAAGGGATTGACTTTGTGATTTGATGAAATTCCTCATTTCCCATACAAATCACAGTATTCCATGCTTTACCCACCAAATATCCATGCATGGACCACCAGATCCCCATGCATCTAAGATTCCCTTCCTTTTCTTATACTCCAAAACCACGACAGTAAAGAAATTTAGATTCCACTTTCTCTCTCACTCTTCCCATTTTCCCTCAAAACTCATCTTCAAGACAAGAACAATGATCTTGCTGGAAGGGAAAATATTCTCAATTTCTCCCTGAAGTTGAAAGGTAAACTCCTCCACTCATCTAATATTTTATTATATTTCGAGATGAATCCACATTATTTTATTCATAATAATATGTGATGATCATCCTTAGGAAAGCATCCCTCCCAGGGAAGTTCCTCATCTCAGCAAGAGTTTAAGCTTGAGATCTTCACTCCATAACTCCAGACAACTCCTCAACTAACTCAAGGTGAGCTTCATACCCCACCCTTTTCAATCTTTTAATGTTTTTGGGGGAGAGTACAAGTCAAATCTTGCCTAAATACTTGAATAATTACATGTATACGTATGTTTGTATGTGTGTGTGAAATATTATTAAATTAATATTTTAGTAATATACTCATGAATGTAAGAATTCTCAATTTCATAAAGAACAGAGGATATTTTTGTACAAAAGAGCCTCCCAACTATTGGGTGTGTCCAACTTAACCCCTTTATCTATGCTTTTATGTCAAGTGATATAAGTTATAAAAAAGGGATCTTGATAAGTGGACACCATTTCTAGTAATTTTCGAAAAAGGAAACTTTGTGACTATTTTGCAAACTGTCAGGGGGTATTTTATAAATATTCAATATAAAAGTTTGCGTCAAGAAAATACACAAATAGAGCCTTTATGACAGAAATATTTGCATGTCATAAACTGCTGTCGTAAAACCTCCAACAACATAAGTAATGTTCTATATGTCATAAAACAGAAAATGCGTGTCATAACCGGCAGTTATAAATTTATACAAATTATAACTTGACACTTTTTCTCTTGACTAAAATGACTCATTTTTCAATAAACGAAAAGGAACGAACACGAGCACCCAGTTAACGAGCACAATCAACGATATGGAACGAGAACAATATTTCTATTCAATGAGTACGAATTTCATTATTTATCTAACAAATAATGGATATCTAATGATTGCTCAAGAGGTTGTTAATATTCTAGTCAGACAAATCTCAAAAGTAACTAAATATAAAAATATTAGTGTACGTCTAAGTCCTGTAAGGAGTTATAGCCAGAGTCTCCTGGAGGGAGAGCGGGAATTTGTGTATAGATCTATACGGGGTTGACACCCCGCTCCTTCGCTGTTCGCTACGGCTAGATAGACAAGTCTAGGGTGACAAATGTCTTTTCCAAACCGAGGGCGCCTGAGAAACGCCAAAACAGGCACTTCGTCAGATTAGTATGGTTATAACGACTCACTAGAATATGTTATGTCATCTAGAAATTTATGTAAGGAAAAACTTCATAAATAAATTTTGGCATGTTGTGTTGACCGTACTATACATGATAAGTGATGGTCCGCATTTGTTGCGTTGACTGTCCTTCTTCATCGCGTAGAATGTCCACAATAGCCAGGTTGATTCTTTCTCCTAACAAGTATAACAAGTATAGAGTCGTAATACTGCTATTTTTACAAATTAAAAAGCGTAGGACTCTATGGAAAACGTTGTAAACGGTTTTGATAACAATAAACTAGCCCACACATATACATAGTTGGAAACTAGAACTTACGATTATTTTATAGCAGAAAATATAGGATTTTCTGGAGAAAACGATTTTTCTACGCTTTCGATAACGATAAACTAGAACTTACGAATATTTTATAGCAGCAAATATAGGATTTTCTGGAGAAAACGATTTTTCTACGATTTCGATAACGATAAACTAGAACGCACACACTCAATTTTACTCGATAAGAGGAACAAGATTTTCAACCATATTTCCTTTTTGAAAATAAGGGATTTTTCTTGAAACGGTTGATTGTTACTATTCAAAAGAACTATTCTAGGACACCGCTCGCTTTTGCAAATCACACTACTTTTCAAAATCACTCCTTATAAGGATGAACAAAAGTAATGTCTTGCACACATATATCCATGATTTTCAAGGAAAGACTTCAAACGATTTCATAGAAAATATCGGATTTTCTGAAAGTACAATAAGAACGATTCTAAACAAGTGTAAACGATTTTGTACAAAAATGCTTATGAACTCACCAACTTTTTAGTTGACGCTTTTCAAAAAGACTTGTATTCTCAGGGATCTAGTAAGCAGGTAACAAGGGACGCAGATGCAAGACCAATGATGTTCATGGCCTAAGAAGATCTTGAGTTTACGGCCAAGGGAGATGCTCATGGCTGTAAACTCTTATGTTCTTGGGAAATGGTTGTTTTCAAGGGTGTATGTTATGAGCTTCTATAGAATAACTAGTATTCGGATGTATACTATGACATCCCCATTTTCACGGCTAGAAAAGACCGATTTTGTTTATGCTTGTTTGAAAATCAGAGTAACATTTTAAATAAAAGTGTTGCGGAATTTGTCCCAAAAACAAAATATAATAAAGATTTATCAAAAGCATTTCCAAAGAAATGTATTTCATTAAAAGACTCGGGATGTCATGTTCGATACAGATCAAAAGCATAAATAGTACAATATAAGCCTTACTACATTATTTCATATCTACAGGCCTATATCCGTAATCCCTCATCCAAAATATCACATCTATGCTCGAACGCCACTACCTGTAATACATGAAACTGAGTGGGTCAGGCTTGGGAGCCTGGTGAGCACATAGGGTTTTCAACCCACAACAAATAAGTTTATCAATTTCATCAATCAACAATAACCAGATTACCCGTTCTCGTTATCCTCACTTTACGCCCCTAAACACCTATCATAAGGGACCTAGCCTAAGGATCATCATCGGGATGGACACTACTGCTAAGGGGGTTCCTCAGCAATAAATGTCCTAAAGGCAACCATGAGGGGGATGGAGTACACCGGTGAACACATCGTTCACAAACACCTACAGGTTGCGAGCCTGCTAGCGTTCCACTGGACTGTCTAGAAGAGTCCGTGGTCGTCATCTATACTCCGCTAGATGACTGGATCACCAACAACATCGAGGCCTCTCATCATTTTATCACACATCGTCTTATTACATCTACCCATGTTTTACCCCAACATTTTTGTAGATATAAAATACATATAAAGTTTAAATAATGAAAAACGTGTATAAAATCATTCATCCAACATAGACAGCAAGTATTCAGATAATATGCACAGATAGCACGTAATTTATATAAAATACTTCATATCTATGTGTAAGATGAAAGTAACTATGCACTCACCTGATTAGGTGGTGACTCGGTACTCGAACAGCACTTCGTTATCTCAAAACAATTTTTCCTTGATCAAAACCTAGTATTAATACCACTAGAGTTTAGTTTTAACGTTAACCGCGACTAATTAATAGTCTAGCTATTATTATTATTATATAAGCGTTAAATAACACTCAATATAACTCACAATAATAGCCCAAATAATTATTTTAAGGACCTAATAACATTACTATAATTATTTAAAAGTTATATTAAAAATTCCGTAGGCGTAGCTCACTTACAGCGGATTTTAAAGAAAACCGGGCTTTGCTCGGAGCAGCGTTTCCGAACCGAAAGACCCTTTTTCTCGGGACTCCGGGAGCCTCGAGGCTTCCTTAGGGTGCTAGGGATTTTTCCTAGGGTTTAGGGGTGGTTTGGAACCTTAGAGAGAGAAAGAATTTAGAGAGAGAAAGAGAATTGGTGTGATTTGCTCGGCAGCCCTCGCAGGTATTTATAGCCACGAGCCTCGGACGTACACTGGGTGTAGTCCTTGGCTACGCGGGGCGTAGTCTTCGGATAAGGCCCAGCTCGGATCCAGCTGTCTCGCACTCGGAACGGATAAGAGCCGGAGTACGCGGGGCGTACCCAACTTCGGATGCGGGGCGTAATGGCGAGGCGACGTGTCTCCATCCGAAGCGAAGCCTTGGGCAACAAGCAACGACTCAGATCTTGCCACGTCATCACAGTTTCGCAAATTCGACTACAAACTTTAAAAATTCGTAACTTTTGCGTACGAGCTCAGTTTTCGACGTTCTTTATATCCACGCGTAGGCGGGAACATACTCTACAACTTTCGTTTAGACTCTGTCGGCTAATTTTGACTTTATTTTAAAAGTTATATTTTTAAAAGGCCGGGACAGGATTGGTCCGTTAAAAATTCATATTCATCCGACGTCCGTTTTCATCTGTCTTTTTATCGTTGTGCTACTATTAACGAGATCTTCGATTCTCGTTTAGGTTGTGTCGGCTAAAAACCGCTCGATCTAATATTCGAACTTCGGGCTGTACAATGCTAAGCCGAAACTTCGAAAAATCATAACTTCCTCATACGCAGTCAGATTTGGGCGTTCTTTTTATGGACGCTCTCGGTTTAACGTTTTCTACGACTTTCGTTTAGATCGCTAAGGCTAAAACTCGCTCTATCGTAAATTCACTATTTACGCTTCCCGATATCGTGCTTGTTCCATCACGAAACTTCGACGGGTCATAACTTCTTCGTTATAACTCGGATTTCGGCGTTCTTTATATCTCCAGAATCCTTGTTTCGACCACTACAACGTTATGTAAAGATATCGGGCTTATCTCATACTTTAATTTTGACGCTTATTTTTATTCTTTATTAATTATACATTTATAATTAAACAATAAGCATATAAATTCACATAATTCACAAAATACTCAAATATTTCATCTTTATTACATCAAAAGAGTTACAATAGTTGACCTAGATTATTACATCGTCTAAAAATGCTTAGCCCCGAAACCCGGGCGTTACAATTCTCTCCCCCTTAGGAGGATTCCGTCCCGGAATCATGCGTCAGCAAACAGATGCGGATAGCGACTCATCATGTCATCCTCTGTTTCCCAAGTGAGATTTGGCCCATTCAAATGTTTCCACTGGACTAGCACTAAGTCGACCATTTTGCGTCGTAACTTCTTAGTCTTACGGTCAACAATTGCCTCGGGGCTCTTCTATCAGCCTCTTGTTTTCATCCATTCTTAACTCTGAGATCGGAATTATGTCGGGAACTTTTCCCGTGAATTTCCTCAGATAACACACATGGAAGGTGTTATGAATACCATCGAGTTCTTCGGACAATTCCAACTTGTAAGTTTGGTTCCCAATCTTCTGAAGAACTTTGAACGGTCCAATAAATCTTGGACTCAACTTTCCTCGTTTTCCGAATCTTATAAGTCCCTTCCACGGTGAGACTTTAAGCAAAACCGAATCCCCAACTTAGAAGGTCATCGATCGTCTTTTCTTGTCAGCATAGCTCTTCTGACGATCCTGAGCTGCTAACATCCTTTACCTGATCACCTTTAACTTCTCAGCAGTCTCATGGACTATCTCGGGGCCCATAAACTGCTTTTCTCCAGCCTCAAGCCAACAAGATGGCGTACGACACTTTTGCCCGTACAAAGCTTGATAGGGTGCCATCTTGATGCTCGAGTGGAAACTGTTGTTGTAGGAAAATTATACCAAAGGTAAGTGCTCATCCCAGTTACCTTGGAACTCGAGGGTACATGCTCTCAACATATCTTCAAGCATTTGAATCGTTCTTTCGCTCTGACCATCAGTCTGCGAATGGTAAGCTGTACTCAGACACAACTTCGTACCCAGTTCCTCTTGTAGACTTCTCCAAAACCTTGACGTGAAACGACTATCACGATCCGATACAATTGTTAGAGGAACACCGTGAAGTCTCACAATTTCCTTCACGTAAACATTTGCAAGCTTATCCATAGACCACCTTTCGTTGGCAGCTATGAAGTGTGCACTCTTTGTGAAACGATCCACGACCACCCAAATCATGTCGTGACCGTTCTTCGTCCTGGGAAGTTTAGTCACAAAATCCATGGTGATGTCTTCCCATTTACCCATGGGTATAGGTAAGGGTTCTAAACTCCCATATGGTTTCTGATGTTGTGCCCTAACTCTTGCACAAGTTACACACTCGGCCACATACTTCGCAACATCGAGCTTTATCGTCGGCCACCAGTAGTAGGGTTTTAGGTCCCTATACATTTTAGTGCTACCGGGATGAATCGAGTACATGGTCTTGTGAGCTTCTTCCATCAGAAGATCTCTTATTCCTCCTGTCTTAGGTACCCAAATCCGATCTTGGAATACCTTCAGTCCTTGACGGTTTGTACCGAATACCAACGTCCTTCCCAAACGTTCTTCCTTTCGGTCATTCTTTTCTGAAGCTTCTACTTGAGCTTTCTTGATACTTTCCACAATCGTCGAGACAACTTCAATTCTCAACGCTCTTGGCCTTTTTCTTTCAATATTGACTTTTCGACTGAGGGCATCAGCAACAACATTTGCCTTACCGGGGTGGTAAAGTATCTCACAGTCGTAGTCCTTGAGTAATTCTAGCCAGCGTCGTTGCCTCATGTTCAATTCTTTCTGATTAATGAGATACTGGAGACTCTTATGATCAGTGAAAAGTTTGCACTTCGTGCCTTAGAGGTAATGCCTCCATATCTTTAGAGCAAAAACTACCGCTGCCAACTCCAAATCGTGAGTGGGGTGGTTCTATTCGTGCTCCTTCAATTGTGGAGATGCATATGCTATCACCTTTTCTCTTTGGGTCAGAACACAACCCAACCCGACTCTAGATGCGTCACTATAGACCGCGAAGTCTTCAACTCCATCGGGTAGAGAAAGAATCGGTGCTTCACATAACTTCTTCTTTAGCTTCTCGAATGCTTCTTCGTGCTTCTCACTCCATGTATAAGTAGCTCCTTTGTGGGTCAAAGCTGTCAACGGAGCAGCTATCGAAGAAAAGCCTTGGATAAATCGTCGGTAGTATCCGGCTAATCCTAGAAAGCTTCGAATCTCCGTGAGACTTTTTGGTCGTTCCCACTTCATCACAGCTTCGATCTTTGCTGAATCAACCATTATCCCTTCTTGG
This sequence comes from Lactuca virosa, assembly GCF_052849685.1. Taxonomy (NCBI): domain Eukaryota; kingdom Viridiplantae; phylum Streptophyta; class Magnoliopsida; order Asterales; family Asteraceae; genus Lactuca; species Lactuca virosa. The sequence goes on from NC_136434.1 coordinate 251,747,147, forward strand.
TTAACCACATGACCCAAGAATTGGACTTCTCGTATCCAAAAGTCGCATTTGGAGAACTTTGCATATAGCTTCTCCCTCTTCAAGACTTCTAACACTTCTCGTAGATGCTTGCCATGCTCTTCCTGGCTTTTTGAGTAGATCAGAATGTCGTCTATGAACACTATCACGAATTTATCGAGGAATGGTTTACAAACCCTGTTCATCAAATCCATGAACGCTGCTGGAGCATTGGTTAGTCCAAATGACATAACCAAGAACTCGTAGTGTCCATATCTAGTTCTGAATGCAGTCTTCTCAATATCCCGCTCTCTCACCTTCAACTGATGATACCCTGACCTAAGATCGATCTTTGAGAAATAGCTCGAACTTTGCAGCTGATCGAATAGGTTATCAATCCTTGGAAATGGATACTTATTCTTCACCGTTTCCTTGTTCAGCTCTCGGTAGTCTATACACATTCTCATGCTCCCGTCCTTCTTTTTCACGAATAACACCGGAGCTCCCCAGGGTGATGAACTCGGTCTAATGAAACCGTTGTCCAACAACTCCTGAAGTTGCGTTATGAGCTTCTTCATCTCCATCGGTGCTAATCGGTATGGTGCCTTCGCTATCGGTGTTGTTCCTGGTAACAAGTCTATTCTAAACTCTATTTGTCTATCAGGCGATAATCCAGGAAGATCTTCGGGAAAGACCTCCGGATAATCACATACAACCGATATATTCTGCACCTCTTTCTTTTCCTTCTTAGCATCGATTACGAATGCCAAGTATGATGCACATCCCTTGGTCAAACATTTTCTAGCTTTCATCAGGGAGATGATTCCAGAATTTACTCGGCGTTTGTCCCCGTACACCATAAATGACTCTTTTCCGGGTGGGTTTACCCTTACTATCTTCTTTTGGCATTAAATCTCAGCATCGTTGGCGCTAAGCCAATCCATTCCCAAAACGATATCAAAACCGTTCAACTCTATGGGCAACAGCTCTTTGTGGAATTCGTTTCCATTTAGGTCGATGACGATGTTCTTAATACGATTACTAACAGGTACGAACTTGCCACTGGCAACTTCCACAATTAGGGCATTATCAAGTTTTTCTACAGGCAATGCTAATTTTCCTCCAAATCTATGCGATACAAAGGAATAGTTTGCTCCCGAATCAAATAGTATATTGGCAGGCAATCCATTTACAAGAAAGGTACCTGAAGCGATGTCTGCTGCCTCCTTTGCAGCCTCGAGCGTCATCTGGAAGGCTCTTGCCTTCGGCTTCGGTGGAATGTTGGGTCTTCCCGCCTCCTTCTTCTTCGGACAGTCCCTCGAAATGTGCCCTTCCTCGTTACACTCATAACAGACCTTCTTAGTGAACGTGCACTCGTTGGCATAGTGCCCAGGTTTTCACATTTGAAACAAGTGACTCCTCCGTCACATTTCCCCTGGTGCTTCTTCTTGCACTTGTCGCACCATTTGGCTTCACCTCCTCCAGACTTCTGCGTACCATACCTTGAGAACTTGCTTTTCTTGCTGAATTTCGACGACCCATCAAATTTACTTTTCTCTCCCACCTCCGCTCTCTCCATACCCTTCTCTCGTATCTGGGTCTCCACATTCTTAGCAGCCCAGATGGCGGCTTTCAGAGTGGTTGTTTGCTTGACCATTGGACCGAAGTCCGCTGGTAATCTGAGGGCAAACTTGTTAACCTTGGAGAGTTCAGTTGGGACGAGGTGAGGAACAAACTTCATTTTCTCTGTAAAGCTTGCAACGTATTCAGTAACGCTCATTCTTCCCTTCTTCAGATTCTGGAACTCATTGTTGATCTCCAGAAGATCCTGCTCAGAGCAGTATTGCATCTTTAGTTGCACTAGAAAATCCTCCCAGTACATCTTGCTCGCTTCACCCTTGGGCATTGAATCAGCTAGTAGCTTCCACCAGCTTAGTACTCCAGATTTTAACAGAGGAACCGCGAGAGCGGTCTTCTGCCTATTGCTGCATTCACAACTCTCAAACATTATCTCCATCTCGGAGATCCAGTTCATGACTTCCACCGGTATCGGGCATCCACGTCCATCATTTCCTTCATCCTGGTGGTTTTGCCTAACTATCGGTGGGTTGGCTTGACCAACAGTCCCACTGTAGTTTCCTCCTTCAGATGGACCATCATTCAGCTCGGGCTCTAAGATTTGTATGGTAGCTTCCTTGCGATTTTGTTGGAGCAAACGCCTGGTTTCCTCCATTTGACGATCCAACATCATCTGGATCATCGCTTGCACTCCGGCCATTGTGTTTGGCTCAGGAACATCTGCTACAACAGGTATTTGCTGAATCACTGGGGTTGATTCCTATTCCCATTTGCATTCCCAGCTCCACTGCGGGTTCTTGCCATTTTGATCTATACACCAAATAAGGTGAATTTAGATCTTTATTCAGGATAGACGTTTAAATCATCCTTCTCACTCCGAAACGTTTACATGTTAGTTCTAATATCGTAGTCGTACGTTTAGAATCCTAAACACATAAGGTTTCCAGATCCGGTCGGCAACAGACCATAGATCCGAACAAATAACAGCATATCAGGCACAAAGCATTTAGCACATAAAAGCATTTTAGGCACAATTCCTAAAATAAGCTAGTGCTCACACCCCACAATCATCGCTTAGCATTCTAAGTTTAAGTCTAGAAATCCTACAAATTCATAGTTCGCTTAAACTAATGCTCTGATACCAACTGTGACATCCCCATTTTCACGGCCAGAAAAGACCGATTTTATTTGTGCTTGTTTGAAAATCAGAGTAGCATTTTAAATAAAAGTGTTGCGGAATTTGTCCCAAAAACAAAATATGATAAAGATTTATCAAAAGCATTTCCAAAGAAATGTATTTCTTTAAAAGACTCGGGATGTCATGTTCGATACAGATCAAAAGCATAAATAGTACAATATAAGCCTTACTACATTATTTCATATCTACAAGCCTATATCCGTAATCCCTCATCCAAAACATCACATCTATGCTCGAACGCCACTACCTGTAATACATGAAACTGAGTGGGTCAGGCTTAGGAGCCTGGTGAGCACATAGGGTTTTCAACCCACAATAAATAAGTTTATCAATTTCATCAATCAACAATAACCCGATTACCCGTTCCCGTTATCATCACTTTACGCCCCTAAACACCTATCATAAGGGACCTAGCCTAAGGATCATCATCGGGATGGACACTACTGCTAAGGGGGTTCCTCAGCAATAAATGTCCTAAAGGCAACCATGAGGGGGATGGAGTACACCGGTGAACACATCGTTCACAAACACCTACAGGTTGCGAGCCTGCTAGCGTTCCACTGGACTGTCTAGAAGAGTCCGTGGTCGTCATCTATACTCCGCTAGATGACTGGATCACCAACAACATCGAGGCCTCTCATCATTTTATCACACATCGTCTTATTACATCTACCCATGTTTTACCCCAACATTTTTGTAGATATAAAATACATATAAAGTTTAAATAATGAAAAACGTGTATAAAATCATTCATCCAACATAGACAGCAAGTATTCAGATAATATGCACAGATAGCACGTAATTTATATAAAATACTTCATATCTATGTGTAAGATGAAAGTAACTATGCACTCACCTGATTAGGTGGTGACTCGGTACTCGAACAGCACTTCGTTATCTCAAAACAATTTTTCCTTGATCAAAACCTAGTATTAATACCACTAGAGTTTAGTTTTAACGTTAACCGCGACTAATTAATAGTCTAGCTATTATTATTATTATATAAGCGTTAAATAACACTCAATATAACTCACAATAATAGCCCAAATAATTATTTTAAGGACCTAATAACATTACTATAATTATTTAAAAGTTATATTAAAAATTCCGTAGGCGTAGCTCACTTACAGCGGATTTTAAAGAAAACCGGGCTTTGCTCGGAGCAGCGTTTCCGAACCGAAAGACCCTTTTTCTCGGGACTCCGGGAGCCTCGAGGCTTCCTTAGGGTGCTAGGGATTTTTCCTAGGGTTTAGGGGTGGTTTGGAACCTTAGAGAGAGAAAGAATTTAGAGAGAGAAAGAGAATTGGTGTGATTTGCTCGGCAGCCCTCGCAGGTATTTATAGCCACGAGCCTCGGACGTACACTGGGTGTAGTCCTTGGCTACGCGGGGCGTAGTCTTCGGATAAGGCCCAGCTCGGATCCAACTGTCTCACACTCGGAACGTATAAGAGCCGGAGTACGCGGGGCGTACCCAACTTCGGACGCAGGGCGTAATGGCGAGGCGACGTGTCTCCATCCGAAGCGAAGCCTTGGGCAACAAGCAACGGCTCAGATCTTGCCACATCATCACAGTTTCGCAAATTCGACTACAAACTTTAAAAATTTGTAACTTTCGCGTACGAGCTCCGTTTTCGGCGTTCTTTATATCCACACGTAGGCGGGAACATACTCTACAACTTTCGTTTAGACTCCGTCGGCTAATTTGGACTTTATTTTAAAAGTTATATTTTTAACAGGCCGGGACAGGATTAGTCCGTTAAAAATTCATAACTTCTTCATCCGACGTCCATTTTCGTCTGTCTTTTTATCGTTGTGCTACTATTAACGAGATCTTCGATTCTCGTTTAGGTTGTGTCGGCTAAAAACCGCTCGATCTAATATTCGAACTTGGGGCTGTACACTGCTAAGCCGAAACTTCGAAAAATCATAACTTCCTCATACGAAGTCAGATTTGGGCGTTCTTTTTATGGACGCTCTCGGTTTAACGTTTTATACGACTTTCGTTTTGATCGCTAAGGCTGAAACTCGCTCTATCGTAAATTCACTATTTACGCTTCCCGGTATTGTGCCGGTTCCATCACGAAACTTTGACGGGTCATAACTTCTTCGTTATAACTCGGATTTCGGCGTTCTTTATATCTCCAGAATCCTTGTTTCGACCAGTACAACGTTATGTAAAGATATCGGGCTTATCTCATACTTTAATTTTGACGCTCATTTTTATTCTTTATTAATTATACATTTATAATTAAACAATAAGCATATAAATTCACATAATTCACAAAATACTCAAATATTTCATCTGTATTACATCAAAAGAGTTACAATAGTTGACATAGACTATGACATCGTCTAAAAATGCATAGCCCCGAAACCCGAGCGTTACATATACTTACGTTTTGAAGCTTGAATGTGGTGTTCACGGTCTAAAGAACTAGTATGTGTTCTTGGTGTTCTTGGTGTTCTTGGAGATCTAGCCAAAAGAGATGATTTCATGGATGAAATCATAGGGTTTCACTAGATTAAGCAAGGTATCAACAAATGAATGGAAGAAACACTTACTTATTTGAAGCTCAAGGTATAAATCTTGATGATAGTTGAGAGGAAAAGTCGAGTTTATTGGGTTGAAAATGTGAGAAATGGAGAAAAATGAAGAAGATCTATATATGTATGCGAGGGTTTACGGCCGAGGAGTTTGCGGTCCGAAGTCGGCGAGGCGTTTACTGCCAAAGCCTCGTTTACGGCCTGCGAGGAGTTTACGGTCCGAAGAGTTTACGGTCGTAAGCTCTTTGCGGCCTGAAGTGTTTGCGGTCCGAGGCAATGAATAGTATGCGAAGTTTCTCGATTTTTCAAACATTTTCCTTCCAATTTCAACTATGGATATTATAAGGATTTTAGCAATTAAAGGTATTTCATAATCTTAATTAAAAACCCAAACAATAAAAAGGACTTTAGTTGACCTTTGTTTGACTTTGGTTGAGCAGAGTTGACTTTACAAACAGAAAATAACGGGATGTTACATTATCCCCCCGTTAGAGAGAATTTCGTCCCGAAATTAGAGTTTAAGCAATTAAGTAATTACAAACAACTAAGCAAAAAGATGAGGATATTTCAGTTTCATTTGATCCTCACGCTCCCAAGTGAATTCAGGTCCCCGCTTGGCATTCCAGCGAACCTTCACTATAGGAATACGGCTTTGCTTTGTTTGCTTGACCTCTCGGTCCATAATTTCTAATGGTTCTTCCATGAAGTTGAGGCTCTCATCGATCTCGATTTCGTCGAGTGGGATAACAAGAGTCTCGTCGGACAGACACTTTTTCAAGTTTGAGACGTGGAAAACAGGATGTATGTTACTTAGTTCTTGAGGTAGTCGGAGTTTGTAAGCTACTGGACCGATTCTAGCGAAAATCTCAAATGGTCCTATGTACCTTGGATTCAACTTGTCACACTTTCCAAAGCGTATCATGCCCTTCCAGGGTGAGACCTTCAACATGACGCGGTCACAAACCTGGAACTCCAATGGTTTTCTTCTTTTGTCGGCGTAGCTTTTCTGTCTATCTCTGGAAGCCTTAAGTCGCTCCCGGATTTGTATAATTTTCTCCGTGGTTTCGCGATTGATTTCCAGACCAGTGAGAGTACTTTCAGGAATTTGGCTTCTAGCTAGCTGCGTGTCACCCACTTCAGCTCAACATAGAGGTGATCTGCACTTGCGGCCATAGAGAGCTTCGAAAGGAGCAAATTTTATACTAGTGTGATAACTATTGTTGTAAGAGAATTCGACAAAGGGTAAATGAGTATCCCATGCCTTACCAAAGTCTATCACGCAAGCTCGCAACATATCTTCTGAAGTTTGAATCGTCCTCTCACTTTGTCCGTCAGTTTGTGGATGGTAGGCTGTACTCATGTCCAGCCTAGTTCCTAAAGATATTTGTAAAGACTGCCATAAACGAGAAGTGAATCTACTATCTCGGTCAGAAATAATAGATATTGGCACACCATGCAGTCTAACGATTTCTTTGAGGTAAGTTCTTGTTAGTTTCTCCATCTTGTCGGTCTCTTTAATTGGTAAGAAATGTGCGGATTTGGTTAATATATCGACGATTACCCAAATAGTATCATAACCACCCGATGTCTTGGGTAACTTGGTTAGGAAATCCATTGTAATCCGCTCCCACTTCCATTAAAGGATTTCAGGTTGTTGCAATAAACCTGAAGGTTTCTGGTATTCTACCTTGACTTTGGCACAAGTAAGGCACTTGCCCACAAAGGTAGCAATTTCGGCCTTCATGTTTGGCCACCAGTATAGTTTCTTGAGGTCCAGGTACATCTTGTCTGAACCTGGATGAATGGAGTATCGGGTTTTTTGTGCTTCATTCATAACCACATCTCTGTAACCACCGAACTTTGGTGTCCAGATCCGGTTCATGAAACAATAGACTCCATCATCCTTGACTCTGAAGTTTTTATCCATTCCTCTCAAGGTTTCACCTGCCACGTTTTCAGGTTTTAAGGCCTCAAGTTGAGCCTCTCTGATCTGTGTGGACAGATGTGAATGGATTGTCATGGTCAACGACTTTACTCGGCGTCCCGAGTATTCTTTTCTGCTAAGGGCGTCAGCTACTACGTTAGCTTTACCAGGGTGATAAAGTATCTCACAATCGTAGTCGTTCAGTAGCTCTACCCATCGTTGTTGTCTCATGTTCAGCTCTTTCTGATTGAAAATATGTTGGAGACTTTTATGGTCCGTGAATACTGTGCATTTCGTGCCATATAAGTAATGTCTCCAGATCTTCAGAGCAAATAATACTGCTCCTAGTTCAAGGTCATGTGTTGTATAATTGACTTCATGTGTCTTTAGCTGTCTTGAGGCATAAGATATAACCTTTCCTCTCTGCATAAGAACACATCCAAGTCCTTTATTAGAAGCATCACAGTACACTACAAAATCCTCTATCCCTTCAGGGAGAGACAGGATCGGTGCACTACACAAACCTCGTTTCAGTGTTTGGAACGCTGTCTCTTGTCTTTCTCCCCAGCTAAAAGTTACACCCTTTTGCGTCAGGGCGGTAAGAGGTTTAGCTATTCGAGAGAAATTCTGGATGAACCTGCGATAATAGCCAGCAAGACCTAAGAATTGACGGATTTCTGTAGGTGTTTTGGGTGCTGACCAGTTTTCAATTGCCTTAATTTTGGAAGGGTCCAAGTGTATTCCTTCAGAACTGACCACGTGACCTAGGAATTCAACCTTCCTGATCCAAAATTCACACTTTGAAAACTTCGCATAGAGTTTCTCTGTTCTAAGAGTTTGCAATATTTGACGAAGATGTTGGCCATGTTCCGCTTCACTTCTTGAGTAGATAAGGATGTCTTCAATGAAGACTATGACGAATTTGTCCAGGAATGGACGACACACTCTGTTCATTAGATCCATGAACACAGCAGGTGCATTCATCAATCCGAATGGCATCACTACGAACTCATAATGACCATAACGAGTTCTTAACGCAGTTTTGGGAATGTCATTCTCCAAAATCCGTAACTGGTGATACCCGGATCTTAAGTCTATTTTGGAGAAGTAGCTCGCACCTTGAAGTTGGTCGAATAGATCGTCAATGCGAGACAAAGGGTATCGATTTTTAATGGTAAGTTTATTCAGCTCGCGGTAGTCAATGCACATACGAAATGATCCATCCTTCTTCTTTACGAACAAAACCGGTGCTCCCCAGGGTGAGAAGCTTGGTCTTATGAAACCTTTGCTAAGGAGTTCGTTAAGCTGTCTGGATAATTCATGCATTTCAGAAGGTGCAAGACGATAAGGAGATTTGGCTACAGGGGTAGCTCCTGGAATTAAGTCGATTCGAAATTCAACTTGTCGTTCGGGAGGCACTCCTGGAAGATCATCGGGAAATATGTCGGGAAAGTTGCAAACCTTAGGAATGTTCGATATGTTTTTCACTTCTTGCTTTTTGTCTACCACGTGAGCTAAGAAAGCACAGTACTCTTTGCGAAGGTACTTTTGTGCCTTGATACAAGAAATGATCTGGAGGTTCGTTTCGGGTTTATCGCCGTAAATAACAAGGGTTTCGTTAGTTGGTAAGTTCAGACGAACGACTCTTTCATGGCATAGGATGTTAGCATGGTTAGGATACAACCAATCCATACCTATATGACATCGAAACTTTTGATAGAGACCGACATAAGGTCTATTGGGCATGAAAAGTTATTCAAGGTAAGAGTACATCCTATGTATATATCATTGGTGGATTCGGATTTCCCATTAGCCATTTTGACTGTAAATGTTTCTTTTAATGGTTGGGAGTTTTGATTTAGCAAGTGTTTGAAATTATGTCTCACAAAGCTCTTCTCAACACCACAATCAAATAGAATGCATGCATAAGTGTTGTTGAGAAGGAACGTACCCGTGACTACAGCTGGGTTTGCCACTGCTTCTTCATGACCCAATGCTAAAATTCTCCCAACTACACCACCATTTCTAGCCTTAGGACAATCTTTCTTGAAATGTCCCACTTCACCATAATTGTAGCACGCTTGTCCTACTCCAGCAGCAGGTACTTGGTTAAGTGGTTGGGGTGGTGCTCTGCAGAATCGAGCAGTATGCCCTTTTCTGTTGCAGTTACGACACTACATTTCTCTGCAATTTCCATTATGGTGAAAATTGCACTTGTTACACTTGGGGAGATTACCAGCATAAGGCTTAACTGGTACTGGGTTAACAGGAACAGCAACGGGTACAGTAGCAGCATTAACTATAACTAACTGTTGTTTCTTTGAGGAATCCTGTGAAAACTTGCCCTTCCTCTTGTTCCTACCCTTCTTCTTACTGTTGTTGTTGTCATTGTTGTTGTTGTTTCCCTTCGATTGTTCTGTTACAGCAACCACTGAGTTTTGACGGGCTCCATGGTCGATAAGAGATTGTGCCAGCTCTTTGGCACTGTCAAAAGTAACAGGCCTCGAAGCTAAAACACTTGACTGAATTTGGGGCGACAGTCCCCAAATATATCTCTCAATCTTCTTGCTCTCCACGGCTACCATATCCGGGAAAAGAATTGCCAGATCACAGAATCTACTAGTATAGGTTGATATCTCAGAACCAACCATTGTGAGACCCCAAAGTTCCTCCTCAAGTTTCTGAACTTCTCCTCGCGGACAGTACTCCCGCATAAGCATGGCTTTGAAGTTCTCCCATCTTATCGAATTAGCCACTACCAGAGTAAGTGACTTAACATGGCCATTCCACCATGTTAAAGCTCTTTCTGAAAAGGTACAAGCAGCGAAATTGACCTTGCTGCTTTCAGGACAGGAGCAGATTTCGAAAATTGCTTCTGTCTTTTCTATCCACTGTCTTAATGCCATAACTCCTCTAGTTCCATTAAAGGTCTTGGGTTTGGCATTGGAAAAATCTTTATAAGTGCACTCTCGCGAGTGCCCATGACTCTCGCCATGGTTAGAAGGATTTGCACCAGCTCCTGACCCACTAGCACTAGGAGTATTAATATGAGACATGGCAGCAGCTACAGCCGCCGTGACCGCAACTTGGAACATATCGGGGTCGAATTGAGGAGGTGGTGGCGGAGGTGGCATCGGCGCTTCATTAACAATGTTACGTCTTGGATTTTTACGAGGAGTCATCTTTTTCTATAAAAGTCAAAAGATACAAAGATGGTAAGATATCAAGAGTGAATATGAATTTTGATATCTCTGAACTAAAACATATAGTTCAACATGAATCTTATAATGAATTGAAAATAGAAGTCTACGACAAGTACAACTTGTAACTGAATGATATGAAATTGAATTGTTATTTTTCAAAGACTAAGAAATGCATGTTAATTGATTTGGCATATTGATCACATAAAGTCTGGAAAACCCGACCTTAAACAGGTCCACAACACACCAAATTCTGGGAAAACATTGACATCATACAGACCTACCGAAAATAAAATTTTTGTGGTCTTACTGAAAAATAGGAAAATAACGCTAGAACCTATCCTGTAGACTTAACTATAACCAAAAGAGTGAATAGGAAATGAGTAGAGCATCTTCTACTGGCGACGGGTATCTCTTGAATGAAACCTCAATTCAACCAGTGTTATCTAAGTGAGAATAGGGATAAGGGATATAGAATATAGTTAGTAACGATTGATTAAGGATATAAGTTTCTACAAAAGAGACCTATAGTTAACAAATAATGTATTATGTATGACTTGTTCTAGGTATTTCTATAACTATAAAGTGCATACTAATTATATATAACTTGGGTATAACCGACTTTCGATTAAATGATCCGGCTCTAAATCCACAACCAAACAAGGAACAGGAAATGAAGCTAAATCACATAATTTAAGTCTATATAACTTTAATTATATATAATTGTAATATACCCTTAATATTTATAGTTCTACCCTTAATTGTTCTATTGTTTTCACATGTTTGTTACTAGTATATAGTGCCTAAAATACCCCTATAGTATTTTAATCTTTATGTTCTGTTCTAGTGTTCTTCTAAATATGTATAGTTGGTAAGTTTTAGACATGTCACAACATCACTATCACTCCCAAACACATGTTGGTCATATCTCAAATCACTATAGTTGATCAGGCTATATTAATCCCATATATGATTACATAACTGCCCAGATTTGACTGTAATGTTCAACATCCAAATACTTTTAAGTTTTTATAATTGTGATAATGTACTTGTAAGTATGAGTGTTAGTATACTTCTTGTAAAAATACTTCAATTTTTAAAAGTATACTTGTAGTCAGAGCTCTTGGCCCTAAATGTATTTATAGTTTGTATATCTTTTATGGATTGATATACTGAGTTCACTATAAACATTGCTCTGATACCAATCTGTCACACCCCTAAACCAGACGGCGGAAACGTCCGGGGGTGGAGGACGTCATTTGTAGTATCACAACACGTGCATTATAGTAATCAAAGTACAAACAACCATTGTATTTAAAAAGTATAAATATTTACATGTGTATCAACATTGTATACTGAAACTAAATAATTGTATTAAAGAAGAAGACAAGACATAAATAGCTCCATCTTCTCAAAAGCTCGAGGTGTACCTTTCTACTGGTTTCCTGAGAATACAAGTAATTTGAAAAGAGAGTATCAACATAAATTTGAGTGAGTGCATAAGTATTTATGTTTTGAAAGAATGTCTTGTGTTTCTTGAATATGTAAACTGTTTCCAGAAAATCCTATATTTTCAGCTGTATGTAAAAAGTAGTTTTAGTTGCATAAAACTGTTCTATTTGTAAACCAATGTTCTGTATTTGTAATCCTTTTGTAAACGAGTATCTGAGAGTATATCTAAATTCATCAACTGTTATTGTAAACTGTAATATAATACTGTAAACTGTATCTTGTAAACTAGTACTTCGAAATAGTATAATAGTTTAATTAATTATACACTAACGTATTGTTAATATCTTTTAATGAGTTATTATAACCATACTGACTAGATGGTCTGACCCAACGCTATGAGTGCGCTGAACACATGTTGATAACAATTTGTCACTCAGAGGCGTGTATGCCTGACTGTAGCTAACAGTCTGAGTGCGGGGTTGTCAATCCCAATATAGATCTATACACACATTGTTTCGATCCCCGACTGGAGATTCTGGTTATAATGTCAGGACTTTACTATATTGTTTAAATGAATTAAACAACCTGTACTACTTGACTCATAAAAGCATATAAACGTTACATGTATAATAGTTATGAAAAACCCAATCATTCTAAAATAAACGATTGATAGTATGTTCTTGAATTAGTACTCTTAACATGTATCTGAAAGAATGTATACGCTTGAATAGTTTTGAATTAAACCTTTGTTTTTGTAAAACGATGTATTCTAGTATAATTGAATCGTGAATTAATGTTCTATGAATCATAAATTATACTTATTATAATTTATATGTACTTTCTGATTTGATAACGAGTATTCATGAATGTAACCCTTTACTCAACATGTTACAAAGGGTAATGGAAACTAAATGAACAAACGTTTATACTTGTATACATATACAAATATATATAAGTAAAATTTAAATGACACTCGGACAAACAACGGATACTTGTAATCCCACATCCAAACAAGGAAAAGGAACCAAAGTGGGTTATTAGTCCTAAATCTTTTAAATCTTATTTATATAAATATATGTATACTAGTATGATTTTTGGGGAAAAATATAAGTTTATAAAAACATTTAAAAGAAGTTTGATATTTTAAAATTCATTTTGGTGACTTGATGTCGTTTTGAAACAATCATTGAAAATCATTTGATTTGATGATAACTGAAATCCATTTTGATAAGATATTTGAAATCACTTGTTTATAACACAAAAACTTTGTGTTAGACTTGTATTCCCCCCTTAAAACAGTAAAAACTATGAAAATGTGAGGGTATGAACTCACCTGTTTAAGCATATAATAATACATATATGGATATAACTAGTGTATATAACAACTAATTATGGAAGGAAACTATTTTAGGGACTAGGAAACACTTGAATTTAAGTGTTACAATCACATGTGATTGCTCTAAAGGTGTTTACGGCCACACAAGGTGTTCACGGCCATGGAGTTTACGGCCAATGATGTTCACGGCCTAAGAAGATCTTGAGTTTACGACAAAGGGAGATGCTCATGGCTGTAAACTCTTATGTTCTTGGGAAATGGTTGTTTTCAAGGGTGTATGTTATGAGCTTCTATAGAATAACTAGTATTCGGATGTATACTTACGTTTTGAAGCTTGAATGAGGTGTTCACGGTCTAAAGAACTAGTATGTGTTCTTGGTGTTCTTGGAGATCTAGCCAAAAGAGATGATTTCATGGATGAAATCATAGGGTTTCACTAGATTAAGCAAAGTATCAACAAATGAATGGAAGAAACACTTACTTATTTGAAGCTCAAGGTATAAATCTTGATGATAGTTGAGAGGAAAAGTCGAGTTTCTTGGGTTGAAAATGTGAGAAATGGAGAAAAATGAAGAAAATCTATATATGTATGCGAGGGTTTACGGCCGAGGAGTTTGCGGTCCGAAGTCGGCGAGGCGTTTAATGCCGAAGCCTCGGTTACGGCCTGCGAGGAGTTTACGGTCCGAAGAGTTTAGGGTCGTAAGCTTTTTGCGGCCCGAAGTGTTTGCGGTCCGAGGCAATGAATAGTATGCGAAGTTTCTCGATTTTTCAAACATTTTCCTTCCAATTTCAACTATGGATATTATAAGGATTTTAGCAATTAAAGGTATTTCATAATCTTATTAGAAACCCAAACAATAAAAAGGACTTTAGTTGACCTTTGTTTGACTTTGGTTGACCAGAGTTGACTTTACAAACAAAAAATAACGGGATGTTACACACTTGCCCACGTAAGTGGCGATCTCTGCCTTCATATTTGGCCACCAATAATGTTGCTTAATATCCAGGTACATCTTGTCCGAACCTGGGTGGATGGAATATCGCGTTTTATGAGCTTCGTTCATGACTATCTCTCTGAATCCCCCAAGTTTAGGGACCCAGATTCTATTCATGAAGTAGTAAATTCCGTCCTCCCTGGCTGCAAAGTTTTTATCCATCCCACGTAGTGTTTCATTCGTGACGTTCTCCGGTTTCAATGCATCTGATTGGGTTCCCTTCATCTGTGAGGTTAGGTGGGAGTGGATGGTTATTGATAAGGTTTTCACCCGGCGACCTGAGTATTCTTTCCTGCTCAGGGCATCAGCTACCACGTTAGCCTTGCCTGGGTGGTTATCCATCCCATGTAGTGTTTCATTCATGACCTTTGCTGCCTCATGTTCAGCTCTTTTTGGTTAAGAATGTGCTGGAGGATTTTGTGATCGGTGTAGATGGTGCACTTTGTACCGTAGAGGTAGTGCCTCCAAATCTTTAGGGCGAAGACCACAGCTCCCAGCTGGAGATCATGGGTGGTGTAAGTTACTTCATACGTCTTCAATTTCATGGATGCGTAAGCTATCACCTTTCCATGCTGCATAAGGACACAACCTAATCCTTGGTTCGAAGCATCACAGTAGACTACGAAGTCTTCGGTTCCCTCTGGTAAGGATAGCACTGGTGCACTACAGAGGGCTCTCTTCAAGGTTTGGAAGGCAGCTTCTTGCTTTTCCGTCCAGTTGAAAGACACACCTTTTTGTGTCAAGGTGGTGAGGGGTTTGGCTATCTTGGAAAAAGTCTGGATAAACCTTCGGTAGTAGCCTGCGAGACCCAATAATTGTCGAATTTCTGTGGGTGTCTTTAGGATCACCCAGCCTTCAATGGCCTTGATCTTGGAAGGATCTACGTGAATCCCTTCCTCACTGACTATGTGACCCAAAAATTTTACACTGCGAATCCAGAACTCGCATTTGGAGAGTTTTGCATATAATCGCTCAGCTTTTAGAGTTTCCAGGATTTGACGGAGATGTTGACCATCCTCCTCTTCGCTTCGGGAGTATATAAGAATATCGTTGACGAAGACGATCACAAATTTATCAAGGAAAGGGCGGCAGACTCGATTCATGAGGTCCATAAATACTGTGGGGGCATTTGTTAGACCGAAGGGCATCACAACAAATTCGTAATGGCCGTATCGAGTTCGGAAAGCAGTTTTTGGAATATCTTCTTCTCGGACTCGAAGCTGATGATAACCGGATCTTAGATCTATTTTGGAGAAGTAACTAGCTCCTTAAAGCTGGTCAAATAGATCGTCAATCCGAGGGAGTGGGTATCGGTTATTGACAGTGAGTTTGTTTAATTCCCTATAATCGATGCACATTCTGAAAGATCCTTCCTTTTTCTTGGTAAACAAGACCGGAGCTCCCCAGGGTGAGAAGCTTGGTCTGATGAACCCTTTTCTCAACAACTCGCTTAGTTGGCTAGATACTCCTGCATTTCGGCGGGAGCTAGCCGGTAGGGTGATTTGGCAATTGATCTGGCTCCTAGTATTAGGTCGATTCGGAATTCGACCTGTCTCTCTGGGGGTATTCCCGGAAGGTCTTCTTGAAATACATCCGGGAAGTCGCATGCCACTGGGATGTCTTTAATGTTTACTTATTCATTGGTTTTATCCACAACATGAGCGAGGAATGCGTAGTTTTTATTGTGCAGACACTTTTGTGCCTTGATGTACGAGATAAGACGAAGATTGGCGCCAAGTTTATCACCATAGATTATTAGGGTTTCGTGATTGGGGAGGTGAAGGTGAACGACCTTCTCGCGACACATAATATCAGCATGGTGGGGGCTTAACCAATCCATGTCGATTACCACATCAAAACTCCTAATATTTACTGGCATTAAATCTATTTGAAATGAATGGTTGTTTAGTGTTAATGTGCACCCTACATAAACATCTTTGGTTGTTTCGGTTTTCCCATTAGCCATCTCCAACGTGAATGTTTCGTTGAGCTTCTGGGGTTGTTGGTTTAGTATGTATTTGAATTTGTTACTAACGAAGCTTCGCTCGGCTCCGCTATCGAATAAAATTCATGCGTAATTGTTGTTAAGTGGGAACGTACCAGTCACAACCGTCGGGTCCTGAACTGCATCACCTTGACCCATTGTCAATACCCTTCCTGACACTCCTACCCCCTGGTTGTTGGCTTTGGGTCAATCACGTTTGAAATGACCAGTTCCTCCACACCCATAACAAGTGTGACTGGCCCCAACATTGTTGTTGTTGTTATTGTTGTTGCGATTGTTGTTGTTGTTGTTGTTTAACTGTTGGTTCTGTTGAGGCTGAGTTCTACAGTATCTTGCGGTATAACCCTTTCGATTGCAACTCGTGCAATGCATCTCCTTGCATTCTCCATGGTGGTGAAAACTGCATTTGTTACACTTGGGTAGGGTCCCTGAGTATTGTCGGGGATCAGTTGGTGTAGATGAGACTGGAGCATGTGGTGTTGAGGTGGCCTGAGCAGTAGCAGCATGGACTGCTACTGTTTGTTGCTTCTTTGATGACTCTGAGTTTTGTCGTCCTTTTCGCTTGTTGTTCTTGCCTTTCTTGTTATCACTTTCCTTTTTAACTTCATCTTCTCCTGCTTTGGCACCCTTCTTGTTTCCATGGTCGTATAAATTCTTGGCTAGCCTTTTAGCACTGCTATACGTTCCAGGGTTTGCTGCGATTACATTTCCTTGAATTGGATAGGTCAATCCCCAAATAAATCTTTCAATCTTTTTCCCTTCAGACGTGATCATCCCTGGACACAAGAGTGACAACTCACCGAACCTTGAGATGTATGCATCAATGTCAGAGTTTTGGACTGTGAGATTCCACAGTTCTTGCTCCAACTTTTGGATTTCTCCCCTTGGGCAGTACTCGACCATCAACATTTCCTTGAGCTCCTCCCATGTTATAGCATTTGCTACAGGGAGTGTCATGGCCTCCACGTGGCCATTCCACCAAGAGAGAGCTTGATCGACGAATGTGCAAGCCCCAAACTTCAACTTGCACTCCTCGGGACATCCGCAGATCTCGAATACCGATTCCACTTTTTGTAACCACCTTTTCAGAGTTATCACGCCTCCCGTCCCGTTGAAGGTTCGAGGCTTGGCGTTTGCGAAGTCTTTGTAGGTACAGGTTCTGGTAGGTCCTTGGTTCACCCCATGGTTTGAGCTTCCGACCCTTTGCCCATTACCTCCACCGTTGTTCCCGTGGTGAATATGAGCCAGTGCTGCTGTAACTGCAGCTGAAACTGCTGCTTGAAATGCAGCTGAGTTCATTTCTGGTGGAGGCAGTGGTGGTGGTGTTGCGTTGCGGTTTCCGCGTGTCTATCTTCGAGGCATCTTTCTGTCATGGAATGGAAAGATGTTGAGTATCCAATGTATTTTAGTTTCACGATTTCTTGATTATAGAATAGTGTCGGTGATTCGGTTGTGTATAAGCAAGTGAGTGCATAAAATCAACATGTAATAATAGTAATAGAGCACATAACAGATAAAAACATCATGAGAAAATATATAGCCGTTTTCATTAATGATAAACTTTTGAGTACATGAAAATTTGCCTACATAAGGCATACAACACATGAAGTGAAATAAAATCCGACAGAGTAACGACTCCATGAGTAGTGTAATCACTTAATCATGTAGTCGATACTACATAGAGTAGTACATAAAAGAAAATCATAACGGTAGTAACTAAACGGGTACTAGCTGCGACGAGAAGGGTCTGGTGGTGCTGACGACGAGGTGGATGAACCCTGGAGTCTGGCCAGGTGATGCTCGGTGGCCCGAAGCCGGGCTTCCAACGCTGTCTGTCGCGCCTGGTAGTCCCTGACTACCTCATGTGACATCCTTTCCGCGCGCTCAACCGCGACTCTCATGGCAACCATTTGGCCAGCGGTTTCCTGTGCCTGCTCGCCAATGTCGCGTGTCCTCCTTACTATTACAGGCAGGGCTCTGTCTGCAGGTCCACCGTGACTCAAGTCGTAGTATTCCCGGTTCATACCAAATGGGGGTCGCATTCCTTGCTGGCGGCTCCACCTCCAGAGCTCGTGTGCCCATGGGGGCGTGGGACCATTGGGGCCCATCTTGTATGGGGGTACCCTGGCAATGTACGGCGGATCGATGACTTCGGACTCCGCATCCGAGTCATCCGTGTCGCTGCCATCAGCTTCCTCCTCATCTGAGTCAGCTACCGGTTCTGCCGGTCCCCCTATAGGTTCTTCCTCTGGCTCTTCCTCTGGTTCTTCCTCTGGCTCCAACCATCCACCATTCTCCTGGTTGGGGAAGTAGGGATCTCCTGGATGGTGGAATCCGGCCATAGTGTCTGCACGAGGGGTGAGAAACGTGTAAAGAGGGTATATAGATAAGATTTCAAAATAGTCCTATAGTATTTTAATTGTTTATGTTTGAGTTCCCTAAAGATTTTGGATACGACGTAAGTTTCTAGATTCATTTCCCAACATGATCACTCCCGAACACATGTTGGTCGTATTTTGAATAAATATAGTTGATCAGGCTATATTTACCCCCAATATGACTACATAACTATTCGGGTTTAACCACGGTGTTCAATTTCCTCCAAAGACTTTTAGGGTTATGATATTAATGCGCACCTAGGTATGACTTTATTCAGAGTGTTTTAGTCCCATTGTATTTATAGTAGCATATTTTGTATGATTAGATATGCCAGTTCACTATAAACAATGCTCTGATACCAATCTGTCACACCCCCGAACCAGACGGCGGAAATGTCCGGGGGCTTGGTGTGACTTCATCATTGTAGTATCATCACATAGTATATAATTGAAACATAACATCATCATCATCACACATGTAATATAACAACATACATTGTTTACATCGAGTACTGTGTTTGAGTATTACATGCCAAAATAGTTAAAGTATGATGAAACAAAATATAACAAAATATCCATTAGTTTGTTCTGCCCAACCTGCTTCAACGGTTTCTAGAGAATACAAGTTAATTTAAAAAGGTCAACATAAAAATGTTGGTGAGTTCATACGCATGTTTGAGAAAATGATTTGTATAACTTTGTAATCACAATAAAATCCTATATTTTCATAAAATAGTTTAGTATGTTTGTGTCCGATCTTGTATTAATGCATGTGTGTTATTGTTTAATAGAATGCCAAAAGTAAATGAAGAGAATGTAAAGAGAATGCCCCCAGACAACCCTATGTTGTCTGTAAAAGAGAATGCTGGTATATCAACCCCCGAGGTTGAGTACCGGCGCGAGTATGTTTCCGAGTAATCCAAAGAGAAAAGAGAATGGTCTCCCATAAATTTCATAATGTTAATTCCTCTAAGTGAGTCGTTATAACCATACTAGATAATGACAATTTCGCCTGTCTTGGCGTTTATGGACGCCGACGGAATAGAATAAGGTTTTCGTCATCCTAGACTGGTTTAGTCTAACTGTAGCGAACAGCTCAGGTGTGGGGTGTCATCCACGTATAGATCTATACACAAACCCCCGCTCTCCCTCTAAGAGACTCTAGTTATAACTATAGGCTACGATCGTACACTCAATAGGTGTCAACCGACATGTCTCACTAGATCCTTAATCGAATTTACGCGAAGAGAAACATATAAAGCACATTCCAGACCCAATGACCATGTAGGTGAACGACTAAGGCCCACTAAACATGTACATCATTTCTGGGCTCATAAGGAACGAGATTATATAACCTGGGCCCAAAATATATGTAAAAGGACAACTAAGGCCCATTTCACATGTATGATATTTATAGGCCCAAATAGCACGCAAGGAGTATCCAAGGTCCGTCGAGCATGTAGATGGCTCAACAAGGCCCAATAAACATGTAAAGAGTATTCAGAACCTATCAAGCATATAAATGGGTCACTAAGGCCCAATAACATGAGAATGACAAAATTAGCCCGTTTGTTACCTTATTGCTTGTTTTCATTCAATTATTTACCAAAATGGCATAAAAGGTCCACTTTTTGTAAAAATAACATTTTAACCTCGCTTCTGTCAAAAATATCATTTTTGGCTTGATCTTTGTAAAAATGTGCATTTTCGGCCCAATTATAGATAATTTCATCTTTTTGGCCCAAAGTTTAATAACATCACATTTTTAGTCCCTCTTATCAAAAATTTACATTTTTGGCACAACTTTGTTGAAAATGACATTTAAGCCCATAAAAGTCCAAAAGTACATATTTTTGGCCCAAAGCCGTGAGAAGTCCAAAAATGGCCCATTTATGAAAATGTTTACATTTTTAGTTCTTGTAGGGTCTCAATTATTGCAACTAACCATGTTTAGCAAAAATAATCCTTTTTGACCCATAATAACCTTGAGTTGCATAATTAAGACCCATCTTTTGTGAAAATTGGCATATTTGGCCTATTAAAACCGTGAAGGCCCATATAAAAGCCCATTTGAGAATATTTTGCACTTTTGGCCCCTTTAAGACCATGAATGTCATAAAGATTCATTTTGATTTAAAAATGACTCTTTTGGTCCTCTCATAAAAAAAACCGTGAGTTACATAAGAACCTCACTTTTTGTTTATTTTGTCATAAATGGCCCTTTATGCGATTTTGGTTAGTTTTTACACATTTTTAACATATTTAATCCTTTCCACCACATTGTATGTCAAATAAGATGGTTTAGTTTACAAACATCACCAAATATGGTGAAACATCCCAAAAATACAACCCAAAAATTTCGTTTTTAAAACATTATTAAAACCATCAACCATCCATAATCATAAATAAAATCATAATCGTGTATCATAAAACATCATAGTATCTGTCTCAAATCAAAATCTCATATCAAATCATCAGAGTGAACTCCCTAAATGGACCAATAAATCTGGGGCCCAGCTTGCCCCGATTCCGAAATCTGATAACACCCTTCTAGGGTGACACCTTCAGGAGAACCATATCGCCCACCTGAAACTCCAAGTCCGAACGCTGCTTGTCGGCGTAACTCTTCTGCCAACTCTGAGCAGTTTGGAGTCTGCTCCGGACTTGCTGAATCCGCTCTGTAGTCTTGAGTACCACCTCTGTACTCCCCATGACTCGCTGACTGACCTCACCCCAACAGATTGGAGATCGGTCTATACTGGAGTGATAGCTGTTGTTATATGAAAATTCCTCTAACGGAAGATACGTATCCCAACTACCACCGAAATCTAGCACACATGCCTGAAGCATGTCCTCGAGAGTCTGAATCGTCCTCTCGCTCTGTCCATCCGTCTGAGGGTGGAAAGCGGTGCTAAAATGGAGACGAGTACCAATCTCGTCATGAAACCGCTTCCAAAACCTGGAAGTAAACCGGACATCTCGGTCTGACACCATTGAGACAGGCACTCCATGACGTGCCACTACCTCTCGCACATAAATCTCAGCCAGCTTCTCGGCCGAGATGCTCTCCTGGATCGGTATAAAATGGGCGCTCTTAGTCAACCGATCCACGATAACCCATATCGAATCCACCCCACGTGTGGTCCTGGGAAGCTTCGTAATGAAGTCCATAGTGATGTCCTCCCATTTCCACACAGGAATATCTAACGGCTGCATCTTGTCGTGGGGCCTTTGGTGCTCTGCCTTGACCTTCCTGCAGGTCAGGGATCTCTCCACATACCAAGCTACGTCCCGCTTCATGCAGGGCCACCAGTAATCGGGTCGAAGATCTCTGTACATCTTCGTCGCTCCTGGATGGATAGAGAACCGAGACTTGTGGGCCTCATCCATCAACACCTGCCGTACTCCGCCCCAGTATGGTACCCAGACCCTCCCATGCAGGGTCAATAATCCTCGACTGTCGTAATCAAACGAAGCCACTCGACCCACTATCCTTTCTCACCTCTGGCGCTCCTCCTTCAGGCCCTCAACCTGCACCTCCCTAATCTTCTCCAGCAGTGGAGTAATCACTGTCATCCTCAAGCAAGTATCTCGAATCGGAGCCGCTACCGCCTTGCGGCTCAGGGCGTCGACCACTACGTTGGCCTTGCCCGGGTGGTAGAGGATCTCACAATCGTAATCCTTTACCACGTCTAACCACCGACGCTGCCTCATGTTCAGATTCGGCTAATCCATGAGGTACCTCAAACTCTTGTGGTCTGTGTAAATAGTACATCGGACCCCATAGAGGTAATGCCGCAAAATCTTGAGGGCGAACACTACAGCCCCCAACTCCAAATCATGCGTCGGGTAGTTAGCCTCGTGAGGCTTCAACTGTCTTGTGACAACCCGAAATTTTTTTGCTTTGAAAGCTCAGTCAGTCAACTCAACGGTGTGTCAGACTCATTGCTAAATGAGTTCTAGCATTGTTAAAGGTCATTCTAAGGATTTTTAGCCTAGTACACTTAAGGAATAAGTGTTTGGACGTATCAGTTGATGTTCTAAACCAACAATCGAACCGTAAACCTCTTCAAAAGGAGTTTACGGTCAGGACCCATGAGTTTATGGTCAGGGTGACCGTAAACTCCCTCTTATATATATATATTTTATGATCATTTTGATCATTTCTTCCCTTTCAAACTCAAGAACTTCCAAATCCTCTCAAGTATCATCAAGTTCATCATCCTAGATCACCAAAATCGTAAGTGTTCTTCCTTTGATTTATTGATACATCTCTTAATCTAGTATCATCTCATGATTTCATCCATGGAAATCATCTTTTCTTAGATCTCCAAGAAACACCAAGAACACCAAGAACACACACTAGTGTTCTTGGACCTTAATCACCATTTCAAGCCTCTATATCGTAAGTACTCCCTCCTTAGCTTGTTATCTAGTTGAAAACACCTGATTAGAGCCTTGAAAACATCATTGTGCAAAGATTTGATGAGTTTATGGTTGGATCTCCTTAAACCGTGAAGTCCATGACCGTAAGGTCATTAGACCGTGAACTCCATGACCGTAAGGTCATTAGACAGTAAACCGTATGACCGTAAATACATAGGACCGTAAACCATAGGACCGTGAACACATAGGACCGTAAATAATCTTGACCGTAAACTCTTATGGTCATGCCTTTTGGACCGTAAACTCTTATGGTCATGCCACATGGACCGTAAACTCAATAGGGTGGCCATACACCCTAGTTATGCAACCATATGTGATTCTATCCCTTAAATCTTAGAGTTTCCTAGTCTATAAGGGTGTTACCCTTCTTAATTAGTTGTTTAGACACTAATTACATACACATATATGCCATTATATGTCATTTAGGACCCGTTGTGTCTCGGGAGTTCATTCGTGGAACTTCTCATCCTTACGCGCGTATTCGTTTGAATCACCCACATAAGGTGAGTTCATACCCCGTAATGAATCTTTTAACTGTTTTAAATGCTTTAAGGGGGGAATACAAGTTGAACACAATGATAATTATATAGCTGTTTGTTATAAACATCTTTCAAAAGATTGCTTATGTCTTTTATAAGTGATCAAAACACTTCAAAAACTCTTTTAAAGTTATGTTACTTTATAGTTTAACAAAACTCCATTTTTAAAGTACAAGCATAACTTGGTAGAAAATTAGTCTTTTCAATAACAGTTCAAGTAAAATACTAGTAAACTATAAGGGGTATATATTTTAGGGGTTTCAGTTCATGCTAGATACTAGAGATTACTAAGATGCTATAACAAGAGAATATACAAAGATACTATAACGAGAACATACTAAGATACTATAACAAGAACATACTAAGATACTATAACATAACAAACATAATAAGGTGCTATAGCATGGGACAACTACAGGATCTAACTACACCAATGAATCACTAACTCATTGTTCTAAACAAAAGGTGATAGTTATATTGGGTATACATGATCACATAACCTTAATGTGGATTATACGGCCTAGCAACTGGGTTGTGGAAGTCGCGTTTGGTTCCCCGAATCTCTTGACAGGGAGAGCGTATAGTATGGGTACTAGCCTTCACATTATGACCTTACTAAAACAAACATGTTTTAAGGTAATCAGTACGTCAGGATGTCAATTCAAAAGACAACTGGGTACTTATATTTTCCCATTAATTTCATTTTGTGACAGTTCCACTTGAAAGTTAATGCAAACTATTTTCGAGTCAAGATAGTTATAAACTAGGGAAAACTTACATTTTACAAACGACAATCAGAACAGTCGAGTCTAGTACATTCAGTAGAAAGGGGGCCTATAATGCTAACTTTATGATTCCTTAGTGTATGCATTCAAGGATATATATATATATATATATATATATATATATATATATATATATATATATATATATATATATATATATATTAATCGGATCCGACAAGTAGTAGGATGTGTGCTTTCCGCTTCATTTCCTGTTCCTTGTTTGGTTGTGGGCTTAGAGTAGACTCACCTAGCCTACTATTTATTCGATCTTAGCTATATATATATTCCGTATACACCAAGTAATCATAAGGGGTACCAGGTATGGGCCAGGTCATAGGACATTAATTCAATACACAGCTTTCTAGTACTAAACATACTTTTCAAATAGAACATTTGGTATTCAAAACTAGAAACTTAACCAGTAAATGGTTTAATCCATTTTATTAAACCAGTATAACTTAAAGGACCTTAGGTGGTTAATCCTATAATACATTAGTTTATACATCAAGGTTATATATAATTAATATCCGATAGGTAGTTGGATGTGTGCTTTCCGCCTCATTCCCTGTTCCTTGTTTGGTTGTGGGCTTAGGGTAGATTCACACAATTAACTTTTTGTTCGATATTAGATTATATATAGCTAGTATAAACTAAGTAATTATAGAAGGAATCACTGTGGTTACCATTTTTATAATAAGAAATAAGGGTTTTCTTAAAGAATCTTTTCATCAAATATAAAGGAACTATTACAGTTAACTTCGTGAGTACCAAGTGAATACGCCAGGGTTATATACAACGATGATCTAACAACCAATGGACTGTGTGCCTTCTGCCTCATTCCCTGTTCCTTGTTTGGTTGTGGGCTTAGGGTAGATGCACACAATCGATTGTTTGTTTACTCTGGGTTTTATGTAACTTGTATCCATTTAATACTGATAGAAAGGACTGTAGAGTCATTTTTACTTATCTTTCATCAAAGCAGGAAATATAGGATTTTCTGGAGGAACAGGCAAACTTTTCTAAACAGAACTTACTACAACTTTCTATAAAGTTTCTTACTACTTACTACATCACTAAAATCTTATGAACTCACCAGCTTAATTGCTGATCAACTCTTTCAAAATAACTTGTATTCTCAGGAGACCAGTAGACAGGTACGCGCACTGGGAATTCAGAAGATGGAGCAGTATAGCTTCAAGTCTTGTTTTGTTATTTGCTTATGTACTCTATGTTTTGTGAACACATACTTTGTAAACACTTTCTTTCTAAATGAAATGGTTGTTTATTACTTTGATTACTATGATGCATGTCTTGTGATACTAAACATGACGTCCTCCGCCCCCGAACGTTTCTGTCGTTCCGGTTTTGGGGTGTGACAGATTGGTATCAGAGCATTGTTTATAGTGAACTAAGTATATCAACCGATAAAAGATATACAACTATAAATACAATGGGGCTTAAGGGCTCTGGATAATAATATATTT
Source organism: Lactuca virosa (assembly GCF_052849685.1). NCBI lineage: Eukaryota > Viridiplantae > Streptophyta > Magnoliopsida > Asterales > Asteraceae > Lactuca > Lactuca virosa. The sequence goes on from NC_136434.1 coordinate 251,773,008, forward strand.
TAAGAATATAACAATAAGTTATAAAATATACCTACTTGCTTATACATGTATACATACTAGAACAAGTATCAGAAGAAGAACAGAACAGAAGTATTTAAAGGTTGAATACTGCGGTCAAACCTGGACAGTTATGTAACCACAGCTAGGATCAATATAGCCTGATCAACTATATTCATTCGAGATGTGACCGACATGTGTTTGGGAGTGATTTAGTGTTGCAACAGTCTTAAAACTTACCAAATTCCAGTCAAGAGAATTCTAGATAAAGTACATAGAGTTAGAATACTATAGGAGTATTCTATGATACTATAACACGATAACAAGTTTAAAACATACCAAGTACTTTACATTAAAATACTATAGGAGTATTTTAGGCACTATACAAATAACTTATGTGATAACTTAAAAGACCCTTACGGATAGGTCTATAATCTCGCAATGTATACTCCCAAGGTTATATATAATTGAGATTTTATAGATTTAGAATTTGTGGTCTACGCTTCACTACCTGTGCCTTGTTTGGTTGTGGTTTTGGAGTAGGACCACTTATTCGAAGGTCTATTTAATCTTGAATTATATACAAATTGTATACATTGTACAATTATAGAAGGACTCTGTAAGGATCACCCCATAAAGTTACCCTAAATCTCATAGATTCTTTAGACACTTCCATTCTCGCACGACAAACCCAGATAGATGTAACCACTTCCTCATAGCAGTCAACAGAAGAGTCAAGGAGGAAAAATAGTAAGTTCAAGAGAAGTTTTCAAGGAGGGATCAGCCAAAGAAACCACAACGTCATATGCGTCACACTAATAAATAATAATCTTGGTTAACTTAATGAGTTAGTGGAAACACTGCTCACATTATGTGTTAGGATTATTTTCTTACATGCAACTGGTTACAGTTATTCAGGTAACAGATATTCATTCGAGGATAGCCATTCCAAATTCATAAATTTTATTAGGTATAGACTCTTTTATAAATTGTTTCCAGAACCCTGTGGAAGTCAGGACCCGATACATTCAGAACTAGGATAACCTTGTCTTTCAGCTTTCGGCTTTTATCCATTGCAATAGACTTATTCCCGTCTCATCTTTGTATTCTTTTAGCAAAGATGCCTCCTCGCAGATCAACCAGACGCACTACTACGATAACTCCAACTTAAACACCACTACCTCCACCTCAATTTGACTCAGCTGCTCTCCAAGCAGCGATATCCTCCGCAGTGGCAACTGCTCTAGCTCACCTCGGTGAAAGTGGTACCTTCGGATCTGGTAGTGGTACCCGCTTAGCCAACCCTGGAGCTACTCACGAACACCCAAGGGAGTGTTCGTATAAGGACTTCATGAACTGCAAACCCAATTCCTTTAATGGAAATGGTGGAGTCATCGCTCTGATGCGATGGTTCGAGAAAACAGATTCGGTCTTCGAAATCTGTTCTTGCCCAGAAGGGAGCAAGGTGAATTTTGCTGCCTGCACCTTCTCTAATAGAGCCCTGGCATGGTGGAACAACCATGTTAAGTCACTGAACCTATCAGTGGCAAACTCAATAGGTTGGGAGAACCTAAAAGAGATGATGCTGGAAGAATACTGCCCGAGGGGCGAAGTGCAGAAACTGGAACAAGAACTATGGGAGCTCACGATGGTCGGCTCAGACATAGTGGCCTACACTGACAGATTTAGCGACTTAGCAGCACTATGCCCCGGGATGGTTACCCCGGAGATCAAGAAGATAGAAAGATACATCTGGGGTCTGACTACTCCGACCCAAGGAGATGTGTTGTCTTCTAACCCACCCACATTCCATAGCGTCAAACGCCTGGCCCAGCGACTCATCGACCATGGAGTCCGTCATGGTGTAGAAGTCCTCGTTCCCGAGCCATCAAAGGGAAAGGACTATAATCAGAAGTCGGGGAACAAGAGGAAGAAGAAGCGAACAACACAGGAACCCCCGCAAGAGCAACAAGCGAGTACTATGTACGCCACTACGACACCTACTACTCCAGCACCTGCCAGTCGATATGCTGGAACCCTCCCAAAGTGTGGAAAGTGAAACTACCACCACACCAGAGTATGCCGGGAAATGCAGTGGTTGAACTGCCATAGAAAGGGACACACAGTCCGTTTCTGCAGGGCACCGACTCAACTGATCTCCCAAGTCCCCGGAGTTGAAGAAAACCAAGCCTGCTATGGCTGTGGTGAGACTGGACACTACCAGAGGGACTACCCGATAACAAAGAACTCAGGAGCAGATGGTCGAATTCTGATGATCACCGCAGGAGAATCGACCTCGGAGTCGCCAGCGAGCAGCGGTACGTTTTCGATTTAGTAATTACTTTGAAAAATTAATTCATATTTATATAATATTAAAACTTGGGGATAACACTTAAAATTAATTATAATAACTCACTTATTGAAATAAGTCACAGTATTCAAATGAACTAAGAGATCCGTTCTGAGAAGCTATGATGGCTTAGTATGTATATGAGGGTTGTGCATAGCTGAGATGTTGCAGACCTAGAGTGAGTGATTCCGCCTTAATTCCTGTTCCTTGTTTGGTTGTGGATTTGAGGCAGAGTTACTCAGTCGACCGTCCAACTCATCTTAATTATTCATAACTGGTATATTCCAGGCGATCGTAGTGGTACCAAGGAGGATCGTAGTTTAAGTATCGATACTAGATAACGAAGCATTTTCGCGGTATGTACGTGCACATCGCGGTACGATACGTAGAAGTGTTAACAACAACAGGAAAACAGAAAGCACTAGAATAATCACAAAGAGTACATTGTCGAACACACTGGGAGTACATCATCGTATAACAGACGTTTCTTTCAAATCAGCCAAAACTTTGTTCAGTAAAGAGTCCGTTACTATCATTCGGCGAATTGGCGTGGTCCTCACCATACTAAGTTCATATGTTTCTATTGCCTCAAACGTCAAGTTCACGAAACCTTCGTCATTCGTATCGACAGTTCGATCTAAACCTCAGTTTTGTCTTTCGTATACTAAACCCCAAAGTACTCATGCGAAGAGTACTTTGTCCTCCGAAGCCTTGCCGTCGTAAGTTCCGCAGACCTTTCCGAAATACCACTCGTCCAGCAGACCAAGTTCGAGCATAGAGGCTAAGGAAGAATACAACCCACTTATCACTATTCGGTGTATATGCGAGGGTGGTATATGATTATGATTACGCAGATTTAGTATGTGTGTTTCCGCCCTATCTCCTGCTCCTTGTTTGGTTGTGGACCTGGGGCAGAGTCGCACATCCGACAGTCTTACTAATCCTAATTATATGCGACTTGTATACATGAGGTAATGATAGATGGACCGAGTATGAGTCCTATCATGGACAATAGGGCAAAGTTGCCAGGTCCACGAGTGGGTATTTTGCAAATCAGAGGAGCGCAACCTCAGTAGTACAACTAAGAAAGCTAATTTCGGGACGAAATTCCATCTAACGGGGGGATGATGTGACAACCCAAATTTTTTTTGCTTTGAAAGCTCAGTCAGTCAACTCAACGGAGTGTCAGACTCATTGCTAAATGAGTTCTAGCATTGTTAAAGGTCATTGTAAGGAGTTTTAGCCTACTACACTTGAGGAATAAGTGTTTGGACGTATCAGTTGATGTTCTAAACCAACAATCGAACCGTAAACCTCTTCAAAATGAGTTTACGGTCAGGACCCATGAGTTTACGGTCAGGGTGACCGTAAACTCCCTCCTATATATATATATATATATATATATATATATATATATATATATATATATATATATATATATATATATATATATATATATATATATTATGATCATTTTGATCATTTCTTCCCTTTCAAACTCAAGAACTTCCAAATCCTCTCAAGTATCATCAAGTTCATCATCCTAGATCACCAAAATCATAAGTGTTCTTCCTTTGATTTATTGATACATCTCTTAATCTAGTATCATCTCATGATTTCATCCATGGAAATCGTCTTTTCTTAGATTTCCAAGAAACACCAAGAACACACACTAGTGTTCTTGGACCTTAATCACCATTTCAAGCCTCTATATCGTAAGTACTCCCTCTTTAGCTTGTTATCTAGTTGAAAACACCTGATTAGAGCCTTGAAAACATCATTGTGCAAAGATTTGATGAGTTTACGGTTGGATCTCCTTAGACCGTGAACTCCATGACCGTAAGGTCATTAGACCGTGAACTCCAGGACCATAAGGTCATTAGACCGTAAACCCTATGACCGTAAACACATAGGACCGTAAACCATAGGACCGTGAACACATAGGACCGTAAACCATCTTGACCGTAAACTCTTATGGTCATGCCTTTTGGACCGTAACTCTTATGGTCATGCCACATGGACCGTAAACTCAATAGGGTGGCCATACACCCTAGTTATGCAAACATATGTGATTGTATCCCTTAAATCTTAGAGTTTCCTAGTATATAAGGGTGTTACCCTTCTTAATTAGTTGTTTAGACACTAATTACATACACATACATGCCATTATATGTCATTTAGGACTCATTGTGTCTCGGGAGTTCATTCGTGGAACTTCTCATCCTTACGCGCGTATTCGTTTGAATCACCCACATAAGGTGAGTTCATACCCCATAATGAATCTTTTAACTGTTTTAAATGCTTTAAGGGGGGGGGGGAATACAAGTTGAACACAATGATAATTGTGTAGCTGTTTGTTATAAACATCTTTCAAAAGATTGCTTATGTCTTTTATAAGTGATCAAAACACTTCAAAAACTCTTTTAAAGTTATGTTACTTTATAGTTTAACAAAACTCCGTTTTTAAAGTAGAAGCATAACTTGGTAGAAAATGAGTCTTTTCAATAACAGTTCAAGTAAAATACTAGTAAACTATAAGGGGTATAGTTTAGGGGTTTCAGTTCATGCTAGATACTAGAGATTACTAAGATTCTATAACAAGAGAATATACAAAGATACTATAACGAGAACATACTAAGATACTATAACAAGAACATACTAAGATACTATAACAGAACAAACATAATAAGGTGCTATAGCATGGGACAACTACAGGATCTAACTACACTAATGAATCACTAACTCATTGTTCTAAACAAAAGGTGATAGTTATATTGGGTATACATGATCACATAACCTTAATGTGGATTATACGGCCTAGCAACTGGGTTGCGGAAGTCGCGTTTGGTTCCCAAAATCTCTTGACAGGGAGAGCGTATAGTATAGGTACTAGCCTTCACATTATGACCTTACTAAAAGAAACATGTTTTAAGGTAATCAGTATGTCAGGATGTCAATTCAAAAGACAACTGGGTACTTATATTTTCCCATTACTTTCATTTTGTGACAGTTCCACTTGAAAGTTAATGCAAACTATTTTCGAGTCAAGATAGTTATAAACTAGGCAAAACTTACATTTTACAAACGACAATAAGAACTGTCGAGTCTAGTACATTCAGTAGAAAGGGGGCCTATAATGCTAACTTTATGATTCCTTAGTGTATGCATTCAGGGATATATATATTAATCGGATCCGACAAGTAGTAGGATGTGTGCTTTCCGCTTCATTTCCTGTTCCTTGTTTGGTTGTGGGCTTAGAGCAGATTCACCCAGCCTACTATTTATTCGATCTTAGCTATATATATATTCCGTATACACCAAGTAATCATAAGGGGTACCAGGTATGGGCCAGGTCATAGGACATTAATTCAATACACAACTTTCTAGTACAAAACATACTTTTCAAATAGAACATTTGGTATTCAAAACTAGAAACTTAACCAGTAAAGGGTTCAATCCATTTTATTAAACCAGTATAACTTAAAGGAACTTAGGTGGTTAATCCTATAATACCTTAGTTTATACATCAAGGTTATATATAATTAATATCCGATAGGTAGTTGGATGTGTGATTTCCGCCTCATTCCCTGTTTCTTATTTGGTTGTGGGCTTAGGGCAGATTCACACAATTAACTATCTGTTCGATATTAGATTATATATAGCTAGTATAAACTAAGTAATTATAGAAGGAATCACTGTGGTTACCATTTTTACAATAAGAAATAAGGGTTTTCTTAAAGAATCTTTTCATCAAATATAAAGGAACTATTACAGTTAAATTCGTGAGTACCAAGTGAATACGCCAGGGTTATATACAACGATGATCTAACAACCAATGGATTGTGTGCCTTCCGCCTCATTCTCTGTTCCTTGTTTGGTTTTGGGCTTAGGGTAGATGCACACAATCGATTGTTTGTTTACTCTGGGGTTTATATAACTTGTATCCATTTAATACTCATAGAAAGGACTGTAGAGTCATTTTTACTTATCTTTCATCAAAGCAGGAAATATAGGATTTTCTGGAGGAACAGACAAACTTTTCTAAACAGAACTTACGACAACTTTCTACAAACTTTCTTACTACTTACTACATCACTAAAATCTTATGAACTCACCAGCTTAATTGCTGATCAACTCTTTCAAAATAACTTGTATTCTCAGGAGACCAGTAGACCGGTACGCGCACTGGGAATTCAGAAGATGGAGCAGTATAGCTTCAAGTCTTGTTTTGTTATTTGCTTATGTACTCTATGTTTTGTGAACACATACTTTGTAAATACTTTCTTTCTAAATGAAATGGTTGTTTATTACTTTGATTACTATGATGAATGTCTTGTGATACTAAACATGACGTCCTCCGCCCCGAACGTTTCCGCCGTTCCGGTTTTGGGGTGTGACATGTCTTGAGGCATAAGCTATCACATGCCCCCGCTGCATCAACACTACTCCCATACCTGTGATCGAAGCGTCACAATAGACTACAAAGTCATCTACTCCCTCTGGAAGGGTAAGAATCGACGCCTCGCACAGTCGCTGCCTGAGCGTCTCAAAGGCTGTCTGCTGCTCAGGACCCCAGCGAAACACCACTGAATTCTTGGTCAGTCGGGTCAATGGTACTGCTATCTTGGAGAAATCCTAGATGAATCTCCTGTAGTACCCTGCCAATCCCAATAAGCTCCGAATCTCTGATGGAGACCTCGGGACCTCCCACTGCATCACGGCCTCTATCTTGGCCGGATCGACTAGTATACCCTTCTGGTTGACGAGGTGTCCCAAAAACTGCACCTCGCGCAACCAGAACTCGCACTTGGAGAACTTTGCGAAAAGTCTCTCCCTCCTCAAGGTCTCAAGCACCTCTCTCAGGTGTTCCTCATGCTGCTCCTCAGTCTTGGAATAAACCAAGATATCATCAATGAATACTATCACAGACCGATCCAGCATCGGCCTGCACACGCAGTTAATGAGGTCCATGAACGCGGCCGGAGCATTGGTGAGCCCAAACGACATCACCACAAACTCATAGTGACCATAGCGGGTCCTAAAAGCGGTCTTCTGCACATCATCATCTCTGACCCGCATCTGATGGTATCCGGACCGTAGATCAATCTTGGAGAACCAAGATGCTCCCTGAAGCTGTTCGAACAAATCATCTATCCTCGAGAGTGGGTAACGGTTCTTCACCGTTACCTTGTTCAGCTCCTGGTAGTCTATGCACATACGGTGCGACCCGTCCTTCTTCTTCACAAACAGGATCGGGGCTCCCCATGGTGAACTATTCGGCCTGATAAAACCCTTGTCTAACAGCTCTTGTAACTGCGTAGACAACTCCTGCATCTCGGGAGGAGCCAACCGATATGGTGCCTTGGCTATCGGAGCCGCACCGGGGACCAGGTCAATCCGAAACTCAACCTGTCTCTCCGGAGGTATCCCAGGCAAATCCTCTGGGAATACGTCCGGGTACTCTCGTACTACTGACACATCGTCAACTGTCGCCTTACCCTTATCCCGGGTATCCATAATATAGGCAATGTACCCCACGCAACCCTGCTGGAAATAGCGCCTCGCTCTCGCCGCTGAACAAAGAATCGGTCCGCGCTGTGGCCTCTCACCCTGAATCACTAACTCTCCCCCACTAGGAGTGCGAACCCTCACCAACTGTAGCTCACAATCAATCACTGCTCCATTGGAACTCAGCCAATCCATACCCACTATAACCTTGTTCCCTCGCAGGGGAATAGAGACCAAATCTACTGGGAACTGCTCCTCAAATAACCGCAGTGTACATCCTCTATGAACTCTCGCGACCCTGATGGTCCTATCATCTGCTATCTCTACGTCGAGTGGACAATCCAGCTCCCCCGGAGCTCTGCTAAATCGCTTGCTAAGTGCAAGCGACACAAACGATCGTCTAGCCCCCGAATCAAACAATACCATGGCTGAAATGCCGTTCACTAGGAACGACCCTATAAACAACACATAAACATGAGTAATAATCAAGAGTAATAGAGAGAAAATGGAGAAAATACGTACCAGCAACCACATCAGGAGTCGCTTGCGCCTCCTCTGCTGTCAACTGGAAAGCTCTACTCTTCGCCACTGGCGCCTCAGCACGACCCTGCCGGCCGTCTGTAATCCTCAGTGTGGTAGGAGCGGGTACCACCACCTGTCCTGCAGGTGCTAAACTCGGACACTGGGACTTCTTGTGTCCCCTCTGATTGTAATGGAAGCAAATCAGATCAGATGTTGTGGTGGTAGCTGTAAAATCCCTACTCATATGCCCAGTCCGACCGCACTTGAAGCAGCCGGAACTCCCCGCCTTGCACACCCCATCGTGCAACCTGCCACACTTGCCACACCGGCAGTGGCTCTGCTGTCCCCTAGACCTGTGATCGGACACCTTGGGCTATTTGCCCGAACCCGCTGCGCGAGACGTCACCTATGGCTTCCTCTTCCTCTCCATCTCTAGATCAATCTCCCTGAACTTGGCGGTAATCTCTGCCACAGTCTCTGTCGTCTGCTGGAGGTCCTGAAACTCCCTAGCAAGCTGCTGCACCTCAATAATAGGTGTGAACTCGGCTCTGAACCTGGTCGTGAAATCACTCCAAGTCATAGCATCCAACACAGTATCATCTCCAATAGCTCTCCCGACCTCCTCCAACCAATCTCGTGCCCTGTCCTTCAGAAAACAGGATGCTAATCTGACCTTGTCCCCCTCGGGACATCTGCTGGTGCGGAACGCGTTGGCGACATCCGCCAACCATCTGGTACTCGCAATGGGGTCCCGAGCCCCATGGTAGTCAGGAGCTCCACAAGCTCTGAACTCCCTGAACGTCAATGTGCGCGATCCCATCGTGGCCGCTAACTCAGTACGGAACGCGCCCAACTTCTCATTCAGAAGCTCTAGTATACCCTCCTTGACCAATCCAAAAATCACAGGAGTCTGGTCTAGTATGCTGCGTGTGACCTCCAAGGAGATGAACTCCCTGGTCTGTTCATCTAACTGCCCGGCTCCAGAGCCAGAACCCGATCCCTCTCCTGCACCTGAGCTACCAACTGCTGGTCTAGGGCGTAAAACCACCTTTCTGTAAACACATCATAACAAGCGTCATAATACTAATATAACTGGAGGGATCACTCATACTACAAGTTCCCTGGTCTTATCTTAGCCTTCCTTGATTCGAGTACGGATCCTCTGCTTTCAGTAGTACGGGCCCATACTACCTTCCACAACTATCCGTACTTTCCTCAAGTACTGCCTCGAATCCACCAAGTCCGTTCTACTACTACTGCTGATCTCATGCTAATCTCATCCTAGGATTGCCCTAGGGTAATCACCAACCCACTCTCCGCCATCAGCTGCATAAGAAGTCCCTGTGGACAATGTGTTGAAAAGGTTCAACATGCAAAATTCCAAGAAAGGTGACTTACCGATTTAGCATAATGCCAAACTGAGCAAGGCTCAGAGCCCGAGTACAGAGGATGAGATAGCTAAGATGAGTCGATTTCCATATGCTTCCGCTGTTGGCTCGATCATGTATGCTATGACTTGTACTCGTCCTGATGTGGCCTTTGCGTTGAGCATGGTCAGCAGATATCAGGGGAACCCTGGCAAGGCTCACTGGACTGCGGTAAAGAACATTCTCAAGTACCTGCGGAGGACTAAGGACTGGGTCCTTACACTCGTTGGGAGTGATGACTTGAGAGTAGTAGGGTATAGTGATGCTAGCTTTCAGACTGATAGGGATAATTTCTGCTCTCACTTGGGCTGGGTCTTTACCTTAAACGGACGAGCAATTACTTGGAAAAGTTCCAAGCAGGAGAAGGTTGCTGATTCAACTTGCGAATCAGAGTATATAGCGTAAAGCGAGGCAGCAAAGGAGGCTATATGGCTAAAGAACTTCATTGGAGACCTTGGAGTTGTACCAGCGATAAAGGATCCTACGGAGATTTTATGTGACAGCAATAGTGCGGGTGCCTTAGCCAAAGAACCGAGAGATCATGGCAGATCCAGACACATTGACAGAAAATATCACTTCGTAAGACATAAGATAGAAGAAGGACTCCTCGTAGCAAAGAGGATATCGTCAGAGGAGAACCCAACAGATCCCCTCACGAAGGGACTGACTAGGGTTAGGCATTTGCAGCATGCAAGGCGCATCGGGCTAAAGGACGATATTAGTTTCACAGATTAGATAGTTTTGAAATTTATAAAGTGTAATTGACATTTGATGATGAATAAAAGTTGTCGTTTATTTATGAGTAAAGTGTTGCTATCTTTTGTCAATCGTTTACTATCATTTCATTTTGCATGTTTTGACTTCCAAAATAATTATGTTATGGTATTTCATATTATTCAAATCTCCACAGTCGGTCATATGTTGGAAGTAGATATGAATCAAGACTGTCATGAAGTTGGTTGTAGATGTCTAAGATGTTGGACATGGCAAAGAGTTGCTACAACACTCATGAGTGCTCATAAGTTCTGAGTATTGGAGTCAACCCACGCTCACTTGTATCACTTCACGGAATTTATCTCGAGTGATCGTGAGATGGTAATATCATATAAGTCTTCAAACCTAGAGATATGAGTTGTTGCCTATGAGTTGGTTATGCATTGATTGTACGAAAACGCATCAGTAAGTTGAGGTCATAAAACGTACCTTTGTGTATAATTCAGAAAATAGTAGGACAAGCATATGAGTCGAAGTTTATCTGTTCCTTCTTGGATTAGAAGCGATATATGGGCCCCTCGATGATTTGGTTTTGACCTATGTACCGGGCCCGGTCAGAACTAAATTAATGTGTTCAATTAAGTTCTATGTCAAACAAATCGGAAATTGGGAAACAAACTACTGGACAATAAGTACGACATTGTTCCATGTATTTGTCCGACTGATATCTAGAACAGAGGATTATATCATCACTTATCTAAAATGGTGCTTCATAGTTCAACAAAGTTTTAAGAGCTATGATTGCCGGTTGGTTCCTGAAGTCATGCTTGCAATTATAGTTATTAGACTTATCCAAGTGGGAGACTATTGGATAAGGTGTCTAAGTCCATAACTATATTTAAGATGTACTTGACCCGACCCGGCATGGTCCATTTGGGTTGCACTTCACCCGAACAATTTATATGGATAATTTTTTGAGAATAGTATAAGTTATGATTTATTAATATAGTATAAGTTCTAATATATTAATATGAAATCATATTATTTAATTAGTATTGATCTAGAATTAATTTGGTGATAAAAAAGGTGACTAATTAAATATGGACTCTTGTATTTATATAGTGTGGGCTATTGCTTATTTAGAATGGGCTAGGCTTACATGGAAAGTCCATGGATAGTCCATGGAACTTTAACCCATGGATCTCATGGAAATGAAAGGTCATGGATATTAGGGTTTACATGAATGTAACCCTAATCCACCACACTATATAAAGGAGTCCTTGACACTTGAAATGGCACTAGTGTGTGTGTGAGAAAAGGTGGCCGATTTCTACAAGTGTTCATACTCTCTCTAAAGGTTTCCAAAGTTTGTGATTTGTGACTTCCATTTGAGGCATCCACATTATTGGTGCTAGGCTCTCAAACTCCAAGCAATCAACCACCACTAAAAGGTATGTAATTCCACTAGTGTTTTATGATTCAAGTACCCCATAACATGCTAGTTAGGAAGTAAACCTTGGAAAATTATTATTTGCATGTGTCTTAGAGAAAACATAGATCCAAGGTTTCTAGGGTTGCATGTACACCATAGGAGTGTTAGAATGCCCAAAACCCTACAAGGATATGCTTTGTACTTAGCTGTTACTCTACCCTAATATTCTGATATGAAAATAAATATAATTATTTTATATATATGGTAAAAGAATATATGTATATATATATATATATATATATATATATATATATAATAATAATAATAATAATAATTTTATATATATGGTAAAAGAATATATATATATATATATATATATATATATATATATATATATATATATATATATATATATATATATATATATATAGTGATAATTAAGGAAATGAATTTCATCAAACAAAGACTAAAGAAAGAAAGAATAAAACAACAATCATAATTAAGATTAAATAAACACGTGTTAGTGAGCTGTTATTATTCATACATTAGCCTAATTAGATTCGGCTAAGCACGAACCTATAACCGTTAATCTTGCGAGAGCCAAAATATATGTATTGATCTATACGAGGCTGACACCCCACCTACGATTTCTAGCTACAATCCCGACAAGATAGCTTTCTTAAATATAAAAATAATATAATTCGATGTCCGATGAAGCTTCGTGTGGGGTATTTATCGGTCCATAGCGTCGATTATAGGGTCTCATGGTAATGCTGTTTGGAAAATCTTAATTTAAACTGCCTAGAGGGACGCCTTCAAATAGTTGTATGATTCGATTAAAAAAGATTGGATAAAAATTATAAAATTTTAGGATTGCTATTATATCCTAAAAGAAAGAAAGATTTTTAATCGAAAAGGATTCAAATTAAATAAAAAGGATAAAGCTGAAAACTATAAAAATCAGTGAGCTCACCAACTTTATGTTGACATATTAAAAAGACATGTATTCCTAGGGAAATGAGTATGGAAAGTAGCTGTGGAAGGAAGGATGCCATCAAGGAAGTTACTGGAAGTTAATTTGGTTTGATATATGTTTAGTTTATAAATAGGAAGTATGCCTGAACTATCGAACAATGTAACCCTTAAATAATTTATGATAAATAAAAGCAATGTTTGTGCTATATTTTTGTGTATTGTTCAATATACCTATCACCGTGATCCAATGTCCCTACGTCGCACAGCCCGACGTTTCCGTCGTCGATCGGGGTGTGACAGATTGGTCGGGGGTGTGACAGATTGGTTCCAGAGCTATAGGTTATAGCAAACTAGTAATTCCTTAGGAACCACGACTAAAACTTAGGGCATACACTCTAAATTAGTTAAACCTAATAAAAATATTATTATTAATTACCATACGGATACACTACGTAACGTCCCAAAAATCAAGACCAAAATTTTTAATTTTTGGAACAATAAAACCATATTTCAAAACATGTTCACAAAACCATAATAGAATCAAAGTGTAACGAAATTATTTTTCAAAACAAATTTTTCAATTTTAAAAATCATAAAACATATGTCTCATCATTAATTCTCAAAAACAACCAACAAGTTTTCAATACAATTATTCAAATCCAGGATCCACAATCATAGCTCCATATCAAGAGTGTGTGTACAATCCGTAGCTCGTTGGACCCTCTATGTGTCTCAGCAGGACCCCCCAGTCCCGTAGCTCGTTGGACCCTCTGGTCCGGTCTAGCTCGTTGGACCCTCCAGTCCGGTCTGATTGAGAACCCTCTGGCCACATAGTTCGTTGGACCCTCCAGTCCGGTCTAAGCAACAAATAATATAGCATACAATACATATCACACAATCATGCATATCTCAAGCAAGCACATAAGACCCTCTGGTCACATATAATTACCACTCTATGTAAAGTATAGTGAGAAGACTCACCTCGTAAGATAGCTAGTAAAAGTCTCATGCCCGAAATCCTCGGTCTAGCCTCCGCCTATCACGAATTAATATTTCTAATTAATATTCTACTCTTATCTCTAAAAAGTGGGTAGAAGACCATTCTACCCTTCCCTGACCTCTTTCACTCATTTTGACCAAACCCTAAAGTCAACAGAAGTCAACTCCAGTCAATGGTCCAACTTTGACCAGACTCGTCGAGTGTACTAGGGAGACTCGTCGAGTCCAGTCGATTCAGGGCAACCCCAGCAAGCTCCAACTCGACGAGCTAACCCCTAACTAGACGGGTCACCAACTAGATGCATCGCAGTAAACTACAATGTCCTCTATTCCCCGAGGAAGAGCTAACACTGGAGCTTCGCATAATCTCTGGCAAAGAGTCTCAAACGAGGTCTGCTGCTCGGGACCCCAAGTAAAAGCAACGCCCTTCCGGGTCAACCTGGTGAGAGGAACGACGATCTTGGAGAAGTCACTGATAAACCTCCGATAGTAGCCGGCCAACCCTAGAAAACTCCTGATCTTGGTGGGTGATCTCGGAACCTCCCAACCCATAACCGCCTCAATCTTGTCCGGGTCGACTAAAATCCAATTCTGATTAACGAGGTGTCCCAAGAACTGGACCTCTCGTAACCAGAAATCACACTTGGAGAATTTGGCATAAAGCTTCTCCGATCTCAATACTCCGAGGACCTCCCTCAAATGATCCTCATGCAGTTCTCTAGACCTCGAATACACCAAAATATCGTCGACGAACACGATCACCGAACGATCCAACATAGGCCTGCATACCCGGTTCATGAGATCCATGAATGCTGCTGGTGCATTGGTGAGCCCGAAAGGCATCACCACGAACTCGTAATGCCCATAACGAGTTCTAAATGCTGTCTTCTGAATATCTTCCTCACGAACTCTCATCTGGTGATAACCAAACCTCAAATCGATCTTGGAAAACCAATATGCACCCTGCAATTGATCGAATAGATCATCGATCCTCGGGAGTGGATAACGGTTCTTGACCGTCAGCTTGTTCAACTCCCGGTAATCAATGCACATCCGGTGCGAACCATCCTTTTTCTTGACAAAAAGGATTGGTGCTCCCCATGGCGAACTACTCGGCCGGATAAATCCCTTTCCCAACAGCTCCTGAAGCTACGAGAATAACTCCTGCATCTCTGGCGGCGCAAGGCGATAGGTGCCGCCCCCGGAAGTAAATCAATACGAAACTCCACCTGCCTCTCGGGAGGCACACCTAGTAACTCCTCGGGGAAAACGTCCGGAAACTCGCTAACCACCGGAACCTCAGGGACAGTACTCGGTCTCTCCGTAACATCCCGCGCATCCGACACATACGCCAGAAAA
Organism: Lactuca virosa; assembly: GCF_052849685.1. Classification (NCBI taxonomy): domain Eukaryota; kingdom Viridiplantae; phylum Streptophyta; class Magnoliopsida; order Asterales; family Asteraceae; genus Lactuca; species Lactuca virosa. The sequence goes on from NC_136434.1 coordinate 251,788,291, forward strand.
CCCATGCAACCCTGCTGCAAGCTCTGCCTCGCTCGAGCAGCCGAACAAAATGCTGACCAAAATCGGGTACCCTCGCCGAATATTGTAAGTACTCCCCCACTAGGGTTTCGGATGGTCACCAGCTGATGCTCATAGTCGATCATGGCTCCGAATCGGCTCAACCAGTCCATGCCCAAGATGACACAGACATCCCTCATCGCGATAGGACCCAAATCTATCGGAAACTCGACTCCAAAAATCTCAAGCACACATCCCCGGATCACATCAGTTGCAAAAACAACATGCTCATCAGCTATGGAGACTCTCAAAGGTCGACTCAACGTCTCACGTCGGATACTTATGTGACGACTAAATGCTAGCGATACGAAAGATCGACTCGTACCCGAGTCAAACAACACCAAAGCAGGTGTAGAACTCACAAGAAAAGTACCTAAACATATCACAAATAAGCACCATATATAAACAAAAGAATAAGCAAAAGATCACATACCAGCCATAACATCGGGTGCTGCGTGGACCTCCTCCGCTGTCAACTGGAAGGCTCTACCGCCAGCCTTCGGCGCCTCGGCCTTCGCGGGCCAACTCTCTGTAGCTCGAGTAGTAGTAGAAGGCGCAGATCCCTGCGCTGATCCCTGAAGCAACTGCGGGCACTCGGCCTTTTGATGGCCAGTCTGGTTGCAATGGAACCAAACCGAAAATCCCTTGGGGCAATCCCTCGCGATATGCCCCTCCTTCCCGCACTTATAACACACACATACTCTGCACACCCCATCATGGCTCTTTCCGCACTTCCCACAAGTGCGGCCCTTCTGACCTCCCGATCTCGAATCAGCGTGCTTTGCCCGCTTGGCCGCCGGCTGAGACTGTGTCGGCCGCCTATCCCTCCTCTGAGACTCTGCCTCCTCCCTGGCCTGAGTCTCTAGCTCAATCTCCCTCTTCCGAGCATTTGCCTGGAGCTCGAAAAATGTTCGGTATGTCGAGTTCGCCACGAACTCGCGAATGTCTCTCCTCAGAATGCTCAGATATCGGCTCATACGTGCCTGCTCAGTAGACACGTGCTTAGGGAAAAACAACGCCCTCTCATGAAACATCCGTGTGATCACAGTCACAAACTCAGTCCCCTGCTTGAGGGACAAGAACTCCTGGGCCACCCATTCCCTCTCTACCGGGGGAACGTACTCGTCTCGAAGCATAGCGGTGAACCTCTCCCAAGTCACCGCGGTAAGCTCTGCAGTAGTAAAGTCGGCTGTCACAAACTTCCACCAGTCCTTCGCTCCCAAGCGAAGCTGGTTCAGCATGAACCGTACCCTCAGATGCTCCGGACAAGAACATGTGTAGAAGCATCCCTCAATGTCAGAGATCCATCTCATCGTGGCTATCGGATCCTGAGTCCCATTAAACTCTGGTGGCTTCGTGTTGCTGAACTCCCGGTACAGCAATGAGTCACCCCCCTGGGGCCTAGCAGTGGCAACGGCTGCGGTGGCCGCAGCAACAGCAGCATCGGTAAGAGCAGCGTACCGCTCGTCAAATTTCGCAATCAGCGTGGCCTTGATAGACCCAAACATCTCTGGTATCTCAGCTCGAATGGCTGCAACCACCTCATCATGAATCATCCTGCAAATCTCATCATCGCTAACACCGCTGCTCTCTGGAGTGTGGCGCGTACCGAGCATGATGTCTCTGAAACACAACACAAAAGAAATCAGAGACTCGCTTGAGTATTCTCGCACTCAATCACTCAACCCTACTTGCTCCTTAGTACCCTAAGGATTCTTACTTGGGCTGCTCACTGATCCAGTGTTTCCAGTAGTACGGGCCCTATACTACCTTCCACACCACATAAGTATTCACCCCAAGTCCTCCTCCTAGGATTCTAGTTCACAAGTACCCTATATCTCACTGAGCGCAGGCTACCACCCAGTAGACCTCTCATAAGCTCCTCTCTGCTACCTACTCACACTCGAAGAATTTCACAGTAGCAGTAAATCCTAGGCTAAGGCATCACAAATCAGGCCCACTCTAGTCCTAAATATGAATACCTAGCCTACTCTAGCATGCATAACACATCTGATAACACATAATGTAAGGGTATTTTGGGAAATCACCGTTCGGGCGCTGGCTGATTGTACACACTGCTCTTTTCCGCTTTTCTGGAAATCTTTTACTCTTTTTAGAAAATATGTTTCTTTTTGAAAACTTCTCTCAAATCCTCAATTTGAGTCCAGATATGCCCGAAGGTGTATCCGAATCCCTCAAACCAAGGCTCTGATACCAACTTGTAATGACATGATTTTTCAAAACAATTTTTTCAATTTTAAAACTCATAAAACATATGTATCATCATTAATTCTCAAAAACAACCAACAAGTTTTCAATACAATTATTCAAATCCAGGATCCACAATCATAGCTCCATATCATAAGTCTGTGTACAATCACGCCGGTGCCTTCCCGTGATCCTCGGAAGTACCTGAAACACATAACACATAACACGGTAAGCACGAATGCTTAGTGAGTTCCCCAAAATACCACATACAACAATTCGCCACTCGAGGCTATACTCTGTAAGACCCTCCGGTCTATATGTCTCAGCGAGACCCCCAGTCCCGTAGCTCGTTGGACCCTCTGGTCCGGTCTAGCTCGTTGGACCCTCCAGTCCGGTCTGATTGAGAACCCTCTGGCCTCATAGTTCGTTGGACCCTCCAGTCCAGTCTAAGAAACAAATAATATAGCATACATTACATATCACACAATCATGCATATCTCAAGCAAGCACATAAGACCCTCTGGTCACATATAATTACCACTCTAGGTAAAGTATAGTGAGAAGACTCACCTCGTAAGATAGCTAGTAAAAGTCTCGTGCCCGAAATCCTCGGTCTAGCCTCCGCCTATCACGAATTAATATTTCTAATTAATATTCTACTCTTATCTCTAAAAAGTGGGTAGAAGACCATTCTACCCTTCCCTGACCTCTTTCACTCATTTTGACCAAACCCTAAAGTCAACAGAAGTCAACTCCAGTCAATGGTCCAACTTTGACCAAACTCATCGAGTGTACTAGGGAGACTCGTCGAGTCCAGTCGATTCATGGCAACCCCGGCAAGCTCCAACTCGACGAGCTAACCCCTAACTCGACGGGTCACCAGCTGACTCATTTCATCGGGACAAACCTTAACCGGCTCGTCGAGTCGGCTCATCAACTCGGCGAGTCCGTTCGGTCTCAACTTGTATCCAGGTGATTTCAAGGCAGAAAACTCTCTCACACTCTAGATCTAAGCTCTCAAGGCCTGAATATCACGTAAAGCCTCAAACTTTACGTTCATGCATAGCACCAAAGGGCTAAAAATGCCAAGAACAAGCTTGAGAAGAAGTCTCTCATTCAAGGGGCTATTATGGCTGCATAAAGCAGGGGACTTTCGACTCTAGGGACCTCACAAGGTCCAGATCTGATGTCTATTTCTAAGAAGGTGCTCAAAACCTTCAAGGTCCCCAAAAAGATGCAAATGAAGCCCTAACTCTAAAACCATGAGATCTATCCATACAAGAGAGAAAGGTACGAACTTTATACCTTAAATAGAAGCTCCTGGATGTCTAAGCAGCAGATCTAGCAACCTATTCACAATCCTTGCTTGGAATCCTCTTTCCCTCTACCAAAATGCACCAAAGATCTCAAATAATGGCTCCAAACTCTCTCAAAAGCTCAAGGGGGCGATTAGGGTTTCTCTCAATGAAAGGAAACAGATGGGGAGCCGCAAATGAGGCTATACGTATCCTTATATAGGCCCCAAACCCTGGGATTTAGGGTTTCAACTCACAACGCCTACTCGGCGAGTCTACTCCCGGACTCGTCGAGTAGATCATTAAACCCACGTGGCCATCCCGACTCTACTCGGCGAGTTATGGCGCCAACTCGTCGAGTAGGTCAAGGATCCTCAAAAATAAATACTTAAAATGACATACATGGGAATCCGGATGTTACACAAAGTATAATCAAAGCATCCTAATACATCCGAGTCAAATAAAATGCGGAACAATGTGGTGTATGCGATGTGATCACCCCGAACTCTTCCCCTTGGATCCGGAAGCACCTGAAACATATATTGAAAACCGTAAGCACGAAGCTTAGTGACTTCTCCAATAAAGCACATACCATATATATGAAACATATAACAGATCCCGCCCGGAACAGATTTGTCAGAAATATGAGATGGGCCCACCTTATCACATTCATCAGTCCCCACCTGGCATCGGGCCCCACCCGGTATACATATAATCACTTAAACACACGCAAGAATCATAAACATAAATAACATACAATATACTCATCAGGCCCCGCCCGACATACATATCAAATATCATACATACAATAGTCACGCAGACAACTAGCATCCTAATCATAATAAACCATGGGCCAACATTGGTGCCTTCGACCCACCTAGCACAGTGAGGAAACTCACCTCAAACTGTTGAATCTCTCGGATAAATACTCAGACTGCTGATCCGAAAAAATCCTCACGCTAACACCATCAAATAATATCGAATCAATACTTTGGTTACAACCCATAACTGGGATCCTAGTCTAACTGTCCAATACTCAGGGTAAAAGACCATCTTACCCCTTCCTTACTTGGCCTAAAATCCGATGCCCAATCAATAGCACCAAATAGCCCAATATGGCCCAAAGTTCTAAAATATTCCTAAAACCCATTATGGGCCCAAACATAGGAAAGCTTAAATCCCAACAATGGCTTAAAGTCAGAAGGGTTGATGGCCCATTGTGACAACCGTCAAATTCGAGACAGTTCTACATTTGAATAAACTTAGTTGCACATATAGGCACGACACATTCTAGACTTAGGAACTAAAAGCAAAGTTATAGCGTACTTAGACATTGATATGTGAATTCTACAACTACTTAACTATAGTGACTATCAAATTCGGGTCATTCCTTGACTCGAGAGTCTTTGTATATTCATGTAGACACATCATGCCTTGACCTAATAGTATAAATTAGGTCAGTGTCTCGTATGAACTTAAGTCAAAGTTGAAAACTAGGACTAGTATAGTTTGTTCTTCAATTTCACTTGAATCTCGGAACCACTACATAGAAATGCCAATAAACTGACAAAAACAAATTAAAAACATTATTTATAACTATAAAAGAGTAATAAGTCTCTAAAATAATTTGAAGTCTCAAAGATTCAATTTATTTTGATATCCAATGATTTATTAAATCTCAAAACCGTAAAAGTCCTAAAACCTAAATTTTATAAAGTTTAACATCAAGAATTCTATAAAAAATATTGTGAACTTTATTATACAAATTAAAATAGTTAAATTAGGGAATATAATCAAAGAAATAAAACTTAAACTATCAACATTTATTCGTAATTAATAAGTTAACACAAATCAAGGCCTAATGCATATTTTATAAAAATGAGAAAATTTATAACAAATGAGGGAAATTTATATAAATAAATGGAAAAGATGGGTAGTCTCTCTCATCCTTCAAATTTTCGTCTCACTCTCCCCAATACACAATTTCCCCAAATCATTAATCATTTTACTCATTCCTCACCCCACCTCTCTACTTTTCTCTCTCTAAAGTTCTCTCTTCCTTCTCTCTAAAGCAAATCCGATGTTAGGAGCAACTTCTGTGGGAGAGATTTTTCCATTTCATTATTCATATGTTAACACACATCCCTGAATTTCGCTGACCGATTTTAGTGGATAGAAACCCCAAAGATATGACGAGAGAGATTGGGTATCAAGAGAGACAAAATCTTTCATTTCTCTCTTTTCTTCTCTCTAAAACCGCACCTTCTTCCTACTGAAAATCAGCTTTCAACCCACGAAAATGGTGAAGATTTTTGATGTTTTTGAAGTCCCAAATCAAGCTAAGCTAATGAAACACAAAGTCCCTTGATTTCACCACTAAAAACATGTTGCATGTTATGGAAATGGTGGTGATCCATGATCAAACCAAAGTCAAGAACAAATGTGAGCACATACAAACCTTGTATAGCACGAAAAATCTATTTTTCAAGGATTCATTAACTTTGGCTTTATTGCATGCAAGTTTTAAAGGTTAGAAACAATTTTTTCTACAAAATACTTTCAATATTATGTTGTTTTATCTCAATCGAAGAAAAAGAAACCGAAATCATTGATAATATGGGATGTTGAACCATATTTTTATAAGGTCTACTTTTTTTTTTACTTTCTGACAGATTTCAACCTCCAACTTTGAAAGGCCATAACTATATAATTTCTTATCAAAAATTTTGTTCTTTTTTCTTAAATGTATTAATTTGAGTTAGCTTTCAAACCCATCTGACCTCACTGAAAAATTCCAAGATTTTGATTTTTAATAGTTTTTACAAAACTGTTGCTCCAATAGCACTTTACTTATTAATACTAGTTTTGTGTTGAATGTTCAAAGGACTTATTCCTCACTAAAAATCTAGAAAACATTTATTTGAGCACTTAACATCATATATTCTAAGGAACAAAAAGATCTTGATTCAAAAGTCTTTAGAACATGTTACAAAAATTCTCAAAGTGACATCAATAATTTTTACCAAAATCAAAAGAACCATGTTTTTCTCTTTAATCTATTGATCCCTTAGGCATGTTTTCGACATCCAAAATGAGAACACGATTTTTTTGACAATTATTAAATTGTGTGAAGATGCATTATGAAAATTTTCAGCTTTAAATATATTTTATTTATTTTTGTATAAAAATAATAAGAAAATAGAGTGTTAAAGCATATAAAATACTTAGACTAGTAAATAAATTCTGGAAATTCCTAAATGACCTAAACTGTAAATAAAGCACCTTCCAAAAAGTGTTAGCAATTTCCATTACTGTTTACGGTTATTTTCGATTTTGTTTGTTATTAAACAAAAATAAATAACAAAATCGGATTCTGAGTTTTAAAAATAACATTTATTATTATTCGAGGCTTTTATATATCATATAACCATCACAGAAAAAATTGAAGAGTTTTCCATAATTTTACTATTTTTTTCAAGATTTAATATATATTAGAATGATTAAATTAGGGAAAAATAGTTAAACTTACCCAAAAAACATGATAATTTTCCAGGACATCTTTTAGTATATTACAATCACAAATAAAAATTGTGAGGATATATCTTAACTGTTTTCTATTTATTTCTATTTTCTTTGTCTTAAACACACTTCAATTTTAAAAATCAGGCTTTACTGTTCAAAAATGACTTTAAATATTTTTCTTAGATTATGAACAATGTAAACAGTTATACAAAAATTTTAAAAGCTTTTCATTACCATTTACTATTTTTCCATGATTTTATGATCTTTTTAAGTAACAAATGGTGGAAAAATAGTTAAGAACATCCAAAAATCATGAAAAACTACAAGCAAGTTCTTAACTGTAGTAAGAGCTGAAATACAAAGTTTGGGGAATTTTGGAACTAAATTGATTTAGTTTTTGAATATTTAATTATTGGAACAACTCCTAAAATGTTAAATTTTAACATTTCAATAATGAGAATTTCCACTTGAATTTGTTATATAATAAATTGATTCATAGAAATCTAAATTTCACAGAAAAATGTTTGTAACTTATCAATATTAAAATTTTGACACAATATTTGCATAAGTCTATTGTAGTAGTAAGTATACTAGTATTAGATTTCGATTAGAGACTCATTAGTGTGTAACATCGTTGTAGGAATCAATAGTGGTACGAGTGAAGCGTAGTTCAAGGAATCATTTGCATTATCTCAAATCATTGTGCGTATTCACTGCCCCTATTTTCCGTTTTACGTTTTGGGGTGGAAAAGCATGTCCTAACTATTTATGTTTGATGTATCTATATTGAATTGTATCAATCTTGATTGCTATATTTTGCGATATTTTGCTATGTATTTGTATGCAACTTGAAACATGAGGCCTTATCGTATTAATCCCTTACACTTTACACCAACCATTAACTCTTTGAACCAATGGTCATTATGAATAGCGCTATTAGGAATTGACAACTCCTCACTTGCCCGATTGCTTGAGTGCATTTTACCTTGTTCATCTATGGAACGATAAGCATAGATCTTGATAGGGCATCAGTCTTAGGCTTGGTTGTGAACTCATTGTTGATTTTTACGTGCATACAAAGATTATTACATACATACAAACTTATTTACTCATAATAGCAATGAAACTTGTTTACTCATTTTAGAAACTAAACTTGTATACTCATTTTAGCAATGAAACTTGTTTATCGTTTTAGCAACAGAATTTATTTCCCATGAGAATATGAACTTTGCATCTCATTTTGGCAACATACTTTATTTCTCATGATGACAACGAATTTTTTTTATGCAAACTTATTTACTCATTTTAACAATGTACTTTTATTTATTGAAACTTCTATAAAAACTATGATTACGATTCATGAAACTGATATTTTTGTAAACCTGGGAACTCACCAACTATTTTTATAGTTGACGCTCGTTTTACATGCTTTTTCAGGAATCATTGAGTGAGTGGCACATAGGGACACACCATTTGTAAGAGCATTCACATGTATGATTTTTTACACGTTTTAATTACCTTTAAAAGTTGTTCAAACTTATTTTGAATTGTAAAGATTTTAATACTATGGTTGGTGCTGTATTTTATCTTTTGCTATGAAACTGTTTGTACTGTCGCGTCCAGTGTTTCCGCTTTAGTGGGGTGTGACACCCATCAAGGCCCAAACTCCCATAGTCCGAAAATGGCCCAAAATTCGCAAAAGCCCAAACTAGGCCTAGTACGCTGCGCGTACCAGGCGTACGACCAACGTACTACGTTGCATGTGTTGGGTTTAATATTGTTATGTCAAATGTATGCATAGTGTAGTTTGTTTTATTCCGGTTTGGGCGTGTCCATTCTCGGATCCACTTGGTTGTTTAAACTATATATATTGTGTATGCATGTAACATTAGGGTTAACGTTTTGAAACCCTAATTGCCGTTTGTACGCTCTAACGGAGAAGTTCTTGAGAACTCTTCCAGAGTTGATAAATCAATACATTAGGCACAATTTTGATCTTCATTGTTCTTGTCTTTCATTCACATTATTATTATAGAATCTATCGATCTTATTTATGTTGGATAAGGTGTCTAAGTCCATAACTTTATTTGGTATATACTTGACCCGACCCGACATGGTCCATTTGGGTTGCACTTCACCCGAACTATTTATGGTTAAAGCTTTGAGAAATGTATGTATATGATTTGTTAATATATTGTAAGTTATAATATATTAATATGAAATCATATTATTTAATTAGTATTGATCATAAATTAATTTAGAATTAATTTGGTGATCAAAAAGGTGACTAATTAAATATGGGCTCTTGTATTTATATAAGTGTGGGCTAATACTCATTTGGAATGGGCTTGGCATGCATGGGAGTCCACGGATAGTCCATGGAGCTTTTAACCCATGGATCCTTGGAAAGGAAGAGTCATGGGTATCAGGGTTTACATGGATGTAAACCTAATCCTCCACACTATATAAAGGAGCTTGTGATGCTTGAAATGACACTAGTTGTGTGTGTAAAAGGTGTGGCCGATTTCTATAAGCAAGAATACACTCTCATAAGGTTTTTCCAAGTTTGTGGTGATTTGTGATTTCCATTTGAGGCATCCACATTATTGGTGCTAGGCTCTCAAAATCCAAGGAATCAACTCACTAATTGAAAGGTATGTAACTCTTCTAGCCATTATGTTTAATGTTCCCCATGCCATGCTAGATAGGTTATGAACCTTGGAAAAATCAAAGTTGCATGTATTATTAGTCAAACATAGATCCAAGGTTTTTGGGTTGCATGAACACCTTAGGAGTGTTAGATTGCTCAAAACCCAACAGTGGTATCAGAGCGTAGGATTGTTTTCTTGAATATTTGATGCAAACTGTTGAAAAGTCGCAAAATTGAGCTGTCTGGGCAGTGGACTCGCCGAGTCCATGGAGGGACTCGACGAGTCCAAGCACAAATTCATCCTACTCGTCGAGTAGGTTCGTGCACTCGACGAGTAGGAGACACAGGATGCAGTTTTTCGACTTTTGCTGCTGGAAATGGACTAGAAACATTACCCTAAACTGTTTTGATGTTATAAAACCTGTTTTAGATGGAGTAATGGTTGTTCTAATCCATTTACAATGGTTAATATCAAAATTCCATGTTTATATTGTTGGGTTTTGAGCATTCTAACACTTCCTAAGTGTACATGCAACCCTATTAAACCTTGGATCTATGTTTGTCTAAGATACATGCAAAATATTATTTTCCAAGGTTTATAACCTATCTAGCATGGCATGGGGTACTTTTAACCATAAAAGAACTAGATGAATTACATACCTTTTGTTGATTGTTGATTCCTTGGAGTTTGAGAGCCAAGCACCAATAATGTGAATGCCTCAAATGGAAATCACAAATCATCACAAACTTGGAAAATGTATGAGAGAGTATACTAACTCTTGATTTTGGCCACCACACTTACACACACATTAGTGTTTTTTCATGCAACATAAGCTTGTTTATATAGTGTACATGGTTAGGGTGAAACCCTAATAACCCATGTCTTTTCCTCTTCCAAGGATCCATGGGTAAAAGCTCCATGGATCATCCATGGACTTCCATATAAGCTTAGCCCATTCCCAAATGAGTGTTAGCCCACACTATATAAATATAATAGCCCATGATTTAATTAGTCTTCCTTTTAATCACTAAATTAATTCATAATTAATTCAAGATTAAAACTAATTAAGTAACATGACTTTATATTAATATATTATAACTTATAATATATTAATAAATTGTAAGTATACAACTCTCATAAAATTATCCATAACTAGTTTGGGTGAAGTGCAACCCAAATGGACCATGCCGGGTCGGGTCAAGTATATACCAAATAAGTTATGGACTTAGACATCTTATCCAACAGACTCCCACTTGGATAAGTCTAATAACTGTATTTGCCTATATTACTTCAGGAACCAACCGGCAATCGTAGCTCTTGAAAACTCTTGTGAACTATGAAGCGCCATTTTAGATAAGTGATCATATAATCCTCTGCTCTCATGATATCAGCCGGACAAATACATGGAACAATGTCTTACTTATTGTCTAGCAGTTGTTTCTCGATTTCCGATTTGTTTGACAAAGAACTTAACTGAACACATCAATTTAGTTCTGACCGGGCCCGGTACATGGGTCAACACAAAATCATCGAGGGCCCAGATATCGCTTCTATTTCTAGAAGGAACAGATAAACTTCGACTCATATGCTTGTTCTACTACTTATTGAATTACACACAAAGGCACGTTTTATAACATCAAGTTACTGATGCGTTTACATGCAATCAATGCACAACCAACTCATAGGTAACAACTCATATCTCTAGGTTTGAAGACTTATATGATATTACCGTCTCACGATCACTCGAGATAAATTCCATGAAGTGATACAAGTGAGCGTGGGTTTATTCCAATACTCATAACTTATGAGTACTCATGAATGTTGTAGCAACCATTGCTATGGCTAAACACCTTTAGTCATCTACAATCCCAATTCATGACAGTCTTGATTCATACCTACTTCCGACATATGACCGACTGTGGAGAGTTTGAATAAATTAATTATTCTGGAAGTCAAAACATGCAAAACTGAAACAATAGTAAATAATTGACAATGATAGCAACACTTTACTCATAAATAAATCACAAATTTTATTCATCATCAAACGTCGATTACATTTGACAAGTTTCAGAAAAAAGGCTATCTAATCTATAAAACTAATATCGTCCCTCAGCCCGATGCGCCTCACATGCTGCAAATGCTTCACCCTCGTCAGTCCCTTCGTAAGGGGATCCGCAGGGTTCTCATCTGACGATACCCTCTTTGCCACGAGGAGTCCCTCTTCTATCTTGTGTCTTATGAAGTGATATTTTCTGTCAATGTGTCGGGATCTGCCATGATCTCTTGGTTCCTTGGCTAAGGCAACTGCACTATTGTTGTCACAGAAAATCTCCATAGGCTCCTTAATAGCTGGTACAACTCCAAGGTCTCCGATGAAGTTCCTCAGCCATATCGCCTCCTTTGCCGCTTCACTCGCTGCTATGTACTCTGATTCACAAGTCGAATCAGCTACAGTCTCCTGTTTGGAACTCTTCCAAGTGATTGCCCCTCCATTTAAGGTAAAGACCCAGCACGACTGAGAGCGGAAGTTATCCCTATCAGTCTGAAAGCTAGCATCACTATACCCTACTACTCTCAAGTCATCACTCCCACCAAGGGTAAGGATCCAATCCTTAGTCCTCCGCAGGTACTTGAGAATATTCTTTACCGCAGTCCAATGAGCCTTGCCAGGGTTCCCCTGATATCTGCTGACCATGCTCAAAGCGAAGGCCACATCAGGACGAGTACAAGTCATAGCATAGATGATCGAACCAACAGCGGAAGCATAAGGTAATCGACTCATCTCAGCTATCTCATCTTCTGTACTCGGGCTCTGAGCCTTGCTCAGTTTGGCATTGCTTTGGATCGGTAATTCTCCTTTCTTGGAATTCTGCATGTTGAACCTTTTCAACACCTTATCCAAGTAGATACTCTGACTAAGTCCAATTAGTCTTTTACTCCTTTCTCTTAATATCCTTATCCCTAGGATATAGGTAGCTTGTCCAAGGTCCTTCATAGCAAAGCACTTCCCAAGCCAGGACTTAACCTCCTGCAAGGTTGGGATGTCATTTCCTATGAGTAGTATGTCATCCACATACAGTACCAAAAAACTAACTATACTCCCACTAGCTCTGACATACACGCAGGACTCATCTTCACTTCTTGAGAAACCAAACTCTTTGACCTTCTCATCGAAACAAAGATTCCAACTTCGAGATGCTTGTTTCAATCCATAAATGGATTTCTCAAGCTTGCACACTCTATTGGGGTACTCTGCACTGACAAAACCTTCTGGCTGATTCATGTAAACATCCTCAGCCAACTTTCCGTTAAGGAAAGCGGTTTTAACATCCATTTGCCATATTTCATAATCATGAAATACAGCAATGGCTAGCATAACCCTAATAGACTTAATCTTTGCTACTGGTGAAAAGGTTTCATCATAACCAATTCCCTGAGTCTGAGTAAACCCCTTCGCAACCAGTCGAGCCTTATAAGTGTGCACCTTCCCATCCATGTCGGTCTTTTTCTTGAAGATCCATTTGCACCCGACTGTCTTACGGCCAGGTACATTGTCAACCAAGTTCCAAACTTGATTGTCATACATGGACTGTATCTCGCTGTCCATAGCCTCCTTCCATTTAGCAGACTCTGGGCCTGCCATGGCTTCCTTAACACTGTTAGGTTCATCCAGATTTACCAGTGTACTGTCACTGATAAATATATCACCTTCCGTAGTAATATGAAATCCATAATAAAACTCAGGTGTGTTCCTAACCCTTGTGGAACGCCTCGGAAGTATAGACTCGTCAGCTGGATCAACAGGAATTTCCTCCTCAAGTTGATTGCTAGTGTCTGAGGTTCCTTCAGCAATCGAGTCTTGAATTTCTTCAAGGTCAATTTGCCTCCCACTGTCTCCTTGGCTTATAAATTCTCTCTCTCGAAAGACCCCTCTCCTAGCCACATAGACCACATTCTCACTGGGTCTGTAGAAGAGGTAACCAAAGTATTTTTGTGGGTAGCCGATGAAAATACACCTTTCACTTCGAGGTTCGAGCTTGTCATGAGTCTCGCGCCTCACGAAAGCCTCGCAACCCCAAATCTTGATGTGGTCCAAATTGGGAACTTTCCCAGTCCACATCTCATGAGGTGTTTTGGCAACCTTCTTTGTAGGGACTAGATTAAGGATGTGGGCGGCAGTCTCTAAGGCATACCCCCAAAAAGAGATTGGTAGCGAAGCTCGACTCATCATAGAGCGAACCATGTCCAACAAAGTTTGATTGCGCCTCTCAGCTACACCATTCAGCTGTGGTGTCCTGGGAGGTGTCAATTGTGAGACAATCCCACACTCCTTAAGATAGTCGAGGAACTCAGTACTAAGATACTCACCACCTCAATCGGATCGAAGCATCTTAATGTTCCTGCCCAATTGATTTTCTACTTCCTGTTTAAACTCTTTAAACCTTTCAAAAGTTTCTGACTTATGTTTGATTAAGTAGACATAACCATATCTACTAAAATCATCAATAAAAGTCACATAATAGCGATTAGCATCCCTTGTGGCGGTTTTGAATGGTCCACATACATCAATATGTATAAGGTCCAACAAACCCTCACCCCTTGCACAAGTACCAGTGAAGGGTGATTTTGTCATTTTTCCAAGTAGACAAGACTCACAACTATCATCCGACTTGAGGTCGAACGACTCCAAGACTCCATCCTTTTGGAGCTGGCCTATGCGTTTCTTGCTTACATGTCCAAGACGACAATGCCACAAAGATGCTTTATCCAAGCTAGTAGAAGAATCAATACATAATACATTATTTCCTAAATTATCTACAACCGATACAGCTTCATACACACCATCACAAGGTAATGCTTTAAAATAAAGAACATTATTAAAGAAAGCATTAATACTACCAACTTCATTATCAAAAGAAAAGGTAAAACCTTGTTTATACAAAGCATGAAAGGAAATAATATTCCTCGCCATTTCAGACGAGTACACACATTTATTCAAATCTAACTTTAACCCACTATCTAGCAACAAAGTATAAACTCCAATCTTGGTAACAGGTGCAACCTTCTTGTTCCCCATGATTAAGTTTATCTTTCCGTGCTCCACATCCTCACTTCTTCTTAGGCCCTGCAAGTCACAACAGATGTGAATACCACAACCTGTATCAAGAACCCAAGAATTAGAATATGGTGAGTTATTAGACAATATAGTGTAAATACCTGCATGGGATGGTTTCACTTTCCCATCCTTGACATCCTGCAAGTACTTTAGGCAGTTTCGCTTCCAGTGCCCCTTATTTTGACAGTAGAAGCATTCAGCATCCTTAGGGATGGCAGAAGGAGTGATAGAACCACCTTTGGTTCCAGATGAGGAGCCTTCAACGGACATTCCCTTGGTACCCTTCGAAGGGTGCTTCCTCTTTTTCCCTTTGCCTTGCCCGATAGCCAAAACAGGGGTAGTAGTAGGAGTAGGAGTACCAACCGACTTACTCTTAAGACCACTTTCGGCAGTCTTCAGAAGTCCTTGAAGCTTACTGAGTGTGACTTCCTCCTTGTTCATGTGGTATGTCATACGAAATTGATCATAACACGATGGCAAGGAGTGCAAAATGATATCAATTGCCAACTCCTCAGGGAAGTTCACATTCAGTTTCATTAGACGGTCCACATACCTTTGCATTTTCTGCACGTGGCTCGTGATTGGTTCGCTATCCTTCATACGGGTAGTGATCATGGAGGAGATTATTTCATACCGCTCTTGACGAGCACTCTGATGGTACCTTTCCATCAGATCCTGATGCATCTCAAAAGGGTAATAGTCCTCATAGGACTTTTGGAGTTCAGCTGTCATGGTGGCCATCATGATGCATGCCACCTTGGTGGCATCTCTTTCATGTGCCTGATACTCAGCGACCTCCTCAGGAGTAGCAGTGGACTCATCAAGCTCCTTTAGCTCCTTATCGAGGACATATTCCTTGTCCTCGTAACGAGTAACCATCTTGATGTTCCGGATCCAATCCATGAAGTTGGAACCATCAAAGATGACCCTCCCACAAAGGTTCATGAGGGAAAAGGAGCCAGTAGGGTTAGAGCCCGAAGCTTTGTTGTTGGAAGACATCTGAAAAGAAGAAAACAAGTTTAGATTAGATATATCGAATCCTTAATAATACACCCAAATGTAATATTAAGGCTAGGATCCAACACAATATATTATAACTTAGAAGAGGGATGTCGTAATCTAAGCTATAATATATTTGAAGGTAGGTGAATGACGATTCACCAATTTCCACCATGAAAACGAAATGAATTATTAGGTTTAATTGGTTTTGAAATTCCTAGATTCCTTTGAGATTCATTGAACTTTTCAATGGCATGTTTCAATCTCGATTGTGCCCTTCAAGTTTTGTGACTGGGATGCCGAGGATCACAAAACAAGGTGTGAATAACCATGCAAATTCACTTGGTACCCTTAATATTATCACCTAATCAATGTGCCGGTTAACCACACACGCTCCACCGATCTATGATAAACATTAAGTCACCCTTCGTGATCCTTACTAGTCCAAGTTAGTGTGCCGGTTAACCACACACGCTCTACCAACGACTTGGTAAGGTACAAAGTGTGAATTTCATGGGTTAGCACCATATTCACATTTTCCTAAAGTAACTAAGATTGGGAATTTATAAAAGGTTTAGTTACTTTATAATATTCATCATACTTTTAATGAGAATTTATAAGTCCTTGTCCTACCCGTTCGGCTAACGACCCTCCACCAGTCAAGCAAGCGGTGGGTGAGAGTGGACACCCATTAAGTTGCCATTTTATAGGCAACAACCTTATACCCACCTTATAGACTGGCTTCGTGAATGAGGCGTACTAGCGGTAAGATGACTTTGATCTTATACATATATATAATAATTAACCATTAATGTTATAAATAGTATAAGGGTTGAATTTTAACTTTTAAAACTCTAAGGGTTTGGAATTAAAGTATATTAAAGTGTGTGTAACTTTACAAATTCCAAAACTTGAGGACAAGTTTTGAAACTATTCAAAACTTTTCATTTCATAACTTATGAATTAAAGGTTCATAAAAATGAAGACTCTTCATTTCCATGTAACTTATGTGTTTTAAGTGTGTGTTTAAAAGAAGTGACCTTTGGATATCCATAACTTGAGGACAAATTATGTAGTCCATTAAAACACATAAATGATCAAGAATTAATCCTAAACAATTCATCAAATAATTCCTATCATCTTCTAAGTTCATAAGACCATGAACATGATCATCGAAGTTTCAAGAATTATATGAACACATACAAAGCATGAAAGTTTGATATAAGCTATTGTAAATGGATTAGAACAACCATTACACCAACTAAAACAAGTTTTAAAACACCAAAACAGTTTAGGGTAATGTTTCTAGTCCATTTCCAGCAGCAAAAGTCGAAAATCTGCATTCTGAGGCTCCTACTCGCCGAGTGCACGAACCTAATCGGCGAGTAGGATGAGTTTACACATGAACTCGGCGAGTCCCCCCATGGACTCGGCGATTTCATCAGTCAGACAGCAAAAAATCGACTTTTTATCACTATTTTGCATCAAGTATCAAACAAACAAGCCTAGGCTCTGATACCACTGTTGGGTTTTGAGCATTCTAACACTTCCTAAGTGTACATGCAACCCTATTAAACCTTGGATCTATGTTTGTCTAAGATACATGCAAAATATTATTTTCCAAGGTTTATAACCTATCTAGCATGGCATGGGGTACTTTTAACCATAAAAGAACTAGATGAATTACATACCTTTTGTTGATTGTTGATTCCTTGGAGTTTGAGAGCCAAGCACCAATAATGTGAATGCCTCAAATGGAAATCACAAATCACCACAAACTTGGAAAATGTATGAGAGAGTATACTAACTCTTGATTTTGGCCACCACACTTACACACACATTAGTGTTTTTTCATGCAACATAAGCTTGTTTATATAGTGTACATGGTTAGGGTGAAACCCTAATAACCCATGTCTTTTCCTCTTCCAAGGATCCATGGGTAAAAGCTCCATGGATCATCCATGGACTTCCATATAAGCTTAGCCCATTCCCAAATGAGTGTTAGCCCACACTATATAAATATAATAGCCCATGATTTAATTAGTCTTCCTTTTAATCACTAAATTAATTCATAATTAATTCAAGATTAAAACTAATTAAGTAACATGACTTTATATTAATATATTATAACTTATAATATATTAATAAATCGTAAGTATACAACTCTCATAAAATTATCCATAACTAGTTTGGGTGAAGTGCAACCCAAATGGACCATGCCGGGTCGGGTCAAGTATATACCAAATAAGTTATGGACTTAGACATCTTATCCAACAGACTCCCACTTGGATAAGTCTAATAACTGTATTTGCCTATATTACTTCAGGAACCAACCGGCAATCGTAGCTCTTGAAAACTCTTGTGAACTATGAAGCGCCATTTTAGATAAGTGATCATATAATCCTCTGCTCTCATGATATCAGCCGGACAAATACATGGAACAATGTCTTACTTATTGTCTAGCAGTTGTTTCTCGATTTCCGATTTGTTTGACAAAGAACTTAACTGAACACATCAATTTAGTTCTGACCGGGCCCGGTACATGGGTCAACACAAAATCATCGAGGGCCCAGATATCGCTTCTATTTCTAGAAGGAACAGATAAACTTCGACTCATATGCTTGTTCTACTACTTATTGAATTACACACAAAGGCACGTTTTATAACATCAAGTTACTGATGCGTTTACGTGCAATCAATGCACAACCAACTCATAGGTAACAACTCATATCTCTAGGTTTGAAGACTTATATGATATTACCGTCTCACGATCACTCGAGATAAATTCCATGAAGTGATACAAGTGAGCGTGGGTTTATTCCAATACTCATAACTTATGAGTACTCATGAATGTTGTAGCAACCATTGCTATGGCTAAACACCTTTAGTCATCTACAATCCCAATTCATGACAGTCTTGATTCATACCTACTTCCGACATATGACCGACTGTGGAGAGTTTGAATAAATTAATTATTCTGGAAGTCAAAACATGCAAAACTGAAACAATAGTAAATAATTGACAATGATAGCAACACTTTACTCATAAATAAATCACAAATTTTATTCATCATCAAACGTCGATTACATTTGACAAGTTTCAGAAAAAAGGCTATCTAATCTATAAAACTAATATCGTCCCTCAGCCCGATGCGCCTCACATGCTGCAAATGCTTCACCCTCGTCAGTCCCTTCGTAAGGGGATCCGCAGGGTTCTCATCTGACGATACCCTCTTTGCCACGAGGAGTCCCTCTTCTATCTTGTGTCTTATGAAGTGATATTTTCTGTCAATGTGTCGGGATCTGCCATGATCTCTTGGTTCCTTGGCTAAGGCAACTGCACTATTGTTGTCACAGAAAATCTCCATAGGCTCCTTAATAGCTGGTACAACTCCAAGGTCTCCGATGAAGTTCCTCAGCCATATCGCCTCCTTTGCCGCTTCACTCGCTGCTATGTACTCTGATTCACAAGTCGAATCAGCTACAGTCTCCTGTTTGGAACTCTTCCAAGTGATTGCCCCTCCATTTAAGGTAAAGACCCAGCACGACTGAGAGCGGAAGTTATCCCTATCAGTCTGAAAGCTAGCATCACTATACCCTACTACTCTCAAGTCATCACTCCCACCAAGGGTAAGGATCCAATCCTTAGTCCTCCGCAGGTACTTGAGAATATTCTTTACCGCAGTCCAATGAGCCTTGCCAGGGTTCCCCTGATATCTGCTGACCATGCTCAAAGCGAAGGCCATATCAGGACGAGTACAAGTCATAGCATAGATGATCGAACCAACAGCGGAAGCATAAGGTAATCGACTCATCTCAGCTATCTCATCTTCTGTACTCGGGCTCTGAGCCTTGCTCAGTTTGGCATTGCTTTGGATCGGTAATTCTCCTTTCTTGGAATTCTGCATGTTGAACCTTTTCAACACCTTATCCAAGTAGATACTCTGACTAAGTCCAATTAGTCTTTTACTCCTTTCTCTTAATATCCTTATCCCTAGGATATAGGTAGCTTGTCCAAGGTCCTTCATAGCAAAGCACTTCCCAAGCCAGGACTTAACCTCCTGCAAGGTTGGGATGTCATTTCCTATGAGTAGTATGTCATCCACATACAGTACCAAAAAACTAACTATACTCCCACTAGCTCTGACATACACGCAGGACTCATCTTCACTTCTTGAGAAACCAAACTCTTTGACCTTCTCATCGAAACAAAGATTCCAACTTCGAGATGCTTGTTTCAATCCATAAATGGATTTCTCAAGCTTGCACACTCTATTGGGGTACTCTGCACTGACAAAACCTTCTGGCTGATTCATGTAAACATCCTCAGCCAACTTTCCGTTAAGGAAAGCGGTTTTAACATCCATTTGCCATATTTCATAATCATGAAATGCAGCAATGGCTAGCATAACCCTAATAGACTTAATCTTTGCTACTGGTGAAAAGGTTTCATCATAATCAATTCCCTGAGTCTGAGTAAACCCCTTCGCAACCAGTCGAGCCTTATAAGTGTGCACCTTCCCATCCATGTCGGTCTTTTTCTTGAAGATCCATTTGCACCCGACTGTCTTACGGCCAGGTACATTGTCAACCAAGTTCCAAACTTGATTGTCATACATGGACTGTATCTCGCTGTCCATAGCCTCCTTCCATTTAGCAGACTCTGGGCCTGCCATGGCTTCCTTAACACTGTTAGGTTCATCCAGATTTACCAGTGTACTGTCACTGATAAATATATCACCTTCCGTAGTAATATGAAATCCATAATAAAACTCAGGTGTGTTCCTAACCCTTGTGGAACGCCTCGGAAGTATAGACTCGTCAGCTGGATCAACAGGAATTTCCTCCTCAAGTTGATTGCTAGTGTCTGAGGTTCCTTCAGCAATCGAGTCTTGAATTTCTTCAAGGTCAATTTGCCTCCCACTGTCTCCTTGGCTTATAAATTCTCTCTCTCGAAAGACCCCTCTCCTAGCCACATAGACCACATTCTCACTGGGTCTGTAGAAGAGGTAACCAAAGTATTTTTGTGGGTAGCCGATGAAAATACACCTTTCACTTCGAGGTTCGAGCTTGTCATGAGTCTCGCGCCTCACGAAAGCCTCGCAACCCCAAATCTTGATGTGGTCCAAATTGGGAACTTTCCCAGTCCACATCTCATGAGGTGTTTTGGCAACCTTCTTTGTAGGGACTAGATTAAGGATGTGGGCGGCAGTCTCTAAGGCATACCCCCAAAAAGAGATTGGTAGCGAAGCTCGACTCATCATAGAGCGAACCATGTCCAACAAAGTTTGATTGCGCCTCTCAGCTACACCATTCAGCTGTGGTGTCCTGGGAGGTGTCAATTGTGAGACAATCCCACACTCCTTAAGATAGTCGAGGAACTCAGTACTAAGATACTCACCACCTCAATCGGATCGAAGCATCTTAATGTTCCTGCCCAATTGATTTTCTACTTCCTGTTTAAACTCTTTAAACCTTTCAAAAGTTTCTGACTTATGTTTGATTAAGTAGACATAACCATATCTACTAAAATCATCAATAAAAGTCACATAATAGCGATTAGCATCCCTTGTGGCGGTTTTGAATGGTCCACATACATCAATATGTATAAGGTCCAACAAACCCTCACCCCTTGCACAAGTACCAGTGAAGGGTGATTTTGTCATTTTTCCAAGTAGACAAGACTCACAACTATCATCCGACTTGAGGTCGAACGACTCCAAGACTCCATCCTTTTGGAGCTGGCCTATGCGTTTCTTGCTTACATGTCCAAGACGACAATGCCACAAAGATGCTTTATCCAAGCTAGTAGAAGAATCAATACATAATACATTATTTCCTAAATTATCTACAACCGATACAGCTTCATACACACCATCACAAGGTAATGCTTTAAAATAAAGAACATTATTAAAGAAAGCATTAATACTACCAACTTCATTATCAAAAGAAAAGGTAAAACCTTGTTTATACAAAGCATGAAAGGAAATAATATTCCTCGCCATTTCAGACGAGTACACACATTTATTCAAATCTAACTTTAACCCACTATCTAGCAACAAAGTATAAACTCCAATCTTGGTAACAGGTGCAACCTTCTTGTTCCCCATGATTAAGTTTATCTTTCCGTGCTCCACATCCTCACTTCTTCTTAGGCCCTGCAAGTCACAACAGATGTGAATACCACAACCTGTATCAAGAACCCAAGAATTAGAATATGGTGAGTTATTAGACAATATAGTGTAAATACCTGCATGGGATGGTTTCACTTTCCCATCCTTGACATCCTGCAAGTACTTTAGGCAGTTTCGCTTCCAGTGCCCCTTATTTTGACAGTAGAAGCATTCAGCATCCTTAGGGATGGCAGAAGGAGTGATAGAACCACCTTTGGTTCCAGATGAGGAGCCTTCAACGGACATTCCCTTGGTACCCTTCGAAGGGTGCTTCCTCTTTTTCCCTTTGCCTTGCCCGATAGCCAAAACAGGGGTAGTAGTAGGAGTAGGAGTACCAACCGACTTACTCTTAAGACCACTTTCGGCAGTCTTCAGAAGTCCTTGAAGCTTACTGAGTGTGACTTCCTCCTTGTTCATGTGGTATGTCATACGAAATTGATCATAACACGATGGCAAGGAGTGCAAAATGATATCAATTGCCAACTCCTCAGGGAAGTTCACATTCAGTTTCATTAGACGGTCCACATACCTTTGCATTTTCTGCACGTGGCTCGTGATTGGTTCGCTATCCTTCATACGGGTAGTGATCATGGAGGAGATTATTTCATACCGCTCTTGACGAGCACTCTGATGGTACCTTTCCATCAGATCTTGATACTCAGCTGTCATGGTGGCCATCATGTGCCTGAGGAGTTCAGCTGTCATGGTGGCCATCATGATGCATGCCACCTTGGTGGCATCTCTTTCATGTGCCTGATACTCAGCGACCTCCTCAGGAGTAGCAGTGGACTCATCAAGCTCCTTTAGCTCCTTATCGAGGACATATTCCTTGTCCTCGTAACGAGTAACCATCTTGATGTTCCGGATCCAATCCATGAAGTTGGAACCATCAAAGATGACCCTCCCACAAAGGTTCATGAGGGAAAAGGAGCCAGTAGGGTTAGAGCCCGAAGCTTTGTTGTTGGAAGACATCTGAAAAGAAGAAAACAAGTTTAGATTAGATATATCGAATCCTTAATAATACACCCAAATGTAATATTAAGGCTAGGATCCAACACAATATATTATAACTTAGAAGAGGGATGTCGTAATCTAAGCTATAATATATTTGAAGGTAGGTGAATGACGATTCACCAATTTCCACCATGAAAACGAAATGAATTATTAGGTTTAATTGGTTTTGAAATTCCTAGATTCCTTTGAGATTCATTGAACTTTTCAATGGCATGTTTCAATCTCGATTGTGCCCTTCAAGTTTTGTGACTGGGATGCCGAGGATCACAAAACAAGGTGTGAATAACCATGCAAATTCACTTGGTACCCTTAATATTATCACCTAATCAATGTGCCGGTTAACCACACACGCTCCACCGATCTATGATAAACATTAAGTCACCCTTCGTGATCCTTACTAGTCCAAGTTAGTGTGCCGGTTAACCACACACGCTCTACCAACGACTTGGTAAGGTACAAAGTGTGAATTTCATGGGTTAGCACCATATTCACATTTTCCTAAAGTAACTAAGATTGGGAATTTATAAAAGGTTTAGTTACTTTATAATATTCATCATACTTTTAATGAGAATTTATAAGTCCTTGTCCTACCCGTTCGGCTAACGACCCTCCACCAGTCAAGCAAGCGGTGGGTGAGAGTGGACACCCATTAAGTTGCCATTTTATAGGCAACAACCTTATACCCACCTTATAGACTGGCTTCGTGAATGAGGCGTACTAGCGGTAAGACGACTTTGATCTTATACATATATATAATAATTAACCATTAATGTTATAAATAGTATAAGGGTTGAATTTTAACTTTTAAAACTCTAAGGGTTTGGAATTAAAGTATATTAAAGTGTGTGTAACTTTACAAATTCCAAATCTTGAGGACAAGTTTTGAAACTATTCAAAACTTTTCATTTCATAACTTATGAATTAAAGGTTCATAAAAATGAAGACTCTTCATTTCCATGTAACTTATGTGTTTTAAGTGTGTGTTTAAAAGAAGTGACCTTTGGATATCCATAACTTGAGGACAAATTATGTAGTCCATTAAAACACATAAATGATCAAGAATTAATCCTAAACAATTCATCAAATAATTCCTATCATCTTCTAAGTTCATAAGAACATGAACATGATCATCGAAGTTTCAAGAATTATATGAACACATACAAAGCATGAAAGTTTGATATAAGCTATTGTAAATGGATTAGAACAACCATTACACCAACTAAAACAAGTTTTAAAACACCAAAACAGTTTAGGGTAATGTTTCTAGTCCATTTCCAGCAGCAAAAGTCGAAAATCTGCATTCTGAGGCTCCTACTCGCCGAGTGCACGAACCTAATCGGCGAGTAGGATGAGTTTACACATGAACTCGGCGAGTCCCCCCATGGACTCGGCGATTTCATCAGTCAGACAGCAAAAAATCGACTTTTTATCACTATTTTGCATCAAGTATCAAACAAACAAGCCTAGGCTCTGATACCACTGTTGGGTTTTGAGCATTCTAACACTTCCTAAGTGTACATGCAACCCTATTAAACCTTGGATCTATGTTTGTCTAAGATACATGCAAAATATTATTTTCCAAGGTTTATAACCTATCTAGCATGGCATGGGGTACTTTTAACCATAAAAGAACTAGATGAATTACATACCTTTTGTTGATTGTTGATTCCTTGGAGTTTGAGAGCCAAGCACCAATAATGTGAATGCCTCAAATGGAAATCACAAATCACCACAAACTTGGAAAATGTATGAGAGAGTATACTAACTCTTGATTTTGGCCACCACACTTACACACACATTAGTGTTTTTTCATGCAACATAAGCTTGTTTATATAGTGTACATGGTTAGGGTGAAACCCTAATAACCCATGTCTTTTCCTCTTCCAAGGATCCATGGGTAAAAGCTCCATGGATCATCCATGGACTTCCATATAAGCTTAGCCCATTCCCAAATGAGTGTTAGCCCACACTATATAAATATAATAGCCCATGATTTAATTAGTCTTCCTTTTAATCACTAAATTAATTCATAATTAATTCAAGATTAAAACTAATTAAGTAACATGACTTTATATTAATATATTATAACTTATAATATATTAATAAATCGTAAGTATACAACTCTCATAAAATTATCCATAACTAGTTTGGGTGAAGTGCAACCCAAATGGACCATGCCGGGTCGGGTCAAGTATATACCAAATAAGTTATGGACTTAGACATCTTATCCAACATATATGTGTTCATATGTTCTTGAAATTTTGATATGAAGATTCATGTTGTTATGAGTTATTGTTAGATCATAGGAATTAATTGCTAAATTGTTTAATGATTAATTCTTGATCAATTATGTGTTTTAATGGAATCCATAATTTGTCCTCAAGTTATGGATTTCCAAAGGTCACCTCTTTTAATGAACATTTAAACACATAAGTTACATAAAAATGAAGAGTCTTCACTTTTATGAACCCTTAACTCATAAGTTATGAAATGAAAAGTTTTGAAGAGTTTCAAAACTTGCCCTCAAGTTTTGGAATTTGTAAAGACACACACACTTTAAATTCCAACCCTTAGGATTTTAAAAGTTAAAATTCAACCCTTATACTATTATAAGATTAATGGTTAATATTTATATATATGTATAAGATCAAGTCGTTTCACCGTTAGTAGGCCTCATTCACGAAGCCGGTCTATGAGGGGGGTATAAGGTTGTTGCCTATAAAATGGCAGCTTAATGGGTGTCCACTCTCACCCACCGCTTCCTTGATCGGTGGAGGGTCGTTAGCCGAACGGGTAGGACAATGACTTTAATCAGTGCATATAAGTTTAAAATCTAAACAAATTTCGATAAATGATAGGAATTTGAAATTCTCACATTTTTCGATAAGGATTTGGGAGTGTGAAATTAGAATCATTGAAATTATGTTCAATTGGTTTATTTCACAAAGTAAGGATCATAGACAAACATAGAGTGCATACTTGGTGTATGGCAAAGCTATTGTTTAACAAAAACATAGTGTACATGCTTGGAGCATGGGACAACTAGTGTTTTTAATTCAAGTATAAAGTTGATAAAACCGAAACAATGAATAATGAGTAATCAGTATGGTGATAAATAAAAGTGTTTATTTATATTCATAGGGTTTGATACCATATTTGATTCATTTATTCTTGTGTTTCACTTTGCATGTTTTGACTTCTAGAATAACTAAGTCGCTCTTCCTGAATGATTAAGTTATTCAAACCATCCACATTCGGTCATATGTTGGAAGTAGATATGAATCAAGACTGTCATGGGTTGGTTTGTAGAGGTCCAAGTTGGTGGACAAAGTGGTGCTACAACACTCATGAGTGCTCATAAGTTCTGAGTATTGGATTCTACCCGCGCTCATTTGAATCACTTCATGGATTTTATCACGAGTGATCATGAGACGATAATATCTTATATTCTTCAAACCTAGAGATATGAGTTGGTTATACATTGATTGCACGAAAACGCATTTGGTAACTCGATGTTATAAAACATGCCTTTGTGTATGATTCAACAAGTAGTAGAACAAGCAATATGAGTTGAAGTTTGTCCATTCCTTTTACCTTCGGGATAAAAGCGATATCTGTGGGCCCCTCGATGATTTAGCGATGAGACATGTGAGTGCTTGGCCAAGCCAGGACTGATTTGATTTGTTCAATCAGTCAGTCATAATAAATCGAAAATCGGGAAACAACAAATGGACAGAGAGAATGATTATAATCCATGTCTCAGTCCATATGATATCTAGAATGGAGGAATATATGATCCCTTATCTAATGGACAAGTCATTGACAAGGTCAGAGTTCGACAGCGACTTTAAGAGCTACGATTGCCAGTTAGGTTTTGAAGTCATACTCAATAATAATTTTAGACTTATCCAAGTGGGAGACTGTTGGATTAATGTCTAAGTCCATAACTATATTTGGTATGTACTTGACCCGACCCGGTATGGTCCATTTGGGTTGCACTTCACCGGCACAATTTATATGGATAGTCTTTTGAGAATAGTATATTTATGATTTATATTAATATATTATAAGTTCTAATATATTAATATGGAATCATATTATTTAATTAGTATTGATCAATAATTAATTTAGAATTAATTAAGTGATCAAAAAGAACTAATTAAATATGGACTCTTATATATATGGAATGGGCCAAGTTCATTTAGGTTGGGCTAAGCTTTCATGGATGGTCCATGGAGCTTTTAACCCATGGATCCGATGTAAATGAAAGGTCATGGGTATGAGGGTTTACATGGATGTAACCCTAATCCTTCATAATATATAAAGGGGTCCTTGGCTCACAAAATTGGCACAAGTGCGTGAAAATAAGAGTGGGCCGATTTTAGTGTGCATGCATATTCTCTCAAGTTCTTCCAAGGTGTTTTGGTGATTTGTGATTCCATTTGAGGCTTCCACACTATTGGGGCTAAGCTCTTAAAGCTTGAAGACATCAAGCTACATCAAAAGGTATGTCATTTAACTAGAACTTTGTAGTATAGGTGCTTCATAATATGCTAGTTAGGATGAAACCTTGGAATAGTTAATATTTGCATGTATAATAGAGAAAACATAGATCCAAGGTTTATAGGGTTGCATGTACACCATAGGAGTGTTAGAATGCTCAAAACCCAACAGGTTACACCTGTTACCAAGATTGGAGTTTATACTTTGTTGCTAGATAGTGGGTTAAAGTTAGATTTGAATAAATGTGTTTACTCGTCTGAAATGGCGAGGAATATTATTTCCTTTCATAGTTTGTACAAACAAGGGTTTACCTTTTCTTTTGATAATGAAATTGGTAGTATTAATGCTTTCTTTAATAATGTTCTTTATTTTAAAGCATTATCTTGTGATGGTGTGTATGAAACTGTGTCGGTTGTAGATAACC
Organism: Lactuca virosa; assembly: GCF_052849685.1. Lineage (NCBI taxonomy): Eukaryota > Viridiplantae > Streptophyta > Magnoliopsida > Asterales > Asteraceae > Lactuca > Lactuca virosa. The sequence goes on from NC_136434.1 coordinate 251,816,252, forward strand.
TAGGTAATAATGTGTTGTGTATTGATTCTTCTACTAGCTTGGATAAAGCATCGTTGTGGCATTATCGTCTTGGACATGTAAACAAGAAACACATAAGCCAACTCCAAAAGGATGGAGTTTTGGAATCATTTGACCTAAAGTCAGATGATAGTTGTGAATCTTGTTTGCTTGGAAAAATGACAAAATCACCCTTCACTAGTTCTTGTGAAAGGGGTGAGGGATTGTTGGACCTTATACATACCGATGTATGTGGACCCTTCAAAACCGCCACAAGGGATGCTAATCGCTACTACCTGACTTTTACTGATGATTATAGTAGATATGGTTATGTCTACTTAATCAAGCATAAGTCAGAAAATTTTGATAGGTTTAAATAGTTTAAACAGGAAGTAGAAAATTAATTGGGCAGGAACATTAAGATGCTTCGATGTGATCGAAGTGGTGAGTATCTTAGCACAGAGTTCCTCGACTATCTTAAGGAGTGTGGGATTGTCTCACAATTGACACCACCCAGGACACCACAGCTGAATGGTGTGGCTGAGAGGCGTAATCGGACCTTGTTGGACATGGTTCTCTCCATGATGAGTTGAGCTTCGTTACCAATATCTTTTTGGGGGTATGCCTTAGAGACTGCTGCCCATATCCTTAATCTGGTCCCTACAAAGAAGGTTGCCAAAACACCTCATGAGATGTAGACTGGGAAAGTTGGCTGAGGATGTTTACATGAGTCAGCCAGAGGGTTTTGTCAGTACAGCGCACCCAAATAGAGTGTGTAAGCTTGATAAATCCATCTATGGATTGAAACAAGCACCTCGCAGATGGAATCTTTGTTTCGATGAGAAAGTCAAAGAGTTTGGTTTTTCGGGGAGTGAAGATAAGTCCTGTGTTTATGTCAGAGCTAGTGGGAGTATAGTTAGCTTCTTGGTGCTGTATGTGGATGACATACTGCTCATAGGAAACGACATCCCAACTTTGCAGGAAGTGAAGTCCTGGCTTGGGAAGTGTTTTGCTATGAAGGACCTTGGAGAGGCTGCCTATATCCTAGGGATAAGGATATTAAGAGACAGGAGTAAAAGACTAATTGGACTTAGTCAGAGTACCTACTTGATAAGGTGTTGAAAAGGTTCAACATGCAGAATTCCAAGAAAGGAGAATTACCGATCCAAAGCAATGCCAAACTGAGCAAGGCTTAGAGCCCGAGTACAGAGGCTGAGATAGCTGAGATGAGTCGATTGCCATATGCTTCTGCTGTTGGCTCGATTATGTATGCTATGACTTGTACCCGCCCTGATGTGGCATTTGCCTTGAGCATGGTCAGCAGATATCAGGGGAACCCTGGCAAGGCTCATTGGACTGCGGTAAAGAATATTCTCAAGCACCTACGAAGGACTAAGGATTGGATTCTTACCCTTGGTGGGAGTGATGACTTGAGAGTAGTAGGGTATAGTGATGCTAGCTTTCAGACTGATAGGGATAACTTCCGCTCTCAGTCGGGCTGGGTCTTTACCCTAAATAGAGGGGCAATTACTTGGAAGAGTTCCAAGCAGGAGATGGTAGTTGATTCTACCTATGAATCAGAGTATATAGCAGCGAGTGAAGCGGAAAAGGAGGCGATATGGCTGAAGAACTTCATCGGAGACCTTGGAGTTGTACCAGCTATTAAGGAGCCTATGGAGATTTTCTGTGACAGAAATAGTGCCGTTGCCTTAGCCAAGGAACCGAGAGATCATGGCAGATCCAGACACATTGACAGAAAATACCACTTCATAAGACACAAGATAGAAGAAGGACTCCTCGTGGCAAAGAGGGTATCATCAGAAGAGAATCCTGCAGATCCCCTTACGAAGGGAATGACGAGGGTTAGGCACTTACAGCATGCGAGGCACATAGGGCTGAAAGATTATATTAGTTTTACAGATTAGATAGCTTTTTTCTAAAACTTGTAAAATGTAATCGACAGTTGATGATGAATAAAAGGTGTATTTATTTATGAGTAAGGTGTTACTGTCTTTGTCAATTATTTACTATTGTTTCAGCTTTGCATGTTTTGACTTCCAGAATAAATAACATTATTCAAACCTCCACAGTCGGTCATACGTCGAAAGTAGGTATGAATTAAGACTGTCATGAATTGGGCTTGTAGATGACTAAAGGTGTTTAGCCATAGCAATGGTTGCTACAACATTCATGAGTGCTCATAAGTTATGAGTATTAGAATAGACCCACGCTCACTGCAATCACTTCATGGAATTTATCTCGAGTGATCGTGAGACGGTAATATCATATAAGTCTTCAAACCTAGAGATATGACTTGTTGCCTATGAGTTGGTTATACATTGATTGTACGTAAACGCATTGGTAACTCGATGTTATAAAACGTGCCTTTGTGTATAATCTAACAAGTAGTAGAACAAGCATATGAGTCGAAGTTTATCTGTTCCTTCTTGGATTAGAAGCGATATCTGGGCCCCTCGATGATTTTGTGTTGACCCATGTACGGGGTCCGGTCAGAACTAAGTTGATGTGTTCAATTAAGTTCTATGTCAAACAAATCGGAAATCGAGAAACAAACTGTTGGACAATAAGTATGACATTGTTCCATGTATTTGTCCGGCTGATATCTAGAACAGAGGATTATATGATCACTTATCTAATAATGGCGCTTCATAGTTCAACAGAGTTTTGAGAGCTACGATTGCCGGTTGGTTCCTGAAGTAATATAGGCAAATATGGTTATTAGACTTATCCAAGTGGGAGACTGTTGGATAAGGTGTCTAAGTCCATAACTTTATTTGGTATATACTTGACCGGACCCGGCATGGTCCATTTGGGTTGCACTTCACCCTAACTATTTATGATTAAACCTTTGAGAAATGTATGTATATGATTTGTTAATATATTATAAGTTATAATATATTAATATGAAATCATATTATTTAATTAGTATTGATCATAAATTAATTTAGAATTAATTTGGTGATAAAAAAGGTGACTAATTAAATATGGGCTCTTGTATTTATATAAGTGTGGGCTAATACTCATTTGGAATGGGCTTGGCATGCATGGGAGTCCACGGATAGTCCATGGAGCTTTTAACCCATGGATCCTTGGAAAGGAAGAGTCATGGGTATTAGGGTTTACATGGATGTAACCCTAATCCTCCACACTATATAAAGGAGCTTGTGATGCTTGAAATGACACTAGTTGTGTGTGTAATAGGTGTGGCCGATTTCTATAAGCAAGCATACACTCTCATATGGTTTTTCCAAGTTTGTGGTGATTTGTGATTTCCATTTGAGGCATCCACATTATTGGTGCTAGGCTCTCAAACTCCAAGGAATCAACTCACTAATTGAAAGGTATGTAACTCTTCTAGCCATTATGTTTAATGTTCCCCATGACATGCTAGATAGGTTATGAACCTTGGAAAAATCAAAGTTGCATGTATTATTAGTCAAACATAGATCCAAGGTTTTAGGGTTGCATGAACACCTTAGGAGTGTTAGATTGCTCAAAACCCAACAATTTATTGTTCTCAGAATTGGTATTAGAGCAGGAGATAATGTAATTAATTCGATATTCTTCTGTCGAGTTTTGCTATGGTTTTTCGTTTTACTTAGATATGTTCTTGCCATCTCAGTCTTCTCAATCGATTGGAGATTCTAAATCTAGATCTCAAGTTTTAACCTTGAAGTCAATTCATGTTTTATACATCTGGTTCTATTTTTGTTTCTTTGCATATTTGATAATATGGCTCACGAAGATCCTCACTCTCTTTCGTTCAATCTCTCAAGTAGTATTGGATTCACGAGAAGGATTCCAATTCTCTTTCAAGACGACTATGAAGTTTGGGCGCTCCACTTTAATGATTATGTTCTTGGAATAGAACAACATGGTTCCACTATATGGCATGCGTTTACACATGAGACGTACATGCATATAGATACCAAAAATGAAATCAAGACTCTGGATGAATACAATACACTTATTGTTGAACACACCATTCCACAAGATGAGAAGGATAAACTGATGAGTAATATAAAAGCAATGAGAATCATTCGATTTGCTCTTCCTCCAGACACTTGTTGTCTTGTGAGTGCATGTGAAGCTGCTAAAGGTATTTGGGATAGGTTAAAGGAGTTATACTCAAGTGATGCTGATTTGGAACATTCCGTGCAAACATTGCTCTTATCGGAGTTTGGAGCGTTCGTACAAAAACCTGATGAGAAGCTGGATCAGACGTTCAATTGTTTCAATCATTTGTTAAGCAGGATGCTCAAGAACAAACTCAAGCGTGAAATAATTAAACAAAAAGTCACTTTTATGATTTGACTTAGATCCGAATGGAAGGCTGTTGTTTCCATGGTTAAGGAACACACACAATTTAAAAGCTATTCGTTGGCCAAACTTGTGGGAATTCTGAGATCTCAAGAAGAGGAAGTAACAAAGGAAGTGAAGCTTGTTTCAAGCATGGGATCCTTAGCGTTGGTTGTGAAGGGAAAGAAGACTGCTGAAGAAGATTCCGAATCAGACCTGTCAGAAAGTGAAATCTCAAAAGAAGACAAGGCTCTTTTGGTGTCTAATCCCAAGAAGTTCTATAAGAAGAACTTTTCCCGTTACAGAAACAAGTTCAGGCAATGTAATTTCAGTTCAGAGAAGCCTAGGGATGAGTTTTTTAAGAACTCTGGGAACGACGACTAGAAGAAGGAAAAGAAGCTGTTGGGTGATTCAGGTTATGATTGTAATTACTGTCATGACAAGAGTCATTTTGTGAAGGAGTGTATGTTGAGGAAGCAAAATGAGAAGAGTGAAAATGAAAAGAACGAAGCCTATTATTTTCCTAAAATAGAGGAGCTTCGAAAAAAAATTCATCAAATGCGAAGCCGATGTTGATTGTTCAGGAAGGCAATGATGATGATTGACGAGTTGAGGTGTGGTCCACAGACTCATCAGATGATGAGGTCAGGAAACCCAAACATGGAAGGTGCTTTGTGGCAAAGTTAGAATTGCAGGGATACGAAGGCACATTCATAATGGTTCATAACGGAGTTTCGGAACAACGAGGGTATGCTACTAATGGTGGTCAAACACCGAAAGCTGTTTTGTTGCGAAGATTGTTTCAGAGAAAGTACAAGAATGCGAGAAGGTGGGTGATAAGGTACATTCCATACTCAAATCTCTTAACATTTATGTCTCCCGTTATGATTCTGAACTAGACGATTTAAAATAGACTATTTCTAATTTTAGTGATAGTTTAAAACAAACTCGTCTCAGTAATTCTAATCTGACTGATCAACTTAACAGGGTAACATTTTAAAAGTGAAGAGAGAAGATTAAGAATAGAGGCTTTGGAATTAGAGCTTACTAGGTCAAGTGATGATGTTATATATCTTAAAAGAGATAGTCGTACACTTTTGAAACAAAGGAACATTTTTTATTTAATTGCTAAGCGTTTATATTTCAATATTACTCAATTGAATTTGGATTGTGGAATGGGGAAAGGTCAGCATAAAATGATTTTACCATTTCTTGATTTGAAAGAGGATGAAATCGATGCTAATTGTTATAAATGCGAATCTATTGTTTCATCAGATGACGTTTCTGATTCATACATGGTTGGACTTGAGAAAATCGAGGAATACATACAGTCTAAAGACCACAAAAATATGTTGAAAGAAATGTTGAATGAAAAAGATAAAGAACAAATCAAATTAAGTACTATGCAAAAATATGACTCATTATGCAATAAATTAAATTCAGAAAATACTTTTGATTCTGAAAATGTTTCTAAATTTGATGAAAGTGATATGAGTGAAATTTCTGTAGAGGATGAAAATTATTGTTCTGTTTTTGTGCAAAATGTTAATGAACCTAAGAAAAATTTGTTTTCTAAAAACTCAATCGAATTCGTTCGAATTGTTGAAAACAACCGTTCAAATGTTTTGAAAAAAAACGCTACTGTTTTTTTCCGAAAGTCCAAACTGTTCCGAACCATGTTTTTGTTAAGACATGACTAAAAAAAATGATACATCTGAACTAACGTCCCTGGTTGATTATGATAATGCGAATGGATGCGATGAATTCTTCTGATACCAGTCACACACTGATACCAACCCCCTCCCCCGCTGGGAACATAAGAAAATTAGGGAGCCAAGTCTAGGACCATGACACTAACTAGCGAGCCGACCGATACCCCCTTGGATCCATATCCATGACCCACAAACAGACGCACACTGATACCAGGTTGCCCAAGGTTGAGAACATAATAAAATTAGGGACCAGTGTATTAGACCATGATACTAGCTAGATATGTGGCTGATACCCACAAAGATCCACATCTATGACCAACAAACAACTATACATTGATACGAGGGTGCCCCCAACTGAGAACATAATAAAATTAGGGATTGGTGTCTCCGAACATGATACTAGCTAGATAGTTGGTCGATACCCCCAAGGATCCACATCCATGACCCACATACCGTCGCAAACTGATAATAGGGCGCCCCCAGGCTAGGAACATAAGAAAATTAGGGAGCATTATCTTAGACCATGATACTAGCTACCTTGCAGTCCAATACCCCCAAGGATACACATCCATTATCCACAAATAGCCACACACTGATACAAGGCCGCCCCCCGAATGAACATAAGAAAATTAGGGAGCGGTGTCTTGGACCATTATACTAGCTAGATAGTTGGCCAATACCCCAAAGGATCCACATCGATGACCAACATACAACCGTACATAGCTAGTTACTAGCTAGTTAGCTAGCCGACCGATATCGCCAAGGGTCCGAATCCATTACCTACAAACAACCACACACTGATACGAGGGAGCACCTCGGCTGAGAACGTAAGAAAATTTAGAAGCGTTTTCTTAAACCATGATACTAGCTAGATAGTTGGGCAATACGCCCAAGGATCCACATCCGTGACCCATAAATAGCCGCAAACTGATACCAGCACCAGCACCAGCCCCCCCCCCCCGGCTTGTAACATCCCAAAAGTTAAGTGGTAAAATATCATAGTACAATCCCAGAAGACTCGATGCGGAAATCATGTGTGTGTGATGCGCTGCTACACCGCCGACTCCTTCCCCTTGGATGAAGAGGTACCTGAAACCAAAACTGAAACTGTAAGCACAAAGCTTAGTGAGTTCCCCCATCATACCACACACCAAACAACATACATATTTCTGGACAGTTCTAGGGTGGCCCACCTACCCAAAACTGAAACTGTAAGCACAAAGCTTATTGAGTTCCCCCATCATACCACACACCAAAAAACAGACATATTTCCGGACAGTTCTGGGGTGCCCGACCTACCCATGTCAAACCATTCTGGGGTGCTGACCTACCCATGTCAAGCCGTTCTGGGGTGCTTACCTACCCATGTCAGGCTATTCTGGGGTGCCGACCTACCCTCCGGTCTATCTCAACCGGACACGGGGACTATTTCACCCCCTACTATTAACATATAATATCATATCATAATCATGCTGACATATAAACACATCAAACAATAGCAAACCAGACAATTATCACAAAGACAATTGTCTCCACTAAACAACTACTAGTGGGCCGATATTGGTGCCTTAGACCCACTTCTACTAGAAGGTAACTCACCTCAATGACGCGTAGTGACTGTACTGCCCTCAATGTGAAGATCGACTCTCCTCGACTCCTCAGTCCCTACACGAAAACTCTTCTATTTTATCAATTCGTACTGACAACCCCTACAAGGGTTAACTCAAATCCGGGTCAAAGTCAACTTTGGTCAAAGTCAACCTCCAGTTGACTTGACTCGCCGAGTTGGTCCACCAACTCGTTGGTTCCCTATTCTATCACAATGATATAACCCCCGACTCTACTCGTCGAGTCTAGCAAAAGCTCGACGGGTTCTCCTTCAACCATAATATCGGGCTCATCTTCAACCGACTCGCCGAGTTTATCCTTGACCTCGTCGAGTTCATCTTCATCATATGAATGTGTTCAGTCTATGACTAGCCGAGTTATATGAACAACTCGCCGAGTCTGTCTTCATGGGTTGGGATATTAACTTGGACTCGCCGAGTTTGCTCATACACTCGCCGAGTCCCATGATTCCCAGGTCCATAATCACGTCCATCTTTGTTGAGTCCCCTTCTAGACTCAACCAGATTCCTCAAAAACAGAAAAGGTCGGGGAATCAATACCCGACTTTCCGAGTCCCACCCCCAAAGTCCATCTCCATAAACTCGATTTCTGTTGACCTCATCTCATCCAAAGGGTAGATCTGACCTCCTAGGGTCGATATAACACGTAAAGTCACGAACTTTACGTCCATGCATGGGTCTTTAAGCTCAAAAGATCCAAAAATAAGGTCTACAAGATGCATGGGGCTGTTATGGCCATAAAGTTGGCACCTTTATGCCATGAGAACCCTCCAAGGTTCAAGATCTGAAGCCATTTCTCTACATTACTGTTGGATATAGTGTCTAAGTCCATAACTATATTTGGTATGTACTTGACCCGACCCGGCATGGTCTATTTGGGTTGCACTTCACCCAAACAATTTATGGATAATCGTTTGAGAATAGTATAAGTTATGATTTATTAATATATTATAAGTCCTAATATATTAATATAAAATCATATTATTTAATTAGTATTGATCTATAATTAATCTAGAATTAATTTAGAGATCAGAAGTATGACTAATTAAATATGGGCTCTTGTATTTATATAGTGTGGGCTAATGCTTATTTGGAATGGGCTAGGCTTGCATGGAAAGTCCATGGATACTCCATGGAGCTTTAACCCATGGATCTCATGGAAATGAAAAGACAAGGGTATTAGGGTTTACATGGATGTAACCCTAATCCACCACACTATATAAAGGAGTCTTTGGTTCTTGAAAAAAGCACTAGTTGATGTGTATAAACTAAGAGGGCCGATTTCAAGAAGTTTGTGACTATTCTCTCAAGTTTCCAAGTTTGTGGTGATTTGTGACTTCCATTTGAGGCATCCACATTATTGGTGCTAGGCTCTCAAACTCCAAGGAATCAACTACTACTACAAGGTAAGTAATTCTACTAGTTTTATTTGATTCAAGTACCCCATGCCATGCTAGTTAGGATAAGAACCTTGGAAAAATAGTTATTTGCATGTATCTTAGTCAAACATAGATCCAAGGTTTCTAGGGTTGCATGTACACCATAGGAGTGTTAGAATGCTGAAAACCCATCAGTAGTATCAGAGCCTGGTTTGTTTATTTGATACTTGATGCAAAAAAAAAAAAAAAAAAAAAAAAAAAAAAAAAAAAAAAAACTTGAAAATCGTAGTTTTGTTCAAAAGCTCGTATCAAAATTTCAAGTTTTGTATATGTTTTTACGATTCTTGAAATTTTTGATATGAACATTCATAAACATATGAGTTTAGAAGATCACATAAATTATGTGCTAATAATTGATTAGATTAATTCTTGATCTTTATGTGTTTTAATGGAGTCCATAACTAGTTCTTAAGTTATGGATAACCAAAAGTCACATTTATAAATAACCATTAAAAGAACACATAGGTTACAAAAAAAATGAAGAGTCTTCATTTTTAATAACCATTAACTCATAAGTTATGAGAAATGAAAAGTTTTGAAAGTTTACAAAACTTGCCCTCAAGTTTTGGAACATGTAAAGTCATATTAAAAACTTTAGTTCCAATCCCTAGAATTTTAAAAGTTAAAATTCAACCCTTATACTTTATAATATTATAAGTTTAATAATATTTATATATGTATAAGATCAAGTCGTCTTACCGCTAGTACGCCTCATTCACGAAGCCGGTCTATAAGGGGGGTATAAGGTTGTTGCCTATAAAATGGCAACTTAATGGGTGTCCACTCTCACCCACCGCTTCCTTGATCGGTGGAGGGTCGTTAGCCGAACGGGTAGGACAAGGACTTATAAATTCTCATTAAAAGTATAATGATAATACTAAAGTAACTAAACTTTATTGAATTCCCAATCTTAGTTATTTTAGGAAAATGTGAATAAGGTGCTAATCCATGAAATTACACTTTACACTTTGTTTAAGTCGTTAGTGGAGCGTGTGTGGTTAACCGGCACACTAATTTGAACTTAACAAGGTAGGTAAAGGGTGACTTAATGTTTATCATAGTATCGATGGAGCGTGTGTGGTTAACCGGCACATCGATTGAGGGGTAATACATTAAGGGTACCAAGTAATTTGCATGGTTACTTCACACCTTGTTTTGTGATCCTCGGCATCCCAGTCACAAAACTTGAAGGACACACTCGAGATTGAAACATGCCATTGAAGAAAGTCCAATGAATCTCAAAGAATCTAGGAGTTTCTAAACCAATTAAAACCTAATTAAATATTTCGTTTTTCATGGTGGAAATTGGTGAATCGTCATTCACCTACCTTCAAATATCTTATAGCTTAGATTACGACATCCCTCTTCTAAGTTATAAAATATTGTGTTGGGTCCTAGCCTTAATATTACATTTGGGTGTTTTGTTAAGGACTATCTCTATATCTAATATAATCTATTCCCTCTTCTTTTCAGATGTCTTCCAATAACAATGCTTCTGGCTCAAACCCTACTAGCTCCTTCTCTCTCATGAATCTTTGTGGGAGAGTCATATTTGATGGGTCCAACTTTACAGATTGGATCAGAAACATCAGGATGGTCACTCGGTATGAGAACAAAGAATATGTTCTCGACAAGGAGCTGAAGGTACCCGAGCCAACTGCAACTCCTGAAGAGCTTGCTGAATATGAGGTACATGAAAGAGATGCTACAAAACTGGCATGCATCATGATGGCCACCATGACAGCCGAGCTCCAAAAGTCCTATGAGGACTATTATCCTTTTGAGATGCACCAGGACTTGATGGACCGCTACCATCAAAGTGATCGTCAAGAGCGATATGAAATAATCTCCTCCATGATAACAACCCGAATGAAGGGTGGTGAACCCATCACGGGCCACATGCAGAAAATGCAAAGGTATGTGGATCGTTTACTGAAGTTGAATGTGAACTTCCCTGAGGAGTTAGCAATAGACATCATTTTTCACTCCTTGCCATCGTGTTATGATCAATTCCGCATGACATATCACATGAACAAGGAAGAAGTCACCCTCAGCAAACTTCAAGGACTCTTGAAGACCTCCGAAAGTGGTCTAAAGGGTAAGTCGGTTGTTACTACTCCTACTCCTACTCCAACTGCGGCCAATGTCTTGGAAATCGGGCATGGCAAAGGGAAGAAGAGAAAGAACCCTTCTGAGGGTACCAAGGGTAAGACCCTTGAAGGCTCCTCTTCAAGCAAAACCAAGAAAGGTTTTGTCACTCCTTCTGCTAACCCTAATGAGGCTGAATGCTTCTATTGCCATGAAAAGTCGCACTGGAAGCGAAACTGCCCAAAGTACCAGCAAGATTTGAAGGATGGGAAAGTAAAACCCAACCATGCAGGTATATACACTATATTGTCTAATAACTCACCTCATTCTAAGTCTTGGGTCCTTGATACAGGTTGTGGTATTCACATATGTTGTGATTTGCAGGGACTAAAAAGAAGTGAGAATGTGGAGCAGGGAAAGATAAACTTGATCATGGGAAACAAGAAAGCTTCACCTGTCACCAAGATAGGAGTTTATTCCTTAGTGCTAAATAGTGGGTTTACATTAGATTTGAATAAATGTTATTATTCGCCAGAAATGGCAAGAAATGTTATTTCCTTTCATGCATTGTATAAACAAGGTTTTACCTTTTATTTTGATAATAATAATGGTAGTATTGATGCTTTCTTTAATAATGTTCTTTATTTTAAAGCATTACCTTGTGATGGCGTGTATGAAACTGTATCTGTTGTAGATAACCTAGGAAATAATGTATTGTGTATTAACTCTTCTACTAGCTTAGATAAAGCATCCTTATGGCATTGTCGTCTTGGACATGTAAGCAAGAAACGCATAGGCCAACTCCAAAAGGATGGAGTCTTGGAGTCATTTGACCTAAAGTCAGATGATAGTTGTGAATCTTGTTTTCTTGGTAAAATGACAAAGTCACCTTTTACTGGCACTTGTGCTAGGGGTGAAGGTTTGTTGGACCTCATACACACAGATGTGTGTAGACCCTTCAGAACCGCCACAAGAGATGCTAATCGGTTCTATGTGACTTTTACTGATGATTTTAGTAGATATGGATATGTCTACCTAATCAAGCATAAGTCAGAAACCTTTGAGAAATTCAAAGAGTTTAAGCAAGAAGTGGAGAATCAGTTGGGCAGGAACACAAAAGATGCTTCGATCCGATCGTGGTGGTGAGTATCTTAGTACTGAGTTCCTTGACTATCTTAAGGAATGTGGGATTGTCTCACAACTGACACCTCCTAGGACACCACAGTTGAATGGTGTAGCTGAGAGACGCAATCGGACCTTGTTGGACATGGTTCGTTCCATGATGAGTCGAGCTTCGCTACCAATCTCATTTTGGGGGTATGCCTTAGAGACTGCCGCCCATATCCTTAATCTAGTCCCTACAAAGAAGGTTGCCAAAACACCTCACGAGGTGTGGACTGGAAAAGTTCTAGACCACATCAAGATTTGGGGTTGCGAGGCTTTCGTGAGACGCGAGACTCACGATAAGCTTGAACCTCGAAGCGAAAGGTGTATTTTCATCGGCTACCCACAGAACTCCTTTGGTTACATCTTCTACAGACCCAGTGATAATGTGGTCTTTGTAGCAAGAAGAGGATTCTTTCGAGAGAGAGAATTCATGAGCCAAGGAGACAGTGGGAGGCAAATTGACCTTGAGGAAATTCAAGATTCAAGTGGTGAAGGAACCTCAAACCCTAGCCCTCAACCTGAGGAGGAAACTCCTGTTGAGTCGACTGAAGAATCTATACCTCTGAGGCGTTCCACCAGAGTTAGGAATGCACCTGAGCATTATTATGGTTTTCATATTACTGCAGAAGGTGAGACACTTATCAGTGATAACACACTGGTAAATCTGGATGAGCCTAACAGCTACACGGAAGCCATGGTAGGCCCTGAGGCTGCTAAATGGAAAGAGGCTATGGATAGCGAGATACAGTCCATGTATGACAATCAACTTTGGAACTTGGTTGACAATGTACCTGATCGTAAGATAGTTGGGTGCAAATGGATCTTCAAGAAGAAGACCGACATGGATGGTAATGTACACACTTATAAGGCACGATTGGTTGCAAAGGGTTATTCTCAAACTCCGGGAGTTGATTATGATGAGACCTTTTCACCAGTGGCCAAGATTAAGTCTATTAGGGTTCTGTTAGCCATTGCTGCATTTCATGATTATGAAATATGTCAAATGGATGTCAAAACTGCTTTCCTTAATGGAAAGTTGGATGAAGATGTTTACATGGTTCAACCAGAGGGTTTTGTCAGTACAGAGTACCCCAGTAGAGTGTGTAAGCTCGAGAAATCCATTTATGGATTAAAACAGGCACCTCGCAGATGGAATCTTTGCTTTGATGGGAAAATCAAAGAATTTGGCTTTTCAAGGAGTGAAGATGAATCTTGTGTCTATATCAAGGCTAGTGGGATTATAGTCAGCTTTTTGGTACTGTATGTGGATGACATACTACTCATAGGAAATGACATCCCAACCCTGTAGGAAGTAAAGTCCTGGCTTGGGAAGTGTTACGCTATGAAGGACCTTGGAGAAGCTGCCTATATCCTAGGGATAAGGAGTTTGAGAAAAAGGAGTAAAAGACTAATTAGACTTAGTCAAAGCACCTATGTGGACAAAGTGTTGAAAAGGTTCAACATGCATAACTCCAAGAAAGGAGAGTTACCCATCCAGAGTAACGCCAGATTGAGTAAGACACAAAGCCCTAGTACTGAGTCTGAGATAGTAGAAATGAGTCGAATACCTTATGCTTCAGCTGTAGGATCGATCATGTATGCTATGACGTGTACTCGACCTGATGTAGCCTTTGCTTTGAGCATGGTTAGCAGGTATCAGGGGAACCCTGCCAAGGCACACTGGACTGCGGTAAAGAATATCCTCAAGTACCTATGGAGGACTAAGGATGGGTCCTTACCCTCGATGGCAGTGAGGACTTGAGAGTTGTAGGGTACAGTGATGCTAGCTTTCGGACTGCCAGGGATAATTTCCGCTCTCAGTCGGGCTGGGTCTTTACTCTAAACGGAGGGGCAATTACTTGGAAAAGTTCCAAGCAGGAGACAGTGGCTGATTCCACTTGTGAATCAGAGTATATAGCAGCAAGTGGGGCAGCAAAGGAGGCTATATGGCTAAATAACTTCATCAGAGACCTTGGAGTTGTACCAGCTATAAAGGAGCCAGTGGAGATTTTATGTGACAGCAATAGTGCGGTTGCCTTAGCCAAGGAACCAAGAGATCATGGGAGATCCAGACACATTGACAGAAAATATCACTTCATCAGACATCGAATAGAAGAAGGAATCCTCGTGGCAAAGAGGGTATCATCGGATGAGAACCCAGCAGATCCCCTCACGAAGGGACTGACTCAGGCTAAGCATCTCCAGCATGCTCGAAGCATAGGGCTGAAGGATGATATTAGTTTTAGTAGTTAGATAATCTTGAAATTTGTAAAATGTAACTGACATTTGATGATAAATAAAAGCTGTTATTTATGAGTAAAGTGTTGCTATCTCTTGTCAATCGTTTACTATTATTTCTTTTTGCATGTTTTGACTTCCAAAATAATTATGCTATGGTTTATATCATATTATTCAAACTCTCCATAGTCGGTCATATGTTGGAAGTAGATATGAATCAAGACTGTCATGGGTTGGCTTGTAGAGGTCTAAGATGTTAGACAAAGCGGGCTACAACACTCATGAGTGCTCATAAGTTCTGTGTATTGGATTCAACCCACGCTCACTTGTATCACTTCATGGAATTTATCTCGAGTGATCGTGAGACGGTAATATCATATAAGTCTTCAAACCTAGAGATATGATTTGTTGCCTATGAGTTGGTTATGCATTGATTGCACGAAAACGCATTGGTTACTCGATGTTATAAATCGTGCCTTTGTGTGTAGTTCAACAAGTAGTAGAGCAAACATATGAGTCGAAGTTTATCTGTTCCTTCTAGGATTAGAAGCGATATCTGGGCCCCTCGATGATTTTGTTTTGACCTATGTACCGGGCCCAGTCAGAACTAAATTGATGTGTTCAGTTAAGTTCTATGTCAAACAAATCAGAAATCAGGAAACAAATGCTGGACAATAAACAAGACCATGTTCCATGTATTTGTCCGGCTGATATCTAGAACAGAGGATTATATGATCACTTATCTAAAATGGCGCTTCATAGTTCAACAGAGTTTTAAGAGCTACGATTGCTGATCGGTTCCTGAAGTCATACTTGCAACTATAGTTATTAGACTTATCCAAGTGGGAGACTGTTGGATATAGTGTCTAAGTCCATAACTATATTTGGTATGTGCTTGACCCGACCCGACATGCTCCATTTGGGTTGCACTTCACCCAAACAATTTATGGATAATCGTTTGAGAATAGTGTAAGTTATGATTTATTAATATATTATAAGTCCTAATATATTAATATAAAATCATATTATTTAATTAGTATTGATCTATAATTAATCTAGAATTAATTTAGAGATCAAAAGTATGACTAATTAAATATGGGCTCTTGTATTTATATAGTGTGGGCTAATGCTTATTTGGAATGGGCTAGGCTTGCATGGAAAGTCCATGGATACTCCATGGAGCTTTAACCCATGGATCTCATGGAAATGAAAAGACATGGTTATTAGGGATTACATGGATGTAACCCTAATCCACCACACTATATAAAGGAGTCTTTGGTTCTTGAAAAAAGCACTAGTTAATGTGTGTAAACTAAGAGGGCCGATTGATGAGACAATGAATCAAGTATTGAACGAATTAGAGAGTAAATTCAAAGTAGAATTGAAAGGATTGAACACCGATGTAAATATGATATGTTTGGCTCTATTACGCTTTTGCAAATTTTACAGAGTACAATAAATATTCTGTAAAGACTTCGTTACTAAGACACTAGTAACCACTCCTATTTATAGAAGAGAAAAGCGTACAAAAAATATACTAAGGACTAAACATGAAGCTTCGAATATTATGCCCTAGTAAAATACATTATAAAAATGTTCGAAGACCCTAAATACAAACTTTGACTATTACAACATTTCGACCCTAACAATCTCCCCCTTTGTAATCAAAGTCGAAGTCTTCAGTTTGTAAGTAGAGTAATGGAGTACAGCAAAACTCTTCGAACCTCAGTATACCAAGAAATAATTTTCTTCAATTCCTTCTTGTCTCCTTCATTGTTCTTTTTGCAGTGGTTCATACGAACAATCAAGTTCGTATATTGAGATGTAGAATATCTCTCCACTTCGCTAGCTTGGAACAAAAACCGCTTCGCTTTTCCAGCTTTATCCTTTCCAGCAAAAACTATTCCAAATGGCTTTAAACATATTTCTCCATCAGCATATTTCTTTAACTCAGTCTGAGTCAACGAAGGAGCCATTGGAACTTTTACTTCCATTCCCTTTGCAGTAGCCAACTCCACATCAGTCAGTGCTAGGCACTCATAATAATTCTCAATGAAGATTTTGATGTGAGCAACTCCAAGTTTGAATTCCTCTGGATCTGTGTTTTGCAGAAAAGAAAAGGATTTGTCTTTCAGAAGCAATGCCACTTGTATAAGGTCATACAAGTTCATCAGAGGAAAATCTGCAATAGTGAATTCGCATGTTTTTCCATTTGCCCTGGCCACAACATATTTAACATTTTGAACAATGTTTTCAAAGACCACATCCTTTTTCATGCTTATCACCTTCTTGATCTTGATCAGTGACCATACATCCTCAGGGGCTTTGCCAAGTACTGCATGAAAACGAATTTTCATATGAGTCCCTTCATCTTTTTCTTTGAAATTCCCTTCAGCTTTGAACTGAGGCATGATGAACATCATCTCATTTATAGGGAAATCCAACTGGCATGCATCAGTGTTTGTAACCACATAACTCTGTTTTGGCTTCTTATCAAATGAGTACATGTGATTAAAGGCAACCAAGGCTTCGATTGTTTCATAGTTGTAATGCTTTGCTGGATCACCTTTATTCATGCCCTTCGGATCACCAGCCCTCTGAGTCATGATGCTTTGAATAAGCCTCATTTTCTCGAGTTCAGCTTCAGCTTCAGCCTTCTTTTCTTCTTTAGATTTTTCAACCAGAATTGATTTTCCTTTGTCTTTCGAAGCAGATTTTTCAGTTACGTCTTTTAGCTTCGAACCACTTCCACCAGATTCCAAAGGTTTACCAATTACAATTCCTTTCGAAATTGTTCTTGTAATTGGTAATGTTGTTACGATTGTTGAGGTCACTGGTTGAGCAGACACAATTACTGGTTTTGTTGAAGGGATGCTAGATGGAAATACCTTGCCCACCACTTTCGCTTCTTCTTCTGTTGACTTCCTTTCTCCCCCTTGCACCCCTGTGAAAACAGGAGGGGCAGTAGTTGTGGGAAGAAGACTAGATATGCGAAATAGTGGAGCAAGTTGCTTGTTAAGTATGGCTTCGAACTGCACAAACTTCTGGGATAAAAATTCTGGAGTAATCAACGGTGACGAAACCGGTTTCGTTGAGATCTCCTTCAACTCCTTTAACAACTTGATCACACCTTCAAAATTTTCACTTTCAGACTTGGAGATTTGAGTTATTTGAGGACTCAAACCTTCGTATAGCTTGACAAATCGAGTGACAGCATCACAAATGATATCGACCTTCTGATTCAAGGATGCATAATCATGTTGAACAGATAGAATTTCCTTTTGCATGTCTTCACGAAGTTCGTGAATTTGGGAGTTAACATCCTCCCTCACTTTCTTGACTTCCTAAACAAAAAGAACATGTCGTTCTTTTGTTATGCTTCGCAGATCCTTAATTTCTCCCATAAAATCAGATCTGAGAGTTTTAACACGAAGCTCAGAATTCTGATCTGTATAATCAACCTTTTCTAAAATAACAGACTCTGAGGCTTTTATCATTCCAGAAACTTTGTTGATTACTCTTGATTCAAACATCTTGAGCATAGAATCAACCTCCAAACTTGAAATAGATGAACCTCCGCCAAGATCAGCTTGAGATTGAATGATGGAGTTCAACTTTTGATTAAGAATTTTGTATTGCTTCATTGTCATTAACATATGATCAGGAAATTCTTCTTCTTCTTCATGAAACTCTAGGTCTTCGAATGTTCCACCAAACCCTTCATTATCAGTTTCAGTGGGTGAAGATGGTTTGGGTGTATCAGTGGATTGAGAGGAAAAAATGGAAGTAATTGGTTGATTGATGATATGTTCAAAGGTTGGTGAAACAGTGGTTGATATGAGAGGAATAGTAGATGTTGGTGTAACAGAAACCAATGATTCGAAAGGAGTAGAGATAATTGGACCTTGATCTGCATCTTTCGAACCACCTTCACCCATGTTGACATTTGCATCCGTATCAGATACGTGTGCAGGGATGCCTGAAGTTCGAACCTCCTCAAAAATTGACTTGGCAATCGAAACTTCGGGTGGTATGATAACAGTCTTCTCAGGAATGGAACTTGTAATGATAGAAGTGAACTCTGGAGTTTCTGGTATTCGTTCATCCTCTTCTGTAGACTCAGTAGATAAAACAATCTTTCGAGTCTTCTTCGCCTTCTTCTTTTTCGGTTGTGACAAGTGTTTTGCCATATCTTCTGCTGCTCTTTTCTTGGATCCGGGAGAAACAGGAACAGGTACCTCACGAATTAAAACTCCTTGGTGAGTAATTTGAGGCTTGCGAATCAACTTCTGTGATGGTGACTTTCGTTTGTGAGTGGATTTCATCTTGATTCTTCGAAACATCCCTGTTTTCGAAGGAATAATCACGTTCTCTTGAGTCTCTTCCACTATTGGCTCAATCACTTGTGTTGCTTCAACTGTCACTGCAAAATTTTCTGTCTTCTTCTTTGAAGATTTAGAGGATGTTGAACCCTTCGTTTTCTTTTCAGGTGAAGCAGGATCAGCTTTCTTCGACTTTTTGATCTTCTTTTCGTCGCGTGGCAACAAAATTCCCGTAGGAATAGAAGAATCGAATGTTTTCAGATATGCAATCAAAACAGGATTCGTAGGATCCACCCTTTTAAGCATCGCGTCTGGAATCCGAGCAACGTTTGGAAATTCATCATCATTGTCAACAACTTCCTTCGGAAAGTGATAAGATTGAAAAGTAACCTTCTCTTCTTCATTTGAAACTAAGATGCCTTCCTTGTTGTAAAAATGTTGCAGAATTAGACTCCAGTACCTAGCACACGAAATGCCATGAACAACATTTGTATGTTCTACTCCTTTTTGGAATTCCTTCCATAGCTTTGTAGAGTAGTCTGCTGGAATATCATAGTATAAACCAGCCACCATGGCATAAACCTCCATCCTTCCTTTATCTAATCCAACTGTTCTTCCGGTTAAACAACGCAAAAATATCCCAAACAAAAAATTCCATAATTTTGGAAGACCAGACTTCTTAAAGTCACTTATCTTTGACAATGGGGGCTGATATCCCATTTCATTAAACATATGAATTATTTGGGAGAATTGAAATTCAACAAAAGGAGGTGTATTTGGAATGTCAAGAATCTAACAAAACAGTTTCTTGGAAAGCCTAACCTTTTTGTCATTGATTAGGTGAAAAGTAATCGAATCAGAGGCTTTGTTGTATGTGGCAGTAGATCCTGCTTGAGAAAGCCAGGATACCGGAACAAAAAAGGAATTGAACATTGCTTTGGATAAAACAGAGTGTTTTAAAGAAACAATAAGCATCTTGAATTCTTCTGGACATTGAGAAAGTTCACCATCCACATAATAATTGGTAGATTGAATCTTCATAACTGGTGCAGAAGAAGTATCTTCAGTAGAAGGATCGACATGAGCAGTAGTCGCCATTGTTAGGGTTTGAAAAAGATGAAGAACAGAGAATTTGGGAAGTTTTGAGTTTTGATCGCATAAACGTATAAAGTACTCTTGAACCCCCTTTTATATGTAACCCTAAATGATTTGAATTTGAAGCGAGATGCATTTAATGAGATCCGACGTGGCACCTTGAAAATCGGACCTGTACAGCGGAAAGGTAGCCATGCGTCAAAAAGTGTCTGTCACATCACCTGGAAAACCGGGCAAAATACCATACGTCACGTATACACAGCCTGTCATTATCCCCTTAATAGAATTGTAACTGTTAGAACCCTTCGAATGGAGGCAAGGCTCTTTCACTTTTGGGATAAAAAGCGAAGTCATTTGCCAGATGTTCGAAATCATCAGCCTGAGTTGGTATTACTCAGAACCTCAAGGATTTCGTGTGTGTAGTGTGCCAAAGAAAGTTTAGACAAGAAACAACAAATATTTTTTTTTTTTTTTTTTTTTTTTTTAATTTTGTGATGTCAAAAATTTAATTTGACACGAAGGCAGTTAAACCCCGGGCAAAGGTTGCTTCGTTAATCATCAAGAGAGATGATCAACAGCTTGTGTATGTTCCCGTGAATTACAATCAAATACTTTTTGATAAGTATCAAAGGGCTTCTTTTAAGAATGCTTCGTGGGTAGGTTCAATATTTCGTTACATGTCAACCTAAACATAAGGTGATAAAGTGTAACAGAAATTACTTGTATGACCAGTGTAGTCAGTGACAAGTCGGCTTTGAAAAATTTTAACATGACTAGGACATTCGAATGAAACTCACACGGAAATCATATTCATAAAAAAATTGTATACTGGATCTTGTTGGGTAACAAACATCGTGGGTTTCGAATGCTTGATCAAGACCACTCATTCGAAATGAATATGATTTGGAGTTTCGAACATTGGTACAGAAACAAAAGTTTCGTATATATCTGGAACAATGTTCCCCGTCAATTCCTTAATTTGTAAGATTTTTGGGTTTCACTTCCATCACGGACTCATGATGTCAGATCATAAACACAGAGCTTTTATATATCTAAGTCTCGATGGGTTTGATCAGAGACCTCTCGGATATATGTCTTTGTGTGTGATCGTGTAAGAATGTTTTGGATGAAAAAGATTGGTGTAAGACACGAAAAGTACCTCTGTTATGTTTTGGACCAAACAGGAAACTCTTAACTCATTGTGAGAAGAGTAAGGTAGCTCAGAGACTAATGTGAATATAAGCCTGATTGGGAAGAAATTTTCGTACGAAACATTTCATTAAGGCTTTCGTACACACACATTGAGTCATGGAGGCTTTGGACGACATGCAGCAGCATGCTTCTAGGGACAACCTAACTAATTCGAATAATGAAAAACATATTAATTCATACGAAAAATTTTACCTGACCCTAAAACTGTCTGCATTGTCCCCTCTGAATCATCATCATAATCTGCAACAAAAGTCTAAAAATAAAAATATTTTTGTTGTTTTGAATTTTTTTTTTTTTTTAAATAAAGACCGAACAAACAAATTTTTTTTTGGATTTTTGATTTTTCAAAAATTTAAGGACAAAACAAAAGAAAATCTTTTTGAATTTTTGATTTTTCGAAAATTTAAAGACAAAACAAAAGAAAATCTTTTTGAAATTTTGATTTTTCGAAAATTTAAAGACAAAACAAAAGAAAATCTTTTTGAAATTTTGATTTTTCGAAAATTTAAAGACAAAACAAAAGAAAATCTTTTTGAATTTTTGATTTTTCGAAAATTTAAAGACAAAACAAAAGAAAATCTTTTTGAATTTGTTTTAAATAGACGAATATTTGGCATTCCTTGAAGAGTGACAAATGTACGAATTCGAAGCGTTCGAAGCGTTGACTATGAACAGTAACCATTAACTTAACGCTGAGAATAAGTGACAATCATGCGAATTCGAAGCGTTCGAAGCGTTGACTATGAACAGTAACCATTAACTCAACGCTGAAAATAAGTGACAATCATGCGAATTCGAAGCGGTCGAAGCGTTGACCATGAACAGTAACCTCTGAATGCTGAATGACTTTGTGTTATCTTTTATTCAGCGCCTCTGATTCATTCTTTTTCGCCTATCATTCTTCTTTTTCGAATGGAACAGAATTGCCATCGATCATTCCAAGACCTTCTATTATTCGCATTAGAGATTTTTCATCCAAAGCTTTCGTGAATATATCAGCTAACTGATCAGTTGTTTTCACGAAATATACTTCAATGTTTCCATCCTCCACGTGATCTTTAATGAAATGATAACGAAGAGCTATGTGTTTAGCCTTTGAATGCTGCACAGGATTATGACAAATTCTTATTGCACTTTGAGAATCACAATATAATGGAATCTTTTTCATATTAATTGCATAATCACGCAATTGACTTTGGATCCATATTATTTGCGAAGTGCAAGCAGCAGCAGCCACATATTCTGCTTCAGCTGTGGAAATTGACACACACGTTTGCTTTTCGACTGCCAGCTGACTAATTTGCCATCAAGAAATTGACATCCTCCACTTGTGCTTTTTCGATCAAGATTACAACCACCCAAGTCTGCATCTGAGTATGCTTGAACGAAGAATCCAGTTTTCGAAGGATACCACAATCCTAACGAAATTGTGCCTTTAAGGTAACGAAAAATATTCTTCACTGCAGTAAGATGTGGTTCGCGTGGATTAGACTGATACCTAGCACAATTACACACAGAAAACATGATATCAGGTCTACTTGCTGTTAGATAAAGTAATGAACCAATCATGCTCCTATACAACGTTATATCAACAACAGGTTTGTCCAACGATGGTGTTAGCTTTATGCATGTTGCCATTAGTACACGAAGCTTTGTGCTATTCGTCAATCCAAACTTTTCTAACATATTTTTCGTATATTTTTCCTGATTAATGAAAATCCCTTCTCTGTTTTGACGAATATTCAATCCAAGGAAATTATTGATTTTTCCCATCATGCTCATTTCAAATTTGCTTTTCATCAATTCTTCGAATTCTCTAGACAAAGCAGGGTCAGTCGAGCCAAAAATAATATCATCAACATAAATTTGAACAAGCATTAGATGATTCCTCACTTTCTTTCGAAATAATGTGGGATCAACTGATCCTTGTTTAAATTTAGATTGTTTCAAAAATGATGTAAGTGTTGCATACCATGCTCTTGGTGCTTGTTTCAGACCATAAACTGCCTTTTCTAAAATATAAACATGATTAGGATATTCTTCGTTAATAAAACCTGGGGGTTGTTCCACATAAACTGTTTCTTCAAGCTCTCCATTGAGAAATGCACATTTCACGTCCATTTGATAAACATCAAAATCTTTGTGAGCTGCATAAGCCAAAAATATTCGAACCGCCTCGAGTCTTGCGACAGGGGCAAAAGTTTCTTCATAGTCGATTCCTTCTTGTTGTGAATATCCTTTTACAACAAGTTTGGCTTTATTTCAAATAATGTTTCCATCTTTGTCGGTTTTATTTTTAAAAATCCATTTTAACCCGACAATCGAAACATTTTCAGGTTTAGGAATTAATCTCCAAACCTTGTTTCGTTCAAATTCAGACAACTCCGATTGCATTGCAACAACCCAATCTGAGTGTTCCATTGCATTCTTAATTGTTTTTGGTTCAATTTTAGAGATGAAAACATTAAACATGCAAAATTCTTGATGAGTATTCAATACCTCATTCTTTGCACGAATTTGAGCTCTTGTCAGAACTCCCTCTTGTGGATTCCCAATAACTTGATCCTTCGGATGGTCTCTTGTCCATTTTTCCATGGGTGGATATGCTGGATCAAATTCCAAAGGGGCATCTTTGTATATTTCATCATTTTCTGAGCTTGCATTCGAACAAGCATCATCAACATTATGCTCCCCCTCAACAACATGCTCCCCCTCAATTTCAGCATTAAATTGTTCTTTCTCCCCCTCGAAAGAATGCTCTTCATCATCTAAAGTATTCGAATCCAATTGCTCCCCCTCCAGTGGACTATCACTCATAGTTTCGCCTTCTTGAGGAGTCGATGGTGAATCATCAGTAAGTTTTGAAAATTCTGGTATGTGATTATCAGGAGCATGAACTTCAGCATCAACTGCATGATCTGAAATTCCAAAAATCAAATCATAATCAATATCATCCATTTGTATAGATTCAGTTTCAACTTGTGTTTCTTGTAAAATTGGATGATTCGTAAATCTATGCTCATTTGATTTAACATAATAATCATCGAATGTGAGATTGAACGTTTCTTCCACTTTTCGTGTTCGCTTATTTAACACTCGATATGCCACTGAATTGTGCGAATATCCAAGAAAAATTCCTTCATCAGCTTTTGCTTGAAACTTCGAAAGATGATCCTTGAGATTCATAATAAAACACCTACATCCGAAAACATGAAAAAACTTCACATTAGGTTTACGATTATTCAAAATTTCGTATGGTGTAATATTAAATCGACGATGAATGAACGATCTGTTTTGAGTAAAACATGCAGTTGAAACAGCTTTAGCCCATAGATATTGAGGTAAATTCGCATATGCCAACATGGTTCTTGCTGCTTCGCATAATGAGCGATTCCTTCGTTCTACAACACCATTTTATTGTGGTGTATATGGTGATGAAAAATTATGCGAAATTCCTTTGTCCACCAAAAATGAATCAAGAACTTTGTTCTTAAATTCAGTTCCATGATCACTCTTGATTTTTCTAACAGTCTTCTTCAACGTGGTTTCTATCTTTTTGATAAAGTCAATCATAATTTGTGCAATTTCAGATTTGAGCCTGAGAAAACAAACCCATGTAAATCTGGAAAAATCGTCAACAATAACTAAAATGTACCGTTTATTGTTGAGAGTTGAAACAGTCGAAGGACCACACAAATCAATATGTATCAACTCAAGAGGTGCAACAATTTTCGAATCAATTGTGATTGGATGACCTTGTTTATGTTGCTTTCCAACTTCACAAGCTGCACATAAATAATCATTGTCAAATTTAAGTATAGGTAAACCTCTTACCAGATCTTGTACCACAAGTTTATTTATGTTTCGAAAGTTGAGATGTGAAAGTGTTCGATGCCATAACCAGCTTAAATCAGATGTAGCTTTTGAAAGAAGACATACTGCTGGTTTGCCTACAATTGGATTGATGTCCAAAGTGAACATGTCACCTTTCCTTTTAGATTTCAGTAATATTTCGTTTGTGTTAACATTCGAAATAACACTTCCTTCTTCGTTGAAAAGAACTTGATTGCCAGTGCCCACAACAAGTTGAGAAACACTAATCAAGTTATGTTGAAGACCTTCAACATATGCAACACGATTCACTGTGAATTGTCCATTTGTGATTTTTCCATATCCCATGACTTGACACTTTTGATTCTTCCCAAACTTTACTACTCCAGCATTTTTGAGACTTCGAAAATCTCTTAAATTCTCCTTCTTTCCAGTCATGTGACGAGAGCAACCACTATCAGTGTACCATTTGTTATCATATTGCTCGTCACACAATACCTGCAATCAATGAAAAATTTTAGGTACCCAAGGCTTTTTGGGTCCTTAGAAATTAGATTTCAATTTCGAATGAAATGAAGAACTTTTAACCTAATCACAAACTTTGGTTTTGAGACTATTAATTAAGTTCACTTCATCATCTAAAGGAACTGAAACATAAGTGTTTGATAGTTTCGAATGTTCACTGACTTTTCCCTTCGCATCTTGAGTTTGTGATTGAACAGTCTTCGCTTTTGTGACAGGTCTCCATGTTTTGACTGAGATATTCGAATCCTTAGATGATGAGCTGCCATTCGAAGAAGTATTGACATACTTTTCGTATGCTTCATGAATTCGCTATTTTGAATATTTATTTGACTGATACATTTTTCCTCTTCCGTCAAGCCAATGATCAATGTTCTTCCTTGAAGTCATTCCTTTTTCCCGTGACGTCCTCATAGTTTCTTTCTTTGTGTAATTAGGAAAATTTGGCTTTTGAGGTACAAAATCAACTTTGGGTTTGGTAACATAAGAGTAAGCATAGGATGTATCAGTTTTTGATTTAAAATGTTGACGTTGAAAAACTTTTTGATTTGAATTGGATCTTTCTGAAAAATCTCTTGTTTTGTTAGTTTCAGAAACTTTCGAAAACTTTGTTTGCTTATGTACTTCAGACCTTGTTTGATTTGATTGAGATGATTGTTGAGTTTTTGAAAAAGAATCATTTTTAACTTTGAAAACCTTTTTGATGGATTGTGATTCAGACATCGTTTGAGACTCAATATTTTGCCAAAATATTTTCTTTCGTGCTTGTCTTTTTGAAATGTTGTTTTCCTTCGAAAATTTGTCAATTTGATCTTTAAATTCCTTAGAGTTTAATTTGACAACTTTTTCATTTTCCTTTTCAACACGAATTACTTTCTCTTTTTCAACTTTTGATTTTTCAACCCATTGTTTTTGTGGTTTTTGTCGTTGAAAAATATATGAATTCTTTGTTAAGTTGTTTTCAACTGTGTTTTGATTTGCGAAAAAACCTTCCTCAGTTGTTTTTGAATTATCCTCCTCAACCATCTTCTTGAACTCTGGTTTGATATTCTCAACATTTCCGGTAGTTACGAAAACTTGATTTGGAAAAATGACATCATCTGTGCATTTGAAATTTGGAAAAACCACCGTGTTTGTTTCAAGATGACGTTCACCTTTTTCATTCATCACTTTTTCAAACTTTTGTGTATCACCATACACTTGGTCAACAACTATTCGTGGAATTACTTCTTTCTTTGAAGATTTCTTTTCTTTCGAAACTTTCTCTACATCTTCATCATCACTATCATCAGTTTGGTAATCTTTGAGATCCACGAAGTTCATTTCACTAACTTTCGAAGTTGAGGGAATATCAGTTTCTTTCTCAACTATCAAATCCTTAACTTTTTCTTTCCCTTTAGAATTCGAAGCAACATTAACAATAGACAACTGAGAACAATCAACATCTTCAAGCTCACTAATTTCACTAATATTGTCAGAATTATCTTCAATATCAGCAAAATTAGATTGAGAATCAGATGATAAATTCTCAGTCTTTTTCAAAATGTGAATTTGTTTAGATTTAGTCAAAGTATCATTTACAATGTTAACTAAATCATTCGAATCAAGACATTCATCAACTTTGACAATTCCATATCTATACTTGTCATTCGGAACTTTGTCAAAATCAGCTATTTCTTTTTCACAGTCATACGAAATGTTATCTACCTTAGCTCTTTCATAAGCTAAAAATGGCAGCAATTTTCTATGTTGTTCTTTACTGATTTTGCATGAATGATGAAGTTCAGTTATTTTCCCATATAATCTTTTAGCAGCATTACAGTAAATGTTTCTTTGTGCTAACAACAGTTTATTATCACTAGATAAATTGTCCCTATCAACCATGATATTCGTTATTTGAAGTTCTAGACAATCTATCTTAGTGATTTTTGAATCTAATTTCTTCTGTGTCTCTAGCAATTGCATTGACAGCTTCTTAGCCTCATTGCTAGCAGATACCACAATTGAATCAAAATAAGTAACAGTTTCATCAAAAGATACTAATTCAGAATTATAAGCATGTACTGGAATATTAAAAGATTCAAGAATGTTTCGTACCTTTGTGGTCATTGGTGATTTGTCAGCAGCTTTTGATACGAAGCATCTTCCATGCACTTCGTATGTTTCCTCCTCTGATTCTTCCTCCATTTTTGCAAACATAGCTCCATGGGTTGGATTTCGCATTTCCTCATCATCTGATCCAGATGACCAGATTTGATAAGTACCATCTTCATCCTCATTCGCACCCTTTGCAACCAGAGACAAATTCTTGGCTTTCGCACGAACCTCCTCCAACTTTTCAGCATAGTACGCCTCATCCTTGACCTTATTCTTTCTCTCATCCTTCTTTCGAAGCATACAGTTATTAGCAAGGTGATTAGCACCATTGCAATAATGACAATCAATCCCAGCATCTCCCTTTAGCTTCTTCTCAGACTTTCCCTCAACAGGCTTCGAATCTTTCATCTCATCTTTCTTTTTCTCTTCCCCAACACTTTTACTCAGAAAGTCCCCTTTTGTCTCAGACGACTTTGCCTTCGGATTGAAAGGCTTTTTGAAGAACTTTTTCACACGATTGTTTGAATAAAAGGCAACTGCCTCATCATCTGAGTTCATGATGAACCCTTCATCTTCATCCGAAGCATCTTTTTCAGAGATCTTCGAAACCAAAGCTAGTGGACCTCCCAACATAGCCTTCGATTCTTCAGCTATTTCGTTCACTTCGCTTTCATGAGTCTTAAGTTGGTTGTACAAGTCATTCAATGTTGACGTATCAAAGCTCTGTTGATTCTTCACCATCATGCTCACACTACGCCATTCCTTTCGAAGTCCCATAACAAATATCAGATTGAATTCCATGGCTGATCTAGTGATACCATATCGATTGCATCGATATATCAATTCATTAAGACGATCGTAATAAACTTCAATTGTTTCACCATCTTTCTGTCTGAAGTCCTTCAGCTCCACTAAACATTGCTTCACAGAATTAACTTTCGTCTTCTCACTTCCCTGAAATTTTTCCTTGAGATTGTTCCAGATTTCCTTTGCAGTTGTACAACTCCTCACGTAGTTGTAAACAACTGGAGGCAAAGCTCCTCTTAGCTCTCTTACACACCTTTTCTCCAGCTTTTTCAGACGATCAGATTGATTTTCAACTTCAGAGTTTCCAGAGGAAGAACCAATTGGTTGAACATTCGATGGTGGATTGAGATTGCCAGAAATGCAATTCCACAGCTCTTCATCCAATCCATTGAGATAATCCTGCATACGATCAGCCCACTGATCGTAATACTCAGGGATGAGCATAGGAATTTTGGTGGATGATCCTAGAAGATGAGAAAATGAAGTCATGGAATTCAGATTGAATGACGTCATTGTTGTACGGAATAGATCCTTGAGAATTTTTGAAGAAACTTTGAGAATTTGACAACAAACTGTATGATTCAAATCACAATCACTCTTAGAACACTCGATTCAATGAATTAAGTGCAGAATCGAATCACATACTTAGATCTAAACAATTTTTCACTTTCAAAAAGTGCGGAAACTTTTGAATCAAAAAGTTGACTCAAAAACCTTTTGAACAAAGTGAAAATCAGATCAGAGATATGATTCCTGCTCTGATACCAATTGATGAGACAATGAATCAAGTATTGAACGAATTAGAGAGTAAATTCAAAGTAGAATTGAAAGGATTGAACACCGATGTAAATATGATCTGTTTGGCTCTATTACGCTTTTGCAAATTTTATAGAGTACAATGAATATTCTGTAAAGACTTCGTTACTAAGACACTAGTAACCACTCCTATTTATAGAAGAGAAAAGCGTACAAAAAATATACTAAGGACTAAACATGAAGCTTCGAATATTATGCCCTAGTAAAATACATTATAAAAATGTTCGAAGACCCTAAATACAAACTTTGACTATTACAACATTTCGACCCTAACACCGATTTCAAGAAGTTTGTGACTATTCTCTCAAGTTTCCAAGTTTGTGGTGATTTTTGACTTTCATTTGAGGCATCCACATTATTGGTGCTAGGCCCTCAAACTCCAAGCAATCAACTACTACTACAAGGTAAGTAATTCTACTAGTTTTATTTGATTCAAGTACCCCATGCCATGCTAGTTAGGATAAGAACCTTGGAAAAATAATTATTTGCATGTATCTTAGTCAAACATAGATCCAAGGTTTCTAGGGTTGCATGTACACCATAGGAGTGTTAGAATGCTGAAAACCCATCAATTACACCCTACAACCCGAAAATGGCTTAGAAATGCCCCAAAGAAGACAAAATCCAAGCCCTAGAGTAGATCTAACAAGTAAGAAGTCAAGGTAGGAGCTACTGACTTCCTCTTGAATCTCTAAGTCTTTCCTTCCTTCTTCCAACTTCAAATCACAAAGAATGGCACAAAATAGTTCAAGAACACTCAAAAGCTGACTAGGGTTTCGTGGACAGGGTTTGGATGTGATAGAGGCTGGGTGGAGGCCCCATAAAGTGTTTAAATAGGATGCAAACCCTCAAATTTAGGGCTTCAATCAGACAGCTCCTACTCGCCGAGTCGGTCTCCCGACTCGTCGAGTAGGTGTGACAACCGTCAAAATTCGAGTCGGTTCTAGATTTGAATAAACTTAGTTGCACATATACGCACGATACATACTGGACTTAGTGACTAGAAGCTCAGTTATAACCTACTAGAAACCTGGAAGCAACTAGAAACAATGGATAATGTACTTAGATTTCACATTGATATGTGAATTCTACAACTACTTAACTGTAGAGGCTATCCATATTCGGGTCACTCTTTGACTCGAACACCATTTCATGAATCATATACACACATCCTGCACTTGACCTAGAAGTAGAAGTTAGTTCAAAGTATCATAGAAACTTAAGTCAAAGTTGAAGAGTAGGACTAGTATACTTGATTCCTCAATTTCGCTTGAATCTCGGAATCACTACATAGAATGCCAATAAACCGCTAAAAATAAATTACAAACATTATTTATAACTATAAAAGAGTTATAATACCATAAGATAATTTAAAGTCTCAAATATTCTATTTATTTTGATATCCAAAGATCTACAAAATCTCAAGACCCTAAAAGCCATAAAAACTCATATTTATAAACTTTAACCTTAAAAATTCTATAAAAATAATTATGAAACTTATAATATGATCTTATAATAATTAAAATTATGAAAATTCATTCAAGGAAAATAAAATTTAACTCATTAACATTTACCCTTAATTTATAAATCAAAAATCAAGGTTTTATGAATAAAAACTCGATTTTAGTGCACATTTTATATAAATTTGAGATATTTTATAAAAGAACTTAAATTTTATAAAAGAAAATGAATGAGAAAGGGGTATTATACTCAAAAATTCGGATCCCTCTCTCCCCATATCTCTCTCACACACTCTCATTCTCCAACACACACACATCTCTCTTCTTTCTCTCTCTAGAAAACTCTCTCTACCTTCTCTCTAATTTTTTTTCTCCAAACACCACAACCACAGCCTCTTAACCACGAAATTATGGAGATTCCTAAGGGGTTTTCAAGCAACAAATAAATTTAAGGTAAAGAACATACATCTCTTGAAGATCCACAACAATGATTTAAGCCATGCATGTGCATTTTACTTCAAAAACCGACTTCTACTTCTTCATCTTCTTCAAACTTGTTTTCTTTTTGTTAAAATGGTTTTTAGAACATCATGGATGTGTTTTAACACCATGCATGTATGATAAACAAGGTTGCATGTTCATGATCTTAGTGCAAAAATCGATTTTAAGGACTAAAACATCAAACTCAAGTTAAGAGTTTTTGAGAAACAAAATTTTGTTCATAAATGCATGTATACATTTTGATAACTTTTAATCTTTTGATCTCTGGAAACATGACTAAAATATGAGTTTATCATGATATATTTAAAATATTTCAAAAGATTTACTCAAGGAAATGATGAAAACTCACTTTTCTAACCAATCATCATGCATGCAATCTGTCAGATTTCTTTACCTGACTTTAAACTGCCATATCTCACTCATTTATTAACCAAAATTCGTGATTCATTTTCTGAAATATAATATTTTGAGTTAGCTTTCAAACCCATCTGACCTCACTGGAAAATTCCAATATTTCGATTTTTACCAATTTTTACAAAAATGTTGCTCAAACAGCACTTTCCTTATGAACATTTGTTTTGTGTTGCATGTTCAAATGACTTATTCATCACTAAAAATCATTCAAAAATTATTTTGAACTCTTAATACCATGTATTAATAGGTACAAAAAGTTCTTGATTCAAAAGTCTTTGTAACATGTTGCAAAAATTCTCAAAGTAACATCAATAATCTTTACCAAAATCACAAGAATCAAGTTTTCTCTATAATTGTTTGAGCCTTTAGGCATGTTTTTCAACATCAAAAATAAGAAAACAATTTTTCATTGTTATTAAATTGGTTGAAGATGCATTCTGGAAATTTTCAACTCAATATATATTTTCTTTATTTTTATATGAAAATAATAATAAAATAGAGTGTTAAAGCACATAAAATGCTTAAGCTTGTAAATAAATTCTGCAAATATTTGTGGATGCCCTTTAAGTTAATAAACATCTCTCATTAAGTTTCATCGATTTTTGTTACTGTTTAGTGTAGTTTTTAATTTTCTTTTTATTTAGCTCCAATAAATCATAAAACCACTTTAGGGAATGTGAAAATATTAGTTCTTATTTTTCGCAGCTTGTAACTTATATTTAAGACTCAGAAAAATATTTTGGGAATTTTTGAAAATGTATATCTATTTTTCTTGAATTTTTGTGTTTATAATGGACTAAAAACAGGAAAAATAGTTTTACTCATCCAAAATTCATGAAAATTTACCAGAAACTCTCATCATATGTTAGGATGATACATAAAAATGTTGATGAATTTTATCTTCTGTATGCTATTTTTCTTCTATTTTCCCAAGATTTAATACACTTAAATGTATAAAAATCAGAAAAATTGTGTTAAACTTTTTGAAAACACATATTAATATTTTTCCCAGATTATGTACACTATAAAACAGTTACACAAAAACTATAAGAATTTTTCATGATAGTTTACTATTTTTCCATGATTTTATGATTATTCAAGGAATTAAATGGTGAAAAATAGTTAGACAAATCAAAAAGTCAAGAAAATTTATCTTAAGGTCTTTGACTTCAATTAAAACTGAAATACAAAGTTTTGGAAAGTTCAGAACTAAATTGATTTCGTTTTGAATATTTAATCATTGGAACACCTCTAAAATGTTAAATATTAACATTTCAATAATGGAAATTTTCCACTTAAATTGTTATATAACAATTGATTCTTTGAAACTTAATTTCCACAGAAAAATGTTTGTAACTTATCAATATTAAATTTTGACACATTATTGGCATAATTCTATTGTAGTAGTAAGTATACTAGTATTAGATTTCAATTAGAGACTCATTAGTGTGTAACATCGTTGTAGGAAAACGATAGTGGTACGAGTGGAGCGTAGATCAAGGCATCATTTGCATCATCTCAATGCATTGTGAGTATTCACGACTCCCCTATTTTCGGTTTTATGTTTTGGGGTGGAAAAGCATGTCCTAAACTATTTATGTTCATTATATTTAGTTGACTCGTATAAACTTGATAACTATATTTTGCATATTGTGAGTATTCACGACTCCCCTATTTTCGGTTTTATGTTTTGGGGTGGAAAAGCATGTCCTAAACTATTTATGTTCATTATATTTAGTTGACTCGTATAAACTTGATAACTATATTTTGCATATTGTGAGTATTCACGCACTCCCCTATTTTCGGTTTTTATGTTTTGGGGTGGAAAAGCATGTCCCGAAAAACTATTATTTGAATGTTGTATTTAAATTGATTTGTATCAAACATGATTGCTATTTTATTGCTATGTCTCTCTATGTATGTCTATGCAACACGGAACATGAGAACTTATCGTACTAAGGCCCTTCCCTTATCTCTAACCATTAACTCTTTGAGCCAATGGTCATTATGGATAGCGCTATTAGGAATTGACAACTCCTCACTCGCCCTATTGCTGGAGTGCATGATACCATATTCATCTATGGAACGATAAGCATAGATCTTGATAGGGCCTCAGTCATAGGTTTGGTTGAGACTCATTGTTTGCTCATACACATACAAACTCGTTTCTCGTTATAACAATAAACTTGTTTATTAATTATAGCAATGAACTTTGTTTCTCATTACAACAACGAACTTTTATTACTGAAAACTTGTATACATGTTTCAGCAATGAAATTGTTTGCTCCTTGTAGCAACAAAATTGATTGCTCATTTTAGCAATGAAACTTGTTTACTCGTTTGAGTAACGAACTTTATCTTCCATGAGAATATGAATGTTGCATCTTATTCGGGCAACATACTTTATCTCTCATGATGACAAAGAACTTTGTTTTTACAAACTTATTTACTCCTTTTAACAATATAGTTTTATTATTGGAAACTTTTATCAAAACTTTGATTTCAATTCATGAACCAATATTATTTTGTTAAACTTGTGAGTACTCACCAACTATTTTTATAGTTGACGCTCGTTTTACATGCTTTTTCAGGAATCATCGAGTAAGTGGCACTTAGGGACACTTCAGTTTTAGGAGCATTCGCATGTGTTGTATTTCAATTTACAATGTAATTTCTTTTAAAAGTTGTTCAAACCCATTGTAAAATTGTAATGATTTTTAATACTATGGTTGGTGTTGTCTTTTAACTTTTGCTATGAAACCCTTTATACTGCCACGCCTCGTGTTTCCGCTTTAGCGGGGTGTGACAGGAAATGGTATCAGAACCGAAGGTTATAGAGAATACCGGTTTTCCTTTGGAAAACCATAACTATAGCCAAAAAATTTCTAAACGTTTTTAAAATATAGAACATACTACTGGTATAACTAATTCGAGTACACATTATTAGACTTTAATTAAGTATAGCCTGGCCAACTATGCTTAATTAAGGAAAATTAATGCGAGGCTGGAAACGGTTATAGTAGAATTATGTTCAAAACAATTTTCAACTTAAACTTTTGAAAAACAATTTTTTTCGGTGTGCGTACGGGCATTGCATATTATAGGCATTCATCTAGATACAGTTAGAAACTAAGTGCACTTTTATAACAATGCCTTTATTTAGAAATACTCTTATCCCTTATCAAGTGATAGGTTAACCACTTAGGTTGTATCACTAGCCACTCTAGGAGCAATGCACTTAGTACTGATAATGGGTATTCCTCGGTAGCTATTGACTTTAGATGTAAGGTTAGTAGCTAGATATACACTAGTAATAATCTTAAGTCGAAACCTATACCAATTATTCCTCAATACCTCTTCATCGTCTTCGTACTAGAGTTACAACTAGGAAAGCGTTCCGATACTGACACGGATGAAAAATGGAGTATCGCGTAAGGAGGTAGATGAGTCGTTTCTAAGTAATCACTTGGATACCATTGGTCGGCATTCCGGATTCGACTCACAAGGAGACACAGAGGTTTAACGCATACGTGAGACCTTATTACTACGCTACAATTTAGCTCTACGTTGTTTCCACCTTGAGCTTAAAACTTAACATAGGATGTCCCTTTGACCTCTATAAAAGGTCGTAAACTGCATTGACACCATAAAACGTTTTTCAAACAATTTTCTTGTCCTTTATCTTGGGGAAAAGACATCAGTACTCGCCTTATACTTGCCTTATACTCTCCTTAGTATTTAGGTACGATCATCTACACTAATCTACCTATCCCTTAATTTTAATCTTCCATCGAAAAGTTATTTCGCTTCATCGGTTTTGTTTATCATCGATAAAATATTTTATAACCACTTCATACAACTTAGTAGACCATTCCTAACAATGTAAACCATATTCTTGCTAAAACCTTTTTGACAACTTGCCTTAAACTTAACACTTTTCTTCAAAACTCGATTTAACCAATATTGGTTTTAACATTGCTATTTCAATTTCATTTCAATCCATTTCAATGGATAGATGTGCTTTTAAGGGCATATAAACCATTTTAAACCTTGATTACCATTTTGACACGTTTTCGAAAAACTTAAAAACATTTTCTTTTATAAAAGTGTTTAAATTCTATGCTATAAAACTTAGACATATGACATTGAAGTTCATATTACGTGTAAAAGCTTCACCGGATCTTTCAAACGAGTTTTGTTTTGGCTCTTTTGACCACTTTCTCATTTAGGCATTTTACTTTACTTAAATGTGTTTTCCTGAAACCCAACATGGTATTTTTACAACTTTCTAATTCAGACATGTTTATAAGAAATCTCTAATTCCTACATTTCCAACATACCTCATTTATTTATTTTATTTCAAATTACTTTTATACTTTGTAAAGTTTCTAAAATTTAAAGCATTGCAAAACTTAGTGTTCACTTTTAAACTTCTAGTGACGCACTTTCGACAATGCACAATTATTCTTCTAAATATATTAAGTTTTTACCTTATCCATTTTAATCATTGTTGGACTTCCTTTTAGAAAGTCAAAATTGTCAGATTTTCATTCGCCATTTGTAGGGCTTCCCCTTTTTCACAAATGGAGTTTAACTTAATAGATAACTTATGAATTTTTAGCAATCCTTAGCAAACACTTTAGAACTCCCACATGCCTATTTAATCATCAATATACATCTAATATTGAAGTTTGAAATATATCTCAACCTGGTTTTAAATCTACCTATAGGTATTGTTCTCAGAATTTTAACAATAACAATCTTTGCCACCGCTACCTTCCTTTTTCTTTCCCCCGAACTTTATTTCTCGCTCTCCTTCTGATTTTAGATTTCGCACACCATAATATTAACATAATACATTGTCTAACCGTATTCCTGTCTCTTTTGCTTCTCCTGGTATCATGTTCGTGCACATAAAGACTAGAAGTCTGCCCTTCCGTTTTGAGCTATTAATGCGTGTATAGTCGTGAGGCATACTTTTGATTTAGTCAACTTTGATATGTTCAATTACGCCTTTTATCATATACATCTTGTTTTTATTTTGAAATCTACTATAAACAAGTGATCCTTATTTACATTTGCTCTTTCGTTCTAAATTCAAAAACTTGATATAAAATGCAATTTTCATTGTATTTTTCCTTATAATTAATACACAAGATGAATACTCTTATGCTTATAATTTTTCTATATCCGGAAAATATATGTGAAGGATATGTATCCTTATGTTTCTTCTTTTCTTTAAATACATCAAGAATTTTGAATTTTACGATTATCTATTCTCTAAATGATTGTTTTTGTAGAAACACTAAACTATGAATGCCCTATTTTGAAGATTGACATTTTTACACCTTTCTTAAAATAGTAATTTACTTTACAATTTTCAGTGAGTTCCTAAACTCTCAAGCTTGTTTTCATAAGTATTTTGACTCCTCGTAAACTTAGATTTGTCCTGACTTAGACAATTAGTCAATTTTTCAAATAGCGTAATATCAATAATTTCAATAAATTTTTTTTCCCTTAATGACGACTTAAACCTTTAACTTTAATTAATCTTTATATTATTTTACTACTTTGTTGGATCGCCACACATGTATCTTCATTATCTTGGAATTATTACACATTTTGATAATAGTGAGATTAATTATCATTTCTAAACAGACATTTTGATAACAATGAGATTTTTAATCACTTCTAAACACTTAAAATGCTATATACACAATGTGATTTAATTTATCATAAATTTTCATCGCCTCCATTTGCACCAATGACTCTCTAAATATATTTATTCTTTGAATAAGGTTTTATTATTGTAAGAGTAACCGTAGTAGTAATTATAGCCTCGGAGATGCTCAATCATTCGTAATTTATTTTGTCGACGACACTTAATTAGCCTTTACATTTGAGATGTACCAAAACTTCGTTGCCTACCCTTAGTACGTATTTTTAGGAACTTACCCTCAATCGCTTCTCTTTCATTCGTGCTACCCCTTCTTATTTCAAAATATATCCTTTCCAGATGTAGTAGTCAACCCGGAAGTGAACAAATTGTTCCTAATCTCTTCTTTATTAGGCGGCGAATTTACACTTAGTGCTAATTTAGAACGCGACTTAAGGATCAATGCGGATTTAACGCTCATTGCAGTTAGTGCTTCAGCAAAACTTATAGCTCTCTTAATTCAGATAATATCTAACTAGATGATCTTTTTCGACTAGGTCGCCATGTTTGGATCATGATTTCCATGATCCTAATTTCTCGCAATCTAAATTGTAGAACTCGAATTAAGGAAACATTAATTTGACTATAGCTAAAGAATTGGGCTTTTCCCTTGAGGAAATAAACCCGAAATAATCAAAGAACATTGCAAGTCACCACCTCTCCAACTATATAATTGTATTCGACTGAGTTCTAATAGAATACGTCACGAATTGAATTTCGGGGCGAAATTCTTTCAACCAGGGGAGAATGTGACAACCGTCAAAATTCGAGTCGGTTCTAGATTTGAATAAACTTAGTTGCACATATACGCACGACACATACTGGACTTAGTGACTAGAAGCTCAGTTATAACCTACTAGAAACTTGGAAGCAACTAGAAACAATGGATAATGTACTTAGATTTCACATTGATATGTGAATTCTACAACTACTTAACTGTAGAGGCTATCCATATTCGGGTCACTCTTTGACTCGAACACCATTTCATGAATCATATACACACATCCTGCACTTGACCTAGAATTAGAAGTTAGTTCAAAGTATCATAGAAACTT
The DNA here is from genome assembly GCF_052849685.1 of Lactuca virosa. Classification (NCBI taxonomy): domain Eukaryota; kingdom Viridiplantae; phylum Streptophyta; class Magnoliopsida; order Asterales; family Asteraceae; genus Lactuca; species Lactuca virosa. The sequence goes on from NC_136434.1 coordinate 251,854,689, forward strand.
AAGTCAAAGTTGAAGAGTAGGACTAGTATACTTGATTCCTCAATTTCGCTTGAATCTCGGAATCAATACATACAATGCCAATAAACCGCTAAAAATAAATTACAAACATTATTTATAACTATAAAATAGTTATAATACCATAAGGTAATTTAAAGTCTCAAATATTCTATTTATTTTGATATCCAAAGATCTACAAAATCTCAAGACCCTAAAAGCCATAAAAACTCATATTTATAAACTTTAACCTTAAAAATTCTATAAAAATAATTATGAAACTTATAATATGATCTTATAATAATTAAAATTATGAAAATTCATTCAAGGAAAATAAAATTTAACTCATTAACATTTACCCTTAATTTATAAATCAAAAATCAAGGTTTTATGAATAAAAACTTGATTTTAGTGCACATTTTTATATAAATTTGAGATATTTTATAAAAGAACTTAAATTTTATAAAAGAAAATGAATGAGAAAGGGGTATTATACTCAAAAATTCGGATCCCTCTCTCCCCATATCTCTCTCTCACACTCTCATTCTCCAACACAAACACATCTCTCTTCTTTCTCTCTCTAGAAAACTCTCTCTACCTTCTCTCTAATTTTTTTTTCTCCAAACACCACAACCACAGCCTCTTAACCACGAAATTATGTAGATTCATAAGGGGTTTTCAAGCCACAAATAAATTTAAGGTAAAGAACATACATCTCTTGAAGATCCACAACAATGATTTAAGCCATGCATGTGCATTTTACTTCAAAAACCGACTTCTACTTCTTCATCTTCTTCAAACTTGTTTTCTTTTTGTTAAAATGGTTTTTAGAACATCATGGATGTGTTTTAACACCATGCATGTATGATAAACAAGGTTGCATGTTCATGATCTTAGTGCAAAAATCGATTTTAAGGACTAAAACATCAAACTCAAGTTAAGAGTTTTTGAGAAACAAAATTTTGTTCATAAATGCATGTATACATTTTGATAACTTTTAATCTTTTGATCTCTGGAAACATGACTAAAATATGAGTTTATCATGATATATTTAAAATATTTCAAAAGATTTACTCAAGGAAATGATGAAAACTCACTTTTCTAACCAATCATCATGCATGCAATCTGTCAGATTTCTTTACCTGACTTTAAACTGCCATATCTCACTCATTTATTAACCAAAATTCGTGATTCGTTTTCTGAAATATAATATTTTGAGTTAGCTTTCAAACCCATCTGACCTCACTGGAAAATTCCAATATTTCGATTTTTACCAATTTTTACAAAAATGTTGCTCAAACAGCACTTTCCTTATGAACATTTGTTTTGTGTTGCATGTTCAAATGACTTATTCATCACTAAAAATCATTCAAAAATTATTTTGAACTCTTAATACCATGTATTAATAGGTACAAAAAGTTCTTGATTCAAAAGTCTTTGTAACATGTTGCAAAAATTCTCAAAGTAACATCAATAATCTTTACCAAAATCACAAGAATCAAGTTTTCTCTATAATTGTTTGAGCCTTTAGGCATGTTTTTCGACATAAAAAATAAGAAAACAAATTTTCATTGTTATTAAATTTGTTGAAGATGCATTCTGGAAATTTTCAGCTCAATATATATTTTCTTTATTTTTATATGAAAATAATAATAAAATAGAGTGTTAAAGCATATAAAATGCTTAAGCTTGTAAATAAATTCTGGAAATATTTGTGGATGACCCTTTAAGTTAATAAATATCTCTCATTAAGTTTCATCGATTTTTGTTACTGTTTAGTGTAGTTTTTAATTTTCTTTTTATTTAGCTCCAATAAATCATAAAACCACTTTAGGGAATGTGAAAATATTAGTTCTTATTTTTCGCAGCTTGTAACTTATATTTAAGACTCAGAAAAATATTTTGGGAATTTTTGAAAATGTATATCTATTTTTCTTGAATTTTTGTGTTTATAATGGACTAAAAACAGGAAAAATAGTTTTACTCATCCAAAATTCATGAAAATTTACCAGAAACTCTCATCATATGTTAGGATGATACATAAAAATGTTGATGAATTTTATCTTCTGTATGCTATTTTTCTTCTATTTTCCCAAGATTTAATACACTTAAATGTATAAAAATCAGAAAAATTGTGTTAAACTTTTTGAAAACACATATTAATATTTTTCCCAGATTATGTACACTATAAAACAGTTACACAAAAACTATAAGAATTTTTCATGATAGTTTACTATTTTTCCATGATTTTATGATTATTCAAGGAATTAAATGGTGAAAAATAGTTAGACAAATCAAAAAGTCAAGAAAATTTATCTTAAGGTCTTTGACTTCAATTAAAACTGAAATACAAAGTTTGGGAAAGTTTAGAACTAAATTGATTTCGTTTTGAATATTTAATCATTGGAATACCTCTAAAATGTTAAATATTAACATTTCAATAATGGAAATTTTCCACTTAAATTGTTATATAACAATTGATTCTTTGAAACTTAATTTCCACAGAAAAATGTTTGTAACTTATCAATATTAAATTTTGACACATTATTGGCATAATTCTATTGTAATAGTAAGTATACTAGTATTAGATTTCAATTAGAGACTCATTAGTGTGTAACATCGTTGTAGGAAAACGATAGTGGTACGAGTGGAGCGTAGATCAAGGCATCATTTGCATCATCTCAATGCATTGTGAGTATTCACGACTCCCCTATTTTCGGTTTTATGTTTTGGGGTGGAAAAGCATGTCCTAAACTATTTATGTTCATTATATTTAGTTGACTCGTATAAACTTGATAACTATATTTTGCATATTGTGAGTATTCATGCACTCCCCTATTTTCGGTTTTTATGTTTTGGAGTGGAAAAGCATGTCCCGAAAAACTATTATTTGAATGTTGTATTTAAATTGATTTGTATCAAACATGATTGCTATTTTATTGCTAGGTCTCTCTATGTATGTCTATGCAACACGGAACATGAGAACTTATCGTACTAAGGCCCTTCCCTTATCTCTAACCATTAACTCTTTGAGCCAATGGTCATTATGGATAGCGCTATTAGGAATTGACAACTCCTAACTCGCCCTATTGCTGGAGTGCATGATACCATATTCATCTATGGAACGATAAGCATATATCTTGATAGGGCTTCAGTCATAGGTTTGGTTGAGACTCATTGTTTGCTCATACACATACAAACTCGTTTCTCGTTATAGCAATAAACTTGTTTATTAATTATAGCAATGAACTTTGTTTCTCATTACAACAACGAACTTTTATTACTGAAAACTTATATACATGTTTCAGCAATGAAATTGTTTGCTCCTTGTAGCAACAAAATTGATTGCTCATTTTAGCAATGAAACTTGTTTACTCGTTTGAGTAACGAACTTTATCTTCCATGAGAATATGAATGTTGCATCTTATTCGGGCAACATACTTTATCTCTCATGATGACAAAGAACTTTGTTTTTACAAACTTATTTACTCTTTTTAACAATATACTTTTATTATTGGAAACTTTTATCAAAACTTTGATTTCAATTCATGAACCAATATTATTTTGTTAAACTTGTGAGTACTCACCAACTATTTTTATAGTTGACGCTCGTTTTACATGCTTTTTCAGGAATCATCGAGTAAGTGGCACTTAGGGACACTTCGGTTTTAGGAGCATTCGCATGTGTTGTATTTCAATTTACATTGTAATTTCTTTTAAAAGTTGTTCAAACCCATTGTAAAATTGTAATGATTTTTAATACTATGGTTGGTGTTGTCTTTTAACTTTTGCTATGAAACCCTTTATACTGCCACGCCTCGTGTTTCCGCTTTAGCGGGGTGTGACAGTAGGTCACTTAACCCCCCTGGTCCGCAACCGATCCTACTCGACGAGTTGGGCCTCCAACTCACCGAGTCCCGGTGTAAAATATGAAGTTTTGCTTGAATTTAATTACATACCTGAAACCGGGTGTTACAACTCTCCCCCACTTATTTTAGACTTCGTCCTCGAAGTCTGCTGCTGAGTCTTGAAAAAGCTCGGGGTAGTGGTCCCTCATCTCTTCCTCCGGCTCCCAAGTCCATTCCGACCCCTTGCGGTGCTGCCATTGCACCTTCACCAGCTCCACCTTCTTGTTCCTCAGATTCTTCGACTTCCTGTCGAGGATCGCCACTGGCCGCTCGATGTAGTTCAGGCTGTCATCTACATGAATATCCTCCAAGGGCACCACTGCCGAGTCATCCACCAGGCACTTCCGTAACTGGGAGTCGTGAAACGTACTATGAATCTGTTCGGCTGGCAGGTCCAGCCTATACGCCACCTTGCCCACCCGGGCGACAACCCTTAAAGGTCCAATATATCAGGGGCCCAACTTGCCCCGCTTCCTGAATCGGATGACGCCTTTCCAAGGCAACACCTTCAGGAGGACCATATCCCCGACCTGGAACTCTAGGTCCGAACGGCGCTTGTCGGCATAACTTTTCTGTCGACTCTGAGCAGTCTGAAGCCTGCTCCTAACCAGCTGAATCCTCTCTGTTGTTTTGAGCACCACTTCGGTGCTCCCCATGACCCTCTGTCCGACTTCACCCCAGCATATCGGGGTTCTGCACTTCCTCCCGTACAACATCTCAAATGGAGGACAATCGATACTCGCGTGATAGTTGTTATTATAGGAAAACTCCACCAGAGGAAGGTAAGTATCCCAACTAGCTCCGAAGTCTAGAACACATGCCCGCAACATATCCTCCAAAGTTTGGATGTTCTCTCGCTCTGACCATCCGTCTGCGGGTGAAAAGCTGTGCTAAAGTGTAGACGATTGCCCAACTCGTCTTGGAATTTTTTCCAAAATCTGGAAGTGAACCGTACATCTCTGTCTGAAATCACGGAGACTGGAACTCCGTGTCGAGATACAACCTCTCGGATGTAGATATCGGCCAGCTTCTCGGCCGAGATGCTCTCCTGGATTGGTATGAAATGGGCACTCTTTGTCAACCGATACACGATGACCCAAATCAAATCCACTCCCCGTGCGGTCCTGGGAAGCTTTGTGATGAAATTCATTGTAATATCTTCCCATTTCCACATAAGGATATCCAACGGCTGCGTCTTGCCGTGAGGCCTCTGGTGCTCGGCCTTGACCTTCTTACAGGTCAGGAATCTCTCGACATACCAGGCTACATCCGGCTTCATGCAGGGCCACCAATAATCAGGACGAAGATCCCTGTACATCTTCGTCGCCCCAAGATGAATGGAAAATCGAGATTTTTGCGCCTCCTCCATCAGAACCTGGCGCACACCCCCGTGGTATGGAACCCACACCCTACTGTTGGATAAGGTGTCTAAGTCCATAACTTATTTGGTATATACTTGACCCGACCCGGCATGGTCCATTTGGGTTGCACTTCACCCAAACTGTTTATGGATAATTTTATGAGAATTGTATACTTACGATTTATTAATATATTATAAGTTATAATATATTAATATAAAGTCATGTTATTTAATTAGTTTTAATCTTGAATTAATTATGAATTAATTTAGTGTTTAAAAGGAAGACTAATTAAATCATGGGCTATTATATTAATATGGTGTGGGCTAATACTCATTTGTTAATGGGCTAAGCTTATATGGAAGTCCATGGATGATCCATGGAGCTTTTAACCCATGGATCCTTGGAAAGGAAAAGACATGGGTTATTAGGGTTTCACCCTAACCATGCACACTATATAAACAAGCTCATGTTGCATGAAATAACACCCTAGTGTGTGTGTAATAGTGGTGGCCGAAATCTAAGAGTTAGTATACTCTCTCATACATTTTCCAAGTTTGTGGTGATTTGTGATTTCCATTTGACGCATTCACATTATTGGTGCTTGGCTCTCAAACTCCAAGGAATCAACAATCAACAAAAGGTATGTAATTCATCTAGTTCTTTTATGTTTAAAAGTACCCCATGCCATGCTAGATAGGTTATAAACCTTGGAACATAATATTTTGCATGTACCTTAGACAAACATAGATCCAAGGTTTATTAGGGTTGCATGTACACTTAGGAAGTGTTAGAATGCTCAAAACCCAACAGTGGTATCAGAGCCTAGGCTTGTTTGTTTGATACTTGATGCAAAATAGTGAAAAAAGTCGAATTTTTTGTTGTCTGCCTGATGAACTCGCCGAGTCCATGGGGGGACTCGCCGAGTTCATGAGTAAACTCATCCTACTCGGCGAGTAGGTTCGTGCACTCGGCGAGTAGGAGCCTCAGAATGCAGATTTTCGACTTTTGCTGCTGGAAATGGACTAGAAACATTACCCTAAACTGTTTTGGTGTTTTAAAACTTGTTTTAGTTGGTGTAATGGTTGTTCTAATCCATTTACAATAGCTTATATCAAAATTTCATGCTTTGTATGTGTTCATATAATTCTTGAAACTTTGATGATCATGTTCATGTTCTTATGAATTTAGAAGATGATAGGAATTATTTGCTGAATTGTTTAGGATTAATTCTTGATCATTTATGTGTTTTAATGGAGTCCATAATTTGTCCTCAAGTTATGGATATCCAAAGGTCACTTCTTTTAAACACACATTTAAACACATAAGTTACATAAAAATGAAGAGTCTTCATTTTTATGAACCTTTAATTCATAAGTTATGAAATGAAAAGTTTTGGATAGTTACAAAACTTGCCCTCAAGTTTTGGAATTTGTAAAGTTTCACACACTTTAATAAACTTTAATTCCAACCCTTAGAGTTTTAATAGTTAAAATTCAACACTTATACTATTTATAACATTAATGGTTAATTATTATATATATGTATAAGAATAAGTCGTTCTACCGTTAGTAGGCCTCATTCACGAAGCCGGTCTATAAGGGGGGTATAAGGTTGTTGCCTATAAAATGGCAACTTAATGGGTGTCCATTCTCACCCACCGCTTCCTTGATCGGTGGAGGGTCGTTAGCCGAACGGGTAGGACAATGACTTTAAATTCTCATTAAAAGTATAATGAATATTATAAAGTAACTAAACCTTTTATAAATTCCCAATCTTAGTTACTTTAGGAAAATGTGAATATGGTGCTAACCCATGAAATTCACACTTTGTACCTTACCAAGTCGTTAGTGGAGCGTGTGTGGTTAACCGGCACACTAACTTGGACTAGTAAGGATCACGAAGGGTGACTTAATGTTTATCATAGATCGGTGGAGCATGTGTGGTTAACCGGCACATCGATTATGTGATAATATTAAGGGTACCAAGTGAGTTTGCATGGTTATTCACACCTTGTTTTGTGATCCTCGACATCCCAGTCACAAAACTTGAAGGGCACAATCGAGATTGAAACATGCCATTGAAAAGTTCAATGAATCTCAAAAGATCTAGGAGTTTCAAATCCAATTAAAACCTAATAAATTATTTCGTTTTTCATGGTGGAAATTGGTGAATCGTCATTCACCTACCTTTAAATATTTTATAGCTTGGATTACGGCATCCCTCTTCCAAGTTATAAAATATTGTGTTGGGTCCTAGCCTTAATATTTCATATTGGGTGTTATATTAAGAACTTGAATCAACTAACTTGATTTTCTCCCATTGTAGATGTCTGGTTCAGACAACTATGATCTTCCCAAATCGCTTGAAACAAGCTTTCCTCCTGAAGATGATGTCCCTCAACATCATGCTTCACTCCCCCCACCTCCTCCATTTATTCTCCCTGACCCACAAGCCCGAAGACTTGAAAGGTTCAAGATCACTCAAGCTCTACTAGAAATGAAACATAAAGATGGAAGACCTGTGTGCACTCATGTCTTAGGAATGAAGTCACACATTGACAGGTTGAGAATGATGGGTGCTGTTATTTCAAGGAAGTTCGCTGTTGACTGGGTTCTTCAGTCACTTCCTGAGTCGTATGGTGAGTTTATTAAAGACTACCATATGACAGATCCTGACATAACCCTAATAGATCTTTCTTATTTGCTTGTTGCTGCTGAATCAGCAATGATTTGGCGCAATGGTCAAGCAAATATTGATGGAAGGTCTAATTCTCAAACTTCCATGGACATGGACAATGGTAACATTGGAAGTCCAGAAAAGCTTTCTCTTCCCAATGAAAAGGGATCGGCCTTGGTCAACCCGGTTGACCAAAAGGTAAAGGGAAAGGCTAAGTCTGTGATTGTCTCGTGTACCATTCCCAAAGAGTCTATATGTTTTTATTGTCATGAGAAGGGACATTGGAAGCGAAGCTGCCCTGAATACCTGAAATATTTGAAAGCAAGTAGAGACAAAATGTTTGACTCGGCTTCAGGTAAGTCCACTATCTAACTTTGTTAAAGTTCCTAATTGTTGATTCTTATTACATGATGTGACTAGGTTGCATCTTGATGTTTAGCAGGATCGAGCAAAAGGAAGGTTAAAAGAAGAGTGTGCTGAATCTGATCACGAAGATGGATTTCTATCGCATGGTTCGAGGATCGGATTTTTGAGCTACTACTTAAAAGTTGTGATAGATTGCTAGGAAATATGTAATAGCATAGTTTTCATTTGAAGATGCATTGTAAGGAATATTTTTCCGCATTTTATAAAGAAATAAAAGTTTTGTTTAGTTTATTTTATATTATATCCCCTTACAATGGCATTTATGGAAAATTGATGTTTGTATGTTTCTAGCAATATTGGAAATATGAGTTTGATTCTCTCATTTGTGGTAGTGTCTGAATTTACCAAATGAGGAAAGGTTCTCATCACCCAAGCTTCAGTTAGACAGAAACTTGGAATCATACAAGTTGTATTGTATGATGAATGAGAATTCTCATCTTTGTAAAATTGAGACTAATTCATTGATCACATGCATATGTGAGCCAATTGAAGGACTAAGGAGTTAGGCACACTGGGTGGGTGCTGGTCAAGGTCCACCACAAAGATCGATTCGTCATGATTTACTACAGATTAGTAAATATGGTTATACTTATAAGGTTAAGTATAATTCTGTAACATTGGAAAAGTTTCAATGTATGGCAGAACGGATGAGAAGAATCAAATTTGGCAGAGAGATAAAAAGTTTCTCAAATCTGAAAAGATGGGAGAGTACTTTAGTATCATGTTTTATGATCATCTTAATGATTATGAAACCATATCACAAATTCATACTCTAAGGACATCTTAGTGCATTGTTATGACTAAGATGAGGGGTCGTGAATTGTTGGAATGGTTAAAATCAAGAAGATGGATCATACTTCGTTGCAAAAACAACTCTTAGAGTCATACTCCAAGATTGTAACGTTGAGTGACATAAAGTAAGGTTTAAAACACTTATCAAATGTAGTGTAAAATGTTTTCTACTCCTGTACATTTGAAATTGGTAAGTTGTGATGTCTTGGATAAGACAAAGACCAACTAAGACCAATTGTGTGAAGTGTTTATCTTGATAAGAGTCCGCACTATTCCTTGAATATTTGTTTTGTCAAGGAATGGTCCTTGACTAGGGAAACTTATATGTCAAGAGGACAGTGGGAGTCTTTAAGATCCTGAAAGGATTTCAAGATATCAAGAGTAAAACCTGAGTTTTATCACTAGCACACGACTTAAGGTTTGCAACCTATTAAGTTGACATAATTCTTGTTTCTATGTCTGTTCCTATTAAGTTGACTATGCATATGAGTTTTGTTAGTTCTAAACTGTGTGCATAACAGCTTGGAAGCATTGGTGGGCCTTGTGCTACCAGGTGACAAGAAATCAAGATTGAACAAGTTCAATCCATGTAAGGCTAATTTGTCACTAACCTTGTCTTGTGATTATGGTTTTGACAAATTCACATGGATAGAAACTCATACACTATAAAATCTAAGTGTCATAAGGTTTCTCTCCGATTCATGAAAATGATGGTGAGGAAATGCTTTCACTAAGAAGATTTTAAGTAGATAGCAATTGTGATGTTTGCATTCTCAAAGTCGTTAGTGGAGCGTGTGTGGTTAACCGGCACACTAACATGGACTTGTGAGAAATGGCAAAGGTCTAAACAATTAAGACTATGATTACGGCATCCCTTTTCATAGTTCTGGAAATTGTTTAGACACACATGTGAGCTATCTAAGAAAGGGTGTACGAATCTAAATTTCAGGAGTCCAGCTGATTTCTGGAAATATGTCAGAGCTAGTGGGAGCATAAGTGTTATGCTGATAATCATCATGTTAGTGGGAGCATGATTATTATGTTTAGTGTTGCAAGTTAGCAATGTTAATTATAGAAAACCAAAAGTTTCAATTCGTAAAGTTGTAGGGGTTGAAAAGTTGTTTTGCTATAATTAAGGGAGAGGAAATTATACTTCATTTCAATTCTAAAAGCTTAGATTGAGTTTTTAATCATCTTTAGTCAAGGATATATATATGTATTTTATGTTGGAATGGTTCAACTTAAAGAAATTCTATATATATTGCGTTATCAAAATTCGATTATGATTACGGCATCCCTCTTCATAGTTAAATTTTGAAAACATGGCAAATAAAAAATATTGTAGCAAAAGACTGGTCTAGTATCATGTCTTTATGTGAGACATCATGAATCGTGTTCCATATACTTCGGATATAGGATCGATTTCATGTGCTATAATATTCATCCTTATTGTAGCAAAAGACTGGTCTAGTATCATGTCTTTATGTGAGACATCATGAATCGTGTCCCATATGCTTCGGATATAGGATCGATTTCATGTGCTATAATATTTATCCTTTCTAAATTTTCCAAATGCTTAGGGCATTAAGAAGGGAAAAGTCTAGAATTGGATATGACTAAAGTGATTAAGCAATTGTCGAGGACAAGCTAAGGTTCTCCAAAGATTGGCTGCTCGGGGACAGTTGGAAGTAGGATATAAATTGTTGGAAATGACCATATTGACATATTCTGAAAAGAGGTAACTCTTGTTCGGAAGTGATAGTCAAAATGGGACTATGGAAATTTCTCAATAGGTGGAAGTTATTCGATCTGTGTAAGATTAGAAAACCTTAGTGCAAGAAGGATGTTCAAAGCAATGTACTTTGAATATGAGACTTCATTTCCATAGAGTTGATCTCCTTTGGAATACTCTGTAATGACTGTTGACAAGTTTTGTGACTTTGTGCATAATCATTACAAGAGGAACATTGCATAAAAGTTTAAAATCTAACAGTTTTTTTGGTAAATGGTAGGAATTAGGAATTTTTTACATTTACAATAAGGATTTGGGATTGTGAAATGAGCATCATTGGAATCATGTTCAAATGATCTATTTCACAAAGTAAAGATCATACACAAACATAGTGTGCATACTTGGAGTATGGCATAACTATTGTTTAGAAAAACAAAGTGTACATGCTAGGAGCATGGGACAACTGTTGTTTTTATTCAAGTATTAAGTTGATTATTTGAAACATTATACAAGGAATAATGTGTAATCAATATGGTGATAAATAAAAGGTGGTTTTATTTATATTCAAAAGGGTTCTGAGACCATATTGGATTCGATTATTATTGTGTTTCACTTTGCATGTTTTGACTTCCAGAATAGCTAGGTTATTTTTTCCGAATGACTAAGTTATTTAAACACTCCACAGTCGTTCATATGTTGGAAGTAGGTATGAATTAAGACTGTCATGAATCGAGTTTGTAGATGGCTAAATGTGTTTAGTCATAGCAATGGTTGCTACAACATTCATGAGTGCTCATAAGTTATGAGTATTGGAATTAACCCACGCTCACTTGTATCACTTCATGGAATTTATCTCGAGTGATTGTGAGACGGTAATATCATATAAGTCTTCAAACCTAGAGATATGAGTTGTTACCTATGAGTTGGTTGTGCATTGATTGCACGTAAACGCATCAGTAACTTGATGTTATAAAACGTGCCTTTGTGTATAATTCAACAAGTAGTAGAAACAAGTATATGAGTCGAAGTTTATCTGTTCCTTCTAGTCCTTGGAGGATTAGAAGCGATATCTGGGCCCCTCGATGATTTTGTTTTGACCTATGTACCGGGCCCGGTCAGTACCTAATTGATGTGTTCAATTTAGTTCTTTGTCAAACAAATCGGAAATCGGGAAACAAACTGCTGGACAATAAATACGACGTTGTTCCATGTATTTCTCCGGCTGATATCATGAGAACAGAGGATTATATGATCACTTATCTAAAATGGCGCTTCATAGTTCAACAGAGTTTTCGAGAGCTACGATTGCTGGTTGGTTCCTGAAGTAACATACGCAAATACAGTTATTAGACTTATCCAAGTGGGAGACTGTTGGATAAGGTGTCTAAGTCCATAACTTATTTGGTATATACTTGACCCGACCCGGCATGGTCCATTTGGGTTGCACTTCACCCAAACTGTTTATGGATAATTTTATGAGAATTGTATACTTACGATTTATTAATATATTATAAGTTATAATATATTAATATAAAGTCATGTTATTTAATTAGTTTTAATCTTGAATTAATTACGAATTAATTTAATGATTAAAAGGAAGACTAATTAAATCATGGGCTATTATATTTATATGGTGTGGGCTAATACTCATTTGTTAATGGGCTAAGCTTATATGGAAGTCCATGGATGATCCATGGAGCTTTTAACCCATGGATCCTTGGAAAGGAAAAGACATGGGTTATTAGGGTTTCACCCTAACCATGCACACTATATAAACAAGCTCATGTTGCATGAAATAACACCCTAGTGTGTGTGTAATAGTGGTGGCCGAAATCTAAGAGTTAGTATACTCTCTCATACATTTTCCAAGTTTGTGGTGATTTGTGATTTCCATTTGAGGCATTCACATTATTGGTGCTTGGCTCTCAAACTCCAAGGAATCAACAATCAATAAAAGGTATGTAATTCATCTAGTTCTTTTATGTTTAAAAGTACCCCAGGCCATGCTAGATAGGTTATAAACCTTGGAACATAATATTTTGCATCTACCTTAGACAAACATAGATCCAAGGTTTATTAGGGTTGCATGTACACTTAGGAAGTGTTAGAATGCTCAAAACCCAACACCTACGGTGTAGAGTCAATAACCATCGGCTGTCGTAGTCGAAAGAGCAAACCTGACCCATAATACGCTCGCTCTTCTGATGTTCCTCCTTCATAGCCTCCTGTTGGGCCTCTCGGATCTGCTCCAATAGTGGAGTCACTACAGTCATTCGCAAGCAAATATCTCTGATCGGCGTTGCCTTGCGGCTAAGCGCATCGGCCACAACATTGGCCTTCCCTGGGTGGTAAAGGATCTCACAATCGTAATCCTTCACCACGTCTAACCACTGACGCTGCCTCATGTTCATATTCGGCTGATCCATAAGGTACCTCAAACTCTTGTGGTCCGTCTAAATGATACATCAGACCCCATAGAGGTAGTGCCGCCAAATTTTGAGGGTGAAGACGACCGCCCCCAACTCCAAATCATGCTTCGGGTAATTCGCCTCGTGAGGCTTCAGATGCCTCGAAGTGTAGGCGATAACATGCCCCCTCTGCATCAACACCGCGCCCAAAACCGAGATGGACGCATCACAATACACCACAAAATCATCCACGCCCTCAGGCAGGGCTAAGATTGGCGCCTCGCATAATCTCTGTCTCAGCAACTCAAATGCGGCCTACTGCTCAGGCCCCCAACGAAATACAACGACCTTCTTTGTCAGCCGGGTCAAGGGTATGGCTATCTTGGAGAAATCCTGGATGAACCTCTGATAGTAGCCGGCTAATCCCAGGAAACTCCGAATCTCAGATGGAGACTTCGGAACTTCCCATCTCATCCCGGCCTCCACTTTGGCCGGGTCAACCAATATCCCATTCTGGTTGACCAGGTGCCCCAGAAACCGCACCTCGCACAACCAGAACTCACATTTGGAGAACTTGGTGTACAAGCTCTCCCTCCTCAGGGTATCCAAGACCTCTCGTAGATGCTCCTCATGCTGCTCATGCGTCTTGGAATAAACCAAGATGTCGTCAATGAAAACAATCACAGATCGATCCAACATTGGCCTACACACGCGGTTCATGAGATCCATAAACGCGGCAGGAGCATTGGTGAGCCCAAAAGGCATTACCACGAACTCATAGTGACCATATCGCGTCCGAAAAGCAGTCTTCTGCACATACTCCTCTCTGACCCTCATCTGATGATAACCTGAATGCAAATCAATCTTGGAGAACCAAGATGCTCCCTGAAGCTGGTCAAAGAGATCATCAATCCTCGGGAGTGGGTAACGGTTCTTCACCGTTACCTTATTCGGATCCCGGTAATCTACACACATCCGATGCGACCCGTCTTTCTTCTTTACAAATAAAATCGAGGCTCCCCAGGTTGAACTGCTCGGTCTGATGAATCCCTTGTCTAACAGCTCCTGCAGCTGTGTAGACAACTCCTGCATCTCAGGAGGAGCCAACCGATACGGTGCCTTGGCTATCAGAGCCGCACCAGGGACTAGGTCGATCCTGAACTCTACCTACCTCTCCGAAGGTATTCCAGGTAACTCCTCTAGAAATACATCCGCGAACTCTCGCACCACTGGCACATCACTCACCGTCGCCTTACCTGCCTCCCGGGTATCCAAGACATAGGCGACATACCCTGCGCATCCCGGCTGGAGATAGCGCCTAGCTCTCGCTGCTGAACATAAAGCTGGTCCATGCTGTGGCCTCTCACCCTGAATTACCAGCTCTCCCCCACCTAGGGTCCTGACCCTGACCAACTGCTGTGCACAGTCGATCACCGCCCCATTGGGGCTCAACCAATCCATGCCTATAGTAACCTTGTTCCCCCGCAACGGTATGGGAACCAAGTCTACCATGTAGCGCTCCTCGAACAACCTCAAAACACAATCCCTGAAAACCTCTGATGCTCGCACTGACCGGTCGTCCGCAATCTCGACCTCTAGAGGGCAATCCAACATGCCCGAAGACTCGGGGAACCTCTTGCTAAGCGTAAGGGAGACAACCGATCGGGTAGCACCCGAATCAAACAATACCTGAACTGGAATACCGTTCACATGGAATGATCCTAAATAGAGCACATAATATAACATATCAAAATCATAGCGACATACAATAAAAGATTAGAGAGAAGAAATCATACATGTCACCACATCGGGTGCGGCGCGTGCCTCCTCGGCTGTCAACTGAAACGCTCGGCTCCGCACCACTGTAGCCTCTGTCTTGACCTTCCGCCATCCGCAACTCATGTTGTCGCTGGAGTCGGCGCCACAACCGGCGCTGCTGCTGATGCTGCTGACAAACTAGGGCAGTTGCCCTTTTTATGGCCCCTCTGATTGCAATGAAAGCAAATCAGGTCTGATGTCTGAACTGTGGGGGAGGGGGCAGTACAATCCCTGCCAAAGTGCACTTGTAGCAGCCCGACGATACTGCTCTACAAGCTCCGTCATGCGGCCTACCACATTTCCTGCAGCGGCTGTGGCCCGGCTGGCCCTTCGACCTAATGTCGGATCTCTTGGGTTTCTTTCCCGAAACCCCCGTAACCTGCTCAGTCTCTGCCTTCCTCTTCCTGAGGTGCTCCAAATCAATCTCCCTCTCCTGCGCCCTGGCAATCATGGACTCCAGGGTCTGGCAACCTGAATAGCTGACATGCTCCTGGATATCAGCCCTCAACATATCATGGTAGCGGGTCTTCCGCATCTCTTCATCCCCCGCATACTGAGGTACCAACAAGGCCCTCTCCCTGAACTTGGCGGTGATCTCCGCCACTGTCTCGGTCATCTGTCTCATGTCGAGAAACTCTTTGGCCGGCTGCTGAAGCTCCACAGCTGGCGCAAACTCAGCCCTGAACCTGGTCACGAAATCTGACCAAGTCATAGCCTCGATGGCTGGGGCTCCCAGTGAGTCACCGACTGACTCCCACCAATCCCTAGCTCTATCCCTCAAACAACCTGCAGCAAAGCGGATCTTCGACCCTTCCGGGAAGAAGCTCGTCAACTGCGCAAACTCAATGTATGCGATCCATCTCCTGGCAGCAATGGGGTCCTTCACCCCGTGAAAGTCTGGCGCACCACTCCCAATGAAGTCCTTGAAGGACAGTGTGCGCATACCCGACTGGCTGGACGCCGAGTCCCTCCTGAATGCCTAGAGGCGATCCGCCATCAACTCGATAATCCCCTGCTTGATCGACCCGAAAATGATAGGGGTCGACTCAAGGATACCTCTAGTGATCTCAGTGCTATGAACTTGCGTAAACCGTCATCAACCTCCTATCATTTTCGGGTCGATCAAGCAGGGGATTATCGAGTTGATGGAGGATCGCCTCTAGGCATTCAGGAGGGACTCAAGGATACCTCTAGTGATCTCAGTGCTATGAACTTGCGTAAACCGTCATCAACCTGCTCGTATCCCGCACCCGATCCCGATCCCGAACCTGATCCAGACCCTGAACCTCCCGTTCCATGACGCGTAGTCACCATTCTGAAATGAAACACATAAACGTCAGGGTCATACATACTCTCGAGAGGTCTCACACGCTCTCCAGGTCCTTGGTTCCATCTTAGTCTCCCTTGACTCGAGTACGGATCCTCTGCTTCCAGTAGTACGGGCCCATGCTACCTTCCACATCTATCCGTACTTTCCTCAAGAATTGCCTTGACTTCACCAAATTCCTTCTACCAATTCTACTCTCCAAGATAATCTCATCCTAGGCTTGACCTAGGGCCCTCTCCGACCTACTCTCCGCCATAAGCTGCACAAGAACACACACTAGTGTTTCACCAAGAACACCAAGAACACACACTAATGTTCTTGGACTTTTAGCACCTTTTCAAGCTTCTACCGAGTAAGTACTCTTACCCTAGTGTATTATAAGACTTGTTACACTTCTAAATCATCAAGAAAACATCCAAGAATCAAGATCAAAGGTGTTTACGGTCCAAGGTGTTCTTGGATCATAAACCCTAACAAAGGGGCCAAAGTGGCCCTAGTCCCTTACCAAGCCTTGGAAACTAGCCTAGACCCCTTCCTTGATGTGCTTAGTACTTGAAAACATCAAAAGACCATAAAACATTTGGGTTTACGGCCGTAAACCCAAGGAGAAGTGGTCCAAGGACCGTGAACTCCCTAAAGGAGTGAAATGGTGCCCTAATCTCTTCCTAAGGCTTAAACATGGAGTAGGAATGCTTCTTATGATCTTAATGGCTTCAAAACACAAAATGGTCAAGTACCATGAGTTTACGGCCGTAAACTCATGGGTTTACGACCGTAAACTCAATGAGTTATGGGTTTACGACCGTAAACTCAATAAGAGTTGGTCACAAAACCGTAAACTCCAAGGGAGTTTACCCTTGAACCCTAAACTCAATTACAAGGTCCTACCACCCTTAGATGCAATCCTTAGGACTTATAGCACTTAAATCAAGTGTTTTACATGTCTTAGGATGTCTTAAATTTGGTTAATTAGTTGTTTTATGACTAATTGGATACATATATGTGTGATTATATGTTAACTAGGATCTTTGTGTGTGTACAAGTCTTCACTTGACACCTAGCATCCTATCTATTCCGTTCATCCAAACCACCCACTACAGGTGAGTTCATACCCCCTTAATCAATCTTTTAAATAATTTTAAATGCTTTCATGGGGGGGAATACAAGTAGAAAACAGGAAGTTATAGAATCAATCACATGTGATTTATAACTGTGTTTTCAAACAACTGATTTCACATACTTCAAAATGTGATAAATACAATGCTTTTCAGTTATTTTTACTTTGTTATCAACAAATTACTTTTGAATTATTTTATAAACTTACATCAAGTCATTATTATTTATTGTTCAAAACTCTTAAATGTTTTACAAAACCTCTTTCAATTTACTGTTAAAAACCATATCTATACACTTATGTTTCATGTATATATGTATTGATATGAGAGTTTTCATTCTTTCTTCAGTTCCAACACTCTTGCGTAGCAAGGGTGTATAAACCTACTTGGACATTCAATTTACATTCCAGTAAACTATTATAGGTATAGTTTTGGGGATACAAATTACTATTCCTATTACAAGGAATTACACAAGAGTCAGTTCATTCATGAGTCTATACTACTATATGAAGAGATACTATTACATGTTATCCAGAGAGAAATACTATATATATACAGAGAGAAATACTATATATATACTTTACGGGACTGACCATCCTACACCTGGTTGCTAGCTACAGCGGGACCTGTTCATCGACAGATGATCTCGGTTGTACTGTTCGGCGAGTTTCCACGCCGTGTTTATCCTAAGGCTAAAGGATACGATTTCAATGATTATATAATTTTCCCTATTACTTTTATTTTGTGACACATTCACATAAACGATGAGGTAGACTATATTTTTATAATAATAGTTGTACACGGAAAAATCTTCATTGATACAAAAATGAAAACTTTCAAAGCATTCGGGTCTTGGTAGAAGACTACTTTTTATACTAGTAGGAAATATGGGATTTTCTAGGGTTTTCACACTTATACTAAATGTTTTATTAAACATTTACAAGTCTTTCATAACAGCTTTTCGAATCAATGACACCATAATACTTATGAATTCACCAGCTTTATGCTGATCTACACTTTTAAAATAACTTGTATTCTCAAGTCACCATTAGACAGGTACGATGACCAGGTTTTGAGAAGACGGGGCACAGACAAGACTCGTCTTTTATTTTGATTACATATTTTGGTGTCTTATTACTATGAAAGAACACTCATGTATTAAAACTTTACTTTTAATGCAATGGATGATGTTGTTGCTTGTTTACTACTTTGCACTGTTATGATACTTTACATGACGTCCTCCACCCCCGAACGTTTCCGCCGTTCCGGTTTTGGGGTGTGGAAATCATGTGTGTGTGTGATGCGCTGCTACACCGTCGGCTCCTTCCCCTTGGATGAAGAGGTACCTGAAACCAAAACTGAAACTGTAAGCACAAAGCTTAGTGAGTTCCCCCATCATACCACACACCAAACAACATACGTATTGTCAGGCAGTTCTGGGGGGCCCGACCTACCCATGTCAAACCATTCTGGGGTGCTGACCTACCCATGTCAAGCCGTTCTGGGGTGCTGACGTACCCATGTCAGGCTATTCTGGGGTGCCGACCTACCCTCCAGTCTATCTCAACTGGACACGGGGACTATTTCACCCCCTACTACTAGCATATAATATCATATCATAATCATGCTGACATATAAGCACATCAGACAATAGCAAACCAGAAAATTATCACAAAGACAATTGTCTCCACTAAACAACTACTAGTGGGCCGGCATTGGTGCCTTAGACCCACTTCTACTAGAAGGTAACTCAAGTCAATTTCGCGTAGTGTCTGTACTGCCCTCGATGTGAAGATCGACTCTCCTCGACTCCTCAGTCTCTACACGACAACTCTTCTAAGTTATCAATTCGTACTCACAACCCCTACAAGGGTCAACTCAAATCCGGGTCAAAGTCAACTTTGGTCAAAGTCAACCTCCAGTTGACTTGACTCGCTGAGTTGGTCCACCAACTCGTTGAGTCCCTATTCTATCAAAATGATACAGCCCCGACTCTACTCGTCGATTCTAGCAAAAGCTCGATGGGTTCTCCTTCAACCATAATATCGGGACCATCTTCAACCGACTCGCCGAGTTTATCCTTGAGCTCGTCGAGTTCATCTTCATCATATGAATGTGTTCAGTCTATGACTCGTTGAGTTATATGAACAACTCGCCAAGTCTGTCTTCATGGGTTGGGAGATTGCCTTGGACTCGTCGAGTTTGCTCATACACTCGCCGAGTCCCATGATTCCCAGGTCCATAATCACGTCCATCTTTGTTGAGTCCCCTTCTAGACTCAACCAGATTCCTCAAAAACAGAAAAGGTCGGGGAATCAATACCCGACTCGCCGAGTCCCAAGAACGACTCACCGAGTCCCCCAAATTCCATGTCCATAAACTCGATTTCTGTTGAGCTCATCTCATCCAAAGGGTAGATCTGACCTCCTAGGGTCGATATAACACGTAAATTCACGAACTTTACATCCATGCATGGGTCTTTAAGCTCTAAAGATCCAAAACTGAGGTCTACGAGATGCATGGGGCTCTCATGCCATAAAGTTGGTACCTTTATGCCATGAGAACCCTCCAAGGTTCAAGATCTGAAGCCATTTCTCTACATTACACCCTACAACCCGAAAATGGCTTAGAAATGCCCCAAAGATGACAAAACCCAAGCCCTAAAGTAGATCTAACAAGTAAGAAGTCAAGGTAAGAGCTTTTTACCTCAAACAAGCTGGAAATGCAAGCAAATCACTGGATCTACTGACTTCCTCTTGAATCTCGAAGTCTTTCCTTCCTTCTTCCAACTTCAAATCACAAAGAATGGCACAAAATAGTTCAAGAACACTCAAAAGTTGACTAGGGTTTCATGGACAGGGTTTGGAGGTGATGGAGGCTGGGGTGGAGGCCTCATAAAGTGTTGAAATAGGGTGCAAACCCTCAAGTTTAGGGTTTCACTCAGATAGCTCCTACTCACCGAGTCGGTCTCCCGACTTGTCGAGTAGGTCACCTAACCCCCCCCCCCCCGATCCGCGGCCGATCCTACTCGACGAGTTGGGCCTCCAACTCACCGAGTCCCGGTGTAAAATATGAAGTTTTGCTTGAATTTAATTACGTACCTGAAACCGGGTGTTATAGGGCTGGGAACATAGGAAAATTACGGAGCAGTGTCTCGGACCATGATACTAGCTAGCTAGCTTGTCGATACCTCCAAGGATCCACATCCATGACCCCCAAACAACTGTAGACTGATACCAGGGCACCCCCGACAGAACATAAGAAAATTTGGGAGTAGTGTCTCAGACCTTGATACTAGCTAGCTAGCTTTCCAATACCACCAAGGATCTACATCGATGAGCCACAAATAGCCGCACACTGATACCAGGGCACCCCCTGGCTGGGAAGATAATAAAACTAGGAAGCCGAGTCTAAAAACATGACACTAGCTAGCCAGCCGATACACTTAGCATCCACATCCATTACTCATAAACAGACGCACACTAATACCAGGTAGCCCCATGGCTAAGCACATAAGAAAATTAGGGAGTAATGTCGTACCATGATACTAGCTAGCCAGCTTGCCAATACCGCCAAGGATCCATATCGATGACCCACAAATAACCACACAGTGATACCTGGGTGCCCCGCGGATGGGAACATAAGAAAATTAGGGAACAATGTCTCAGAGCATGAAACTAGCTAGCTAGCTGACCGATACCCCCACAGATCTACGTTCATGAACAAAAAACAACCGCACACTGATACCAGGGTGCCCCCAGTTGAGAATATAAGAAAATTAGGAAGCATTGTCTCAGATCCTGATACTATATAGATAAGTGGCTGATATCCCCAAGGACCCACATCCACGATGCACAGACAGCCGCACTTTGATACCAGGGCGCCCCTTGTCTGAGAACATAAGAAAATTAGGGAGCGTTGTCTCGGACCATGATAATAGCTATATGGTTGGGTAATAACCCCTAGGATCCACATCCATGAGCCACAAACAACTGCACATTGGTAGTACCCCCCGACTGGGAACAAAAGAAAATTAGGGATCAGTGTCTCAGAACACGATACTAGCTAGCTAGCTTGTCGATACCCCCAAGGATGCATATCCATGAACCACAAACAACCGCATATTAATACAAGGGCGCCCCCAGCTAAGAACATAAGAAAATCAGGGAGTATTGTCTCGTACCATGATACTAGCTAGCTAGCTTGTGAATACCGCCAAGGATCCACATCGATGACCTACAAATAGCCACATACTGATTCTAGCAAGCTAGCTTTCCAATACCCCCAAGGATCCACCTCCATGAACCATACATAGCCGCAGACTGATACCAGGGCTCCACCCGACTGAGAACATAAGAAAATTAGGGAGTAGTGTCCAGTACCATGATACTAGCTAGCTAGCTTGCCAATATCCCCAAGGATCCACATCGATGACCCACAAATAGCCAATCACTGATACTTGGGCGTCCCTAGATAGGAACATAAGAAAATTAGGGAGCCGAGTCTCAAACCATGACACTAGCTAGCTAGTCGGCCGATACCCTTAGGATCCACATCCATGACCCACAAACAGACGCAAACTGATACTAGGGTGACCCACAGCTAAGAACATAAGAAAATTAGGGAGTAATATCTCAGACCATGATACTAGCTAGATAAGCGGCCAATACCCATAAGGATCCATATCCATGACCCACAAACAGCCGCATGCTGATACCAACCCTCCCGGATGGGAAAATAAGAAAATTAGTTAGCAGTGTCTCAGACCATGATACTGCTAGCTAGCTGGCTGTTACCCCCAAGGATCCACATCCATGACACACAAACAATCGCATAGTGATAGCAGGGCGCCCCACGACTGAGAACAAAAGAATATTAGGGAGCAGTGTCTCAGACAGTGATACTAGCTAGATAGGCGACTGATACCCCCAAGGATCTACATCCATGACCTGCAAATAGCCACAAACTGATACCAGGTCACCCACAGTTGGGAACATAAGAGAATTAGGGAGCAGTATCTCAGACCATGATACTAGCTAGCTAGCCGACTGATATCCCCAAGGATCCACATCCATGAACCACGAACAACCACACACTAACACCATGGCGCCCCCGACTGAGAATATAAGAAAATTAGGAAGCAATGTCTCGGACCATGAGACTAGATAGATAGGTGGTTGATACCCCGAAGGATCACATCCATGACGTACAAACAACCACACACTGATACCAACTCCCCCCCCCCTCCCCCCCTCGTCTGAGAACATAAGAAAATTAGGAAGCAGTATCTCGGACCATGATACTAACTATCTAGCTTGCAGATACCCTCAATGATCCACATCAATTCCCCACACACAATGACACACTAATACTAGGCCGCCCCCAGCTAGGAATATAAGAAAATTAGGGAGCCGACCTTCGGACAATGATACTAGTTAGCTAGACAACCGATACCCCCTACGATCAACATCCATGACCCACAAACAGACGCACACTGATTCCAAGGTGCCCCCGGATGAGAACATAAAAAAATTAGGGAGTAGTGTCTCATACCATGATACTAGCTAGAGAGGCCGATACCCCCAAGGATCCACATCCTTGACCCACAAACAATCGCAAACTAATACCAGGATGCTAGGGATGAGAGCGGGTTCAAACCCGAACCAATATGCCCAGACCCGGAAAACCCGAAACTGGTTAATGGGATTTTATAGGACCGGAAACCAGACCGGAATATAGGAACCGGTTCCTGGTAAAGTGGGTGTAGAACCAGAAAATCAGGGAATGTCACACCCCCGAACCAGACGGCGGAATCGTCCGGGGGCTTGAGTGATAGGGAATATAATTGAAACAAAGCATGCATCATCATCACACAAGAAATAATACAACAATACAGAGTTTACATCATTGTAATCGTTTACATGAGTTACATCCCAAAATATCAATGTTTATAATAGCAAAAAAATACAACAAATTTCCACATGACGAAATGCCAGTTGTGATAGGAAAATCCGGTTGTGACAAGGAAATCCAGATACATCAAGAATTAATTACATATAAACAAAATTTCCTAGCCGAAATGCCAATTGTGACAGGGAAATCCGGAATTGTTTGGTAATTACTTAGTCTAAAATCATGTACAAACTCTAAACTACATGTTGCAAAAATCCTCATAATAATCCGAATTCAAACGAATTAGATATGCATTTTTAAACTTTCACAAAATATAAAAATAAAGCTGAAAAACATAAATTCATAAAACTGATATCCCAACTTTGGGGGATTGTAAGTCAGTGAATATGAAACCTAATGTAACAACCGGTTAATTCGGGTCTCTACAAGTCAATAAAGGTACACTTATTAATACCAAATCCTAATACTTAGCTTATATTATATAGATATATTTTGTATAAGTAGTTTTCGGTTTTGGGAACCCAAACCGAAATCACCCCTTGGAATTAAAGCCTAGGCCGAATTCCTTTTTCCATTTGACTAGAAACCAAATTCCCTTTTCTCCATTGACTTAGGACCGAATTCCCTTTTCTCCATTTGAATTATGACCGAAAACACTTTCTTTTAAGGAACCTTGACCTAAAACAACCTCCCCCATGTGAAGTATGGCCGAAAACACCCCTAAGTATCTAGATATTTTGGTAGATTAAGTTACCAATACGATAAAATACACATTTCAAGGTAAACCTCCCATCAACCTCTTATCCTTTACTTCCTATTTAAGCAACAAAGTGGAGACCATTTAAGCATCATTCATTAGTAAACAAATTCACTCACAAACTCTCTCAAATTAGCAAACTCATTTTCCTTCATCCTTTCAATTCAAGTTCCAGGAGATCTTCACCTCAAAATAGATATAAGTTTTGGTAAGTATTCTTCTACGATTTAGTGTTTATTCAACACTTAAATTACTAAGTTTCATGTCTTTACATATTATTATGTGTTTAAAACCATTAGGATTACGACATTCTTCCCGTATTCTAGCCCGAGGATCATCGTTTCATCTCGTTATTTAAATCGCAATCACACAAAAGGTGAGTTCATACCTGCACACTTTTCAAGCTTTTTCCATTTTTAGGGGGGGGGGGGAATACAAGTAAAACAGAAGAAATATTATGTTTAAAAATATAAATCGTTTATTACGTTCTTTTATACTTTATAAACACTTTACGTAAAAATGCTAATTAACGTTACTACTAAACTTATAACTCTTAAAATTGTTAAAATATAAAGGTTTTTCATTTCATTAAAACATATATCTTTAAAACTATAATATGTATAGTTTTGGGATGTTTTTACGATATTCATCATCATAAACAATTTCTATGAGAAAGTTACTATTTCACTCCATTATAAATATACTAAGTTAGTACAGGATTGTGAGCCACTTGCTTCGTTGTACCAAACATGGTACCCGTTTAAGTCCTAAATTATAACCAGAGTCTCTTGGAGGGAGAGAGCGAGTTTGTGTATAGATCTATACGGGATTGACAATCCTGCACCTGAGTTGCTTGGAACAGCTAGGCCGGCCGGCCTGAGGTGACAAATTCCATAACTTTCCGACGCCTGAAGAACGTCGTGTAGGCCATTAGTCATATTAGTATGGTTATAATGAACACTCACAATAAGCATTAACGGAATATTTACATAATGGTAAATGTTCAAAACAGTCTTAAAGGGGTATTAACTATGTGATTACTTAGCATATATACATCAGGGTTATATAAGCTTAATGTCCGGTAGGCAGTGGAATGTGTGATTTTCGCCTTACTTCCCGTTCCTTGTTTGGTTGTGGGCTTAAGGTAGATCCACACATTCAACTGTCCATTCAATATTAGTTTATATATAATTAGTATAAACTAAGTAATCATAGAAGGAACTAGTATGGTCACATTCTTACAAAGAAAATATAGGATTTTCTGGATGAACACACAAACTTTTCCAAAGAACAAAACACTCTGAATATAGTGAGACTAAAACACTCTGACCAAGAATTATACTTTTAAATATATTAATATTTTTATAAAAGTATACATACGTGCATATATATATATATATATATATATATATATATATATATATATATATATATATATATATATATATATACACTAGAACAAGTATCACAACAAGAATAACAAAACCAAAGTATTTGGATGTTGGACACTACCGTCAAACCTAGACAGTTATGTAATCATATCTGGGATAAATATAGCCTGATCAACTATATTTATTTGAGATACGACCAACATGTGTTTGGGAGTGATAGTGGTGTTGCAAACAAGTCTAAAACTTACCCACTCTATATACAAAGGAATTCTAGAACCAAACATAAAGTTTAAAAATACTATAGGAGTATTTTATGATACTATACAGT
Source organism: Lactuca virosa (assembly GCF_052849685.1). NCBI lineage: Eukaryota > Viridiplantae > Streptophyta > Magnoliopsida > Asterales > Asteraceae > Lactuca > Lactuca virosa. Next base: position 251,880,635 of record NC_136434.1, read on the forward strand.
AACAACAAGTCTAAAAACTTATCAACCTCGTATACCAAGAAGCTCTAGAATCAAACATGCAGTTAAAATACTACAGGAGTATTTTAGATACTATAAATAACTTATGTGAAAACTAAAAGACCCTTACTGGTAGGTCTATAATTACTGAGTGTATACATTAAGGTTATATATAATTGAGATTTTATAGACTTAGAATTTGTGATCTTCGCTCTACTATCTGTTCCTTGTTTGGTTGTGGACTTAGAGTAGGATCACTTATTCGAAGGTCTATTTGATCTTGGTTATATATAATTTGTATACACTACGTGATTATAGAAAGACCCAGTAAGGATCACCTCCATAAAAATTAATTTTAATACAAAATGTTTTATTAATCTCATAGATTCTTTAGACACTCCCATTCTCGTACAACCAACACACCTAAACATCGCAAATAGCCAACAGAGGAGTCGAGGCAGAACAAAAAGAGAGTTCACGAGGAGAATTCCGAGAAAGGATCGGATGAAGAGAAAGGCACTAGAGAGATCATTAACAAACCTTACCCTATCAGGAACAAACTAGAGAGAACCGTATGCGTCACACTAATAACTAAGAAACTAATATCATTTAGTGATTTAGGGACTACACTAATCACACTATGTGTTAAGTTTACCTTACCTTTCGTCACAACTAGTAACAGTAAAATCAAGAGAGATACTTCCTTCTAAAAGCCATGAAACCTGATTAACTTAAGATATCAATATCTATACTCTGTTTTGTTAAACTTAACTTTGATACAAAACCTATTTGCTACTCTTTACCAGAAATACATCATAGGGATGTAAGTCGAAACATTGAGAATTGTACAGCAAAACGAGAAATTTTTATGTATATATAAATAGATAGAGTACAACTAGCAAAGACTATAGTTATTAACGAACTCGTTTCACATTATGTAACAGAATCATGTATTCACATGGAAATAACCGGCCAACCGACGAAACGCCATTTCTGCAGATAGACTCTGCTACTTTTCAAGCTGCGGTCATAGCCGCCGTGATAGCCGTCATGGCACATCTCAATGCAAATAATGCTAGTGAAAACAAAAATGATGTAGACAATTCAAACTGTAGTAGCAACCAAGGAAACCAACGAGTGCCTACCTGCAAGAATATCCCAACCCACAAACCTGAAAACATGAAATGAAAGTTCTAGAACGAAAAAGGGGGCAGTTCGACTCAAGGGCCTACCAAAAGGCAACAAGCTGTAACAGTCCCTACCCCTACTGGCCCTACTACCTCAACACCGACAACACCATACTATGGAAATCTCCCATACTGCAGCAAGTGCAACAACCATCATTATGGAGCCTGTCGAGAGTTTTATTGCGTTAGGTGCAACAAGAAGGGGCACACCGCCCGCTTTTGTAGGACTCCGACCCAAAACATCACTCCAACCCCCAATGTTGGAGTAAATCCAGTATGCTATTTATGTGGTGAAACGGGGCACTTTAAGAGAGATTGCCCAACAAAGAGGAATGATGGAGGAGCGGGAGGAGTTTAACAGTAGGACATGAAGAAGCAACGAGGAACCCTTCTGGGATTTTTGGTACGTCTCCAAACTACAATATTTAAGCATCGAATTTTTACTAAAATCTTTGTCAAATAAATTAAAAATCATAAATTGTTTCCTCAACCGAATAAAAACACATCATTCATATAAAAACTAAGGATCCTTACAGGTAAGCTATGATGGCTTCGTGTATACATTAGGGTCATACATAGTTAAGATTCTACAGGCTTAGAGTGAGTGATTCCGCCTTATTTTCTGTTTTTGTTTGATTGTGGATTTAGGGCAGATTTACTCAGTCGACGCTCTTCTTAATCTTAATTGTACATGACCTGTATACACCAAGCGATTATAGAGGGACCTTGTAGGGATTGTATTAAGAAATGTTCGCAGTCGTAATAACAAGGATAAAATCGTAAGCATTAAAGATAAATACGTAGAATACGCTATCGCTCTAAAAAATCACTCCTTCCAGATCGACTTAACACCTGTTACCATAAGAAGTTCCGACGTGGTATGGCTTGGTCCTCACCATGCCAATTTCCTGTGCTACAAAAAGACCCTTCGCCTTATTCGACTGTCTAACAAAATCTTCTCAACGTATAACGACAAACCCAACACAAACCTCCATATCGTCTCTCACTTCAACACTCAGAAGTACCTATGCAAGGGGTACCACGCCTTTCTAACTCGCTCCGTAGACAAGAAACTTGAAGCGAAAAACACGGAGGATGTTCCGAAAGTCCGTAAACTTCCTGAGGTATTCCCAACAGATTTCCCGAGAATACCATTCCTACAACAAGTCAAGTTCAAAGAATAGAGACTAAGGACCCCTGCGGCTAACCTATCACTGCTGAGTGTATACGCGAGGGTGGTATATATAATGTTGTAGAACTCGCTACTCGGTACCTGCTCGGTCGACTGGGGAGTAGCGAGTACTCGGGAGTACTCGGGGAGTACTCGGATTCGGTAATTCATGTAGAAATATTTTTAGGAAAATTATATATGTCAAAATCATAAGTTAAAATCATAGTTTGATTGAAATATATAACAAAATTAGATACATGTGAATACATAAAAACTGAAATACACACAAATTTCTCACTTCATAAATAATTACTGAAAATTTAAGATATATAGGTAGTAATAATCACATGTGTGTGTTAAATAATAAATCATTAAGTGTATTATACATATTAATCTTGAAATTCTTGATTTTTTTCTCTTTTTATGACAATTTTGACCCTTTGACCGAGTTTGGCCGATTTTGACCGAGTTGGCCGAGTTTGACCGAGTAGGCCCGAGTAATACCGAGTAGGCCCGAGTTAGAGAGATGTTGACTGATTTTGACCAATTTTTAACCGAGTTTGACTTAATCCGAGTTTTTTTCCGAGTTCACATTACTCGCCTCAGTGGAGGGCCGATTCCGAGTAATCGGCCGAGTACTCGGCGGAGTAGGCCGAGTTTTGCAACATTGGGTATATAATTAAGATGCTACAGATTTAGGATGTGTGACTCTGCCCTATCTCTTGTTCCTTGTCTGGTTGGGAACTTGGGGCAGAGACACCTATCCAACCATCTTTTCAATCTTAATTATATGTGACTTGTATACACAAAGTGATGATAGATGAACCAGGTACGAGTCCTACCATGAACTTCAGGGAAAAGCTGCCCAGGGCTACGAGTGGACATCCTATCATTCGGATGAATGTGGAAAAGTAAACGGAACCCACACACCTTTTGCCAGCCCCGAGGTCCCGCTCAGAATGCAAATTTCGGGACGAAATTCCCTCTAACGTGGGGATGATGTAACAACCGGTTAATTCGGGTCCCTATAAGTCAATAAAGGTTACACTTATTCATACCAAAGCCTAATACTTAGATTATATTATAAAGATATATTGTGTATAAGTAGTTTTCGGTTTTGGGAATCAAATCCCAAAACCGAAACCGAAATCACCCCTTGGAATTAAAGCCTAGACCGAATTCCTTTTTCCATTTGACTAGAAACCGAATTCTCTTTTCTGCATTAACTTAGGACCGAATTCCCTTTTCTCCCTTTGAATTATGACTAAAAACACTTTCTTTTAAGGAACCTTGACCGCAAACAACCTCCCCCATGTGAAGTATGGCCGAAAACACCCCTAAGTATCTAGATATTTTGGCAGATTAACTTCCCAATACGATAGAATACACATTTCAAGGTAAACCTCCCATCAACCTATTATCCTTTACTTCCTATTTAAGCAACGAAGTGGAGACCATTTAAGATTCATTCATCAGTAAACAAATTCACTCACAAACTCTCTCAAATTAGCAAACCCATTTTCCTTCATCCTTTCAATTCAAGTTCCAGGAGATCTTCACCTCAAAATAGATATAAGTTTTGGTAAGTATTCTTCTACGATTTAGTGTTTATTCAACACTTAAATTACTAAGTTTCATATATTTACATATTATTATGTGTTTAAAACCATTAGGACTACGACATTCTTCCCATATTCTAGCCCGAGGATCACCGTTTCATCTTTATTTAAACCGCAATCACACAAAATGCGAGTTCATACCCCCACACTTTTCAAGCTTTTTCCATGTTTTAGGGGGGGGGGGGGGGGATACAAGTAAAACACAAGAAATATTGTGTTTAAAAATATAAATCGTTTATTACATTCTTTTATACTTTATAAACACTTTACGTAAAAATGCTAATTAACGTTACTACTAAACTTATAACTCTTAAAATTGTTAAAATATAAAGGGTTTTCATTTCATTAAAACATATATCTTTAAAGCTATAATAGGTATAGTTTTGGAATGTTTTTACGAGAAAGTTACTATTTCAGTCCATTATAAATATACTAAGTTAATACAGGATTGTGAGCCACTTGCTTCGTTGTACCAAACATGGTACCCGTTTAAGTCCTAAATTATAACCAGAGTCTCCTGGAGGGAGAGCGTGAGTTTGTGTATAGATCTATACGGGATTGACAATCCCGCACCTGAGCTGCTTGCAACAGCTAGGCTGGCAGGCCTGAGGTGACAAATGTCGTAACTTTCCGACGCCTGAAGAACATTGTGTAGGCCATTAGTCATATTAGTATGGTTATAATGAACACTCACAATAAGCATTAACTAAATATTTACATTATGGTATATTTTCAAAACATTCTTAAAGGGGTATTAACTATGTGATTACTTAGCATATACATCAGGGTTATATAAAATTAATGTCCGATAGACAGTTGAATCTGTGATTTCCGCATCATTTCCTGTTCCTTGTTTGGTTGTGGGCTTAGGGCAGATTCACCCATTCGACTATCTGTTCGATCTCGATTTCATATAACTCGTATGTACCAAGTGAGCATAGGAGAATATTAACATCATATCTAGTTTACAGTGCAAACACGTCTTCAGCTAGTTTAACTTACGAATAAAACTACATATCATTAAATTAAGTATGGCAATTACACTTGTAGTTTTCTGTCTTGGAACGTTAAAGAGTACAATTCGATTTTATGGAAAATATAGGATTTTCCGGGATAAACATCATTATTTTACAAGAAAATAGTTTACAATTCAACTTTTTGGAAACAAATGTGGTTATTTTCCAAAAACAATGCTTTACATTAGAGCGAGTGGAACTAAGGACATATTTACAAAAGGTTCAACACTTATTTACAAAATAGTATAACATAAAGGACCCTTATTTGTTAATTATATGGTTCCTTAGTTTATACATCAGAGTTATATATAAATAATATCCGATAGGCAGTGGAATTTGTGATTTCCGCCTTACTTCCTGTTCCTTTTTTGGTTGTGGGCTTAGGGCAGATCCACACATTCAAATGTCCATTCGATATTAGTTTATATATAATTAGTATGAACTAAGTAATCATAGAAGGAACTAGTATGGTCACATTCTTACTAAGAAAATATAGGATTTCTGGATGAACACACAAACTTTTCCAAAGAACAAAGAATATACTTTCTATAACAAAAATGCTTATGAACTCACCAACTTAAATGTTGACACTTTTTCAAAACTACTTGTATTCTCAGGAAAATAGTAGACAGGTACACAGGGTCCGAGAAGATGGAGCATAGTAGCTTCAAGTCTTTGTTTTGTTATTTACTTTTAGAGTCAATCAAGTTGTGATTCGAATACAATGTAAACACTTTATTATCAATACAATGGTTGTTGTTGCTTTGATTACTATTATTCACTGTTATGATACTGTACGTGACGTCTTACGCGCCCGAACGTTTCCGCCATTCCGGTTTGAGGGTGTGACACCTAAAATGACAAAATTATAGTCTAAAATCATGTACAATCTCTAAACTACATTTTGCAAAAAACCTCATGATAATCCGACTTCAAACGAATTAGATATGCATTTTTAAAATTTCACAAAATATAAAAATAAAGCTGAAAAACAGAAAATTCACAGCTTTGATATCCCAACTTTGGGGGACTGTATGTCAATGAATATGAAACGAAAAATGAAAAATTATAATCTAAAATCATGTAAAAACACTAGACTACACTTTGTAAAAAACGGCATGCTATTCCGACTTCAAACAAATTAGATATGCATGTTTTAAAACATTCACATAATACAAAAAAAAATCTGAAAAACATAAAATGTTCAGCTTTGATATCCCGACATTGAGGGACTGTAAGTCAATGAATATTAACTCAAAAATGACAAAACTGTATTTTAAAATCATGTACAAACTAAAAACTACACTATGGAAAAAACCTAATACCAATCCAACTTCAAACGAATGAGATATGCATATTTTAAACTTTTCATAGAAATTGGTTCCGGCCCCTAATATGGTTCCGGTTCTTAAAACCGGTTTACCCATACCCGAGGGATTTGAAACCTGGATAACCCGGAGCCCGGATAAAGTCATTCTTTAAACCCGAGACCCGGACCGGTTCTATCGGTTTCGGTTCCGGTTCAGTTTTTCGGTTCTAAATCTCATCCCTATAGGGCACCACGGATGATAACATAAGTAAATTAGGGACCGATGTCTCAGACCATGATAATAGGTAGATAGTTGCTTGATACCCACAAACAACCGCACACCGATAACACCCCCCCCCCCCCACGACTGAGAACATAAGAAAATTAGGAAGAAGTGTCTCAGACCATGATGCTAGCTAGCTAGCCTGCCGATACCCCCAAGGATCCACATCTATGACCCACAAACAACCACACACTTATACCAGGGTCCCCCCGGCTGGGAACATAAGAAAATTAGGGAGCCGAGTAAAGAATCATGACACTAGCTAGCTAGCCGGCCAATACCTCCTAGGACCCACATCCATGACCCACAAACAGATGCACACTAATACTACGGTGCTCCACGGCTGAGAACATAAGAAATTTTGAGAGTAATGTCTCAAACCATGATACTAGCTAGATAGGCGGCCGATACCCCCAAGGATCAACATACATGACCCATAAACAGCCGCAAAATGATACCAGGGTATCTTCAGTTGGGAAAATAAGAAAATTAGGGAGAAGTGTATCAGACCATGATACTAGCTTGCTACTCGGGCTATAATCCCAAGGATCCACATCCATGACCCACAAACAGCCGCACAAGAATACCAGAGCACCACCCCCCCGGCTGAGAATATTAGAAAATTAGGAAGCAGTGTCTTAGACCATGATACTAGCTGGCTAACTTGTGACAACCGTCAAAATTTGAGACAGTTCTAGATTTGAATAAACTTAGTTGCACATGTAGGCACCACATATTCTAGACTCAGTAACAAGAAGTTAATTTATAACTTACTAGAAACTTGGAAACAATTAGAAACGAGGGATAGTGTACTTAGATTCCGCATTGATACGTGACTTCTATAGCTACTTTAACAGTAACAACTATCTAAATTCGGGTCATTCCTTGACTTGAATATCTTTGCATGAATCATGTAGTCATATCATGCACTTGACCTAGCAGTAGAAATTAGGCTAGAGTCTCATAGGAACTTAAGTCAAAGGTGAAAACTAGGACTAGTATACTTGAGGGAATAAAATTTAATTCATTAACATTAACATTATTGTTATAAGCCAAAATCCAAGATTTATGAACAAATTTTATATATCAATGCACATTTTATAAAAATTAAGGAATTTTATAAATATTGGAGGAATGATTTTAAAAACAAAAAAATATATAATTTCCTCTCTCCTCCCTCATAAATTCGGCCACCCTCTCCCTCTCCCCAAGATTTCTCTTTGCAAGCCTTAATCATTTTACCTTACTTCACACTCCAACTTCTTTCTCATTCTCTCTCATTTTCTATCACCTCCACCACTCCATTTCTATCATCCTCCCTCTACTCATGAAATTTTCCAGCAAATAAGATCCTAGAACACCCGTTTAATCATGAAATCATCTTCATCTAGAGTTGTTCTTCAAGGTGAATACGAATTTCCTTCCGTTTCCTTCAAGTTTTCATAAAAGTTTCCTGCATTTCCTTCTTCTTCTACACCTTTCTCCTTGAAAATCCGTGTGCATGTTCACGCACTTCAGTTTTGATGATGATGGTGGTAGGATTTTACCCAAAAACATCATGCATCTTGCTTGATGGTGAAATCCAATGACCAAAACCTTTGTCAAACCAAAAACTTGAGTTTTTACAAGTTTTAAAGATTAAAAACCACATAATGAGAATTTTCTTCTTACAAACATCATTTTGAACAAACAAAGCCATGCATTTACTTCAAACCAACATTTATGTGATAATCTTCAAGCTAAGATGCTAGATGTTCAAAGTTCATTGCTAAAAAGCTTTCAAAGATGTTCATAATGGATTTATTCAAAAAAATTTTCTAAATGTCCTTTTCTGTTCAAATCAAATTTTCTCAGAATCCCAGTAACAAGATAAGATGATTTGAAAATTGTCATAAAACAATTCATTTCTCTCAAATTATTGTAATTTTTGCAATAAAATAGAGCAATAATTCACATAAAATACATTTAATTTAAATAATTTCTAGGAAAATTCTGTGATGACCTATACACTTATTGTAGACTTTCTATGAAGTTGCATGAATTTTTATGGCTATTTTGCTATTTATTTCGATTTTGATTTTGTTGAGAACAAATAAATAGTAAAATATAATTATTAATGTTGAAAGCCATTTTTGATAATTTTCACACCTTCGGCATATCATAGAACCTCTATAATTTTTTTACAGATTTTTACAGAACAATTTCTTATTTTTACTATATTTAATGAATGTTTAAGGGGTTGAATTGATAAAAATAGCTACACTTATCCAAAAATCATACAAGTCTACCAAGACCATTTTTTACTGTTGGATCTCAAGTAAAAAGTTTAGCAGTTTTTCTCTACTGTTTAATAATTTTCATGAATTAATGCTTGTTTAAGAGAATAAATCAAGGAAAATAGTTGAGCTGTTCTAAATATCCGAAGAAAATGCCAGAAAGTCTTACATTACACTTTAATCGAAAAAAAAATTTGGGAAATTTTCTAAACTGTTTACTATTTATTTGCATTTTTGCATGAATATATATACATAAAGATTAAAATCAGGTTTAACTATTTAAAAGCAAGGTTTGATATGTTTCCCAGCTTTTATACATTAAATACCCATTGTACAAAATGTTTGGAGAATGTTCTTAACTGTTTGTATTTTTCTTGAATTTTTGTTGATTCAAGTAGTTAAATAAAGGACACATAGCTATATATATCTAAATATCATGAAACATTTTCTGCAAGTCTTTGGCTGTAGTTGGAACACAAATAAAAAGTTTTGTGATATTTAATTACTGGTTTCTATTTAATTAGAATTTATTGGTGTAAAATACATTTCAATTAAAAAAGCCAGGTTTTATTGATCAAAACTGGAACTTGATATTTTTTCCTAGTTTAGGGACATTGTGTGTAGCACCCGATTCCTGGTACACATTTAAATTAAAAAAAACATTGCAATTTACTCTGGGACTCGACGAGTTGAAGGCCCGACTCGTCGAGTAGACTCGACTGATGATCGGGGGTTTAAGTGACCTACTCGACGAGTCGGAAGACCGAGTCGACGAGTAGGAGCTGTCTGGACAAAACCCTAATATTTAGGGTTTGCACCCTATTTAAACACTTTATCTCGTCCCACACCAGCCTCCATCACCCTCCCAACTCAAAGAAACCCTAGATTGAAACCCTAAACCATTTTGAGTGATTTTGAGCTCTTTTGTGCTTTTTGTGTGTGTTTGAAGTTGAAAGAGAAGAAGAGAGCTTAGGAGATCAAGAGGAAGCTAGTAGATCCAGAGGTTTTGCTTCATTCTCAGTCCATTCAAGGTAAAAATCTTGAACCTTGACCACCTATTTCCTAGATCTTGTTTTAGGGCTAATTTTCTACCTTTTCTAAGATTTTGAGAGGCTATGCTCAGATTTGCTTGCATATGTGGGTTTGTGCTTCAGATCTGTAACCATTGAGGGTTTCCATGGCATAAAGGTGCCAACTTTATGGCCATGGGAGACCCATGCATCATATAAACCCCATTTTATAGCCTCTTGAGCCAAAAACTCCATGCATTGATATCAAGTTTGTAGCTTTACGTATATAAGGGACCCTAGGAGGTCAGATCTATGATTGGGATGCATTAAGTCCCACTGAAATCGACTGTATGGTATTAGACAAAGAGGGACTCGGCGAGTCACTTGGGTGACTCGTCCAGTCGGGACGCTTTTTTTCCCCCAAAACGTCTTCTGGAAATGGTTTTGGTTGAGTGGAAGGAACACTCAGCCTGCTAGGGGTTTGTCTTGGACCTGGAAATCATGGGACTCGACGAGTGTATGAACAGACTCAACAAGTCCAAGGCAATCTCCCAACTTATGAATACGGATTCGGCGAGTTCAAGAAGAACTCGGTGAGTCATAGACTGAACATCTCCTTATGGATGAAGATGAACTCGGCGAGTTCAAGAGCGAACTCGACGAGTAGATTGAAGACTCTCCGATGTATTGATGAAGGCGAACTCGTCGAGCTCTTGCTAGACTCGACGGGTAGAGACGGGTTTATGACATTTTGGTGGATATGGGGACTCGGCGAGTTGGCAGGCCAACTCGGCGAGTCGAGCTAACCAGATGTTGACTTTGACCAAAAAGTAGACTTTGACCATGGATTTGGCTTGGACGTTGACTGGGATTGAATGACCCTTGTAAGGGTAACAAGTATGAGTATGAGTTGATAAGTCGAAAGGGTTGTCGTGTAGGGATTGAGGAGTCGAGGAGAGTCGGTTTCCACATCGAGACTAGTACAGACACTACGCGACATTGAGGTGAGTTACCTTCCAATAGAGGTGGGTCTACAGCCACAATGTCGGCCCACTAGTAGGGATTGTTTGTCGAGTAGTTGTCTTTGTGATAATTACTTGGGTTTGCCGCTATCTGATGAGTTTTGCATGTTAGTATAATATGATGTTAGGTGATAGCGGTAGTAAGGGGGATAGTCCCCGGTTACCGGTCGATAGGGCCGAAGGGGTAGTATGGTACCCGGTTATGCTGGACAGTATGATTATGTTATGTTATTGTGTGGTAGTAGTATGGGGTGAAATAGTCCCCGTAACCGGTCGAGATAAACCGGAGGGGTAGGTCGGACACCCCGGTATGCCTAACAGTGTGGGTCGGGCACCCAGATATGCCTGACAGTATGTTTATTGATTATTGTATGGTATGTGGTATGATGGGGGCACTCGCTAAGCTTCGTGCTTACAGTTTAAAGTTTTGTTTTTAGGTACCTCGTCTGTGAAGGGGAAAGAGCCGGCACGGTAGCAGCGCATCACACACACATGATTTCCGCACTATGATGACCTTGGGATTGTACTCTGACATTATTATTACTCAAGGATATGTTTTTATGACATTTGACCTATGGGTTATTAGTTTGATATGATATTGATGTTGTTTTTCAGAAATGGTTTTTATTAAACTACTTAGTCAAAAACGAAATTTTTGGTCTTGAAAATTGGGATGTTACAAGTTGGTATCAGAGCCATGGTTTGAGGGATTCAGACACATCTTCGGGGGTGTCTGGACTCAAATCAAGGGTTTGAAAGATTTTTACAAGAAAATCGTTTTCTAAAATTTAAAATAAAAGGATTTGAGAAAGAACAAGGCGTGTGATGCGTGCGACCGGCCGAGCTCAAGTAAGTTTTCCCCAAGATACCCATACATGTTATGTTACGATATGATATGCTTATGAGAACTGCATGCTAGATTAGGACTAAGGATCTAGGAAGATGCCTTATGTGCCTGCTATATGAGCCTATTGAATTACATGCTAGAACTGATTAGTCAATAATATGATGGCCTGAATAGGATATGCTTAGTATGGTTACTCAATGCTCGAATGCTGCTTGCTTTTTGCTTTCGGGAGTTCTAGTTATCTTTAGCTAACTAGCAAACGAATGCGCTAAGTTACATATTGCGAGGACGAAATAATTTTAGAAGGTTAGGTCTAGCCCTACTACGCAGCTCTTGTTTGAGTCCAACCGTTGTGGGGCAGGACCTTTCATTCGAAGAATTATCTGGTCTTAGTAATATGTAAAGGTATTCGCAAGCTAGTTAGGTAAAGGTAGCAGGGGTTCCATATGCAGCTGATGGCAGAGAGTAGGTCGGAGAGTTATCCTAGGGTAAGCCTAGGATGAGAGTAGTGTAGAGAGCAGTAGTAGTGTAAGGGAATTGGTAAAGTTAAGTCAATCCTTGAGGAAAGTACGGATAGATGTGGAAGGTAGTATGGGCCCGTACTACTGAAAGCATAGGATCCGTACTCGATTAAAGGAGGGCCGAGATAGAACCAGGAAACTTGTAGTATGTGAGACCTCCTGAGGTTGTGTATGACCCTGACAATTATTTATTTTATTTCAGAATGGTGATGATTACGCGTCATGGGGGAGGATCAGGTTCAGGATCAGGCTTAGGATCAGGTTCGGGATCAGGTGCCGAGCCAGTTGATGAGGGACTACGTGAGTTCATTGCTTCTGAGATCACTAGAGGCATCCTTGAGTCGACCCCGGTGATTTTCGGATCGATCAAGGAGGGGATTATTGAGCTGATGGAGGATCGCCACAGGGCGTTTAGGAGTGATTGGGCGGCTAGCCAGTCAGGGGCGCGCGTAATGTCCTTTAAGGACTTCAGGGGATGCGGTGCGCCAGACTTTCACGGGGTGAAGGACCCCATTATCGCCAGGAGATGGACTGCAGACATGGAATCTGCCCAGTTGACTAGCTCCTGCCCTGAGGGGTCGAAGGTCCTGTATGCTGCTGGATGCTTGAGGGATAGGGTTAGAGATTGGTGGGAGTCAGTTGGGGATTCCTTAGGAGCCTCAGCTGTTGAGGCGATGACCTGGTCGGACTTTGTGACCAGGTTTAGGGCTGAGTTTGTGCCGGCTGTGGAGCTTCAGCAGTTGGCCAGAGGGTTTCTTGATATGAGACAGACGACGGAGACGGTGGCGGAGATTATCGCCAAATTCAGAGAGAGGGCTTTACTGGTACCCCAGCATGCAGGGGATGAGGAGATGCGGAGGAATCGATACCATGATATGTTGAGGGCTGATATCCGGGAGCATGTCAGCTACTCAGCATGCCCGACCCTGGATTTTATGATTTCCAGGGCAAGAGAGAGTGAGATCGATATAGAGCACCTCCGGAAGAGGAAGGCGGAGACTGAGCAGGGTACTGGGGTTTCGGGGAAGAAACCCAAGGGATTCGACTCTAAGTCGAAGGGCCATCAGGGCCGGAGCCGCTGTGGAAAGTGCGACAAGCCACATGAGGGGGCGTGTACACTCGGATCATCGGGCTGCTATAAGTGCGGCAAGACGGGGCACTTCAACAAGGATTGTACAGCCCCTACCCCCAACATTCCGACATCGGAGTTGTTGTGTTTTCACTACAACCAGCGAGGCCATAAAAAGGCCAACTGCCCGAGATTGACAGCAGCAGCGCTAGTGGCGGCGCCAACTCCAGCGACCCTGCAGATCACTGATGGTCGGCAGGGCAAGACAGAGGCTCCAGTGGTGAGGAGTCGGGTCTTCTAGTTGACTACCGAGGAGGCACGCGCCGCACCCGATGTGGTGACGGGTATGATTTCTTTTCCCTAGCTTTTATTTTATGTTGCTTATGATATTGATGTACCATGTGATATGTCTTGTTTAGGATCGTTCCATGTGAACGGTATCCCAGTTCAGGTGTTGTTTGATTTGGGCGCTACCCGATCATTTGCCTCTCTTGCTCTTAGCAAGAGATTCCCTAAGTCTTTGGGCATGTTGGATTTCCCTTTAGAGGTCGAGATTGCAGATGACCGATCAGTTCGAGTGTCCTCGGTTTTCAGGTATTGTGTTTTGAGGTTGTTCGAGGAGCGTTATTTGGTAGACTTGGTTCCCATTCCGTTGCGTGGGAACAAGGTGATTATAGGCATGGATTGGTTGAGCCCCAACGGGGCAGTGATCGACTGCGCGCAGCAGTTGGTTCGGATCAGGACGCCGAGTGGGGGAGAGCTGGTGATTCAGGGCGAGAGGCCACAGCGTGGACCAGCACTATGTTCAGCAGCGAGGGCTAGGCGCTATCTTCAGCAGGGTTGCGTTGGGTATGTTGCCTATGCTATGGATACCCGAGAGAAGGGTAAGACGACGGTGACAGATGTTCCAGTGGTGCGAGATTACGCGGATGTATTCCTAGAGGAGCTGCTTGGGATACCTCCGGAGCGACAGGTGGAGTTATGGATCGACCTAGTCCCTGGTGCGGCTCCGATAGCCAAGGCACCATATCGGTTGGCTCCTCCCGAGATGCAGGAGTTGTCCACGCAGCTGCAGGACCTGTTAGACAAGGGATTTATCAGGCCGAGCAGTTCGTCGTGGGGACCCCCGATCCTGTTTTTCAAGAAGAAGGATGAGTCGCATCGCATGTGCATAGATTACCGGAATCTGAACAAGGTAACAATGAAGAACCGTTACCCACTCCCGAGGGTAGATGACTTGTTCGACCAGCTTCAGGGAGCGTCTTGGTTTTCCAAGATAGAATTGCGGTCAGGATACCATCAGATGAGGGTCAGGGATGAGGATATATAGAAGACTGCTTTCCGGACTCGCTATGGCCACTACGAGTTCGTGGTGATGCCCTTCGGGCTCACCAATGCTCCTGCCGCGTTCATGGACCTCATGAACCGCGTGTGCAGACCGATGCTGGATCGTTCTGTGATAGTTTTCATTGATGACATCTTGGTTTACTCCAAGACGCAGGAGCAGCATGACGAGCATCTGCGAGAGGTTTTGGATACCTTGAGGAAGGAGAAGTTGTATGCCAAGTTCTCCAAGTGCGAGTTCTGGTTGCACGAAGTGCAGTTTCTTGGGCACCTTCTCAACCAGAACGGGATATTGGTTGACCCGGCCAAAGTAGAGGCCGTGATGAGATGGGAGGTTCCGAAGTCTCCATCTGAGATTCGGAGTTTCCTCGGATTGGCAGGCTATTATCGGAGATTCATTCAGGACTTCTTGAAGATAGTCGTACCTTTGACCCGGCTGACGAAGAAAGCCGTTGTTTTTCGCTGGGGGCCTAAGCAGCAGGCAACGTTTGAGACGTTGAGACAGAGACTGTGCGAGGCGCCGATCATCACCCTGACAGAGGGCGTGGATGATTTTGTAGTATACTGTGATGCGTCCATTTCAGGTTTGGGCGCAGTACTGATGCAGCGAGGGCATGTCATCGCCTACGCCTCGAGGCAGCTGAAGCCTCACGAGGCGAACTACCCCGACGCATGATTTGGAGTTGGGGGCGGTCGTCTTCGCCCTCAAGATTTGGCGACACTACCTCTATGGGGTCCGTTGTACCATCTATACGGACCACAAGAGTTTGAGGTACCTCATGGATCAGCCGAATTTGAACATGCGGCAGCGTCGGTGGTTAGACGAGGTGAAGGATTATGATTTTGAGATCCTTTACCACCCGGGGAAGGCCAATGTCGTGGCCGATGCGCTTAGCCGCAAGGCAGCGCCGATCAGGGACATCTGCATGAGGATGACTGTGGTGACTCCGCTTTTGGAGCAGATCCGAGAGGCCCAGCTGGAGGCCATGAAGGAGGAACATCGGAAGAGCGAGCGTATTGTGGGTCAGGTTTCCTCCTTCGATTACGACAACCGATGGTTATTGACACTACATCGTAGGGTATAGGTTCCCTATCATGGGGGCATGCGCCAGATTCTAATGGCGGAGGCGCACAAATCCCGATTCTCGATTCATCCCAGGGCGACAAAGATGTACAGAGATCTTCGACACGATTACTGGTGGCCCTGCATGAAGCGGGACGTCGCCTGGTACGTGGAGTGGTGCTTGACCTGCAGGAAGGTCAAGGCCGAGCACCAGAGGCCACACGACAAGATGCAGCCTCTAGACATTCCCATGTGGAAATGGGAAGATATTACTATGGATTTCATCACCAAGCTTCCCAGGACTGCACGGGGAGTGGATTCGATTTGGGTCATCGTGGATCGGTTGACCAAGAGTGCCCACTTCATACCGATCCTGGAGAGCATCTCGGCCGAGAAGTTGGCCGGTATCTACGTCCTAGAGGTAGTAGCTCGGCACGGAGTGCCAGTTTCGGTGATTTCAGACCGAGACGTGCGGTTTACTTCCAAATTCTGGAAGAAGTTTCACGATGAGTTGGGTACTCGTCTGCACTTCAGCACTGCTTTCCACCCGCAGACGGATGGTCAGAGTGAGCGGACCATCCAGACTCTGGAGGATATGCTGCAGGCGTGTGTTTTAGACTTCGAAGGTAGTTGGGATACTTACCTACCTTTGGCTGAATTTTCCTATAATAACAACTATCATGCGAGTATTGACCGTCCTCCCTTTGAGATGTTGTATGGGAGGAAGTGCAGGACCCCGATATGTTGGGGCGAAGTCGGACAGAGGGTCATGGGGAGCACCGAAGTGGTGCTCAAGACGACAGAGAGGATTCAGCAGGTTAGGAGCAAGCTTCAGACTGCTCAGAGTCGGCAGAAAAGTTATGCCGACAAGCGTCATTCGGATCTGGAGTTCCAGGTCGGGGATATGGTCCTCCTGAAGGTGTCGCCTTGGAAGGACGTCATCCGATTCAGGAAGCGGGGCAAGTTGGGCCCAAGGTACATTAGACCTTTCAGGGTTGTAGCCCGGGTGGGCAAGGTGGCGTATAGTGTAACATCCCAAGTTCGGAAGCAAGAAGTTGAAGGGTGCAAAGTGCAAATTTAGGAAAGGGTCTCGACGAGTAGGTCCGCTTACTCGCCGAGTCGGAGCAGGATTCTATCGCGGTTTAAGTGGCCAACTCACCGAGTCGGCGGCTTGGACTCGACGAGTTGGTGCTGAAGAGAGAAAACCCTAATCCCGAGGGTTACACCCTATTTAAAGGACATTATGTCCTCCTCCCAGCCTCCTAATCCCCCAGAGAGTTCCAGAAAACCCTAATTTAGTGTGAGACTTCATTGTTGAGGAGATTGGAGCTTGGAAGAGGAAATTGGTGGAAGGAGCTTGAGAAATTGGAGGCTAGCATCAAGGGGCTTGTGTAGGTCTGGGATCTACATCAGTTTGGGCACATCTCGGAGGTAAGGAGCCATTATCTTAAGCTATTTCCTTTTTGGGTTCATCCTTGGTGGTTGATTTGGAGTTCCTTAGCTTGTTTGAGATCCATTTCGGGTTTGGAGCTTAGATCTGAGGTTGCTACTCCAGATCTAAGCTTGTGATGGTCCTTATTGTCATAAAGTTTTTGTTTAAGAGTTGTTGGTGAAGCCCCCTAGTCCTTAGCCCTAGCCCTAGAGTGTTTTGGGCTTATATCTCCTTGCTTTCACGTAAAGTTTGCAACTTTATGTGAGGGTTAGGCTATAGAAGAGTGGATCTATGGATTGGATCCCCTGCATGGCTCGAAAAGCCTCTGAATGGATTGAGAACTGGAGAGACTCGGCGAGTCACATGGGTGTACTCGACGAGTTGTATGAAGATTGCCTTGGACTCGACGAGTTGGAAGAACGACTCGGCGAGTCTGTTGAAGATTGCCTGGGACTCGGCGAGTCTGTTCTTGGACTCGGCGAGTCTGGTCGTGGAACCCAAACCTTTTCTGGTTAAGCCTCGAATCGGTGAGTCGAGGGACGACTCTGTGAGTTGATCAGGATGGGACTCGGAGATCGGTGGACTCGACGAGTCTTGGGGCGACTCGGCGAGTTGAGTCGTGTTATGGGAGTTTCTGAGTATAGGAACTCGACGAGTCGACGGGTCGACTCGGCGAGTAGAATCAACCAGGAAGGTTGACTTTGACTGAGGACCTTGACTTTGACCAAGAGTTGACCAGTTTGACTTCGAAGGGTATTTTGGTAATTTTGGTATTTATGGAATTGATTCTTTGGTAGTGTTCTGTGGTGAAGTTCGTGTCGGTGGTCGGAGCAGCTTGGTCTTATCTCTTCAGTCGGCAATTGCAGGTGAGTTATCCTCACTATATCGACAAGGTCTACGGCACCAAGGTCTGCCCTTTATCGGATGGAAGTTCGGGTATTGTTTGTTATGTTATTGTTTTGCTAGATCTGCATCCTGGTATTTTGGATGGTGTTATGTTAGTGACCTGGTTAAGGTCGGTACCCGGTATATAGGGTAATGTCATGCTAATGATCGGTTAGGTCGGAATCCTGGTTAGGATGTTGATATGCTATGTGATCTGTTAGACTGTTTGTCTGGTTAAGGATTTGTTATGTGATTAATGGTTTTATGTGCACATGGTTGTTTGACGGGGGTTGGGTTGAGGCGGGTCCTGCTTTGTGTTGTAGGCCAACATACCCGGGGCGGACCAGATATTCTGAAGGCCCAGCGAGCGGTCCGGATAGGCTGAAGGCCCCAAGAGGGCGGACCAGACGTGCCGAGGCTCGGAGAGTGGACCAGGCCGACTGAAGGCCCGGTGCGGGCGGACCAATCACACTGTAGACTTGGTATATGTGGCTAGACTCTGAGGGTGGACCAGGTGGACTGAAGGCCCAGTGCGGGCGGACCAGTCACACAGTAGACCTGATGTGCATGGTTGTTCTATTTGTGATATGTTATGAGTATGTTTACGTGTGGTTGGTATTTTGGGGGTAACTCACTAAACTTTCAGGCTTACAGTTCAGTGTATTGTTTCAGGTACTTCAGGAGATCGTGGCAAGGCGAAGGCGTGATCGTACCGCTCCTCATGTTTTATGATTTATGTGATATGGTTCTGGGGGATACTCTGATGTTTAACAATTTTGAAAACGAGATGTATGAACTTAATGGTTTTTGAATGAATTAAAATGTTTTAATTTTGCTCAATTTTTATGGGTGTTACATATAGGCTGGACGTGCCAGCCGAACTCAGTCAGATTCACAGTACGTTTCACGTCTCCCAGTTACGGAAGTGCCTGGTGGACGACTCGGCGGTGGTACCCTTGGAGGATATTCAGGTGGATGACAGCCTGCATTACATCGAGCGGCCAGTGGCGATCCTCGACAGGAAGTCGAAGGACCTGGGGAACAAGAGGGTGGAGCTGGTGAAGGTGCAATGGCAGCACCGCAAGGGATCGGAATGGACTTGGGAGTTGGAGGAAGAGATGAGGGAGCACTACCCCGAGCTTTTTCCAGATTCAGCAGCAGACTTCGAGGACGAAGCCTAAAATAAGTGGGGGAGATTTATAGCACCCGATTCCTGGTACGCATTTAAATTAAAGAAAACATTGCAATATTCTCTGGGAATCGACGAGTTGAAGGCCCGACTCGTCGAGTAGAGTCGACTGATGATCGGGGGTTTAAGTGACCTACTCGACGAGTCGGAAGACCGACTCGACGAGTAGGAGCTGTCTGGACAAAACCCTAATATTTAGGGTTTGCACCCTATTTAAACACTTTATCTCGTCCCACACCAACCTCCATCACCCTCCCAATTCAGAGAAACCCTAGATTGAAACCCTAAACCATTTTTGAGTGATTTTGAGCTCTTTTGTGCTTTTTGTGTGTGTTTGAAGTTGAAAGAGAAGAAGAGAGCTTAGGAGATCAAGAGGAAGCTAGTAGATCCAGAGGTTTTGCTTCATTCTCAGTCCATTCAAGGTAAAAAGCTTGAACCTTGACCATCTATTTCCTAGATCTTGTTTTGGGGCTATTTTTCTACCTTTTCTAAGCTTTTGAGAGGCTATGCTCAGATTTGCTTGCATATGTGGGTTTGTGCTTCAGATCTGGAACCATTGAGGGTTCCCATGGCATAAAGGTGCCAACTTTATGGCCATGGGAGACCCATGCATCATATAAACCCCATTTTATAGCCTTTTGAGCCAAAAACCCCATGCACGGATATCAAGTTTGTAGCTTTACGTATAAAAGGGACCCTAGGAGGTTAGATCTATGATTGGGATGCATTAAGTCCCACTGAAACCGACTGTATGGTATTGGACAAAGAGGGACTTGGCGAGTCACTTGGGTGACTCGGCGAGTCTGGACGCTTTTTTCCCCCCAAAACGCCGTCTGGAAATGGTTTTGGTTGAGTGGAAGGAACACTCAACCTGCTAGGGGTTTGTCTTGGACCTGGAAATCATGGGACTCGACGAGTGTATGAACAGACTCGGCGAGTCCAAGGCAATCTCCCAACTTATGAAGACGGACTCAGCGAGTTCAAGAAGAACTCGGCGAGTCATAGACTGAACATCTCCTTATGGATGAAGATGAACTCGGCGAGTTCAAGAGCGAACTCGGCGAGTCGGTTGAAGACTGTCTGATGTATTGATGAAGGCGAACTCGTCGAGCTCTTGCTATACTCGACGGGTAGAGACGGGTTTATGACATTTTGGTGGATACGGGGACTCGATGAGTTGGCGGGCCAACTCGGCGTGTCGAGCTAACCAGATGTTGACTTTGACCAAAAAGTAGACTTTGACCATGGATTTTGCTTGGACGTTGACTGGGATTGAATGACCCTTGTAAGGGTAACGAGTATGAGTATGAGTTGATAACTCAGAAGGGTTGTCGTGTAGGGATTGAGGAGTCGAGGAGAGTCGGTTTCCACATCGAGACTAGTGCAGACACTACGCGACATTGAGTTGAGTTACCTTCCAATAGAGGTGGGTCTACGGCCACAATGTCGGCCCACTAGTAGGGATTGTTTGTCGAGTAGTTGTCTTTGTGATAATTACTTGGGTTTGCCGCTATCTGATGAGTTTTGCATGTTAGTATAATATGATGTTAGGTGATAGCGGTAGTAAGGGGGATAGTCCCCGGTTACCGGTCGATAGGGCCGAAGGGGTAGTATGGTACCCGGTTATGCTGGACAGTATGATTATGTTATGTTATTGTGTGGTAGTAGTAGGGGGTGAAATAGTCCCCGTAACCGGTCGAGATAAACCGGAGGGGTAGGTCGGACACCCCGGTATGTCTGACAGGGGTAGCTTAGGCACCCCGGTATGCCAAACAGGGTAGGTCGGGCACCCAGATATGCCTGACAGTATGTTTATTGATTATTGTATGGTATGTGGTATGATGGGGGAACTCACTAAGCTTCGTGCTTACAGTTCCAGTTTTGTTTTCAGGTACCTCTTCTGTGAAGGGGAAAGAGCCGGCACGGTAGCAGTGCATCGCACACACATGATTTCCGCACTATGATGACCTTGGGATTGTACTCTGAGATTATTATTACTCAAGGATATGTTTTTATGATATTTGACCTATGGGTTATTAGTTTGATATGATATTGATGTTGTTTTTCAGAAATGGTTTTTATTAAACTACTTAGTCAAAAACAAAATTTTTGGTCTTGAAAATTGGGATGTTACATTGTGAGTCGGTTACAAAATTTTTTTAAGAATTTTTCATGATCATTTACTATTTTTCGATGATTTTGGGATTATTAAAGGAATTAAAATGGTGGAAAATAGTTACAAAAATAAAAAATTCAAGAAAATTAATCTTGAGGTCTTTGACTCTAGTTAAAACTGAAATACAAAGTTTGGTTAAATTTAGAACTAAATTGATTTAGTTTTATTTCTAATTTAGTCTTTGGAACACCTCCTAAAATGCTAAATTATAACATTTCAAAATTGGGAATTTTTCCATTTAAATTGTTATGTAACAAATTGATTCATGAGAATCTAAATTTTTCAGAAAAATGTTTGTAACATAACTTTGACGAAATATTGGCATAATTCTATTGTGGAAGTTAATTATACTAGTGTTCGATTTCAATTAAAGACTCACTAGTGTGTAACAAAATTGTTAGAATAGGTAGTGGTACAAGTGGAACTTAGTTCAAGGCATCGTTAACATCATCACAGAATAAGTTGTGAGTATTCACATACCATATTTTTGGTTTTTACGTTTTGGGGTAGAAAAGCATGTCCAAAAGCTATTTATTTTTCGTTGTACTTAATTTGACTTGTATCGAACTTGGTTGCTATATTTTTCTATGTATGCGTATGCTATTTTGATTCATGATGCCTGATCACGGTTAAGTCCTTGGAACATTTTACAAAACTCATTAACTCTTTTGATTCGATGGTTATTATGGATAACCCTATTAGAGGTAGACAAGTCGTCACTCGTGCAGTTTGCGGACTGTATTTTACCATTTCTATCTATGTGAGCGATGCACGTAGATCTCTATAGGGCACGCCTCGGTCATTAGGCTTGGGTTGTAAACTCTTGGTATGATCATTATGCACATACAAAATTTGTATCTCATGTTAGCATTGAACGTTTTTTTATCATGATGGTAACGGACTTTATTTCTCATGATAGTAACGAACATTGTTTCTCATGTTAGCATCGAACTTTGTTTCTCATGATGGTAACAAACTTTTTTTTTCTCATGATAGCAACGAAATTTGTGTTTCATGTTAGCAAAGAACTTCCATTTATGGAAAATTTTTATCAGTATTCTGATTTTCTTGATTTGAGACTGTGTTAGGCTATAAACCTGTTAACTCACCAACTATTTCGGTGGTTGACCGCTCATTTACATGATTTTTCAGGAATCATCTAGTAAGATGGCACATAGGGACACATCACTTGTAGGAGCATTCACATGTGTTATTTTTCAAATACATTGTAATTTCTTTTAAAAGTTGATCAAACTCATTGTAAATTGTAATGCTTTTGAAAACTATGGTTGGTGTTGTCTGTTAACTTTTTCTATGAGACCCTTTGTACTGTTGTGCCTCATGTTTTCGCTTTAGCGGGGTGTGACAGAGAATGGTATTAGAGTCCAAGGTTATAGAGAATAACGATTTTCCTTTCAAAATACTTAACATACTACTGGTATAACTAAGTCGAGTACGCATTATTGAACTTTAATTAAGTATAGCCTGGCCAACTATGCTTAATTAAGGAAAATTAATGTGAGATTGGGAACGGTTATAGTAAAATTATGTTCAAAGCAATTAATGTGAGATTGGGAACAATTACATATCACCAAAACCAGATAATTCTTCGAATGAGAAGTCTCACACTACAACGGTTAGACTCAAACAAGAGGTGCACAATATAGTTAAAACCTAACCTTCTAAAATTATCTAGTCTCAGTAATATGTAACTTAACATATTCGTTTACTAGTTAGCTGAAACTAGTGAGAACTCCTAAAAAGCACAAAGAAAGCAACATTTGAGCATCAAGTAATCAGAACCAAGCATAATCTAAGCAGGCCATCCTATCACTGACTGATCAATACTAGCATGCAAGTCTACAAGCTCATACAATAGGCATACCAAGGCATCTCTCCTAGCATTCTATCATGAAAATTTTGAGCAGATCCTGAGCCCTAACTAGCATGCGATTCACAGATTCACAAATCAAATCATATCAGATAACATGTATGGGTATCTTGGGAAAACTTACTTGAGCTCGATTGATTGCATGTACCACACCATTTCTTGTATTAGAAAACCCTTTTCTTTAAAAACATTTATTTTGAAAAACTTCACCAAACCCTTAGTTTGAGTTCAGACACACCCGCGAGTATGTCCGAATCCCTCAAACAAAGGCTCTGATACTGTGACATCCCCTAATTTCTCGGCCAGAAAAGACCGATTTAATTTATGCTTTTTAAAATAAAATCATAGAAATCCTTTTACAAGACTTTGCGGAATTGGTCCCCGAAACAAAACATGATAAAAGTTTATCAAAACCTTTCTTTAAGAAATATATAATTTCCTTTTATATAAAAACCTCGGGATGTCATGTTCCGATACAGATCAAAAGCATAAACAAGACATTATAAGCCTTACAACATTTATTTACAACTACTGGCCAATAATCCAAAAATATCTCATCATCCTCCAACTATGCTCGGGGTCCACTACCTGTAATAATAAAAAGCTGAGTGGGTCAGGCTTGGGAGCCTGGTGAGCATATAGGGTTTTCAACCCACAATAATAATAAACTTATTAAGTTCACCCATCAACAATAACCCTGATTACCCATTCCTGTTGTCCTCACTTTACGTCCCTAAACACCTATCACAAGGGACCTAGCCTAAGGAATATCATCGGGATGGACACTAATGCTAAGGGGACTCCTCAGCCATACATGTCCTAAAGGCAACCATGAGGGGGATGGAGTACGCCAATGAACATTTAGTTCATCAACACCTACAAGTTGCGAACCTGCTAGTGTGCCACTGGACTGTCTAGAAAGGTCCGTGGTCGTCATCTATACTCCGCTAGACGACTACAACAAAAACAACAACAACAACATCGAGGCCTCTCACCATTTTAACACACATCGACTATTTCATATACCCATGTTCTACCCAACATATTTGTAGATAAAATACATATACTGTTTAAAACTTGTATCAAACATCTGTTCAACAGTCACCTCAAATAAACACTTAATATAATTAAACAAAGCACGTATTTTACAGAAAATACTTCATATCTAGGTGTAAGATGAAAATGACTACACACTCACATGATTTGATGATAATAGGGCAACACTTCGTTTCCCAAAACGATCGTTTCTAATAAAACCGAGAGTTTTATTCAGAAACCGGGCTCTGCGAGGGTTGGGCTTCGAAACCGAAAAATAAATTTCTCAGGCTTCTCGGGCACTTCGGGACGTATTTCGGGTGTTTGGTATAATACCGGGGCTTTTGGGGAAGTTGGAATGAAAGAAATATTGTTTAAGGGGTTAAAAATGACAATTTTCTAAATTATCCGCGGGAGGTCTCGCACCCTCCTATTTATAGGGGCGAGGCTGCTGATCGGACGGCTGAGAGGCTTCCACGTGGCAGCAGATCCGAAGAGGCAGCACGTGGGTTGCGCATGCGAGGGTCTCGCTAGAGGCTCCTGATTGGACCGAGGTCTAGGGTTCGAGATGGGGGTTCGTGGTTCACCTACGAGGCTCGGACACGTGAGAAAGGGCACGCGTCGGACACCCATTGGACCGAACTTTGGATGCGAGGGCAGGCGACACGTCTGGCCAGGTGGCTTCGGTGACTCATCAAATGTCGGACACGTGGCACGTTTTGAGCGAGGGTAACGTGGCCGAAGTGTGACTATGTGAATTTTCTCGGTTTTTGTGCAAAAACTTCTATAATCCATAACTTTCGCATACGAGCTCCGTTTTTGACGTTCTTTATATGCACGCGTAGGTAAAATTACGCTCTACAACTTTCGTTTAGACTTCGTTGGCTAATTTTGAATTTAATTTTTATATTATTATTTTTAACAGACCGGGACAGGAAATCCGTTAAAAATTCATAACTTCTTCATCCGACGTCCGTTTTCGTCTGTCTTTTTACCGTTGTGCTACTATTGACGAGACCTTCGATTCTCGTTTAGGTTGTGTCGGCTAAAAATCACTCGATCTAAAATTCGAGTTTTTAGCTGTCTACTGCTAAGCTGGAACTTAGAAAAATCATAACTTCCTCATACGAAGTCAGTTTGCGGATGGTAAGCTGTACTCAAACACAACTTGGTACCCAATTCCTCTTGTAGACTCCTCCAAAACCTTGAGGTAAAACGGCTGTCACGATCGGATACAATCGTTAACGGAACACCGTGAAGCCTCACAATTTCCTTCACGTAAGAATTCGCAAGTTTATGCATAGACCATTTCTCGTTGGCTGCTATGAAATGCGCACTCTTAGTGAAGCGATCAATGACCACCCAAATCATGTCGTGACCGTTCTTTGTTCTGGACAGTTTAGTCACAAAATCCATGGTAATGTCTTCCCATTTACCCATGGGTACAGGTAAAGGTTCTAAACTCCCATACGGTTTCTGATGTTGTGCCTTAACCCTAGCACAAGTTACACACTCGGCCACATACTTAGCAACATCGAGCTTCATCGTCGGCCACCAGTAATAGGGTTTTAGATCCCTATACATTTTCGTACTGCTGAGATGAATCGAGTACATGGTCTTGTGAGCTTCTTCCATCAGAACATCTCTTACTCCTCCCGTCTTAGGTACCTAAATCCTATCTTGGAATACCTTCAATCCTTGACCGTTTGTATCAAACACCAACGTTTTACCCAAACGTTCCTCCTTCCGGTTATTTTTCTCTAAACCTTCCTCTTGAGCTTTCTTTATACTTTCCACAATTGTAGAGACAACTTCAATTCTCAACGCTCTTGGCCTTTTCTTTTCAAGATTTACCTTCCGACGGAGAGCATCAGCAACAACATTTGCTTTACCAGGGTGGTAAAGTATCTCACAGTCGTAGTCCTTGAGTAGTTCTAGCCAGCGCCGCTGCCTCATGTTCAATTCCTTCTGATTAAAGAGATAATGAAGACTCTTATGATCAATGAAAAGTTTGCATTTAGTACCATAAAGATAGTGCCTCTATATCTTTAAGGCGAATACTTCCACTGCCAACTCTAGATCATGAGTGGGGTAGTTCTTTTCATGCTCTTTCAATTGCCTCGATGCATACGCTATCACTTTATCCCTTTGGGTTAGAACACAACCTAACCCAACTCCAGAGGCATCACTATAGACTGCGAAGTCATCAACTCCTTCAGGTAACGAAAGAATCGGTGCTTCACAGAATCTCTTCTTTAACTTTTCAAAGGCTTCCTTATGCTTCTCATTCCAAGTATAAGTAGCTCCTTTGTGGGTCAAAGTTGTTAATGGAGTAGCGATCGAAGAAAAGCCTTGGATAAATCGGCGATAATATCCGGCTAATCCTAAAAAGGTTCGAATCCCCGTAGGACTTTTTGGTTGTTCCCACTTCATCACAGCTTCAATCTTCACTGGGTCAACCATTATCCCTTCTTAGTTAACCACATGACCCAAAAATTAGACTTCTTGAATCCAAAATTCACATTTGGAGAACTTTGCATACAGCTTCTCCTTTTTCAGAACTTCTAGCACTTCACGCAGATGCCTGTCATGCTCCTGCTTGCTTTTCGAATAAATCAAGATATCATCTATGAATACTATCACGGATTTATCAAGGTATGGTTTACAAACCCTGTTCATCAAATCCATGAAAGCTGCTGGGGCATTGGTTAGTCCGAACGACATAACCAAAAATTCATAGTGTCCATATCTTGTTCTAAACGTAGTATTTTCGATATCCTGCTCTCTTACCTTTAGTTGATGGTATCCTGACCTAAGATCGGTCTTCGAGAAATAGCTCGAACCTTGCAACTGGTCGAACAGGTCATCGATCCTCGGCAATGGGTACTTGTTCTTTATTGTCGCTTTATTCAACTCTCTGTAATCGATGCACATTCTCATGCTCCCGTCTTTCTTCTTTAAAAATAACACCGGGGCTCCCTAGGGTGATGAACTAGGTCGAATAAAACCTTTGTCCAATAACTCCTGAAGTTGTGTCATAAGTTCTTTCATCTCTGTTGGTGCTAATCGATACAGTGCTTTTGCTATCGACGTCGATCCTATAACCAGTCGATACGGAATTCTACTTGTCGATCAGGGGGCAATCCAGGAAGATCTTCGGGAAAGACTTCCGGATAGTCACACACCACCGGAATATTCTGCACCTCCTTCTTTTCCTTCTTAGCATCGATCACGAACGCTAGATATGATGTACATCCCTTGGCCAAACACTTTCTGGCTTTCATTAGGGAAATGATTCCAGAGTTTACTCTGCGTTTGTCTCCATACACCATAAACGACTCTTTCCCTGGCAGGTTTACTTTTACTATCTTCTTCCTACACAATATTTCGGCATCATTGGTGCTAAGCCAATCCATTCCTAAAACTATGTCGAATCCATTTAACTCGATAGGCAATAATTCCTTGTGGAACTTATTCCCATCCAAGTCAATGAGGATGTTTTTCATACAATGGCTAACGGGTACAAACTTTCCACTAGCAATCTCGACTATTATAGTATTAACTCGTCTATCTACAGGCAGAGCTAGTTTTCTACCAAATTCATGCGAAATAAAGGAGTAATTGGCTCCAGAATCAAACAAAATTTGGGCAGGCAATTCGTTTACGAGAAAGGTACCTGAAGCGACATCGGCTTCTTCTTTCGCAGCTTCAAGTGTCATCTGAAAGGCTCTCGCCTTCGGCTTTGGTGGAAGATTGGGTTTTGCTGCGTCCTTCTTCTTCGGGCAATCCCTTAAAATATGCCCTTCTTCATGGCACCAAAAACAGACGTTATTAGTGAAGGTGCATTCATTGGCATAATGCCCTGGCTTTCCACATTTGTAACAAGTGAGTTCCACGCTGCATTTCCCAGCATGTTTCTTCTTGCACCTGTCACACCACTTGGCTTCGGCTCCTCCTCCGAATTTTCTCGAACCAGTCTTCGAGAACTTGTTCTTCTTATTGGAACCTGAAGTTTCTTCAAACTTTCTCTTTTCGCCAACTTCAACCTTGCTGGCAGCTCTCCCCTTAATCATATCTTCAACAGACTTGGCAGCCCAGATAGCTGCCTCCAAAGTATGTGCCTGACGTACTGGCACCGCATACTCCCATGGAAGTCTCTTTGCGTATCTGTCAATTTTTGCCAGCTCATCTGGGACAATACGCAAGGAAAACTCCATTTTTTCTGTGAAGTTATTCGTATATTCGTCAACGGTCATACTCCCCTTCTTCAACGTTAGAAATAGGTTTTCAAGCTCAAGCACGTTTTGGGCCGAGCAGTACTTGCGCTTGAAGTGCACCAAGAACTCTGCCCAAGTCAGTTGCAGTGGCTCATTAGGGCTTAGGGTTTTCCCCATAGTGTTCCACCAACGAGCAGCACTACCCCTGAACTGACGTACTACAAATGTGGTTTGTAACTTGCCTTGGCAACCACAAGTCATGAAAGCCAATTCCATTTCCGAGATCCAATCCATTACTCCGACAGGATCTTCTTTTCCAGTGAAAGTTGATGGCTTGCAAGTCCTAAAGTCTTTATACTTGCACCCATTTCTCTCCACTCTATCTTCGTGGTTATTTCTCCCAACCACAAGCGGATCAGTTTGACCATTAGATCTACTGTTGTTTCCTTCTTCAGATCGATCGTCATTCAATTCACATTGTTCAACAGGAACTGAAGGTTTATCCCTGTTATTCAGCAACATTTGACTCAATTCCTCCCTCTTTTCAGCCATCATAGTCTGAATCATAGTTCGTACTCCAGCCATGGTGATGGGTTCTGGTGCAGCTCCTACTATAGGCACCTGTTCCACCACTTGGGGTTGAGGTTGTTGGTTTCTGTTTGCATTTCCCGCTCCACTTCGAGTTCTTTCCATTATAATCTATATACCGAATAAGGCGAATTTAGGTCTTTATCCTTGATAGATATTTCAATTCCCTTATCACTCCGAAACGTTTACATGTTAGTTATAATATCGTAATCATACGCTTAGAATCCTACACACATAAGGTTTCCAGATCCGGTCGGCAATAGACCATAGATCCGAACAAAGTATGTCACTACATCATATCATATAAGAGTAAATCTCAAAATCGGAAAAAAGTGGTGTGTGCTCTACAATCATCCTGAACTCTTCCCTTTCGATCCTGAAGTACCTGAAACAAAAACTAAAAACCGTAAGAAAAAAGCTTAGTTAGTTCCCCAAAGTACCATCTACAATACGTAAATAAACACATATTGGTCCACCGCCCACATCGGGCCTCGCCCGACATCAAGTCCCTCGTGTAACACTCGGTTTCAAATCGCTTCATTATTCGGGGTCGTGAACCGATCATCAGTTATCTTAAGGCTTAAGGCCTCGGGGGAAGAGAGAATTAGCCCATTTTGGATGTGGCTATTATAGATTAAGTGATCCGAGTGTTCGATTGTGTTTTAGAGCCCAATGGTATAATTGTAATTTGGCAGTTTGGGCCTTTATGAATTTTGGGTTTTTGTTTGGTACGTCTTAAGGTGGGGGCGACTTATTAGAAGTGTAGGGCTTCTCGTCACCTTTCCATGGATATAAAGTTTGTCAAAATTGGACTTAGATCGAGGGAGTTATGGCCAAATGAAGTTTAGGTGTTTTGGAGCTTGGTCGAGTATGCGGGGCGTACTCACCAAATATGTTGGGGAAATGACTGGTCTGATCACAAGTGGTTCTTGAGTACACCGGACGTACTAAGGGGTACATGTGGCGTACTCCCTTCAGCTAGAAACCCTCATTTTTAGGGTTTTACCCCTATTTAAGCATCTTTTATTCTTGAGCCGTGTCCTTTAAAAGCCTCCAAGCCTCCTAAACCATAATATTCGACCCCTAGCCACCATTTTTGAGTTGTTAAGCTCTTGTGAGTGATTTTGGAGTGTTCTGAAGCATTTTGAAGAGTTTGAAGTTTGTTGAAGGATCATCACTTGGAGTGGCGTTTGTAGATCCAGAAGTTTCTCATCTTTTGCAATATATTAAAGGTAAAAAGCTCTCATCTTGGAATCTCTTTGATTAGATCTATTCATGTCATGATTTTATGCTTTTGGTCCCTTTTGGGTTAGTTTGATGAGTTGAGTCATTTATGGGGTTTATCCTTTTAGATCTGGGCATATTATGAGTTTCTTAAGCTTAAACGTGCAAGCTTTATGGTGTTTATGGTCTCATGCATGCATTAAGTCATCTAATAAGCTCTTTTGAGCTCTAGAGCCCCATTAATCCATGCATGCACATAAATTTGGCAACTTTATGTGATTAACCACCTTAAGGAAGTTAAATATGAGCTTGGGTCGTGGTCTTAATTGCTTAAGAGCTAAAATGGAAAAGTTGTCCAAGTTGGTGAGTACGCGGGGCGTACAAGCATGTACGCTGTGTGTACAAGCCCTTTAAGCAGTACACTGAGCGTATAAGATGAGTACGCCCCACATACTTAGCAGGTTGGATCTTTTTTGTTTTGGGTTTCAGTTTTGGGCTAGGGGGCTTGGTTATTTTGGGCGATTTTGGGCCATCAAAATCTATGGTTAGGCTGTTGAGATTTTTTTGGACTTTCTTAGGAGAAAGCCCATGAAAGGAATTGGGCTCAATTTGGAAAATTGGGCCACAATTGGGCTTTGGATGATTAAGTTGGATTTTAGGCTCTTTTGACAATTAGATTGGACCTTAGCCTTGGGCCAAGTAAGAGTAAGGGTAAAAAGGTCTTTTACCCTAATTTGGACTGTTAGTGTAAGTCGGGATCCAATTATTAACTGGAAGTTATTTTGGTAATTGATAGCATGAGGATTTTAGCGGATCTGCAGTCAGAGATTTATCTATGGGTTTCAGCTGTCTGAGGTGAGTCTCATCACTGTATCTATGGGTCAAAGGCACCAATGCCGCCCTATTGGCTTATATATTGTTGAAAGACCAAGGGGGTGGCCCTTGGTATTGAATGAAAGACCCGGATGTGGCTCCTGGAAAATCTGTATGCAAGACCAGGGTTCAGACCCTGGCAGTTAAGTAGATTGTTAGTTGTAGATTCTAATGCTTGTTGTCTTTATGATGCTTGCATGGAAAACTAGGAGGTGGCTCTTGGCACTTGTCTGAGGATGTTGTCAAGACAAACATATAGAGCAGCGTTTTACCTCAGTGGCTCGCCCGCAGGAAAATGGACAGATAGAAATATCAAACAAAACGCTAGTGAATGGAATCAAGAAGCGCTTGGGAAAAGCTAGAGGCAGTTGGGTCGAGGAGATACCTAGTGTCATATCGTCCTATAGGATGACACCTCGCACCAGCACGAAAGAGATGTCATTCAACCTCGTTTTGGCACAAAGGTAGTGTTACCTAAATAAATACTTATGGGATCAGTGCACACAATAGGGTTCAGCCAAGAAGCATCAGATAAAGATTTGTGCTACAACTTGGACTTGCTTCATAAAAAGCGAGAAAGAGCCCAACTAAACCAGGCAACATACAAATACTACAACAAACGAATGCAAGCGCGAAACATGAAAGTTAGAGACTTGGTGCTTAAGGCAAATGAAGTCAGTCATAGAAAGCCAAGGGGAAAGCTAGTCCCAGCATGGTAAGGCCCGTACAGGATAACAACGACACACCGCAACGGATCTTATAAATTGGAAACAATGGAGGGGCGACCTATACCAAGAAATTGGCACATCCAGCACTTAAGGAAATTTTTTATTTAGAAAAAAGGAGAGAAGGAGAAGAGATGAAGAACAAGTAATGTCATTTTTTTTCATTTTGTAATAAGTCAAGTAGTAATTAATTAAAATCCTAGGACTGATCACCTTAGGTAGTTCTCTTGCTCATTTTTCCTTTTTCTTTTTTTTTTATCATTATTTTGGTTCAAAGAATTGCAACCTTTGCCAGGAAAAGAGTTGTTTGATTCAAATATCCAACTCGACATAGCGGCAAGAAGTGCAGTCTTGCCTTGGCTCAGAGGGTTGAAACCTTTGCCAAGAAAATAGTTGTATGGTTCAAATGCCCAGCTTGGCATAGCGGCAAGCAGTTTAGTCTTGCCTTGGCTCAAAGGGTTGCAATGTTTTCCAAGAAAAGAGTTGTATGGTTCAAATACGCAACTCGACACAATGGAAAGCAGTTCAGTCTTGCCTTGGCTCAAAGGCATGCAACCTTTGCCAAGAAAAGAGTGAGATGGTTTAAATACCCAACTCAGTGCAAAAGCAAGCAGTTCAGTCTTGCCTTGGCTCAAAGGATTGCAACATTTTCAAAGAAAAGAGTTGTATGGTTCAAATACCCAACTCGACGCAACAGCAAGCATTTCAGTCTTGCCTTGGCTCAAAGGATTGAAACATTTACCAAGAAAAGAGTTTTATGGTTCAAATATCCAACTCAGAGCAAATGCAAGCAGTTCAATCTTACCTTAGCTCAAAGGGCTGTAACTTTTGCCAAGAAAAGAGTTGTATGGTTTAAATGCTCAACTCAATGCAACAGTAGGTAGTTTAGCCCTGTCTTGAAAAAGAATTATAACTTCTACAAGAGAAAGAAGTTATATGGATCAAACACAATAAGCATGCAAGAGAAAAGCGAGCAAACGACATACACGCCAAACCTAGCAAACCTAGGATACGTAGGGCCAACATCGAAAACAATGTATTCGTTCACACCCATTTTAGGGCAACACTAAATCAAAAGCAAGAAAGGATCTTCATTTACCAACTCCTCCGTCCAAGCCCATGATCTTGGCATCGCTGCTAGGATCCGCTCGCCCGTGATCATTATCCACATACAACTAGCTGAGGCCATCAATATGCAGGGAACCTAACTTAATCATGGAAGCATAGTCAAAGGAAATGAATGAGTCAATCGCATCGACCAGCTCCCCTGAATAGCTAGATGTGGAATTGGCAGCACTAGGGTCAAACGTTCCAGCAACCACCGCCTTGCGCAACGCCTCTCTGCTAGACTCCTCGCCAGCAGTGAAGCACATGTTTTTGATGCGTCCCACATCCTACAAAATATATGGATGCTCAATAACTTTGTCAACAATTCTCATTATTCCATCTTTTACCAGCCAGTCCAAGTCACTCCCAAGGCGAGACAACTCTGCCTCTCGATCAAGTTGTAATGTCTCCTTATCCAATAGCTCTCTCTCCAAACTCTCCACTCGAATGTTCAAGGCCTCTTTCTGTTAAAGGGTACCGTTAAGCTTTGAATTCACTTTAGCACAATGCTCCTCAAGAGTCATTTTCTTGCCAGCCAATAACTCCAATTGCTGATGGGAAGACTACACTAAGGATTCCATAGAAGTGACGTGCTGCTGGAGACCCCTCTCATTTGTACGAAGCTTAACAGCCACACTTTTGAGATGGAGAATGCGGTGAGCCCCTGCAGTAAGGAAGAAGGCGCTTTGGGCCGAAGCAAATTCCATAAAGTCAATTGTCTATTCATCTGTAACGGCTTCCACCTCAGAAACGGTCTGTTTAGGGAAGACATGGCACGAAAACTCAATGACAACTTCTTCTTGGGAGAGACAAGAATCATCAGTGAGATTCCATTTGGGATTAAAAAGATTATTAGAAAGAATATTTTTTCCTTGAAAACTGGAAATAAGGTCATCATAGTCCGATGTCTCTAAAACAGCAGGAGACTTTCCCCTATGAACCGTTGGTGGCTCTGCTGGCCCAGTCCCAGTAGGACTTTTGTTTATGATGGGTTTCTTAGACGCCCCTGGTATCTCTTTAGATTGGTATTAAACATCATAAAGGTTATTACCTCGTCACTAGAGGGAATCAGAGTTGTAACAAAGTTGGTGGCAAGCTTGCGTCGACGACAATGGTCAATAACAGTGAAAGACCCACACTTTCATATTTCTGAAAGACCCAAACTTTCATACTTGACAATATAGTTATTCCAAAACATGCTACATGCATATTTATAAAACAATATCTTACATTGATAAAGTGATTACAAAAGATTGGATACAAACCGACTATGTTTTAATATTTTACATAACTACCCAGGATATTGTAATTTTATACAAACATAAACCGAAATACAAAAGTAATATTACAACTATTCTAAACCTTCCAACAGTATGTGACTATACTAGTTACTTATTCCCTGCAAATTTGTTAAACATTGAGAGGGTAAGCGGTGACGCTTAGTGAGTTCAATAATAGATACAATATAACGTTATGCCATATATATACTTCAATATGGCAGAAGCAAAGAGGAACAAGGAACAACAAAGGCATAATGCGAAAAGCTTTCCATATCAATCAATGAGACATAACAATTTCCATACTTGATATACAATCAATAAAGTTTCAGCACAAGTGGCACAGAAAATACTCAGGAATATCATTTTGCTAGAATATTCAGGCTTTCGGCCTTATCTTAGCATACTACCGAAGCCAAAGTGATGCCTATGTCATACACTTCATGGTTAACGGTACATACCAATACCCAAGTGATGCCTATGTCATACACTTCGTAGTCAGAGGTATAGCCTTGCTATAAAAATAGCAGAAATAATAACACGAGATGATAACATGGAAAAGCACATAGCACATATAACACATAACATACAATTGTTCCTATATATTAAACTCACATTGAAATAACCGGGGGGTCAAAATAATAATTTGTGCAGCATTTTGGCTCTAAATATAGCTTTCTTCTATAAAAACCGGGAGATATATTGAAAACCGGGCCTTGCGAAGGTAGAGCTTCAAAATCGAAAAGATAAATTTTTCAGGCTTCTCGGGAACTTTGGGGCGTGTTTCGGGCATTGGAATTAATACTGGGGCTTCGGGGGAAGTGGGAATGTAAGAAATATATCCTAAGGGGTAAAATTTGCCAATTTTCTAACATTTTCTCGGGAGGGTTTGCAGCCCTCCTATTTATAGGGTGAGATTGCGAGGGTTGGATCCGAGGCTAGGGGAGTCAGCAGATGCGAAGGCCACGCGGCAGCAGGAGCTCGATTCGGACGCCAGACGTCGTGCATGCGAGGAGGCCAGGTGCGAGGCTCGGAAGTGTGACACGGGGCGCGCATGCAAGGTGCCAGCGCACCGGACGCGTCATCGACTTCGGACACCTGTGCGACACGCGTCGCTTCTCGGACGCGCCACGCTGCTGCTTCGGATACGTGGCCAGCTCAGAGCGAGGGTGACGTGGTTGGCACTATTCATGCGAAAATTCTCGAAAATTGTGCCCAATTTTGTAAAATCCATAACTTTCTCATACAGGCTCTGTTTTTGACGTTCTTTATATGCACGCGTAGGGAAAATTATGCTCTACAACTTTCGTTTAGACTTCGTCGGAAAATTTTGACTTTGTTTTAATATTATTATTTTTAACAGACCGGGACTGGTAAATCCATTAAAAATTCAAAACTTCTTCTTCCGACGTCCGTTTTCGTCAGACTTTTTACCGTTGTACTGCTAATGACGAGACCTTCGATTCTCGTTTGGGTTGTGTCGGCTAAAAATCACTCGATCTAAAATTCGAGTTTTTAGCTGTCTACTGCTAAGCTGAACCTTAGAAAAATCATAACTTCCTCATACGAAGTCAGATTTTGGCGTTCTTTTTATGAAAATTATCGGTTTAACAAATACTACGACTTTCATTTCG
Organism: Lactuca virosa; assembly: GCF_052849685.1. Lineage (NCBI taxonomy): Eukaryota > Viridiplantae > Streptophyta > Magnoliopsida > Asterales > Asteraceae > Lactuca > Lactuca virosa. The sequence goes on from NC_136434.1 coordinate 251,916,622, forward strand.
ATCACCAAGGCTAAAAAGTAGTTTATCAAAAACTCACTTTTTACGTCATTCGGTGCCGTGCCGGTTTTGTCGCGGATCTTCGATTGGTCATAACTTATTCGTTATAACTCGGATTTCGACGAGGTTTTCGCCTAAATGTTTCTAACGAGATTCTTTACAACTTTAAATAATAAAATTTTACTTATTTCAAATTTTATATTTTCGCTAAATTTCACTATTTGGCTTTTAATTGGAATCTCATAAGACTTCCAATATTTTATGAGTGATTCTAAACATAGTTTTACTTCATTTCTAGTAAAAACTATCTGTTAGAACTCAACACTCAATTTCACATAATATTTCATAATATTATTAACTTTTCAAATTACATAACACGATTTCAAAACGTGTATGTTACAAATACCTCCTCCTTTTGAGGATTTCGTCCCCGAAATCACAACGATTTAGACAAATGAGGATATTTCGCTTTTATCTCATTCTTATTCTTCCTAAGTATAGTTTGGGCCTCGATGATGTTTCCACTTGACAAGCACCAACTTCACTTCTTTATTACGTAGATTAGTCGTTCTTTCATTTATGATCTTTTCAGGTTTTTCTACATATCTTAACTTATTATCCAATTTCTCTTAGGATAACGGAATCGTTTCATCATATACGCTCAAGCATTTGCACAGATAACTCACATGAAATACATCATGACTACCTGCCAAATCTTCAAGCAATTTCCAAGCGGTATGCTTGTTGACCAATTCTCTAGATAATTTTGAAAAGTCCAACAAATCTAGGACTCAATCTCCTTTTCTTCTCAAATTTCATAATACCTTTCCACGGGGATACCTTCAGTATCACCAACTTGGAATTCTATGGGTCGTCTTCTCTTTACTACATAGGACTTTTGTCGATCCTGGGCCGCTTTTATTCTTTCTCGTATAATTTGAATCTTATCAGTGGTGTCTTGAATCATTTCAGGACCACCAAAGATTTTCTGTCCTACATTATGCCAACATAATGGTGTTCACAGTTACTATCGAACTCTAAGACACATGCACGAAGCATATCTTCTACTGTTTGGATTGTTCTCTCCGTCCAACCATCTGTCTGGGGATGATAAGCTGTGTTGGGAGCAACTCAAGATCCCAATTCACTTTTCATACTCGCCCAAAAGTGAGAAGTGAAGCGAGTATCACGATCGGCATTAATCTTTAGTGGCACACCATGTCTCGCCACAATTTCGTCTAAGTAAACTTGTGCGTATTTCTCCATTAGAACCGTTGTACGTATGGCGAGAAAATATGCATTCTTAGTTATTTGGTCGATAATTACCCAAATGCTATCATTCTATATAGCAGTCTTTGGCAATTAGAATAGCACCATGCATAAGGTCAATTCGGAATTCTACTTGCCTATTCGGGGTAGTCCAGGAAATTTATCGGGAAGATCATCAAGATTTTCATTAATAATGGAAACATCATTTACAGTTTTCTTCCCCTCTTTTGAGATATCAACTGTATTAGCCAGATAAGTAGAATATCACTTCGATATAAATTTACGAGTTTTTAAGAAAGAAGTTATTATTTCAACGTAGACATAAATAGAATCCTCTTCTTCGATAGGGATGCATACTATCTCTTTGTAGCACAAGAGTTTTGCGTGGTTCTTTGACAAGCAATCCATGCCGAGAATAATATCAAAGTTGGGCAAGGAGATAGGAATTAGGTTAACAAGAAGATTATAACCTTCAATTCCTATGACACAATCTTTATAGACTTTATCAGCAAGTAATGATATATTTCCTATATAACTATATGAAATGATTGGACAATTGCGTAACAAGCAATTTGAAAAGAATGTGCGAATTTATAAGGCAAGAAAGAATCTGAGGCATCACAATCAAATAAGATGTGAGCAGATCTAAAGTTTACGAGAAAATTACTAGTCACAACATTCGAGTCCTAACTTACTTCTTCTGTTGTAATCTAAAATGTACGATATTTAACTTTTGGTTTGCCAAACGATTGTCAAACTCTTCAAACTTCTTAGTTACTAGCGGTGCTCAAACCTGCACCCGCTCATCATTCTCTATTGGGCCTTCAATCCTAATCTTTGAGTTAAAACTCAATTATCATTGCAGACTCCTGCTCCTTCTTGGTTTATAGACTAAACCCAAGATAAGGCCTTTACTTTTGCTATAACAACAACTCGAATGGTCTTATTCTAATGACCTTTGATTTTATAACGCACAAGACACATAACGAACCAAACTCTTGTATTAGAATTAGATCGAATAAATCGAGCTGATGGAATAAAGAAAACAAAAAGAGTTTGATCAACACGTGGATGCTTCGGAACAGAAAGAATAGCACCACGTATCTCTAGTTCGTGCTTTCAGACATACACATCAATTTTGTCAAATGACAGAATATTTCGATTGATTACTAAATCACGGATTTCATACTGTAATCCTTCCATGAATAACTAAATTCTTCATCGCCTTCATAACAGGTAACATCTCTAGTTAATGGTTACTCAATTCTTTAATGAAGATCGTTATATTTCTATCGACCATCTCGACCATCTCCTTCTTGACTGAAGTTTCGTCATTACTCAATACATGGCTTTCTAAACCAATCAACTTTATCTTTGTAGATTTATATTAATCGGACTCCACTCTTTATGACCTTAAGATTTGAACGAAAATTATCTTCTTAGTCATTACCGAAACGAAGGTAACGACACACATGAATAAAACGGAATCATTTATTAGCTTCTCGGTAACCTTGTGACTTTCCCTGATCCAAGCGTGAGTCTTGTGCTTCCGATAGTATAGACCTCTACTATCATTCACACCTACTCATACTCGTCCCAAGTATTGTCTCGTAGTTTTCCAAGTCACCATTCAAAATCACAAAACAACTTATTACACATGAATGTGTTCAAACAAATACATACAACAATTTCTCCTAGACTCAACTAGGGTTTTCGCGTTTCTATCAAACATATATTGGATTACTTAAATTCACCTTCTAGAATTCTTTTTATGTATAAGCTCGATCTAGCATATTCTAATACTCTTTCATAGGTCGATAGAAATTTTACTTCCAATTCTTCATATAAATTCTTTCTCGGGTAGTGTCTACTCTACAAGACACACTATACCAAAATTTAATCTAGCAGTGTAAAGACAAACGGTTTCCAACTACTTGCATCATCTTCTAACTCATGTAATTCACCATATACATTTGTTCATTCCATTTTCCTTCCATGACATCGTCATTCCTGTATCTGAATAAGTCTTCTTCTCATGGTTGTATCTTTTAAATCTACTTCATAGGAGTCTATCCTAAGAAGTCTGTATTATAGCTGCATCTCAACAAGCTCTACTAGCTTCAACTTGGTTCTATGTCATTCCTAACTACAACATTTCTTCTCATACAATACTATGAGTGTATTGATTCTTCAATTAAGCATTCTACCTTACTTAAACAAGTAAGTTACTTAACCTTTTATTACTAAATGACTTAATTCACCATCCTAATCATGTATGTTAAAGTAGGCTTAACACACAATGGAACTTTCATAAGGATGTGATAGAAGTGAATCATCACTCAGTATTATTAAATACTAAGTCTGAACATCTTGTATAGGGTTACTACTTGAACTACATACTACATCACAAAGCCTTGGCCTATTGAGTCTGAAAACTTCATTAGCCTTTCCTTTGATCTTCATTTAATTCTTCTAAATCTTGTACCACATAAATTTCAATACTGTCGAAATATTTATCACCAGCTTCGGTTCTTCCGACTCTATAAACAATCACTGTTTCAATCTGGACAGCGATGGAACAACTTTATGGATTTGTACCAACACATTTATCTCACCCAAATGTGTTTCAAACGCACATCTTTCTTCCAAAGATGTTATTATATATTAAACATACTTTAAATGTATATTACCACTCTATTGGTATTAATACACTATTTACGATAACACTTCATATTTATTATTTTACGATATCCCACGATCGTTTATTTATAAACTTATTGATGTCAACTATCATAAGTCTCTTTATCACTTCGAAAAGTTTCATGTAAATTCTATTACGAAAATTCTTAGAATTCTGAACATAAAATTTTCTAAACCAAGGTCGGCAACAGACCTTAAACTTTCTCAAATAATAGCAATATAGGTATGAAATCTAAAACATGCTATATTTACTTATCATTTAGCACTTAATAGAATATAAGGTATATCTCCTCTTAATATTCTAGTGCTTGTCCCCATTGGGTATTCAACTTAAAGTATACTAGATACATATCGTATCATCTTTACTTAACAATCCATGTTTAAATCTAGAAATTCTCAAAATACCTAGTTCACATAAACTAATTCTCTAAAATTTTTGAAGTAACTTAATATCTTAGAATACTAGGGTTTATCACTACCCACTACCCCACTTAAGTATTTCCTATGGTTTGTATCCATATATTTACAATGATTCAGTTCATATATTGAACTTCAAATAGTTTAAGTCTAAGTACCAATCCATGGAATTTAGTTCACTTAAACCACCGCTATGATACCATGATTGAAAGACCCACACTTTCATATTTCTGAAAGACCCAAACTTTCATACTTGACAATATAGTTATTCCAAAACATGCTACATGCATATTTATATAAACAGTATCTTACATTGATAAAGTGATTACAAAAGATTGGATACAAACCGACTATGTTTTAATATTTTGCATAACTACCCAGGATATTGTAATTTTATACAAACATAAACCGAAATACAAAAGTAATATTACAACTATTCTAAACCATCCAACAGTATATGACTATACTGGTTACTTATTCCCAGCAAATTTGTTAAACATTGAGAGGGTAACCGGTGACGCTTAGTGAGTTCAATAATAGATACAATATAACGTTATGCCATATATATACTTTAATATGGCAGAAGCAAAGAGGAACAAGGAACAACAAAGGCATAATGCGAAAAGCTTTCCATATCAATCAATGAGACATAACAATTTCCATACTTGATATACAATCAATAAAGTTTCAGCACAAGTGGCACAGAAAATACTCAGGAATATCATTTTGCTAGAATATTCAGGCTTTCAGCCTTATCTTAGCATACTACCGAAGCCAAAGTGATGCCTATGTCATACACTTCATGGTCAATGGTACATACCAATACCCAAGTGATGCCTATGTCATACACTTCGTGGTCAGAGGTATAGCCTTGCTATAAACATAGTAGAAATAATAACACGAGATGATAACATGGAAAAGCACATAGCACATATAACACATAACATACAACTGTTCCTATATATTAAACTCACCTTGAAATAACCGGGGGGTCAAAATAATAATTTGTGCAACATTTCGGCTCTAAATATAGCTTTCTTCTATAAAAACCGGGAGATATATTGAAAACCGGGCCTTGCGAAGGTAGAGCTTCAAAACTAAAAAGATAAATTTTTCGGGCTTCTCGGGAACTTCGGGGCGTGTTCCGGGCATTGGAATTAATACTTGGGCTTCGGGGGAAGTCGAAATGTAAGAAATATAGGCTAAGGGGTAAAATTTGCCAATTTTCTAACATTTTCTCGGGAGGGTTCGCAGCCCTCCTATTTATAGGGTGAGATTGCAAGGGTCGGATCCGAGGCTAGGAGAGTCAGCAGATGCGAACGCCACGCGGCAGCAGGAGCACGGTTCGGACGCCAGACGTCGCGCATGCGAGGAGGCCAGGTGCGAGGCTCGGAAGTGTGACACGGGGCTCGCATGCAAGGTACCAATGCATCGGATGCGTCATCAACTTCGGACACCTGTGCGACACGCGTCGCTTATTGGACACGCCACGCAGCTGCTTCGGATACGTGGCCAGCTCAGAGCGAGGGTGACGTGGCTGGCACTATTCATGCGAAAATTCTCGAAAATTGTGCCCAATCTTGTAAAATCCATAACTTTCTCATACGGGCTCCGTTTTTGACGTTCTTTATATGCACGCGTAGGGAAAATTATGCTCTACAACTTTCGTTTAGACTTTGTCGGAAAATTTTGAGTTTATTTTAATATTATTATTTTTAACAGACCGGGACTGGTAAATCCGTTAAAAATTAATAACTTCTTCATCCGACGTCCGTTTTTGTCAGACTTTTTACCGTTGTACTGCTAATGACGAGACCTTCGATTCTCGTTTAGGTTGTGTTGGCTAAAAATCACTCGATCTAAAATTCGAGTTTTTAACTGTCTACTGCTAAGCTGAAACTTAGAAAAATCATAACTTCCTCATACGAAGTCAGATTTTGGCGTTCTTTTTATGAAAATTCTCGGTTTAACAAATACCACAACTTTCATTTAGATCACCAAGGCTAAAAAGTAGTTTATCAAAAACTCACTTTTTACGTCATTCGGTGCCGTGCCGGTTTTGTCGCGGATCTTCGATTGGTCATAACTTCTTCGTTATAACTCGGATTTCGACGAGGTTTTCGCCTAAGTGTTTCTAACGAGATTCTTTACAACTTTAAATAATAAAATTTTACTTATTTCAAATTTTATATTTTAGCTAAATTTCACTATTTGGCTTTTAATTGGAATCTTATAAGACTTCCAATATTTTATGAGTGACTCTAAACATAGTTTTACTTCATTTCTAGTAAAAACTATCTGTTAGAACTCAACACTCAATTTCACATAATATTTCATAATATTATTAACTTTTCAAATTACATAACACGATTTCAAAACGTGTATGTTACAAACAGTCTTTCCTTTGGCCACGTCAGCAAGAGTTGCAAGGCTCAGAATCCTCTTTTCCTTGTAGCACGGGATGTCGCACCCTACAAGATCCCCTCTTTGTTATCTTCCACATGCTCCAAAAACTCAGAAGGGATGGAAAGAGAAAGCACGGAAAGGGGCGTGCCAAACGGGTTACTAGGTGAAGGTGTCTCACTAGCAGGGGTCGAGTGTGAAGGCATCGAGACAAAAGGAGTAGCGAATCCCCGACCATATTTCCGACACGGAGCACGAAGGTTGTCACGAAGAGCTACGGGCTAAATCAGCAAATCCCCTTGGAACTTCCACCTAAGCACGTCAGAAAAAGGCAGCACCTGTCTCTCCCCTGAAAGACAATCACCTCCTTTTTATGTTATTCCTTTTAAAAAAAGGGATGGAGGAAGGGAATGGGAATAGAAATGAAACAGGAAAGCTAGAAAATGAAAAATCTTATCCCTATTAGCAATAAAGAATTCAGACTGCTCCTGACGCCACCGCCACTCGGTGCTTATCCCCGCACCAGCAAGAATGCTTTCAGGGAACAACTCGGGAACAATAGTGAAGCCTTCCAGAAGATGAATAGTTTCTTGGTCCCCGACCAAGAAGCTTGGGTGCGCTATCAGAAGACACTTTAGTTCGAACATAGGGGCCTCCAACTCGAGAACTGTTCACGGATAACTAATGAGTGTGCTAGTTCTTCAAGCTACCCTTCCTATCAGGAACAAGGATGTGAGCATTCTTCCGGGTGTAGAAAGTAAACTTGTCAAAAACAGTAGAAAACCGTGGAAGTTCTTTAACACCGGAAGGCTTGGGAGAAATCCTAAAGATCGAAACAACATCTCAAAGTCGACGACCTTGTTTACAACATTATAAGTAAGGTCGTAAACAATAACTCTGTTCTTGCGAAGCACCTTTTTGAGAAAATCAATGTTCGGAAGTCGATAGCCAACATCAAAGATCCTAACATAAACTCCAACGTTTCCCGTGGGAGGTTCCAAAAATGAGGCTTCGTCCAACTGAACAAGTATTCCATCTTCTGGCTGAAAGACGTATTTCTCCGAGAGAGTTTTAGCATAATCAGAAGTTGGGATAACACCATAAGAAGTAATCATGTTAACAGGAAGAGCCATCTTCTTTGAAAGATGAAGAATGAAGGAAGAAGAAGGAAACTGAGAAGAAAAGAAGAATGTGTATAAAGAGGAAGGTGGGTATTTATGGATAGAGATCATGGAAAATCAAATGCAAAGAAAAAGTGGGACAGTTTGCAGAGGTAATAACTGCTCGACAAGTGAGAAAACGACATGTGTCTCTATGAGTCTAGTACATGATGACTCGCTACGCTGCCTCATTACTACTAGACTAGGGGGCTTGATGACGTACCCCATAGCGGTCCATCGTAACGCGACTAGACAATATCATCCAGTCATAGGGAAACAACCATTGACTTGAACGCATCAACGGAAAAACAGTCGGATGGCACTAACCGGCTAGGCCTGGGAGCTAATAAAGCCAACCTCGAGGTTAGGTCTTGACAAGAGAGACAAAAGGGTCAGCTATCCCTTTCAGATAGTGCCATACGAGATAATCCTTCTTGTTCTCCACGCAAAGGTATGAGTTGGCATACGAAAGCGAGCGTCAGTATGGTTGTGCACGGGCCATTACCTTTGATTCCCTCTGCACTAATCAGGATAGAGTAGGATTCAGATAGGGACGTGTGCACCAATAGAAGCTCGGTACGCTAGAAACCATTTCTATGGTCCCCCCTCGTCTAGAAAGCACTACATATATAATAAACATTGAGCTTCACCGGAGGAGGTATGTTCTCTCTAGACTTTGTCTCTAAGATACCATCTAAAGGCTTTACACAATCCGCTGACTAGAGTGTCGGACCATCCTCCCAAGATCCCCTCCTGGAGAATGTCTGACGTGTTTCTTAATTGTGACTATAGGTTCTGCTTGGAAGAATCCTTAACCAGGCGGAGTCATGACTGTAGAATGACGTCACAACAGTTGCAAATGGCAGGCTTGTTGTTAACAGTTTTTTCCATGAACGGTTGGTTTGTTGAGAGCAGTTGATTTCTTGTGAGCGGTGGAAGTTGTTGTAATAGCATAGAGAGTGTTGTAGTTGTTGTGAACGAGGTTGCATGGATGGCGACGGTTTGTTCGCCGGTGCTTTGGTTTACTAGCGGAGGTGGCGTTTGCACGATGACAAATGTTCCACCGATGGTTTGTACTATCGGCGGTGAGAAATAACGTCGCTTGATGGTTACGTAATGGAAAATTTTGTGGTGGCATAGTGGCAAAGGGTATCGATTCTTCCATTTTTGGCCTCCAAAGTTCACTTATCGGGTAGCTGATCGTCGTTGGGCCACTAGATTACCGCACATTAGTCACGACAGTTGTTGACTGGTGTTATATGGTAATGTGAGTGATGTCTGGTTCTAACGGCATCATGGATCTGATTGGGCTTCTTGGCGTTTCGCTAGCTTCGCTGGTGTTTTCAGTTTTCATATTCGAGGGTGATGATGTGTCGTTTTTTTGTTATTACTTGTCACGCCGAACGACGGCAAATGATGCGACCTGGTCCTCCAGCTATCTGAAGTGGTTGTTCTGATCACTATGTGGTGGTTCTAATTGCTCCAGGAAGACCTGCGAGGTCACAACAGCGGAAAACCGTCAGCCGTTCTCCGGGAGTAACTCCATGGAAAACTCTCTGACGGTCAAGTCATTGACTAAACTGAGAGTGTATTGTTTGAGCTAAGAGAGAATGGCTTACTCTTCAAGGTGGTGGATGAGGCCTTTTACACTGAGACCTCCTGTTAGGCCGATACCCCCAACGATCCACATCCATGACCCACAAACAACCACACACATATATCAGGGCACCCATCGGCTAGGAACATAAGAAAATTAGGGAGTAGTGTCTCAGACCATGATAGTGTTGGATAAGGTGTCTAAGTCCATAACTATTTCTGGTATGTACTTGACCCGACCCGGCATGGTCCATTTGGGTTGCATGGCACCATGAAATTGGATAAACTAAAATGAGAGAAATAACACTTATGGTTTTTTAATATATTATAAGTTCTAATATATTAATAATATTATTTAATTAGTTTGATCAAGAATTAATTTAGAATTAATTAAGTGATCAAAAGATAACTAATTAAATATATGGGTAGATTATGTAAATCTTCCATATCTTATATAGTGGGCTAAGAGGCTCCATGGATTATCAAGTTGGGTTCCACCCATAGGATGCTCCATGGGAGTTACAAACCCATGGGTCATGGAAATGAAGAGTCATGACACATTAGGGTTTACATGGTGTAACCCTAGATGTGTCAACACTATATAAGAAACCCATTCTCCACCAAAATCGGCTACACATAAGAAACAAGAGGGCTAGGCCGATTTTAGAAGTGTGTATTCTCTCTAAAGTCATTCCAAAAGCATTTGGTGTTGTGTGAAGCATTTGAGGCATCACACTTGGGGTGCTAGGCTCACAAGGTTTCAAGGATCATAAGCAACAACAAGGTAAGTTATTCTATCTTTCATGCAAGTTAAAATTTGTTCCCCATGTATGCTAGATAGGAATATAACCTTGGAATTCAACTTTGCATGATAATTAGACAAACATAGATCCAAGGTTATTAGGGTTGCATGTACACTTAGGAAGTGTTAGAATGCTCAAAACCCATCAGTGGTATCAGAGCCAGGTTCGTTTGTTGTTGTTTTTTTTTGTGTGCAAACAGCTTGAAAAAAAATCGTTTTTCTGTTTTCTGCTCGTATGAAAGTTTGCACATTTGTTGCTGGAAATGGACTAGAAACATTACCCTAAACTGTTTTGATGTTTTAAAGCTTGTTTTAGATGGTGTAATGTTTATGCTAATCCATTTACAATGGCAATTATTAAAATTACAAGTTTTTTTTAAGTGTAATTTTTGATTCTTGAAAGTGTTCATATTCATGTTCTTGAACTTATGAAGATTAGATGATCATAGGAATTGTTTGTAACCTTCATGGTAGTTTAATTCATGATCATAATGTGTTTTAATGGAGTCCATAACTTGTCCTCAAGTTATGGAAAACCAAAAGTCTCACTTTTATTAAAGCCATTAAAAGAACACAAGAGTTATAAAAAATGAAGAGTCTTCATTTTTATTACTCAATTAATTCATAAGTTATAAGAAATGAAAAGTTTTGGAAGTTTACAAAACTTGCCCTCAAGTTTTGGAATATGTAAAGTCTTGATTAAAACTTTAGTTCCAACCCTTAGAATTTTAAAAGTTAAAATTCAACCCTTATACTTTATAATATTATAAGTTACTAATATATATATGTATAACGTCAAGTCGTCTTACCGCTAGTACGCCTCATTCACGAAGCCGGTCTATAAGGGGGGTATAAGGTTGTTGCCTATAAAATGGCAACTTAATGGGTGTCCACTCTCACCCACCGCTTCCTTGATCGGTGGAGGGTCGTTAGTCGAACGGGTAAGACAAGGACTTATAAATTCTCATTAAAAGTATGATGAATATTATAAAGTAACTAAATGCTTTTATTAAATTCCCAATCTTAGTTACTTTAGGAAAATGTGAATAAGGTGCTAATCCATGAAATTACACTTTACACTTTGTTTAAGTCGTTGGTGGAGCGTGTGTGGTTAACCGGCACACTAACTTGGACTTAACAAGGTAGGTAAAGGGTGACTTAAGGTTTACCATAGCATCGGTGGAGCGTGTGTGGTTTACCGGCACATCGATTGAGTGATAAACCTTGAGGGTACCAAGTGATTTGCATGGTTACTTCACACCTCGTTTTGTGATCCTTGATATCCCAGTCAAAAAACTTGGAGGGCACACTCGAGATTGAAACATGCCTTTGAAAAGTTCATTGAATCTCAAAAGAATCTAGGAATTTCTAAGAACCAATTAAAAACCTAATATTTATATTTCGTTTTTCATGGTGGAAATTGGTGAATCGTCATTCACCTACCTTTCAAATATGTTATAGCTTGGATTACGACATACCTCTTCTAAGTTATAATATATTGTGATTGGATTCTAGCCTTAATATTACATTTGGGTGTTTTATTAAGGACTCTCTTAATATCTAAACTAATCTTGTTCTCTTCTTTCAGATGTCTTCAAACAATGCTGCTTCTGGCTCTAATCCTAAAGGCTCCTTTACCCTTATGAACTTATGTGGGAAAGTCACTTTTGATGGATCCAACTTCAATGAATGGATCAGAAACATCAGGATGATTACCCGCTACGAGGACAAAGAATATGTCCTTGACAAGGAGCTTAAGGAGATTGATGAGACCACTGCAACTCCCCAGGAGATCGCTGACTTCCGGGCACATGAAAGGGATGCTACAAAAGTGGCATGCATCATGTTGGCCACCATGACAGCGGAACTCCAAAAGTCCTATGAGGACTTCTACCCTTTTGAAATGCACCAAGATCTGATGGAAAGATACCATCAAAGTGCACGACAAGAGAGGTATGAAATCATATTCTCTATCATAACAACCATGATGAAGGACGGGGAATCCGTCACGAGCCACATGCAGAGAATGCAAAGGTATGTGGATCGGTTGCTGAAGCTTAATGTGAACTTCCCTGAGGAGCTTGCAATAGATATCATTTTGCACTCCTTACCATCGTGCTATGATCAATTCTGCATGACATATCACATGAATAAGGAAGAGGTCACACTCAGCAAACTTCAGGGACTCCTCAAGACCGCAGAAACAGGTCTTAAGGGTAAGTCGGTTGTTAACACTCCTACTCCAAACTCCGCCCCGGTTTTGGCAATCGGGAAAGGTAGAGGGAAGAAAAGGAAGAGCTCTTCGAAGGGTACCAAGGCTAGGACCCTTGATGGCTCTTCTTCAAGTGGAACCAAGAAAGGTTTTGTCACTCCTTCTTCTGACCCTAAAGAGGCTGAATGCTTCTATTGCCATGAAAAGTCACATTGGAAGTGGAACTGCCCAAAGTACCAGCAAGATGTGAAGGATGGGAAAGTTAAACCCAACCATGCAGGTATTTACACTATCTTATCTAATAACTCACCCCATTCTAACTCTTGGGTCCTTGATACCGGTTGTGGTATTAATATTTGTTCTGATTTGCAGGGACTAAGAAGAAGTAAGAATGTGGAGCATGTAAGAATAAACTTAATCATGGGGAATAGGAAAGCTTTACCTGTCACCAAGATTGGAGTTTATACTTTATCGCTAAGTAGTGGGTTTAGTTTAGATTTGAATAAATGTTGTTATTCGCCAGAAATGGCAAGAAATATTATTTCCTTTCATGCATTGTATAAACAAGGTTTCACCTTTTCATTTGATAATGAAGTTGGTTCGATTAATGCTTTCTTTAATAATGTTCTTTATTTTAAAGCATTACCTAGTGATGGTGTGTATGAAACTGTATATGTGGTTGATAACTTAGGAAATAATGTATTGTGTATTGATTATGTTAATGATAATAACTTGGATAAAGCATCATTATGGCATTGTCGTCTTGGACATATAAGCAAGAAACGCATAGGCCAACTCCAAAAGGATGGAGTATTGGAGTCATTTGACCTAAAGTCAGATGATAGTTGCGAATCATTCTTACTTGGAAAAATGACAAAGTCACCCTTCACAGTTTCTTGTGAGAGGGGTGAAGGTTTGTTGGATCTTATACACACGGATGTGTGTGGGCCCTTCAAACATGCCACAAGGGATGCTAATCGTTATTATTTGACTTTTACTGATGATTACAGTAGATATGGATATGTCTACTTAATCAAGCATAAGTCAGAGACTTTTGAGAGGTTTAAAGAGTTTAAACAGGAAGTCGAGAATCAGTTGGGCAGGAACATTAAGATGCTTCGATCCGATCGAGGTGGTGAGTATCTTAGTTCAGAGTTCCTCGACTATCTTAGGGAATGTGGGATTGTCTCACAATTGACACCTCCCAGGACACCGCAGTTGAATGGTGTAGCTGAGAGGCGTAATCGAACCTTGTTGGATATGGTTCGTTCCATGATGAGTCGAGCTTCGCTACCAATCTCATTTTGGGGGTATGCCTTAGAGACTGCCGCCCATATCCTTAATCTAGTTCCCACAAAGAAAGTTGCCAAAACTCCTCATGAGATGTGGACTGGTAAAGTACCCAAACTAGACCACATTAAGATTTGGGGTTGCGAGGCTTTCGTGAGACGCGAGACTCATGATAAGCTCGAACCTCGAAGTGAGAGGTGTATTTTCATCGGCTACCCACAGAAATCCTTTGGTTACCTCTTCTACAGACCTAGTGAGAATGTGGTCTTTGTAGCTAGGAGGGCTTTCTTTCGAGAGAGAGAGTTCATAAGCCAAGGAGACAGTGGGAGGCAAGTTGACCTTGAAGAAATTCAAGAGTCAAGTGGTGAAGGAACTTCAAACCCTAGCACTCAACTTGAGGAGGAAACTTCTGTTGAGCCAATTGACAAGTCTGTACCTCTGAGGCGTTCCATAAGGGTTAGGAATGCACCTGAGCATTACTATGGATTCCATATTACTGCGGAAGGTGATACACTTATCAGTGATGAGACACTGATAGGTCTGGATGAACCTAACAGTTACGCGGAAGCCATGGCAGGCCCTAAGTCAGCCAAGTGGAAAGAGGCAATGGACAGCGAGATACAGTCCATGTATGACAATCAAGTTTGGAACTTGGTTCAGAATGTACCAGGTCGTAAGACTGTAGGGTGCAAATGGATCTTCAAGAAGAAGACCGACATGGATGGTAATGTACACACTTATAAGGCACGACTGGTTGCAAAGGGTTTCTCACAAACTCCGGGAGTTGATTATGATGAGAACTTTTCTCCAGTGGCCAAGATTAAGTCTATTAGGGTTCTGTTAGCCATAGCCGCATTTCATGACTATGAAATATGGCAAATGGATGTCAAAATCGCTTTCCTTAATGGAAAGTTGGCTGAGGATGTTTACATGAGTCAGCCAGAGGGTTTTGTCAACACAGAGTACCCTAATAGAGTGTGTAAGCTTGGGAAATCCATTTATGGGTTAAAGCAAGCACCTCGCAGATGGAATCTTTGCTTTGATGAGAAAGTCAAGGAATTTGGCTTTTCTAGGAGTGAAGATGAATCTTGTTTATATGTCAAGGCTAGTGGGAGTATAGTTAGCTTTTTGGTATTGTACGTGGATGACATACTACTCATAGGAAATGACATCCCAACTCTGCAGGAAGTTAAGTCCTGGCTTGGGAAGTGTTTCTCTATGAAGGACCTAGGAGAAGCTGCCTATATTCTAGGGATAAGGATCTTGAGAGACCGGAGTAAAAGACTAATTGGACTTAGTCAGAGTACTTACTTGGATAAGGTGTTGAAGAGATTCGGCATGCAGGACTCCAAGAAAGGAGAGTTACCCATCCAGAGTAATGCCAGATTGAGTAAGACACAAAGCCCTAGTACTGAGGCTGAGATAGCAGAAATGAGTCAAATACCTTATGCTTCGGCTGTAGGATCGATCATGTATCCTATGACGTGTACTCGACCTGATGTAGCCTTTGCTTTGAGCATGGTTAGCAGGTATCAGGGGAACCCTGGCAAGGCACACTGGACTGCGGTAAAGAATATCCTCAAGTACCTACGGAGGACTAAGGACTGGGTCCTTACCCTCGGTGGGAGTGAAGACTTGAGAGTTGTAGGGTATAGTGATGCTAGCTTTCAGACTGATAGGGATAATTTCCGCTCTCAGTCAGGCTGGGTCTTTACCTTAAATGGAGGAGCAATTTCTTGGAAGAGTTCCAAGCAAGAGACAGTGGCTGATTCAACTTGCGAATCAGAGTATATAGCAGCTAGCGAGGCAGCAAAGGAGGCGATATGGCTGAAGAACTTCATTGGAGACCTTGGAGTTGTACCAGCTATTAAAGAGCCAATGGAATTTTTCTGCGATAGTGAAAGTGCAGTTGCCTTAGCCAAGGAACCAAGGGATCACGTGAGATCCAGACACATCGAAAGAAAATACCATTTCATCAGACATCGAATAGAAGAAGGACTCCTCGTGGCAAAGAGGGTATCCTCGGATGAGAATCCAGCAGATCCCCTCACGAAGGGACTGACTCGGGTTAAGCATCTCCAGCATGCTCGGAGCATAGGGCTGAAGGATGATATTAGATTTAGTAGTTAGATAACCTTGAAATTTGTAAAGTGTAATTGACATTAGATGATGAATAAAAGGTATTTTATTTATGAGTAAAGTGTTGCTATCTCTTGTCGATCGTTTACTATATTTCTTTTGCATGTTTTGACTTCCACAATAATTATGTTTGGTATATCATATTATTCGAACCTCCACAGTCGGTCATATGTCGGAAGTAGGTATGAATCAAGACTGTCATGATTGGTTGAAGAGGTCTAAGTTGTTGGACATGGCTACAACACTCATGAGTGCTCATAAGTTCTGAGCATTGGACTCAACCCACGCTCACTGGAATCACTTCATGGAATTTATCTCGAGTGATCGTGAGACAGTAATATCATATAAGTCTTCAAACCTAGAGATATGATTTGTTACTTATGAGTTGGTTATGCATTGATTGTACGTTAACGCATTGGTAACTCGATGTTATAAAACATGCTTTTGTGTATAATTCAATGAGTGGTAGAACAAACATATGAGTCGAAGTTTATCTGTTCCTTCTTGGATTAGAAGCTGATATCTGGGCCCTTCAATGATTTTGTTTTGACCTATGTACCGGGCCCGGTCAGAACTAAGTTCATGTGTTCAATTAAGTTCTTTGTCAAACAAATCGGAAATCGGGAAACAAACTGCTGGACAATAAGTAAGACATTGTTCCATGTATTTGTCCGGCTGATCATCATCTTCTCGGTTCCGAGAGACCTTGAAAGAGCTTCAATTGCTGATCGGTTCCTGAAGTATTGCAGTTATAGTTATTAGACTTATCCAAGTGGGAGACTGTTGGATAAGGTGTCTAAGTCCATAACTATTTCTGGTATGTACTTGACCCGACCCGGCATGGTCCATTTGGGTTGCATGGCACCATGCAATTGGATAAACTAAAATGAGAGAAATAACACTTATGGTTTATTAATATATTATAAGTTCTAATATATTAATAATATTATTTAATTAGTTTGATCAAGAATTAATTTAGAATTAATTAAGTGATCAAAAGATAACGAATTAAATATATGGGTAGATTATTTAAATCTTCCATATCTTATATAGTGGGCTAAGAGGCTCCATGGATTATCAAGTTGGGTTCCACCCATAGGATGCTCCATGGGAGTTACAAACCCATGGGTCATGGAAATGAAGAGTCATGACACATTAGGGTTTACATGGTGTAACCCTAGACGTGTCAACACTATATAAGAAACCCATTCTCCACCAAAATCGGCTACACATAAGAAACAAGAGGGCTAGGCCGATTTTAGAAGTGTGTATTCTCTCTAAAGTCATTCCAAAAGCATTTGGTGTTGTGTGAAGCATTTGAGGCATCACACTTGGGGTGCTAGGCTCACAAGGTTTCAAGGATCATAAGCAACAACAAGGTAAGTTATTCTATCTTTCATGCAAGTTAAAATTTGTTCCCCATGTATGCTAGATAGGAATATAACCTTGGAATTCAACTTTGCATGATAATTAGACAAACATAGATCCAAGGTTATTAGGGTTGCATATACACTTAGGAAGTGTTAGAATGCTCAAAACCCATCAGATAGCAGCTAGCTAGCCGACCGATAACCCCAAGGATCCTCATCCATGACCTACAAACAGCTTCACACTAATACTAGGGCATCCTCCAGTTGAGAACATAATAAAATTAGGGAGCGGTGTCTCGAAGCATGATATGTGACAACCGGCAAGTCTAGGTCAAACAAAGTCAACAAGTCAACCCAGTCAACTCGACTTGAACTAATACATTAAGGTTTAAGACTATGTTTCCTGGTGTATGTTTTAACATTATAATACAAAGTATATATAACTCTCTCTTCCAAATCTCTCTATATATCTCAAATCTCTCCCAAATCTCTCTATGCATCTCAAATGTCTCCCAAATCTCTCTTTGTATCTCAAATCTCTCTATGTATCTCAAATCTCTCCCAAATCTCTATGTATCTCAAATATCTCCCAAATCTCTCTATGTATCTCAAATCTCTCCCAAATCTCTCTATGTATCTTAAATCTCTCCCAAATCTCTCTCAAATCTCTCTACGTATCTCCCTTAGTCGAAACCAACTCAAAACGAAAGGATAAAACTCAAAAGAACAAGCCCATTCCGGAATACACTATTCACGCTCGGAACCTCTCTTCCTACTCTGGAACCCTCTTGGTCCGGAACACCTCCCACTTCGGAACGTTCTGATTTGGCTTCGGAATCCCTTCACCCGGACAATCTCGCTTTGGACGCCTGCTGATCCGGAACTGCTGACTTCGGAAAGCCTCGCATCACTCCGGAAGGACCAGCCACCGAGCCATCTCGCACCTGGACCCTTCGCATCTCGGAAGAAGGCACTACAGAATCTCTTGACCTCTTCGGACCCTCGCAGATTCAAGACTCCACTCGTATTTTTGTCCATTTCGGACGTTTTCTTCATTTTAAGGTATTTTGACGTCTGGAATCCCACCAAACTCGTATTTTTCATAACCTAGACCCCTTAAACCCCTATTTTATGCCAAATTTGAATATTTAAAAACATGTTTACATAAAATAATATTTAAGATTTCTAAAGGTATTATTTTAATCATAAGATGTGAATAAGATAAGGATAAGAGGGTTTGACTTATGATTTGATGTAATTCCCATTCTCCATGCAATTCCCAGTAACCCATGCATTACCCACCAAATAACAATGATTTGAACCTTCAAATTTCCAAGCACCTATTTCCCCCTTTATCCCTTAAAGCAATGACAGTAAGAGGGTTTTTAACTCCACCATTTCTCTCACTTCTCTCATATTCTCTCTAATACTCCTCTCAAAAGCAAGAACAAGGATCTTGCTAAAGACTTAACTTCTCAAGTTGGCGTTAGAGTTTTTAAGTAAGTTTTTCCACTCGTCTAGTATTTTATATAATTTTCAAGATAAATTCACATTATTTCACCCATAATCATATGTGAGAAAAACTCTTAGGACAACATTTCTTCCAAGGAAGTTCCTCAACTCACCCAAGAGTTTAGGCTTGAGATCTTCACCCCATCACTCCAATCAACTCATCAACCAACTCAAGGTGAGCTTCATACCCCTATTTTCGAGTTTTTATTGTTTTTGGGGGAGAATACAAGTCAAAGCCTTGTTTATGTCTTGATATATTGTCACACCCCCGAACCAGACGGCGGAAACGTCTGGGGGCTCGTGTGACTTTGAATTGAAATATCATCACAATGAATATATATGAAACATAACATCATCATCACCATGCATTACAATATTACAACTGCCATTGTTCACATCAAGTATTATGTTTGAATATTACATGCCAAAAGTTCTAAGTATGATGAGACATAAATATAACAAAACGTCCATTAAATTGGTCCACCGAAACTGCTTCAACGGTTCCCTGAGAATACAAGTAAATTTAAAAAGGTCAACATAAAAATGTTGGTGAGTACATAAGCATGTTTGTGAAAATGATTTGGATTATTCGTAAAACCCAGAAAATCCGATATTTTCTGTAAACAGTTTAGCATGTTTGTGTCAGATCTCGTATTAATGCATGTGTGTTATTGTCTATTAGTATGTATAGAGATAATGCAGAAAACGTGAAGAGAATGCCCCCAGACAAGCCGATGTTGTCTGTAATAGAGAATGTTGCCGTACCAACCCTCGAGGTTGAGTACCAGTACATGTATGTTCCTGAGTAATCCAAAGAGAAAAGAAAAGAATGGTCTTCCGTAAATTTATAACGTTAATTCTGTAAATGAGCCGTTACAACCATACTTGATAATGACACCTTCGCCTGTCTTGACATCTGGAAGACGCCGACTTGTTTAAGGTACGGTTTGTCACCCTAGACTGGACTAGGCTAACTGTAGCGAACAGCTCAGGTGTGGGGCGTCACCCCCGTATAGATCTATACATAAATTCGCGCTCTCCCTCCAAGAGACTCTGGTTATAACTACAGACTACGATCGTACACTCAATAGGTATCAACCGACAAAACTCACTAGATCCTTAATCGAATTTACGCGAAGAAAAATGTATAAAACTCATTCCAAGCCCAATGAACCATGTAAGTGAGCCACTAGGGCATCGCTAAACATGTGAGTCATTTCAAGACCTAATAGGAGTGAGATTCATATAACATGGGCCCGAAATATATGTAAAAGGACAACTAAGGCCCATTTCACATGTAAGGTATTTACAGGCCCAAATAGCATGCAAATAGTATCCACGGTTCGTCGCACATGTTAATGGGTCAATGAGGCCCAATAAACAAATAAATAGTATTCAGGACCTATCAAGCATATTAATGGGCCTCTAAGGCCCAATATTATACAAATGGCAAAATTAGTCCGTTTGTTATTTTATTGCTAGTATTAGTCAATTTATTTACCAACATAGCATAATAAGCCCACTCTTTGTAAAAATGACATTCTTGGCCCATTAAGCCAAAAATTTACAATTAAGGCCCAATCTTAATAAAAATAACACTTTTGTCCCCATTTTGCTCAAAACTTGTATTTATAGCTAGTTTTTGGTAAAACTAACATTTCTAACCCATTTTTTTTGTCAAAAATATCATTTTTTACTTGATTTTTGTGAAAATACACATTTTTATGGTTTTTGACTTTTCTGACCCGGTTGTTGGAAAATTTGTAGAAAAATCATCGTAAGTCGAAATTTGGATCCGTAAACTCTGGAAGTTTGTAAATTTTGTGTACTTTGTTCATAATGTTTCTCATAATTTTTAATGGTCCCTAACATGTGTGAAATGGCTCACCTTCACAGGCTGGTCCGAAATTATTTCAAATATGATAGGCAGTTTTATAAAATTCGCCAAAAATTGTGGAAAAATCGTATGAAAACGTGAGAGTAGTCATTTTAAAGGTATAAACGTGAACGTTTTGCATGTAGAATAGTTTGGAAAAATATTATCATTAAGGTGGTCAAAACAGTTCGAGATTGGACCAAAACGTTTCTGTCAAGGGCTGATTTTTGAGTTTAGTTTATAGATCTTTGAACACAACACTCTTTTTTGCTATTTTCAGTGTATAAATCCCAGATCTACAAGTTTACATGTATTATAGGTGATAACACATACTTTTCTCAAGGTTTTCGTGTAGATCCAAGTGATAAACTTAATATTCTTAACATATTTTTAGATTTATGAAGTAAATAACACATAACCACAAAATAAATCATGAAAAACACACATGTTCATGCATACACACATAGATCTAAACAACACAACTTGTATTCTCCCCCAAAACAAAGTAAAAATCGAAAATAGGGAGAATGAACTCACCTTGGGGTTTGGATTTGGTTTTTGGTGAAGATGTGAAGAGATTTTTGGTCCTAGCAAGCTTCTTGGAGAACTTTAGAACTTAGATGGCTCTAAGATGCATGATTCATGAAATGGTATGAGTTAAGAGAAATTTTTTGAAGAAATCAAGAAGCTAAACCATGGATCTAAGCAAAAACTTACTAAGGATGATGATGTTGGTGAAAAATCCTCTTGAGAGCACCCAAAATCTCGAAATTTTGATGGAAGAATGAGGTTTTTCTAGAGAGAATTCTTTGAAGGATTTTTGAATGAAATGAGGTGGTGTGAGGGTGTTTGGCCGAGAAGAAAAAGAAGGGAGAAGAGAGAGAGAGTGAAGTGATGTGCATGGAGATCGACCATGCAATAAAGAGGTGTCTAAAGCTCCTTCATCCTGTTAATATCATTTTTTTTATAAACCCATTGGGCCGAGAATGGGCTCAATGGGTGAAGGTGAATTAGTTTTGGGCTCAAATACTTGGCTTTGATCGAATTTCGAAGTCCCAATAATATTTTTCGGCCCATTGGGCCCTTAGGATGGTTCACGACCCCTTTTGAATAAAAGAAATGGAGTTTATGGCCATTAGGGCTAATTAATTCATTTATGGTGCAATGAGGCCCATTAGGGTTAGAATGAATCATCCTAGGCCCAAATGGTTCCAAATGTCATAGATTTATGAATTGGATCCATTTAGAACCCAATTAGGGTATTTAGGCCCAAAATAGTCGAATTGATGATTTATTGGTCCCTTAGGCCCAATAAGAGAATCCTAGTCCATAATGAACTTGAGCTGGGATTTCTAGGGTTTCCAACCCTTATTTGAACATATGAGATGTATTTGAACGAGCATAGAGTATAGTATTCACTTAGAGTACAAGCTTTTACAATGGATGATGTTTACATGAGAATAGAATTTTCCTAGAAAAATGCCTGTTGTGACATATATTTGCTTGTTATGCATGTATGCTAAGTTATATGAGTTAAAGTTATGAAAACTCCAAGAACTCGAAATCTTGAGCAAGTCTCAAGAGTTTGAACTATGTTTCACAAATTATGTATAGAAACAAGAACTAGTATGATACAAAGTATAAGTCACAAATTTTTATGACAAAAACCATAAGCATTTACTTCAAAAATTGCTTAAACAAGTATTTTGGAAGAAATGGACCACTTTCAACAATTCACATAGCCTTGAACCACCTTTTGACAAATATGAGTCTTATTCGATAAATTATAAAATGAAAGACCATTTTTGCCAACATCAATAATATTGGGTCATTTTTGACAAGCCTGGTTCAAAAAGGAGTATTTTCTATAAACAAAAACAAAATATCTAGTCAACGAGTACACTATTGTTATTTATGTAATAAATAACGGATTTCAACGATTTTCGCACAAACACCTGTTAGTATTCTAGTCAGACGCATCTTCACAGTACCTATATATATATATATATATATATATATATATATATATATATATATATATATATATATATATATATATATATATATATATATATATATATATATATATATATATATATATATATATATATAAAATAGTGTACGCTTAAAGTCCTGTAAGAGTTCTAACCAGAGTCTCCTAGAGGGGGAGCGGGAATTTGTGTATAGATCTATATGGGGTTGACACCCCGCACCTTCGATGTTCGCTACAGCTAAACTGGCCAGTCTAGGGTGACAAATGTCTTAAACGAAACCGACGCCTGAAGAACGTCAGGACAGGCACGCCGTCATATTAGTATGGTTATAACGACTCACTTAGAATATAACAATTATTATTTAGAACTTTACGCAAGTTACACCTTTCGATTATAAACAACTATTGTTTGGATACGTTAAACGAAGCTTTTACAACACAAAGTCTTAGGGTTTCAAGACTACAAATGTAAACATCAGCAAATATAGGATTTTCTGTGGAATACGATTTTATACGATTTCAAAAACGATAAACTAAAACACACATGCAACTATACTTGATTGGAAACAAGACGTACAACTATTTTTGATAAGAAAATATGGGATTTTCTGGTTTTTCCAACTATCATAGATTTTTACACAAAATGCTTATGAACTCACCAACATATTTTATGTTGACGCTTTTCAAACGACTTGTAGTCTTAGGAAATCAATAAGCAGGTTAGTGGAATGCGGATTCAAGATTATTTTGATGTAGTTTGGAATTTACTCAATGTTGTCTCTTTTGTGTATTTCAAGAACATAAACAAGATGTAAAACAATGTAAGTTTGATATATTGATGTATGATGTTTGGATTTGCTATGTTTCATTTATATTCAATTGTTATGATACTGCACAATGACATCACCCGCCTCCGGACGTTCCCGCCGTTTTGGTCCGGGGGTGTGACAGATTGGTATCAGAGCATTGTTTATAGTGAACTAGTATATCTAGCCATACAAGATATACAACTATAAATACAATGAGACTAAAACACTCTGACTAAAGGTATACATACTTGCTAAGACCGTATCATAACAGGAACAAAACAAAAGAACTTAAAGGTTAAACACTACAGTCAAACCTAGACAGTTATGTGATCATATCTGGGATAAATATAGCCTGATCAACTATATTTATTTGAGATATGACCAACATGTGTTTGGGAGTGGTAGTGGTGTTGCAACAAGTATAAAACTTCCCAACTCGCTATCCAAAAGTCTTAAGAGCCAAACCTAAACAAATAAAATACTATAGGAGTATTTCGGAGCCTATTTACACATACTCTCCTTACACGTTCCTCACCCCTCGTGCAGACACTATGGCCGGATTCCACCATCCAGGAGATCCCTATTTCCCCAACCAGGGAAATGGTAGATGGTTAGAGCCAGAGGAGGAGCCAGATGAAGAGCCAGAGGAAGAGCTAGAGGAAGAACCAGAGGAAGAGCCTATAGGAGGACCGGCCGAACCGGTAGCTGACTCAGACGAGGAGGAGGATGATGGCAGTGACGCAGATGACTCGAATGCTGAGTCCGAAGTCATCAATACACCCTACATGGTAAGGGTGCCCCCATACAGGATGGGTTCCAATGGTTCTACGCTTCCATGGGCGCACGAGATCTGGAGGTGGAGTCGTCAACAAGGGGTACGACCTCCATTTGGTATGAACCGGGACTACTACGACTTGAGTCACGGTGGACGTGCAGACCGAGCCCTTCCTGTGATGGTAAGGAAGACACGCGACATTGGCGAGCAGACACATGCAACTGCTGGCCAGATGGTGGCCATGAGGGTCGCGGTTGAGCGCGCGAAGAGGATGACACATGAGGTAGTCAGGGACTACCAGGCACGCCAGGCATCATTGGAAGCTCGGCTTCGGGCCGCCGAGCACCACCTGCCTAGACTTCAGGGCGCATCTACCTCGTCGTCAGCACCACCAGACCCTACTCGTCGCAGTTGGTGCCCGTTTACCCACTACCGTATTGATTTTCTTTTATGCACTACTCTATGTAGTATCGACTACATGATCAAGTGATTACAGTACACATGGAGTCGTTACTCTGTCAGATTTTATTTTACTTCCTGTATTGTATGCCTTATGAAGGCAAATTTTCATGTACTCAAAAGATTATTATCAATGAAAAACGAATATATATTTTCTCATGATGTGTTTGATGGGTTTTGATCATTCTAACACTCATATGGTGTACATGCAACCCTATAAATCTTGGATCTATGTTTTCTCTATTATACATGCAAATATTTAATATTCCAAGGTTTCATCCTAACTATCATAATATGAAGCAACTAGACGACAAAAGCCTAGTTAGATAACATACCTTTTAATGAAGCTTGAAGTCTTGAACTTTAAGAGCTTAGCCCCAATAGTGTGGAAGCCTCAAGTGGAATCACAAATCACCAAAAACACCTTGGAAAACTTGAGAGAATAGTAAGCACACTAGAAATTGGCCCACTCTTGTTTACTCACACACTAGTACCATTTCATGTGCCAAAGACCTCTTTATATAGTATGGAGGATTAGGGTTACATTCATGTAAACCCTATTTTCCATGACCTTTCATTTCCATAGGATCCATGGGTTAAAAACTCCATGGACTATCCATGCAAGCTTAGCCCAACCTAAATGAACTTGGCCCATGCTATATATATAAGAGTCCATATTTAATTAGTTCCTTTTGATCACTAAATTAATTCTCGATCAATACTAATTAAATAATATGATTCCATATTAATATATTAGAACCTATAATATATTAATATAAATCATAAACATATTATTCTCAAAAGACTATCCATATAAATTGTTCCGGTGAAGTGCAACCCAAATGGACCATGCCAAATCGGGTTAAGTACATACCAATCATAGTTATGGACTTAGACACTAATCCAACAATCTCCCACTTGGATGAGTCTAAAACTATTATTGCGTATGACTCCAAAAACTGACTAGCAATCGTAGCTCTTAAAGCTGCTGTCGAACTCTAAACAAATAAATGACGCGTCCATTAGATAAGGGATCATATATTCCTCCATTCTAGATATCATATGGACTGAGACATGGGTAATAATCATTCTCTTTGTCCATTTGTTGTTTCCTGATTTCCGATTTATGACGACCGACTAATTAAACAAATCAAATCAGTCCAGGCTTGGCCAAGCACTTCGGGGTGTCATCAGTAAATCATCGAGGGGCCCACATATATCGCTTTTATCCCTCCAAGGGTAAAAGGAATGGATAAACTTTGACTCATATGCTTGTTCTACTACTTGTTGAATCATACACAAAGGAACATTTTATAACATCGAGTTACCAATGCGTTTTCGTACAATCAATGTATAACCAACTCATATCTCTAGGTTTGAAGAATATAAGATATTATCGTCTCATGATCACTCGTGATAAAATCCATGAAGTGAGTCAAATAAGAGTGGGTTTAATCCAATGCTCAGATCTTATGAGTACTCATGAATTTTGTAGCAACTCTTGCTATGTCCAATACCTTGGACATCTACAAACTAGCTTCATGTCAGTTTTGCCTTAATACCTACTTCCAACGTATTATCGATTGTGGATGGTGTGAATAACTTAGTCATCCAGGAAGAACGACCTAGTTATTCTGGAAGTCAAAACATGCAAAGTGAAACACAAGAATAATCGAATCCAATATGGTCTCAGAACTTATGAATATAAATAGAACACCTTTTATTTATCACTATATTGATTACACATTATTCATTGCATACTGTTTCAAATTATCAACTTTATACTTGAATTAAAAAATAGTTGTCCCATGCTCCAAGCATGTACACTATGTTTTCTAAACACTAGTCATGCCATACACCAAGTAGGCACACTATGTTTGTCTATGATCTTTACTTTGTGGAATAGATCGATAGAACATAATTCCAATGATTCTCATTTCACAATCCCAAATCCTTACCGCAAATGCAAGAATTCCAAATTCCTGCCATTTACCGAAATCTGTTAGATTTTAAAATTATATGCACTGATCCTCTATAAAGATTATGCACAAAGTCACAAAGACTTGTCAACAGTCATTACAGAGTACTCCAATGGAGATCATTCCATGGAAACGAAGTCTCGAATTCAAAGTACATTACTTTGAACATCCTTCTTCCATTAAGTTTCCTAACCTTACACAGATTTAATGAATAACTTCCACCTATGGGAATATTTCCATATTATCATTTTGACTATCACTTCTGAACAAGAGTTGCCTCTTTTCAGAATATGTCAATATGGTACTCTCCAAAAATTTACACCATACTTCCAACTGTCCCTGAGCAACCAATCTTTGGTAAACCTTAGATTGTCCTTGACAATTGCTTAATCATTTTAGTCATATCCAATTCTAGACTTTTCCCCTATTAATGCCTTGAGCATTTGGAAAATTTAGAAAGGATGAATATTATAGCACATGCAATCGATCCTATATCCGAAGCATATGGGACACGATTCATGATGTCTCACATAAACACATGATAATAGACCAGTCTTTTGCTATAATATTTCTATTTCTATTTGCCATGTTCTCATAATTCAGAGTATGAAAAGGGATGTCGTAATCATAATCGAATTTTTCAAAACGCAAATAATGTTCCTATATATAGAATTTCCTGATGTTGAACCATTCCAACATAACATTCATATATATACTTGACTAAATTTGATTAAAATCTCACGATCTAAGCTTTTAGATTTGAAATGAAGTATAATTTCCTCTCCCTTAATTACAGCAAAACAACTTTTCCCAATTGAACTTTTGTTTTTCTATAATTAACATTGCGAACTTGCAACACTTATCATAATTATCATGCTCCCACTAACATGATGATTATTAGCATAACACTTATTCTCCCGCTAGCTTTGACATGTACTCAGAAATCAGCTGGACTTCTAGAAATCAATACTTTATTGACTTTCTTACCAAAGTTCAGATTTCTGATACGAGATGCTTTGATAAAACTTTATCAAAATCATACACCTTTCCTTAGATAGCACACATGTGTGTCTAAACAATTTGTAGAACTATGAAAAAGGATGTCGTAATCACAGTCTCAATTGTTCAGACCTTTGCCATTTCTCACAAGTCCATGTTAGTGTGTCGGTTAACCACACATGCTCCACTAACGACTTTGAGAATGCAAATATCACAATTGCTATCTACTTAAAATCTACTTAGTGAAAGTGTTTCCTCACCATCATTTTCATGAATCGGAAAGAAACCTTATGAAACTTAGATTTTATGGTGTATGTGTTCCTATCCATGTGAATTTGTGAAAACCATAATCACAAGACAAGGTTAGTGACAAATCCTAACTCATATGGATTGAACTTGTGCAGTCTTAACTTCTTTCCACCTCATAGCACAAGGGCCTGCCATTGCTTCCAAGTTGTTATGCAACCAATTGAGAACTCTCAGAACTCATATGCAAATCCAACTTCAACTGGAATGGGCATAGAATAAGGAATATGTCAAGACGATAGGCTATGAACCTCAAGTCGTGTGCTAGTGATAAAGTACATGTTTTATTCTTGATTAGTTCTTGAAACTCTTTCAGGATCTTTTCGACTCCCACTGTCCTCTTGACATATAAGACTCTCTTTCCAAGACCCATTCCTTAACAAACAAATATTCAAGAGATAGTGCAGATTCTTATCAAGAAAAACACTTCACACAATTGGCCTAAGTTGGTCTCCGTTTTATCGAAAACATCACAACTTACCAATTTCAAATGTACAAGAGTAGGACACATTTTACTCTTTCATTTGATAAGTGTTAATAAACCTTCTTTAAGATGTGTCACTCAAATTACAATCTTGGAGTATGACTCTAAGACTTGTTTTGGAACGAAGTATGTATCACCTTCTTGATTTAACCATTTCAATAATTCATGACTCCTCTTCTTAGCCATAAGTATGCACTAAGATGTCCCTACAGGATGAATTATGATCTGGTCTCACAATCATTAAGATGATCATAAAACATGATACTAAAGTACTCTCCCATCTTTTCAGATTTGAGAAACTTTTATCTTTCTGCGAAATTTGATTCTTCTCATTCGTTCTGCCATACATCAAAACTTTTCCAATGCTTCAAAATTATACTTAAACTTGTAAGTATAACCATATTTACTAAACTTTAGTAAATCATGACGAATAGACTTATCGATCTTTTGTGGTGGACTTGACCAGTGCACAAGAATGTGTACTCGATCCCTTAGTCCTTCACTTGACTCACATATACATGTGAACAAGGAATTAGTCTTAATTTTTCCAAAGATGAAAATTCTCATTCATCATACAATACAACTTGCATGATTCCAAGTTCTTATCCAACTGAAACTTGGTTGATGAGAATCTTTCCTTGTTTGGTAAATTATGACACTACCACAAACAAAAGAATCAAACCCATTTTCCAATGTTGCTATCAGTGGAATCATATAAACAACAAATTTTCACAAATGCCATTGCAAGGATACTTAAAATAAATAAAAACGAAACTTTTCTTTTATTTAAAACTTGCGGAAAAACTTATCCTTACAATGCAAATTCATATGAAAACAATGTTGTTATCCATTCATAAGCAATCTATCACAACTCTTAAGCAGCAGCTTAAAAATTCTGATCACCGAACCATGCGATCGAAATCCATCTTCGCGATCAAAATCAGCTTACTCTTCTTTAAGCTTCCTCTATTTTCTTTGATTATTAAAACTTCAACATGTGACCCAGTCACATCATGTAATAAGAATCTCCAAATAGGAACTTAATAGAGTTAGATAGTGGACTTAACTGAAGTAGAGTCAAACTATTTGACTTGACCAACCTTATGATCTTTCAGGTAAATAGGGCAGCTTTGCAACCAATGTACCTTCCTTTGGCAATATAAGCATATGGACTCTTTGGGAATGGTACACGAGACTGTCTCAGACTTAGCCTTTCTCTTTACCATTTGGTCAACCGAGTTGACTATGGCGGATCCCTTTCCATTGGGAAGAGAAAGCTTTTCTGGATTTTCAATGTTACCATTGTTAATGTCTATGGAAGTTTGGGAAGTTGATCTTCTAATCAAATTTGCTTTACCAGTGCTCCAAATCATTGCTGATTCAGCAGCACCTAGCAAATAGATAAGATCATTAAGGGTCATGTCATAGTCTGTTTCATAGTAGTCCCAAAGGAAACTCACTATGTGACTTAGAAAGTAATTGAACAACCAACTTTCTCAAGACTTTGACACCCAACTCTCCCGGCTTGTCAATATGTGACTTCATCTCCAATATGTGAGTACACATAGACCTTGCTTGCCAATAGGGCTTGAGTGACCTTGAACTATTCAAGAACTTGTAGGTTAGGGAGAATAATTGGAGGAGGTGGAGGAAGTGAAGTATGATTTCCATGAGCCAACCACGGGACATCATCTTCATTAGGAAAGTTTGTTCCATGAGATTTAGGAAGATCATAGTTGTCTGAACCACACATTTACAATGGGAGAAATTCAAGTTAGTTGATTTAAAGTCCTTAATATAACACCCAATATGAAATATTAAGGCTAGGACCCAAGACAATACTTTTATAACTTGGAAGAGGGATGTCGTAATCCAAGCTATAAAATATTTGAAGGTAGGCGAAGGACGATTCACCAATTTCCACCAAGAAAAATGAAATAATTTATTAGGTTTTTAATCGGATTTGAAATTCCTAGATCTTTTGAGATTCATTGAACTTTTCAATGGCATGTTTCAATCTCGATTGTGCCCTCTCAGGTTTTGTGACTGGGATGCCGAGGATCACAAAACAAGGTGTGAATAACCATGCAAATATACTTGGTACCCTTAATATTTATCACTTAATCGTTGTGTCGGTTAACCACGCGGGCTCCACCGATCCTATGATAAACATTAAGTTACCCTTTGCCTACCTTGTTAAATCCAGGTTAGTGTGCCGGTTAACCACACACGCTCCACTAACGAATTAAGCAAAGTGCAAAGTGTAATTTCATGGGTTAGCACCAAATTCACATTTTCCTAAGTAACTAAGATTGGGAATTTATAAGAGTTTAGTTACTTAGTATCTATCATTAATACTTTTAATGAAGGGAGAATTATAGTCCTTGTCCTACCCGTTCGGATAACGACCCTCCACCAGTCAAGGAAGCGGTGGGTGAGAGTGGACACCCATTAAGTTGCCATTTTATAGGCAACAACCTTATACCCCCCTTATAGACCGGCTTCGTGAATGAGGCCCACTAACGGTAAGACAGACTTGCTCTTATACATATATATATATATATTATTAACTTATAACACCATAAAGTATAAGGGTTGAATTTTAACTTTTAAAACTCTAGGGTTTGGAATTAAAGTGTGTGTGAGACTTTACAAATTCCAAAACTTGAGGTCAAGTTTTTAACTATTCAAAAACTTTTCGATTTTCGTAACTTATGAGTTTAATTAAGGTTTTAAAAACTTTAATGAAGAGACTCTTGAACATCCATAACTTAAGGACAAGTTATGGAGTTCTTAAAACAAAAAGACTCTTCAACTTTTGTAACATATGCATTTTAATGGATCTTTAAAAGAAATGTCTTTTGGTAATCCATAACTTGAGGAAAAATTGTGGACTCCATTAAAAACACATTTAGATCAAGAATTAACTAACAGACAATTTTGCAAATAATTCCTATGATCTACCAAAACTCATAAGTGTATGAACAATCATATCAACAATTTCAAGAATTACATAAACACACATAAGACTTGAAATTTTGATAACAACCTTGAAATTGGTTTACCATAATCATTACCACATCAAAAAACAGGTTTCAAAAGTCCAAAACAGTTTAAGGTAATGATTCTAGACCAATTCCATCCTTAAAACTCGAAGATATGCTGTCAGGGGGTCCAACTCGTCGAGTGCCTGAACCAACTCGACGAGTTGGATGAATTTAGGCATGAACTCGTCGAGTCCCTTACTGGACTCATCGAGTCAGCTGACCAGACAACATATAAACTTCGATTTTCAGCAATTTGCATCGAGTATAAAAGAAAACTAGCCTAGGCTCTGATACCACTAATGGGTTTTGAGCATTCTAACACTCCTATGGTGTACATGCAACCCTATAAACCTTGGATCTATGTTTTCTCTATTATACATGCAAATATTCAATATTCCAAGGTTTCATCCTAACTAGCATAATATGAAGCAACTATACTACAAAAGCCTAGTTAGATAACATACCTTTTAATGAAGCTTAAAGTCTTGAACTTTAAGAGCTTAGCCCCAATAGTGTGGAAGCCTCAAGTGGAATCAAATCACCAAAAACACCTTGGAAAACTTGAGAGAATAGTAAGCACACTAGAAATTGGCCCACTCTTGTTTACTCACACACTAGTACCATTTCATGTGCCAAGGACCTCTTTATATAGTATGGAGGATTAGGGTTACATTCATGTAAACCCTAATATCCATGACCTTTCATTTCCATAGGATCCATGGGTTAAGAACTCCATGGACTATCCATGCAAGCTTAGCCTAACCTAAATGAACTTGGCCCATGCTATATATATAAGAGTTCATATTTATTTAGTTCCTTTTGATTACTAAATTAATTCTAAATTAATTCTTGATCAATACTAATTAAATAATATGATTCCATATTAATATATTAGAACTTATAATATATTAATATAAATCATAAACATACTATTCTCAAAAGACTATCCATATAAATTGTTCCGGTGAAGTGCAACCCAAATGGACCATGCCAAATCGGGTCAAGTACATACCAATCATAGTTATGGACTTAGACACTAATCCAACAGTGTTACCCGTTATGTGCTCTATTACTATTATTACATGTTGATTTTATGCACACGTTTGCTTATATACAACTGAATCACCGATACTATTATATAATCAAGATAGCGTGAAACAAAAATACATTGGATACTCATTGTCCTTCTGTTCCATGACAAAAAGTGTAACATCCGGATTCCCAGGTATGTCATTTTAAGTATTTATTTTTGAGGATCATTGACTTACTCGACGAGTTGGCGCTATAACTCGTCGAGTAGAGTCGGGATGGCCACGTGGGTTTAATGATCTACTCGACGAGTCCGGGAGTAGACTCCCCGAGTAGGCGCTGTGAGTTGAAACCCTAAATCCCCGGGTTTGGGGCCTATATAAGGATAAGTATAGCCTCATTTGCGGCTCTCCATCTGTTCCCTTTCACTAAGAGAAACCCTAACCGCCCCCTTGATCTTTTGAGAGAGTTTTGAGCCATTGTTTGAGATATTTGGTGCACTTTGGTAGAGGGAAAGAGGATTCCAAGCAAGGATTGTGAAGAAGTTGCTAGATCTGCTGCTTAGACATCCAGGAGCTTCTATTCAAGGTATAAAGTTCGTACCTTTCTCTCTTGTATGGATAGATCTAACGGTTTTAGAGTTAGGGCTTCATTTGCATCTTATTTTGGGGACCTTGAGGGTTTTGAGCACTTTATTAGAAATAGACATCAGATCTGGACCTTGTGAGGTCCCTAGGGTCGAAAGTCCCCTGCTTTATGCAGCCATGATAGCCCCTTGAATGAGAGACTTCTTCTCAAGCTTGTTCTTGGCATTTTTAGCCCTTTAGTGCTATGCATGAACGTAAAGCTCGAGGCTTTACATGATATTCAGGCCTTGAGAGCTTAGATCTAGAGTGGGAGAGAGTTTTCTGCCTTGAAATCACCTGAATGCAAGTTGAGACCGAACGGACTCGCCGAGTCGATGAGCCGACTCGACGAGCCGGTTAGGGTTTTGTCCCGATGAACTGAGTCAGATGGTGACCGGTCGAGTTAGGGGTTAGCTCGTCGAGTTGGAGCTTTCCGGGGTTGCCATGAATCGACTGGACTCGACGAGTCTCCCGAGTGCACTCGACGAGTCTGGTCAAAGTTGGACCGTTGACTGGAGTTGACTTTTGTTGACTATTAGGGTTTGGTCAAAATGAGTGAAAGAGGTCAGGGAAGGGTAGAATGGTCTTCTACCCACTTTTCAGAGATAAGAGTAGAATGTTAATTAGAAATATTAATTTGTGATAGGCAAAGGCTAGACCGAGGATTTCGGGCACGAGACTTTTACTAGCTATCTTACGAGGTGAGTCTTCTCACTATACTTTACCTAGAGTGGTAATTATATGTGACCAGAGGGCCTTATGTGCTTGCTTGAGTTATGCATGATTATGTGATATGTATTGTATGCTATATTATTTATTTCTTAGACCGGACTGGAGGGTCCAACGAACTATGAGGCCAGAGGGTTCTCAATCAGACCGGACTGGAGGGTCCAACGAGCTAAACCGGACCAGAGGGTCCAACGAGCTACGGGACTGGAGGGTCCCGCTGAGACACATAAACCGGAGGGTCTTACAGAGTATAGCCTCGAGTGGCGAATTGTTGTACGTGGTATTTTGGGGAACTCATTAAGCATTCGTGCTTACCGTGTTATGTGCTATGTGTTTCAGGTACTTCCGAGGATCGCGGGAAGGCACCGACGTGATTGTACACACACTCTTGATATGGAGCTATGATTGTGGATCCTGGATTTGAATAATTGTATTGAAAACTTGTTGGTTGTTTTTGAGAATTAATGATGAGACATATGTTTTATGAGCTTTAAAATTGAAAATTTTGTTTTGAAAAATCATGTCGTTACAAGTTGTTATCAGAGCCTTGGTTTGAAGGATTTGGATACACCAATGGGCATATCTGGACTCAAACTGAGGATTTGAGAAAAAGTTTTTTAAAAAAAAACATTTTTTCTAAAAAGAGTAAAAGATTCCAGAAAAAGCGGAAAAGAGCAGTGTGTACAATCGGCCAGCGCCCGAATGGTGATTTCCCAAAATACCCTTATGTTATGTGTTATGAGATGTGTTATGCATGCTAGAGTAGGCTAGGAGTTACTGCTACTGTGAATTTCTTCGAGTGTGAGTAGGTAGCAGAGAAGAGCTTATGAGAGGTCTACTGGGTGGTAGCCTGCGCTCAGCAAGATATAGAGTACTTGTGAACTAGAATCCTAGGAGGAGGACTTGGGGTGAATACTGATGTGGTGTGGAAGGTAGTATAGGGCCCGTACTACTGGAAACACTGGATCAGTGAGCAGCCCAAGTAAGAGTCCTTAGGGTACTAAGGATCAAGTAGGGTTGAGTGATTGAGTGTGAGAATACTCGAGCGAGTCTCTAGTTTCTTGTATGTTGTGTTTCAGAGACATCATGGTGGGTATACGCCACATCCCAGAGAGCAGCGGTGTTAGCGATGATGAGATTGGCAGGATGATTCATGATGAGGTGGTTGCAGCCATTCGACCTGAAATACCAGAGATGTTTGGGTCTATCAAGACCACGCTGATTGAGACATTTGACGAGCGGTACGCTGCTCTTACCGATGCTGCTGTTGCTGCGGCCACCGCAGCCGTTGCCGCTGCTAGGCCACATGGGGGTGACTCGTTGCTGTACCGGGAGTTCAGCAACACGAAGCCACCAGAGTTTGATGGGACTCAGGATCCGATAGCCGCGATGAGATGGATCTCTGACATTGAGGGATGCTTCTACACATGTTCTTGTCTGGAGCATCTGAGGGTACGGTTCGCGCTGAACCAGCTTCGCTTGGGAGCGAAGGACTGGTGGAAGTTTGTGACAGCTGACTTTACTACTTCAGAGCTTACCGCGGTGACTTGGGAGAGGTTCACCGCTATGTTTCGAGACGAGTACGTTCCCCCAGTGGAGAGGGAACGGTTGGCCCAGAAGTTCTTGTCCCTCAAGCAGGGGGCTCAGTCTGTGACTGTGATCATACGAATGTTTCATGAGAGGGCGTTGTTTTGCCTTGAGCACGTGTCTACTGAGCAGGCACGCATGAGCCGATATCTGAGCATTCTGGGGAGAGACATTCGTGAGTTCGTGGCAAACTCAACATACCGAACATTTTCCGAGCTCCAGGAAAATACTTGGAACAGGGAGATTGAGCTAGAGACTCAGGCCAGGGAGGAGGCGGAGTCTCAGAGGAGGGATAGGCGCCCGACACAGTCTCAGCCGGCGGCCAAACGGGAAAAGCCCGCTGATTCGAGATCGGGAGGTCAGAAGGGCCGCACTTGTGGGAAGTGCGGCAAGAGCCATGATGGGGTGTGCAGAGCAGGTGTGTGTTACAAGTGCGAGAAGGAGGGGCATATCGCGAGGGATTTCCCCAAGGGATTTTCGGTTTGCTTCCATTGCAACCAGACTGGCCATAGGAAGGCCGAGTGCACAGGGATCTGCACCTTCTACTACTCGAGCTACAGAGAGTCGGCCCGTGAAGGCCGAGGCACCGAAGGCTCGCGGTAGAGCCTTCCAGTTGACAGCGGAGGAGGTCCGCGTAGCACCCGATGTTGTGGCTGGTATGTGATCTTTTGCTTATTCTTTTGTTATATATGGTGCTTATTTGTGGTATGTTTAGGTACTTTTCTTGTGAGTTCTATACCTGCTTTGGTGTTGTTTAACTCGGGTGCGAGTCGATCCTTCGTATCACTAGCATTTAGTCGTCACATCAGTACCCGACGTGAGGCGTTGAGTCGACCTTTGAAAGTCTCCATAGCTGATGAGCATGATGTTTTTGCAACTTATGTGATTCGGGGATGTGTGCTTGAGATTTTTGGGGTCAAGTTTCCGATAGATTTGGTACCTATCGCGATGGGGGATGTCTGTGTCATCGTGGGCATGGACTGGTTGAGTCGATTCGGGGCTATGATGGACTATGAGCGTCAATTGGTGACCATACGGAACCCTAGTGGGGGAGTACTTACAGTATTCGGCGAGGGTACCCGATCTGGGTCAGCACTTTGTTCGGCTGCTTGAGCGAGGCGGAGCTTGCAGCAGGGTTGCATGGGTTTTCTGGCGTACGTGTCAGATACACGGGATGTTACGGAGAGACCGAGTACTGTCGCTGAGGTTCCGGTGGTTAGCGAGTTTCCGGACGTTTTCCCTGAGGAGTTACCAGGTGTGCCTCCTGAGAGGCAGGTGGAGTTTCGTACTGATTTGCTTCCAGGGGCGGCACCTATCGCCAAGGCACCCTATCGCCTTGCGCCGCCAGAGATGCAGGAGTTATTCTCGCAGCTTCAGGAGCTGTTGTGAAAGGGATTTATCCGGCCGAGTAGCTCGCCATCGGGAGCACCAATCCTTTTTGTCAATAAAAAGGATG
The DNA here is from genome assembly GCF_052849685.1 of Lactuca virosa. NCBI lineage: Eukaryota > Viridiplantae > Streptophyta > Magnoliopsida > Asterales > Asteraceae > Lactuca > Lactuca virosa. Next base: position 251,953,643 of record NC_136434.1, read on the forward strand.
GTTCACACCGGATGTGCATTGATTACCGGGAGTTGAACGAGCTGACGGTCAAGAACCGTTATCCACTCCCGAGGATCGACGATCTGTTCGATCAGTTGCAGGGTGCATCTTGGTTTTCCAAGATCGATTTGAGGTCTGGTTATCACCAGATGAGGATTCGTGAGGAGGATATTCAGATGACAGCATTTAGAACTCGTTATGGGCATTACGAGTTCATGGTGATGCCTTTCGGGCTCACCAATGCACCAACAGCATTCATGGATCTCATGAACCGGGTATGCAGGCTTATATTGGATCGTTCGGTGATCGTGTTCATCGATGATATTTTGGTGTATTCGAGGTCTACAGAGCAGCATGAAGAGCATTTGAGGGAGGTACTCGGAGTATTGAGATCGGAGAAGCTTTATGCCAAATTCTCCAAGTGTGATTTCTGGTTATGAGAGGTCCAGTTCTTGGGGCACCTCGTTAATCAGAATGGGATTTTGGTCGATCCGGCCAAGGTTGAGGCTGTCATGATTTGGGAGGTGCCGAGATCCCCCATCGAGATCAGGAGTTTTCTGGGATTGGCCGGCTACTACCGGAGGTTTATCAGAGATTTCTCCAAGATTGTTGTTCCTCTCACCAAGTTGACCCGGAAGGGTGTTGCTTTTGTTTGGGGTCCCGAGTAGCAGACCTCGTTTGAGACTCTTCGCTAGAGATTGTGCGAAGATCCAGTGTTAGCCCTTCTTGAGGGAATGGAGGACTTTGTGGTTTATTGCGATGCATCTATATCGGGGTTAGGAGCGGTGCTCATGCAGAGAGGACACGTGATAGCATATGCATCGAGGCAGCTGAAGCCTCATGAGACGAGGTATCCTACCCACGATTTAGAGTTGGGGGCAGCGGTATTTTCCCTCAAGATCTGGCGCCATTATTTGTATGGGGTTCGGTGTACCATATACACGGACCACAAGAGCTTGAAGTATCTGATGGATCAGCCCAACCTGAATATGCGTCAGAGGAGATGGTTGGATGTGGTAAAAGATTACGACTGTAAGATCCTGTATCATCTGGGCAAGGCTAACGTGGTAGTTGATACCCTGATTCGCAGGGCGGAGAATGCCCCGATTCGAGATGTGTGCAAGAGGATGACAGTGGTGACTCCGGTATTGGATACCATTCGAGAGGCCCAGGCGGAGGCTGTGAGACCGGAGAACCGCAAGAGGGAGAGGGTGATTGGGCAGGTATCCGAGTTTGTGACGGATAAGCGAGGGCTTATGACCTTTAGAGGGCGGATTTGGGTGCCCTATACAGGCGGAGCACGTAGCATACTGATGGAGGAGGCGCACAGATCGAGATTCTCGATCCATCCCGGGGCCACCAAGATGTATTTGGACTTGAAAAGGGATTACTGGTGGCCTTGTATGAAGAGGGATGTTGCGTGGGTAGTTGAGAGATGCTTGACCTACCGACGGGTCAAGTCAGAGCACCAGCGTCCACATGGTCCATTGCAGCCTCTGGAGATTCCCCAGTGGAAGTGGGAACAGATCGCTATGGACTTCATTACCAAGTTACCGAGGACGGCACGTGGAGTTGACGCGATTTAGGTGATTGTAGATCGATTGACGAAGAGTGCTCACTTCCTTGCTATTAGTGAGAGCTCTTTTGCAGAGAAGTTAGCCGAGATTTATGTGAGAGAGGTGGTATCTCGGCTTGGAGTGCCGATCTCGATTGTGTCAGATCGAGATGTGCGTTTTACTTCCAAGTTTTGGAAGAAATTTCGCGAGGAGCTGGGTACGCGCTTACATTTCAGTACTACATATCACCCGCAGATAGACAGAAAGAGCGAGCGGACAATTCAGACGCTCGAGGATATGTTGCGCGCCTGTGTCATGGACTTCGGAGGGAGTTGTGACACTTATTTACCCCTGGCTGAGTTCTCCTACAACAACATCCATCATTCGAGCATTAGTATGCCTCCATTTGAGCTCCTGTATGGGAGAAGGTGTCGCACTCCCATCTGTTGGGGAGAGGTGGGGCAGAGAGTTATGGGCAACACTGAGATAGTGCTGAAGACAACCGAGCAGATTGAGCAGGTCAGACAGAGGTTACTGACGGCACAGAGTCGTCAGAAGAGTTACGCGGATAGACGACGATCTGAGCTTGAGTTTCAGGTCGGAGATTTTGTGCTCCTGAAAGTTTCCCCATGGAAAGGGGTGATCAGCTTCAGGAAGCGGGGCAAGTTGGGGCCTCGATATATCGGTCCGTTCAGAGTGACCGCCAAAGTGGGTAAGGTAGCATACCAGTTGGAGCTACCTGCGGAGTTGAGTCAGATCCATAACACCTTCCAGATGTCCCAGTTGCGGAAGTGTGTGGCTGATGAGACGGCAGTGGTACCATTAGAGGACATTCAGGTGGATGAGAACCTGAATTACATCGAGAGGCCGATCGCGATCTTGGATCGAAAGGTGAAAGTTCTGAGGAACAAGGAATTGCCCCTGGTTCAGGTCCAATGGCAGCATCGGAGAGGGTCCGATTTGACTTGGGAGCCGGAGTCAGAGATACGAGAACAACATCCAGAGTTATTTGCAGAGCATGACTTCGAGGGCGAAGTCTGATTCTAGTGGGGGAGAATTGTAACATCCGGATTCCCAGGTATGTCATTTTAAGTATTTATTTTTGAGGATCATTGACCTACTTGGCGAGTTGGCGCTATAACTCGCCGAGTAGAGTCGGGATGGCCACGTGGGTTTAATGATCTACTCGAGGAGTCCGGGAGTAGACTCGCCGAGTAGGCGCTGTGAGTTGAAACCCAAAATCCCTGGGATTAGGGCCTATATAAGGATAAGTATAACCTCATTTGCGGCTCTCCATCTGTTCCCTTTAACTGAGAGAAACCCTAATCGCCACCTTGAGCTTTTGAGAGAGTTTTGAGCCATTGTTTGAGATCTTTGGTGCACTTTGGTAAAGGGAAAGAGGATTCCAAGCAAGGATTGTGAAGAAGTTGCTAGATCTTCTACTTAGACATCCAGGAGCTTTTATTCAAGGTATAAAGTTCGTACCTTTCTCTCTTGTATGGATAGATCTCATGGTTTTAGAGTTAGGGCTTCATTTCCATCTTATTTTGGGGGCCTTGAGGGTTTTGAGCACCTTCTTAGAAATAGACATCAGATCTGGACCTTGTGAGGTCCCTAGAGTCGAAAGTCCGCTGCTTTATGCAGCCATGATAGCCCCTTGAATGAGAGACTTCTTCTCAAGCTTGTTCTTGGCATTTTTAGCCCTTTAGTGTTATGCATGAACGTAAAGCTCGAGGCTTCACGTGATATTCAGGCCTTGAGAGCTTAGATCTAGACTGGGAGAGATTTTTCTGCCTTGAAATCAACTGAATGCAAGTTGAGACCGAACGGACTCGCCGAGTCGATGAGTCGACTCGACGAGCCGGTTAGGGTTTTGTCCCGATGAACTGAGTCAGATGGTGACCGGTCGAGTTAGGGGTTAGCTCGTCGAGTTGGAGCTTGCCGGGGTTTCCATGAATTGACTGGACTCGACGAGTCTCCCGAGTGCACTCGACGAGTCTGGTCAAAGTTGGACCGTTGACTGGAGTTGACTTCTGTTGACTTTAGGGTTTGGTCAAAATGAGTGAAAGAGGTCAGGGAAGGGTAGAATGGTCTTCTACCCACTTTTCAGAGATAAGAGTAGAATATTAATTAGAAATATGAATTTGTGATAGGCGGAGGCTAGACCGAGGATTTCGGGCACGAGACTTTTACTAACTATCTTACGAGGTGAGTCTTCTCACTATACTTTACCTAGAGCGGTAATTATATGTGACCATAGGGCCTTATGTGCTTGCTTGAGTTATGCATGATTATGTGATATGTATTGTATGTTATATTATTTGTTGCTTAGACCGGACTGGAGGGTCCAACGAACTATGAGGCCAGAGGGTTCTCAATCAGACCGGACTGGAGGGTCCAACGAGCTAGACCGAACCAGAGGGTCCAACGAGCTACGGGACTGGAGGGTCCAGTTGAGACACATAGACCGGAGGGTCTTACAGATTATAGCCTCGAGTGGCGAATTGCTGTAAATGGTATTTTGGGGAACTCACTAAGCATTCGTGCTTACTGTGTTATGTGCTATGTGTTTCAGGTACTTCCGAGGATCGCGGGAAGGCACCTGCGTGATTGTACACACACTCTTGATATGGAACTATGATTGTGGATCCTGGATTTGAATAATTGTATTGAAAACTTTTTGGTTGTTTTTGAGAATTAATGATGAGACATATGTTTTATGAGCTTTAAAATTGAAAATTTTGTTTTGAAAAATCATGTCGTTACAGAAAGATGCCGAGGAGATCGATCCGTAAGAAAATTTTGTTTTGAAGACGAACTCTGCGGCCTTCCAAGCGGCAGTTTCAGCTGCAGTGATAGCGGCTCTAGCCCACATTCAAAACGGAAATAATGGTGGTGGAAATGGCCAAGGGACGGGAAGCTCCCACCAAGGGATGAATCAAGGGCCTGTAAAGGTCTGTACTTACAAGGACTTTTCCAATGCAAGACCCCGCACTTTCAACGAGACAGGAGGAGTCATCGCCTTGAAACGATGGATCGAAAAGGTTGAGTCAGTATTTGAAATATGCGAATGTCCGGAAGGGAGTAAAGTGAAATTTGCGGCCTGCACATTCATCGACCAGGCATTTTCATGGTGGAACGGTCACATTGAGGCCATGACACTCCTGTTGCAAACGCCATGTCCTGGGAATAACTCAAAGAGATGCTAATAGCCGAGTACTATCCCTGAGGGGAGGTACAAAAACTCGAACAAGAACTGTGGAACCTTACGGTGCAGAACTCGGAGATTGACGCGTACATCTCGAGGTTTAATGAACTCACGCTTTTGTATCCTGGTATGATTACGTCCGAGGGAAAGAAAGTCGAACGATTCATCTGGGGATTGATGCCTCCCATTCAAGGTAACGTGATTGCCTCGAAACCGGAGACCTATGACAGTGCAAAGCGTCTAGCCAAGAAGCTTTATGATCACAGCGACAAGAAAAGTACCAAAGCGACCGAGGGAGAAAGCAAACAAGAAGGAGGGAACAAGAAGAACTGGGAGAACAAGCATAAAGGGCGACAGAATTCAGGGCCATCCAAGAAACCACAGACCATAGCAGTCCATTCTGCTACCGCTCCAACTACACCCACTCCATCCGCCCCAGCCTCAACCACAACAGCGCCAGCCAAGTCATACGCGAGTTCCAATCCCAAATGTGACAAGTGTAATTACCACCACTTCAGGGCATCCAAGGAATTCCAATGCACCAATTGCAATCGAAAAGGACACACTGTCTGATATTGCAAGATGCCCCCACAACAAAACAAGCAGCCCAATGACAACAATGTCGGAGCCAGCCGTGCATGTTACGGATGCGGAGAAACTGGCCATTTTAAACGCAACTGCCCCAAGAACAACAATCAAAATGCATGAAGGGTCCTAACCATGGGGCAAGGAGAGGCGGTGCAAGATCCAGCAGTGGTGACTGGTACGTTTCCTCTCAACAAGTATTATGCGTGCATTTTATTTGATAGTGGTGCTGAGCGGAGCTTCGTAAGTCTCGGATTCAAACACCTACTCAATCAAAATCCCTACAAATTGAACGAAACTTTTACGGTCGAAATGGCCAATGGTAAAATAGAATCAACCAACGATATCTACGTAGGGTGCACACTAACATTAAATAATCACTCCTTCCCAATCGATTTGATGCCTGTTAATATTAGGTGATTTAATGTAATTATTGGCATGGATTGGTTAAGCCCCCACTATGCTGAAATTATGTATCACGAGAAGGTCGTTCGCCTTCACCTACCCAATAACGAAACTCTAATAGTTTATGGCGATAAACCCAACGCAAACCTCCGACTCATTTCTTGCATCCAAGAACAAAAGTGCTTGCATAAAAAGAATCACGCCTTTCTTGCTCATGTCATGGATAAAACAAATAAGGAGAAAAACATTAAAGATATTCCTGAAGTACGTGACTTTCCCGACGTATTTCCCGAGGATTTGCCGGGAATACCTCCCGAGCGCCAGGTCGAGTTCCGAATCGATCTTGTAGGTGGAGCCATTCCAATCGCCAAATCACCCTACAGGTTAGCTCCTGCCGAGATGCAAGAGTTATCTAGCCAACTAAGCGAACTTCTCGACAAAGGATTCATCAGGCCGAGATTTTCACCTTGGAGAGCTCCGGTCCTGTTTTTCAAAAAGAAAGACGGATCTTTCAGAATGTGTATCGATTATCGAGAGTTAAACAAGCTCACCGTCAAGAATCGATACCCACTCCCTCGAATCGATGATCTATTCGACCAGCTCCAAGGAGCCAACTACTTCTCCAAGATAGATCTCAGGTACAGATACCACCAAATAAGGGTCCGAGAGGAGGATATCCCAAAGACTGCTTTCCGAACCCGTTATGGGCATTTTAAATTCGTAGTCATGCCTTTTGGTCTCACAAATGCACCAGCAGCGTTTATGGACCTGATCAACCTAGTCTGTCGGCCGTTTCTCGACAACTTCGTGATTGTTTTCATCGATAATATACTCGTTTACTCTAAGAGTAAGGAAGAGCACAGCCGGCACTTACGACAAATTTTGGGAACATTGAGAGCAGAGAAGCTTTACGCAAAGTTCTCCAAATGCGAGTTCTGGATTCGTAGAGTGGAATTTTTGGGTCATGTAGTCAGTGAAGAGGGAATACATGTGGACCCTACCAAGATCAAAGATATTGAGGGTTGGGCAACCCCAAGAACCCCAACCGAAATCCGACAATTTCTAGGCCTTGCTGGTTATTACCGAAGGTTCATCCAGAATTTTTCCAAAATCGCCAAGCCTCTCACCACTCTCACCCAGAAGGGTGTATCTTTCCATTGGAATGACAAACAAGAAGCTGCCTTCCAAACCCTGAAACAAGCCCTCTACAGTGCTCCAGTGCTGTCCTTGCCAGAGGGAATGGAGGACTTCGTAGTATACTGCGATGCTTCTAATCAAGGGTTAGGCTGTATGCTTATGCAACGCGGAAAGGTGATAGCTTACACATCAAGGAAACTAAAGACCCATGAAGTAATCTACACCACCCACGATCTCGAGCTGGGAGCTGTGGTCTTTGCCTTAAAGATTTGGAGGCACTACCTATATGGTATAAGCTGCACCATTTTTACGGACCACAAGAGCCTCCAGCACATTCTGAATCAAAAGGAATTGAACATGAGACAACGGAGATGGGTCGAACTGCTAAACGACTACGAGTGCGAAATCAAATACCATCCTGGAAAAGCGAATGTGGTAGCTGATGCCTTAAACCGAAAGGAGTACTCGGGGCGCCGAGTAAAGACGCTAACAATGACCGTCTATTCCCATCCATCCTCACAAATCAAATAGGCTCAACAGGAAGCCTTGAAGCCAGAAAACGTCGTTAATGAGGCGTTGCACGGAATGGAAAAAGAATCTGACGGTCAAAGAAGACGGAACCTATTATCTTATGGACTGAATCTGGACACCGAGGTTCGGTGGATTCCGAGACGTGATAATGAATGAGGCTCACAAAACGAGGTACTCTATCCATCCGGGTTCCGAAAAGATGTACTTGGATATCAAACAACATTATTGGTGGCCGAATATGAAAGCGGAGATTGCCACTTACGTAGGCAAGTGTCTCAACAACCCGAAATACCCGAGTGGAAATGGGAGTGGATAAAAATGGATTTTATAACCAAATTACCCAAGACGGCAGACTGTATGGATGTTATCTGGGTGATCGTTGACCAATTAATAAAGTCCGCCCATTTCCTGCCGATAAAGGAGACGTAAAAATGGAAAGGCTAACGCGAATATACCTGAAAGAAGTGGTGAGACTTCATGGAGTCCCCATATCTATTATCTCAGATTGAGATAGTAGATTCACCTCTCGTTTTTGGCAGTCGCTCCAGAAAGCATTGGGCACCCAAGTGGATATGAGCACTGCCTACCACCCTTGGACTGATGGCTAAAGCGAGCGAACTATTCAGACTCTAGAAGACATGCTCCGAGCATGTGTAATAGATTTTGGCAAAGCCTGGGATACCCACCTGCCCCTAGTTGAATTTTCATATAACAACAGCTACCACATGAGCATAGGAGTCGCTCCCTTTAAGGCCTTGTATGGCCGGAAGTGCAGATCTCCCCTCTGTTGGGCTGCAGTGGGTGACACCCAGCTGGAAAAAGGGCAGTCACCGAGCAGTACCCTTACAGGACCAGAAATCATTCGAGAAACTAAAGAGAAGATAATCCAAATCAAATCCCGACTCCAAGCGTCGCGTGACCGACAAAAGAGTTACGCTGACAAACGACGAAAACCTCTGGAAATCCAAGTCGGACATCGAGTGCTATTAAAGGTCTCTCCCTGGAAAAGGATGATCCGTTTTGGGAAACGAGGAAAGTTAAACCCACAATACATTCCTCCAATCGAGATTCTTGCCCAAATTGGCCCGGTGGCCTACAAGTTACAACTACCCTCAGAACTTAGCAACGTACACCCCGTTTTCCATGTGTCAAACCTGAAAAAGTGCTTATCAGGCGAAACCCTCGTTGTGCCACTTGAAAAGATCGAGATAAACAAGAATCTCCTGTTCATCGAAGAACCGGTCGAGATAATGGATAGGGAAGTGAAGCGCACGAAACAGAGTCCCATTCCGATTGTGAAGGTTCGATGGAACGCTAAGCGTGGACCGGAATTCACTTGGGAACGCGAAGACCAGATGAAGCAAAATTACCCTCACCTCTTCTCTAGACCTTAAGGATAGCTTACAAAAGAATTTCGGGATGAAATTCCCTCTAACGGGGGAATGATGTGACAACCGGCAAGTCTAGGTCAAACAAAGTCAACAAGTCAACCCAGTCAACTCGACTTGTACTAATACATTAAGGTTTATGACTATGTTTCCTAGTGTATGTTTTACAATTATAATACAAGGTATATATAACTCTCTCTCCTAAATTTCTCTATGTATCTCAAATCTCTCCCAAATCTCTCTATGCATCTCAAATCTCTCCCAAATCTCTCTTTGTATCTCAAATCTTTCCCAAATCGCTCTATATATCTCAAATCTCTGCCAAATCTCTCTATGTATCTCAAATCTCTCCCAAATCTCTCTATGTATCTCAAATCTCTCCCAAATCTCTCTATGTATCTTAAACCTCTCCTAAATCTCTCTCAAATCTCTCTACGTATCTCCCTTAGTCGAAACCAACTCAAATCGAAAAGAGAAAACTTGAAAGAACAAGCCCATTCCGGAAGACACTATTCATGCTCGGAACCTCTCTTCCTAGTCTGGAACCTCTCTTCCTAGTCCGGAACTTCTCTTCCTAGTCCGGAACCCTCTTGGTCCGGAACACCTCCCACTTCGGAACCTTCTGATTTGGCTTCGGAATCCCTTCACCCGGACAATGTCGCTTCGGACGCCTGCTGATCCGGAACTGCTGACTTCGGAAAGCCTCGCATCACTCCGGAAGGACCAGCCACCGAGCCATCTCGCATCCGAACCCTTCGCATCTCGGAAGAAGGCACTCCGGAATCTGTTGACCTCTTCAAACCCTCGTAGATTCAAGACTCCACTCTGGATTTTTGTCCATTTCAGACCTTTTCTTAATTTTAAGGTATTTTGACGTCGGGAATCCCACCAAACTCGTATTTTTCATAACTTAGACCCCTTAAACCCCTATTTTATGCCAAATTTGAATATTTAGAAACATATTTACATAAAATAATATTTAAGATTTCTAAAGGTATTATTTTAATCATAAGATGTGAATAAGATAAGGATAAGAGGATTTGACTTTATGATTTGATGTAATTCCTATTCTCCATGCAATTCCCAGTAACCTGTGCATTACCCACCAAATAACAATGATATGAACCTTCAAATTTCCAAGCACCTATTTCCCCCTTTATCCCTTAAAGCAACGACAATAAGAGGGTTTGTAACTCCACCATTTCTCTCATTTCTCTCATATTCTCTCTAATACTCCTCTCAAGAGCAAGAACAACGATCTTGCTAAAGACTTAACTTCTCAAGTTCTCCTTAGAGTATTTAAGTAAGTTTTTCCACTCATCTAGTATTTTATATAATTTTCAAGATAAATTCACATTATTTCACCCATAATGATATGTGAGAAAAACTCTTAGGACAGCATTCCTTCCAAGGAAGTTCCTCAACTCACCCAAGAGTTTAGGCTTGAGATCTTCACCCCATCACTCCAATCAACTCATCAACCAACTCAAGGTGAGCTTCATACCCCTATTTTCGAATTTTTATAGTTTTTGGGGGAGAATACAAGTCAAAGCCTTGTTTAAGTCTTGATATATTTGCTTGTTATACATGTATGCAAAGTTAGATGAGTTAAAGTTATGAAAACTCCAAGAACTCGAAATCTTGAGCAAGTCTCAAGAGTTTGAACTATATTTCACAAATTATGTATAGAAACAAGAACTAGTATGATACAAAGTATAAGTCACAAATTTTTATGACAAAAACCATAAGGATTTACTTCAAAAAATGCTTAAACAAGTATTTTGGAAGAAATGGACCACTTTCAACAATTCACATAGCCTTGAACCACGTTTTGATAAATATGAGTCTTATTTGATAAATTATAAAATGAAAGACCATTTTTGCCAACATCAATAATATTGGGTCATTTTTGACAAGCCTGGTTCAAAAAGGAGTATTTTCTACAAACGAAAACGAAATATTTAGTCAACGAGTACACTATTGTTATTTATGTAATAAATAACGGATTTCAACGATTTTCGCACAAACACCTGTTAGTATTCTAGTCAGACGCATCTTCACAGTACCTATATAAATATATATATATATATATATATATATATATATATATATATATATATATATATATAAATATATAATAGTGTACGCTTAAAGTCCTGTAAGAGTTATAACCAGAGTCTCCTGGAGGGGGAGCAGGAATTTGTGTATAGATCTATATGGGGTTGACACCCCGCACCTTCGCTATTCGCTACAGCTAGACCGCCCAGTCTAGGGTGACAAATGTCTTAAACGAAACCGACGCCTGAAGAACGTTAGAACAGGCACTCCGTCATATTAGTATGGTTATAACGACTCACTTAGAATATAACAGTTATTATTTAGAACTTTACGCAAGTTACACCTTTTGATTATAAACAACTATTGTTTGGATACGTTAAACGAAGCTTTTACCACACAAAGTGTTAGGGTTTCAAGACAACAAATGTAAACATTAGAAAATATAGGATTTTCTGTGGAAAATGATTTTATACGATTTCAAAAACGATAAACTAAAACACACATGCAACTATACTTGATTGGAAACAAGACTTACAACTATTTTTGATAAGAAAATATGGGATTTTCTGGTTTTTCCAACTATCATAGATTTTTACACAAAATGCTTATGAACTCACCAACATATTTTATGTTGACGCTTTTCAAACGACTTGTAGTCTCAGGAAATCAGCAAGCAGGTTAGTGGAATGCGGATTCAAGATTATTTTGATGTAGTTTGGAATTTACTCAATGTTGTCTCTTTTGTGTATTTCAAGAACATAAACAAGATGTAAAACAATGTAAGTTTGATATATTGATGTAAGATGTTTGGATTTTCTTTTTTTCATTTATATTCAATTGTTATGGTACTGCACAATGACGTCACCCGCCTCCGGACGTTTCCGCAATTATGGTCCGGGGGTGTAACATGATACCAGGTAGTTAGTCTGCCGACACCCCCAAGGATCCACATCCATGACCCATAAATAGCCACATGCTGATACCAAGGCGCCCCCAGGCTGAGAACATAAGAAAATTAAGGAGCAGTGTCTCAGACGATGACACTTACTACTTAGACGGCCGATACTCCCAAGGATCCCAATCCATGACCCACAAAAGTCCGCACATTGATACCAGAGCGCCCCAGATAAGAAAATAAGAAAATTAGGGAGCGGTGTCTCGGACCATGAAACTAGCTAGATGGTTGGCTGATACCCCCAATGTAACACCCCGAATTCAGAAGACCTAGAAAGGAAAGGACAAACCCCAAGTCAAGAGGTCTACTCGTCGAGTCCATGGAGGAACTCGACGAGTAGGAGCGAGTTTCGTGTCGCGGATTAAGTGGCTAACTCGGCGGTCGGGGGACTGACTCGGCGAGTCTGGCCTGGGTTGAGAAACCCTAATTTCGGGAGTTGGTGCCCTATTTAAGCATCATATTCTCATTCCCTCAGCCTCCTTGATGCTCTCTCAAGTCCAGAACGAAACCCTAGTGCCATCCATGAGTTTGTGAGCTATTGTGAGCATTTTTGAGTGTTGTGAAGCTTGAAGAAGAAGGTGAAGCCTTGGGGATACAAGAAGAGACTAGTAGATCCAGTAACCTCTTGCATTCTCCTCCCTTTTCTGGTAAGAAAGCTTCCACCTTGATCATTATGCAAGTAGATCTTTTCTTTGTCACTTTTGGGGGTTTTTGGTCCAAGAACCCTAGCATGAGAGGAATCGACGTCCCAAGGGCTTGTGTTTTCAGATCTAGAACCACCAAGGGTTGTTATGGCATAAAGGTGCAAGCTTTATGCCATTTGAACTCCCCACGCAAGGTTTGAGAGGTTGTTATGGCCTTTTGAGCAAAAAGGGCCATGCATGGTTGTAAAGGCAGTAGCTTTGCGTGCTATTTCGACCCTAGAAGGTTAGATCTGGGTCCTGGATGCTTTGTGCTCGACTGAAATCGTCTGAATAGATGTGGACATAGAGTGACTCGGCGAGTAGCTTATAGGACTCGGCGAGTCAGGCCGTTTCCTTGCCCAAAACCCTTCTGCTAGCAAGTATGAGTTGAGTTAGTAAGGAACTCAGCCAGTCTGGGTTCATAGTGGACCTAAAGATCATTGTACTCGAAGAGTTCAAGGATGAACTCGGCGAGTCATAGACTGGACACAATCATCTGATGAAGATGAACTCGGCGAGTCGGTTGAAGATGGTCCCGACGTTATGGATGAAGGTGAACTCGTCCAGTTCCTGCTAGACTCGATGAGTAGAGTCGGGGGTTGTATCATTTTGAAAGAATAAGGACTCGACGAGTTGGTTGACCAACTCGGCGAGTCAGGTCAACTAGATGATGACTTTGACAAAGTTTGACCTAGTTTGACCTAGTTTGACTTCTGAGGGCATTGTAGTCTAAATGATGTTTGGTATTGGTAGTTCGGGAAGCCGAAGGGTCAGCAGTTCGGGAATTTGCCAGTCAGCAGCCAGAGGAGTATCAGCAGGGTTCAGCAGTGCGAGGTGAGTCTCCTCACTGTGTGAATGGGTCTACGGCCACAATGCCGGCCCATGTAGTTTATGAATAGGAAGACCCGGGGGTTAGCCCTAGGCACTGTATGCTAGTATGTTATTCCGGACCAACGTCCAATGCTGGGTGGGAGCCCGAGGAATGTTTGCATGATAGTTTATACTTGTTGTCTTTGTGATACTTGTATGTGCCTGGTAGGGAGGTGAGTGTGGGCGAGGCCCCGTATCTCATCACTAGCAGAGTATGGACGGGGTTCCATATCTCATTAGTAGCAGAGCAGGGTCGAGGCCCGAGATAGGAGAGAGGTGAGTATGGGCGGGGACCCCTATCTCACTATCAGCAGGAGCATGGACGGGGTTCCATGACTCATCAGTAGCAGGACAGGGGTGGGGCCCAAGATAGGCGAGGCCTTAGTACATGAATTCAGTAGAGTATGTTTAGTTTGTGCATTATGTGCTTTGTTATATGATTGTATGTGTTGAGTGGGCAGGGCCCGGAGACAGGCGGGGCCTAAGAGAGACAGATCTGTATACCGAGCGGGGCTCGATGCCAGGCGGGGCCTGATGCCGGGCAGGGCCCGATGCCGGAGCTAGTCCGATGCCGGGAAAGTCCCGATGTAGCGGGCGGGGGCCCAGTATGTGGTTATGTATGTGGTATGTGGTAGGTTGGGGAACTCACTAAGCTTCGTGCTTACGGTTTTCATTTTTGATTTCAGGTACTTCCGGTAGCGGAGGGAAGAGCTCAGTGTGATCGCATGGCACACACCATTGTTTGTTTAGCCTGGGATGTTTTACTCTGATAAAAAGAATATGTTTTGAGATTATACTCTGATTTTATATAACAGTCTTGTTCATATATGGAATGGTTGATTATGATGGCTTTCTCTAATGATTTAAAAATGAAATTTTCGGACCGTATTTTTGGGATGTTACAAGTTGGTATCAGAGTCTTGGTTTGAGGGATTCAGACATGCTCTCGGGTGTGTTTGAACTGAAACTGAGGAATTGGTATGAGTAAATTTTCAAAAGAAAATCATTTTTAATAAAAAAGGAACTTTGAGAAAAAGATAAGAATTTTGGAAAAAGGATAAGAAAAAGGAACTTTGAGAAAAGATAAGAATTTTGGGAAAAAGAGAAAAGGGTATGGTGCATGCAATCAGCCGAGCTCAAGTAAGTTCTCCCAAATTACCCATACAAGTTTATGTTATGCTATGTTTATTAGAACTGCATGCTAGATTAGGACTAAGGATCTAGGAGGATGCCTTATGTACCTGTTATATGTGTATGAGCTTATTGAGTTGCATGCTAGTACAGATTCCTGAGTAGGGGATAGAACAGTATGATTGGATTATGGAGTTAGATTTTCCTTTTGTCTGAATGCTACCTGCTTTGTGCTTTATGGGACTCTGAGTGATGGGAGTTAGCCATTAGGTGAATACGTTAAGTCACATGTGATCAGGGTTGAATAATCTCAGAGTTCTGGATTTGGCCCTATTGCGCAGCTCTTGTCTGAGTCTAACCGTTATAGGGACGAGTCCTTTACTCAAAGGATTATCTGAGCCTCGTCACATGTGATGGTATTCAGGTAGTGGCTAATTGGAATTACGAAGATACCTTCAGTAGCTGAGGACTGGGTTCGGGTTGGAGGATTACCCTAGGGCAAGCCTAGGATGAGAATAGTGCTGGGAGCAGTAGTAGTAGTAAGGGACTTGGTGGAGTCGAGGCAATTCTTGAGGAAAGTACGGATAGATGTGGAAGGTAGTAGGGGCCCATACCACTGAAAGCAGAGGATCTGTACTCGATTCGAGAAGGGCTGAGATAAAACCATGGAACTAGTAGTGCGTGTGTGATCCCTCGTGAGTAATGTGTATTCTGATGGTTGTTATGGCATGTTGACAGAATGGTGACGTTGTGTGAGAGACCAGTGGGCGGATCAGGCGCCGGAGAGGGATCAGGCTCAGGTTCAGGAGCCGAGCAGCTCGAGGAGCGGATGAGAGAGTTTATTTCAGCTGAGGTTACGCGCAGTATTTTAGACCAGACTCCTGTGATCTTTGGTTCGGTCAAGGAGGGTATTTTGGAGCTTCTGAATGAGAAGCTGGGAGTTTTTCGTACTGAGATAATGGCCATGATGGAGGCGCGTTCGCTGACTTTCAGAGAGTTTAGAGCTTGTGGAGCTCCGGATTACCATGGGGCCAAGGACCCCATCGCTAGCGGCAGGTGGTTGGCCGATGTTTCCAACGCTTTCTGTACGAGTCGATGTCCCGAGGGGGACAAGGTCCGACTTGTCTCCTATCTTCTAAAGGACAGAGCACGGGATTGGTGGGAGGAGGTTAGTCATGCCATTGGGGATGATGTCGCGTTGGACGTAATGGCATGGAGTGACTTCTCGACCCGGTTCAGGGTCGAGTTTGCACCAGTGATTGAGGTGCAACAATTAGCACGAGAGTTTCAGGATTTGCGACAGACTACCGAGACAGTGACGGAAATCACCGCCAAGTTCAGGGAGAGGGCTCTTCTTGTTCCGCAGTATGTCGCGGATGAGGAAATGAAGAAGGCCCGATATCACGAGATGCTGAGGAGTGACATTAGGGAGTTTGTGAGCAGGTCCAGCTGCAAGACGCTGGTGGATATGATTTCTCAGGCCAGGGAGAGGGAGATCAATCTGGAGCACCTCAGGAAGAGGAATCCGGAGGAGGTTCAGGTAGCTTCAGGTTCGGGCAAGAGACCCAAGGGGTCGGATGTGAGATCGAGGGATTATCAGGGCCGCAGTCGTTGTGGCAGGACGCACGAGGGTGCGTGCAGGGGTGGTAGTGATGGTGATTCTGGCTGCTTCAAGTGCGGTCGGACTGGTCATTTTAGTAGAGATTGTACAGTTACCACCACTCAGGGATCAGACTTTATCTGTTTCCATTGCAGTCAGCGGGGCCATAAGAAGGCCCAATGTCCGAGTTTGGTTACTGCGGGTAGGTGATAGCACCTGCCCCTACTACGTTGAGGATTATGGACGGCCATCAGGGCCGAGCAGAGGCACCTACGGTAAGGAGCAGGGCCTTCCAGCTGACCACAGAGGACACGCGAGCAGCCCCTGATGTGACAGGTGTGTATCTTTCCTTTCCCTATCAGTTTTTGTTTATGATTTTATTGCTATGGTACTGCATCGATGTTAGAATGTTATATTTCATGCCTATGATAAGTTATATGCCATTTGCATACCATGGATGTTAGAGTAGTAGTTCAGAGATGTTTCCCCTAGGGCAGGTTATCAGGATTCGGTCACTGCAGCAAGTGTGAGTGGGGCTCGAGAGGTGATCTGTTAATCTTCGAGAGTGATTCAGATGTGAGGTTGGTTAGATTTGGAACACCAGCAATAGTAAGTATCGGGTGTCGGCAGATCGACCATTAGATGGAGAGAAGGATCGAGAATCCTTTCCAAACTGGGAGTTGTAGGAATCTAGTTGAATCGAAGTGGGGGAGTACTATCCTAGTAGTCAGAAGCTGAGCTAGGAGTGAAACTTGGAAGTGTTCGCATCCTTGCTAAAAAGGAAAGCAGTCGAGGTAGCCATTTGGATAGAGCAGTAGGGAAGTCGGGAGTTCGAGAAACATCCCGACATTGAGTTCATGTATTCGCAGTAGTAGAGGACTGGTTTGGGGAACCCAGGTTGATGTCTTTCCCCGTAGCCAGCAGTTAGAGAGTGTAAGACTCCGGGATAGCCGTAGCATTCATTAGCAGTTTAGTTAGAGGAGTGTGGGCGGGGGCCCGTATCTCCTAGTTAACGGAGTGTGGGCGAGGCCCGTATCTCCTAGGCAGCCTGATAGAGATCGAGAAGGGATAGTTCGTTGAGAATTCAGGATGGTTTAGGACCCACGTAGCCCTAGATAGGTGAGACCGGGGGCAGGGTCGCTCAGTAGTATGGTTTGGGTGGGACCCGTGGGCGAGGCCCTTGCGATAGTAGCAAGACAAGTGAGACTTGAGGGAGAGACCGCTCTAAGATATAGTTTGGGTGAGAGCCATGGGCGAGGCCCGTGAGATTTTAGCAGCGCAGGTGGGACCTGGTAGAGGCCTTAGGGTCAGGACACAGGATCGGGGATTCTAGGATCGATAGGGCCATGAGTGGCAGTGTCGATGAAGTAGTTTCGTTAGCTGAAGTTTTATGCGGAGGTCGCTGGGAGCGATTGAGAGAGTGATCAGTGGTTTAGTAACCGGGTGTAATCCGGTATTCCAGATAGAGGATAGATAAGTTAGGACCTGGGAGGTCCCGTTTCCTATGGAAGACAGATAGAGCAGTTTTAGTGAGCCGAAGTTTTCTTCGGAAGTCGCTGAGAGCGACTGAGCGTTTGAGCTTGGGTGTAGTAACCGGTGGGAGTTCGGTAACCCAGATTATGGTAGACTAGTTGGGACCAGGGTGGTCTCGGTTCATCTCGAAAGTGGACAGGAGATAGCAGGACCTTTGGTCGGGGATAGCGATAGGAGAATTCCTGGTGGAACAGGTAGTTGATCGAGAGGTGCTATACCACTTACGGCAGGGTTGAATAATCTAATAGGGAAGGGTTTGACCCTGTATCGCAGCTCTCGTATGAGTCTAACCGTTGCAGGGATGAATCTTTTACTCGAAGGATTATCTGATCCATTCGTTGGGTTGGGTGTTCAACACTGAGATGTAGTAGGGGAAAGCATTCGGTGGGTATCAGTGAAGTGACTAGCACTGGGAGTGGCTGGAAATGCAGATACAGTGGAGAGTACGTCCTTCACAGAGATAGGAAAATGAGTTGATTGTGTACCGTTTCCTTGGGAAGGCCTTAGCGGCGCAGAGTAAGGGGGTGAGCCCCTTGGATGCCAAGTGAAAGTAATCAGGGAGTACTGGAGGAATTGTCGGCTGGATAAGAGCCATGTTCTCAGGATTGCTGGTGATCAGAGTACTCTCAAGGTTTTATCTTCAAGGATTAGTTATGGCTGAATTTCCGAACGGAGGCTCAATGGAAGTGACCCTTCGAGGATCGAACTCAGTAAGAGATGTATTCACCGGGCAGAAATGTTGTGAGCATATTGCAGGATAGTTGGCGGTGGCAGACTTCGAGGACAAAGTCTAGTTTACGTGGGGGAGATTTGTAACACCCCGAATTCAAAAGACCTAGAAAGGAAAGGACAAACCCCAAGTCAAGAGGTCTACTCGTCGAGTCCAGGGAGGAACTCGACGAGTAGGAGCGAGTTCCGTGTCGCGGATTAAGTGGCCGACTCGACGAGTCGGGGGACTGACTCGACGAGTCTGGCCTGGGTTGAGAAACCCTAATTTCGGGATTTGGTGCCCTATTTAAGCATCATATTCTCATTCCCTCAGCCTCCTTGATGCTCTCTCAGATCCAGAACGAAACCCTAGTGCCATCAATGAGTTTGTGAGCTATTGTGAGCATTTTTTAGTGTTGTGAAGCTTGAAGAAGAAGGTGAAGCCTTGGGGATACAAGAAGAGACTAGTAGATCCAGAAACCTTTTGCATTCTCCTCCCTTTTCTGGTAAGAAAGCTTCCACCTTGATCATTATGCAAGTAGATCTCTTCTTTGTCACCTTTGGGGGTTTTTGGTCCAAGAACCCTAGCATGAGAGGAATG
Organism: Lactuca virosa; assembly: GCF_052849685.1. Classification (NCBI taxonomy): domain Eukaryota; kingdom Viridiplantae; phylum Streptophyta; class Magnoliopsida; order Asterales; family Asteraceae; genus Lactuca; species Lactuca virosa. Next base: position 251,972,592 of record NC_136434.1, read on the forward strand.
GACGTCCCAAGGGCTTGTGTTTTCAGATCTAGAACCACCAAGGGTTGTTATGGCATAAAGGTGCAAGCTTTATGCCATTTGAACTCCCCATGCAAGGTTTGAGAGGTTGTTATGGCCTTTTGAGCAAAAAGGGCCATGCATGGTTGTAAAGGCAGTAGCTTTGCGTGCTATTTCGACCCTAGAAGGTTAGATCTGGGTCCTGGATGCTTTGTGCTCGACTGAAATGGTCTGAATAGATGTGGACATAGAGTGACTCGGCGAGTCGCTTATAGGACTCGGCGAGTCAGGCCATTTCCTTGCCCAAAACCCTTCTGCTAGCAAGTATGAGTTGAGTTAGTAAGGAACTCACCCAGTCTGGGTTCATAGTGGACCTGAAGATCATCGTACTCGACGAGCTCAAGGATGAACTTGGCGAATCCAAGGCAATCTCCCAAGCCATAAAGACGGACTCGACGTGTTGTTCATAGAACTCGGTGACTCATAGACTGGACACATTCATCTGATGAAGATGAACTCGACGAGTTCAAGGATGAACTCGGCGAGTCGGTTGAAGATGGTCCCGATGTTATGGTTGAAGGTGAAATCTTCGAGTTCTTGCTAGACTGAACGAGTAGAGTCGGGGGTTGTATCATTTTGAAAGAATAAAGACTCGACGAGTTGGTTGACCAACTCGGCGAGTCAGGTTAACTGGCTGATGACTTTGACCAAGTTTGACCTAGTTTGATTTCTGAGGGCATTGTTGTCTAAATGATGTTTTGTATTGGTAGTTCGGGAAGCCGAAGGGTTAGCAGTTCGGGAATTTGCCAGTTAGCATCCAGAGGAGTATCAGCAGTGTAAGGTGAGTCTCCTCACTGTGTGAATGGTTCTACGGCCACAATGCCGGCCCATGTAGTTTATGAATAGGAAGACCCGGGGTTAGCCCTAGGCACTGTATGCTAGTATGTTATTCCGGACCAAGGTCCGATGTCAGGTGGGAGCCCGACGAATGTTTGCATGATAGTTTATACTTGTTGTCTTTGTGATACTTGTATGTGCCTGGTAGGGAGGTGAGTGTGGGCGAGGTCCCGTATCTCATCACTAGCAGAGTATGGACGAGGTTTCATATCTCATTAGTAGCAGAGCAGGGGCGAGGCCCGAGATAGGAGAGAGGTGAGTGTGGGCGGGGACCCGTATCTCACTATCAGCAGGAGCATGGACAGAGTTCCATGACTCACCAGTAGCAGAGCATTATGCACCTTGACCATTATGCACCAGGGGCGAGAACCTCCTCCCTTTTCTGGTAAGAAAGCTTCCACCTTGATCATTATGCAAGTAGATCTCTTCTTTGTCACCTTTGGGGGTTTTTGGTCCAAGAACCCTAGCATGAGAGGAATGGATGTCCCAAGGGCTTGTGTTTTCAGATCTAGAACCACCAAGGGTTGCTATGGCATAAAGGTGCAAGCTTTATGCCATTTGAACTCCTCATGCAAGGTTTGAGAGGTTGTTATGGCCTTTTGAGCAAAAAGGGCCATGCATGGTTGTAAAGGCAGTAGCTTTGCGTGCTATTTCGACCCTAGAAGGTTAGATCTGGGTCCTGGATGCTTTGTGCTCGACTGAAATCGTCTGAATAGATGTGGACATAGAGTGACTCGGCGACTCGCTTATAGGAATCGGCGAGTCAGGCCGTTTCCTTGCCCAAAACCCTTCTGCTAGCAAGTATGAGTTGAGTTAGTAAGGAACTCAGCCAGTCTGGGTTCATAGTGGACCTGAAGATCATCGTACTCGACGAGTTCAAGGATGAACTTGGCGAATCCAAGGCAATCTCCCAAGCCATAAAGACGGACTCGACGTATTGTTCATAGAACTCGGTGACTCATAGACTGGACACATTCATCTGATGAAGATGAACTCGACGAGTTCAAGGATGAACTCGGCGAGTCGGTTGAAGATGGTCCCGATGTTATGGTTGAAGGTGAAATCTTCGAGTTCTTGCTAGACTCAATGAGTAGAGTCGTGGGTTGTATCATTTTGAAAGAATAAAGACTCGACGAGTTGGTTGACCAACTCGGCGAGTCAGGTCAACTGGCTGATGACTTTGACCAAGTTTGACCTAGTTTGATTTCTGAGGGCATTGTTGTCTAAATGATGTTTTGTATTGGTAGTTCGGGAAGCCGAAGGGTTAGCAGTTCGGGAATTTGCCAGTCAGCATCCAGAGGAGTATCAGCAGTGCAAGGTGAGTCTCCTTAATGTGTGAATGGTTCTACGGCCACAATGCCGGCCCATGTAGTTTATGAATAGGAAGACCCGGGGTTAGCCCTAGGCACTGTATGCTAGTATGTTATTCCGGACCAAGGTCCGATGTCAGGTGGGAGCCCGAGGAATGTTTGCATGATAGTTTATACTTGTTGTCTTTGTGATACTTGTATGTTCCTGGTAGGGAGGTGAGTGTGGGCGAGGTCCCGTATCTCATCACTAGCAGAGTATGGACGAGGTTCCATATCTCATTAGTAGCAGAGCAGGGGCGAGGCCCGAGATAGGAGAGAGGTGAGTGTGGGCGGGGACCCGTATCTCACTATCAGCAAGAGCATGGACAGAGTTCCATGACTCACCAGTAGCAGGACAGGGGCGGGGCCCAAGATAGTCGAGGCCTTAGTACATGAATTCAGTAGAGTATGTTTAGTTTGTGCATTATGTTCTATGTTATATGATTTTATGTGTTGAGTGTGTTGGATTAATGTCTAAGTCCATAACTATATTTGGTATGTACTTGACCCGACCCGACATGGTCCATTTGGGTTGCACTTCACCGACACAATTTATATGGATAGTCTTTTGAGAATAGTATATTTAGGATTTATATTAATATATTATAAGTTCTAATATATTAATATATAATCATATTATTTAATTAGTATTGATCAAGAATTAATTTATAATTAATTAAGTGATCAAAAGGAACTAATTAAATATGGACTCTTAGATATATATATATATATATATATATATATATATATATATATATATATATATATATATATATATATATATATATATGTGTGTGTAGTGGGCCAAGTTCATTTAGGTTGGGCTAAGTCTTCATGGATAGTCCATGGATCTTTAACCCATGGATCCTAGGAAATGAAAGGTCATGGGTATTAGGGTTTAACCCTAATCCTCCACACTATATAAAGGGTCTTATGGTTCATGAAATTATGCTAGTGGCTAGTGTGGATACACTAAAGAGGGCAATAACCGATTTCATAGTGTGAGCCAAGTATCCATATTCTCTAAAGTCTTCCAAGGTGTTTTGATGATTTGTGATTCCACTTGAGGCTTCCATACTATTGGGGCTAAGCTGTTAAAGTTCAAGAATTCAAGCTTCATTAAAAGGTATGTATTCTAACTTGTTATATTACCCAAGTATCAAGGATTGTATGCTAGATAGGGTAATACCTTGGAGTATTCATATTTGCATGTATAATAGAGAAAACATAGAGCCAAGGTATTTAGGGTTGCATGTACACTTAGGGGTGTTAGAATGCTCAAACCCAACAGTGGTGTCAGAGCCATGGGTTGTTTTCTGTTATATTCATGCAAATGTTTGATTTTCAAAGTTGAAAAAAAATGAAAAAAAACATGAAGTTTGTCAAATTTTAAGATAATTACTTGTTTTGTGAAAAACTAATTATTTGTAAAATTTGAATCATTTGCTATATGAGTTGAAGTATGTCAAATTTAGTAAAAGATAAAATGATATGATTATTTTATTAGTTTTAAAAGTTTGATCTAAATGTTTTAAGGAGTTACAAATTTTATCATAAAATTTTGGAGCTCAAAAGTTTTTTTAAGTTGTGATCTTAAGTGTTTTGAAACCTCCATAAGTTATGGATATGAAAAGGTTTTAAAAAAATTGATTCAAAGTTTTTATGGAGTTACAAAATTTGGTGTTAATGTTTTAAAGAATTCCATAACTTATTCTTAAGTTATGGAACATGAAAAGTTTTATCATAAAACAAGCATTTAACTCCATAAGTTATGGATTACCAAAAGTGTTTATGTTTCCTTGATTTATGAGTTAGTTTAGATTAATGGAAAAAAAAATTTGTGTTTTAGTTGTTTTCAATCCTAATTAATCTAGAGGTAGTTCATAAAATGTGTTTTTGTAACTTGTCCTCAAGTTACATAAAAGGTCACATTTATGAATCTTAAAACTCATAAAAGTGTCATAGGTTACATAAAAAAAATGAAGAGTCTTTTTTATTAAATAGTATTATGACTCCATAACTTGTCCTCAAGTTATGGATGTTTAAGGGTCACTTCTTTAAAAGTGTTATTAAAGAATAAGAGGTTACATAAAAAATAAAGAGTCTTCATTTTAATGAACCATTAAACTCATAAGTTATGAAATGAAAAGTTTTGAAGAGTCTCCATAACTTGCCCTCAAGTTTTGGAATTTGTAAAGTTTTCACTTATGAATCCTTTAATTCCAAGTTAAGCCCTTAGAATTTTAAAAGTTAAAATTCAACCCTTATACTTTATAATATTATAAGTTAATAATATTATATATATATATATATATATATATATATATATATATATATATATATATATATATATATATATATATATGTATAAGAGTAAAGTCGTCTTACCATTAGTAGGCCTCATTCACGAAGCCGGTCTATAAGGGGGGTATAAGGTTACTGCCTATAAAATGGCAGTTTAATGGGTGTCCACTCTCACCCACCGCTTCCTTGACCGGTGGAGGGTCGTTAGCCGAACGGGTAGGACAAGGACTATAATTCTCCCTTCATTAAAAGTATAATGATAAATACTAAGTAACTAAACTCTTAATAATACCCAATCTTAGTTACTTAGGAAAATGTGAATTTGGTGCTAACCCATGAAATTACACTTTGAACTTTGCTTAAATCAGTTAGTGGAGCGTGTGCGGTTAACCGGCACACTAGCTTGATTTAACAAGGTGGGCAAAGGGTAACTTAATGTTTATCATAGTATCGGTGGAGCGTGTGTGGTTAACCGGCACATCGATTGAGGGGTAAATATTAAGGGTACCAAGTATATTTGCATGGTTATTCACACCTTGTTTTGTGATCCTCGGCATCCCAGTCACAAAACCTGAAGGGCACACTCGAGATTGAAACATGCCTTTGAAAAGTTCAATGAATCTCAAAAGAATCTAGGAGTTTCAAAACCAATTAAAACCTAATAATACATTTCATTTATCTTGGTGGAAATTGGTGAATCGTCATTCACCTACCTTCAAATATTTTATAGCTTGGATTACGGCATCCCTCTTCCAAGTTATAAAATAGTTTGTTGGGTCCTAGCCTTAATATTTCATATTGGGTGTTATATTAAGGACTTTAGATCAAGTATCTTGAATATCTCCCAAAAAGATGTCTGTTTCAGACATCTATGATCCTCCTAAATCTCTTGGAACTTCACTTCCTCCACCTCCTCCAATTATTCTCCCTAACCCACAAGTTCAAGGTCACTCAAGCCCTATTGGCAAGCAAGGTCTATATGTGATCGCATCTTGGAGATGAAGTCACATATTGACAAGCCGGGAGAGTTGGGTGTCAAACTCTTGAGAAAGTTCGTGGTTCAATCACTTTCTAAGTCACATAGTGAATTCCTTTGGGACTACTATGAAACAGACTATGACATGACCCTTAATGATCTTATCTATTTGCTTGGTGCTGCTTAATCAGCAATAATTTGGAGCACTGGGAGAGCAAATTTGATTAGTAGATCAACTTCCCAAACTACCATGGACATTGACAATGGTAACATTGGATATCTAGAAAAGCCTTCTCTTCCCAAGGAAAGGGATTGACCATAGTCAACTAGGTTGACAAAATGGTAAAGCGAAATGCTAAGTCTGCGATAGTCCCATGTACCATTCCCAAAGAGTCCCTATGTTTCTCTTGCCAAAGGAAGGGGCATTGATTGCGAAGCAGCCTATTTACCTGAAAGATCATAAGGTTGATCAAGTCAAGAAGATTGACTCTACTTCAGGTAAAGTCCACTATCTAACTCTGTTAAGTTTCTATTTTGAGATTCTTGTTACATGATGTGACTGGGTCACATGTTGATGTTTTAAGAATCAAAGAAAAGTGAAGAAACTTAAAGAAAGTATATGCTGATTCTGATCGCGAAGATGGATCTCGATCGCATGGTTCTGTCATCAGAATTTTGAGCTGTTGCTTAGGAGTTATGATATTTGCTTAGGAATAGATAACAACAAAGTTTTTCATGTGCTTTTGCACTATAAGGATAGTTTTTCCGCAAAGTTTTTAAAATAAAAGAAAAAAAATTTGTTTTTGTTTATTTTAAAATATCCTTACAATGGCATTTGTGAAAAGGAAAAAAAATTGTTGCTTATATGATTCTATTAATAGCAAGAGTGGAAATATGAATTTGATTCTTTCATTTGTGGTAGCGTCTAAACTTTCCAAATAAGGAAAGATTCTCATCACCCAAGTTTCAGTTGGACAGAAACTTCGAATCATGCAAGTTGTATAGTATGATGAATGAGAACTTTCAAGCATTGGAAAATTAAGACTAATTACTTGTTCACATGGATGTGTGAGTCAAGTAAATGACTAAGGGATCGAGTACACATTCTTGTGCACTGATCAAGCCCACCACAAATGTAACTTGAGTGATACATCTTAAAGAAGGTTTATTAACACTAGTGAAATGTAAGAGTAAAAGGTTTTCTACTCTTGTACATTTGAATTTGGTAAGTTGTGATGTTTTGGATAAAACAGAGACCAACTTAGGCCAATTGTGTTAAGTGTTTGTCTTGATTAGAATCCACACTATCTCTTGAATATTTGGAAAGAAAGTATTATAGGTCAAGGAGACAGTGGGAGTCTAAAAGATCCTGAAAGGGTTTCAAGAAGTAATCAAGAATAAAACCTGTATTTCATCACTAGCACACAACTAGAGGTTTATAACCTATCGTGTTGACATTTCTGTTCCCATTCCAGTTAAGTTGGCTATATATATTTGAGTTCTACATGTTCTCAATTGTTTGCATAGCTACTTGGAAGCAATGGTAGGCCCTTGTGCTGCTAGGTGGCAAGAGGTTAAGATTGCACAAGTTCAATCCATATGAGTTAGGATTTTTCACTAACCTAGTCTTGTGATTATGGTTTGACAAATTCACATGGATAAGAACACATACACCATAAAATCTAAGTGTCATAAGGTTTCTCTCCGATTCATGAAATTGATGGTGAGGAAATTCTTTCACTAAGTAGATTTTAAGTAGATAGCAATTGTGATATTTGCAGTTCTCAAAGTCGTTAGTGGAGCGTGCGTGGTTAACCGACACACTAACATGGACTTATGAGAAATAGCAAAGGTCTAAATAATTGAGACTATGATTACGGCATCCCTTTTCATAGTTCTGAAATTGTTTAGACACACCTGTGAGCTATCTAAGATAAGGTGTATAATTTTGATAAAGCCTTATCAAAGCAATCTAGTATCAGAAATCTGAACTTTAGTAAGAATGTCAATAAAGTATTGACTTCTAGAGGTCCAGCTGTTTTCTGGATACATGTCAAAGCTAGTGGGAGCATAAGTGTTATGCTAATAATCATCATGTTAGTGGGAGCATGATAATTATGATAAGTATTGCAAGAGAATCGTCGGGAGATGAGGTCACATCATTTAGCGCCATCCGTTGTGTGACGACAAACAAACAAAAAGTACACCTCCCTACATCCGAAGATGACAACCGAAAACAGCGATGGAGCTAGTAGAACACCGTTGAGCCCCCATCAAATCCATGATGTCGTTGGAACCAATCACCACTCCCACCTCCACACCTCAGAAGCCAACAACGGTTGCCGGTGAAGCACCACAACAAGGTGGCTCAGCAATAACCACTGCTACGATGAGCCAACTATGGAGGCCAGTCATTGAAGGGTCGATGTCCTCTGCCACTGCGTCGACGCAAAATGCCTCATCACATAGCCAACAACTGACAACGGTCTCAAGTAGCACGACACCACCAATGGTGGACAATGCTAGCGGTATGCTTGACTTTTCATAAGCACCTCCGATAAACCTGATGACAAGAGAACAAACGGTGGCCTTCCAAACATCATCATTCACAACAAGCATACCATTCTCAACAACGATCCCACAACACTCGTTGTTCACATCAAACCACCTGTTCGTGCCAAACCCGCCACTCCTAGCGACCCGACCACCGATTTTCCCATTCCAACAACAAAGCTTTTATGGCCCAGCACTAGTGCACCTCTCAACATACAAAGACATGCTGGTACAGCCATACCTCACCGCTCAACAGTTCAACCCCCAAGGCGTCTTCCCGGTGGCAAACCAAGATTGTTTGTCAAAAAGTTTGACATCTCCGTTCGTTAAGGAACTTCCAGACTATGAAATCCCAAATACAACAAAGTTACCACACCTTAACACCAATAATGGAACCACAGATCCAGATAGTCACATCGACACATACAAAAGGAAGATGACCTTATTAAAGTTAGATGAGCGATTCTGGTGTATGTATTTTCCAACGACCTTAGACGGCAATGCGGGAACATGGTTCAAAACACAACGCCCTTGGAGAATTTACAATTTTGGCCACCTAAATTATCTTTTCCTGACGAATTTCATGCAACTACGTAAGTACAAAGGAGATTCACACTCGTTCATTGGTTGCAAGCACAAGGAAGGAGAGACAGTGTGGGATGTCACACCCCGCTAAAGCGGAAATGCAAGATATGGAAGCGATAAAGGTTCCATTGCAAAAGATAAAGATACATCACCATAGTAGTAGTTAAAATTTTACAACCCATAATTTAACAAAACAAAATACAAGTTTCCCAAAATGACATTGTTCAAAAGTTAACTTCATCAAATAACTTCCACACGATGCAACATGCTCTATGATGATGAATCTTTATATCCACTTACTAATTATTTCCTGAAAAAGCATGCAAAACAAGGGTCAACTATGAAAATAGTTGGTGAGTTCACAAGTTTACTATATCAAGATTTAGTATAAAAGTTTCCATAAATACAAGTACATTGCTATAATGAGAAACAAAGTTCATTGCTATAATTAATAAACAAGTTTGTATACATATGAGCAAACAATGAGTTCACAACCAAGCCTATGACTGATGACCTATCAAGATCTATGCTTATCGTTCCATAGATGAATATGGTATCATGCACTCAAGCAATCGGGAGAGTGAGGAGTTGTCATTTCCTAATAGCATTATCCATAATTATCATTGGCTCAAAGAGTTAATGGTTGGAGTAAAGTGGAGGGGACTTAAGACGATAAGGCCTCATGTTTCAAGTTGCATAAACATACATAGAAATATATAGCAATCAAGTTTGATACAAATCAAATTAAATACAACAAACAATAAATAGTTTTTCGGACATGCTTTTCCACCCCAAAACATAAAACCAAAAATATGGGGATGCATGAATTAGTAAATTCTACATATAGAAAAATGCTTTTCCACCCCAAAACATAAAACCAAAAATATACTAAATTCTACATATAGAAAAATGTCTAATTTTTATTCTAATATTGGTTTTATATTAATTAGTAACAATTATTCTGAAATGGTGAAATTTTATAACTCATGTGAGTAAGACAATTTTGGATATTATTTTCCAGATTTTTGTAATACTAATTGAGAGTATTTCAACACATTTAAAGGTGTTTAAACTCTTAAAATCCAAAATATTATCAAACAGTTTTCACAAAATTTCAAACCTTACATTTTCATTCCAAATACAGTAGAGGTCTTCAGAAAATTCCCCTTGAATTTTTTATGCGATTAGCTATTTTTCCAAATTTTAAGCCTTTATATCAATATAAATTCGTGAAAAATAGCATTCAGATGATAAAATTCCCAAACTTTTATTAGTGCTGTTGTTAAACATACTTAATCTAGGAAAAATATGAAAATTGATTTCTAAACAGTTTAACCCGATTTTAGAATTTTTGTGCATTTATTCTAACAAAAATGAAGATAAATAGAACACAGTTTCCCAAATTCCCCAAACTTTCTATAATATTGTTATTAAACATACTTAAGCTGGAAAAAAATTTTAAAATGGATTTCTAAATTGTTTAACCCAATTTTATGATTTTTGTGCATTTATTCTAACAAAAACGGAGATAAATAGAAAACAGTTTCCAAAATTCCCCAATCCCTTTTTACCAGTGTTATTAAACATGTAGAAGCTAGGAAAAATATAAAAGTTACTTTTCAATCAGTTTGGCTATTTTTTGTTTTTTTATTCACTTAAATAAGCATTAATTCATGAATAATTATTAAACAGAAGGTAAAATTCACTAAGCTTTATATTTACGATCCATATGTAATATAAAATATTCTGATGAAGTTTCATAATTTTTGGATTAGTGTAGTTATTTTTGTATCAATGTAATCCCTTAACAATTCATTAAATCGGGAAAAATACGAAATTGTCATGGAAAAATTTGTAAGTTTTTTCTTGGATTCTTGATGATGTCCAGAAGATGCGAAAATTATCAAATATGGTTGTGGTCCTTCATAACTATATTTTACTATTTATTTCTCTTTAAAAAAACAAATTCTAAATCAACACAAAACAACCCCATAAGTTCATGCAACTTCATACAATGTCTTTAATCAGTGTATGGGTCGTTTCCAAATTTTATCAGAATTTATTGGCTGTAAAAAGTCTTTTATATGAGTTTTTGCTCTATTTTCTTGAAATAATTATATTAATTCGAGAAAAATAAATTATTTTCCGAAAACTTCCACAACTTCTCATTTTCTTGGTAAGATTCAGGGAAAAATCTGATTCATGTTAAATATGAGTTTTAGATAGTTTGGTGGATTTAAATCACTTCGTGCATGAGTTTGAACATTTTAACAACATACTTTGACCATCAAGCATCTTAGGCTTGAAGATCAACACATGCATGCTGGTTTAAGGCCATGCATGAGTTTGAAAAGTAAAAAAAAAAATCGTTTTTGAAAGAAAACATTGGTTAATTTTATGATTTCTCCACCAAAACTTGTATAAAAGTGGTTTATCTTGATTTTGACATAGGTTTGGACCATGGGATTCCACCAATTGCAACATGCATGTTGTTTTTGTGTGAAAACCTACCACCATCATCATCAAAATCATGGATATGGTATGTGGTTCAAAATCGTTTCATAGAATGGAGTAGAAGTAGAAAGAAATGCATAAAATGGTGAAATTATGAGTAGAAATGAAAGGATAATGCTTGGTTTTCATGATTACCTTAAGAAGAACACCTGAAGAAGATGATTTTTGATGTGGAAAGATCTTCTTGGCTATTGATTTTCGTGAGTTAGAGAGGGGTTTGAGAGAAAATGGGTGGTGGAAGTGATAGATAATGTGAGAGAGTGAGAACGAAGTTGGAGTGCAAGAGAGGTAAAAATGATTAGGGGTATTGGGAAAGAGAAGGGTGTCGTGGGAGAGGGGAGGCCGAGTTTTTGAGGACCTTAGAGGGTCTCCCTCTCACTTGATTCTTTTAGATAAAATCCCTTCTTATTTTTTTATAAATTTTCCATATTTTTATAAACTATGCATTAGCCTAGTTTTCTTTTCATAAATCTTGACATTTAACTTGTAGATTAGGGTTAAGTGTTGATAATTAAATTTTTCTTTCCTTGATTATGTTTCCTAATTTTAGTTACTTTAAATTGATATTAGGTGTTAAATTTTATAAAATTTAGGTTTTTAGGGCCTTTTAGGATTTTGGGACCTTGTTCGCTATTTAACAATATAATGAAGTGAAATTAGAAGATTTTAATTAATTTTAGGGTTTTATACCCTTTTTTTAATTATACCAATATTTGTATTTTGTTCTAGTTCAATTGTAAAAGTCAAGTATATTAGTCCTAGATTTTAGTTGGATCCAGGTTTCTACAAGATTGTGACCTAATTTCTACTACTAGGCCATAACATGATGTGTATATATGGTTTATGAAAAGATGTATAAGTCCGAGAATGACCTGAATTTGACAGTTGTCACACGGGAGTACTTCCCTAGGTTCACTAATGCTACATTAGACGTCCCAGGGCACGATGAAGGATTAATAGCATGAGCCTTCACATGGGGCCTCCTCCCAGGACCACTGTCCCAGAAGATCATGGGGAAGAAACCCCAAACGTATTCCAATTTAAAAGAAAAATTGGAACACTACCTAAGAGAAGAAGAAGGAGAAGCAAACAAACAAGCGTAATTATGAATAGTTAAGGGATTACATTGATACAAAAATAACTACACTAATCCAAAAATTATGAAACTTCATCAGAATATTTTATATTACATATGGATCGTAAATATAAAGCTTAGTGAATTTTACCTTCTGTTTAATAATTATTCATGAATTAATGCTTATTTAAGTGAATAAAAAAACGAAAAATAGCCAAACTGATTGAAAAGTAACTTTTATATTTTTCCTAGCTTCTACATGTTTAATAACACTGGTAAAAAGGGATTGAGGAATTTTGGAAACTGTTTTCTATTTATCTCCGTTTTTGTTAGAATAAATGCACAAAAATCATAAAATTGGGTTAAACAATTTAGAAATCCATTTTAAAATTTTTTTCCAGCTTAAGTATGTTTAATAACAATATTATAGAAAGTTTGGGGAATTTGGGAAACTGTGTTCTATTTATCTTCATTTTTGTTAGAATAAATGCACAAAAATTCTAAAATCGGGTTAAACTGTTTAGAAATCAATTTTCATATTTTTCCTAGATTAAGTATGTTTAACAACAACACTAATAAAAGTTTGGGAATTTTATCATCTGAATGCTATTTTTCACGAATTTATATTGATATAAATGCTTAAAATTTGGAAAAATAGCTAATCGCATAAAAAATTCAAGGGGAATTTTCTGAAGACCTCTACTGTATTTGGAATGAAAATGTAAGGTTTGAAATTTTGTGAAAACTGTTTGATAATATTTTGGATTTTAAGAGTTTAAACACCTTTAAATGTGTTGAAATACTCTCAATTAGTATTACAAAAATCTGGAAAATAATATCCAAAATTGTCTTACTCACATGAGTTATAAAATTTCACCATTTCAGAATAATTGTTACTAATTAATATAAAACCAATATTAGAACAAAAATTAGACATTTTTCTATATGTAGAATTTAGTATATTTTTGGTTTTATGTTTTGGGGTGGAAAAGCATTTTTCTATATGTAGAATTTACTAATTCATGCATCCCCATATTTTTGGTTTTATGTTTTGGGGTGGAAAAGCATGTCCGAAAAACTATTTATTGTTCATTGTATTTAATTTGATTTGTATCAAACTTGATTGCTATATATTTCTATGTATGTTTATGCAACTTGAAACATGAGGCCTTATCGTCTTAAGTCCCCTCCACTTTACTCCAACCATTAACTCTTTGAGCCAATGATAATTATGGATAATGCTATTAGGAAATGACAACTCCTCACTCTCCCGATTGCTTGAGTGCATGATACCATATTCATCTATGGAACGATAAACATAGATCTTGATAGGTCATCAGTCATAGGCTTGGTTGTGAACTCATTGTTTGCTCATATGTATACAAACTTGTTTATTAATTATAGCAATGAACTTTGTTTCTCATTATAGCAATGTACTTGTATTTATGGAAACTTTTATACTAAATCTTGATATAGTAAACTTGTGAACTCACCAACTATTTTCATAGTTGACCCTTGTTTTGCATGCTTTTTCAGGAAATAATTAGTAAGTGGATATAAAGATTCATCATCATAGAGCATGTTGCATCGTGTGGAAGTTATTTTATGAAGTTAACTTTTGAACAATGTCATTTTGGGAAACTTGTATTTTGTTTTGTTAAATTATGGGTTGTAAAATTTTAACTACTACTATGGTGATGTATCTTTATCTTTTGCAATGGAACCTTTATCGCTTCCATATCTTGCATTTCCGCTTTAGCGGGGTGTGACATCCCACACTGTCTCTCCTTCCTTGTGCTTGCAACCAATGAACGAGTGTGAATCTCCTTTGTACTTACGTAGTTGCATGAAATTCGTCAGGAAAAGATAATTTAGGTGGCCAAAATTGTAAATGCTCCAAGGGCGTTGTGTTTTAAACCATGTTCCCGCATTGCCGTCTAAGGTCGTTGGAAAATACATACACCAGAATCGCTCATCTAACTTTAATAAGGTCATCTTCCTTTTGTATGTGTCGATGTGACCATCTGGATCTGTGGTTCCATTATTGGTGTTAAGGTGTGGTAACTTTGTTGTATTTGGGATTTCATAGTCTGGAAGTTCCTTAACGAACGGAGATGTCAAACTTTTCGACAAACAATCTTGGTTTGCCACCGGGAAGACGCCCTGGGGGTTGAACTGTTGAGCGGTGAGGTATGGCTGTACCAGCATGTCTTTGTATGTTGAGAGGTGCACTAGTGCTGGGCCATAAAAGCTTTGTTGTTGGAATGGGAAAATCGGTGGTTGGGTCGCTAGGAGTGGCGGGTTTGGCACGAACAGGTGGTTTGATGTGAACAACGAGTGTTGTGGGATTGTTGTTGAGAATGGTATGCTTGTTGTGAATGATGATGTTTGGAAGGCCACCGTTTGTTCTCTTGTCATCAGGTTTATCGGAGGTGCTTATGAAAAGTCAAGCATACCGCTAGCGTTGTCCACCATTGGTGGTGTCGTGCTACTTGAGACCGTTGTCAGTTGTTGGCTATGTGATGAGGCATTTTGCGTCGACACAGTGGCAGAGGACATCGACCCTTCAATGACTGGCCTCCATAGTTGCCTCATCGTAGCAGTGGTTATTGCTGAGCCACCTTGTTGTGGTGCTTCACCGGCAACCGTTGTTGGCTTCTGAGGTGTGGAGGTGGGAGTGGTGATTGGTTCCAACGACATCATGGATTTGATGGGGGCTCAGCGGTGTTCTACTAGCTCCACCGCTGTTTTCGGTTGTCATCTTCGGATGTAGGGAGGTGTACTTTTTGTTTGTTTGTCGTCACACAACGGATGGCGCTAAATGATGTGACCTCATCTCCCGACGATTCTCTTCACTAGTTTTGAATACTACGGTGAAGCTGCAAGGTCACAATAGGGAGGAACCGTCATCCGTTCTCCGGGACGGGATCTCGGGAAAACGCTTCGTTGGTAAAGTCAGTGGATACACTTGGATTGTTTTGGTATTAACTGGGAGAGAGCGGCTTAACTTTTCGGCCACTCGAGGAGGCCATTTATACTAAGATCTCCTACCAGTCCGTACAAGACAAGGGCGTCAGACCCGACAGGATCGGGCGCACTGATTGGGCAATCGTGATCCTAGTTCTGTCAGTGATAACACTTGGTTCAGGTGGTAGCGTAATTAAACGCCATGACCGCCTTAGCCACAAAGCACCACTACCCACGACAACACCACCTAGAAACTCCTGGTGGTAGCAGACACTTTGTGCACGGGAAATGCCCGCAAGGATGTTATAGGCCATTTCAAAGAGATGATAGGAAAGGCAGACGACCATATGTTAATGGAGTCTCTGACAGACAACCAACAAAAGGAGTAAAAGGATGGTACTACGAATACCATAAGATTAAGACATACGACACTATCAACTGTTCAGTACCAAAAAAGTAAATTGAGGAGAAACAACTAAAGGGAAACCTGATAGAGATAGCACGGAGCCTCCGTGCCAATTTCGATGCTGAAAATGCTAAAGACACGGTGAAGGCGTATGACCAACCCCAAGAGATCCTAATGATCAGATCCAAAAGAGGGAGGCAAGAAGAATGCAACGTGGTAGACAACCTCGCAAAATCCATACATGGCTTAACGTTCTCGGCAAAAGATCCATGACCTATAGGCTGGCGAGGAGATGACCCGCTCATAATTCAGGGATCCATCAGAGGCATTACTATCCACCGAGTGTATAGAGAGTCCGGAAGTTCAGTAGAAATTATCTACGAACATTGTTTCCATCTCCTTCCGGCTAAGTGGAAAGGGAACCTCAAACCTGTAACAGGAAAATTGACGGGCTTCACAGTGCACAGCCTGCGGCCCCTAGGCATAATACACACGTCGTTCACACTGACCAACTACGATAAGACAAAGAGGAAGACAACCCTCATAGACTTATTGTAATCAGGCATCCAGCTGAGCACAACATCATCCTCATGCAAACGACCCTACTCACATTCG
Source organism: Lactuca virosa (assembly GCF_052849685.1). Lineage (NCBI taxonomy): Eukaryota > Viridiplantae > Streptophyta > Magnoliopsida > Asterales > Asteraceae > Lactuca > Lactuca virosa. The sequence goes on from NC_136434.1 coordinate 251,988,830, forward strand.
GAGCAATCCCATTAACAATGCATGGAGTAGTAAAATTCAACACAACAGAAGGATCGAGGATGGACCTGGAAATGTCGCCAAAACAATTACGATGTTACGAGATCATCCAGATGCAAGAGATCATACAGGAAACTAAAAGGTCACGGGCAGAGCCAATAAGCGGAAATGAGATCATCAACAAAGAATACCCGGATCAGCCGGTCAGCATAGGGGGCAACCTTCCTTTGTCGACAAGACATGCGCTAATCGACCTCCTAAAGAAATACAAGCACGTCTTCGCCTAGACCCCTAACATCATGGTGGGAGTGGATAGGGAAGTCATAGAACACAAACTCATGATCAAACCATGAGCAAAGGAGGTCAAACAGAAGAAGCCAATTCAAGGGGGAGACAGGAACATGGTAATCAATGTTGAGGTCGTCAAGCTGACCAAGGCAGGAATACTCCGAGAGGCAATCTTCCCGACCTGGATCGGACATCCCGTCATGGTCAGAAAACACGATGGCACGTGGTGTATGTGCATCCACTATTTTAATTTAAACAAAGCTTAACCCAAGGATTGTTACCCACTACCAAAAATCGGTCAGAAGGTAGAATCCTTACAAGGATTCAGACTGATGAGCAAGGAGGATGAAGAAAAGACCACTTTTTATACGGACCACGGCACGTTCTGCTACACCAAAATGCCATTTGTCCTGAAGAATGCAGGAGCAAACTACCAGTGCCTAGTTAACTCCATCTTTTCCAGACAGATCGGATGAAACATCGAGGTATACGTCGACGACATGATCATAAAAATCCCATATGAGAAAAGACTACTGGAATATGTAGAAGAAACACTCAGAACACTAGAAAGGGTTAAGATGAAGTTACACCCAGGGAAATGCACCTTTGGTGTAGAATAAGGTAAATTCCCGGGGTACTACATCACCAAAGAAGCAATCCAACCCAATCCGGTTAAAGTCGACGAGCTGAATGGTAAACTAATCGATCTAAGTCGTTTTATCTCCAAGTCGGCAAAAAAAGTCATTCCACTCTTCCACACTCTCAAAGGATGCATTGAGAAAAGTAACTTCCAATGGACGCCAACAGCAGAAACAACGCTCCATCATATCAAGGAGGTTGTACATAAACTACCTACACTGGCCTGCCCCATCTCGGGCGAAACACTACAAACATACTTCTCAGCATCAAATGAGGCCATCTTCTTGGTACTGGTTGTAGAAAGGGAAGGAAAGCAGACACATATCTATTTTATCAGTCAGACTCTACAAGATCCAAAAACCAACTACCCTATCTTAGAATGGCTGGTATTTACACTCATCTACGCAGCACGATGCATGAGACGATACTTGCAAGCGCACTAGATAGAAGTATTGACAAATTGCCCAATCAAATAGATACTACTCAAGCCAGAAACATCCGGACGCCTGGCAAGATGGGCAATGGAGTTAGGGGAACACGATATCAGTTATCGCCTACGTACCAGCATCAAGGGGTAAGCGCTGGCAGATTTCCTTCTTGAAATACTAGGAGAAGTAAAATCAGTCATCCACGAAAAAGAGTTACTGGATTCACACGGGCAATGAGGTAGCCAAAGATGGACCTTATACACCGACGGGGCGTCCAACAAAGAGGGATCAGGGGCATGCCTAATCTTAACAAGCCCGGGTGGGGAAGAAATCACCTATGCCCTCCACTTCAAATCCATAACTCTAACAACGCGCGAAGTATGAAACCCTATTGTCCAGCCTACGATTGGCAAAACATGTGACATCCCCATTTTCACAGCCAGAAAAGACCGATTTTTTTATGCTTTATAAAAATCAGAGTACCCTTTTTAATAAAAATGTTGCGGAATTTGTTCCCAGAAAAACATGATAAATACGTTATCAAAGCATTTCCGAAGAAATGTATTTTATTCATTTTAAAACAGTGGAATGCCATCGTCAATACAGAAACATAAGCATAAACAGAACTTACATTCATTATCACTAGTGATTTATATCTCCTTAATCTCTCAGTGTAACGAAACTTCATATCGACACCTGTGATTCAAATAAACTGAGTGGGTCAGGTTGGGAAACCTGGTGAGTACATAGGGTTTTCAACCCAGAATAATATAATTATTATGTTTAAACATCAAACAATCAACCCAATTACCCATCCCCATTATCTTATTTACTCTTAAGGATCTACCCTAAGAATCAGCTATTCCTCATTCGTTTATTCCTAAGGATTGTCCTAAGGAATCGGCAGGAAATCCATCGTTGCCAGGGTTTTCTCAACGGGCACTAAATCCATAGTTACCAAGGTTTGCTCAATAGGCGCTAACTCCATAGTCGTCGGGGTTTACTCAACAGACGCTAACTCCATAGTCGCCGAGGTTTATCTCATTTATTGACTGTATCGTTTTCGAGAGTCCATTCGCAATAAATGTCAATGGTTTTTTAGAGTACACCGGTGAACACATCGTTCACAAAACCTACAGGTTGCGAGCCTGCTAGTGTGGACTGTCTAGAATAGTCCGTGTTTGTCATCCATACTCTGCTAGATGACAGGGCCAACATTTGGGAACAAGGCTTCTCACATCGTCCACCTCTCACCCTTACCTCATCGTCTATATCACCTCTAAACTCATCATCCAACTCATATTTCATCTACCCATGTTTTACCCAACATATTATGTAGATATAAATACATATACAGTTTAAATCATATAAAACTTGTATAAAATCGTTCATCCAGCATAGATAGCAAGTATAAAGATAATATGCACACATAGCACGTAGTTTATATAAAATACTTCATATCTATGTGTAAGATGAAAGTAACTATGCACTCACTTGTTAAAGTGATGATTCCAAACTCGGGCAGCGCTTCGCTTTTAACGGTTCTATTTTGCTTCGACGAAACCTAGCATTATTATCGCTAAAGTTTAGTCTAATGTTTGACGAGACTAATTAATTGTCTTGCTATTATTACTATTATATAAGCGTTAAACAATACTCTTCACCCACTATGTACAGACAGGGGCCAGACATGAAACACCGGAGGGCAGGATCATTTTAGCATATAGCACTTCTGAATCCAGCAACCCAAGCGGCCCTCCAAACCAGATTCCCCGTACCGCGAGTGGTTAAAAAGATATTATAACGACACTTATATAACTCATAATAATAGCCCAAATACTCATTATAAGTTCCAAATAACATTACTATATTGAAACATAAGATATACTAAAGATAGGTTAGGCGTAGCTCACTTACAGCGGGTTTTCTCAAAAACCGGGCTTCGCTGGAGCAGCGTTTCCGAGCCGAAAGGCTCTTTTCTCGGGGCTTCGGGAGCCTCGGGGCTTCCTTCGGGTGCTAGGGGGTTTACCTAGGCTTAGGGGGGGGGGGGGTTTAGGGGCTTAGAGAGAGAAAGTGAAGTTGGGAAGGTGTGAAGAGTGAGGGAACCCGACACCTCTATTTATAGGCTGGAATCCTACTCTACTCGTCGAGTCCATGGCCAGGTGTCACCACCTGGTGGCTTGCCTTGGGGAGAAAGCCTTGGCCCATATTCAGCCACGTCACCCGATTTCGCACAGCACCCTGCCGACTTCTAAACCCCGTAACTTTCGCATATGAGCTCCGTTTTTGACGTTCTTTATATCCACGCGTAGGTAAAAACAAGATCTACAAATTTCATTTAGACTCCATTGGCTAATTCCCCTCTCGATATTCAATTTAACAGTAGGAGGAGATTAGACTGTTAAATGACCGCGAAGAATTCGTAACTCCTTCATACGGACTCCGTTTTCGTCTGTATTTTTATCATTGAGTTCCTCTTAATGAAATCTTCAACTCTAATTCAGGTCGCGTAGGCTAAAAACCGCTCGAACTAAAATTCGAGTTTCGGGCCGTGCACTGCTATGCCAAATCTTAGAAAATTCGTAACTTCCTCATACGAAGTCAGATTTGGGCGTTCTTTTTTTTGTATGTTCTCGGTTTAACGTATACTACAACTTTTGTTTAGATTACTAAGGCTAAAAACTCTTATATCGTAAATTCACTATTTACGTCTCCCGGTGTCGTGCCGGTTTTGCCGAAAAATTTCGGCGTTCTTTATATGTACAGAAACCTTGTAACATATACTACCACTTGGTTAAGATTATTCCTTCTAAATAACCTTCCATCAAAAACTCATTTTTGATGCTCATTGTCTCTAAATTGAATAGCCCGGATCTACGGGCGTTACAAAACAGATGGGTGCAGACGCAGTGACAGCCTTGACAAATTCAATACTGGCGGCTAATCAAATAAATGGGGAGTTTGAAGCAAAGGCAAACAAATGGAGAAGTACGTAAAGGCCGTTTAGAAACCCGTCAAACCACTCAAGAGTTTCACCATTAGGCAAATTCCTAGATGGGAGAATAGGAGAGCAGACGCCCTCAGCAAACTAGCATCAACATGCTTCGACCACTTGTCGAAGAAAGTTTTGGTGGAGTTGCTTAAGGAAAGAAACATAGAAAAACGCCAAATTCACACCTTGAACCTAGAACGGTGCACCTGGATGACACTGATTGTCGAATACCTGCAACATGGTGTTCTACCCGCTAACCACGAAGGAGTTAGGAAAGTAAGAATTAAAGCGCCATTGTATATAGTTATAGAAGGAGTGATATATCGAAAACGGTTCATGACACCATGGTTAAAATGCATAGATGAAGCTAGCGGCAAAGAAGCGCTTTGGGAGACGCATGTTGGGCCAACCGGTGCACATGAAGCAGCAAGGGCTCTCACAGGGAAGATACTTCGGATGGGCATTGACTGGCCAAGCATACACCAAGACGCGAAGGCAATAACACGAACATGTATAGAATGCCAAACCTACTCTCCAATGCAAGGGGTTACCCCAGAACCTCTGACGAGCATCACTAGCCCATGGCCTTTTTACCAGTGGGGAATCGACATTGTCGGACCGTTCCCGGATGCCCCTGGAAAGGTGACGTTCCTGGTAGTTGCAGTCGACTACTTTACCAAATGGATAGAGGCCAAGCCACTAGCATGCATATCTGGAATGCAAATGATTAAATTCTTAAGGAAAAAAATCATAACGATGTTCGGAATGCCTAGGGCACTGATCGGCAACAGCGGGGTACAATCCACCGAAAACCAATTCCGAAGCTGGTGCACTGAAAAAGGAATCGAACAACAATTCACATTAGTGGCACACCCCTAGGCTAACGGCCAAACTGAAGTGTCCAATAGAATGTTGGTGAACGGAATCAAAAAATGCCTGGGGAAGGCCAAAGGTAACTAGTTCGAAGAACTACCAGGAGTACTTTGGTGTATAGAACCACACCAAGAACGAGCATAAAAGAAACACCTTTTAGTCTAACTTACGGTGCAGAAGCAATGATACCAGTAGAGCTAGAAATTAGCTCTCCTCGCACATCCTATTTCGAAGAAACAAGTAATGATAAATACCTGAGGTTAAGCCTAGACATCATCGAAAAAAGGCGTGAGAAATCAAACATTAGCCAGGCGGCCTACAAAAGCACCGTAGAAAGGTACTGCAACCAAAGTGTCAGAGAAAAAGCCTTCAAGATAGGAGATTATATCCTAACAAGGAATGAGGCAAGCCATGCCCAGCCACGGGAGACATTAGGCCCCGCGTGGGAAGGACCGTATAAGGTAATCGAAACACATCGCAATGGGTCCTATGCACTTGAGACGATGGAGGGAAGGCCAATCCCCAGAACATGGAACGCCAGGAACCTAAAGAATTTTCCCTTCTAATAAAGAACATGTCTCCCAGACTGATCACCCAGAATGACAACTAGTACTCAGTGTACCCCAATGCTTAGCGCACCTTCTTGCAAGATTTAAAGTACTTAGTGTATTGCTTGCATGCTTGATACTTATTGTATTTGTTGGGCTGACAACAGCCATTTTACATTAAATACTTAGTGTATTTGTTGGGCTCAAAACAACCATTTTACATTAAATACTTAGTGTATTTGTTGGGATCAGAACAACCACTTTACATTAAATACTTAGTGTATTTGTTGGGCTCGGAACAGCCATTTTACATTAAAAACTTAGTGTATTTGTGGGTTTTAGAACAACCATTTCACGTTAATTACTAGTGTATTTGTTGGGTTCAGAATAGCCATCTCACATTGGAGACTTAGTGTATGTATATGGTTCAGGGTAGCCACCTCATGCCACACGTTGAACCATAAATAATGGCTTTGCGCTCGAAAGGCAACATGCGGCAACCAGAGAAGCTCAGAACAACCACAACGAATTTAGACGCCCAACATACCCCACCCAAAGGGGCAGAGCTAGACCACAAATAGAATGAAACACATCACAAAGGGTAAATACATACAAAAGTACCTTACATTGTTAAAAGATGAAATAGTCATTACAGCCATGTCCACGAGAGGCCGCCAATACTTTAAGCCATAAAACGCCATATAAAAGACAAGGATAAAGAAGTAGCAAATGAGAGAGTAAAACAACAAGCTCCATAAACGTTTTCACACCTCGAGGGGCAGCACATGGAACAAAGTACCCTACGAACAAACGACATCATCACCACCACCGCTTGCCTCTGCACCACCACCAACAGCCCCCGCATCATCACCGCCACCAGTGCCTACACCTCCTCCACCAGCCGCCCCGATCATAACGTCATCCGCAACCTCACTTGCATCGTACAAAACACAAAGTTTCCATATCCCGACCATATCAAGATAACCCAAGCCTAGAATGGAAGCATGGTCTAGCGTGACAAATGCAAACAACACATCATTAAGGCTGGTAGTATAGTTGGACCGAGAATCACTACCCTCAAGATCATGAGCCCCAAAGTCTATTTCTACTTCCATCCCAACACAGCCAGACTCCTCACCGACAACGAAGGCAGCATGCCGGATTCGGTTGATCCTGCTGGTAAACTCCGGGTTTCCAATCAACTTGTCCATAATATGCATGACTCCCACTTGCAAGAGCCAATCCCGGTCACGACGCAAGTTCATCGCTTCAGCTTGAATTTCCTTGATGAGTTTCTCATGATCAACGACGTCCCGCTCAAGGCTCTCATTTTGAATCATTATTCCATCGTTGGCCTGTACCATGTGTTTTGGTCAAAAAATTAACAAACAAGAATCGACCAAAGTGTATGAGAGGCTGTGATGTTCAAAATAATGCAAGTATAAAATGATGACCAATGTGACACAATTTGTTTACAAGGAAAGCCTTTGATCCTTGCTAGGAGCTCCATCATAAAACCTTGGGAGGTGATAATGATCACCTGCCATGATAATTTTATTGATTAAAAAATTCGATTATAGAGAAAATGTAAAGAATATATACACAAGTGTTGTTGTTTGGCTAAGTGTTGTGTGTAGTGTGATGAATACATGTGTCTTTTTATAGTCTAAAGCTAATAACAAGAAGTATGACAATTCCGAGATCATCTGAGATCTACTCATAGCCGTTTTTTACTTGGTTTTCTGAGTCTTTTGCATGGTCATGATGAATATTCGTTGAGAATAAGTCTTTGGCTGACTATTTCTGCACATGTGGGAAAAATAACAAAGCATTTTACTATTAGAAATGTTAGGAGAATAAATGATAATAGTCAGGATCCTGAAGTATTCTTGAGGATCCTGAGGTTTGAGGATCCTGAATGTAATTCCGGGATCCTGGCTTTAACAATTTTCCTCAAATTATTCCTGCGAAATATTTTGGAGTTAGTTTGCCAATATTTAAAGGGATAATTAAAAAATAAAAAAGAAATAAAAGTGATAAGGGATTTTAAATTTTAAACCCTAACGGCTAGATTTTATCCATTCAAAAACCATCATGAACTTGTCAAATCGACCCTTCTCTTTCTTCTGTCATCGGCATAAATAGGAGCAATCAATCAAATCTATTCTTCCCCGCATCTTTTAGCTTTCATCTGAGGGTTATCAGTCATCTTTGAAGGTATTCTTCTCATTTCTTCTTCTTAGTTTTCTTTTTACTGATCATGGGCAAGAAAATGACCACCTCTCATAAGAACATTCTCGCCCCTCCTGAGGATGATTTTATCGATCAAAAGATCTTGTCGTATGAAGAGATCTGTTCTTTTGATGATGGTGATATCAAATCGTTGAAATCGGTCGGTGCTTTCCCTAATGATGTTGTTTTCAAACCCTTTAACCCGAAGTATAAACCTGATTTTGTTTCCTCCTTTTTAGTCTGCTTTCCCGAATACCCCTTTTCTCTGGGTTTGAAGTACCCCTTTTCTGGAATCATCTCCAAATTCTTCGAGGTCACTAAGATTTCCTTCATCCAGGTCATGCCAATTGTTTGGAGGATCTTTTTCTGGATCGATTAACTGAACCAGTCCAAAGACCTAGACATAGGTTTGGCTGAGTTGGCTCATGTGTACGATCTCACCACCTTTGGAAGCTCCCGTTTTCTTCTCAAACTCAAATCTCACAAGTCCCCTCTCGTTCTCAAAACAAAACATAATGACGGAGCATGGAAAGAAAAATACTTCTTTGTGAGACGTGATTCGATCCTTGGTGGGGATTCCATGCCGAAGACCTTGGTTAAAAAGGGTAGGAATAATTCATTCTTGTACCGAGTATCCTGGAATTCCTTTCATTATTTTTTTTTAGTATAAAAGATTGCGTCATTGGGCCGTTTTACTTAGTCCATTATGTACACGGTTTGGGCCTGTCCAACCGTATTAATTATTAGGGTTGAGTATATATATAGTGCATGCATGCACCGTATTTGCTAGTTGTTGAATTGATCTTTTCTCTGTAACCCTAGCACGCCTCTAAAGTAGCAATTCTTTATAAAGTTCTTTTGAGGTTGTGTCTTTTAATCATTCGACACCAGTTGATACATCTTGTGTTCTTGTTTTCATATCGTGTTATTGCATTACCTGTTTGAATCTAAACGATCTTAAAGGATTATATTCCTAACAATTGGTATCAGAGCAGGATACTGTGTAAATCATACGCATCTCTTTTGTTTGAAGAAATCATTAGGGTTTCCGCTTTTATTGAATCTGTTGGAGCCGTCATTGCTTTGTTGACGTCATTCCGTGATTTTGATATTGCCCTTAATACAATCTTACGAGTCTGATTCTTTACAGGTACAGAAAAACAAGTGAAAATGTCGCATGATGATTTTCAATCCAATCCAATCAACATCTCAAACAGCATAGGTTCAACCACAAGAATTCCGATTCTATATCCTCATGAGTATGAAGTGTGGGCTCTTCATTTTTAAGACTATGTTCTCGGCTTAGAAGACAATGGGTATTTGATCTGGGAAGGAGGTTCCTAAGGATGAGAGAGACAAACTCACCAGTAACATTAAAGCAATGAGAGTTATAAGGTTCGCTCTACAGTCCGACACATTTCGCTTGGTGAGTTCATGTGAAACGACGAAAGAAATTTGGGAAAGGATTAAAGAGCTTTATTCCACAGATTCCGATCTCGAACATTCTACCCAAACACTCCTGCTTTCGGAGTTTGGTGACTTCAAACAAAAGCTGGAAGAAAATCTTAGCCAGACATTCAACCGATACAATCATCTTCTTAGTAGGATGATTAAGCATGGAATAGAACGAAAGCTGATCGAGCAGAAGGTCACTTTCATAAATGGTCTTAGACAAGAATGGATGGCGGTGGTCTCAACTGTTAAAGCTCATGAACAGTTCAAGAATTATTCATTGGCCAATCTAGTTGGCATTCTTAAGTCACATGAAAGTGAAGTGACGAAAGAAACAAAAGTTGTGTCCGGTATGGGGTCCTTGGCTCTCATTTCAAAAGGCAATGGTGTTGCAGAGGAAGAACCAGAAACTGATCTTTCTAAAAATGATCTGACAAGTGAAGAATATGCATTGATGATTTCAAACCCCAAACGGTTTGCAAGAAAGAAATTCCCTACCACTAAGAACCGAAACTGGCAGGGAAGTTATAGTTCCGATAAAGCGAAAGAGGAGAACAAAAGCACTCCTCTAAAGGATGAAGAGAAGAAGAAGGAAAGCAATTTGGTTGGCGATTCAGGCCATGACTATAACTACTGTCATGGAAAGAATCATTTGGCAAAGGAGTGCATGCTGAGGAGGCTGAATGAGAAGAAAGAAGGAGAGGATGATGAGGCTTACTACTTGCGTAAGCTGGAAGAGATTAAGAAGAAAAAGACTAATGATAACTCAATGCATGCGTTAATTGTGCAGGAAAATATAGCTGAAGATAAGTTTGGAGGAGTGGAGATTTGGTCAACTGACTCAGAGGATGAGGAGGTACGCAAGCCCACACATGACAGGGCATTTGTTGCAAAAGAAGAAAGCTCAAAGTTCGCTGGTAGGTGTTTAATGGTGACCAATGGCGGGTCAACAGATAGTGGATATGGAAATGCAGAGGGAAGAGGAGATGACAAGTGTTTTGCTGCGAAACCTATTAGTGAGCAAATCAATGAGTGTGATCAACTTATCAAAAAGGTAGACACCATTCTTGAATCTCTTAAAGTTCCTATATCTAACTATGAAACTGAATTAAAGGACCTAAAATTCACCTTTTCAAGCATAAGTAATAGTCTTAAATAGACTCGTCTAGCGAATGCTAACCTAACTGATCAAATGAGCAGGACGTCATCCAAGAGTGAGGAGCGAAGGATGTGGATTGAGAAGATAGAGTATGAGTTGTCTAGGTCTAGAGATGAATCAATTTATTTGCAGAGAGATAATTTGAAGTTTTTGAAACAGAGAAACATTTTTTGTTTAATTTCTAAACGACTTTATTCGAATATTACTCAGTTGCATTTAGATTGTGAGATAGGTAAAATGATTCACAAAATGATCTTACATTTCCTTGAATTCAAGGAAGACGAGATTGATGCTGGTTGTTACAAGTGTGAATCTATCGGCTCTTCAGACGAAACCTCTGAAGCTTACAGAATTGGACTGGACAAAATTGAATCTTTTATTAAGTCCAAAGACCATAAGGACATGTTGAAAAACTTGATTGATGAAAATGACAGGTTAAAAATCAAGACCGAAAATGTACAGAAATTTGACTCATTGCATTCCAAGTTAAGTTTAGAAAATAAAATCAATCTTGAAAATACATCTGAATTTGACGAGGAAAGTGATATGAGAGAAATATCTATAGAAGATGAGCTTGACTGTTCTAAGTTTGTGAAAACCAAACCCGAACCTGTAAAAGTCCTGATTTCTGAAGTTCGCTCGCATTTCTCAGAACAAACCGAAAATTTTGAATGCAAAAGCTACAGTTTATCCTAATGTCCAAACGGTCCCAAATCAAGTTTTCAAGGTCAATGGAGTGAACAAAACTCAAACAGTGGAACTAACTTCGCTTGTAGAAGAAGACAACAAAGATGGATGTGGCGATTACTTTTGGTCTGCACCAATTGATAATGCGGACGAAACAAAAGGTCTATCTGAAAGAACCTCTTGGAGAGTTAAAGGACGTTATGTGGCTGAGCCTATAAATAAGACTTCAAGTTTTGAAAAAGGCAGTCCAAGTGGTACAAAGGAATGTCCAAACGAAGATTCTTCTAGAAAGAGCGAATCTCGAGCAAGTGAAACGAAGCGAAAGGCGAATATTCACAAATCTTCAAAGCAACTTGCTGAGCAACAACGTCAAAGGAATCGGAAATACCAGAAAAATATCAACGAAAGAAAGAAATTTTGGCAATCCTAAAATTCTAGCTACGTTCGCAAAGAGAAATCTTCAAATCAAAAAGCGAAAGCTAGTTCGCTTGCAAAATCAGGTTAATGCTCGCACTGTCATTCATGTAATAAGCAATCAAATAATGTTGCTCCAAAACCCTCTTTTTCAGAGAAACCAAGAGCGAAACCAAAATCCCATCCTTCTCAAATATACATCCAAAGATGTCAAAGGAAAGGGAAAGCTTGTCGAGGAATCTAAAGTTCCAACCAAAAAGTCGATCTCTGATTCTAAAAGAGTGGAGAGAAAATTCGTCAAAAATCAGATCAAAAATAAACGAAAACAATATGATTTAAAAGAGACAAAACCTCAAGATAATAAAATCAAAGTTTTCACTATTAAAAGAAAAGATGAAACCACTTTGGTAAAACGAACATATATGGTTGATCTTTCTATTGTTTTTCCACGTTCCGTAAAAAGCTCACCAGGACCCAAGCAACTTTGGGTTCCTAAATCTGCTTAATCTTTGCAGGTTATTCATGACGAGCTGTTTGACGAGGAATGGTATATTGACAGTGGTTGCTCACGTCACATGACTGGGAGAAAGGAAGAGCTGAGGGAGTTTCGCGCTCTGAAAGATGGAGGAAATGTAAAGTATGGTAACAACTCGTTTGGAACGATCAAAGGCTATGGGATGATATCTAACGTAGATTTCTCAATACGAAAGTTGGCTTATGTGGAAGGACTACAACACAACCTGATTAGTGTCTCTCAATTAGCTGTGGGAGCTGGCTTAAAAGTAAGCTTTGATGACGAAGGTTCTGAAATTATAGAGAAGGAAACGAAATATGTTCTCTTGAAGTCTCCTAGGAAAGGCGAAATGTATCCTCTAAATTTGAACCCTATAAGAGGAAAACCTTTTGTCTGCCTGCTAACGAAAGCTCACTCCGATGATAGCTGGCTATGGCACAGACGACTTTCGCACCTAAATTTCAAGGATATCAACAAGCTCGTGCTTGGTGATCATGTGCGAGGACTTCCTTTATTAAAGTTCGATAAGCATCATTTATGTACAGCATGTGAAATGGGGAAGCAAAGTAGGAAAAGCCATCCGAATCGAGTAAACACGAAAATCATCGAATCCTTAGAACTTCTACACATAGACCTTTGTGGACCTTCTGCAATCGAAAGTGTCGGTGGTAGTAAGTATATTCTTGTTATAGTTGATGATTTTTCACGTTTCACTTCGGTGTTCTTTCTTAAACAGAAATCTGAGGCAACTCCTACACTCAATAGCTTTATAAATAAAGTTGAGCTTCAACTGCGAAAGCTGGTTCACAACATTCGCAGCGATAATGGGCTGGAATTCAAAAATCAAGACTTCGAAGAATTTATGGCTGATAAGGGAGTCACACACAATTTTTCTGCTGCTTATACCCCACAACAGAATGACGTAGTTGAAAGGCGAAATCGTTCTTTGTGTGAAGCTGCTCGAACAATGCTTACCTTCGCTTCGCTTCCTCTGTATTTCTGGGTTGATGCTATTGCAACTGCATGCTTTACCCAAAATAGATCCATTCTGAACAAGCGATTCTCTCTTACTCCATTTGAAATTATTAACAATCGAAAACCTAACGTTAAGTTTTTCCATGTATTTGGTTCCAGGTGTTTCATCTTCAATTCCAAGGAAAACCGGAACAAATTCGATGCAAAAGTTGATGAAGGTATATTTTTGGGGTATTCGCAGAATTCTAAGGCATTTAGGGTTCTCAATAAACGCACAAAGAAGTTAGAGGAGACCTATTGTGTCACATTCGATGATAACTATTCGAATAAGATTCAACAAAACAAAAATCCATCGGCGGAGATCTTTCCAAAGCCAAGTCCAGCAACGGTTCCTATCTCAACTTTATATGATGAGTATATGCTCCTCTTTGATGAACCAGAAAAGGCCATATCCTCTGAATCTAAAGCAGCAGACAATAAAGAAGATGAATTGAAGAAAATCATCGACGATGCTATGAAAGACATGGAAAAAGAATCTCTTAGCTCAAACGAATCTAATAGCACGAACGAATCTCCCAGTTCAAATGAACCTCCTCGCTCGAACGAAACTCCTAGTTCAAGCGAACCAACAAAAGAAAACACATCATTGCAGGGAGAGGGTTCGTCTTCGTCTTTTAAACCTAACATGCCTTCCGAGGGGGAAAATTCTTCTCCAAGCCTTACCCATGAACGTTCAGTTGAGGGGGAGCAATCTGAACCTGAGGGCGACGTATCATCATTCGAGGGGGAGAATAAAGAAGCAAATGATGATTCGGATTCACAGTCTGAATTCGAAGAACTAAATGCCGAACTGGATCCTTCATATAATCCAAGTTATCCTCCACTGATGAAATGGACCAGAGATCACCCGAAAACACAAATCATAGGTGCATCGTCTGAAGGTGTCCTCACACGATCTCAGTTAAAACCGAAGCAAAGTGTATTATTCTCTAATGTGGAATTTTGCATGTTCACCTCATTTGTTTCCAAAGTTGAACCCAAAACCGTCAATACAACTCTTGATCATTCTGATTGGGTGCAAGCGATGCAAGACGAACTCAATGAGTTTGAGCGAAACAAGGTCTGGAGATTAATACCAACTCCACCAGATACATCAGTTGTTGGTTTAAAATGGGTGTTTCTCAATAAAGTGGATAAAGAAGGCAATGTGATAAGAAATAAAGCAAGACTAGTAGTTAAGGGATACTGTCAAGAAGAAGGAATCGACTATGAAGACACCTTCGCTCCAGTAGCAAGGTTAGAATCCGTTCGTATCTTTTTGGCTTATGCAGCACACAAGAACTTTGAGGTGTTTCAAATTGACGTCAAGTGTGCTTTCCTGAATGGAGAACTAGAAGAGACTGTATATGTCGAGCAACCACCGGGTTTTGTGAACGAAAAATTTCCCAATCACTGCTACATCTTGGACAAAGCCGTTTATGGTCTAAAGCAAGCGCCAAGAGCCTGGTATGAAACCCTAACTCGCTTTCTTAAAATGTCAAAATTCAAACAAGGTTCGGTTGACCCAACCTTCTTTCGCAAGAAAGAGGGTGACCACCTAATGATTGTCCAAATTTATGTTGATGACATCATCATTGGTTCTACGAATCCTAGCTTAATAGCTGAGTTTTGCAAGTTGATGGAAACTAAATTGGAGATGAGATCAATGGGTCCAATTAACTTTTTCCTTGGATTGAATATTAGACAGGGACCAGAAGGCATTTTCATAAATCAGGAGCCTTACACCAAAATCTTACTAGCGAAGTTTGGCATGATGGGAGATTCAAGAGTGAAAGTTCCAATGGCATTCGGAACGAAACTAACACCTTCTCTGGAAAAACCAACTGCTGATATGACTTTGTATCGTCAGATGATAGGATCATTAATGTATCTAACAGCTAGTAGACCAGACATTATGTTTTCCGTTTGTTATTGTGCTAGGTTTCAGGCAAATCCACGCGAACCTCACATGGTGGCAGTCAAGAACATCTTCAGATACTTGAAACGAACCTCGTCTCTTGGCATATGGTATCCAACGAATTCAGGGTTCTTCGTTCAAGCATTCTCAGATTCTAATCTTAGAGGATGTGGTTTAGATAGAAAAAGCATTACTGGCGGGTGTCAATTTCTCAATGGCAAACTCGTCAGTTGGCAGTCCAAGAAACAGACATGTGTATCCTTGTCTACAGCTGAAACTGAATATATTGCTGCTGCATCTTGTGCTTCACAGGTCATTTGGATTCAAAACCAATTAAGAGACTATGGCCTAAACATGAAACGAATCCCTCTATACTGTGATTCTGAAAGTGCTATTCACATTGGTCATAATCCGGTGCAACACTCAAAGACAAAACACATTGCACTGAGGTATCACTTCATCAAGGATCACGTAGAAGATGGAAATGTTGAAATACACTTCGTACGATCCTCTGATCAACTAGCTGACATATTCACGAAAGCCTTGCCTGAAGCATCGTTTAATAGAATTCTTCAAGGCTTAGGAATGATGGAAGCTGAATCTGTTCCAAAACCACTTTCGCTTTCATGAGAATCACCTTCGTTTTCGCCTTGTGAGTATCTGTAAAGCGAAATGAGG
The DNA here is from genome assembly GCF_052849685.1 of Lactuca virosa. Classification (NCBI taxonomy): domain Eukaryota; kingdom Viridiplantae; phylum Streptophyta; class Magnoliopsida; order Asterales; family Asteraceae; genus Lactuca; species Lactuca virosa. The sequence goes on from NC_136434.1 coordinate 252,004,663, forward strand.
CGAACGCTCGCTCTATTTCGTTTCCGATTTTCTTGGGACACGAAATGGACCGAACTCTCGCTCTAATTCGCTTCACTCATTATCTATAAGCGAACTATCGGTTGATTAATCAACTTTCTTGTTGGTTTGGAACTCATGTATCCTTTTTGTTCATTATGTATCCTATTTCGTTTAAACATATTTTAAATTTCTGTTTTTATTTCTTCTTCAGAAAAACCAAAATCCAAAAATATTTTACTTTTCTTTCTGTTTTTAGATTCTTTTTCAGAAAATTAAGATAACAAAAATATTTTCATTTGTGTTTAGTTTTATTTCTTTTTTTTAACAAATATTCAAAATACCAAAAATAGATAACAGCGAAACTTGTGACAAACACATATCTTGAGTTACTCTAATTCGTTTGATGGCGCAAGTATAAACATCTTTATCTATGTATTAGCTAAGCGTCCCTAGAAGCATGTTGCTGTATGTTGTCTAAAGCCTCAACGACTCTATGTGAAGCCTTAATGAAATGAATCTACCTTTCGCTTCTTCCCAATCAGGCTTCTTAATTCACATTAGTCATGAGCTACCTTACTCTTCTCATATTGGGTTAAGAGTTATTTGCTTGGTCACTTTCACATAGCAGAGGTACTTACGTTTCTTATACCACCTCAACACTTTTCTCCATTAATTTCGTTTTCGTTAATGTAACCCTTGAGACTCTCAGCATTTACCACTGAGGTTTATGGTTACATAACATCTGTGTTAATGATCTTAGTTTCGTTTTACCACGTACTAAGTGAGACCCAAAGTCCAACACCAAAATGAATTGACGGTGAACCAATGAAAGTTCTAGCTATTCACCCATGAATTAACGAAAGCCATTATCATGGTTTGTACCATGAAATCTCTTTTATTTTTGCGAGATCTTTATGGAATGTTCTGAAACTAAGACATTTCTTCCCAAAAGATCCAGTTTCGTTTTTGTTTTGAGATTTCTAAAATTTTCCCACGCGACTGAAAAAATTTCCAACCTACTTGATGTTCATGGCTACACTGGCCACATAAGTACTTCAACCAACTTTCGAACTTATGTTAAGTTTCGTAGTTTGATTGAAGCGAAAACCACCTATAAAGCCGAAATTAAAAGATGCCTTTCAATGTTTCTTAACAAACAATTGATCGTACTTGAACGGGAAACCACACAGACACTTCTAAGTCTCTCTTGACTTTGAAGGAAGAGATTCGTGCCCGGGATCCATAGCTTCGTGTCTCTATTGACATCACTTAAATCCCACAGATATAATTTGTTTTATTTCTTTTTCTTTGGCACACTCTTGCACAAAAATGTATTGATTTTCCAAAAGTCTTGTTCGTGGTGATTATAGTTCTTTTGTGTTACAGAACTAATGATGTTTCACTTCTACATTTAATTGAGATCTGAAGCGTTGAGAACAAAGTTATTGCTGACGCGACAAAGAGGATAGGATTTCAAACAAAAGGCACGTGAATTTGAAACGTCAATAATCGTCACGCCGCCTGCCATTCTTTTAGGAGGAACAATTGTCAAATCACGTCTTTTTAGGAGTTGTTTACGAGATTTTTATGCGATTGACGATTCATTTCTCTCTCTTGGGCAATTGTATAAAAGGGGTTATCGTTCATTACGTTAATCTTTACCACTTCCAAAATTACCAAGAACCCTAAAAGGAGATTACTCTCTCACTGTTCATCTTCTCCAAGCACCTGCAACAATGGCCGATTCTTCCCCCGTTCAAGAACACACTGCTCAGTCTTCTTTTCTCACTATCAAGCCAAATCAAAATCTGATCTTGGATCTTGCACCGTTCAAATATGATTCCTTCCTACTGCCTATCATGGAATGTCTCAAGTACTCACCACTGGTCACTGCCCTAACCAAAGTTGAGTTAGTTCCAATTTCACTGCTGACTAAGGCTTATTCCACTGCCACGTATCAGAAGGAAACAAAGAAGATCATCTTTGAGATCTTTGAAAAGAAAGCTTCGATCACAAAGGCTCGATTTTGCTCACTTCTAGGGCTAGCCTACGATGAATCCATGGTAAACCCAGAGTCAATCTCTACTGCCCAAATCTTTGAGATGTTTTACAAAATGGGGTATACTGACATTCTCACCACAATCACCAAGTTCAAGAAATCTTCTCTCTCACCACAATGGAATGGTTTGTTTACTCTACTCTTCAAATCTTTTTCTGAGAGAGTTGTTGGGTCGGACTGTGCCAGTAAACTATTTATGACAATCCTTTATGGTCTCTACCATGGGATTCACGTTGACTACGGCTCAGTGTTGTGGGCTCAGTTAGTGCAGAGTATGAATCATCGTCTCGGCACAGCGAGATTTCTTGTGGTCGTTTTTGGACCATAGTGGTGCATAGAGAAATTGAAAAGTTTAATGTTCCAGTCATGGAGGATTCGTTGATGGCTTCTATCGCCACATTCCACACAACGAAGATCATCATCTCAGACAACTCCAAATTTTCCTTCATAGGATCAATTCATGAGTCTATGTATCGAAGTGTCTCTGGGGCAAGTAATATTTTGAAAACCTATAAGACGAAACCAGGTTTAAGTCCAAGAGAGTTAACTCCTGAAATGCAAAAATCATTAGACGAGGCTGATTAACCCAAAAAGGGAGGTAAGAAGGGGGGAAAAGAAGAAAGGGGTTCAAGAAGGTCAATCATCCATAGCTCCAACCCCTAAGAAGCGAAAGACTCAAGGAGCAGCTCCTTCAACTCCTAAGAAGCGAAAGCTACACAAGATGACTCTGGTTCCTAGCTCATCTTCATGAAGTTCGGAAAGCGAACATTCACAGTCTGAGGGTTCAATTCGCGGTGATTCGCCTCCACCTTCTTCACAACACGAGGTAAATCTTAATGATAAACTTCCAACTCCACCTCCTTCTCCTACTCAGACTTCCATTCCGATTACTATCGCACCTTGTCCACCTCCTGTTTCTACAGAATCAACCCCTGTCTCGTCTCAACCACCAGCTTCATCTCAACCACCAGTTTCTTCTCAACCACAAACAAACATTCCTATTTCTATCCCTCTCTTTACTGATTCAACAGTAGATCCTACTGTCTCCATCCCACCTTTTTTTTCAGTTAACGTATCTGATACTGGGGCTCTAACTTCAGGTTTCTCCACTCATGTTTCACCACCTATTTCCCCTCTTAACCGTGATGATCCAGATATGCTCTTTTGTGATGATGACGACAAGGATCTTGGGGGTTTTACTTACAGTCCCTTCCAAATCAGAATTGAGAATACAGATGAGGGGCAAGTGACGAAAGGGCAACTGCAGTCCCTACATGAAAAGATTGTCCAGCTGCTTCAATCTACAAAAGCCTCTTCTACTGACACTTATGCTAAAGCAACTGTTGAGACCCTCTTTAAGCGAATCATGAAACAACATTCAGCTTCTGTGGAGACATCGAATAAAGCTGTCATTGATTCTGCTGAGGTTTGCAAGTCCACGACCGAAAGAGTCGATAAACTAATTGAGAAGACAACTGCTTTCATGGAGAACTTCCAAACCACTTATAATTCCAACACCACATCAGCAAATGAAGCATTGAAGAGTCTGGGATCTCTATTCACGACTGAAAGGACAAAACTCCAAGATATTCAAACCGGTCTGAAATCTGACCATGAATCCTTTCAAGTCACTATTTCGTCTCAGCTTTCTCAACTTAAAGACGAACTTGTAAAAGAAAGTACTCTCAAAGATTCTCTCGCTCTCAAGACTGAAGAAGCCAAGCTGTTAAGCACCAAACTTGAAGCTTTGGAGAAACAGGTCAAAGATTTGTTATCTGAGAGGGCGGTCATGCGAAGCTGTATAACTGATGTTACTGGCTTGCTCTCGAATATCATTGAGACTAGGGACTCTATGATCACCATTACTATGCGTAAGCATCTGCAAGAAAACTTAAAGCCAGTTTTTGCCATGCTTCACCGTCTTGAAGGTGTTTCTGATCAATCCTTGAATCGGAAATAAGGGGGAGAAAGTGTGATTGGTGGATCTAGAAAAGAAAATGTGGCTGGGGGATCATGAACAGAAGGTCCTAAAACTTCTGTCAAGCCACCCAAAGCTCCTGTCAAGCCTATTGTCAAGAAGGAACCGAAGGAAAAAGAAAAGTTGTTCTGTGATGAAATGATTATTGACAATGAAGAAGAAGAAGAGGTTACTGAAGAAGAATTGAAAAGGAGAAAAGTCTGTGAAGCTTAAATGGATGAACATCAGCGAATCATCCGTGAAGCTGAAGAAAAGGAAAGGGCTGAGAAAGAAGCACAGACTACTCTTCAGAGTAAAAAGCTCCTGTTCCCCAAATAGACTCTGAAGCAAATCCAGCGTGATGATATTGATCTTCCAAGCCAGTATTGGTTAGAACCAGTAGTTTCGTTTGAACTTCAGAACACACGAGACTCCCAACTGGATCTGCTAATTACTCCAAAAGCCTTCAGATTTTGTTCTTTTGTTAAAGTGACAAATGTTCCTATTACAGACAGCGGGGCGGATCATATGCTTTTCTCGTTCTATCTAAAGCATATGAAGCCACAATACGAGACATGGTCATTAAGCAAAATCACTGGTGTGAAAGTTACAGGGCCGATTGAGACTGATAGCTTTCCAAACGCCAAGTTTAAAGTGGCTAGTGGTTCAGACAGTCAATGTTATGAGTTTACTCTAGCAGATCTTCCATGCCTTAACCCAAACGACTGGTTCGTCCTTTACAACATATTGCTGAAGGAAAAAGAAAAGTATGAACCTATCATGTCTCATCTCACGCTCATGATACAATCCTACATTCAGGAGGTTGGGGAGATGGATGTTGAAGTTGGGGTCATCCTGCGAAAGAAGCCTTCGGCTGTTCTTAAGGAAACTCCTGAGGATTTTGAAAAATTGAAACCAGGGAAAATTTACAATGGAGATTGGTTCGTGGTTTATTCTTCTAGGGAGCGTACTGGAGTAGATTTTCGAAAAGGATGTTTCTATCTCTCTGATAAGCATCTCTATACCACAACCTTCCTTTAGTTTATTTTGGAACAAGTGAGCAAGTTCAGAGGTAACAAGAAAGAAGATATCAAGTGCTTCTCAGATATGATTCTTTGGTACATTGAAGTTCGCCAAGCAATTTATGCGATGATTCCAAAGGTGTATGAAGTACAGAAGCGAATCCTAGGCTGAAGGGTTTGGGCCTCAATTGACGCAAAGGGGGAGATTGTTGAGTATAAAAGATTGTTTCATTGGGCCATTTTACTTAGTCTATTGTGTACATGGTTTGGGCCTGTCCAACCGTATTAATTATTAGGGTTATAGTATATATACAGTGCATGCATGCACCGTATTTGCTAGTTGTTGAATTGATCTTTTCTCTGTAACCCTAGAACGCCTCTACAACAGCAATTCTTTATAGAGTTCTTCTAAGGTTGTGTCTTTTAATCATTCAACACCAGTTGATACATCTTGTGTTCTTGTTTTCATATCGTGTTATTGCTTTACCTGTTTGAATCTAAACGATCTTAAAGGATTATATTCCTAACAATATTATATTCCTAACATTTTGTTTTTTGTTTTGCAGCTTTCAGGTTTGAAGAGCTCATTCCCATTGTTGAGGATACCGAGGAGAAGATAGAGAAGTTCCTTGATGTTTACGCAGCTGATAGGTCTTTCAAATTTGATTGTTCTAGTCTCCAAGAAGGTTCCTCCGCTACTGTGCCCATGGCTACTAGTAAGAGTTATTATTTTTCTTATAATAGTTTAGAATTAGCAAGGATCCAAGGCTATTGAGGATCCTGAACTAATTAGGATCTTGTGCGATGTGTAGGATCCAAGGTCACTCACTCCAACGCCCAATTCGGTTTGTCTGATCTCGAGGACGATATGTCCAGCGGCCTGATTGTAGTCAAGAAGGAAAAAACTGCCTTTCCTCTTCCTTTTATGAGATCTCACATTGACCTCACTGTGAAGACACTGGGCTCTCGAAAGAAGAAGACCTCAGAAGCCACAGATCTGAACCTGGAAAATCTCGGAGCCGAGGAGGCGCTTCAAAAGTTGCTTTCCTTTTCCCAAGCCGTATGTGACTGTGTGACTTTAGTTTCCGATTCCTACTTATTTTTACTGACGCCATACATGTTTCAGGTTTCTTCTCACATTTCCCAGTCTGTAGTTGATCTAAGGATCCGGGCTGAGGAGGCTGAGCGAGTCCTGAAGGAGTGGGAGAAAGAGTGGAAAGTGATCAATAAAGATCTCCTCAAGAAGGTCGATCTGTTGAGCAAGGAAAAAGGTGAGAAAGAGGAAGAGCATGCTGCTGAGATGGAGGATGTGATTGCGGAGGCGAAGTCCAGTGTTGACATAGTTGTGTGGGAAACCAAGATTTGGTTAGCTGGGGATGTCGCCAATGCAGGATCCTGGGATCTGAAGGGGTGGTGTGAAGCTTTGGCCAAGTTGACTGGTAAGCTTGTGAATACCAATCAGAATCCCGAAGGGCAACCGTCAAAGGTGGACGAGGTGGAGAAGGTCACAGGCGATGATAAACAATTAACAATTTAGGCCTGCAAAAATTTGGTTTTAAGTAGTTTATTATTTTCTAGGTGATGTAAGACAATATTACTATTTTCTTTTTTTGTGGGGTTGGTGGGTAACCCCTTAATGCTATGGTTGTTTTAACATTTCTTTGCATGTTTGATTGTGGTTGTAGTAGAAGGATTTTCGAGGATCTTTATAATCAACATCCCAAGTAGTTCAGGGTTTACAAGAACTCTCAGGATCCTAATAACCTGAAAACTGCTAGTAATCCATTTAGGAACCCAAAATAGTTGGGATCCATTTAGGATAAATCTTCGATAAGAAATATAAATAAGAATAAAGATAGATAGAACCAGATTATCTTTGGGCTTTGTGACCTTTGGGACCCACTTTCAGACGAAGTGTAAAGTTACAATTCTTTTCGCTCTATAGGATCCTAGGGTTCATTAATGGAAGGATCCTTGGTCGTCAAGGAGGATCCTTGATTGTCTTTAATTTAGTGAACTTCAAGGAGTCAACTGGAAATGACTCTAACTTGGAAAATGACTGAAACAACTTTTGCAACATTACAATGCTACAAATTTTACATATTTTTTGGGGAGTATCCCATCTTCAAGCAATACATTGTTATCGTAACTCTCAAAAAACCTTGGGAAAATTCCAAACTTTGTAAAATTATGGGGAGGATCCAAAATCATATGATAACATAAAAATGTTATAAATTTATTTATTTTTACGGGAAAATCCCAACATGAAAATGTTATGAACCTCGTGTGTTTTCTGGGGGGAAATCCCAACTTGAGATAACATGAAAATGTTATAAACCTTGTGTATTATCTGGGGATATCCCAGCTTGAGATAACAGGAAAATGTTATAAACCTTGTGTATTATCTGGGAAGGATCCCAGCTTGAGATAACATAAAAATGTTATAAACCTTGTATGATCTAGGGAGGATCCTAACTTAAGATAGCATGTCAATGTAAAAAACCTTAGATTTCAAGTTTAGGATCTTAACTTATGTTCAGAAATAAGAGGGTTGTCAATTCACTGCAGCGTGAAATGATCCCCTTATTCACATCCCATAGTTAGATAACATGCGTCCAAGCGAAGTGTATAAACCTTAACTCGTGTGAAAGTGGTAATTAACTCTTTAAACCTTAGAGGGGATTAAGTACCCTTATTCGTAGGAGAGATAATCAGTATCTATTCTTAGGACATTCATGTTGTGAATCATAGGACGTTTGCAGTTATGGAACTCTTTGGTGCCAGGGTCTTTAAACGACATGATCCTTGTTTTTCAGGATCCTTGAATTTTCATTTGTCAAGATCCTTGTACGTCAAGATCCTTAACTGTCATGATCTTTGAGTGTTAGGATCCTTGAGTCCATGCGCACAGCAAACATTAGCTATGGGTGGGCGTTAGTCTAGCTAAAGCCCCTCCCATGCTTAAGTCAGTAACGGTATTCAAAGAAAGTAAATAGTAATAAAAATAAAGGGTAAAAAGAAAATAGCATGTGTACCGTGAGTGTGTTGGAAAATGACTAATTCTTACATAAAATAATCTTTGAGATGTATGGCATTCCAGGATCTTGGCAAGATATTTCCATCTAGGGTGGCCAACTGTTGTGATATATTGGGGAGGGTTGAGTTGGGATTGTAGATGAGATCCGTGTAGGTATCTTCTCCGGATATCACAGTGCAAAAGAGAAAGAAGTTAGTCAACCTCCGGGAGGAATTCCCGGGACGAAGCTCCGACGATCAAGTTAGTATGAGGTTTGAGAGAGATAAGAATAAATCACAGGAAAAAGTGTTTCGTCCCCTTCTTCATGAGGAAGAAGGATCCTTTTATATATTTTTGAGAGGTGTGTGCCCCTCAAATGATTCTGTTGAGCATTCCCTCGTGGGATGCGACGTGGCGGACCCATATTGGAGGATCCTCCATCACATCTTTTTGCCTCATTCCCTTATTAGCTAGAGGGAAATCTTTTAATTATTATGAAGGTCGTGGCTATCGTTTGATGGGCAAGTGGAACTCTCTGATTGGTCCCACGTTTGCCGAGGTGTAATTCATTGCAGAAGAGGCTAACGCGCGGTTCTGCACCTTAACCGCCACACTAGTGATCTTCGCGTTGGCGAAGGCCCAACCTTGGCTTTGGACTAGGTCCGACTGGTTCTGACCAGACCAAGCCCGACATTAGTTTGACTTCTCCTTTTTTGACGTTCTCCCTGAGGGATACGTTAACAAGTCTCTTAGGCTTGGAGGTGTATGTGTCGGCTTGACAGCGTCACCGTTCGAGCATATATTTCAACACATGTGTGTTTGGGATTTTCTCTAGCATTTGACAGACCTTAGACAACATCGTCAATGTGTGTCAGATCCATTGTGAGACGGTTCGTGACACTAGTTTTTCTTTAAAATCCCCCCTTTTCGCAAGACCTTCCATCCTCACCTCATTTTTTTACTTTTGTTGTATCTGTTGGATAAGGTGTCTAAGTCCATAACTATTTCTGGTATGTACTTGATCCGACCCGGCATGGTCAATTTGGGTTGCATGGCACCATGTAATTGGATAAACTAAAATGAGAGAAATAACACTTATGGTTTATTAATATATTATAAGTTCTAATATATTAATAATATTATTTAATTAGTTTGATCAAGAACTAATTTAGAATTAATTAAGTGATCAAAAGATAACTAATTAAATATATGGGTAGATTATGTAAATCTTCCATATCTTATATAGTGGGCTAAGAGGCTCCATGGATTATCAAGTTGGGTTCCACCCATAGGATGCTCCATGGATGCTCCATGGGAGTTACAAACCCATGGGTCATGGAAATGAAGAGTCATGACACATTAGGGTTTACATGGTGTAACCCTAGATGTGTCAACACTATATAAGAAACCCATTCTCCACCAAAATAGGCTACACTAAGAAACAAGAGGGCTATGGGGCGATTTTGCAAGTGTAAGATTCTCTCAAAGTTTACTCCTTTGCATTTGGTGTTGTGTGAAGCATTTGAGGCATCACACTTGGGGTGCTAGGCTCACAAAGTTTCAAGGATCATAATAAAAAACAAGGTAAGTTATTCTATCTTTCATTCAAGTTAAAAATGTTCCCCATGTATGCTAGATAGGAATATAACCTTGGAATTCAACTTTGCATGATTATTAGACAAACATAGATCCAAGGTTATTAGGGTTGCATGTACACTTAGGAAGTGTTAGAATGCTCAAAACCCATCAGTGGTATCAGAGCCTAGGTTTGTTTGTTGTTTTTTTTTTTTGTGTGCAAACAGCTTGAAAAAAAAATCGTTTTTCTGTTTTCTGCTCGTATGAAAGTTTGCACATTTGTTGCTGGAAATGGACTAGAAACATTACCCTAAACTGTTTTGATGTTTTAAAGCTTGTTTTAGATGGTGTAATGTTTATGCTAATCCATTTACAATGGCATTATTAAAATTACAAGTTTTTTTAAGTGTAATTTTTGATTCTTGAAAGTGTTCATATTCATGTTCTTGAACTTATGAAGATTAGATGATCATAGGAATTGTTTGTAACCTTCATGGTAGTTTAATTCATGATCATAATGTGTTTTAATGGAGTCCATAACTTGTCCTCAAGTTATGGAAAACCAAAAGTCTCACTTTTATTAAAGCCATTAAAAGAACACAAGAGTTATAAAAATGAAGAGTCTTCATTTTTATTACTCAATTAATTCATAAGTTATAAGAAATGAAAAGTTTTGGAAGTTTACAAAACTTGCCCTCAAGTTTTGGAACATGTAAAGTCTTCATTAAAACTTTAGTTCCAACCCTTAGAATTTTAAAAGTTAAAATTCAACCCTTATACTTTATAATATTATAAGTTACTAATATATATATGTATAACGACAAGTCGTCTTACCGCTAGTACGCCTCATTCACGAAGTCGGTCTATAAGGGGGGTATAAGGTTGTTGCCTATAAAATGGCAACTTAATGGGTGTCCACTCTCACCCACCGCTTCCTTGATCGGTGGAGGGTCGTTAGCTGAAAGGGTAAGACAAGGACTTATAAATTCTCATTAAAAGTATGATGAATATTATAAAGTAACTAAATGCTTTTATTAAATTCCCAATATTAGTTACTTTAGGAAAATGTGAATAAGGTGCTAATCCATGAAATTACACTTTACACTTTGTTTAAGTCGTTGGTGGAGCGTGTGTGGTTAACCGGCACACTAACTTGGACTTAACAAGGTAGGTAAAGGGTGACTTAAGGTTTACCATAGCATCGGTGGAGCGTGTGTGGTTTACCGGCACATCGATTGAGTGATAAACCTTGAGGGTACCAAGTGATTTGCATGGTTACTTCACACCTCGTTTTGTGATCCTCGGTATCCCAGTCACAAAACTTGGAGGGCACACTCGAGATTGAAACATGCCTTTGAAAAGTTCATTGAATCTCAAAAGAATCTAGGAATTTCTAAGAACCAATTAAAAACCTAATATTTATATTTCGTTTTTCATGGTGGAAATTGGTGAATCGTCATTCACCTACCTTTCAAATATGTTATAGCTTGGATTACGGCATACCTCTTCTAAGTTATAATATATTGTGATTGGATCCTAGCCTTAATATTACATTTGGGTGTTTTATTAAGGACTCTCTTAATATCTAAACTAATCTTGTTCTCTTTTTTCAGATGTCTTCAAACAATGCTGCTTCTGGCTCTAATCCTAATGGCTCCTTTACCCTTATGAACTTGTGTGGGAAAGTCACTTTTGATGGATCCAACTTCAATAAATGGATCAGAAACATCAGGATGATTACCCGCTATGAGGACAAAGAATATATCCTTGACAAGGAGCTTAAGGAGATTGATGAGACCACTGCAACTCCCCAGGAGATCGCTGACTTCCGGGCACATGAAAGGGATGCTACAAAAGTGGCATGCATCATGTTGGCCACCATGACAGCGGAACTCCAAAAGTCCTATGAGGACTTCTACCCTTTTGAAATGCACCAAGATCTGATGGAAAGATACCATCAAAGTGCACGACAAGAGAGGTATGAAATCATATGCTCTATCATAACAACCATGATGAAGGACGGGGAATCCATCACGAGCCACATGCAGAAAGTGCAAAGGTATGTGGATCGGTTGCTGAAGCTTAATGTGAACTTCCCTGAGGAGCTTGCAATAGATATCATTTTGCACTCCTTACCATCGTGCTATGATCAATTCTGCATGACATATCACATGAATAAGGAAGAGGTCACACTCAGCAAACTTCAGGGACTCCTCAAGGCCGCAGAAACAGGTCTTAAGGGTAAGTCGGTTATTAACACTCCTACTCCAAACTCCGCCCCGGTTTTGGCAATCGGGAAAGATAGAGGGAAGAAGAGGAAGAGCTCTTCGAAGGGTACCAAGGCTAGGACCCTTGATGGCTCTTCTTCAAGTGGAACCAAGAAAGGTTTTGTCACTCCTTCTTCTGACCCTAAAGAGGCTGAATGCTTCTATTGCCATGAAAAGTCACATTGGAAGCGGAACTGCCCAAAGTACCAACAAGATGTGAAGGATGGGAAAGTTAAACCCAACCATGCAGGTATTTACACTATCTTATCTAATAACTCACCCCATTCTAACTCTTGGGTCCTTGATACCGGTTGTGGTATTCATATCTGTTCTGATTTGCAGGGACTAAGAAGAAGTGAGAATGTGGAGCATGGAAGAATAAACTTAATCATGGGGAATAGGAAAGCTTTACCTGTCACCAAGATTGGAGTTTATACTTTATCGCTAAGTAGTGGGTTTAGTTTAGATTTGAATAAATGTTGTTATTCGCCAGAAATGGCAAGAAATATTATTTCCTTTCATGCATTGTATAAACAAGGTTTCACCTTTTCATTTGATAATGAAGTTGGTTCGATTAATGCTTTCTTTAATAATGTTCTTTATTTTAAAGCATTACCTTGTGATGGTGTGTATGAAACTGTATATGTGGTTGATAACTTAGGAAATAATGTATTGTGTATTGATTCTGTTAATGATAATAACTTGGATAAAGCATCATTATGGCATTGTCGTCTTGGACATATAAGCAAGAAACGCATAGGCCAACTCCAAAAGGATGGAGTATTGGAGTCATTTGACCTAAAGTCAGATGATAGTTGCGAATCATGCTTACTTGGAAAAATGACAAAGTCACCCTTCACAGGTTCTTGTGAGAGGGGTGAAGGTTTGTTGGATCTTATACACACGGATGTGTGTGGGCCCTTCAAACATGCCACAAGGGATGCTAATCGTTATTATTTGACTTTTACTGATGATTACAGTAGATATGGATATGTCTACTTAATCAAGCATAAGTCAGAGACTTTTGAGAGGTTTAAAGAGTTTAAACAGGAAGTCGAGAATCAATTGGGCAGGAACATTAAGATGCTTCGATCCGATCGAGGTGGTCAGTATCTTAGTTCAGAGTTCCTCGACTATCTTAGGGAATGTGGGATTGTCTCACAATTGACACCTCCCAGGACACCGCAGTTGAATGGTGTAGCTGAGAGGCGTAATCGAACCTTGTTGGATATGGTTCGTTCCATGATGAGTCGAGCTTCGCTACCAATCTCATTTTGGGGGTATGCCTTAGAGACTGCCGCCCATATCCTTAATCTAGTTCCCACAAAGAAAGTTGCCAAAACTCCTCATGAGATGTGGACTGGTAAAGTACCCAAACTAGACCACATTAAGATTTGGGGTTGCGAGGCTTTCGTGAGACGCGAGACTCATGATAAGCTCGAACCTCGAAGTGACAGGTGTATTTTCATCGGCTACCCACAGAAATCCTTTGGTTACCTCTTCTACAGACCTAGTGAGAATGTGGTCTTTGTAGCTAGGAGGGCTTTCTTTCGAGAGAGAGAGTTCATAAGCTAAGGAGACAGTGGGAGGCAAGTTGACCTTGAAGAAATTCAAGAGTCAAGTGGTGAAGGAACTTCAAACCCTAACACTCAACTTGAGGAGGAAACTTCTGTTGAGCCAATTGACAAGTCTGTACCTCTGAGGCGTTCCACAAGGGTTAGGAATGCACCTGAGCATTACTATGGATTCCATATTACTGCGGAAGGTGATACACTTATCAGTGATGAGACACTGATAGGTCTGGATGAACGTAACAGTTACGCGGAAGCCATGGCAGGCCCTGAGTCAGCCAAGTGGAAAGAGGCAATGGACAGCGAGATACAGTCCATGTATGACAATCAAGTTTGGAACTTGGTTGAGAATGTACCAGGTCGTAAGACTGTAGGGTGCAAATGGATCTTCAAGAAGAAGACCGACATGGATGGTAATGTACACACTTATAAGGCACGACTGGTTGCAAAGGGTTTCTCACAAACTCCGGGAGTTGATTATGATGAGACCTTTTCTCCAGTGGCCAAGATTAAGTCTATTAGGGTTCTGTTAGCCATAGCCGCATTTCATGACTATGAAATATGGCAAATGGATGTCAAAACCGCTTTCCTTAATGGAAAGTTGGCTGAGGATGTTTACATGAGTCAGCCAGAGGGTTTTGTCAACACAGAGTACCCTAATAGAGTATGTAAGCTTGAGAAATCCATTTATAGGTTAAAGCAAGCACCTCGCAGATGGAATCTTTGCTTTGATGAGAAAGTCAAGGAATTTGGTTTTTCTAGGAGTGAAGATGAATCTTGTGTATATGTCAAGGCTAGTGGGAGTATAGTTAGCTTTTTGGTATTGTATGTGGATGACATACTACTCATAGGAAATGACATCCCAACTCTGCAGGAAGTTAAGTCCTGGCTTGGGAAGTGTTTCTCTATGAAGGACCTAGGAGAAGCTGCCTATATTCTAGGGATAAGGATCTTGAGAGACCGGAGTAAAAGACTAATTGGACTTAGTCAGAGTACTTACTTGGATAAGTTGTTGAAGAGATTCGGCATGCAGGACTCCAAGAAAGGAGAGTTACCCATCCAGAGTAACACCAGATTGAGTAAGACACAAAGCCCTAGTACTGAGGCTGAGATAGCAGAAATGAGTCGAATACCTTATGCTTCGGCTGTAGGATCGATCATGCATGCTATAACGTGTACTCGACCTGATGTAGCCTTTTCTTTGAGCATGGTTAGCAGGTATCAGGGGAACCCTGGCAAGGCACACTGGACTCCGGTAAAGAATATCCTCAAGTACCTACGGAGGACTAAGGACTGGGTCCTTACCCTCGGTGGGAGTGAAGACTTGAGAGTTGTAGGGTATAGTGATGCTAGCTTTCAGACTGATAGGGATAATTTCCGCTCTCAGTCAGGCTGGGTCTTTACCTTAAATGGAGGAGCAATTTCTTGGAAGAGTTCCAAGCAAGAGACAGTGGCTGATTCAACTTGCGAATCAGAGTATATAGCAGCTAGCGAGGCAGCAAAGGAGGCGATATGGCTGAAGAACTTCATTGGAGACCTTGGAGTTGTACCAGCTATTAAAGAGCCAATGGAATTTTTCTGTGATAGTGAAAGTGCAGTTGCCTTAGGCAAGGAACCAAGGGATCACGGGAGATCCAGACACATCGACAGAAAATACCATTTCATCAGACATCGGCAAAGAGGGTATCATCGGATGAGAATCCAGTAGATCCCCTCACGAAGGGACTGACTCGGGTTAAGCATCTCCAGCATGCTCGGAGCATAGGGCTGAAGGATGATATTAGATTTAGTAGTTAGATAACCTTGAAATTTGTAAAGTGTAATTGACATTAGATGATGAATAAAAGGTGTTTTATTTATGAGTAAAGTGTTGCTATCTCTTGTCGATCGTTTACTATATTTCTTTTGCATGTTTTGACTTCCAGAATAATTATGTTTGGTATATCATATTATTCGAACCTCCACAGTCGGTCATATGTCGGAAGTAGGTATGAATCAAGACTGTCATGATTGGTTGCAGAGGTCTAAGTTGTTGGACATGGCTACAACACTCATGAGTGCTCATAAGTTCTGAGCATTGGACTCAACCCACGCTCACTGGAATCACTTCATGGAATTTATCTCGAGTGATCGTGAGACGGTAATATCATATAAGTCTTCAAACCTAGAGATATGATTTGTTACTTATGAGTTGGTTATGCATTGATTGTACGTTAACACATTGGTAACTCGATGTTATAAAACGTGCTTTTGTGTATAATTCAATGAGTGGTAGAACAAACATATGAGTCGAAGTTTATCTGTTCCTTCTTGGATTAGAAGCTGATATCTGGGACCCTCGATGATTTTGTTTTGACCTATGTACTGGGCCCGGTCAGAACTAAGTTGATGTGTTCAATTAAGTTCTTTGTCAAACAAATCTTAAATCGGGAAACAAACTGTTGGACAATAAGTAAGACATTGTTCCATGTACTTGTCCGGCTGATATCTAGAACAGAGGATTATATGATCACTTATCTTAAATGGCGTATCATCATCTTCTCAGTTCCGAGAGACCTTGAAAGAGCTACGATTGCCGATCGGTTCCTGAAGTATTGCAGTTATAGTTATTAGACTTATCCAAGTGGGAGACTGTTGGATAAGGTGTCTAAGTCCATAACTATTTCTGGTATGTACTTGATCCGACCCGGCATGGTCCATTTGGGTTGCATGGCACCATGCAATTGGATAAACTAAAATGAGAGAAATAACACTTATGGTTTATTAATATATTATAAGTTCTAATATATTAATAATATTATTTAATTAGTTTGATCAAGAATTAATTTAGAATTAATTAAGTGATCAAAAGATAACTAATTAAATATATGGGTAGATTATGTAAATCTTCCATATCTTATATAGTGGGCTAAGAGGCTCCATGGATTATCAAGTTGGGTTCCACCCATAGGATGCTCCATGGATGCTCCATGGGAGTTACAAACCCATGGGTCATGAAAATGAAGAGTCATGACACATTAGGGTTTACATGGTGTAACCCTAGATGTGTCAACACTATATAAGAAACCCATTCTCCACCAAAATAGGCTACACTAAGAAACAAGAGGGCTAGATCCGATTTTGCAAGTGTAAGATTCTCTCAAAGTTTACTCCTTTGCATTTGGTGCTGTGTGAAGCATTTGAGGCATCACACTTGGGGTGCTAGGCTCACAAGGTTTCAAGGATCGTAATCAACAACAAGGTAAGTTATTCTATCTTTCATTCAAGTTAAAAATGTTCCCCATGTATGCTAGATAGGAATATAACCTTGGAATTCAACTTTACATGATTATTAGACAAACATAGATCCAAGGTTATTAGGGTTGCATGTACACTTAGGAAGTGTTAGAATGCTCAAAACCCATCATTATCAACACAAGCATCTTACATATTTTTATTTTCTATCATTCATCTGCTTCCGACAATGAACCGTTATGGTAGAGTCCCTACTGCAGAGGAATTCTAATTTATGTAAAGATCGTTTCAGTTTCTTACTGGAGCAGGGTGTGATGATTCCGGAAAAGAGGTTATCGATCTACGACTGACCTCAAGGGAAAGTGGGGGTTATGATCCCTCTAAGTGGGGTTGCGCCTGCCAACCTCTGGTTTTTTTGACATGATTGTGCATCATTACGGATTTTCCATTGACGAGTTAACGTCGAGTGCCGTTAATAAGATTGTGGGTTTTGAACTGATTTTCCGATCCCTGGGTTATATACCTACTTTTTTGGGTTTTCAGCTACTTTTTATGTTCAACTACAAACTCTGGCGTTCGCACTCTAGCGAAAAGAAGGGGCATTTGTCATTTGAAAAATTGGCAACGGCAATGGCTTTGGGTTAACCGAAACTTTGTAGGGCTTGGGTTTCGTAGAACCCGAGACTTTCCTTACCGTCTTCCCAAGTTGTTTGGGAGTAACATGACTCTTGGCAAACGACTGGGAAACATCACGATCATTAGGAGGGACAGGGAAGATTTCATTATTGCAGCGGCCGGTATGAGTTCCGCCTGGAAGGCTCGTGGGAAGATGGCGCAGATGTTCGTCGTGAAATGTGGTATTAACTCATCTCCTTCTCCCCCCCCTTTCTTTTTAAAATAAAAAGGAAAAAGGAATGAGAATACGATATCTTTTTGGCTTGTGAGGTCTTATTCTGGTCTTTTGTTTTCACAGGTGCTGAAGCCGAGATTTCCTTGGAGATGGACCTGCGTGGTCACTATTAGGGAAAGATGTGTCACCGGGAGGTCGATCTTGTAGAGGCTCTTCCTCCTCCCGTGTCTGAAAATCACATGCGAGAGCTCGCTGGATTGCCCTTGGTAGAAGGGGAAATGCTGGTTCTAGTGGACCTGCTTTGCCTTCCCGTCGACCGTTAGGGTCGTTTCCCGAGTTCGTTCACCGGTTCTGGCTTCTTCTGGTTTGCTTGCGGGGGTACAGATAGAAAAAGGTAATGCCCTTATTCAGAAGAGACGAAGTTTACGTGTTGTGCCATCGTCAGACGAGGAGACTGAATCCAATGATGCTGGTCTCCATCCTCGTAAGGTGTCTAGGACTGTGTCCGTGGCCAGGCTTCTTGGTGGTATCGAGGGTGTTCTTGGTGGTATGTTATTTGTGCCTAAGTAGAAAGAGAGTGTGGTGGTGCCTAGTTCTTCAATGACACCACCTTTGTCGTTTACTGGTTCACTCTCGGTTGTTTATGATTCCGTCTTTGTGTTTGGGGGTGCACCAGGCTCACCTGGAGGTTCTTTCGAGCCGGGGAAGCCTTCCCCAGTTGGCGAAAAAGGAACTTCATCTCACCCCTTGTCTTTCGATGCCTATGCCCCGGGCTAGGCGAATACTAGGGATTCCTTACTATCGGAAGACATTTCCAGCCAGGAGTGGAGCCGATGTGCTCACCCCCCGGCCACAATGAATTCTCTTGCGAGCCAACCAAGCGCTCGTATGGCTGGTGACCTTCGTTATGTCGCGGCTCAGACTTGTATCCTTATGGTTGTTGTCGTCGACCGGGTGTACCGTGCCGGCGTGAATGAAAAACAGTTGACAACTTTGTGAGGTGCTATGGCAAGTATAAGGGAGGAACTCCGTGATTCAGAGGCTGAGCGTCGCATCCTTTCTGAGCAGAATTGTATTCTTGCATGCGAGAAGGCCTCTTTGGAAGATCATGTGGCCACTTTGGAAGACCAAACAGAGTGACTCGAAAGCCAAGTGAGTTCTCTTACTCGGGAGAAGGGTGTGTTGGCGAGTGAGTTGGCCAGGTGCCAACGTTAACTAGCCCGTTCTCGTTTTGTTGGTGATATCGCTCGAGGTGGTTTGCAATGGATGTTGGAGAAGGGGGTGGTTCGCGTAATTGATAAAGTTATCGAGAGCACGAAATTTGCCAGCAGGATCCAAGGTGTTCGTGAGGCATGTGAGGCCCTTGGGTTTGAAAAGGGGAAGCAACTAGGTGGTTGTTCCACAGCTGGCTGTGAACCAGAAGTCCCGGATCCTGACCGTGTCGCGAGAAGGGCCGAAGAGGTGGATACTCCTCTATCGTCCCTTGCTGAGATGGATTTCGTGGGCCTCTTTCGCTTCAGGAAGCTGGATTATGACAGCTTCCGCCAGTTTTGTCACAGGCCGAGTCTGGGAAGTTCTTCCTTAGACTCTGAGGACTGATTTGTGCTTGTCCTTCTTGTTCGTTCTGTAATGTAGTTGCCTTTCTATGTATTATGTGTATAGTGAAAAACACTGGTTGTTACTGACCATGAACTTTGTGTTTGGCTTTGTATTTGGCATGGAAATGTTCTCTTCCCCCTTTTTTGTTTTATATGTACACACATATTTTGAATTGTCATGTGGTATCTTTAAGGACGGGCTATTCAACATTTCTACTGTAATTCTTTTCTGCACACTCCCTTGTTCTAGGGTTTGCGTTAATCGGATAATGTGTGCTTCAGACGTCGTATAGCTGCTACTATTGAGCTATTTCTGTTGACTTGTATGTTTAATTAGGCTTATTATGTTAAGCCGTGAAATGTTAGTCAATGTTGTTGACTATACTGTATGGTTTAGCTACCAATACATTGGCCGAGATCGTCACCTTAAGACCTTTTACTGTTCAATTTTCAGGGGAAAGGTTATGAATCTTTTAGAACCCCTTGTTCTATGCCATTAATTGGGATTTATACATTCTCAACTCTGATATGTTATTGGCACATTGTAGGTAAAGATTATGACTCTTTTAAGACCTACGGTTCAATCCTTGCATAGATTTTGCTCAAGTAGCGTAGGTGATCAGTCGTTATTGCTACTTGAAAAATATGCACAACCTCTATACTTTGTGTTTTTGCAATTGGTTAAATAGAATTCTGGAAATCTCTTTCAAAATGCTAGTTATATTATTTCTAGAAAGAAAAAGAAAGATATGAAACAATAGACCCTGAATGTCTACGTATCAGGGCGTATGCCCGGTCTCCTCTTTAGCACCTGGAGTATGGTTATCTTGTGCGGAGTTTGACCATACTCCTTTTTCTAAGCATCCGCTTTATTTTTTGACTAAGTGTTCTGTTGTGGCTACCATGTTGGCAGTGTCTCTTTTCCTCATCTGCTGCAAGTGCTTCTTGATAGGTTGGGGTTTCCTCTCTTTTTCAGCATCGGTGCCCAGCGTGAGAGAGCTGAATTTCATATTTCCTGTTCTGGAGGCGCACACACACTGTCCCTCCTTCTTGACCCAGTGTGTATTGAGATTGTGGGAAGCGCCTCCCCTTGGCTGGATGAGGGTACCACATGCGCTTTTCTTCGCACCTATCAACTTTACGTGTCATGCTGTCACTTGTGTTGTTGTTTAGCACATCATTGGCTCTTGTTGGTTTTCTTCTATAGGAAGGCTTGCGTGGTACAATGAGTGGCCCTCTGCCTCTACTATTGGTGCTCCTGGCGCTCAGCTCCTTCATTCAACGATATTTTGGTTCATATTCGACATCGGCCAAAATGTGATTTGAATCTTGAATCGCTCTTTGTAGTTGGGCATGGTTCAGTCATCGATTGTGGGCCAGGCTGGTGCCCGTTCCCGCGGGTCTACTTTTCTTTGCTTCGTAATTTTTTCTCCATACTCTGGTTGAACCACCCTCAGGTCAGTTCTCGCTCCTTTCTGTGGGGGAGATGTTGTGAGCCGAATGTAAACATCTCTTTGTCTTTTCTTGGATTCGTGGATCAGCACTTGTGCTGTCGCAAACCTCCATTGTGGATCCTCCATCTTTTGAAAACATTCGCTTCGACACAATTAGGTTTCTTGTTTCCTTTCTCGTCGGTCGTCACATCCATTACGTGGCTTGGTTGCCACTACCGTTGTCGATCTGTCACTCGTGCTGAATTTGAGAACACCGTGAAGAGTAGACGGAACTGCTTGCAGTTGGAACAGCACTGGCCGGCCTAGTAGAATATTGTGGTCAGCCAGGCGGTCAATAACCGAGAATTCGAGCGCGCTTGTTATCTGTTTGGTTCCATCATGACTGATCAATGTAAATGGGAGCATGACTATTCCTGTTGGCCAGATGCCATGACCGGTGAACCCTGTTGGATTAATGTCTAAGTCCATAACTATAATTGGTAAGACTTGACCCGACCCGGCATGGTCCATTTGGGTTGCATGGCATCATGCATTTGGATAGACTATAATGAGATAAATAACACTTAAGGTTGGTTAATATATTATAAGTTCTAATATATTAATAAGGTTATTTAATTAGTATTGATCAAGAATTAATTTGGAATTAATTAAGTGATCAAAAGGAGACTAATTAAATATATGGGTTGATTGTGTAAATCATTCATTCTTATATATGTGGGCTTGTGATCCAAGATTCCTTATGTTGGACTAAGTCCATGGGGTGACCCATGGATACTCCATGGAGGTTAAAATCCATGGAGCATAAGGAATGGGTAAAGTTATGAGTTACATGGTGTAACCCTAATAGCCACCATATAAAAGAATCCCATGGCTCAAGAAATCGGACACTAAGAAACAAGAGGGCTAGAGCCGATTTTTCAAGTGTAAGATTCTCTCAAAGTTTACTCCTTTTGCATTTGGTGTTGTGTGAAGCATTTGAGGCATCACACTTGGGGTGCTAGGCTCACAAGGTTTCAAGGATCATAATCAACAACAAGGTAAGTTATTCTATCTTTCATTCAAGTTAAAAATGTTCCCCATGTATGCTAGATAGGTAATACCTTGGAAAGTTCATAATTGCATGTATAATAGAGAAAACATAGATCCAAGGTTATTAGGGTTTCATGTACACTTAGGAAGTGTTAGAATGCTCAAAACACATCAGTGGTATCAGAGCCAAGGCTTGTTTTCTTGTTATACTTGCAAAATTAGCTGAAAAATCGAATTGTATTAGTTTAAAAGTTATGCTAATTACTTGAAAAAAATTTGATGTGAATTATCTTTGTTCATATGAGTTTATTAGATTAATAGAAAAGTTAATTGATTATGTGTTTTCAATCCATTTTAATCTAAGAGTTGATTCTAAAATGTGTTTTTGTAACTTGTCCTCAAGTTATATGAAAAGTCACATTTAAGTTTCATAAAACTCATAAAAAGTTGGCAATGGTTACAAAAATGAAGAGTCTTGTCCTCATTAAATGGTTTTATGACTCCATAACTTGTCCTCAAGTTATGGAGGTTCAAGAGTCACTTCATTAAATGATAAAATGTGTAACCTTAATTAGTTCCATAAGTTATAAAAATAAAGAAAAGTTACATTCTTTTATTAGTTTAAAGTCTTCCATAACTTGTCCTCAAGTTATGGAACTTGAAGAGTTTTTTTTTAATTAAAACTACTTTAAACACATAAGTTATGGAATTAATTAGTTTTGAATATTTTCAAAACTTGCCCTCAAGTTTTGGAATTTGTAAAGTTTTCCCCATGAATACTTTAATTCCAAGTTAGCCCTTAGAATTTTAAAAGTTAAAATTCAACCCTTATACTTTATAGTATTATAAGTTAATAATAAATATATGTATAAGAGCAAGTCAGTCTTACCGTTAGTAGGCCTCATTCACGAAGCCGATCTATAAGGGGGGTATAAGGTTACTGCCTATAAAATGGGAGTTTAATGGGTGTCCACTCTCACCCACCGCTTCCTTGACTGGTGGAGGGTCGTTAGCCGAACGGGTAGGACAAGGACTATAATTCTCCCTTCATTAAAAGTATTAATGATAAATACTAAGTAACTAAACACTTATAAATTCCCAATCTTAGTTACTTAGGAAAATGTGAATAAGGTGCTAATCCATGAAAGTACACTTTGCACTTTGTTTAAGTCGGTTAGTGGAGCGTGTGTGGTTAACCGGCACACTAACTCGTATTTAACAAGGTAGGCAAAGGGTAACTTAATGTTTATCATAGTATCGATGGAGCGTGTGTGGTTAACCGGCACATCGATTGAGGGGTAAACACTTAAGGGTACCAAGTAATTTGCATGGTTACTTCACACCTTGTTTTGTGATCCTCGGCATCCCAGTCACAAAACCTGAAGGGCACACTCGAGATTGAAACATGCCTTTGAAAAGTTCAATGAATCTCAAAAGAATCTAGGAGTTTCAAAACCAATTAAAACCTAATAATACATTTCGTTTATCTTGGTGGAAATTGGTGAATCGTCATTCACCTACCTTCAAATATTCTATAGCTTGGATTACGACATCCCTCTTCCAAGTTATAAAATATTGTGTTGGTTCCTAGCCTTAATATTTCATATTGGGTGTTATATTAAGGACTTTAAATCAACTATCTTGAATTTCTCCCAAAAGATGTCTAGTTCAGACATCTATGATCATCCCAAATCTCTTGGAACTTCACTTCCTCCACCTCCTCCAATTATTCTCCCTAACCCACAAGTTCTTGAAAAGTTTAAGGTCACTCAAGCCCTATTGGCAAGCAAAGGTCTATGTGTGATCACATCTTGGAGATGTAGTCACATATTGACAAGCCGGGAGAGTTGGGTGTCAAAGTCTTGAGAAAGTTGGTGGCTCAACTACTTTCTAAGTCACATAGTGAGTTCCTTTAGGACTCCTATGAAACACACTATGACAAGACCCTTAATGATCTTATCTATTTGCTAAGATCAACTTCGTAAAACTTTATGGACATTGACAATGATGACATTGGATATCCAGTAAAGCTCTCTCTTCCCAATGGAAAGGGATCGGCCATAGTCAACTCGGTTGACCAAATGGTAAAGAGAGAGGCTAAGTCTTAGATAGTCCCATTATCAAGGGTCCATTGCCAAAGGAAAGGGCATTGGTTGCGAAGCTGCCAAGTTTGACTCTACTTCAGGTAAAGTCCATTGTCTAACTCTATTAAGTTCCTACTTGGAGATTCTTATTACATGATGTGACTGGGTCACATGTTGATGTTTGAAGAATCAAAGAAAAGTGAAGAAACTTAAAGAAAGAATATGCTGAATCTGATCGCATAGATGGATTTCTATCGCATAGTTTGAAGATCGGATTCTTGAGCTACTTCTTAGGAGTTATGATATATTGCTTAGGAATAGATAACAACAAAGTTTTCATGTGCTTTTGCACTGTAAGGATAGTTTTTTCCGCAAAGTTTTTAAAATAAAAGGAAAATTTTTGATTTTATTTATTTTAAAATATCCTTACAATGGCATTTGTGAAAATCTTTGTTGCTTATAAGATTCCATTAAGAGCAAGAGTGAAAATATGAATTTGATTCTTTCATTTGTGGTAGTGTCCAAATTTACCAAATAAGGAAAGATTCTCATCACCCAAGTTTCAGTTGGATAGAAACTTGGAATCATGCAAGTTGTATAGTATGATGAATGAGAATTTTCAACTTTGGAAAATTAAGACTAGTTCCTTGTTCACATGTATATGTGAGTCAAGTGAAGGACTAAGGGATCGAGTACACATTCTTGTGCACTGATCAAGTCCACCATAAAAGATCGATAAAACTATTCGTCATGATTTACTAAGGCTTAGTAAATATGATTATACTTACAAGCTTAAGTATAATTCTGAGACATTGGAAAAGTTTCAATGTATGACAGAACGAATGAGAAGAATCAAATTAGGCAGAAGGATAAAAGTTTCTCAAATCTGAAAAGATGGGAGAGTACTTTAGTATCATGTTTTAAGATCATCTTAATGATTTTGAGACCTTATCATAATTCATCCTCTAAGTGCATTCTGATAGTTAAGAAGAGGAGTTATGAATTGTTGAAGTGGTTAAATCAAGAAGATGATTCATACATCGTTCCAAAAACAATTCTTAGAGTTATACTCTAAGATTGTAACTTGTGTGACATGTCTTAAAAGATGTTTAAAAACACTTGTCAAATGTAAGAGTAAAAGTTTTCTACTCTTGTACATTTGAAATTGGTAATTTGTGATGTTTTGGATAAAACAAAGATCAACTAAGACCAATTGTGTTAAGTGTCTGTCTTGATTAGAATCCACACTATCTCTTGAATATTTGGCAAGAAAGTCTTATAGGTCAAGGAGACAGTGGGAGTCTAAAAGATCCTGAAAGGGTTTCAAGAAGTAATCAAGAATAAAAACCTGTATTTCATCACTAGCACACAACTAGAGGTTTATAACCTATCGTGTTGACATTATGTGCCCATTCTAGTTAAGTTGGCTATACATTTGAGTTCTACATGTTCTCAATTGTTTGCATAGCTACTTGGAAGCAATGGCAGGCCCTTGAGCTGCCAGGTGGCAAGAAGTTAAGATTGCACAAGTTCAATCCATATGAGTTAGGATTTGTCACTAACCTTGTCTTGTGACCATGGTTTTGACGATTCACATGGATAAGAACACATACACCATAAAATCTAAGGGTCATAAGGTTTCTCTCCGATTCATGAAAATGATGGTGAGGAAACACTTCCACCAAGTAGATTTGTAACAGATGGCAAAAGGTCTAAACAATTGAGACTACGATTACGACATCCTTTTTCATAGTTCTGAAATTGTTTAAACACACATGTGAGCTATCTAAGATAAGGTGTATGATTTTGATAAAGTCTTATCAAAGCAATCTAGTATCAGAAATCTGAACTTTGGTAAGAATGTCAATAAAGTATTAACTTCTAGAGGTCCAGTTGTTTTCTGGATACATGTCAAAGCTAGTGGGAGCATAAGTGTTATGCTAATAATCATCATGCTAGTGGGAGCATGATAATTATGATAAGTATTGCAAGTTAGCAATGTTAATTATAGAAAACAAAAGTTTCAATTCGTGAGATTGCAGGGGTTGAAAAAGTAGTTTTGCTATAATTAAGGGAGAAGAAATTATACTTCATTTCAATTCTAAAAGGCTTAGATTGAGATTTTAATCATCTTAGTCAAGAATATATATATGAATTTTATGTTGGTTTGGTTCAACTTAAGAAAATTCTATATATTGCGTTCTCAAAATTCGATTATGATTACGACATCCCTCTTCATAGTCAAATTTTGAAAATATGGCAAACAAAAAAAATTATTATGGCAAAAGACTGGTCTAGAACCATGTCTTTATGTGAAACATCATGAATCGTGTCCCATTTACTTTGGGTACAAGATCGATTACATGTGCTATAATACTTATCCTTTCTGAATTTTCCAAATGCCTTAGGGCGTTAAGGAGGAAAATGTCGAGAATTGGATATGACTAAAGTGATTAAGCAATTGTCGAGGACAATCTGAGGTTTACCAAAGATTGGTTGCTCAGGGACAGTTGGAAGTATAGTGCTAATTTTGGAAGGACCATATTGACATATTCTGAAAAGAGGCATCTCTTATTTAGAAGTGATAGTCAAATTGAGAATATGGAGTTGTCTCCATAGGTGGAAGTTATCTGTGTAAGATTAGAAAACTTAATGCAAGAAGCATGTCCAAAGCAATGTACTTTGAATATGAGACTTAGTTTCCATGGAGTTGATCTCCATTGGAATACCTTATAATGACTGTTGACAAGTCTTTGTGACTTTGTAGATATTCATTACAGGAGGGTCAGTGCATATAAGTTTAAAATCTAAACAGATTTCGATAAATGATAGGAATTTGAAATTCTCCCATTTTTCGATAAGGATTTGGGAGTGTGAAATTAGAATCATTGAAATTATGTTCAATTGGTTTATTTCACAAAGTAAAGATCATAGACAAACATAGAGTGCATACTTGGTGTATGGCAAAGCTATTGTTTAAGAAAAACATAGTGTACATGCTTGGAGCATGGGACAACTAGTGTTTTTAATTCAAGTATAAAGTTGATAAAACCGAAACAATGAATAATGAGTAATCAGTATGGTGATAAATAAAAGTGTTTATTTATATTCATAGGGTTTGATACCATATTTGATTCATTTATTCTTGTGTTTCACTTTGCATGTTTTGACTTCCAGAATAACTAAGTCGCTCTTCCTGAATGATTAAGTTATTCAAACCATCCACAGTCGGTCATATGTTGGAAGTAGATATGAATCAAGACTGTCATGGGTTGGTTTGTAGAGGTCCAAGTTGGTGGACAAAGTGGTGCTACAACACTCATGAGTGCTCATAAGTTCTGAGTATTGGATTCAACCCACGCTCATTTGAATCACTTCATGGATTTTATCACGAGTGATCATGAGACGTAATATCTTATATTCTTAAAACCTAGAAATATGAGTTGTTACTATGAGTTGGTTATACATTGATTGCACGAAAACGCATTAGTAACTCGATGTTATAAAACGTGCCTTTGTGTATGATTCAACAAGTAGTAGAACAAGCTATATGAGTCGAATTTTATCCATTCCTTTTACCTTCGGGATAAAAGCGATATCTGTGGGCCCCTCGATGATTTAAAGATGATACATGTGAGTGCTTGGCCAAGCCAGAACTGATTTGATTTGTTCAATCAGTCAGTCATCATGAATCGGAAATCGGGAAACAACAAATGGACAGAGAGAATGATTGATAATCCATGTCTCAGTCCATATGATATCTAGAATGGAGGAATATATGATCCCTTATCTAATGGACAAGTCATTGACAAAGGTCAGAGTTCATCAACAAGGTCAGAGTTCGACAGAAGCTTTTGAGAGCTATGATTGCTGATCGGTTCCTGAAGTCATACGCAATAATAGTTTTAGACTTATCCAAGTGGGAGACTGTTGGATTAATGTCTAAGTCCATAACTATAATTGGTAAGACTTGACCCGACCCGGCATGGTCCATTTGGGTTGCATGGCATCATGCATTTGGATAGACTATAATGAGAGAAATAACACTTAAGGTTGGTTAATATATTATAAGTTCTAATATATTAATAAGGTTATGTAATTAGTATTGATCAAGAATTAATTTGGAATTAATTAAGTGATCAAAAGGAGACTAATTAAATATATGGGTTGATTGTGTAAATCATTCATTCTTATATATGTGGGCTTGTGATCCAAGATTCCTTATGTTGGACTAAGTCCATGGGGTGACCCATGGATACTCCATGGAGGTTAAAATCCATGGAGCATAAGGAATGGGTAAAGTTATGAGTTACATGGTGTAACCCTAATAGCCACCATATAAAAGAATCCCATGGCTCAAGAAATCGGACACTAAGAAACAAGAGGGCTAGAGCCGATTTTGCAAGTGTAAGATTCTCTCAAAGTTTACTCCTTTGCATTTGGTGTTGTGTGAAGCATTTGAGGCATCACACTTGGGGTGCTAGGCTCACAAGGTTTCAAGGATCATAATCAACAACAAGGTAAGTTATTCTATCTTTCATTCAAGTTAAAAAATGTTCCCCATGTATGCTAGATAGGAATATAACCTTGGAATTCAACTTTGCATGATTATTAGACAAACATAGATCCAAGGTTATTAGGGTTGCATGTACACTTAGGAAGTGTTAGAATGCTCATAACCCATCAAACCCGACTAGTGGGCCTTGGCGTGGTAGCTGGAGGTGCTTTTTCCATTCAATTGGTAACTACCGAAGGTAGTGTTCATAAATGCGACAACCGTCAAAATTTGAGACAGTTCTAGATTTGAATAAACTTAGTTGCACATATAGGCACAAAACATACTAGACTTAGTAGGTAGAAGCTAAGTTATAACCTACTAGAAACTTGGAAACAATTAGAAACAATGGATAATGTACTTAGATTTCACATTGATATGTGAATTCTACAACTACTTAACTATAGTGACTATCCATATTCGGTTCACTCCTTGACTCGAACACCTTTTCATGAATCATATACACACATCATGCATTTGACCTAGTAATAGAAATTGGGTCACAATCTTGTATAAACTCGGATCCAACTAAAATCTAGGACTAATATACTTGACTCTTATGATTCTAGTAAGTTGTCTAGATACTGTAGGAAATGCCAATACCCAAATTAGAACGAACTCTAAACAATCGTTACAATTAAAAAAAGGGTATAAAACCCTAAAAATAAATTAAAATCTTCTAATTTCATTTCAACATGATGGTAAATATCTAACAAAGTTCCAAAAGCCCTAAAGAGCCCAAAAATCCAAATTTATAAACTTTAAAATCTAAAAAACTCTATAAGATTTGTTATAAACCTTATTATATCAAACATACATCATATTTTATGAGCTAAAATCAAAGATTTTTTAATAAGTTAAGAATTAAATAAAGAAGCCTTTGTAAAAAAAATTAGGGTTTTTTAAAAAAATTAAAGAGAAATTATATAAAAATTTAATTATGAGAGAAAAGACCCCTCTCATACTCAAAAAAATCGTCCACCACATCCAATGCTCCCTCATCCCCAAGTCTTTCAATCATTTTATCTTCTCTTACACTCCAACTTCCCTTCACCCTCTCTCTCACACTCCATTCTTTACCACACTCAAACTCTCTCTTTCTCTCTCAAAACCCATGAAATTCTCCAGCCAAGAACATCTTTCAACCTTCAAACCTTCATCTTCTAGGGTTGTTCTTCAAGGTAATCACGAAAATCCTTCATCTTCCTTCACTTTCTTTCTTGTTTTAAAGGTTTTTCTTGCACTTCTCCTTCTTCTGCACCATTCTTTATGAACATTCATGAACATATCCATGAATTTCGAGTTTGATGATGACGGTGGTAGGATTTCAACCAAGAACAACATGCATGTTGTTTGATGATGAAATCCAAGGACCAAAACCTATGTCAAACCCTAAAATACGAATTTTTACAAGTTTTGAAGATTCATCTACCTTATGCATTCAAGTTTTTCCTTTGAATAAACATCACTATGAACCAAATATGTCCATGCATGGTCTTCAAACCGTGATGCATGTGATGAACATCAAGTTAAAGAGCTTGATGATCAAACTACATTGTTAATAGTGCATGTAAATGATTTTATTCATAAAAAAAATCTAGATATCATTTTCTGTTCGAAATAAAATTTGCTAAGATTCCCAGTAAGATGATATAAGGATTTGGAAAAAACCAGGAGTTTTTGTCGTTTCTTTAATTTAACAAAATTGTTACAAGAAAACAAGAGCATAAATCATTTAAAATACTTTCTGAGGTCTATAAATCCTAGGTAAATTTGTGGATGACCCCTAAAGTAAATGATGACATCTCAGTAAGTTTCATCGATTTTGGTTACTGTTTGGTATGGTTTTGAATTTTCTTTTTGTTTAATTCAAATAAATAATAAAACCACTTTAGGGAATGTGAAAAGGCTATATAAGATTTTTCGCATATCCTACCTCATCTGGAATACTCAGAAAAGTATTTTCAGAATTTTTCATAATGCATACCTATTTTTCCCCGATTTTTGTATTTATAATAGACTAATAATGGGAAAAATAGTTATACTCATCCAAAATTCATGACAATTTACCAGAAGACCTTATAATATATTATAACTCTAAATAAAAAGTTTTATGATTTTTCTATTCAGTATGCTTTTTTTCTTCTATTTTCTAAGATTAATACACTTAAATCCACAAAATCGAATTAAAGTATATAAAAATCACCATTGGTATTTTTCACGGATTACGTACACTGTAAATGAAGTTTACAAAATATTTGGTAATTTACTTTAAATTTTTGATAATTATTCACCAATTAATGATTATTCAAGAGAATAAAACAAAGAAAAATAGCAAGACTAATTGAAAAATATATTTTATATTTTTCACAGCTTATATATGTATAATAACAGTGTTACAAAAAGTTTGGGAAATTTGGGAAACTGTTTTCTATTTATTTCTATTTTTGTTAGAATAAATACACAAAAATAATAAAATCGGGTTAAACTGTTTAGAAACCCATTTTTATATTTTTCCGAGCTTAAGTATGTTTAATGGAAGTATTATAAAAAGTTTGGTAATTTTTATCATCTGGATGCTATTTCTCACGAATTTATATTGTTATGAAGGCTTAAAAATTTGAAAAATAGTTAATCACATCGAAAATTCAAGGGAAACTTTCTAAAAGACCTCGACTGTATATGGAACGAAAAAGTAAAATTTGATAAATTTTGAAAACTTTTTTCTATTTATTTCCAATTTTGTTAGAATAAATGCACAAAAATCATAAAATCGGGTTAAGCTGTTTAGAAACTCATTTTTATATTTTTACCCGCTTAAGTATGTTTAATGGCAGTATTATAAAAAGTTTGGGAATTTTTATCATCTGGATGCTATTTTTCACGAATTTATATTGTTATGAAGGCTTAAAAATTTGGACAAATAGTTAATCACATCCAAAATGCAAGGGAAAAATTCGGGAAGACCTATACTATATTTAGAACGAAAATGTAAAACTTTATGAATTTTGGAAACTGTTTGATAATATTTTTGAATTTTTAGGAGTTTAAAACACCTTTAAATGTGTTGAAATACCCTCAATTAATATTACAAAAACCTGGAAAATAATATCCAGAATTATCTTAATCACATGAGTTACAAAATATCACCATTTCAGAAAAATTGTTACCCATTTAATATAAAACCAATATTAGAACAACAATTTCGCATTTCTTTATATGTAGAATTTAGTATATTAGCATTAGATTTTGACATAGAAACTCACTTGCAAGTGTTTGATGTCATAGGATCCCGGTAGTAAAGGCATTGATGTATTCTGAGGCACCACTTGTAGCTACTTGAAACATTGTGAGTATTCACGACTCCCCCTATTTTCAGTTTTTATGTTTTGGGGTGGAAAAACATGTCCGAAAAACTGTTTATTGTTTGTTGTATTTAAACTGATTTGTATCAAACATGATTGCTATATTTTGCTGTGTATGTTTATGCAACTCGAAACATGAGGCCTTATCGTCTTAAGTCCATTCCCTTACACTTTACTCCAACCGTTAACTCTTTGAGCCAATGGTCATTATGGATAACGCTATTAGGAATTGACAACTCCTCACTCGCCCGATTGCTGGAGTGCATGATACCATATAATCTATGGAACGATAAGCATATATCTTGATAGGGCATCGGTCATAGGCTTGGTTGTGAACTTATTGTTTGCTCATATACATACAAACTCGCTTATTAATTATAGCAATGCACTTTGTTTCTCATTATAGCAATAAACTTTGTTTCTCATTATAACAACGAACTTTTGTCACTAGAAACTTATTTACTTGTCTTAGCTATGAACTTGTTTGCTCATTGTAGCAACGAAACTTGTTTACTCTTTTTAGTAACGAACTTTATTTCCCATAAGAATATGAACATTGCATCTCATTTGGGTAATATACTTTATTCATCATGATGACAAAGAACTTTTATTCAGGAATCATCTAGTAAGAGGCACGTAGAGACACAACACTTGTAGGAGCATTTGCATGTGTTGACTTTTAAATACATTGTAATTTCTTTTAAAAAGTTGTTCAAACTCATTGTAAATTTGTAATGATTTTTAATACTATGGTTGGTGTTGTCTTATAACTTTTGCTATGAGACCCTTTGTACTGCCACGCCTCATGTTTCCACTTTAGCGGGGTGTGACAATAAATCACATTGACCCTTCTTTCGGTATCGATGTACACTTGTTCAACACGGTTTTGGCTGATGAAGTCGGGGATGTGTAAAGGGTCATTTGGATCCCAGTGATCTGGCCTGGGGTCGTTCATTGAAAATGCTATGTTAAGGATGTTTTGATGGTATACCTTCATGCTTACGTGCTGGCTCTGGAGTTTGCTACATGAGCGGGGCCCTGTGATGGTAAGTAACTCTGCCCTTCTTTCGTGATCTTTTCCCCCATCCTTTTGATTTTTGGGTTGGTGCTTATCCTCATCGAATTTTGCCCTGAGGTCTTTTGCTATGTTGACTATGTTTCCCACTAGTTGTCTCTCATCGATATCTCGCTTCAATATCGTGCACTCATAGGTATCATGCGTTTTGCTTTTATGATACTCTTAGAACTTGGTCTTGTCTTTGTTCTCCTTTGTTGGAGTCTTATTGATTGCGTGGACATCGTTATGATCACTCCTGCTATCATCCCTGTTAAATGGTCTATACCTCAGTCACATGTGCCTAGAATGGCAGTTGTGCCTCTGTTGGTTGCCATCTTGCCTTTCTTGCTGGGCTAAGCTCGACCGGGACACCGTTTCCTCCTGTTTGAGATATGCGTTAGCTACAGCTTTGAGATTGGCTTCCTTTCGCTCTTCCCCTTCGATCTATCGCATGTATTTTTCCACACGGAACTTGGTTCGTCCCTGGATCTAGGAACTGTTCCTTTCATCTTCCTCGATAGGGGTCCAATGCGCAGACCTTGGGCGAAGGCACTAGTCACCAGGAACTCTTCATGTTATGGGATATTCAAGGTAGCTAGCGTGAATTGGTCGTAATAGTCACGGATCGATTCTCCTTCTTTTTGCTTGCACGCCATAACGGAGTTGGCGTCCCCTTTTCCTTTCCTCAACTGTGTTTCCTGTTAAAGGGTAGGGAAATATGTGCAGGTAAAGCGGCGATCCATCTTAAGAGATGTCATCATCCACTCGTAGTTGTCGATGTGGTCATCTGGGTCTGTAGAGTATCGTACTTTGGAAAGTTTGGTATCATCGCAGTGTGCGGGATCTCGTACTGCAGCAGTTCATGGCTAAAATTGGAGCTTGCGCTTCTCATGGGGTTGTTCATGTATGAGTACGACATACGACCATAGGCCATGTGTTGCTACATCTGATAGGGGCTCGCATACATTTGGCTATGCATGGCCGCCTGCGAGATGTACGGTTGATACTGTTGTAGGTTTGACGGCAAACCAAAGTGTTGGATTGCATATTGCCCTGTCAGGGGAGTCATGTATGGGCTCGCTCTTGTGTACTGTTATGTGTACGGGTTGAACGGTTGGGCGGCTGCCATGAGGGGGTTGAATTCAGATGTACAAGAAACTGAACACCGTATCCATAAGAGGTGGATCCCTGACTGGTCGAGGTCTGCATGCTTGTTACTTGTGGCTGAGACAGTGCAGGGATTGAACCTGGTGTCTGTTGTACAAACTGGTTGAAGATCAGCAGTTGTTGTACAAATGGAGGCACATGAGGCAACCATGCCATGGTTGCGTGTGGATGGACCATCGGGGGATATTGTGGTTGCGGCTGAATAGTGTGAGGGATCCAGGTTCTGGTGTCGGAAGTTTGCGGGAAGGATTGCTATTGTGTAACAAGGATCTCTATTTGTTACGTTGCGAGAATCTATGGTGTTGTGGATACGATTGCTACTTGTGGAGTTGTGCTGGCTGTTGGTCCCCATAGACTGGCTATGTAAGTTGCTGTCGTTTCAGCTGCAGAACTTGATGGTGTCTGTGAGACTGGTGTGCGGTTTGAAGCGTGTTCTTCCTAAATGGAAGTTTTCCCGCCATCTTGTGACTGCATTGGACGCAACAGACTTCTATCCGCTGTCCCTGATGTCACTGGGCTGTCACCTGCCATCGTTGCTTTCTGGGTTTGCTTCGTGGATCTATCGTTCTAGAGATACCCACAGATGGCGCCAAATGTTGTGATATATTGGAGAGGGTTGAGTTGGGATTGTAGATGAGATCCGTGCAGGTATCTTCTCCTGATATCACAGTGCAAAATAGAAAGAAGATCGTTAGTTAACGTCCGAGAGGAATTCCTGAGACGAAGCTCCAACGATCAAGTTAGTATGAAGTTTGAGAGAGATAAGAATAAATCACAGGAAAAAGAGTTCCGTCCCCTTCTTCATGAAGAAGAAGGATCCTTTTATACCTGTTTGAGAGGTGTATGCCCCACAACTAATTATTTTGAGCATTCCCTCGTAGGATGCGACGTGGCAGACCCATATTGGAGGATCCCCCGTCACGTCTTTTTGCCTCATTCCCTCATTGGCTAGAGAGAAATCTTTTAATTATTATGAAGATCGTGGCTATCGTCTGATCGGCAAGTGGAACTCTCTGATTGGTCTCATGTTTGCCCGAGTGTAATTCCTTGGAGAAGAGGTTAAGGCGCGATTCTGCACCTTAAACACCACATCAGTGATCTTCGCGTTGGCGAAGACCCGGCCTTGGCTTCGGACTGGGTCCGACTGGGTTCTGACCAGGCCAAGCTCGGCATTAGTTTGACTTATCCTTTTTTGACGTTCTCCCTTAGGGATACGTTAACATCAACCAATATGCCCCATATCCTTCTTCGGTATCTATGAGATATGGTCCTTCCCATTTAGGTGCCCGTTTA
Organism: Lactuca virosa; assembly: GCF_052849685.1. Classification (NCBI taxonomy): domain Eukaryota; kingdom Viridiplantae; phylum Streptophyta; class Magnoliopsida; order Asterales; family Asteraceae; genus Lactuca; species Lactuca virosa. The sequence goes on from NC_136434.1 coordinate 252,039,816, forward strand.
CCCGCACTAGGATCCTTGGTATTTTGGAATGCTTTCCTTAGTACCATGTCTCATGTTTAAAACCTTCTGACTTTTATATTTTTGTTGTACGCCTTGTAATCCTCTGTTGATGAGTAGCAACGCGGATCTTTGCAAGATCCCTGAGTTCATCTATAGTATCAAGATCCTGGGCCAGGATCCTGTCATTGTTCTCTTGGTTTTAAAGTAGGATATTGCTTTTTGGGATCACCACTTCAGTGGGAATCATTGCTTCCATTCCAAACACTAAGGAGTATGGGGTTTGCCCCGTAGCTACCTTGGAAGTGGTCTTATATGCTCGGAATACGAAAGGAGGTTCTTCTGCCCATCTTCCTTTCTTCTCATCCAACCTTTTCTTCAAGTTGTTAACTATGATTTTGTTGCTGGACTCTGCTTCACCATTGGCTTGAGGGTGGACAGGAGTGGACATTACCATCTTGCTTCCCCTACTTATGCAAAAGTCTTGTCCTTTAGCTTATGAACTGGGATCCATTGTCGCATATAATTTCGGCAGTGCTCCCGAACCTGGTCAAAATATTACGTTTAATGAAGGAAACTACCTCTTTGTGTCATGAATGGCCAAGGGGAAATGATAGGATGTAGAGATTCTGCTAGTTGATGCAGGATGTTGTTATGTCTTTGACAAGCATCACATTTCTGAGCATGAATGAAGGAATATTTCTTCATGGTTGGCCGTTAGTATCCTGTCCTCAACCCTTTGGAGCATAAGGATCTTCCCCCAGTATGGTTGTCGTAGTCTCCTTTATGTATGTCTCTTAGGAATTCTGCAGCTTCATGATCTTCTAAACATCTAAGGTATGGACCTGCCATAGATTTTTTTATAGAACTTACATTGGATTATAACAAACCTTGAGATCCTTATTCTGAATGCCCTTTCCCTTTTTTTCTATAGGGATCGTGCCATTCTGGAGGTATTCCATAATGGGTTGGATCCAGGATCCTGAGGTTGGATAGGGATCCTTGATGTTAGGATCCTAATATGGAAGTGTTGAATCGGGATCTTCGATTGTAGCGACGTTAGTAGTTTCCATGTGATCGCCTGGATCCTTTAGTCTCTTGGCAGGATCCTCGATTGTTGGGATCAACAGGTGGGTGATCAGGAAACTGGTTTCTGGTGGGGTCCTTAGAGAGGATCCTAGATTGGCTAAAGCATCTGCTTCAACATTGTCTTCTCTAGGAACCTGGTTTAGGCTAATTTTTTCAAATTTTGAGGCCAAGTTTTTGAGGATCTGGAGGTATAGTGCTGACTTCTCTCCTTTTATTGCATAGGATCTATTAAAATGGTTAGTTAATAATAAAGAATCGAAGAATACCTGAAGATCCATATTTGAAGATCTTTGTCCAACTGTAATCCCATGATTAGTGCCTCATACTCTGCTTCGTTGTTGGTTGCATTTGTGACAACCCGAAAACTTCTACCCGGTACATCTAGTCAGTTAATCTAAGTTAAACTCATTTCTGTTAACTCCTAGCACTGATTAAGGGCTTATTTAAGCATTTAAAGCCTTGAGTACAACCAAAGTTTGAATTAGGGATGGGTTGGTTTAATATTTAGGGTTGCAAATAGGCCAAACACTCCATCAAAAGGAGTGTGTGGCCGCACACCCGAGTGTATGGCCGCACACATGAGTGTGTGGCCGCACACCCGAGTGTATGGCCGCACACATGAGTGTGTGGCCGCACACCCGAGTGTATGGTCGCACACATGAGTGTGTGGCCGCACACCCGAGTGTATGGACGCACACATGAGTGTGTGGCCGCACACCCGAGTGTATGGCCGCACACATGAGTGTGTGGCCGCACACCCAAGTGTATGGCCGCACACACGAGTGTGTGGCAGCATACCCATCCTCCAGCCGCACACTCATCCCTATTTATATAGGGTGACCCCTTCACTCATTCCTTTCATTTGGTTGCACTCTACTTTCTCTCTCTACTTTCTCTCTCTAAAAACTTCATCCAAGAACGCTCTCAAGGCCTCAAAAACGTGAGTTTTCCATCACCTAGCTTATCGTACATGAAGGACCCATTGATCTAAGCCCTTAACCATCAAATTTCATCATGTTCTTCATCACATGAAGGTGTACAGCCGCACACCTTCATAAGGTGGTTGTACACACCTCAAAGAACCTCCAAAGTGAGAGTTTGATTCCCTATCTTCTAGTTGGACTTGGTTTGAACCGTAAAACGCTGAAAAATCGACTCTTGGGGCACATATGAAGGGTGTACGGCCGCACACCCCTGTGTACGGCCGCACACACCCTCTGTACGGCCGCACACTCCTGCGTGCAACCGCACATGCCACCTGGCCGCACACACCTTAAAGGTGGCCATACACTCCCCTAACGCAATCCTTTAAGGTCCTAACACTGAGTGCAAGTAGTCCCAAGTCCCTAGAGTGGTTCTCCATCACATCTAGTGGTGAAATACCATCATTTGACTCCTTTATGTGTCATTACGTGTTAATTAGGATCAAATCGTGTTCAAGGCTTCACTTGAACGTCCCATATTCCGTATCGATCCTTCATTCAAATCGCCCGAGGTGAGTTCATACCCCTACATTTTCCGTGTTTTTAACGTTTTCAGGGGGAATACAAGCAAAAGCATAAGGAAACTTGTGCTCAAAATATGTTATTTTGCTTAAGATAATTATATTTTCAATATGTTTTTAACAAGGAAAACAGTTTTACCAAACGATTAAGAAATCAACTCGTAGGAACAGTTTTCAAAACTAGAATAATGAACTTGTGAATCTTGTAATAAAACGTATTATTTTATAAAGGATTCATGCAAATCATAAACAGGATTTTCTGTATTATTACTTGTAAATTTGTTAGGCTAAGTTTGAGGCACGTCCTTGGTAACACTCCTACATAATCAAGAGTGTAGGACTAGCACTTGTGATTAGAGTCTCTTGTAGGGAGAGCGTGACTGTTGTGTATAGATCTATACGGGACTGACAATCCCGCACCTCACTGCTAGCTACAGTCGGACCGGCAGGTCTGCGGGTGACAAAGTCATTAAGGATACAGGCCGTTGCAGGCTATATCCAGTCAGTTATGGTTATGAAACTCAAAACCTAGGTAGCAGAGATTTACTTTTGTAATAATGAATCAAGTGAACTAACCTCAAAGTAATAACCGATTTAATTACTGGAGGGTATTAATAATAATATCCTTAGGACTTAGTTCATCATGATTTTTCTTTTATTTAGTTTTTAAGGATAATATACCTCTCTCGGTGTAACCAGGGTTTTTAAAAAGAAAACTGCTTTTATCAACACCAGTATGGTAGATACTTGCAAACCTCAGTTTAAAACGGATAATCAACCATCAACCTTTAGGGAAAATATAGGATTTTCCCGGGATAAACCGAATATTCAAAACGAACTGTTTTACAACCAACGGATATTCATAATCATTCCACGACTCCTTGGATTGTACATATCTTGTACGAATCTGGAAGTCATGGAAGGAATGGGCTTTCAAAAACGCTTTTCATAAGAAAATGTAGGATTTTCTTGAGGAACACTTTTCAAAAGGATCCAAGAACATTTTTTTTCATCAAAAACTAAACGCTTATGAACTCACCAGCTTTATGATGATATTCTTCAAAACTGCTTGTATTCTCAGGGAATTAGTAGACAGGTACTTCCAGGAGTTCGGAGAAGTCGGAGCATTAGAGTCGCGTCTTTACTATTTTACTTTTGATAAGAACAAAACAATGTATTAAACAATGTAAACCTTTTTCATATATGTATTCAATGTCTGGTTGTGTTTACTATGCTTGCTATGATACAATTGTTGTGATACTATGCATGACGTCAGCCACCCCCGAACGTTTCCGCCGTTCCGGTTTGGGGGTGTGACTGATTGGTATCAGAGCCCTTGTTTATAGCGAACTAAGTATACCGAACCTTACATGGTATACAACTATAAATACTAAGGGGCCTAAGTGCTCTAAACTAAAAAGTATACTTTCAAAATACAAGTATTTTTATAAAAGTATATAAGTATACCCGAGTATCAGAATCTGTGTCGTAAGTAGAACAAAACAAAAGTATTTGGATGTTGGACATCGTGGTTAAACCTGGGCAGTTATGTAATCATGTCTAGGGTGAATATAGCCTGATCAACTATATTGAGTCGATACATGACCAACATGTGCTTGGGAGTGACTATGGTGTTACAGCAAGTCTAAAACTTACCTAGATACTAGAGGGGTTCTAGAGCCAAACATAAGGATTAAAATACTATAGGAGTATTTTAAGATGCTATAACGACTAAGCCGAAAACTTACCCAAGGATCCATCTTTCAATAATCAATCATGTAACTATAATACATTAGAAGTATTATAGAATCGATGCCTATTAACTATTCCTTTACCCTCGCCTCGCGTAGATAGCATGGCTGGATTCCATCTTCCTGACGACCCTTACTTTCCTAACCAAGGAGATGATGGATGGATCGAACCGGAGCCAGAAGGGAACCATGAAATCCCTTTTGACGATGGCATTGCCGAACCATTTCCGGAAGAGACTGACTCGGAACCAGAAGTCGAGAACTTACCCCCAGTGGCCCCAATACCAAATCCCAACCCCCAGCTTGTGCATGAAGGCCCAACGCCTATGTGGGTCGGAAGCCTGGATAGGTGGAGTCACGAACAAGGCCAACCCCGCCCGTATAATGGGGATCGTCGCTTCTATAATGTGGACGGAGGAGGCTCCGCAGATAGAGCGTTTCCAACCATAGTCCGCCGAGTGGCCCGCAATGTCGAAATGAACGTGGCGGCCATTCACCGAACTGTGGAACTCGAGGCAGACTTGGATGCCAACACAAACCGTATTCGCAGTCTCGAGGTTGCTCATGGGAGGATGTTGAGAGACCACGAAGCCCAGCAGCGAGAGCTAGCTGCAACTCGAGCTGAGGTCGTAGAGCTCCGAGCACGCCAATCAGTATACGAGAGACGCCTGCTTGACATGGAGCGTCAGTTGACTAACCTAAGGTTCCGCCCGAGAAGTGCCCGTCGCTAGTGGGAAATATTCTACTTGTCCTTCCTTTTGGTTTAAAGAATAGCTTTCCTATTTATGTTCTAAGTAGCTCCTTTCTCTGTAGACATTCTTGCCTTGCAAGTACCGATTCGCTAGTTCTTTATGTTGGCAAATTGTTCCTCTGTTGGTATGTGGTAGACCTACTCCTAGGTCAAATTTTTCAAACTCTGTGTAATCTGGATATCGACAATGGTGGCAACTATCATATTTCAGTTAAAGATTTTCATTGCCAAAAGTGTACCTTAGATCGATAGCAGGAAAAGTAAGCAACTTTATCAAGGTCCTATCACTGTTTTGTCCTCAAAACATGAATCATATGATGTACTTAGATGATTATTCTTTTTCCCCATCAATTTCATATCAGTTTCCATAAAAAGCTCGATATCCTAATCGGCACGAAATGATTAACCCTCGAATCATGCTGATGTCCTTTGCTTCGAGGAAGTGATTCGTCTCAATCTTCCCTTCAACGAAATCCTCACTGGTCTCAGTGATAAGATTTGTCGAACCTTCGTATCGTGTCCTGCGTCAAGCCTAGGAGCATCTGCGGAAGGAATGCTATGCATTCCTAGCTCATGCTGGCAATGAAATGCAAGAAGTGAAAGACCTCGAGAGCATCTTCGAAGTCTGCAACTTTCGCGATGTCTTTACCAAAGACATTCCAGGGATTTCTTCCGAGTGCCAAGTGGAATCCCGTATCGACTTGATCCTCGGAACTACCCTTATAGCCAAATCTCCATATCGTCAAGAGCCGATAGAAAAATGCGAGAGTTACTCAGCCAGCTCGATGAGCTGAGCAACCAGGAGTTCGTAAACTTATTGCATGTGAACTTTGTGTGCTCAAATCTTTTCTATCATTGCTAAGACCACATCATGGGGATGTGGGTCGAATCACTGAGAACCAGATAGCAAAACGGGAAATCTCGATGCATAGATAAACACTTAGGATACATCCAAGGGGCAACCATTGTTGCTCACAAATTTCTTTTCTTGATATGTAGCAGATCATGCCTCCGAAGGAATGTACCCAACCCCCCAATAAGACACCAGTCCTTCAGGTGGACTCAGTTACGTTCCAAGCTACTGTCACAGCAGCCGTAGCAGCCGCCCTAGCTGTTCTTAACACTAACAACCCAAGTGGGAATGGGAGCAGTTTCCACATCTCGAACTGTAGCAACACATCAGGAAACCAACAAGGTCTTTTCCAGGAGGACACTCCAACTCCCAAACCTAAGAGTGCCAAACGAAAATTCTGGAACAAGAGGGAGCGCAAGTCGTGTCAGAAACTTGCCAAGAGACAACAACCCGTGATAGCTCCTACAACCACAACATCCGCCAAACCAGTGCCAACGCCAGTGCGGCGATATGCTGGAAAACTTCCAAATTGCGAGGAATGCAACTTCCACCACGTAGGAGAATGCCACAAACTTCGATGTAAGAACTGCAACAAGCAAGGACACACCGCTCGTTACTGCAGAGCACTAGCACCGTCAAACGCCTCGATTTCTGGTGAAAAGATGGGTCAGATTTTCTACAAGTGTGGCGAACCCGGACATTTCAAAAGAAATTGTCCAGGGGCTGAGGATGGCCAGGAAGCTCGCTTTGCAAAGACCCCGACTGAGCACATCACTTCCACTACCGACGCGAGCATAGTTCAAGTGTGCGGTACATGTGGAGAAATGGGACACTTCACAACAGACTACCCAACAGAGAAGAACGATGAGGAGACAGGGGGATTCTGACCTCAGAAAATGGGAAGCATCAAAGAACCCTACCATGTTTTGGTACGTTTTCAAAAACCTCAAAGAATTATTCATAATCGTGATTTCTTTCTCGTCCAAATTTAATCACGACTTACTCTTAAAAGTTGATGCCCTAAGGGGTGAATTATGGTAGCCTAGTGTATACATTAGAGTCAGTTGTGATTATACATGACTTGTATACGCCAAGCTATCATAGGAAAATATAGTAAGAACCATTCCATCGAGAGCCCATAGTTTCAAAACATCTGGACCCTCGCATTAGTAGTACCCACCAAGTCCAAATCAAAACGCAGAAATACCAGAGACGTTCATTTTGGGATGCCAATGTGCTAGCAAAACGATCCTCCCGGACTAACTTGACGCGCGACTCTACGACACCATCCTGTCTAGCTCGACTAAGTCTATGTTATACCAAACCCTTTTGTCTTAAATCGTTCGATCGCGAAACTCCTGTCGCTCATGACGACAACTAGATGCGAACTTCGAAAAATTCATGTCTCTTCGAAACCCGAAAGTATTCATGTGAAGAGTATCATCCACAGAGAGATGGACAGAGTAAGAAGGCGATTCATACGATTGAAGATGCGTTGTGGGACACTCATCTACCTTTAACTGAACTTCTTGCAAACGACAGTGACCTTCCCAGTATCGAGGTTGCACCGTTCGAAGCCCTCTATGGTCGTAAGTACATATCCCCTTTTGTGTTGGGCTAACGTGGGCGACACGCAAGTAGTGAAGAGTCAAGTCCCCGACAACACTCGCACGAGTCCTAAAACCATCCGTAGGACGACTGAAAGGATCGTACGAAAGGGCTACGCCGATGAGAGACAAAACCCATTGGAGTTCCAGATTGGTGGACGTGTCTTTTGCAGGTCTCGCCCTGGAAAAGGCTTGATACGCTTCAGAAGGCGTTGAAAGCTAAAATCAGGATACGTGGGACGGTCCAAGATCCTTGCTGGGATCGGTCCCATAAGCATACAAACTCTAGTTACCCCGAGAACTCAACAAAGTCCATTCCTCCTTCCTCATGTCGAACCAAAAATGAGTGTCCGTCCGATGAGACGCCTACGATTTCCCCTCGACAGCCTCGAGTTAGACGAGAGTCTACACTTTATGAGAGAATCATCCGAGCTCACGGATCGAGGATTCAAGTGAACGAAATAACGTCACATCCCGATAGTGAAGGTCTGCTGGAATGTCAAACAGGAACTTGGATTCACTTGGGAGCACGAGAGTCCCATGAACCTTAAGTACCTCCATCTTTTCCAAGTCTATGAGTTATACCTCTATTCTTGAATTTCGGGACGAAATTCCCTCTAACGGGGGGATGATGTGACTGTTGGATTAATGTCTAAGTCCATAACTATATTTGGTATGTACCTGACCCGACTCGGCATGGTCCATTTGGGTTGCACTTCTCCGACACAATTTATATGGATAGTCTTTTGAGAATAGTATATTTATGATTTATATTAATATATTATAAGTTCTAATATATTAATATGGAATCATATTATTTAATTAGTATTGATCAAGAATTAATTTAGAATTAATTAAGTGATCAAAAAGAACTAATTAAATATGGACTCTTATATATATGGAATGGCCCAAGTTCATTTAGGTTGGGCTAAGCTTTCATGGATGGTCCATGGAGCTTTTAACCCATGGATCCTATGTAAATGAAAGGTCATGGGCATTAGGGTTTACATGGATGTAACCCTAATCCTCCATAATATATAAATGGGTCCTTGGCTCACAAAATTGGCACAAGTGTGTGAAAATAAGAGTGGGCCGATTTTAGTGTGCATACATATTCTCTCAAGTTCTTCCAAGGTGTTTTGGTGATTTGTGATTCCATTTGAGGCTTCCACACTAATGGGGCTAAGCTCTTAAAGATTGAAGACATCAAGGTACATCAAAAGGTATGTCATCTAACTAGAACTTTGTAGTATAGGTGCTTCATAATATGCTAGTTAGGATGAAACCTTGGAATAGTTAATATTTGCATGTATAATAGAGAAAACATAGATCCAAGGTTTATAGGGTTGCATGTACACCATAGGAGTGTTAGAATGCTCAAAACCCAACAGTGGTATCAGAGCCCTGGGTTGTTTTCTGTTATATTGATGTAAATGTTTTATTTTCAAGTTGAAAAAAAGGAAAAAAAAAACATGACGTTTGTCAAATTTTAAGATAATTACTTGTTTTGTGAAAAACGAATTATTTGTAAAATTTGAATCATTTGTTATATGAGTTGAATTAGGTCAAATTTAGTAAAAGATAAAATGATATGATTATTTTATTAGCTTTAAAAGTTTGATCTAAATGTTTTAAGGAGTTACATATTTTGTCATAAAATTTTGGAGCTCAAAAGTTTTTTTTAAAGTTGTGATCTTAAGGGTTTTTGAAACTTCCATAAGTTATGGATATGAAAGTTTTTTTTAAAAAAAAAAATTTGATTCAAAGTTTTTATGGAGTTACAAAATTTGGTGTTAATGTTTTAAAGAATTCCATAACTTGTTCTTAAGTTATGGAACATGGAAAGTTTCATCATAAAACACCATTAGTTCCATAAGTTATGGAATCCAAAGGTTTTCAAGAATTACAAAATTTGCCCTCAAGTTTTGGAATTTGAGAAAAGTTTTTTATGAAAAAAAGAATTGAATTCTAAAACTCTTGGGTTCATAACTTAAACAATTAATTAAATGGTTTTAATTTTGAGTTTAATAATTGGAATTATGATGTTTTGTTGAATACTTCAAACTAACTCTTATGGACTTTATTAATAGTTAATTAAAGCGTTTAATTAAAAGAGTATTATTAATCCATAAATATATGGTTTGAGTTTAATTAAATTAAAAGTCTAGTTTAATTAATAGATTAAACCACCAAGTATTTTAAATGTCTAAAATACACCCTTATACTATTATAATATTAAAAGTTTAATATATTATATGTATAAGAGCAAGTCGTCTTACCATTAGTAGGCCTCATTCACGAAGCCGGTCTATAAGGGGGGTATAAGGTTACTACCTATAAAATGGCAGTTTAATGGGTGTCCACTCTCACTCACCGCTTGCTTGACCGGTGGAGGGTCGTTAGCCGAACAGGTAGCACAAGGACTATAATTCTCCCTTCATTATAAGTATAATGATAAATACTAAGTAACTAAACACTTATAAATTCCCAATCTTAGTTACTTAGGAAAATGTGAATAAGGTGCTAATCCATGAAATTACACTTTGCACTTTGTTTAAGCTGTTAGTGGAGCGTGTGTGGTTAACCGGCACACTAACCTGGACTTAACAAGGTAGGCAAAGGGTAACTTAATGTTTATCATAGTATCGTTGGAGCGTGTGTGGTTAACCGGCACACCGATTGAGGGGTAAATATTAAGGGTACCAAGTATATTTGCATGGTTACTTCACACCTTGTTTTGTGATCCTCAGCATCCCAGTCACAAAACCTGAAGGGCACACTCGAGATTGAAACATGCCATTGAAAAGTTCAATGAATCTCAAAAGAATCTAGGAGTTTCAAAACCAATTAAAACCTAATAATACATTTCGTTTATCTTGGTGGAAATTGGTGAATCGTCACTCACCTACCTTCAAATATTTTATAGCTTGGATTACGGCATCCCTCTTCCAAGTTATAAAATAGTTTGTTGGGTCCTAGCCTTAATATATCATATTGGGTGTTATATTAAGGACTTAAATTAACTTTACGTGAATTTCTCCCATTGTTGATATCTGGTTTAGACAACAATGATCTTCCTAAACCAAGCTTTCCTAATGAATATGACTTCCCGAGTTTGGCTCATGGAAGTCATACTTCTCTTCCTCCACCTCCTCCAATTATTCTCCCTAACCCACAAGTTCAAGGTCACTCAAGCCCTAATGGCAAGCAAGGTCTATGTGTGATCACATCTTAGAGATGAAGTCACATATTGACAAGCCGGGAGAGTTGGGTGTCAAAGTCTTGAGAAAGTTGGATGTTCAATCACTTTCTAAGTCACATAGTGAGTTCCTTTGGGACTACTATGAAACAGACTATGACATGAACCTTAATGATCATATCTATTTGCTTGGTGCTGCTGAATCAGCAATGATTTGGAACGATAGTAAAGCAAATTTGATTAGAAGATCAACTTCCCAAAAACTTTATGGACAGTGACAATGGTGACACTGGAAATCCAGAAAAATCATTCTCTTCCCAATGGAAAGGGATTGGCCATAGTCAACCCGGTTGACCAAATGGTAAAGAGAAAGGCTAAGTCTGAGATAGTCCCATTACCAAAGGGTCCATATGTTTATTTTGCCAAAGGAAGGGGCGTTGATTGCAAAGCTGCCAAATTTACCTAAGGATGTTAAAGTCAATAAGTTTGACTCTACATCAGGTAGAGCCCATTATCTTCTATTCTGAGATCCTCATTACATGATGTGACTGGGTCACATGTTGATGTTTTAAGAATCAAAGAATAGAGAGAAATCTTAAAGGAAGTATATGCTGATTCTGATCGCGAAGGTGGATTTCGATCGCATCAGAATTTTGAGCAGTTGCTTAAGAAGTTATGATATATTGCTAAGGAATAGATAACAACAATTTTCCATGTGGATTGTGAGGATAAGTTTTTCCGTAAAGTTTTAAAATAAAAGAAAATTGTTTAATTTTATTTATTTGAAGTATCCTTACAATGGCATTTGTGGAAAATTGTTGCTTATATGATTCCACTGACAGCAATATTGGAAAATGGATTTGATTCTTTCATTTGTGGTAGTGTCTAAATTTACCAAATCAGAAAAGTTCCTCATCACCCAAGTTTCAATTGGACCGAAACTTGGAATCATTCAAGTTGAATAGTATGATGAATGAGAACTTTCAAGCATTGGAAAATCAAGACTAATTACTTGTTCACATGGATGTGTGAGTCAAGTGAAGGACTAAAGGGATCGAGTACACATTCTTGTGCACTGGTCATGTCCACCACAAAGCTCGTTAAGACTATTTGATTTACTAAAGTTTAGTAAATATGGTTATACTTACAAGTTTAAGTATAATTCTGAAACATTGGAAAAGTCTCAATGTATGGCAAAACGAATGGGAAGAATCAAATTAGGCAGAAAGATAAAAGTTTCTCAAATCTGAAAAGATGGGAGAGTACTTTAGTATCATGTTTGTGATCATCTTAATGATTTAGAAATCATATCACAATTAGTCCTTTAAAGGTCATCTTAGTGCATTCTTATGACTAAGAAGAGGAGTCATGAATTGTTGAAATGGTTAGATCAGGAAGATGAGTCATACTTCGTTCCAAAACAATTCTTAGAGTCATACTCCAAGATTGTAACTTGAGTGACATATCTTAAAGAAAGGTTTAAAACACTTGTCAAATGTAAGAGTAAAAGTGTCCTACTCTTATACATTTGAAATTGGTAAGTTGTGATGTTTTGGATAAAACAAAGATCAACTAAGGCCAATTGTGTGAAGTGTTTGTCTTGATAAAGAATCCGCACTATCTCTTGAATATTTGTCAAGATAGTCTTATATATCAAGAGGATAGTGGGAGTCTTAAAGATCCTAAAAAGAATTTCAAGAACTAATCAAGAATAAAACCTGAGGTTCTTCACTAGCACACGACTTGAGGTTTATAACCTATCGTGTTGACATATTCTGTGCCCATTCCAGTTAAAGTTGGCTTTGCATAGGAGTTCTGAAATTTCTCGATTGGTTGCATAACAACTTGGAAGCAATGGCAGGCCCTATACTGCCAGGTGGCAAGAAGTTAAGATTGCATAAGTTCAGTCCATATGAGTTTGGATTTGTCATTATCCTTGTCTTGTGACTATGGTTTTGACGATTCACATGAATAAGAACACATACACCATAAAATCTAAGGGTCATAAGGTTTCTCTCCGATTCATGAAAATGATGGTGAGGAAACACTTCCACCAAGTAGATTTGAAGCAGATGGCAAAAGGTCTAAACAATTGAGACTATGATTACGGCATCCCTTTTCATAGTTCTGAAATTGTTTAGACACACATGCATGCTATCTAAGGAAAGGTGTATGATTTTGATAAAGTTTTATCAAAGCATCTCGTATCAGAAATCTGAACTTTGGTAAGAAAGTCAATAAAGTATTGATTTCTAGAAGTCCAGCTGATTTCTGAGTACATGTCAAAGCTAGTGGGAGCATAAGTGTTATGCTAATAATCATCATGTTAGTGGGAGCATGATAATTATTGTTAGTGTTGCAAGTTAGCAATGTTAATTATAGAAAACAAAAGTTTCAATTCGTGAGGCTGCAGGGATTGAAAGAGTTGTTTTGCTATAATTAAGGGAGAGGATATACTTCATTTCAGTTCTAAAGGCTTAGATTGAGACCTTAATCATCTTTACTCAAGAATATATATATGAATTTCATGTTGGATTGGTTCAACTTAAGGAAATTCTATATATTGCGTTTTCAAAATTCGATTATGATTAAGGCATCCCTCTTCATAGTCAAATTTTGAAAACATGGCAAATAAAAATATTGTAGCAAAAGACTGGTCTAGAATCATGTCTTTATGTGAGACATCATGAATCGTGTACCATTTGCTTTGGGTATAGGATCGATGGCATGTGCTATAATATTTGTCATTTCTAAATTTTTCCAAATGCCCAGAGGCATTAAGAAGGGAAAAGGTCTAGAATTGGATATGACTAAAATGATTAAGCAATTGTCGAGGACAATCTGAGGTTTACCAAAGATTGGTTGCTCAGGGACAGTTGGAAGTATAGTGCTAATTTTGGAAGGACCATATTGACATATTCTGAAAAGAGGCATCTCTTATTCAGAAGTGATAGTCAAAATGAGAATATGGAGTTGTCTCCATAGGTGGAAGTTATCTGTGTAAGATTAGAAAACTTAATGCAAGAAGCATGTCCAAAGCAATGTACTTTGAATATGAGACTTAGTTTCCATGGAGTTGATCTCCATTGGAATACCTTATAATGACTGTTGACAAGTCTTTGTGACTTTGTACATATTCATTACAGGAGGGTCAGTACATATAAGTTTAAAATCTAAACAGATTTCGATAAATGATAGGAATTTGAAATTCTCACATTTTTCGATAAGGATTTGGGAGTGTGAAATTAGAATCATTGAAATTATGTTCAATTGGTTTATTTCAAAAAGTAAGGATCATAGACAAATATAGAGTGCATACTTGGTGTATGGCAAAGCTATTGTTTAAGAAAAACATAGTGTACATGCTTGGAGCATGGGACAACTAGTGTTTTTAATTCAAGTATAAAGTTGATAAAACCGAAACAATGAATAATGACTAATCAGTATGGTGATAAATAAAAGTGTTTATTTATATTCATAGGGTTTGATACCATATTTGATTCATTTATTCTTGTCTTTCACTTTGCATGTTTTGACTTCCAGAATAACTAAGTCGCTCTTCCTGAATGATTAAGTTATTCAAACCATCCACAGTCGGTTATATGTTGGAAGTAGATATGAATCAAGACTGTCATGGGTTGGTTTGTAGAGGTCCAAGTTGGTGGACAAAGTGGTGCTACAACACTCATGAGTGCTCATAAGTTCTGAGTATTGGATTCAACCCGCGCTTATTTGAATCACTTCATGGATTTTATCACGAGTGATCATGAGACGATAATATCTTATATTCTTCAAACCTAGAGATATGAGTTGTTACTATGAGTTGGTTATACATTGATTGCACGGAAACGCATTTGGTAACTCGATGTTATAAAACGTGCCTTTGTGTATGATTCAACAAGTAGTAGAACAAGCCATATGAGTCGAAGTTTATCCATTCCTTTTACCTTCGGGATAAAAGCGATATCTGTGGGGCCCTCGATGATTTAGCGATGACACATGTGAGTGCTTGGCCAAGCCAGGACTGATTTGATTTGTTCAATCAGTCAGTCATCATAAATCGAGAATCGGGAAACAACAAATGGACAGAGAGAATGATTATAATCCTTGTCTCAGTCCATATGATATCTAGAATGGAGGAATATATGATCCCTTATCTAATGGACAAGTCATTGACAAGGTCAGAGTTCGACAGCGGCTTTAAGAGCTACGATTGCCAGTTATGTTTGAAGTCATACTCAATAATAGTTTTAGACTTATCCAAGTGGGAGACTGTTGGATTAATGTCTAAGTCCATAACTATATTTGGTATGTACTTGACCCGACCCGGCATGGTCCATTTCGGTTGCACTTCACCGGCACAATTTATATGGATAGTCTTTTGAGAATAGTATATTTATGATTTATATTAATATATTATAAGTTCTAATATATTAATATGGAATCATATTATTTAATTAGTATTGATCAAGAATTAATTTAGAATTAGTTAAGTGATCAAAAAGAACTAATTAAATATGGACTCTTATATATATGGAATGGGCCAAGTTCATTTAGGTTGGGCTAAGCTTTCATGGATGGTCCATGGAGCTTTTAACCCATGGATCCTATGTAAATGAAAGGTCATGGGTATTAGGGTTTACATGGATGTAACCCTAATCCTCCATAATATATAAAGGGGTCCTTGGCTCACAAAATTGGCACAAGTGTGTGAAAATAAGAGTGGGCCGATTTTAGTGTGCATACATATTCTCTCAAGTTCTTCCAAGGTGTTTTGGTGATTTGTGATTCCATTTGAGGCTTCCACACTATTGGGGCTAAGCTCTTAAAGCTTGAAGACATCAAGCTACATCAAAAGGTATGTTATCTAACTAGAACTTTGTAGTATAGGTGCTTCATAATATGCTAGTTAGGATGAAACCTTGGAATAGTTAATATTTGTATGTATAATAGAGAAAACATAGATCCAAGGTTTATAGGGTTGCATGTACACCATAGGAGTGTTAGAATGCTCAAAACCCAACAGTGAACACCCGAAAACTTCTACCCGGTACATCTAGTCAGTTAATCTAAGTTAAACTCATTTCTGTTAACTCCTAGCACTGATTAAGGGCTCATTTAAGCATTTAAAGCCTTGAGTACAACCAAAGTTTGAATTAGGGATGGGTTGGTTTAAGATTTAGGGTTGCAAATAGGCCAAACACTCCATCAAAAGGAGTGTGTGGCCGCACACATGAGTGTGGCGCCGCACACCCGAGTGTATGGCCGCACACATGAGTGTGTGGCCGCACACCCGAGTGTATGGCCGTGCACATGAGTGTGTGGCCGTACACCCGAGTGTATGGCCGCACACATGAGTGTGTGGCCGCACACCCGAGTGTATGGCCGCACACACGAGTGTGTGGCCGCACACCCGAGTGTATGGCTGCACACACGAGTGTGTGGCCGCACACCCATCCTCCAGCCGTACACTCATCCCTATTTATATAGGGTGACCCCTTCACTCATTCCTTTCATTTGGCTGCACTCTACTTTCTCTCTCTACTTTCTCTCTCTAAAAACTTCATCCAAGAACGCTCTCAAGGCCTCAAAAACGTGAGTTTTCCATCACCTAGCTTATCATACATGAAGGACCCATTGATCTAAGCCCTTAACCATCAAAGTTCATCATGTTCTTCATCACATGAAGGTGTACGGCCGCACACCTTCATAAGGTGGCTGTACACACCTCAATGAACCTCCAAAGTGAGAGTTTGATTCCCTATCTTCTAGTTGGACTTGGTTTGAACCGTAAAACGCTAAAAAATAGACTCTTGGGGCACATATGAAGGGTGTACGGCCGCACACGCCTGTGTACGGCCGCACACACCCTCTGTACGGCCGCACACTCCTGTGTGCAACCGCACACGCCACCTGGCCGCACACACCTTAAAGGTGGCCATACACTCCCCTAACGCAATCCTTTAAGGTCCTAACACTGAGTGCAAGTAGTCCCAAGTCCCTAGAGTGGTTCTCCATCACATCTAGTGGTGAAATACCATCATTTGACTCCTTTATGTGTCATTACGTGTTAATTAGGATCAAATCGTGTTCAAGGCTTCACTTGAACGTCCCACATTCCGTATCGATCCTTCATTCAAATCGCCCAAGGTGAGTTCATACCCCTACATTTCCCGTGTTTTTAACGTTTTCAGGGGGGAATACAAGCAAAAGCATAAGGAAACTTGTGCTCAAAATATGTTATTTTGCTTAAGATAATTATATTTTCAATATGTTTTTAACAAGGAAAACAGTTTTACCAAACGATTAAGAAATCAACTCGTAGGAACAGTTTTCAAAACTAGAAAAATGAACTTGTGAATCTTGTAATAAAACGTATTATTTTATAAAGGATTCATGCAAATCATAAACAGGATTTTCAGTATTATTACTTGTAAATTTGTTAGGCTAAGTTTGAGGCACGTCCTTGGTAACACTCCCACAGAATCAAGAGTGTAGGACTAGCACTTGTGACCAGAGTCTCTTGTAGGGAGAGCGTGACTGTTGTGTATAGATCTATACGCGACTGACAATCCCGCACCTCACTGCTAGCTACAGTCGGACCGGCAGGTCTGCGGGTGACAAAGTGATTAAGGATACAGGCCGTTGCGGGCTATATCCAGTCAGTTATGGTTATGAAACTCAAAACCTAGGTAGCAGAGATTTACTTTTGTAATAATGAATCAAGTGAACTAACCTCTAAGTAATAACCGATTTAATTACTGGAGGGTATTAATAATAATATCCTTAGGACTTAGTTCATCACGATTTTTCTTTTATTTAGTTTTTAAGGCTAATATACCTCTCTGGGTGTAACCAGGGTTTTTAAAAAGAAACTGCTTTTATCAACACGAGTATGGTAGATACTTGCAAACCTTAGTTTAAAACGGATAATCAACCATCAACCTTTAGGGAAAATATAGGATTTTCCCGGGATAAACCGAATATTCAAAACGAACTGTTTTACAACCAACGGATATTCATAATCATTCCACGACTCCTTGGATTGTACATATCTTGTACGAATCTGGAAGTCATGGAAGGAATGGGCTTTCAAAAACGCTTTTCATAAGAAAATGTAGGATTTTCTTGAGGAATCAAAAGGATCAAAGAACATTTTTTTCCACCAAAAACTAAACGCTTATGAACTCACCATCTTTATGCTGATATTCTTCAAAACTGCTTGTATTCTCAGGGAATTAGTAGACAGGTACTTCCAGGAGTTCGGAGAAGTCGGAGCATTAGAGTCGCGTCTTTACTATTTTACTTTTGATAAGAACAAAACTATGTATTAAACAATGTAAACCTTTTTCATATATGTATTCAATGTCTGGTTGTGTTTACTATGCTTGCTATGATACAATTGTTGTGATACTACGCATGACGTCAGCCACCCCCGAACGTTTCCGCCGTTCCGGTTTGGGGGTGTGACAGCATTGAACTCACAACTAATTGCTTGGGGTAGGATGTCCCCCTGTGGCGATTTTAGTATGATCCTTAAGCCATATCATCTTTGGTTTGATGCTCCATCCGTGAATAGCGTCCATCTTCCCATGTTCTCTTCTTCTAGAAATTGTTTCACTTATGTTTCAACTTCATCACTTAGATCATCACTAAAGTCAGCCACAAGGTCTGCCAATGCTTGAGACTTTATCGTGTATCTTGGCTCATAATTTATGTCATATGTGCTTAATTTCACGGACCAATTTTCCATCCTTCCTGAAATTTTTGGTTTCCTCATAACACTCTTAATGGGATTGTTAGTTTTACAGTTATAGGGTGTGTTTCAAAATAATGTATTAATTTAGTAGAAGTAGTTAATAATGCAAGTATAAGTTTTTCAACGTGGGAGAACCTGGTCTTAGGATCCATGAAGATTTTACTTACATAGTAGATGGGATGTTGGTCCCCATTAAGATCCTTAGCTAATACCGCACTCACCGCGTTTGAGGATACCGAGAGGTAGAAAAGGAGTTGTTCCCCGTCTAGTGGTTTTACCAATAGGGTGGTGAACTTAAATATCTTTTAAGTTCCTAAAAAGCATCTTCATGCTCATATGTCCATTCAAATCTTTTGTTCTTTTACAAAATGTCGTAGAAAGGCTTGCATCTTTCTGATGATCTTCAGATGAACCTATTTAGGGCTACCACTCTTCCTGTTAGTCTCTGAATATCTTTTGTCGAGGATGGTGATATTAGATCAAGGATGGCCTTGATTTGTTTCGGGCTTGCTTCGATTCCTCTTTTGGTTACAATGTATCCTAGGAACTTACCTGATCTCATCCCAAAGTGGAATTTAGAGGGATTCAGCTTCATGTTATATTAATCAAGGATGTCGAAGGGTTCTTCGAGATCATTGAGGTGATCCTCATCTTTTTTGGACTTGACCACCATGTCATCGATGTAGACTTCCATGGTGTCCCTTAGTTTCTCTTTGAACATCTTGTTGACCAGTCTTTGGTATGTTGCATCTGCATTTTTAAGACCAAATGGCATGGCAGTATAACAATAGATACTTGTTGGAGTTATAAACTGTTAACGTTACCATGAACGGCCACGTTAAATGTAACAAAAAGCATAAATAATATTGTTATCTCGCCAGAACCTTGGCCAAGGCCTGGTCTTGGCCTATGTAATCCAGCTCCATGATGGTAGTTCGTTTCCCTTCGCAAGGAAAGAATATTCCCTGTGATCTTCTCATTCAGTCACGACCAATCAGGACGTGATAAAAAGCTTAGGTGATGCCCAGAACTGACGTCACCATGCTAGTTAATGTGGGCATAATTCTCCCAGTCAGAGGAGGCCACATCTCACACTCATTAGGCAAGGTCCTCACGATCCGTTAGTAGCAGGTATAAAAGGATCTCTTCCGTCTGAAGGAAGGGATCCATCTTCTCCCTCACTAATTTTACCCTAAATTCTCTCTCTCAAAAAACTAATTGGATCGTCGGAGTGACATCCCGGGAGAACACCCGGTCGTCCTTTAACGGTTCTTCTGTGTTGTGTTCTCAAGAAAACTTCGAGGTTCGATCCATCAACCAATATCCCATCCCCTGAAGATCATGTCACAACATTTGGCGCCATTCGGACCTATCCTCAGAGTGATACAGACAATAAACGATCTTGGCTCTCAACAGACGGGCGATCTAAACCCAACAGCATCTACGACTGCAGTAGACGACCTGTTTCGAACACCGGTGACGGTAACCAACAACCCTCACTGCGAGTATAGAACACATGCCCCAACCCAGGTGCTAAAGGCACAGATCCCGCTGATTACGGAGCCAATACTCCAAAGCAGTTTCTGGCAACTGTCGTTGGATGGTTCACTGCCTCAGACGGTGATATCGCATCCCAATTTGTTGCAGGAGCCTCAGTATGACGACACGGAGGTACTCACTATCTCTAACTCTCGTAACAGGAACACACCTCACCAAGCAGAGGACGAGATAGAGGTTGTCACACCCCCAAACCGGAACGGCAGAAACGTTTGGGGGTTGATGACGTCATATGTAGTATCACAACAATTGCATCATAGTAATCATAGTAAAGACAACCATTACATTGAATACATATATGAAAAGGGTATTTACATCGGTTTGATTCTTGTTTTTATACATCAAAAGTATAATCAAAAGAAAAAGACGTGACTCTATATGCTCTGTCTTCTCAAAACTCTAGGAGGTACCTGTCTACTGATTTCCTGAGAATACAAGCAGTTTTGAAAGAATATCAACATAAAGCTGGTGAGTTCATAAGCGATGTTTTTGTAATGAAAACAAGTTGATGACTCTGTAAAAATGTTCGTTTGTTTCCAAGAAAATCCAATATTTTCTTTAGTAAAAATGTGATAATATCAGTTCCATCTATGACCACTTAGTTCATGCTAGCCATGTATAAACCAATATCGAACAGACAATCGATTATGTGGATCTGCCCTAAGCCCACAACCAAACAAGGAATAGGAAATGAGGCGGAAACCACACATTCCACAGTCTATTGAATATTCTCTATACGTAGCCCTGATGCCTAAACTAAGGAATTATAGAATTAACTATGAATGTTTGTTACTATATCCTGTTGTAGTATAGGAAAAACATTAATTTGTATGTCTGGTTACTACCAATAGTAGTATGCGTGTATTCTTGTACAAAAACCTTTGTATAGGATGTTCTGTTTCAAAACCCTGGCTACCACCAGTCTGTATAGTAGTTTCATTACTTAAAATAAAACTAATGAAGAATGAAATCCCGTAAACAAAAGTTTAGTTTATACTATTGTGAGTCGTATAACCATGCTTGATATGACCTAGTGACCTTTACGACATTCTTCAAGTGTCGGTTAAATGACATTTGTCACCCCAGGCATGTCTGCCTAACTGTAGCTAGCAGTTCAGGTGTGGGATTGTCAGTCCCGAATAGATCTATTCACAAATCTCACGCTCTCCCTCCAGGAGACTCTGGTTATATTATGATAGGATTTAACCTGTACCCCTAAGGGTATAATTGAAGTGTTGTCTCACAATCCTGTATTAACTAGTTTACGTGTAGTTCTGTATCGATCAACTGTATTTGTACTCTTGCGTATACTGTATAATATAATAATTATATTTAAATAATTATTACTATTGTAGTAATGTATATCATAAACTAAATTTGTCATAGTTTATATGTTTACCCATGTATGTAATCTGAATCGGTAAAGCGGTGTATTGAATTCCCCAAACTATACCCATTATAGCTTGCTTGAAATGTTATGTAGTTGGTTTGTAAATTGTTCTGAAAATTATGCAATTATGTTTCCATGATAAAAGTGTCCCTTATGCTCAACATAGTACAAAAGGGATAAAATATTTAAATATTTTATAAAACGTGGGAATCGTTTGACTGTATCAACTGCATAAGTGTTAAACCAGTCAAAACCTTTTGTTTTGGTTCACAAAATCATTTGTGTTTGGCTTGTATTCCCCCTGAAAACATTAAAAATCATAAAAGCGTAGGGGTATGAACTCAGTGTTAGTTGTTTACAAGCGTCGAATCAACGAACTGAAATGAAGACCCTCGAGTTATAGTGTGTGGCACTTAACGGAATCCTAATAACAGTTAAATACATATATGTATCTAAATTAGTGATTTCGTTAGATAAAGTGTTAGAAAAACACTTGCTTTCGGTTAAGGAATGTTACTGGGACTTGATCGAATCGAGGAAAGTGGGTTTTCAGTCTAATGCACCACTTAGGAAGTGTTTATGGTCATGAATGGGGTTTACGGTCGTGAACTGTTTACGGTCGTGCACTGCCTCTCGAAGGGTTTACGGCGTTTGAAGGTTTGAAGTGTATACGGTCGTGGACTGGTTTATGGTCAATGAAGATTTGCAGATTTGAGGGGTGTACGGCCGTACACTCCAGAACAAGGATGTTGGTTTCGATGAAAAATGTGTTCTAGATGCTCCAAATCAACTCCCAATGACGATTCTCGATGATTTTCGGAAGGATAAGGGTGTTTTTGGGGTTTACGGTCAAGAGGTAGAGAGAAGCGAGAGAGTTTTCGACCAGAAAAAGTGTAAATGAGGGGTAGGGTGTCGTATTTATAGGGGATTTCATGGTCGGTGGTGGGGTCCACCTGGCACCAACCGTAAATGAGTGTACGGCCGTACACGGGTTTACGGCCGTAAACTCACTTAGTCCGAAAACTGTTTGGTTTTTCAAGAAGATTCGGGTTTTTCGTGGTATTTTGGTTCCGACTCGTATAAAAATTTAATTATATAAAACTGGATGATTTTCTAAACCAAGAAGTTTTACGGGAACTTAATAAAATTCAAATTTTATTAACGGAAATCGGTTAATGGAAACAGAAAAAGGTTCGGGTTGTCACATCATCTCCCCGCTAGAGGGAATTTCGTCCCGAAATTCAAACACTGAATACAAATCATGGACTCGTAAATAGATGAGGGTACTGCTGTTTCGTTGAATCTTCGCGCTCCCAAGTGAATTCAGGTCCCCGCTTGGCATTCCAGCGGACCTTCACTATCAGTATGCGACTTTGTTTCATTCGTTTGACTTCCCGATCCATGATTTCTACGGGTTCTTCCACGAAGTGTAAGCTCTCGTCTAGTTCGATCTCATCGAGGGGTATCACAAGTGTCTCATCATATAGACACTTCTTTAGGTTCGACACGTGGAAGACGGGATGTACGTTGCTAAGTTCTCGTGGTAGACGAAGTGTGTAGGCTACGGGACCGATGCTTGCGAGGATCTCGAATGGTCCTATGTATCTCGGATTCATCTTTCCATGCTTTTCGAAACATATTATGCCTTTCCTGGGTGAGACCTTCAATAGAACACGGTCACCAACCTGGAACTCCAAGGGTTTTCGTCTCTTATCGGCGTAGCTCTTTTGTCTATCTCTTGAAGATTTTAGTCGTTCCCGGATTTGTACGATCTTTTCAGTAGTCTCTCGGATGATTTCTGGGCCTGTGAGAGTGCTATCGGGGACTTGACCCTTGACTAGCTGCATTTCACCCACCTCAGCCCATCACAGAGGGGATCTGCACTTACGGCCATAGAGGGCTTCGAACGGCGTAGCCTTGATGCTGGTATGGTAGCTGTTGTTGTAGGAAAATTCGAACAAGGGCAAATGAGTGTCCCACGACATGCCAAAGTCGATGACGCAGGCTCTCAACATATCTTCCAATGTTTTAATGCTTCTCTCACCCTGCCCATCAGTATGTGGATGGTAAGCTGTGCTCATATCCAGCTTAGTTCCAAGAGCCTTCTGTAGTGACTGCCAAAATCTTGAGGTAAACCTGCTATCCCGATCGGAGATAATGGATACCGGTACACCATGCAGGCAGACTATATCTCGAAGGTAGATTCGTGTTAGTCTCTCCATTTTAAAGTTTTCTCTGATTGGCAGGAAGTGAGCAGATTTAGTTAGTCGATCGACAATTACCCAGATGGCGTCGTGCCCACTCGGAGACTTAGACAACTTAGTGATGAAATCCATCATAATCCTTTCCCACTTCCACTCAGGTATTTCTGGCTGCTGAAGTAGACCTGAGGGCTTTTGATATTCCACCTTCACCTTGGCGCAAGTCATGCACTTGCCCACGAAGGTAGCGATCTCTGCTTTCATGTTCGGCCACCAATAGAGTTGTTTGAGATCCAGATACATCTTATCTGAACCTGGGTGAACGGAGTATCTAGTCTTGTGAGCTTCGTTCATGACAACCTCCTTGTAACCGCCGTACTTTGGGGTCCAGATCCGGTTCATGAAATAGTAAACTCCGTCTCCCTTGACCTCTAAGTTCTTTTCCATTCCTCTCAAGGCTTCATCTGACATGTTCTCTGGTTTTAAGGCTTCCAGCTGAGCCTCTCTGATTTGAGCGGATAAATGGGAATGGATGGTCATTGTCAGTGCCTTCACTCTACGACCTGAATACTCTTTTCGGCTGAGGGCATCTGCTACCACATTGGACTTGCCGGGATGGTAGCCTATTTCTCACTCGTAATCACTGAGTAGCTCTACCCATCGCCGCTATCTCATGTTCAACTCTTTCTGATCGAAGATATGTTGTAGGCTCTTATGGTCGGTGAAAACATTGCACTTGGTTCCGTAGAGATAATGTCTCCAAATATTTAACGCAAAGACCACTGCTCCCAACTCTAGATCGTGAGTTGTGTAATTGGCTTCGTGTGTTTTCCACTGTCTCGAGGCATAGGCAATAACCTTTCCTCGCTGCATGAGCACACACCCTAGGCCCTGATTGGATGCATCACAGTAGACAACGAAATCCTCCGTCCCTTCAGGCAGGCACAAGATAGGTGTGCTGTATAAGGCCTGCTTCAATGTTTGAAACGCAGAGTATTGCTTTTCTCCCCAACAGAAGAGTACACCTTTCTGAGTCAGGGTGGTTAAGGGCTTAGCAATTCTGGAGAAGTTCTGGATAAATCTGCGATAGTAGCCAGCGAGACCCAAGAATTGACGGATTTCTATGGGCGTCTTCGGTGCTGAACAATTCTCAATCTCTTTGATCTTGAAAGGGTCCACGTGTATGCCTTCCTTGCTAACCACATGACCAAGGAAGGTTACTTTTCTGATCCAGAATTCGCACTTAGAGAATTTTGCATAGAGTTTCTCCGCCCTTAGTGTTTCTAACACTAGTCTCAAGTGTTGTCTATGGTCTTCTTCACTCCGAGAGTAGACAAGTATATCATCAATGAATACGATTACAAACTTGTCTAGGAAAGGGAGGCACACCCGATTCATCAGATCCATGAATACCACCGGTGCATTGGTTAGACCAAAGGGCATAACTACAAACTCGTAGTGACCATAGCGAGTTCGGAATGTTGTCTTGGGAACATCACTCTCATGGAATCACAATTGATGGTACCCTGATCTCAAGTCTATCTTTGAGAAATAACTGGCTCCCTGAAGTTGATCGAAGAGGTCGTTGATTCTGGGTAGGGGATAACGGTTCTTGATGGTCAGCTTGTTCAGCTCACGATAATCAATGCACATCCGAAAGGATCCATCCTTCTTTTTCACGAATAAGATCAGGGCTCCCCAGGGTGAGGAACTTGGTCTTATGAATCCTTTGTTGAGCAGCTCATTGAGCTGGCTAGATAACTCTTGCATTTCTATCGGCGTTAGACGGTATGGAGATTTAGCTACAGGAGTAGCTCCGGGAATTAAGTCGATACGAAACTCGACTTGGCGCTCGGGAGGGATTCCGGGAAGATCTTCGGGGAAAACATCAGGAAAGTTGCAAACTTCGGGGATGCTCTCGAGGTCCTTAACTTCTTGCTTTTCGTTAACGACATGAGCTAGGAATGCATAGCACTCCTTTCGCGGATATTTCTAGGCTTAAATGCAGGAAATGATGTGAAGGTTTGAGCTGAGTTTATCACCGTAAACTATGAGAGCTTCGCCCGAGGGCAGATTGAGACGGATGGATTTTTCATAACAAAGGATATCAGCACGATTGGGGATCAACCAATCCATGCCAACGATGACGTCGAAGCTTTTTATGGAAACTGGCATCAGATCGATGGGGAAGGAATGGTCGTTTAGGGTAAGGGTACAGCCTATGAATATGTCGTTAGTGCTCTCTTTCTTTCTGTTATCCATCTCAACGGTAAATGTTTCGGTTAAAGATTGGGACTTACACTTGAGTAGATGTTTAAATGCATGACCAACAAAACTTCTCCCCACACCAGAATCGAAAAGAATGCATGCATAGAGTTGTCGAGGAGGAACGTACTCGTAACAATCATGGGATCAGCAACTGCCTCCTCTGGCCCATCGCTAACACTTTCCCTGTGTTGCCAGCTGTTGTTGCTTTGGGGAAATTTCTCTTGAAGTGCCCAACCTCCCCACAGCCATAACAGGCTTGACCAGCATCCGCTCCAGGAGCCTGATTGGTTGGTTGGACTGGTGCTTTGCAGAATCGAGTTGTGTGTCCCTTCTTACCATAGCTGTTGCACGACATCTCCCGGCACTGCCCATGATGATGGAAGTTGCACTTGTCGCACCTTGGAAGAGTACCATCATACCTACTGGCAGGTGCTTGGGTGGTTGGAACAGCAGCAGGAGTAGTAGCAGCGTGGACTGCCACTGTTTGTTGTTTCTTGGAGGGCTCCTGCGAAGACTGGCCCTTTCGTTTGTTCCAAAACTTCTTCTTCCTACCACTTGCCTTTGGTGGTTCGGGAGCGGCTGTCACTTCATCAAGATCAACCCCGTGATCTATTAGGGTCTGCACCAGGAACTTGGCGCTGTCAAAAGTGGTAGGATTAGCAGCCAAAACATTTCCTTGCGTTGGGGGCGTCAATCCCCAAATGTATCTTTCTATCTTCTTGCTTTCCGGGGGTGACCATTACCGGACATAGAAGAGTCAGATCATAGAAATGTCGGAACCCTTCATCTTCAGGTTCCAGAGCTCATGCTCTAACTTCTGCATCTCGCCCCCTGGGAAGTACTCAGCAAGCATGAGTTCTTTTATTCTTTACCAACCCATGGCATTCGCTATCGGCAAAGTTAGGGATTTGACTCGACCATTCCACCAGGTCAGTGCTTTGTCGGTGAAGGTGCAGGCGGCAAACTTCACTTTGTTTGTCTCGGAACAAGCGCAAATCTCGAAGATGGATTCGATCCTCTCGAACCATCGGGTTAAGGCAATGACTCCTCCATTTCCGTCGAAGGATTTGGGTTTCGCATTCATGAAATTCTTTTAGGAACACTCCTTTTGATGTCCCTGATCGCTGAGATTCTGGGGATGAGTACCACCTCCGGATCCGCTAGCCCCACCGGGGTTTATTTGTGCCATTGCTGCAGCCACAACGGCTGTAACTGCTGCCTTGAACATGGCAGGATCGAACTGAGGAGGTGGTGGCGGCGGAGGGTCGTTGTTCTTCCTGTTGGGTCTCTTTCTGGGAGGCATCTTTTTCTAAAAATAATCAGGAAGAAGAGGATGGTAAGTCCCCTAGATTTTTAAATCAAGAGATATGAAACAAGATATATCTCAGCCTGATAGATAAAGTTTTCTACTAAGCGATAAATAGAGAATGGTTACCAATGCAAGTAAACTATCGCTAGGATGAAATAAGTAGCAACACTTGGAATTAATCTCTCTACTGTATTCGGCTCTAGCTAAAATACTCCTATAGTATTTTAAGTTGTATGCTCTGTTGTATCGATATCTTGATGTATATAGCTTGGTAAGTTTTAGGCTTGCTGCAACACCATGATCACTCCCAGACACATGTTGGTCATGTCTCAAATAAATATAGTTGATCGGGCTATATTGATCCCATACATGATTACATAACTATCCAGATTTAACCACAGTGTCCAACATCCAAAAACTTTTGTTTTGTTCAACTTATGATATTGTTTCTGGTACTTATGTATACTTGTATACTTCTTTTAAAATATTTATATTTTAAAAGTATACTTTTAGTTCAGAGAACTTCGGCCCCACAGTGTTTCTAGTTATTTACCATGTAAGGTTCGGTATACTTAGTTCATTATAAACAAGAGCTCTGATACCAATCTGTCACACCCCCAAACCAGAACGGCGGAAACGTTTGGGGGTGGATGACGTCATACGTAATATCACAACAATTGCATCATAGTAATCATAGTAAACACAACCATTACATTAAATACATATATGAAAAGGGTATTTACATCAGTTTGATTCTTGTTTTTATACATCAAAAGTATAATCAAAAGAAAAAGACGTTAATCTATACGCTCCGTCTTCTCAAAACTCCAGGAGGTACCTGTCTACTAATTTCCTGAGAATACAAGCATTTTTGAAAGAATATCAGCATAAAGCTGGTGAGTTCATAAGCGATGTTTTTGTAATGAAAACCTGTTGATGACTCTGTAAAAATGTTCATATGTTTCCAAGAAAATCCAATATTTTCTTTAGTAAAAATGTGATAATATCATTTCCATCTATGACCACTTAGTTCATGCTAGACATGTATAAACCAATATCGAACAGACAGTCGATTATGTGGATCTGCCCTAAGCCCACAAGGAACAGGAAATGAGGCGGAAACCACACATTCCACAGTTTATCGAATATTCTCTATACGTAGCCCTGATGCCTAAACTAAGGAATTATAGAATTAACTATGAATGTTTGTTACTATATCCTGTTGTAGTATAGGAAAAATATTAATTTGTATGTCTGGTTACTACCAATAGTAGTATGCGTGTATTCTTGTACAAAAACCTTTGTATAGTATGTTCTGTTTGAAAACCTTGGCTACCACCAGTATGTATAGTAGTTTCATTACTTAATATAAAACTAATGAAGAATGAAATCAAATAAACAAAAGTTTAGTTTATACTATTGTGAGTCGTATAACCATGCTTGATATAACCTAGTGACCTATACGACGTTCTTCAAGTGTCGGTTAAATGACATTTGTCACCCCAGGCATGCCTGCCTAAATGTAGCTAGCAGTTCAGGTGTGGGATCGTCAGTCCCGAATAGATCTATTCACAAATCTCACGCTCTCCCTCTAGGAGACTGTGGTTATACTACGATAGGATTTAACCTATACCCCTAAGGGTACAATTGAAGTGTTGTCTCATAATCCTGTATTAACTAGTTTACGTGTAGTTCTGTATGGATCAACTGTATTTGTACTCGTGTGTATACTGTATAAGATAAAAATTATATTTAAATAATTATTAATATTGTAGTAATGTATATCATAAACTAAATCTGTCATAGTTTATATGTTTACCCATGTATGTAATCTGAATCGGTAAAAGCGGTGTATTGAATTCCCCAAACCATGCCCATTATAGCTTGCTTGAAATGTTATGTACTTGGTTTGTAAATTCTTCTGAAAATTATGCAATTATGTTTCCAAGATAAAAGTGTCCCTTATGCTCAACATAGTACAAAAGGGATAAAATATCTAAATATTTTATAAAACGTGGGAATCGTTTGACTGTATCAACTTCATAAGTGTTAAACCCGTTAAAACCTTTTGTTTTGGTATACAAAATCATTTGTGTTTGGCTTGTATTCCCCCTGAAAACATTAAAAATCATAAAAGCGTAGAGGTATGAACTCACTGTTAGTTGTTTACAAGCGTCGAATCAACGAACTGAAATGAAGACCCTCGAGTTGTAGTGTGTGGCACTTAACGGAATCCTAATAACAATTAAATACATATATGTATCTAAATTAGTGATTTCGTTAGATAAAGTGTTAGAAAAACACTTGCTTTCGGTTAAGGAATGTTATCGGGACTTGATCGAATCGAGGAAAGTGGGTTTTCAGTCTAATGCACCACTTAGGAAATGTTTACGGCCGTGAATGGGGTTTACGGCCGTGAAGGGATTTTACGGCCGTTAACTGTTTACGGCCGTGAACTGCCCCTCGAAGGGTTTACGGCATTTGAAGGTTTGAAGTGTGTACGGTCGTGGACTGGTTTATGGTCAATGAAGATTTACAGATTTGAGGGGTGTACGGTCGTACACTCCATAACAAGGATGTTGGTTTCGATGAAAAACGTGTTCTAGATGCTCCAAATCAACTCCCAATGACGATTCTCGATGATTTTTGGAAGGATAAGGGTGTTTTTAGGGTTTACGGTCAAGAGGTAGAGAGAGGAGGAGAGAGTTTTCGACCAGAAAAGTGTAAATGAGGGGTAGGGTCTCGTATTTATAGGGGATTTCATGGTAGGTGGTGGGGTCCACCTGGCACCAACCGTAAACGAGTGTACGGACGTACACGGGTTTACGGCCGTAAACTCACTTAGGCCGAAAACTGTTTGGTTTTTCAAGAAGATTCGGGTTTCTCACGCGATTTTGGTTCTGACTCGTATTAAAATTTAATTATATAAAACTAGATGATTTTCTAAACCAAGAAGTTTGACGGGAACTTAATAAAATTCAAATTTTATTAACGGAAATCGGTTAATGGAAACGGAAAAAGGTTCGGGTTGTCACAGAGTTACTCTCAAGAATCCTACTCAATATTAGTTTCTCGAGCAGCGATCCCAGACCATTGAACTGGGATCCGCGAGAACCACTCCTCATATCTGGATTCATTCGTAACACGAAAATGCATCAGATATACATCGACAATGCTAGTTGCTCCGATATACTCTATGGGCATTGTTTTAGGCAACTACCAGATGCGTGGAAGGAGGGGCTATGGCCCCTAACCGGTGGGCCATTGGTAGGATTCACCAGACATAGTTTGTGGCCATTGGGCACTATTCGGATGCTCTTAATGTTGGTCAGTCACGACGAGAGGGACCAAATCACACGAACAACCGAATTCTCTGTGATCCGGTGTCCAGCAGAACACAACATTCTGCTCAGACGGTCGACAATCTCCTTACTAAACCTCGTACCATCGACGATCCATGGCATAGTTAAATTTAGCACACACCAGGGATCAGCGACGATCCTCGCCACAAACACCAGGGCACAACATTGCCACCAGATCATAGCCGCTCCCGAGCTTATGCGAGCAACAAAGAAGTCGAAGGAGGGATGTTCCACCAAGCAACACCAAATAAACATGGAATATCCAGAACAACTCGTGCGGATCAGCGCTCACTTATCAGACGAGACCAGGGCACGAATGGTAGCAATCCTGAAGCGATATCCCATCGTTTTAGCCTGGAAACCAACAGATTTGACAGGTGTTGATCGACATGTTATAGAACACAGCCTTTGTGACAACCCGTTATTTTTCGATATTTTAAAAGTCAACCAAAGTCAAACTTACTGTTTTGAACAAAAGAACTAGAACTTGAATCTCTGGGAGGGGCGAAGCAAGTCGTAATACTATTTAATTAAGGTTAGATTGATAATCTATATGTGTTTAAAAGCCCTTAATTTGAAATGTAATGTTTAATCCGAGAACCCTCACAACCTTCTTTCTTCGGACCGCAAACCGAAGGCGGTAAACTACGTTTACGGTTGTAAACTCCTCAACAGTAAACCTTCGTTTACGGTTGTAAACTCCTCGGCGGTAAACCTTCGGACCGCAAACGGATTTCGGCCACAAACACTCTTCGGACCGTAAACCTCGGTCTTATCCACTCGGTGTGGGAACCAACGAAGGTGTCCCATCAGTTTAGACCCTATATGCGGTATGGACCGTAAACTCCTCCATACTTCTACACATCTGGCCGCAAACACTCCTTTCACTCTTAAGCACATCCAACCGTAAACACCTATTTTCTCTCAACTATCATCGAGATTTCTTTGAATCTTCTTAGGATCTTGCTTAGATCTTCAAGTGTTCTTCATTTCTTCAAGCAATCATCATCTCACCTTCATATTCTTGGGCCGTAAACCCTTGAATCTCCTTGGTTTCACCAAGAACACCAAGATTTTCTTAGGCCGTGAACTCAAAGGGTTGGCCGTAAACTCCTAGCAGCCTTCCGAATTTGCTTCTAACACTCTTATTTGTAAGTGAAACTTACAAATTTGTCAAATTCCTTATCATACTTATGATTACATTCACTAATTGTACGCATACATATTACATGAAATGCTAATTAGGACTCGGTTTTGCTACAGGACTTCACTCGTGAAATTAACATCCTATATCGAACATTCAATCGAATCACTCACTTACAAGTGAGTTCATACCCCTACAATTTACCCTTTTTAATGTTTTTAGAGGGAGAATACAAGTAGAACATAATAGAATTGTGTTAACTCTTACATATGAAAACAAACAAACAAAGGATTTCTTATGCTTACAAATATTGTTAAAAATCATTTTCAAACTCTTTTAAACTATTTTAGATTGTTGTTTATTATCAAAATTGTATTCATTTATATATTTGTGTATAAGTATGCTTTAACGGACTTAGGACTATTGCTAAATACCTTGACTCATGTTCCTTGTTTGGTTGTGGGCTTAGGGTAGGATCAGTAGTCCGACTGTCGGTTAAATCATAATTATACATGCTAAATATATACATGAATATTAAATCTAATTTTCAAGAACATACTTAACTCATTTGTATATGCTGATCAAATGAGTCTTTGCTCCAAATCATTTACAATTCAAACAAACATACTAGTAAACTATAATAGGTATAGTTTAGTGATCTATCATACTATTTTCTAGAACAGTGGAACAATACAGGAATCAATACATACATACTATTTCTATTCATTACAAAGTACACTAGTCATTTACAAGAACAAGAAGGAACTTACATACTATACGTAAACAAGTTAACTAGAATGTGAAACACTATTTCATGGCATAGCAATATTCTTGCTAAGTCATGTTTTGTAACCAAACTCTCCTTGAGGGAGAGCGTGAGTTTGTGTATAGATCTATACGGGACTGACCATCCCACACCTTGCTGCTAGCTACAGTGGGACCTGCAGGTCTACGGGTGACAAATGTCATATCATTTTCGACGTCGGAAGAACGTTGTGTTTTATACTAGTCAATCAAGCATGGTTATAACCTTAATCACATTAAAATCTTAATTAACCAATTCGGTTACAAGGCAATTAATTCATCAGTAGTGTATTTTAAAAAATACTACTGTAAACCTTCATTTTCCATTACAAACATACAGTGATATTCTCACATGAACAATGCATACTATTTTTCTAGTAAAGATAGTTTACAGATATGGAAAAAATACATTTATACTATTTCAAGTACAAACATACATTTACACTATTACAAGAGAACAAAACATACAAACAGTT
This sequence comes from Lactuca virosa, assembly GCF_052849685.1. NCBI lineage: Eukaryota > Viridiplantae > Streptophyta > Magnoliopsida > Asterales > Asteraceae > Lactuca > Lactuca virosa. Next base: position 252,072,837 of record NC_136434.1, read on the forward strand.
GGGTCTTGGGTATAAGACTACTTTTCATTTTAAGAAGAAAATATAGGATTTTCTAAGAAGGATACTAACATTTTCATGAAACAACTACAAACATTTGACACTAAATACTTATGAACTCACCAGCTTAAATGTTGATACTCTCTTTCAAAATAACTTGTATTCTTAGAGAAGACGGAGCATGTTCAAGACTCGTCTTTTATTTTGATGTTACATTTTTTAGGTGTCATACAACTATGCAAAGAACACACATGTATTAACTATATTATTAATGCAATGGATGTTGTTGCTTGTTTTACTATTGTACATTGTTATGATACTGTACATGACGTCCTCCGCCCCCGAATGTTTCCGCCATCTCGGTTTGGGGGTGTGACAGATTGGTATCAGAGCTTTGTTTATAGTGAACTAAGTATATCAACCCAAAAAAGATATACAATTATAAATACAATGGGATTAAAACACTCTAACCAAGCGTTATACTTTTTAAATATAACAAATATTTTACTAAAGTATACATACATGCATTCATACGAGAATAGTATCATACTAGAACTGAACAAAAGTATGGTGATTGTTGAATAGCACAAGTAGGCTTGGGGATATATAATCGGATCTGGGATTGATATAGCCGGATCAAATATATCTATCTGAGAAATGATTAGCATATGCCTAGGAATAGTTGTGGTGTTGCAACAAGTCTAAAAACTGACCAACTCTTACTACAATGAAACACTAGAACATAACATGAACTTAAAATACTATAGGAGTATTTTGTGGTACTATAACTAACTTATGTGAAAACTAAAAAGGTCTTTACTAGTAGGTCTATAGTTGCTGAGTGGATACGCTAAGGTTATATGTGACTAAGATGCTATAAACTTAGAATCTGTGATCTTTGCTTTACTTCTTGTTCCTTGTTTGGTTGTGGTCTTAGAGTTGGATCACTTATTCGAAGGTTTATTCTATCTTGGTTATATATAACTGGTATGCACTACGTAAGTATAGAAGTAACTGGTAAGGATCACCCTATAAATATCTTTTAGGAATACATCTATTATATGTATCTTACACCCCTTTTCTCACTTAGATAACATGGCTGGATTTCATCTACCGGGAGACCCGTACTTTCCAAATCAAGGGAATGGTGGTTGGCTCGAAGCCGAACCAGAAGAAGATGACCCTGTGGTCCCAGTAAAGGAAGACCCTGAGGAGAGTTCTGAGGAAGAGAATGAGGAGGAAGTTTAAGAAGACTCTGACTCAGAACCTGAGGTCTATAATCCACCTCAAGTTGCCCAAAATCCTAACCCTCAACAGGATTTTCAAGGCCCGACGCCTTTGTGGGCAGTGAACTTGGGAAGGTGGAGCCACGAACAGGGACAACCACCTCCTTATAATGGAGACCGAAACTTCTACAACCTGAACGAGGGAGGCTCAGCTGACAGAATCCTCCCTATCTTGGTTCATCGGGTTGCTCACAATGTTGAACAAGGAAGAGCAACCATCGACCAAGTCATGGAAATTAGGGCTAACTTAGGAGTCAACACAGTTCGCCTCCGCCATCTGACTGATGACCAGGAGTTAACAAGGACTCACAATGACGCACTACCGAGGGAACTGAATGCCAGCCGATTCGAGGTTAGGGAACTTCAACAAGGTCAAGTTGCATTGGAAAGGCGTGTGTGGGAAACGGAACACCAGCTGGCTGAGTCCAGGGCAGAATCTAGTACTAACCAGAACAACACTCCTCGCGAGTAGAGCATACTCTACTCACTCTTTTGGATATAGATTAGGTCTACTTTTAGACTCTAGTATTATTTTCCTATTTATGTTTAGACCTTGAACTTTCAGTTCGTTAGGTCTTTGTGTTGTCAAAGTTTTCTCTATATTGGTATGTTGTAGACCTATTACAAGGTCAAATTTTCCCAAACTCTATATATCTATGATACCAATGAAATTGACAGGCATCTAATCCTCTTGGAAAATCTCTATCCAAATACTTTCATCTTTCTAGTGGTATTCCCCTATTGAAAACACTCAAACAATTACATGTTGAACTATGGTGAATTAGTTCAAGGAACACTCTCATTATTATCACTATTGACATCTTACCATTATCTTCATTATTATAAACTTATAGTTGAAAGATGCCTCCTCATAAATCAAACAGATGTAATCCACCAATAACTCTAACTCAACCACCACCTCTTCCACAATTCGATCCTGTAGTTTTTCAAGCTGCAGTGATCGCGGCTGTGATGGCAGCCTTAACTCAGATCAACGCTAGCGGTACTAGTGGAGGTGGAATGGGTATTAACTCTACCCGAGGTGATAGTCGCGGGCACCCTAGGGAGTATTCATACAAAGACTTCACCAAATGCAAACCCAAAGCCTTTAACGGTAGAGGTGGAATCATTGCTCTATCGCAATGGATAGAGAAAACGGAGTCAATCTTTGAGATTTGCTCCTGCCCATAAGGAAGCAAAGTAAAATTGGCTGCCTGCACCTTCTCAGACAGGGCCCTCACATGGTGGAATGGCCATGTCAAGTCACTTACTCTCATAGTGGCTAACTCGATGGGCTGGAATACACTGAAGGATCTGATGATAGGAGAATGCTGTCCGAGGGGCGAAGTTCAGAAGCTCGAGCAGGAACTTTGGAGCCTGACCATGAAAGGCTCTGACATAGTAGCCTACACGACTAGGTTTAGTGTGACAACCCGGAACTTTTATCATGTACAATTGATCTTTATATCAACATTTAACTTGATTTCCGTTACCATTTTACACCATTTAAGGGTTTAATCAAGCGTTCTAAGTCTCGTACAATCAAAGTTTGGGTCCTAGGTCGGGTAATACCAAGTCATAGTACAACATTCGGGCCATACACCCTCTCGGGAGGAGTGTACGGCCGTACACATGGGTGTGCGGCCGCACACCCACCCTCCAACCGTACACCCCCCTCCATATATAGGAGGAGACCCCTCATTCACTCTTTTTCCATTTTTGGCTACACACTACTTTCTCTCTCTAAAAACTTCATCCAAGAACACTCTAAGGGCCTCAAAAACGTGAATTACTCCATCATTCAGCTTGTTCTACTGGTAAAACACCTTGATCTAAACTTAAAACTCTTCATGTTCTTCGTGTTCTTCATCACTTGAAGGTGTACGGCCGCACACCTTCATAAGGTGGCCGTACACGCCTTAATGACTCTCCAAGGTGAGAGTTTGGCCTTCATTTGCTAGTTGGACTTGGTATTGGCCTTGAAACACCCGAAAATCGACATTTTGAGCATGAATGAAGAGTGTACGGCCGCACACCCCTATGTACGGCTGCACACTCCCTTGTACGACCGCACACGTCCTCTGTACGGCCGTACACTCCTGTGTGCAACCGCACACACATGCTGACCGCACACCGTGGCCGCACACACACTCTTTTGGCCTTACACCTCCCTTGTTTGGTCATATAGGGTCCCGACAATCATTTCCAGGTCCTTAGGGTGGTTTCCCGTCATGTTTAGTCATGAAACACCCTAATTCTAACATACATATGCGTTATCACATGTTAATAGGATCCACTTGCGTACGAAACACCGGTTGACACTCAGCATTCGTAACCGATCATACACCCAGATCCTACGTCAAACAGTGAGTTCATACCCCTACGCTTTTTCCGAGTTTTTCATGTTTTCAGGGGGGAATACAAGCAAAAGTACAAGGAAACTTGTACTCAAAGTATATTATATCGTATAAAATACTTACATGTTCAGTATGCTTTTTAACACGGAAAACAGTTTTACCAAACGATTAAGAAATCAACTCGTAGAAACAGTTTTCAAAACTATAGCAAGGGAACTTGTGAATCTTGTCATAAAATGGGATATTTTACAAAGGATTCATACAAACCATAAACAGGATTTTCTATATGATTACTTGTAAATTTGTTATTTTAAGTTGGAGACACGTCCTTGGTAACACTCCACCGGATTCGAGAGTGTTGGACTAACCCTTGTAACCAGAATCTCTTGTAGGGAGAGCGTGACTATTGTGTATAGATCTATAAGGGACTGACTATCCCGCACCTCGCTGCTAGCTACAGTGGGACCGTCAGGTCTACAGGTGACAAAGTCATAAAAGGATACGGGCCCCGTTACATGCCATATCTAGTTTAATGTATGGTTATAAAACTCGCAACCTAGATAACAGAGATTTACTTTGGTAATAATGAATCAAGTGAACTAACCTCAAAGTAATAACCGATTTGATTACTAGAGGGTATTGATAATACCCTTAGGATCTAGTTCATTACCTACTTATTAGTTTTATTTATGTAATAAGACTAATACATCTCACAGAGAACAAACAGGGTTTTTCAAGGAAACTACATCTAACGATACAAGTATGGTAGATACTTGTACACCTCATGCAAGAACAGATAACCAACTATCAACTTTTAAGGAAAATATAGGATTTTCCTGGGATAACTCAACCTTACATAAACTGGCTATTAAACAAGTAACGAATGGATAATCAAACATCTTTTATAAGAAAATATAGGAATTTCTTGGGAAACACTTTTCAAAGGATCAAAGAAACATTTCTTTCACCAGAACTAAACGCTTATGAACTCACCAACTTTATGCTGATATTTTAAAATTGCTTGTATTCTCAGGGCAACATTAGACAGGTACTCTTGCCAACTTTTGGAGAAGGCGAACCATTTTGGAGTCACGTCTTTTACTTTTGTTATATGCCGATGTGTACAAACCATGTTTTTGAACAATGTAAGTATTTATATTATAATGTAATGGTTGTGTTTACTTCGCTTACTATGATACAACTATTGTGATACTACGCATGACGTCCTCCGCCCCGGAACGTTTCCGCCATCGGTTTCGGGGTGTGACAGATTGGTATCAGAGCTATTGTTTATAGTGAACTAAGTATACCGAACCTTACATGGTATACAACTATAAACACAAAGGGGCTGAAGTGCTCTGAACTAAAAGTATACTTTTAAAAATATAAGTATTTTTACAAAAAGTATACAAGTATACCTACATACCAGAAACAGTATCATGAGTAGAACAAAAAAAAAGTATTTTGGATGTTGAACACTGCGGTTAAACCTGGGCAGTTATGTAATCATGTCTAGGGTCAATATAGCCTGATCAACTATATTTATTCGAGACATGACCAACATGTGTTTGGGAGTGACTTTGGTGATGCAACAAGCCTAAAACTTACCCAGTATCCGTACAACAAGGTATCAAAAGAACAAAACATACAACTTAAAACACTATAGGAGTATTTTAGCCAAAGCCGAATACATTGTAGAAATTCATTCCTAGTGTTGCTACCTATTCATTTCCTAGCGATAACTTATTTGCATTAGTAACCTTTCTTTGCTTATCGCTTAGTAGAACACTCTGGCCATCATATTGATATACATCTTGCTTTATATCTCTTGATTCAATTCCAGAGGACTTACCATCCTCTTCTTCCTGATTGTTTCTAGAACAAGATGTCTCCCCGAAAAAGACCCATCAGAAGAAATGACGACACTCCACCACCACCACCGCCCCCTCAGTTTGATCCCGCTATGTTCCAGGCAGCTATTACTGCTGCTGTGGCTGCCGCTATATCACAGATAAATCCTGGCGGATCTGGTGGGCAGGGAGGTGGTACTCATCCCCAAAATCAGGAAGGTGGTCAGGGACACCAGAAGGAGTGCTCTTATAAGGACTTCATGAACGCGAAACCCACATCTTTCGATGGTAAAGGAGGGGTTATTGCCCTGACTCAATGTTTCGAGAAAATCGAGTCCATTTTCGAAATCTGCTCCTGTTCTGAAGCCAACAAAGTAAAATTTGCCGCTTGCACCTTCGCCAACAGAGCACTGACCTGGTGGAATGGTCGGGTCAAATCCCTAACCCTGCCAGTGGCAAACGCTATGGGTTGGGAAAGTTTAAAGGAACTCATGCTAGCTGAGTACTGCCCACGGGGCGAGATGCAGAAACTAGAACACGAACTCTGGAACCTAAGGATGAAGGAATCCGACATTGCTGCCTACACTTCTAGGTTTGAAGACCTAGCACTTCTTTGTCTGGGAATGGTCACCCCGGAAAGCAAAAAGATTAAGAGATACATATGGGGACTGACACAACCCACCAAAGGAAATGTCTTGGCTGCTAGGCCAAACACCTTTGACAGCGCTAAGTGTCTGGCGCAGACTCTCATAGATCACGGAGTTGATCTTGATAATTTGACGGTCGTTCTTGAGCCAGCAAAAGGGAGTGGTGAGAAAAGAAAGTTCTGGAAGCAGCGGAAGGGCCAGTCTTCACAAGAGCCCTCAAAGAAACAACAAACGGTGGCAGTCCACGCTGCTACTACTCCTGCCGCTGCTCCTGCCACTCGAGCACCTACCGGTAAATATGTTGGTACCCTTCCTCGGTGCGACAAGTGTAACTACCATCATAATCCCGGCCCATGTCGTGAAATGTCATGCACTAACTTTGGCAAAAAGGGGCACACAGCTCGAGTTTGCAAGACGCCAGTACAACCAACGAATCAGGCATCTGGAGCAAGCGTCGGTCAAGCCTGTTATGGTTGTGGAGAGGTAGGGCACTACAAGAGAAACTGCCCCAAGGCAACAACAGCAGGTGGCACAGGAAGAGTGCTAACGATAGGGCAAGAGGAGGCAGTCGCTGATCCCACAGTTGTTTCGGGTACGTTCCTCCTCGACAACTCTTATGCATGCATTCTTTTCGATTCTGGTGCGGAGAGAAGGTTTGTTAGTCATGCATTCAAACATCTTCTCAAACATAAACCTCAACCACTAACTGAAACATTTACCGTTGAGATGGATAACGGTGAGAAAGAGAGCACTAATAATATATACGTAGGTTGTACCCTTACCTTGAACGATCATTCTTTTCCTATCGACCTTATGCCAGTCTCCATAAAAAGCTTCGATGTCATCATCGGCATGGATTGGTTGAGCCCCAATCATGCTGATATCCTGTGTTACGAAAAAGCTATCCGTCTCAACCTTTCCCTTGGTGAAACCCTCATAATTTATGGCGATAAACTTAGCACAAACCTCTGTATCATTTCGTGCATCAAAGCCCAGAAACTCCTGCGAAAGGAGTGTTATGCATTTCTAGCCCACGTCATTAACGAGAAGCAGGAAGTTAAAGACCTCGAGAGCATCCCCGAAGTCTGTAACTTTCCCGATGTTTTTCCCGAAGATCTCCCGGGAATCCCTCCTGAACGCCAAGTCGAGTTTCGCATCGACTTAGTCCCCGGAGCTACCCCGTAGCTAAATCCCCATACCGATTAGCGTCAGCAGAAATACAGGAGTTATCCAGTCAGCTCAATGAGCTGCTCAGCAAAGGATTCATTAGACCGAGTTCCTCACCCTGGGGAGCCCCGATCTTATTTGTGAGAAAGAAGGATGGATCCTTTCGGATGTCCATCGACTATCGAGAGTTGAAGAAGCTCACAGTCAAAAACCGTTACCCTCTTCCTCTAATCGACGACCTCTTCGATCAACTTCAAGGATCCAACTACTTTTCCAAAATAGACCTAAGATCAGGGTACCATCAACTGCGAGTCCTTGAGAGTGATGTTCCTAAGACAACATTTCGGACTCGGTATGGTCACTACGAATTTGTAGTAATGCCCTTCGGTCTAACCAACGCACCAGCAGTATTCATGGACCTGATGAATCGGGTGTGCCGTTCTTTCCTGGACAAGTTCGTAATCGTTTTCATCGACGATATACTTGTCTATTCCAGAAGTGAGGAGGATCATCGACAATACTTGAGATCGGTGCTGGAAACCTTAAGGACGGAGAAGTCGTACGCGAAATTCTCCAAGTGCGAATTCTGGATTCAAAAAGTAACCTTCCTAGGTCACGTGGTAAGCGAGGAAGGCATACACGTGGACCCCTCCAAAATCAAAGCGATAGAGAACTGGTCATCACTGAAGACGTCCATAGAAATCCGACAATTCTTGGGTCTCGCTGGCTACTATCGCAGATTTATCCAAAAATTTTCCAGAATTGCCAAACCCTTAACCACTCTGACTCAGAAAGGCGTACCCTTTTGTTGGAGTGAGAAGCAAGACACTGCGTTCCAAACATTGAAGCAGGCCCTATGCAGCGCACCTATCTTGTCTCTGCCCGAAGGGACGGAGGACTTCGTTGTCTACTGTGATGCATCTAATCAGGGCCTAGGCTGTGTGCTCATGCAACGGGGAAAAGTCATTGCTTATGCCTCAAGACAGCTGAAAATACACGAAGTCAACTACACAACTCACGAACTGGAATTGGGAGCAGTGGTCTTCGCATTGAAGATATGGAGACATTATCTCTACGGAACCAAGTGCACTATCTTCACTGACTATAAAAGTCTGCAGCATATCTTTGACCAGAAGGAGCTGAACATAAGACAACGGCGATGGGTCGAGCTACTCAGCGATTACGAGTGCGAAATCCGCTACCATCCCGGCAAGGCCAATGTGGTGGCAGATGCCCTCAGCCGGAAGGAGTACTCAGGTCGTAGAGTGAAGGCACTGACCATGACTATCCATTCCCATTTATCCGCGCAAATCAGGGAGGCTCAGCTGGAAGCCTTGAAACCAGAGAACATGTCGGGTGAATCCTTGAGAGGAATGGAAAAGAACCTAGAGATCAAGGGAGACGGAGTTTATTATTTCATGGACCAGATCTGGACCCCAAAGTTCGGTGGTTACAGAGAGGTTGTAATGAACGAAGCTCACAAGACTAGATACTCCGTTCACTCAGCTTCGGACAAGATGTACCTCGATCTCAAGAAACTATATTGGTGGCCGAACATGAAAGCAGAGATCGCTACCTTCTTGGGCAAGTGTCTGACTTGCGCCAAGGTGAAGGTCGAATATCAGAAGCCCTCAAGTCTACTCCACCAGCCGGAGATACCTGAGTGGAAGTGGGAGGGAATTACTATGGATTTTATCACCAAATTACCCAAGTCTCCGAGTGGGCACGACGCCATTTGGGTAATTGTCGACCGACTAACTAAATCCGCCCACTTCCTGCCGATCAAAGAAAACTTCAAAATGGAGAGACTCACGAGAATCTACATCCGAGAGATAGTTCGACTGCATGGTGTGCATGTGTCCATTATCTCCGATCGAGATAGCAGGTTCACTTCGAGGTTCTGGCAGTCACTACAGAAGGCTCTTGGAACTAAGTTGGATATGAGCACAGCTTACCATCCTCAGACAGATGGGCAGAGTGAGAGAACCATCCAAACCTTGGAAGACATGTTGAGAGCATGTGTCATTGAGTTCGGTGAGTCGTGGGACACCCTTTTGAACTTGGTCGAGTTTTCCTATAACAACAGTTATCACACAAGCATCAAGGCTGCGCCTTTTGAAGCTCTCTATGGCCGCAAGTGCAGATCCCCTCTATGCTGGGCTGAGGTGGGCGACACGCAGCTAGCCAAGGGGCAAGTCCCTGACAGCACTCTCACTGGCCCAGAAATCATCCGCGAAACCACAGAAAAGATCGTACAAATCCGGTAACGACTGAAAGCCTCACGAGATAGACAAAAGAGCTACGCCGACAAACGACGAAAACCCTTGGAGTTCCAGGTTGGAGACCGTGTTCTATTGAAGGTCTCACCCTGGAAAGGCATGATACGCTTCAGAAAGCGTGGAAAGCTAAATCCAAGATACATAGGACCATTCGAGATCCTCGCTAGGATCGGTCTCGTAGCCTACAAACTTCGTTTACCGCAAGAACTTAGCAACATTCATCCTGTCTTTCGCGTTTCGAATCTTAAGAAATGTGTATCCGACGAAACCCTTACGATTCCTCTTGACGAGATTGAGATCAACGAGAACCTGAACTTCGTGGAAGAACCAATCGAAATCATGGATAGAGAGATCAAACGAACAAAATAAAGTCGCATCCCGATAGTGAAGGTTCGCTAGAATGCCAAGCGGGGACCTGAATTCACTTGGGAGCGCGAAGATCAGATGAAACAGAAGTATCCACATCTCTTTTCTATTCCATGATTTGCATTCAATGTTCGAATTTCGGGACGAAATTCCCTCTAACGGGGGGATGATGTGACAACCTGGAACTTTTATCCTGTACAATTGATATTTATATCAACATTGAACTTGATTTCCGTTACCATTTTACACCATTTAAGGGTTTAATCAAGCGTTCTAAGTCTCGTACAATCAAAGTTTGGTCCTAGGTCGGGTAATACCAAGTCATAGTACAATATTCGGGCCATACACCCTCTCGGGAGGAGTGTACGGCCATACACATGGGTGTGCGGCCGCACACCCACCCTCCAACCATAAACCCCCCTCCATATATAGGAGGAGACCCCTCATTCACTCTTTTTCCATTTTTGGCTACACACTACTTTCTCTCTCTAAAAACTTCATCCAAGAATACTCTAAGGGCCTCAAAAACGTGAATTACTCCATCATTCAGCTTGTTCTACTGGTAAAACACCTTGATCTAAACTTAAAACTCTTCATGTTCTTCGTGTTCTTCATCACTTGAAGGTGTACGGCCGCACACCTTCATAAGGTGGCCGTACACGCCTTAATGACTCTCCAAGGTGAGAGTTTGGCCTTCATTTGCTAGTTGGACTTGGTATTGGCCTTGAAACACCCGAAAATCGACATTTTGAGCATGAATGAAGAGTGTACGGCCGCACACCCCTATGTACGGCTGCACACTCCCTTGTACGACCGCACACGTCCTCTGTACGGCCGCACACTCCTATGTGCAACCGCACACACATGCTGACCGCACACCGTGGCCGCACACACACTCTTTTGGCCTTACACCTCCCTTGTTTGGTCATATAGGGTCCCGACAATCATTTCCAGGTCCTTAGGGTGGTTTCCCGTCATGTTTAGTCATGAAACACCCTAATTCTAACATACATATGCGTTATCACATGTTAATAGGATCCACTTGCGTACGAAACACCGGTTGACACTCAGCATTCGTAACCGATCATACACCCAGATCCTACGTCAAACAGTGAGTTCATACCCCTACGCTTTTTCCGAGTTTTTCATGTTTTCAGGGGGGGAATACAAGCAAAAGTACAAGGAAACTTGTACTCAAAGTATATTATATCGTATAAAATACTTACATGTTCAGTATGCTTTTTAACACGAAAAACAGTTTTACCAAACGATTAAGAAATCAACTCATAGAAACTGTTTTCAAAACTATAGCAAGGGAACTTGTGAATCTTGTCATAAAATGGGATATTTTACAAAGGATTCATACAAACCATAAACAGGATTTTCTATATGATTACTTGTAAATTTGTTATTTTAAGTTGGAGACACGTCCTTGGTAAAACTCCACCGGATTCGAGAGTGTAGGACTAACCCTTGTAACCAGAATCTCTTGTAGGGAGAGCGTGACTATTGTGTATAGATCTATACGGGACTGACTATCCCACACCTCGCTTCTAGCTACAGTAGGAACGTCAGGTCTACTGGTGACAAAGTCATAAAAGGATACTGGCCCCGTTACGTGCCATATCTAGTTTAATGTATGGTTATAAAACTCGCAACCTAGATAACAGAGATTTACTTTAGTAATAATGAATCAAGTGAACTAACCTCAAAGTAATAACCGATTTGATTACTAGAGGGTATTGATAATACCCTTAGGATCTAGTTCACTACCTACTTATTAGTTTTATTTATGTAATAAGACTAATACATCTCACAGAGAACAAACAGGGTTTTTCAAGGAAACTACATCTAACGATACAAGTATGGTAGATACTTGTACACCTCATGCAAGAACAGATAACCAACTATCAACTTTTAAGGAAAATATAGGATTTTCCTGGGATAACTCAACCTTAGATAAACTGGCTATTAAACAAGTAACGAATGGATAATCAAACATCTTTCATAAGAAAATATAGGGTTTTCTTGGGAAACACTTTTCAAAGGATCAAAGAAACATTTCTTTCACCGGAACTAAACGCTTATGAACTCACCAGCTTTATGCTGATATTTTAAAACTGCTTGTATTCTCAAGGCAACATTAGACAGGTACTCTTGCCAACTTTTGGAGAAGGTGGAGCATTTTGGAGTCACGTCTTTTACTTTTGTTATATGCCGATGTGTACAAACCATGTTTTTGAGCAATGTAAATATTCATATTATAATGTAATGGTTGTGTTTACTTCGCTTACTATGATACAACTGTTGTGATACTACGCATGACGACCTCCGCCCCAGAACGTTTCCGCCATCTGTTTCGGGGTGTGACATTTAGTGATCTAGTGGCTTTATGTCCAGCGATGGTCCCTACGGAGAGCAAGAAGATCGAGAGGTACATCTGGGGTTTGGTACCTCCATTTCAGGGGAACGTGTTGTCTTCGAACCCCTCTACATTCGACAGTTCCAAACGATTGACACAGCGACTCATTGACCATGGAGTCCGTAGACAAGTAACAACCCCTGTCCCTGAACCAGCCAAAACGACCGACAACAAGAGGAAGTTTTGGGACGGAAAGAAGAACAAATCAGCGTAGAACACTGTCAAGAAACAACAGATTGTGGTTGTTCATGCCGTTACAACACCTGTTGTCCCTACACCAGCAAAATAGTATGCTGGGAGTTTGCCGAAGTGCAGCAAGTGCAACTTCCATCACACTGGACCCTGCCGGGAGATGCAGTGTGCTAACTGTTGGGTTATGAGCATTCTAACACTCCTAAGTGTACATGCAACCCTAAATAACTTGGATCTATGTTTTCTCTATTATACATACAATTATGAACATTCAAGGTATTATCCTAATCTAGCATACAAAATAATAAATATATCAAGATAGAATACATACCTCTTTGATGTAGAATGTCTTCATGAAGCTTGAGTGCCTAGTGCCCCAAGTGTGACACCTCAAATGGTTCACACAACACCAAATACACTTGGAATAACTTGAGAGAAACTTGAACACTCCTTGAAATCGTCTAGCCCTCACACTCACACATTAGTGCACGATTTCTTGAGCCATGGGATTCTTTTATATGGTGGCTATTAGGGTTACACCATGTAACTCATAACTTTTTCCATTCCTTATGCTCCATGGATTTTAACCTTCATGGAGTATCCATGGGTCACCCCATGGACTTAGTCCAACATAAGGAATCTTAGATCACAAGCCCACATATATAAGAATGAATGATTTACACAATCAACCCATATATTTAATTAGTCTCCTTTTGATCACTTAATTAATTCCAAATTAATTCTTGATCAATACTAATTAAATAACCTTATTAATATATTAGAACTTATAATATATTAACCAACCTTAAGTGTTATTTCTCTCATTATAGTCTATCCAAATGCATGATGCCATGCAACCCAAATGGACCATGCCGGGTCGGGTTAAGTCTTACCAATTATAGTTATGGACTTAGACATTAATCCAACAGTCTCCCACTTGGATAAGTCTAAAACTATTATTGCGTATGACTTCAGGAACCGATCAGCAATCGTAGCTCTCAAAAGCTTCTATCGAACTCTGACCTTGTCGATGAACTCTGACCTTTGTCAATGACTTGTCTATTAGATAAGGGATCATATATTCCTCCATTCTAGATATCATATGGACTGAGACATGGATTATCAATCATTCTCTCTGTCCATTTGTTGTTTCCCGATTTCCGATTCATGATGACTGACTGATTGAACAAATCAAATCAGTCCTGGCTTGGCCAAGCACTCACATGTATCATCTTTAAATCATCGAGGGGCCCACAGATATCGCTTTTATCCCGAAGGTAAAAGGAATGGATAAACTTCGACTCATATGGCTTGTTCTACTACTTGTTGAATCATACACAAAGGCACGTTTTATAACATCGAGTTACCAATGCGTTTTCGTGCAATCAATGTATAACCAACTCATAGTAACAACTCATATTTCTAGGTTTGAAGAATATAAGATATTATCGTCTCATTATCACTCGTGATAAAATCCATGAAGTGATTCAAATGAGCGCGGGTTGAATCCAATACTCAGAACTTATGAGCACTCATGAGTGTTGTAGCACCACTTTGTCCACCAACTTGGACCTCTACAAACCAACCCATGACAGTCTTGATTCATATCTACTTCCAACATATGACCGACTGTGGATGGTTTGAATAACTTAATCATTCAGGAAGAGCGACTTAGTTATTCTGGAGGTCAAAACATGCAAAGTGAAACACAAGAATAAATGAATCAAATATGGTATCAAACCCTATGAATATAAATAAACACTTTTATTTATCACCATACTGATTACTCATTATTCATTGTTTCGGTTTTATCAACTTTATACTTGAATTTAAAACAATAGTTGTCCCATGCTCCAAGCATGTACAATATGTTTTCTAAACACTAGTCATGCCATACACCAAGTATGCATACTATGTTTGTCTATGATCTTTACTTTGTAAAATAGATCAATTGAACATCACTCCAATGATCCTCTTTTCACAGTCCCAAATCCTTACTGCAAATGCAAGAATTCCAAATTCATGCCATTTACTGAAATCTGTTAGATTCTAAACTTATATGCGTTGATCCTCTTAATGATTATGCACGAAGTCAGAAAGACTTGACAACAATCATTACAGAGCATTCCAAAGGAGATCAGCTCCTTGGAAACATCCTTCTTTCATTAAGTTTCCTAATCTTACACAGATTGAATAATTTCTAACTTTGAAACATTTCCATATTCCATTTTGACTATCACTTCTAAACAAGAGTTGCCTCCTTACAGATTATGTCAATATGGTCCTTCCAGAATTAACATTATACTTCCAACTGTCCTTGAGCAACCAATCTTTGGTAAACCTTAGATTATCCTCGACAATTGCTTAATCATTTTAGTCATATCCAATTCTAGACCTTTTCCCTTCATAATGCCCCAGGCATTTGGAAAATTTTAGAAAGGATGAATATAGCACATGTAATCAATCCTATATCTGAAGCATATGGGACACGATTCATGATGTCTCACATAAAGACTAAACCAGTCTTTTGCTATAATATTTCCATTTCAATTTGCCAAGTTCTCAAAATTCAGATTATGAAAAGGGATGCCGTAATCATAATCGAATTTTAAAACGCAAATAATGGACCCATATATAGAATTTCCTTATGTTGAGCCATTCCAACATGAAATTCATATATATATCCTTGATTAAATACTATTAAAATCTCAATCTAAGCTTTTAGAATTGAAATGAAGTATAATTTCCTCTCCCTTAATTATAGCAAAACAACTTTTTCAACCTCTACAACCTCACGAATTGAAACTTTTGTTTTCTATAATTAACATTGCTAACTTGCAACCTTTGTCATAATTATCATGCTCCCACTAACATGATGATTATTAGCATAACACTTATGCTCCCACTAGCTTTGACATGTACTCAGAAATCAGCTGACTTTCTTACCAAAGTTCAGATTTCTGATACTAGATTGTTTTGATAAAACTTTATCAAAATCATACACCTCTCTTAGATAGCTCACATGTGTGTCTAAACAATTTTAGAACTATGAAAAGGGATGCCGTAATCATAGTCTCAATTGTTTAGACCTTTTCCACTTCTCACAAGTCCATGTTAGTGTGCCGGTAAACCACACACGCTCCACTAACGACTTTGAGAATGCAAATATCACAATTGCTATCTAGCTAAAATCTACTTAGTGAAAGTGTTTCCTCACCATCATTTTCATGAATCGGAGAGAAACCTTATGACACTTAGATTTAATAGTGTATGTGTTCTTATCCATGTGAATTTGTCAAAACCATAATCACAAGACAAGGTTAGTGACAAATCCAAACTCATATTGATTAAACTTGTGCAATCTTAAATTCTTGCCGTTTGGCAGCTCAGGTGCCTGCCATTGCTTCCAAGTAGTTGTGCAACCAATTGAGAACTCTCAGAACTCCTATGCAAAGCCAACTTGAATAGGCACAAAAATTTCAACACGATAGGTTATAAACCTCAAGTCGTGTGCTAGTGAAGGACTTTAGGTTTTATTCTTGATTAAGTCTTGAAACTTTCAAGAGCTTTAAGACTCCCACTGTCCTCTTGACATATAAGACTCCCTTGTCAAATATTCAAGAGATAGTGCGGATTCTTTATCAAGACTAACAATTTACACAATTGGCCTAAGTTGGTCTCTGTTTTATCCAAAACATCACAACTTACCAATTTCAAATGTACAAGAGTAGATAACCTTTTACTCTTACATTTAACTAGTGTTAACAAACCCTCTTTAAGATATATCACTCAAGTTACAATCTTGGAGTATGACTCTAAGAATTGTTTTGGAACGAAGTATGACTCATCTTTTTGATTTAACCATTTCAACAATTCATGACTCCTCTTCTTAGTCATAAGAATGCACTAAGATGACTTTAGAGGACCAATTGTGATATGGTATCTTAATCATTAAGATGATCATAAACATGATACTAAAGTACTCTCCCATCTTTTCAGATTTGAGAAACTTTTATCTTTCTGCCATACTTTGATTCTTCTTATTCGTTCTGTCTCACATTGAAACTTCTCCAATGCTACAGACTTATACTTAAACTTATAAGTATAACCATATTTACTGAACTTAAGTAAATCATGACGAATAGTCTTCTTGATCTTTTGTGGTGGACTTGACCAGTGCACAAGAATGTGTACTCGATCCCTTAGTCCTTTCCTTATTCACATAAGGAATTAGTCTTAATTTTCCAAGCTGAAAGTTCTCATTCATCATACTATACAACTTGCATGATTCCAAGTTTCGGTCCAATTGAACCTTGGGTGATGAGAATCTTTCCTTATTTGGTAATATTAGACACTACCACAACCGAAAGAATCAAATCCATTTTTCCAATATTGCTATCAATGGAATCTTATAAGCAACAACTTTTCACAAATGCCATTGTAAGGATACTTAAAATAAATAAAATCAAAACCTTTTTCTTTTATTTTAAAACTTTGCGGAAAAACTTATCCTTACAATCCATATGAAAACCTTGTTGTTATCTATTCCTAAGCAATATAAATATCATAACTCTTAAGTAATAGCCCAAAATTCTGATCACCGAACCATGCGATTGAAATTCATCTTCGCGATCAGAATCAGCATGTACTTAATAGAGTTAGACAATGGACTTTACCTGAAGTAGAGCCAAACTTATTGACTTTAACATCCTTAGGTAAATTTGGCAGCTTCGTAACCAATGCCCCTTCCTTTGGCAATAGTTACCTATGGACCCTTGATAATGGGACTATCTCAGACTTCGCCTCTCTCTTTACCATTGGGTCAACCAAGTTGACTATGGCCGATCCCTTTCCATTGGGAAGAGAGAGCTTTACTGGATATCCAATGTCATCATTGTCAATGTCCATAGCGTTTTAGGAAGTTGATCTTAGCAAATAGATAAGATCATTAAGGGTCTTGTCTTAGTCTGTTTCTAGGATTCCCAAAAGAACTCACTATGTGACTTAGAAAGTAGTTGAGCCACCAACTTTCTCAAGACTTTGACACCCAACTCTCCCGGCTTGTCAATATGTGACTACATCTCCAAGATGTGATCACACCTAGACCTTGCCTTGCCAATAGGGCTTGAGTGACCTTAAACTTTTTAGGAACTTGTGGGTTAGGGAGAATAATTGGAGGAGGTGAAAGAAGTATGATATCCATGGGACATCATCTTCATTTAGGAAAGCTTGTTTCAAGAGATTTGGGAAGATCATAAATGTCTAGACCAGACATCTTTTTGGGAGATATTCAAGATAGTTGATTTAAAGTCCTTAATATGACACCCAATATGAAATATTAAGGCTAGGACCCAACAAACTATTTTATAACTTAGAAGAGGGATGCCGTAATCCAAGCTATAAAATATTTGAAGGTAGGTGAATGACGATTCACTAATTTCCACCATGAAAAACGAAATAATTTATTAGGTTTTAATTGGATTTGAAAGTCCTAGATCTTTGAGATTCATTGAACTGTTCAAAGGCATGTTTCAATCTCGAGTGTGCCCTTCAGGTTTTGTGACTGGGATGCCGAGGATCACAAAACAAGGTGTGAATAACCATGCAAATATACTTGGTACCCTTAATATTTACCCCTTAATCAGTGTGCCGGTTAACCACACACGCTCCACCGATACTATGATAAATATTAAGTTACCCTTTGCCTACCTTGTTAAGTCCAGGTTAGTGTGCCGGTTAACCACACACGCTCTACTAACGACTTAAGCAAAGTGCAAAGTGTAATTTCATGGGTTAGCACCAAATTCACATTTTCCTAAGTAACTAAGATTGGGCATTAATAAGACTTTAGTTACTTAGTACTTATCATTAATACTTTTAATGAAAGGAGAATTATAGTCCTTGTCCTACCCGTTCGGCTAACGACCCTCCACTAGTCAAGGAAGCGGTGGGTGAGAGTGGACACCCATTAAACTGCCATTTTATAGGTAGTAACCTTATACCCCCCTTATAGATCGGCTTCGTGAATGAGGCCTACTAACGGTAAGACTGACTTTACTCTTATACATATATATATAAATATTATTAACTTATAATATTATAAAGTATAAGGGTTGAATTTTAACTTTTAAAATTCTAAGGGCTAACTTGGAATTAAAGTATTCATAAGTGAAAACTTTTCAAATTCCAAAACTTGAGGGCAAGTTTTGAAACTATTCAAAACTAATTAATTCCATAACTTATGAGTTTAAAGTAGTTTTAATTAAAAAAAAAAAAAAAAAAAAAAAAAAAACTCTTCAAGTTCCATAACTTGAGGACAAGTTATGGAAGACTTTAAAATAATTAATAAAAAAAAAATAACTTTTTTTTATTGTAACTTATGGAACTAATTAAGGTTACACTTTTTTTTTAATTTAATGAAGAGACTCTTGAACCTCCATAACTTGAGGACAAGTTATGGAGTCATAAAACCATTTAATTAGAACTAGACTCTTCATTTTGTAACCTTTGCCAACTTTTATGAGTTTTATGATTCTTAAATGTGACTTTTCATATAACTTGAGGACAAGTTACAAAAACACACTTTGGAATCAACTATTAGATTAAAATGGATTGAAAACAACTATTTCACACAACTTTTCTGTTAATCTAAGAACCTCATAAGAACAAGATAATTCAAATCATCAATCTTCAAGAAATTAGCATGAACATACAAACTAATACAAATCTTGAAATTATGACAATTATCTTAGAAATTGGATTAGCATGAACATTACCACATCAAAAACAAGTTTATAAGTCCAAAAACATCTTAGGGTAATGTTCCTAGTCCAATTCCAGCCAAAACAATCGAATATATGCATCCAACTCGATTTTTCAGCTACTTTTGCAAGTATAACAAGAAAACAAGCCTAGGCTCTGATACCACTGTTGGGTTATGAGGATTCTAACACTCCTAAGTGTACATGCAACCCTAAATACCTTGGATCTATGTTTTCTCTATTATACATACAATTATGAACATCCAAGGTATTATCCTAATCTAGCATACAAAATAATAAATATATCAAGATAGAATACATACCTCTTTGATGTAGAATGTCTTCATGAAGCTTGAGTGCCTAGTGCCCCAAGTGTGACACCTCAAATGGTTCACACAACACCAAATACACTTGGAATAACTTGAGAGAAACTTGAACACTCCTAGAAATCGTCTAGCCCTCACACTCACACATTAGTGCACGATTTCTTGAGCCATGGGATTCTTTTATATGGTGGCTATTAGGGTTACACCATGTAACTCATAACTTTACCCATTCCTTATGCTCCATGGATTTTAACCTCCATGGAGTATCCATGGGTCACCCCATGGACTTAGTCCAACATAAGGAATCTTGGATCACAAGCCCACATATATAAGAATGAATGATTTACACAATCAACCCATATATTTAATTAGTCTCCTTTTGATCACTTAATTAATTCCAAATTAATTCTTGATCAATACTAATTAAATAACCTTATTAATATATTAGAACTTATAATATATTAACCAACCTTAAGTGTTATTTCTCTCATTATAGTCTATCCAAATGCATGATGCCATGCAACCCAAATGGACCAAGCCGGGTCGGGTCAAGTCTTACCAATTATAGTTATGGACTTAGACATTAGTCCAACACTAACTGCAACATGAAAGGGCACAATGCCCGTTTCTGTAAAGCTCCAGCAAGACCAATCACCCAGGTCCCTGGCATTGGAGTAGGCCAGGCCTGCTACGGGTGCGGTGAAGTTGGGCACTACAAAAGGAACTGCCCAAAATCATGGAATACTGGTGGAGTAGGGAGAATTTTGGCGATAGGCCATGAAGAGGCCGTGGTAGACCCTATGGTGGTCACGGGTACGTTTCTCCTCAATAACTCATATGCATGCATACTATTTGATAGTGGAGCGGAGAGGAGTTTCGTGAATCAAAAATTTAAACACTTACTTAAACAACCACCACGAGCACTAAAGGAAACATTCACCGTAGAAATGGATAATGGGAAGACTGAGAGCACTAACGATATATACATAGGATGCACCCTAACTCTAGATAGCTATTCATTTCAAATCGACCTCATGCATGTCTCAATAAAAAGTTTTGACGTCATCGTCGACATGGATTGGTTGAGTCTCCATCGTGCTGACATCCTGTGTTTTGAAAAATCCGTTCATCTTAGTATACCGAATAGCGAAACCCTAGTTATCTATGGAGACAAACAAGACACGAACCTTAGAATCATCTCAAGTATTCAAGCCCAGAAGTACTTACGAAAGGAATATCATGCGTTCCTTGCTCACATCGTCGATGTGAGCCAAAAGGTGAAAGACATAAAGAACATCCCAGAAGTACGCGACTTTCCCGACATCTTTCCTGAAGATCTTCCTGGATTTCCACCAGAACGCCAAGTCAAGTTCAGAATCGATTTAATTCTGGGAGCTACCCCTGTAGCCAAATCACCTTATCGTCTAGCACCAGCTAAGATGCAAGAACTATCCAGTCAACTGAACGAACTCCTAAGCAAGGGATTCATTAGACCAAGCTTCTCACCCTGGGGAGCTCCGGTCTTATTCGTGAAGAAGAAGGATGGATCGTTCTGTATGTGCATCGACTATCATGAGCTAAACAAACTTACCATTAAGAACCGATACCCTCTACCTCGTATAGACGACTTGTTCGATCAACTTCAAGGAGCGAGCTACTTTTCAAAGATTGACTTAAGATCCGGGTATCACCAGTTACGAGTTTTAGAGGAAGATGTTCCCAAAATAGCCTTCCGAACTCATTATGGTCATTACGAGTTTGTAGTGATGCCTTTCAGATTAACCAATGCGCCCGCAGTGTTCATGGACTTAATGAACCGGGTGTGCCGTCCTTACTTAGATAAGTTCGTGATCGTATTCATTGACGACATACTCATCTACTCACGCAGTAAGGAGGAACATAGTCAACACTTACAGCAGATTCTGGAAAACACTAAGAGCAGAGAAGCTTTACGCAAAGTTCACTAAGTGCGAATTTTGGATTCGAAGAGTCTAATTCTTGGGTCACGTGGTTAGCGAAGAGGGAATTCACGTGGATCCTTCCAAAATCAAGGCCATTGAGAATTGGTTAGCACCAAAGACGTCTACGGAAATTCGTCAATTTCAAGGCCCGTTGGCTACTATCGCAGATTCATTCAGAACTTTTCAAAGATTGCGAAACCACTTACCACCTTAACCCAGAAAGGTATGACCTTTGACTGGGAAGAGAAACAAGAAAAGGCGTTTCAAACGCTGAAGCAAGCCTTATGCAGCGCACCGATATTGTCCCTCCGACAAGGGATAGAAGATTTCGTAGTATACTGAGATGCATCTAACCAAGGGCATGGTTGTGTTCTTATGCAACGAGGAAAGGTTATCTCCTATGCCTCAAGACAGCTTAAGACACACAAAGTCAACTACACTACTCATGATCTTGAGTTAGAGCAATTGTATTTGCTCTGAAGATCTGGAGACACTACCTGTATGGTACGAAAAGCACTATCATTACAGATCATAAAGCCTTCAACATATATTCGACCAGAAGGAGCTCAACATGAGACAACGACGGTGGGTCGAAATTTGTTATCATCCCGGTAAGGCCAATGTAGTAGCTGACGCCCTTAGTCGGAAAGAGTACTCAGGTCGTATGGTCAAATCATTGACTATGACAATCCATTCACATCTGTCCGCACAAATTAAGGAGGCTCGACAGGAAGCCTTGAAACCTGAAAATGTGGCAGGTGAAACCCTAAGAGGGATGGATAAGAACTTAGAAGTCAAGGGTGACGGAGCCTTTTACCTCATGGGTCAGATTTGGACACCGACGCTTGGTGGTTTCAGAGACGTTGTCATGAGCGAAGCACACAATACCCGATACTCCGTTCATCCAGGTTCAGACAAGATTTTATATGGACCTCAAAAAGTTATATTGGTGGCCTAACATGAAAGCAGATATTGCTACCTTTGTAGGCAAGTGTCTTACTTGTGCCAAAGTTAATGTAGAATATCAAAAGCCCTCAGGTTTACTACAACAATAGGAGATACCTGAGTGGAAGTGGGAGCGGATTACAATGGACTTCATAACCAAGTTACCCAAGACAACAGGTGGACTTGATACCATTTGGGTGATCGTCGACAGATTAACCAAGTCCGCGCACTTCCTACCAATTAAAGAAAATGACAATATGGAGAAACTGACCAGAACATACATTAGAGAGATTGTGCGACTGCATGGTGTTCCCATATCTATTATCTGCGATAGAGATAGTAGATTCACCTCGAGGTTCTGGCAGTCACTACAAAAATCTTTGGGAACTAGGTTGGACATGAGTACAGCCTACCACCGATAAACTGATGGACAGAGTGAAAGAACTATACAAATGTTGGAAGACATGTTGAGAGCTTGTGTGATTGACTTTGGTAATGTGTGGGATATCCATTTACCATTGGTCGAGTTCTCATACAACAACAGCTACCATACTAGTATCAAAGTTGCTCCATTCGAAGCCCTCTATGGTCGTAAGTGCAGATCCCCTCTGTGCTGGGCTAAGGTGGGTGACACGCAACTAGCTAAAGGACAAGTTCCTGACAACACTCTCACTAGTCCGGAAATCATTAGGGAGACGACTGAAAAGATTTGTTCAGATTCGTGAACGATTGAACGCCTCTAGAGACAGACAGAAAAGCTACGCAGACAAAAGACGGAAACCCTTGGAATTTCAAGTTGGTGACCTTGTTCTATTGAAGGTCTCGCCCTGGAAGGGCTTGATCCGTTTCGGAAAGCGTGGTAAACTAAATACAAGGTACATTGGGCCTTTCGAGATTCTCGCTAGAATTGGCCCTGTAGCTTACAAACTCTGGCTACCTCAAGAACTTAGCAACGTACACCCTACCTTCCACGTATCCAACCTAAAGAAGTGTCTATCTGATGAGACTCTTGTTATCCCACTCGATGAAATCGAGATCAATGAGAGCCTCAACTTCGTGGAAGAACCAGTAGAAATCATGGATAGGGAAGTCAAGCAAACCAAACAAAGTCGTATCCCGATAGTGAAGGTTCGCTGGAATGCAAAAAGAGGACCTGAATTCACTGAGGGAGCGAGAAGATCAAATGAAACATAAGTATTCGCATATCTTCCCTTAGTCCATGTGTATCTCTTAGACTTAATTTCGGGACGAAATTACCTTTAACGGGGGGATGATGTGACAACCCGTTATTTTTCGATATTGTAAAAGTCAACCAAAGTCAAACTTACTGTTTTGATTTACTTAATTAAGGTTAGATTGATAATGTATATGGGTTTAAAACCCCTTAATTAGAAGTGTAATGTTTAATCTGAGAACCCTCGCACCCTTCTTTCTTCGGACCGCAAACCGAAGGCGGTAAACTACGTTTACGGTTGTAAACTCCTCGGCTGTAAACCTTCGTTTACGGTTGTAAACTCCTCGGCGGTAAACCTTCGGACCGCAAACAGCTTTTGGCCACAAACACTCTTCGGACCGTAAACCTCGGTCTTATCCACTCGGTGTGGGAACCAACGAAGGTGTCCCATCAGTTTTGACCCTATATGGGGTCTGGACCATAAACTCCTCCTCACTTCTACACATCTGGCCGCAAACACTCCTTTCACTCTCAAGAACATCCAACCGTAAACACCTATTTTCTCTCAACTATCATCGATATTTCTTTGAATCTTCTTAGGATCTTGCGTAGATCTTCAAGTGTTCTTCATTTCTTCAAGCAATCATCATCCCACCTTCATATTCTTGGGCCGTAAACCCTTGAATCTCCTTGGTTTCACCAAGAACACCAATATCTTCTTGGACCGTGACCTCAAAGGGCTGGCCGTAAACTCCTAGCAGCCTTCTGAATTTGCTTCTAACACTCTTATTTGTAAGTGAAACTTACAAATTAGTCAAATTCCTTATCATACTTATGATTACATTCACTAATTGTACACATACATATTACATGAAATGCTAATTAGGACTCGGTTTTGCTACGGGACTTCACTTGTGAAATTAACATCCTATATCGAACATTCAATTAAATCACTCACTTACAGGTGAGTTCATACCCCTAGAATTTACCTTTTTCAATGTTTTTAGGTGTCACACCCCCAAACCGAAACGGCGGAAACGTTCAGGGGTGGAGGATGTCATGTATAGTATCACAACAATTTCATTATAGTAATCAAAGCAAACACAACCATTAGATTGAATATATATAACATTTTTACATCAGTTTGATACATAGTTGTATACATCAAAAGTATAGCAAAATATAAAAGACGTGACATCTATACGCTCCGTCTTCTCAAAAGCCTGCGGGAGTACCTGTCTACTAATCTCCTGAGAATACAAGTGGTTTTGAAAAGAGTATCATCATTAAAGCTGGTGAGTTCATAAGCATGTTTTTATAATGAAAACCTGTTTATGAATCTGTGAAAATGTTTGTATGTTTCCAATAAAATCCAATATTTTCTTAAATAAAAAGGTAGTCTTAAACCCTAAGACCAAAAGTAAGTTCGTTATTGAATTATGTTTTTGTGTATGAAAGTACTTGTATGAAATCCCTGGCTACCACCAGTAATGTAAGTGTTGCATTGTATGAAAACCCTAGCTAACACCAGTATGTATAGTAGTTTTAGTACTTAAAATAAAACTATTGAAGAATGAAATCCCGAAAACAAAAAGTTAGTTTATACTGTTGTCAGTTCGTATAACCATGCTTCATATGACCTAGTGACCTCTACGACGTTCTTCAGGTGTCGGACGTTATGACATTTGTCACCCCAGGCATGCCTGCCTAACTGTAGCTAGCAGTTTAGGTGTGGGATAGTCAATCCCGAATAGATCTATTCACAAATCTCACGCTCTCCCTCCAGGAGACTCTGGTTATACTATGATAGGATTTAGCCCGCACCCCGAAGGGTACAATTGAAGTAATGTCTCACGACGCTGTATTAACTAGTTTATGTGTAATGTAATGTTCTTTTGTACTTGAATCTATACGTATGTCTTGTTGAGTAAAAATAATTCTACTTAAATAATTATTTAGCAAAGTACTCTTGTATTCGAAAAATAGCATCGTATACCATAAACTAGTTTTACCATAGTTTATATGTTCGTTATGATGTATGGTTATTGAATTAGTAAAAACGGTGTATTGAACCCCAAACTATACATATTATAGTTTTGTATGTATGTTTACTCGTATGTATTGAATTCTGTAAAAGTTCGATGATGTGTCCAATGTATATCAACAAAGTTTGGATGAATAACATGTATGGTACTGAAAACTTTGCAATTATCATTTTATATTGAAAAACTACCCTCATGCTCAGCATGTTTCATAAGGGATTATAATATCTAAATATTTTTATAAAATGTAGTGATTTCTCGGTTGGTATCAATTGCAAAGGTTTTTAAATCCGTTTGAAATCATTTTGTAAGAAAGTACAAAATTCTAGTATTTTACTTGTGTTCTCCCCTGAAAACATTAAAAGTAGTAAAAATGGAGGGGTATGAACTCACAGTTGGTCGCTTGTATGTGTCGGACAACGAGACTGGAAATGAGAACCCTCGAGTTGATGTATGCGGCAATTAACGGAATCCTAATAACAATTAAACACATATTTGCATTTAGATTAGCGAACCCATTAGTTAAAGTGTTAGAAAACACTTGCTTTTGGTTAAGGAATGTTACCGAGACTCGATCGAAGAGGAAAAAGTGTGTTTTCAGCCAAGATTCACGATTTAGGGCTGTTTGCGGCCGTGAAAGGTTTTTGGCCGTGAACTGTTCTCGGCCGCGAACTGATTTCGGCCCTTGAATGGTTTACGACCTTTGAATGGTTTACGGCTTGTTCTTGGTTTTCTTGGTGTTCTTGGTGAAAATATGAAGATTTGAAGGTTCACGGTCGTAAACCCGAGAGTGAAGAGTGCTTGATTTGATGAAATGATGAATGTTTGATGCTCCAAAACATGTTCCAAGGTCGATTGGGTGATAGATGAGAGAAAACTTGAGTTTTCGGTTGATGGTTTTAGAGAGAGAAAGTAGTGTTTTCGGCCAGAAGGGTAGAAATGAGGGTGAAAACACACACACACACACACACACACACACACACACACACACACACACACACACATATATATATATATATATATATATATATATATATATATATATATATATATATATATATATGTATATATATGTATATATATATATATATATATATATATATATATATATATATATATATATATATATATATGGGTTCACGGTCGGTGGTGGGGTCCCCAGGCCGTGAACGGTTTACGTCCGTAAACACGTTTGCGGCCGTAAACACCGGAATGAACGAGACTTGGCTCATTTTCGAAGAAAAACTTGATTTTTCGCACGATTTTAGTCTCGACACTTATATAAATTTAATTTATATAATCTAAGTTGTTTTGAACCCTTACGAGCTTGACAAAATTGACAAAATAAATAAAATTCGAAAATTTTATTTAACGGGATTTGACTTTCGTTGACTGAAAAAGGTTCGGGTTGTCACATTAGGGGGAGAATACAAGTAGAACACAATAGATTTGTGTTAACTCTTACATATGAAAACAAACAAACAAAGGATTTCTTATGCTTACAAATATTGTTAAAAATCATTTTCAAACTCTTTTAAACTATTTTAGATTGTTGTTTATTAACCAAATTGTATTCATTTATATATTTATGTATAAGTATGCTTTAACAGACTTAAGACTATTGCTAAATACCTTGACTCATGTTCCTTGTTTGGTTGTGGGCTTAGGGTAGGATCACTAGTCTGACTGTCGGTTAAATCATAATTATACATGCTAAATATATACATGAATATTAAATCTCATTTTCAAGAACATAGTTAACTCATTTGTATATGTTGATCAAATGAGTCTTTGCTCCAAATCATTTACAGTTCAAACAAACATACTAGTAAACTATAATAGGTATAGTTTAGAGATCAGTCATACTATTTTCTAGAACAGTGGAACAATACATGAATCAATACATACATACTATTTCTATTCATTACAAAGTACACTAGTCATTTACAAGAACAAGAAGGAACTTACATACTATACGTAAACAAGTTAACTAGAATGTGAAACACTATTTCATGGCATAACAACATTCTTGCTAAGTCATGTTTTGTAACCAGAGTCTCCTGGAGAGAGAGCGTGAGTTTGCGTATAGATCTATACGGGACTGACCATACAACACCTTGCTGCTAGCTACAGTGGGACCTGCAGGTCTATGGGTGACAAATGTCATATCATTTTCGACGCCGGAAGAACGTCGTGTTTTATACTAGTCAATCAAGCATGGTTTTAACCTTAATCACATTAAAACCTTAATTAACCAATTCGGTTACAAGGCAGTTAATTCATCAGTAGTGTATTTTAAACAATACTACTGTTAACCTTCATTTTCCATTACAAACATACAGTGATGTTCTCACATGAACAATACATACTATTTTTCTAGTAAAGATAGTTTACAAATATGGAAAACATACATTTATACTATTTCAAGTACAAACATACATTTACACTATTACAAGAGAACAAAACATACAAACAGTTGGGTCTTGGGTATAAGACTACTTTTCATTTTAAGAAGAAAATATAGGATTTTCTAAGAAGGATACTAACATTTTCATGAAACAACTACAAACATTTGACACTAAATACTTATGAACTCACCAACTTAAATGTTGATACTCTCTTTCAAAATAACTTGTATTCTCAGGGAACCAGTAGACAGGTACACTAGCACATGATTTTGAGAAGACGGAGCATGTTCAAGACTCATCTTTTATTTTGATGTTACATTTTTTAGGTGTCATACAACTATGCAAAGAACACACATGTGTTAACTATATTATTAATGCAATGGATGTTGTTGCTTGTTTTACTATTGTGCATTGTTATGATACTGTACATGACGTCCTCCGCCCCCGAATGTTTCCACCATCTCGGTTTGGGGGTGTGACAGCCTTAATATCTCGCCTGGAAGCAATCCCGTTAAACAAAAGAAGATAGGTCAGACAGCAGAACGGAACATGGCTATAAACGCAGAAGTGGCCGATCTGGTGAATGTTGGCATACTGAGGGAAGTAATGTTCCCAACATGGATAGCAAATCCTGTCCTGGTAAAGAAAGCCAATGGGTCATGGCGAATGTGCATTGATTACTTAGACCTTAACAACGCTTGTCCAAAGGATTGTTATCCTCTCCCAAAGGTTGATCAGAAAGTTCAATCGCTCGAAGGTTTTCAGCTCAAATGTTTCCTTGATGCCTAAAAATGCTACCATCAGGTACAAATGAAAGGAGAGGACGAGGCGAAAACTGCCTTCCACACTGAGAAGGGCACTTTTTGCTACCAGAAAATGTCCTTTCGGCTCAAAAATGCGGGTGCTACATATTAAAGGCTCATGGACAAAGTATCCATCGATCAAACTGGTAGGAATATTGAAGTCTATGTCGATGACATGGTAGTTAAGAGCCGCAATGAAGAAACATGCTGCACGATGTGGAAGAAACTTTCCAAACTCTAGCTAAAGCGCGGATGAAGTTAAACCCAGCTAAGTGTACTTTCGGGGTAGAGGAAGGGCAATTCCTTGGGTATCAGATATCCAAGGAAGGGATTCTGCCCAATCCCACCAAAATCCAGGAGTTCCTCGAGTCGAAAACTCCCCACAACCTCAAGGGTGTACAGGAGATCAACGGTAGGTTGACGGCATTGGGAAGATTCATTTCCAAATCTACAGAAAAGGCGCTTCCTCTGTACCAAACAATCAAAGGATTCCTAGACAAAAAGTAGTTCAAATGGACAGAAAAAGCAGATGCGGCATTGCAACAACTAAAAGATGCCTTAAACCAACTACCGGCTCTCGCCTGCCCGCTACCAGGGGAAACAGTACAGATGTATTTAGCAGCTTCCGAATAAGCTATCTCCTTTGTGCTAGCGGTGGAGAAGGAAGGCAAGCAGGTCCCCATCCATTTTGTCAGTAGGGCCTTACAAGGACCAGAGGTCAATTACCCGGCCTTAGAGAAGCTGGTCCTCGCCCTGGTATACACTGTCAGACGGATACAGAGGTATTTTCAAGCCCACGAGGAGGATGTTCTGACTAGTTATCCGATAAAGCAAGTGATGCTAAGGTCGTAAAAGTCTGGGTGCCTGGCCAAGTGGGCCAGAGAATTAGGCGTACATGATATCCATTACCACCCCCAGACTAGCATCAAGGCCCAGGCCCTCGCAGACTTCCTGGTTGAAATCCCAGATACCATTAAGGGAGTTCCAACGACAATCTCTGTCGACCCACTAGAGCCTGAAGTTGGCAAAGAACTCTGGAAGCTATACACCGATGGCGCAGCAAGTAAGGAAGGCTCAGGCGCAGGCCTGATCCTCCAAAGCCCCAATGGTGAAGAGATCACTTATGCGCTGCGATTTTACTTCCAAGTATCTAAGAACGAGGCAGAGTACGAAGCACTCCTAGTGGGTCTGAGGCTGGCCAAAGAGGTTGGTGCAAAGCAACTAGCATCTCTCAGTGATTCATTACTTATCACAAATCAGATAAATGAAACATACGAGGCTAAAGACCCAATGATGCAGAAATACCTAGATGCAGTCTGTAGCCTAACCAGCACATTCAAAAGTTTTTCAATAAAACAAATCTCTCGGGGAAAGAACGCAAGGGCGGATGCTCTCAGCAAGCTAGCCTCTACTTCTTATGATCACTTAACAAAGAAAGTGCTAGTTGAAGTACTCCCGGAGAGAAGTATTGATAACCAAAGGGTTAATACAGAATCGAATACTCCAGAATGGACCAAACCCTACGTCGATTACTTACGCCATGGCGTGCTCTTGGATGACCCAGAGGAGGCGAGAAAAGTCAAGATCAAGGTGTCGCATTTTGCAATCAGAGACAACCAGCTGTACCGAATAGGGTATTTAAGCCCATGGCTAAAGTGCATCTCTAAAACAGATGGCAGACGTTCCTAAAAGAAATTCATTCCAGAGACGCGGCGACACATGAAGGCACTCGAGCGCTCACAGGAAAAATACTCTGCTTAGGAGTATATTGGCCAGACGTATACAACGACGCCACAGCCCTAACCAAGAAATGCAAAGAATGCCAGACATTCACTCCTTTCTAAAATCAACCGTCCATGCCTTTGACTAGCATTACCAGCCCCTGGCCTTTCCATCAATGGGGAATCGACATAGTGGAACCTTTCCCACCAGCGCCAGGGGGTGCGAAATTTTTGTTAGTAGCCGTGGATTATTTCACTAAATGGATAGAAGAAGAACCGTTGTCCACCTCACTGGCAAGCAAATGA
Source organism: Lactuca virosa (assembly GCF_052849685.1). Lineage (NCBI taxonomy): Eukaryota > Viridiplantae > Streptophyta > Magnoliopsida > Asterales > Asteraceae > Lactuca > Lactuca virosa. The sequence goes on from NC_136434.1 coordinate 252,103,847, forward strand.
TAAAGTTCATGAACAAGAATATCTTGGCCCGTTTTGGCACCCCCAGAGTCCTCATAAGTGATAACGGCATGCAATTTGAAGGAAGCCCCTTCAAAGATTAGTGCGAAGACAAGAGAATCCACCACTGATTCACATCAGTGTCCCACCCTCATGCCAACAGAAAAACTGAGATATCAAACAAAACCATAGTCAATGGTTTGAAGAAAAGGTTACTCAAATCAAAGTCCGCCTGGGTGGATAAGCTTCCAATAGTATTGTGGTCATATCGTACCACAGAAAGGTCAAGCATGGGAGAAACGCCATTTAGTCTAACCTATGGGACGGAAGCAGACCTCCCATTGGAAATAGTGGTCGGCTCCATGCGAACAGAGAGTTTCGAGGAAGCAGCCAACAAAGAAGGGCGACGTCAGGACCTAGACATGCTCGATGAAAAACGTGAGGCGACACAGATGCGTCAAGCACTATACAAATCACGAACTGAGAACTATTACAACTGCCAAGTCTGGGTCAAGAACTTCAAGGTTGGAGAATGGGTGCTAAGAAAGAACGAGTCCAGTCATGCTGAACCATTGGGGAAACTCAGTGTCACTTAGGAAGGACCGTACAAAATTGTGGAAGCCCATAAGAATGATGCTTATGTCCTAGAAGCTCAGGACGGGCGTGCCATTCCAAGAACTTGGAATGCACAGATCATGCATCATTTTTATTCTTAAAACGAGTATTAAAGACAGATTCAATGCTCGCAAAAGGCATTTTGTATTAATTTTGACATGTAAATGTAACCAACAAAAATTACTTTACCATCTTCAGTCTTATAATGCTCCAACATTAAAACTAGAAAAAAAAAAAGAGAAAGCAATTCAGATGCTTCTTATTTTCAAGCTTGAAAAGTAAAAAAAAAAAAAAAAAAAAAGAGGTTGTGTGCATTTACTGTGTCACAACAAGGACTAATCATCCAACGTCACACGAACGAAATCGTTACAAGGAGGCAGCCAAGGGGTTTGTACAAAAGAGACTCATAACCTTTCTCCCAAAACATGTTCATCAATTACATTATAGAAAATAACAAACATACAAAAGAACATGTGATATAAGTGAAGAAGAGTCATAACCTTCCACTAATGAGAAAAGGCACAACCGGGTGAGCCTCAAGATGATGATCTTACCTACACCTAGGGTATTTAAGCAGCAAATTAGAACAAATTTCTCAAACACCGGATTAGTAAAGCACAAAGAGTCCACCAATAAAAGAACCCAGACCAGGGGTATAAGCAAACCTTGCGTAAATACTATGTGATTGCCAACATAAATCATACACGAAGCAACCAAGCGAAAGAATATGTGCGGTAACAAGAAATATTCATACCCACAAATTAAAAGTGAACATTGTCAAAGTCGCCAGACTCCCGGACTTTAAGACTTCCACTGAGGGCAGCAAAGACAAAAAAAACAAAGAAAGAAATAGAAAACATTGTTCGCAGGAGTTACATCAAAACAAACCAAGTAAACAGCGCTACTTATGGGGGCTCGGTGATGGCCGTCTCAGTGCGACCACCGGAAGAGGCCTCTAAGAAAGTAAAACGCCTCTTGACACGGCGGAGGCTCCTCGGGGACCCGGAAGGGGCAGGATCCTTCTGAGAAGCGCCAGTGACAACAATGTCCTGCAGATCTGAATCCTCGTCGGCGCCAGTAGCACTTTCCGAACCAACAGTAGCCTCGATTCCTCGGCCAGAAACGAGGGGCGAAAGAGTCTCTACAAGGTCAATGTCGTGACACTCAAGATCGTCGTCAAACAAACCTTGCAGAGCTCTCTCTAAGGAGATAACCTCCTCCACACCTGGAAACAAACAAAAACAATGGCGGTTAACCAAAATGCCAATTTAAACGTGCTTTGCCTATTAAAAAGGGGGGAAGGGGGCAAGAGAAAACAGTCTGAGAAACGCAACACTCTCTTTCTTGACAAAAAACTCAAGCATCTTCCCGCGAGCCCTCCAAGCGGCGCTCTTTCTGCCAGCGGCCAAGAAGCAGTCAAGCAAATCCTCACCATTGATGTTAATCTTCTCTAGGACATTAGCCATGTCCTTGTCAGCACCAAAGAGTGTTGGAGCGTGGTCGACGTACACCTTAGCCCTTGGGTAGTTAAGCACCACGAGGTCTCTGTTCACCCATAAAAACTTCTCCTGCCAGTTCTTCTTGGAATTTTTATCATGGATAAGGGTAGGGACTCCCCGTTGACGGGAAAGGGTTTGAGTCCCCGACTGAGTAGAAGCATTGAAGAAGTAATTGAATGTCGGAACAGTTGGTAGGCAACCTAGGGCACAACAGAGGAGTTCAAAACTCACTATCTTGTTTATAGCAATCAGGGTCAGCTCCCTCACGGAAACCCCATACTCACGGATAATCAGATTGAAGAAATGGTGTCCCGGCTGAGCCCAGTTCATCAAGAGAGACAAGATGGCAACCAACAGAGACACAACCGCCATTCCAGGCACATGTCACGGCGGTATAGACCATTCAACAGGGATGATAGCAGGAGTAGTCACAACGATGTTCACGCAATCAATAAGACTCCAGCCAAGGAGAACAAAGACAAGACCAAGTTCTTTGAGTATCATCGAAGCAAAACACATGATACCAACGAGTGCACAATATTGAAGCGGTAGATTGATGAGAAACAACGAGTGGGAAATATAGTCAACATCGCAAAGGACCTCAGGGATAAATTCGATGGGGATAAGCACCAACCCAAAAATCAAAAGGATGGGGGCAAGGATCACGAAAGAAGGGTCGAGATACTTACCATCACAGGGCCCCGCTTATGTAGCAATCTCCAGAGCCAGCATGTGGGCACGAATGTATACCATCAAAATATCCTCGACATAGCGTTTTCGATGAACAACCCCATGCCAGACCACTGGGATCCAAACGACCCTTTGCACATCACCGGTTTCATTAGCCAAAACCGTGTGGAACAAGTATACATCGATACTGGCAGCAGGTTCAATGTGATTTATGAACGTTGCCTTCGGCAGTTACCAATTGAATGGAAGAAGCACCTCCAGCTACCGTGTCAGGGCCCGCTGGTCGGGTTCACTGGTCATGGCATCTGGCCTACTGGAATAGGCACGCTCCCATTTATATTGGTCAGCCATGATGGAACCAAACAGATAACAAGGGCGCTCGAATTCTCGGTTGTTGATCGCCCGGCTGACCACAATATTCTACTAGGCCGACCGGCGTTGTTCCAGCTACAAGCGGTTCTGTCAACTCTTCACGGCATTCTCAAATTCAGCACGAGTGACGGATCAGAAACGGTAGTGGAAACCAAGCTGGGTAATGGGTGCGACGCCTAACAAGAAAGGAAACATGAAACCCAATTGTGTCGAAGTAAATGTTGTCTGACGATGGAGGATCCATAGCGGAAGTTCGCGGCAGCACAATTGCTGATCCACGAGTCCAGGAAAAGACAACGAGATGTTTTCATTCGGCTCACAACATCTCCCCCACAGAAAGGATCGATCGCCGACCTGAGAATGGCTCAGCCAGAGAATGGAGCAATAATCGCAAAGCAAATAGGCGTCTACTCACAGACACGGGCACCAACCTGGTTCACGACCAACGACCGAACCATGCACAGCCAAAAAGCAATTTGGGACTCGAAGCAGACATTGGCCAATGTCAAGCACGAGCCGAAACTTAGTGGAATGAACGAAACATGCGCCAGGTGCAGCAAAAATAGAGGCAAAGCGCCACTCATTTTAACATGCAAGCCTTCCGGTAAAAGAGAACTGACAAGGGCCTCTAATGAGCTAAAAACACCACAAGTGAAAGCGCGACACGCAAGGTCGGAAGGCGCACAAAAAAGTGCAGGTGGTACCCTCACCCGGCCAAGGAGGGCACTCCACAGTCTCTGCGCACACTGGGTCAAGAAGAAGGGAAAGGGAGAACGTCTCCAGAGCAAGAAAGACGAAATTCAGCTCTCTCACACCGGACACCGATGGTGGAAACAATAAGAAATCCCAACATGTCAAGGAACATTGGCAACGAATGCACATTCGTGATGAGGTAGTCATAGCGAAATACTCAATGAAAAATAAAGCGGGGGCCAAGAAAAAGGTGTATGGTCAAAGTCCACACAGGATAACCATACTCCAGATGCTAACGCAAAAACCGGGCATGCGCCCTGATAATTAGACATTCAGATTCTATTGCCTCATGTTTTACTTCTTTTGTTTTTCTTAAGAGTTAATATAATTTGCATTTCGAAAGAGCTTTCCATAATTCTTTTTAACAAATTGCAAAAATGCAAAGTAAAGAGGTTGTGCATATTTTCCAAGTAGCAACAATGGCTGGTCACCTACGCTACTTGAGCTAAATCTATGCAAGAATGCAACCGTAGGTCTTAAAAGAGTCATAACCTTTACCTGCAATGTGCCAATAGCATATCAGAGCTGAGAATATACAAATCCGAACTAATGGCACGGAAAAAGGGGTTCTAAAAGATTCATAACCTTTCCCCTGATAATAGAACAGTAAAAGGTCTTGAGGTGATAATCTCGGCCTATGTATACAGTACAGTCCATAGCACTGACTAACATTTCACGGCTTAACATAATAAGCCTAATTAAACATATGATCCAAAAGAACATAGCTCAATAAGCAGCAGCTACACGACGTCTGAAGCACACGTTAGCCGATTAACGCAAAACCTAGAACAAGGGAGTGTACAGAAAAGAATTATAGTAGAAACGTCGAACAGCCTGTCCTCAAAGATACCACAGGAAAATTCAAAATATGTGCATACATATAAAGCAAAAAAGAAAGGGGAAGAGAACACTTCCATGCCACGTACAAAGCCAAATGCAAAGTTCATAGTTAACAACAACCAGTGTTTTTCACTATACATATAAAGGCAACTACATTACAGAACGGTTAAAAGGGACAAACACAAATCAACCCTCGGAGTTTGAGGAAGAACCTCCCGGACATGGCCTGCGACAAAACTGACGGAAAACGTCATAATCTAGCTTCCCCAAGAGAAAGAGGCCCACGAAATCAGTCTCAGCAAGGGACAATAGAGAAGCATCCACCTCTTCATCCTTTCTCGCGGCACAGTCATGATCCAGGACTTCAAGATCACCAGTAATTATAGAACAACCACCTAGTTGTTTCCCCTTTTCAAACCGAAGGGCCTCACATGCCTCACAAACACCCTGGATCCCACTGGCAAATTTTGCGCTCGCGATAACTTTATCAATTACACAAACTACCCCTTTCTCCAGCATCCATTGCAAACCACCTCGAGCGAAAGCACCATCAACACGAGTACGGGCCAGTTGACGTTGGCACCTGGACAACTCACTCGCTAGCACACCTTTCTCCCGAGTAAGAGAACCCAATTGGCTTTCAAGTCGCTCTGAGTGGTCCTCCAAAGAGGCCACATGATCTTCAAAAGCGGCATTCTCGCAGGCCACAATACAATTCTGCTCAGAAAGGGCCCGACGCTCAGCCTCTGAATCATGCAGTTTCGCCCTTTATGCTTGCCACGTCACCCAACAAAGATTTCAACTGTTTTTCATTCACACTGGTGCGGCAAACTCGATCGGCGGCAGCAACCATAAGAGCAGAAGTCTGATCCGCAGCATAACGAATGTCTCCAGCAATATGAGAGCTTGACTGGCTCACAAGCGAATTCATTGTGGCCGGGGGTGAGCGCAGCGGCTCCACTCATGGGCGGAAATGTCTTCCGATAGTAAGGAATCCCTAGTAATCGCCCAGCCCGGGACATAGGCCTTGAAATACAAGGGGTGAGACGAAGTTCCTTTTTCACCAACCGGGGAAGGCTTCCCCGGCTAGAAAGAACCTCCAGGTGAGCCTAGGGCACCCTCAAGCACGAAGACAGAATTAGGATCTACTGAGAGTGAACCAGCAAATGATGATGGCGGTGTCATTGAAGAACTAGGCACCACCACACCTTCCTTTTGCTCGGGCACAGAAAAATTACTACCAAGAATACCCCTGATACCACAAATAAGCCTGGCCATGGACACAGTCCTATGCGCCTTACAAGGATGGAGACCCGCATCATCGGATTCAGTATCCTCGTCTGATGATGGCACCACACGCAAACTTCTCTTCTTCCGAATAGGGGCATTACCTTTTTCTGCTTGTACTCCCGCAGGCAAACCAGAAGGAGTAGGAACCGGAGAATGAACAGGGTAAATGACCCCAACAGCTGGCCGTGAAGGCGAAGCAGGTCCACTAGAACCAACATTTCCCCCTTCCACCAAGAGCAATCCAGTAAACTCTCGCATGCGTCTTTCAGACATAAGAGGGGGAAGAGCCTCTACAAGATCGATCTCCCGGTGATAAAGCTTACCCCGAGAGTGACCGCGCAGAGCCATCTCCAAAGAAATCTCGACTTCAGTACTTGCGCAAATAAAATTCGAATATAAGGAATCATAAGCTAGCAAGATACCGGCAGGCGGCACTCATACCGGCAGCAAAATAGATATGTTTCCTAGTCGTCTGTCGAGAGTTAGGTTACTCCCGAACAGTTTGGAAAGGCGGTCAGGAAAGTCTTGTGTTCTGCGAAACCCACGCCGCACAAGGTTCCGGTTAACCCAAAGCCATTGCCTTTGAAAATGTTTCTTTGGGGTACCTTATTCAGAGATTAATTGATGAATACCCCGCCTTTTCGCCAAAGTACGAACACCAGAATTCGTAGTTGAACAAAAAAAGTAACTGAAGACCCAAAAGGTAGATATACAACCCAAAGATCGTGAAATTAGTTCAAAACCAATGATCTTATTAACAGCGCTCAGGGTCAACTCGTTGACGAAAAAGTCGTAGTGATCCACAATCATGTTTAAGAAATTAGATGTCGGCAGGCGCAACCCCGCTTCGAATAAAGGGATCGGAACCCCACCTTCTCTTGAGGGCAATCATAGATCGATGACCCCTTTGCCGAAATCATTACACCATGCTCTGGTAAGAAGTCGAAGCGACCCTGCAGAAGTCGAAATTCCTCTGTAGTAGGGACTCTACCATAACAGTCCATTGTCAAAAAAATATGAGCAATCGAAAAGGGAAATTAAAGGAATGCTCGGATTGACACGACAAAGGCAAAGTGGGGAAGTGAGGATGAAAAGCCTTGGGAAAAGGGGGGATTTCAAAGACGAAACTGGCATCACGAACCGACTCACAATTGAACTGACACACATTTACGGCGCTGTCTAAAGCTTGTCAAATGCTAGAGATAATCCCATACATACACGTGTTGAAATATAGGCTCGAATGGCGACGTTGTCAAGACGACGCATACACCTACAAGCCTAAGGGACTTGTTAACGTATCGCTCAGGGAGAACGTCAAAAAAGGAGAAGTTCAACTAACGTTGGGCTTGGCTGGTTAGAACCCAGTCTAACGCCAAATCTGGGCCTTCGCCAACGCTAAGATCACTGGTATTGCGGTTAAGGTGTAGAGTCGCACCTTAACCTCTTCTCCAGGAAGTTACATCCCGGGAAACGTGGGACCAATCAGAGAGTCCCACTTGCCCATTAGACGATAGCCACGATCTTCATAGACAATTAAAAGATCTCCCTCTAGCCAATGAGGGAATGAGGAAAAAGACGTGATGGAGGACCCTCTAATATGGGTCCGCCACGTCGCACCTCACAAGGGAATGCTCAACAAAATCAGTTGAGGGACGCGCTTCTGGAACAGGGATAAAAGGATCCTTCTTCCTCACGAAGAAGGGAACGAAATTCTCTTTTTCATGTAATCTACTATAATCTCTCTCAGATCTCATACTAACTTGATCGTTGGAGCTTCGTCCAGGGAACTCCTCCCGGACGTCGACTAATGGTCATCTCTCTCTTTTTCACTGTGATATGAGGAGAAGATACCTGCACAGATCTCCCCTACAGTTCCAACTCAATCCTCTCCAATATATCACAATAGTTAGTTTTTTGGGTTATTATGCTTTTATCAATACTTGTCATGTCCTCATGCTTCCATGCAAACGTCTTGCTTCTAGCTTTGAGGAACTTTATAAGATCATGTTCGACTTGTTCAGTCATTGAGGATCCTATGAGAACTTTGTCTTCAAGATCCTCAAGGTTCATGGGCACTTCTTTTATATCTTGCTCTCTTGTTTCTATCACGTCTCGTGCCCCCTGGTTTAATTGCTATTCTTCTCGTGGTATTGTTCAAGATTTCATCAAAGTCTTGTAGCATTCCTTGGAATCTTTTTGGTCTTCTACGATCTTCACTGTCCCCCATGGGGTGGGCATCTTTACGCATTGATGATATGTCTATGGAACGACCTTCATTTTATGTATCCATGGTCTACGTAGTATAACATTATAAGAGGATAATGTATCAATTACACAAAAAAGTTGTATAAAGTTTACCCCCTCTATGTAGATAGGTAACTTTATCTCGCCGACGGTGTGCTTGGTTTCGCTGCTGAATCTCATTAGCACTGAGGATCTTGCAACTATCTCAGACTTCGGGATGTTCGTTCTTTTCAACACATCTAGGAGTATGATGTTGACCGAGGATCCTCCATTAACGATGATCCTTCTGACAAAATGGTTGGCGATGTAGAGAGTAATCACCAATCCGTCATGATGAGGATCATGTACGTCTTGTCTATCTGCTTCGTAGTAGGTGATCTCCTTTTCGTTTGTGATTGATGTGTTATTATGTGGTCATTTTTCCTTCTCCATTTTGGATACCGTGGCGTGCCTCTTCGCTGCAGAATAAGAGGTCCCACAAATGTCAGATCCTCCAGAGATCACATTGATTACCTTGGCATCAGTAGAGGGGGATCCTGGTCTGTTGAGGATCTTCTGGGCATCCTGATCTTTTTCTTTGTATCTCTCCTTTCTTCTTCCAAGGATTTATGTGTGGTATCCTTTGCCCGTGAGGTAGTTGATCTCCTTCCTGAGGGATATGCAATCCTCCGTGATGTGACTAAAGTCTTCATGGTATGCATACCATCTGGACTTGTCTTTCCAAGCGGTGGATTTTTCTCCCTTTCTTGCCCATCTTGCTTTGTCTCCAAGATCATGCATGCCAAATATTACACCTAAAATATCCACAGAAAAACAATAGTCAGAAATCTTAGGAAAATCTTCTTCCTCTCCCTCGTCTTCAAGGGTATTAACCCTATGATGGTCTGGTTTGGAATATGGTTTTGACTTATAGGATCTTTGGGTCGAGGAATCGGCCTTTCTATGGGGGTGATCATAAGAGCATGGTCGGTTGCTCCTTTTTTGGATCTCCATGTCATCTTCGAGTCTGATGAACCTTCATGCTCTGCTTCTGACTTCGTGCATCCTCTTTCATGGATTCATTACAAGGTCTTCATAGAATGGTGAATCTTTCTTTAGGCCCATTTTAAAGGCTTTGACTGCAGTTGCCATGTCGATGTTGGGGATACTTAGGGCTTCCCTGCCAAACCTCTTCACAAAAGTCCTAAGGGATTCCTTAGGGTCCTAGACCACCCGATAGAGATCACAAGTGATCTTTTCAAATGTTCTGCTACAAGAAAATTGGTTGTTAAATAAATTAATTAAATGAGCAAACGATGTAACAGAATAAGGAGGAACATTAAGAAGGCATTTTAAAGTTGATCCTATGAGGGTTGAACCAAAACCCTTGCATATGCAAGCTTATTTTAAGCGAGTGGGGATGGGAATGATCTCGATCCTTTCCCTGTATTGTGCCACGTGCTCCTCAAGATCTGTAGTACCGTCGTAAGGCTTCATGTTGGGGGTCTTAAAGCATTTTGGGACTTCGGTGCTATCGCTGGAACGAATCTGGAGATCATGTGGCTTGTGGGGGAAACTTCTAGTACAGGCCGAACTGCTCCAAGCACGCTTGATATCATTTGTCTTGTTATTGGGAGTAACAAAGGTTTCATTGGGATCATGGGTCGTATGGGCTTGTACTCTTGAAGTAGTGCCTCATGCGGGAACAGAGGCCGGTGTTGAGGATCCTATCTCGTGGCAGATCATTGAAGATCTCGTGTTGTCAAAGTTCAGGATCTTGGGTTGCAAGATCGAGGGTGCTACTTCCTGAGGCTTGTGGATTTATGTCCTCATTCTCTCAACTTCCATGAGAATTGTCCTGTTATCCTCTTGCTATTGGGCGACTTGTCGTTCCAGACTCTTCATCATAGCAAATATTTCATTGTTGGAAATCAGCACAAGAGGATCCTGGAGTCTTGGGGTAATGACCGGAGAAGTGTTTTTCTTCGGTGCTTCTGAGGCTTTCTTGGAAGCTCCTGCAGGAGGTGGTGGAAGGTTTTTGGAGGAAATGGGAGGAAATGGGAGGAACTGAGGAAGAGGACAGGTTCGATTGTGTAGACATGATTTTTAGAAGGATTTTGGAACACCACGGCCGCACGGTGGACGCGGAATTGTTTTGGTCAAAAAATGCACAAACAAAAATCGACCAAAGTGTATGAAAGGCTGTGATGTCCAGAATAATGCAAGTATAAAACGATGATCAAAGTGACATAAGTTGTTTACAAGGAAAGACCTTGATCCTTGCTAGGATCTTCGGCATAAAACATTGGGAGGTGATAATGATCACCTGCCACCGTAATTTTATTAATTGAAAAGGTCGATTACAGAGAAAATGTAAAGAACATAAGTACAAGTGTTGTTATTCTGCTAAGTGTCGTGTGTAGTGTGATGAATACAGGTGTCTTATTATAGTCTAAAGCTAATAACAAGAATTTCGACAATTCCAAGATCCTCCAAGACCAACTTATATCCATTTTTTGACTTGGTCTTCTAGGTCTTTTGCATGGTCATGATGAATATTCGTTGAGAATAAGTCTTTGGCTGACTAATTCTACACATGTGGGAAAAATAACAAAGCATTTTACGTTACAAACTTTAGGAGAATAATTGATAATAGTTAGGATCCTGAAGTATTCTTGAGGATCCTGAGGTTTGAGGATCCTGAATGTAATTTCGGGATCCTGGACTTAACACCAGGGATTCCACTTTAGCTTTCAGTGCGGTCCAGACCTCTTCGGTAGCAGTTTTCTTTGATGCCAACAAAACATACTTCTGATTGAAACAACGAGCATCTTTCTCAAGCTCAGAAATCTGGTGATTGAAGTCAGCCTCTCAAACAGCACAACCAGCATGGATAACCTCCATCCCATGCAGAAATTGGAGACGACGGGAGCCGGCGACCAAGTAGAACATGGCTTGTGCAATAGCGTACGACATATCATGGCTACCCATCACATCCATATTAGTGATGGTGGCCAGTGGAAAGGTGTGGCGGGCGAACTCTATGACATTAATACGCACAGACAACCAAGAATTATTCTGAAGATTCCAAGCAGGAACAAAAGGACTAGGGCCAGGGTCGTTTGGGGCTGGAAAGACCTGCTTCAGAGGAGTCTGATGACACGAAGCCCACCAGGACCCCCAAGAGAAGAAAGGATGGGATTGGATTGAGAGGAAAATTGATCTAGAACAATAGGCTGCGTAGATACCTCCTGATCCCCCTCATACTATTGCGTATCATCATCATGGATCACCATGATCACCTCCGGAGTAGAGGAAATCAAGCTTAGCAGACGGGAAAATTTTTGCCTCGACTGAATGCGCCTCCCGATGTTGAAAACATCATATGAGGCCTCCCCCATCGCCAAGATGGATTTCCTCTTGGGGATGTCCCACCGGACATCCGAGATAATGCCATATTTTCTATCCTACACCATCTCAACGTGATTAGGATCGGGGATCGTAGGCGACGCATGGTAATAGGTTGAGTGGCCAATGGTTTCTCCCCAGTGGTCGCCAAAGAGCCTTCCAGGGCCAGCGTAACCAGAGTAGGATGCACGAAGAGCCGATCAGCACGACACGGTAGAGGGAGAGTTTCAAAAAGATGAGCCTCACGATGCTCCAACTTCCCTCGATACCGATTCTGCAAGACGTCATCCTTGGACAAATGGGACTCGACAGCTGACAAAGAAGAGCTCATAAGCAAAGTGGAAACTATTCCCAGATCCAATTTTCTTTTTTTATCAAAAAAAGCGGGTAGAAGGAGAATAGAACAAAGCTACTTACCATCAACAATAGTGTAAAAGATTGGTATTTTCCCCTTATGCCTCCAAGAAGGACTCATCCCAATACCAGAAAGAAAGACCTCTGAGTACTCCTCAGACACGACCTGGATGGTCTTCAGAAGATCAGCAGTAGACTGATTATGGGGAAACAGTTTCAGAGTAACATCGGAGAAGTTATTTGCTCGGTAGTGCCCACAACCAACTTGATCCCGGTTGACCCAATACCACTTGTCCTGCCAGTTCTTGGGGGTTTTTCCATCAGGAACCAAGACATGACCACCGCGTCGAGCAGAGAACGTACACTTGTCACCAGTAGCACTAACCAGAAAAAGAACTTGAAGAAAAAGTGATCAGTAGGCATACCATTGGCTTGAAAGATCATCTCGAATGCCACCATTTTGTTGACAGCGCTCGGAGTAAGCATTTGAGTACTACAGTCGTTCTTCTGAAGAGGCTCCTCTTGGAATTCAGTAATAGGAAGGCGTAGACCAGCGTCGAAAGTCTTCAGGTAGATACCAACCTTACCGGCAGGAGGGGAGAGAATCATTGAGTCAGTCGCCGGAAACACCACACCATCACTCGAGGAAAAGCCATAAGCATCACTGAGAAGTTTAAATTCGGCATCAGAAGGAGTAACACTAGGTTGAGCAGCCATTGAAGCAGAAGGGAAAATAGAGGAAACCATGATGGAAGAAGAAGGAAAGAAGAAAGGAAAAGGTTAAGCCGATAAGGAGGATCCTCACCCTTATAAAGAACAAGGAAAGGCAGGATATTCAAAGTCCCTGACACAATGATGTAACCGACTGCCATAATGGGCGGTCACTTCACCAGAAAAATCAAAGCGTCGATTGAATCAGAACATAACGCGTGTATAAAGCAGTTCAGTCCAAAACGTCATAACTAGTCTAGCAACGCTACGACTACTGGACTAGGGGACTTGATGACGTGCCCATAGCACGGGTTACGAGTTGCGCTCATACACCCCAAAGAACTACCCAAGGTAGACACACGCATAATAGAGCAAGCCCGACGGAACCTCGTGCCTGAGGACGCCGCTAAGCGCAGGGAGCCTATGGAGAAGGCCTGGCCCGACTAGGGGCGCCTTCTACTCTGCGAAAAAGCATAAGAGCTCCACACGACAAAGGGGATGCTCAACGCATTACCACTTGAACCAATTGTTTGCTCTGACAGAACAAGGAGCATGATTTCCCAATCACCGCGCCCGATCCTGTCGGGTCTGACGCCTTTCTCTCATACGGACTGGCAGGAGATCTTAGTATAAAAGGCCTCCTCTGGTGCCCGTAAAAGTAAGTCGCTCTCTCCTAGTTAATCCTAAAACAATCCAAGTCTATCCAGTAACTTCACCATCCGAGCATTTTCCCGGGATCCCCTCCCGGAGAACGGCTGATGGTTGACCTTACAAGTTCACCACAGTAATCAGAACTAGTGAAGAGCATCGCCGGCAGACGAGGTCACATCACCAAAGATTCCAAACTTTGTGACCCACAAACAGCCACACATTGATACCAGAGGTCCCTTGCCCGAGAACATAAGAAAATTAGGGAGTAGTGTCTCGTACCATGATACTAGCTACCTAGTCGGCCAATACCCCCAAGGATCCAAATCCATGACCCACAAATAGTTGCACACTGATACCATGGCGCCCCCAGCTGAGAACATAATAAAATTAGGGAGCAGTGTCTTGGACCATGATACTAGCTAGAGAGTTTGTCGATACCCCCAAGGATCTACATCCATGACCCAGCAACATCCACATACTAATACTAGGTTCTCCCCGACTGGGAACATAAGAAAACTAGGGAGCAGTGTCTCGGACCATGATGCTAGCTAGCTCGCCGATACCTGAAAGGATCCATATACATGACCCATAAATAGCCAAATACTGATACCAGGGCGCCCCCCGGCTGAGAATACAAGAAAACTGGGGAGCAGTGTCCCGAACCAAGATACTAGTTAGATAGTTCGCAGATACCCCCAAGGATCCACATCCATGACCCATATACAACCGCACATTGATATCAAGGCACCCCTATATTGAAACTTAAGAAAATTAGGGAGCAATCTCTTGTACGGTCATACTAGATACGTAGCTGGCCGATACCCCCAAGGATCCAACTTCGTGACCCATAAACAGCCACACATCGATACGAGGGCACCCCCAGCTGAGAACATAAGAAAATTAGGGAGTAGTGTCTTGAACCATGATACTAAATAGCTAGCCGACCAATAGCCCCAAGGATCCATATCCATGACCCACAAACAGCCGCACACTGATACCAGGGCGCCCGCCGGCTAAGACCATAAGAAAACTAGGGAGCAGTGTCTCGAACCATAATACTAGCTACATTTTGGTCGATGCCCCCAAGGATCCACATCCACGACCCACGAACATCCGCAGACTGATACTCGGGCGCCCCCCGGCTGAGAGCATAAGAAAATTAAGGAGCAGTGTCTCGGACCATGCTACTAGCTAGCTAGTTTGCCGATACACTGAAGGATCCACATCCATGACCTACAAACAGCCGCACACTGACACCAGGGTGCTCCCCGGATGAGAACATCAGAAAATTAGGGAGTAATCTCTCGAACAGTTATACTAGATACCTTGTTGTGTGATACCCCCAAGGATCCTAATCTATGACCCACAAACAGCCACACACTAATAAGAGGGTGCCCCCGGCTGAGAACGTAAGAAAATTATGGAGAAGTGACTTAGACCATGATACTAGCTAACCAGCAGACCGATACCCCCAAGGATACACATCCATTACCCACATGCACTCACACACTGATACCAGGGCGCCCACCAGCTGAGAACATAAGAAAATTAGGGAGCAGTTTCTCGGACCATGATACTAGCTAGATTTTTGGCCGATAACCCCAAGATACATATCTATGACCCACAAATAGTCACACACTAATACCAAGGCACCCCCGGCTGGGAACGTAAGAAAATTAGGGAGCAGTGTCTAGGAATATTATGCTAGCTACTTAGTCGGCCGATACCCGCAAAGATGCAAATACATGATCCACAAACAGACGCACAATGATACTAGGGTGCCCCCAGCTGAAAACATAAGAAAAATAGGGAGTGGTGTCACGGACCATGATACAAGCTAGATAGTTGTCCGATACCCCAAGGATCCACATCAATGACACACAAAATAGCCACACATTGTTACCATCCCCCACCCCAGCTGGGAACAAAATAAAATTGGTTAGTAGTGTCTCAGACCATAATACTAGCTTGCTAGCTTGCCGATAACATAATGATTCACATCCATGACCCACAAACAGCCGCACAATAATACAAGGCCGCCCCTCGGATGAAAACATAAGAAAATTAGGGAGCAGTGTCTCGGACCAGGTTACTCGCTAGATAGTTGGCTGATACCCCCAAGGATCCACATCCATGACCCACAAACAATCGTATACTGATACCAACATGCCCTAGGCTGGGAACATAAGAAAACTAGGGAGTAGTGTCTCGGATAGTGATACTACCTAGATAGTCGGCCGATACACTTAAGGATTTCAATCCATGACTCGCACACAGCTGCACATAGATATTAGTATACCCCCCCCCACCCCACCCCTGGCTAGGAACTTAAGAAAATTAGGGATTGGTGTCTCTGATCATGATACTAACCAGGCAACTGGCCAATACCCCTAAGGATCCACATCCATGACTCACAAACAGCCACACACTGATACGAGGGCACACTCGGATGAGAACATAAGAAAAATAGGGAGCAGTGTATGGGACCATTATACAAGCTACCTAGCCGGTCGATACCCCCAAGGATCCAAATCCATGACCCACAAGTTATCGCATACTGATACCAGTGCGCCCCCATCTAAGATCATAAGAAAATTTAGGAGCGATGTCTCAGACCAGGATACTAGCTAGATAGTTGGTTGATACACCCAAGGATCCACATACATGACCCAAAAAAAGTCGCACACTGATATCAGATGTTAGGGTTGGGATCTCAGAATTACAATCAAGATCCTCAAACCTAAGGATCCCAAGCATACTTTAGGATCTTGAGTATTATCTTTCAAATATTTATAATGGTTATATACTCTATTATCTTTCTCACATGTACAGAAATAATCAAGCTAAAGACTTATTCTCAACGAATAGTCGTCATGACCATGCAAAGGACCCAGAAGACCAAGTCAAGCAACGTCTATAAGTTGATCTCGGAGGATCCTGGAATTTTCGGAGCTCTTGTTGCTTAGCTTTATACTATAAAAATCAATTGTATTCATCACACTACACACGAGTTAGCAGAACAACAACACTTGTACTTGTACTCTTTACCTTTTCTCTGTAATCGACATTTTTAATCAATAAAATCATCAAGGCAGGTGATCATTATCAACTCTCAAGGTTTTATGTCGAAGATCCTAACAAGGATCAATGGATTTCCTTGTAAACAACTTGTTTCACTCTGGTCAATATTTTATACTTGCATTGTTCTGAACATCATAGCCTCTCATACACTTTGGTCAATCTTTGTTTGTTCATTTTTTAACCAAAACACTATGGCGCCCCCGGCTGGGAACATAAGAAAATTAGGGAGTAGTGATACTAGCTAGATAGACGGTGGATACCTCGAAGGATCCAAATCCATGACCCACAAGTAGCCACACTCTGATACTAGGGTGATCCCCGGCTGGGAACATAAGAAAATTAGGAAGCAGTGTCTTGCACACTGATACTAGCTAGCTATCATTCTGATACCCCCAAGGATCCACATCCATGACCCAAAAGCAGCAACTCACTGATACCAGGTCTCCCTTGGCTAAGAACATAAGAAAATTAGGGAGTAGTGTCTTGTATCATGATAGTAGAAACCTAGCCAGACAATACCCCTACAGATCCAAATCCATGACCCACAAACAGTCGCACACTCATAACATGGCACCCTTCGACTGAGAACATAAGAAAATTAAGGAGCACTGTCTCGGACCACGATACAAGCCTAGATAGTTGGCCGATACCCCTAAGGATCCATATCCAAGACCACAAACAGCCGTACACTGATACCAGGGCGCTCCCCGGCTGGGAACATAAGAAAATTAGGAAGTAGTGTCTCAGACCATGATACTTGATAGCTAGCTTGTCGATACCCAAAAGGATCCACATCCATGAACCACAAATTAGGGAGTAGTGTCTCAGACCACGTATATGGTGCTCTACCACCTTGCGCGCCTCGGGAGGGGTTTCCTGTCCTAGTTATGATGGTCCTGAATTCAGCCGTGGGGACTTGTCGTCTCTGTACTTTCTTATGGTTTTCCTATTCACTGTAGTTTCATGCTTCGGGTTCTACCACAGATCTCCATCACCTCCTGATGGGATATTTGCCTCCTCGTATGATTCCTTCTCGGAATCCACTTTATGAACCCTCTCTTATTCCTCATTGACTTCTCTGTTGGTGGTTGGAGTGGCTATCTATATCTAGGTTGTTCGCGCGAGAATAGGGATGTCTAAAGAATCTTATGAAATTAAGTAGAACATTTCTTCTATAGTTATTGATGATCCAAACTGGGTCCTCCTATAGTCAAGCAGTGCATGCAAGCTGTATATAACCAATATCAAATAGACCTTCGAATAGGTGATCCTACTCCAAAACCACAACCAAACAAGGAACAGGTAGTAGAGCGTAGATCACCAATTCTGAGTCTATAAGATCCCAATTATATATAACCCTGGAAGCATGCACTTCGCAACTATAGACCTGCCAGTAAAGGTCTTTTAGTTCTCATGTATGTTTGTTATGGTGCCTAAAATACACCTATAGTATTTTATCTTTATGTTTTGTTCTAAGGATACTTTGTATATAGAGTTAGGTAAGTTTTAGACTCGTTGCAACACCACCATCACTCCCAAACACATGTTGGTCATATCTCAAATAAATATAGTTGATCAGGTTATATTTATTCCAGATATGATTACATAACTGCTTAGGTTTGACTGTAGTGTCCAACATCTAAATACTTTTGTTTGTTTTGGACATATAATGACATATAATGGCATATATATATATATATATATATATATATATATATATAGGCATGTAATTAGTGTTTTGGACAACTAATATTCAAGGAAACACCCTTAGGGACTAGGAAACCCTTGAAACTAAATGTTACAATCACATGTGATTGACTAAAAGGGGTTTACGGCCATACAAGAGAGTGTACGGCCAAGGGTTCACGGCTAATGTGTGTGTACGGCCCATGAGTGTACGGTCAATGAGTGTACGGCCGTACACCCATGGAAGGAACATGCAAAATGGGTGATTTCATCTATGGGGAAACTAGTGGGTCTGATGTTCAACAAGAAGGTGGGCAAAACACTCGATTCGGACTCTTTTTGGGTGTGTACGGCCAACCTATGAACGGTTTACGATCTTTCACCCTTCAAGATGACGAAATATGAAGAATCGGGGCTTGGATCTAATGGTCTTTCAAGTATAACAAGTTTAAGGTTGAAATACTTACGTTTTTGGAGCCTTTGGGGTGTTCACGGCCGATGATGGATGAGAGAGAATGGGAGTGATCTCGGTTGGGAGGAGGGAAAAATGAGGAGAAAATGAGCACTACATATATATATATAGAGGGTGGTGTCGTAGACCCTGTGTACGATCGTACACACCTTGGGAACGGTTTCCGGAACGAGTCAATCTCTCCAGCCTCGAGTAAACACTATGGTTAGAATCTCTTGAGGTGGAAGTGAAGGAATATGATACATATGGGGTGAGTTCACGGCTACCTTGAGTGTACGGCCGTACACCCATGTGTGCGGTCGTACACTCCTCTTGAAGGAGTGTTTGGCTTGAATGCAACTCGATGAACTTCAAAGAACTCATCCCCAGACCCAAACCTTGAATGTACTAGGTATAGAACACTCAAATAGACCATAAACAATGCTACAGAATGGTAGAAACGAGTCTGACTTGCAATGATCGAGGTAACTTATAGATAGAGATTTTCGGGTTGGCACATCATCCCCTCGTTAGAGGGAATTTAGTCCCGAAATTCAAGCATAGAATACAAATCATAGACTCGGAAAAAGACGAGGATGTTTCTGCTTCATCTGATATTCGTGCTCCCAAGTGACTTCAGGTCCTCGCTTGGCATTTCAGCGGACCTTCACTATCGGTATGCGAATTTTTTTTGTTCTCTTGACTTCCCGATCCATGATTTCGACTGGCTCTTCCACGAAATGTAAGCTCTCGTCTAGTTCGATCTCATCGAGGGGTATCATAAGCGTCCCATCGGACAGACACTTCTTTAGAATCGGTAGGGTACTTGGGTTTCATAAAACCCTTGTGTTCTTCAGTGAATTCAGATCCGCGCTGGGTGTTTCAGCGGATCATCACTTGTTGTATCTGTTATTCTGGTCTGTGAATGGTGTGTAGGTTTGACTTGCCTGACTACGTTCATCCAACTGGTAGAATGTCCTTTCGTAGTTCTGAGCAGCCTTTGTCATGAAGTTCATGGTAAGACTCATACCTGGTTCATCTACCATTGTCTCGTGTACACAAGTCGAATACAATTAAGATTGATAGGACGGTCAGATGGGTGGCTCTGCCCCAGGTCCACAACCAGACAAGGAACAGGAGATAGGGCAGAAACACACATCCTAAGTCCGTAGAATCTTAATTATATGCCACCCTCGCATGTACGTTTAACATCGATAGGCTAACTGTATACGTCCCTAGCCTCTGTGCTTGAACTTGACTTGCTGCGCAATTGGTGTTTCCAAAATGGTCTGCTGGGAATACTTATGGAATGTTACAGGAGGATACCGTACTCCTCGCATGAGTACTTCGGAGGTGTGAAGTGAGAGATAATTCTGAGGTTCGCATCTAGTTTGTCGTTATGAGTGACGAGAGTTTTGTTATTCGGTCGGTTTTAAGGCAAAGGGTCTCCTCGGTGACACGTGGGTTTGGTGTAGCGTGGACTCAGCTAAAATAGACGGGATGACATCGTCGGATCACGTGTTAGGTTAGTTCGAAAAGAGCGCTCTGTTAGAACATCGGTGCCTCTGGGTGTATGTTTTTGGTGCTTTCTGTTTTGATCCTGATATTACTACTGCGATAGTTTTGTATTGACTTACGTATGTATTAACTGAAAGATTGTTCTCGTGAATGATACTTGATATTATGATCCCTATCCACTCTCTCTATAATCGCTTGGTGTCTACAAGTCATATATAATTAAGAGTGATAAGACAGTCGACTGAGTGACTCTGCCCTAAATCCACAACCAGACAAGGAACAGGAAATAAGGCGGAATCACGCACTCTAAGTCTATTGGTCCTTAATTATATATGGCCCCAATGTTTACACCAAGTCATTATAGCTTACTAGAAAGAGTATTTAGTTTCTACATAAACTATGTGTTTTGTTTAGACGAGGAAGAAATTATTATAGTTTGTATTTAGTTGGGAAAACGTACCGCTGTTCTCGGGGGTTTCCGGGGTAGACTCTCCTGCAGTGATCATTAGCACTCTTCCTTCCTCATCAGGGTTTCTGGCCAAAGGACAATCTCTCCTGTAGTGTCCTGCTTCGCCACATTGGTAGCAGGTCTGACTCACTTCCTCAAATGGGACCTGAGAGATTGGTCGTGCCGGTGCCCTACAGAAGCGGATGGTGTGTCCCCTTCTGAGGCAGTTCTTGCAATACAACTTCTGAAACCTTCCGGTATGATGGAAGTTACACTTATTGCATTTAGGAAGGGTTCCAGCATAGCGATTGTCGGGTGCTGGGGTGGTTGGTGTCGTGGCAGCATAGGTTGCACCATTCTGTTGTCCCTTGGAGGGTTCTTGTGTTGATTGTCTCATCTTCCTGCTCTCGGACCTTTGTTTGTCATCACCTCCTTCGGTTGACTCCTGAACCGGGTCCATTATGCCTTGGCGGATCCCATAGTCCACCAATGTTCGAGCCAGGCGTTTGGCACTGTCAAACGTAAGAGGTTTCGCTGCTAATACGGTTCCTTGGATTGGAGAAGGTAGTCCCAAAATGTATCTCTCTACCTTCTTGCTCTCCGGGGTAACCATCCTTGAGCATAGTGTAGCTAAATCGCTGAATCTATCGGTGTAGGCATCTATGTCTGAGCCTGCCATGGTAAGATTCCACAGCTCATGCTCTAATTTATGTACTTCACCCCTCGGGCAGTATTCTTCCAGCATCATCTCCTTTAGATTTTCCCAGCCCACTGCGTTTGCTATTGGAAGAGTCAATGACTTGACATGGCTATTCCACCATGTAAGGGATCTGTCAGAGAATGTGCAGGCAGCAAACTTCACTTTGCTCCCTTCTAGGCACTCGCATAACTCAAAAATCGATTATGTCTTCTCAAACGATCGCATCAGAGCGATGACTCCCCCATTTCCATCGAAGGACTTGGGTCCACAAATCATGAAGTCCTTATATGAGCACTCCCTTGTGTGTCTGTGGTTAAAGCTGTTGGTACCACTACCCAATCCACTGGTATCACTTGCACAGATTTGAGTCATGACAGCTGTCACTGCGGCTGTTACTGCCGCCTGAAAGAAAACCGGGTCATACTGAGGGGGTGGTGGCGGTGGTGTGTTGTTTTTGTTTGTGTTCGACTTCTTCGGTGGCATCTTTCTGCAAAAAGGTTTAAAAGACGAAATGAGGGTAAGTCCTTAGTGGTTACAAGTCGAGTGCTATCAGAATCAAAGTTGTCTTAGTTCTGAGTGTTTCATGTTCTGACGTTTGGAGTAATTCATAACAGAGGTCTATGCAACATAGACTTATGAATTTGATAGTGACTACCCTCTTAATGAAGTTATGGGTCTGGTTTACTGTTACTAGCTGATATGATAAATGCGATAAGCCTAACACATAGTGTGAGCAATGTAATCACTGACTCGCTAGATCATATTAATTAGTTATGTATTAGTATGACGTATATGGTGCTCTACCACCTTGCGCGCCTCGGGAGGGGTTTCCTGTCCTAGTTATTATGGTCCTGAATTCAACCGTGGGGACTTGTCGTCTCTGTACTTTCTTATGGTTTTCCTATTCACTGTAGTTTCATGCTTCGGGTTCTACCACAGATCTCCATCACCTCCTGATGGGATATTTGCCTCCTCGTATGATTCCTTCTCGGAATCCACTTTATGAACCCTCTTTTATTCCTCATTGACTTCTCTGTTGATGGTTGGAGTGGCTATCTATATCTAGGTTGTTCGCGCGAGAATGGGGATGTCTAAAGAATCTTATGAAATTAAGTAGAACATTTCTTCTATAGTTATTGATGATCCAAACTGGGTCCTCCTATAGTCAAGCAGTGCATGCAAGCTGTATATAACCAAGATCAAATAGACCTTCGAATAGGTGATCCTACTCCAAAACCACAACCAAACAAGGAACAGGTAGTAGAGCGTACATCACCAATTCTGAGTCTATAAGATCCCAATTATATATAACCCTGGAAGCATGCACTTCGCAACTATAGACCTGCCAGTAAAGGTCTTTTAGTTCTCATGTATGTTTGTTATGGTGCCTAAAATACTCTTATAGTATTTTATCTTTATGTTTTGTTCTAAGGATACTTTGTATATAGAGTTAGGTAAGTTTTAGACTCGTTGCAACACCACCATCACTCCCAAACACATGTTGGTCATATCTCAAATAAATATAGTTGATCAGGTTATATTTATTCCAGATATGATTACATAACTGCTTAGGTTTGACTGTAGTGTCCAACATCTAAATACCTTTGTTTGTTTTGTTCTTATTCGTTCTTATTGTGATATTTGTTCTTAGTATGTATGCTTATTAGTATACTTCTCGTAAAATACTTATATTTTAAAAGTATACTTTTAGTCAGAGCACTCCGGCCCCATTGTATTTATAGTTGTATATCTTTTACTGGTTGATATACTAAGTTCACTATAAACAATGCTCTGATACCAATCTGTCACACCCCCAAACTGGAACGGCGGAAACGTTCAGGGGCAGAGGACGTCATGTATAGTATCACAACAATTGAAACATAGTAATCAAAGAAATAACAACCATTGTATTAATAGAATAATGTTTACATTGTACTTGAATCATACACGATTGACTCCAAAAGTAAATAACAAGTAAAGACTCGAAGCTACTATGCTCCATCTTCTTGAACCCGGTGCGTGTACCTGTCTACTAATGTCCTGAAAATACAAGTAGGTTTTGAAAGAGTATCAGCATAAAGCTGGTGAGTTCATAAGCGTTTTGTTTTAGGAAAAACTGTTCTTTGTTCTTTCGAAAAGTGTGGTGTGTTTCTCCAGAAAAACCTTACATTTCCTGATGTGATGAATATTAAGTGAAAATGATTCTTACTAGATCTTCCTGCAAGTATTTAGTGTATACAAATCATATACAATCCAAATCGAACAAACAATCGATTGTGTGGTTCTGCCCCAAGCCCACAATCAAACAAGGAACAGGAAGTGAGGCAGAGGCCACACATTCCACTCGTTGTCGGATCCTCATGTACATAATCCTGAAGTATTCACTAGATACTTACAAAGTTAACTGTATTGGTTCTTTGATATCTGTTGAAAGTGTTCCTCAAGAAAATCCAATATTTTCTTATGAAAAGCATGATTAAGCCATTCCTTGTATGACTAGTTAGTTCATACTAGTTACGTATGAACCAATATCAGATAGATATTTAATTGTGTGGATCTGCCCTAAACCCACAACCAAACAAGGAACAGGGAATGAAGCGGAAACCACACATTCCACGGTCTATCAGATGTTCCTCATACGTAACCCGGATGCATAAACTAAGAAGTCATGGAATGAAAAATGAATATTTGTTAGTTGAATAATGAACCATCTGTTTGTAAAGTACAGATGTTTATCCTGGAAAATCCTATATTTTCCCTAAGTGTAAGTTGTTGAGTTATCTGTTCCAAAATCGTAAAGTACAAGTATCTACCATACTTATGTTGTTTAAGCATTGTTCTGTTTGAAAACCTTTGTATGAAAACCCTATCATGAAAACCTTTGTACGAAAACTCTGGCTACCACCAGTAATGTATAGTAGTCTTATTACATAAATAAAACTAGTTGAAAACGTGTTGTTCTGTATACTAAAAGTGTTGTTAGTAGCCTCCTGTGATCACCTAGTACATACGAGTTATAGAAATCTAGATCGGACAAACAGTCGATTTGGTGATTCGGCCCTAAGCCCACAACCAAACAAGGAACAGGAAATGAGGCGGAGATCACACATCCCACTGCAAGTCGGATGTTAATTGCATATTACCCTAATGTACATACTAAGTCATCACATAGTTACTAACCCTGTTGACTGATTGTAAGTTATATTAATACGTGAATGAGTCGTTGTTTCACCTGTGGATTCTTATAACCATACTATGGACGATCAGCATTACGACGTACTCGGACGTACGTCGTGAAAAATGACGTTTGTCACCCTAGGTTGACTTTATCTAATAGTCAGGTTGCGGAATTGTCACTCCTGTATAGATCTATACACAAACTCACGCTCTCCCTCCAGGAGACTCTGGTCAGAAGGTGTCTCACATTGTAGTTCTCTCAACGAATTCACTAATAATACTATGAAAAAAACCCTTTATGTTATTAACATGAATCCTTATAAAATAATATCTTTTATTTCATAATTCAAAAGTTTGTTTCTTTGTTTGAAAACTGTATTTGCAACATTTATATCTTAACATGTTTATAAAGCTGTCCGCAAATCTAGTAGTAACTATGTTCATTATGCTTAGTAAGTTCTATGTTCAATGTATACTAATGATAGGAAAATATAATAAATCAAATTATATTTTTAAACACAAGATTTCTTGTGCTTTTACTTATATTCCCCCCCCCCCCCTGAAAACATTAAAAACTCGGAAAATATAGGGGTATGAACTCACCTTATGTGTTCGATTCGATTGAAGGTTTGCATAAGGATGAGAAGTTCCACAAATGAATTCCCGAGACACAAACGAGTCCTAAATGACATATAATGGCATATATATATATATATATATATATATATATATATATATATATATATATATATATATATATAGGCATGTAATTAGTGTTTTGGACAACTAATATTCAAGGAAACACCCTTAGGGACTAGGAAACCCTTGAAACTAAGTGTTACAATCACATGTGATTGACTAAAAGGGGTTTACAGCCTTACAAGAGAGTGTACGGCCAAGGGTTCACGGCTAATGTGTGTGTACGTCCCATGAGTGTACGGCCAATGAGTGTACGGCCGTACACCCATGGAAGGAACATGCAAAATGGGTGATTTGATCTATGGGGAAACTAGTCGGTCTGATGTTTAACAAGAAGGTGGGCAAAACACTCGATTCGGACTCTTTTTGGGTGTGTACGGCCAACCTCTGAAGGGTTTACGGCCGTACACCCTTCAAGATGACTCAAATATGAAGAATCGGGGCTTGGATCTAATGGTCTTTCAAGTATAACAAGTTTAAGGTTGAAATACTTACGTTTTTTGAGCCTTTGGGGTGTTCACGGCCGATGATAGTTGAGAGAGAATGGGAGTGATCTCGGTTGGGAGGAGGGAAAAATGAGGAGAAAAATGAGCACTACCTATATATAGAGGGTGGTGTCGTAGACCCTGTGTACGGCCGTACACACCTTGGGAACGGTTTCCGGAACTAGTCAATCTCTCCAGCCTCGAGTAAACACTAAGGTTAGAAGCTCTTGAGGTGGAAGTGAAGGAATATGATACATATGGGGTGAGTTCATGGCTACCTTAAGTGTACGGCCATACACCCATGTGTGCGGTCGTACACTCCTCTTGAAGGAGTGTTTGGCTTGAATGCAACTCGATGAACTTCAAAGAACTCATCCCCAGACCCAAACCTTGAATGTACTAGGTATAGAACACTCAAATAGACCATAAACAATGCTAAAGAATGGTAGAAACGAGTCTGACTTGCAATGATCGAGGTAACTTATAGATAGAGATTTTCGGGTTGGCACATCATCCCCTCGTTAGAGGGAATTTAGTCCCGAAATTCAAGCATAGAATACAAATCATAGACTCGGAAAAAGACGAGGATGTTTCTGCTTCATCTGATATTCGTGCTCCCAAGTGACTTCAGGTCCTCGCTTGGCATTTCAGCGGACCTTCACTATCGGTATGCGAATTTTTTTTGTTCTCTTGACTTCCCGATCCATGATTTCGACTGGCTCTTCCACGAAATGTAAGCTCTCGTCTAGTTCGATCTCATCGAGGGGTATCATAAGCGTCCCATCGGACAGACACTTCTTTAGAATCGGTAGGGTACTTGGGTTTCATAAAACCCTTGTGTTCTTCAGTGAATTCAGATCCGCGCTGGGTGTTTCAGCGGATCATCACTTGTTGTATCTGTTATTCTGGTCTGTGAATGGTGTGTAGGTTTGACTTGCCTGACTACGTTCATCCAACTGGTAGAATGTCCTTTCGTAGTTCTGAGCAGCCTTTGTCATGAAGTTCATGGTAAGACTCATACCTGGTTCATCTACCATTGTCTCGTGTACACAAGTCGAATACAATTAAGATTGATAGGACGGTCAGATGGGTGGCTCTGCCCCAGGTCCACAACCAGACAAGGAACAGGAGATAGGGCAGAAACACACATCCTAAGTCCGTAGAATCTTAATTATATGCCACCCTCGCATGTACGTTTAACATCGATAGGCTAACCGTATACGTCCCTAGCCTCTGTGCTTGAACTTGACTTGCTGCGCAATTGGTGTTTCCAAAATGGTCTGCTGGGAATACTTATGGAATGTTACAGGAGGATACCGTACTCCTCGCATGAGTACTTCGGAGGTGTGAAGTGAGAGATAATTCTGAGGTTCGCATCTAGTTTGTCGTTATGAGTGACGAGAGTTTTGTTATTCGGTCGGTTTTAAGGCAAAGGGTCTCCTCGGTGACACGTGGGTTTGGTGTAGCGTGGACTCAGCTAAAATAGACGGGATGACATCGTCGGATCACGTGTTAGGTTAGTTCGAAAAGAGCGCTCTGTTAGAACATCGGTGCCTCTGGGTGTATGTTTTTGGTGCTTTCTGTTTTGATCCTGATATTACTACTGCGATAGTTTTGTATTGACTTACGTATGTATTAACTGAAAGATTGTTCTCGTGAATGATACTTGATATTATGATCCCTATCCACTCTCTCTATAATCGCTTGGTGTCTACAAGTCATATATAATTAAGAGTGATAAGACAGTCGACTGAGTGACTCTGCCCTAAATCCACAACCAGACAAGGAACAGGAAATAAGGCGGAATCACGCACTCTAAGTCTATTGGTCCTTAATTATATATGGCCCCAATGTTTACACCAAGTCATTATAGCTTACTAGAAAGAGTATTTAGTTTCTACATAAACTATGTGTTTTGTTTAGACGAGGAAGAAATTATTATAGTTTGTATTTAGTTGGGAAAACGTACCGCTGTTCTCGGGGGTTTCCGGGGTAGACTCTCCTGCAGTGATCATTAGCACTCTTCCTTCCTCATCAGGGTTTCTGGCCAAAGGACAATCTCTCCTGTAGTGTCCTGCTTCGCCACATTGGTAGCAGGTCTGACTCACTTCCTCAAATGGGACCTGAGAGATTGGTCGTGCCGGTGCCCTACAGAAGCGGATGGTGTGTCCCCTTCTGAGGCAGTTCTTGCAATACAACTTCTGAAACCTTCCGGTATGATGGAAGTTACACTTATTGCATTTAGGAAGGGTTCCAGCATAGCGATTGTCGGGTGCTGGGGTGGTTGGTGTCGTGGCAGCATAGGTTGCACCATTCTGTTGTCCCTTGGAGGGTTCTTGTGTTGATTGTCTCATCTTCCTGCTCTCGGACCTTTGTTTGTCATCACCTCCTTCGGTTGACTCCTGAACCGGGTCCATTATGCCTTGGCGGATCCCATAGTCCACCAATGTTCGAGCCAGGCGTTTGGCACTGTCAAACGTAAGAGGTTTCGCTGCTAATACGGTTCCTTGGATTGGAGAAGGTAGTCCCAAAATGTATCTCTCTACCTTCTTGCTCTCCGGGGTAACCATCCTTGAGCATAGTGTAGCTAAATCGCTGAATCTATCGGTGTAGGCATCTATGTCTGAGCCTGCCATGGTAAGATTCCACAGCTCATGCTCTAATTTATGTACTTCACCCCTCGGGCAGTATTCTTCCAGCATCATCTCCTTTAGATTTTCCCAGCCCACTGCGTTTGCTATTGGAAGAGTCAATGACTTGACATGGCTATTCCACCATGTAAGGGCTCTGTCAGAGAATGTGCAGGCAGCAAACTTCACTTTGCTCCCTTCTAGGCACTCGCATAACTCAAAAATCGATTATGTCTTCTCAAACGATCGCATCAGAGCGATGACTCCCCCATTTCCATCGAAGGACTTGGGTCCACAAATCATGAAGTCCTTATATGAGCACTCCCTTGTGTGTCTGTGGTTAAAGCTGTTGGTACCACTACCCAATCCACTGGTATCACTTGCACAGATTTGAGTCATGACAGCTGTCACTGCGGCTGTTACTGCCGCCTGAAAGAAAACCGGGTCATACTGAGGGGATGGTGGCGGTGGTGTGTTGTTTTTGTTTGTGTTCGACTTCTTCGGTGGCATCTTTCTGCCAAAAGGTTTAAAAGACGAAATGAGGGTAAGTCCTTAGTGGTTACAAGTCGAGTGCTATCAGAATCAAAGTTGTCTTAGTTCTGAGTGTTTCATGTTCTGACGTTTGGAGTAATTCATAACAGAGGTCTATGCAACATAGACTTATGAATTTGATAGTGACTACCCTCTTAATGAAGTTATGGGTCTGGTTTACTGTTACTAGCTGATATGATAAATGCGATAAGCCTAACACATAGTGTGAGCAATGTAATCACTGACTCGCTAGATCATATTAATTAGTTATGTATTAGTATGACGTATATGGTGCTCTACCACCTTGCGCGCCTCGGGAGGGGTTTCCTGTCCTAGTTATTATGGTCCTGAATTCAACCGTGGGGACTTGTCGTCTCTGTACTTTCTTATGGTTTTCCTATTCACTGTAGTTTCATGCTTCGGGTTCTACCACAGATCTCCATCACCTCCTGATGGGATATTTGCCTCCTCGTATGATTCCTTCTCGGAATCCACTTTATGAACCCTCTTTTATTCCTCATTGACTTCTCTGTTGATGGTTGGAGTGGCTATCTATATCTAGGTTGTTCGCGCGAGAATGGGGATGTCTAAAGAATCTTATGAAATTAAGTAGAACATTTCTTCTATAGTTATTGATGATCCAAACTGGGTCCTCCTATAGTCAAGCAGTGCATGCAAGCTGTATATAACCAAGATCAAATAGACCTTCGAATAGGTGATCCTACTCCAAAACCACAACCAAACAAGGAACAGGTAGTAGAGCGTACATCACCAATTCTGAGTCTATAAGATCCCAATTATATATAACCCTGGAAGCATGCACTTCGCAACTATAGACCTGCCAGTAAAGGTCTTTTAGTTCTCATGTATGTTTGTTATGGTGCCTAAAATACTCTTATAGTATTTTATCTTTATGTTTTGTTCTAAGGATACTTTGTATATAGAGTTAGGTAAGTTTTAGACTCGTTGCAACACCACCATCACTCCCAAACACATGTTGGTCATATCTCAAATAAATATAGTTGATCAGGTTATATTTATTCCAGATATGATTACATAACTGCTTAGGTTTGACTGTAGTGTCCAACATCTAAATACCTTTGTTTGTTTTGTTCTTATTCGTTCTTATTGTGATATTTGTTCTTAGTATGTATGCTTATTAGTATACTTCTCGTAAAATACTTATATTTTAAAAGTATACTTTTAGTCAGAGCACTCCGGCCCCATTGTATTTATAGTTGTATATCTTTTACTGGTTGATATACTAAGTTCACTATAAACAATGCTCTGATACCAATCTGTCACACCCCCAAACTGGAACGGCGGAAACGTTCAGGGGCAGAGGACGTCATGTATAGTATCACAACAATTGAAACATAGTAATCAAAGAAATAACAACCATTGTATTAATAGAATAATGTTTACATTGTACTTGAATCATACACGATTGACTCCAAAAGTAAATAACAAGTAAAGACTCGAAGCTACTATGCTCCATCTTCTTGAACCCGGTGCGTGTACCTGTCTACTAATGTCCTGAAAATACAAGTAGGTTTTGAAAGAGTATCAGCATAAAGCTGGTGAGTTCATAAGCGTTTTGTTTTAGGAAAAACTGTTCTTTGTTCTTTCGAAAAGTGTGGTGTGTTTCTCCAGAAAAACCTTACATTTCCTGATGTGATGAATATTAAGTGAAAATGATTCTTACTAGATCTTCCTGCGAGTATTTAGTGTATACAAATCATATACAATCCAAATCGAACAAACAATCGATTGTGTGGTTCTGCCCCAAGCCCACAATCAAACAAGGAACAGGAAGTGAGGCAGAGGCCACACATTCCACTCGTTGTCGGATCCTCATGTACATAATCCTGAAGTATTCACTAGATACTTACAAAGTTAACTGTATTGGTTCTTTGATATCTGTTGAAAGTGTTCCTCAAGAAAATCCAATATTTTCTTATGAAAAGCATGATTAACCCATTCCTTGTATGACTAGTTAGTTCATACTAGTTACGTATGAACCAATATCAGATAGATATTTAATTGTGTGGATCTGCCCTAAACCCACAACCAAACAAGGAACAGGGAATGAAGCGGAAACCACACATTCCACGGTCTATCAGATGTTCCTCATACGTAACCCGGATGCATAAACTAAGAAGTCATGGAATGAAAAATGAATATTTGTTAGTTGAATAATGAACCATCTGTTTGTAAAGTACAGATGTTTATCCTGGAAAATCCTATATTTTCCCTAAGTGTAAGTTGTTGAGTTATCTGTTCCAAAATCGTAAAGTACAAGTATCTACCATACTTATGTTGTTTAAGCATTGTTCTGTTTGAAAACCTTTGTATGAAAACCCTATCATGAAAACCTTTGTACGAAAACTCTGGCTACCACCAGTAATGTATAGTAGTCTTATTACATAAATAAAACTAGTTGAAAACGTGTTGTTCTATATACTAAAAGTGTTGTTAGTAGCCTCCTGTGATCACCTAGTACATACGAGTTATAGAAATCTAGATCGGACAAACAGTCGATTTGGTGATTCGGCCCTAAGCCCACAACCAAACAAGGAACAGGAAATGAGGCGGAGATCACACATCCCACTGCAAGTCGGATGTTAATTGCATATTACCCTAATGTACATACTAAGTCATCACATAGTTACTAACCCTGTTGACTGATTGTAAGTTATATTAATACGTGAATGAGTCGTTGTTTCACCTGTGGATTCTTATAACCATACTATGGACGATCAACATTACGACGTACTCGGACGTACGTCGTGAAAAATGACGTTTGTCACCCTAGGTTGACTTTAGCTAATAGTCAGGTTGCGGAATTGTCACTCCTGTATAGATCTATACACAAACTCACGCTCTCCCTCCAGGAGACTCTGGTCAGAAGGTGTCTCACATTGTAGTTCTCTCAACGAATTCACTAATAATACTATGAAAAAAACCCTTTATGTTATTAACATGAATCCTTATAAAATAATATCTTTTATTTCATAATTCAAAAGTTTGTTTCTTTGTTTGAAAACTGTATTTGCAACATTTATATCTTAACATGTTTATAAAGCTGTCCGCAAATCTAGTAGTAACTATGTTCATTATGCTTAGTAAGTTCTATGTTCAATGTATACTAATGATCCCCCCCCCCTGAAAACATTAAAAACTCGGAAAATATAGGGGTATGAACTCACCTTATGTGTTCGATTCGATTGAAGGTTCGCATAAGGATGAGAAGTTCCACAAATGAATTCCCGAGACACAAACGAGTCCTAAATGACATATAATGGCATATATATATATATATATATATATATATATATATATATATATATATATATATATATAGGCATGTAATTAGTGTTTTGGACAACTAATATTCAAGGAAACACCCTTAGGGACTAGGAAACCCTTGAAACTAAGTGTTACAATCACATGTGATTGACTAAAAGGGGTTTACAGCCTTACAAGAGAGTGTACGGCCAAGGGTTCACGGCTAATGTGTGTGTACGTCCCATGAGTGTACGGCCAATGAGTGTACGGCCGTACACCCATGGAAGGAACATGCAAAATGGGTGATTTGATCTATGGGGAAACTAGTCGGTCTGATGTTCAACAAGAAGGTGGGCAAAACACTCGATTCGGACTCTTTTTGGGTGTGTACAGCCAACCTCTGAAGGGTTTACGGCCGTACACCCTTCAAGATGACTCAAATATGAAGAATCGGGGCTTGGATCTAATGGTCTTTCAAGTATAACAAGTTTAAGGTTGAAATACTTACGTTTTTTGAGCCTTTGGGGTGTTCACGGCCGATGATAGTTGAGAGAGAATGGGAGTGATCTCGGTTGGGAGGAGGGAAAAATGAGGAGAAAAATGAGCACTACATATATAGAGGGTGGTGTCGTAGACCCTGTGTACGGCCGTACACACCTTGGGAACGGTTTCCGGAACTAGTCAATCTCTCCAGCCTCGAGTAAACACTAAGGTTAGAAGCTCTTGAGGTGGAAGTGAAGGAATATGATACATATGGGGTGAGTTCACTCTCTCTATAATCGCTTGGTGTCTACAAGTCATATATAATTAAGAGTGATAAGACAGTCGACTGAGTGACTCTGCCCTAAATCCACAACCAGACAAGGAACAGGAAATAAGGCGGAATCACGCACTCTAAGTCTATTGGTCCTTAATTATATATGGCCCCAATGTTTACACCAAGTCATTATAGCTTACTAGAAAGAGTATTTAGTTTCTACATAAACTATGTGTTTTGTTTAGACGAGGAAGAAATTATTATAGTTTGTATTTAGTTGGGAAAACGTACCGCTGTTCTCGGGGGTTTCCGGGGTAGACTCTCCTGCAGTGATCATTAGCACTCTTCCTTCCTCATCAGGGTTTCTGGCCAAAGGACAATCTCTCCTGTAGTGTCCTGCTTCGCCACATTGGTAGCAGGTCTGACTCACTTCCTCAAATGGGACCTGAGAGATTGGTCGTGCCGGTGCCCTACAGAAGCGGATGGTGTGTCCCCTTCTGAGGCAGTTCTTGCAATACAACTTCTGAAACCTTCCGGTATGATGGAAGTTACACTTATTGCATTTAGGAAGGGTTCCAGCATAGCGATTGTCGGGTGCTGGGGTGGTTGGTGTCGTGGCAGCATAGGTTGCACCATTCTGTTGTCCCTTGGAGGGTTCTTGTGTTGATTGTCTCATCTTCCTGCTCTCGGACCTTTGTTTGTCATCACCTCCTTCGGTTGACTCCTGAACCGGGTCCATTATGCCTTGGCGGATCCCATAGTCCACCAATGTTCGAGCCAGGCGTTTGGCACTGTCAAACTTAAGAGGTTTCGCTGCTAATACGTTTCCTTGGATTGGAGAAGGTAGTCCCCAAATGTATCTCTCTACCTTATTGCTCTCTGGGGTAACCATCGTTGGGCATAGTGTAGCTAAATCGCTGAATCTATCGGTGTAGGCATCTATGTCTGAGCCTGCCATGGTAAGATTCCACAGCTCATGCTCTAATTTCTGTACTTCACCCCTCAGGCAGTATTCTTCCAGCATCATCTCCTTTAGATTTTCCCAGCCCATTGCGTTTGCTATTGGAAGAGTCAATGACTTGACATGGCTATTCCACCATGTAAGGGCTCTGTCAGAGAATGTGCAGGCAGCAAACTTCACTTTGCTCCCTTATGGGCACGCGCATAACTTGAAAATCGATTCTGTCTTTTCGAACCATCACATCAGAGCGATGACTCCCCCATTTCCATCGAAGGACTTGGGTCCACAAATCATGAAGTACTTGTATGAGCACTCCCTTGTGTGTCTGTGGTTAAAGTTGTTGGTACCACTACCCGATCCACCGGTATCACTTGCACGGATTTGAGTCATGACAGCTGCCACTGCGGCTGTTACTGCCGCCTGAAAGACAACCGGGTCATACTGAGGGGGTGGTGGCGGTGGTGTGTTGTTTTTGTTTTGTTCGACTTCTTCGGTGGCATCTTTCTGCCAAAAGGTTTAAAAGACGAAACGAGGGTAAGTCCTTAGTGGTTACAAGTCGAGTGTTATCTGAATCGAAGTTGTCTTAGTTTTGAGTGTTTCATGTTCTGACATTTGGAGTAATTCATAACAGATGTCTATGCAACATAGACTTATGAATTTGATAGTGACTACCCTCTTAATGAAGTTATGGGAACTGGTTTACTGTTAATAGCTGATATGATAAAGGCGATAAGCCTAACACATAGTGTGAGCAGTGTAATCACTGACTCCCTAGATCATATTAATTAGTTATGTATTAGTATGACGTATATGGTGATCTACCACCTTGCGTGCCTCGG
The DNA here is from genome assembly GCF_052849685.1 of Lactuca virosa. Classification (NCBI taxonomy): domain Eukaryota; kingdom Viridiplantae; phylum Streptophyta; class Magnoliopsida; order Asterales; family Asteraceae; genus Lactuca; species Lactuca virosa. The sequence continues at coordinate 252,138,501 of NC_136434.1, forward strand.
GAGGGGTTTCCTGTTCTAGTTATGATGGACCTGAATTCAGCCGTGGGGACTTGCCGTCTCTGTACTTTCTTATGGTTTTCCTATTCACTGTAGTTTCATGCTTCGGGTTCTACCACAGATCTCCATCACCTCCTGATGGGAGATTTGCCTCCTCGTATGATTCCTTCTCAGAATCCACTTTATGAACCCTCTCTTATTCCTCATTAACTTCTCTGTTGGTGGTTGGAGTGGCTATCTATATCTAGGTTGTTCGCGCGAGAATGGGGATGTCTAAAGAATCTTATGAAATTAAGTAGAACATTTCTTCTATAGTTATTGATGATCCAAACTGGGTCCTCCTATAGTCAATCAGTGCATGCAAGTTGTATATAACCAAGATCAAATAGACCTTCGAATAGGTGATCCTACTCCAAAACCACAACCAAACAAGGAACAGGTAGTAGAGCGTAGATCATCAATTCTGATTCTATAAGATCCCAATTATATATAACCCTTGAAGCATGCACTTCGCAACTATAGACCTGCCAGTAAAGGTCTTTTAGTTCTCATGTATGTTTGTTATGGTGCCTAAAATACTCCTATAGTATTTTATCTTTATGTTTTGTTCTAAGGATACTTTGTATATAGAGATAGGTAAGTTTTAGACTCGTTGCAACACCACCATCACTCCCAAACACATGTTGGTCGTATCTCAAATAAATATAGTTGATCAGGTTATATTTACTCCAGATATGATTACATAACTGCTTAGGTTTGACTGTAGTGTCCAACATCTAAATACTTTTGTTTGTTTTATTCTTATTCGTTCTTATTGTGATATGTGTTCTTAGTATGTATGCTTATTAGTATACTTCTCGTAAAATACTTATATTTTAAAAGTATACTTTTAGTCAGAGCACTCCGGCCCCATTGTATTTATAATTGTATATCTTTTACTGGTTGATATACTAAGTTCACTATAAACAATGCTCTGATACCAATCTGTCACACCCCCAAACCGGAACGGCGGAAACGTTCAGGGGCAAAGGACGTCATGTATAGTATCACAACAATTGAAACATAGTAATCTAAGCAACAACAACCATTGTATTAATAGAATAATGTTTACATTGTACTTGAATCATACACGATTGACTCCAAAAGTAAATAACAAGTAAAGACTCGAAGCTACTATGCTCCATCTTCTTGAACCCGGTGTGTGTACATGTCTACTAATGTCCTGAGAATACAAGTAGGTTTTGAAAGAGTATCAGCATAAAGCTGGTGAGTTCATAAGCGTTTTGTTTTAGGAAAAACTGTTCTTTGTTCTTTCGAAAAGTGTGTTGTGTTTCTCCAGAAAAACCTTACATTTCCTGATGTGATGAATGTTAAGTGAAAATGATTCTTACTAGTTCTTCCTGCGAGTATTTAGTGTATACAAATCATATACAATCCAGATCGAACAAATAATCGATTGTGTGGTTCTGCCCCAAGCCCACAACCAAACAAGGAATAGGAAGTGAGGCGGAGGCCACACATTCCACTGGTTGTTGGATCCTCATGTACATAATCCTGAAGTATTCACTAGATACTTACAAAGTTAACTGTATTGGTTCTTTGATATCTGTTGAAAGTGTTCCTCAAGAAAATCCAATATTTTCTTATGAAAAGCATGATTAACCCATTCCTTCTATGACTAGTTAGTTCATATGAGTTACGTATGAACCAATATCGGATAGATATTTTATTGTGTGAATCTGCCCTAAACCCACAACCAAACAAGGAACAGGGAATGAAGCGGAAACCACACATTCCACGGTCTTTCAGATGTTCCTCATACGTAACCCGGATGCATAAACTAAGAAGTCATGGAATGAAAAATGAATATTTGTTAGTTGAATAATGAACCATGTGTTTGTAAAGCACTCATGTTTATCCTGGAAAATCCTATATTTTCCCTAAGTGTAAGTTGTTGAATTATCTGTTCCAAAATCGTAAAGTACAAGTATCTACCATACTTATGTTGTTTAAGCATTGTTCTGTTTGAAAACCTTTGTATGAAAACCCTTGCATGAAAACCTTTATACGAAAACTCTGGCTACCACCAGTAATGTATAGTAGTCTTATTACATAAATAAAACTAGTTGAAAACGTGTTGTTCTGTATACTAAAAGTTTTGTTAGTACCCTCCTGTGATCACCTAGTACATACGAGTTATAGAAATCTAGATCGGACAAACAATCGATTGGGTGATTCGGCCCTAAGCCCACAACCAAATCAGGAACAGGAAATGAGGCGGAGATTACACATCCCACTGCAAGTCGGATGTTAATTTCATATTACCCTAATGTACATACTAAGTCATCACATAGTTACTAACCCTGTTGAGTGATTGTTAGGTATATTATTACGTGAACGAGTCGTTGTTTCACCTATGGATTCTTATAACCATACTATGGACGATCAACATTACGACGTACTCGGACGTACGTCGTGAAAAATGACGTTTGTCACCCTAGGTTGACTGTAGCTAATAGTCAGGGTGCGGGATTGTCACTCCTGTATAGATCTATACACAAACTCACGCTCTCCCTCCAGGAGACTCGGGTTAAAAGGCGTCTCACATTGTAGTTCTCTCAACGAATTCACTAATAATACTATGAAAAAAACCCTTTATGTTATTAACATGAATCCTTATAAAATAATATCTTTTATTTCATAATTCATAAGTTTGTTTCTTTGTTTGAAAACTGTATTTGCAACATTTATATTTTAACATGGTTAGTAAGTTCTATGTTCAATGTATACTAATGATAGGAAAATATTATAAATCAAATTATATTTTTAAACACAAGATTTCTTGTGCTTTTACTTGTATCCCCCCCCCCCCTGAAAACATTAAAAACTCGGAAAATATAGGGGTATGAACTCACCTTATGTGTTTGATTCGATTGAAGGTTCGCGTAAGGATGAGAATCTCCACGAATGAATTCCCGAGACACAAATGAGTCCTAAATGACATATAATGGCATATATATGCATGTAATTAGTGTTTTGGACAACTAATATGCAAGGAAACACCCTTAGGGACTAGGAAAAACTTGAAACTAAGTGTTACAATCACATGTGATTGACTAAAAGGGGCTTACGGCCATACAAGAGAGTGTACGGCCAAGGGTTCATGGCTAATGTGTGTGTACGGCCCATGAGTGTACGTCCAATGAGTGTACGGCCGTACACCCATGGAAGGAACATGCAAAATGGGTGATTTTATCTATGGGGAAACTAATGGGTCTGATGTCCAACAAGAAGGTGGGCAAAACACTCGATTCGGACTCTTTTTGGGTGTGTACGGCCAACCTATGAAGGGTTTACGGTCGTACACCCTTCAAGATGACGAAATATGAAGAATCGGGGCTTGGATCTAATGGTCTTTCAAGTATAACAAGTTTAAGGTTGAAATACTTACGTTTTTGGAGCCTTTGGGGTGTTCACGGCCGATGATAGTTGAGAGAGAATGGGAGTGATCTCGGTTGGGAGGAGGGAAAAATGAGGAGAAAAATGAGCACTACATATATATATATATATATAGAGAGAGAGAGAGGGTGGTGTACGGCCGTAGACCCTATGTACGGCTGTACACACCTTGGGAACGGTTTCCGGAACGAGTCAATCTCTCCAGCCTCGAGTAAACACTAAGGTTAGAAGCTCTTGAGGTGGAAGTGAAGGAATATGATACATATGGGGTGAGTTCACGGCTACCTTGAGTGTACGACCGTACACCCATGTGTGCGGTCGTACACTCCTCTTGAAGGAGTGTTTGGCTTGAATGCAACTCGATGAACTTCAAAGAACTCATCCCCAGACCCAAACCTTGAATGGACTAGGTTTAGAACACTCAAATAGACCCTAAACAATGCTAAAGAATGGTAGAAACGAGTCTGACTTTCAATGATCGAGGTAACTTAGAGATAGAGATTTTCGGGTTGTCACAATAAGAAAATTAGGGAGTGGTGTCTCGAACCATGATACTACTTATATAGTTGGCCAATACCATGAAGGATCCACATCCATGACCTACAAATAGCCACACACTGATGCTAGGGCGGTCCCCGGCTGGGAACATAAGAAAATTAGGGAGCATTGTCTCGGACCATGATACTAGCTAGCTAGCTTCACAATGTCCCAAAGGATCCACATCCATGACCCACAAATAGCCGCAGACTGATACCAGGGCACCTCCCGACTGAGAACATAAGAAAATCAGGGAGCAGTGTCTCGGACCGTGATACTAGCTAGCTAGCCACCCAATACCCCCAAGGAACCGTATCCACGACCCACAAACAGCTGCATACTAATACCAGGGCGCCCCCCGGCTGAGAACATAAGAAAATTAGGGAGCGGTGCCTCAGACCTTGATACTAGCTAGATCGTTGGCTGATACGCCCAATGAACCACATCCATGACCCACAAAACAGTCTCACACTGATACAAGGCCGCCCCCCAGCTAGGAACTGTTTTGGTCAAAAAATGAACAAGCAATAATCAACCAAATTGTATGAGAGGTGTGATGTTCAGAATAAAGCAAGTATAAAATGATGATCAAAGTGAAACAAGTGGTTTACAAGGAAAGCCCTTGATCCTTGCTACGATCTCTGACACAAAACCTTGGGAGGTGATAATGATCACCTGCCTAGATGATTTTATTGATTAAAAATGTCGATTACAGAGATGAATGTGTGAAAATTATCGTAGATGAGCTAATCCTATGTGTTGTGTGTAATACAAGTGATATTACAGTCTAAAGCAAATAACAAGAAGTCCGATAATTTTGGGATCCTCCAAGATCAGTTTATATACGTTATTTGACTTGGTATTCCGGGTCTTTTGCATGGTCAAGATGATTCTTCGTCGAGAATAAGTCTTTAGCTGAATATTTATGCACACGTGAGAAAAATAAAGTAGCATATAAACGCTATATATGTTAAGAAAATAAATGATAATAATCAGGATCCTGAAGTCTATTTAAGGATCCTAAGCTTTGCAGATCCTGAATGTAATTCCGGGATCCTGGCCCTAACAATTGCCCCCAAATTATTCCTACAAAATATTTTGAAGTTAGTTTGCCAATATTTAAATGGATAATTTAAAAAAAATAAAAGTGATAATGGATTTGAATTTTAAACCCTAAAGGATAGAATTTATCCGTTCAATAACCATCATTTGACGGTCAAATCGACCTTTATCTCTCCTATGCCATCAACATAAATAGAAGCAATCGATTAGAGCTATTCTTCCCCGCATCTTTTAGCTTTCATCTAAGGGTTTACCAGTCATCTTCGAAGGTGCACTTCTCACTTTTTCTCCTTAGTTTTCTTTTCACTACCCATGGGCAAGAAAATGACCCTTTCTCATAAGAACATTCTCGCTCCTCCTGAGGATGACTTTATCAATCAAAAGATCCTGTGGTATGACGCGATCTGTTCTTTTGATGAGGATGATATCGACTCGCTGAAATCGGCCAGCGCTTTCTCCGGTGATGTTGTTTTCAAACCTTTCAACCCAAATTATCAACCTGGTTTCATTTCCTCCTCTTGGGTCTGCTTCCCCGAATACGCCTTTACTTTGGGTTTGAATTACCCTATTCTGGAATCATCTCCAAGTTCTTTGAGGTAACTAAAATCTCCAATATCCAAGCCATGCCTATTTTTTGGAGGATCTTGTTCTGGATCGACATATTGAACCAGTCCAAAGACCTAAACATAGGTGTAGCTGAGTTGGCTCATGTGTATGATCTTACTACCTTTGGAAGCTCTTGTTTTCTTCTTAGAATCAAATCCCACAAGTCCCCTCTCGTTCTAAAAACAAAACACAATGACGGAGCTTGCAAGGTAAAATACTTTTTTATGAGACGTGATTCGATCCTTGGTAGGGATTCCCTGCCGAAGACCTGGATTAAAAAGGGTAGGAATACTTTATTCTTGTACTGAGGATCCTGGAATTCACATTTCAATATTTTGTTTGATGTTTTGCAGCTTCCAAGTTTGAAGAGCTCACTCATGTTGCCGAGGATACAGAAGAGAAGATAGAGAAGTTCATTGTTGTTTCTATAGCTGATAGGTCTTTCAAATTTGATTGCTCCAGTATCCAAGAAGGTTCTTCCACCACTGCGTCAATGGCTACCATTAAGAATTCTTATTTTGTCTGTAATGATTTAGACTTGACAATGATCCCGAACTAATGAGGATCTTGTGTGATGTATAGGATCCAAGGTTACTCACTCTAATGCCCGATTTGTTTTGTCTGATCTCGAAGACGATATGTCCAGCGGCCTGATTGTAGTAAAGATGGAAAAAACTGTCTTTCCTCTTCCTCTCAAGAAATCTCAGATTGATCTTACTGTGAAGACCCCAGGCTCTCGGAAGAGGAAGACCTCGGAAGCCACAAATTTGAACTTGGAGAATCTTGGAGCTGAGGAGGCGCTTCAAAATTTGCTTTCCTTTTCCCAAGCCATAAGTATTCATGTGATTTTAGTTTTTAACTCTTACTTTCTTTTACTGATGTCACGCCTGTTTCAGGTTTCAGCTCATGTCTCCCAATCTGTAGCCAATCTAAGGATTCGGGCTGAGGGGGATGAGCGAGCCCTAAAGGATCAGGAGAAGGAGTGGAAGGCGACCAATGAGGATCTTATCATGAGGGTAAATCTGTTGAGCAAGGAGAAAGCTGAGAAAAAAGAAGAGCACGTTGCAGTTATGGAGGAGGTGATTGCAGAGGCAAAGTCCAATGTTGTTATGGCCATCTGGGAAACCAAGATCAAATGAGCTAAGGACGTTGCCAATGTAGGATCCTAGGACCTTGCAGGGCGGCGTGAATGGTAAGCTTGTAAATATCAGTCAGGATCCTGAAGGGTAGCCGCCAAAGGTGCACGAGGTGGAGAAGACCACAGGCGATGATAACCAGTTAACGGTTCAGGCCTACAAATATTTGGTTTAAGTAGTTTTTGATTTTAAGGGATGTAAGAAAATATTACTATTTTCTTATTTTTTGTGGGGTTGGTAGGAAACCCCTTAATGCTATGGTTGTTTAATATTTCTTTGCATGCTTGATTGAATTACGTGGTTGTAGCAGTAGGATTTTCAAGGATCCTTATAATTAGTATCCTAAGGAGTTCAGGGTTTACAAGAATTCTCAGGATCCGAATAACCTGAAAACAGTTAGTAATCCATTTAGGATCCCAAAATAGTAGAGATCCATCTTCGATCATGATATAAGAAAGACAACTTTTGAGAAATAATGATAGATAGAACCTGATTATCCTCCGGCTTCGTGACCTTTAGGACTCACTTTAAAAGAAGTGTAAAGTTACGATTCTTTTGGCTCCATAGGTTCCTAAAGTTCGCACATGGAAGGGTCCTTGTTCATCAACGACGATCCTTGATTGTCTTTAACTTAGTAAACTTTAAGGGGGGGTCCCTCTTTAGGGATCAATTGGAAATGGCTCCAACCTGGAAAATAGATGAGGTAACTTTTGTTTTGCAACATGATAGTGCACAAGTCTTGTATATTTTCTGGGGAACTTCCCAATCTCCAAGCAACACGTCAGTTCTATAATTCTTGGAAATCTCAAGAGAGAATCCCAGTCTGAGATTTACACGTTAGTACTATAAACTTTAGTAAATTACTGGGAAAAATTCCGATAAAGTGTAGTTATTTTCTGGGGAAGATCCCAATTTTAAGATAACATGAAAATGTTATGAACCTTGTGTATTATCTGGGGAGGATCCCAACCTGAGATAACATGAAAATGTTATAAACCTTAGGGATTATTTGGGGAGGATCCCAACTTGAGATAACATGAAAATGTTATAAACCTTAGGAATTATATAGGGAGGATCCTAACCTGAGATAACATGAAAATGTTATAAACCTTAGGAATTATCTGGGGAGGATCCTAACTTGAGATAACATGAAAATGTTATAAACCTTAGGAATTATCTGGGGAGGATCCCAACTTGAGATACATGAAAATGTTATAAACCTTAGATTTCAACATTAGAATCTTAACTTATGTTCAGAAATAAGAGGGTTGCCAAGTCACTGCAGCGTGAAATGATCCCCTTATTCACATCCCATAGTTAGATAACGTGCATCCAAGCGAGGTGTATAAACCTTAACTCGTGTGAAAGAGGTAATTAACTCTTTAAACCTTAGAGGGGATTAACTACCCTTATTCATAGGAGAGATGATCAATCTCTATTCTTAGGATACTTATGGTACGAATCACAGGACGTTTGTAGTTATGGAACTCTTTAGGTGCCAAGGTCTTCAAACGTCAGGATCCTTGTTTAGCAGGATCCTTGAATTTTCATTTGTCAAGATCCTTGTACATCAGGATCCTTAAGTGTTTGGATCCTTAAGTGTTAGGATCCTTGAGTCCCTACCCATAACAAACATTAGCTAGGGGTGGGAGTTAGTCTAGCTAATGCCCCTCTGATGCTTAAGTTAGTAATGGTATTCAAAGAGAGCAAATAGTAATAAAAATAAAGAATCAAAGGTAAAGAGCATGTATACCTTGAGTGTGTTGGAAAATGACTAATCTTACTTACATAAAATAAGCTTTAATATGTATAGCATTCTAGGATCTTGGCAGGACATTTCCATCGAGGATAGCCAACCAATATGGCCCTTTCCTGCTTCGACATCTATGAGATATGGTCCTTCCTATTCAGGTGCCAGTTTACCTGTACTAGGATCCTTGGTGTTTTGGAATGTTTTCCTTAGTACCAAGTCTCCTATTTGGAACCTTCTGACTTTTATAATTTTGTTGTACGCCTTGGTGATCCTCTGTTGATGAGCAGCGCTGTGAATCTTGGCAAGATCCCTGAGTTCATCTATAGTATCAAGATCCTAGGCCAGGATCATGTCATTGTTTTCTTGGTTTTGAATCTTGTTGTTAGGATCACCACTTCAGTGGGAATCATTTCTTCTGCTCCAAACACCAATGATTATGGGGTTTGGCCTGTGGCTACTTTGGAAGTGATCCTATCTGCCCACAGTACGGAAGGAAGTTGTTCTGCCCATCTTCCTTACTTTTCGTCCAGCCTTTTCTTCAAGTTATTGACTATGATTTTGTTGCCAGATTCTGATTGACCATTGGCTTGAGGGTGGACAAGAGTGGACATTACCATCCTGATTCCCTAACTTGTGGTAAAGTCTCTTGTCCTTTTTCTTATGAACTGGGATCCGTTGTCGCATATGATTTCGGCAGGGGTCCCGAACTTGGTCAAGATATTGCGTTTAATGAAGGAAACTACCACTTTGTCTCTTACCTGGACAAAAGCTTCGACTTCTATCCACTTTGAGAAGTAGTCAGTCATCACTAGCATGAAGACCTTTCCTCTAGGAGCCACCGACAATTTGCCCACCATATCCATCCCCCATTTCATGAATGGCCAAGGAGAGATGATAGGATGTAGAGGTTCTGCTAGTTGATGCAGGATGTTGCTATGTATTTGACAAGCGTCACATTTTTTAGCATGAAGGAAGGAATCTTTCTTCATGGTTGGCCAGTAGTATCCTGTCCTCAACACTTTGGAACATAAGGATCTGCCCCCAGTGTGGTTTTCGTAGTCTCCTTCATGTATATACTTTAGAACTTCTGCAGCTTCATGATCTTCTAAGCATCTAAGGTATGGACCCGCCATAGATTTTTTGTATAATTTACTTTGGATTATAACAAACCTTGAGACCCTTGTTCTGAATGCTCTGTCGCTTTTTTCTTCTTTAGGGATTGTACCATTCTGGAGGTATTCCATAATGGGTTTGATCCAGGATCCTGAGGTTGGAGAAGGATCGTGATAAGGAAGTAGAGAATCAAGATATTCGATTGTAGCGACGTTAGTAGTTTCCACGTGATCGTTACGATCCTTCAGTATCTTGGCAGGATCATCGATTGCTGGGATCAACACGTGGGTTATCGGATCCTAGTTTCTGGAAGGATCCTAAGAAAAGATCCTAGATTGGTTAAAGCATCTGCTTTAGCATTGTCTTCTCCAGGAACCTGGTTTAGGCTAAATGCTTCAAATTCTGAGGCTAAGTTTTTGAGGATCTGGAGGTATAGTGCTAATCTTTCTCCTTTTACTGCATAGGATCCATTAAATTGGTTAGTCAAGAATAAAGAATCGACAAATACCTGAAGATCCTTGATTCGAAGATCCTTGGCTAACTGTAATCCCATGATTAGTACCTCGTATTCTACTTCGTTTTTGGTTGAGTTGAACTCACAACTGATTGTTTAGGGTAGGATGCCCCCCTGTGGCGATTTTAGTATGATCCCTAGGCCAGTTCCTCTTTGGTTTGATTCTCCATCTGTGAATAGTGTCCATCTTCCCATGTTCTCTTATTCTAGAATTTGTTTAGCTTCTATTTCTACTTCAACTCATAGATCATCACTAAAGTCAGCCACAAAGTCTACCAATGCTTGAGACTTTATAGCGGATCATGGCACATACTTTATTTCATATGTGCTTCATTTCACGGACCACTTTGCCATGCTTCCTAACATTTCTGGTTTTCTCATAACATTCTTAATGGGATAATTATTTCTTACAATTATAGGGTGTGTTTCAAAATAGTGTCTTAATTTAGTAGAAGCAGTTACTAATGCAAGTATAAGTTTTTCAAGGTGGAAGTACCTGGTCTCAAGATCCAGGAGACTTTTACTTACATAGTAGATGGGATGTTGGTCCCCATTAAGATCCTTAGCCAATACTTCACTCACCGCGTTTGAGGATACTGAGAAGTAGAGAAGAAGTGGCTCCCCATCTAATGGTTTTATCAATAGGGGTGTTGAACTTAAATATTTTTAAGTTCCTAGAAAGCATCTTCATGTTCCTTGTTCCACTCGAATCTTTTGTTCTTCTTCAAAATGTTGTAGAAAGGCTTGCATCTTTCTGAGGATCTTGAGATGAACCTGTTTAGGGCTGCCACTCTTCTAGTTAGTCTTTGAATATCCTTTGTCGAGGATGGTGATCTTAGATAGAGGATGGCCTTGATTTTCTCTAGGCTTGCTTCAGTTTCTCTTTTTGTCACCATGTATCCAAGGAACTTTCCTGATCTCATCCCAAAGTGACACTTGGAGGCATTTAGCTTCATGTTATATTCGTCTAGTATGTCAAAGGCTTCTTCAAGATCCTTGAGGTGATCCTTAACTTTCTTGGACTTGACCACCATTTCATCGATGTATACATCCATGGTGTCCCCCAGTTTCTCTTTAAAAATCTTGTTGACTAGCCATTGGTATGTTGCACCTGCATTTTTAAGACCAAATGGCATGGAAATATAACAATAGATAGCTGTTGGAGTTATTAACGTTGTATCCTCTTGGTCAGATGGTTCCATCTTGATCTGTTGGAATCCCACTGATGCATCCATGAATGTTAACAATTCATGACCCACTGTTGTGTCTATCATGGAGTCTATGTGTGGTAGAGGGAAAGGATCCTTGGGACAACCCTTGTTAAGATCTGTGTGTTTTGGTCAAAAAATAATTGAACTAAAATGGACCAAAGTGTATGAGAGGTTGTGATGTTCAATGTAAAGCAAATAAGTAAAATGAATCAAAGCAACACAAATCGTTTACAAGGAAAGCCCTTGATCCTTGTTAGGATCTTCGACATAAAACCTTGGGAGGCGATAATGATCACCTGCCATGATGTTTTTATTAATTGAAATGAAAATTACAGAGAAAATGGAAAGAGTATGAGTACAAGTGGTAGTATTCTGCCAGAAAATCGTGTGTAGTGTGATGATTACAAGTGTTTTATATATTCAAACCCTAACAACTTGAACTCCGAGAATTCCGGGATCCTCCGATATTACTTATAGTCGTTTGCTTGACTTACTCCTCCGGGTCTTTTGCATAGTTATGATGACTAGCCGTTGAGTATATATGACTCTGACTAGTTATTTATGCACATGTGAGAAAGACAAAAGAATATATGTCCATTATAAATAATAATAATAATATTAGTCAGGATCCTGGAGTATATTCGGGATCCTGAGGTTTGAGGATCCTTAGACTTGAGGATCCTATAGCAGTTTCAGGATCCTAGTCCTAACACCATGTAATTCTACACACACTCTCCACTTACCATTCTTCTTTTGTACTATGGCCAAATTAGCTAGACACCTTGGGAATTTCACCTCCTTGATCATCCCAATTTTGAGAAGTTTTTCTACTTCTTCTTGTATGCCTCTCCTTCTCCACCAGCGGAACATACTTAATATGGAACATCTTCGTAAACTGCTCCCACGTCACAATGGTCTTCTCCGCAGGAGAATAAGCACTGGTCACCAACTTCCACCGGTCCTTCTCCCCTAAACAAAGAAGTTTCAAGGAAAACATGACCTTCTGGTCCTCCGAGCACAAGTAGGTGAAGAAACAACCCTACACATCAGATAGCCAACTCACGGAAATGATCGGGTCCTTGACCCCGTCGAACTCCAGGGGCTTCGTGTTGCTGAAGTCTCGGTACTACACCGTCCTTCTCCCCTGGAGTCCCTATAACACTTCGATTTGGTTATGTTCCTTTTTAGCCCCTTTGTATTTAATTATTGCAATTTGGTCCTTAGGGTTTAGTACGCGGGGCATACCATTGGGTACGCTTAGCGTACTAGCTGAGAAGCTAGTATGCAGAGCGTCTCACATGGTACGCTTAGTGTACTAAGTGGGATTGATCGCAAGACCGAGGCCTCGTACATTGGGCATACAAGGGTTTAATGAAACCCTAATTTTAGGGTGTTTCACCCTATATAAACTCCTTAAGTCCCTAGGGTTGGCCTCTTTACCAGCCTCCATATCTCCTAAACCCTAAATTTCGACCCTTAGCCTCCATTTTTGTGTCCTTGAGCTCTTGAGAAGACGTTGGTGCTTATTTTGCTCATTTTTAAGGGATAGAAGAAGGTTGATGGTGCATTGCTTAGTGTGAAGCTTAGAGATCCAGAATCAGCACTCATTTTGCAAGTCTTTTGAAGTATAAAGTTCATACCTTGTTTTCTCCTTCCTTAGATCTCTTCATGTTATGGTTTTATGCTTCTTTGTCCCTTTTTGATTGGTCTTGATGGGTTAAGGCCGTTTTACAAGCTAAATCTTATAGATCTAGATGTTTGGAGGGTTCCTTATGCTTAAAGGTGCAAACTTTATGGTATTTATGGTCTCATGCATGCATTAAGTCATTTTTAAGTCCTTTTGAGCTTTAAGAGCCTCATTAAGCCATGCATGCACGTAAAGTTGGCAACTTTACATGATAAACCACCTTAAGGAAGTCAGATCTGAGTTTGGGACAGAGTATTAATCGATTAAGAGCTAGAAAAAAGGAAAGTTGGCTTAACAGGGGAGTACACCTGGCGTACAAGCTCGTACGCACCGTGTACAAGTCCTAAAGCGAGTACGCTTAGCGTACAGTCTGAGTACGCATCGCATACTCAACAGTGGGCTGCGGAAGTTAGGCCTTTGGTGTTGGGCTTCATTTTGTACTTTAGGAGTATAGGGCTTTATTTTGGGCCATTAGAATATTGTTTTGGGCTAAGAATATTTTTGGACCTTGGTTTGAGGCCCATGAAGAGTTTGGGCCCAATTTGGAAAATTGGGTCATAGTGGGCCTTGGGTGATTAATTAGGAATTGGGCCTTTTTGGATTATCGGTTTGGGCCTTAGTCTTGGACCAAATTAGGTAAGGGGTAAAATGGTCTTTTTACTCTAATGTTATGGATTGGGATCCAATTATTGATTGGATGATTATTTTGTGATTGATAGCGCGGGGATTTTAGTGGGCCAACAGCCAGAGATTCTTTCTATGAGATTCGACAGTGCGAGGTGAGTTGCCTCACCATGTTTAGTGGGTCGTAGGCACCAATTTCGGCCCATGATTTTGTTATGCTAGGATACTAGATGTCTACATGACTCTTGCATGTGTTTTGTACTCGTATGCTTACCGGGCGGGGCCCAATGACTATTTTTTATGCTATGTATCTTTGTGGTTACTACATGTGTATGTGTTTATATGTTATATGTTTATATGTTATATGTTTATATGTATGTCAGGCGGGGCCCGATCTGTATACCGAGTCGGGCTCGATGTCGGGCGGGGCCCGATGAAGGGTGGAGCCCATTATATGTTTATTTGTGTATGTATGGATATGATATGTTGATTGGTACATTTGTTATCTGGATTTTATGATGATGTATTTGAGATATCGGTTTTATTAAATAAAAAAATGAAAATTTTTGGGTCTTATTTTTTGGATGTTACAGTCCCGCAGCAGCAACAGCTGTAGCGGCTGCAGCAGCAACAGCCTCTGTGACGGAAACATAGCGTTCATCAAACATCTCGATCACGACAGTCTTAATATACCCAAATACCTATGGGATCGCCTCCCTAACATCCATGGTCACCTGGTTGATGATCATCTCACGAGTTTCATCTTCAGTCAAACCTGGCCTCTCCGGGCTGCCAGCTCCTGATCCAGAACCTCTAGTGATCGGCATACTGAAAAACAAATCGGAATACATCAGAAAAGCCACAATTCATACTATTAAAACATTATGGGATCACTAAACCCTCAGGGTTCATGACTTCTTTGATGCTCGCTTCCAATAGTATGGGCCCATACTACCTTCCACACCTACCCATATATGCCTCAAAGGATCGTCACAGACCACCCAACCATAAAGCTCAAAACTAGGATATGTATACATCCTATACTCACTCTCTCGAGAGTAGCTAATAAATCCTCACGCGGGCCTACTAATAACCATACTCACTCTTGAAACTTCCATTAACCCTGCAACCGCTCGTGTGTGCTAATCATACATAACACTGGATTCGATAAATAGTCAAATACTTGATTCTACCCTAAGCCCACAACCAGACAAGGAACATGAAATAAGGCTAAATCAAACATTCTCAGGCTATAAAATCTTAGTTATGTAAAACTATGTTGCACACACTAAGAAACCACAGTAATAATGCCAGTTCCATATAGCAAATTAAGAAGTGCTCCTAAGCGAGGCATCACAAATCAGGAAATTCTATCATGCAATTCCTGAAGATCCCTAGCCTACAAACTAGCATGTAGTTCTATAATATCATCAATACACAAAACAAGTTTGGGTATCTTGGGGAACACTTTCCTTAGCTTCGGCTGATTGTACATATCACATCATTTATGTCGTTCTTTTTAGAGTTAATTTTGAAAAATATTTTACAGGTCCTTAGTGTGATTCTGGAATCACACAAGTGTTTAAATTCTCTCAAACAAGGGCTCTGATACCAAATTGTAACATATCAAAAATCATAGTAAAATTTTTCATTTTCAAAACCATTTAATAACCCATAAATCATACAAAAACATTGTTCCAAAAAGCCATAATCATAAATCATGTATCCCAAAATCATCTATTAATAAAAATATCCAATGATGATGTGCACAATCATGCCTTCACCTTGTCCCGATCATCTGACGTACCTGAAACCATGAAATCAAACTGTAAGCCAAAGCTTAATGAGTTTTCCCCAAAATACCCCTCACAACAAAATACATACAACGCACGCAAACAAGGCCTACAGCACAAGGCTGGACCGCCACCGAGCCTACAACATAAATCTCGACCGCCACCGAGCCTACAACATAAATCTCGACCGCATTCTTGGGCCTACAATATTAACTGGATCGCCCGGGTATCTTGGCCTTCAGCACATGTCACCTAGACAACAACCAGGGACCAAGCCTTAATCTACAACTTAATTACTCCATTTGACCTAAAGTCAAACTTGGTTAAAGTTAACGGTCAACGGTCAAAAGACAACATTCTGCGAGTATTCACGTCATGGCAGCGAAACAACAAAACAAACGGGTTCTCACCCAGTCGCCACGTCGTGGGGACTAATCTGGACAGCTTAACCTATTAAGCCATTTTCCTACAACTCCAAGAGCTCCAAAGCTCACATTTGGTCCTTCCCATGGTCTTGATGGATAAAGTTTCCAACTTTATCCCATTAAGATACCTCAATAAAAAAAGGATCCCAAACCGTAATTCCTTAAAGGTAACTAAATGCATGAAGACACCCATTAAGCACCTAATCTCAAGAGTTACTCTTCCAAAGTTCCCAGAAGGGTTTCCTACACCTATTGGACCATAAAAATTGTATCTTTATGGACATGCATGGCCAATGCATGTCCCTTCCATTTTAGGTCAAAAACATGGCAATAAGGAACTCCAAGCTTGAGCATGGGACCAAAACTCCAAGGATCCTCAGATCTGGAACATATGACACTAAGATGACCACAAGGAACCATAAAGTTGTCAGCTTTTATGGGTTCCAACCTTCCAAATCCCCACACCAAGAAGATTAAGGGACAAAAGGGCTAGATCTAAAGACAAGTAATATGAAATTCAGATCTTGAGGACTTACAAAGGTCCAGAAAACAAGCACAAGAGGGATGGGAGAGTTGCTTGCTGAAACAAAGCCCAAGGGTGCCTTCTTCTTCTTCAAAAAACCACCAAACACCAAAACTCAAAGGTTAGCAATAGAGGCTAGGGTTTTCTCTTGGAGGTTGAGGGAGAGTGATTGAGACTGAGTGTGGGCAACCCTAGCCATCACATCCCTTAAATAGGGGCACAAACCCCTGATTAAGGTTTGTCATTAAACAGCGGCCACGCGGTGGCGAATAGATGTCACGCCATGACACTAACTTAGTGCCCACGCAAACATTGACCTTTGCGACATCGTGGGACTCCATCACCGCATCGTGGCCACCAGAAATCCAAAATTTTAAATATTTTATTACTTAAAAGAGACATACCCAAAACTTGGCGTTACAAAACGTATACACGCTATCTACACGACGCATAAAAATAGATTAGGATGTTCTTCTTGAAAAATCAAACAAACAACACCTTAAGTTCTTCCATGTTTGTATGTCAAGAGATTGGTACAGTTGAAATTATAAAGGAGACAAAAGAAAAAACAAAAGGGTTTAGATGAAATTAAAACAAAGAAAAACACTACAACAAAAATCCTGAATAGCTACAGAAAGGTGTTATGGAATAACTTTCCTAGCTTTTTTAGTTGCATAATTTGCTATGAAGTATAATTTAGTAGCAAACTTAGGACTAGTTACAGAATCGTAATCCATAGTTGGTCTGCTACCAAATTATATATAGAATATAAACACATGTTTATTTTGCTACTGGAATTACTATGGAACTAAATACCATAGCGATTATGCTACATAATGATATTTCATAGCTAGCTATGAAATATGGTTACATAAATGAATTTTGTAGCTATTTTGCTACGAAATGAAATTCCATAGCTATTAGACTACAAAATTTTGCTAAAACTGAGGTGCTATGGAATGACTTTCCTAGCTTTGTTAGTTGCAAAATTTGCTACGAAATAAAATTTAATAGTAAACTTAGAACTAGTTATGGAATTGTAATTCGTAGTTAGTATGCTACCAAATTTTATATAGAATATAAATACATGTTTATTTTTCTACTGGAATTACTACGGAACTAAATACCAAGCTATTATGCTACATAATGATATTTCATAGCTATTATGTTATGAAATATGGTTACATAAATGAATTTTGTAGCTATTTTGCTACGAAATGAAATTACATAGCTATTAGACTACAAAATTTTGCTAAAATTGAATTTCCTAGCTATTTTGCTAGGAGGGAAAAGCCATAGCAATTTTGTTACGGAACTAGATTATGTAGCTAATTTTCTACGTAATGAAATTTCATAGGTATTTTTCTACAAAATGTTTTTACGAAATTAAAATTCATAGTTATTTTTCTATAACATGAAAATCCATAGCTTCGCTACAAAAATTTGTTGTGAAACAGAATTTCATAGTTGTTTCACTAAGGAATGAAATTTCGTAGCCATTATGCTACGAAATATAACTACAAAATTAAACTTTGTAGCTTTTCGTCTATAGAATGAAAATCCATAGCTATTATGCCTCGAAATTTCGTTACGGAATCACGTAACCAAACAAGATTATTCCCTTAGTCCCATCTATCCATATCTCCATACACAATATCTTGAGTACCTATAATGATCACCACATCCACTGGCATTGATGTTTGGAGATAAAATCGTGGTGCTCTTATTTTACGATGGTAAGAAAAATAAAACTGAAATTTTAAAGCTATTCTGTGAATTAAAACGACAATTGTTCTGCTGAGAAAAAAGTTTGATAAAAAAAAAAAAAAAAAAAAACTAAGGAATCTATATATATTTTGGATTTTAGCTGAGAAAAAACTCATCCAGTTGCATGAGTTCTTTAAAAAATAAAACAACTTTTTCAGTGGTTTTTTCGTACATAAAACGATTTTCCAATGCCTTTTTTGGAGAAAACATATTTTTTTTTATGAAATATAATGAATATAATAAGGAATTTCCCCACATAATATTGATTTTTCTACCCGTTTTCATTTTATTTCATTTCTTTTACACAGAGTTTTTGATAATACTCATCTTTATTTTTTGCTAGGTAAACATTCAAATGAAAGAAAAATAACTTACAATGTTTGAAGACGATGTCTAAGACTCGATTGATGGCACAACATGTTTATCTTTTTTATATTATTAGTTTTGTTTTCTAGCAATCGTGGCATAAACTTTTTTCTTGATGATGGTGTAAGGCCTAAATTTTGTTCATTTTGATACTTCAGTTATGAAGATCTAATGATGGTGATCAATGGATGACGACTATTTGTGAACAAAGACCATACCAGTGAATAATGAACATGATTATTATAGTTTATTTGCTATGTCTTTTTAAATTTCTTTTTAACAAAACATGTAACGGCCGTATTCATATTTCTAACTAAACACATACACAACGGGTTCCATACCCTTGACATGGATTCCTTCCCCCAAACCCATCAGGAATTACACACGACTTGGTCAGGGATGGGAAGCATAAATAGGCTGGGATCGGGAGGGTCACATCGCCTTCAGTTTTCAATCTAATTAACTAATTTTTAATTCTTCTAAAGGATTTCACAAACCAAATGTCCCTAACGTCAAAGTATCATTCTAAGATGCTAATCATCAAAATATGGTTAGAAAGAAAGGACTATCACCTTACCAGTTTTGTATATATACTCTAAACTAGTTATCTAGTTTAATAACCAAATTGAATGAGTTATATAAGAACAGAGCATAGTTTTATTCAATATTCCTCCATTCAAAAAGTAATCAAATAAATATACATCTTCCAATCATGATCCAGGTAATTTACCCAATAGATGATGGTTTTGGGAAAACCCCATGTATAAGTATGATATTAGATGGCAATGTACACTCTCACAATAGATCTCAAAGATACGGTATTTGCAACCTTGAGCAGAGGGCTGTACAAAAAAAATCACAAAGAAAAACAACCTATCACCACCTTATTGTTCTTGGGGTCTAAAAAAAGAATCCAGGAAACCTTTTTTCCAATAAAATCCCAAATCATCTCAACCATCTATAGCATCCACGGGAAGAGAAGTTGCCCTATGAAGAGCTTGAGGAAGCAAATAATTGTCCTCAAAACTTGTCTCTTCGCATGTCCCATCATTTATAGGAAAAGAAACAAAATGTGTCCCCGAAGCGAACGATTTTAGTAAATGATCGTCATCCTTGTGTTCTATTGAAGATGACGATTTTTCTTTTGTATGTTTACTAGAGCTAGAATAAACTTTTGGAGCAAGTCCTAGTTGTTTATCTCTAAGCTCCCTTAGCTCCATCTGATATTTGGCCTTGAGCCATCTGAGTTCTTGTCTAATTTCGTTTTCATAATCATCTGCAAAATCTTGTTGTTCGTGGGGAGCAGTTTCAGTTTCCTCCAATACCTTTAACTTCACCGCCTTCAAAACTTCTCGTTCTCCTGGTTCGTCCTCCGTACATGATTGATATTCACTCGTGCCCATTTCTGGTCCCTCGTGATGAGCCCATATATCGGAATATTGTAATCCATCGGATTGGCTCGAGACCACGGGTGCACCCTCAGTGACACAATGCTCGGACCCTTCAAATTGATAAGTTATTTCTTCAAAACGGCCATGGATGGCGGCACAATGGTGGCGCGAACAGTGAAGTAGGTTTTTTCCATTCGTGGTCCTTGCGGGTAAGTAGTTGATTCGGGAACCGTTTGGCTCGCAACTTTGGCAGAAACCGTTGTTCTCGTGATGCGGGCTTTCTTCTAATGGACTTAATCCTTTTTTCCACTCGGGCACTAAGCAAGAAATTTCACCATCGATCATGTCAGCTATCTTATGGACATCTTGATTGGTGATATCCAACTCGAAAACCATTTCATTTGCAACACTAAATGCTGTGTCGGATTCAATGTCGAAGGGGAAGTAAATATTCCGAACACGCCCTGCAAATATTTAGTCACCAATAATAGCTTATCACACAAGTTACTTTTGAGTGTTAAAAAAAAAAAAAAAAAAAAAAAGAACAGAAATTAAAACCTTATATCTTTACCACCATATCATCAATTAAGCCACTCAACTATTTTATGCTGTGATTAAACCGATATACTTTTTGGACTGTTCAAAAAGACTACACTTTCCACAATCACCTGGTTTTGATATCACGGTTTTCAGGGAAAAAATACAGAAAAGCATTACATACTTCCCACCATTTTATCGATTTAGCCACTAAGCTATTATTAATGCAATCAGAAGGGAAAAAAAATAGTTCAGTAGATAATTCTACAAAGCGGTGAAAGTATGCGTTGTCTTTCCTTATTTTGGCCCGTTTCTGGAAAAAGGGTTATTCTTCCGGCCGCAGACCGCCCCCACCCATAGCATCAAGTGAGATGCAAATCGAGTACACAGCAGGCCACTAGGTGGTTGGGGACAATCCACAATGGAATTAAAAATTCCCACCATGCGGTTGTTGAGCCTCAAACCCTTGACCTTTTCTGCAAGTATACCACCCTCAACAAATGGATTGGAGGGGAATATTTTGCCCATTTTCACAACCAGGTCGGTAACCTAGGGAAATGGTTTGTTAAGGCCGTAAAAAAAAAAAAAAAAAAAAAAAAGTACAATGGTATAATCAAACAACATAAGATAGTTTAGTGACAAAATGCTGTCAATCAATAACAGTTTTCTACTGAATCTATAAAAAGGAACATATACATACCTTCTCTATCGGCAATTCGTAGCCTTAAGAAGATGCCATCGTCGTCTCCCCTCCTTCCCTTGATAGAAATATCGATGTCTTCAAGATGGTCTTGTTCTTGGGTTGTGAACAATTCAATTTCATTTCCTTCAAGTTCATAACCAAGATAGTTTGAGTAGTTATCGGTTGGTGGGCTGTTGGTAATTAAATGATTATTTATTAGAGGCATTCCGTCAAAATCTCTCCAATAATCAATCGGCCTCAAATCGTAGCCATAATCGTCCGGTTGGAGAAAAGGGTCTTTGAGTAGCTCTTTTGCTGGAAGCCTAAGAGAAACGGTAACTAGACATTTCTCCACAAATTGTCGCACTTCGGGGTCTTTAACTTTGTACAACGCATCCGGTTTTTTCCCCTATTTGGAAACAAATTAAGTTATATGATCATATCTTGAATGTGATTTGATGAATATATATATATATATATATATATATATATATATATATATATATAAGAAGTTAATGAGTTGATACCGAGATAACTTTCTTGTAGATCTGAGCGGGATGAGTACATTCACTATAAGGATATTCAAATGTGACCATCTCCAAAATGCACATTCCAAAAGCATATATATCCACCAATTCATTGTATTCCTCGGCATAAACCTCGGGAGCCATGAATTCCGGTGTTCCTGAGAGCAAACAAAAAGTTGCAAATATCAAACACCCTTGAGCCCCAAGAGCATCATGTGAGATGTAAATCAGATATGGAGCCCAATCCCACAAATGAAATGTGGGAAAGAGGAATTTAGTTTTTTGACTGTCTTACGAAAATGAGTTAAATAAATGCATCTGCGAATTACAACAACTGGAGCCGTCGTTACATAAATGAACTACTTTAGATGGAATGCAATTACGACCTACTGCTAAAACCTCCCATAAATAAAATATTTATGCATCATACTAATTCATCAAAAATAATGATATAGAAAAAGAAATTTTTTTGTTTGAGGTAGGTATGTATGTATCAATTATCATATAGTATGTTTGTGCAAAAATACGACACAGGAAGGAATTAAGGCAGTGAAGTCAAGGAAGGGGGAACTCACCAACACAGCGAGCAGCATGAGATTTACGCAGAATGGCTGCAAGCCCTAAATCACCAATCTTGACTTCTCCTTGATTCCCATTAACAAAAATATTATCACATTTAAGATCTCTATGGATAACAGGAGGATCATGGCTATGGAGATAGAGCAGGCCTTTCAAGATCTGTCTACACCAATGTTTAATTGCTCTTAGATTAACCCTCCTGTGTTTCTGCCTATACCTAACCCCAAATTCCAAAAATCAATCAAATATCAGATCAAGAAACGCCCTGGCTCCAAGTCAAAGATTTTGGGATCAACTTACTGTCTAAGGGTACCAGAAGTGAACATCTCGGTCACAAAATTCATGTTCCTGTTCGCAGTATCAACCCAGGATGTGTAGAATTTCATGATATTGTTGTGTTTCAAGGTTTTCAGTAGATGGATTTCACAGTATAACCTCTCAAGATCCTCGGGACTTTGCAGGAAATCATACAGCTTTACCTGATTCCAGGCCACTTCTATGCCTTCATATTCATCGAAAGCCCTATAACTTTGAAAAAAAAATTTTAAAGAAAAAAAACACAAATCGATTTGTAAATCCCACATGATTATCTCGAAATTTCGAATACCGATCAAAAGTTTAGCAAGTTCTTACACTGTCTTTGAAGCTCCCTTCCCCAAAATCTCATTATACTGAAACAAGATGAATCGGAGGTTTTTAACTCATCATGGACTAACAAACAAATAACATCAGGAAATCAGAAACCCCAAAAGGGGAAAACAAAAAGTTTGGATTTTTACCCTTCCATATCTTCCGGTAGGATCTACTTCAACGAACTCAGACTCATCTGAATTAAGAGATGCAACACCGCCATTCATTATTTACTTGAGGGAGATGGGGCTGGGCTAATCACGAAGATAGATGAAGATGGGTTTTACTGCAAGTAGTGCAATAATTGTGGAAAGAAGAGAGGGTAGATTGAGATGGAGATTGGAATCCTCCTCGTTGAGTCCATCAGAAAAAAGAAAAGAAAGAAAGAAAGAAAAAAAAAAGATTAAGGAAAGATAGACGAGATATTTCAACAACTCGGAGACAACGAGGCAAAAGATTTCTAAAAAGGCAAACACACATAAAAACTCTTTCTTTTTTCCTTTAGCCCCACAGACACAAGCACACACATATCATGACAAAAACACCTCTCTTTCTTTTCTTGTGTCCTCTTTTCTATCTCTTCACGAGCCACCCACAGTCCCACACACACACACACATGCAATGGTGCCTTTGTCTACATATCAAATAAATTGTAGCCGGTCTAAAAAAATAAAAAAACAAATTGTATCCACCACTTGTAAATATGGTCATAAATTTGTTTAGACTTTTGCTTCCCATATATCCTTGTCCTAACCCATATTCATTCTTTCAGATATAAATCAAAAATAGTTTTTTTATGGCTTTTTTAAGTTTTTATTTCATATGCACATCACACTTTGAGCATTTTCAATAGGAAAATTTTTAAATATTTATTACTATTGATTTTTTTATTAACAATTTATTATTATTAGAGCATATAATTTATTTGTGTTTTTGTATTAATCATTAAATATATATTGAATAGTTAATATGTTTTTATGTTTTGTCATTTAACTTCTTCATACTTTAATTACATTTCATTTATATCTTATTAAATATATTTTAGTTTTAAATATTTTTTATTTATTTATCAATTAATTATTTTATTAAATATTTAATGACATTTTATTTATGAAATATAACTTATAATGATTATATAATCATTAAATATATATTGAATAGTTAATATGTTTTTATGTTTTGTCATTTAACTTCTTCATACTTTAGTTACATTTCATTTATATCTTATTAAATATATTTTAGTTTTAAATATTTTTTATTTATTTATCAATTAATTATTTTATTAAATATTTAATGACATTTTATATATGAAATATAACTTATAATGATTATATAATTTTTTTTCAATCTTTTTGTGACTATTACGTAATAGTTTTTTCGTATTAATTTTTCCGAACGATATGTTGTAATATATTACTTTTGTAACAATTTATTGTAGTCATTTTAATAAATTAAAAAATCATGTACGTTTAAAACTTAAATAATTAAATAAGAAGGTTTTATAGAACTTTTTAGATAGATATTGGTAGTTAGTTAAATTTGTATATAAAAAAATATAAAAAAAAATAACCATTAGATAAGTTATTTAATTAGAGGTTAAAGTTTTTGAATTTATGCTCGGACAATAATTTTAAGTTTTATTATAATTTAATCATTGGGTATGCTCTTACATATTTGTATATGTTTATTTCTGAAAAATCTTATACCGGATGTAATCTATTTATATTATTTTTACTTCATATTTGTATATGTTTATTTCGGAAAAATCTTATACCGGATGTACGAACTATCTCTTATATATTTTAAGTTTTATTATAATATAATCATTGAGGATGCTCTTACATATTTGTATATGTTTATAACAAAAATCAAGTTTAAAAAGCTATGATATATATATATATATATATATATATATATATATATATATATATATATATATATATATATATATATATATATATATATATATATATCAATCACATATAAATATGGGACCACCAAAGGGCCTTTGGCCTAGCGGTAAGATGTGACTCTCTCAAATAAGAGGTCATGGGTTATAAGTCTCTTAGTAGACGTAGTGGTATTTAGGAGGAGGTTAGTTAGTTTGCTATTTCAATATATATATATATATATATATATATATATATATATATATATATATATATATATATATATATATATAAGATTGCTTAAATCGTAATTCATGTTATCCAAAATCAACCAATCAAAATCAAAGGAAAAAATATACTGTTTTTGAAGCTTAATGTACAAAAGATTAAGCACAAAGAAAACACATCTTAAGTCTTAATGTACAAAAGATTAAGCACAAAGAAAACACATCTTAAGGAACGGGACATTAACATCACATACAAATGTCCCTTTATTTAATGAACGGAAGTCATAAACACTTTGTACCCTTACTATCATAGGTGGTATTTAGGAGTAGGTTGGTTAGTTTGCCATTTCAATATATATATATATATATATATATATATATATATATATATATATATATATATATATATATATATGGGCCCTTAAGTTTTTAAGACTTTAAATTAAAAACAAGGATGATCAATATTGGCCATTGAATTTATTTTGGATGGCTTAGATTGCTTAAATTGCAATTCATATGATCCAAAATCAACCAATCAAAATCAAATGAAAAAGTATACAGTTTTTGAAGCTCAATATACAAAAGATTAAGCACAAAGAAAACACATCTTAAGGAACGAGACATTAACGTCACATACAAATGTGCAATTATTTAGGTGTTGTTTGTTTATATCGAAGAGAAAATTCATGAAGTCTGCAGACCACCTCTGCAATCCTCTATAGCAGAAGAGGTGGAACAAACGGTTGCAGCCTATAATAAGAAGCATGTTTGTTTTTTAACATCTGCAGACTGCTGCAGTAAACAGAAATTAAAACTAAACTGAAAATAGTTCCCAACACTGAAATTTTAATAATTCTATTCTTAAAACATTGAAAGAATACTAAAAAGAACATGTAAAAAAACAAAAATATAAAACTTTTTAAAAAAACTTAAGAAAATATAAAAGAAGCTAACAGTTTTATTGTAGAAAAAAACTAATTGTAAAAAACATAAAATAATAATAATAATAATAGTAATTAAGAAAGTATTGCAAACGATGTCTACAAAATTCGTAAAAAATTACACATGTTAAAAAAGATGCAACTGAAACTGAAAATATTATTAACAGAAACGGTAAAAAAATTAAAAAAATCAAGTTAAAAAATTTTGTGGAAAATACAAAAAGAAATTGTATCAAATCCATAAAAAAACTTTTAAAAAATCAAAGTTTTTTTTAAAAAAAATAAGTTTAACCAAAATTTAAAAAAAATACTTGGAAAAAATGAAAGTTGAAAAGGTTTGAAGAGGTAAGTCAAGTGCTGCGCCACGCAGCACACGCGCATAGATTTTGTAGTCTGAAGTCTTCCAAAAAGCAAACTGCTGCGAGAGGAAAAGTGTTGCGCGTGTGCTGCGCCGCGCAGCAAAAGTGGTTTGAAGAGGTTTTTTTTTAAAAATCAAACAACACCTTAATGAACGGAAGCCATAAACACTTTGTACCCTTACTATCATCGATGCCCCTTCATCAACCACCCATCACCACTGTCAGTTCCCCTCTCTGTTACCGTTTCTCTCTTACGAACAACTCCACCACCATTGACTCGCAGCCAACATAACCTACACATCAGCCTAAACCACAACTTCAATGTTAGATCTCCACCTCCGTCACCATGCTTACCTCTTCTAGAAAAATCAGAGATCTGTCAAAAATACCCTAGATCTCCCTTAATTCCAGAGTTCCAGTCACTTTCTAAGTAAATGTTCATCGAAAGTTGCCAGCATCACCACCATTTACGGTGGCCTCTGTTGAGACCCATTTTTATAACGAACGGTGAGTGCGGAAGAAGGATATCTTGAGATTAATTGTGTTTTTGTAAGTATGAACACGAAGAACATATTATGAGTTCGTTGAAGAAGACTAAGAACAAGAGAGAATAATCATAATATTGCATGAAGAACATGGTGGGAGAGAAACTCTCCCTGGGTGGGAGAACCCACCAACTTCTCTCTCTAGAGATTACATTGTGAGAAGTGTATTCTCTAATCTAAGAAAAGAAATGAGCTAGCTAAAGTAATAAATGACCAACTCTCCCTTTATATAGGAGGGAGAGTATTTACACCTAAAATACAATAAAGGGAAAATACAACCTAATAAACACTCATTATTTGTGGAGCATTTCCATGCACCAACATTCTCTCCCTAAATGCTTACAAATGATGAGAGATCCAATAAGTGATACAAGGCTATAATATAGTAATCCGACTAGCAAGTGTGGTAATAAAGTGAAATCAAGTGCTGAAATGTCTCTGAAACTCTGAAGTGTCTGTGAAGTCTGAAACTGGCCATGAATCTCTAACAATGAAGGTCTTCGGCTTCAAAGCACAACCAATGAAGCAGAAAAAATAAGATCCAAATCTTCAAACCAGTCATAATCACCCGAAGAAGGAGGTCGCCATGAGCAAGTAGAAGATCCAATAAAAGAAACACTTCGGCTTCAAAAGTCTGAAAAACATCTCGAGTTCTCGAATCATAATACACCGAAATTCTTCAAAGAATAACCTGCTAAAAATGTGAAGCATCCATAAAATGAAGTCCGGATAAAAATAATGTGAGTCCAAAAACATGGTCCAGCAATGCCGAAAATTTGATCCAAGGACCAAAAAATAAGTGCCACGTCACATTGCCAAAATAATCTTCGTCTTCAACATATCACAAATCCAAACTCGTGAAACCATAAGATCTGAACCGGATGCGAACACAAAATCATCCTGTGGTAGAGTCCGAATAATAAATAATCTGAATCGGAAAACATCGAGTAATGCCAAAAATTTGATCCGTAAAGACCAAAAAGAAGTGTCACGTCGCATCACTAAATAAATAATCGTCTTCAGAAGTCTTCAAAATCCAAACTCAAACAATCATAATAACCAAATCCGGATGATATTCTCTCCCTATTTTTGATAACCAATGATCGGATATCAAAAATTAACAAATCATCGGATGGAGAGTGTCGGATACCAAGAGCTAAGAGAGCTCTCCCTAGATGTATGAAGGGTCTCGATAAGAAACGAGACAGAGTAAAAGAGATACTCTTGCGGTCATGAGGAGGCGGGTGACATAGTTGCTGAAACTGTGCTGAGAATAATCTGTTGTGCCAAAAATATATCCAAATATCCAAACTGCGGTGCCGGAACACTTGAAGTGGTCTTCAATAGAGAATAAAGTCCACATGCTCAAGATACATGATTCGTCAACCAAAAATCAAGAGCGACAAGTCATAATATCCCATAAAGTGAAGAATGCGAAACAACTTTGTTGATCAATCGCCGTTGCGGTGCAAGCATCACAAAAATAATATGAAGTCCGACTGCGGTAGGAGTATTCTTCCAATAATAACCGGCATGAAATGAACCAATGTGACAATCCAAGGGTGTGGTTGTGGCAAAAATTGGTGTTAAATAAAATAATTGGTGTAAAAAAAATAATTGGTTTTAATAAAAAAAATTGCTAAATAAAAATAATTGGCTAAAGTAAAAAAAATTGGTATTAAAAAAAATAATTGGCTAAATAAAAAAAATTGGTGTTAAAAAAAATAATTGGCTAAATAAAAAAAATTAGTGTAAAAAAAATTTAATTAAAAAAAAATAATGCAGAAAAAAAAAATCTGAATAATAAAAAAATAATTATAAAAAAAAGGGGTTTAAAAAAAAGGAAGGGAAAAAAAAGGGGGGGAGGGGAGGAAAAAAAGGAGGAAAGGAGGGGGGGAGGAGGAGGAAGAAGGAAGAAGAGAGGGGAGGAGGGGAGGGGCTGAAGGAGGGTGGAGAAGGGAGGAGGGAAGGTCTGGTCGAAGGAAGGAGGAGGGTGCTAATGGAGGGTGGTTGCGGGTCTAGTACCTTGCAGATGAGAGGAGGTGGTTTGGGTGGGAGGTGATTGCGGTAGGAGGTGACTGCGGGTGAGAGAGGTGATTTGGGTGGGAGGTGATTGCGGTAGGAGGTGACTGCGGGTGAGAGAGGTGATTTGGGTGGGAGGTGGTTGCGGTAGGAGTCTTGGGTGCGGATGGAAGGGCTGGGCGCTGATGGGGTAGTCAGGTACCGAAGTCAAAGCAAGGAGTTGCGGATGAAACAGCTGACTGTGGATGCGAGCTACAGTGCAAAGGGGCTGACTGCGGTGCGAAACTGGAGGGAATGCCTGCGGACCGAGGCTGCGGTCCGAGACTGGGGGTCCGAGCAAGAGGGATGGCTACGGTTTTTCGGAATAAGCATATGACTGCAGTCTCTCGGCTGCGGATAGGGACCTGAGAGGGGTTGCGGTAGCAAGGCTAAGAAGGGATGCGGGTAGGCTTCTAAGGGGACTCCGGTAGGCAGTTTTTGGCTGCGGTTCTGGGGTCCGGAAAGGGCTGAACAGGTGATGAAAAAAGCTATTTTTTTCATGAAAAATGGTACCGCAAAGGCCATTTATTTATATTTTAATAAGGGAATCTTTTTATAAAGCATTTTAAGTCAAATGTGAGTCTTGGGAAGGCAAAAAGGAAGAGTGTGCAGGGGTTTTAGGGACAAAAGGTGATGGGAAAGGACAATGTCACATGGTTTTTGTCTTTTTGAGGGAGTAAATAGTAGAGTACTCTTTACCCAAAAGAGTAACAAGGACAATATGCTTTATGTAAACAATACATTACGTCCAAACAATACAAATTGAAGATCTACAGCAACTAAAAATATGAGAATCAAGAGTTTCATACCTCACAATGATAAAGTTGCTGGAAGATAAAATCTCCAAAAAAAATGCTTTTCTCCACTTTCTTCAAGAATAAAATAAGCCCATAATTTTTGTGTCTTCTCATCCAAGAAAAAGAAACTCCGGGAGCAAATCTTCAACTTTTAAGAGACCACAAAATTAATTTCTCTTCCCATTTTTCTTCATTTCTTCAACAGCAAAATAATAAACTTGTAAGAACATCTTTTTCCAGCAATAATAGAACGAGCAGCAGCAGCAACAATTTATTTTATTAAGATAGAATCACCCGGAAGATAGAAATAAGAAAGAACATCATAAAAAAAATTCCGGTTTGCAACCCGAAAAAAAAATTTCTTGCAGAAACACGGAAAAATCACAAGATAATCACCGAACGGGAGTCGTTCCCTTGAAATAATCGTGAGATCTTCAAGGTACGGCTCTGATACCAATTGTTGAGACCCATTTTTATAACGAACGGTGAGTGCGGAAGAAGGATATCTTGAGATTAATTGTGTTTTTGTAAGTATGAACACGAAGAACATATTATGAGTTCGTTGAAGAAGACTAAGAACAAGAGAGAATAATCATAATATTGCATGAAGAACATGGTGGGAGAGAAACTCTCCCTGGGTGGAAGAACCCACCAACTTCTCTCTCTAGAGATTACATTGTGAGAAGTGTATTCTCTAATCTAAGAAAAGAAATGAGCTAGCTAAAGTAATAAATGACCAACTCTCCCTTTATATAGGAGGGAGAGTATTTACACCTAAAATACAATAAAGGGAAAATACAACCTAATAAACACTCATTATTTGTGGAGCATTTCCATACACCAACAGCCTCCACCATCACTATTTTCTAACATCTTCTAATCTCCCTCTCCCTTCTCTTTTTCTATTCATGGTTCTTTCTCTTAAAACCATACAAAAACCCATATGTTCCATGTAACCTCCCAAAAATTCATAGTAAAATTTTTTCATTTTTAAATCCATAAAAAATACAAACGATTTGTTCCAAAACCAACCAAAGTGATTATATCATTTAAACATCATAGTAAAAGTCATAAATAGTTAATGCGAAAAACGTTGGGGGATGTTGTGCAATCACGCCAGGCTCTTCCCTTTCTAACCAGAAGTACCTGAAACCATAAACATGAAACTGTAAGCACAAAGCTTAATGAGTTTCCCAAAATACCACATACCATACATACAATAGAGGTTGTTATGTGCCAACCATAGTCTTATGGGTGCCATTATGCCATGAGTCGTGTCATGGTCTTTCCTTACCAAGACGGGGGCCAAAACACGGGTCTTACAACCAAGTGTCAAGAGTCACCTCCTGTTCTTGCATTCAAGTATCAAAAAGACAACTAGCATTCTACATATAACTGCCAAGGTCCATACCCTGGTCTTGCATACAAATTGTTGGGAGCCATGTCCAGGTCTTTCATGCAATTGACTGGTGTCACCACCTGGTCTTTCTACATAACATAATCTAGTGGCCCGGTATTGGTGCCTTTGACCCATAAGTACAGTGAGGAGACTCACCTTAATCACAAAGCCGACTAACACTCAGCTCAATATTGTGCTGACCACAACTAACTACTTTCTTGCCAAATGGTGGGTACTTAACACCTCCTATTGTCACAACTTGCATTTTTGCCAGGAAATTCTGTGATCATGTAAACATTAACTATGATAATCCTTGTAACCCTAACTTGATGATATGCACTATGTTCATTCTATGACAACAAATTTAGTCAAGATCCACAATTGTAGTTCAAAACTCTATGCAAAACATTTCGGAAAGTCAATTGGGAGTTGAAAACCCTAAAAATCCCGGTTCAAGTTCTTTATGGACTAGGATTTTCTTAAATGGGCTCTAAATGGACCCAATTCATAAATCTATAACATTTTGGACCATTTGGGTCTAAAATGATTCATTCTAACCCTAATGGGCCTTATTGGGCCATAAATGAATTAGTTAGCCCTAATGGGCCATAAACCCATTCCCTTATACCATATTGGGCCGTGAACCATCCTAAGGGCCCAATGTGCCGAAAATTATTATTAGGCCTATGAAATTCGAACTAAGCCTAGAATGGGCCCAAACTATCTCACTCTATTTCCTTGGCCCAAATCTCGGCCCAATACATACACATATATATATATATATATATATATATATATATATATATATGTGTGTGTGTGTGTGTGTGTGTGTGTGTTAAAAAAAAGAAGATTAAGGGAGGATTAAGGAGAAGATGACAACTCACAATTACACACCATATATCTATAAACTTACATACATCCATAAAACCTATTACCCTCCATGCAAAAATCATTCTTTTTCTCTCCTCTCTTATTCTTGGCCGAGAGCAAGTATACACACACACACATCTTCAATTTTTCAAACACTCTTAAATCGCTCAAGAACACTTCCTTCTTCCATCAAAATTTCGAGATTTGTGAAGTGCTTCAAGAGGATCCTTCACCAATATCATTATCCTTGGTAAGTTTTTGCTTAGATCCATGGTTTAGCTTCTTGATTCTTCAAAAATCTCCTCCTAACTCATACCATTTCGTGAATCATGCATCTTAGATCCATCTAAGTTCTAAAGTTGTTCAAGAAGCTTGCTAGGACCAAAATCTCTTCACATCTTCACCAAAAACCGAGAACAACAAGCAAAGGTGAGTTCATACCCCCCTTGTTTTCGGTTTTTACATGTTTTTAGGGGAGAATACAAGTATTTATGTGTATATCTATGTATTTATGCATGTTATGTGTGATTTTCTTGGTTATTCTTGTGAAAATGTGGAAAAGCTTGACATATCTCGAAATCTCTAACAAAAATGGGTGTGAATCATAAACTAAAACATACTAGTCAACATACTACAAAGATAAAGGTTTTATACATGCTTAAGATGTGAAAAACAAAACAAAAAATCTTGTATAAGGATCATTTTTGACAAGTAAACAAAAGGTTGGATAACTTTTACCACTTACGGTTTTTATAAGGGTCACAAGAGTCATTTTCTTTTTAAAAATGGGTCTTAATGATATTTATGACTTTAAAGGGGGCTAAAAGTAAAATTTTCGCATAATGGGCCATAATATGGGCCATTACGGTTTCCTTGGGCCTAAAATGTAAAAATCTTGATTTTTATGGATAAAATTGTCATTTGATACAAATTTGAGCTAAAAATTTAAATATGCGGAATTAGGGGCTGAAGATGACACTCTAGTAGAAATTGGACCAAAAATATTATTTTTATAAAATTGGGCCGAAATTGTCATTTTTATGAAAAATGGGCTGAAAATGTAATTTTTGTAGAAATGGGTCGAAAACAGCAAAATTTACATATTTGGGCCAAAAATATTCATTTAGATGTATTTGGGTCAAAAATGTTAAATTATATTTAGTTGGGCCGAAATTGTAAATATTTATGAATTTTGGGCCGAAAGTAAAACTTTAATCTAAATGGGCCACAAATGGTCAATATATTTGAATTAAGCCCATAAATTGAAGACTTTTAGTCTTAAGGGATCTAAAGTGTCAAATTTTCCAAAAATGTGACTAAAATGTATATTTTCGGTCTAGTGGGCCAAAAGTGTCCCTATTACAAAAATTAGATATTTTTATTGTCTTGGTAAACCTCGAGCTAAAACAAACAACGAAATAATAACGAATGGACGAAATACATCGATAACAATTTTTATTGGGCCTAATACTCTCGTTACATGGCTAATGGGCCTTAAGGGCCCATTTAAGTGTATATTGGGCCTAATATTTTCCATGACGTGTTTATGGGGCCTTGCGGCCCATTTACATGTTAATTTGGGCC
This sequence comes from Lactuca virosa, assembly GCF_052849685.1. NCBI lineage: Eukaryota > Viridiplantae > Streptophyta > Magnoliopsida > Asterales > Asteraceae > Lactuca > Lactuca virosa. The sequence goes on from NC_136434.1 coordinate 252,172,092, forward strand.
TGAACTATGGATCACAAGTTTATTGGGCCTTAGTGGTCAATTTACATGCCTATTGGGCCTAAATTACCCTTTTACATGTTAATTGGGCCTTAGTGGTCCATTTACATGCTAATTGGGCTTGGACTAAAAATCACATGCTTAGTGGATCTTAGCTATACCTCTACATAATTATTGAACTTCATACATTCATATACATACCTTTGGATTTGAAAACTTACAACATACACGTAAACATTAAACATGGTGAAAGACATAACAATCGTGAAAAGTTGAGGATCTAGTGAGACTTATCGGTTGGCACCTTTGAGTGTACAATCGTAGCCTGTAGTTATAACTAGAGTTTCCTGGAGGAAGAGCGGGAGTTTGTGTATAGATCTATACGGGGTGACCCCTCACGTCTTAGCTGTTCGCTACAGCTAGACTAGGCCAGTCTAGGGCGACAAACCTTACCTACATCAAAATTGGCGCCTGAAAACGCCAAGACAGACGAATTAGTCATTATCAAGCATGGTTGTAACGGCTCACTTAGAGACTAACTTCATCAAAGATTTCGGTATATTTATACAAATCTATACGATACTAAAAACATACATACATCGATACTCGGTCTTGGAAATTTTATGATTACGATACTTTTATAAGCAGAAAATATCGGATTTTCTGGGAGAAATACATTTATACATTACCTTCTACTTACATAAGAAAATACAGGGTTTTTATCTGGATTACATTGTTATTTATACATTCCAAAAGCAGCAACCACACATGCATTAATACTTGATTTTGACACATTACCTTCAAACTAGTTTACAGAAAATATCGGATTTTCTGGTGTTTTACGAACCATACAAAACTTTTTAATCAAACATGCTTATGAACTCACCAACATTATATATGTTGACCGTTTTCAAAATAACTTGTATTCTCAGGTAACCGTTAAGCAGAAGAACCTTCAAGTGTGTGGATTTATTTTGTGTAATGTCACTCATCGTACTATTAATATTTTGGAATTATGTAACCTAAGACAATGTACTTGATGTGAACAATACCAGTTGTAATATGTAATGTTTGGTGATGATTGTGTTATGTTTCATGTATATTCATTGTGATGATATTTCAATTGATATTCACACAAGCCCTCGGACGTTTCCGCCGTCTGGTTCGGGGGTGTGACAGGTTGGTATCAGAGCATTGTTTATAGTGAACGGCCATATCTAACCATACTTGATATGCAACTATAAATACAATGGGACTAAAACACTCTAAATAAAGTGCATACATTAAAACAATAACATTAAAAGTCTCTAGAGGAAATGGAACGTTGTGATTAAACTCGGGCAGTTATGTAGTTATATTGGGGGTAAATATAGCCTGATCAACTATATTTATTCAAAATATGACCAACATGTGTTTGGGGGTAATTATGGTGGGGAAATTGACCTAGAAACTTACCTCGTATCCAAAAATCCCTAAGGAACTCAAACTTAAACAATTAAAAATACTATAGGGGTATTTGAAAATGCTATCTATATACACTCTTCACACATCCTTACCCCTCCGTTTCTCGCGCAATCAACATGGAAGACTACCAACAAGGTGTTCTTTACTACCAGGCTCTAGTGGCCAATGGATTGCTTGAGGGAGACCCTATCATGATTCCAGGAGAAGATCCATGCCTAGGACCTGAGGAATATGTGGAGACCAATTATGATTTCGGGGAAACCGAGGAAGAAGTGGAGGAAGGGGAAAACATTACAGAAGTCCCCAGCGAGCCTCCCACTTCGGAGAGAACACCGGACCACCCCGCAGCACCGTAGGATTTAGCCGCTCGTGTGCGCTATTTGGAGGAGGAGGTTGCCGCCCTCAGGCATCAACTCTGGACAACATAAGGTCGGGCAGAGCTAGCAGAATATGAGAGGGACACGGTCAATAGGGAGATGAGCGAGTTCGCCGACCGTGTGGCACGACACTTCGGCATTTGATCACCTATCAGACCCTTGACGTTTCGACCAAGATTAACTTCGTCTACTACCACTACTGCTATGATGCCTTGTTGTGTCCTACTATATGTATTATCGACGACATGATTAAGTGATTACACTAATCATGGAGTCGTTACTCTGTCGTATTTTACATCATTTCATGTATTGTATGCCTTAGGCAGGCAAATTTTCATGTACTCGAAAGGTTTTCATTATTGAAAACGGCTATATATTTTTCGCATGATGTTGTATTCTGTTATGCGTTCTCCTACTTTTATTACATATTCATTCTATGCACTCACATACTCACGCACAACCGAACCCTCGAAACCGCTAGTTACTCAAGGATCTCGAAACCAAAATAATCTATAAACTCTATGGACAGACTTAAATTTTTTTGCAAAAACTGCGATTACCTACTACCGTAAATACATCATAGGGATGTAGATGGAAACAATGTGAATCATACGACAAAACGCGAAATTTATAGAGTACAACCAGGAATGACGATGGTTACTTACGATCTGGCTTATCATCATGCAACAGGAAAATGTCATCCCACAGAAATAACAAGCACACCCGTGAGACACCAATCCTGCAGATGGACTCTGCTACATTCCAAGCGGCCGTAACAGCTGCTGTAACCGCTGCTATGGCACAACTCAACGCAAACAACACCAACAAATGTGGAAATAGAATCGACAACTCCAGTCGAAGAAACGAGCACGAAAACCAACAAGTGACAGCTTATCAAGGCACTCCGAACCCCAAGCTTAAGAGTAGGAAGCGAAAGTCTGGGAGTAAGAGAAAGGGAAAGCCAACTCAAGGGTCCTCGAAGAAACAACATGTTGTTGCTATCCATACGGCCATGACACCTACTACATCAACACCAGTGAGACCATACGCTGGAAGCCTTCCAAAATGCAACAAGTGCAATCTCCATCATAAGGGAGCCTGTCAGAAGCCGTATTGTAATAGATGCAACCGAAAGAGTCACACCGCCATATACTGTAGAACTTATCCACAACAGAATCAACAGCCAAGCAACAACAACAACAACAATCGCAACAACAGTAACAACAACACCAATTCGGAGGCCAGTCACACCTGCTATGGGTGTGGAGGAACCGGTCACTTCAGGCGCAATTGCCCCAAGGCTAACAATCAAGGAGCAAGAGGACCAGGAAGAGTCCTGACCTTGGGTCAAGGTGAAGCAGTCCAAGACCCGACGGTTGTCACTGGTACGTTCTCACCTAACAACTCTTTCGCTTACATCTTATTCAATAGTGGAGCTGAGCGAAGTTTCGTTAGTAACAAATTCAAACACTTGCTAAAACAACAACCCCAGAAGCTAAATGAAGCCGTCATGGTGGAAATGGCTAATGGGAAAAACGAATTAACCAAAAATGTATATATATATATATATATATATATATATATATATATATATATATATATGGTGCACTCTCATGTTAAATTATCATTCATCCTCAATCAATTCGATGCCGAGTAGATATTAGGAGCTTTATTGTGATTATAGGCATGGATTGGTTAAGCCCCACCATGCCGACATTATATGCCATAAGAAGGCCGTTCGCCTTCACCTCCCTAACTAAGAAACTCTAATCATCTAACGGCGATAAGCCGGACGTCAATCTCCGTCACATCTCGCGCATCAAAGCACAGAAGTGTTGGATTAGTGTCTAAGCCCATAACTATAATTGGTATGTACTTGACCCGATTTGGCATGGTCCATTTGGGTTGCACTTCACCGGAACAATTTATATGGATAGTCTTTTGAGAATAGTATGTTTATGATTTATATTAATATATTATAAGTTCTAATATATTAATATGGAATCATATTATTTAATTAGTAGTGATCAAGAATTAATTTAGAATTAATTTAGTGATCAAAAGGAACTAATTAAATATGGACTCTTATATATATAGTATGGGCCAAGTTCATTTAGGTTGAGCTAAGCTTGCATGGATAGTCCATGGAGTTTTTAACCCATGGATCCTATGGAAATGAAAGGTTATGGGTATTAGGGTTTATATGGATGAAACCCTAATCCTCCATACTATATAAAGAGGTCTTTGGCACATGAAATGGCACTAGTGTGTGAGGATACAAGAGTGGGCAATTTCTAGTGTGCTTACTATTCTCTCAAGTTTTTCCAAGGTGGTTTTGGTGATTTGTGATTCCACTTGAGGCTTCCACACTATTGGGGCTAAGCTCTTAAAGATCAAGACTTCAAGCTTCATCAAAAGGTATGTCTTATAACTTGTTTATATTACCCAAGTATCAAAGATTGTATGCTAGTTAGGGTAATACCTTGGAAAGTTCAAGTTTGCATGTATAATAGAGAAAACATAGATCCAAGGTATTTAGGGTTGCATGTACACCATAGGAGTGTTAGAATACTCAAAACCCTTCAGTGGTATCAGAGCCTAGGCTTGTTTTCTTTTATACTTGATGCAATTTGCTGAAAAAAGCTGAAAAAATCGAATTTTTTGCTGTCTGGACAGGGGACTCGACGAGTCAATGTGCAAATTCATCCAACTCGCCGAGTTGGTTCATGCACTCGACGAGTTGGAACCCCAGACAGCATATTTTCGAGTTTTTTGGCTGGAATTGGACTAGGAACATTACCCTAAGCTGTTTTTGATGTGGTAATGTTCATGCTAATCCAATTTCATATATAATTGTCAATAGATTCATGTTTTGTATTAGTTTAATGGTTAGGCTAATTACATGAAAATTGTTTGATTTGAATTATCTTGTTCTTATGAGTTGATTTAGATTAATAGAAAAGTTATGTGATAATATGTTTTCAATCCAAATTAATCTAAAAGTTGTTCATAATATGTGTTTTTGTAACTTGTCCTCAAGTTATATGAAAAGTCACATTTATGATTATTAAAACTCATAAGATTTCCATAAGTTATGAAAAACGGAGAGTCTCATTTTTTAAATGTTTTAAAGTCTTCCATAACTTGTCCTCAAGTTATGGAACTTGAAGAGTTTTTCATTAAAACTACTTTAAACACATAAGTTATGGAATTGAAAAGTTTTTGAATAGTTCAAAACTTGCCCTCAAGTTTTGGAATTTGTAAAGTTTCACACACACTTTAATTCCAAACCCTAGAGTTTTAAAAGTTAAAATTCAACCCTTATACTTTATAGTATTATAAGTTAATAATATATATATATATATATATATATATATATATATATATATATTATATATATATATATATATATATATATATATATATATATATATATATATATATATATATATATATGTATATGATCAAGTCAGTCTTACCGTTAGTAGGCCTCATTCACGAAGCCGGTCTATAAGGGGGGTATAAGATTACTGCCTATAAAATGGCAGTTTAATGGGTGTCAACTCTCACCCACCGCTTCCTTGACTGGTGGAGGGTCGTTAGCCAAACGGGTAGGACAAAGACTATAATTCTCCCTTCATTAAAAGTATTAATGATAAATGCTAAGTAACTAAACCTTTTATAAATTCCCAATCTTAGTTACTTAGGAAAATGTGAATTTGGTGCTAATCCATGAAATTACACTTTGCACTTTGCTTAAGTCGTTAGTGGAGCGCGTGTGGTTAACCGGCACACTAACCTGGATTTAACAAGGTAGGCAAAGGGTAACTTAATGTTTATCATAGTATCGGTGGAGCGCGTGTGGTTAACCGGCACATCGATTGAGTGGTAAATATTAAGGGTACCAAGTATATTTGCATGTTTATTCACACCTTGTTTTGTGATCCTCGGCATCCCAGTCACAAAATTTCAGAGGGCACAATCGAGATTGAAACATGCCATTGAAAAGTTCAATGAATCTCAAAAGATCTAGGAGTTTCAAATCCAATTAAAACCTAATAAATTATTTCGTTTTTCATGGTGGAAATTGGTGAATCGTCATTCGCCTACCTTCAAATATTCTATAGATTGGATTACGACATCCCACTTCCAAGTTATAAAATATTGTGTTGGGTCCTAGCCTTAATATTTCATATTGGGTGTTATATTAAGGAATTTAAATCAACTATCTTGAATATCTCCCAAAAGGTGTCTGGTTCAGACAATTATGATCTTCCCAAATCTCTTGGAACAAGCTTTCCTAATGAAGATGATGTTCCGTGGTTGGATAATGGGAATCATTCTTCTCTTCCTCCACCTCCTCCAATTATTCTCCCTAACACACAAGTTCTTGAATAGTTCAAAGTCACTCAATCCCTATTGGCAAGCAAGGTCTATGTGTACTCACATATTGACAAGTTGGGAGAGTTGGGTGTCAAAGTCTTGAGAAAGTTGGTTGTTCAATCACTTTCTAAGTCACACATTGAGTTCCTTTGGGACTACTATGTAACAGACTATGACATGACCCTAATGATCTTATCTATTTGCTTGGTGCTGCTGAATCAGCAATGATTTGGAGCTTTGGTAAAGCAAATTTGATTAGTAGATCAACTTCCCAAACTACCATGGACATTGACAATTGGTAACATTGGATATCTAGAAAAGCTTTTTCTTCCCAATGGAAAGATATCGACCATAGTAAACTCGGTTGACCAAATGGTAAAGAGAAAGGCTAAGTCTGAGATAGTCCTGTGTGCCATTCTTAAAGGGTCCATATGTTTCTGTTGCCAAAGGAAGGGGCATTGGTTGCGAAGCTGCCTTAACTACCTGAAAGATCTGAGAGAAGGTCTAGTCAAAAAGTTTGACTCTGCTTCAGGTAAGTCCACTATCTAACTCAATTAAGTTCCTATTTGAAGATTCTTAATACATTTTGATGTATGGCAGGATCAAGAAAAGGGAAGGGAACTTAAAGAAAGAGTATGCTAAATCTGATCGCGAAGATGGATTTCAATCGCATGGTTCGAAGATCGGATTCTTGAGCTACTACTTAGAGAGTTATGATAGATTGCTAGGAGATATATAATAACATAGTTTCCATTTAAAGTTGCATTGTAAGGAAATAGTTTTTTCCGCATTTTTAATAAATAAATAAAATTTTGTTTTATTTTATATCTCATTGCAATGGCATTTATGGAAAATTGATGTTTGTATGTTTCTAGCAATAATGGAAATATGAATTTGATTCTTTCATTTGTAGTAGTGTCTAAATTTACCAAATAAGGAATGATTCTCATCGCCCAAGTTTCAATTGGACCGAAACTTGGAATCATGCAAGTTGTATAGTATGATGAATGAAAATCTTCAACTTTGGAAAATTAAGACTAATTCCTTGTTCACATGTATATGTAAGTCAAGTGAAGGACTAAGGGATCGAGTACACATTCTTGTGCACTGGTCAAGTCCACCACAAAAGATCGATAAGACTATTCGTCATGATTTACTAAAGTTTAGTAAATATGGTTATACTTACAAGTTTGTCACACCCTAAAACCGGAACGGCGGAATCGTTCGGGGGTGGAGGACATCATGTACAGTATCACAACAATGCAAAGTAGAAAACAAGCAACAACATCATCCATTGCATTAATAAAATAATTTAATACAAGTGTGTTCTGTCAAGTTATATAAACACCAAAAATATACATCAAAATAAAAGATGAGACTTGAACGAGCTCCATCTTCTCAAAACCTGGCACCGGTACCTGTCTACTGGTGACCTGAGAATACAAGTTATTTTGAAAGAGTTTATCAGCTTTAAAGCTGGTGAGATCATAAGTATATTAATGTCTGTGTTTGTATGAAAGTGTTTGTAAGTCTGTAATTGTATAAGTTTGTAAAAGTTTGTAATTGTTTGAACTCTCCTAGAAAACCCTATGTTTCCTACTAAAAGTAGCCTTCTACCAAGGCATCTAGTATCTGTGTGTGTGTCTCTTGTAAGAGTGTGTATTTTCCCAAATCCTACTATCATTAACCAAAAATATAGTTTTTACATTATTGTTTATTGTGTGAAGATCACAAAGTAAATGTAATGGGAAAATGAAATAGTACTGTAGTGTTGTATTAAGTAAATACTGCTGTACCAACTACCTTAAACCAATTGTTATTTAAAGTACCATGTGATCGGCCTGTATCCTGCTACCGACTCTATAGAAAACGGACGATGTAAGACGTCGTAAGAAATGACGTTTGGCACCCGTAGACTTGCAAGTCCCACTGTAGCGAGCATCAAGGTGTAGGATAGTCAATCCAGTATAGATCTATACACAAACTCATACGCTCCCCACTTAAGGAGATTCTGGATACAAAAACGGTCATGACAGGTAGTGCCATGGCCCGTTTAGTGGCTCACATAAATGTAATAATGTTCTAGTATACGTATGTACTAGCTGTATTGTGTGTTCTCTCCCTGTCTAGCATGTATGTTTGTTTCTCATCATAGTATTCTATTGTTTGTTTCTCATCATAGTATCTATTGTTTGTTTCTCATCATAGTATCTATTGTTTGTTTCTCATCATAGTATCTATTGTTTGTTTGTTATGACTCATGTATGAACTGACTCATTGTATGTTTCATTGTTCTAGCAATAGTATTAGTATCTCCCTAAACTATACCTATTATAGTTTACTAGTAATGTTGTTCGAATGAATGAACATGTGTGTATACCTTTGCTACCCAAAGGTATTGAACTGAATGAAAGAAGGAACCTTTGTATCTATATACATATACATAATATATAACTAGGATTCAAACGACCTTCCGGCAAATAACCGGAACACCCTAAGTCCACAACCAAACAAGGAACAGGAAATAAGGTAAGCTATCAGTCCTAAGTCCTTTCAACCCTACTTATATAACTATATCTATATAGATACACTTTTAACATAATATAAGTTTAAAAGAGTTTAAGTAAAAGTATTTAACATGTAAAAGAGTTTGATAAAAGCATTTGGTATGTAAAAGAGTTTGTAAAACAATTTGAAGTAAAACAGTTTGGTAACACAGTTTGAAAAGTAAGAAATCCATTTGTATGGTAGTTATTAATCACATGTGATTGATATAATAACTATAATAGTTCAACTTGTATTCCCCCCATAAAAGCATTTAAAAACATTTAAAAGGTTAATTAAGGGGTATGAACTCACCTGTAGTGAGTGGTTTGGATGAACGGAATGTATAGGATGCTAGGTGTCAAGTGAAGACTTGTACACACACAATGATCCTAGTTAACATATAAAAACACATATATGTATCCAATTAGTTATAAAACAACTAATTAACAAAGTTAAGACATCCTAGGACATGTAAAACACCTTATTTAAGTGCTATAAGTCCTAAGGATTGCATCTAAGTGTTGTAGGACATTGCTATTGAGTTTAGGGTTCAAGGGGACCCTTTATTGGAGTTTACGGTTTTGTGACCATAACTCATTGAGTTTACGGTCGTAAACCCATGAGTTTACGGCCGTAAACTCATGGTACTTTTACCATGTTGAGTTTTGAAGCTTTACAAGTCCTTAGAAGCATTTCTACTTGAAGTATAAGCCTTAGGAAGAGATTAGGGCACCATTTCACTCCTTTGTGGAGTTTACGGTCCTTGGACCACTTCTCCTTGGGTTTACGGCCGTAAACCCAAATGGTTTATGGTCTTTTGATGTTTTCAAGTACTAAGCACATCAAGGAAGGGATCTAGGCTAATTTCCAAGGCTTAGTAAGAGACTAGGGCCACTTTGGCCCCTTTGTTAGGGTTTACGGTCCAAGGTGTTCTTGGACCGTAAACACCTTTGATCCTTTGATTATTGGGTGTTTTCTTGATGATTAGAAGTGTAACAAGTCTTATAATACACTAGGATAGAAGTACTTACTAGTTAGAAGCTTGAAAAGGTGCTAAAAGTCCAAGAACACTAGTGTGTGTTCTTAGTGTTCTTGGTGAAACTTGAAGATCTACACTTTTGGAATGATTTCACGGATGCAAATCATGTAAGATCACTAGATTAAGTAAGATATCAACTTTTTAGGGATAGAAACACTTACAAAGTTGAAGATCTTGAAGAAAAGTCGGATGATACTTGAGAGAGAAATGGGTTTTGGAGTTTTGCTTTACAAGTCCTTAGAAATGGGTTTTAAAGTTAGTACTTCAGGAGATAACAGGTGAGAGGATGCCCTAGGGTTTATTGTGCAACAATAATATCCCAAAACTCCAAGAGTTTGGAGTTTACGGCCTAAAAGGACCATGAGTGATCCCATGCTTTCCCAAAGTCGATCACACAGGCTCACAACATATCTTCCAAGGTTTGGATAGTCCTCTCACTTTGTCCGTCGGTCTGTGGATGGTAGGCTGTACTCATGTCCAACCTAGTTCCTAGGGAACTTTGTAGCGACTGCCAGAACCTCGAAGTGAATCTACTATCTCTGTCCGAGATAATGGATATGGGAACACCGTGCAGTCGTACAATCTCCCGAATGTAGGTTCTTGTAAGTTTCTCCATTTTGTCCGATTCTTTGATAGGTAGGAAGTGTGCAGACTTGGTCAATCTATCGACGATGACCCATATGGTATCAAGTCCACCCGTCGTCTTGGGCAACTTGGTTATGAAATCCATAGTGATCCGCTCCCACTTCCATTCCGGTATCTCCAGTTGTTGTAGAAGACCGGAGGGTTTCTGGTATTCGACCTTGACCTTGGCGCAAGTAAGGCATTTACTCACGAAGGTAGCAATCTCTGCTTTCATGTTAGGCCACCAGTATAGCTTTTTAAGATCCAGATACATCTTATCTGAACCTGGGTGGACAGAATAACGAGTGTTGTGCGCCTCGTTCATGACCAAGTCTCTGAAACCACCAAGTTTCGGGGTCCAGATCCGGTCCATGAGGTAATAAGCTCCGCCACCCTTAACCTCGAAGTTCTTATCCATCCCTCTCAGGGATTCACCCGCCACATTTTCAGGTTTCAAAGCGTCGAGCTGAGCCTCCTTAATTTGTGTGGACAGGTGTGAATGGATCGTCATAGTCAATGATTTGACTCTACGACCAGAATATTCTTTCCGACTTAGGGCTTCAGCTACTACATTGGCTTTACCCGGATGATAACGAATTTCGCATTCGTAATCATTGAGTAGCTCGACCCACCGTCGTTGTCTCACGTTGAGCTCCTTCTGGTCGAATATGTGTTGTAGGCTTTTGTGGTCTGTAAAGATAGTGCTTTTTGTACCATACAGGTAGTGTCTCCAGATCTTCAGAGCAAACACAACTGCTCCTAGCTCAAGATCGTGAGTGGTGTAGTTGACCTCGTGTGTCTTCAGCTGTCTCGAGGCGTAGGCGATGACCTTACCTCGCTGCATCAGAACACAGTCGAGCCCTTGATTGGAAGCATCGCAATAGACAAGGAAGTCTTCTATCCCTTCGGGGAGGGATAGTATCGGTGCGGTGCACAAGGCTCGCTTGAGCGTTTGGAATGCTCTCTCCTGCTTCTCTTCCCAGTCAAAGGCCACGCCCTTCTGGGTCAGTGTTGTAAGAGGTTTCGCAATGCGGGAGAAGTTCTGAATGAACCTGCGATAGTAGCCAGCGAGACCTAGAAATTGACGAATTTCTGTAGGCGTCTTCGGTGCTGACCAGTTCTCAATGGCTTTAATTTTGGAAGGGTCCACGTGTATTCCCTCTTCGCTAACCACGTGCCCTAAGAATTCGACTCTTCGGATCCAAAATTCGCATTTCGAGAACTTCGCATAGAGCTTCTCCGAATGTAGTGTTTCTAAGACCTGTCGCAGATGTTGACTATGCTCTTCCTTACTACGAGAGTAGATAAGTATGTCATCGATGAAGACGATGACAAACTGATCCAAGTAAGGACGACACACCCTATTCATTAAGTCCATGAATATTGCGGGCGCGTTTGTTAATCCGAACGGCATCACTACGAATTCGTAGTGCCCATAACGAGTTCGGAAGGCTGTCTTCGGAACATCCTCCCCTAGCACTCGTAGTTGGTGATATTCGGATCTTAAGTCGATTTTTGAAAAGAAATTCGCCCCTTGAAGTTGGTCAAATAAATCGTCAATACGAGGCAGAGGGTAACGATTTTTGACGGTTAGCTTGTTGAGCTCCCTGTAGTTGATGCACATACGAAACGATCCGTCTTTCTTCTTGATGAACAAGACTGGAGCTCCCCAGGGTGAAAAGCTTGGTCTTATAAAGCCCTTGCTGAGCAGTTCGTTAAGTTGACAGGATAGTTCTTGCATCTCTGCAGGTGCTAGACGATAGGGCGATTTAGCTACTGGGGTAGCCTCTGGAACTAAGTCGATTCTGAACTCGACTTGACGTTGCGGAGGTAATCCTGGGAGTTCTTTTGGAAAGATATCGGGAAAGTCGCGTACTACTGGAATGTTCTGAATGTCTTTCGTTTCTTGGCTCACATCGACTACATGAGCAAGAAATGCACGACATTCCTTTCGCAAGAATTTCTGAGCTTGAATGCTCGAGATGATACGAAGGTTCGTGCCGGGTTTGTCGCCATAAACTACTAGAGTTTCGGCAGACGGCAGATTAAGGCGAACAGCCTTTTCATAACACATGATGTCGGCACGATGAAGACTCAACCAATCCATGCCGATAATGACGTCGAAACTTTTAATTGAGACCGGCATAAGGTCGATAGAAAATGAATGGCTATCTAGTGTTAGGGTACACCCTATGTATATAATGCTAGTGCTCTCTGTCTTTCCATTAGCCATTTCTACAGTGTACGGTTCTTTAAGTGCTCGTGATTTTTGCTTAAGTAAATGAGCAAATTTTTGGTTCACGAAACTCTTCTCCGCTCCACTATCAAACAGTATGCATGCATAAGAGTTATCGAGGAGAAACGTACCAGTGACCACTGTGGGGTCGGCAACCGCTTCCTCGTGGCCTATGGCCAAAACTCTTCCCACTCCACCGGCATTCCCTGCCTTTGGGCAGTTCCTTTTGTAGTGGCCCACCTTGCCACAACCGTAGCAAGCTTGGCCCACACCAGCGCCGGGGACTTGGGTGATTGGCCTCGCCGGAGCTTTGCAGAAACGGGCAGTGTGCCCCTTCCTGTTGCAGTTCAAACACTGCATTTCCCCGCAGGTTCCTGCGTGGTGGAAGTTGCACTTGGGCAAACTTCCAGCGTACTGCTTTGTCGGAGCAACAGCAATGGCAGGTGTTATCGCAGCATGTACTGCCACGATCTGCTGCTTTTTAGCAGCCTTCTTCTTCTTTTTGTCATCCCAGAACTTCCGCTTAGAATCAGCGGTTCTGGCGGGTTCTGAGATGGCCAGGGTTGTTGTTGCGGCCGGGGTACGAACCCCATGGTCTATGAGCCGCTGTGCCAATCGCTTGGCACTATCAAATGTGGTGGGGTTTGAAGCCAAAACATTGCCCTGGAATGGAGGCACTAGCCCCCATATGTACCTTTCGATCTTCTTTCCCTCTGTATGAACCATGTTGGGACAGAGGGCCACCAGCTCACAGAACCTGGCGGTGTAGGAGACTATGTCAGAGCCCTTCATGGTTAGGCTCCACAGTTCCTCTTCTAGCTTTTGGATTTCGCCCCTTGGGCAGTACTCCTCAATCATGAGGTCTTTCATAGTTTCCCAGCCCATAGCATTAGCCACTACAAGACATAGTGACTTGACATGGCTATTCCACCATGTCAGGGCTTTGTCTTCAAGGTACAAGCAGCGAACTTGACCTTGCTCCCCTCTGGACAGGAGCAGATTTCGAAAACCGATTCGGTCTTCTCGAACCATTGCGAAAGGGAAATGACTCCGCCAGTCCCTCTAAAGGACTTGGGCTTGCAGTTGGTGAAGTCCTTGTAATAGCACTCTCTCAAGCGCACGAGAATTTCACCATGAGTAGATAGGACATGAGTTCCTTCCCCAGTGGAACCCGAAGAATGATATTGTGCCATGGCTGTAGCCACAGCCGCAGCTACAACAGCATTTAGAGCTGCCGTATCGAATTGAGGAGCAGGTGGTGTCGGTGCGGGAGGATCGTGTCTTGTTGATTTACGTGGAGGCATCTTTTAACTATAAGTTTACAAAGATGAAGATATTGATAAGGATTTAATAGTAAAATTGATGAGAATGACTCATGGACTAACTCTCCATAGCCCAACACCACAATTGGATAACACGATTGAATGAAGAATCTTGTACTAGCAGGTGATAGCAATTGGATAATAATTTCCATGAGATTAGATATCTGTCAACAATACTGGAATTACAGATGTAATGAGTTCGGGAAAAATGACCTAGAAGTAGGCCTTACACCAACCAAGATGGAAAATTTTGACAGCACTACGACCTAATCAAGACCTAACAGGTCTAAGTTTTATAAAGGTAGGAAATTCACTAGAGTTTTTACATAAACTAAGTTATATCCAAAAGAGAAGTCGATGAGAGTCTATCGGCGACGAGAACTACTAGAGTGAGTTCTTGAATCCGACAGAAGACGTTCTATGTCCCTCATACGCCTTTCAGACCTTGCCTGCTGAGCTCGAAGTTCCCTGACTTCAGCTTGGGTTTCAGCAAGTTCCCTCTGTAGAACTGCATTGTGGACCTGAGTCCTTTCATGAACAGACTCTAGCTGGCGAATGCGGACTGTGTTAACGCCAGAGTTGGCGTCAATCTCCACTACTCGGTCAATAGCTGCTCGACCTTGCTCGGTGTTCCGAGCAATCCTACGAACCATGATGGGTAGGACCCTGTCAGCTGAACCTCCCTCGGTGAGGTTGTAGAAGCTTCTGTCTCCATTGTAGGGAATGGGTTGACCCTGTTCCTGACTCCATCTATTTAAGTTTGTGGCCCACAGAGGTGTGGGTCCTTGAAATGCTGGACGAGGATTCAGGTTTGGGTCTTGAGCAGCTGGGAGTAGGTTGTTGACTTCTGGCTCTGAGTCAGAATCCTCAGAAAAGCCTTCAGCTTCGTGATCATCCAATGGGATTGGGTGATCATCTTTTGGCTCTTCTCCCAGCCATCCTGCATTGCCGTGGTTGGGATAGTACGGGTCTCCGGGAAGATGGAATCCAGCCATTATATCTACGCGAGAAAAGGGATATAAGAAATAACTAACTAGACGAACTAATTAGATAATTATAAGATGATCTTTATCAGTTACTTCAACATTTGCGTAGTGCATACCAGTCATATGTAACCAAGACAGGATAGACCTTCGAATAAGTGACCCTAACTCTAAGCCCACAACCAAACAAGGAACAAGAAGTAAAGCAAAGATCACAGATTCTAAGTCTATGATATCCTAGATACATATAACATTAGCGTATCCACTCAGCAACTATTAATATACTAATAAAGACATTTAGTTCTCAGATAAGTAATTAAAGTAACACAAAATACTCCTATAGTATTTTAAGTTTATGTTCTGTTCTACTGTTCTCATTGTAGTAGTGTTGGTAAGTTTTTAGACTTGTTGCAACCTCACAACCACACTTAGGCACATGCTAATCACTCCTCGGATAATGTAGTTGATCAGGCTACATCTTCCCAGGGTTGACCATATGTCTCTAAGTCTACTTGTGCTGCCCAACAATTGTAATACTTTTGTTCTGTCCTAGTGACACTGATTTTAGTATGAATGCAGGTACGTATACTTGGTTAAATATTTTATTATTTAAAAGTATAAACTCTTTATCAGAGTATTTTAATCCCGCTGTGTTTATAGTTCGTATATCTTTTATGGGTTGATACACTCGATTCACTATAAACAATGCTCTGATACCAATCTGTCACACCCCAAAACCGGAACGGCGGAATCGTTCGGGGGTGGAGGACGTCATGTACAGTATCACAACAATGCAAAGTAGTAAACAAGCAACAACATCATCCATTGCATTAATAAAATAATTTAATACAAGTGTGTTCTGTCAAGTTATATAAACACCAAAAATATACATCAAAATAAAAGATGAGACTTGAACGAGCTCCATCTTCTCAAAACCTGGCACCAGTACCTGTCTACTGGTGACCTGAGAATACAAGTTATTTTGAAAGAGTTTATCAGCTTTAAAGCTGGTGAGATCATAAGTATATTAATGTCTATGTTTTTATGAAAGTGTTTGTAAGTCTGTAATTGTATAAGTTTGTAAAAGTTTGTAATTGTTTGAACTCTCCTAGAAAACCCTATGTTTCCTACTAAAAGTAGCCTTCTACCAAGGCATCTAGTATCTGTGTGTGTGTCTCTTGTAAGAGTGTGTATTTTCCCAAATCCTACTATCATTAACCAAAAATATAGTTTTTACATTATTGTTTATTGTGTGAAGATCACAAAGTAAATGTAATGGAAAAATGAAATAGTACTGTAGTGTTGTATTAAGTAACTACTGTTGTACTAACTACCTTAAACCAATTGTTATTAAAAGTACCATGTGATCGGCGTGTATCGTGCTACCGACTCTATAGAAAACCGACGATGTAAGACGTCGTAAGAAATGACGTTTGGCACCCGTAGACTTGCAAGTCCCACTGTAGCGAGCAGCAAGGTGTAGGATAGTCAATCCAGTATAGATCTATACACAAACTCATATGCTCCCCACTTAAGGAGATTCTGGATACAAAAACGGTCATGACAGGTAGTGTCATGCCCCGTTTAGTGGCTCACATAAATGTAATAATGTTCTAGTATATGTATATGCTAGCTTTATTGTGTGTTCTCTCCCTGTCTAGCATGTATGTTTGTTTCTCATCATAGTATTCTATTGTTTGTTTCTCATCATAGTATCTATTGTTTGTTTCTCATCATAGTATCTATTGTTTGTTTCTCATCATAGTATCTATTGTTTGTTTGTTATGACTCATGTATGAACTGACTCATTGTATGTTTCATTGTTCTAGCAATAGTATTAGTATCTCCCTAAACTATACCTATTATAGTTTACTAGTAATGTTGTTCGAATGAATGAACATGTGTGTATACCTTTGCTACCCAAAGGTATTGAACTGAATGAAAGAAGGAACCTTTGTATCTATATACATATACATAATATATAACTAGGATTCAAACGACCTTCCGGCAAATAACCGGAACACCCTAAGTCCACAACCAAACAAGGAACAGGAAATAAGGTAAGCTATCAGTCCTAAGTCCTTTCAACCCTACTTATATAACTATATCTATATAGATACACTTTTAACATAATATAAGTTTAAAAGAGTTTAAGTAAAAGTATTTAACATGTAAAAGAGTTTGATAAAAGCATTTGGTATGTAAAAGAGTTTGTAAAACAATTTGAAGTAAAACAGTTTGGTAACACAGTTTGAAAAGTAAGAAATCCATTTGTATGGTAGTTATTAATCACATGTGATTGATATAATAACTATAATAGTTCAACTTGTATTCCCCCCATAAAAGCATTTAAAAACATTTAAAAGGTTAATTAAGGGGTATGAACTCACCTGTAGTGAGTGGTTTGGATGAACGGAATGTATAGGATGCTAGGTGTCAAGTGAAGACTTGTACACACACAATGATCCTAGTTAACATATAATAACACATATATGTATCCAATTAGTTATAAAACAACTAATTAACAAAGTTAAGACATCCTAGGACATGTAAAACACCTTATTTAAGTGCTATAAGTCCTAAGGATTGCATCTAAGTGTTGTAGGACATTGCTATTGAGTTTAGGGTTCAAGGGGACCCTTTATTGGAGTTTACGGTTTTGTGACCATAACTCATTGAGTTTACGGTCGTAAACCCATGAGTTTACGGCCGTAAACTCATGGTACTTTTACCATGTTGAGTTTTGAAGCTTTACAAGTCCTTAGAAGCATTTCTACTTGAAGTATAAGCCTTAGGAAGAGATTAGGGCACCATTTCACTCCTTTGTGGAGTTTACGGTCCTTGGACCACTTCTCCTTGGGTTTACGGCCGTAAACCCAAATGGTTTATGGTCTTTTGATGTTTTCAAGTACTAAGCACATCAAGGAAGGGATCTAGGCTAGTTTCCAAGGCTTAGTAAGGGACTAGGGGCACTTTGGCCCCTTTGTTAGGGTTTACGGTCCAAGGTGTTCTTGGACCGTAAACACCTTTGATCCTTTGATTCTTGGGTGTTTTCTTGATGATTAGAAGTGTAACAAGTCTTATAATACACTAGGATAGAAGTACTTACTAGTTAGAAGCTTGAAAAGGTGCTAAAAGTCCAAGAACACTAGTGTGTGTTCTTGGTGTTCTTGGTGAAACTTGAAGATCTACACTTTTGGAATGATTTCACGGATGAAATCATGTAAGATCACTAGATTAAGTAAGATATCAACTTTTTAGGGATAGAAACACTTACAAAGTTGAAGATCTTGAAGAAAAGTCGGATGATACTTGAGAGAGAAATGGGTTTTGGATCTTGAAAATGTGAAAAGTGGTAAATAATGACTAAGTGTCATATTTATACCCCCTTTTAGGGTTTACGGCCGTAAACACCTTTGTTTAGGCCGTAAACTCCAAACTCTTGGAGTTTTGGGATATTATTGTTGCACAATATACCCTGGGGCATCCTCTCTCATGTTATCTCCTGAAGTACTAACTTTAAAAGACTCAAACTTTTTCCAAAAAGCTTGAAAGTTAGCAGAAACTGATCTGACTTCTATTGAATTGAATGGTTGTACCGAATAGAAATTTCGGGTTGTCACAAAGTTTAAGTATAATTCTGAAACATTGGAAAAGTTTCAATGCATGGCAGAACGAATGAGAAGAATCAAATTAGGCAGAAAGATAAAAGTTTCTCAAATCTGAAAAGATGGGAGAGCAATTTATTATCATGTTTTTGTGATCATCTTAATGATTAAGAAACCATATCACAATTGGTCCTCTAAGGACATCTTAGTGCATTCCTATGGCTAAGAAGAGGAATCGTGAATTGTTGAAATGGTTAAATCAAGAAGATGGGTCATACTTCGTTCCAAAACAATTCTTAGAGTCATACTCAAAGGTTGTAACTTGAGTGATATATCTTAAAGAAGGTTTATAACACTTGTCAAATGTAAGAGTAAAATATGTTCTACTCTTGTACATTTGAAATTGGTAAGTTGTGATGTTTTGGATAAAACAAAGACCAACTAAGGCCAATTGTGTGAAGTGTTTTTCTTGATAAGAATCTGCACTATCTATTGAATATTTGGAAAGAGAGTCTTATATGTCAAGAGGACAGTGGGAGTCTTAAAGATCTTGAAAAAGCTTCAAGATCTAATCAAGAATAAAAACTTGTAGTTTATCACTAGCACACGACTTGAGGTTTATAACCTATCGTGTTGAAATATTTCTGTGCCCATTCCAGTTAAATTGGGTTTTGCATATGAGTTCTGAGAGTTCTCAATTGGTTGCATAACAACTTGGAAGCAATGGCAGGCCCTTGTGCTGCCAGGTAGCAAGAAGTTAAGACTGTACAAGTTCAGTCCATATGAGTTTGGATTTGTCATTAACCGTGTCTTGTGATTATGGTTTTGACAAATTTACATGGATAGGAACACATACACCATAAAATCTAAGTGTCATAAGGTTTCTCTCCGATTCATGAAAATGATGGTGAGGAAACACTTTCACTAAGTAGATTTTAAGTAGATAGCAATTGTGATATTTGCATTCTCAAAGTCGTTAGTGGAGCGTGTGTGGTTAACCGGCACACTAACATGGATTTGTGAGAAGTGGCAAAGGTCTAAACAATTGAGACTATGATTACGGTATCCCTTTTCATAGTTCTGAAATTGTTTTGACACACATGTGTGCTATCTAAGGAAAGGTGTATGATTTTGATAAAGTTTTATCAAAGCATCTCGTATCAGAAATCTGAACTTTGGTAAGAAAGTCAATAAAGTATTGATTTCTAGAAGTCCAGCTGATTTCTAAGTACATGTCAAAGCTAGTGGGAGCATAAGTGTTATGCTAATAATCATCATG
The DNA here is from genome assembly GCF_052849685.1 of Lactuca virosa. Classification (NCBI taxonomy): domain Eukaryota; kingdom Viridiplantae; phylum Streptophyta; class Magnoliopsida; order Asterales; family Asteraceae; genus Lactuca; species Lactuca virosa. The sequence continues at coordinate 252,191,951 of NC_136434.1, forward strand.
TTAGTGGGAGCATGATAATTATGATAAGTATTGCAAGTTAGCAATATTAATTATAGAAAACAAAAGTTTCAATTGGGAAAAGTTGTTTTGCTATAATTAAGGGAGAGAAAATTATACTTCATTCTAAATCTAAAAGTTTAGATCGTGAGATTTTAATCAAATTTAGTCAAGTATATATATGTATGTTATGTTGGAATGGTTCAACATAAGGAAATTCTATATATGGGAACATTATTTGCGTTCTAAAATTTGATTATGATTACGACATCCCTTTTCATAATCTGAATTGTGAGAACATGGCAAATAGAAATAGAAATACTATAGCAAAAGACTGGTCTAGTATCATGTCTTTATGTGAGACATCATGAATCGTGTCCCATATGCTTCATATATAGGGTCGATTGCATGTGCTATAATATTCATTTGTTCTAAATTTTTCCAAATGCCTAGAGCATTAAGAGGGAAAAAGTACTAGAACTAGATATGGCTAATTTGATTAAGAAATTGCCGAGGACAATCTTAGGTTTACCAAAGATTGGTTGCTCAGGGACAGCTGGAATTATGGTGTGAATTTTTGGAGAGGACCATATTGACATATTCTGAAGAGAGGCAACTCTTGTTCAGAAGTGATAGTCAAAATGGGAATGTGGAAATGTTCCCATAGGTGGAAGTTATTCATTAGATCTGTGTAAGATTAGGAAACTTAATGCAAGAAGGATGTTCAAAGCATTGTACTTTGAATTTGAGACTTCGTTTCCATGGAATGATCTCCATTGGAATACTCTGTAATGTCTGTTGACAAGTCTTTGTGACTTTGTGCATAGTCATTACGAGAGGATCAATGCATATAAGTTTAGAATCTAATAGATTTCGGTAAATGGCAGGAATTTGGAATTCTTGCATTTGCGGTAAGGATTTGGGATTGTGAAATGAGAATCATTGGAATTATGTTCAATCGATCTATTTCACAGAGTAAAGATCATAGAAAAACTTAGTGTGCATACTTGGTGTATGGCATAACTAATGTTTAGAAAAACATAGTGTGCATACTTGGTGTATGGCATGACTAGTGTTTAGAAAACATAGTGTACATGCTTGGAGCATGGGACAACTATTGTTTTTAATTCAAGTATAGAGTTAATAGTTTGAAACAGTATGCAATGAATGATGGGTAATCAATATGGTGATAAATAAAAGGTGTTCTATTTATATTCATAAGTTCTGAGACCATATTGGATTCGATTATTCTTGTGTTCCACTTTGAATGTTTTGACTTCCAGAATAACTAGGTCGTTCTTCCTGAATGACTAAGTTATTCAAACTATCCACAGTCGGTCATATGTTGGAAGTAGATATGAATCAAGACTGTCATGAAGCTGGTTTGTAGATGTCCAAGGTAGTGGACATAGCAAGAGTTGTTGCAACATTCATGAGTGCTCATAAGTTCTGAGTATTGGATTAAATCCACACTCATTTGACTCACTTCATGGATTTTATCACGAGTGATCATGAGACGACAATATCTTATATTCTTCAAACCTAGAGATATGAGTTGTTGCCTATGAGTTGGTTATACATTGATTGTACGAAAATGCATTGGTAACTCGATGTTATAAAATGTGCCTTTGTGTATGATTCAACAAGTAGTAGAACAAGCATATGAGTCGAAGTTTATCCATTCCTTTTACCCTTGAAGGGATAAAAGCGATATCTGTGGGCCCCTCGATGATTTAGTGATGACACCCCGAAGTGCTTGGCCACGCCAGGACTGATTTGATTTGTTCAATTAGTCGGTCGTCATAAATCGAAAATTGGGAAACAACAAATGGATAGAGAAAATGATTATAATCCATGTCTCAGTCCATATAATATCTAGAATGGAGGAATATATGATCCCTTATGTAATGGACAAGTCATTGACTAAGGTCAGAGTTCGACAACGGCTTTAAGAGCTACGATTGCTAGTCAGGTTTTGAAGTCATACGCAATAATAGTTTTAGACTTATCCAAGTGGGAGACTGTTGGATTAGTGTCTAAGCCCATAACTATAATTGGTATGTACTTGACCCGATTTGGCATGGTCCATTTGGTTTGCACTTCACCGGAACAATTTATATGGATAGTCTTTTGAGAATAGTATGTTTATGATTTATATTAATATATTATAAGTTCTAATATATTAATATGGAATCATATTATTTAATTAGTAGTGATCAAGAATTAATTTAGAATTAATTTAGTGATCAAAAGGAACTAATTAAATATGGACTCTTATATATATCGCATGGGCCAAGTTCATTTAGGTTGAGCTAAGCTTGCATGGATAGTCCATGGAGTTTTTAACCCATGGATCCTATGGAAATGAAAGGTCATGGGTATTAGGTTTTACATGGATGAAACCCTAATCCTCCATACTATATAAAGAGGTATTTGGCACATGAAATGGCACTAGTGTGTGAGGATACAAGAGTGGGCAATTTCTAATGTGCTTACTATTCTCTCAAGTTTTTCCAAGGTGGTTTTGGTGATTTTTGATTCCACTTGAGGTTTCCACACTATTGGGGCTAAGCTCTTAAAGATCAAGACTTCAAGCTTCATCAAAAGGTATGTATTATAACTTGTTTATATTACCCAAGTATCAAAGATTGTATGCTAGTTAGGGTAATACCTTGGAAAGTTCAAGTTTGCATGTATAATAGAGAAAACATAGATCCAAGGTATTTAGGGTTGCATGTACACCATAGGAGTGTTAGAATGCTCAAAACCCTTCAAGAAGTTCCTGCACAAGAAGAACTATGCGTTCCTCGCTCCTGTTGTAGACAAAGCCAAAGGAGAAATCAACATTTAAGACATCCCAGTGGCATGCGATTTTCCGGATGTATTTCCTGAAGACCTTCCGGGAATACCCCCAGAAAGACAGGTTGGATTTCGAATCGACCTCATACCCGGACCCACATCAATTGCCAATTCCCCCTACAGGTTAGCTTCCGCCGAAAATTCAGGAGAAAATTGTTGAGCAAAGGATTAATCGGACCAAGCTTCTCACCCTGGGGAGCTCCGGTCTTGTTCGTCAAGAAGACGAATCCTTCAGAATGTGCATCGATTTTAGGGACTTGAATAAACTCACTATAAAAAACCGATACCTACTTCCTCGGATTGACGACCTATTTGATCAGCTTCAAGGAGCAAGTTACTTCTCCAAAATAGATCTAAGATTCGGTTATCAACAGCTCCGAGTCCGAGGAGAGGACATTCCAAAAACTGCTTCCGGACTCGATACGACCATTTCGAATTCATTCTGATACCCTTCGGTCTAACGAATGCCCCCACGGTATTTATGGACCCTACGAACCGAGTTCTCCCAACCATTCCTAGTCAGCCTTTTTAATTATTTTCATCGATAACATACTCGTCTGCTCACGAAGCAAGAACAAAACACTGTCAACAAAGCCGGAGAATATCGCGAAGGGAGCATTACGTGGATGGGATAAAACTCTTTAAGTCAAAAGACGAAGCTTATTGTTATAAGAGTTGAATTGGGCGCTATCTGGGTGATCGTCGATAGGTTAACCAAATCTGCCCATTTCCTGCCAATAAAGGAATCAAACAAGACGGAAAGATTAACATGGACCTATATCAAAGAGATCGTGAGACTCCATGAAGTACCAGTATCTATTATCTCGGGTCGGGATAACAGATTTACTTCAGAATTTTGACAGTCACTTCAGAAGGCTATGGGAACACAACTACACATGAGCATTGCTTACCACCCTCAAACTGACGGTCAAAGTGAACGAACCATCTAGACACTTGAGGATATGCTTCAAGTATGTAGGATAGACTTCGGCAAGTCATGGGATACCCACTTACCGCTAATCGAGTTCTCATACAACAATAGTTATCACACAAGCGTCAAGGTTGCTCCTTTCGAGGCTCTTTATGGTCACAAATGCAGATCACCTCTATGCTAGGCTGAGGTAGGTTACTCTCAACTAGCAAAAGGGCAAACATCGAACAGTACTTTAACAGGGCCCGAGATTATTCGTGAAACTAGCGAAAAGATAGTCCAAATCAAAGCCCGACTTCAAGCATCACGAGACCGACAGAAGAGTTATGCTGACAAATGGCGAAAGCCTCTCGAGTTTCAAGTCGGAGATCGGGTGCTGTTGAAGGTCTCTCCCTGGAAAGGGATGATCCGTTTCGGGAAACGATGAAAACTGAACCCGCGATACATTGGATCGTTCGAGATTCTTGCCCGGATTGGTCCAGTGGCTTATAAGTTGCAGCTACCTGCCGAGCTCAGCAACGTACACCCTGTGTTCCACGTCTCGAACATGAAAAAAGTGCCTATCAGATGAAACTCTTGTTATTCCTTTGGAAGAGATCGAGAAAAACGAGAATCTTCTGTTCGTCGAAGAACCAATCGAAATAATGGATATGGAAGTGAAGCGTACGAAGCAGAGTCGTATTCCGATTGTGAAGGTTCGATGGAACGCTAAGCGTGGACCAGAATTCACATGGGAACGTGAAGACGAGATGAAGCAGAAGTACCCTCACTTATTCTCTCATTCATAATCCTATCTTTCGAAAGAATTTTGGGACAAAATTCCCTCTAACGGGGGGATGATGTCACAGCTGGCATTTTTGCCAGGAAATTTTGTGATCATGTAAACATTAACTATGATAATCCTTGTAGCCCTAACTTGATGATATGCACTATGTTCATTCTATGACAACAAATTTAGTCAAGATCCACAATTGTAGTTCAAAACTCTATGCAAAAAATTTCAGAAAGTCAATTGGGAGTTGAAAACCCTAAAAATCCCGGTTCAAGTTCTTTATGGACTAGGATTTTCTTAAATGGGCTCTAAATGGACCTAATTCATAAATATATAACATTTTGGACCACTTGGGTCTAAAATGATTCATTCTAACCCTAATGGGCCTTATTGGGCCATAAATGAATTAGTTAGCCCGAATGGGCCATAAACCCATTCCCTTATACCATATTGGGCCGTGAACCATCTTAAGGGCCTAATGGGCTGAAAAATATTTTTAGGCCTATGAAATTCGAACTAAGCCTAGAATGGGCCCAAACTGTCTCACTCTTATTTCCTTGGCCCAAATCTCGGCCCAATATATATATATATATATATATATATATATATATATATATATATATATATATATATATATATATATATATATATATATATATATATATATGTGTGTGTGTGTGTGTGTTAAAAAAAACGAAGATTAAGGGAGGATTAAGGAGAAGATGATAACTCACAATTACACACCATATATCTATAAACTCACATACATCCATAAAACCTATTACCCTCCATGCAAAAATCATTCTTTTTCTCTCCTCTCTTATTCTTGGCCGAGAGCAAGTATACACACACACACACATCTTTAATTTTTCAAACACTCTTAAATCTCTCAAGAACACTTCCTTCTTCCATCAAAATTTCGAGATTTGTGAAGTGCTTCAAGAGGATCCTTCACCAATATCATCATCCTTGGTAAGTTTTTGCTTAGATCCATGGTTTAGCTTCTTGATTCTTCAAAAATCTCCTCCTAACTCATACCATTTCGTGAATCATGCATCTTAGAGCCATTTAAGTTCTAAAGTTGTTCAAGAAGCTTGCTAGGACCAAAATCTCTTCACATCTTCACCAAAAACCGAGAACAACAAGCAAAGGTGAGTTCATACCCCCCTTGTTTTCGGTTTTTACATGTTTTTGGGGGAGAATACAAGTATTTATGTCTAGATCTATGTATTTATGCATGTTATGTGTGATTTTCTTGGTTATTCTTGTGAAAATGGTTCGAAAAGACGGAGTCGATCTTCGAGATCTGCTCATGCCCGGAAGGAAGCAAAGTCAAATTTGCTGCGTGCACCTTCGAGGCAAAAGCCCTGACATGGTGGAATAGCCATGTCAAGTCACTATCTCTCATAGTGGCTAATGCTATGGGCTGGGAAGCTCTGAGGGAGCTAATGATTGAAGAATACTGCCCGAGGGGCGAAATCCAGAAGCTGGAGCAAGAACTTTGGAGCCTGACCATGAAAGGCTCCGACATTGTGACCTACACCGCCAGGTTCTATGAGCTGGTGGCCCTCTGTCCCAACATGGTTCATACAGAGGGAAAGAAGATAGAGAGGTACATATGGGGGCTGGTGCCTCCATTTCGGGGGAATGTTTTGGCTTCAAACCCCACTACATTCGATAGTGCCAAGCGGTTGGCACAGCGGCTTATTGACGATGGGGTCCGTACCCCGTCAACAACAACAACCCTGGCCATCTCGGAACCCTCCAAAACCGCTGATTCCAAGCGGAAGTTCTGGGATGACAAGAAGAGGAAGAAAGCTGCCAAAAAGCAGCAGGTCGTGGCAGTTCATGCTGCGATAGCACCTGCCGCTGCTGCTCCGGTAAAGCAGTACGCTGGAAGTTTGCCCAAGTGCAACAAATGCAACTTCCACCACATCGGAGCCTGCCGAGAAATGCAGTGATCTAACTGCAACAGGAAGGGGCACACTGCCCGTTTCTGCAAGGCTCCGGCGAAGCCAATCACCCAAGTCCCCGGCGCTGGTGTGGGCCAAGCTTGCTACGGTTGTGGCGAGGCGGGCCACTACAAGAGGAACTGCCCTAAGGCAGGGATCGCCGGCGGAGTGGGAAGAGTTCTGGCCATAGGCCAGGAGGAAGTGGTTGCTGACCCCACAGTGGTCACTGGTACGTTTCTCCTCGATAACTCTTATGCATGCATACTATTTGATAGTGGAGCGGAGAGGAGTTTCGTGAACCAAAAATTTGCTCATTTACTTAAGCAAAAATCACGAGCACTTAAAGAACCGTTCACTGTAGAAATGGCTAATGGAAAGACAGAGAGTACTAGCTGCATATACATAGGGTGTACCTTAACTCTAGATAGCCATTCATTTTCGATCGACCTCATGCCGGTTTCAATTAAAAGTTTCGACGTCATTATCGGCATGGATTGGTTGAGTCTTCATCGTGCCGACATCATGTGTTATGAAAAGGTTGTTCGCCTTAATCTGCCGTCTGGCGAAACTCTGGTAATTTATGGCGACAAACCCGGCACGAACCTTCGTATCATTTCGAGGATTCAAGCCCAGAAATTCTTGCGAAAGGAATGTCGCGCATTCCTTGCTCATGTGGTAGATGTGAGCCAAGAAACGAAAGACATTAAGAACATTCCAGTAGTACGCGATTTTCCCGATATCTTTCCAAAAGAACTCCCACTCCACAACGTCAAGTTGAGTTCAGAATCGACTTAGTTCCAGGGGCTACCCCCGTAGCCAAATCGCCCTATTGTCTAGCACCTGCAGAGATGCAAGAACTGTCCAGTCAACTTAACGAACTGCTCAACAAGGGCTTTATAAGACCAAGCTTCTCACCCTGGGGAGCTCCAGTCTTGTTCGTCAAGAAGAAAGACGGATCGTTTCGTATGTGCATCGAATACAGGGAGCTCAACAAACTGACCGTCAAAAATCGTTATCCTCTGCCTCGTATTGATGATTTATTTGATCAACTGCAAGGGGTGAACTTCTTTTCAAAAATCGATCAAAGATCCGGATATCACCAACTACGAGTGCTAGGGGAGGATGTCCCGAAGACAACCTTCCGAACTCGTTATGGGTACTACGAATTCGTAGTGATGCCGTTCGGATTAACCAACGCGCCCGCGGTGTTCATGGATTTAATGAATAGGGTGTGCCGTCCTTACTTGGATCAGTTCGTCATCGTCTTCATCGATGACATACGTATCTACTCTCATAGTAAGGAGGAGCATAGTCAACATCTGCGACAGGTCTTAGAAACGCTGCGTTCGGAGAAGCTCTATGCGAAGTTCTCAAAATGCGAATTTTGGATCCGAAGAGTCAAATTATTAGGGCACGTGGTTAGCGAAGAGGGAATACACGTGGAACCTTCCAAAATCAAAGCCATTGAGAGCTGGTCAGCACCGAAGACGCCTACCGAAATTCGTCAATTTCTAGGCCTCGCTGGCTACTATCGCAGGTTCATTCAGAACTTCTCCTGAATTACGAAACCTCTTACAACACTGACCCAGAAGGGCGTGGCCTTTGACTGGGAAGAGAAGTAGGAAAGAGCATTCCAAACGCTCAAGCGAGCCTTGTGCACCGCACCAATACTATCCCTCCCCGAAGGGATAGAAGACTTCGTTGTCTATTGCGATGCGTCAAATCAAGGGCTCGGCTGTGTTCTGATGCAACGAGGTAAGGTCATCGCCTATGACTCGAGACATCTGAAGACACACGAGGTCAACTACACCACTCACGATCTTGAGCTAGGAGCAGTTGTGTTTGCTCTGAAGATCTGGAGACACTACCTGTATGGTACAAAAAGCACTATCTTTACAGACCACAAAAGCCTACAACATATATTCGACCAGAAGGAGCTCAACATGAGACAACGACGGTGGGTCGAGCTACTCAGTGATTACGAATGAGAACTTCATTATCATCCGGGTAAAGCCAACGTAGTAGCTGACGCCCTAAGTCGGAAAGAATACTCTGGTCGTAGAGTCAAAACATTGACTATGACTATCCATTCACACTTGTCCACGCAAATTAAGGAGGCTCAACTCGACGCTTTGAAACCTGAAAATGTGGTGAGTGAATCCCTGAGAGGGATGGATAAGAACTTGGAAGTCAAAGGTGGCGGAGCCTTATATTTCATGGATCGGATCTGGACACCAAAACACAGTGGTTTCAGAGACTTGGTCATGACCGAGGCACACAACACTCGTTATTCCGTCCACCCAGGTTCAGATAAGATGTATCTGGATCTTAAAAAGCTATACTGGTTGCCTAACATGAAAGCAGAGATTGCTACCTTCGTGAGTAAATGCCTTACTTGCGCCAAGGTTAAGGTCGAATACCAGAAACCCTCAGGTCTACTACAACAACCAGAGATACCGGAATGGAAGTTGGAGCGGATCACTCTGGACTTCATAACCAAGCTGCCCAAGACAACAGGTGGACTTGATACCATATGGGTCATCGTCGGCAGATTGACCAAGTCCGCACACTTCCTGCCTATCAAAGAAATAGACAAGATGGAGAAGCTTACAAGAACCTACATACGGGAGATTGTATGACTGCACGGTGTTTCCATATCCATTATCTCGGACAGAGATAGTAGATTCACTTCGAGGTTCTGGCAGTCGCTACAAAGTTTCCTAGGAACTAGGCTGGACATGAGTACAGCCTATCATCCACAAACCGACGGACAACGTGAGAGGACTATCCAAACCTTGGAAGATATGTTGCGAGCCTGTGTGATCGACTTTGGGAAAGCATGGGATACTCATTTACCCCTTGTCGAATTTTCCTACAACAACAGTCATCACACGAGCATAAAGGCTACTCCATTCGAGGCCCTCTATGGCCGAAAGTGCAGATCCCCTCTGTGCTGGGCTGAGGTGGGTGATACCCAGTTAGCTAAAGGACGAGTTCCTGACAGCGCTCTCACAGGTCCGGAAATCATTCGGGAAACGACAGAGAAGATCGTTCAGATTCGTGAACGATTGAAAGCCTCTAGAGACCGACAGAAAAACTACGCAGATAAACGAAGGAAACCGTTGGAATTCCAGGTGGGCGACCGTGTTCTATTGAAGGTCTCACCCTGGAAAGGCTTGATACGCTTCGGAAAGCTTGGAAAGCTAAATCCAAGATACATAGGGCCTTTCGAGATTCTCGCTAGAATCGGCCCTGTAGCTTACAAACTTAACTTACCTCGTGAACTCAGTAACGTACATTCTACTTTCCACGTCTCGAACTTGAAAAAGTGTCTGTCCGACGAGACTCTTGTGATCCCACTCAACGAGATCGAAATCAACGAGAGCCTCAACTTCGTGGAAGAACCAGTAGAGATCATGGACCGAGAGGTCAAACGAACCAAGCAAATCCGTATCCCGATAGTGAAGGTTCGTTGGAACGCCAAGCGAGGACCTGAATTCACTTGGGATCGAGAGGATCGGATGAAATTGAAATATCCTCATCTTTTTACTTAGTTATTTGTAACTACTTATTTGCTTAAACTCTAATTTCGGGACGAAATTCCCTCTAACGGGGAGATGATGTGACAACCCGAAATTTCCATTTGACCAAACTCTACCGTCTAGCACTTCAATTAAAAAGTCAAATTCTTTTCTGCTAATTTTTAGCTCGGTTTAAAGTCCGGTTGGGTATTTTTAATATTTATTTTCTTGAGAGAACAAATTAGAGGAAGTATACTTTAGGATTAATTGTGCAACATTTATGTCACAAAACTCCAAGAGTTGGGAGTTTTCGGCCCAAAATAATGTTAGGGCCGAAAACCCTAAAGGGTATATAAATGACACTTAGTCATTTTTAGTCATTTTCCCATTTCCAAGTCAAGAACAATTCTCTCTCAAGTATCATCCGAATTTTTGTCAAGATCTTCAAGATTGTAAGTGTTTCCTTCGTTGTTTAGTTGATCTCTTCCATTATCTAGTGATCTTACATGATTTCATCCATGAAATCATTCGATTTTCTTAGATCTTCAAGTGTTCTTCATTTCACCAAGAACACCAAGAACACACACTAGTGTTTTGGGCCGAAAACACCCTTCTTTGCTTCCATATTGTAAGTATCTATCTCCTATACTTGTTATCTAGTAAGGATACTTGATTTAGGGCCTTGAAATCGTCATTTATCCAAGAACAAAAGGTGTTTTCGGTCTAGTGCATCTCCTTAGACCGAAAACCCTTATAAATGGTGCAAAATGACTTTAAGCCTTTCCTAATACTTAGTATTGAGTCTAGAACACTTAATTGATTGTTGAAGGCCCTTGGAAATCACCTTATGCATCAAAGACCATGGGTTTTCGGTCACCTTTTGGACCGAAAATCATTTTAACCGAAAACCATTTGGACCGAAAACCATTTGGACCGAAAACCTCTTTGGACCGAAAACTCCTTTAAGTGGCTATACAACCCTTAGATGCAACCCTTGGTACTTCTAGCACTTGAATCAAAGTGTTTTCCATGTCCTAGGATGTCTTAACTTGGTTAATTAGTTGTTAAATGACTAATTGGATACATATATGTGTTATTATATGTTAAATAGGATCTGTGTGTGTGCTCAAGTCTTCACTTGACACTTAGCATCCTATACCATCCGTTCATCCAAACCACTCACTACAGGTGAGTTCATACCCCTTAATCAACCTTTTAAATGATTTTAAATGCTTTTATGGGGGGAATACAAGTAGATACATTATAGTTATTATATCAATCACATGTGATTAATGACTATCAAACATATGGATTGTCTTACTTTTCAAACTATGTTATCAATCAAACTACTTAAAACTGTTTTACAAACTCTTTTACATGTTAAATACTTTCATTAAACTCTTTTAAACTTATACTTTGTCAAATGTGTATCTATATAGATATAGTTATATAAGTAGGATTGAAAGGACTTAGGACTGATAGCTCGCCTTACTTCCTGTTCCTTGTTTGGTTGTGGACTTAGGGTATCAGTTATTTGTCCAAAGGTCGTTTGAATCCTAGTTATATATTATGTATATGTATATAGATATAAAAGTTACTTCTTTCATTTCAATACCTTTGGGTAGCAAAGGTATACAAACATGTTCATACATACAAACAACATTACTAGTAAACTATAATAGGTATAGTTTAGGAAGTTACTAATACTATTACTAGAACAATGAAACATACAATGAGTCAGTTCATACATGAGTCAACACATACTATAACGAGAAACAGATAGAGAATACTATAACGAGAAACAAACGATAACATACAGAGAGAACATACATATATACTAGACAGAGAGAGAGAGAACATACAATACAGCTAGTACATACTATACATTATACAAGAGAACATACTATTATGAGAAACAGAGAGAACATACATACATACTAGACAGAGAGAGAGAACATACAATACAGCTAGTACACACAATACATATACAAGTACATTACAACAGTTATGTGAGCCACATAACGGGGCATGACATCACCTGTCATGGCTCGTTTTGTATCCAGAATCTCCTTAAGTGGAGAGCGTTGAGTTTGTGTATAGATATATACTGGATTGACTATCCTACACCTTGCTGCTCGCTACAGTGGGACTTGCAAGTCTACGGGTGCCAAATGTCATTTCTTCCAATGTCTTTCATCGTCGTGTTTTTAGTCGGTAGTATGGTACAGGCATATCACATGTTACTTTAATTAACAACTGGATTAAGGTAGTTAGTATAGCAGTAGTTACCTAATACAACACTACAGTACTATTTTATTTCCCCATTGCATTCACTTTGTGATCTTCACACAATGAACGGTAATGTAACAACTATATTTTTGGTTAATGATAGTCATATTTGGGAAAATACACACTTTTACAAGAAACTAGCATACATTTCATTTGATGCCTTGGTAGAAGGCTACGTTTAGTAGAAAATATAGGATTTTCTAGGAGATACAAACATTTACAAACCTATACATCCAAGTACTTACAAACACTTTCATACAAACAATGACACTAAAATACTTATGATCTCACCAGCGTTAAAGCTGATAAACTCTTTCAAAATAACTTGTATTCTCAGGTCACTAGTAGACAGGTACCGGTGCCAGGTTTTGAGAAGATGGAGCTCGTTCAAGACTCATCTTTTATTTTGTTTCATATTTTTGGTGTCTATTAAACTTCACAGAACACACTTGTATTAAATTATATTATTAATGCAATGGATGATGTTGTTGCTTGTTTACTACTATGCATTGTTATGATACTGTACATGGCGTCCTCCACCCCCGAACGTTTCCGCCGTTCTGGTTTTGGGGTGTGACAAACTCCATTTTTGATGTTCTTTATATCCGCGCGTACGTATTTACGAGTACTATAACTCTCTTTTAGACTCCAATAACTAATTCTAAGTCTATTTTAAATTCCTCTTATTTATAGAGATTTATAGTGTTAGGGTTTATCATAACTTCTTCACGCGAAGTCAGATTTAGACGTTCTCTATATTGTTGGAATCGTATGGACGTATACTTTGAGTTGTATCATAAAGAAAGTTTATATTTGTATTAGAATTTATCATGAACTACATAGTAAGTTTATCACATTACTAGTTTAACAAAATCACATTACATGATTGGCATAATCACATGTGATTGTTATTGACCTATTTTGACTGGTGTTACAATTTATGTCCAATACATGTCTAGATCTCATTTGCATCAATATTGAAGAAAAGATCATCCAAATTTCATGCAAGGTTCCAAAACCAAACCATTCATTAGATCTGAACTTCATGACACTCTAAAGACCCTTATAACCCATACAGTTGTCAACTTTATGGTTTCCATTCATTCAAACTTGCTCAACCAAGGATAAAAGTGGGACAAAACTTAGATCTAGCTACAAACAAGAATAAAGGTGGAAGCTTTGACACTTACAAGGGTCCAAAAACAAGGTGAGGTGATGATGATGATGATTCCTTGCAAGCCTCTCTAATCACCTTCTTCTTCTTCTTCTCTTCTTCTTCAAGCCAAGAAATGCTCCAAAAAGGCCAATAATCAAGCAAGTAATGAAGGTTAGGGTTTTATGAGGTGAAAGGGGGTTTGGATGCTGGTAATGAACCCTAAAATGGGTTTAAAGGGGCTTAAATACGAAGGAATCCCTAAAAGATCATGGGATTGGGCTACATCAGTTCTCACGTTGTTAGCCTCTATGCCTCACGTCGTGAGATCAGTCCGGAACAAAATTTACATATTAACCCTCTTCATGTTATGACCACTCAAAGGTCACGTCGTGAGGCCCCATTTCTTCAAAAACTCGACCATTTGACTCCTCAAAACCCTAAATCAATCCATATAAGACTTTGATTTGAGTTGATTTCAATACTAATTGTGTGTTTAACTATATATATGTTTTAATGTGTTGTTTTCAACTTTTTTATAGAAGAAAATTAAGGGTGGAGCTCCAATAATGATCATGGATCTAGATCTACATTAAAGGTTTTGTTTTAGTGTCTACCAGTTCTTTTAGGTTCATATTTTTGTTTCATTTCTGTTTTTTTCTTTGTTTTAATTTTTTGTGTTCTAACATCTATGATTCCTAAGAGACGTTTTTAAGTTGTCACAAATTCGTGTTGTACTCATTTGAGTTCTTATTTGTTTGATTTTACTCACTTTTTTCTTATAACTGCTTAATCATTTTTGCTTTCAAGGTTGAATTATTGAGATGGGCTTATGAAAGATTTGCTTTAGCTAAGAGTTTCGTCATATATCCAAGATAATGCTTTTAGTTCAGTTTTATGGTGCACATACTGATCAGTTCAAGAAGCTGGAAGAAGATGCCTACACCCCTGATGTTTTAGAAACATGTAACATTATGCTTGGTCGGTCATATTTTTTTTGTTATATCCCATTTGTGTTCCATTTGTATCACCCATATACATAATGCAAAGGAGTTTTAATTTGAGTTTTTATAAATTTGTGTTGATATATTTGTAACATTTAAGTTTTGATAAGTTTCACTTTTGGCCCCTAATGCAATTTCTTTCAAAATTGGTTCCTTGGTTAGTAGGTGGGGGTACTCAATGGGTACGCTTAGCGTACTAGCCATAATTTGGTCGCGGGACTTAACCACGTACACGGGGCGTACGTGGAGTACGCATGGCGTACGTGAGTCTAAGACAAACCCTAATTTTGAGGTTTTGCACCATATTTAAACCACATTATAGCCTCATTTGGACATGTTTAGCCAGCCTCCATCCTCTTTGTCCCAGAGAACGAAACCCTAAGTGTGTTAGTGAGTTTGTGAGCTTGATAAAGAGATTTTTGGTGCTTAAGGTGAAGAAGAAGAAGAAGAAGAAGAAGAAAAGCCCTTGGAGAAGTTGATTGAGCTTGTAGATCAAGGATCACTTCCACATTTGCAAGCTTTTTGAGGTAAAAAGATTACATCTTTATGCTCTTCTATGTTAGATCTAGTTCAGGGAACATTTGTGCATCTTTTTGAGTCCTTTGTATCAAAGGAGAGCTTTTGATATACTCCAGAGGCTATGGATTCTAGATCTTAGCTCCTTTCAGTCCCCAAGTTCATAAAAATGTCAACTTTATGGAGCATTTGGACCCATGCATGTGTTAAGACCTTTATTAAGCTCTTTTTGAGCTCTTGAGCCCCATTAAGCCATGCATGTGTGTAAAGTTGCCAACTTTATGTGTTAAGTGGTCTTATAGAATCATATCTGAGAGTTTGGCTTGAAGTCTCAATGGAATAAGTGTTTAATGGAGTAGGGTGGCAAGCTGGGGAGTACGTTGGGCGTACCCAGCTAGTACACTGCGTGTACTAGCCCTAGAAGGTGTACGCTAAGCGTACAAGCTGAGTACGCCCTGCGTACTTAGCAGATGGGCTTTTTGGGCTTGCATTCTCGGTTTGGGCCACAGGATGGGTTTCTTCATTTGGGCCTTGTTGGGCCATTAGACTTCTGATTTGGGCCTTTGGCTAGTGTTTTGGGTTCCTTTGGATTTTAGGCCATGATGGGCTTCGGGCCCAATTTGGAAGATTGGGCCATAATTGGGCTTTTGGTGATCAGTTAGGATGTGGGCCTTTTGTGCAATAAGTTGGGCCTTGGCTTTGGGCCAAAATAGGAAAAGGGTAAAATGGTTTTTTACCCTGGGCTTGGGCTAAGTATATTGGATTATTGGTTATGGGACGAAACCCAATATTAATTAGATGTTTTTTATGATGATAGCACGGAGATTTGTTGGGCCAACAGGCGGAGATTTATCTGTATGATTCAGCAATTAGAGGTGAGTATACTCACTATGTTTAGCGGTTCGAAGGCACCAATGTCGACCCATGGTTTATTATGTTAGGATTTTAGATGTTTGCGTGACTCTTGCATGTGTTATGTGTTAGTATGCTTATCGGGCAAGGCCCGATGCCCGGCGGGGCCCGATGACCGTATTGTATGCTATTTTCTTTGTGATTATCGCATGTGTTCGTATGATTATATGTTTATATGTATACTGGGTTGTGCCTGATGACAAACAGATTTGTATATCGACCAGGGATCGATACCGGGCGGGGCCCAATGTCGGGCGAGGCTCGATGAAGGGTGTGGCCCAATATGTGTTTATTATGTATGGTATGTTGTAGTTTGTGGAACTCACTAAGCTTGGTGCTTACGGTTTTTAGTTTATGTTTCAGGTATTTCTGGTGCTAGGGGGAAGAGCTCCGGGTGATTGCAGAGCACACACCACATTATTCCGCGGTTTGTGATTTACTTTGATATATTATGATGTATTGATACGCTTTGTTCCACCTTGGTTTCATGATGATGTTTTGGAATACAGTTTTTATTAACTTAAAAATGAAAATTTTTAGTCTATATTTTTGGGATGTTACACTATTTTTCTGTGTAGATCCGAGTTTGTAAATATATATTTGTATAGGTCTTTTCTGCATCTGGAATGTGTATCTTCATATTTTTCTCTGATAGATCTATGTTTCTTTTGAAACTAAATAGATCTTGAGCAATAGTTTCATACATAGGTGAATGTATATGTTTTTGCTCATTAAATTGATTTGGTGCTTTCGTTGTTTTTTAAGATTGTAAGTTAGGGACATTTGTTTTTATCCAGATGTGAGTTGGAACATTTTGTATTGGTTCCATGTATGGAACTCTTTTAATTTTTTTTTTCCAGATTTGAACAAGTAGTTTATAGTTGGAACTGCTTTGCTTAAAGGCTATATCTTTAAATATGCCAAACATGTATTTTGGTTTAGATGTAGTTTAAAATTTCGTATGACTAGAAAAAAAAAAGATAAGAAATGAGAAAATCAAAAAATGATTATGTAGTTAAACATATGATGAATAATCAAAGTTATTTTCAATTATTAAAAGTATGGACGTTTTGAAACGGTATAGAATAGCGTTTTGATTAAATCTTTTTTAAAACAAATTGGTATTTTTCAATATATAAAATGTTTTTAGTTGTAAGACATATTTGATGGGTATTATGCAAAACATATAATCCTATGTGTGCATGCAACCCTAAATAATTTCGATCTACGTTTTCTCTAATTAAACATACAATATGAACAACAATGTAGAAACCCTAAACACTAGTATATAATCAAAATACACAATTAACGTTATAAAACATACCTTTGATTGTTATATAGTAATAACAATACAAATCCTTAGTGTTGTCGAGACTTTGAGAGCAAGCGTCACAATTGTCACGCCTCTAGTAGTTCACACCCAACAGTAGCAATGAAGAATGATTGAGAAGAAGGAGGGAGACTTCAAATTTTCGGCTGGATCTCTTGGGAACAAGTGACCGAAAATTATAGGGTTATGTCCCTATTTATAGTGCAGATAGGGAACCCTAGATAAGCCCAAGTCTAAGATTATCTTAAACCGGGTAATTATCTACTTTCCAGATTATCCTTTAAAGACCATTCTAGAAACCCTAAGGCACAAGAAAACTGTCCATAGCATATGGAGGGTTCTAGATTGCCTCTTGCTCAACTATTGAACAATTACAATTCAATCCCAGCACTTTTAATTAATTATTTTAATCCCAAAATTAATTCCAATTAATTTCTAATTAAATATTAATCAACTATTACTATTTCTAATTAATATATATTATTCTCATAATATATATAACAAATTATTAATTTCAATTTATTAATCAAATAATAAATTAACCTCTTTCTCCAAAATCATCATTCTCAATTGCTAGTCTTGAGGACAACCCAAAAGGACTATGGTACTTGTAACACCATAAAATTTAAAACCAATTTTTCATTTCAAAACACAAATAAACATATGTCACATTTCCTCAAAATCACTAGTAACAAATTATCATCACATTTTTATTTAAAATTGTTTATCACAAATCCAGGATCCTCCAAACATAACTCTTTCTCTCGTGTGTACAATCGAGCCCGCGCCTTCCCGATATCATGAAAGGTACCTGAAACACATATCACATAACACGGTAAGCACGAAGCTTAGTGAGTTCCCCAAAATACCACACACATCTCAGTAGCCTCTCATGGCTATACTCAGAACAGACCCTCCGGTCAATGTGTCTCAGTGGGACCCTCCGGTCCCATAACTCGGGTGGACCCTCCGGTCCTAACTCATGAAGCTTATAATAATAATACTCAACATAAATCACAAAGACATAATGTAGATTATCAAATTACACAAATAAGCACATAAGACATCTCAGTCGCACAAAGATACCACACATGGTAAGTATAGTGAGAAGACTCACCTCGAAAGCTAACAAGTAATAATCTCGCACACGGAAATCTCGAACTAGCCTCCGCCTATCACATAGGATAAATATCTCTAATTAATACTCTATTCATACTCAATATCAAAAGGTTACCCTCTCTTTCTCTTTCTAACTCTTGGATTGGGTAAAAGACCATTTTACCCCTCCATGGTCTCCATTACTCATGTATGACTAAACCCTAAAGTCAACAAAAGTCAAACTCGAGTCAACAGTCCATGTTTGACCCGACTCGCCGAGTGCATCTACGTGACTCGTTGAGTCCCCTTGTTTCTTCAGTCATATCGCGAAAGTCCACCTTGACTCGTCGAGTTGTCTCGCCAACTCGCCGAGTCACCCATGTCCAGACTCATCGGGGAAAAACCCCAGCCGACTCGTCGAGTCAGCTCATAGACTCGGCGAGTCCCTTCAATCTGGTTTGTCATTCAGACGATTCAAAGCAGCTCTACTACTCCAAACACTAGATCTAGCATCCCAAGACTTCATTGTCACGTAAAGCTTCAATCTTTACATTCATGCATGGTAGTTTTGCTCCAACATACCAAAACATGCACTCACAATGTGATAAGCACAATATCCTTCATATGGGTGAATAAAGTTGGGACCTTTGGACTCTAGGGACCTCATAAGGTCCAGATCTGAGGTCTAAACCTCAAGACAACTCTGTAAGCTCGAAATCCCAAATAAAGGTGGCATAAACCCTAACCTTCTAAAATCAAGAGATCTAACCACAAGAATGATAAAGGTATGAACTTTTCTCCTTTTACAGAAGCTCTTGGATGACAAGCAACAGATCTAACAGCCTCTTCTCGTTCCTTGCTTGAATTCCTTCTCTTCCCCTCCAAAGATGCACCAAAATACTCAATATAAGCTCAACATTCTCTCTTTTAGCTCAAAAAGGCGACTAGGGTTTCTCTCAGCGAAGTTGGGCAACTCATGAGCCGCAAATGAGGCTATAAGTTCCCTTATATAGGCCCCAAACTCAGGGATTTAGGGTTTCACTACACAACACCTACTCGGCGAGTCGGCTCTCCGACTCGTCGAGTCCGCTCATTAAACCCACACAGTCAACTCGACTCTACTCGACGAGTTGGACTCACAACTCGTCGAGTCACTCAATAAACCCCAAAATAAACACACCATTAATATACCTAGGATTCCGGATGTTATAATTCTCCCCCACTTGAATTAGATTTCGCCCTTGAAATCGCTCCTTAGCAATACATAGATCAAACTCAATAACCCGCGAAACACCACCAAAAGGATCTCATACCACACAACTATCTTCCTCCAAGGACACCTGAACCCAAACAGGAGCTCCCAATCCTGAATAAGCACAAACTCCTCTGCTGCTACGATACCCGATCTGACTATCAAGAACCTGGAAAACTCTAGTGGTCTGTCTCCCTTCCAGACCGCCCTCACATGATATTGATGGGTTTTGAGCACTACATCAATCCTATGGTGTACATGCAAACCCTAAAGCTTTGGATCTAGTTTGTCTAATGAACATGAAATAACCATCCAAAGCTCATAAACACTAGATCTAGCATATAATAATCGATATTATCATAATAATGTTGGGTTTTGAGCATTCTAACACTTCCTAAGTGTACATGCAACCCTAATAAACCTTGGATCTATGTTTGTCTAAGGTACATGCAAAATATTATTTTCCAAGGTTTATAACCTATCTAGCATGGCATGGGGTACTTTTAAACATAAAAGGACTAGATGAATTACATACATTTTGTTGATTGTTGATTCCTTGGAGTTTGAGAGCCAAGCACCAATAATGTGAATGCCTCAAATGGAAATCACAAATCACCACAAACTTGGAAATGTATGAGAGAGTATACTAACACTTAGAAATCGGCCACCACTATTACACACACACTAGGGTGTTATTTCATGCAACATGAGCTTGTTTATATAGTGTGCATGGTTAGGGTGAAACCCTAATAACCCATGTCTTTTCCTTTCCAAGGATCCATGGGTTAAAAGCTCCATGGATCATCCATGGACTTCCATATAAGCTTAGCCCATTAACAAATGAGTATTAGCCCACACCATATAAATATAATAGCCCATGATTTAATTAGTCTTCCTTTTAATCACTAAATTAATTCATAATTAATTCAATATTAAAACTAATTAAATAACATGACTTTATATTAATATATTATAACTTATAATATATTAATAAATCGTAAGTATACAATTCTCATAAAATTATCCATAAACAGTTTGGGTGAAGTGCAACCCAAATGGACCATGCCGGGTCGGGTCAAGTATATACCAAATAAGTTATGGACTTAGACACCTTATCCAATAGTCTCCCACTTGGATAGGTCTAATAACTGTATTTGCGTATGTTACTTCAGGAACCAACCAGCAATCGTAGCTCTCGAAAACTCTGTTGAACTATGAAGCGCCATTTTAGATAAGTGATCATATAATCCTCTGTTCTCATGATATCAGCCGGACAAATACATGGAACAACGTCGTACTTATTGTCCAGCAGTTTGTTTCCCGATTTCCGATTTGTTTGACAAAGAACTAAATTGAACACATCAATTAGTTTCTGACCGGGCCCGGTACATAGGTCAAAACAAAATCATCGAGGGGCCCAAATATCGCTTCTAATCCTCCAAGGACTAGAAGGAACAGATAAACTTCGACTCATATACTTGTTTCTACTACTTGTTGAATTATACACAAATGCACGTTTTATAACATCAAGTTACTGATGCGTTTACGTGCAATCAATGCACAACCAACTCAGAGGTAACAACTCATATCTCTAGGTTTGAAGACTTATATGATATTACCGTCTCACGATCACTGGAGATAAATTCCATGAAGTGATACAAGTGAGCGTGGGTTAATTCCAATACTCATAACTTATGAGTACTCATGAATGTTGTAGCAACCATTGCTATGTCTAAACACGTTTAGCCATCTACAAACTCGATTCATGACAGTCTTAATTCATACCTACTTCCAACATATGAACGACTGTGGAGTGTTTAAATAACTTAGTCATTCGGAAAGAATAACCTAGCTATTCTGGAAGTCAAAACATGCAAAGTGAAACATAATAATAATCGAATCCAATATGGTCTCAGAACCCTTTTGAATATAAATAAAACCACCTTTTATTTATCACCATATTGATTACACATTATTCATTGTATAATGTTTCAAATAATCAACTTAATACTTGAACAAAAACAACAGTCGTCCCATGCTCCTAGCATGTACACTTTGTTTTTCTAAACAATAGTTATGCCATACTCCAAGTATGCACACTATGTTTGTCTATGATCTTTACTTTGTGAAATAGATCAATTGAACATGATTCCAATGATGCTCATTTCACAATCCCAAATCCTTATTGTAAATGTAAGAATTCCTAATTCCTACCATTTACCAAAAAAACTGTTAGATTTTAAACTTATATGCACTGATCCTCTCGTAATGATTATGCACAAGGTCACCAAAACCTTGTCATCAGTCATTACAGAGGATTCCAAAGGAGATCAACTCTATGGAAACGAACTCTCATATTCAAAGTACATTGCTTTGAACATCCTTCTTGCATAAAAGTTTCTAACTTTCTCATAGATTCTTAATATCCAACTCCCAATATGGAAAATTTCCATATTCCTATTTTGATTATCATATCTGAACAAGAGCTACCTCTTTTCACAATATATCCATATGGTCCTTCCAAAATTTAACACTATACTTCCAACTGTCCCTGAGCAACCAATCTTTGGTGAGCCTTAGATAGTCCTCGACAATTGCTTAATCATTTTAGTCTTATCCAATTCTAGACTTTTCCCTTCTTAATGCTCTGAGCATTTGGAAAATTTAGAAAGGATGAATATTATAGCACATGTGACCGATCCTATACCCGAAGCATATGGGACACGATTCACGATGTCTCACATAAAGACCTGATACTGGATCAGTCTTTTACTACAATATTTTTTTTTATTTTCCATGTTTTCAAAAATCGACTATGAAGAGGGATGTCGTGATCATAATCGAATTTGAGAACGCAATATATATAGAATTTCCTTATGTTGAACCATTCCAACATAAAATTCATATATATATCCTTGACTAAAGATGATTAAGAACTCAATCTAAGCTTTTAGAATTGAAATGAAGTATAATTTCCTCTCCCTTAATTATAGCAAAACAACTTTTTCAACCCCTACAACTTTACGAATTGAAACTTTTGTTTTTCTATAATTAACATTGCTAACTTGCAACACTAAACATAATAATCATGCTCCCACTAACATGATGATTATCAGCATAACACTTATGCTCCCACTAGCTCTGACATATTTCCAGAAATCAGCTGGACTTCTGAAATTTAGATTCGTACACCCTTTCTTAGATAGCTCACATGTGTGTCTAAACAATTTCCAGAACTATGAAAAGGGATGCCGTAATCATAGTCTTAATTGTTTAGACCTTTGCCATTTCTCACAAGTCCATGTTAGTGTGCCGGTTAACCACACACGCTCCACTAACGACTTTGAGAATGCAAACATCACAATTGCTATCTACTTAAAATCTTCTTAGTGAAAGCATTTCCTCACCATCATTTTCATGAATCGGAGAGAAACCTTATGACACTTAGATTTTATGGTGTATGAGTTCCTATCCATGTGAATTTGTCAAAACCATAATCACAAGACAAGGTTAGTAACAAATTCAGCCTTACATGGATTGAACTTGTTCAATCTTAATTTCTTGTCATCTGGTAGCACAAGGCCCACCAATGCTTCCAAGCTGTTATGCACACAGTTTAGAACTAACAGAACTCATATGCATAGTCAACTTAATAGGAACAGACACAGAAACAAGAATTATGTCAACTTAATAGGTTTCAAACCTTAAGTCGTGTGCTAGTGATAAAACTCAGGTTTTACTCTTGATTAAATCTTGAAATCCTTTCAGGATCTTTAAGACTCCCACTGTCCTCTTGACATATAAGTTTCCCTAGTCAAGAACCATTCCTTGACAAAACAAATATTCAAGGGATAGTGCAGATTCTTATTAAGATAAACACTTCACACAATTGGTCTTAGTTGGTCTTTGTCTTATCCAAGACATCACAACTTACCAATTTCAAATGTACAGGAGTAGAAAACATTTTACACTACATTTGATAAGTGTTTTAAACCTTACTTTATGTCACTCAATGTTACAATCTTGGATTATGACTCTAAGAGTTGTTTTGGAACGAAGTATGATCCATCTTCTTGATTTTAACCATTCCAACAATTCATGACCCCTCATCTTAGTCATAACAATGCACTAAGATGTCCTTAGAGTATGAATTTGTGATATGGTTTCATAATCATTAAGATGATCATAAAAACATGTATGATCCATCTTCTTGATTTTAACCATTCCAACAATTCATGACCCCTCATCTTAGTCATAACAATGCACTAAGATGTCCTTAGAGTATGAATTTGTGATATGGTTTCATAATCATTAAGATGATCATAAAAACATGATACTAAAGTACTCTCCCATCTTTTCAGATTTGAGAAACTTTTATCTTTCTGCCAAATTTGATTCATCTCATCCGTTCTGCCATACATTGAAACCTTTCCAATGTTACAGAATTATACTTAACCTTATAAGTATAACCATATTTACTAATCTCTAGTAAATCATGACGAATTGATCTTTGTGGTGGACCTTGACCAGCACACACCCAGTATACCTAATTCCTTAGTCCTTCAATTGACTCACATATGCATGTGATCAATGAATTAGTCTCAATTTTTACAAAGATGAAAATTCTCATTCATCATACAATACAACTTGTATGATTCCAAGTTTCTGTCTAACTGAAGCTTGGGTGATGAGAACCTTTCCTCATTTGGTAAATTCAGACACTACCACATATGAGAGAATCGAACTCATATTTCCAATATTGCTAGAAACATACAAACATCAATTTTCCATAAATGCCATTGTAAGGGGATATAATATAAAATAAACTAAACAAAACTTTTATTTCTTTATTAAAATGCGAAAAAATATTCCTTACAATGCATCTTCAAATGAAAACTATGATATTACATATTTCCTAGCAATCTATCATAACTTTTAAGTAGTAGCTCAAAAATCCGATTCTCGAACCATGCGATAGAAATCCATCTTCGTGATCAGATTCAGCACACTCTTATTTTAACCTTCCTTTTGCTCGATCCTGCTAAACATCAAGATGCAACCTAGTCACATCATGTAATAAGAATCAACAATTAGGAACTTTACCAAAGTTAGATAGTGGACTTACCTGAAGCCGAGTCAAACATTTTGTCTCTACTTGCTTTCAAATATTTCAGGTATTCAGGGCAGCTTCGCTTCCAATGTCCCTTCTCATGACAATAAAAACATATAGACTCTTTGGGAATGGTACATGAGACAATCACAGACTTAGCCTTTCCCTTTACCTTTTGGTCAACCGGGTTGACCAAGGCCGATCCCCTTCCATTGGGACGAGAAAGCTTTTCTGGACTTCCAATGTTACCATTGTCCATGTCCATGGAAGTTTGAGAAATAGATTTTCCATCAATATTTGCTTGACCATTGCGCCAAATCATTGCTGATTCAGCAGCAACAAGCAAATAAGAAAGATCTATTAGGGTTATGTCAGGATCTGTCATATGGTAGTCTTTAATAAACTCACCATACGACTCAGGAAGTGACTGAAGAACCCAGTCAACATCGAACTTCCTTGAAATAACAGCACCCAACATTCTCAACCTGTCTATGTGTGACTTCATTCCTAAGACATGAGTGCACACAGGTCTTCCATCTTTATGTTTCATTTCTAGTAGAGCTTGAGTGATCTTAAACCTTTCAAGTCTTTGGGCTTGTGGGTCAGGGAGAATAAATGGAGGAGGTGGGGGAGTGAAGCATGATGTTGAGGGACATCATCTTCAAGAGGAAAGCTTGTTTCAAGCGATTTGGGAAGATCATAGTTGTCTGAACCAGACATCTACAATGGGAGAAAATCAAGTTAGTTGATTCAAGTCCTTAATATAACACCCAATATGAAATATTAAGGCTAGGACCCAACACAATATTTTATAACTTAGAAGAGGGATGCCGTAATCCAAGCTATAAAATATTTGAAGGTAGGTGAATGACGATTCACCAATTTCCACCATGAAAAACGAAATAATTTATTAGGTTTTAATTGGATTTGAAACTCCTAGATCTTTTGAGATTCATTGAACTTTTCAATGGCATGTTTCAATCTCGATTGTGCCCTTCAGGTTTTGTGACTGGGATGCCGAGGATCACAAAACAAGGTGTGAATAACCATGCAAACTCACTTGGTACCCTTAATATTATCACCTAATCGATGTGCCGGTTAACCACACACGCTCCACCGATCTATGATAAACATTAAGTCACCCTTCGTGATCCTTACTAGTCCAAGTTAGTGTGCCGGTTAACCACACACGCTCCACCAACGACTTGGTAAGGTACAAAGTGTGAATTTCATGGGTTAGCACCATATTCACATTTTCCTAAAGTAACTAAGATTGAGAATTTATAAAAGGTTTAGTTACTTTATAATATTCATTATACTTTTAATGAGAATTTAAAGTCATTGTCCTACCCGTTCGGCTAACGACCCTCCACCGATCAAGGAAGCGGTGGGTGAGAATGGACACCCATTAAGTTGCCATTTTATAGGCAACAACCTTATACCCCCTTATAGACCGGCTTCGTGAATGAGGCCTACTAACGGTAAAACGACTTGATCTTATACATATATATAATAATTAACCATTAATGTTATAAATAGTATAAGGGTTGAATTTTAACTTTTAAAACTCTAAGGGTTTGGAATTAAAGTTTATTAAAGTGTGTGAAACTTTACAAATTCCAAAACCTGAGGGCAAGTTTTGTAACTATCCAAAACTTTTCATTTCATAACTTATGAATTAAAGGTTCATAAAAATGAAGACTCTTCATTTTATGTAACTTATGTGTTTTAAGTGTGTGTTTAAAAGAAGTGACCTTTGGATATCCATAACTTGAGGACAAATTATGGACTCCATTAAAACACATAAATGATCAAGAATTAATCCTAAACAATTCAGCAAATAATTCCTATCATCTTCTAAATTCATAAGAACATGAACATGATCATCAAAGTTTCAAGAATTATATGAACACATACAAAGCATGAAATTTTGATATAAGCTATTGTAAATGGATTAGAACTACCATTACACCAACTAAAACAAGTTTTAAAACACCAAAACAGTTTAGGGTAATGTTTCTAGTCCATTTCCAGCAGCAAAAGTCGAAAATCTGCATTCTGAGGCTCCTACTCGCCGAGTGCACGAACCTACTCGGCGAGTAGGATGAGTTTACACATGAACTCGGCGAGTCCCCCCATGGACTCGGCGAGTTCATCAGTCAGACAGCAAAAAATCGACTTTTTATCACTATTTTGCATCAAGTATCAAACAAACAAGCCTAGGCTCTGATACCACTGTTGGGTTTTGAGCATTCTAACACTTCCTAAGTGTACATGCAACCCTAATAAACCTTGGATCTATGTTTGTCTAAGGTACATGCAAAATATTATTTTCCAAGGTTTATAACCTATCTAGCATGGCATGGGGTACTTTTAAACATAAAAGGACTAGATGAATTACATACCTTTTGTTGATTGTTGATTCCTTGGAGTTTGAGAGCCAAGCACCAATAATGTGAATGCCTCAAATGGAAATCACAAATCACCACAAACTTGGAAATGTATGAGAGAGTATACTAACACTTAGAAATCGGCCACCACTATTACACACACACTAGGGTGTTATTTCATGCAACATGAGCTTGTTTATATAGTGTGCATGGTTAGGGTGAAACCCTAATAACCCATGTCTTTTCCTTTCCAAGGATCCATGGGTTAAAAGCTCCATGGATCATCCATGGACTTCCATATAAGCTTAGCCCATTAACAAATGAGTATTAGCCCACACCATATAAATATAATAGCCCATGATTTAATTAGTCTTCCTTTTAATCACTAAATTAATTCATAAATAATTCAAGATTAAAACTAATTAAATAACATGACTTTATATTAATATATTATAACTTATAATATATTAATAAATCGTAAGTATACAATTCTCATAAAATTATCCATAAACAGTTTGGGTGAAGTGCAACCCAAATGGACCATGCCGGGTCGGGTCAAGTATATACCAAATAAGTTATGGACTTAGACACCTTATCCAACAAATAAAAGGGTTTAGATCTTTACCTTGATTGTTATGTAGCAATAACAATCACAAACCTCCTTGATCTTGACTCTTGAAAGCTTAGTGCCTCAAGTGTTGCACCTCTAATGGAGTCACAAACACCATGAGCAAGAAAATGACTTAAGAGAAGGAAGAGGAGCACCAAAAACGACCAAGAGCTACTAGAGAAAGCTTAGCCACGTTTTTGGGAGCCCTAGGGGTCTTTATATACTTGTGTGGGCTGCTGGGTTTCAGGTGAAACCCTAATTCTCTGCTTAGGCCTTAAGCAACCCATAGAGTCCCTCTAGAAAGCCCTTGGACGAAAATCATATGGGCTTCCCATAGATTTCGTCCAATGCGCTTTCCATTAGGAATCCATAGCCCAACTTGCAACTATCATATAATTACAATATCAGTACCCTTTCTTTAATTAATCTCTTTTAGCCACAAAATTAATTCTTAATTAATTCTTGACTAATATTAATTAAACAATATGATTTCTCTTTTAATATAGTATTCATATAATATATTAATAAATCATAATTAATCCTCTTTCTCCTTAATTCATCCTATCAGTTGCTATGGTGAAGGCAACCCAAAAGGACCATGCTCATAATCGGGTCAAGTACATACCAACATAGTTATGGGCTTAGACACCTAATCCAACAGTCTTCCACTTGGATAAGTCTAATAACTATTTTGCATATGACTTTAGAACCCGATCAGCAATCGAAGCTTTCAAAAGCCGATGTCGAACTCTGATCTTATCAGAAACGTGTCCTTTAGATAAGGGATCATATATTTCTCCATTCTAGATATCGTATGAACTGAGACATGGATTTTAATCATACTCTCTGTTCATGTGTTGTTTCCCGATTTCCGATTTATGACGACTGACAACAGACTACAATTAAACACATCAACTTAGTCCCGACTTGGCCAAGCGCTTAGGGTGTCATCACTAAATCATCGAGGGGCCCATAGATATCGCTTTTATCCCACTTTGGGTAAAAGGAACGGATAAACTTCGACTCCAATGCTCGCTTGTACCTACTCATCAAATCACACACAACAATATGTTTTATAACACCAAGTTACTGGTGCGTTTACATATTATCAATGTGCAACCGACTTGTAAATTACAACTCACATGTCTCGGTTTCAAGAATATAAGATATTATCGTCTCACTAATCACTCGTGATAAAATCCATGAAGTGATTCAAGTGAGCGTGGGTTTAATCCAATACTCAAATATTATTTCAGGAGTACTCATGAACAATGTTGCAGACTTTTGCTATGTCTAAGACGCTTTAGACAATCTACATTCGGATTCATGACAGTCTTCTTTCATACCTACTTCCAAAGTATGATCGACTGTGGAAGGTTTGAATAATCTTATTATTCGGGAAGTCAAAACATGCAAAGTGAAACACAAGAATAATACTAATCCTATATGGCCCCAAACTTTTGAGTATAAATAAAACACCTTTATTTAATCACCATATTGATTACTCATTATTGTTCTCTCCGTTAATTAATATGCAATCCAAACCTTGAACTAGAAAAAGATGAAGACACAGGCCTATCACAGACCTGCAATCCAAAAGCATCACAAACGCCATTGACGATAATGACACATCACAAACCTGCAATTCGAACAAAACTATCTTCATCTAAACCACCGATCCAATCCAAAAGCTTAACTATCTTCATCTAAACCACCGAACAGAACATGAATTTCTTGGATGCGGGAAGATAGCAGTCGGCGAGTCCATAGCTTGGAGAAGATGAAAAATGAAACAGATAGAAGAATGTTTTGAAACAGATAGAAGATGAAAAATGAAACAAATAGAAGACCTATGTTGATGAAAATGGAGTATGAAATCGTTGGAAGTGGAAGAAATTTTGAGGGTGTAGAGGGTTAAAGTTTCCCACATCGTTGGTGGGATAATAGACGACATAAAACATATTCTATAAAAGGGGACCCGATTCCTTTGAAAATAGAACCCAGTTACGCTTTGGGCTAGCTTGCTCCTTTGAGCCAGCAGTTCCATAAGAGCTATTTGGTCCGATTTAGAGTCCGAGTTGGCCCGATTTAGACCGGTTTTGACCGATATTGACCAAAGCCGATAAACTTAACCCTCTAATCCTTATTCGTAGGCAGTTGGAGGCTGTCAAGCGTCTAGGCGCCGATTAATCGGCCGCCTAGACCGATTTTTGCAACCATGATATATATATATATATATATATATATATATATATATGATAACAGATTTATTTGTTTACTAAACCCCTTTGGCCCCCATGGTTTATTATAATTTATATGTGATTGAAAAAATTATTCAAATATGTTATTAACTCTAAATTATCTGAAAATCAGTTATATTTGATTATTAGGCCTGATAAATCAGTTCTAACAGAAGCACAAAAATTTGCTAAAAACCTCGATTCTAATAAAATTAGGATACTAATCTTTAGGAAATTAAAACTCTATAAAAAACGAAACAACAAATCAAACATTGAACTTATTATCTTAATCAAGATCAATTATTGAGAAATACAAAAACTATATTAAAAATCATCACTTTGCTTTTGTCGGATAACATACCCACCACCGGAGTGCTCATCTCAATCGACTTTCGCATGGAAAAACATATCTATTGAATTCTGAGTCTTTGAATGACTACCTCCCTTGCTGACTTGTGTTTCTCTGACCAGCCACCGCATTGCTAACTTCCATGTTTCCGAAAACAGATCGTTGTAGTAGCCGCCACGGCCAGAGTGCTAGCCACTACATATATCCTTTCCTTTCCGACTTCTGTGTCTCCGACCAGTGATGGATCGACCTCCGACCAACATCAGCGACTCTCCAATCTGCTCATATTGGCCAAATCTGTAAGCTTTTTGGTTCTCTCTCCTTTTGTCTTTGTCTTTCTCTCTATAATATGATTTGTTTAAACTTAAAGAAAGAGATATACGAATATAGCTCTCAAAAATAAAAGGCTACACCTTTACTTACTTGTATAATATTATGTAACTATTATTTATTGTTTGTTGATCCCATAAAAGCTTTTAGAATAGTTAAGCGGAGTCGATTAGTTTCTTATTATATACGGTCATAGGTTCACTGTTATTTTTATATTATTAATTTTCAATTATTTGTTCACTAGTCTAAATCAAAATGAAAAAACAAACACTTTGATTTTAAAAAGAAAATATGAAAGGGAGCTTGCATAAAAGTGTATCTAAGAAACAATTGTGTAAGATTTTAAAGAGCACAAAAAATCAATGAATTCCACTTTAACTAGTGGTGTTAGAATATTCATATTAAAATATTTTTTGTTTGATTTTTATATATTATGACGTTTAATCGAATTAAACTTGTTCATATGGTTTTTTAATGCTTTGGTTTCGGCCTTCGGTACAACTACTCGTGTTACGTCCTGTTTGTATCTTTAGACCTAAGATTCATATTTGGGACTTGAGTGTAGGGATTACTATATTTTGATATGGGAATGATGTTCTTTGATTAGCCAATTATAAATAGGGATGAGCATATGGGGGGTACCCGCCTCATTTGATGAGAACCGGAACCGGCGGTTTCTAGAAAGTTAAAACCGAAATCGGACCCGTCTAGGCAGTTCTTAAATTTTTAAAACCAAGGCAGTTCTTAAATTTTATTAACTTTTTTCAATAAAACTACAATTTAGTACACAGTCCACATCGAATTAAATCGGATCAAAGACAAGATTTTCTCTGTTTATGTGTTAATAGTTAGAAATCTAAGACGTCTATCTTTACAATAGACGGCACTACCCATATCTCATGTTCAACATCGAAATATATATGACAAGGGATAACTCACGATCCATCTAAACCATATTTGGGCTCTGTTACTTGATGTCTATGTAAATACATCATGCATGATTCATGAATCATGATGAAGTTGAACATAACAAAGTAGACCTACAAACATAATGCATAACAAAGCATATTTCATGAACTTGAAACATCATTAATTAGTTACATAACGTTAACTAAACAAGTAATCATATTAAGCAGCAGTTACATTATGATATATACCTTACTAACTAAGGTTTACATATTATTACTCCGTATATACCATACAAACAAACATTGTACACCAACAAGAGCAACAGATGAAAACAAAAATGACACAAAAAAGTGCAATTAATATAATCGATCACCGGGACATTTTGTTGTGAAGGGTTACCAGGTCCAAAGTAGACCCAAATGATCTGTTGAGAACATCCGCAGACAACCCATTTCCATCATCAGCAGTCGGCATTCTCACTTCAAGTGGGGGAACCACCGGATTCTGTTCTCCGGGCATTAAAACCCCAACCATGACTCTCAGCATATTCGAAGCATCAATGTCCATACACACATTAATTTCGGGTTTCCCTCTGGGAGCCAAAGGTATCCCTACAACCTTAAAATACCCCAACAGATAGTTCTTATCCACTACCTCCTCATCACCCTCATACACCACAATCAAGGCCTCAGTCTGGTGGTCATGGGCGGTAGTAAAAACCACCTCCCTCCTGGCGGGCATAGTGGTGTTCCGAGCTATAATAGGTACAAAACTGTCCCTATTGGCTCGGATCCCAATGCTGTGTGCGTTCACTTGAATGGTTAGAAGATCTAAACTCCCGAGAGGATCATTGACACCAGCCGCCAGTGCTCCTTCCAGTGCCGCCCCACGAACTGCCGCTTCTAACGGGTTGATACCCGGGTAGATTTTGTTTTTTTTACAGATACCCATCACCATGTTCTTCACTTTTGGGATATTGGTACAACCGCCAACAAGAATCACATCATCGATATGTTCTACGTTCACCTTTGAGTCCTGCAAACAACGTGTAACCAAAGAAGCACATTTTTCAAAAACCTCTTTGTTGGCTTCTTCAAACTCCTCCAAATCAATGATTTTGCATATTTTTATTCCGTTTCCAAGGTCAATATCGATTTGGACTCTGGATTGAGATGACAGCTTGTGGATTGCGTCCTGTGCTGCGACTCGAAGAATGCCCATTGATTTTATTTTATTCGGAAACAGATTCTCCATATCGGGTAAAAGATAGTGCATCGTATTTTGAAGCAAGTCCTCCCCTCCTACGGTGCTACCCGCCAAGCCCTTCATTTGCGACACTCCGCCGGCTGTCACAATTATAGCCACATCCGAATACCCCGCACCCATGTTGAATATCAGAGCAACCTTTTCACTACCACTATCATGTACAGACAGCTGCCGCTGCTGTTGGGCATATAACAAAGCAACTGCAGCTGGTTCAGGCATCAATCGAACAACATGGAGACCAGCCATGGCACAGGCCCGACTAATTCTTGTTAACTGAAACCGACTAAATGCAGCGGGAACAGTTAACACAACGTTTCTCACAGGTCGTTTCACCCCAACTTCTGCTAAAGCTTTTAGTTCTACAAGATATATGGCAAGGACTTCTTCTGGGGTGGTTGATCTCCACATGTTGTTTACCAATGCTGCAATGAATGGTTTTACACCGATTCCCAAAGTTTGGATGAGAAAAGGTAAAGTCTTGCTAGCTTGAGAGACAATGGGGTCGGTGTCGATTCGACCAATTAAGCGTTTCATGTTGAAAACAGAAGACCCTGATAACATTTCATATTCATGGGATAGTTGATCACTGACTCCACCTACGGGGGATTCGTCTCTGAAGGTCACATATGATTTCATCAGTTTTTGGTTTCTTGTATTCCTGATAAGCTCTACCTGAGAACCGTTCCAAACTGCAAGACTACATTGAGAGGTACCGATATCGATACCAATTGCAATTTCCGGAAAAGGGGCTGATGATCTTTCGTCCCCAGTCGTATCGCTATCAGATGCCACAGTGTATACTTGTTCTTGACTCATTCTGCCAATTGATTTGAATCTTGGTTAGTGGAATAAGTTCACGGGTTAGGATCAAGCGCATGGGAAATGTTTCATTAAATTACTATCACAAACAAGTATCTCTACTTTAATTATAATATTGATATTTTTTTGAAGAATAGCAGACGCATAAAGATTTATCATCATCATAGTCATAGTCAAGGGTTTCAGAAAAATAAATCAGGCTTTTCAACAAACACCTGGCAGCTATACTAGTTATTATGTATAAATGGAAGAGTAAATGGATACAACAAGTAAAGTGACAGAAAATTATTGAAGATTATAATTAAAAAAAACCTTGTGTAAACAGAATAAAGATTATATAGACAAAAACAATCCAACTCCAAAAATTTCAAATTTTGTGTTACATTCAATTAAAGCTGTACATGCAAAACAACAACAACAAGAAGAAAACTGTTGGAGGGAGTGACTTACTGTCCTGGGCGAGAGATTAATGATACTAATCTGAAGTAGAATTATGGAAGGAAAATGCGAAAAAAGGTATAGGATGTGGTATTAAAAAGGACTAGGTGTTTGTGCGGAAGATTTGAGAAGTTGATAGAAGGTTGGTTTCTACTTTCTAGAACTTCGTAGAGAGGTGGTAAGTCAGGCGGGGCACCTAGAGATTTCGAAAAGAACCGACAAGCAAATTAGTCGTTCGCTTTTACCTTGTGTTTATCTAGCGTCTTGTTTAGTCTTTTTCGTTAATAAAAAAAAAAAAAAAAAAAAAAAAGACAAAACTTCAAAATGGTCCCTATGGTTTCTGAAAATCTGAAGTTTAGTCCTTAATTTACAAACCTCACGGATTGTCCCTGTGGTTTCAAAACTTTTAACGTATGGTCCTTTTCGCTAACTCCGTTAGCTTTTGGCCGTTAAATAATGAGCATTTATGTCATTTCACTATCAGATGGACCATTTATGAAGTTTTTCCTTATTTAAAAAAATAAATATGATTATTTAATATTAAAGGTCTCTCTCTCTCTCAAAAAAAAAAAAAAAAAAAAACCCACCCATCTTTGTTACAGAATCCGATTTTCAATCCCTCCAATCATTCAAACAAGAATTCATTGACCCAAATGGGTTCTTGAAAAGCTGGAACGATAGTGGATATGGAGCTTATTCTGGAAGTTTGAAAGGAATCAAATGTGCTCAAGGTCAAGTATCGTGATTCAACTTCCATGGCAAGGATTAGGTGGTCGAATCACACCGAAAATTGGTCTGTTTCAAGTTCTCAGAAAGCTTAGCCTCCATGATAATGCCATTGAAGGTTCGATTCCGAAGGAATTAGGGTTCCTTCCGATTCTCAGAGGACTTCGATTGTTTAACAACAGGTTCACTGGTTCGATTCCTCCCGTATTGGTTTCATGTCCATTGCTTCAAACTATTGATTTGAGTAATAATTCTTTGGTGGGTGTAATCCCAGAAAGTCTTGCTAATTGTTCTAAGCTTTATAAGGTCAATTTTACTTTGAATTCTTTAACCGGTTCAATCCCTGTTGTCACACCCCCGGACCAGACGGCGGAAACGTCCGGAGGCGGGTGACTTCATTGTGCAGTATCATAACAATTGAATATAAATGAAACAGAGCAATCCAAACATCATACATTGAGATAACAAACTTACATTGTTTACATATTGTATTTGTCCTTCGAATTACACAAAAGAGACATAAGCAGAAAAATCCAAACTACAGCTAAATAGTCTTGCATCCGCGTCCCTTGTTACCTGCTTACCAGATCCCTGAGAATACAAGTCGTTTTGAAAAGCGTCAACTAAAAAGTTGGTGAGTTCATAAGCATTTTTGTATAAAATCATTTACACTTGTTTAGAATCGTTCTCATTGTACTTTCAGAAAATCCGATATT
Organism: Lactuca virosa; assembly: GCF_052849685.1. Lineage (NCBI taxonomy): Eukaryota > Viridiplantae > Streptophyta > Magnoliopsida > Asterales > Asteraceae > Lactuca > Lactuca virosa. Next base: position 252,227,440 of record NC_136434.1, read on the forward strand.
TTCTATGAAATCGTTTGAAGTCTTGCCTTGAAAATCATGGATATATGTGTGTGCATGTCATTACTTTTGTTCATCATTATAAGGAGTGATTTCGAAAAGTAGTGTAATTTGTAAAAGCGAGCTGTGTACGAGAATAGTTCTTTTGAATAGTAATAGTCAACCGTTTCCAGAAAAATCCCTTATTTTCAAAAAGAGAATATGGTTGAAAATCTTGTTCCTCTTATCGAGTAAAGATGAGTGTGCGTTCTAGTTTATCGTTATCGAAATCGTAGAAAATCGTTTTCTCCAGAAAATCCTATATTTTCTGCTATAAAATATTCGTAAGTTCTAGTTCCAACTATGTATATGTGTGGGTTAGTTTATCGTTTTCAAAATCGTTTACAAACGTTTTCCATAGAGTCCTACGCTTTTTAATTTGTAAAAATAGCAGTATTACGACTCTATACTTGTTAGGAGAAAGAATCAACATGGCAATTGTGGACATTCTACGCGATGAAAAAGGACAGTCAACGCAACAAATGCGGACCATCACTTATCATGTATAGGACGGTCAACACAACGTGCCAAAATTTATTTTTGAGGTTTTTCCTTACATAAATCTCGTTCCATATCGTTGATTGTGCTCGTTAACTGGGTGCTCGTGTTCGTTCCTTTTCGTTTATTGAAAAATAAGTCATTTTAGTCAAGAGAAAAAAATGTCAAGTTATAATTTGTATAAATTTATAACTGCCGGTTATGACACGCATTTTCTGTTTCATGACATATAGGACATTTCTTATGTTCTTGGAGGTTTTACGACAGCAGTTTATGACATGCAAATATTTCTGTCATAAAGGCTCTATTCGTGTATTTCCTTGGTGAAATTATTTATCAAATATTTATAAATAATCCCTAATGGTTTGCAAATAGTCACAAAGTTCCCATTTTCGAAAATTACTAAAAATAGTGTCAACTTATCAAGGTCCCTTTTTATAACTTTTATCTCTAGACATGAAAGCATAGATAAAGGGGTTAAGTTGGACACACCCAATAGTTGGGAGGCTCTTTTGTACACAAAGTATCCTCTGTTCTTTATGAAGTTGTGAAATCTTACGTTCATGAGAATATTACTAAAATAATAATTTAATAATATTTCACACACACACATGCACACAATACGTATACATGCAATTATTCAAGTATTTAGGCAAGATTTGACTTGTACTCTCTCCCAAAAACATTAAAACATTGAAAAAGGTGGGGTATGAAGCTCACATTCAGTTGGTTGAGGAGTTGTTTGGAGTTATGGAGTGAAGATCTCAAGCTTAAACTTTTGGCTGAGATGAGGAACTTCTCTGGGAAGAATGTTATCCTAAGGTTGATTATCACATATTATTATGAATAAAATAATATGGATTCATCTGAAAAATTATGTAAAATCTTAGATGAGTGGAGAACTTACTTTAGAAAAACTCCAGGGAAGATTTGAGAAATTTTGCTTCCAGCAAGATCCTTACTTTGCTCTTGGGAGCATCTTAGGAGTTCACAGAACGTGCCTAAGTTTTTGATGGAAAATAAGGAATGAGTTTACTGCCAAAGAGGATAAGGGAGTGAGAAGAGGTGCTTGGTTATCTGTTAGTTAAAACATTGATATTTGGTGGGTAAAACATTGGATACCGTGATTTGCATGGGAAATGGAAGATTACATCCAATCACAAGGTCAAACCTCCTTGTCCTTATCTTGATTTAGGATAGGATCTTCCTAAATCCTAAACTCTTATTTTATGTAAATATGATTTAAATAATTAAATTTGGCATAAAATAGAGGTTTTATGGGTCTCAGTTAAGAAAAACACGAGTTTGGTGGGATTCCCGACGTCAAAATACCTTAAATGATGAAAAGGTCCGAAAATGACAAAAATCCGGAGTGAAGGGGTGAAATCCGGAGCCACAACATGAATTTCGAAGCTCCTCTTAGCATTCCAGAGCTATATCCTAAATTCCGGAGGGGAGGATTAGGGCTGCGAAGGTCCGAAGTGGGTAGGCAAGGAGTTCCGGAGGCGCTGGGCGAGGTCCGAAGCATTCTTCTCGGATCCGAGGTCAGGAGCGAAGCTGTCCGGTTCAGCTTGGAGGTCCGAGCCGCTCCACATGTTCCGGAGTCAGAAGAAGGTTCCGAAGCAAGAGGATAATCCGGACTAAGGGAGATCCGAAGTGAGAAGCTTCTTGGTTTCTTAGAAGGTATCCGGACTAAGAGGGTTCCAGACCAAGAGGAGTTCGGACCAAGAGGGTTCCGGACCAAGAGGGTTCCGGACCAAGAGGAGTCCGGACCAAGTGGGTTCCGGACAAAGAGGAGTCCGGACCAAGAGGAGTCCGGACCAAGAGGTTCAGGACCACGAGGGTTCCGGACCAAGAGGGTCCTTTTGGGTTTTCTCCTCCGGTTTTGGGCTGTTTTCGACTAAGGAAGGTACGTAGAGAGATTTGGGAGAGATTCCACATACTTGGAGAGATTTGGGAGAGATTTCACATACTTGGAGAGATTTCACATATGGGAGAGATTTGGGAGAGATTCCACATACTTGGAGAGATTTTGGAGAGATTTCACATACTTGGAGAGATTTCACATATGGGAGAGATTTCACATACTTGGAGAGATTTAGGAGGGATTCGATATACTTGGAGAGATTTTACATACTTGGAGAGATTTGGGAGAGATTTCACATACTTGGAGAGATTTGGGAGAGATTTCACATACTTGGAGAGATTTAGGAGGGATTCGATATACTTAGAGAGATTTTACATACTTGGAGAGATTTGGGAGAGATTTCATATGCTTGGAGAGTTTTGGGAGAGATTCGATATACTTGGAGAGATTTCATTCTAACACTACATGGCTCATTAGGAACTCATATTGTACACTGAAATGTGTTAGCACAAGTCTCACAATAGTCCTTGCTTACCTGAGGATGGAATTTCATAGCCAAAAATGCTAGTTGTGATACCTGTCCCGATTACAAAACTAAATTCCCTAATGTTTCTTGCTCTACAATTCAATAATTTTTCTGGGGTTCTTCCAGATTCTTGGGGGAATGACAAAAATGGCGTCAAATCCATGGTCAAATCTTTAACCTTTGACCATAATTTCTGGTAACAGCCTTTCATCTCCAATCCCCACACAATTTTCCAACATCACCACCTTAACTGTTCTTGATCTGAGCTCTGATACATTCTCCGGGGAACTACCATTACAACTCACAAGATTAAACAACTTGCAGACATTATCACTCGGGAACAATTTGTTTTCGGGTAACTTATCAAGCAATTTGCTTTCACTTCCTACTTTGATTTTCCTCGATGTTTCCGATAATAATTTCACAGGTGTAGAGATTGTTATTAGAAGAAGTTGAGAATAGGAGAAAATTAAGAGCTTGAAGATGGAGCGACCAAGGAGCCAAAAGACAAGAAAATCCCCAAAATCCATCTGGGTATCTTCAACGACCTGCTTCCATCAATTGGAAAAGAAGTAGTTATCACCATATTTTTTTATCTTCAATCTCCAGGAATAGCCTCCATTTACAGACTGGAGTGTTGCTTTCTCAGGGATGTTGTTCTCCAAGTGCTTGCGAAGAAAGGGAGCCGACAAGGGCGAGGGGCTATATCGTTCGATTGATGAAGCTCGAAGACAGAATGAAAATTGAAATTGAAGAGAGAGAGAGAGAGAGAGAGAGGGCACTTTAATATTAAATAATCATATATATTTTTTTAAATAAGAAAAAACTTCATAAATGGTCCCTCTGGTAGTGAAATAACAGAAATGCCCTTTACTTAACGGCCAAAAGCTAACGGAGTTAGCGAAAAGGACCATATGTTAAAAGTTTTGAAACCACAAGGACGATCCGTGAGGTTTTGTAAATTAAGGACTAAACTTTCGATTTTCGGAAACCACAAGGACCATTTTTGAATTTTTTTCTAAACAAAATAAAATAAAAATATAAAAGAAAATAAGGGAAAGAAAAAATAACGAGGAAAAAAAAAGAAAGAAATAATCTTCTTTTCCTTTCTTGTCAAATTATTCCAAATTTGGGAAGACAATTTATAATGAAAATTTTATTTTTCCATTTTCCTTTCGATAAATAAATTCAAGAGCTTCCATTTTTTTCTCTTTTTGAATAAAACTATGGAACAATGTGTTAGAAAATTAAATGACAAAATATCAATTTATAAAATACTTTTATAATATAGATTGATATATTTTATTTATTTATTATTAAAATAAAGATTAAAACATTACATTATTTTAAAAAAAGTAAGTAAATATACGAGATGTTTTTTTCCCTTCAAAACGGCTATAACCTCTTTTAGAAACTGGAGACATAAAAGCATTGTCAGTACAGTTTTGTTACATTATTTTTTATTATCCATATCATACAAATAGAGGGGGGGGGGGGGAGGGGAGGGGGCGTTGATTTCATTTTGGGTTTTCTGATTTTGTGAATGCAGCGGAAAATAAAAACAAAGATGAGAAATAACGAAAAAAAGGATAACTTATTCGACAATTAAACAAGAAAAGATAGATGTGATAAACAATATAGACCTACAGACTGAATATCGATGAAGACAGATTAAGACCTATTGATTTGAATTCGAATCAACCTACAATACACGTCCTAGAATTGACAAAAGGGGTGAGTACACAACTCATTAGAACAAAGTTCTTCAAAATTCAATTCAATCATCATATCTCATAATGTTCGACAAAGGGGGTTATTTATAGCCTATCAACGATTACAAAATAAAAGGAAACTGATAAATAAAATGAACCTATTAACAAAATGGAAACTATAAAATAAAGGCTAAAAATAACTCAAAACGTCTCTAGAATCTTACAACTTTAACCAACACGATTGACCATGCAAATCCATTGTACCATTGATCCCAAGTAGCCTTCACACCCAACAGCTTGCACCAGCCCATTGGAACCAATATGTAAGCACCGGTCCATCGGAACAAGGAGAGCCCAATGGATTTCAAGGTTCGCATCGCAATTGGACTCATTGCGAGAATCACATCCAATCATACCGACAACAACAGACTGCGATTCGTTCCGATGGTTCGAAACTAGTCGCAACCAATTGGAATCGCATCCAACCTTGTTCCAAAATGGTTCGCATTCACATCGGATCCACTAGTGACTGCTATGGCTTGTGATCATTCGCAGTCAGTCGCATCTAATCGCAACCAACACCCCATTCGTAATCAACATCCCTTTCGCAACCAACATCCTTTTTGCATCCAAAACTCTGTTCGCATCTACTAGCCCATTCACACTCAGGACCCGACTTGGAACTTAAGAGGCTGTCTCTCGCATTCGTATCATCCCCTCCCCCTTTAAAAGGAATTATCCTCAATTCCGAGGGATCAACATGTTGTTTTTCCATACGAATCTTCCATACGATCCTTCCAAGTTGGTCTCTTCTTTCAAAACCATTACCCTTCTTCAAACAACTTAAAGAACTTGCTTGATTCATTCCTACCCATGCGTTCCATTTGTGGAACACAAACCACTTTCTCACACTCCCATTAGGACCTTCCAAAACAACCTTGTAATAATTTAAAGGATTAACAATAGGCATCCTAAAGAAATGGATCATGGTTTGTATTTGTAAATTGATGATCAACATGTCCCATCATCATGGATTCCCGATTCAAAACACACCAAAAGAGTATGAGTCCAAACATCATGAACTCCCTCCAACAAGAATACTTGGGTCTTGGAACAACACTTGGACTGGAACATTCACGATCACAACCCACCTTCAAGGTTTCACCAATTTGCTTTCACAATCCCTTTGTTTCCTTCTGATCGCAATGGCATGCAACCTTATCAAGTAAAGTCGCACCTTGACTTTCCATAAGCAAATCTGTCACACCCCCAAACCGGAACGACGGAAATGTTCCGGGATGGAGGACGTCATCTACAATATCACAACAATTGCATAATAGTAATCAAAGTACAACAACCATGTATTGAAAAAGTATAAGTTTTTACATAAGTGTTCAAGTCATTGTATACATGACACCAAAAAGTTAAAAGACATGAGTCAATGAAGCTCCGTCTTCTTAAAAATCAGTGAATATACCTGTCTACTGATTTCCTGAGAATACAAGTAGTTTTGAAAAGGTGTCAACAATTAAGTTGGTGAGTTCATAAGCATGTTTGTAATCGAAATCTATTGTTTGTTCCTTAAAAATGTAAGTGTGTTTTTCCTAGAAAATCCTATATATTCTGTTGTAATATGTTGTACTCAAAACATGTAATTGTTATTGTACTCTGAAATGGTATAACTTAGTTTTAATTCAACATAAAACCATGAAAAGTATGTTTTCTCTGCACTAGAATAGTATTCTGTGTTTGTACTCGTATGAACATAGTAGAATTGTAACTATCTGGATTTACCAGCTGTACTTGTAAAATACTGTATTATAGTTTTATTATTTAATAAAACTATGTGAAGTTGTTTACTTATTCATACACTAATCGTATAGTTCAATACCAAATTGTGAGTTATTATAACCATGCTTGATGACATAAGATGGCCTGAACACGAAGTTCTTCAGGCGTCGCAATCGGTACGACATTTGTCACCACAGGCCTGCCGGCCTAGCTGTTGCAAGCAGCTCTAGTGCGGGATTGTCAGTCCTGTATAGATCTATACACAAGTGTCACGCTCTCCCTCCAGGAGACTCTGGTTATAATTTCAGGACTTGGTTGGTACTCAAATAAGTACTTGAAGTAAGTCTCACAAATGCTATATTGATGATTATGTATAGAATAATGAAAAATCACTTTGAATTGAATAACTGTAAGTATATCTTATAAACTATATTTATTATAGTTTATATGTTTGTTTTCCATCGTGTTTTTTAGAGTATGTAAAGTAGAGGATATGATTCAAATTGTATTCAGAGTTTTGAAATGTAATATGTAAGTTCCATAAACTATACCTATTATAGTTTATATGTTTGTGTTTTACTGGAATGAAAACCTTTGTTTAACTTGTAAAATTTGTAATACGATTGTTTCCGTGAAAATTCAACATTTATGTCCAAATGGTATAAAACAGTTTGCAAAATTTATAATTTTTGTTTAACGAGTTTGAAATCATTTTATACTTATATAAATATAATATTTATATAATTGTGATTAAATAGACAATCGAATAAATGCTTCTACCCCAAGCCCACAACTAAACAAGGAACAGGAATTGGAGTCAAATTATAAATTCTAAGCCCGTTGAATCCTAATTATATAATTTATACATATAAAAATATATATTTTTAATAACGGCAACAGTTAATAAAATATTGAAAACATTTAGGTATTAACACAAATTCTATTGTGTTACACTTGTATTCCCCCCCCCCCCCCCTAAAATAGTGAAAAATCATGAAAATGTAGGGGTATGAACTTACCTTTTGTGTGAGTTTCCGGTTGGTTACGGTGTGGTCGTGAAAATTCTCGTATTAGAACGTGTGATTGTGGTCGTAGCCTAATAATATTATCACATAACAACGGGTATAAATTAGTTAATCTAATAATTTAAAGTGTTTAATAACACTAGTTTTATAAATAATACTTACCAAAGTTTGTAACAATTTGATGTAAAGCTCTTGGAATAAAAGGAATCTTGAGAGAAAAGTGAAGGATATTTGAGATAAAATGGTGAAATTTCGTTTACTGAGAGTGGAAATGAGAAGTATCATCTTTAGATTGCTTAAATATAAGGAAAGTATAAGGCGGCAATAGGGTTTTCGGCCGAGAACACTACCCGAGAGGATAAGACTTAGCCTGTTTGCGATCTGAAAGTGTTTACGGTCCGAAGGCGTTTACGGTCGAAAACGAGGTTTGTTGTCTTAGGTTTGCGGTGGGGCTAGATGCGAGGGTTTTCGGTTGAAAACCATTTTCGGTCCAAGAGAAGGCATGGCGTGCGAAGGTTCTCGGTCACATTTTGATTACTTTTAATTTTTGTAACACTTTACTAATAAAGGTTTTATGCATATCAACCTTATTAATTTAACTTTATTAAATTAACAAAACAAAAATTTGACTATTATTTGATGTTTTTGACTTTTGTTGACCTTGGTTGACTTTTTGTTGACTTTTATAGAGTTTGAAAATAACGGGTTGTTACAAAATCAACAACTGAGCCTTCTTCTTTCACGATCTGCTCCACTTTTGGATCTTCCTTAGTCCTCAGCATATTACTCACATCTCCTTGGTTAAGAACCTTTCCAACTTCCCTTTCAGTTGCCAACAAAGTCAAATTCAGCTTCAGGATCTGTTTGTCATTTTTTGGCTTCACGGCTGTAAACAACGTAGGCACTTGGAATTCATTTTGTTGTTCAACAAAAATCACCTCCTTTTCCATAACTTGCATGTATCATCAAAATTGATTTCTTCCTCAACGGTTCCAACAATTATATCTCCAACCACAAAAGTAATTCTTTCAACATATCCCCCTTCCCCATCAGTGTCGTTGTCACAATCCCAGTTGAGGTGGCGGAACATGTCGGGTTGTGCGACTGTCACAACTAGCAAATTTAGGGTTAAGATTGTGATGCATGTACAAAACAATTTCCTCTGTGTAACCTTACAACATCAAATTAGTAAGACTCAAACTACAATGTTATTTGAATACATACGTGCATACATTGTGAATCAAGTTGAAATAGTCTCTTACAAGCCCAAAACTTGAACCAATAGCTGAGCCCAAACAATTTTGAGCCTTGACCCAAAAATTCTCGGCCCAACACCCTAGGCCGAAAACCCTTTCTTTGGGCCTTAATTGGACCGAAAACCTTCATGGGGCCAAATTAAGCCCAAAAGCCTTATATACTCATCAAAACTGCAAACCCTTTTATAAAGTTAGGGTGTTTTCGGCCACCCTAAAACCAAAAACCCCCTTGGGCAGCCAACATGGCCGAAAACCCTCTATATTTTCGGTTGGAATTAGAAAAAAAAAGAGAAAAAGGAAATGCTAAAAGGGAGGTGACACCTCATTATTATCCCACATATCTCAAAGCTTTTATCTAGCATATATCCATGCATGCACTTTTAACCATCATATATCCATGCCAAAAATCCACCATATTTCTAGGCTAACTTCACATCAAACATCAAAGAAAGTCAACCAATCTCCCATTTAAGGGAGTAACTGGCCGAAAACCCCCTCCCCCCTCTTATACTCTCGTCCAATACATCCCACACACCAAACACCCTTCTTCTTCCAACACATTCTCAAGTTCTCTCATTTCTCTCTCAAAAATTCGTGTGTGGTGCCATCCTCAAGAGTATTTTATTCAAGCAACTCTCAAGAACTTGGTAAGTTCCTTGTAAAACACTAGTGCTTATATACATGTTAGTGCTAAAATCATCACATTTACACAACATTTTCGTGTGTAGCTTCTTAGAACATCACCCATTTTCGAGAACCTCTTCAAGCTACACAAAGCTATGCTCAACAACTTCTTTCTTCTTCTTCCTACAACTCACGAAATCTCCAATGTGAGTTCATACCCCTACATTTTCATGTTTTCTTCAAGTTTTAGGGGGGGGGGGGATACCAGTTACAACACCAAAACATAATCTAAACTTAAACATTAGCTTTCAACAAAAAAGTTATGGTCTATTCATGGACTGTTTTGACCATCTTAAACTTAATATTTTTCAAAAATGTTCAATATGAAAATAGTCCAGGTTTATACCTTTCTAAAGACTACTCGCACGCGTTCATAGGATTTTTCTACAATTTTTGGCGATTCTTACAAAACTGCCTATCATTTCAGAAATGATTTCGGACCAGTCTGTAAAAATGAACATTTTCACACTTGTTTGAGAGCAGTAAAAATTATAATAAAAATTATGAACAAAGTAGACTCTTTTTCGAAACTCTCAGAGTTTACGGATCCAAATTTAGACTTATGATGATTTCTCTATAATTTTTCTAAAAACATGGACAGAAAAGTCAAAAACTAGAAATTGTCTTTATCATACTAAAAGTTCTTATACTTGTGTTAGATGTAAGCTTATATGATATATTCTTTTAAAACATCTAGACATGTTAACTTATATGTATTTATATATATATGATTATATAAATTGTCTTGATAAACGAACATAATAAACTATAATCGGTATAGTTTGGAAGTCACAAACCACACTTTTCAAAGGTACACATAACTATTTAAAGGTATAATTATCTTATTTTGCAAGTAAAAGGAAGTCATAGTTCACGTAAATCTGTTAAAGCTCTTGTGAGACTTTCCTTCACCATAGCTACCTAGCGTACACCGTAAGTCCTGTAGTTATAACCGGAGTCTCCTGGAGGGAGAGAGAGGTAATTATGTATAGATCTATACGGGGTTGACACCCCCGCACCTGAGCTGTTCGCTACAGCTAGACGGGGCCAGTCTAGGGTGACAAATATCTTACCGAAACCGACGCCTGAAGAACGTCATGACAGTAATATCAGTCACATCAAGCATGGTTTCAATGACTCGCATAGGGATTAACAATATGATTTTGGTTTACGGGAAGCTTACACTTCATCGGTTTTATTAAACTATAAAACTGCAAATCATTTTTCAAGTATTCAGTCTCTTACACTTCCGGTCTTAGGGTTAAAGACTACAGTTTTTTTTCTTACAACAGAAAATATTATATTTTTTGGGAACGTTCGCTTTACTTTTACAAACAAAAGATAACAAAGGACATGCATGCATATATTCACAGCTTTGGAACGAGACTTACAAATCATTTTCATAGAAAATATTGGATTTTATTAAAGTACTATGAGAACTATTTTAAACAAGTGCAAAACCATTTTTATACAAAAATGCTTATGAACTCACCAACTTTTTAGTTGATGCTTTTCAAAACGACTTGTATTCTCAGGGAACCAGTAACAGCTAATCAGCTTTGCTATGAGATCAAGTGGTGCGACTTCATGAAATTTTACTTCTTGTCACTTTTGTGTAACTGATGAACAAGTAAAAAATGTAAACTATGTAATTGTGTATTTTCAATGTATGTCGCTTGGAATACTATGTTTCATTCATATTCAATTGTTATGATACTGTACAATGACGTCATCCGCCCCTGGACGTTTCCGCCTTCCTGAATCTGGGGTGTGACAGATTGGTATCAGAGCATTATTTATAGTGAACTAGTATATCAAACCATAAAAGATATACAACTATAAATACAATGGGACTAAAACACTCTGACTAAAAGTATACCATAAAAGTATAAGTATTTTGTAAAAGTATACATACATACTAGGATAGTGTCGTGATAAGAACAAAATCATAGTCTTCAAATGTTGGTCACTACAGTCAAACCTAGACAATTATGTAATCATATCTGGGATAAATATAGCCTGATCAACTATATTTATTTGAGATATGACCAACATGTGTTTGGGAGTGATAGTGGTGTTGCAACAAGTTTAAAACTTACCAACTGTACATGCAAAGGAATATTAGAATCAAACATAAAGTTTAAAATACTATAGGAGTATTTTAGGATACCATATAACCCCCACACTTAAATCTTTTACATGTTTCTCATACCTCAATTCTCGCACAAGCAACATGGCTGAGTTTCACCACAAAGACCCCTACTACCCTGCCGTAGTAGCCAACGAATGGATCGAGGAGGAGCCAGAAGAGATTTAGGAGGAAAACCTGGAAGTGGGTGCTGAAGAATACCAAGAGATGGACTACGAAGGGGAGGATTCTGATGAGGAGTCAGACGAGGATGAAGGCACCAGAGGGATCCTTAGCGAGCCTTACCCTTCGGGAGCAATACCGAACGAGCAAGCAGGACAGGAGGACCTTACCGACCGTCTACGGTCCTTAGAGGAGGAACTGGCCACCTTAAGACAACAACTCATTGAAGCTGAGGCTAGGGCAGCCTTAGCAGAGCTGAGAGTGGAAGAGGCCACACGTGAAATGAGTGAAATGGCTGAGAACCTTGTGCGCCATTTCGGCATATAAGGGTCACTACACTACTCGCACTATGTCCTAGGTTTATTATGTATTTCGTTACAACTAGTAGTAGTAAACCAAGAGAGGTACGCCCTCCAAGAACCCATGTAATCCGAATCAACTAATTGTACTAATATCTATACTCTCTTTTGTTAAACTTAACAATCGTCCACTACCTACTACTACTTATTACCATAAATACATCAAAAGAATGTAGATTGAAACATTAAGAATCATACAACAAAACATGTGACTTATATGCATGCATACATAAATGTATATAAATGAGATACAACTAGAAACGACCAAGGTTACTTATGAGCTCGTTTCTTGCCATGCAACAGAATCATGCCTTCACATGGAAACAAGCGGCCAAACAGCAAAACACAAATCCAGTAGATAGACACCGCTACTTTTCAAGCCACAGTGACAGCTGATGTGACAGCCGTCATGGCACAACTCAACACCATCAGCACAAACGAAAATGGAATCGGTGTCGGAAATTCAAATCATAGTAATAACCAAGGGCACCAACGAGTGGTTGCCTACAAAGACACTCCAGACCACAAATCCAAGAACATGAAACGGAAGCCCTGAAACGGAAAGGGGGCAGTTCGACTCAAAGACCTACCAAAAGGCAACAAGTTATAGCAGTCCATACCCCCACTGACCCTACTACCTCCACACCGAGAAGACCATATGGTGGAAACTTACCTGAATGCCACAAGTGTAACTTCCATCACCAAGGATCCTGCCGAAAGCTGCACTGCAAGAAATGCAACAGAAAAGGACACATCACTCGCTGCTGTAGAGTGCCAACCCCACGGGCCACCCAAACCGCTAATGATGGGAGGAGTCAGGGTTGCTACGAATGTGGAAAGGCGGGGAATTTCAAGAAGGAGTGTCTAAAGATTAAGAACAAAACTGGAAGAGACGTTGGAAGCACGGAACACGAGGAGACAACGAAAGACCCTACTGTGATTACTGGTATGCTTCTTCCCAACAAACTCATTACGCATGCGTACTTTTGCAATAGAGGTACAAAAAGGAGACTCATAAGTCACGAATTATAAATACATACTAAATCGAAACCCTCAAACATTCGTGAAAATATTCCCGGTAGAGAGAATTAGGGGAAAAACTAAGACCACCACCGACACACACCTAGGATGCACTCCAAGCTCTAAGAAAACATTCCTTCTAAAATGACCTAGTGTCGGTAATAATAGGAAACTTCAAACGTGGCCATTTTCATGTTTTAGATGAACCCTCGCCAAATCCACATCATACGCTACAAGAAACCGTTCGGCTTAGCTCACTAAATAACGAAGCCCGTGTTATCTATAGCGACAAACCCGACACAAACCTTCAAACCATCCTATGCATCTTGACTCAGAAGTATCTATGTAAGAGGTACCACACTTTTTCCTGACCCACAATAGAAATAAGAAACAAGGAGCAAAAGACGTCGAGGGTAACCAAAAGACTTATAACCTTTCCGAAGTAGTTCCCAGAAGGCCTTTCGGAAATATCACCTATGTGCCAAGTTGAGTTTGGAAATCGACTCAACTCTTGGAGCCATTCCCATAGCCAAATCCACAAGGCCACTTAGCACCAACATAAACACAGAAAGTGTGCAGTCGATGGAACGATCCAATAAGTATGGGAATTATCGGACCAAGACTGGAACTTCAAAGAACACCCATTCGACTCATAAAGAGGAAAGGCTAATTGTCTATAGGACCACTGACTACTAAGAATCAAACAAACCAATCCTCAAGGATCGATATTCCCTATCCCGAATCGAAGACTTATTTGACCAACTTTAAGAAACAAGCTAAGGTCGACATCCCACTAGCTCAGAACTCCGTAGTAAGAAACTCCTAAGACAACCTAAGAATTGCAAGGCCAGCTACACCACGCGCAACCTTGACTTTGGTGACAATAGTGTTCCCCTTAAGGTTTAGATACACTAATTTTGGGGCGTCAAGTACACAATCCTCATTAGCCATGACCATCCATTCACCTCCCCATATAGGACGCAAATGTAAACCACCTCTGTGTTGGGCTGAGATGACCAACACATAGCTAGCCAAAGGGCAAGTACCCGACAACACTGTCACCAGCCCGAGATCACCAGAGAGACAACTGAAGAGATCACCCAAATTCGAGCACGACTAGAGGCATCTAGAAACTGACAAAAGAGATATGCAAGTAAGCGACGGAACCCCTTGGAATGCCAAGTCAGTGATCGCGTACTGCTAACAGTCTCTCCTTTGGAAAGGGATGATACGCTTAGGAAAGCGTGGGAAATTGAACCCGAGATACATCGGACCTTAGAAGACCTTGCTAAGATTGGTCCGATGACTTATAAACTCCAGCTACCGGCTGAACTCAGCAATGTACGCCTTGTCATTCATGCGTCCAACCTAAAGAAAGGCCTACCTGGCAAAACTCTCGTTGTCCCACTTGATTTGATTAAGGTAGATAAACACCATCATTTCGTTGAGGAACCCGTTGAAATAATGGACAGAGAAGTGAAGCGATCAAAGCAAGCCACATTCCCACCGTGACGGCCCGATGGAGTGCCAAGCGAGGACCAGAGTTCACCTGGGAACGCAAAGACGAAATGATGTAGAAGTACCCCCATCTTTTTCCCTAGTTCTTGAAGACTACTTTAGAATGAATTTCGGGACGAAATTCCCTCTAACGGGGGGATGCTGTCACAACTAGCAAATTTAGGGTTTAGATTGTGATGCATGTACAAAACAATTTCCTCTGTGTAACCTTACAACATCAAATTAGTAAGACTCAAACTACAATGTTATTTGAATACATACGTGCATATATTGTGAATCAAGTTGAAATAGTCTCTTACAAGCCCAAAACTTGAACCAATAGCTGAGCCCAAACAATTTTGTGCCTTGACCCAAAAATTATCGGCCCAACACCCTAGGCCGAACACCCATTCTTTGGGCCTTAATTGGACCGAAAACCTTCATGGGGCCAAATTAAGCCCAAAAGCCTTATATACTCATCAAAACCGCAAACCCTTTTATGAAGTTAGGGTGTTTTCGGCCACCCTAAAACCGAAAACCCCCTTGGGTAGCCACCATGGCCAAAAACCCTCTATATTTTCGGTTGGAATTAGAAAAAAAAGGAGAAAAAGGAAATGCTAAAAGGGAGGTGACACCTCATTATTATCCCACACATCTCAAACCTTTTATCTAGCATATATCCATGCATGCACTTTTGACCACCATATATCCATGCAAAATATCCACCATGTTTCTAGGCTAACTTCACATCATACGTCAAAGAAAGTCAACCAATCCTCCTATTTAAGGGAGTAATTGGCTGAAAACCCCTTCCCCCCTCTTATACTCTCGGCCAAGACATCCCACACACCAAACACCCTTCTTCCAACACATTCTCAAGTTCTCTCATTTCTCTCTCAAAAATTCGTGTGTGGTGCCATCCTCAAGAGTATTTTCTTCAAGCAACTCTCAAGAACTTGGTAAGTTCCTTGTAAAACACTAGTTCTTATATACATGTTAGTGCTAAAATCATCACATTTACACACAATTTTCGTGTGTAGCTTCTTAGAACATCACCCATTTTCGAGAATCTCTTCAAGCTACACAAAGCTAGGCTCAACAACTTCTTTCTTCTTCTTCCTACAACTCACGAAATCTCCAAGGTGAGTTCATACCCATACATTTTCATGTTTTCTTCAAGTTTTAGGGGGGGGGGGGGAATACCAGTTACAACACCAAAACATAATCTAAACTTAAACACCAGCTTTCAACAGAAAAGTTATGGTCTATTCACGGACTGTTTTGACCATCTTAAACTTAATATTTTTCAAAACTGTTCAATATGAAAATAGTTCAGGTTTATAGCTTTCTAAAGATTACTCGCACGCGTTCATACGATTTTTCTACAAATTTTAGCGATTTTTACAAAACTGCTTATCATTTCAGAAATGATCTCGGACCAGTCTGTGAAAATGAACATTTTCACACTGGTTTGAGACCACTAAGAATTATAATAAAAATTATGAACATAGTAGACTCCTTTTCTAAACTCTCAGAGTTTACATATCCAAATTTAGACTTACGATGATTTCTATATAATTTTTCTAAAAACATGGACATAAAAATCAAAAACTAGAAATTGTCTTTATCATACTAAACGTTCTTATACCTGTGTTAGATGTAAGCTTATATGATATATTCTTTTAAACATCTAGACATGTTAACTTATATGTATTTATATATATGATTATATAAATTGTCATGACAAAAAAACATAATAAACTATAATCGGTATAGTTTGGAGGTCACAAACCACACTTTTCAAAGGTACACATAACTATTTCAAGGTATAATTATCTTATTTTGCAAGTAAAAGGGAGTCATAGTTCACGTAAATCTGTTAAAGCTCTTGTGAGACTTTCCTTCACCGTAGCTACCTAGAGTACACCGTAAGTCCTGTAGTTATAACCGGAGTCTCCTGGAGGGAGAGAGAGGTAATTGTGTATAGATGATCTATACGGGGTTGACACCCCCGCACCTGAGCTGTTCGCTACAGCTAGACGGGGCCAGTCTAGGGTGACAAATATCTTACCGAAACCGACGCCAGAAGAACGTCATGACAGGCATATCTGTCACAACAAGCATGGTTATAATGACTCACATAGGGATTAACAATACGATTTTGGTTTACGGGAAGCTTACACTTCATCGGTTTTATTAAACTATAAAACTGCAAATCATTTTTCAAGTATTCAGTCTCTTACACTTCCGGTCTTAGGGTTAAAGACTACAGTTTTTTTTCTTACATCCGAAAATATTGGATTTTCAGGGAACGTTCGCTTAACTTCCTAGTTGCCAAGGCAAGCCATGCAAGCCTTACTTCCTTGGATACTTACACACACAAAGGGCCATCATTTGTACTTTGGATGAAGTGTGTACTCCAAAGAAGTAAGGGAAGGGAAGGGAAGAGGGGTTAGGAACGTGGGTAAGGGGTAGGGGAGGGTAGATGTGGTTTATTTTGGACTCCATGCTAGAATGATGGGTCATGGTGATGTCATACATTGCAAAAAGTCCCAAAAATGCTTCTAGTTTGCATGCCAAAATCCCAAAGTCTAATATTTTTCCGAAAGTGTCGTATGATAAAATAGAGTTCAAGGATTCCAAAAACCCGAACAGAATAATTTTCCGAGTTGTAGAACTTTGGGAAATCGCGTATAAAGTTTTGCGTCTAAATGACCTGAAACGTCCGATTTTTCGAATTTTGCAAATACTTCTGCTAAAAATATTTCGAGTGTGGAGTTAAATATTAGACCATAGTCTGAGTCAAAAAACGCTCTCGAAATTTCCATCTGGGGTGTGCAAGTGCCTCAACGGATAGAAATGGTTTTAGCAGTTTAAAGAAAATTAGTGTTCTATTGGTTTGTTTTCTTATAACGGTTGTACCCTTAGCATACGAACTCCATTTTCGACGTTCTTTACGTTTTTGGAAATAGGGGAACATGTACTATGTGATTAGAGTGTTTGTTACGCTCACAACTTCTTAATACAAAATTTCAATTTTTCAGACGTATTAAATAGTGTAGCAGTTTGTGCTGTGTGATTCGTTTGAGATTTTCCACAAATGGAAGTAAGATACCATCTGGTATCTTATAATACTTGTAATGACACTATATATTTTTCAAAATATGCATTTAAGCTCAATAGGTCAAATTACAAAGAGGTTCGCGGTGAACTGACTGTCTACAATTTTAGACCTAAATTATAGGATGTCACATTACCTCCCCGTTAAAGGAATTTCATCCTAAAATTATTAAGTTCTAGAATATTTTGTTCCACTAGTGTAAGGAGGACCGATGAACAGTTGCAGATACTTTTGTTTCATCTGGCCCTCGCGTTCCTAAGTAAACTTCGGCTCTCTACGAGATTTTCGTTGGACTTTTACTATAGGTATGCAACTTTGTTTGACGCTTTTAATTTCTCGAGCCATTATATCCACCGGTTCCTCCACGAAGTTAAGTTTAGTGTTGACTTGGATCTCATCAAGAGAAATTACAAGGTTCTCATCAGAGAGACACTTTTTTTAGATTACACACATGGAAGGTATCGTGAACTTTGTTGAGTTCTTGAGGTAACTTGAGTTTGTAAGCTACTGGACCAACCCTTTCCATGATTTCAAAAGGTGCGATGTAACGGCGGTTTAGTTTACATCGTTTTCCAAATCTAATGACACCATTCCATGGCGCAACCTTTAGTAGGACATTGTCTCCTACTTTGAATTCTAATGGTTTGCGTCTCACGTCAACATAACTTTGCTGATGACTATGTGCGACCTTTAATCCTTCCTTTATCTGAACAATCTTCTTCATTGTTTCATGAATGATTTCAGGACTAGTGAGTGTATACAACATAATTTTTTAGCCAGTTGAGTATCTCCAACTTTGCCTAGTATATTGGAGAACATCATATATGTCCGTATAAGGCCTCGAATGGAGCGGCCTTTATGCTAGTATGATAACTATTGTTATATGAAAACTCAACTAGCAGAAAGTTAGTATGCTAAGCATTACATAAGTCTATTACATAAGCACAGAGCATGTTTTCCAGAGTCTGTATCGTCCTTTCACTATATCCATCCGTTTGCAGATGATATGCAGTACTGATGTCAAGTTTGGTTCCTAGGGACCTCTGCAATGATTACCAAAATATGGAAGTGAATCTACTATCTCGGTCCGAGATGATAGATATTGGCACACAATGCAGTCTGACAATTTCCTTGAGATAGGTCTTGGAGAGTTTCTTTATTTTGTCAGTTTCTTTGATGGCTAGAAAATGGGCGGACTTGGTTAAACGGTCAAGTACTATCCATATAGTATCATAGCCGCTTGAAGTTCTTGGCAACTTTGTTATGAAGTCCATGGTTATCTGTTCCCACTTCTATTCTGGGATTGACGGTTGTTGTAGTAGACCAGATGGCTTGTGTTATTCTGCTTTGACTTTGGATCAAGTCAAGCATTTACTGACATAGGTGGCAATCCCTGCCTTCATGTTGGGCCACCAATAAAGCTTCTTAAGATCGAGATACATCTTATCTGATCCGGGATGTATCAAATATCTCGACTTATGCGCTTCATTTAATACTAGACTCCCAACTTCACCAAACTTTGGGGTCCAAATTCGATTCATGAAATATCGTGTTCCGTCTTCCTTGAGGTCGAACTATTTGTCCATCCCTCGCAGGTTTTCTTCTACGATATTCTCGGGTTTGAGTGCTTCCAGCTGATCATATGGAAGTTAGGTGGTGAGATTGGAGTGGATTGTTAGGTTTAGAGCCTTTAAACGAATTGGTTTTGCTCGTTAGTTCATGCTTAAAGAATCTGCTACGATATTTGCTTTACCACAATGATTACGAATTTCGCATTCGTAATCATTTAGCAATTTGACCCACCTTCGTTGTCTCATGTTGAGCTCCTTCTGGTCGAAGATGAGTTGGAGGCTTTTGTGGTTGGTGAACATGACACACTTTGTCCCATATATGTAGTGTCTCCAAATCTTTAAGGCAAACACTACAGCTCCCAAGTCTAAGTCATGGGTAGTGTAATTGGCCTCGTTTGGCTTCATTTGTCTGGTAGCGTATGAAATGACTTTATTCCTTTGCATCAGTATGCATCCTAACCCTTGATGTGAGGAATCGTAGAATACTACAAAGTCTTATGTTCCCTCTGGAAGAGACAAATTTGGTGCACCGCACAACAATTGTTTCAAATTATGGAAGGCAAAATCTTGTCTATCTCCCCAATCAAACTTCTTGTCCTTCTGGGTTAGAGCGGTGAAAGGCTTGTTTATTTTGGAGAAATTCTCGAAGAATCTATGTTAATAACCTGCAAGCCCTAGGAATTGGCGTACTTCGGTTTGCGTTGTTGGTTCTTTCCAATCCTTTACCACTTTGATCTTCGCGGGATCGACATGAATCCCTTTGTTGCTGACCACATGGCCGAGGAAATGCACTTCGTTAATCCATAACTCACACTTAGAGAACTTTGCATAAAGTTTCTCCTTTCTTAACAGTTCCAAAATTAATTGCTAGTGTTGGTCATGTTCTTCTTTGGTACGTGAATATATCAATATGTCGTCAATGAAAACGATCACAAATTTATCCAAGTAGGGTTTACACACGACTCATAAGGCCAACGAATACGGCTGGTGAGTTGGTTAGTCCGAACAGAAATTCGTAGTGACCGTACCGAGTCCTGAATTCCGTCTTTGGAATGTCTGCTTCTTGCGCTCTGAGTTGATGATATGCAGATCTTAGATTGATCTTTGAGTAGTAGCAGGATCCTTGTAGCAAATTGAACAGGTGATCGATCCTCGGTAGTAGATATCGGTTTTTGATGGTGAGTTTGTTCAACTCTTGATAGTCGATGCACATCCTAAATGATCCATCCTTCTTTTTGACAAACAATATCGAAGATCCCCATGGAGATAAGATTGGTTGGATAAAGCCTTTGTTAAGACGTTCTTGGACTTGATTGTATAGCTCTTTAATTTTCGATGGTGCCTGACAACAAGGAGATATTGCCACTGGTGCCACACTCTGGATTAGGTCGATTCGAAATTCCATCTGTCTGACTAGAGGTACTCCAAGTTGATCCTCTGGAAATATGTCCGGGTAGTCGCACACTTGCAGAATGTCTTTGATTTTTTTACCCTTGCCTTGCATATCCACCACATGGGCCAAGAAAGCGAAGCATCTCTTCTACAAACACCTTCTTGTCTTATGCAAGAGATGATTCCTAGATTCTTTCCTGATTTATCTCCGTAAATCACGAGAGCTTCATTGTTGGGTAAAGGTAGTCGGACGACTTTTTCGTAACATAAAATCTCTGCTCGAAGAAGTGATAACCAATCCATTCCGATGATCGCATCAAAACTTCCAATGGTAATAGGTATTAGATTGACATGAAACACGTGGTTATCCAGTGTAAGAAGGCAATAAGTGAGTATTTCTAAGGTGCTTTCTAACTGTCCGTTTGCTACTTCTACCATGAAAGCTTCGTTAAGTTTGCATGATTTATGGTTAATCATGCTTCTAAACTTATGGGAAATAAAGCTTCTATTGACACCAATATCAAATAATACGGAAGCATAAATGTTGTTGATAGGAAACATACCAGTAACCACAGTTGGTTCCTACCGAGCATCTCCAGGAACCTATCATAAATTCTCTTCCTTTGCCACCCCGATTCTTCAGTTTCGGGCAGTCCTTATTGAAATTCCCTGGTCGATTGCATTCGAAGCAATTTCGACTTCCTCCTGCAGCAGTGGTTGAGGTTGAATTATTTGGGGCATTTCTACAGTACTTAGAGGTGTGACATCTCATGCTACAAATGCTTCAGACCATATAATTTCTGACATGGTGGAAATTGCATTTGGTACAGTGGGGTAAATTCCTAGAGTAAGGCTTTGATAACTGGTAGGGTTTCGACTGGAGTTGCTCCAGAATTTGGAGTTTCTCCCGAAGTTTGGGTTACCGGTGGTGCAGCTCCTAGAGTGGCTCGGGGAGTTGGTGGTGGACAAACTCGTGGAATTTTTCGTGGAGGCATCGTCTTAATTATTGGGTTTTAGTATACTACAACATCCTATGATGCACATACAACCCTACATGCTTTAGATCTATGTTTTCTTTAATTATACATGCAATATTGTTTCCAAAGCATTAAGCCTACAACTAGCATACAATTGACATAAACAACATAAAATTGAGTTATGGAATTACCTCTTTGTTGTAGCTTGTAGTTTTGGCCTTTAAGAACTTCGCACCTCAAATGTGATGCCTCAAATGGTTCACAAACACCATGAACAAAAGGAGGACGTTTGAGAGAGAATATCCTTGCATAAAAATCGGCTCAAATGAACTCTTAGAACATATGTAGTAACCGATTTTAGCTATGGGGTGACATATATATATTGTAGGATTCTAAGAGTCATGGTTAAACCCTAATCCATACCATTGGGCTTATTGTCCATGATCCATGATCCATATGGACTAACTCTTTGTGGATTCTTTCATAAACTTAGTCCATCATGTATCATAAGCCCAAACAATATATATATATATATATATATATATATATATATATATATAACTAATTTACATATATATATATATATATATATATATATATATATATATATATATATATATATATATATATATATATATATAACTAATTTACACAATTAGTCCCAATTAATTTAATTAGTCTCTTTTGATCACTAAATTAATTCCAAATTAATTCTTGATCAATACTAATTAAATAACATGATTTCATATTAAGATATTAGAAATTATAATATATTAATAAATCATAAATAATCTCTTCTAAAAAATCCATCCTATCAAATTGATCTGGTGAAGGCAACCCAAATGGACCATGCTACTCTCGGGTCAAGTACATACCATTTATAGTTATGGGCTTAGACACCTAACCCAACAGTCTCCCACTTGGATAAGTCTAATAACTATTATTGCAAGTACGACTCCACAACCCGAATAGCAATCGTAGCTCTTAAAAGCCGCTGTTGAACTCTGACCTGGTCAATGACGCGTCCCTTAGATAATGGATCATATATTCCTCCATTCTAGATATCATATGGACATGAGACATGGATTATAATCATTCTCTCTGTCCATTTGTTGTTTCCCGATTTCCGGTTTATGACGACTGACTAATTGAACAAATCAAATCAGTCCAGGCTTGGCCAAGCGCTTAGGGTGTCATCACTAAATCATCGAGGGGCCCACATATATCGTTTTTATCCCTCAAAGGGTAAAAGGAATGGATAAAATTCGACTCATATGCTTGCTATATTTACTCATCAAATCACACACAACAATGCGTTTTATAACACCAAGTTACTGGTGCGTTTACGCATCATCAATGTGCAACCGATTTGTAAGCAACAACTCACACGTCTCTGTTTTAACAATATAAGATATTATCATCTCACAATAACTCGTGATAAAATCGATGAAGTGATTCAGATGAGCGTGGGTTTAATCCAATCCTCGAGTCTTATTCCAGGAGTACTCATGAACACTGCAACAAGCTTGTGCTATGTCTAAAACACCTAGACAATCTACAGTCAGATTCATGACAGTCTTGCCTCAATACCTACTTCCAAAGTATGATCGATTGTGGATAGTTTGAATAATCTTATTATTCTGGAAGTAAAAACATGTAAATTGAAATACAAGAATAATCGAATCCAATATGGTCTCAGAACTTATGAATATAAATAAAACACCTTTTATTTAATCACCATATTGATTACACATTATTCATTGTATAATGTTTCAATTAATCAACTTAATACTTGAATTAAAACAATAGTTATGCCATGCTCCAAGCATGCACACTATGTTTGCCTATGGTCCTTTCTTTGTGAAATAGATCAATGATTCAATGATGCTCATTTCACAATTCCAAATCCTTATGATAAATGTAAGAATACCAGATTCTTGCCATTTATTGAAATCTGTTAGATTCTAAACTTATATTCATTGATCCTCTTGTAATGACTATGCATAAAAGTCACAGAGACTTGACAACAAACATTACAAGGTATTCCAATGGAGAGCAATTCCATGGAAACGAAGTCTCACATTCAAAGTACATTCCTTTGAACATCCTTCTTGCATTAATGTGACAACCCGTAAATTTCTATCTTGTAAAGTCAAATCCAATCAACCAAAAGTCAGACTTATTTCTATTGCCTTTTAGCCTTGTTAAGGGTCATTTTAATGAGTTCTAAGCCTAGTACACTTAAGGACTGGATGTTGAGAAGTGTTAACTTAGGATTAGAGGAATGAAATCAAACCAGAAAACCCATCAAAGGGTGTTCACGGCCGTGAACCTCTCTTAGGCCGTGAACCCCTCCCATATATGTACCTTTCTTTCATTTATTCCTCATTTCTCAACCCTTGGCCGTAAACCCCTCAAATTCTCTCAAGTATCATCCAACAAAGGCTCTCATTTCACCCCAAAAACGTAAGTGTCTCATCTCTCCTTGTTGTTCCTTGAAAGCCCTTACCTTTCCATCTTGATTCATCATCTTTACATCACTTCCGTGAACCCTTCAAGTGTTCATCATTGGGCCGTGAACCACTCAAGTGGGCCGTGAACCACTCAAGTAGGCTGTGAACCACTCAAGTGGGCCGTGAACTCCCATCCATTTGGGCCGTGAACTCCATTGGGCCGTGAACACCCCCTTCAACCTCCTAACTTGCTTCTAGCACTCTTTTGGTGAGTTATTCTTGCATCCTAGGTTGTTTCCCAATCTCCTTAGTAGTTAAATTCACTAATTACATGCCTATATATATCAATATATGTCATTTAGGACTCGTTTGTGCCTCGGGACTTCATTCGTGGAACTTATCATCCTTATTCAAATCTTCAGTTGAATCACCCACATAAGGTGAGTTCATACCCCTATAATCAATCTTTTAAATGTTTTAAATGCTTTTAAGGGGGGAATACAAGTTGAACACAATGA
This sequence comes from Lactuca virosa, assembly GCF_052849685.1. Taxonomy (NCBI): domain Eukaryota; kingdom Viridiplantae; phylum Streptophyta; class Magnoliopsida; order Asterales; family Asteraceae; genus Lactuca; species Lactuca virosa. The sequence goes on from NC_136434.1 coordinate 252,252,054, forward strand.
TATTGTGTAAATATTTACCTGTGATAGCCATCTCATTAAAGGATTTCTTATGCTTTGTAAGTGATCAAATCAATTCAAAAACTCTTTTAAATGATGTTAGATTATTGTTTATAAAACTCCATTTTTAAAGTACATGCATAACTTAGTAGATAATCGAGTCTTTTCTACAAATCAGGGACGGTTCAAAACAAACATACTAGTAAACTATAATAGGTATAGTTTAGGGGTTCAGAACATACTATAACTATAACAGGGAGGAACATACTATAACAAGAACATGAAGAAACATACGATAACAAGAACAAGATAACAATAATGTGAAACCACTACTTCACGGCATATCAATATACTTGTTATGTCGCGTTTTGTAACCATAGTCTCCTGGAGGGAGAGCGGGCATTGTGTGTATAGATCTATACGGGACTGACAATCCCACATCCCAACTGTTAGCTACAGTCCGGCAGAGAAGCCAAGGGGTGACAAATGTCACATCAGTTTCGACGCCAACAGGTCGTCGTGTTAAACACTCGTCAATCAGTATGGTTATAACCACATCACATTTTAACCTTAATTAACAAATTGGTTTTAAGGTAGTTAGTACTTCAGTAGTTACTTTATACAAAATTACTGTACACTTTCATTTTCCCATTACATTCATATAGTGATCTTCTCACATAAAAGGTAATGCAAACTATTTTCTAGTAAAGATAGTCATAAACTTGGGAAAACATACATCATTACAAAAGAGAAACAGAACAGTCGAGTGTTAGTACATTCAGTTAGAAGGGGGCCTATAATGCTAACTTTATGATTCCTTAGTGGATACATTAGGGATATATATTAATCGGATCCGACAGACAGTAGGATGTGTGCTTTAGGCTTCATTTCCTGTTCCTTGTTTGGTTGTGGGCTTAGAGCAGATTCACACAGTCTACTATCTATTCGATCTTAGCTATATATATATATATATATATATATATATATATATATATATATATATATATATATATATATATATATATATATATATATATATATATATATATCCTGTATACGCCAAGTAATCACAGGGAGTAACAGGTATGGTTCAGGTCATAGCATACAAATTTAGTATACCGTTTTCTAGTACAAAAACATACTTTTCGGATAGAACATTAAGTAGGTGAAACAGAAACTTATCTGTAAAAGGTTTAATTCGCATTAATTAAACCAATATAACTTAAACGACCTTTAGTGGTTAATTTTATAATACCTTAGTTTATACATCAGGGTTATATATAATTAATATCCGATAGGCAGTTGGATGTGTGCTTTCCGCTTCATTTCCTGTTCCTTGTTTGGTTGTGGGCTTAGGGCAGATTCACCCATTTAACTGTCCGTTCGATATTAGATTATATATAGCTAGTATAAACTAAGTGATTATAGAAGGAACTATTGTGGTTACCATTTTTACTAAAGGAAATATAGATTTTATTAAAGAATGTTTTATCAAATATAAAGAACTGTTACAGTTAACTCCGTAAGTACCAAATGAATACGCCAGGGTTATATACAGTAAAGATCTAACAAACAATGGGATGTGTGACTTCCACCTCATTTCATGTTCCTTGTTTGGTTGTGGGCTTAGGGCAGATTCACACAATCGATTGTCTGTTTACTCTAAATTGTATATTACTTGTATCCATTTAGTACTCATAGAAGGAATTGTAGAGTCATTTTTACTTTCATTCATCACATCAATAAATATAGGATTTTCTGGAGGAACAGGCGAACTTTTCTAAATGAACTTACAGTTTACTTCTCATAACTAAAATACTTATGAACTCACTAGCTTAAATGCTGATCTACTCTTTCAAAATAACTTGTATTCTCAGGGAACTAGTAGACAGGTACGCGCACTGGATTTAGAAGATGGAGTATAGTAGCTTTATGTCTTGTTTTGTTATTTACTTTTGGAGTCAATCTTTTGTGAATCACATACTTTGTAAACACTTTAAAATTAATGCAATGGTTGTTTGTTACTTTGATTACTATTATGCATGTGTTGTGATACTAAACATGACGTCCTACGCCCTAGAACGTTTCCGCCGTTCCAGTTTGGGGTTGTGACAATTAAGTTTTCTAATCTGTCACACCCCAAAACCAAGAACGGCGGAAACGTTCTGAGGTGGAGGACGTCATGTACAGTATCACAACAATGCATAATAGTAAGACAAGCAACAACATCCATTGCATTAATATAATAATTGTAATATAAGTGTGTTCTGTATAGTTTGTAAGACACCAAAAGTATAATCAAAATAAAAGATGAGTCCTGTATGTGCTCCATCTTCTCAAAAGCTTCATCTGTACCTGTCTAATGATGACCTGAGAATACAAGTTATTTTGAAAGAGTTTATCAGCATAAAGCTGGTGAGTTCATAAGTATTTAGTGTCATTGCTTGTATGAAACTGGTTGAAATAATGAAATGTAGTAACTGATTTCAAATGTTTGTAAATAGTGTACTCCCTAGAAAATCCTATATTTTCCAGTAAAAATGTAGTCTTCTACCAAGACCCGATTGTTTGTATGTTTGTTCTTTCGTAAATGTAAGGGTTTTCCCTAGTGAAACTATCCGTATGAAAATATAGTTTACTTAAACGAGTATGTGACAAAATCACAAAATAATGAAGTACGGACTCCAGGTAGTACTATATGTACAGTACACCTCGGAGAATCTAAAATAGTAATGTGTAGACTCCAGGTGGTATTAAATGAACAATACGCCACGAAAAGTCTATTTTTGCCTTTAATTCTTAATTGGTTAATTAAAGGTTTGAATGTGAACTCGTATGTAACCATGTTGATCGACGGCTGGAATAACTGATGACCCTCCAGGTCATATATAGTGGGGTAGCATTCTGTCACCCCTTGGCCTTTCGGCTGGGACTGTAGCTAGCAGTCAGGATGTGGGAGTGTCTGTCCCGTATAGATCTATACACACAATGCCCGCTCTCCCTCCAGGAGACTCTGGTTACAAAGTGATAGCACAATAAAGTGTTGTATCGAGAAGTAGTATGTCACATTCTATTTTTAGTATTCAAATGTTTATGTAGTATATCATAGTGTAGTAATGTTTTCTCTGTGCTGGTGTATAGTGTATTCTCTTGTATATGGTATAACATGTTTTCTTGTATAATGTATAGAGTGTTCTCTTGTAGAGTATAAAGTGAGTATTGACTCATAACTGTACTGACTCTGGTAGGTGTCATTGTAATAGCAGTAGTGAGTAGTAAAACCTTAACTATACCTATTATAGTTAAATAGTAATGAAGTAGGTATGCCTTTGTTACACAAAGGTACTGAACTGAAGTGAAAGCTTTTATATCCAACACATATATATATGATATATAAGTAAGAATTCAACGACAGTCGGACAAATAACAGGATACCCTAAGTCCACAACCAAACAAGGAACAAGAAATAAGGAGAGCTATCAGTCCTAAGTCCTTCAAATCTTACTTATATAAATATATTAGTGGAGATATGAGTTTGAAAACAATGCAAGTTGAAAAGAGTTTTGGAAACAGTTTTAGTATTTAAAAGTTTAATAAAAGGGTTTTGAATGCTTGAAAACTATAAATTGGATAGTAACTTGAAAGTAGTAGTAAATATTCCTGTTTGTTCTAGTCATTAATCACATATTATTAAAGCAATAACTAGAATGTTTCAACTTGTATTCCCCCCCCCCCCCCATAAAAGGATTTAAAATCATTTCAAAGGTTGATTAAGGGGTATGAACTCACCTGCTGTGAGTGGTTTGGATGGAAGTGCCGGATAGGATGCTAAGTGTCAAGTGAGGACTTGAACACACACACACATATCCTATTAACATGTAATAATACATATATGTATCTAATTAGTCATTTTAATAACTAATTTATCAAGGAGGGACACCCTAATTCATGGATAACACTTTTATTTAAGTGTTAGGAGTACATAAGGGTTGTATCTAAGGAGAGTATGGCCTCACATTGGAGTTTACTTCTCATTTGGTAACCCTACATGTGTTTACGGTTTTTGGTCATTTCCCCCATGAGTTTACGACCGTAAACTCATGGTAATTTGTACCATTGTGTGCTTTAAGGTCTTATACCCCTCAAGGAAGTGTTCTAGGTTTGTATCAAAGGCTTAGGAAGGGACTAGGGCTCAAAATGACCCTTCATTGGAGTTTACGGTCCATGGACCACTCCCTTGGAGTTTACAGTCGTAAACCCATGATTTTACGGCCGTAAACTCATGGTCACTCCTACCATTTCGTGTTTTAGGGTTTCTATCTCATGCATGCAAGGTTCTAGTCCAATATACAAGCCCTAGAAGGTGTTGGTGGCTCTCAAACACCACTTGATGGTGTTTACGGTTCAAGGAGATCCCTTGACCGTAAACACATGTGTTCTTGAGGGTTTTTGATGTTTGTCAATGGTTTAACATGTATTCTAAGCAAGTAACTAGTTAGGAGGAGTGTACTTACTTATAGGAAGCTTGCAAGAGTGATTAACGCCCAAGAACACTAGTGTGTGTTCTTGGTGTTCTTGGTGTTTTGAAGAACACTTGAAGATCTATGTAAAAGTGAAGATTTCATGGATGAAATGGAGTGTAACATCTAGATGAAAGGTTATAACAACAAATCAAACAAAGAAAGCACTTACATTTTGGAAGATTTGGAAGGTGATCTTATGATAGTTGAGAGAGAATGAGGGAGTTCTTGAGCTAGGAAGTGAAGAATGAGAGAAATGGGGAGTAAACTCATGCTACATGCATGAGTTCAAGGTGAAGAGGAGTTTACGGCCCAAACTCCCCAAGTTTGGCCGTAAACACCTTGTTAGGGTGTGAAGTGTTTACTTGTTACACATTACTCCTAGAAGACACTCCCTTTTAATTGTTCGTTTGATGCATTTATTTTAAAAATACCCAAACGGACTTTAAACCGGCTAAAAATTCACAAAAATGAATTTGACTATTAATTGTAGTGCTTGACTGCAGAGTTTATACAAATGAAAATTTCGGGTTGTCACATCATCCCCCCGTTAGAGGGAATTTCATCCCGAAATTAGAGTTCAAATAACTAAGTTATTACAATATAACTAAGTAAAAAGATGAGGATATTTAAGTTTCATTTGATCCTCGTGCTCCCAAGTGAACTCCGGTCCTCGCCTGGCGTTCCAGCGAACCTTCACGATTGAGATGCGGCTTTGCTTCGTTCGTTTAACCTCTCGGTCCATGACCTCTACGGGTTCTTCCACGAAGTTGAGGCTCTCGTTGATCTCGATCTCGTCGAGTGGGATTACAAGAGTCTCGTCGGATAGGCACTTTTTCAAGTTCGAGACGTGGAAGGTAGGATGTACATTACTGAGTTCGCGGGGTAAGTTGAGTTTGTAAGCTACGGGGCCTATTCTAGCGAGAATCTCGAAAGGCCCTATGTATCTTGGATTTAGCTTTCCGCGCTTTCCGAAGCGTATCAAGCCCTTCCAAGGTGAGACTTTCAAAAGGACTCGGTCTCCCACCTGGAATTCCAAAGGTTTCCTCCGTTTGTCTGCGTAGCTTTTCTGTCGGTCTCTAGAGGCTTTCAATCGTTCACGAATCTGAACGATCTTCTCTGTCGTTTCCCGAATGATCTCCGGACCCGTGAGAGTGCTGTCAGGAACTCGTCCTTTAGCTAACTGAGTGTCACCCACCTCAACCCAACACAGAGGGGATCTGCACTTTCGGCCATAGAGGGCTTCAAATGGAGCAGCCTTGATGCTCGTGTGATAACTGTTGTTGTAAGAGAATTCGACGAGGGGTAAGTGAGTATCCCATGCCTTCCCAAAGTCTATCACACAGGCTCGCAAAATATCTTCTAATGTTTGAATAGTCCTCTCACTTTGTCCGTCGGTCTGTGGATGGTAGGCTGTACTCATGTCCAGCCTCGTTCCTAAGGAGCTTTGTAGTGACTGCCAGAACCTCGAAGTGAATCTACTATCTCTATCTGAGATAATGGATATGGGAACACCGTGTAGTTGTATAATCTCCCGTATGTATGTTCGTGTGAGTTTCTCCATCTTGTCGGTTTCTTTGATGGGTAGGAAGTGTGCGGACTTGGTCAATCTGTCGACGATGACCCAAATGGTATCAAGTCCACCCGTTGTCTTGGGCAACTTGGTTATGAAGTCCATAGTGATCCGCTCCCACTTCCATTCAGGTATATTCGGTTGTTGAAGTAAACCTGATGGCTTCTGGTATTCGACCTTGACCTTCGCGCAAGTAAGGCATTTACATACGAAGGTAGCAATCTCAGCTTTCATGTTAGGCCACCAGTATGACTTTTTAAGATCCAGATACATATTATCTGAACCCGGGTGGACAGAGTATCGGGTGTTGTGCGCTTCCTCCATGACTAAGTCTCTGAAGCCACCGTGTCTCGGTGTCCAGATCCGGTCCATGAGATATAAGGCTCCGTCACCCTTGACTTCCAAGTTCTTATCCATTCCACGTAGGGATTCTCCCGCCACATTTTCAGGTTTTAAGGCTTCGAGCTGAGCCTCCTTAATTTGTGCGGATAGATGCGAATGGATAGTCATTGTTAATGACTTGACTCTTCGACCAGAATATTCTTTCTGACTTAGGGCGTCTGCTACTACGTTGGCTTTACCCGGATGATAACGAATTTCACATTCGTAGTCATTGAGTAGTTCGACCCACCGTCGTTGTCTCATATTGAGCTCCTTCTGGTTGAATATGTGTTGTAGGCTTTTGTGGTCTGTGAAGATAGTACTCTTCGTACCATACAGGTAGTGTCTCCAGATCTATAGGGCGAACACAACCGCTCCTAATTCGAGATCATGCGTGATGTAGTTGACCTCATGTGTCTTCAGCTGTCTTGAGGCATAGGCTATGACTTTTCCTCGTTGCATCAGAACACAACCGAGCCCTTGATTTGACGCATCGCAATAGAACACGAAGTCTTCTGTTCCTTTAGGGAGGGACAGTATCGGTGCGGTGCACAAAGCTCGTTTTAGCGTTTGGAACGCTTTCTCCTGCTTCTCTTCCCAGTCAAAGGCCACGCCTTTCTGGGTCAATGTCGTAAGGGGTTTCGCGATCCGAGAGAAGTTTTGAATGAACCTTCGGTAGTAGCCAGCGAGGCCTAGAAATTGACGAATCTCCGTAGGCGTCTTCGGTGCTAACCAGTTCTTAATGGCCTTAATTTTGGATGGGTCCACGTGGATTCCCTCTTCGCTAACCACGTGTCCTAAGAATTCAACCCTTCGGATCCAAAATCCGCATTTAGAGAACTTCGCATAAAGCTTCTTTGATCGTAAGGTTCCTAGGACTTGTCGTAAATGATCGCTATGCTCCTCCTTACTTCGAGAGTAGATAAGTATATCATCAATGAAGACGATGACGAACTGATCCAAGTAAGGACGACATACTCTATTCATCAAGTCCATGAATACTGCGGGCGCATTGGTTAATCCGAATGGCATCACTACGAACTCGTAGTGTCCGTAACGAGTTCGGAAGGTTGTCTTCGGAACATCCTCCTCAAGCACTCGTAACTGGTGATACCCGGACCTCAGATCAATCTTGGAAAAGTAACTCGCCCCTTGCAGTTGGTCGAATAAATCGTCTATGCGCGGAAGAGGGTAACGATTTTTGATTGTAAGTTTGTTAAGTTCTCTGTAATCGATGCACATGCGGAACGATCCGTCTTTCTTTTTCACGAATAAGACTGGTGCTCCCCAGGGTGAGAAGCTTGGTCTTATAAAGCCCTTGCTGAGCAGTTCGTTAAGTTGACCGGACAGTTCTTGCATCTCAGCAGGTGCTAGACGAGAGGGCGATTTGGCCACGGGGGTCGCTCCTGGAATTAAGTCGATTCGGAACTCGACTTGACGTTGCGGGGGTAATCCTGGGAGTTCTTCCAGAAAGACTTCGGGAAAATCGCGTACTACGGGGAGGTCTTTTAGGTCTTTCATTTTCCGGTTTGTATCGACAACGTGCGCCAGGAATGCACGATATTCCTTACGCAGATACTTTTGGGCTTTAATACTTGAGATGATGCGAAGGCTCGTACTGGGTTTGTCTCCGTAGATCAACAAGGTTTCATGATTCGGTAGGTTCAGGCGGACTGCTTTTTCGAAACACAGAATGTCGGCATGATAAAGACTCAGCCAGTCCATACCTATAATGACGTCGAAACTCTGGATAGCTACTGGTATGAGGTCGATTGGGAATGAATGATTATCTAGTGTGAGGGTACAACCTATGTAAATCTCGTTAGAATTCTCTGTTTTTCCGTTGGCCATTTCTACGACGAAGGTTTCTTTTAGTGCTTGTGGTGCTTGATATAGTAAGTGTTTAAATTTTTGATTTACGAAGCTCCTTTCTGCTCCACTATCGAATAGGATACAAGAATAAGAGTTATCGAGAAGGAACGTACCCGTGACTACCATGGGGTCTGCCACGGCCTCATTGTGGCCAATAGCAAGTAGTCTTCCTGCTCCTCCCGCATTCCCAGCTTTCGGATAGTTTCTTTTGAAGTGTCCTGTCTCGCCGCACCCGTAGCAGGCTTGACTTACTCCGGTACCGGGAACCTGGGTGATAGGTTTGGGTGGTGCTCTGCAAAACCGGGCGGTATGGCCCTTTCGGTCACAATTAGTGCAGTGCATTTCCCGGCAGGGGCCGTTATGATGGAAAGAGCACTTGGTGCACTTAGGTAGGCTCCCTGCATATTGTTTGGCTGGTACAGGGGCAGCAGGAGTAGTGGCAGCATGGACAGCCACCGTCTGTTGGTTCTTGGAAGAGGGTTGAGTTGACTTGCCCTTCCTTCGGTCCCCATGCTTCCTCTTGTTGTCATCCGTTTTGGTTGGTGTTGGGGAAGTAGTTGTGGTTGTTGTTGGATTAAAAGGAACCTCGTGATCGATGAGCCTTTGGGCCAATTCCTTGGCACTATCAAAGGTCGCAGGGTGTGATGCTAGAACGTTCCCTCGATATAGGGGTACCAGACCCCAGATGTATCTTTCGATCTTTTTGCTTTCGGTGGGGACCATGTTAGGACATAGAGCCACCAGGTCGCATAACCTAGCTGTATAAGCCACTATGTCGGAACCCTGCATTTTGAGGTTCCACAGTTCCTCCTCGAGTTTCTGAATTTCGCCCCTCGGGCAGTACTCCCTTGTCATAAGGTCCTTCAGAGTATCCCAGCCCATGGCGTTAGCTGTTACCAATGAGAGTGATTTGACATGGCCATTCCACCACGTCAGGGCCCTTTGGGTGAAGGTGCAAGCAATGAACTTTATCTTGCTTCCTTCAGGGCATGAGCACATCTTGAAGATTGCTTCTATTCTCTCGATCCATTGGGACAGTGCAAGGATCCCTCCGGTTCCGTTGAAGTATGTAGGTTTGCAGCTGATGAAATCTTTATAAGTATACTCCCGTGCACATGGATGGATTTCACCATGGTTAGAGTTAGTGCCAGTCTCCGTTCCACTAACGCCACCAGATTTTACTTGGGCCATGGCAGCGGTCACAGCTGCCTGGAACATTACCGCATCGAACTGCAGAGGGGGTGGTGGTGGTGGAGTTTGATTTGCAGGCGTGTTTCTGGTCGGACGCTTTCGAGGCGGCATCGTTTACTGAAAGTTCATAAAGATGATGATAATAGTAAGAATCGATTGTAAGTATGATGAGCGTGTTCCATGGACTAAATCGCCATAGTCCAAATATCAGATAGAGTCATAACAATAGAGTAGGGAAATACAAAAGTACAGACTTTCCCATAGATTAGACAACTGCCAATATTACTGGTATTAATGATGTAAAATGAGTTCAGGAAAAATGACCTAACAGTAGGTCTCACATCAAATCATAAGAGAAAATGTTGGCAGCCTAGAAGTCTAGTTAGAGTACTTTCAAAGTTAGGAATGTTTAAAGACAAGTGCTCCACAGAGCATAGAAAAGAAAAGGCTATTCCTTAACCAACAGAGAAAGATGATTTGACATCTTCTACCGGCGATGGGTATCCCTTGGGCGAACCCTCAGGTCTGACAGTTGGCGTACAACTTCCTGAAGATGTCGTTCATGCGCCCTCTGACGCACTCGGAGTTCCATGACTTCGGCTCGGGATGCAACGAGCTGTTGTTGTAGAGTCTCGTTGGTTCTCCTAGTTCTTTCCATAGTCTCTTCGAGTTGGCGAATGCGGACCGTGTTAAGGCCAGAGTTGGCGTCAATTTCCACTACGCGGTCGATGGCTGCATGACCTTGCTCGACGTTCCTAGCAATCCTACGGACCATGATGGGCAGGACTCGGTCAGCTGAACCTCCCTCGCTTATATTGTAAAAGCTTCGGTCTCCGTTAAAAGGTAAAGGTTGACCCTGCTCATCACTCCATCGATTCAAGGTTGTCGCCCACAAGGGGGTGGGACCTTGAAATGCCGGGCGGGGGTTGGGGTTTGGAGCTATTGGGGGTAGGTTGTTGACCTCTGGTTCGGAGTTGGAGCCATCCGAAAAGCCTTCTGCGAGGTGATCATCCAAAGGGATCGGGTGATCATCTTCTGGCTCCTCATCAAGCCACCCACCAATGCCTTGGTTGGGATAGTACGGATCGCCAGGGAGATGGAAGCCAGCCATGTTATCTACGCGAGAATGGGGAAAGAATAGTTAATAGACGTACTAATGAAGATCCTTTTTGGTTTGTACATAAGTAATTATAGTAATCACAAAATACTCCTATAGTATTCTGTTCTAATGTTCTTGTTGTAGTAGTGTTGGTAAGTTTTTAGACTTGTTGCAACATTACAGTCATTCTTAGGCACATGCTAGTCACTCCTCAGAAAATATAGTTGATCAGGCTATATCCACTTAGGTTTGACTATATGTCTCTAAGCCTAATTGTGATGTTCAACAATCATAATACTTTTGTTATGTTCTAGTATGATACTTACCTTGGTACGAATGAATGTATGTATATACTTAGTTAAATATTTTATTATTTAAAAGTATATATTCTTGGTCAAAGTGTTTTAATCCCGATGTGTTTATAGTTCGTATATCTTTTATGGGTTGATATACTTGATTCACTATAAACAGTGCTCTGATACCAATCTGTCACACCCCAAAACCAAGAACGGCGGAAACGTTCTGAGGTGGAAGACGTCATGTACAGTATCACAACAATGCATAATAGTAAAGACAAGCAACAACATCCATTGCATTAATATAATAATTGTAATACAAGCGTGTTCTGTATAGTTTGTAAGACACCAAAAGTATAATCAAAATAAAAGATGAGTCTTGTATGTGCTCCATCTTCTCAAAAGCTTCATCTGTACCTGTCTACTGATGACCTGAGAATACAAGTTATTTTGAAAGAGTTTATCAGCATAAAGCTGGTGAGTTCATAAGTATTTAGTGTCATTGCTTGTATGAAACTGGTTGAAATAATGAAATGTAGTAACTGATTTCAAATGTTTGTAAATAGTGTACTCCCTAGAAAATCCTATATTTTCCAGTAAAAATGTAGTCTTCTACCAAGACCCGATTGTTTGTATGTTTGTTCTTTCGTAAATGTAAGGGTTTTCCCTAGTGAAACTATCCGTATGAAAATATAGTTTACTTAAACCAGTATGTGACAAAATCACAAAATAATGAAGTACAGACTCCAGGTAGTACTATATGTACAGTACACCTCAGAGAGTCTAAAATAGTAATGTGTAGACTCCAGGTGGTATTAAATGAACAATACGCCTCGAAAAGTCTATTTTTGCCTTTAATTCTTAATTGGTTAATTAAAGGTTTTAATGTGAACTCGTATGTAACCATGTTGATCGACGACTGAATAACTGATGACCCTCCAGGTCATATATAGTGGGGTAGCATTCTGTCACCCCTTGGCCTTTCGGCTGGGACTGTAGCTAGCAGTCAGGATGTGGGAGTGTCTGTCCCGTATAGATATATACACACAATGCCCGCTCTCCCTCCAGGAGACTCTGGTTACAAAGTGATAGCACAATAAAGTGTTGTATCGAGAAGTAGTATGTCACATTCTATTTTTAGTATTCAAATGTTTTTGTAGTATATAATAGCAGTAGTGAGTAGTAAAACCTTAACTATACCTATTATAGTTAAATAGTAATGAAGTAGGTATGCCTTTGTTACACAAAGGTACTGAACTGAAGTGAAAGCTTTTATATCCAACACACACACATATATATATATATATATATATATATATATATATATATATATATATATATATATATATATATATATATATATATATATGATATATAACTAAGAATTCAACGACAGTCGGACAAATAACAGGATACCCTAAGTCCACAACCAAACAAGGAACAGGAAATAAGGAGAGCTATCAGTCCTAAGTCCTTCAAATCTTACTTATATAAATATATTAGTGGAGATATGAGTTTGAAAACAATGCAAGTTTAAAAGAGTTTTGGAAACAGTTTTAGTATTTAAAAGTTTAATAAAAGGGTTTTGAATGCTTGAAAACTATAAATTGGATAGTAACTTGAAAGTAGTAGTAAATATTCCTGTTTGTTCTAGTCATTAATCACATATTATTAAAGCAATAACTAGAATGTTTCAACTTATATTCCCCCCCCCCATAAAAGCATTTAAAATCATTTCAAAGGTTGATTAAGGGGTATGAACTCACCTGCTGTGAGTGGTTTGGATGGAAGTGTCGGATAGGATGCTAAGTGTCAAGTGAGGACTTGAACACACACACGGATCCTATTAACATGTAATGATACATATATGTATCTAATTAGTCATTTTAATAACTAATTTATCAAGGAAGGACACCCTAATACATGGATAACACTTTTATTTAAGTGTTAGGAGTACATAAGGGTTGTATCTAAGGAGAGTATGGCCTCACATTGGAGTTTACTTCTCATTTGGTAACCCTACATGTGTTTACGGTTTTTGGTCATTTCCCCCATGAGTTTACGGCCGTAAACTCATGGTAATTTGTACCATTGTGTGCTTTAAGGTCTTATACCCCTCAAGGAAGTGTTCTAGGTTTGTATCAAAGGTTTAGGAAGGGACTAGGGCTCAAAATGACCCTTCATTGGAGTTTACGGTCCATGGACCACTCCCTTGGAGTTTACGGTCGTAAACCCATGAGTTTACGGCCGTAAACTCATGGTTACGCCTACCATTTCGTGTTTTAGGGTTTCTAGCTCATACATGCAAGGTTCTAGTCCAATATACAAGCCCTAGAAGGTGTTGGTGGCACTCAAACACCACTTGATGGTGTTTACGGTTCAAGGAGATCCCTTGACCGTAAACACATGTGTTCTTGAGGGTTTTTGATGTTTGTCAATGGTTTAACATGTATTCTAAGCAAGTAACTAGTTAGGAGGAGTGTACTTACTTATAGGAATCTTGCAAGAGTGATTAAGGCCCAAGAACACTAGTGTGTGTTCTTGGTGTTCTTGGTGTTTTGAAGAACACTTGAAGATCTATGTAAAAGTGAAGATTTCTTGGATGAAATGGAGTGTAACATCTAGATGAAAGGTTATAACAACAAATCAAACAAAGAAAACACTTACATTTTGGAAGATTTGGAAGGTGATCTTATGATAGTTGAGAGAGAATGAGGGAGTTCTTGAGCTAGGAAGTGAAGAATGAGAGAAATGGGGAGTAAACTCATGCTACATGCATGAGTTCAAGGTGAAGAGGAGTTTACGGCCCAAACTCCCCAAGTTTGGCCGTAAACACCTTGTTAGGGTGTGAAGTGTTTACTTGTTACACATTACTCCTAGAAGACACTCCCTTTTAATTGTTCGTTTGATGCATTTATTTTAAAAATACCCAAACGGACTTTAAACCGGCTAAAAATTCACAAAAAAGAATTTGACCATTAATTGTAGTGCTTGACTGCAGAGTTTATACAAATGAAAATTTCGGGTTGTCACATAATCTTACACAGATTTAAAGAATAATTTCCACTTATGGCAACAGTTCCATATCCCCATTTTGACTATCACTTCTGAACAAGAGTTACCTCTTCTAAGAGTATATCAATATTGTCCTTCCAAAATTTACAATATACTTCCAACTGTCCATAAGCAATCAATCTTTGGTAAACCTCAGATTGTCCTCGACAATTGCTTAACCATTTTAGTCATATATTGTTCTAGTCCCTTTTCCCTCTTAATTCCCTAGGCATTTGGAAAATTAGAACAGATTAATATTATATCATATGTAATCGATCCTATATCCGAAGCATATGGAATATGATTCATAATGTCTCACATAAAGACATGATACTTTACCAGTCTTCCGCTATAACATTTCCATATATAGAATTTCCTTATGTAAAATCTTTTCAACATAACATTCATATATATCCTTCAACATAACATTCATATATAACATTTCCATTTGAAATGAAGTATCAATTCCTCTCCCTTAATTATAGCAAAACAACTTTTCAAACCCTGCAACTTTGCGAATTGAAACTTTTGTTTTCTATAATTAACATTGCTAACTCGCAACAGTTAACGTAATAATTGTGCTCCCACTAGCATAATAATTACATTCTTATTAGCATAACACTTATGCTCCCACTAGCTTTGACATGTACCCAGAAATCAGCTGGACTTCTAGAAATCAATACTTATTGACTTTATTACCAAAGTTCAGATTTCTGATACGAGATGCTTCGATAAGACTTTATCTAAGCTTCTACAATTCATACACCTTTCCTTAGATAGCTCACATGTGTGTCTAAACAATTTTAGAACTTATAGCAATAAGTCTCAAATGTTTAGACCTTTTCCATTTCTCACAATTCGAACTATGAAGAGGGATGTCGTAATCATAATCGAATTTGAGAATGCAACTATCACAATTGCTAACTATTTAAAATGTACTTAGTGAAAGCGTTTCCTCATAATCATTTTCATGAATTGGAGAGAAACCTTATGACTATGTGTTCCTATCCATGTGAATTTGTCATAACCATAATCACAAGATAAGGTTAGTGACAAATCCAAACTCATATGGACTGAACTTGTTTAATC
Organism: Lactuca virosa; assembly: GCF_052849685.1. Classification (NCBI taxonomy): domain Eukaryota; kingdom Viridiplantae; phylum Streptophyta; class Magnoliopsida; order Asterales; family Asteraceae; genus Lactuca; species Lactuca virosa. The sequence goes on from NC_136434.1 coordinate 252,267,126, forward strand.
TTAATTTCTTGCCACCCGGCAGCACAAGGGCCTACCATTGCTTCCAAGTTGTTATGCAAACAACTTAGAACTCATAGAACTCACATGCATAGTCAACTTTAACTGGAATGGCCACCGAAACAAGAATATGTCAACACGATATGTTACCAACCTCAAGTCGTGTGCTAGTGATTAATAATAGGTTTACTCTTGATTAGTTCTTGAAACTATTCAAGATCATTAAGACTCCCACTGTCCTCTTGAAATATAAGATTCTCTTGTCAAGAAACATTCCTTGACAAACAAATATTCAAGAGTTAGTGTGGTTTCTTATCCAGACAAACACTTCACACAATTGGACTTAGTTGGTCTTTGTTTTATCCAAAACATCACAACTTACCAATTTCAAATGTACATGAGTGGAAAACATTTTACTCTACATTTTATAAGTGTTATAAACCTATCTTAAGTTTATGTCACTCAAGGCTCAATCTTGGAGTGTGACTCTAAGATTTGATTTTGGAAGTATGATTCACCTTTTGACTTAACCATTTCAACAATTCATGATTCCTCTTCTTAGCCATACAAATGCACTAAGATTTCCTTAGAGGATAAATTGTTATATGGTTTCATTGTCACTAAGATAATCATAAAACAAGGTACTCAAGTACTCTCCCTTTTTCTTAGATTGGAGAAACTTTTATCCTTCTGCCTAATTTGATTCTTCTTATTCATTCTGCCATACATTGAAAATTTTTCAATGATTCAGAATTACACTTAATCTTGTAAGCATAACCATATTTACTAAACTTTAGTAAATCATAACAAATTGTCTTATCGTTCTTTGTGGTGGACCTGATCAGCGTACAACCAAGTGTACCTGATCCCTTAGTCCTTCACTTGACTCACATATACATGTGAACAAGGAATTAGTCTTAATTTCCCAAAGATGAAGTTCTCATTCATCACACAATACAAGTTGCATGATTCCAAGTTTCTATCCAACTGAAACTTGTGTGATGAGAATCTTTCCTTATTTGGTAAATCTTGACACTACCACAACCGAAAGAATCAAATCCATTTTCCAATATTGCTATCAATGGAAACATATAAACAACAATTTTCACAAATGCCATTGTAAGGAATCTTAAAATAAGATAAAAATAAAAAAAACTTTTCTTTGTTTATAAAATTGCGGAAAACTTATCCTTGCAATGCAAATACATATGAAAACTATGTTGTTATCTATTCCTAAGAAATCTATCATAACTCTTAAGCAACATCTCAAAATTCCGATCATTGAACCATGCGATTGAAATCCATCTCTTGACGATCAGAATCAGCTTACTCTTCCTTTAAGCTTCCCTTTCATTTCTTCGATTATACAAAACATCAAAATGTAATTACTGTTAGATAAGGTGTCTAAGTCCATAACTATTTCTGGTATGTACTTGACCCGACCCGGCATGGTCCATTTGGGTTGCATGGCACCATGCAATTGGATAAACTAAAATGAGAGAAATAACACTTATGGTTTATTAATATATTATAAGTTCTAATATATTAATAATATTATTTAATTAGTTTGATCAAGAATTAATTTAGAATTAATTAAGTGATCAAAAGATAACTAATTAAATATATGGGTAGATTATGTAAATCTTCCATATCTTATATAGTGGGCTAAGAGGCTCCATGGATTATCAAGTTGGGTTCCACCCATAGGATGCTCCATGGATGCTCCATGGGAGTTACAAACCCATGGGTCATGGAAATGAAGAGTCATGACACATTAGGGTTTACATGGTGTAACCCTAGATGTGTCAACACTATATAAGAAACCCATTCTCCACCAAAATAGGCTACACATAAGAAACAAGAGGGCTAGGCCGATTTTAGAAGTGTGTATTCTCTCTAAAGTCATTCCAAAAGCATTGGGTGTTGTGTGAAGCATTTGAGGCATCACACTTGGGGTGCTAGGCTCACAAGGTTTCAAGGATCATAAGAAACAACAAGGTAAGTTATTCTATCTTTCATGCAAGTTAAAATTTGTTCCCCATGTATGCTAGATAGGAATATAACCTTGGAATTCAACTTTGCATGATAATTAGACAAACATAGATCCAAGGTTATTAGGATTGCATGTACACTTAGGAAGTGTTAGAATGCTCAAAACTTCAGTGGTATCAGAGCCTAGGTTTGTTTGTTGTTTTTTTTTTGTGTGCAAACAGCTTGAAAAAAAAATCGTTTTTCTGTTTTCTGCTCGTATGAAAGTTTGCACATTTGTTGCTGGAAATGGACTAGAAACATTACCCTAAACTGTTTTGATGTTTTAAAGCTTGTTTTAGATGGTGTAATGTTTATGCTAATCCATTTACAATGGCAATTAGTAAAATTACAAGTTTTTTTTTAAGTGTAATTTTTGATTCTTGAAAGTGTTCATATTCATGTTCTTGAACTTATAAAGATTAGATGATCATAGGAATTGTTTGTAACCTTCATGGTAGTTTAATTCATGATCATAATGTGTTTTAATGGAGTCCATAACTTGTCCACAAGTTATGGAAAACCAAAAGTCTCACTTTTATTAAAGCCATTAAAAGAACACAAGAGTTATAAAAATGAAGAGTCTTCATTTTTATTACTCAATTAATTCATAAGTTATAAGAAATGAAAAGTTTTGGAAGTTTACAAAACTTGCCCTCAAGTTTTGGAACATGTAAAGTCTTGATTAAAACTTTAGTTCCAACCCTTAGAATTTTAAAAGTTAAAATTCAACCCTTATACTTTATAATATTATAAGTTACTAATATATATATGTATAACGACAAGTCGTCTTACCGCTAGTACGCCTCATTCACGAAGCCGGTCTATAAGAGGGGTATAAGGTTGTTGCCTATAAAATGGCAACTTAATGGGTGTCCACTCTCACCCACCGCTTCCTTGATCGGTGGAGGGTCGTTAGCCGAACGAGTAAGACAAGGACTTATAAATTCTCATTAAAAGTATGATGAATATTATAAAGTAACTAAATGCTTTTATTAAATTCCCAATCTTAGTTACTTTAGGAAAATGTGAATAAGGTGCTAATCCATGAAATTACACTTTACACTTTGTGTAAGTCGTTGGTGGAGCGTGTGTGGTTAACCGGCACACTAACTTGGACTTAACAAGGTAGGTAAAGGGTGACTTAAGGTTTACCATAGCATCGGTGGAGCGTGTGTGGTTTACCGGCACATCGATTGAGTGATAAACCTTGAGGGTACCAAGTGATTTGCATGGTTACTTCACACCTCGTTTTGTGATCCTCGGTATCCCAGTCACAAAACTTGGAGGGCACACTCGAGATTGAAACATGCCTTTGAAAAGTTCATTGAATCTCAAAAGAATCTAGGAATTTCTAAGAACCAATTAAAAACCTAATATTTATATTTCGTTTTTCATGGTGGAAATTGGTGAATCGTCATTCACCTACCTTTCAAATATGTTATAGCTTGGATTACGGCATACCTCTTCTAAGTTATAATATATTGTGATTGGATCCTAGCCTTAATATTACATTTGGGTGTTTTATTAAGGACTCTCTTAATATCTAAACTAATCTTGTTCTCTTCTTTCAGATGTCTTCAAACAATGCTGCTTTTGGCTCTAATCTTAATGGCTCATTTACCCTTATGAACTTGTGTGGGAAAGTCACTTTTGATGGATCCAACTTCAATGAATGGATCAGAAACATCAGGATGATTACCCGCTACGAGGACAAAGAATATGTCCTTGACAAAGAGCTTAAGGAGATTGATGAGACCACTGCAACTCCCCAGGAGATCGCTGACTTCCGGGCACATGAAAGGGATGCTACAAAAGTGGCATGCATCATGTTGACCACCATGACAGCGGAACTCCAAAAGTCCTATGAGGACTTCTACCCTTTTGAAATGCACCAAGATCTGATGGAAAGATACCATCAAAGTGCACGACAAGAGAGGTATGAAATCATATGCTCTATCATAACAACCATGATGAAGGACGGGGAATCCGTCACGAGCCACATGCAGAAAATGCAAAGGTATGTGGATCGGTTGCTGAAGCTTAATGTGAACTTCCCTGAGGAGCTTGCAATAGATATCATTTCGCACTCCTTACCATCGTGCTATGATCAATTCCGCATGACATATCACATGAATAAGGAAGAGGTCACACTCAGCAAACTTCAGGGACTCCTCAAGACCACAGAAACAGGTCTTAAGGGTAAGTCGGTTGTTAACACTCCTACTCCAAACTCCGCCCCGGTTTTGGCAATCGGGAAAGGTCGAGGGAAGAAGAGGAAGAGCTCTTCGAAGGGTACCAAGGCTAGGACCCTTGATGGCTCTTCTTCAAGTGGAACCAAGAAAGGTTTCGTCACTCCTTCTTCTGACCCAAAAGAGGCTGAATGCTTCTATTGCCATGAAAAGTCACATTGGAAGCGGAACTGCTCAAAATACCAGCAAGATGTGAAGGATGGGAAAGTTAAACCCAACCATGCAGGTATTTACACTATCTTATCTAATAACTCACCCCATTCTAACTCTTGGGTCCTTGATACCAGTTGTGGTATTCATATCTGTTCTGATTTGCAGGGACTAAGAAGAAGTGAGAATGTGGAGCATGGAAGAATAAACTTAATCATGGGGAATAGGAAAGCTTTACCTGTCACCAAGATTGGAGTTTATACTTTATTGCTAAGTAGTGGGTTTAGTTTAGATTTGAATAAGTGTTGTTATTCGCCAGAAATGGCAAGAAACATTATTTCCTTTCATGCATTGTATAAACAAGGTTTCACCTTCTCATTTGATAATGAAGTTGGTTCGATTAATGCTTTCTTTAATAATGTTCTTTATTTTAAAGCATTACCTTGTGATGGCGTGTATGAAACTGTATCTGTGGTTGATAACTTAGGAAATAATGTATTGTGTATTGATTCTGTTAATGATAATAACTTGGATAAAGCATCATTATGACATTGTCGTCTTGGACATATAAGCAAGAAACGCGTAGGCCAACTCCAAAAGGATGGAGTATTGGAGTCATTTGACCTAAAGTCAGATGATAGTTGCGAATCATGCTTACTTGGAAAAATGACAAAGTCACCCTTCACAGGTTCTTGTGAGAGGGGTGAAGGTTTGTTGGATCTTATACACACGGATGTGTGTGGGCCCTTCAAACATGCCACAAGGGATGCTAATCGTTATTATTTGACTTTTACTGATGATTACAGTAGATATGCATATGTCTACTTAATCAAGCATAAGTCAGAGACTTTTGAGAGGTTTAAAGAGTTTAAACAGGAAGTCGAGAATCAATTGGGCAGGAACATTAAGATGCTTCGATCCGATCGAGGTGGTGAGTATCTTAGTTCAGAGTTCCTCGACTATCTTAGGGAATGTGGGATTGTCTCATAATTGACACCTCCCAGGACACCGCAGTTGAATGGTGTAGCTGAGAGGCGTAATCGAACCTTGTTGGATATGGTTCGTTCCATGATGAGTCGAGCTTCGCTACCAATCTCATTTTGGGGGTATGCCTTAGAGACTACCGCCCATATCCTTAATCTAGTTCCCACAAAAAAAGTTGCCAAAACTCCTCATGAGATGTGGACTGGTAAAGTACCCAAACTAGACCACATTAAGATTTGGGGTTGCGAGGCTTTCGTGAGACGCGAGACTCATGATAAGCTCGAACCTCGAAGTGAGAGGTGTATTTTCATCGGCTACCCACAGAAATCCTTTGGTTACCTCTTCTACATACCTAGTGAGAATGTGGTCTTTGTAGCTAGGAGGGCTTTCTTTCGAGAGAGAGAGAGAGTTCATAAGCCAAGGAGACAGTGGGAGGCAAGTTGACCTTGAAGAAATTCAAGAGTCAAGTGGTGAAGGAACTTCAAACCCTAGCACTCAACTTGAGGAGGAAACTTCTGTTGAGCCAATTGACAAGTCTGTACCTCTGAGGCGTTCCACAAGGGTTAGGAATGCACCTGAGCATTACTATGGATTCCATATTACTGCGGAAGGTGATACACTTATCAGTGATGAGACGCTGATAGGTCTGGATGAACCTAACAGTTACGCGGAAGCCATGGCAGGCCCTGAGTCAGCCAAGTGGAAAGAGGCAATGAACAGCGAGATACAGTCCATGTATGACAATCAAGTTTGGAACTTGGTTGAGAATGTACCAGGTCGTAAGACTGTAGGGTGCAAATGGATCTTCAAGAAGAAGACCGACATGGATGGTAATGTACACACTTATAAGGCACGACTGGTTGCAAAGGGTTTCTCACAAACTCCGGGAGTTGATTATGATGAGACCTTTTCTCCAGTGGCCAAGATTAAGTCTATTAGGGTTCTGTTAGCCATAGCCGCATTTCATGACTATGAAATATGGCAAATGGATGTCAAAACCGCTTTCCTTAATGGAAAGTTGGCTGAGGATGTTTACATGAGTCAGCCAGAGGGTTTTGTCAACACAGAGTACCCTAATAGAGTGTGTAAGCTTGAGAAATCCATTTATGGGTTAAAGCAAGCACCTCGCAGATGGAATCTTTGCTTTGATGAGAAAGTCAAGGAATTTGGCTTTTCTAGGAGTGAAGATGAATCTTGTGTATATGTCAAGGCTAGTGGGAGTATAGTTAGCTTTTTGGTATTGTATGTGGATGACATACTACTCATAGGAAATGACATCCCAACTCTGCAGGAAGTTAAGTCCTGGCTTGGGAAGTGTTTCTCTATGAAGGACCTAGGAGAAGCTGCCTATATTATAGGGATAAGGATCTTGAGAGACCGGAGTAAAAGACTAATTGGACTTAGTCAGAGTACTTACTTGGATAAGGTGTTGAAGAGATTCGGCATGCAGGACTCCAAGAAAGGAGAGTTACCCATCAAGAGTAATGCTAGATTGAGTAAGACACAAAGCCCTAGTACTGAGGCTGAGATAGCAGAAATGAGTCGAATACCTTATGCTTCGGCTGTAGGATCGATCATGTATGCTATGACGTGTACTCGACCTGATGTAGCCTTTTCTTTGAGCATGGTTAGCAGGTATCAGGGGAACCCTGGCAAGGCACACTGGACTGCGGTAAAGAATATCCTCAAGTACCTTCGGAGGACTAAGGACTGGGTCCTTACCCTCGGTGGGAGTGAAGACTTGAGAGTTGTAGGGTATAATGATGCTAGCTTTCAGACTGATAGGGATAATTTCCGCTCTCAGTCAGGCTGGGTCTTTACCTTAAATGGAGGAGCAATTTCTTGGAAGAGTTCCAAGCAAGAGACAGTGGCTGATTCAACTTGTGAATCAGAGTATATAGCAGCTAGCGAGGCAGCAAAGGAGGCGATATGGCTGAAGAACTTCATTGGAGACCTTGGAGTTGTACCAGCCATTAAAGAGCCAATGGAAATTTTCTGTGATAGTGAAAGTGCAGTTGCCTTAGCCAAGGAACCAAGGGATCACGGGAGATCCAGACACATCGACAGAAAATACCATTTCATCAGACATCGAATAGAAGAAGGACTCCTCGTGGCAAAGAGGGTATCATCGGATGAGAATCCAGCAGATCCCCTCACGAAGGGACTGACTCGGGTTAAGCATCTCCAGCATGCTTGGAGCATAGGGCTGAAGGATGATATTAGATTTAGTAGTTAGATAACCTTGAAATTTGTAAAGTGTAATTGACATTAGATGATGAATAAAAGGTGTTTTATTTATGAGTAAAGTGTTGCTATCTCTTGTCGATCGTTTACTATATTTCTTTTGCATGTTTTGAATTCCAGAATAATTATGTTTGGTATATCATATTATTCGAACCTCCACAGTCGGTCATATGTCGGAAGTAGGTATGAATCAAGACTGTCATGATTGATTGCAGAGGTCTAAGTTGTTGGACATGGCTACAACACTCATGAGTGCTCATAAGTTCTGAGCATTGGACTCAACCCACGCTCACTGGAATCACTTCATGGAATTTATCTCGAGTGATCGTGAGACGGTAATATCATATAAGTCTTCAAACCTAGAGATATGATTTATTACTTATGAGTTGGTTATGCATTGATTGTACGTTAACGCATTGGTAACTCGATGTTATAAAACGTGCTTTTGTGTATAATTCAATGAGTGGTAGAACAAACATATGAGTCGAAGTTTATCTATTCCTTATTGGATTAGAAGCTGATATCTGGGCCCCTCGATGATTTTGTTTTGACCTATGTACCGGGCCCGGTCAGAACTAAGTTGATGTGTTCAATTAAGTTCTTTGTCAAACAAATCGGAAATCGGGAAACAAACTGCTGGACAATAAGTAAGACATTGTTCCATGTATTTGTCCGGCTGATATCTAGAACAGAGGATTATATGATCACTTATCTTAAATGGCGTATCATCATCTTCTCAGTTCCGAGAGACCTTGAAAGAGCTACGAATGCCGATCGGTTCCTGAAGTATTGCAGTTATAGTTATTAGACTTATCCAAGTGGGAGACTGTTGGATAAGGTGTCTAAGTCCATAACTATTTCTGGTATGTACTTGACCCGACCCGGCATGGTCCATTTGGGTTGCATGGCACCATGCAATTGGATAAACTAAAATGAGAGAAATAACACTTATGGTTTATTAATATATTATAAGTTTTAATATATTAATAATATTATTAAATTAGTTTGATCGAGAATTAATTTAGAATTAATTAAGTGATCAAAAGATAACTAATTAAATATATGGGTAAATTATGTAAATCTTCCATATCTTATATAGTGGGCTAAGAGGCTCCATGGATTATCAAGTTGGGTTCCACCCATAGGATGCTCCATGGATGCTCCATGGGAGTTACAAACCCATGGGTCATGGAAATGAAGAGTCATGACACATTAGGGTTTACATGGTGTAACCCTAGATGTGTCAACACTATATAAGAAACCCATTCTCCACCAAAATAGGCTACACATAAGAAACAAGAGGGCTAGGCCGATTTTAGAAGTGTGTATTCTCTCTAAAGTCATTCCAAAAGCATTTGGTGTTGTGTGAAGCATTTGAGGCATCACACTTGGGGTGCTAGGATCACAAGGTTTCAAGGATCATAAGCAACAACAAGGTAAGTTATTCTATCTTTCATGCAAGTTAAAATTTGTTCCCCATGTATGCTAGATAGGAATATAACTTTGGAATTCAACTTTGCATGATAATTAGACAAACATAGATCCAAGGTTATTAGGGTTGCATGTACACTTAGGAAGTGTTAGAATGCTCAAAACTTCAATTACATTACATCATGTATTAAGAATCTCCAAATAGGAACTTAATAGAGTTAGATAGTGGACTTATCTGAAGTATAGTCAAACTTTTTGACTTTAGCATCCTTGCGATCTTTCAGGTAAATATGGCAGCTTCGCAACCAATGCTCCTTATTTTGGCAATAGAAACATATGGACTCTTTGGGAATGGTACATGGGACTATCTCAAACTTAGCATTTCTCTTTACCATTTGGTCAAATGACTTGACAATGGCCGATCCCTTTCCATTGGGAAGAGAAAGCTTTTCTGGATTTCCAATGTTGCCATTGTCAATGTCAAAGGAAGTTTAGGAAGTAGATCTTCCAATCAAATTTGCTTTACCAGTGCGCTAAATCATTGTTGATTCAGCAGCAACAAGCAAATATATTAGATCAATAAGGGTCATGTCGTGATCTCCCATATAGTAGTCCTTAAAGAACCCGCTATATGACTAAATAAGTGATTAAAGAACCAAGTTAACAGCCACCTTCCTTGAAACAACGACACCCACCATTCCCATCCCGTCAATGTGTGACTTCATCTCCAAGACATGTGCACACACAGACCTTCCATCTTGGTGTTTGCTAGCCAATAGGGCTTGAGTGACCTTAAACTTTTCAAATCTATGAACATGTGGGTTAGGGAGAATTATTGGAGGAGGTGGAGGAAGTGAAGTTCCACTACAGCATGAAGAAGGGATTAATCTTTCACCTTGATTGTCTTGTGGAATATCATCTTCATGGGGAAAGCTTTTTACATAGGATTCAGGAAGACCATAGTTGTCTGACCTAGACATCTATAATGGGAGATATTCAAGTTAGTTGATTTAAGTCCTTAATATAACACCCAACATGAAATATTAAGGCTAGGACCCAACACAATATTCTACAATTCGGAAGAGGGATGCCGTAATCCAATTGTAAAATATTTGAAGGTAGGTAAATGACGATTTACCAATTTTCACCATGAAAAACGAAAAAGAACTTTAGGTTTTAAATGAATTGAAATTCCTAGATTCTTTTGACATTCATTGAACTTTTCAATGACATGTTTAAATCTCGATTGTGGCCTTCAGGTTTGTGACTGGGATGCCGAGGATCACAAACAAGGTGTGAATAACCATGCAAATGTGCTTGGTACTCTCGATGTCATTTATCACCTAATCAATGTGTCGGTTAACCACACATGCTCTATTGATCTATGACAAACATCAAGCTACCCTTTTCCACCCTTGTTTGTCCAAGTTAGTGTGCCGGTTAGCCACACACGCTCCACTAACGACTTGGCAAGGTGCAAAGTGCAATTTCATGGATTAGAACCAAATTCACATTTTTCCTAAGTAACTAAGATTGGTAATTTATAAGTGTTAAGGTACTTGGTATTTTCATTATACTTTTAATGAGAATGTCTTATCCTACCCGTTCGGCTAACGACCCTCCACCAGTCAAGGAAGCGGTGGGTGAGAGTGGACATCCATTGGACCACAATTTTATAGGCAGTAACCTTATACCCCCTTATAGACCGGCTTCGTGAATGAGGCCTACTAACGGTAAGACTGACTCTTCTTATACATATATATATATATAATAATTAAACTTTTAATATTATAATAGTATAAGAGTGTATTTTACACATTTAAAATACTTGATGGTTTAATTCTATTAAATAAATTATACTTTTAATTTAATTAAACTTAAACCATGTCATTATCGAATTATTAATTCTCTTTTAATTAAACACTTTAATTAATTTAATAAAGTCCATAAGGTGCAATTTAAGCTATTCAAATACTTCAAGGTTCTAAATGTAAATAATTCAAAATTAAAAACTATTTAATTAATTTTTTTAATTTATGAACCCAAGAGTTACACCTTTTTAATTACAAGAGTTTCTTAAATTGAGACTTTTCAAATACCAAAACTTGAGAGCAAGTTTTGTAACTCTTGAAAACTTTTGGTTTTCCATAACTTATGAGTTAATATGGTTTTTTATGAAAAATGTTTTCATGTTCCATAACTTGAGGACAAGTTATGGAGGACTTTAAAAAACATTTAAGATCAAATTTACCAAGCAAAATTATCATATAATCTTCATGTTCTAAATTAACTCATAAGGGAAGACAATTCATATCAATAATTTACAAGAAATTAGCCTCTCATATAAACTAATACAAATCTTGAAATTTTTGACAATTATCTTTTGATTGGATGAGTATAATCATTACCATACCAACAAAATCAAATGTTATGAACTAAAACATTTTGTGGTAATGATCCTAATCCAAAACAGACCAAAAAACCCGAAAAACTGTTGTCTGATCAACCAACTCATCGAGCCCAACTACAGACTCGTCGAGTTCAAGGCAAAAAACAACCTACTCTTCGAGTCCAATCAAGTACTCGTCGAGTAGGTGCTGTCAGAACAGTTTTTCAGCTTTGAAAAATATGCCATGCATCAAATATAATAGAAACCAATCCTAGGCTATGATACCACTGTTGAGTTTTAGTATACTACAACATCCTATGGTGCACATACAACCCTAAATGCTTTAGATCTATGTTTTCTCTAATTATACATGCAATTTTGTTTCCAAAGCATTACGCCTACAACTAGCATACAATTGACATAAACAACATAGAATTGAGTTATGGAATCACCTCTTTGTTGTAGCTTGTAGTTTTGGCCTTTAAGAACATAGCACCTCAAATGTGATGCCTCAAATAGTTCATAAACACCATGAAAAAAAGGAGGACTTTTGAGAGAGAATATCCTTGCATAAAAATCGGCTCAAATGAACTCTTAGAACATATGTAGTAACCGATTTTAGCTATACAGTGATATATATATATATATATATATATATATATATATATATATATATATATATATATATATATATATATATATATATATATTGTAGGATTCTAAGAGTCATAGTTAAACCCAAATCCATACCCTTGGGCTTATTATACATGATCCATGATCCATATGGACTAACTATTTATGGATTCTTTCATAAACTTAGTCCATCATGTATCATAAGCCCAAACTATATATATATATATATATATATATATATATATATATATATATATATATATATATATATATAACTAATTTACACAATTAGTCCCCATTAATTTAATTAGTCTCTTTTGATCACTAAATTAATTCCAAATTAATTCTTAATCAATACTTATTAAATAACATGATTTCATATTAATATATTAGAACTTATAATATATTAGTAAATCATAAATAATCTCTTCTCAAAAATCCATCCTATCAAATTGCTCTGGTGAAGGCAACCCAAATGGATCATGCTATTCTCGGGTCAAGTACATACCAATTATAGTTATGGGCTTAGACACCTAATCCAACATTAATATGTCTAGACAGATATGTTAGGTTATTTTACACTATGTAGTCATAAACAAGTATGTATAAGATAGTGTATTAGTGTAACTTGTTCTTGAAATCCTACAGATTTCCAAATTATAGAGAGTGATCGTTTCCAAAAATCCTACATATTTCCAAATTATAGAGAGAGAACTGAAATTCTACTAATTTTAAATGATAGAGAGAAGTTCGGAGAATACTGAATGATTGATTCGGAACTAGGGTTTCTTTGCTACTACGATAGCGGAGCTATTGGTCATTTCTTCTTCTTCGGGTTTAGGCGAACTAGGAAAATCCAAACGTTATCCCAGATTTTTAATTATTAAATTGTATACATTGTTTTAGGGTTGATATAAGGTTTCTAAGGTACTAGGTTTCTGCAGCGAATGTTGAGACCATCCTTAAATTTCTAAAACTCTTAAACATTGTAGTCTGTCAAACTCCTTGCTCAATGTTGGTTGTGCACTAGTCTGTCAAACTAATTACAGGTTCTGAAATCCAGCAACCCATGCGACCCTTCAACCCAAACTCCCCATATTGTAAGTATCCAAGATGTAGTGTAATTAATAATAATACTTTTATTAGGAGCATGTTGTTATAGTTGTATTCCTCTTTCGAGGATACGAGTTCTCTATAGCCAATTTAGCTCTGATACCAATCTGCCACACCACCGGCCGAGGCAGCGGAACATGCCAGGCTGTGCACTTAGTTCATGGATCATAGGTAAACTGAATATATAGCACAACTACAACAATAAACAAAACAACATTTGAATTCTATCTTGATGCTTGAACAGATGGTTCTTACATATAATAGTATAGTTGTAACGTCCCATTTTCACAACCAAAATTTTTTATTTTATTTAAGTAAATCATCCCAATTATAAATCTATTATGTAGAAAACCGTTTATTCCAAATACATTTCTAAAAATTAGAGTAATATTAAAGCGCAAAATCTTCATTGTTGTTGATGAATGTGTATAGTCATGCCTTTGCCTTCCCCTGATGACCGATGAAACCAGAAACAATAAACAACTGGGTAAGCACAAAGCTTTGTGAGTTTCCCCCAAAATACCCCATAAAATAAACATACAAGCATGCATAACAGCCACTATTCGGGCCTTCGGCCTGAATAGACCACCTTGTAGGCCTTCAGTCTATCCGGGCCGGAATACCTGGGTTTGTTGGCCTACCGCCTCAACCCAACTGCTCTTCCCGAGCCTCCGTGCCTCCGACTTACAACCGCTCTGCACCGGGTATCTTGGACTACAACAGAAAGTAGGAACGCCTCAACCCAACACTACCATATGTCGACATATAAATTGTTGGATTAGGTGTCTAACCCCGTAACTATAATTTGTATAAACTTGATTTGATAGTAGCACAATCCTTTTGGGTTGCCCTCAAAGCTAGCAATTGGACATGATTACTTTGGAGAGAGAGAATAATTTATTATTTGAGTAATAAATTGAAATATATAATTTGTTAATATATTATAAGCATAATATATTAATTAGAAATTATGATATTTGATTAATAACTAATCAGAAATTAATTAAAATTAATTTTGGGATTAATTGGATTAATCTATAGTGCAGGGGATGTTTGGTTATTTATTGATAGTTGAGGAAAAGGATCTAGAACCTTCTTAAAAGAAGTTGGTCGAAAACTTCTAGGAAGGGCATAGAATTTTCGTCCAAGGGCTCTTGGATGGAGGCTCATAGGCTGCTTGGTCACCAAGTAAAGGGATTAGGGTTTCCTCCTTAAACCCTAGTTGTGGCTCTAAGGTACCTTACCTATATAAAGAGCTTTAGGCTTCACAAACTCGGCACTCATAAGCCTAGAAGAGTTCTAGCCGAAAATCTCCTTCTCCCTCTCCATAATCCTTAGTTATAGAAGATGGATTCAAGATTGTTTACAGTAACAATCTAAAGGTTAGTTTTCATGTCTTATGAATTATTTTATTCATAGGAAAGTTTGTGTATGCTAGTGTTTATAGTATGTTACTATATGTGAAAGACATAGATCAAACTATGTTGCATGTGCCCTAATCAATTGAATTGCTTTGACTGTTTTTCTGCTTAAGTCATTGTAGTTTTAACCTAGATTCCCCATCAGCGGTATCAGAGCCTACAACATTCTTTCATGTATTTGCACATTGGCGAATCGAAAAAGAAACCTGGTTTTGGTTTAATCGCAACTCAAAATGTGAGCTATGGGGCTCACGACGTGAGCTCAATCAGTTTCGAAAAATACGATGCTTATCTGCCTAATCTGATTTCATGGATAATTATCTGCTATATTTAGGGATGTCAACGGGGGCAAACGGGAAGGGGAGTGCATCCCCCGCCCCCGCCCCTGAAATTTCCCCGTTCCCGCCCCCACCCCCGAAAGGTTCAACCTTCCTACCCCCACCCCCGCTCTGAATCCCCTTTATTACCCCCGCCTCCGTTCCCCCGCCCCCAATTGATTTTGGGCTACCTTTTTCCTTGGCTAAAAGAAGTTGTTTATTTAGGCTAAAATAAAATAGTTATGACATCTTAAAAACATTATACTAACAACTTAAAAACATGTTTTTTTGATGAATTTTGGAAGCTCAAAATCATGTTATTGTTTATTATATTTATATAATCAATATATATAAATATATGTGTAGTTTATTAACGGGGTCCCCATGGGGGTTTCGGGACGGGATTACCGATCCCCGCCCCCGCCCCGAAATTAAAATGGGGTTTAACCTTGCCCCCGCCCGTGTCCTCGTCCCCAATTTTTAAAATTTTTTCCCCCAAACGGGACGGGGTCCCCACAGGAACGGGGTCCCCACAGGAACGGGGTCCCACAGGACTTTTTGACATCCCTAGCTATATTTACTTGCCAAATCTGATTTTTCTAAATATATCATGATAATATGAATGCCTAGATATTAGGAGATAAGTATTTGACTGGATTGATTATTTGGTGATTAATATGATTGATTGTTTAAGTGCTTAAATAATTAATTTGAATATTAATTGGACTTAATAACTAATGTCAAATAATATTTGGTTTATTTTAAATTTAAATTATTTTAATTTTGAAATTTATTATAAACCCTAGTATTTTGAAAAGTTTAAAATGCACCCTTATAATATATGTAACATTAAAAGTCTAATATTACTATATGTATAAGACTAAGTCAGTTGAACTGCTAGTACGCCTTATTCATGAAGTCGTACTATAAGGAGAGTTTAAGGAAACGACCTATAAAATGATCGCCATTGGGTATCCACTCTTAACCACCGCTCCCTTGTATGGTGGAGGGTCGTTAGCCGAATAGGTTTGATAGGACTATTAATCCTCATTAATAAGTATAATGAATTATAAAGTAACTAAACATTTATTTTTTAATTCTCAATATTAGTTACTTTAGGAAAATTTGAATTTGTATGCTAACCCATGAAATTGTACATTGCACTTTATAAGTCGTTAGTGGAGCGCGTGTGGTTAATTGGCACACTAATAGGGACTAATAAAGAGTGGAAATGAGTGTCTCGAAAATTATCATTGATTAATGGAGTGTGTGTGGTTAACCGGCACATTGAAATGAGATGATAAATGACATCGAGAGTACCAAGCTAATTAGCATGGTTATTCACATCTTGTTTGTGATCCTCGGTATCCCAATCACAAATGGAAGAGCATAATCAAGATTAAACATGCCATTGAAGAGTTTCAATAAATCTCAAAAGATATAGGAATTTCATTAAAAACCTAATTTGTTTAAATTTCATTTTTCGATGGTGAAATTGGTAAATCGTCATTTACCTACCTTTATACAATTTACTTATTAGATTACGTCATTCCTTTTCTAAGTTGTGGATTATTTAGTTGGATCCTAGCCTTGATATTTCATTTTGGGTGTTATATTGAGGATTATTCTTATCTAACTAAAACTATCTTTCTTTTATAGATGTCTACTCCAACTAATGCTTCTGGTTCCTCCTCCTCCAACAACAACAACTTCTCCTTGTTGAACATCTATTCTACGGTGCAATTGGATGGCACCAACAATAACGATTGGATGCATAACAGTAAAATGACCCTTTGTTTTGAGGACACGGAATATGTCCTCGAGAAACCATTGGATGAAATCGATGAAGAGAAGGCCACTCCTAAAGAAATGGTCGCCTACAAGCACCAGTATAATGATGCCACAAAAGGTGCATGCATCATGGTGGCCATAATGACTCCAGAATTGCAAAGGCCCTATGAGGATTACTGGCCATATGAGATGAACAATGACCTTATGGAGAAATACCATAAGTGAGCTCGTCAAGAAAAGTACGACGTGGTAAAGTCCCTCATTGCGTGCAAGATGAAGGAGGGAGAGTATGTTAGTAGCCACGTTCAGAGAATGCAACGATACAAGGACAAGCTAATCAAGCTCAATGTGAATTTTGATGAAGAGTTGGCAATCGACATAGTGTTGAACTCTCTGCCAAGTTTTTATGATCAGTTTATATTAACCTATCATTTGAACAACAATGAAACTACTTTTCCCCAATTACACAACCTTCCGCGAACAGCTGAAGCATGAATGAAAGGAAAATGTGTTGCCTCCACTCCTACTAGTGCTCCTGTTATAGCCATTGGTCAAGGGAAGGGAAAGAAGAGGAAAGGTACTCCCAAACAAAACTGGAAGGGAAAGTGCCAAGCTGGGTCGCCAAGCATAGGAACAAAAGGAAAATCCAATTCTGATGCTCGCCCTCTTTGTGATCCCAAAGAGGCCACTTGCTTCTACTGCAATGACAAGGGGCATTGGAAACGAAGCTACCCGAAATAATTGTAGGATATCAAGGATGGAAAAGTGAAGCCAACCTCGACAGGTAAGTATACTATGTTATCTAATAACTCATCATATTCTCATTCTTGGGTCCTTGATACAGGATGTGGATTTCACATTTGTTCTGATTTGTAGGGGCTAAGAAGAAGTGAGGATGTGGAACATGGAAGGATGAATTTAATCATGGGGAATAGGAGATATTCACATGTCACCAAGATTGGAGTTTATGGCTTAGTGCTTAGTAGTCGGTTAGGATTAGATTTAATAAATTGTTGCTACTCGTCAGATATGACATGAAACATCATTTCTTTTCATGCATTGTTTAAACAAGGTTTTAGATATTATTTTAATGATCAGAATGGTTCTATTTCTGCTTATAAAAATGGTGTTTTTTATTTTGAAGCTTTACCTTGTGATGGTGTGTATGAAACTGTGATAATTGTAGACAATTTAGGTAATAGTGTTTTTCAAATTGATTTGTCTAATGGTATAGACAAAGCATGCTTGTGGCATTTTCGTCTTGGACACGATAACAAGAAACACATTTCCTAACTCCAAAAGGATGGAGTGTTTGAATCATTTGACTTAAGGTCAGATGATACATGTGAATCTTGTTTATTGGGAAAGATGACAAAATCACCTTTCACTGGTTCTTATGAAATAGGTGAAGGATTGTTGGATCTCATACACAAAGATGTGTGTGGGTCCTTCACATCTAACACAAGGGATGCAAATCGATTCTATGTGACTTTTACTGATTAGTATAGCTGATTTGGCTATATCTACTTAATCATGCATAAGTTAGAAACCTTTGAAAAGTTCAAAGAGTGTAAACATGAAGTCGAGAATCAATCTGGTAGGAAGATAAAGATCCTTAGATCCGATAGAGGGGGTAAGTATCTTAGTATCGAGTTCCATGACTACCTCAAGGAATGTGGAATAGTTTCACAATTGACACCTACTAGGACACCAAAAAATAATGGTGTGGCTGAGAGGCGCAATAGAACGTTGTTGGACATGGTGCATTCCATGATGAGTCGAGCTTCTCTTCCAATCTCATTATGGGGTATGCCTTAAAGACTGTCGCCCACATTCTTAATCTTGGCCTAACTAAGAAGGTTTCCAAAACACCTCACGAAATTTAGACAGGGAAGGTTCCCTCATTATCACATATCAAGGTTTAGGGTTGTGAAGCTTTTGTTAGACGAGAGACTCACGATAAGTTTGAACCTCGAAGTGAGAGATGTATTTTCATCGGCTGCCCATATAAGTCATTTGAATATTTGTTCTATGGACCTAGTGAGAATTGGTCTTTGTAGCACGAAGGGGAGTCTTTCACGAGAGAGAGCTCATATGCAAAGAGGACCGTGGGAGTACAATTGATCTTGAAGAGATTCAGGAATCAAACAATGAAGGAACCTCTGAAGACACTAGGGATCAACCTGAGGAAGAAATTCCAGTTAAATCAATTGATGAATCATTACCTCTTAGGCGTTCCAATAGAGTTAGAATGCCACCTGAGTTATATAGTTTCCATATTACTACAGATGGTGATACGTTTATCAGTGACATTACACTGGTAAATTTAGATGAACCTTCTAACTACAAGGAAGCAATGGCAGACCCTGAGGCTGCCAAATGCCAAGAGGCAATGTACATCGAGAGCAAGTCCATGTATGACAACCAATTTTGGAATTTGGTTGATAATGTACCAGGTCGTAAGACGGTTGGGTGCAAATAGATCTTCAAGAAGAAGACCGACATGGGTGGAAAGGTACACACTTTCAAGGATCGACTGGTTATGAAGGGCTTTACTTAAACCTCAGGGGTTGACTATGATGAGACCTTTTCACCAGTAGCTAAGATTATATCTATTAGGATAATGCTCTCCGTAGCTTCATTTTATGATTATGAAATTTGGCAGATGGATGTCAAAACTGCTTTCCTTAACAGGAAGTTGGATGAGGATGTTTACATGAGTCAGCCAGAGGGTTTTGTGGATGCAAAGTATCTAAATAGAGTGTGTAAGCTTGAGAAATCAATCAATGGACTGAAACAAGCTTCTCACAGATGGAATCTTTGTTTTGACGAGAAGATCAAAGAGTTTGGATTCTTTAGAAGTGAAGATGAATCATGTGTATATGTCAAAGCTAGTGGGATTATAGTAACCTTTCGGGTATTGTATGTTGATGACATACTTCTTATAGGAAACGACACTCCAACCTTGCAAGAGGCTAAGTCTTGGCTTGGAAAGTGTTTCCCTATGAAGGATCTGGGAGAGGCTGCTTATATTCCGGGGATAAGGATTTTGAGAGACATGAGTAAAAGGATAATTGGACTAAGTCAAAGTACATACTTGGAAATGGTGCTAAAGCGTTTTAGTATGGAGAATTCTAAGAAAGGAGAACTGCCTATACAAAGTAATACCAAACTGAGTAAGACTCAGAGCCCGAGTACTGATTCAGAGATAGCATAAATGAGTAGAGTTCCATATGCTTATGCAGTTGGATCTATCATGTATGCTATGACCTGTACTCGCCCTGATGTGGATTTTGCTTTGAGCATGGTCAGTGGTTATCAGGGAAATCCAGGTAGAGCTCACTGGATAGCAGTTAAGATTATTCTCAAGTATATGCGAAGAACTAAGGATTGGGTCCTTGTGCTTGGTGGCAGTGATACATTGAGAGTAACTGGGTATAGTGACGCCAACTTTCAGACAGACAGAGACAACTTATTTTCTAAGTCAGGCTGGGTGTTTACCCTAAATGGAGAAGCGGTAACCTGGAAAAGTTCCAAACAGGAGACAATGGCTGATTCTACTTATGAATCAGAGTACATAACAGCAAGCGAAGCATCAAAGGAAGCTATTTGGTTGAAGAACTTCATCGGAGACCTTGGAGTTGTTCCATCCAATAAGGAGCCAATGGAGATTTTCTTTGATAATGAAGGTGTGGTTGCCTTAACAAAGGAACCAAGAGATCATGGCAGATCAAGACATATCGACAGAAAATACCATCTTATTAGACATAGAGTAGAAGAAGGTTACCTCATCGTGAAGAGGGTATCATCAAAAGAGAATCATGCGGATCCCCACACAAAGGGTCTGAGTAAGGTCAAGCACGTTCAACATGCTAGGAGCATTGGTCTGAAAGATGATATTGGTTTTAGTAGTCAGATAGTTATTTTGAAACTTGTAACATAATAAATGTAATTGACTTTTGGTGATTAAATAATGGAGATTTGTTTATGAGTTGGATTACTACCTTCTGTATATTGTTTATTTTGTGTTTTATCTTGCATGTTTTACTTCCCAAATAATTGGATTATTCAAACATCCAGAGTTGATCATACTTTTGGAAGTAAGTAGTGAATCAAGACTGTCATGAATTAAATTGTAGATTGTCTAAAGAGTTTAGAAATAGCAATGGTATTGTTGCAATATTCATGAGTACTTTGAAATGGAGATTTAAGTATTGGATTAACCCACACTCAGAGAATTACTTCATTGAATTTATCACGAGTAATTTTGAGACGATATATCTTATAATCTTTAAACGGATATATAAGAGTTGTAGTTTACAAGTTTGTTGTGCATTGATAATACGAAAACGCGTCAGTAACTTGATGTTATAAAACGTATGGTTGTGCATGATTTGATAAGTAAATGGTGAAAGCCTTTAAGTCAAAGGTTATCTGTTCCTTTTGCCTTAACGGGAAAAGCGATATCTTTGGGCCCCTCGGTGATTTGGTGTTGACTTATAGTGTCGAGCCCAACCAGGACTTAATTGATGTGTTTGATTTGTAGTTCTATGTCATTACAAATCAGAAATCAGGAAACAAAGTATTGGACAAAGAGATTGATTTTGTTCCAAGTCTCATGTCTAAATGATATATTGCAGAACGGAGGATTATATGATCACTTATCTTCGGACATGTTACTGACTAGGTCAGAGTTCAACATCAGCTTTTGGTAGCTACAATTTGCTAATCAATTTGGAAGTTATACTGGCAGTTATAGTTATTAGACTTGTCCAAGTGGGAGACAGTTGGATTAGGTGTCTAAGCCCATAACTGTAATTGTTATAAACTGGAATTAATAGTAGCACAGTCCTTTTGGGTTGCCCTCAAAGCTAGAAATTGGACAAGATTACTCTGGAGAGAGAGAATAATTTATTATTTGCTTAATAAATTGAAATATATAATTTGTTAATATATTATAAGCATAATATATTAATTAGAAACTATGATATTTGATTAATAATTAACTAGAAATTAATTAGAATTAATTTTGGGATTAAGTGGATTAATCTATAGTGCAAGGGTTGTTTGGCTATTTATTGATAGTTGAGGAAAAGGCTCTAGAACCTCCTTAAAAGAGGTTGGACGAAAACTTCTAGGAAGGGCCTAGAATTTTCATCCAAGGGCTCTTGGATGGAGGCTCATGGGCCGCTTGGTCACCAAGCAAAGGGATTAGGGTTTCCTTCTTAAACCCTAGAATTGGCTCTAAGCTACCTCACATATATAAAGAGCCTTAGGCTTCACAAATTCGACACTCATAACCCTAGAAGAGTTCTGGCTGAGAATATCCTTCTCCCTCTCCATAATCCTTATATGCTAGTCTTGGGTGTAAACCATCAGAGGCACGATGCTTGTGGTGCTAGCTATCAAAGTTTTAAAGAAGAAGGATTCAAGATTATGTACAATAACAATCTAAAGGTTAGTTTTCTTGCCTTATGAATTAGTTTATTCATAGTAATGTTTTTGTATGCTAGTGTTCATAGTATGTTGCTATATGTGAAAGACATAGATCAAACTAGGTTGCATGTGCCCAAATAAATTGAATTGATTTGATTGTTATTCCGGTTAAGGCAATGTAGTTGTAACCTAGATTCCCCATCATAAACAATTAAGGATCAAGTAGTCACATAATACAGGCAAACTTTAATCATACAACTCATTACCGCCTACTAGTCCTCTCACAGCATACTATCCCACTACCAACTAACCTCCATGAAAATGTGTAAGCATATGTAACGAGTGGCCACCCGAATAGATGATCCTGATGGGTTTTGAGCATTCTAACACTTCCTAAGTGTACATGCAACCCTAATAACCTTGGATCTTTGTTTGTCTAATTATCATGCAAAGTTGAATTCCAAGGTTATATTCCTATCTAGCATACATGGGGAACAAATTTTAACTTGCATGAAAGATAGAATAACTTACCTTGTTGTTGCTTATGATCCTTGAAACCTTGTGAGCCTAGCACCCCAAGTGTGATGCCTCAAATGCTTCACACAACACCAAATGCTTTTGGAATGACTTTAGAGAGAATACACACTTCTAAAATCGGCCTAGCCCTCTTGTTTCTTATGTGTCGCCGATTTTGGTGGAGAATGGGTTTCTTATATAGTGTTGACACATCTAGGGTTACACCATGTAAACCCTAATGTGTCATGACTCTTCATTTCCATGACCCATGGGTTTGTAACTCCCATGGAGCATCCATGGAGCATCATATGGGTAGAACCCAACTTGATAATCCATGGAGCCTCTTAGCCCACTATATAAGATATGGAAGATATACATAATCTACCCATATATTTAATTAGTTATCTTTTGATCACTTAATTAATTCTAAATTAATTCTTGATCAAACTAATTAAATAATATTATTAATATATTAGAACTTATAATATATTAATAAACCATAAGTGTTATTTCTCTCATTTTAGTTTATCCAATTGCATGGTGCCATGGAACCCAAATGGACCATGCAGGGACGGGTCAAGTACATACCAGAAATAGTTATGGACTTAGACACCTTATCCAACAGTCTCCCACTTGGATAAGTCTAATAACTATAACTGCAATACTTCAGGAACCGATCGGCAATCGTAGCTCTTTCAAGGTCTCTCGGAACTGAGAAGATGATGATACGCCATTTAAGATAAGTGATCATATAATCCTCTGTTCTAGATATCAGCCGGACAAATACATGGAACAATGTCTTACTTATTGTCCAGCAGTTTGTTTCCCGATTTCCGATTTGTTTGACAAAGAACTTAATTGAACACATCAACTTAGTTCTGATCGGGCCCGGTACATAGGTCAAAACAAAATCATCGAGGGGCCCAGATATCAGCTTCTAATCCAAGAAGGAACAGATAAACTTCGACTCATATGTTTGTTCTACCACTCATTGAATTATACACAAAAGCACGTTTTATAACATCGAGTTACCAATGCGGTAACGTAGAATCAATGCATAACCAACTCATAAGTAACAAATCATATCTCTAGGTTTGAAGACTTATATGATATTACCGTCTCACGATCACTCGAGATAAATTCCATGAAGTGATTCCAGTGAGCGTGGGTTGAGTCCAATGCTCAGAACTTATGAGCACTCATGAGTGTTGTAGCCATGTCCAACAACTTAGACCTCTGCAACCAATCATGACAGTCTTGATTCATACCTACTTCCGACATATGACCGACTGTGGAGGTTCGAATAATATGATATACCAAACATAATTATTCTGGAAGTCAAAACATGCAAAAGAAATATAGTAAATGATCGACAAGAGATAGCAACACTTTACTCATAAATAAAACACCTTTTATTCATCATCTAATGTCAATTACACTTTACAAATTTCAAGGTTATCTAACTACTAAATCTAATATCATCCTTCAGCCCTATGCTCCGAGCATGCTGGAGATGCTTAACCCGAGTCAGTCCCTTCGTGAGGGGATCTGCTGGATTCTCATCCAATGATACCCTCTTTGCCATGAGGAGTCCTTCTTCTATTCGATGTCTGATGAAATGGTATTTTCTATCGATGTGTCTGGATCTCCCGTGATCCCTTGGTTCCTTGGCTAAGGCAACTGCACTTTCACTATCACAGAAAATTTCCATTGGCTCTTTAATAGCTGGTACAACTCCAAGGTCTCCAATGAAGTTCTTCAGCCATATCGCCTCCTTTGCTGCCTCGCTAGCTGCTATATACTCTGATTCGCAAGTTGAATCAGCCACTGTCTCTTGCTTGGAACTCTTCCAAGAAATTGCTCCTCCATTTAAGGTAAAGACCCAGCCTGACTGAGAGCGGAAATTATCCCTATCAGTCTGAAAGCTAGCATCATTATACCCTACAACTCTCAAGTCTTCACTCCCACCGAGGGTAAGGACCCAGTCCTTAGTCCTCCGTAGGTACTTGAGGATATTCTTTACCGCAGTCCAGTGTGCCTTGCCAGGGTTCCCCTGATACCTGCTAACCATGCTCAAAGCAAGGGCTACATCAGGTCGAGTACACGTCATAGCATACATGATCGATCCTACAGCCGAAGCATAAGGTATTCGACTCATTTCTGCTATCTCAGCCTCAGTACTAGGGCTTTGTGTCTTACTCAATCTGGCATTACTCTGGATGGGTAACTCTCCTTTCTTGGAGTCCTGCATGCCGAATCTCTTCAACACCTTATCCAAGTAAGTACTCTGACTAAGTCCAATTAGTCTTTTACTCCGGTCTCTCAAGATCCTTATCCCTAGAATATAGGCAGCTTCTCCTAGGTCCTTCATAGAGAAACACTTCCCAAGCAAGGACTTAACTTCCTGCAGAGTTGGGATGTCATTTCCTATGAGTAGTATGTCATCCACATACAATACCAAAAAGCTAACTATACTCCCACTAGCCTTGACATATACAGAAGATTCATCTTCACTCCTAGAAAAGCCAAATTCCTTGACTTTCTCATCAAAGCAAAGATTCCATCTGCGAGGTGCTTGCTTTAACCCATAAATGGATTTCTCAAGCTTACACACTCTATTAGGGTACTCTGTGTTGACAAAACCCTCTGGCTGACTCATGTAAACATCCTCAGCCAACTTTCCATTAAGGAAAGCGGTTTTGACATCCATTTGCCATATTTCATAGTCATGAAATGCGGCTATGGCTAACAGAACCCTAATAGACTTAATCTTGGCCACTGGAGAAAAGGTCTCATCATAATCAACTCCCGGAGTTTGTGAGAAACCCTTTGCAACCAGTCGTGCCTTATAAGTGTGTACATTACCATCCATGTCGGTCTTCTTCTTGAAGATCCATTTGCACCCTACAGTCTTACGACCTGGTACATTCTCAACCAAGTTCCAAACTTGATTGTCATACATGGACTGTATCTCGCTGTCCATTGCCTCTTTCCACTTGGCTGACTCAGGGCCTGCCATGGCTTCCGCGTAACTGTTAGGTTCATCCAGACCTATCAGCATCTCATCACTGATAAGTGTATCACCTTCCGCAGTAATATGGAATCCATAGTAATGCTCAGGTGCATTTTTAACCCTTGTGGAACGCCTCAGAGGTACAGACTTGTCAATTGCCTCAACAGAAGTTTCCTCCTCAAGTTGAGTGCTAGGGTTTGAAGTTCCTTCACCACTTGACTCTTGAATTTCTTCAAGGTCAACTTGCCTCCCACTCTCTCCTTGGCTTATGAACTCTCTCTCGAGAGAGAAAGCCCTCCTAGCTACAAAGACCACATTCTCACTAGTTCTGTAGAAGAGGTAACCAAAGGATTTATGTGGGTAGCCGATGAAAATACACCTCTCACATCGAGGTTCGAGCTTATCATGAGTCTCGTGTCTCACAAAATCCTCGCAACCCCAAATCTTAATGTGGTCTAGTTTGGGTACTTTACCAGTCCACATCTCATGAGGAGTTTTGGCAACTTTCTTTGTGGGAACTAGATATGGGCGGCAGTCTCTAAGGCATACACCCAAAATGAGATTGGTAGCGAAGCTCGACTCATCATGGAACGAACCATATCCAATAAGGTTCGATTACGCCTCTCAGCTACACCATTCAACTGCGGTGTCCTGGGAGGTGTCAATTGTGAGACAATCCCACATTCCCTAAGATAGTCGAGGAACTCTGAACTAAGATACTCACCACCTCGATCGGATGGAAGCATCTTAATGTTCCTGCCCAATTGATTCTCGACTTCCTGTTTAAACTCTTTAAACCTCTCAAAAGTCTCTGACTTATGCTTGATTAAGTAGACATATCCATATCTACTGTAATCATCAGTAAAAGTCAAATAATAACGATTAGCATCCCTTGTGGCATGTTTGAAGGGCCCACACACATCCGTGTGTATAAGATCCAACAAACCTTCACCCCTCTCACAAGAGCCTGTGAAGGGTGACTTTGTCATTTTTCCAAGTAAGCATGATTCGCAACTATCATCTGACTTTAGGTCAAATGACTCCAATACTCCATCCTTTTGGAGTTGGCCTATGCGTTTCTTGCTTATATGTCCAAGACGACAATGCCATAATGATGCTTTATCCAAGTTATTATCATTAACAGAATCAATACACAATACATTATTTCCTAAGTTATCAACCACAGATACAGTTTCATACACACCATCACAAGGTAATGCTTTAAAATAAAGAACATTATTAAAGAAAGCATTAATCGAACCAACTTTATTATCAAATGAAAAGGTGAAACCTTGTTTATACAATGCATGAAAGGAAATAATATTTCTTGCCATTTCTGGCGAATAACAACATTTATTCAAATCTAAACTAAACCCACTACTTAGCGATAAAGTATAAACTCCAATCTTGGTTATAGGTAAAGCTTTCCTATTCCCCATGATTAAGTTTATTCTTCCATGCTCCACATTCTCACTTCTTCTTAGTCCCTGCAAATCAGAACAGATATGAATACCACAACCGGTATCAAGGACCCAAGAGTTAGAATGGGGTGAGTTATTAGATAAGATAGTGTAAATACCTGCATGGTTGGGTTTAACTTTCCCATCCTTCACATCTTGCTGGTACTTTGGGCAGTTCCGCTTCCAATGTGACTTTTCATGGCAATAGAAGCATTCAGCCTCTTTAGGGTCAGAAGAAGGAGTGACAAAACCTTTCTTGGTTCCACTTGAAGAAGAGCCATTAAGGGTCCTAGCCTTGGTACCCTTCGAAGAGCTCTTCCTCTTCTTCCCTCTACCTTTCCCAATTGCCAAAACCGGGGCGGAGTTTGGAGTAGGAGTGTTAACAACGGACTTACCCTTAAGACCTGTTTCTGCGGTCTTGAGGAGTCCCTGAAGTTTGCTGAGTGTGACCTCTTCCTTATTCATATGATATGTCATGCGGAATTGATCATAGCACGATGGTAAGGAGTGCAAAATGATATCTATTGCAAGCTCCTCAGGGAAGTTCACATTAAGCTTCAGCAACCGACCACATACCTTTGCATTTTCTGCATGTGGCTCGTGTCGGATTCCCCGTCCTTCATCATGGTTGTTATGATAGAGCATATGATTTCATACCTCTCTTGTCGTGCACTTTGATGGTATCTTTCCATCAGATCTTGGTGCATTTCAAAAGGGTAGAAGTCCTCATAGGACTTTTGGAGTTCCGCTGTCATGGTGGCCAACATGATGCATGCCACTTTTGTAGCATCACTTTCATGTGCCCGGAAGTCAGCGATCTCCTGGGGAGTTGCAGTGGTCTCATCAATCTCCTTAAGCTCCTTGTCAAGGACATATTCTTTGTCCTCGTAGCGGGTAATCATCCTGATGTTTCTGATCCATTCATTGAAGTTGGATCCATCAAAAGTGACTTTCCCACACAAGTTCATAAGGGTAAAGGAGCCATTAGGATTAGAGCCAGAAGCAGCATTGTTTGAAGACATCTGAAAGAAGAGAACAAGATTAGTTTAGATATTAAGAGAGTCCTTAATAAAACACCCAAATGTAATATTAAGGCTAGGATCCAATCACAATATATTATAACTTAGAAGAGGTATGCCGTAATCCAAGCTATAACATATTTGAAAGGTAGGTGAATGACGATTCACCAATTTCCACCATGAAAAACGAAATATAAATATTAGGTTTTTAATTGGTTCTTAGAAATTCCTAGATTCTTTTGAGATTCAATGAACTTTTCAAAGGCACGTTTCAATCTCGAGTGTGCCCTCCAAGTTTTGTGACTGGGATACCGAGGATCACAAAACGAGGTGTGAAGTAACCATGCAAATCACTTGTTACCCTCAAGGTTTATCACGCAATCGATGTGCCGGTAAACCACACACGCTCCACCGATGCTATGGTAAACCTTAAGTCACCCTTTACCTACCTTGTTAAGTCCAAGTTAGTGTGCCGGTTAACCACACACGCTCCACCAACGACTTAAACAAAGTGTAAAGTGTAATTTCATGGATTAGCACCTTATTCACATTTTCCTAAAGTAACTAAGATTGGGAATTTAATAAAAGCATTTAGTTACTTTATAATATTCATCATACCTTTAATGAGAATTTATAAGTCCTTGTCTTACCCGTTCGGCTAACGACCCTCCACCGATCAAGGAAGCGGTGGGTGAGAGTGGACACCCATTAAGTTGCCATTTTATAGGCAACAACCTTATACCCCCCTTATAGACCGGCTTCGTGAATGAGGCGTACTAGTGGTAAGACGACTTGACGTTATACATATATATATTAGTAACTTATAATATTATAAAGTATAAGGGTTGAATTTTAACTTTTAAAATTCTAAGGGTTGGAACTAAAGTTTTAATCAAGACTTTACATGTTCCAAAACTTGAGGGCAAGTTTTGTAAACTTCTAAAACTTTTCATTTCTTATAACTTATGAATTAATTGAGTAATAAAAATGAAGACTCTTCATTTTTATAACTCTTGTGTTCTTTTAATGGCTTTAATAAAAGTGAGACTTTTGGTTTTCCATAACTGGAGGACAAGTTATGGACTCCATTAAAACACATTATGATCATGAATTAAACTACCATGAAGGTTACAAACAATTCCTATGATCATCTAATCTTCATAAGTTCAAGAACATGAATATGAACACTTTCAAGAATAAAAAATTACACTTAAAAAAAACTTGTAATTTTAATAATTGCCATTGTAAATGGATTAGCATAAACATTACACCATCTAAAACAAGCTTTAAAACATCAAAACAGTTTAGGGTAATGTTTCTAGTCCATTTCCAGCAACAAATGTGCAAACTTTCATACGAGCAGAAAACAAAAAAATGATTTTTTTTCAAGCTGTTTGCACACAAAAAAAAAACAACAAACAAACCTAGGCTCTGATACCACTGATGGGTTTTGAGCATTCTAACACTTCCTAAGTGTACATGCAACCCTAATAACCTTGGATCTATGTTTGTCTAATTATCATGCAAAGTTGAATTCCAAGGTTATATTCCTATCTAGCATACATGGGGAACAAATTTTAACTTGCATGAAAGATAGAATAACTTACCTTGTTGTTGCTTATGATCCTTGAAACCTTGTGAGCCTAGCACCCCAAGTGTGATGCCTCAAATGCTTCACACAACACCAAATGCTTTTGGAATGACTTTAGAGAGAATACACACTTCTAAAATCGGCCTAGCCCTCTTGTTTCTTATGTGTCGCCGATTTTGGTGGAGAATGGGTTTCTTATATAGTGTTGACACATCTAGGGTTACACCATGTAAACCCTAATGTGTCATGACTCTTCATTTCCATGACCCATGGGTTTGTAACTCCCATGGAGCATCCATGGAGCATCCTATGGGTGGAACCCAACTTGATAATCCATGGAGCCTCTTAGCCCACTATATAAGATATGGAAGATTTACATAATCTACCCATATATTTAATTAGTTATCTTTTGATCACTTAATTAATTCTAAATTAATTCTTGATCAAACTAATTAAATAATATTATTAATATATTAGAACTTATAATATATTAATAAACCATAAGTGTTATTTCTCTCATTTTAGTTTATCCAATTGCATGGTGCCATGCAACCCAAATGGACCATGCTGGGTCGGGTCAAGTACATACCAGAAATAGTTATGGACTTAGACACCTTATCCAACAGATCCTACTCTAGAGCCATAATCAAACGAGGAACAAGCAAGAAAGCCTAGATCAAGAGTTTTCAGGCTATCCTACATGACCACATACAGTCCCTAAATACTCCACTAGATGATAACCAACAAGTACATGTAGACAGAATGATCTAACAGATCACTACAACATAACAACATACCAACTACGAGGATACAGATCTAACAGGTCACCACAACATAGGAACATACCAACTACCAAGATACACATCTAACAGGTCACTAAAACATAGCAACAAACCAACTACCAAGATACAGATCTAACAAGTCACTACAACATAGCAACATACTAAATACCAACAATCCAAGGGATGCATAACCGTATATACTCAGAGATGAGATAGACACCGAGACAGGTGATCATGCTCTAGGGCCACAACCAAATGAGGAACATGCAAGAAAGCCTATACCAAGAGTCCTCAGTCTATCCTACATAACTATATACAGTCCCTAAGGCATCCCCCTACTAATAGATAACCAAAACTAATGGGCTGGAATTGGTGCCTTTGACCCACGGGTACAATGAGGCGAAACTCACCAGAAATGAAGAAACTAGAGAGCACTGTGATACGCTCCCTGCTACGTTGCTTGCTTCTGCGGATCCACTAACATCAGAACCATATAAAATCTTAATCTCTAATAAAAACCCTCAAGTTTGACCTAATGTCAAACTTGGTAAAAAAGTCAACGTTCAACGGAGTAAAAAAAAAGTCAAAGTCCAAGGCTGGTTGAGTACGCCCTGTGTACTCAACTTACGCCCCGCGTACATGGGATGGCTTAGTACGCCCAATATATGAAAATTACGCCCAACGTACTCGAGTTGGTTCCATCCTTTCCATTAACAACTTAATCCCTTAAGGAATTGTCACCCGAACTCAGATCTAACCTGAAAACATTGTGTTAAGGCATAAAGTTTCCACCTTGATGACTTTACATGGCTAGGGAAGGTCCAAAAGCTAAAACCCTAACTTATTAATCCATTAAAACATCACAAATTTTGCATGGAAGGGATAGAGGGACCAACATCACATTTTTATGGTTCCTAATAGCTCCATAATGGATAAAGTTTCCAACTTTATCCATTAGAATGGTCCCAACAAACAAGATCTAGTCTTTAAGTCACAAAGGGACCAAAAGTGCATCTTTTTCAACTTAATCCATTAAGTCCAAGTCTCCAACCTTCGGATATGAATCAATATGATGTTTAGATGGATAAAGTTTCCAACTTTATCCATAACAAGGTCACAAACTTCCAAAGCATCATTGAGATTCAAACTTTATACCTCCGGAAGAAAGATCAAGGTGAACATGGTCTGGATCTACAAACTTCTCGAACAATATTATTGGATCTACAAGCTATACAATATTATCTTCTTCAATGAGTTCCTTCTTCTCCAAGGTGCACCAAGAACACTCCAAAGCACTTAAAAACACCATCTTTTTAATCGCAAGGCTCAAACTATGGTTAGGGTTTCAAGAGAGGATGTTGGAGAGGTGGAGGCTAAGAATGGAGTGGGTTTGGGGATGTTAAGGAGCTTAAATAGGGATCAAACCACGAAAATAGGGTTTGGCATTGATCGTGTACACCCAGCGTACTCCCCGTACGCCTAGCGTACACGGCTAACCCAAAATCGTCATAACTTCAAACGGTCGTAAGTTCTCCGTTCCAACTCTGTTTTCAACGTTCTTTATATCCACGGAAAGGTGTTGAAGAGCTATACAATATTATCTAAATATATTGGACTAAAAAATTCTCGAACAAAAATCCATATTTCATGCAAGAACCCAGCTTATGACTTTTCCCTTTTTACCTTTGACCCAAAACACAATTCAAGGGTTAGATCTCTCAACCATCATTACCACCTTCCACACTGTCTAATATTTACCTCGTTAAGGAATAAAGTTGTACACAATCGAAATCCGGCCCACGGTCCTTAAATAAGAAATGACAGGAAACAGGATGTTACAATTCTCCCCCACTTGAATTAGGTTTCGTCCTTGAAATCAGCTCTCGCTTCTACTTCATGATGCAATCCCTCATATCAACCAACTAACCGAAAACCCGCAGTCTTGATTGGATCGAAGCCTCCTCGGCCAAACTTCTTCATGCTAATCCCACACATAAAAGCACCATCACGATGAGAACCAACTAGTCACATACCAAACTGGGCCATGCTCCTACTTGACTCCGATAACCCTGCTTAGCTATGTACTGACAACACTCAAGCTTAACTTTGATCCACTAACCGAAAAAAAAACTCGGGACTACCCCTAATCCACTAACAAACAACGTCACTCGGGCCAACAAAATTTAACTGATCCTACTAGGTCTTCGGGCTGTGACTCAGACATCCAAGCTCCAATCAAACAAGAACACACAAGGAAGCCCTCATCACATCCCTCAACCTGGGATCCTAACACCCTAGAGTCTAAAGCACAAGCACGCCCTACATATGATGCCACAACCAAAACTAATACGGGTTGGAGGGAAATTCAATAGCGGACGACGATTTTGATACGAAACCGAAAAATTCAGCTGCTGCGCGGAAGTCTTGGACTTGGAGAAATCTGACTGTTAACCGAACCTTGGCACAAGGTCTTCCTGATACGAGGTTCCACTCTCCCCCACTTGAAATTTACTGGAATTTGACAACTTCACAGTCCTTTGGTTCCCTACTACTTGATCCCAACCATTGATATCCACATAAACAGGAGAATCTAAACCCTCACAACATTCACAAATTCCATCACACATACAATCGAGGACGAGATAATTAATCCATTCATAATAATAATTCAATTAAAATAGAGCGAACAAGGCAATTTCATTCAATTGATCATCCAAGGTTACAACCGAACTTCCAAACATAAACAGGAATTACAGATAAATACCTATACCGTAACAATTATTAAATAGAAGAACTGCTAACTCAAACCTTAGTCTCTAGGACTTCGATCATCCTAAGACGACCATCGGGTTACTGCTAAGCTAGGGGTGAGGGATACAACACCTCACCGAAAACGAGAAAAGTTCAACGAGTTATGATGTGGCCTTCCTGACCGCAATGGAAACAAACTCACGCAATTCGCCTGCAATATCTACTGAAATGGCCCTTCTTACCATACATGTGACATACAAAAGATCTGCACCTCCCTTCAGCTGATACCGAACTCCGGTCGGTGGACTTGAACCGCTTTGTTGTAGGCTGGGACTGAACTGGAGCCTGACGTTGCTCCCTTTACTGGATCTCTATCTCAATCTCTCTCCTCCTTGTGGCATCCTGAAGCTTAGCGAGGGTACTGTATCGTTGGATCGACACAAACTGTCGAATATCCATCTTAATCATACTCAAGTACCGATTCATCTGAGCCTGATCAGAGGCAACAAACTCAGGGTAGAAGAGAGCCCTCTCCATAAACATCTTGGTGATCTCCGTCACCGTCTCAGTAGTCTGCCTCAAATCCAAATACTCCTGATCCAACCTCTCCCTCTTTGTAACATCTCAAAAATCACAACAATTTTTAAACTTTATAAAACAAACTATAATCATAAAATGTTTACAAAATCATTGTTTCCAAAGTGTTTAACAATATCAGAGTATCCCAAAATCATAATGCCATAAAGCAGGAGGATGTGTACGATCACGCCTTGGCCTTCCCGCGATCATCAGAAATACCTGAAACAATAACAAAAACAGTAAGCCAACACTTAGTGAGTTTCCATCAAAGTACCACCAAATAAACACAACAAACAATAACATGCATAAATGAGCCTAAAGCCTGATTGGACCGCCTGGCAAGGCCTACAACATATTTGGACCGCTCTCGAGCCTTCAGCATGACTGAACCGCCTCACAGGGCCTACAACCTATCAGGACCGCTCGTCGGGCCTTCGGCCTGACTGGACCGCCTCGCAGGGCCTACAGCCTATTCGGACCGCCCTGGGTATCTTGGCCTTCAGCAACAAAGTACTCAACCCAACCAATAATAACATGTCGACATGTACATAACAGATAAACATATGACCAGTCAACAGACAATAGACAGATCTACAGATCACTACCACATGCTAACATCCTATATACCAGGATACCAATCTAACATATCTCTACCGTATAATCACATACTATCATATAACAAGATATCCAATCTAATGGGCCGACCTTGGTGCTTTCGACCCGAAAGTATAGTGAGGAAAACTCACCTCTCAATCTGAATAATAGCTGAGGAGTTCCCGACTCCGAATCTCCGCTCTATCCGTCACCTATCCAACCAAGTGACCAATTCTCAATCATCATCCAAAATACCCAAAATACCCCTAAGTCAAACTTGGTCAACCTTAGTCAAAGTCAAAGTCAACACCTAGCTGAGTCAACCCAGCCGAGCCAACCCGACCGAGCCGACTCAGTTGAGTATGCTGGGCGTACTCTTATATACACGGGGCATACTCGATGTTTGACTAACTTACGGGCCGTTGAGCGCATACGCGCAACGTACCACTTGGTACGCCCAGTGTACACACCCTATTCGGCCCTTTTTCCATTAAGAGCTTAATACTCCAAATCTTCACGTCCAAAGTCAGATTTAAAGCTAAAATACCATTATGAGTCATAAAGTTTCCAACTTGATGACTATGCATGGCCAATAAGTGCTTAAAACACAAACCCATAACATCTTAATGCATTAAGACCCTCTATAGCATGCATGGAGCGAAACGAACCCTCAAAACCACATTTTTATGACTCAAGACCCCTCCTAAGGTCTAAAAGGATGACTTATTGGGTCAGGAACATGCCATGCTAAAGAATCACCATTTTTGGGACAAAACGTGTCTAAAGGAGAAAATACCTAGATCTACAAGATGGAGTGATCAAGATGAGAACTTTATACCTCCTGGAGGTTGCTATCAAGAACTAAATCTCAGATCCAAGGTGCTTCTAGGCTCCAAGATCTTCTCACCACCTTCTTCTTCTTCAAGAACACCTCCAAACACTTCAAAAGGGCTCAAAATTGCACTCTTCTCACTTAAGGTTGCTTTGGATCGTTTATCACAGAGGGGGACTGAATGGAAGTGAGGAAATGAAGAGCTAAGGATGCTTTTATATGAACCAAACTCTAAAATTTACAGTTTGCATCTTCCTCACGTACACCCCGCGTACGAGTTGTATGATAAGCATACTAGGGCGCACCCTAGTACGCCTAGCATACACAACATATGCTTAGCGTACTAAACTTGGTCGAAATTACCATATTGCCACAATGAGCCAATTTGCAATCCCTTTCAATCCTAAGGGATAAAATACAATAATATTCAAACATAAGGGTTGAAATTGAAATTACCTTGACATTGGGATGTTACAATTCTCCCCCATTTGAACTAGACTTTATCCTTGGAGTCGGCCGTCGCGAATAACTCTGGATAATACTACCGTGTCTCAGCCTCCGGCTTCTAGGTCTACTTGGAGCCTCTTCGATGTTGCTACTGAACCTTTAATAAAGGTGTTTCCTTATTACGCAGGACCTTCATTTTTCTCTCCAATATAGTCAGCGACCTCTCAATTTATTTCAGGCGCTCATCAACCTGAATATCATCCAAAGGTACCACTGCCTCACCGTCCAACACACACTTCCGCAACTCAGAGACATGGAAAGTGTTGTGCATCTGACTGAGCTCACTTGGCAAATCCAACCGGTAGGCCACCCTGCCTACCCTGGCGATCACACGGAAAGGTCTGATATATCGTATAACACCCTTCCAGGGTGAGACCTTCAGTAATACCATATCGCCGACCTGAAATTCAATCTCTGATCGACGTCGATCAACATAACTCTTCTACCGACTCTGAGTTGTCTACAGTCTCTGCCTAATCTACTGAATAAGCTCCATGGTTTGAAGGATTACTTCGGTCCTTCCCATTACCCTGTGACCAACCTCTCCCCAACGTACCGAGGTACGACATATCCAACCATACAAGAGCTCAAAAGGTGGGGCACCAATGCTGGAGTGATAGTTGTAGTTGTAGGAAAACTCCACGAGAGGTAGGTAAGAATCCCAACTCCTACCGAAATCTATGACACAAGCCCGTAATATATCCTCAAGATTTTGGATAGTCCGCTCACTATGATCGTCGGTCTGCGAGTAATGTAGCCTCGTGCCCAGTTCCTTGTGGAACTTTTTCCAAAATCGGGAAGTGAACCGAACATCTCGGTCTGAAACAATGGAGAATGGAACCCTATGGTGAGCAACAATCTCTCGAACATATACATTGGCCAACATTTCGGCCGAAGAGCTCTCCCGGATGGCCAAAAAGTGGGCACTTTTGGTCAATCGATCCACAATGACCCATATAACATCAAAACCCTTGGCGGTCTTTGGCAACTTGGTGATAAAATCCATGGTGATCTGTTCCCACTTCCATATGGGAATCTCCAAAGGCTGCAACTTGCAATGCAGCCTCTGATGCTCAACCTTGACCATCCTATAGGTCAAACTCCTCTCAAAATACCAGGCTATCTCCCTCTTCATACACGACCACCAGTAACTCAATCTCAAATCCTGATACATCATGGTGGCTCTCGGGTGTATAGAAAAGCGAGACTTATGAGCCTCCTCCAACACTATCTGCCTAATCCCACCAGAAACTTGAACCCAAATCCGACCGCACCAGGTCAGTAACCCCCGACTATCGGTGACAAACCTATCGATCTCGCCCCTGATCCTCTCCTGTTTCCAGTTCTCCTTCTTAACTCCCTTTTCTTGTGCCTCTCTGATCAAACCCAAAAGTGGAGAATCAACAGATATCCTCATACACCTCTCTCCAAATGAAGATCCAGCCGACTTACGGCTCAAGACATCCACTACTACATTCGCTTTACCGAGACAATAAAGGATCTCGCAGTCATAATACTTGAACACGTCCAGCCACCAGCGCTGCCTCATGTTCAGGTTTGGTTGGTCCATAAGATATCGCAAACTCTTATGATCCATGTAAACAGTACAACAGACCCCATAAAAATAATGTATCTAAATCCTGAAGGCAAACACCACTGCCCCCAACTCCAGGTCATGAGTAGGATATCGAGACTCATGCAGCTTCAGCTGCTGAGTAGCATATGCAATCACTCACCCTCTCTGCATTAGAACCGCCCTCAAACCAATGATGGATGCATCACAAAACACTACGAAGTCCTCGACACACTCTGGAAGGTCAACACCGGGGCCTCACATAACCTCTACCGCAACGTCTCAAAAGCAAGCTGCTGCTCAGGGCCGCACCGAAAATCCACTCCCTTCCTCGTCAGACGAATAAGGGGTACTGTGATCTTGGAGAAATCCTGAATAGATCTCCGATAATATCCCGCTAGACCGAAGAAAATCCTGATCTCTGAGGGAGATTTGGGAACCTCCCACTTCATCACAACCTTGATCTTGGCCGGATCGACCAAAATCCCATCCTGGTTAACGAGATGCCTCAGGAATTGGACCTCTTGTAACTAGAACTCACACTTCGAGAACTTGGCATATAGCCGTTCCCGCCTTAATACTCCCAAAAGCTCTTGAAGGTGCTCCTCATGCTGAACCCTGGTCTTGGAATACACCAAGATATCATCACTAAACACAATAACAGATCGGTCGAGCATCGACCTGCATACCCGATTCATCAAATCCATAAACACTACAGGTGCATTGGTGAGCCCAAATGGCATTACCACGAACTCATAATACCTATAACAAGTCTGGAATGCGGAATTCTCCACGTCCTCCTCTCTCACTCTCACCTGATGATATCCGGACCTCAGATCGATCTTGGAGAACCAAGATTCACCCTGCAAATGATCAAATGGGTCATCAATCCATGGAAGGGGATAACGGTTATTCACCGTTAACTTGTTTAACTCCTGGTAATCAATGCACATCCGGTGTGAACCATCCTTCTTCTTGACGAACACTATCGGTGCTCCTCGCGGCGAACTACTCGGTCTGATGAACTGCATACCTAACAGATCCTAGAGTTGATAGGACAGCTCCTGCATCTCAGGTGGTGCCAAGCAGTACAACGCCTTGGCAATCGGAGCCGAACCTGGCACTAGGTCTATCTAGAACTCAGCCTGCCTCTCAAGAGGCGCATCAGGTAACTCCTCCGGAAACACATCATTAAACTCCCTGACAACTGGCACCTTTGAGACCGAAGTCTACTCCCCAACCCGAGTATCAGCCACATAAGCAAGGTAACCCGCACATCCATGCTGAATATACTGTCGAGCCATAGCCGCAAAACAAAACCCCTGAACCAACCATGGTACCCTCTCCATAGATAACCAGTTCTCCCCTACTTGGGGTTCGAACTACCACTCACTGACCCTCGCAATCGATCCTAGCACCAAAGCTGCTCAGCCAACCCATCCTTACTATCACACATATATCCCCCATGGGGATAGGGATCAAATCAATCGAATAAGGCACCCCGAAGATCTCCAACACACAACCTTGATATACTCTGGATGCAGAAACCCCGTGTTCGTTGGCAATAGAAACACGCAATGGACACTCCAAATCGCTAAGGGGCATACCAAAACCCCTACTAAAAGATCGAGACACAAAGGACTGAATCGCGCCCGAGTCAAATAACACACGAACAGGCAAAGAATTGACTAAGAAGGTACCTATTAGAAACATAACATAAGCATACCATAAAAATAATCGACAGAACAATAAATAAAAACATATCGGTCACGACATCTGGCGCTGCTCTGGCCTCCTCGGTAGTGAGCTAAAAAGCACGACCCCGAGCCCTCGGGGGCTCTGCCCTCCCCTGGCGCCATCGAAGATCCTCAAAGTTCCCTTCCTTGCCACATTTGTGGCACCCAGAATTAAGCCGACAAGAACCCTCATGAACCTTGCCACACTTACCAAAAGTGCGGTCCCTCTAACTCCCAGATCTCACATCAACGGCCTTAAACCGCTTCGCCGCAAGCTACGACTGCACAAGGGCCTTCCTCTGCTCCCTTGTCTGAAGCTCTATCTAAATTTCACTCCACCTCGTGGCCTCCTGAAAATCAAGGAGTGATCCATAGCGTTGTGTAGATACGAACTGGCAGATGTCCATCTTGAGCATGCTCAAGTACCGAGTCATCTGATCTTGCTTAGAAGCAGTAAACTCAGGGCAAAACATATCTCTCTCTGTGAACATCTTGGTGATCTCTGTCACCGCATCGATCCCCTGCCTTAGATCCAAGTACTCCTGAGCCAGCTTATCTTGCTCTACCAATGGAACATATCTCGAACGGAACATATGACAGAAATGCTCCCATGAAATTGTAGCTCGTAGCTCTGGGGTGTATGAACTAGTAACCAGCCTCTACCAATCCTTCACTCCAGACCGAAGAAGGTTCAGAGCAAACTTGACCTTCTAGTCAGCTGGGAAAGAACACGTAAAGAAACATCCCTCAATGTCAGACATCCACCTCATGGAAATGATTGGATCCTGAACCTCGTACAATATCAGGGGATTCGTATTGTTGAAGTCCCGGTACTGGAAAGCTCTCCCAGCGTCAATCCTTGCCGCAGTGACAGTCGATGTAGCTGTAGCAGCGACAGTCTCAAAAAGTGCAGTGAATCAGTCATCAAAGAACTCCATCATAGCAGTCTTGATAGACCCAAACAGCTCTGGTATCTACTTACGGACAATAGAAACAACCTCCTCATGAACGATCTCCCTAACCCGGTCCTCAGTCAATAATGGTCCATCCTGGCCACCTGTTCCGGCTCTTGACCCGGAACCCGACTCAAATCGTCTTGTGACCACCATACTAAAAATAAACCAGGGAGATATCAGATCAAACGAATATCATACCATCGAAACCAACTCCCAACAAAACCCTAGGGGTTATGACTTCCTTGCTACACGTACAGGTCCTGTTCTTCTAGTAGTACGGGCCCATACTACCTTCCGAACCTACCCGTATTTGTCTCAGAGGATCATCACAATAACCCAAACAACACTCACTGGAATACACATACAACCTACTCTCACTTAGTAGAGAAAGGATAGATATCCCTTAATGGGCCAGCTGACACCACATAACTCATCCATGAAACTTCCACCAACCCTACAACACTCGTGTATGGTAATCATACATAACACTGGATCCTATAGACAGTCGAATACTTGATTCCACCCTAATCCCACAATCAGACAAGGAACAAGAAATAAGGCTAAAACAAACATTCTCAGGCTATAAAATCTTAGTTATGTACAATTTAAATGCATACACTAAGCAACTATAGTAATGATGTCAATTCCATATAAGGAAGAACCCTAGGCTATCATGCATCATATAATCAGGCTATTCTATCATGCAATTCCTGAAGATCCCTAGGCTATCAATAACATGTTGATCTAATATAACATAATATGAAATAACGGTGTGGTAACTTGGGGTCTACTTAATGGCTCCATCTGATCGTACACATCACCTCCTTCCTTGATTATTTTGAAAACAATTTTGGAAATCATTTTTAAAACTTTAGCAGTTCCCTAGTTTGAGACTGGATTCACACGGATGTTCCTCTAATTCCCTCAAACCAAGGCTCTGATACCAACTTGTAACATCTCAAAAATCACAACAAATTTTAAACCTTTTAAAACAACCCATAATCATAAAATGTTTACAAAATCATTGTTTCCAAAGTGTTTAACAATATCAGAGTATCCCAAAATCATAAGACCACAAAGTAGGAGGATATGTACGGTCATGCCTTCGCCTTCCTGCGGTCATCAGAAGTACCTAAAACAATAACTAAACCGTAAGCCAACGATTAGTGAGTTTCCCCCAAAGTACCACCACATAAACACAACAAACAACAGCATGCATAAATGAGCCTTCAGCTTGACTGGACCGCCTCGCAGGGGCTATAGCCTTTCCGGACCACCCTGGGTATCTTGGCCTTCAGCACAAAGCATGACCGCCTCAACCCAACCAACCATAACTTATCGACATATATATAATGTTGGATTAGGTGTTTAAGCCCATAACTATAATTGGTATATACTTGACCCGAGAGTAGCATGGTCCATTTGGGTTACATATCACCACGACAATTTGATAGGATGGGTTTTTGAGAAGAGGTTATTTATGATTTATTAATATATTATAAGTTCTAATATATTAATATGAAATCATATGATTTAATTAGTATTGATCAAGAATTAATTTGGAATTAATTTAGTGATGAAAAGAGACTAATTAAATTAATGGGGACTAATTGTGTAAATTAGTTATATATATGTTTTGGGCTTATGATACATGATGGACTAAGTTTATGGAAGAATCCATAAAGAGTTAGCCCACTTGAATCATGGATCATGGATAATAAGCCCAAGTGTATGGATTAGGGTTTTACCCATGACTCTTGGATTCCTACACTATATATATGACACCCTATAGCCTAAAATTGGTTGCACAAGTTTTGCTAGAGTGTTCTTGGAGAGCCATAACCGATTTTAGTGTGCATAAACTCTCTCAAAAGTCATCCTTTGTCTAAGGTGTGTTTGTGAACCATTTGAGGTGTCACACTTGGGGCACTAAGTTCTTAAAGGCCAAATACAACAAGGTCTACAAGCTACATAAAGAGGTAAACTCCTAACTAGCATTTTATGTTGTTTATGTCAATTGCATGCTAGTTGTAGGCTTAACGCTTTGGAAACAAAATTGCATGTTTAATTAGAGAAAACATAGATCCAAAGCATTTAGGGTTGTAGTATACATAAATCTCATCAGTGGTATCAGAGCCTAGGGTTGTTTTCTATTATAATTTATGCTTATTGGTTTTTAAAGCTGGAAAATCTACAAATTTCGTTTCTGCATGCCCACCACGACATGGCAATAATTACCACGACATGGTGATGCATCTGTGTGCAGAATTTCGAGTTTTTTTGGCCAAACTGGATTAGGATAATTACCCCAAACTGTGTTTTGAACCATGAAATCTGTTTTTCGATATGGTAATGATCATGCTTGTCCAATTAAAAGATAATTGTCATAATTTCAAGATTTGTATTAGTTTATATGATTAGGCTAATTTTTTGAAGATTGATGATATGAATTATCTTGTTCTTATGAGTTTAACTAGATCATGTATGTATTATTTGATTATTGTGTTAATTAAAATAATGATCTAAATGATTTTAGTGAAATCCATAACTTGTCCCCAAGTTATGGAAAATGAAAAGTTTTTCTTTTAAAAGGTCATTAAAACTCATAGGTTATGGAAAATGAAAGGTCTCATTTTCAAGAGTCATTTTAAATGGTTTTGAAGTCTTCTATAACTTGTCCTCAAGTTATGGAACTTGAAAAGTTTTTCATAAAAAACCATATTAAACTCATAATTTATGGAAACCAAAAGTTTTGACAAGTTTTAAAACCTGCCCTCAAGTTTTGGAATTTGTAAAGTCTCACCTTTTGAATTCTTTAATTCCGAATCCTAGAGTTTTAAAAGTTAAAATTCGACTCTTATACTTTATAATATTATAGGTTTAATAATATATATATATATATATATATATATATATATATATATATATATATATATATATATATATATATATATATATATATATATATATATATATATATATATATATATATATATATATATATAAGAATAAGTCAGTCTTACCGTTAGTAGGCCTCATTCAAGAAGTCGGTCTATAAGGGGGGTATAAGGTTACTGCCTATAAAATGGTAGTTTAATGGGTGTCCACTCTCACCTACCGCTTCCTTGACTGGTGGAGGGTCGTTAGCCGAACGGGTAGGATAGGACATTAATTCTCATTAAAAGTATAATGAAAATACCAAGTAACTAAACACTTATAAATTACTAATCTTAGTTACTTAGGAAAAATGTGAATTTGGTGCTAACCCATGAAATTGCACTTTGCACCTTGTTAAGTCGTTAGTGGAGCGCGTGTGGTTAACCGACACACTAATCTGGGACTAACAGTGTGTGGCAAAGGGTAGCTTGATGTTAATCATAGATCAATGGAGCGTGTGTGGTTAACCGACACATTGATTAGGTGATCTGTAACATTAAGTGTACCTAGCACATTAGCATGGTTATTCACACCTTGTTTGTAATCCTTAGCATCCCAGTCACAAACATGAAGGGCACAATCGAGATTTAAACATGCCATTGAAAAGTTCAATGAATCTCAAAAGATCTAGGAATTTCAAACCAATTAAAACTTAATAATCAATTTCATTTTTCATGGTGGAAATTGGTAAATCGTCAATTACCTACCTTCAAATATTCTGCATTTAGATTACGGCTTCCCTATTCCGAATTGTAGAATATTGTGTTGGGTCCTAGCCTTAATATTTCGTTTTGAGTGTTATATTAAGGACTTAAATCAACTAAACTTGAATATCTCCCATTATAGATGTCTAGGTTAGACAACTATGGTTTTCCCGAATCCTTTCTTTATAAAGATGATATTCCACAAGATGATCAAGGTGAAAGATTAATCCTTTCTTCGTGCAGTAGTGGAACTTCACTTCCTCCACCTCCTCCAATAAGTCTCCCTAACCCACAAGTTCAAGGTCACTCAAAGCCCTATTGGCAGGAAGGAAAGTCTGTATGTGCTCACGTCTTGGAGATGAAGTTACATATTGACAGGCTGGGAGAGTTGGGTGTCGACGTCTCGAGGAAGTTGGTTGTTGACTGGATTCTTCAATCACTTCCTGAGTTATATAGCGGGTTCATTAAGGACTACTACATGAAAGAGCACGACATGACCCTTATCGATCTTACCTATTTGCTAATTGCTGCTGAATCAACAATGATTTGGCGCACTGGTAATGCAAATTTTATTGGAAGATCTACTTCCCAAACTTCCATGGACATTGACAATGGAAACACTGGAAGTCCAGAAAAGTCTTCTCTTCCCAATGGAAAGGGATCGACCATAGTCAACCTGGTTGACCAAATGGTAAAGAGAAGGGCTAAGTCTGAGATTGTCCCATGTGCCATTCCGAAAGAGTCTGTTTGTTTCTATCGCCAAGAGATAGGGCATTGGTTGCGAAGCTGCCATATTTACCTGAAAATCGCAAGGATGGTAAAGTCAAAAAGTTTGACTTTGCTTCAGGTAAGTCCATTATCTAACTCTATTAAGTTCCTATTTGGAGATTCTTAATACATGATGTAATGTAATTACATTATCTAACTCTATTAAGTTCCTATTAGTCCTAGCCTTAATATTTAATTTTGGGTGCTATATTAAGGATTAAATCAACTCACTTAAATTTCTACCATATAGATGTCTAGTTCAGACAACTATGGTCTTCCCGAATCTTACGAAAAGCCTTCCTTATAAAGATGATATTCCACAAGACGATCAAGGTGAAAGATTAATCCCTTCTTCATGCTGAAGTGGAACTTCATTTCCTCCACCTCCTCCAATAATTCTCCCTGAGCCACAAGTTCAAGATCACTCAAGCCCTATTAGCTAGCAAACACCAAGATGGAAGGT
Source organism: Lactuca virosa (assembly GCF_052849685.1). Classification (NCBI taxonomy): domain Eukaryota; kingdom Viridiplantae; phylum Streptophyta; class Magnoliopsida; order Asterales; family Asteraceae; genus Lactuca; species Lactuca virosa. Next base: position 252,312,093 of record NC_136434.1, read on the forward strand.
CTATGTGTGCATATGTCTTGGAGATGAAGTCACACATTGACAGGCTGGGAATGTTAGGAGTCGTTGTGTCGAGGAAGTTGGTTGTTGATTTGGTTCTTCAATCACTCCCTGAGTCATATAGCGGGTTCAATAAGGACTACTATATGACAGATCACGACATGACCATTATCGATCTTGCATATTTGCTTGTTGCTGCTGAATCGGCAATGATTTGGCATACTGGTAAAGTAAATTTGATTGGAAGATCTACTCCCCAAACTTCCATGGACATTGAAAATGGTAATGTTGGATGTCCAGAAAAACTTACTCTTCCCAATGGAAAGGATTCGGCCATGGTCAAGTCATTTGACCGAATGGTAAAGAGAAAGGCTAAGTCTGAGATAATCCTATGTACCATTCCCAAATAGTCCATATGTTTCTATTGCCAAGAGAAGGGGAAATGGTTGCGAAGCTGCCATATTTACCTGAAAGATCGCAAGGATGGTAAAGGCAAAAATCTTTGACTCTACTTCAGGTAAAGTCCACTGTCTAACTCTATTAAGTTCCTATTTGGAGATTCTTAATACATGATGTAATGTAATTACATTCTGATGTTATAGAATCGAATAAATGAAAGGAAACTTAAAGGAAGAGTAAGCTGATTCTGATCGTGAAGAGATGGATTTCGATCGCATGGTTCGATGATCAAAATTTTGAGCTGCTGCTTAAGAGTTATGATAGATTTCTTAGGAATAGATAACAACATAGTTTTCAAATGTATTTGCATTGTAAGGACAAGTTTTTCACACTTTTATAAATAAAGAAAAGTTTTTTTTTTAATTTTTTAAGTTTCCTTACAATGGCATTTGTGAAAATTGTTGTTATATGTTTCCACTGATAGCAATATTGGAAAATGGATTTGATTCTTTTGTTTGTGGTAGTGTCATAATTTACCAAATAAGGAAAGATTCTCATCACCCAAGTTTCAGTTGGATAGAAACTTGGAATCATGCAACTATTGTGTGATGAATGAGAACCTTCATCTTTGGGAAATTAAGACTAATTCCTTGTTCACATGTATATGTGAGTCAAGTGAAGGACTAGGGGATCGGGTACACTTGGTTGTACACTGGTCAGGTCCACCACAAAAGACTATTCATTATGATTTACTAATGTTTAGTAAATATGGTTATGCTTTCAAGTTTAAGTATAATTCTGAAACATTGGAAAAGTTTCAATGTATGGCAGAACGAATGAGAAGAATCAAATTAGGCAGAAAGATAAAAGTTTCTCCAATCTGAAAAGATGGGAGAGTACTTTAGTATCGTGTTTTATGATCATCTTAATGATTATGGAAAACCATATCACAATTGATCCTCTAAGGATATCTTAGTGCATTTGTATGGCTAAGAAAAGGAATCGTGAATTGTTGAAATGGTTAAATCAAGAAGATGAGTCATACTTCGTTCCAAAACAAGACTTAGAGTCATACTCCAAGATTGTAACTTGAGTGACATAATCTTAAGAAAGGTTTATAGCACTCATCAAATAAAGAGTAAAATGTTTCTTACTCTTGTACATTTGAAATTGCTAAGTTGTGATGTTTTGTATAAAACAAAGACAAACTAAGGCTAATTGTTTGAAGTGTTTGTCTTGAAAAGAAATTACACTAACTCTTGAATATTTGTTTGTCAGGTAATGGTTCTTGACAAAGTGAATCTTATATGTCAAGAGGTTAGTGGGAGTCTTAAAGATCTTGAAAAGTTTCAAGAACTAATCAAGAGTAAACCAAATGTTAATCACTAGCACACGACTTGAGGTATGTAACCTATCGTGTTGACATACTCTTGTTTCTATGCCCATTCCAGTTAAAGTTGACTATGCATTTGAGTTATATGAGTTCTTAGTTGTTTGCATAACAACTTGGAAGCAATGGCAGACCCTGTGCTGCCAGGTGGCAAGAAATTAAGATTGAACAAGTTCAGTCCATATGGGTTTGAATTTGTCACTAACCTTGTCTTGTGATTATGGTTATGACAAATTCACATGGATAGGAACGTATACACCATAAAAATCTAAGTGTCATAAGGTTTCTCTCCAATTCATGAAAATGATTGTGAGGAAACGCTTTCACTAAGTAGATTTTAAATAGTTAGCAATTGTGATATTTGCATTCTCAAATTCGGTTATGATTACGGCATCCCTCTTCATAGTTCGAATTGTGAGAAATGAAAAAGGTCTAAACATTTGAGACTTATTGTTGTAAGTTCTAAAATTGTTTAGACACACATCTGAGCTATCTAAGGAAAGGTGTATGAGTTTGAGAAGCCTAGATAAAGTCTTATCGAAGCATCTTATATCAGAAATCTGAACTTTGGTAAGAAAGTCAATAAGTATTGATTTCTAGAAGTCCAGCTGATTTCTGAGTACATGTCAAAGCTAGTGGGAGCATAAGTGTTATGCTAATAAGAATGTAATTATTATGCTAGTGGGAGCACAATTATTATGGTAAGTGTTGCAAGTTAGCAATGTTAATTATAGAAAAACAAAAGTTTCAATTTGCAAAGATGCAGGGTTTGAAAATATGCTTTGCTATAATTAAGGGAGAGGAATTATACTTCATTTCAATTCTAAAAGCTTAGATTGAGATTTTTTAATCAAATTTAGTCAAGGATATATATGAATTCTATGTTGGAATGGTTCAACATTAGGAAATTCTATATATATGGAAATGTTAATTGCGTTCTCAAATTCGATTATGATTACGGCATCCCTCTTTATGGTTCCAATTGTGAAAACTTGGAAAATAGAAATATTATAGCAAAAGACTGATCAAGTATCATGTCTTTATGTAAGACATTATGAATCGTATACCATATGCTTCGGGTATAGGATCGATTGCATATGCTATAATATTCTCGTATTCTAATTTTTCCAAATGCCTAGGGTATTAAGAGGGAAAAAAAGAATAGAATCGGATATGACTAAAGTTGTTAAGCAATTGTCGAGGACAATCTGAGGTTTACCAAAGATTGGTTGCTTATGGACAATTGGAAGTATATTCTGAATTTTGGAAGGACCATATTGACATACTCTGAGAAGAAGTAACTCTTGTTCAGAAGTCATAGTGAAAATGGGAATGTGGAAATGTTTCCATAAGTGGAAGTTACTCTTTAAATCTATGTAATATTAGAAACTTTTATGCAAGAAGGATGTTCAAAGGAATGTACTTTGAGTTTGAGACTTCATTTCCTTGGAATTGTCTTGTAACAATTTCCAATGGAAAGTTTTGTAATATCGTTGTTCAAGTCTCTGTGACTCTTGGTACCTAGACATTACAAAACAATATTGCATAATAGTGTTCTAGCAGTGACAAGAATTTGGAATTCTTACACTTGCAATAAGGATTTGGAGTTGTGAAATGAGCATCATTGGAAATATTTTTAGTTGATCTATTTCACAAAATAAAAGACCATAGAAAACATAGTGTGCATGCTTGGAGCATGGGATAACTATTGTTTTAATTCAAATATTAAGTTGCTAAAACGAAACATTATATAATGAATAATGTGTAATCAATATGGTGATTAAATAAAAGGTGTTTTATTTATATTCATAAGTTCTGAGACCATATTGGATTCAATTATTCTTGTGTTTCACTTTGCATGTTTTGACTTCCCGAATAACTAGGTTATTCAAACTATCCACAGTCGATCATACTTTGGAAGTAGGTATTGAGGCAAGATTGTCATGAATCTGACTGTAGATTGTCTAGGGGTTTTAGACACAACACAAGTTTGCTGCAGTGTTCATGAGTACTCCTGGAATAACATTCGAGTATTGGATTAAACCCACGCTCATCTGAATCACTTCATGGATTTTATCACGAGTGATTGGTGAGATGATAGTATCTTATATTCTTGAAACGGAGACATGTGAGTTGTAGTTGCAAGTCGGTTGCACATTGACATATGTAAATGCATTAGTAACTTGGTGTTATAAAACATATTGTTGTGTGTAATTTGATGAGTAAGTATAAGCAAGCATTTGAGTCGAAGTTTATCCATTCCTTTTAGCCCATTTGGTTAAAAGCGATATCTGTGGGCCCCTCGATGATATAGTGATGACAACCCTAAGTGCTTGGCCAAGCCTGGACTGATTTGATTTGTTCAATTAGTCGGTCGTCATAAATCGGAAATCGGGAAACAACATATGGACAGAGAGAATGATTCTAATCCATGTCTCAGTCCATACAATATCAATAATGGAGGAATATATGATCCCTTATCTAATGGACGCATCATTGACTAGGTCAGAGTTCGACAACGGCTTTTAAGAGCTACTATTGCTAGTCAGGTTGTGGAGTCGTACTTGCAATAATAGTTATTAGACTTATCCAAGTGGGAGACTGTTAGATTAGGTGTCTAAGCTCATAACTATAATTGTTATGTACTTGCCCCGAGAGTATCATGGTCCATTTGGGTTGCATATCACCACGACAATTTGATAGGATGTACTTTTGAGAAGAGGTTATTTATGATTTATTAATATATTATAAGTTCTAATATATTAATATGAAATCATATGATTTAATTTGTATTGATCAAGAATTAATTTGGAATTAATTTAGTGATCAAAAGAGACTAATTAAATTAATGGGGACTAATTGTGTAAATTAGTTATATATATATGTTTTGTGCTTATGACACATGATGGACTAAGTTTATGGAAGAATCCATAAATAGTTAGCCCACTTGAATCATGGATCATGGATAATAAGCCCAAGTGTATGGATTAGGGTTTACCCATGACTCTTGGATTCCTACACTATATATATGACACCCTATAGCCTAAAATTGGTTGCACAAGTTTTGCTAGAGTGTTCTTGGAGAGCCATAACCGGTTTTAGTGTGCATAAACTCTCTCAAAAGTCATCCTTTGTCTAAGGTGTGTTGTAAACCATTTGAGGTGTCACACTTGGGGCACTAAGTTCTTAAAGGCCAAATACAACAAGTTCTACAGGCTACATAAAAAGGTAAACTCCTAACTAGTATTTTATGTTGTTTATGTCAATTGCATGCTAGTTGTAGGCTTAATGCTTTGGAAACAATGTTGCATGTATAATTAGAGAAAACATAGATCCAAAGCATTTAGGGTTGTATGTGCACCATAGGATGTTGTAGTATACTAAAACTGTCACACCCCCAAACCGGAACGGTGGAAACGTTCGGGGGCGGAGGACGTCATGTTTAGTATCACAAAAATTGAGTAATAGTAATCAAGGCAACAACAACCATTGTTTTAATAGTATAATGTTTACATTACATTTGATTCATATAATACTGACTTCAAAAGTAAATACAAGTAAAGACTCGAAGCTACTATGCTCCATTTTCTTGAATCTGACGCGTGTACCTGTCTACTAATGTCCTGAGAATACAAGTAGGTTTTGAAAGAGTATCAACATTAAGCTGGTGAGTTCATAAACATTTTGTTTTAGAAAACTGTTCTGTGTTCTTTCAAAAAGTGCGTTGTGTTTCTCCAAAAAACCTTATATTTTCTTATGTATCGAATGTTAAGTAAAAACAAATGATTCTTACTAGTTCCTCCTGCGAGTACTTAGTGTATACAAATCATATACAATCCAGATCGAACAAACAATCGATTGGGTGATTCTGCCTCAAGCCCACAACCAAACAAGGAACAGGAAATGAGGCGGAGGCCACACATCCTACTGGTTGCCGGATCCTCATGTATATAACCCTGAAGTATTCACTAATACTTACAAATTTAACTGTTCTGGTCCTTTGATATCTGTTGATAATGTTCCTCAAGAAAATCCAATATTTTCTTATTAAAAGCATGATTAACCCATTCCTTCTATGACTACTTAGTTCATACTAGTTATGTATAAACCAATATCGAACAGATAGTTATTATGTGGATCTACCCAAAACCCACAACCAAACAAGGAACAGGGAATGAGGCGGAAACCACACATTCCACAGTCCGTCGGATATTCTTCATACGTAACCCGGCTGCATAAACTAAGGAATTATAGAATTAATAATGAATATTTGTTAAGTGAATAATAATCCAATTGTTTGTAAAGTACTGATGTTTACCCTGGAAAATCCTATATTTTCCCTAAGTGTAAGTTATTGAATTATCTGTTCCAAATCGAAGAGTACGAGTATCTGCCATACTTATGTTGTTTAAGCAATGTTCTGTTTAAAAACCCTGGCTACCACTAGTGATGTATAGTAGTTTTATTACATAAATAAAACTAGTTGAAAACGCGTTGTTCTGTATACTGAAAGTGTTGTTAATACCCTCCTGTGATCACTTAGTACATACGAGTTATAGAAATCAAGATCGAATAGACAGTCGGTTGGGTGATTCTGCCCTAAACCCAAAACCAAACAAGGAACAGGGAATGAGGCGGAAGTCACACATCCTACTGCATGTCGGAGGTTAATTTCGTATCACCCTGATGTATATACTAACTAATCCCCTAGTTATTAACCATGATGACTGATTGTTAAGTACATTATTACGTGAACGAGTCGTTGTTTCCCTAGTGAGTTCTTATAACCATACTATGGACGATAAACATGACGACGTACTTCGGACATCGTGAACTGAATGACATTTGTCACCCTAGGTTGACTGAAGCTAATAGTCAGGGTGCCGGATTGTCACTCCCGTATAGATCTATACATAAACACACACTCTCCCTCGAGGAGACTCTGGTTACAAGGGGTAGACTTCCCAGAAGACGTGTCTCACATTGTAGTTCTCTCAACGAATTCACGAATAATACTATGAAAACCCTTTTTGTACTTGTAACGTTTGTATCTTAACATGTTTTGTAAAACTGATTTCAAGTCTAGTAATAACGATGCTTATCTTGTTTAGTAAGTTCTACGTTCGATGCGTGCTAATGATAGGAAAAATATAATAAACCAAATTATATTTTTAAGCACAAGATTTCTTGTGCTTTTACTTGTATTCCCCCCCCCCCCCTAAAACATTAAAAAGCTTGTAAAATATTGGGGGTATGAACTCACCTGATTGTGAATGACTTGAACGAATGACAAAGATAGGATGCTTGGTATGCTAAGTGAAGTCCCGAGCATAGTACGGTACTATTAAGCACATGTTAACATGTATAGGCCTAAAATTAGTGTCTAAGACCACTAATGATCATAGGAAACACCCTTAGAATGTAGGAAACACTTGCAATGAAGTGTTAGAACCAAGAATGAGGGGTGAAATGGAGTTCACGGCCAACCCACCATGGGTTTACGGCCCAAGATGTGTTCACAGCCCATGAACACATGAAGGGTTCACGGCCCAAGATGTGTTCACGGCCCAAGAACACATGAACATTTTATGGGTTTACGGCCCAATTATGAAGGGTTCACGACCCTATGAAGGGTTCACGGCCGTGAACTCTTCAAGTTCATAAAGATGGTGATGAAAATGATGAACTTATGGATGAATACGAAGCTCTTTACATGAATAAGATGATTAACAAGTGAAGAGGGATGAATCACTTACGTTTGTGGGGTGAAAGGAGAGCTTTTGCTCGATGAGTCTTGAGAGAGTCTTGAGGAGTTTTCGGCCAATGAGAGAAGAAATGAGGGGTAAATGAAGGAAGAAAATATATATAGAGAGGGTGGTTCACGACCCAAGCATGGGTTCACGGCCGTGAACCTAGTTTGCGGCCGTGAACTCCCTTTGAGGGTGTTTCAGGTTCGAGCGCAAACTATTGATTCTTAGATATCGCTTCCCAACCTTCAGCCCTTGAGTGCACTTTGCTTAGAGACCCTCAATTGACTCTAAACATAGTAACAGATAGCGGAAACAAGTCTGACTTACAGAGAGTGATTTCGGGTTGTCACATCATCCCCCCGATAGAGGGAAATTTTGTCTCGAAATTTGGATTCCGAGTGGTTGGTTAAGGATAAGGAAAAGAGACGGGTACTTCGGTTCTAATTAATCCTTGCGCTCTTCAATGAATTCAGATCCTCGCTGGGTGTTTCAGCGGATCTTCACTGTTGGATCTGTTGTTCTGATTTGTGGATAGTGTGTGGGTTGACTTGCTTGTCTATGTTCATCCAACTGGTAGGATGTCCATTCGTAGTCCTGAGCAGCATTAGTCCTGAAATTCATGGTAGGACTTATACCTGGTTCATATATCATCGCCTTGTGTACACAAGTCGTATATAATTAAGATTGGTGAGACGGTCGGATGGGTGGCTCTGCCCCAAGTCGACAACCAGACAAGGAACAGGAGATAGGGCGGAAACACACATCCTAAGTCCGTAGAATCTTAATTATATACCACCCCCGCATGTACATTTAACATTGATAGGCTAACCGTATCTGTCCCTAGCCTCTGAGCTTGAACTTGACTTGCTGCGCGAGTGGTATTTCCAAAATGGTCTGCTGGGAATACTTAGGAAAGGTTACGGGAGGATATGATACTCCTCGCATGAGTACTTCGGAGGTTTGAAGCGAGAGACAATTTTGAGGTTCGTATCTAGTTTGTCGTTATGAGTGACGAGAGTTTTGTTATTCGGTCGGTTTAAGGCGAAGTGTCTTCTCGGAGACACATAGGTTTGGTATCGCGTGGACTCAGTTAGACTAGGCGGGATGACATCGTCAGATCGCGTGATAAGTTAGTTCGGAAAGAGTGCTTTGTTAGGACATTGGTGCATCTGGGTGTGTGTTTCTGGTGCTTTCTGTTTTGACCTTGTTATTACTACCGCGAATGTTTTGTATTGTATTAAGTGTTTACTAACTGAAAGATTGTTCTAGTGAATGATACTTGATATTATGATCCCTCTCTAGTCCTTCTATAATCTCTTGGTATCTACAAGTCATATATAATTAAGTTTGATAAGACAGTCGACTGAGTGACTCTGCCCTAAATCCACAACCAGACAAGGAACAGGAAATAAGGCGGAATCACACACTCTAAGTCTATTGGTTCTTAATTATATATGGCCCCAATGTTTACACCAAATCATTATAGCTTACCAGAAAGAGTATCTAGTTTCTACATAAACTATGTGCTTTGTTTAGACGAGGAAGAAATAATTATTGTTAGGATTTAGTTGGGAAACGTACCGCTGTTCTCAGGTGGTTCCGGGGTAGACTCTCCTGCTGTGATCATTAGTACTTTTCCCTTTTTACCAACGTTTCTGGCCAATGGACAATCTCTCCTGCAGTGTCCCGTTTCACCACATTCGTAGCAGGTCTGACTTACTTCCTCAAATGGGACCTGAGAGATTGGTCGTGTCGGTGCCCTACAGAAACGGATGGTGTGTCATCTTTTGAGGCAGTTCTTGCAATACATCTTCCGACACCTTCCGGTATGATGAAAGTTGCATTTATTACATTTAGGGAGGGTTCCAGCATAACGACTGTCGGGTGCTGCTGTGGTTGGGTTCATGGCAGCATAGGTCGTACCCCTTTGTTGTCTCTCGGAGGGCTCTTGTGTTGGTTGTCTCTTCTTCCCGCTCTCAGACTTTTGTTCTTCGTCACCTCCTTTTGTTGACTCAGGAACGGGGTCCATTATGCCTTGGCGGATCCCATAGTCCACCAATGTTCGAGCCAGACATTTGGCACTGTCGAACGTAATAGGTTTCGCTGCTAATACGTTTCCTTGGATTGGAGAAGGTAGTCCCCAAATGTATCTCTCTACCTTCTTGATCTCTGGGGTAACCATCCCAGGGCATAGTGCATCCAAATCGCTGAATCTATCGGTGTATGTTACAATGTCTGAGCCTGTCATGGTAAGATTCCACAGCTCATGCTCTAGTTTTTGTATTTCGCCCCTTGGGCAGTACTCTTCCAACATCATCTCCTTTAGATTTTCCCAGCCCATTGCGTTTCCTATTGGAAGAGTCAATGACTTGACATGGCTATTCCACCATGTAAGGGCTCTGTCAGAGAAGGTGCAGGCAGCAAACTTCACTTTGCTCCCTTCTGGGCACGCGCATAACTCAAAAATCGATTCTGTCTTCTCGAACCATCGCATTAGAGCGATGACTCCTCCACTTCCATCGAAGGTTTTGGGTCCACAAGTCATGAAGTCCTTGTACAAGCACTCCTTTGTGTGTCCATGGTTAAAGCTGTTGGTACCACTACCCGATCCACCGGTACCAGTTGCGTTGATTTGAGTCATGACAGCTGTCACTGCGGCTGTTACTGCCGCTTGAAAGACAACCGGGTCATACTGAGGAGGTGGTGGTGGTGCGTTGTTCTTGTTTTTGTTCGACTTCTTCGGTGGTATCTTTCTGCCATAAGGTTTAAAAGATGAAACGAGGGTAAGTCCTTAGTGGTTGCAAGTCGAGTGTTATCTGAATCGGAGTTATCTTAGTTCTGAGTGTTTCATGTTCTGACTTTTTGAAGAAATTCATAACAGAGGTCTATGCAACATAGACTTATGAATTTGATAGTGACCACCCTCTTAATGAAGTTATGGGATCTGGTTTACTGTTACTAGCTGATATGATAAAGGCGATAAGCCTGACACATAGTATGAGCAGTGTAATCACTAACTCAGTAGATCATATTAATTAGTTAATTATGAGTATGACGTATATGGTGCTCTACCACCTTGCGCGCCTCGGGAGGGGTTTCCTGTCCTAGTTATGATGGTCCTGAATTCAGCTGTTGGAATTTGTTGTATCAGGACTCTCTTATGGTTTTCCTATTCTCTGTAGATCATGCTTCGGGTTTTACCATAGATCTTCATCACTTCCTGATGGAAGATTTGCCTCCTCGTATTATTCCTCATTGGCTTCTCTTTAGGTGGTTGTAGTGGAGCCGCTATCTATGTCTAGGTTGTTTGCGCGGGAATGGGAATGTCTAAAGAATCTTATGAGATTAAGTAAATCATTTCTTCTGAAGTTATTGATGATCCGAACTGGGTCCTCCTATAGTCAAGCAGTGCATGCAAGTTATATATAACCAAGATCAAATAGACCTTCGAATAGGTGATTCTACTCTAAAACCACAACCAAACAAGGAACAGGTAGTAGAGCAAAAATCACTGATTCTAATTCTATAAGATCCCAATTATATATAACCCTGGAAGCATGCACTTCGCAACTATACACCTGCCAGTAAAGGTCTTTTAGTTCTCATGTAAGTTTGTTATAGTGCCTAAAATACTCCTATAGTATTTTATCTTCATGTTTTGTTCTAGGGATACTTTGTATATAGAGTTAGGTAAGTTTTAGGCTCGTTGCAACACCACCATCACTCCCAAACACATGTTGGTCGTATCTCAAATAAATATAGTTGATCAGGTTATATTTATTCCAGATATGATTACATAACTACTTAGGTTTGACTGTAGTGTCCAACATCTAAATACTTTTGTTTGTTTTGTTCCTATTTGTTCTTATTGTGATACTTGTTCTTAGTATGTATACTTATTAGTATACTTCTCGTAAAATACTTATATTTTAAAAGTATACTTTTAGTCAGAGCACTCTGGCCCCATTGTATTTATAGTTGTATATCTTTTACTGGTTGATATACTAAGTTCACTATAAACAATGCTCTGATACCAATCTGTCACACCCCCAAACCGGAATGGAGTAAACGTTCGGGGGTGGAGGACATCATGTTTAGTATCACAACAATTTAGTAATAGTAATCAAAGCAACAATAACCATTGTATTAATTGTATAATGTTTACATTACATTTGATTCATATAATACTGACTTCAAAAGTAAATACAAGTAAAGACTCGAAGCTACTATGCTCCATCTTCTTGAATCCGGTGCATGTACCTGTCTACTAATGTCCTGAGAATACAAGTAGGTTTTGAAAGAGTATCAGCATTAAGCTGGTGAGTTCATAAGCGTTTTGTTTTAGAAAACTGTTCTGTGTTCTTTCGAAAAGTGTGTTGTGTTTCTCCAAAAAACCTTATATTTTCTTATGTATTGAATGTTAAGTAAAAACAAATGATTCTTACTAGTTCCTCCTGCCAGTACTTAGTGTATACAAATCCTATACAATCCAGATCGAACAAACAATCGATTGGGTGGTTCTGCCTCAAGCCCACAACCAAACAAGGAACAGGAAATGAGGCGGAGGCCACGCATCCCACTGGTTGTCGGATCCTCATGTATATAACCCTGAAGTATTCACTAGATACTTACAGATTTAACTGTTCTGGTCCTTTGATATCTGTTGATAATGTTCCTCAATAAAATCCAATATTTTCTTATTAAAAGCATGATTAACCCATTCCTTCTATGACTACTTAGTTCATACTAGTTATGTATAAACCAATATCGAACAGACAGTTAATTATGTGGATCTAACCTAAACCCATAACCAAACAAGGAACAGGGAATGAGGTGGAAACCACACATTCCACAGTCTGTCTGATATTCTTCATACGTAACCCGGCTGCATAAACTAAGGAATTATAGAATTAATAATGAATATTTGTTAATTGAATAATAATCCAATTGTTTGTAAAGTACTGATGTTTACCCTGGAAAATCCTATATTTTCCCTAAGTGTAAGTTATTTAATTATATGTTCCAAATCGAAGAGTACGAGTATCTACCATACTTATGTTGTTTAAGCACTGTTCTGTTTAACAACCCTGGCTACCACCAGTGATGTATAGTAGTTTTATTACATAAATAAAACTAGTTGAAAACGTGTTGTTCTGTATACTGAAAGTGTTGTTAATACCCTCCTGTGATCACTTAGTACATACGAGTTATAGAAATCAAGATCGAACAGACAGTCGGTTGGGTGATTCTGCCCTAAGCCCACAACCAAACAAGGAACAGGGAATGAGGCGGAAGTCACACATCCTACTGCATGTCGGAGGTTAATTTCGTATCACCCTGATGTATATACTAAGTAATCCCCTAGTTATTAACCCTAATGACTGATTGTTAAGTACATTATTACGTGAACGAGTCGTTGTTTCACCAGTGAGTTCTTATAACCATACTATGGACGATAAACATGACGACGTACTTCGGACACCGTGAACTGAATGACATTTTTCACCCTAGGTTGACTGTAGCTAATAGTCAGGGTGCGGGATTGTCACTCCCGTATAGATCTATACACAAACTCACGCTGTCCCTCCAGGAGACTCTGGTTACAAGGGGTAGACTTCCCAGAAGACGTGTCTCACATTGTAGTTCTCTCAACGAATTCACGAATAATACTATGAAAACCCTTTTTGTTATTAACATGAATCCTTAGGAAATAGTACCTTTTATTTCATAATTCATAAGTTTGTTTCCTTTTTTTGAAAACTGTACTTGTAACGTTTGTATCTTAACATGTTTTGTAAATTTGATTTCAAGTCTAGTAATAACGATGCTTATTGTAACAACCGTCAAATTTAGGTCGAAAATTTAACTTTTATAAAACCATAATTGGGATGTACCAAGTAGTAGAGATCGTAACTAGGTTTCCAAAAATATAAAGAACACTGAAATCCGAGTTATAACGAAGAAGTTATGACCAATCGAAGATCCGCAACAAAACCGGTAAAATACTGTTAAGGGTAAAATGCGAAATTTCAATAAAATACTTTTCAACCTTAGGTATCTAAATGAAAGTTGTAGATATCCCAAAACCGTAAACATACATAAAAAGAACGCCTAAATCTGACTTCATATGAGGAAGTTATGATTTTTCGATGTCTCGGACATAGCAGTAGACAGCTAAAAACTCGAAAACGAGATCGAGCGACTTTTTGCCAACATGACCTAAACGAGAATCGAAGATCTCATCAATGGTATTTCAACGGTAAAAAGTCTGACGAAAACGGACATCGGATGAAGAAGTTATGGATTTCTAACAGAGTTTTCCTGTCCCGGCCTACTAAAAATAATATATTAATAATATATTAAAAATAAATTCATAATTAGCCAACGGAGTCTAAACGAGAGTTGTAGATCATAATCTCACCTACGCGTGGATATAAAGAACGTCGAAAACGAAGCTCGTATGCAAAAGATATGAATTTCTGAAGTTCGAGGCACGAGTTTCGACGCTGTATCAGATTTTTCAGAGTTCACGACGTGAACACTAAAATTCACGACGTGAACAGTCTGACTGACCATTTCAGAGCCACTTGACGATGACGCATGCCATGAGCGAATCGGGACAAACTCACGACGTGAATTGGCAAAACTCACGACGTGAACTTCGATTTTTAGCCTATATATAGAAATTGAAGCCTTCCGAGTTTGGCTGCTCATTCCTATCCTCTCTCCCACTTCTACTCTGTGTTAAGCATCCCGAGACCACCCCGAAGCCCCGATAACAACCCTAGCACACGACGCAAGGCTCGAAGTCCCGAAGTTCCCGAGGAACTTGCTTCTTTCCAGTCGAAGTAATGCCCGAGTTTAGTCTTGCCTTCTTCAACTCACCACTTCTATCAAGTGAGTTCATACCCCTACACTTTTCTAAACTTTTTATATGTTTTATAGGGGGGAATACAAGTAAACACCCGGTTAATCCCGAGTGAAAACATCAATCTTTTGCTATACCTTTCATGTTGCTTTGATAACTATCATATGGAAATTGTTAACATGCAAAACACCTCACAACACAACTTTACTTTATGGGATACAACATGTTTTATAAATGAAATACATTTTATTTATACGTTTGCATACTACATTATATCAAGGTAACCATTTCAACTATAACACCATGTAGTTAAAAGTAAATATAACTCATCATTATGTTGTTATTAACACCGTCGAAAGGATAATCTTTTCATACAAAATCATATAAATTATAATGATTATACTTTACAAATCAATCCACTTTTTCTATCGTACAAGGTTATAAATAAAAATCGTTATTTTTATTTACTAAAAGGTTTTTCATATATTACTAGTGAACTTATTGTTAGCGAATCATCTGTGAGACATCGGCTTTGTTTAGTAATAAACGAAAGTCCATCACTTATAGCCAGAGTCTCCTGTAGGGAGAGCGTGAGTTTGTGTATAGATCTATACGGGACTGACAATCCCGCACCTTCACTGTTAGCTACAGTCGACCCGGGGTGACAAATGTCATTTACAGTAAGGATATCCGTCATATTAGCATGGTTATAGGAACTCGCAACGCGGAAACAATGACTCTTAGTACGCAACTCAATCAAGCTCAAAGGGATAATAACTATATGATTACTTCGTATTTACATTAGGGTTATATATGGCTTTTACTTGATAGACAGTGGAATGTATGATTTCCGCCTCATTTCCTGTTCCTTGTTTGGTTGTGGACTTAGGGCAGATTCACCCAATCGACTGCCGGTTCAAATCTTAGTTATATATAATTCGTAGGAACTAGGTAATCATGATAGGGTATTATCAACACATTCAAAACTCAGGGTAAACACATCTTCAATTAGTTTTACTTATTAATAAAACTACAAGATACCGAACTAAATATGACATATTTACTTACAAATCATAGTCTTGGACATTTGAGACTACTCCTCATTGTTAGGAAAATATAGGTTTTTCCTGCGTCAAATTACAAACTTCTTATACTTTTGTTTACTAATAAAACTATGCCTCATTATTTTAAGTATGACATATTTACTTACAAAATCATAGTCTTGGACATTTGAGACTACTCTCCACTGTTAGGAAAATATAGGTTTTTCCTGGTTCGACACCTTCATTCTATACAAACAAAGATTCATAACTCCTTTTATGAGAAAATATCGGATTTTCTGGAAACATATACATATAGTTACATATTGATATGACTACTTAGTGGATATGTTTGGGTTATATAAAATGAAGATTTGATAGACAGTGGAATGTTTGATTTCCGCCTTATCTCCTGTTCCCTGTTTGGTTGTGGACTTAGGGCAGATTCACCCAATCGACTGCCGGTTCAAGTCTTTGAGTTTATATAACTTATATGCACTAAGTAATCATGGTAGGAAATAACATTGGTCACTTTTCATATACAAATTCAAAGTATAATATATCACTCTTTAAACGTAAGAATTAAATATATTCTGTTATTAATGCTAAGGACTACACTTCAAGCTATTAAGAAAATATAGGATTTTCTGTAATATCATACAAACATTTTCAAGAAACAATAAACTTACCTTCTAAATCAAATACTTATGAACTCACCAACTTAAATGTTGATACACTTTCCAAATCACTTGTATTCTCAGGAAACTAATAAGCAGGTACTCGTACAAGTGTCAAGAAGATGGAGCATAGTAGCTTCAAGTCTTAGTTTTGGTTTTCTACTTTTGAAATCAAACAATCTACGTTATGTAAACGATGTAAACACTCTATTATCAATACAATGGTTGTTGTTGCTTTATTTACTATTTTACATTTGTTATGATACTGTACATGACGTCCTCCGCCCCCGAATGTTTCCGCCGTTCAGGTTTGGGGGTGTGACAGATTGGTATCAGAGCATTGTTTATAGTGAACTAAGTATATCAACTTATAAAAGATATACAACTATAAATACAATGGGACTAAAACACTCTTACCAAGAGTTATACTTTTAAATATAAAAATATTTTTGTAAAAGTATACACGCGAACATATATACAAGGAAAGTATCATAATTAAAACAAAACAAAAGTATTAAGATTGTTGAATAGCACGAGTAGGACTTGGAATATATAATCAGGTCTGGGATGAATATAGCCTGATCAACTATATTTATTCGAGAGGTGATTAACATATGCCTAGGAATGGTCGTGGTGTTGCAACAAGGTCTAAAACTTACCAACCTTTTCATACAAAGAAACTTAGGAACCCCTATGAACAACGATATGCTTTTCCCAGTAAAATATATATAAAGCTTAACTTTTTACTAAAATCTAGTACCGAATAAAAAGTAGTTATAAATTACTTTCACGTCAAAACAATCGCTAAACGAAGTACAATTTTCGCAGTAGTAATAACAAGGATAAACTAAAATGCACTGAAAACACATACGTAGAATGCACTATCGCGTTAACGAACACTTTTTCCTAATCATCTTAACACCTGTTACAATGAGAAGTTCCGACATCGCCATTCGACATGGATTGACTTGGTCCTCACCATACCAGCTCCATGTGCTAAGGGAAGACCCTTCGTAGTAACCGACAACTATCGAAACCCTTTCTATCTGTAATGACAAACCCAACTCCAACTCCCAAATCCACTCTCATTTCAAAATGTAAATTTCGGGACGAAATTCTCTCTAACGGGGGGATAATGTAACAACCGTCAAATTTAGGTAAAAAATTTAACTTTTATAAAACCATAATTGGGATGTACCAAGTAGTAGAGATCGTAACTAGGTTTCCAAAAATACAAAGAACACTGAAATCCGAGTTATAACGAATAAGTTATGACCAATCGAAGATCCGCAACAAAACCGGTAAACTACTGTTAAGGGTAAAATGCGAAATTTCAATAAAATACTTTTCAACCTTATGCATCTAAATGAAAGTTGTAGATATCCCAAAACCGTAAACATACATAAAAAGACCGCCCAAATCTGACTTCATATGAGGAAGTTATGATTTTTCGAAGTTTCGGACATAGCAGTAGACAGCTAAAAACTCGAAAACGAGATCGAGCGACTTTTTGCCAACATGACCTAAACGATAATCGAAGATCTCATCAATGGTATTTTAACGGTAAAAAGTCTGACGAAAACGGACATCGGATGAAGAAGTTATGGATTTCTAACAGAGTTTTCCTGTCCCGGCCTACTAAAAATAATATATTAAAAATAAAGTCATAATTATCCAACGGAGTCTAAACGAGAGTTGTAGAGCATAATCTCACCTACGCGTGGATATAAAGAACGTCGAAAACGGAGCTCGTATGCGAAAGATATGAATTTCTGAAGTTTGAGGCACGACTTTCGACGCTGTGTCAGATTTTTCAGAGTTCACGACGTGAACACTAAAATTCACGACGTGAACAGTCTGACTGACCATTTCAAAGCCACTTGACGATGACGCATGCCATGAGCGAATCGGGACAAACTCACGACGTGAATTGGCAAAACTCACGACGTGAACTTCGATTTTTAGCCTATATATAGAAATTGAAGCCTTCCGAGTTTGGCTGCTCATTCCTATCCTCTCTCCCACTTCTACTCTGTGTTAAGCATCCCGAGACCACCCCGAATCCCCGATAACAACCCTAGCACACGACGCAAGGCTCGAAGTCCCGAAGTTCCCGAGGAACTTGCTTCTTTCCCGTCGAAGTACTGCCCGAGTTTAGTCTCGCCTTCTTCAACTCACCACTTCTATCAAGTGAGTTCATACCCCTACACTTTTCTAAACTTTTTATATGTTTTATAGGGGGGAATACAAGTAAACACCCGGTTAATCCCGAGTGAAAACATCAATCTTTTGCTATACCTCTCATGTTGCTTTTATAACTATCATATGGAAATTGTTAACATGCAAAACACCTCACAACACAACTTTACTTTATGGGATACAACATGTTTTATAAATGAAATACATTTTATTTATACGTTTGCATACTACATTATATCAAGGTAACCATTTCAACTATAACACCATGTAGTTACAAGTAAATATAACTCATCATTATGTTGTTATTAACACCGTCGAAAGGATAATCTTTTCATACAAAATCATATAAATTATAATGATTATACTTTACAAATCAATCCACTTTTTCTATCGTACAAGGTTATAAATAAAAATCGTTATTTTTATTTACTAAAAGGTTTTTCATATATTACTAGTGAACTTATTGTTAGCGAATCATCTGTGAGACATCGGCTTTGTTTAGTAATAAACGAAAGTCCATCACTTATAGCCAGAGTCTCCTGTAGGGAGAGCGTGAGTTTGTGTATAGATCTATACGGGACTGACAATCCCGCACCTTCACTGTTAGCTACAGTCGACCCGGGGTGACAAATGTCATTTACAGTAAGGATATTCGTCATATTAGCAAGGTTATAGGAACTCGCAACGCGGAAACAATGACTCTTAGTAATACGCAACTCAATCAAGCTCAAAGGGATAATAACTATATGATTACTTCGTATTTACATTAGGGTTATATATGGCTTTTACTTGATAGACAGTGGAATGTATGATTTCCGCCTCATTTCCTGTTCCTTGTTTGGTTGTGGACTTAGGGCAGATTCACCCAATCGACTGCCGGTTCAAATCTTAGTTATATATAATTCGTAGGAACTAGGTAATCATGATAGGGTATTATCAACACATTCAAAACTCAGGGTAAACACATCTTCAATTAGTTTTACTTATTAATAAAACTACAAGATACCGAACTAAATATGACATATTTACTTACAAATCATAGTCTTGGACATTTGAGACTACTCCTCATTGTTAGGAAAATATAGGTTTTTCCTGCGTCAAATTACAAACTTCTTATACTTTTGTTTACTAATAAAACTATGCCTCATTATTTTAAGTATGACATATTTACTTACAAAATCATAGTCTTGGACATTTGAGACTACTCTCCACTGTTAGGAAAATATAGGTTTTTCCTGGTTCGACACCTTCATTCTATACAAACAAAGATTCATAACTCCTTGTATGAGAAAATATCGGATTTTCTGGAAACATATACATATAGTTACATATTGATATGACTACTTAGTGGATATGTTTGGGTTATATAAAATGAAGATTTGATAGACAGTGGAATGTTTGATTTCCGCCTTATCTCCTGTTCCCTGTTTGGTTGTGGACTTAGGGCAGATTCACCCAATCGACTGCCGGTTCAAGTCTTTGAGTTTATATAACTTATATGCACTAAGTAATCATGGTAGGAAATAACATTGGTCACTTTTCATATACAAATTCAAAGTATAATATATCACTCTTGAAACTTAAGAATCAAATATATTCTGTTATCAATGCTAAGGACTACACTTCAAGCTATTAAGAAAATATAGGATTTTCTGTAATATCATACGAACATTTTCAAGAAACAATAAACTTACCTTCTAAATCAAATACTTATGAACTCACCAACTTAAATGTTGATACACTTTCCAAATCACTTGTATTCTCAGGAAACTAATAAGCAGGTACTCGTACAAGTGTCAAGAAGATGGAGCATAGTAGCTTCAAGTCTTAGTTTTGGTTTTCTACTTTTGAAATCAAACAATCTACGTTATGTAAACGATGTAAACACTCTATTATCAATACAATGGTTGTTGTTGCTTTATTTACTATTTTACATTTGTTATGATACTGTACATGACGTCCTCTGCCCCCGAATGTTTCCGCCGTTCAGGTTTGGGGGTGTGACAGATTGGTATCAGAGCATTGTTTATAGTGAACTAAGTATATCAACTTATAAAAGATATACAACTATAAATACAATGGGACTAAAACACTCTTACCAAGAGTTATACTTTTAAATATAAAAATATTTTTGTAAAAGTATACACGCGAACATATATACAAGGAAAGTATCATAATTAAAACAAAACAAAAGTATTAAGATTGTTGAATAGCACGAGTAGGACTTGGAATATATAATCAGGTCTGGGATGAATATAGCCTGATCAACTATATTTATTCGAGAGGTGATTAACATATGCCTAGGAATGGTCGTGGTGTTGCAACAAGGTCTAAAACTTACCAAACTTTTCATACAAAGAAACTTAGGAACCCCTATGAACAACGGTATGCTTTTCCCAGCAAAATATATATAAAGCTTAACTTTTTACTAAAATCTAGTACCGAATAAAAAGTAGTTATAAATTACTTTCACGTCAAAACAATCGCTAAACGAAGTTCAATTTTCGCAGTAGTAATAACAAGGATAAACTAAAATGCACTGAAAACACATACGTAGAATGCACTATCGCGTTAACGAACACTTTTTCCTAATCATCTTAACACCTGTTACAATGAGAAGTTCCGACATCGCCATTCGACATGGATTGGCTTGGTCCTCACCATACCAGCTCCATGTGCTAAGGGAAGACCCTTCGTAGTAACCGACAACTATCGAAACCCTTTGTATCTGTAATGACAAACCCAACTCCAACTCCCAAATCCACTCTCATTTCAAAATGTAAATTTCGGGACGAAATTCTCTCTAACGGGGGGATAATGTAACAACCGTCAAATTTAGGTAAAAAATTGAACTTTTATAAAACCATAATTGGGATGTACCAAGTAGTAGAGATCGTAACTAGGTTTCCAAAAATACAAAGAACACTGAAATCCGAGTTATAACGAATAAGTTATGACCAATCGAAGATCCGCAACAAAACCGGTAAACTACTGTTAAGGGTAAAATGCGAAATTTCAATAAAATACTTTTCAACCTTATGCATCTAAATGAAAGTTGTAGATATCCCAAAACCGTAAACATACATAAAAAGACCGCCCAAATCTGACTTCATATGAGGAAGTTATGATTTTTCGAAGTTTCGGACATAGCAGTAGACAGCTAAAAACTCGAAAACGAGATCGAGCGACTTTTTGCCAACATGACCTAAACGAGAATCGAAGATCTCATCAATGGTATTTTAACGGTAAAAAGTCTGACGAAAACGGACATCGGATGAAGAAGTTATGGATTTCTAACAGAGTTTTCCTGTCCCGCCTACTAAAAATAATATATTAATAATATATTAAAAATAAATTCATAATTATCCAACGGAGTCTAAACGAGAGTTGTAGAGCATAATCTCACCTACGTGTGGATATAAAGAACGTCGAAAACGGAGCTCGTATGCGAAAGATATGAATTTCTGAAGTTTGAGGCACGACTTTCGACGCTGTGTCAGATTTTTCAGAGTTCACGACGTGAACACTAAAATTCACGACGTGAACAGTTTGACTGACCATTTCAAAGCCACTTGACGATGACGCATGCCATGAGCGAATCGGGACAAACTCACGACGTGAATTGGCAAAACTCACGACGTGAACTTCGATTTTTAGCCTATATATAGAAATTGAAGCCTTCCGAGTTTGGCTGCTCATTCCTATCCTCTCTCCCACTTCTACTCTGTGTTAAGCATCCCGAGACCACCCCGAAGCCCCGATAACAACCCTAGCACACGACGCAAGGCTCGAAGTCCTGAAGTTCCCGAGGAACTTGCTTCTTTCCCGTCGAAGTACTGCCCGAGTTTAGTCTCGCCTTCTTCAACTCACCACTTCTATCAAGTGAGTTCATACCCCTACACTTTTCTAAACTTTTTATATGTTTTATAGGGGGGAATACAAGTAAACACCCGGTTAATCCTGAGTGAAAACATCAATCTTTTGCTATACCTTTCATGTTGCTTTTATAACTATCATATGGAAATTGTTAACATGCAAAACACCTCACAACACAACTTTACTTTATGGGATACAACATGTTTTATAAATGAAATACATTTTATTTATACGTTTGCATACTACATTATATCAAGGTAACCATTTCAACTATAACACCATGTAGTTACAAGTAAATATAACTCATCATTATGTTGTTATTAACACCGTCGAAAGGATAATCTTTTCATACAAAATCATATAAATTATAATGATTATACTTTACAAATCAATCCACTTTTTCTATCGTACAAGGTTATAAATAAAAATCGTTATTTTTATTTACTAAAAGGTTTTTCATATATTACTAGTGAACTTATTGTTAGCGAATCATCTGTGAGACATCGGCTTTGTTTAGTAATAAACGAAAGTCCATCACTTATAGCCAGAGTCTCCTGTAGGGAGAGCGTGAGTTTGTGTATAGATCTATACGGGACTGACAATCTCGCACCTTCACTGTTAGCTACAGTCGACCCGAGGTGACAAATGTCATTTAGAGTAAGGATATCCGTCATATTAGCATGGTTATAGGAACTCGCAACGCGGAAACAATGACTCTTAGTAATACGCAACTCAATCAAGCTCAAAGGGATAATAACTATATGATTACTTCGTATTTACATTAGGGTTATATATGGCTTTTACTTGATAGACAGTGGAATGTATGATTTCCGCCTCATTTCATGTTCCTTGTTTGGTTGTGGACTTAGGGCAGATTCACCCAATCGACTGCCGGTTCAAATCTTAGTTATATATAATTCGTAGGAACTAGGTAATCATGATAGGGTATTATCAACACATTCAAAACTCAGGGTAAACACATCTTCAATTAGTTTTACTTATTAATAAAACTACAAGATACCGAACTAAATATGACATATTTACTTACAAATCATAGTCTTGGACATTTGAGACTACTCCTCATTGTTATGAAAATATAGGTTTTTCCTGCGTCAAATTACAAACTTCTTATACTTTTGTTTACTAATAAAACTATGCCTCATTATTTTAAGTATGACATATTTACTTACAAAATCATAGTCTTGGACATTTGAGACTACTCTCCACTGTTAGGAAAATATAGGTTTTTCCTGGTTCGACACCTTCATTCTATACAAACAAAGATTCATAACTCCTTTTATGAGAAAATATCGGATTTTCTGGAAACATATACATATAGTTACATATTGATATGACTACTTAGTGGATATGTTTGGGTTATATAAAATGAAGATTTGATAGACAGTGGAATGTTTGATTTCCGCCTTATCTCCTGTTCCCTGTTTGGTTGTGGACTTAGGGCAGATTCACCCAATCGACTGCCGGTTCAAGTCTTTGAGTTTATATAACTTATATGCACTAAGTAATCATGGTAGGAAATAACATTGGTCACTTTTCATATACAAATTCAAAGTATAATATATCACTCTTTAAACGTAAGAATCAAATATATTATGTTATCAATGCTAAGGACTACACTTCAAGCTATTAAGAAAATATAGGATTTTCTGTAATATCATACGAACATTTTCAAGAAACAATAAACTTACCTTCTAAATCAAATACTTATGAACTCACCAACTTAAATGTTGATACACTTTCCAAATCACTTGTATTCTCAGGAAACTAATAAGCAGGTACTCGTACAAGTGTCAAGAAGATGGAGCATAGTAGCTTCAAGTCTTAGTTTTGGTTTTCTACTTTTGAAATCAAACAATCTACGTTATGTAAACGATGTAAACACTCTATTATCAATACAATGGTTGTTGTTGCTTTATTTACTATTTTACATTTGTTATGATACTGTACATGATGTCCTCCGCCCCCGAATGTTTCCGCCGTTCAGGTTTGGGGGTGTGACACTTATCTTGTTTAGTAAGTTTTATGTTCGATGCGTGCTAATGATAGGAAAAATATAATAAACCAAATTATATTTTTAAACACAAGATTTCTTGTGCTTTTACTTATATCCCCCCCCCCTAAAACATTAAAAAGCTTGTAAAATATTGGGGGTATGAACTCACCTGATTGTGAATGACTTGAACGAATGACAAAGATAGGATCCTTGGTATGCTAAGTGAAGTCCCGAGCACAGTACGGTCCTATTAAGCACATGTTAACATGTATATGCCTAAAATTAGTGTCTAAGACCACTAATGATCATAGGAAACACCCTTAGAATGTAGGAAACACTTGCAATGAAGTGTTAGAACCAAGAATGAGGGGTGAAATGGAGTTCACGGCCAACCCACCATGGGTTTACGGCCCAAGATGTGTTCACAGCCCATGAACACATGAAGGGTTCACGGCCCAAGATGTGTTCACGGCCCAAGAACACATGAACATTTTATGGGTTTACGGCCCAATTATGAAGGGTTCACGACCCTATGAAGGGTTCACGGCCGTGAACTCTTCAAGTTCATAAAGATGGTGATGAAAATGATGAACTTATGGATGAATACGAAGCTCTTTACATGAATCGGATGATTAAAAAGTGAAGAGGGATGAATCACTTACGTTTTTGGGGTGAAAGGAGAGCTTTTGCTCGATGAGTCTTGAGAGAGTCTTGAGGAGTTTTCGGCCAAGGAGAGAAGAAATGAGGGGTAAATGAAGGAAGAACATATATATAGAGGGTGGTTCACTACCCAAGCATGGGTTCACGGTGGTGAACCTAGTTTGTGGCCATGAACTCCCTTTGAGGGTGTTCCAGGTTCGAGCGCAAACTATTGATTCTCAGATAACGCTTCCCAACCTTCAACCCTTGACTGCACTTCGCTTAGAGACCCTCAACTGACTCTAAACACAGTAACAGATAGCGGAAACAAGTCTGACTTACATAGAGAGATTTCGGGTTGTCACAAAAACCCATCACATAATAGATAAAAATATTACCAGTCAACAGAAAACATGCAGATCTACAGATCACTATCGCACATCCTATATACCAGGATACCGATCTAACAGATCTCTACCCCATAATCACATACTATAATATAACATGATATCCAATCCAATGGGCCGACCTTGGTGCCTTCGACCCGAAAGTACAGTAAGGAAAAACTCACCTCTTAACCTGAACAATAGTTGATGAGGTCCCAACTATGAATATCATCTCTATCCATCACCTATCCAACCAAGTGAACAACTCTCAATCACCATACAAAATACCCAAAATACCCATAAGTCAAACTTGGTAAACCTTAGTCAAAATCAAAGTCAAAGTCAACACCTGGCCGAGTCAACCCAGCCGAGCCAACACGGCCGAGCCGACCCAGCCGAGTATGTTGGGCGTACTCTTATATACGCGAAGTGTACTCAGTGTTTGACCAACTTACGGGGAACTGACCGCGTACATGCAACGTACCACTTGGTACGCCCATCGTACGCACCCTATTCAACCCCTTTTCCATTAAGAGCTTAATACTCTAAATCTTCACTTCTAAAGTCAGATCGATGGCTAAAATACCACTATGAGTCATAAAGTTTCCAAGTTTATGACTTTTCATGGCCAATAAGTGCTTAAAACACAAACCCTCAACATCTTAATGCATTAAGACCCTCTATAGCATGCACGGAGTGAAACTAACCCTCAAGACCACATTTTTATGACTCAAGACCCCTCCTAAGGTCTAAAGGGACGACTTATTTGGTCAAGAACATGACATGCTCAAGAATCACCATTTTTGGGACAAAAAGTTTCTTAAAGTAGAAAATGCCTAGATCTACAAGATTGAGTGATCAAGATGAGAACTTTATACCTCCTGGCGGTTGCTATCAAGAAAAAAATCTCAAATCTAAGGCGATTTCAAGCTCTAAACTCTTTTCACCACCTTCTTCTTCTTCAAGAACACCTCCAAACACTTCAAAAGGGCTCAAAATTTCACTCTTCTCAATTAGGGTTGCTTTGGATCGTTTATCACAGAGGGAGGCTGAAGGGAAGTGAGGAAATGAAGAGTTAAGGATGCTTTTATATGAACCAAACCCTAAAATTTAGGGTTTGCATATTCCTCACATACGCCCCAAGTACGAGGTATACACCCAGCGTGCTAGGGTGTGCCCTAGTACGTCTAGCGTACACAACATACGCTTAGCATACTAAACTTGGTTGAAATTTCCATATTACCACAAGCGGCCAATTTCCAATCCCTTTCAATCCCATGGGCTAAAATACAATAATAATCAAACACAAGGGTTGAAATTGAAATTACGTTGACATCGGGCTGTTACATTCTCCACCAAGGGAAAATACCTCACATGTAACATCTCCAAGAACTGCTTCCAGGTAACAACAACTCCGTGCTCAGAAGTGTAAGCACTAGTCACCAAGCTCCACCAATCATTCGCCCCCAACCTGAGAAGGTTCAGGGCACACTTGACCTTATGTTCAACAAGGCAAGAGCATGTGAAGAAACAACCCTCCACATCAGACAACCATCTCATCGCTACAATCGGGTCCCGACCCCATCAAACTCTGGGGCTTAGTATTGTCGAAGTCCCGGTACTGAAAAGATCTCTCCCCTCGAATCCATGCCGCATAAACTGCCACGTTGGCTGCAACAACTGCAACATCCGAAAGAGTAGCATACCGATCATCAAAAAACTCAATCATGGCGGTCTTGATAGACCCAAACATCTTCGGCATAGACCTTCGAAAAATAGAAGCTACGTCAATGACGATGATCTCCTGAATCTGATCATCAGTCAACCCTGGCCTATCCTGGCTACTCGCTCTAGACCCCAAACCAGATCCTCTCATAAGCACCATACTGAAAATAAACCAGAATATATCAGAATGCCATGTTACACATTTCTACAATCATGGGACTAGACTCTATTCCTCAAGGTTTGTGACTTCCTTGCTACGCATACGGGTCCTGTGATTTCAGTAGCACGGGCCAATACTACCTTCCACACCTACCCGTATTTGTTTCAAGGATCATCACAACAGCCCAACACAAACACCATAACTAGGATACGCATACATCCAATCCTCACTCTCTCGTGAGTGGATAAACACTCTGCATCTGGCCAACTACTCACGTATATACTCACATTAGGTGTCTAAGCCCATAACTATAATTGGTATGTAGTTGAATTGATAGCAGCACAGTCCTTTTGGGTTGCCCTCAAACCTAGCAACTGGACAAGGAAATTATGAAAGGAGATATATTGATTTATTATAAGATTAATAAATTAATATAAATGATTTATTAATATGTTAAAAGATTAATATATTAATTAGAAATCATAAGGTTTAATTAATAGTTAGCCAGAAATTAATTAGAATTAATTTTGGGGTTAATTGTATTAATTATAAAGTGCAGGGACTAGTTTGCAATTATCAAATAGTTGAGTGGAAGGCTCCAGAACCTCCTTGGAAGGCGGTGGACGAAATCTATAGGGGAAACCCTAAGGATTTCGTCCAAGGGGCTTGGATAAGGCCTTTGGATTAGCTTAGGCCCCAAGCAAAGGAGTATTAGGGTTTTCCCTAAACCCTAGATCCCTCAGCTATATAAAGAGCCTCCCAGCTCCTAAATTCGACCACTCCTTCCTTGGTGAAACCCTAGGGCCGAATTTTGCATACCCTACTCTCTCTCCTTCAAGTTTCCTTCTTGCTAGCTTTTGGGTGTGACTCCATTAGAGGCATTACATTTGTGGTGCTAGGCTTCCAAGAAGATCAAGTTCAAGAGGATTAACAATTGTTTGCTATAACAATTAAAAGGTATGTAACTCTTAAACCCTAGTTACTTATTTTCGAAAATAGCCTCTCTCCTCTAGGGTTCTTGTTTTGCAATTCAAAGTTATATGTTCAATAGTTAAAACATAGATCCAAAGTAGGTTGCATGTGAACTTAGGAATTGTTTTTCTAGTTTATTCGTTTCACCTAAAACCCATCAGTGGTATCAGAGCCATTGTTTGTTTTAAATTGAATTGCAAATTAGGGTTTATAGCTATTAAACCCTAAAAGCCAAAATTTTCGATTTTTAGGGTTTTGGTTCAAAGGGTTTTTGAAAAACCCTAGTCTCCATGAACCCTAATCGAAATTAGGGTTAGGGTTTTGGAAACCCTAGCCTCCTCCTTTGATTTTCGAATTTTGCACGGTAATTTAGGGTTTCTTATTTTGGGATAATTGTTGCCTTATTGGATAATTGAGAAAAATAAGGAAATTATCCTATCCCCATATTTTCGAAATCTAGAAGGGATATGTGTCACACCGCCAAACCAAGGATGGCGGAAACGTCCGGGGGTGGAGGACTTCATGTATAGTATCATAACAACAATTGTAATAGTAATTCAAGCAAACCCAACCAACATATATATAATTGAAAAAGTTACATCATTGTATGAATTACATGTTTACGAATCAATTACATTATGTTGACAAAATATGAAATAGTAGACGCCTTAGCGTCCCATCCTCAAATGCACTTGGTTACCTGTTTAATGATTTCCTGAGAATACAAGTTGTTTAAAAAAGTGTCAACACAAGGGTTGGTGAGTTCATAAGCTTTTGTTTGGTATTATTAAAAGCCTTTCGTTTGTAAAAGTAGTATTTGTGTTAGAAAATCCAATATTTTCCTTAATGTGTAAATGTAGTCTTAAAACCCAAAGACCGAAATGTACAAGTAATTTGTCATATTTATAGTAAAACAATGCAAGTTTAAATCGACATAAACTCGTTAAATTTTAATGAAGTTCCCGTAAATTCCAATGTTTATTAATACTTTATGTGAGTTTATTATAACCATACTATGACCAAGGTTGCCTAAAACGACGTTCTTCAGGCGTCGGAAATGTTATGACATTTGTCACCCCAGACCTATCGGTCTAACTGTTGCATGCAGTTTAGGTGTGGGTTTGTCAAACCCAATATAGATCTATACACAACTATCACGCTCTCCCTCAAGGAGACTCTGGTTACAATACAGGACTTAATGGTAATTTGAAGTAAATGTCTCACAAAGTCATTAACGGAATTACGTGTTATGAAAACTTGGTACCGTATGGCCGTACCTTGCTTAATGAAAATATCCTTTGTATAAATGTACCCTTTTTAAATGTATGTGTTATGTAATGTCTCACAGAAGTCATTAACGGAATTACATGTTATGAAAACTTGGTACCGTATGGCCGTACCTTGCTTAATGAAAATATCCTTTGTATAAATGTACCCTTTTTAAATGTATGTGTTATGTAATGTTTCATAAAGTCATTAACGGAATTACGTGTTATGAAAACTTGGTACCGTATGGCCGTACCTTGCTTAATGAAAATATCCTTTGTATAAATGTACCCTTTTTAAATGTATGTGTTATGTAATGTATCATAAACTATACCTATTATAGTTTATCAACCAAGGGTAGTACGTAGTAATGTATGCAAACTATATTCAAAATAGTTTATTAAATGTTTGAATGTATCGGTTGTACTTTGATTATAATCACTTGTTATTCTTTATATTTTATATGTCCAAATCCATTTGTAAACTGATGTGTGTCTAAATATTAAGATAAAATGTCATATATTGCAATAACATATAATCACATAAAGATATACACCTTGCTCAACATGTTACAAGGTGAAATGAAATTGACAACAACTTTTTATTGTATACAGTTTCTGTTACTGTTCTTAGAAAATTTATAGAAAAATCATCAAAGCTCCAAATCCAAATCCGCAAATTCTGAGAGTTTGGAATATGAGTCTAGTTTGTTCGTAAATTTTATCATGATTTTTAGTGATCTCTAACAGAGGTGAAAATGTTCATAATCACAGACTGGTCCGGGTTTGCCTCTGAAATGATACGCAGTTTTGTAAAAATCACCATAAATTGTAGAAAAATCATATGGAGATGTGCAAGTAGCCATTTTAAAGCTAAGAGTTTGAACTACTTGCACCTGGAACAGTTTTGAAACCTAAAATATTTAAGTTGACCAAAACAGTCCGTGATCGAAGTTCATCTTTTCTGATGTAATCTGATAGAAAAAGTTTAATTGTGTTCTTGATGATTTTACTTGTATTCCCCCCTTAAAACTTAAGAAAAACATGTAAATGTAGGGGTATGAACTCACCCTATGTGGTTTCAGTAGATGAAAGTAAGAGAGAGGAAGTGTTCAACCCAAGAACACTAAGAAGATGTCTTGATCATTCGAGAATCTAACACCGAATAAGATGGAATTTGTGTAAGATATCAATGATTTGAGTAGAATGGAGTGTAATAATTATATGAATGATGAAGATACTTACTAATTGAAGAAGGAAATCCCTGGAGAAAGCCTTGAAGTTCTTGAAGTTGAGAGAAAAGATGAGAGAATTTTGGAGAGTGTTCTTTGGTTGCTAAGTGTAGAATGAAAGAAGTTAATGAAAATGAGGAGAGATGACCAATTCTCCAGCTCATAGAACGTGGGAAGAGCTAGAGATTGGGTGTAAAGGTCCACTAAGGTGACAAGGGGTAGTGGGAAAGAGTGGCTAATCATAGAGTGAGGTGGTGGTGGTTTGCTTTTGCCATAAATTAAGGAAAAGCAAATATTCCCTCAATAATTAGTTTAACCACTAATTCTTTTAATATATTTTTATAAAAACCCTGGAGATTTATATATTTTGGGGCCTTAGTTTATAAAATAAAGTTTTGGGTGAAAATCCCACGTTAAAATAATGAAAAACGGAGTTAAAACGAAGTCGTAGTCGAAAAACCGGTAAAAAGGGGCCGTCTGCGAGACCTCTCGGATGGGGGCCGAGACTTCGGACCCTCGCATGCGAGGCTGCTGTCTGATGGCTTCGGATTCGGTCTCCTGAGAGGCTTCAACTTCGGTCCTGATGAGAGGCTTCGGATCCGAGGCCTCGGATGAGAGGCTTCGGTCCTGAAGTTTCCGTTTTGGGTCCTTAAGGCTATTTTACCCGTTTTTACCCCGTTTCAAGTGGTTTTTGACCCGGTTAAGGGTCGGGATGACCCGAATGATTCCAAAAAGTTATGGGAACTTTTAAGAGAGATTTGGGAGAGAATTGGGAGAGATTTCAAATAGAAAGAGATAGAGTGAAAACGATTTAGAGAGGTTTCGTTTGTGATTAATTTGAGTGTCCGGCTTCATAACGCAAGGTTCGTAAACCCCGTTAAACCGTGTTTTAGTGTCGTACACACTCCCGATGAGTGTGCAATAATGTTTTATCGTTTTGGTTCGTTGTTTAGTACTGTTAAGGCTAAGGAAAATCAAACACATGAACTTTCCAAATGATGATTTCTCATTAAAATAGCGAATTGTATAGTGATTACATAACGTAAACCCTAACATACAAGGGTTATTGGAGTTGACCGGTTTGACTTGTTGACTTTGTTTGACTTTGACTTGACCGAAATTTGACGGTTGTCACAATATGGATTAGGATTAAATTAATTGTTTGATTTAATTAGATAATCCTTACAAGATTTAATAAATTAATTAAAAGTTAATTAATAGATAAATATTAAATCTAGTTATTTGGTTTATTTTAAATTTAAAATTAATGGCTTAATTTTCGAAATTTATATATAAACCTCAAAGTTTTAAAAGTTTAAAACACACCTTATATATATATATATATATTATAATTAAAGGTTAAATATCATATATGTATAAGAATATGGTCAGTCAAATCACTAGTATGCCTCATTCACGAAGCTAGTCTATAAGGGGGTATAAGGAAACTGCCTATAAAATGGTAGTTGAATGTGTGTCCACTCTCACCCACCGCTTCCTTAATTAGTGGAGGGTCGTTAGCAAAACGGGTTTGATAGGACAACTACATCTCATTAAAAGTATAATGTTATTAAAGAAAGTACTAGAACATTATTTTACAAAATCCCAACTCTAGTTACTTTAGGAAAAATGTGAAAAGTATGCTAATCCATGAAATTACACATTATGCTTTATTGGTCGTTAGTGGAGCGTGTGTGGATTACCGGAACACTAATAGGAACTAATAAAGAGTAGTAATGGGTATCTCATAATTGTCATTTTGGTGGAGCGTGTGTGGTTCACCGGCACATCAATAGTTAATTATAAAGACAATGAGGTTACCAAGCACATTTGCATGGTTATTCACATCTTGTTTGTGATCCTCGGTATCCCAGTCACAAATAGAAGAGCATAATCCGAGATTAAAACATGCCATTGAATAGTTTCAATGTATCTCAAAAAGAATTAGGAATTTCACTTCGTTTGTTTCGTCTAATGGTGGAATTAGTGAATCGTCATTCACCTACCTTTATGAAATTTACACTTGGATCTCGGCATCCCATTTCTAAGTTGTAAATCCTCATAGTTGGATCCTAACCTCAATATTATATCTTTGGGTTATTATATTGAGGTATCTTGAAATCTAACTAAAACTATCTTTCTTTTCAGATGTCTACTCCTAGAAACACTTCTGCTTCATCATCCTCCAACCACAACTTCTCTTTGCTCAACATCTGCTCCAAAGTCGTTATGGATGGCTCTAACTATAACGATCGGATGCGTAACATCAAGATGGCGCTTCGATTTGAGGACAACGAGTATGTCCTTGAAAAGGAGCTCAAAGAACTTGATGAGTCTAAAGCTACTCCTGAAGAATATGCTGCCTACAAGAAACGCTATGATGATGCTACCAAAGTGGCATGCATCATGGTCGCAACCATGTCCCCAGAACTGCGAAGGTACTATGAGGACTACTGGCCCTTTGAGATGAACAAGGACCTTATGGAAAAGTACCATAAGCGACCTCGTCAAGAAAAGTTTGAAGTAGTCAAGTCACTCATGGATTGCAAGATGAAAGAAGGGGAGTCGGTTGTATCTCATGTGCAAAGAATGCAACGCTACATAGAGCCTTTGGTCAAGCTCAACATTCACTTTGATGAGGAATTGGCCATTGACATGGTCTTGAACTCATTACCTGATTGTTATGGTCAGTTTATCCTAACTTACCATTTGAACAACACTGAGCAGACACTGGCCCAATTGCACAACTTGTTGACAGATGAAGCAGGGATGAAGGGTAAAAGTATAGCCTCCACTCCTGCAAGTGCCCCTGTCTTGGCTATTGCACAGGGCAAGGGGAAAAAGAGGAAAGGTCCTCCTAAGCAAAATTGGAAGAGCAAGGCTCAAGCTGGGTCATCTACAAATGGCCCAAAGGCTAAGCCCAATGCTACATTCCCCATGTTTCTGATCCAAAGGATGCTGATTGCTTTTATTGCAATGACAAAGGGCACTGGAAGAGAAGCTGCCCAAAATATCTGCAGGATATCAAAGATGGCAAAGTGAAGCCATCTTCAGCAGGTATTTACACTATTTCTTCTAATAACTCATTATCTTCTCGCTCATGGGTCCTTGATACAGGATGTGGTTTTCACATCTGTTCTGATTTGCAGGGGCTAAAAGAAAGTGAGGAGATAGAGCGAGGAAGGATAAACTTGATCATGGGAAACAAGAAGTCTTCACCAGTGACCAAGATCGGAGTTTATCAACTTTTGCTTAGTAATGATGTTAGATTAGATTTATTGAATTGTTGCTATTCGTCTGAGATGACGAGAAACATTATTTCATTTGATGCATTGTTCAGACAAGGTTTTAAATATTCTTTTAATGATTTGAATGGTTCAATTTCTATTTATAAGAATGGTGTTTTTGTGTTTGAAGCTTTACCTTGTGATGGTGTGTATGAAACAGTGACTTGTGTTGATAGCTTAGGAAATAGTGTGTTTAATATTAACTTGTCTAATAGTGTAGACAAGGCATGCTTGTGGCATTGTCGTCTTGGACACATTAAAAAAACACATAGCCCAACTCCAAAAGGATGGAGTGTTAGAATCATTTGACCTAAAATTAGATGATATGTGTGAATCTTGTCTTTTGGGAAAGATGACGAAATCACCATTCACAGGGTCTTGTGAAAGAGGTGAAGGTTTGTTGGACCTCATACATACAGATGTGTGTGGGCCCTTCAGATTAACTACAAGGGATAGTAATCGATTCTATGTGACATTCACTGATGATTATAGCAGATATGGCTATATCTACTTAATCAAACATAAGTCAGAAACCTTTGAAAAGTTCAAAGAGTTTAAGCATGAGGTCGAGAACCAATTGGGCAGGAAGATAAAGGTACTTAGATCCGATAGAGGCGGGGAGTATCTTAGTATCGAGTTCAACGACTATCTAAAAGAATGTGGGATAGTCTCACAATTAACTCCTCCTAGGACACCACAGTTAAATGGTGTAGCTGAGAGGCGTAATCGAACCTTGTTAGACATGGTTCATTCTATGATGAGTCATGCTTTGCTTCCTATTCACTTCTGGGGGTATGCCTTAGAGACAGCCGCCCACATCCTCAATCTTGTCCCTACAAAGAAGGTTGCCAAAACACCTCACGAAATGTGGACGGGGAAAGTTCCCTCGTTAGCACATATTAAAGTCTGGGGTTGTGAAGCTTTCTTAAGACGAGAGACTCACGACAAGCTAGTAGCTAGAAGTGAGAAATGTGTTTTCATTGGTTACCCAAAGCAGTCTTTTGGATATTTGTTCTACAGACCTAGTGAAAACATGGTCTTTGTAGCACGAAGAGGAGTCTTTCTAGAAAGAGAGCTCATATTCAAAGAGGACAGTGGGAGCACCATAGACCTTGAAGAAATTCAAGAGTTGGCCAATGAAGGAACCTTAGATGACACTAGCACTCAACCAGAGGAAACAGTTCCTGTTGAACCAGTTGATAACTCCTTACCTCTTCGGAGATCCACTAGGGTGAGTGTGCCACCTGAGTTGTATGGTTTTCATATTACTTCAGATGGTGACACATTCATAAGTGATAGGACACTGGTAAATTTAGATGAACCAGTTACTTACAAGGAAGCAATGGCAGGCCCTGAGGCTTCCAAGTGGAAAGAGGCAATGGACAGCGAGATTAAGTCCATGTATAAAAACCAAGTTTGGAATTTGGTTGATAGTGCACCAGGTCGTAAGACGGTTGGATGCAAATGGATCTTCAAGAAGACAGACATGGATGGAAATGTGCACACGTTCAAGGCTCGACTGGTTGCAAAAGGTTTCACTCAAACCCCAAGGGTTGACTATGATGAGACCTTTTCGCCAGTAGCTAAGGTTAAATCTATTAGTATATTGCTCGCCATAGCTGCCTTTCATGACTATGAAATCTGGCAGATGGATGTCAAGACTGCTTTCCTTAACGGGAAGTTGGCTGAGGATGTTTACATGAATCAGCCAGAGGGGTTTGTTGATGCAAAGTTTCCCAATAGAGTGTGCAAGCTTGAGAAATCCATTTATGGATTGAAACAAGCATCTCGCAGCTGGAATCTTTACTTCCATGAGAAAGTAAAAGAGTTTGGTTTCTCTAGAAGTGAAGATGAGTTTTGTGTGTATATCAAGGCTAGTGGGAGTATAGTAACTTTTCTGGTGTTATATGTCGATGACATATTACTCATTGGTAACGACGTTCCAACCTTGAAAGATGTTAAGTCTTGGCTTGGAAAGTGTTTTGCCATGAAAGACCTTGGAGAAGCTGCCTATATCCTTGGGATTAGAATATTGAGAGATAGAAAGAAGAGACTAATTGGACTTAGTCAGAGTACATACTTGCATAAGGTACTAAAGAGGTTTAGTATGGAAAATTCCAAGAAGGGAGAGCTACCTATCCAAAGAAATACCAAATTGAGTAAGACTCAATGCCCGAGTACAGATGAGGAAATAGCTGACATGAGTCACGTACCTTATGTTTCCGCTGTCGGATCGATCATGTACGCTATAACATGTACTCGCCCTGATGTGGCATTTGCTTTGAGCATGGTCAGTCGCTATCAGGGAAACCAGGGTAGAGTTCATTGGATAGCAGTTAAGAATATACTCAAGTATTTGCGAAGGACAAAGGATTGGGTCCTTGTGCTTGGTGGCAATGATACTTTGAGAGTAGATGGTTATAGTGATGCCAACTTTCAAACGGATAGAGATAACTTCCGTTCTCAATCAGGCTAGGTATTTTTACTGAATGGAGGAGCAGTTACTTGGAAAAGTTCCAAGCAAGATATGGTGGCTGATTCTACTTGTGAATCAGAGTACATAGCAGCGAGTGAAGCGTCGAAAGAAACAGCTTGGTTGAGGAACTTCATCGGAGATCTCGGAGTTGTTCCAACCATCCAGGAGCCGATGGAACTGTTCTGCGATAATGAGGGAGCGGTTGCCTTAACTAAGGAACCCAGAGATCATGGTAAAACCAGGCATATCAACAGAAAGTACCATTTCATCAGGCATAGAGTAGAAGAAGGCCATCTTGTAGTAAAGAGGGTGTCATCTAAAGATAACCCAACAGACCCCCTCACAAAGGGTCTGAGTAGGGCTAAGCATATTCAGCATGCTCGGAGCATAGGACTGAAAGATGATATTAGTTTTAGTAGTTAGATTAGTTTTGTTCTGAAACTTGTAACAAAGTAAATGTAATTGACTTTTGATGATTAAATAATAAAGTATTATTTATGAGTTTAGTTACTACCTTTTGTCAATTGTTTATTATTGTGTTTCATATTTTGCATGTTTTACTTCCTGAATAATATGGTTATTTGAACTCCACAGTCGCTCGTACTTTTGGAAGTAAGTAGTGAATTAAGATTGTCTTGAATTGGATTGCAGATTGTCTAAGGATAGACATGGCAATAGAATTGTTGCAATGTTCATGAGTACTCAGAAATTGAGATTTGAGTATTGGATAAACCCTCGCTCAGAGTATCACTTCATGGAATTCATCACGAGTAATATCGAGACGATAATATCTTATAATCTTGAAACGAAGATATATGAGTTGTAATTTATAAATTCGGTTATACAATGGTGATACGAAAACGCATCAGTAACTTGGTGTTATAAAACGTATTGTCATGTATAATTTGATGAGTAAAAGATACAAGAATATGAGTCAACATTTATTCGTTCCTTTTGCCCTAACCAGAAAAGCGATATCTGTGGGCCCCTCGATGATTTGGTGTTGACTTATGTGCTGGGCCCAACCAGGACTAAATTGATGTCTTCAATTAGAAGTCCTACATCATCACAAATCGGAAATCGGGAAACATAGATTCTGGACAAAGAGATTGATTACATTCCATGTCTTATGTCTGGGGATATCTTGCAGAACGAAGGATTATATGATCACTTATCTAAGGACACGTAACTGACTGGGTCAGAGTTCAGCAACAGCTTTTGGAAGCTACAATTTGCTGGTCAAATTTAGAAGGCATACTAGCAATTATAGTTACAGACTTATCCAAGTGGGAGACTGTTGGATTAGGTGTCTAAGCCCATAACTATAATTGGTATGTAGTTGAATTGATAGCAGCACAATCCTTTTGGGTTGCCCTCAAACCTAGCAACTGGACAAGGAAATTATGAAAGGAGATATATTGATTTATTATAAGATTAATAAATTAATATAAATGATTTATTAATATGTTAAAATATTAATATATTAATTATAAATCATAAGGTTTAATTAATAGTTAGCCATAAATTAATTAGAATTAATTTTGGGGTTAATTGTATTAATTATAAAGTGCAGGGACTAGTTTGCAATTATCAAATAGTTGAGTGGAAGGCTCCAGAACCTCCTTGGAAGGAGGTGGACGAAATCTATAGGGGAAACCCTAAGGATTTCGTCCAAGGGGCTTGGATAAGGCCTTTGGATTAGCTTAGGCCCCAAGCAAAGGAGTATTAGGGTTTTCCCTAAACCCTAGATCCCTCAGCTATATAAGGAGCCTCCCAGCTCCTAAATTCGACCACTCCTTCCTTGGTGAAACCCTAGGGCCGAATTTTGCATACCCTACTCTCTCTCCTTCCAGTTTCCTTCTTGCTAGCTTTTAGGTGTGACTCCATTAGAGGCATTACATTTGTGGTGCTAGGCTTCCAAGAAGATCAAGTTCAAGAGGATTAACAATTGTTTGCTATAACTATTGAAAGGTATGTAACTCTTAAACCCTAGTTAGTTATTTTCAAAAATAGCTTCTCTCCTCTAGGGTTCTTGTTTTGCAATTCAAAGTTATATGTTCAATAGTTAAAACATAGATCCAAAGTAGGTTGCATGTGAACTTAGGAATTGTTTTTCTAGTTTATTTGTTTCACCTAAAACCCATCAATACTCACCCATGAAACTTCCACTAACCCTACAACACTCGTGTATGCTAATCATACATAACACTGGATCCTATAGACAATTGAATACTTGATTCTACCCTAAGCCCACAACCAAACAAGGAACAGGAAATAAGGCAAAACCAAACATTCTCAGGGTATAAAATCTTAGTTATGTATGACTATGATGCGTACACTAACCAACTACAGTAATGATGTTAATTTCATATAAGAGGCACTCCTAGGCTATCATGCATCATACATCAGACAATTCTATCATGCAATTCCTGAAGATCCCTAGCCTATCACTAGCATGTTGTTCTATCATAAACATCATATCAACAAAATCAAGAACTCAACGCATATAACAAGTATGGGTATTTTGGGAACCACTCTCGTGTTCAGGCTCTGGCTGACTTTACACACCATATCTTCCTGTAAAACCAAAGTTAGATCAAACTCCATGTTCCCGATCCCAAGCCAACAATCAAACAAGAACATGATAGGAGACTGAGACCATGTCCTTAATCCAACCCTTTTATTGTAAATTATTTATCAAAAACCTTTTGCAAAAACTCTCGGATCCTAGTTTCAGACTGGATTAAGACAAGTGTTCCTCCAATTCGCTCAATCCAGGGCTCTGATACCAACTTGTAATGTCCCATTTTCACAACCAAAAATTTTCATTTTATTTAAGTAAATCATCCTAATTATAAATCCGTTATGGAGAAAACTGTTTATTCCAAATACATTTATAAAAATCAGAGTAATATTAAAGCATGGAATCTTCATTGTTGTTGATGAATGTGTACAGTCACACCTTCACCTTCCCACGATAACCGATGATACCTGAAGCAATAAACAACTGGGTAAGCACAAAGCTTAATGAGTTTACCCCAAAATACCCCATACGATAAACATATAAGCATGCATAACGGCCGCCCTTCGGGCCTTCGGCCTGAATGGACCACCTCACATGCCTTCCGTCTATCCAGGACGGAATACCAGGGTTTGTTGGCTTACCACCTCAACCCAACCGCTCCTCTCGAACCTCCGTGCCTTCGGCTTATAGTCGGCCCGTACCGGGTATCTTAGCCTACAACACAAAGCAGGACCACCACAACCCACCACTACCATATGTCGACATATAAACAATCAAGGATCAAGTAGTCACATAATACAGGAAAATATCAATCATACAACTCACTACCGCCGACTAGTCCTCTCACAACATGAGAATATGAAAACTTATTTAGTCATTTTAGCAATGTAATTTTATTTATGGAAACTTATATCAAAACTTTGGTTACGTTTTATGAAACCAATATTATTTTTAACCTGTGAGTACTCACCAACTATTTTGGTAGTTGACCGCTCATTTTACATGCTTTTTCTGGAACTCGTCTATAAGACGACACTTAGGGACACAACACTTGTAAGAGAATTTGCACGTGTTGTTTTTCAAATACATTGTAATTTATTTTAAAAAGTTGTTCAAAGTCATTGTAAATTGTAATTCTTTTAATATTATGGTTGTTGTTGTCTTTTAACTTTTGTTATGAGACCTTTTGTACTGTCGCGTCCCGTGTTTCCGCTTTAGCGGGTGTGACATTATAAGGGGTTGTTGGGAACATATGGAGCATGAAAGGGCATAAAGTTGCCAACTTTATGCCTTAGAACGTCTTAATGGACTCAGATCTAAAGCTTAACATTAATATATGAAGCATTAAGAGCTTAATGGTCGTTTGTACATGTCTGACTTGTATGTCGCGCGAACTAGCATGTACGCAACGCGTACGCCTTGAGGAGCTAGTATGCTAAGCGTACTGGAGTGGTACGCAAGGCGTACGCACTCAGATAGGTTTGGGCCTGTTTTGGGCCTGAAAGCCTATTGGGCCTTATTCAATGTTGGGTCTGGTTCCCTTTTAGAGTTTTGGCCTGATATTGTGTTTTGGGGCCATAGTTATTTTAGTTGGGCCTTATTGGGCCATGTGGCCCATTAATGGATTTGGACATGGATTTTGGGCCCATTAGCAAAGGAAAGACTCTTGGGCCTATAAGAAAGGACTTGGGCTTAGGTAATTGGGTCCTTCAATCAGATTGTGTTTAATCCTAATTTAGGTTTAATTGTATTATTGTTCAGCACTCATGGTTTCGGACTGTTAGGCTCGCAGCTTTCGAGTTCAGCAGACAGAGGTGAGTCTCCTCAACATATCAATGGGTCGAAGGCACCAAGGTCGTCCTATTTTGTGATATGTGGTACACTAGTTGATTTTGTGATATGTGGTACACTCGTTGATTTAGTGATATGTGGTATACTAGTGGTTATGTGCTATGTCGTATGCTAGTTGTCTCTATGATATTTGCATGAAAGACCATGGGGGGCCCATGACACTTGGATATCAGACCATGTGGGGGAGCCCATGGCATTCCAGGTAAAGACCATAGGGGGAGCCCATGGCTTTCCAGGTAAAGACCATGGGGGAGCCCATGGCACATAGGTGTAAGACCCTGGGGGGAGCCCACGACATCCTGGATTAAGACCCTGGGGGAGCCCACGACATCCTTATATGTTTATATGCATGGCTTATGTGATTGATATGGATTATAGATTATTTGGATTATGTGGGGTATGCTCGGGGGAACTCACTAGGCATTAGCTTACAGTTTGTTGGTTCTTTCAGGTACTTCAGGATCTAAGGGCAAGAGCCCGGCGTGATGGCACGGCATGCACTCTCTGGCGTTTTATTTGGGACACTCTGATATTACGAATAATTTATTTGATGTTATGGATTTTGAAAACAAATATGAATGGAAATTTTATATCTTATGGAAATTATTTGATTATTTAAAATGAAAATTTTTATTGGAAATTCGGGCTGTTACAAGTTGGTAGCAGAGCCTTGGTTTGAGGGATTCGGGCACAATCTCAGTGTGTCAGAACTCAAACTGAGGAAATGGTAAAATTGTTTTCAAAAATCAAAGTCAAAAACTTTTTTAAAACCGAAAAAGGAGAGTGCAATGCGCGGAATCGACTGAGCTCAAGTAAGTGTTTTCCCCAATATGTTAGCCATGTTATATTTGGAATGTTATAGTTGTATGGATTGTGCTATGTGTATTCTTTAAAAATTGTATACGGTTAGGATCTTATAGCCTTAGAATAATTGATTTGGCCTTATTTATTGTTCCTTGTTTGGTTGTGATCCTAGGGTAGGGTTTGTTGTTCGACAGTCTATTTGATCCTGTTCTGTGTATAATTAGCATGCATAAGGCAACCTGTTATGATTGATTTGAGTTCTGGTTTGATGGGATTGAGCAAATCTTAGGATAACCTAGGATTTGAGTTATGCGGTAGTCTGTGAGATATGTTTTATTCTGGGACGAATTAGAGTTATCAGGTAGAGCCTTGGGGAAGGTACAGGTAGGTGTTGAAGGTAGTATTGGGCCCGTACTACTGAAAGAATAGGACATGTACCCGAACTAATGTTAGATCTGGAAGCTCTAAGGAGAACCGTTGTGGAAGGATTCCCTTTTTGAATATCTTGATCATTCTGTCTTATGGTATTTCAGTGCAGTATGGTGATGACACGTCATGGAGCAGGGGGGTCAGGATCAGGATCAGGATTTGGGTCGGGCTACGCTACTGAGCCCATTGACGAGAGGCTGCGTGAGCTTATCGCAGTCGAGGTTACGAGGGGCATTCTTGACGCTACCCCGGTGATTTTCGAGACCGTCAAGGAGGGGATGATAGAGATCATGGAGGAGCGGCTCAGGTCTTTCCGTGCCGAGATTGTTGTAGGCCAGGTCGGGGCCCGAACTCCCTCGTTTCGGGAGTTCAATGTGTGCGGGGCGCCTGAGTTCTTTGGGGGTCAGGGACCCCATAGTTAGTCGACGTTGGGTGGCAGACATGGCGAATGACCAACGCATGAGCTCTTTCCCCGATGCGGCAAAACCGGGGTTTACTTCGTGCATGTTGAGGGACCGAGCCAGGGACTGGTGGGAGGAGGTGACCCACCAGGTGGGATCAGCTGGAGTGGCTAAGATGTCATGGGAGGAGTTTTTTAGGCGTTTTGAGTTGGAGTTTGCACCATCCATCGAGGTGCAACGGATTGTGAGGGAGTTCC
Source organism: Lactuca virosa (assembly GCF_052849685.1). NCBI lineage: Eukaryota > Viridiplantae > Streptophyta > Magnoliopsida > Asterales > Asteraceae > Lactuca > Lactuca virosa. The sequence goes on from NC_136434.1 coordinate 252,354,711, forward strand.
AGGAGCTACAGCAGACCACCGAGACTGTGGCGGAGATCACCTTCACGTTTCGAGAATGACCACTATTGATCCCGCAGTATGCTGCAGATGAGGATATGAGGAGGAGGACGAGGTATCATTCCATGCCGAGGGATGATATTCATGAGTTCGTGAGCTTTTCAGGATGCAAAACCCTGAATGAGATGGTAGAGAAGGCCCGGGAGCGAGAGATGGAGTTGGAGTTCCGCACCAAGCGGAAGCCAGAGCAGGTCCAGACAGCTGTAGGTCAGGCTAAAAAGCCTAAGACCTATGATTCTTCCAATAGGGGTCAGCAGGGCCGTGACGGTGTGCCAACTACTGTAAGCCGCACAATGGGGCTTGTCGAGCAGCGGGCTCGGGATGTTACGCATGTGGCCAACGAGGACACCTGAGCAGGGATTTCCCCAAGAAGGGATTGATTTGTTTCCGCTGCAACCAGACTGGCCATAAAAGGGCCGATTGTCCGAGGTTGCAGGGAGGAGGAGGAGCAGTGGCGGCGCCTGCGCCCGCCACAATGAGAATCACTGATGGCTGCCATGCCAAGGCGGAAGCTCCTGCGGTGCAGAGCCGTGCATTTCAGCTGACCACATAGGAGGCTCGAGCTGCACCAGACGTCGTGGCTGGTACGTAATCTATTTTTCCTGCTTGATATTATTTGTTATGCTTATATGTATATATGTGCGCTTGTATAGGGACCTTTTTGGTCAATGGTATGTCGGCCCATGTTATTTTCGATTCGGGACCTACCTGATCATTCGTATCTCTTGCGCTTAGCAAGAAGTTCCGGGATGCTCCGAGGACTTTGGATTCCCCGCTAGAGGTTGAAATTACAGATGACCTTACCGTGAGTGCTGCGAGGGTATATCGAGACTGTGTCCTGAATGTGTTTGGGAGAGGTTCCGTGTTGATTTGGTTCCGATACCGTTGCGAGGGATGAAGTTGATCGTCGGGATTGACTGGTTAGGGGCCAATGGGGCCATGATAGACTGCAAGCGCTAGCTGGTGAGAGTTCGAACTCCAAGTGGGGGAGAACTGGTTATTCATGGGGAGAGGGTCTTGCAGGGGCCAACCCTCTGTTCAGCTGCGAGGGCTAGGAGACTTCTCCATCAGGGTTGTTCGGGATTTTTGGCACACATCTCGGATACGAGGGTTGAGACCATGACAGATTTGGGCAGTGTACCGGTTGTAAGGGATTTTCGAGATGACTTTCCTGAGGAGTTGCCTGGGTTGCCTCCGAAGAGGTAGGTAGAGTTTCGCATTGATTTGGTGTCGGGTTCTGCTCCGATAGCCAAGGCACCGTACCAGCTAGCTCCGCCTGAGATGCGGGAGCTGTCTACGCAGCTTCAGGAGCTGCTAGACCGAGGGTTTATCCGTCCGAGCAGCTCTTCGTGGGGAGCACCAATCCTGTTTGTAAAGAAGAAGGACGTATCACACAGGATGTGCATCGATTATCGGGAGCTGAAGAAGATAACGGTGAAAAACCGTTATCCACTTCCGAGGATCGATGATTTGCTCGATCAACTTCAGGGTGCATCTTGGTTTTCCAAGATTGATCTTCGGTCGGGGTACCATCAGATGAGGATTAGGGATGAGGATATATCGAAGATAACTTTCAGGACTCGGTACAGTCACTATGAGTTTGTGGTGATGCCATTCGGGCTCACGAATGCCCCAACAACGTTCATGGATCTCATAAACAGGGTGTGTAGACCGATGTTGGATCGGTATGTGATCGTTTTTATCGATGATATCTTGGTCTTTTCTAAGACCAAGGAGCAGCACGAGCAACATTTGAAGGAGGTGTTGGAGACACTAAGGACGGAAAAGCTTTATGCCAAGCTCTCAAAGTGTGATTTCTGGTTGCAGGAGGTGCAGTTTTTGGGGCACATCATCAACAAAGAGGGTATTTTGGTTGATCCAGCCAAGATTGAGGCAGTGATGCGATGGGAAATATCAAAGAATGCATCTGAGATCCATAGCTTCTTGGGCCTAGCAGGCTATTACCAGAGATTTATACGGGATTTCTCCAAGATCGACGTACCTTTGACTCGCTTGACCAAGAAGAATGTGACTTTTTGGTGGGGCCCGGATCAACAGTTGGCTTTCGAGACCTTGAGACAGAGGTTATGTGAGGCCCCGATTTTAGCACTACCCGAGGGGTTGGATGATTTGGTGATGTATTGTGATGCGTCTATCATAGGGTTATGGGTTGTTTTGATGCAGAGGGGGCATGTGATCACGTACGCCTCGAGGCAGCTGAAGCCTCACGAGGCGAACTACCCCACTCACGACCTGGAATTGGGGACAGTTGTGTTTGTCATCAAAATCTAGAGGCATTACTTGTACGTAGTTCGGTGCACCATCTATACTGACCACAAAAGTTTGAAATATTTGATGGATCAACAGAACCTGAATATGCGGCAGAGGAGGTGGTTGGATGTGTTGATATACTATGATTGTGAGATTTTGTACCACCCCGGGAAGGCCAATATGGTGGCCGTTGCCTTGAGCCGCAAAGCGGCGAGTGCTCCGATTAGAGATGTTTGTTTGAGGATGACGGTGATTTCCCCCTTGTTGGATATGATCAAGGAGGCTCAGGTGGAGGGTTTGAAGAAAGGGAAGTGGAAGATAGAACGGATTCGGGGTCAGATTCCCTTGTTTGTTCGGGATGCTTAGGGTCTTTTGACATAGTGTGGCCAGGTGTGGGTGTCGGTATCTGGGGGAGTGAGACAGAAGATCTTCAAGGAGGCACACAAGTCCAAGTTCTCTATACATCCGGCGGCTACGAAAATGTACATATATTTAAGGTTGAGTTATTGGTGGCCTTGCATGCAGCGGGAGGTCGCATAGTTCGTGGAGCGGTGCTTGACCTGTAGGAAGGTCAAGGCCGAACATTAGAGGCCTCATGGCAAGGTCCAGCCGCTACCCATTCCCATGTGGAAATGGGAAGAGATCACCATTGACTTCATCACAAAGTTACCGAGGACGGCGAGGGGCGTGGATTCCATTTGGATCATTGTGGATAGATTGACGAAGAGTGCCCATTTTATTCTAATCTCTGAGAGTATATCTGCTGTGAAATTAGCAGATATCTATGTGCGAGAAGTGGTGGTCAAGCACGGAGTGCCGGTATTCGTGGTCTCGGACCGCGATATCCGATTCAGCTCCAGGTTCTGGAGGAATTTTCATCAAGAATTGGGCACCCAGTTACACTTCAGCACCGCTTACCACCCTCAAACCGATGGTCAGAGCGAGCGGACGATTCAGACGCTCGAGGATATGCTTCGAGCTTGCATATTGGATTTCGGAGGGAGTTGGGATACATACCTCCCACTAGCATAGTTTTCATATAACAATAGTTATCATGCTAGTATTGACCGACCCCCGTTTGAGATGTTGTATGGTCGGAGGTGCAGGACTCTCGTATGCTGGGGCAAGGTAGGGCATCAAGTCATGGGAAGCACCGAGGTGGTGCTCAAGACTACCGAGTTGATTAAGTAGGTGTGCGATAGGCTGCGAGTCGCGCATAGCCGTTAGAAAATTTATGCTGACCGGCGCCGATCGGATCTCAAGTTTCAGGTGGGAGATTTTGTTTTGCTGAAAGTGTCACCATGGAAGAGTGTCATTAGGTTTCAGAAGAGGGGCAAGTTGGGGCCTCGATTTATTGGTCCGTTCAGGATTTCTGCCTGAGTCGACATGGTTGCTTATCGACTGGACCTCCCGTATGAGCTGAGTCAGATTCATAACACCTTCCATGAGTCCCAGCTTCAGAAGTGTGTCACTGACGAGGCTGCAGGTATCCCTTTGGACGACATTCAGGTAGATGAGAGCCTGAACTACATTGAGAAACCCGTTTTGGTTTTGGATAGGAAGACTAAGGTTCTACGTAACAAGGATGTAAAGCTAGTGAAGGTGCAATGACATCACCGAAAAGGCTCCGAATGGACATGGGAGCCAGAGGATGAGATGCGGGAGCATTACACGGATTTGATTGCGTCTGCGAACTTCGAGGATGAAGTCTAGTCCAAGTGGGGGAGAGTTGTAACACTCCAAATCAGGTAAACCGTTCTAACCCCTTGAAATGATTTAATTTGGCAAAAATGGTCCCTTTTGTACGTTAGGCGTACCTAAGTGTACGCTTAGTGTACTATGGAGGAAGGATCGCGAAGGATTATTGAGTACGTGGCGCGTATGCGACAAAGGGCCAAAACCCTAAAACCCAGACTTGAGACCTATTTATTCATCCTTAAGCCACTTGGACCAAACCCTAATCAGCCTCTATAGTCTTATTTCGTCCCTTTACCTTAATTTTCCTTTGAGAGTGTGATTTTGGAGCATAGAAGTGTGTTGGTGGCAATTTTGGAGCTTGTTCAAGAAGAAGAAGTTAGTGAGCAAGCTTGGTGTGGCATTGGGCTTCAAGAACCTGCATCTAGTTCACCTTGAGGAGCTTCTAGAGGTATAAAGTCTTAACCTTGCCATCTTATTCATTAGATTAAGTTAGGGTTTCCTATATTGTCCCCTTTTGTGGTCATGAATCATCTCTTGGGAGTTTGAGCAACTCCAGAGCTTAGGAAGAGTATATCTGAGGTCCCTTAGTTCATTCATACCATAAAAATGCAAGCTTAATAAGTGTTTTGACCTCATGCACGAGCTAAGACCCTTGGAAAGGTCTTAATGGGTTATAAGGGGTTGTTGGGAACATATCGAGCATGCAAGGGCATAAAGTTGCCAACTTTATGCCTTAGAACGTCTTAATGGACTTAGATCAAAAGCTTGACGTTAATATCCCAAGAATTAAGAGGTTAATGGTTTTGTGTGCATGCCTGACTTTTACGTCGCGCATAGTAGCATGTACGCAGCACGTAGAGCTTGAGGAGCTAGTACGCTGAGCGTACTGGAGTGGTACGGAAGGCGTACGCACTCAGATGGGTTTGGGTTTGTTTTGGGCTTGAAATCCAATTGGGCCTTATTCAACCTCGGGTCTGGTTCCCTTTTAGAGTTTTGGGCTGATATTGTGTTTTGGGGCCATAGTTATTTTAGTTGGGCCTTATTGGGCCATGTGGCCCATTAATGGATTTGGACATGGATTTTGGGCCCATTAGCAAAGGAAAGACTCTTGGGTCTATAAGAAAGGACTTGGGCTTAGGTAATTGGGTCCTTCAATCAGATTGTGTTTAATCCTAATTTAGGGTTACTTGTATTATTGTTCAACACTTGTGGTTTTGGACTCTTAGGCGAGCAACTTTCGAGTTCAGCAGACAGAGGTGAGTCTCCTCACCATACCAATGGGTCGAAGGCACCAAGGCCGGCCCATTTTGTGATATGTGATACACTATTGATTTTGTGATATGTGGTATACTACTTGATTTAGTGATATGTGGTATACCGATAAACTCACCACCACCACCACCGTGAGGTGGTGGCTGCCACCGCGTTGCCGCCTTCTGTCGCCACCAGCTGCCATGTTGGGTGGCAGTGTATATTCGTGTGTGATTGAATTGTTTTTAGATGCTTGGATAGGTTTTGGTTTAGAACCATAACCACCCCCACCACGAGGTGATGGTCGCCGCTGTGAGCCGCCATTTACCACCACTACCTGAGGTGGTAGTGGGTGGTGCCCGACTTAATTAACAATTAATTAACCTAAGAGCTTAACAAATAGACTAATTGGATCGTGATTCGGTTGGAAACCCTAATTAGGGTTTAGGAAACCCTAATTTTTGGATATGTTAATTTGGAATTGTCGGGACCCGCATGTTTGGACCATTGGATTGGAATTATAAATTAGTCCTGACCACATTGTCTGTCTGGCCTAGTAGAGTGATGGACTTAATGGAATATTTCCTTAATGGGTTAAGTAAGAACACTTAACCATAATCGTCATTTTATGTGAAAAGCCTAATTTTGCATGGGCCTTGAGTTGGGCCTTTCTATTAGGCTTTGCTGTTTGGGCTATTGATGGGCCATCCAAGAACACGTATATGGACTAGAATATTTGGATGGGCTTTAGGGTAAGGCCCATGTGAGGGGTTTGGGCCCAATTTGGAAAATTGGGCCATAGATGGGCCATAACTGGGCCTTGATGATTATGAGACATTGGACCATTGGAATGGCAAATGTTTGGACTGGAATAAATGGTTAGGCCTTAGCGTAAGACCATGTTGATGTTCGGGCCCGACTTGGAAAATTAGGCCATATGTTGAACTTTGGTTCGTTGTTTGACTTTTGGGCCTTTGGAGTGTGAGTTTGTGCTTTGGGCTTGAATCAAGCTAGGTTGGGGGTAAAATAGTCTTTTTACCCCAAAGCATAGACTTATGGTTATGTATTGGAACCCAATTATTAATTGGGTGTTATTTTGATGTTGACGGTTCGGGGATCTGTCAGCCAGCAGCCGGAGATTTATTCGCGGGACTTCAGCAGTGCGAGGTGAGTATCCTCATTGTTTGTATGGGTCGAAGGCACCAATGTCGGCCCATTTGGTTTATGTATTGTAGGAAGACCCGGGGTTAGACCTAGGCATTATGTATGAAAGACCAGGAGACGGCTCCTAGCACACTGTATGCTAGTATGTATGGTAGGAAGACCCGGGGGTTAGCCCTAGGCATTATGCATGAAAGACCAGGAGGTGGCTCCTGACATACTGTATGCTAATTGGCTAAGTAGAATAGTATGTATGCTAGTTGTCTTTATGATGCTTGCATGGAAGACCGGGAGTTGTCTCTTGGCACTTGTTTGTAAGACCGAGGGGGTGGCCCCCAGCTTGGCAAGAAAGACGACGTGGCGGCCTGTGGCATAATGGCATGACTATGATCGGCACATAGCATCTTTATTGATTATGATATATGTATGGCTCATGATTATGTATGACAGTATGTGATTTATGTGCTTATATGCTAGACATTACCCGGTTGAAAGAGACCGAAGGGGTAGGCCAGCACCCAGATATGCTAGGAAATATGTTGATATGTATGGTATGTGGTATTTGGGGAACTCACTAAGCTTCGTGCTTACAGTTTTTAGTTTTGGTTTCAGGTACTTCTTCTTCAAAAGGAAAGGAGCCGGCATGATCGCAGCGCATCACAATATGTTTTCCGCACATGAGATCTTTGGGATTATTCTCTGATATTGTTCATTATGACATGTTTTGATTATTGACATACTAGTTTTGATATGGGATGACACTATGGATTTTTTATACTATTGGTTTTATAATAACTTAATTAAAAATGAAATTTTTGGTCTTGAATTTTGGGATGTTACAAGTTGGTATTAGATCCTTGGTTTGAGGGATTCAGACACACCTTCGGGAGTGTCTGGACTCAAATCGAGGGTTTGAAAGATTTTTACAAGAAAAATAATTTTTCTAAAATTTAAAACTAAGGGTTTTAATAAAGACCAAGGGGTGTGATGCGTGCAATCAGTCGAGTTCAAGTAAGTGGTTCCCAAAATACCAATACATATTTGTTATGTGATATGATATGATTATGTGATTCACATGCTAGATTAGAGCTAAGGATCTAGGAGAGATGCCTTTGTATGCTTATATGAGCTTGTAGATATGCATTCTAGCACTAATCAACCAGTGGTAGGATGGTCTGTTTAGGTTATGCCTGATTATATTAGCATTTGAATTGCATGCTAGTACAGATTCCTGATTAGAGGATAGAATGGTTTGATTGGAGCATGTTGGTTAGATTTCCATTTTCTGAATGCTGCTTGCTTTGTGCTTTGTAGGACTCTTAACAATGTAAGCTAGCTACTAAGTGGATATGCTTGTGGCACAGGCTGGATAATCTCAGAGTGATGGATTTGACCCTATTGTGCAGCTCTCGTCTGAGTCCAACCATTCTAGGGATGAGTCTTTTACTCGAATGATTATCTGATCTTTGTTGCATGTGGCTATATTCATAAGGTAGCTAGTTGACATTACTGGGAATCTTTCAGCAGTTGAGGACTAGGTGGGTTCGGGAACCTAGGAAATCCTACGATATGCTTCAGTGGGTTCGTAGTGAGGTTTATGTTGGATTATGTGTCTAAGCCCATAACTATAATTGGTATGTACCTGACCCGAGAGTAGCATGGTCTATTTTGGGTTGCATATCACCAGGACAATTTGATAGGATAGACTTTTGAGAAGAGGTTATTTATGATTTATTAATATATTATATGTTCTAATATATTAATATGAAATCATATGATTTAATTAGTATTGATCAAGAATTAATTTGGAAGTAATTTAGTGATTAAAAGAGACAAACTAAATCAATGGGGACTAATTGTGTAAATTAGTCATATATATAGTTTGGGCTTATGATACATGATGAACTAAGTTTATGGAAGAATCCATAAAGAGTTAGCCTACTTGATTCATGGATCATGGATAATAAGCCCAAGGGTATGAATTAGGGTTTACCATGAATCCTAAAACTATATATATGATGTCCCATGACCTAAAATCAGGCACTACATGTTCTAAGAGCTCATAGAGCCGATTTCTAATGTAAGAATACTCTCTCTCAAGTCTTCCTTTGTCCTAGGTGTGTTGTGAACCGTTTGAGGCATCACACTTGGGGTGCTAAGTTCTTAAAGTCCAAATACAACAAGTTCTACAAGCTACATAAATAGGTAAACTCCTAACTAGTATTTTATGTTGTGTATGTCAATTGTATGCTAGTTGTAGGCTTAATGCTTTGGAAACAATATTGCATGTATAATTAGAGAAAACATAGATCCAAAGCATTTAGGTTTGTATGTGCACCATAGGTTGTTGTAGTATACAAAACCCAACAGGGGTATCAGAGCCATGGGTTGTTTTCTGTTATATTGATGCAAATGTTTGATTTTCAAAGTTGAAAAAAAACATGAAGTTTGTCAAATTTTAAGATAATTACTTGATTTTATGAAAAACTAATTATTTGTAAAATTTGAGTCATTTTACTACAAGAGTTGAATTAGGTCAATTTGTTAAAAGATACAATGATATGATTATTTTATTTTTTTTAAAAGTTTGATCTAAATGTTTTTAAGAAGTTACAACTTTTGTCATAAAATTTTGGAACTCAAAAGTCTTTTTAAAAGTTATGACCTTAAGAGTTTTGAAACTTCCATAAGTTATGGATGTGAAAAGTCTCATTCATTAACTCTTTAGGTTATGAATTCCAAGAGTCTTCAAAGGTTAAAAAATTTGTTATAAATGGCTTTGAAGAGTTTCATAACTTGCCTTCAAGTTATGGAACTTGGAAAGTCTCTTTTATGGAATTCTAAAAGTTTTCAAGAGTTCCAAAACTTGCCCTCAAGTTTTGGAATTTGAAAAGTTTTTTTATAAGACATTGAATTCTAAAACTAAAGTTATTTGAAAAGTTTTCAAAAGTGTAACTCATGGGTTCATAACTTAATAATAAATTAAATAGTTTTAATTTTGTTTTAGCATCTTGATGTTTTGAATAATTCATATTACATCTTTATGGACTTTATTAATAGTTAATTAAAGTGTTTAATTAAAAGAGAATTAATAATTCCATAATGACATGGTTTAAGTTTAATTAAATTAAGAGTATAGTTTAATTAATAGATTAAACCACTTAGTATTTTAAAAGTTTAAAATACACCCTTATACTATTATAATATTAAAAGTTTAATATATTATATGTATAAGTAAAAAGTCGGTCTTACCGTTAGTAGGCCTCATTCAAGAAGCCGGTCTATAAGAGGCGTATAAGGTTACTGCGTATAAAATGACGGTTTAATGAGTGTCCACTCTCACCCACCGCTTCCTTGACTGGTGGAGGGTCGTTAGCCGAACGGGTAGGATAGGACATTAATTCTCATTTAAACTATAATGAAAATACCATGTAACTAAACACTTATAAATTCCTAATCTTAGTTACTTAGGAAAAATGTGAATTTGGTGCTAACCCATGAAATTGCACTTTGCACCTTGTTAAGTCGTTAGTGGAGCGCGTGTGGTTAACCGACACACTAATCTGGGACTGACTGTGTGTGGCAAAGGGTAGCTTCATGTTAATCATAGATCAATGGAGCGTGTGTGGTTAACCGGCACATTGATTAGGTGATGTGTAACATTAAGTGTACCAGGCTAATTTGCATGGTTATTCACACCTTGTTTTTGATCCTCGGCATCCCAGTCACAAACATGAAGGGCACAATCGAGATTTAAACATGTCATTGAAAAGTTCAATGAATCACAAAAGATCTAGGAATTTCAATTCATTCAAAACTTAATAATCAATTTTGTTTTTTATGGTGGAAATTGGTAAATCGTCATTTACCTACCTTCAAATATTTTGCAATTGGATAACGGCGTCCCTCTTCCGAATTATAAAATATTGTGTTGAGTCCTAGCCTTAATATTTAATTTTGGGTGCTATATTAAGGATTAAATCAACTCACTTAAATTTCTCCCATATAGATGTCTAGTTCAGACAGTTATGGTCTTCCCGAATCTTACGGAAAAAGCCTTCCTTATAAAGATGATATTCCACAAGACGATCAAGGTGAAAGATTAATCCCTTCTTCATGCTGAAGTGGAACTTCACTTCCTCCACCTCCTCCAATAATTCTCCCTGAGCCACAAGTTCAAGATCACTCAAGCCCTATTGGCTAGCAAACACCAAGATGGAAGGTCTATATGTGCACATGTCTTGGAGATGAAGTCACACATTGACAGGCTGGGAATGTTAGGAGTTGTTGTGTCGAGGAAGTTGGTTGTTGATTTGGTTCTTCAATCACTCCCTGAGTCATATAGCGGGTTCATTAAGGACTACTATATGACAGATCACGACATGACCCTTATCGATCTTGCATATTTGCTTGTTGCTGCTGAATCAGCAACGATTTGGCATACTGGTAAAGTAAATTTGATTGGAAGATCTACTCCCCAAACTTCCATGGACATTGAAAATGGTAATGTTGGAAGTCCAGAAAAACTTACTCTTCCCAATGGAAAGGATTCGGCCATGGTCAAGTCATTTGACCGAATGGTAAAGAGAAAGGCTAAGTCTGAGATAATCCTGTGTATCATTCCCAAAGAGTCCATATGTTTCTATTTCCAAGAGAAGGGGAATTGGTTGCGAAGCTGCAATATTTACCTGAAAGATCGCAAGGATGGTAAAGTCAAAAATCTTTGACTCTACTTCAGGTAAAGTCCACTGTCTAACTCTATTAAGTTCCTATTTGGAGATTCTTAATACATGATGTAATGTAATTACATTCTGATGTTATAGAATCGAATAAATGAAAGGAAACTTAAAGGAAGAGTAAGCTGATTCTGATCATGAAGAGATGGATTTCGATCGCATGGTTCGATGATCAGAATTTTGAGCTGGTGCTTAAGAGTTATGATAGATTGCTTAGGAATAGATAACAACATAGTTTTCATATGTATTTGCATTGTAAGGACAAGTTTTTCACACTTTTATAAATAAAGAAAAGTTTTTTTTTTAAGTTTCCTTACAATGGCATTTGTGAAAATTGTTGTTTATATGTTTCCACTGATAGCAATATTGGAAAATGGATTTGATTCTTTTGTTTGTGGTAGTGTCATAATTTACCAAATAAGGAAAGATTCTTATCACCCAAGTTTCAGTTGGATAGAAACTTCGAATCATGCAAGTTGTATTGTGTGATGAGTGAGAACCTTCATCTTTGGGAAATTAAGACTAATTCGTTGTTCACATGTATATGTGAGTCAAGTGAAGGACTAGGGGATCGGGTACACTTGGTTGTGCGCTAATCAGGTCCACCACAAAGAACGGTAAGACTATTCGTTATAATTTACTAAAGATTAGTAAATATGGTTATACTTACAAGATTAAGTATAATTCTGAACCAATGGAAAGGTTTCAATGTACGGAAGAACGAATAAGAAGAATAATATTAGGCAGAAAGATAAAAGTTTCTCCAATCTGAAAAGAAGGGAGAGTACTTGAGTATCGTGTTTTATTATTATCTTAGTGATTATGAAACCATATCACAATTGATCCTCTAAGGACATCTTTGTGCATTTTTATGGCTAAGAGGAGGAATCGTGAAGTGTTGAAATGGTTAAATAAAAAAGTGAATCATACTTCGTTCCAAAATCAAGTCTTAGAGTCATACTCCAAGATTGTAGCTTGAGTGATATAATCTAAAGAAAGATTTATAACACTTATCAAATGTAGAGTAAAATGTTACTTACTCTTGTACATTTGAAATTGGTAAGTTGTGATGTTTTGGATAAAACAAAGATCAACTAAGACCGATTGTCAGAAGTGTTTGTCTTGATAAGAAACTGCACTAACTCTTGAATATTTGTTTGTCAAGGAATGTTCTTGAAAAAGAGAAACTAATATGTCAAGAGGTCAGTGGGAGTCTTAAAGATCATGAAAAGTTTCAAGAACTAATCAAGAATAAACCTATTATTAATCACTAGCAAACGACTTGAGGTCTGTAACCTATTGTGTTGACATATTCTTGTCTGTGCCCATTCTAGTTAAAGTTGACTATGCATGTGAGTTCTGAGAGTTGTCAATTGGTTGCATAACAACCTGGAAGCAATGGTAGGCCCTCGTGTTGCCGGGTGGAAAGAAATTAAGATTGAACAAGTTTAGTCAGTATGAGTTTGGATTTGTCACTAACCTTGTCTTGTGGTCATGGTTTTGACAACTTCACATGGATAGGAACACATACACCATAAAATCTAAGTGTCATAAGGTTTCTCTCCAATTCATGAAAATGAGTGTGAGGAAACGCTTTCACTTAGTAGATTTTAAGGAGATAGAAATTGTGATATTTGCATTCTCAAATTCGATTATGATTACGGCATCCCTCTTCATAGTTTGAATTGTGAGAAATGGCAAAAGGTCTAAACATTTCAGAATTATGGCTGTAAGTTCTAAAATTGTTTAGACACACATGTGAGCTATCTAAGGAAAGGTGTATGAGTTTGAGAAGCGTAGATAAAGTCTTATCGAAGCATCTCGTATCAGAAATCTGAACTTTGGTAAGAAAGTCAATAAGTATTGATTTCTAGAAGTCCAACTGATTTATGGGTACATGTCAAAGCTAGTGGGAGCATAAGTGTTATGCTAATAAGAATGTAATTATTATGCTAGTGGGAGCACAATTATTACGTTATGTGTTGCGAGTTAGCAATGTTAATTATAAAAAACAAAAGTTTCAATTTGCAAAGATGCAGGGTTTGAAAAGTTGTTTTGCTATAATTAAGGGAGAGGAATTCATACTTTATTTCAAATCTAAAAGCTTAGATTGAGAATTTAATCAAATTTTGTCAAGAACATATATGAATGTTATGTTGAAATGATTCAACGTAAGGAAATTCTATATATGGAAATGTTATAGCAAGAGACTGGTAAAGTATCACGTCTTTATGTAAGACATTATGTACCGTATCCCATATGCTTCGGGTATAGGATCGATTACATATGCTATAACATTAATCTGTTCTAATTTTCCAAATTCCTAGGGCATTAAGAGGGAAAAGGGACCAGAACTGGATATGACTAAAATGGTTAAGCAATTTTCGAGGACAATCTGAGGTTTACCAAAGATTGGTTGCTCATTGACAGTTGGAAGTATAGTGTAAATTTTGGAAGTACCATATTGACATATTCTGAAAAGAGGCAACTCTTGTTCAGAAGTGATAGTCAAAATGGGAATATGGAAATATTTCCATAAGTGGAAGTTATTCTTTAAATCTGTGTAAGATTAGAAAACTTAATGCAAGAAGGATGTTCAAAGGAATGTACTTTGAATGTGAGACTTTGTTTCCATGGAATTGATCTCTATTGGAATACTTCGTAATGTCTTTTGCCAAGTCTCTGTGACTTTTGTGCATATTCATTTTCACACCCCGCTAAAGCGGAAATACGGGTCGTGGCAGTACAAAGGGTTTCATAGCAAAAGTTAAAAGACAACACCAACCATAGTATTAAAATCATTACAAATTTACAATGAGTTTGAACAAATTTTTAAATGAAATTACAATGTAAACTGAAATACAACACATGCGAATGCTCCTAAAAGTGAAGTGTCCCTAAGTGCCACTTACTCGATGATTCCTGAAAAAGCATGTAAAACGAGCGTCAACTATAAAAATAGTTGGTGAGTACTCACAAGTTTATAACATAATATAGTTTGAAATTCATGATAATCTGAATATTGATAACAGTTTCCATAAACAAATGTTCATTGCTAAAATAAGTAAATAAGTTTTCATGAATAGAAGTTCGTTGCTAAAGCGAGTAATAAAGTATCCATAAATAGAAATATATTGCAAAAATGAGTAATAAGTTTGCATCAACAAAGTTCGTTGTCATCATGAGAGATAAAGTATGTTGCCCAAATGAGATGCAACGTTCATATTCTCATGGGAAATAAAGTTTGTTACTAAAATGAGTAAACAAGTTTCATTGCTATAATGAGCAATCAAGTTCGTTGCTACAAGGAGCAAACAAGTTTGTTACTATAAGGAGCAACCAAGTTCGTTGCTAAAACAAATAAATAAGTATCTAGTAACAAACGTTTGTTGTTATAATGAGATACAAAGTTTATTGCTATAATAAGTAACGAGTTTGTATGTGTATGAGCAAACACTGAGTTCCTAACCAAGCCTATGACTGATGCCCTATCAAGATATATGCTTATCGTTCCATAGATTATATGGTATCATGCACTCCAGCAATCGGGCGAGTGAGGAGTTGTCAATTCCTAATAGCACTATCCATAATGACCATTGGCTCAAAGAGTTAATGGTTGAAGTAAAGTATAAGGGAAGGGACTTAAGATGATAAGGCCTCATGTTTCGTGTTGCATAGACATACATAGCAAAATATAGCAATCAAGTTTGATACAAATCAATTTAAATACAACGAACAATAAATAGTTTGTTTTTGGACATGCTTTTCCACCCGAAAACATAAAAACCGAAAATAAGGGGAGTCATGAATACTCACTATGCATTGAGATGATGCAAATGGTGCCTTCAACTACGTTCCACTTGTACCACTACCGATTTCTATAATAATGGTATTCACTAGTGAGTCTCTAATCGGAATCTAACACTAGTATACTTACTACAACAATAGAATTTTGCCAATATTGTGTCAAAATTTAATATTGATAAGTGACAAACATTTTTCTATGAAAATTAAATTTCAATGAATCAATTGTTATATAACAATTTAAGTGGAAAAATTCTCATTATTGAAATGCTAATATTTAACATTTTTAGAGGTGTTCCAATGATTAAATATTGAAAAACTAAATCAATTTAGTTCTAAAATTTCCCAAACTTTGTATTTTAGTTTCAAATGAAGTCAAGGATGTTAAGATAAATTTTCTTGCATTTTTTGATATGTCTATCTATTTTTCACCATTTTGATTTCTTGAATAACCATAAAATCATGAAAAATACTAAACAGTTAATAAAAATAACCAAACTTTATATTTTGGTTCTAACTGCATTAAAAGACTTTCAGATAAATTTTCATGGATTATAGATATGTATAACCATTTGTCTTATATTTAATTCTCTAAATATATAAAAATTCATGAAAAATAGTAATAAGTTAAGAAAATTCCTCAAACTTTTTATAATACTGTCATTACACATACTTAAACTGGGAAAAATATAAAAATTGATTTCTAAACTGTTTAACTTAATTTTATGATTTTTGTGCATTTATTCTAATGAAAATGGTGATAAATAGCAAACAATTTCCAAAATTACCCAAACTTTTTGTAATACTGTTATTAAACATTCTTAAGCTGGGAAAAATATAAAAATGAATTTCTATACTGTTTAGCCCAATTTTATGATTTTTGTGGATTTAAGTGTATTAAATCTTGGGAAAATAGAAGAAAAATAGCATACAGAAGCGAAAAATCATCAAAATGTTTATGTAGCATCCTAATATAATAAAATGTGTTCTGGTAAGTTTTCCTGAATTTTGGATGAGTAAAACTATTTTGACTGTTTTTAGTCCATTATAAACACAAAAATCATGGAAAAATAGATATACATTTTTAAAAATTCCCAAAATATTGTTCTGAGTCTTAAACATAAGCTAGAAGCTGCAAAAATAATAGATAATATTTTCACATTCCCTAAAGTGGTTTTATGCTTTATTGGAGCTAAATAAAAAGAAAATTCAAAACCATACTAAACAGTAACAACAATCGATGAAACTTCATGATAGATGTTTATTAACTTAAGCGATCATGTGGGAATTTTTTTAAAATTTATTTACTAGTGTAAGTATTTTATATGCTTTAACACTCTATTTTCTTATTATTTTCATGTAAAAATAAAGAAAGTATATATTGAGCTGAAAATTTCCATAATGCATCTTTATACAATTAATAACAATGAAAAATCGTTTTCTTATTTTTGGTGTCGAAAAACATGCATAAAGGCTCAATAAATTATAGAGAAAACTTGGTTCTTGTGATTTTGGTAAAAATTATTGATATTATTTTGAGAATTTTTGCAACATCTTACAAAGACTTTTGAATCAAGATCTTTTTTTCCCTATTAATACTTGATGTTAAGTGCTCAAATAAATTTTCCCTATATTTCTAGTGAGGAATAAGACCTTTGAACATGCAATACAAAACTAGTATTCACAAAAAGGTGCTGTTTGAGCAACAGTTTTCTAAAAATTTCTAAAAATCGAAATATTGGAATTTTCTAGTGAGGTCAGATGGG
This sequence comes from Lactuca virosa, assembly GCF_052849685.1. Taxonomy (NCBI): domain Eukaryota; kingdom Viridiplantae; phylum Streptophyta; class Magnoliopsida; order Asterales; family Asteraceae; genus Lactuca; species Lactuca virosa. The sequence continues at coordinate 252,371,455 of NC_136434.1, forward strand.
TTTGAAATCTAACTCACATTATTATATTTCAGAAAACGAATCTCGAATTTTGGTTAAGAAATGAGTGAGATATGGCAGTTGAAAGTCAGGTAAAGAAATCTTGCAGATTGCATGCATGATGATTGGTTAGAAAAGTGAGTTTTCATCATTTCTTTGAGTAAATCTTTTGAAATATTTTATGAAATCATGATAAAATCATATTCTAGTCATGTTTCCAGAGATCAAAAGATTAAAACTTATCAAAATGTATACATGCATTTATGAACAAAATTTTGTTTCTAAAAAACTCTTAACTTGAGTTTGATGTTTTAATCCTTAAAATCGATTTTTACACTAAGATCATGAACATGCAACCTTGTTTATCATACATGCATGGTGTTAAAACACATCCATGATGTTCTAAAAACCATTTTAACAAAAAGAAAACAAGTTTGAAGAAGATGAAGAAGTAGAAGAAGGAGAAAGTGTGAGAAAAATAGCAAAACTTGAAGGAAAAGTGAAGTAGAAATCGATTTTACCTTCAAGAACACCACAATATGATGAAGATTTCGAGTTTGAGGAGTGTTATTGGGTTTGTTTGCTGGAAAATTTTGTGGTTCTTAGAGGGAGAAAGAGAGAAAATGTGTGTGAGAGTGTGAGAGAGAAATGAGAGAGAATGATGAAGGAAGATGGAGTGTGAGAGAGAAAAAAAATGATTTTGTGTTGGGAAGAGGAGAGATATGGGGATAGAGGGATCCGAATTTTTGAGGTATAATGCCCTCTATTTATCTTTTCTCTTTATAATAATTAAATATTTTGTAAAAAATATCAAAGTTTTATAAAATATACAACTTAACCTAGCTTTTATCCATAAAACCTTGATTTTTGGCTTATAATTTAAGGGTAAATGTTAATGACTTAATTTTTGTTATCCTTGATGATATTGTCCTGAATTTAATTATTTTGAAGTGATATTATAAGGTTCATAACAAATTTTATGGAGTTTTAGGTGTGAAAGTTTATAAATTTGAGTTTAGGGCTTTTAGGGTTTTTCGGATTTTGCTAAACTTTGAATATCAAAATAAATTGAATCTTTGAGACTTAAAATTATTTTTGTGTTTCCTAACTCTTATTAAAGTTAGAAATAATGTTTGTAATTTATTTTTATCGGTTTATTGGCATGCTATGTAGTGATTCCGAGATCCAAACCGAATTGAGAAATCGAGTATACTAGTCCTAGTCTTCAACTTTGAGTTAAGTTTCTATGAGACTTTGACCTAATTTCTACTACTAGGTCAAGTGCATGATGTGTGCATATGATTCATGAAAAGGTGTTCGAGTCAAAGAACGACCTGAATATGGATAGTCACGACAGTTAAGTAGTTGTAGAATTCACATATCAATGTGAAATCTAAGTACACTATCCATTGTTTCTAATTGTTTCCAAGTTTCTACTAGGTTTTAACTTAGCTTCTACTTACTAAGTCTAGTATGTGTCGTGCCTATACGTGCAACTAAGTTTATCAATTCTAGAACGGACTCGAATTTTGACGGTTGTCACAGTCATTACAAGAGGATCATTGCATATAAGTTTAGAATCTAAACAAATTATAGCAAATGGCAAGAATTTAGTATTCTTACATTTATGATAAGGATTTGGAATTGTGAAATGAGCATCATTGAAATGTTTTCAATTGATCTATTTCACAAAGAAAGGACCATAGGTAAACATAGTGTGCATGTTTGGAGCATGGGATAACTATTATTATAATTCAAGTATTAAGTTGATTAATCGAAACATTATACAATGAATAATGTGTAATCAATATGGTGATTAAATAAAAGGTGTTTTATTTATATTCATAAGTTCTGAGACCATATTGGATTCAATTATTCATGTGTTTCACTTTGCATGTTTTCACTTCCCGAATAACTAGGTTATTCAAACTATCCACAGTCGATCATACTTTGGAAGTAGGTATTGAGGCAAGACTGTCATGAATCTAACTGTATATTGTCTAGGTGTTTTGTACATAGCACAAGTTTGCTGCAGTGTTCATGAGTAGTTCTAGAATAAGATTCGAGTATTGGATTAAACCCACGCTCAGTAAACGCACCAGTAACTTGGTGTTATAAAACATCTGAGTTGTAGTTTACAAGTTGGTTGCACATTGACATATGTAAACGCACCAGTAACTTGGTGTTATAAAACATATTGTTGTGTGTGATTTGATGAGTAAGTACAAGCAAGCATTTGAGTCGAAGTTTATCCATTCCTTTTACCCTTAAAGGGATAAAAGCAATATTTGTGGGCCCTTTGATGATTTAGTGATGACAAACCTAAGTGATTGGCCAAGCCTGGACTGATTTGATTTGTTCAATTAGTCAGTCATCATAAATCGGAAATTGGGAAACTACAGATGGACAGAGAGAATGATTATAATCCATGTCTCAGTCCATATGATATCTTGTAGAATGGAGGAATATATGATCCCTTATCTAATGGATGCGTCATTGACTAGGTCAGAGTTCGACAATGGCTTTTAAGAGCTACGATTGCTAGTCTGGATTTTGGAGTCGTACTTGCAATAATAGTTATTAGACTTATCCAAGTGGGAGCTTGTTGGATTAGGTGTCTAAGCCCATAACTATAATTGGTATGTACTTGACCCGAGAGTAGCATGGTCCATTTCAGGTTACATATCACCAGGACAATTTGATAGGATGGACTTTTGAGAAGAGGTTATTTATGATTTATTAATATATTATAATTTCTAATATATTAATATGAAATCATATGATTTAACTAGTATTGATCAAGAATTAATTTAGTGATCAAAAGAGACTAACTAAATCAATGGGGACTAATTGTGTAAATTAGTCATATATATATATATATATATATATATATATATATATATATATATATATATATAGAGTTTGGGCTTATGATACATGATGGACTAAGTTTATGGAAGAATCCATAAAGAGTTAGCCCACTTGATTCATGGATGATGGATAATAAGCCCAAGGGTATGGATTAGGGTTTACCATGAATCCTACAACTATATAGGATGTCCCATGACCTAGAATCGGGCACTACATGTTCTAAGAGTTCATAGAGCCGATTTCTAGTGTAAGAATGATCTCTCTCAAGTCTTCCTTTGTCCTAGGTGTGTTGTGAACCGTTTGAGGCATCACACTTGGGGTGGTAAGTTCTTAAAGGCCAAATACAACAAGTTCAACAAGCTACATAAAGAGGTAAACTCCTAACTAGTGTTTTATGTTGTTTATGTCAATTGTATGGTAGTTGTAAGCTTACTGCTTTGGAAACAATATTGCATGTATAATTAGAGAAAATATAGATCCAAAGCATTTAGGGCTGTATGTGCACCATAGGATGTTGTAGTATACAAACCCCAACAATTTAGTGAGACGTGGGTGCATCAGTTTGAGGAAGTGACTTGGAGGATTCAGGAGGATTGCTGAGGAAACTATGGATAGGTGTGGAAGGTAGTATTGGGCCCGTACTACTGAAAGCACAGGATCCATACTCGAATCGGTGAGAGTCCTGGAGAATCTAAGAAGCATCGGGGAGCAGAATCCTTGAGTATGTCTTGATCAGTGGTTTTGATGGTTTTTCAGTTGGAGATGAGCACTCAGGGAGATGGTACTGGTTCAGGATTAGGTCTCGACTCAGGTGGTGAGCCAGTCGAGGGAAGAACTTCCAAGATTTTGAGTTCGCGTTGGATTGAGGAGATGGAAGGTGTCTTTCTTCACTAGTCCCTAACCCATAGGATCCAAGGTTCAGTTCGCCTTGGATCTCCTGTATCGGTCGGCAAGGAGTTGTTGGAAATTGATTGCGCGATATATGACTCTTTCTGAGTTAGAGACTATGTCTTGGGAGGAGTTTGTGACCCGGTTTAGGGTAGAGGATGTTCCAGCTGTTGCAGTTCAATCATCGCAAAGTGAGCTGGTGAGCGTGATAGGGTGTCAGACCCTGAAGGATATGACTTCCAGAGTCTAAGGGTGCGAGATCGATATAGAGCACGTTGGGAAGAGAGGGTCATGCCAAGTGCGTATAGTAGAGGGTCCCAGGAAGATACCCAAGACTTCTGATCATCGGGTGAAAGGCCAGCAGGGTCGGAGTCAGTGCAGCACATGCGGGAAAGTGCACAAGGGAGTTTGTCGCTCCAATGGGTTTAGGCTGCTACAAGTGTGGCAGGGTTGATCACGTCAGCAGGGATTATCCTCAGGGGGGAAAGTACGTTGTGTTTTCACTGCAATCGGGTGGGCCACAAAAAGGCAAATTGTCTGACAACGGGGGGAGGATCAGTGATCGCGCCTGCCCCAAGAACTTTGAGGATCACTGATGGACGAGAGGGTAGAGCAAGAGCCCAGTAGAGAGGAGTCGAATCTTGCAGTGACATGCAGGAGAGATCAGGATTACAGCAGGGAACTTTGCGGGTGTGTATCTTTTGCTCTTTTCGATTTTATCCGTATTTTGTGGTTGTTTTCTTGCATCGGATTTGAGCAAGTGTATCTATGGGGTCAGCTCTCTGCTTATGTTTGGATTATATTTTCAAGAAATGTCATATGCCAATTGCATACCGTGAATTATAAGTAGTTAGTGAAAGGTCGTTTCCCTTTTGCTGGTTTGGGGTGTTTAGTGTTGTCTTGGTTCATAGTATGGATCGGTTAGGGGTATTATGGGAGTGTCTTCGGTCAGTGTCAGCAGGATGGTTATTCAGCATTGTCAAAACTCGGTGTTTTGTAGTTGATCTTGGAGTGACTGTTGGAGGCACCAAGGGAAGGGGCTTGTTGCTGAGGTAATGGTTGGAGCATCTGTCATTGAGCTTCAAGATTTGAGTACGGTATCATTTCAAGCATCAAGGGCTGTCGGTTATGTTGGGATTCAGGAAGTGTCATTTGGACTTTAGAAGTTGTGTGGTCTTTTGGGGTTCAACAAGTGATGGGGCACTATCATTGGTAAGCGTTGGTTACCATAGGATTGACTGTTAGAAAGCAAAAGGGGATTAGGAATCCTTTAATTCTTATGTGTTGTGAAGATGTAGTCGAATCTAAGTGGGGGAGAATCGATCAAGTACTCAGAAGCAGAAATACAAATGAATCTAGGATGAGTTCGCATCCCCGTCAGGGAGGAAGGCGGTCGAGTGGTCGTCTAGGTTGAGGATTCTGAGCTGGGAGTTCAGAAAACATTCCAACATTTGGTACACACTTTCCTTGGAATCAAATAGCAGGTTTCGGGGACCAGGTTAGAGCTCCAGTTGGTACTCAAGTTCAGTTAAGTGTTATGTCAAGTGCGTGTTCGACCCGGTATGGAAAGTGTTATAAGACTGCGGGGGTAGTCGTAGCATACACTAGCAGTTAGATAGTAAGGAAAGTGTTGTAAGACTACGAGGGTAGCCATAGCATTCACTAGCGGTCAGGTAGTGTGGGAAGTGTTGTAAGTCTGTGGGTGTAGCTGTAGCATTCACGAGGCTGGTAGATAGTGCTAGAGTGTTGTAAGTCAGCGGGTGTAGCCGTAGCATTCATGAGGTTGGTAGATAGTGCTAGAGTGTTGTAAGTCTGCGAGTGTAACCATAACATTCACCAGATTGGTAGATAGTGCTAGAGCGTTGTGAGACTGCGGGTGTAGCTGTAACATTCACTAGGTTGGTAGATAGCATGAGCGTGTTGTTAGATCGCGGAAGGAACAGTAGTACCCACCAGTTCGGGTGCAGCAGTGAGGTCGTGGCAAATCCACGGATTGGTCTACTGATTCCCCTAGATGAATTAGACCTGGTTGAGCTAGTGATACGACCGTAGGAACGCCACTACAGTTATGAGATCAAGGAAGCAATGGACCGTACAAGGTCGTTTGTGGTACAAGGCTACCTTTTAGTCATGTAGCAATCACTTTTAGCCTTGGATTTCGTGACGTCAGGACTCGATGTATGGACCCGATCAGTTATATCAGAAGGTCGTTGGAGCCACGGTGGCAAGATAACTAGTGGCAACTACTAACAGACAAGGATTTCGTTCGGAAGTCGTGTGGGGCGACTACGTGGGAATCCTTTGGCTCCGTAACCGGTCCGGAACCCGATATTTCAGATGATTGGCAAACGAATTGAGACTAGGGAGGTCTTGGTGGATTTTGGAGAGCAGCCACGTGGCAGCATGCTGTTTCGGGCAATATTAGTCTTTTAGGATTTCATGTATGGATGGAGTAACTGATTGCTTGGGTTATGATAAGTCACTCGCAGTGGGATTAAATAATCTCAGTGTAATAGATTTGACCCTGTCGCACGGCTCTCGTCTGACTCTAACCGTTGCAGGGATGAGTCTCCTACTCGAAGGATTATCTGAGCCTTCTATCAAGTATAAGTGATATACAGGGATAATTGGGTCTGTGATACTATTTTCTAGTGGGAACCTCTCGTTATCAGAAGTTGAATAGTTAGTTGGGAGCTAAGTGGACTGGACTCAACGATAATGATTCAGTATGAGCAACATGTCAGGGAGTCAAACCTTCTCGAGACTCCAGATTTAAGATTGAGTAAAGTTGATCTTGTTGCAAGGAATTCGTTCATCTACGGATTGGAGAGCCCTGCGAGGGTCGGTTTCGGTTGCGCTGGGAAGGCTAGGGTGTGCTCGGGATTGTGGCCCGGTCACTTGAGTGGTTTGGTGTGACATGAATGGTAAGGAATGATTTTGAGGACGAAATCTAATTTAAGCGGGGGAGAATTGTAACATCCCGTTTATTAAATAAATAAATAGGTAAATTAATAAATGAATAGTAGTCCTAAAATCCATAATATTTAGCGGGGAGTTGGTTTTGGGGAGCCAAATGATATAATTTTGATTTCCGGGGGTTAAAGTGTAATTTCGGGATTTATTTTGTAAAGATTTTCAGAAGTCAGGGGTGTTTGGTAACTATTGGACTTAAATTGAAAAGGTTTTGGATTGCTGAGGACTGAATGATAATTTATGGAGTGGATATGAAAAGAATTGAGAGGGAGGGGTAGGATGTGTAACTATGAGTCAAGTTTTAAAATTGACGAGCTTAAACCCGTCACCCTCATATGTAACCTTCATATATAAGCATCGTGTAACCTTAACTCTAGCGGCATTCTTCAGCCGCCACCATCTTTCCACAGTCCTCTCAGCCTCCACCTCCTCGCCGTTGCTCGCACCACCATCACTACTGTCGCTGGCGAAGTCAAGGATGAAACTACAACTACCGTGAAGGTCGGATGAATCGTGTGTCGTGACCATTGTGGTCGTTTGCCGGTGGAGGTGTGACCTCCATTCCCTGCTGCATTCACCGCCATTCCTCCACATACTAGTTTGCTGTCGACACCTCCTTAACAGCTCCTGCCGCCAGACGTCGTGTGTAGCCCGGAAAAGACTACCGAGACCGACGTTGTGATCGTGGGAATACCTGTCGAAATTACTGCTGTTGGGTCTCGTCGTTGCTGTTGCCGCCATGCGGCTGTTTCACCGTGAGCTGCTGCCAAACGCCATGACCGCCGTATGCCACCAGGAAGGACGACGGTGTCCGAGTTTCGCAACCGGGTGTGTGTGTTTGTTGCTGTAATATGGTGTGTGTGTGTGTGTATGTGTCAAGGGGCGTGTATGCATTGTTTTTAGCATTCGTGATGTTTTATTTGCGATTTTTGGCCGGAAAGCTCACCACCACCACTGTAAGGTGGTGGCTGCAACCGCATTGCCGCCTTTTGCCGCCATGTTGGGTGGCGGTGTACATTCGTGTGTTATTGAATTGTTTTTTTAGATTCTTGGACAGGTTTTGGTTTAGAATCATAACCACCACCACCACGAGGTGGTGGCCGCCGCCGTGAGCCGCCATTGACCACCACTACCCGAGGTGGTAGTGGCTGGTGCCTGACTTAATTAATAATTAATTAACCTAAAAGCTTAACAAATGGACTAATTGGATCACGATTGGGTTAGAAATGCTAATTAGGGTTTAGAAAACCCTAATTTTTGGATATGTTAATTTGGAATTGTCGGGACCCGCATGTTTAGACCATTGGATTGCAATTATGAATTAATCCCGACCACATTGTATGTTTGACCTAGTAGAGTGATGGACTTAATGGATTAAGTCCTTAATGGGTTAAGTAAGAACACTTTACCCTAATCGTCATTCTATGTGAAAACCCTAATTTTGCTTGGGCCTTAAGTTGGGCCTTTCTATTAGGCTTTGGTATTTGGGCTATTGATGGGCCATCCAAGAATAAGTATATGGACAAGAATATTTGTATGGGCTTTAGGGTAAGGCCCATGTGTGGGGTTTAGGCCCAATTTGGAAAATTGGGCCATAGATGGGCCATAACTGGGCCTTGATGATTATAAGACATTGGACCATTGGAACGCCAAATGTTTGGACTGAAATTGTTGGGCCTTAGGGTAATACCATGTAGAGGTTTGGGCCCGATTTGGAAAATTGGGCCATATGTTGGGCTTTGGTTCATTAACCTTTGGTCCTTTGGAGTGTGAGTTTGGGCCTTGGGCTTGAATCAAGCTAGGTTGGGGGTAAAGTAGTCTTTTTACCCCAAGCATAGACTTATGGTCATGTATTGGAACCCAATTATTAATTGGGTGTTATTTTGATGTTGATAGTTCGGGGATCTGTTAGCCAGCAGCCAGAGATTTATTTGCTGGACTTTAGCAGTGCGAGGTGAGTATCCTCATTGTTTGTATAGGTCGAAGGAACCAATGCCGGCCCATTTGGTTTATATATTGTAGGAAGACCCGAGGGTTAGCCCTTGGCATTATGTACGAAAGACCAGGAGGCAACTCCTGGTACACTGTATGCTATTCTGTATGGTAGGAAGACCCGGGGGTTAGCCCTAGGCATTATGCATGAAAGACCGGGAGGTGGCTCCATGCACACTGTATGCTAATTGGCTAAGTAGAGTACTATGTATTCTAGTTGTCTTTGTGATGCTTGCATGGAAGACCAAGAGGTGGCTCTTGGCACTTGTCTGTAAGACCGAGGGGGTGGCCCCCGGCTTAGCAAGAAAGGCCACGTGGCGGCCCGTTGCATAATGGCAAGACTATGCTCAGCACATATCATCTTTATTGATTATGATATATGTATGCTCGGCTTGGCAGTGCATCACACTATGTTTTCCGCACATGAGATCTTTGGGATTATACTCTGATATTGTTTCATTATGACATGTTTTGATTATTGACATACTGGTTTTGATATGGGATGACACTATGGATGTTTTTATACTATTGGTTTTATAATAACTTAATTAAAAATGAAATTTTTGGTCTTGAATTTTGGGATGTTACACAATAGCATGTTGTTCTAACATAGCATAATATCAAATAACGGTGTGGTAACTTGGGGTCTACTTACTGGCTCCGGCTGATTGTATACATCACCTCCTTCCTTGATTATTTTGAAAACAATTTTGGAAATCATTTTTAAAACTTTAGCAGCTCCCTAGTTTAAGACTCGATTCACACGGATGTTCCTCCAATTCCCTCAAACCAAGGCTCTGATACCAACTTGTAACATCTCAAAAATCACAACAAATTTTAAACCTTTTAAAACAACCCATAATCATAAAATGTTTACAGAATCATTGTTTCCAAAGTGTTTAAAAATATCAGAGTATCCCAAAATCATAAGGCCATAAAGTAGGAGGATGTGTACGGTAATGCCTTCGCCTTCCCGCGATCACCAGAAGTACCTGAAACAATAACTAAAACCATAAGCCAACGCTTTGTGAGTTTCCCCCAAAGTACCACCACATAAACACAACAAACAACAACATGCATAAATGAGCCTTCAGCCTGACTGGACAGCCTCGCAGGGCCTATAGCCTTTTCGGACCACCCTGGGTATCTTGGCCTTCAGTACAAAGCAGGACCGCCTCAAACCAACCAACCGTAACTTGTCGACAAATACAAAACAGATCAACATATAACAAGTCAACAGACAACATGCAGATCTATAGATCACTATCGTACACTAACATCCTATATACTAGGATACCGATCTAACAAATCTCTACCGCATAATCACATACTATCATATAACATGATATCCAATCCAATGGGCCGACCTTGGTGCCTTTGACCTAATAGTACAGTAAGGAAAAACTCACCTCTTAATCTGAACAATAGTTGATGAGGTCCCGACTCAGAATCTCATCTCTATCCGTCACCTATCCAACCAAGTGAACAATTCTCAATCACCATACAAAATACCCAAAATGCCCATAAGTCAAACTTGGGAAACCTTAGTCAAAGTCAAAGTCAAAGCCAACACCTAGCCGAGTCAACCCAGCCGAGCCAACGCGACCGAGCCAACTCAGCCGAGTATGTTGGGTGTATTCTTAAGTACACATAGCGTACTCGGTGTTTGACCAACTTAAGGGGCACTGACCGCGTACACGCAACGTACCACTTGGTACGCCAAGCGTACGCACCCTATTTAGCCCTTTTTCCATTAAGAGCTTAATACTCCAAATTTTCACGTCTAAAGTCAAATCCAAGGCTAAAATACTATTATGAGTCATAAAGTTTCCAAGTTTATGACTTTTGATGGCCAATAAGTGCTTAAAACACAAACCATCAACATCTTAATGCATTAAGACCCTCTATAGCATGCATAGAGTGAAGCTAACCCTCAAGACCACATTTTTATGAATCAAGACCCCTCCTAAGGTCTAAACGGATGACTTATTGGGTCAAGAACATGCCATGCTCAATAATCACCATTTTTGGGACAAAACGTTTCTTAAAGTAGAAAATGCCTAGATCTACAAGATTGAGTGATTAAGATGAGAACTTTATATCTCCTGGAGGTTGCTATCAAGAAAAAAATCTCAGATCCAAGGTGCTTTCAAGCTCTAAGCTCTTCTCACCACCTTCTTCTTCTTCAAGAACACCTCCAAACACTTCAAAAGGGCTAAAAATTACACTCTTCTCGCTTAGGGTTGCTTTGGATCGTTTATCATAGACGGAGGTTGAAGGGAAGTGAGGAAATGAAGAGTTAAGGATGCTTTTATATGAACCGAACCCTAAAATTTAGGGTTTGCATCTTCCTCACATACGCCCCAAGTATGAGGTATACGTCCAGCGTGCTAGGGCGCTCCCTTGTACGCCTAGCACAAACTGTTGGGTTTTGAGCATTCTAACACTCCTATGGTGTACATGCAACCCTAAATACCTTGGATCTATGTTTTCTCTATTATACATGCAATCTTGAAGTTTCCAAGGTATTACCCTAACTAGCATACAATCATATGTACTAGGATAACAAAAACTAGATAGAATACATACCTTTTTGATGTAGCTTGATTCCATGGAGCTCAAGAGCCTAGTGCCACAAGTGTGACACCTCAAATGGTTCACACAACATCAAATGCACTTGGAATAACTTAGAGAGAAATGAACACTTCATGAAATCGGATAGCCCTCACCATTCCTTCATAGTGACCGATTTTTGGGAAGAATAAGATGCTTATATAGTGTGTCACAATTAGGGTTACACCATGTAAACCCTAATTGTCATGGCCTTTCATTTCCATGATCCATGGGTACAAAACACCATGGAGCATCCATGGAGCATCCTATGGGTTTTAGCCCAACTTGATAATCCATGGAGCATTAGCCCACTATACAAGTATGGATGATTTACACAATCAACCCATATATTTAATTAGTCTCCTTTTGATCACTTAATTAATTCCAAATTAATTCTTGATCAATACTAATTAAATAATCATATTAATATATTAGCACTTATAATATATTAATAAACCTTAAGTGTTATTTCTCTCATTTTAGTCTATCCAAATGCATGATGCCATGCAACCCAAATGGACCATGCCAATCGGGTCAATTACATACCAAATATAGTTATGGACTTAGACACTAATCCAACAGTCTCCCACTTGGATAAGTCTAAAACTATTATTGCGTATGACTTCAAACCCCGACTAGCAATCGTAGCTCTTAAAAGCTGCTGTCGTCGAACTCTGAACAAATCAATGACGCGTTCATCAGATAAGGGATCATATATTCCTCTATTCTAGATATCATATGGACTGAGACATGGATTAAAATCATTCTCTATGTTCATTTGTCGTTTCCCAATTTCCGATTTATGATGACCGACTGATTGAACAAATCAAATTAGTCCTGGCTTGGCCAAGCACTTCGGGGTGTAATCACTAAATCATCAAGGGACCACAGATATCGCTTTTATCCCTTTAAGGGTAAAAGGAATGGATAAACTTCGACTCATATGCTTGTTCTACTACTTGTTGAATCATACACAAAGGCACATTTTATAACATTGAGTTACCAAATACGTTTTCGTGCACTCAATGTATAACCAACTCATAGGCAACAAGTCATATCACTAGGTTTGAAGAATATAAGATATTACCATCTCATGATCACTCGTGATAAAATCCATGAAGTGATTCCAATGAGCGTGGGTTGAATCCAATACTCAGAACTTATGAGTACTCATGAATGTTGTAGCACCACTTACTATGTCCCATACCTTGGACATCTACAATCCAGCTTCATTATAGTCTTGATTCATATCTACTTCCAACATATGACCGACTGTGGATAGTTTGAATAACTTAGTCATTCAGGAAGAACGACCTAGTTATTCTGGAAGTCAAAACATGCAAAGTGAAACACAAGAATAATCGAATCCAATATGGTCTCAGAACTTATGAATACAAATAAAACACCTTTTATTTATCACCATATTGATTACACATTATTCATTGCATACTGTTTCAAACTATCAAATTTATACTTGAATTAAAACAATAGTTGTCCCATGCTCCAAGCATGTACACTATGTTTTCTAAACACTAGTCATGCCATACACCAAGTATGCACACTATGTTTGTCTAAACATTAGTTATGCCATACACCAAGTATGCATACTAAGTTTGTCTATGATCTTTACTTTGTGAAATAGATCGATTGAACATAATTCCAATGATTCTCATTTCACAGTCCCAAATCCTTACCGCAAATGCAAGAATTCCAAATTCATGCCATTTAACGAAATATTGTTAAATTTTAAACTTATATGCATTGATCCTCTTGTAATGATTATGCACAAAGTCACAAAGACTTGTCAACAGACATTACAGAGTATTCCAATGGAGATCAACTCCATGGAAACATCCTTCTTGCATTAAGTTTTTCTAATCTTACACAAATTGAATAACTTCCACCTATGGAAACATTTCCATATTCCCATTTTGACTATCACTTCTGAACAAGATTTGCCTCTTTTCATAATATGTCAATATGGTCCTTCCAAAATTAACATTATACGTCCAACTGTCCCTGAGCAACCAATCTTTGGTAAACCTCAGATTGTCCTTGACAATTGCTTAATCATTTTAGTCATATCCAATTCTAGACCTTTTCCCTTCTTAATGCCCCAGGCATTTGGAAAATTTTAGAAAGGATGAATATTATAACACATGCAATCGATCTAATATCCGAAGCATATGGGACATGATTTATGATGTCTCACTAAAGACATGATACTAGACCAGTCCTTTTGCTACAATATTTCTATTTGCCAAGTTCTCATAATTCAGATTATGAAAAGGGATGTCGTAATCATAATCGAATTTTAGAACGCAAATAATGGACCCATATATAAAATTTCCTTATGTTGAGCCATTCCAACACAAAATTCATATATATCCTTGACTAAAGATGATTAAAACCTCAATCTAAGCTTTTAGAATTGAAATGAAGTATAATTTCCTCTCCCTTAATTATAGCAAAACAACTTTTCAACCCCTGCAACTTCACGAATTGAAACTTTTGTTTTCTATAATTAACATTGCTATCTTGCAACACTTTATCATAATTATCATGCTCCCACTAACATGAGAATTGTCAGCATAACACTTATGCTCCCACTAGCTTTGACATGTACTCAAAAATCAACTGGACTTCTAGAAATCAACACTTTATTGACTTTCTTACCAAAGTTCAAATTTCTGATACGAGATGCTTTGATAAAAACTTTATCAAAAACATACACCTTTCCTTAGATAGCACTCATGTGTGTCTAAGACAATTTCAGAACTATGAAAAGGGATGTCGTAATCATAGTCTCAATTGTTTAGACCTTTGCCATTCCTCACAAGTCCAAGTTAGTGTGCCGGTTAACCACACACACTCCACTAACGACTTTGAGAATGCAAATATCACAATTGCTATCTACCAAAAATCTACTAAGTGAAAGCGTTTCCTCACCATCGTTTTCATGAATCGGAGAGAAACCTTATGACACTTAGATTTTATGGTGTATGTGTTCCTATCCATGTGAATTTGTCAAAACCATAATCACAAGACAAGGTTAGTGACAAATCCAAACTCATATGGATTGAACTTGTGCACTCTTAAATTCTTGCCACCTGGTAGCACAAGGGCCTGCCATTGCTTCCAAGTTGTTATGCAATCAATTGAGAACTCTCAGAACTCATATGCAAAGCCAACTTTAACTGGAATGGGCACAGAAATAAGAATATGTCAACACGATAGGTTATAAACCTCAAGTCATGTGATAGTGATAAACTACAGGTTTTTTCTTGATTAGTTCTTGAAATTCTTTCAGGATCTTTAAGACTCTCACTGTCCTCTTGACATATAAGACTATCTTGCCAAATATTCAAGAGATAGTGCGGATTCTTTATCAAGACAAACACTTCACACAATTGGCCTTAGTTGGTCTTTGTTTTATCCAAAACATCACAACTTACCAAATTCAAATGAACAAGAGTAGAAAACATTTTACTCTTACATTTGACAAGTGTTATAAACCTTCTTTAAGATGTATCACTCTAATTACAATCTTAGAGTATGACTCTAAGACTTGTTTTGGAATGAAGTATGTATCACCTTCTTGATTTAACCATTTCAATAATTCATGACTCCTCTTCTTAGCCATAGGAATGCACTAAGGTGTCCCTAGAGGATGAATTGTGATATGGTCTCACAATCATTAAGATGATCATAAAACATGATACTAAAGTACTCTCCCATCTTTTCAGATTTGAGAAACTTTTATCTTTCTGCCAAATTTGATTCTTCTCATTCGTTCTGCCATACATCGAAAATTTTCCAATGCTTCAGAATTATACTTAAACTTGTAAATATAACCATATTTACTAAACTTTAGTAAATCATGATGAATAGTCTTATTGATCTTTTGTGGTGGACTTGACTAGTGCACAAGAATATGTATTCGATTCCTTAGTCCTTCACTTGACTCACATATACATGTGAACAAGGAATTAGTCTTAATTTTCCAAAGATGAAATTTCTCATTCATCATACGACTTGCATGATTCCAAGTTTCTATCCAACTGAACCTTGGGTGATGAGAATCTTTCCTTATTTGGTAAATTATGACACTACCACAAATGACCGAATCAAATCTATTTTCCAATATTGCTATCAATGGAAACATATAAACAACAATTTTTCACAAATGCCATTGTAAGGATACTTAGAATAAATAAAATCAAAAAATTTCCTTTTATTTTAAAACTTTGCGGAAAAACTTATCCTTACAGTGCAAAAGCATATGAAAAACTTGTTGTTATCTATTCCTAAGCAATATATTATAACTCCTAAGCAACAGCTCAAAATTCTGATCACCGAACCATGCGATCGAAATCCATCTTCGCGATCAGAATCAACATATACTTCCTTTAAGTTTCTTCACTTTTCTTTGATTATTAAAACATCAACATGTGACCCAGTCACATCATGTAATAAGAATCTCAGAATAGAAACTTAACAGAGTTAGATAGTGGACTTTACCTGAAGTAGAGTCAAACTTCTTGACTTGATCAACCTTATGATCTTTCAGGTAAATAGGCATCTTCGCAATCAATGCCCTTTCCTTTGGCAAGAGAAACATATGGATTCTTTGGGAATGGTACATGGGACTATTGCAGACTTAGCCTTTCTCTTTACCATTTGGTCAACCGAGTTGACTGTGGCCGATCCCTTTCCATTGGGAAGAGAAAGCCTTTTCTAGATATCCAATGTTACCATTTTCAATGTCCATTGGGAAGTTGATCTCCTAATCAAATTTGCTTTACTAGTCCTCAAATCATTTCTGATTCAGCAGCACCAAGCAAATAGATAAGATCATTAAGGGTTATGTCATATTCTGTTTTATAGTAGTCCCAAAGGAACTCACTATGTGACTTAGAAAGTGATTGAACATCCAACTTTCTTAAGACTTTGACACCCAACTCTCTCGTCTTGTCAATATGTGACTTCATCTCCAAGATGCGATCACACATAGACCTTGCTTGCCAATAGGGCTTGAGTGACCTTGAACTTGTGGGTTAGGGAGAATAATTGGAGGAGGTTGAGGAAGTGAAGTTCCAAGAGATTTGGGAAGATCATAGATGTCTGAACTAGACATCTTTTGGGAGATATTCAAGATAGTTGATCTAAAGTCCTTAATATAACACCCAATATGAAATATTAAGGCTAGGACCCAACATAATATTTTTATAACTTGGAAGAGGGATGTCGTAATCCAAGCTATAAAATATTTGAAGGTAGGCGAATGACGATTCACCAATTTCCACCATGAAAACGAAATAATTTAATTAGGTTTTACTTGGATTTGAAACTCCTAGATCTTTTCAGATTCATTGAACTGTTCAATGGCATGTTTCAATATTGATTGTGCCCTCTCAAATTTTGTGACTGGGATGCCGAGGATCACAAAACAAGGTGTGAATAACCATGCAAATATACTTGGTACCCTTAATATTTACCCCTCAATCGATGTGCCGGTTAACCACACGCGCTCCACCGATACTATGATAAACATTAAGTTATCCTTTGCCTACCTTGTTAAATCCAGGTTAGTGTGCCGGTTACCCACACGCGCTCCATTAACGACTTAAGCAAAGTTCAAAGTGTAATTTCATGGGTTAGCACCAAATTCACATTTTCCTAAGTAACTAAGATTGGGAATTTATAAAAGTTTAGTTACTTAGTATTTATCATTAATACTTTTAATGAAGGGAGAATTCTAGTCCTTGTCCTACCCATTCGACTAACGACCCTCGACCAGTCAAGGAAGCCGTAGGTGAGAGTGGACACCCATTAAACTGCCATTTTATAAGCAGTAACCTTATACCCCCCCTTATAGACCGGCTTCGTGAATGAGGCCTACTAATGGTAAGACGACTTGCTCTTATACATATATATAAATATTATTAACTTATAATATTATAAAGTATAAGGGTTGAATTTTAACTTTTAAAATTCTAAGGGCTTAACTTGGAATTAAAGTGTTCATAAGGGAAAACTTTACAAATTCCAAAACTTGAGGGCAAGTTTTGAAACTATTCAAAACTATTCAATTCCATAACTTATGTGTTTAAAGTAGTTTTAATTCAAAAACTCTTCAAGTTCCATAACTTGAGGACAAGTTATGGAAGACTTTAAACTATTAAAAGAATATGACTTCTCTTTATTCATAACCTATGGAAATATTTATGAGTTTTATGAATCTTAAATGTGACTTTTCATATAACTTGAGGACAAGTTACAAAAAAAACACATTTTAGAACCAACTCTTAGATTAATTTGGATTGAAAACAACAATTTCACATAATTTTTCTATTAATCTAAGCAACTCATAAGAACAAAATAATTCAATCAAACTTTTTCATGTAATTAGCCTAATCCTTAAACTAATACAAAACATGAATCTATTGACAATTATCTTTGAGATTTGATTAGCATGAACATTACCACATCAAAACAGGTTTACAAGTTCAAAAACAGCTTAGGGTAATGTTCCTAGTCCAATTCCAGCCAAAAACATCAAACAACAAGCTGTCAGCCCCCAAAACTCGTCGAGTTCATGCCCAAAATGATGAACTCGTCGAGTTTTTTGCATAAACTCGTCGAATTTTATGGTCTGGACAGTTTTAGCTTTGAAAAAACAAGTTTGCATCAAGTATAAGTGAAAACAAGCCTAGGCTCTGATACCACTGTTGGGTTTTGAGCATTCTAACACTCCTATGGTGTACATGCAACCCTAAATACGTTGGATCTATGTTTTCTCTATTATACATGCAATCTTGAAGTTTCCAAGGTATTACCCTAACTGGAATAGAATCATATGTACTAGGATAACAAAAACTAGAAGAATACATACCTTTTTGATGTAGCTTGATTCCATGGAGCTCAAGAGCCTAATGCCTCAAGTGTGACACCTCAAATGGTTCACACAACATCAAATGCATTTGGAATAACATAGAGAGAAATGAACACTTCATGAAATCGGCTAGCCCTCACCATTCCTTCATAGTGACCGATTTTTGGGAAGAATAAGATGCTTATATAGTGTGTCACAATTAGGGCTACACCATGTAAACCCTAATTGCCATGGCCTTTCATTTCCGTGATCCATGGGTACAAAACACTATGGAGCATCCTATGGGTTTTAGCCCAACTTGATAATCCATGGAGCATTAGCCCACTATACAAGTATGGATGATTTACACAATCAGCCCATATATTTAATTAGTCTCCTTTTGATCACTTAATTAATTCCAAATTAATTCTTGATCAATACTAATTAAATAATCTTATTAATATATTATAACTTATAATATATTAACAAACCTTAAGTGTTATTTCTCTCATTTTAGTCTATCCAAATGCATGATGCCATGCAACCCAAATAGACCATGCCAATCGGGTCAAGTACATACCAAATATAGTTATGGACTTAGACACTAATCTGTGACAACCCGAAACTTTTTCCGTTATCCTTACTCAATTTTCGTTAATCAAATTTGGGTTTTTATTTAATTCCGTCAAATTTGATAGTTTGGGGAAGGACTTTACGTTTAAATAAATCAATTCGGATTTATTTCCGTTCACATTAGTATTATTTTTGGTCTAACGGAATATTCTAAACTCAGTTCGATCATGTTCCGTATTCGAAAACGAGATTTTTTAAGTCAAAACATAGCATTTGGGCCAAACAACCCTTCAAGAGAAGTTTACGGCCGCAAACTCAGTTTACGACCGTAAACTCTGTTTACGACCGTAAACACTGTTCACGACCGTAAACCCTCCACCCCACCCCTTGGCCGTAAACTCACCCCTATATAAGGGATGAGTGGCCTTCATTTCTCACTTTACACACTCCAGAAGCTTTCTCTCTCTACTCTCTCTCTCTCTCTCTCTCTCTCTCTACAAACTTCGATTTTGCTCAAAGATCCTCAAGAATGTAAGTGATTCTTCACCTTGATTGTGTTTCTATCTCACTCCTAGTGGTAAATCCATGCTCCTATCTCATGAATCTCATCTTTTTCTAGATTTTCTCTCTCTCACCAAGAACACCAAGTACACACACTAGTGTTTTTGGACTCTAACCACCCTTTCAAGCTCCCATTACGTAAGTACTCTACCCTTAGCTTGTTGGATACAAGAATCACTTGTTAAACATTTAGAAATTGTGACCAGAAGGGTGTTTACGGTCAAGGAAATCTCCCTTGACCGTAAACTCTATTTAAGTGGTGCAAAGTTGCCACAACACCCTCCTAAGCATAGAAACTAAGCCTAGAACACTTCCAGAAGGCTAGAAAGGACCTTGAAACACCAAAAATCGCACTTTTCGCCAAGAGTTTACGGCCGTAAACCCATGGACCGTAAACCCATGGACCATAAACCCATGGACCGTACACTCCTTTTACGACCGCAAACTCCCCATTTTCAAATCACATGTGATTCTAACACTTAGTTTTAAGTGTTTCCTAGTCCCGAAGGTGGTTTCCTTCCATAACGAATAGTGTTATGCACTCACCTAATGTAGATATGTACATTCTTCATGCTAAATAGGATCCGTTTGTGTCCGAGGCTTTAATTGACACTCAACAATTCCTAGCAACTTACACTCGAATCCCACGTCAAACAGTGAGTTCATACCCCTACGCTTTTTCCGAGTTTTCATGTTTTCAGGGGGAGAATACAAGCAAAAGTACGAGGAAACTTGTGCTCAAGTTATCTTATTTTGCATAAAATAATTATATGTTCAGCATGCTTTTAACACAGAAAACCGTTTTACCAAACGATTAAGAAATCAACTCGTAGAAACAGTTTTCAAAACTAAAGCAAGGAACTTGTAAATCTTGTCATAAAATGTGATATTTTATAAAGGATTTATACAAAACATAAACAGGATTTTTGGTATTATAACTTGTAAATTTGTTATTTTAAGTTGGAGACACGTCCTTGGTAACACTCCACCGGATTCGAGAGTGTAGGACTAACCCTTGTAACCAGAATCTCTTGGAGGGAGAGCGTGACTTTTGTGTATAGATCTATACGGGACTGACTATCCCGCACCTCGCTGCTAGCTACAGTTGGACCGTCAGGTCTACGGGTGACAAAGTCATAAAAGATACTGGCCCCCGTTACGTTCCATATCAAGTTTAATGTATGGTTATAAAACTCGCAACCTAGATAACAGAGATTTACTTTCGTAATAATGAAACAAGTGAACTAACCTCAAAGTAATAACCGATTTGATTACTAGAGGGCATTAGTAATACCCTTAGGATCTAGTTCACTACTTATTTATTAGTTTTATTTATGTAATAAGGCTAATACATCTCTCAGAGAGCAACAGGGTTTTTCAAGGAAACTACATCTAACGATACAAGTATGGTAGATACTTGTACACCTCATTCCAGAACAGTTAACCAACTATCAACTTTTAAGGAAAATATAGGATTTTCCTGGGATAACTCAACCTTACATAAACAGGCTGTTAAACAAATAACGAATGGATAATCAAACATCTTTCATAAGAAAATATAGGATTTTCTTGGGAAATACTTTTCAAAGGATCAAAGAAACATTTCTTTCACCAGAACTAAACGCTTATGAACTCACCAGCTTTATGCTGATATTTTAAAACTGCTTGTATTCTCAGGGCAACAATAGACAGGTACTCTTGTCAACTTTTGGAGAAGACGGAGCATTTTTGGAGTCACGTCTTTTACTTTTGTTATATACTGTTATGTATAAACCATGTTTTCAAACAATGTAACTATTCTTATTATAATGTAATGGTTGTGTTTACTTCGCTTACTATGATACAACTGTTGTGATACTACGCATGACGTCCTCCACCCCAGAACGTTTCCGCCGTTCCGGTTTTGGGGTGTGACATAATCCAACATAAACAACGTTCGCTTAGCGTACTAAACTTGGTTGAAATTGCCATATTGCCACAAGGGGCCAATTTTCAATCCCTTTCAATCCCATGGGATAAAATACAATAATATTCAAACATAAGGGTTGAAATTGAAATTACGTTGACATCGGGTTGTTACACTCTCCACCAAGGGAACATACCTCACATGTAACACTCCGCATCTGGCCGACTACTCACGTATATACTCACCCATGAAACTTCCACCCACCTTGCTACACTCGTGTATGCTAAACACACATAACACTGGATCCTATAGACAATTGAATACTTGATTCTACCCTAGGCCCACAACCAAACAAGGAACAGGAAATAAGGCAAAACCAAACATTCTCAGGCTATAAAATCTTAGTTATGTATGACTATGATGCGTACACTAAGTATGACAACTCGAAATTTTTCCTTGTACAGTCTTTCAAATTCAATCACAATTAGACTCGTTCTTGCTAACGTTTTGCATTGTTCAGGGTCTATTTGAATGTTCTAAGTCAAGTACATTCAAGATATAAGTTTAGGAATGAGGTAACTTAAGCCATCGTAGTAGATTCGGGCCAACTTTGGGAATGTACGGCTGTACACATGAGTGTACAACCGTACACATGGGTGTACGGCCGTACACCCAAGTGTGGCAGCAAACCCAAACGTATATCTATGATTTTCCTTCATATTCTTTCATTTTACACACATACACCTCAAGGAAAGTCGATTTTCTCTCAAAATTCATCAAGTTCTTCACCTTAACCTTCATAGATGTAAGTATTCCTTCCATTTAAGTGTTGATACATGGCTTTATCAACTGAAAATCTATGTTTTCATCCATGAAATCTTCTATTTTGACTAGATCTTCATCATTCATCAAGAACACCAAGAACATACACTAGTTCTTAGTGATTGTGAACCTTTTTGAGCTTCCAGATCGTAAGTACTTCTTCCATAGACTTAATACTTGATAAGAACACTAGATTAACACACTAAAAATATCTAGAACTCAAGAACATAAGGAGTGTACGGACGTACACTCTTGTGTGGCCGTGCACCCTTCAAAACACCCCTAAAGGACCTCCAAAATGCATTTCAAACTTCAATACTTGATGAGCAATTGTCCTACAAGCTTCCCCAACATTACAAAACACATTTTTACACTTGTTAACATGAGTGTGCGGCCACACACACTCATGTGGCCGTACACCCCTTTCTTTAGTGATTAAGGACCTCAAACTCAAGTCATAAGCTACCACATGATCAAAGACACTTAGGGGATACAAGATATAACTATGGAAAACACTTTTAGACCATTTTTCCTAGGAGTGTGCGGCCGTACACTCCATGGCCGCACACACAGGGCCGCACACTCCTCATTCTGACCATACACTCCCCTTAGATGAATCACATGTGATTCTAACACATAGTTCAAGTGATTCCTATTCTCTAGAAAGGCATGAGACGCTTTGGAAAACGTGGAAAACTAAATCCAAGATACATAGGACCCTTCGAGATCCTTGCTAGGATCGGTCCCGTAGCCTACAAACTTCGTTTACCGCAAGAACTTAGCAACATTCATCCTGTCTTTCACGTTTCGAATCTTAAGAAATGCGTATTCGACGAAACCCTTATGATTCCTCTTGACGAGATTGAGATCAACGAGAACTTGAACTTCGTAGAAGAACCAGTCGAAATCATGGATAGAGAGATCAAACGAACAAAACAAAGTCGCATCCCGATAGTGAAGGTTCGCTGGAATGCCAAGCGTGGACCTCAATTCACTTGGGAGCGCGAAGATCATATGAAACAGAAGCATCCACATCTGTTTTCTATTCCATGATTTGTATTCTATGTTCGAATTTCGGGATGAAATTCCCTCTAACGGGGGGATGATGTGACAACCCGAAACTTTTTCCGTTATCCTTACTCAATTTCCGTTAATCAAATTTGGGTTTTTATTTAATTCCGTCAAATTTGATAGTTTGGGGAAGGACTTTACATTTAAATAAATCAATTCGGATTTATTTCCGTTCACATTAGTATTATTTTTGGTCTAACGGAATATTCTAAACTCAGTTCGATCGAGTTCCGTATTCGAAAACGAGATTTTCTAAGTCAAAACATAGCATTCGGGCCAAACAACCCTTCAAGAGGAGTTTACGGCCGCAAACTCAGTTTACGACCGTAAACTCTGTTTACGACCGTAAACACTGTTCACGGCCGTAAACCCTCCACCCCACCCCTTGGCCGTAAACTCACCCCTATATAAGGGATGAGTGGCCTTCATTTCTCACTTTACACACTCCAGAAGCTTTCTCTCTCTACTCTCTCTCTCTCTCTCTCTCTCTCTCTCTACAAACTTCGATTTTACTCAAAGATCCTCAAGAATGTAAGTGATTCTTCACCTTGATTGTGTTTCTATCTCACTCCTAGTGGTAAATCCATGCTCCTATCTCATGAATCTCATATTTTTCTAGATTTTCTCTCTCTCACCAAGAACACCAAGAATACACACTAGTGTTTTTGGACTCTAACCACCCTTTCAAGCTCCCATTACGTAAGTACTCTACCCTTAGCTTGTTGGATACAAGAATCACTTGTTAAACATTTAGAAATCGTGACCAGAAGGGTGTTTACGGTCAAGGAAATCTCCCTTGACCGTAAACTCTATTTAAGTGGTGCAAAGTTGCCACAACACCCTCCTAAGCATAGAAACTAAGCCTAGAAACACTTCCAGAAGGCTAGAAAGGACCTTGAAACACCAAAAATCGCACTTTTCGCCAAGAGTTTACGGCCGTAAACCCATGGACCATAAACCCATGGACCGTACACTCCTTTTACGACCGCAAACTCCCCATTTTCAAATCACATGTGATTCTAACACTTAGTTTTAAGTGTTTCCTAGTCCCCAAGGGGGTTTCCTTCCATAACGAATAGTGTTATGCCCTCACCTAATGTATATATGTACTTCTTCATGCTAAATAGGATCCGTTTGTGTCCGAGGCTTTAATTGACACTCAAAAATTCCTAGCAACTTACACTCGAATCCCACGTCAAACAGTGAGTTCATACCCCTACGGTTTTTTCGAGTTTTCATGTTTTCAGGGGGAGAATACAAGCAAAAGTACGAGGAAACTTGTGCTCAAGTTATCTTATTTTGCATAAAATAATTATATGTTCAGCATGCTTTTAACACAGAAAACCGTTTTACCAAACGATTAAGAAATCAACTCGTAGAAACAGTTTTCAAAACTAAAGCAAGGAACTTGTAAATCTTGTCATAAAATGTGATATTTTGTAAAGGATTTATACAAAACATAAATAGGATTTTCGGTATTATTACTTGTAAATTTGTTATTTTAAGTTGGAGACACGTCCTTGGTAACACTCCACCGGATTCGAGAGTGTAGGACTAACCCTTGTAACCAGAATATCTTGGAGGGAGAGCGTGACTTTTGTGTATAGATCTATACGGGACTGACTATCCCGCACCTCGCTGCTAGCTACAGTTGGACCGTCAGGTCTACGGGTGACAAAGTCATAAAAGATACTGGCCCCCGTTACGTTCCATATCAAGTTTAATGTATGGTTATAAAACTCGCAACCTAGATAACAGAGATTTACTTTCGTAATAATGAAACAAGTGAACTAACCTCAAAGTAATAACCGATTTGATTACTAGAGGGCATTAGTAATACCCTTAGGATCTAGTTCACTACTTATTTATTAGTTTTATTTATGTAATAAGGCTAATACATCTCTCAGAGAGAAACAGGGGTTTTCAAGGAAACTACATCTAACGATACAAGTATGGTAGATACTTGTACACCTCATTCCAGAACAGTTAACCAACTATCAACTTTTAAGGAAAATATAGGATTTTCCTGGGATAACTCAACCTTACATAAACAGGCTGTTAAACAAATAACGAATGGATAATCAAACATCTTTCATAAGAAAATATAGGATTTTCTTGGGAAATACTTTTCAAAGGATCAAAGAAACATTTCTTTCACCAGAACTAAACGCTTATGAACTCACCAGCTTTATGCTGATATTTTAAAACTGCTTGTATTCTCAGGGCAACAATAGACAGGTACTCTTGTCAACTTTTGGAGAAGACGGAGCATTTTTGGAGTCACGTCTTTTACTTTTGTTATATACTGTTATGTATAAACCATGTTTTCAAACAATGTAAATATTCTTATTATAATGTAATGGTTGTGTTTACTTCGCTTACAATGATACAACCGTTGTGATACTACGCATGACGTCCTCCACCCCAGAACGTTTCCGCCATTCCGGTTTTGGGGTGTGACAGATTGGTATCAGAGCTATTGTTTATAGTGAACTAAGTATACCGAACCTTACATGGTATACAACTATAAACACCAAGGGGCTGAAGTGCTCTGAACTAAAAGTATACTTTTAAAATATAAGTATTTTTTTACAAAAGTATACAAGTATACCTACATACTAGAAACAAAATCATGAGTAGAACAAAACAAAAGTATTTTGGATGTTGAACACTGTGGTTAAACCTGGGCAGTTATGTAATCATGTCTAGGGTCAATATATCCTGATCAACCATATTTATTCGAGACATGACCAACATGTGCTTGGGAGTGACTTTAGTGTTGCAACAGGCCTAAAACTTACCCAGTATCCATTTCAGAAGATATCAAAAGAACAAAACATGCAACTTAAAATACTGTAGGAGTATTTTAGCCAGAGCCGAATACATTGTAGAAATTCAGTCCTAGTGTTGCTACCTATTCGTTTCTTATCGATAACTTACTTGCATTAGTAACTTTTCTTTGCTTATCGCTTGGTAGAACACTTTATTATCAGGATGTGATATATTTTGTTTCATATATCTTGAGGACTTACCATCCTCTTCTTCCAGGTTATTTCTAGAACAAGATGCCTCCCCGAAAAAGTCCCATCAGAAGAAATGACGACACTCCACCACCACCGCCCCCTCAGTTCGATCCCGTTATGTTCCAGGCAGCTGTTACTGCTGCTGTGGCTGCCGCGATGTCACAGATCAATCCAGGCGGATCTGGTGGGCAAGGAAGTGGTACTCATCCTCAAAATCATGAAGGTGGTCAGGGATACCAGAAGGAGTGTTCCTATAAGGACTTCATGAACGCGAAACCCACATCTTTCGACGGCAAAGGAGGGGTTATTGCCCTGACTCAATGGTTCGAGAAGATCGAGTCCATTTTCGAAATCTGTTCATGTTCTGAAGCCAATAAAGTAAAATTCGCCGCTTGCACTTTCGCCAACAGGGCACTGACCTGGTGGAATGGTCGGGTCAAATCCCTAACCCTGCCAGTGGCAAATGCTATGGGTAGGGAAAGTTTAAAGGAACTCATGCTAGCTGAGTATTGCCCAAGAGGCGAAATGCAGAAACTAGAGCACGAACTCTGGAACCTAAGGATGAAGGAATCCGACATTGCTGCCTACACTTCGAGGTTTGAAGACCTAGCACTTCTTTTTCCGGGAATGGTCACCCCGGAAAGCAAGAAGATAGAGAGATACATATGGGGACTGACACAACCCACCAAAGGAAATGTCTTGGCTGCTAGGCCAAACACCTTTGATAGCGCTAAGTGTATGGCGCAAACTCTCATAGATCATGGAGTTGATCTTGATAAAGTGGCAACTGCTCCTGAGCCAGCAAAAGGGAGTGGTGAGAAAAGAAAGTTCTGGAAGCAACGGAAGCAGCGGAAGGGCCAGTCTTCACAGGAGCCCTCAAAGAAACAGCAAACGGTGGCAGTCCACGCTGCTACTACGCCTGCCGCTGCTCTTGCCACTCAAGCACCTACCAGTAAATACGCTGGTACCCTTCCTCGTTTTAACAAGTGTAACTATCATCATAATCCCGGCCCATGCCGAGAAATGTCATGCACCATCTGTGGCAAAAAGGGGCACACAGCTCGATTTTGCAAAATACCAGTTCAACCAACCAATCAGGCATCTGGAACAGGCGTCGGTCAAGCCTGTTATGGTTGTGGAGAAGTCGGGCACTATAAGAGAAACTGCCCCAAGGCAACAATAGTAGGTAGCACAGGGAGAGTCCTAACGATAGGGCAAGAGGACGCAGTCACTGATCCAACAGTTGTTTCGGGTACGTTCCTCCTCGACAACTCTTATGCATGCATTTTTTTCGATTCTGGTGCGGAGAGAAGTTTTGTTAGTCATGCATTCAAACATCTTCTCAAACATAAACCTCAACCACTAACTGAAACATTTACCGTTGAGATGACTAACGGTGAGAAAGAGAGCACTAATGATATATACGTAGATTGTACCCTTACCTTGAACGATCATTCTTTTCCTGTCCTTATGCCAATTTCCATAAAAAGCTTTGATGTCATCATCGGCATGGATTGGTTGAGCCCCAATCATGCTGATATACTTTGTTACGAAAAAGCTATCCGTCTCAATCTTTCCTCCGGTGAAACCCTCATGATTTACGGCGATAAACTCAGTTCAAACCTCCGTATCGTTTCATGCATCAAAGCCCAGAAACTCCTGCGAAAGGAGTGTTATGCATTCCTAGCCCACGTCATTAACGAGAAGCAGGAAGTTAAAGACCTCGAGATCATCCCCGAAGTCTGCAACTTTCCCGATGTTTTTCCCGAAGATCTCCTGGGAATCCCTCCCGAACGCCAAGTCGAGTTTCGCATCGACTTAGTCCCCGGAGCTACCCCCGTAGCTAAATCCCCATACCGACTAGCACCGGCAGAAATGCAGGAGTTATCCAGTCAGCTCAATGAGCTGCTCAGCAAAGGATTCATCAGACCGAGTTCCTCACCCTGGGGAGCCCCAATCTTGTTCGTGAAAAAGAAGGATGGATCCTTTTGGATGTGCATCGATTATCGAGAGCTGAACAAACTCACAGTCAAAAAACCGTTACCCTCTTCCTCGAATCAACGACCTCTTTGATCAACTTCAAGGAGCCAGTTACTTTTCCAAAATAGACCTAAGATCAGGGTACCATCAGCTGCGAGTCCATGAGAGTGATGTTCCTAAGACAACATTTCGGACTCGGTATGGTCACTACGAATTTGCAGTAATTCCCTTCGGTCTAACCAACGCACCGGCGGTATTCATGGACCTGATGAATCGGGTGTGCCATTATTTCCTGGACAAGTTCGTAATTGTATTCATCGACGATATACTTGTCTATTCCAGAAGTAAGGAAGATCATCGTCAGCACTTGAGATCGGTGCTGGAAACCTTAAGGACGGAGAAGCTGTACGCGAAGTTCTCCAAATGTGAATTCTAGATTCGAAAAGTAACCTTCCTAGGTCATGTGGTAAGCGAGGAAGGCATACACGTGGACCCCTCTAAAATCAAAATGATAGAGAACTGGTCAACACCGAAGACACCCACAGAAATCCGTCAATTCTTGGGTCTCGCTGGCTATTATCGCAGATTTATCCAGAATTTCTCCAGAATCGCCAAACCCTTAACCACTCTGACTCAGAAAGGCGTACCCTTTTGTTGGAGTGAAAAGCAAGACACTACGTTCCAAACGTTGAAGCGGACCCTATGCAGCGCACCTATCTTGTCTCTGCCCGAAGGGACGAAGGACTTCGTTGTCTACTGTGATGCATCCAATCAGGGCCTAGGCTGTGTGCTCATGCAACGGGGAAAAGTCATTGCTTATGCATCAAGACAGTTGAAAGCACACGAAGTCAACTACACAACGCACGACCTGGACTTGGGAGCAGTAGTCTTCGCACTGAAAATATGGAGACATTATCTCTACGGAACCAAGTGCACTATCTTCACGGACCATAAAAGCATGCAGCATATTTTCGACCAGAAGGAGTTGAACATGAGACAACGGCGATGGGTTGAGCTACTCAGCGATTACGAATGCAAAATCCGCTACCATCCCGACAAGGCCAATGTGGTGGCAGATGCCCTCAGCCGGAAGGAGTACTCAGGTCGTAGAGTGAAGGCACTGACCATGACTATCCATTCCCATTTGTCCATGCAAATCAAGGAGGCTTAGCTAGAAGCCTTAAAACCAGAGAACATGTCGGGTGAATCCTTGAGAGGAATGGAAAAGAACCTAGAAATCAAGGGAGACGGAGTCTATTATTTCATGGACCGGATCTGGACCCCAAAGTTCGGTGGTTACAGAGAGGTTCTAATGAACGAAGCTCACAAGACCAGATACTCCATTCATCCAGGTTCGGACAAGATGTACCTCGATCTCAAGAAACTATATTGGTGGCCAAACATGAAAGCAGAGATCGCTACCTTCGTGGGCAAGTGCCTGACTTGCGCTAAGGTGAAGGTCGAATATCAGAAGCCCTCAGGTCTACTCCACCAGCCGGAGATACCTGAGTGGAAGTGGGAGAGAATTACTATGGATTTTATCACCAAATTACCCAAGTCTCCGAGTGGGCACGACGCCATTTGGGTAATTGTAGACCGACCGACTAAATCCGCCCACTTCTTGCCGATCAAGGAAAACTTCAAAATGGAGAGACTCACGTGAACCTACATCCGAGAGATAGTTCGACTGCATAGTGTACCTGTGTCCATTATCTCCGATCGAGATAGCAGGTTCACTTCGAGGTTCTGGCAGTCACTACAGAAGGCTCTTGGAACTAAGCTGGACATGAGCACAGCTTACCATCCTCAAACAGATGGGCAGAGTGAGAGAACCATCCAGACCTTGGAAGACATGTTGAGAGCATGTGTCATTGACTTTGGTGAGTCGTGGGACACTCATTTGCCCTTGGTCGAGTTTTCTTACAACAACAGCTACCACACAAGCATCAAGGCTGCGCCTTTCGAAGCCCTCTATGGTCGCAAGTGCAGATCCCCTCTGTGCTAGACTGAGGTGGGCGACACTCAGCTAGCCAAGGGGCAAATCCCTGACAGCACTCTCACTGGTCCAGAAATCATCTGCGAAACCACCTAAAAGATCATACAAATCCGAGAACGACTTAAGGCCTCACGAGATCGACAAAAGAGCTACACAGATAAGCGACGAAAATCCTTGGAATTCCAGGTTGGCGACCGTGTTCTGCTAAAACTCTCACCCTAGAAAGGCATGATACGCTTTGGAAAACGTGGAAAACTAAATCCAAGATACATAGGACCCTTCGAGATCCTTGCTAGGATCGGTCCCGTAGCCTACAAACTTCGTTTACCGCAAGAACTTAGCAACATTCATCCGGTCTTTCACGTTTCGAATCTTAAGAAATGCGTATTCGACGAAACCCTTATGATTCCTCTTGACGAGATTGAGATCAACGAGAACTTGAACTTCGTAGAAGAACCAGTCGAAATCATGGATAGAGAGATCAAACGAACAAAACAAAGTCGCATCCCGATAGTGAAGGTTCGCTGGAATGCCAAGCGTGGACCTCAATTCACTTGGGAGCGCGAAGATCATATGAAACAGAAGCATCCACATCTGTTTTCTATTCCATGATTTGTATTCTATGTTCGAATTTCGGGATGAAATTCCCTCTAACGGGGGGATGATGTGACAACCCGAAACTTTTTCCGTTATCCTTACTCAATTTCCGTTAATCAAATTTGGGTTTTTATTTAATTCCGTCAAATTTGATAGTTTGGGGAAGGACTTTACATTTAAATAAATCAATTCGGATTTATTTCCGTTCACATTAGTATTATTTTTGGTCTAACGGAATATTCTAAACTCAGTTCGATCGAGTTCCGTATTCGAAAACGAGATTTTCTAAGTCAAAACATAGCATTCGGGCCAAACAACCCTTCAAGAGGAGTTTACGGCCGCAAACTCAGTTTACGACCGTAAACTCTGTTTACGACCGTAAACACTGTTCACGGCCGTAAACCCTCCACCCCACCCCTTGGCCGTAAACTCACCCCTATATAAGGGATGAGTGGCCTTCATTTCTCACTTTACACACTCCAGAAGCTTTCTCTCTCTACTCTCTCTCTCTCTCTCTCTCTACAAACTTCGATTTTACTCAAAGATCCTCAAGAATGTAAGTGATTCTTCACCTTGATTGTGTTTCTATCTCACTCCTAGTGGTAAATCCATGCTCCTATCTCATGAATCTCATATTTTTCTAGATTTTCTCTCTCTCACCAAGAACACCAAGAATACACACTAGTGTTTTTGGACTCTAACCACCCTTTCAAGCTCCCATTACGTAAGTACTCTACCCTTAGCTTGTTGGATACAAGAATCACTTGTTAAACATTTAGAAATCGTGACCAGAAGGGTGTTTACGGTCAAGGAAATCTCCCTTGACCGTAAACTCTATTTAAGTGGTGCAAAGTTGCCACAACACCCTCCTAAGCATAGAAACTAAGCCTAGAAACACTTCCAGAAGGCTAGAAAGGACCTTGAAACACCAAAAATCGCACTTTTCGCCAAGAGTTTACGGCCGTAAACCCATGGACCATAAACCCATGGACCGTACACTCCTTTTACGACCGCAAACTCCCCATTTTCAAATCACATGTGATTCTAACACTTAGTTTTAAGTGTTTCCTAGTCCCCAAGGGGGTTTCCTTCCATAACGAATAGTGTTATGCCCTCACCTAATGTATATATGTACTTCTTCATGCTAAATAGGATCCGTTTGTGTCCGAGGCTTTAATTGACACTCAAAAATTCCTAGCAACTTACACTCGAATCCCACGTCAAACAGTGAGTTCATACCCCTACGGTTTTTTCGAGTTTTCATGTTTTCAGGGGGAGAATACAAGCAAAAGTACGAGGAAACTTGTGCTCAAGTTATCTTATTTTGCATAAAATAATTATATGTTCAGCATGCTTTTAACACAGAAAACCGTTTTACCAAACGATTAAGAAATCAACTCGTAGAAACAGTTTTCAAAACTAAAGCAAGGAACTTGTAAATCTTGTCATAAAATGTGATATTTTGTAAAGGATTTATACAAAACATAAATAGGATTTTCGGTATTATTACTTGTAAATTTGTTATTTTAAGTTGGAGACACGTCCTTGGTAACACTCCACCGGATTCGAGAGTGTAGGACTAACCCTTGTAACCAGAATATCTTGGAGGGAGAGCGTGACTTTTGTGTATAGATCTATACGGGACTGACTATCCCGCACCTCGCTGCTAGCTACAGTTGGACCGTCAGGTCTACGGGTGACAAAGTCATAAAAGATACTGGCCCCCGTTACGTTCCATATCAAGTTTAATGTATGGTTATAAAACTCGCAACCTAGATAACAGAGATTTACTTTCGTAATAATGAAACAAGTGAACTAACCTCAAAGTAATAACCGATTTGATTACTAGAGGGCATTAGTAATACCCTTAGGATCTAGTTCACTACTTATTTATTAGTTTTATTTATGTAATAAGGCTAATACATCTCTCAGAGAGAAACAGGGGTTTTCAAGGAAACTACATCTAACGATACAAGTATGGTAGATACTTGTACACCTCATTCCAGAACAGTTAACCAACTATCAACTTTTAAGGAAAATATAGGATTTTCCTGGGATAACTCAACCTTACATAAACAGGCTGTTAAACAAATAACGAATGGATAATCAAACATCTTTCATAAGAAAATATAGGATTTTCTTGGGAAATACTTTTCAAAGGATCAAAGAAACATTTCTTTCACCAGAACTAAACGCTTATGAACTCACCAGCTTTATGCTGATATTTTAAAACTACTTGTATTCTCAGGGCAACAATAGACAGGTACTCTTGTCAACTTTTGGAGAAGACGGAGCATTTTTGGAGTCACGTCTTTTACTTTTGTTATATACTGTTATGTATAAACCATGTTTTCAAACAATGTAACTATTCTTATTATAATGTAATGGTTGTGTTTACTTCGCTTACTATGATACAACTGTTGTGATACTACGCATGACGTCCTCCACCCCAGAACGTTTCCGCCGTTCCGGTTTTGGGGTGTGACATAATCCAACATAAACAACGTTCGCTTAGCGTACTAAACTTGGTTGAAATTGCCATATTGCCACAAGGGGCCAATTTTCAATCCCTTTCAATCCCATGGGATAAAATACAATAATATTCAAACATAAGGGTTGAAATTGAAATTACGTTGACATCGGGTTGTTACACTCTCCACCAAGGGAACATACCTCACATGTAACACTCCGCATCTGGCCGACTACTCACGTATATACTCACCCATGAAACTTCCACCCACCTTGCAACACTCGTGTATGCTAAACACACATAACACTGGATCCTATAGACAATTGAATACTTGATTCTACCCTAGGCCCACAACCAAACAAGGAACAGGAAATAAGGCAAAACCAAACATTCTCAGGCTATAAAATCTTAGTTATGTATGACTATGATGCGTACACTAAGTATGACAACTCGAAATTTTTCCTTGTACAGTCTTTCAAATTCAATCACAATTAGACTCGTTCTTGCTAACGTTTTGCATTGTTCAGGGTCTATTTGAATGTTCTAAGTCAAGTACATTCAAGATATAAGTTTAGGAATGAGGTAACTTAAGCCATCGTACTAGATTCGGGCCAACTTTGGGAATGTACGGCTGTACACATGAGTGTACAACCGTACACATGGGTGTACGGCCGTACACCCAAGTGTGGCAGCAAACCCAAACGTATATCTATGATTTTCCTTCATATTCTTTCATTTTACACACATACACCTCAAGGAAAGTCGATTTTCTCTCAAAATTCATCAAGTTCTTCACCTTAACCTTCATAGATGTAAGTATTCCTTCCATTTAAGTGTTGATACATGGCTTTATCAACTGAAAATCTATGTTTTCATCCATGAAATCTTCTATTTTGACTAGATCTTCATCATTCATCAAGAACACCAAGAACATACACTAGTTCTTAGTGATTGTGAACCTTTTTGAGCTTCCAGATCGTAAGTACTTCTTCCATAGACTTAATACTTGATAAGAACACTAGATTAACACACTAAAAATATCTAGAACTCAAGAACATAAGGAGTGTACGGACGTACACTCTTGTGTGGCCGTGCACCCTTCAAAACACCCCTAAAGGACCTCCAAAATGCATTTCAAACTTCAATACTTGATGAGCAATTGTCCTACAAGCTTCCCCAACATTACAAAACACATTTTTACACTTGTTAACATGAGTGTGCGGCCACACACACTCATGTGGCCGTACACCCCTTTCTTTAGTGATTAAGGACCTCAAACTCAAGTCATAAGCTACCACATGATCAAAGACACTTAGGGGATACAAGATATAACTATGGAAAACACTTTTAGACCATTTTTCCTAGGAGTGTGCGGCCGTACACTCCATGGCCGCACACACAGGGCCGCACACTCCTCATTGTGACCATACACTCCCCTTAGATGAATCACATGTGATTCTAACACATAGTTCAAGTGATTCCTATTCTCTAAGATGGTTTCTTAACATATTTAGATGTGTAAACACTAATTATGTTCATATATATATATATATATATATATATATATATATATATATATATATATATATATATATATGCTATTAGGATTCGTTTGTGTTCAAGAGTTTACTTGACACTTAGCATCCTACACCAGTCGTACATTTGAATAACTTACTACAGGTGAGTTCATACCCCCGTATTTTCATTGTTTTTACTGTTTTAAAGGGGGGGGGGGAATACAAGTTTAACACAAAGTTTTTGTGTTATAAACAAGTGATTTCAAATATCTTATCAAAATGGATTTCAGTTATCATTAAATCAAATGGTTTTCAAGGATTGTTTCAAAATGACATCAAGTCACCAAAACGAATTTCAAAATATCAAACTTCTTTTAAATGTTTTATAAACTTATGTTTTTTCCCAAAAATCGTACTAGTATGCATAAATTTATATAAATAGAATTTAAAAGATTTAGGACTAACAACTCACTTTAATTCTTTTTCCTTGTTTGGATGTGGGATTACAAGTATAAGTTGTTTGTCCGAGTGTCATTTAAATTTTACTTATATATTCATATATGTATACAAGTATAAAAGTTTATTCATTTAGTTTCAATTATCCTTTGTAACATGTTGAGCAAAGGGTTACATTCATGAATACTCCATATCAAATCAGAAATTACATATAAATTATAATAGGTATAATTTATGATTCAAAGAACATTAATTCACGATTCAAGTATACTAGATTACATTATTTTACAAGAACAAAGATTGATTCAAAACTATTCAAGGATATACATTCTTTCAAATACATGTTAAGAGTACTAGTTCAAGAGCATACTATCAATCATTTACTTCAGAATGATTGGGTTTTCATAACTAATATACATGTAACGTTTATATGCTTTTATGAGTCAATTAGTACAGGTTGTTTAATTCACTTTAAACGACATAGTTAAAGTCCTTACATTATAACCAGAATCTCCAGTCGGGGATCGAAACAATGTGTGTATAGATCTATATTGGGATTGACAACCCCGCACTCGGACTGCTAGCTACAGTTAGGCATACACGCCTGTGATTGACAAATTGTTATCAACATGTTTTCAGTGCACTCATAGCGTTGGGTCAGGCCATCTAGTAAGTATGGTTATAATAACTCATTAAAAGATATTAACAATACGTTAGTGTATAATTAACTAAACTTATATACTATTCCATAGTACTAGTTTACAAGATACAATTTACATTATTACATTACAGTTTACAATAACAGTTAATGAATTCAGATATACTCTCAGATACTCGTTTACAAAAGGATTACAAATACAGAAAATTGTTTTACAAATAGAATAGTTTAATGCAACCAAAACTACTTTTCACATACAGTAGAAAATATAGGATTTTCTGGAAATAGTTTACATATTCAAGAAACAGAAAACATTCTTTCAAAACATAAATACTTATGCACTCACTCAACTTTATGTTGATACTCTCTTTTCAAATTAATTGTATTCTCAGGGAACGAGTAGACAGGTACACCCCGAGCTTTTGAGAAGATGGAGCTTTTTATGTCTTGTCTTCTTCTTTTGTACAACTATTTAATTACAGTATACAATGTTGAAACAGATGTAAATATTTATACTTTTAAAATATAATGGTTGTTTGTACTTTGATTACTATAATGCATATGTTGTGATACTACAATGAAGTCCTCCACCCCCGGACGTTTCTGCCGTCTGGTTTGGGGGTGTGACAGATTGGTATCAGAGCATTGTTTATAGTGAACTCAGTATATCAATCCATAAAATATATACAAACTATAAATACATTTGGGGCTAAGAGCTCTGACTACAAGTATACTTTTAAAAATTTAAGTATTTTTGGAAGAAGTATACTAACACTTATCTACAAGTATAGTATCACAGTAATAAGAACTTAAAAGTATTTGGATGTTGAACATTACAGTCAAACCTGGACAGTTATGTAATCATATCTGTGATTAATATAGCCTGATCAACTATATTGATTTGAGATATGACCAACATGTGTTTGGGAGTGATAGTGATGTTGTGACATGTCTAAAACTTACCAACTATACATATTCAGAAGAACACTAGAACAGAACATAAAGATTAAAATACTATAGGGGTATTTTAGGCACTATATACTAGTAACAAACATGTGAAAACAATAGAACAATTAAGGGTAGAACTATAAATATAAAGGGTATATTACAATTATATATAATTAAAGTTATATAGACTTAGAATATGTGATTTAGCTTCATTTCCTGTTCCTTGTTTGGTTGTGGATTTAGAGCCGGGTCATTTAATCGAAGGTCGGTTATACCCAAGTTATATATAATTAGTATACACTTTATAGTTATAGAAATACCTAGAACAAGTCATACATAATACATTACTTGATAACTATAGGTCTCTTTTGTAGTCAATCGTTACTAACTATATTCTATATCCCTCATCTCTATTCTTACTTAGATAACACTAGCTGAATTGAGGTTTCATTCAAGAAATAACCGTCACCAGTAGAAGATGCTCTACTCATTTCCTATTCACTCTTTTGGTTATAGTTAAGTCTACGGATACGTTATAGCGTTATTTTTCATGTTGTTCAGTAAGACCACAAAACTTATAATTATTTCGGAAGGTCTGTATGATGTCGATGTTTTCCCAGAATTTGGTGTGTTATAGACCTATTTAAGGCCAAGTTCTCCAGACTTTATGTGATCAATATGTCAAATCAATCGACATGCATTTTCATAGTCTTTGAAAAATAACCATTCAATTTCATATCAATTCTGTTACAAGTAGTACTTGCCGTAGACTTCTATTTCCAACTCATCACAAGATTCGTGTTGAGCTATATGTTTTAGTTCAGAGATATCAAAATTTATGTTCACTCTTGATATCTTATCATGTTGTATCTTTTGAATTTTATAGAAAAAGATGCCTCCTCGTAAGAATCCAAGCCGTAACATTGTTGAAGAAGCACCGGTGCCACCTCCACCACCACCTCCTCAGTTCGACCCCGCTATGTTCCAAGCGGCGGTCACGGCAGATGTAGCTGCTGCCATGTCTCATATTCATACTCCTGGAGCTAGTGGTTCAGGAGCTGGTGCAAATCCTTCTAACCATGGCGAAGGTCATGGGCACTCGGGAGAGTGCACTTATAAGGATTTTTCCAATGCCAAACCCAGGACCTTTAATGGAACTGGTGGAGTTATGGCATTAAGGCAATGGATATAAAAGACATAAGCAATTTTTGAAATCTGCTCCTGTCCTGAAGGCAGTAAGGTCAAGTTTGCTGCTTGTACCTTTTCAGAAAGAGCTTTAACATGGTGGAATGGCCATGTTAAGTCACTTACTCTAGTAGTGGCTAATTCAATAAGCTGGGAGAACTTCAAAGCCATGCTTATGCGGGAATACTGTCCGAGAGGAGAAGTTTAGAAACTTGAGAAGGAACTCTGGGGTCTCACAATGGTTGGTTCTGATATATCAACCTATACTAGTAGATTCTGTGATCTAGCAATTCTTTGTTCGGATATGGTTGCTCTGGAGAGCAAGAAAATTGAGAGATATATTTGGGGACTGTCGCCCCAAATTCAGTCAAGTGTTTTAGCTTCGAGGCCTGTTACTTTTAACAGTGCCAAAGAGCTAGCACAATCTCTTATTGACCATGGAGCCCGTCAACACTCAGTGGTTGCTTTACCAGAACAACCGAAGGGAAACAACAACAACAACAATGACAACAACAACAGCAAGAAGAAGGGTCGGGACAAGAAGAAGGGCAAGTTTACACAGGATTCCTCAAAGAAACAACAGCTAGTTACAGTTAATGCTGCTACTGTACCCGCTGTTGTTCCTGTTAACCCAGTACCAACTAAGTCTTATGCTGGTAATCTCCCGAAGTGCAACAAGTGCAATTATCACCATAAAGGAAATTGCAGAGAAATGCAGTGTCGTAACTGCAACAGAAAAGGGCATACTGCCCGATTCTATAGAGCACCACCCCAACCACTTAATCAAGTACCTACTGCTGGAGTAGGTCAAGCGTGTTACAATTGTGGTGAAGTGGGACATTTTAAGAAAGATTGTCCTAAAGCTGGAAATGCCAGTGGAGTTGGGATAATTTTAGCATTGGGTCATGAAGAAGCAGTGGCAAACCCAGCTGTAGTTACGGGTACGTTCCTTCTCAACAACACTTATGCATGCATTCTATTCGATTGTGGTGCTGAGAAGAGCTTTGTGAGCCATAATTTCAAACACTTGCTAAATCAAAACTCCCAACCATTAAAAGAAACATTCATAGTCGAAATGGCTAATGGGAAATCTGAATCGACCAATGATATATACATAGGATGTACTCTTACTTTGAATAACTTTTCATTCCCAATAGACCTTATGCCAGTCTCTATCAAAAGTTTTGACGTCATAATAGGTATGGATTGGTTGTGTCCTAACCATGCTGACATCCTACGCCATGAAAGAGCCGTTCATCTAAACTTGCCAACTAACGAAACCCTTGTTATTTATGGTGACAAACCCGGAACGAACCTCCAGATCATTTCTTGCATCAAGGCACAGAAGTACCTTCGCAAAGAGTACTGTGCTTTCTTAGCTCACGTGATAGACAAAAAGCAAGAAGTGAAAGACATAGTGAACATTCCAGTAGTCTGCAATTTTCCCGACATATTTCCCGATGATCTTCCAGGAGTGCCTCCTAAACGACAAGTCGAATTCCGAATCGACTTAATTCCAGAGGCTAGCCCTGTAGCCAAATCTCCCTATCGTCTTGCACCTTCTGAATTGCAGGAATTATCCATCCAGCTTAACGAACTCCTTAGCAAAGGTTTTATAAGACCAAGCTTCTCACCCTGGGGAGCACCGGTTTTGTTCGTGAAGAAGAATGATGGATCTTTCTGCATGTGCATTGACTACCGCGAGCTGAATAAACTTACCGTTAAGAATCGATATCCTCTGCCTCACATTGACGATCTGTTCGACCAACTTCAAGGTGCGAGCTACTTCTCCAAAATAGACTTAAGCTCCGGGTATCACCAGTTACGAATTTTGGTGAATGACATTCCCAAAACCGTGTTCAGAACTCGTTATGGTCATTATGAGTTCGTAGTGATGCCATTCGGATTGACAAATGCACCTGATGTGTTCATGGATTTAATGAACAGAGTGTGTCGTCCTTTCTTGGACAAATTCGTCATAGTCTTCATCGACGATATTCTTATCTACTCCAGAAGCGAAGAGGATCATGGCCAACACCTTTGTCAAGTTTTGAAAACTCTTAGAACAGAGAAACTCTATGCGAAGTTTTCAAAATGTGAATTTTGGATCAGGAAGGTTGAATTCCTAGGTCACGTGGTCAGTTCTGAAGGAATACACGTTGACCCTTCCAAAATTAAGGCAATTGAAAACTGGTCAGCACCCAAAAGTCCTACAAAAATCCGTCAATTCTTAGGTCTCGCTGGCTATTATCGCAGATTTATCCAGAATTTCTCTCGAATAGCTAAACCTCTTACCACCCTGACGCAAAAGGGTATAAATTTTAGCTGGGGAGAAAAGCAAGAAACAACATTCCAAACGCTGAAGCGAGCCTTGTGTAGTGCACCAATCCTATCTCTTCCTGAAGGGACAGAGGATTTTGTAGTGTACTGCGATGCTTCTAATCAACGGCTTGGATGTGTTCTTATGCAAAGAGGAAAGGTGATATCTTATGCCTCAAGACAGCTAAAAACACATGAATTCAATTATTCAACACATGATCTTGAACTAGGAGCAGTAGTATTTGCTCTGAAGATCTGGAGACATTACTTATATGGCACGAAATGCACAGTATTCACGGACCATAAAAGTCTCCAACATATCTTCAATCAGAAAGAACTGAACATGAGACAACGACGATGGGTGGAGCTACTGAACGACTACGATTGTCAGATTCTTTATCA
Organism: Lactuca virosa; assembly: GCF_052849685.1. Classification (NCBI taxonomy): domain Eukaryota; kingdom Viridiplantae; phylum Streptophyta; class Magnoliopsida; order Asterales; family Asteraceae; genus Lactuca; species Lactuca virosa. The sequence goes on from NC_136434.1 coordinate 252,412,147, forward strand.
CCCTGGTAAAGCTAATGTAGTAGCTAACGCCCTTAGCAGAAAAGAATACTCGAGACGCTGAGTAAGTTCATTGACCATGACAAACCATTCACATCTGTCCACACAGATCAGAGAGGCTCAACTTGAGGCCTTAAAACCTGAGAACGTGACAGGTGAAGCCTTGAGAGGAATAGATAAAAATTTCAAAGTCAGGGATGATGGAGTATATTGTTTCATGAATCGGATCTGTACACCTAAGTTTGGTGGTTACAGAGACGTAGTCATGAATGATGCCCACAAAACCAGATACTTCATTCATCCAGGTTCAGACAAGATGTATCTGGATCTCAAGAAACTATACTGGTGGCCAAACATGAAGGCCGAAATTGCTACTTTTGTGGGCAAGTGCCTTACTTGTGCCAAGGTGAAGGTAGAATACCAGAAACCTTCAGGTTTATTGCAACAACCTGAAATACCTGAATGGAAGTGGGAGCGGATTACAATGGATTTCATAACCAAATTACCCAAGACATCGGGTGGTTATGATACTATTTGGGTAATCGTCGATAGATTAACCAAATCTGCACACTTCTTACCAATCAAAGAAACAGACAAGATGGAGAAGCTAACAAGAACTTACCTCAAAGAAATCGTTAGACTGCATGGTGTGCCAATATCTATTATTTCTGACCGAGAAAGTAGATTCACTTCTCGTTTCTGGCAGTCTTTACAAAAATCTTTGGGAACTAGGCTGGACATGAGTACAGCCTACCATCCACAAACTGACGGACAAAGTGAGAGGACGATTCAAACTTTAGAAGATATGTTGTGAGCTTGCGTGATATACTTTGGTAAGGCATGGGATGCTCATTTACCCTTTGTCGAATTCTCTTAGAACAATAGTTATCACACTAGCATAAAGGCTGCTCCTTTCGAAGCTCTCTATGGCCGCAAATGCAGATCACCGTTGTGCTGGGCTGAAGTGGGTGATACGCAGCTAGCTAGAAGCCAAGTTCCTGACAGTACTCTCACTGGTCCGGAAATCATTCGCGACACCACAGAGAAAATCGTGCAAATCCGGGAGCGACTTAAAGCTTCCAGAGATAGACAGAAAAGCTACGCTGACAAAAGAAGAAAACCTTTGGAATTCCAGGTTGGTGACCGCGTCATGTTAAAGGTCTCACCCTGGAAGGGCATGATACGCTTTGGAAAGCGTGACAAGTTGAATCCAAGGTATATAGGACCATCAGATTCTTGCTAGAATTGGTCTCGTAGCTTACAAACTCTTATTACCTCAAGAACTAAGTAACATACATCCTGTTTTCTACGTCTCAAACTTGAAAAAGTGTCTGTCCGACGAGACTCTTGTTATCCCACTCGACAAGATCGAGATCGACAAGAGCCTCAACTTCGTGGAAGAACCAAAAGAAATCATGGACCGGGAGGTCAAACAAACGAAGCAAAGCCGTATTACTATAGTGAAGGTTCGTTGGAATGCCAAACGTGGACCTGAATTCACTTGGGAACATGAGGATCAAATGAAATTGAAATATCCTCATCTTTTTGCTTAGTTATTTGTATTTGTTTAATTGCTTAAACTCTAATTTCGGGACGAAATTCTCCCTAACAGGGGGATAATGTGACAACTCGAAATTTTTCCTTGTACAGTCTTTCAAATTCAGTCACAATTAGACTCGTTCTTGCTAACTTTTGGCATTGTTCAAGGTCTATTTGAATGTTCTAAGTCAAGTACATTCAAGATATAAGTTTAGGAATGAGGTAACTTAAGCCATCATACAAGATTCGGGCAAACACTCCAACTTTGGGAGTGTACGGCCGTACACATGTGTACAACCGTACACATGAGTGTACAACCGTACACATGGGTGTACGGCCTTACACCCAAGTGTGGCAGCAAACCCAAACGTATATCTATGATTTTCCTTCATATTCTTTCATTTCACACACATACACCTCAAGGAAAGTCGATTTTCTCTCAAAATTCATCAAGTTCTTCACCTTAACCTTCATAGATGTAAGTATTCCTTCCATTTAAGTGTTGATACATGGCTTTATCAACTGAAGATCTATGTTTTCATCCATGAAATCTTCTATTTTGACTAGATCTTCATCATTCATCAAGAACACCAAGAACATACACTAGTTCTTAGTGATTGTTAGCCTTTTTGAGCTTCCAGATGGTAAGTACTTCTTCCATAGACTTAATACTTGATAAGAACACTAGATTAACACACTAAAAACATCTAGAACTCAAGAACATAAGGAGTGTACGGCTGTACACTCTTGTGTGGCCGTACACCCTTCAAAACACCCCTAAAGGACCTCCAAAATGCTTTTCAAACTTCAATACTTGATGAGCAATTGTCCTACAAGCTTCCCTAACATTAGAGAACACATTTGTACACTTGTTAACATGAGTGTGCGGCTACACATACTCATGTGGCCGTACACCCCTTTCTTTAGTGATTAAGGACCTCAAACTCAAGTTATAAGCTACCACATGATCAAAGACACTTAGGGGATACAAGATATAACTATGGAAAACACTTTTAGACCATTTTTCCTAGGAGTGTACAGCCGCACACTCCATGGCCGCACATACAGGGCCGCACACTCCTCATTGTGACCATACACTCCCTTTAGATGAATCACATGTGATTCTAACACATAGTTCAAGTGATTCCTAGTCTCTAAGATGGTTTCTTAACATATTTAGATGTGTAAACACTAATTATGTTCATATATATATATATATATATATATATATATATATATATATATGTGTGATTATATGCTATTGGGATTGGTTTTGTTCAAGAGTTTACTTGACACTTAGCATCCTACACCAGTCGTACATTTGAATAACTTACTACAGGTGAGTTCATACCCCCGTATTTTCATTGTTTTTACTGTTTTAAAGGGGGGGGGGAATACAAGTTTAACACAAAGTTTTTGTGTTATAAACAAGTGATTTCAAATATCTTATCAAAATGGATTTCAGTTATCATTAAATCAAATGGTTTTCAAGGATTGTTTCAAAATGACATCAAGTCACCAAAACGAATTTCAAAATATCAAACTTCTTTTAAATGTTTTATAAACTTATGTTTTTCCCCAAAAATCGTACTAGTATGCATAAATTTATATAAATAGAATTTAAAAGATTTAGGACTAACAACTCACTTTAATTCTTTTTCCTTGTTTGGATGTGGGATTACAAGTATAAGTTGTTTGTCCTAGTGTCATTTAAATTTTACTTATATATTTATATATGTATACAAGTATAAAAGTTTATTCATTTAGTTTCAATTATCCTTTGTAACATGTTGATCAAAGGGTTACATTCATGAATACTCCATATCAAATCAGAAAGTACATATAAATTTTAATAGGTATAATTTATGATTCAAAGAACATTAATTCACGATTCAAGTATACTAGATTACGTTATTTTACAAGAACAAAGATTGATTCAAAACTATTCAAGGATATACATTCTTTCAAATACATGTTAAGAGTACTAATTCAAGAGCATATTATCAATCATTTACTTCAGAATGATTGGGTTTTCATAACTAATATACATGTAACGTTTATATGTTTTTATGAGTCAAGTAGTACAGGTTGTTTAATTCACTTTAAATGACATAGTTAAAGTCCTAACATTATAACCAGAATCTCCAGCCGCGGATCAAAACAATGTGTGTATAGATCTATATTGGGATTGACAACCCCGCACTCGGACTGCTAGCTACAGTCAGGCATACACGCCTATGAGTGACAAATTGTTATCAACATGTTTTCAGTGCAATCATAGCGCTGGGTTAGGCCATGTAGTCAGTATGGTTATAATAACACATTAAAAGATATTAACAATAGGTTAGTGTATAATTAACTAAACTAATGTCCTATTCCAAAGTACTAGTTTACAAGATACAGTTTACAGTATTACATTACAGTTTACAATAATAGTTGATGAATTCAGATATACTCTCAGATACTCGTTTACAAAAGGATTACAAATACAGAACATTGATTTACAAATAGAACAGTTTAATGCAACCAAAACTACTTTTCACATACAGCAGAAAATATAGGATTTTCTGGAAATAGTTTACATATTCAAGAAACAGAAAACATTCTTTCAAAACATAAATACTTATGCACTCACTCAACTTTATGTTGATACTCTCTTTTCAAATTACTTGTATTCTCAGGGAACGAGTAGACAGGTATACCCCGAGCTTTTGAGAAGATGGAGCTTTTTATGTCTTGTCTTCTTCTTTTGTACAACTATTTAATTACAGTATACAATGTTGAAACATATGTAAATATTTATACTTTTAAAATATAATGGTTGTTTGTACTTTGATTAGTATAATGCATGTGTTGTGATACTACAATGAAGTCTTCCACCCCCGGACGTTTCTGCCGTCTGGTTTGGGGGCGTGACACTAAGCAACTACAGTAATGATGTCACTTTCATATAAGAGGCACTCCTAGGCTATCAGGCATCATACATCAGACAATTCTATCATGAAATTCCAGAAGATCCCTAGCCTATCACTAGCATTTTGTTCTATTATAAACATCATATCAACAAAATCAAGAACTCAACGCATATAACAAGTATGGGTATTTTGGAAACCACTCTCTTGTTCAGGCGCTGGCTGACTGTACACACCGCATCTTCCTGTAAAACCAAAGTTAGATCAAACTTCATGTTCCCGATCCCAAGCCAACAATCAAACAAGAACATGACAGGAGACCAAGACCATGTCCTTAATCTAACCCTTTTATTGTAAACTATTTATCAAAAACCTTTTGCAAAAACTCTCGGATCCTAGTTTCAGACTGGATTAAGGCAAGTGTTCCTCCAATTCGCTCAATCCAGGGCTCTGATACCAACTTGTAACGTCCCATTTTCACAACCAAAAATTTTCATTCTATTTAAGTAAATCAACCTAATTATAAATCCTTTATGGAGAAAACTGTTTATTCCAAATACATTTATAAAAATCAGAGTCATATTAAAGTGTGGAATCTTCATTGTTGTTGATGAATGTGTAAAGTCACACCTTCACCTTCCCATGATAGCGATGATACCTGAAGCAATAAATAACTGGGTAAGCACAAAGCTTAATGAGTTTACCCCAAAACACCCTATACGATAAACATACAAGCATGCATAACGGCCGCTCTTCGGGCCTTCAGCCTGACTGGACCGCCTCACAGGCCTTCGATCTATCCAGGCCAGAATACCATGGTTTGTTAGCCTACCGCCTCAACCCAACCGCTCCTCCCGAGCCTCCATGCCTCCGCCTTACAACTGGCCCGTACCCGGTATCTTGGCCTACAGCACAAAGCAGGACCGCCGCAACCCACCAATACCATATGTCGACATATAAACAATCAAGAATCAAGTAGTCACATAATACAGGCAAATATCAATCATACAACTCACTACCGCCTACTAGACCTCTCACAACATACTGTCCCACTACCAGCTAACCTCCATGAAAATGAGTAACCATAAGTAACCAGAGGTGAGATAGCCACCCGAATAGATGATCCTACTCTAGAGCCACACCCAAACGAGGAATATCAAAGAAAGCCTAGATCAAGAGTTCTCAGGCTATCATACATGACCACATACAATCCCTAAGGCACTACACTAGATGATAACTAGCAAGTACAGGTAGACATACAGATCTAACAGATCACTACAGCATAACAATTTACCAACTACCAGGATACAGATCTAACATGTCACTACAGCATAGCAACATACCAACTACCAAGATACATGTAACACTCCAAATCAGGTAAACCGTTCTAACCCCTTGAAATGATTTAATTTGGCAAAAATGGTCTCTTTTGTACGCTGGGCGTACCTAAGTGTACGCTTAGCGTAATATGGAGGAAGGATCGCGAAGGATTATTGAGTACGTGGGGCGTACATGTAGGTACGCGGGGTGCACGCGACAGAGGGACAAAACCCTAAAGCCCGGACTTGAGACCTATTTATTCATCCTTAAGCCACTTGGACCAAACCCTAATCAACCTCTAGAGTCTCATTTCGTCCATTTACCTCAGTTTTCCTTTGAGAGTGTGATTTTGGAGCATAGAAGTGTGTTGGTGGCCATTTTGGAGCTTGTTCAAGAAGAAGAAGTTAGTTAGCAAGCTTGGTGTGGCATTGGGCTTCAAGAACCTGCATCTAGTTCACCTTGAGGAGCTTCTATTATTCATTAGATTGAGCTAGGGTTTGCTATATTGTCCCCTTTTGTGTTCATGAATCATCTCTTGGGAGTTTGAGCAACTCCAAAGCTTAAGAAGAGTACATCTGAAGTCCCTTAGTTCATTCATTCCATAAAAATGCAGTCTTGATAAGTGTTTTGACCTCATGCATGAGTTAAGACCCTTGGAAGGGTCTTAATGGGTTATACGTGACAATAGTCAAAATTCTAGTCGGTTATAGATTTGATAAACTTAGTTGCACATGTAGGCACGTCACATTCTAGACTTTGTAACTAGAAGCTAATTTATAACCTAATAGAGACATGGAAACGAGTAGAATTAAAGGATAGTGTACTTAGATTTCACATTGATATGTGAATTCTACCACTACTAATCTATAATGAATATCCGTATTCGGGTCATTATTTGACTTGAACACTTTTTAATGAACCATATACACTCATTATGCACTTTACCTAGTAGTAGAAATTAGGTCAGAGTCTCGTAGGAACTTAAGTCAAAGTTGAAACTATGACTAGTATACTTGATTCATCAACTTCACTTGAATCTCGGAACCACTACATAGAATTGCCAATAAATAGATAAAAAAAATTACAAATGTTATTTCTAACTTAAATAAGAGTTAGGAAACACAAAAATAATTTGAAGTCTCAAAGATTCAATTTATTTTGATATTCAAAGTTTAGCAATATCCGAAAAACCCTAAATACCTGATTTTATAAACTTTAACCTCAAAAATTATATGAAAATAATTATGAACCTTACAATATTAATTTAAAAAAATTAAATTCAAGGAAATATAATAAAGGAAAATAAAAATTTAAGTCATTAACATTTACCCTTAATTTATAAGCCAAAAATCAGGGTTTTATGAATAAAAACTAAGTTATGATGCATATTTTATAAAAACAAATCACATATAATTCTAGGAGATTGAATTTTTATAAAACTAAAAGGGAGAGAGGGCATTATACACCACAAATTCGGCCACCTCTCTCTCTCTCTCTCTCTCTCTCTCTCTTACTTGAAAACCCACATGTCCACTTAATTACTCTATCTCCCATGCTCTACTTATTTACTTTTTCTCTCTAAAAACTCCTCTCTCCCTCTCCTTACTAAATCCGAACTTAGATGAATAATATGTAGGAGAGATTTTTCCAGTCGGTAACTCGTGAGCCTACACGCATCTTTATTTTTTGGTGGCCAATTTTAATGGAGAGAAACTCCAAAGAGATGATGAGAGAGATTGGGTATCCAGAGAGATGAAATCTCTCTTTTCTCTCTTTTCTGCTCTCTAAAACCCCACACTCTCCCTCTCTAAAAACCAGCCTCCATCCCACGAAGATCAGGAGATATTTGGGTGTCTTTGAAGTTACATAACAAAGAAAAAGGTCAGAGCTTACATCTTTTGAAGATCCATAACAATTTATACACGTTTCCTTGTTATTTTCAACTTTTATTTTTGGATTTTATGATCCTTTCTTGTCTTTGATCTTGATGTTTGTAGATTATCACTATAAACATGTTGCATGTTATTAAAATAGTGATAATCTGTTAGGTCAAAATTTGGTTAATACTTTGCTTTTCTAGGCAATTGGGTTTTTTTTGTAATGTAATATATGTTTGCGGTTGTGTTTGCGGCCGTGAACTGCTTCACGGTCGTGAACCTGTTCACGGCCCATGTCCATCATATAAATATATGTAAAGGGTGAGGAGTGTGAAAAAAAAGAGGAGAGTTCACGGCCAAGAGAGAGAAGAGAGAGAAAAAGGAGCTTAAGTGTGTGTTAGTGTGTGTGAATCTCATGTAAAGGAGCATCATTCTATTCATCAATACATTGGGATTCATATTATTCTTCTTCTCCTTCTTCTACATCTGATCTAGCATCATCCAATTAATTGGGATTCTGCACCATCAATTGGATCTGATTGATACGTCAAGCGAATTCGGGACTTACAAGTGGTATCAGAGCCTAGTTTGTATCAATCAATTTGGCCAGATCTGGAGCGTATTTGATCTTATTTTTGAAGCCTCGTCACCCAACGTGCGTTCAAAACCAAATTCTGAAGAAAAGCTCAAGTGCTCAAGATGAAGTCATTTATTGAAGATTCATCATGTTCATCTTGAAGCTGTGAAGAAATCGAAGATAAACGCTGAAGCCAAGCTCCAAATGAAGATTGACAAGAAAAAAACCAGCTACTTTTTAGGGGGAGCTTGTTGGGTCAATTAGAAAAGAAATCTATAAACCAAAGGGGAGATTGTTGGGTCAAAATTTGGTTTATACTTTGCTTTTCTAGGCAATTGGGTTTTTTTTTCGGAAAAAAAAATCCAAAAATATTTTTGATTCTGTTTTAATGTTCAGAAAACAGAACACACTTTTGAAAACTATAATAGGTATAGTTTACGAGATATTCATGATATTTTACATACTATAAACACTATAAAGAGGAAATACTTACATTACAAGAAAAATGGACTTTACATACTTAAACCGTTGATACTAAATTTTGTGAGATATTTGACTTCACCGTACCTTCAAGTACGCGGTCTAAGTCCTGTATTATATACCATAATCTCTTGTAGGGAGAGCGTGATTTTTGTGTATAGATCTATACGGGACTGGCAATCCCGCACCTAAACTGTTAGCTACAGTTAGACCGGCAGGTCTGGGGTGACAAACGTCATAACATTACAACGCCTGAAGAACGTTGCTACCGGCCGTCTGGGTTAATAGCACGGTTATAAAACTCACATGGAGTATTAAAACACTTTAATTTACGGGGATATCAAGCTCCTTGGTGATTACATATTCATATATAAATCCATTTACACTACTTTAGGTATGGAAAATACTTATGCATTTTGGTTTGGAACTTTTAAAACTACCACACATTTATGGAAAATATTTGATTTTCTAGAAGCAAACTTAGTTATTTTATACAGAAAGGCATACAATTCTAATACAAAAACGCTTATGAACTCACCAACTTAATTGTTGACACTTTTTCAAAACTACTTGTATTTCTCAGGGATTCAGTAATACAGGTAAAACACCAGCTTTTGGAGAAAGGACGCTAAGACGTCAGTTCAAAACTTATTTTATCATCATATTGTAATTTACTTTTGAAACATGTAATGCAACAATCATGTAAACTTTTCAATTATATATATATATATATATATATATATATATATATATATATATATATATATGGTGGTTGTGTTTGCTTTCTTTACTATTACTCAACTGTTATGATACTACATGAAGTCATCCACCCTCGAACGATTCCGCCGTTCTGGTTTGGGGGTGTGACAGATTGGTATCAGAGCCTTGTTTATAGTGAACTAAGTATATCGCACCGCATAAGATATACAAACTATAAATGCAAAGGGACTAAATCTCTCTGACTAAACGTTTTCTCACAAACTAGACTTTATTAAATTAAAATGTTAGTTTCATAAAAGTATAAATAAATGCATGCACAACAGTTTAATGTCCTAGTTACAACTATATGAAAGTATTAAGACAAGTTGGACACTATGATTAAGCCTCGGAGTACGTAATCAGATCAAGGATGAATATAGCCTGATCAACTATATTTATCCGAGATATGACCAACGTATGTCGGGGAATAGTCGTAGTGAGCAACAAGTCAAAAATTTACCAAAGTAACACTAGAATCAAACTTTCAAATTTAAATACTATAGGAGTATTTTGTGACACTATAAAAACTGTAATAAACATGTAAACCTCGATATTTCGTTAGAACTAGGAATTGTCAAATAAATAGGAGGACTCGGAGTAGGCCTTAACGTAAAATTTTCTTTTTACGCTCAAATTTTATATATATTACTCTTATCTCTATTCTCGATCAGGCGAGATGGCAAGATTTCATATACCCGAGGATCCCTACTACCCTAACCAGGGCAATGGAGGCTGGGTCGAGGAAGATCCAGAAGAGGATCCCGAAGAGATTCTTGAGGAAGATCCAGAAGAGGATCCCGAGGAGATTTTCGAAGAGGACCCAGAAGAAGATCCCGAAGAGGAAGAAGAGGAAGAAGCTGATGGGGGCACTGACTCAGAACCAGAGGTCTACAATCCTCCCCAAGAAGCACCAAACCCCCGATGGAACTTTCAGGGCTCGGTGCCCCGCTGGGCTGTAGATCTGAAACAATGGAGTCAGGAACAAGGACAACGCCCGCCCTACGGCATGGGACAAGGCTTTTATAACCTCAGTAACGGAGGTTTGGCTGACAGAGCACTCCCTGTCATCGTTCGTCGCATCGCCAACTAAGGCAATCAAGCTATAGTGAACGCCCCATGGCGGTACGTCTTCGTCGCCTGGACGAAGAACATGAACGAACAATAGAGCACACCTTTTCCCTCCAGAAAGACATTACCGCTGCTAGAGCCGAGGTGAGGGAGTTCCGGAAAAGCCAAGCCGCAATGGAGAGGCGCGTTATCGAGGCTGAACGTCAAGTAGCTCGAGCTCAGACTTCCACGACCACATACCATGGTTCGCAGCGTACCACCCGTTCGGAGTAGAGCGCGTACTACTTGTACTATGTATAGACTTATCGAGTGAACGTTGGTGCTACTCTTTCTTTTATGTATGTAAACCCAACGGATTGTGAGTACATAATTCAGGGGTCTGAATGCTGTCAAATTTTCCCATTTTCATTGATGTACTCTAGACCTATGTTAAGGTTAAATTTTCCTGATCGTTGTATCAAATATTAATATCAGTGAGATTGACACGCAATTATCACTTCATGGGATATTTCATTTAGTTCTTAAAATGTTAATCATGTACTTATTGTTGTAAGTTCCCATTTCGCAATTAACTTACAATTCAGTAATGTTCGGAATGTAAATCATATAATACTAAGAACTCTCCATAACCATTTCTGAAGACTTATCAAGAATTCGTCTTTTAATTTATGGCAGAATCATGCCACCAAGAAGAAATCCCGACGCATCAATACTACAGGACCACCACCACCACTACCACCTCCATCGATGGACAGTGTTGTTTTTCAGGCTGCTGTAATAGCTACCGTGACAGCAGCAATGTCACAAATGAGTAACAACGGGTCGCGAGGGGGAATAAATAGCTCTACTAATGGTCAGCACCAAGGTCGTTCCGGGGAATGCACTTACAAGGACTTCACCAACAGCAAACCCATATCCTTTAATGGGACTGGAGGAATAATGGCTCTATCTCAATGTATAGAGAAAACGGAAGCAGTATTCGAAATCTGCTCATGCCCAGAGGGGAGCAAGGTAAAATTTGCTGCCTGCACTTTCTCTGAATGAGCCCTATCATGGTGGAATGGCCACGTTAAGTCACTAACTCTGGTAGTGGCTAACTCCATGGGTTGGGAAAACCTGAAACAAATGCTCATGCAAGAATACTGCCCTAGAGGAGAAGTACATAAGCTCGAACAAGAGCTTTGGGGCCTTACTATGGTAGGTTCGGACATCACCACCTATACGAATAGGTTCAGTGACCTAGCAATACTTTGCCCGGGAATGGTTGCTCTGGAGAGCAAGAAGATCGAAAGGTATATCTGGGGGCTGTCACCCCAGATCCAAGGAAGTGTATTGGCTTCCAAACCAGTTACTTTCGATAGTGCCAAACAACTGGCACAGTCCCTTGTTGACCATGGAGTCCGCCAAGGCTTCATGACTGTTGTTCCAGAACAAACCAGAGGAAGCAACAACAATAACAACGATGCCAACAACAACAACAACAAGAATTTTTGGAACAAGTGGAAGGGTCAATCTTCACAAGAACCTTCCAAGAAACAACAGATAGTGGCAGTCCATGCTGCTACTACTCCCACTGCTATTCTTGTTACCCCTACACCAGCAAAGCAATATGCTGGAAACCTACCGAAGTGCGGTAAGTGCAATTTCCATCACAACGGAAATTGTCAAGAGATGCACTGTAATAACTGCAATAGGAAAGGGCACATTGCCCGTTTCTGTAAGGTGCCAGCACGACCAATCACCCAAGTTCCTGGTGTCGGTGTGGGCCAAGCGTGTTATGAGTGTGGTGAAGCTGGGCACTACAAGAGAGATTGCCCTAAGGCAAGGAATGTTGGCGGCGTAGGAAGAGTGCTGGCAATAGGGCAGAACGAGGCAATAGCCGACCCCACGGTGGTTACGGATACGTTTCTCCTTAACAACACTTATGCATGCCTACTCTTTGATTGTGGTGCGAAGAGGAGTTTCGTGAGCCATGAAGTCAAACACTTACTTAAACAAAACCCCCAATCACTCAATAAGATATTTACAGTAGAAATTGCAAACGGAAAAACAGAAAGCACAAACGATATGTACGTAGGCTGCACACTAGCTCTAAATGAACACTCTTTCCAAATCGATATAATGACGATCACTATAAGAAGATTTGATGTCATCATCGGTATGGATTGGTTAAGCCTTCGCCATGCCGATATACTCTATCACGAAAGGGCCGTTCGCCTTAATCTGCCAAAAGGCGGAACTCTTGTCATTTAGGGTGACAAACCCAGTACCAACTTACAAATCATCTCTTGCGTCAAGGCCCAATAAATATTTTCGCAAGGAATGCCATGCGTTCTTGGCACACGTCGTAGATGTGAAACGAGGAGTAGAAGACATCAAGAGCGTGCCTGACGTCTGTGATTTTCCCGATGTCTTTCCCGAAGATCTTCCAGGAGTACCTCCTGCAAGACAAGTCGAATTCAGAATCGACTTGATTCCTGGAGCCATCCATGTAGCCAAAGCACCGTATCGTTTGGCCCCAGTAGAGATGCAAGAATTATCCAGTCAACTGAACGAACTACTCAGCAAAGGATTCATCAGACCAAGCTTCTTACCTTGGGGAGCACCAGTGCTGTTCGTGAAGAAGAAAGACGGATCGTTCAGAATGTGCATCGACTACCGAGAACTAAACAAGCTCACAATCAAGAACCGTTATCCCCTACCGCGCATAGACGGTCTGTTCGAACTGCTCCAAGGATCAAGCTACTTCTCAAAGATCGATTTAAGATCCGGGTATCACCAGCTGCGAGTCCTGGAAAGAGATGTTCCCAAGACGGCGTTCCGAACTCCTTATGGTCACTACGAGTTTGTAGTGATGACCTTTGGATTAAAAAAATGCACCAACGGTTTTCATGGACTTAATGAATAGGGTATGTCGTTCGTTCCTAGACAAATTTGTGATCGTATTCATAGACGACATACTTATTTATTCAAGGATTAAAGAAGAACATGGTCAGCACCTGAGACAAGTCTTGGAGACACTACGAGCAGAGAACCTTTACGCAAAGTTCTTGAAGTGCGAGTTTTGGATTAGGAAGGTGGACTTCCTAGGTCACGTAGTCAGCGAAGAGGGAATCCACGTGGACCCTTCCAAAATCAAGGCAATCAAGAGTTGGTCAGCACCAAAGACGCCAACCGAAATTCGCCAATTCCTAGGACTTGCTGGCTAGTACCACAGATTCATACAGAACTTCTCTAGCATCACAAAACCCCTTACCACTCTGACGCAAAAGGGGGTAGCTTTCAACTGGGGAGAAAAGGAAGATGTTGCATTTCAAACTCTGAAACAAGCCCTATGCAGCGCACCCATTTTGTCTCTTCCAGAAGGGACAGAAGACTTCGTAGTTTACTGCGATGCATCCAATCAAGGGATGGGTTGTGTGTTGATGCAAAGAGGAAAGGTTATTGCTTACGTCTCATGACAACTAAAAACACACGAGGTCAACTACACCACTCATGACCTAGAGCTTGGAGCAGTAGTGTTCGATCTGAAGATTTGGAGGCACTACCTATACGGAACAAAGTGCACCATCTTCACGGACCACAAGAGCCTTCAACACATATTCGACAAGAAGGAGCTAAATATGAGACAACGACGTTGGGTCGAACTACTCACCTCCTTATCTATGAAATTCTTTCTATCTATTAGCCATATGTTACCCCCTCTATGTGATCGGAAGATCCGACCTGGGACACAGCATATACAACATTCTACCTCTCAATCCCTCTATCTCTGTTAGTCATATGTTGTCCCCTCTGCGTGATTGAAAGAGATTCGACCTGGGACACAACATATGCACCTATCTCTAAATCTGTCTTCCTCATTAATAATTGTTTACTCACCTAAAGTAAGGAGTTCTTTGGACGTTCTTGATAACCAGGGTATATCGGGAAGTGGGGAACACGTTCTAGTGCAACTAAAATTGAACCATTTAGAGGTTGTCTGTAGATCTCGCTGCTTAATTTAAGTCGACAACAATACCCGTGGTCGTCGTCAGCTAAATGGTATATTTAGAAAAATTTGTCGATATCTTTCGTGTTTAAGTGGACCACAATACCGGCAATTGACCGGATCTATTCATGAAGGTGAAGGTACTGATAAACAAAGTTAAAACTGTCTCACAACTTTGATCCCAATTATTTTTGTTTTTGTTAAATTTGTTCATAGTTTTCCTCTATGCACAAATTTAGGGGGAGAATTAAAAAAATTCAAAAAATCAAACAAAAATCATAAAATTAAAAAATCCAAAAATAATGTTATTTCTGTTTTATTTCTTGTTCAGAAAAATCACAAATCCAAAAATATTGTGTGTTAACTTTGTTTTTAGTTTTGTGTTTATATCAAATTTTGTTTTGTCTTGAAAAGTGAATTCAGATGTAGATGAGACTCATGGAGAATGTATCGAGAATTTATGAGCCAAGGCTTCGTCTGTGATCATCGAAGAATTCTCATTCGAAGGAACAAGAAATGAAGATTATTCTTTAAACATTCAATCCTTCAACCCCAGAAGCAAGGTGAAGCTGCACTTGAAGATCATGTGACAGATTGCATTGAAGCCTCCTCAATCAATTTGGTGCTATTCATGAACCGGCTGAAGTGATCCAGAAGATTAGATCTCTCTATTGTTCTCTCTGAAGATTTTCAAGCTGAAAGTGCCATCTTTCAACAATCTTTTCAAGAAGCCTCCTCAACCAACGTACGTTCAAAACCAAATTCTGAAGAAAAGCTCAAGTGCTCAAGATGAAGTCATTTATTGAAGATTCATCATGTTCATCTTGAAGCTGTGAAAAAATCGAAGATAAACGCTGAAGCCAAGCTCCAAATGAAGACTGACAAGAAAAGCCAGCTACTTTTTATGGGGAGCTTGTTGGGTCAATTAGAGAAGAAAGCTATAAACCAAGGGGGAGATTGTTGGGTCAAAATTTGGTTTATACTTTGCTTTTCTAGGCAATTGGGTTTTTTTTCTGAACATTAAAACAGAATCAAAAATATTTTTGGATTTTTTTTTCTGAAAAAAAAACTCAATTGCCTAGAAAAGCAAAGTATAAACCAAATTTTGACCCAACAATCTCCCCCTTGGTTTATAGCTTTCTTTACTAATTGACCGAACAAGCCCCCCCCCCCCCCCTAAAAAGTAGCTGGCTTTTCTTGTCAGTCTTCATTTGGAGCTTGGCTTCAGCGTTTATCTTCGATTTCTTCACAGCTTCAAGATGAACATGATAAATCTTCAATAAATGACTTCATCTTGAGCACTTGAGCTTTTCTTCAGAATTTGGTTTTGAACGCACGTTGGGTGAGGAGGCTTCAAAAATAAGATCAAATACGCTCCAGATCTGGCCAAATTGATTGATACAAACAAGGCTCTGATACCACTTGTAAGTCCCGAATTCGCTTGACGTATCAATCAGATCCAATTGATGGTGCAGAATCCCAATCAATTGGATGATGCTAGATCAGATGTAGAAGTAGGAGAAGAATAATAATATGAATCCCAATGTATTGATGAATAGAATGATGCTCCTTTACATGAGATTCACACACACTAACACACACTTAAGCTCCTTTCTCTCTCTCTTCTCTCTCTTGGCCGTGAACTCTCCTCTTTTTTTCACACTCCTCACCCTTTACATCTATTTATATGATGGACATGGGCCGTGAACAGGTTCACGGCCGTGAACCAGTTCACAGCCGCAAACACAACCGCAAACATATATTACATTACAAAAAAACCCAATTGCCTAGAAAAGCAAAGTATAAACCAAATTTTGACCCAACATAATCCATCATCAATGGTGATTTTCACACTTTCTTCTTGAGATTTTGAGTCTTTTTTACCTAAATCATTTCTAAACCATCAAGAACTTAATTTTAACTTCACGCATGTTCATTAGTTCATATTTCATATGCTAAAACTCAAACTCAAATGTTTGGGTCAAAGGAGTCCTTATAAACAACATAAAACTCATTTTTAAGAGTTCTTAAGAAATAAGATTTTTGTATTTTAATGCATGTATGTAAATTATGATTTTTAAATATATTTGATCTCTGGAAACATGACCATAACATGTATGGATCATGATTTCATTAAATATTTTAAAGTATTTTCTCAAAGTAATGAATAAAGTTCACTTTTCCAACCTATTATCAAGCATGCAATCTGCCAGATTTCTTTACCTGACTTTGAACTTCCATATCTCACTCATTTCTTAACCAAAATTCGAGATTCCTTTTTTGAAATATAATATTGTGAGTTAGCTTTCAAACCCATCTGACCTCACAGGAAAATTCTAATATTTAGATTTTTAACAATTTTGTAAACAACACCTTTTTGTGAATACTAGTTTTGTATTGCATGTTCAAAGGACTTATTCCTCACTAAAAATCTAGGAAAAATTAATTTGAGCACTTACCATCATATATTCAGAGGGACACAAAGATCTTGATTTAAAAGTGTAACACTTAGCAAAATGTAGACCTTTGAAAGATAATTTATATTAATATTAATAATGAGTGTTGTATTATCTAAGGATTTAGAGAAAAGTTGTTGCAATTTAGATAATAACTTGATCTAAGATTACGACTAATAACGGAGTCTATTTTTATAATAAATTATCTTGAACTAGAAACGGTTCCAAGGAAACAATTGAATAAAACCGTTTGTTCAAATTATTATATTCAAACATCATAGGCAAAAAAAAAATGGATTTCATGAATTTTTCTTGAACGATTACGTTTGACGCCATCAACGGAATTATATACAACATTGAATATAATCAAACTTAGTCGTTTATGATCAAAGACGACGGAAAATAAATAACACCCTTATGAATCGTTCAAACATGGTATAAAAACGTAATACCAATATGTATTACGAATAATTAGATATACTAAGACGATTATAAGTGATCTATTCTCAATAAATACAAATATATAAATATATATATGAACAATATACATAAAAGTTATTTTATAGATTACCTATACTTAAATAAATGAATATAAATAAAATATATATAGTAAGGATATGAATGATAAGAATATAGGCTATTGTGACACCTGAGAAAAATTGGAAGGGCTATACCTCTATCTCTCATATAGCTACAATATAAGATACGTGTGGGCATAAAAAGGAATATAGCTTCCATGCTTCAGCAACTTATAAGTGAAAGGAACGTGTAATAGGTCCTAATCTAAGTAAATAAATAAATAAATAAATAATTATTATTATGATAATAATAAGAAAAGAGGGTTACATACAACTTGCAAGACAACTTGCAAATATGACGTCAAAGGAATTATACTACACATGCATAATCTAACTCATCTACACCCCATTTCGTTACCACCATCTCTCACTCATAATTCTTTTATTCATTTAATATCTTTTTACCCAAACTAAATTACTTGGATCCTAACCAGGTAAATATTTGGAGATCAAAAACGGTTATGAGAAATCTTGAGAAAGATATCAATAATTTTATCTTCTACCTAAATTGTCACTCTCTTCCCCCTTTCCCCTATAAATGCCGACCTTTTCCCCCCTCATTTCTCCCTTACAAGCGCAGCTAAATGTTCTCTATATTACACTCAAACAGCCATTAAAACTCAGCCAAAATTCTGCACTTTTCCTCACCTTATGAACCAACAAAACAGAAGCCAAAAAGAGGGTGATGTCCCTCCATTTCCAGCCACTATTCCAGCCCCTTTTTACGTTCTATTTGCTTAATATTCTCACCCAAAAATACCTCTAAAAGTTAGCTATTTTGCTGCACTAAAATAAGTATTCAAAACAGTAGCCAAACTACTCTTTTCTTGTATAATTACTGTGATTTTCAAGCCACATACTTCCCAAAAGCATTCAAGTCTCAAACCTCGGTGGAACCGGAAACATCCCGACTTCCTCGAACTAAATACCGTCACGTGACAAAAGTGAGTATCTACGGCCCCATTTAAAATATTTTAAATCATTTCCGGGGGGAATACACACAACAAAACATGATACTTAAACTTATTTACACTTATTGGAGTTTATGTACATCTATGTTAATTCAAGTCTATGTTTCATCTTATACCGACAATATACACTTGCAGTTATATTCTTAAAAATATCACGACCATGTTATAAATAAATTCCATGTCAAAAATCTATATGAAATGATTTATAAAGTTATATTTTGATGGTTACGATATAAATAACTAGAAATTTACTATCATTATTTATATATGATAATGAACGGTAAAGGGAAGTATATTTGTTGATAGTAATATGTATATTAATCCTTTAAATCAAGTTATTATATTTTCATGGGAAAAACCATATTGACTTACATTTAAAGATTAGCAAATTTTATGACACTATGTATCCAACCATTGACAATAGTAGAACGTTAATTATAATTGGGATTGTTGTGGGGATTTTCTTATTCATCAAAACTAAGAACACCAACTTAGTAAAGTCCTCTGTTATAACCGTTAATCCTTTGTGAGCGAAGAACGTTGTGTATAGATCTATACGGGTTGACACCCCCGTCTGTGTGGTTGATAGCTACAACCTTCGTATGACGAGACAAATCAGACGATAACTTCTTGTTTTCTTTATCTTATTCTTTTATCACGACGTTGATGAAACGTCGTTGGGACAACAAACACCTTTTTGTGCTTCACAGAGGCTTGAACAAGTCATAGCTCGGTTATTTACTCCACAACATCCTAGATACATAAATACTAATACAAACTTCTACAAGGTTGTACTAGTAATATTTTTGGGTTAAACATTTTTTTTTTGCAAATACTCCAAATTTTATCTGTTTATTTTATATAAAATTCACGGAGTCAAAACCTGTGGAACTCACCAACAAATTTTGTTGACGTATTTTAAATGTGTATTCTCAGGTAACTAAGAAGTTGGAGGTAAACCATCGGTTTCAAGGAGATCGTAGTTTCCTTTATTATTATGAATTTGGTCTTTTTTTAATGTTTCGTATTTGAATAATTACTATATTGTAATAATATTTACAAAACCAAAGTTTGTAATATATTAATTTATGAATGTTCAATATATGTGGTTGACTGTGGTTCCAATTGTAAACGTCGCAACCCCGGCGTTTCCGCCGTTGGTCGGGGTGTGACAAAAAGTCTTTGGAACATGTTGCAAAAATTCTCAAAGTGACATCAATAACCTTTACCAAAATAACAAGAACCAAGTTTTCTCTATAATTTATTGAGTCTTTAGGCATGTTTTTCGACATCCAAAATAAGAAAATGATTTTTACTGTTATTAAATTGTATGAAGATGCATTCTAGAAAATTTCAGCTTCAAATAGATTTTCTTTATTTTTACATGAAAGTAATAAGAAAATAGAGTGTTAAAGCATATAAAATACTTACACTAGTAAAGAAATTCTGGAAAACTTCATGAATGACCTATACTGTAAAACAACGTTCCCCACGAAGTTTGAGAAAATTTTATTACTATTTACCATTAGTTTTTATTTTATTGTTATTAAGCACAAATAGATAACAAAAATCGGGTTCCAAGTTATAAAACTCACATTTATTATTTTTAGAAGCTTGTATATATTATATAACATTCATAGAAAAATTTGATGAATTTTCCATAACTTTATACTATTTTCCAAGATTTAATGTATATTAAAAGAATTAAATTAGTGAAAAATAGTTAAACTTATCCAATTCCAAGATTTAATGTATACTAAAAGAATTAAATTAGTGAAAAATAGTTAAACTTATCCAAAATTCATAAACATTTACCAGAAAATGTTTTCTTTCATTATAACTATAAATAAATATTTTGAGGATTTATATTAACTGTTTACTATTTATTTCTATTTTATTAGTATTAAACACACTTAAATTCTAAACATATGGATTTACTATTCAAAAAGGACTTTCAATAATTTTCCCAGATTTTGTACACTATAAAACAGTTACGCAAAAATTAGAAGAACTTTTCATGATAATTTCCTATTTTTCCATGATTTTATGATTATTCAAGGAATTAAAATGGTGAAAAATAGTTAGACAAATCAAAAATTCAAGAAAATGTATCTTAACATCTTTGACTTCAGTTGAAACTGAAATACAAAGTTTGGGAAATTTTAGAACTAATTGATTTAGTTTTTGAATATTTAATCATTGGAACACCTCTTAAAATGTTAAATATTAACATTTCAATAATGGGAATTTTCCACTTAAATTGTTATATAACAATTGATTCATGGAAATTTAATTTTCATAGAACAATGTTTATAACTTATCAATATCAAAATTTTGACACATTATTGGCATATTTCTTTTGTAGTAGTAAGTATACTAGTATTAGATTTCAATTAGAGACTCATTAGTTTGTAACATTGTTGTAGGATCGATAGCGATATGAGTGGAGCGTAGTTGAAGGCACCATTTGCATTATCAAAGCATAGTGGGTATTCATGACACCCCTATTTTTGGTTTTTACATTTTGGGATGGAAAACCATGTCCGAAAAACTATTTATTTTTCTTTGTATTCAAATTGATTTGTATCAAACATGATTGCTATATTTTGCTATGTATGTCTATGCAACTTGAAACATGAGGCCTTATCGTCTTAAGTCCCTTCCCTTACACTTTACTCCAACCATTAACTTTTTGAGCCAACGACCATTATGGATAGCGCTATTAGGAATTGACAACTCCTCACTCGACTGTAACGACCCACAAATCAAGGGTAAAAAATTCATTTTTAATATAGCTAAAACATTGATACCAATTATTCCAAATCATCATTAAGTAAAATATTTATCAGAGTCCATCCCAAAATCATTCAATGCGGAAAACATGGGTGTGTGCATTGCGATCATTTCGGGCCCTTCTTTTCCAAAACGATGATACCTGAAACAATAAACAAAACTGTAAGCACGAAGCTTAGTGAGTTCCACAGAGCATACCCCACACAATCCACATAACCACATAATCCATACTAGCTATAACAGCTACATAAACTTATTTACACTTATTGGAGTTTATGTACATCTATGTTAATTCAAGTCTATGTTTCATCTTATACCGACAATATACACTTGCAGGTATATTCTTAAAAATATCACGACCATGTTATAAATAAATTCCATGTCAAAAATCTATATGAAATGATTTATAAACTTATTTACACTTATTGGAGTTTATGTACATCTATGTTAATTCAAGTCTATGTTTCATCTTATACCGACAATATACACTTGCAGTTATATTCTTAAAAATATCACGACCATGTTATAAATAAATTCCATGTCAAAAATCTATATGAAATGATTTATAAAGTTATATTTTGATGGTTACGATATAAATAACTAGAAATTTACTATCATTATTTATATATGATAATGAACGGTAAAGGGAAGTATATTTGTTGATAGTAATATGTATATTAATCCTTTAAATCAAGTTATTATATTTTCATGGGAAAAACCATATTGACTTACATTTAAAGATTAGCAAATTTTATGACACTATGTATCCAACCATTGACAATAGTAGAACGTTAATTATAATTGGGATTGTTGTGGGGATTTTCTTATTCATCAAAACTAAGAACACCAACTTAGTAAAGTCCTCTGTTATAACCGTTAATCCTTTGTGAGCGAAGAACGTTGTGTATAGATCTATACGAGTTGACACCCCCGTCTGTGTGGTTGATAGCTACAACCTTCGTATGACGAGACAAATCAGACGATAACTTCTTGTTTTCTTTATCTTATTCTTTTATCACGACGTTGATGAAACGTCGTTGGGACAACAAACACCTTTTTGTGCTTCACAGAGGCTTGAACAAGTCATAGCTCGGTTATTTACTCCACAACATCCTAGATACATAAATACTAATACAAACTTCTACAAGGTTGTACTAGTAATATTTTTGGGTTAAACATTTTTTTTTTTGCAAATACTCCAAATTTTATCTGTTTATTTTATATAAAATTCATAGAGACAAAACCTGTGGAACTCACCAACAAATTTTGTTGACGTATTTTAAATGTGTATTCTCAGGTAACTAAGAAGTCGGAGGTAAACCATCGGTTTCAAGGAGATCGTAGCTTCCTTTATTATTATGAATTTGGTCTTTTTTTTAATGTTTCGTATTTGAATAATTACTATTTTGTAATAATGTTTACAAAACCAAAGTTCGTAATATATTAATTTATGAATGTTCAATATATGTGGTTGACTGTGGTTCCAATTGTAAACGTCGCAACCCTGGCGTTTCCGCCGTCGGTCGGGGTGTGACAGATTGGTATCAGAGCTAACGACTATAGAGAGCTAAGTATTTTCCTAAAAATACAACTATAGTCTAGGGCTTACTCTAGTAGGTATAGATATACCGCTATCCTACAAAAACTTAAAAATAGAGTTTTATTAAACATAAATTAATATTTATTTATCTTATAAAAAAAAACTCATCTATGTGTGAAACGAATTATATATATATAAAAAAAAAAGATTGAAACACAAGAATTTAGATCAATTAATCAAATAGGTTTCATAATACATATGCTTTATCACAACTAGACCTAGCTTGCGCACCTAAGTTTTATTATGATCGGGCCTTGTGCGTTATCCAACCTAAATGAAATAATTTATAAACTAAAAGCTTGGAGTTTTAAGGAAACTAAAACCAGTCATTAGACACAAATAATTGATAGAACCAAATAAATAATTATAAAATTTTTTATATTTATCGATGTACTTTGGGTTCTAATATTTTCTTTAAAATCCATTCTAGATGGACGAACTATGGATGTTGGTTCAACCCCCAGCAAACCAACCCGTGCTTCCTGTAATCCCTGGAGATCCATACTATCCCGAGCTCCCTGTAGCATACAACCCTATCCCACCAGTCGAGGAGGCACCGATACAACAGGAGGAGATTGAGATCGAAGAAAATCCTAAGGAGGACATGGAAGAGGATCCCGAGGAAGAAGATCCTGAGGAGGACATGGAAGAGGATCTCGAGGAAGAAGATCCTGAGGATGACATGGAAGAGGAAGATGATGACGAAGTGATAATGATAACTGAATCAGAATCATCTGTCACACCTC
Source organism: Lactuca virosa (assembly GCF_052849685.1). Lineage (NCBI taxonomy): Eukaryota > Viridiplantae > Streptophyta > Magnoliopsida > Asterales > Asteraceae > Lactuca > Lactuca virosa. The sequence goes on from NC_136434.1 coordinate 252,435,811, forward strand.
CAACCACCCCAATTCACTCTTTCACTACAGCTCCAAGTCGATGTCCCAGGAAAACAGCCAGGATGTCAATCCCAGATCGAAGACCCACAACGCTGAGGCAAAGCAAGAGGTTTTCCCACACCCAAAAGAAGGTAGATCGACCTGCCTGGGAAAGCAACAAGGTGAACAAGTGGATATCCGAATGGAAGGCCACGAGAAATATCGAGAAAGGTCAAGCGTCAGGAACGACACCTCCATCTCCCATGGACATTGATGACTTGTCTCTCCTATTCGAAGAAAATACCCGCTTGCATGGACAAGTCTGGCACATCAGTGATGAACTGAGCACCATACAGGGACAGGTAGCACAAACTAGAGGAGGAATGACTCGTATGGGGAGACAACAAGAACAACAGCATATTGAGTTGGATAACCTCCACCAACGAATGAACTATCACCATAGCAACTGGATGAACTGCAATTCACGGATGACTGCTATGGAGAATCAAAACGATATTGCTCTCTCTCTGGCACATGGAATAGAAGAAAGGCATGTAGCACTCAAAGAAAGTCATGAAACACTTGAAGAAAGGCATGTAGCACTCGAAGAAAACCATGAAACAGTCGAAGAAAGGCACGCAACTCTCGCAGCAGACCATGCAGAACTGGTTGCAAAGCACACAGAGTTGTCCAATGCGGTGGCCCAATGGATGAATTTCTGCTGATAAGAAGTATCGGGTTGTGGCAGGGCAAGTTGTTAAACTTGCAAATTTTGATATAACTCTTCGGATATGTTAGGTCTTATGAGCATACGTTAGTTTTGTTTGTTTCGCCTGTAATATAGCAAGAGTTAGGGCTTTTGTACCCCTAAAACTTAGGTCTTTACATTTTGTACAAGTAAAGACCGATGTAAACGGATACTAATGCTTAAAATGAAATATATGATGTATTTAGTTTCAAAACCTTGTCAAACTATCATATGAACCATTTTGTAAACAACATTTGCAAAAAAAAAAATCAAACAGAAATAATTTTTCCAAAATAAATTCCTAAAGTGGCTAACACTAACATCGCAAACTTACTGACTATTATAGGACGACAATATGCCTCCAAGAAAGAGCACTCGTTTAAACCCAGGTGTACCAACTCCACAAGCAACAGCACAACCGAGAGCTGGACACCCCAGAAAAGGCCGAACAAGTCCAGTGGTGACCCCGGTAGCAGAAACACCATCTTCTAACACACCAATGCCTCCACCCCCTGAGTCAGGGCTTCCCCAAACCACTGCAGAATTGGAACAACTAATATCTGAACGCCTCTCAATCGCATTGGCAACTGCTAGGAATCTGGACTCTGGAAGGCCTATCGTGGAAGTGAATGGGCTCAGGAACGGACTCGGAAGCACTCTCAACTCAAATCCTGACGAACCTCAAAGGACTTGTTCATACAAGGACTTCATGAATTGCAAACCGAAGAACTTTTACGGAAATGAGGGAGTCATCGGTCTAACTCGTTGGATCGAAAAGATAGAAGGAGTCTTCGAGATTTGATATTGCCCTGATGGTAGCAAAGTGCGGTTTTCCGCATGTACCCTGATGGATGGAGCCTTAACTTGGTGGAACGATCACGTAAAAACTCTAGGAGTTTCAATTGCAAACTCCATGTCTTGGGAGAACTTTAAGGCTCTGTTAATTGAAGAATATTGTCCACGAGATGAGGTGCAGATGTTAGAACACGAACTATGGAACTTGAAAATGAAAGGTGCTGAAGTCAAAGCATATACAACTAGGTTTAACGACCTTGCACTTCTCTTCCCAGGAATGGTAACCCCCGAAAGCAAGAAGGTCGAACGCTACATTTGGGGCCTAGCACCTCAAATTAAGGGGATGCTTCTTTCATCGAAACCTACAACCTATCTAAGTACTAAGCGTCTGGCATTTCAATTGACTAAGAATGAAATTGATCAAGGGACGATGATAGCTAAGTTTGAAACCCCCAAAACTGGAAATAATCACCACAAACGCAAGTTCAGTGGAAGAAGCCAGGGTCAACGGAAGAAACAACAGATTGAAAAGGTGTACGCTGTGACTCCGGCCCCTATTCATACCCAACATAAGAGTTATGCTGGAAACAAACCACTATGCACCAAATGCAACCGACACCATGTTGGAGAATGTTTCCATTGTACTACATGCAACAAGAAAGGGAATACTGCAAACTTTTGTCGAGGCACGACACTTGCTGCAGTAGTACAAGACAGGGGCAATGGATCAGGGTCAGGAGGAGGAGTAACTTGTTTCGAATGTGGAGATAAAGGTCATGTCAAGAGGAATTGCCCGAAACTGAAGAAAGTCGATGGCCAGGCTCGTGGTCGAGCTTTTGTGATTGGGAATAGGGATGCGATACAAGATCCCTCGATGGTCACTGGTACGTTTCTCATCAATAACTTATATGCTACGATTCTCTTTGACTCCGGTGCTGATAGAAGTTTTATAACCCCATCATTTAAACAACTATTAAATCACGAGTCTAGTAAATTAGATGTATCATATGAAGTAGAAGTAGCAAATGGTCAAGTTGAAAGCACCACCGAAATCCTACGTGATTGCATCCTAACTCTAAACGACCATACGTTTCCTGTTAATCTAATGCCAATGCCAATTGGGAGCTTCGACATTATTATCGGTATGGATTGGTTGTCTCCTCACCATGCCAATATTTTATGTTTTGAGAAGGCAATACGTCTAACACTAAGTAACGAGGAGACCATGACGATCTACGGTGACAAGTCGGGTCAGAATTTAAAGCTTATTTCTTGCACCAAAGCTCAAAAATATCTATACAAGAAGTACCATGCCTTCTTGGCGCATGTAATAGATAAGAAAAGAAAAAATAAAGAAATCAAAGACATACCACAAGTATGTGACTATTCCGACGTGTTTCCAGAAGATCTTCCTGGACTACCACCAAACCGCAGTGTCGAATTCAGAATCGACTTAATTCCAGGAGCAGCACCAGTAGCAAAATCCCCCTACAGATTGGCCCCTTCCGAGATGCAAGAACTTTCGAGTCAACTGCAGGAACTTCTTGATAAAGGTTTCATTAGACCGAGCTTCTCGCCTTGGGGAGCACCGGTCGTATTCGTCAAGAAGAAGGATGGGTCTTTCAGGATGTACATCGACTATCGGGAGTTGAACAAATTAACAATCAAGAATCGTTATCCACTCCCCAGAATAGACGACCTGTTTGATCAACTTCAGGGATCCAATTACTATTCAAAGATAGATCTTAGATCTGGATATCATCAACTGAAGGTGCTAGAGGAGGATGTTCCGAAGACGGCATTTAGGACTCGATATGGACAATACGAGTTCCTAGTTATGCCTTTCGGATTAACCAATTCTCCAGCAGTATTCATGGACCTCATGAACCGTGTGTGCAAGCAATACTTAGATAAGTTCGTGATAGTATTCATCGATGACATTCTAATCTATTCTCGCACCAAAGAAGAACACGGCCAACACCTGAAATTAATCTTGGAACTGCTAAGGAAAGAAAAATTGTACGCCAAACTCTCCAAATGCGAGTTTTAGATCAGAGAAGTACATTTCCTTGGGCATGTAGTGAGTAACAAAGGAATACACGTGGATCCTGCAAAAATTGAAGCAATTAAGAATTGGGACGCACCAAAGACGCCAACGGAAGTGCGTCAATTCTTAGGCCTTGCAGGCTACTACAGGAGATTTATTGAAAACTTCTCCAAGATAGCAAAGCCTCTCACTACACTAACACAAAAAGAAACTAGATTTGACTGGGGAAGCAAGCAGGAAGCCGCATTCCAGAAGTTAAAACAGATGTTATGTAGCGCACCAATCCTATCCTTACCTCAAGGAACTGAAGATTTCGTAGTATACTGCGATGCGTCAATTCAGGGTTTGGGGTGCGTATTAATGCAGAGAGACAGGGTCATTGCGTATGCCTCTCGTCAACTCAAAATCCATGAAAAGAACTACACAACCCATGACCTTGAGTTGGGAGCAGTAGTCTTTGCCTTGAAGATTTGGAGACACTACCTCTATGGAACCAAGTGTACTATTTACACAGATCATAAAAGTCTCCAACACATATTCAATCAAAAAGAACTAAACATGAGGCAAAGGAGATGGATCGAGTTAATGAACGGTTACGAATGCGAGATTCGGTATCATCCGGGAAAAGCAAATGTTGTAGCAGATGCCCTAAGTCGTAAGGAACGTGTGAAACCCCGACGAGTAAAAGCACTGACTATGACCATCCATTCCAACCTCAATGCAAAAATCCGGGAAGCGCAATTGGAAGCCCTAAAAGAAGAGAATGTTGGGAGAGAAGCTTTACGAGGAATGGATAAGAATTTTGAGCTTAAGGATGATGGAACCCGTTATTTCATGAACAGAATCTGGACGCCAAAGTTTGGTGAGATGAGGAGCTTAGTCTTGGAAGAAGCTCACCGATCAAGATATTCAGTACATCCTGGCTCTGACAAGATGTATATGGATCTGAAGAAATTGTATTGGTGGCGTAATATGAAAGCTGAGATTGCCACTTATGTGGGCAAATGCCTGACATGTTCCAAAGTCAAGGCAGAGCATCAAAAGCCCTCCGGATTACTACAACAACCCGAGATTCCCGAGTGGAAATGGGAACAAATTTCAATGGACTTTATCACCAAACTACCTAAGACCCCTAGTGGGTACGACACTATTTGGGTGGTGGTTGACAGGTTAACGAAGTCTGCCCATTTCCTACCAATCAAAGAAACTGACAAAATGGAAAAGCTAACAAGAACGTATCTCAGGGAAATTGTCAAACTTCATGGAGTGCCAATTTCTATTATCTCAGATAGAGATAGTAGATTCACTTCTAGGTTCTGGCAATCACTACAAAAATCCCTGGGAACCCGCTTAGATATGAGTACAGCTTACCATCCCCAGACTGATGGTCAAAGCGAATGAACCATTCAAACACTGGAAGATATGCTTCGGTCATGTGTGATAGACTTTGGAAACTCTTGGGATACTCATCTACCATTGATTGAGTTCTCCTATAATAATAGCTATCACACCAGCATCAAAGTTGCACCATTTGAAGCTTTATACGGACGCAAGTGTAGATCGCCAATATGTTGGACAGAGGTTGGAGATACGCAATTGGCGCGAGAACGCACAGGTGACACTCTGCGCACTGGGCCAGAGATAATTCACGAAACGACCGAAAAGATAGTTCAGATTAAAGATCGACTTAAGGCCGCACGTGATCGTCAGAAAAGTTATGCTAACGTGAGACGTAAACCTCTAGAGTTCCAGGTTGGGGACCGAGTGATGTTAAAAGTCTCACCCTGGAAAGGTATGATTCGGTTTGGGAAGAGAGGCAAGTTAAACCCAAGATACATTGGACCTTTCGAAATCCTCGACAGAATTGGTCCTGTTGCTTACCGACTAAAGCTGCCTCAGGAACTAGACAAAGTGCATGATGTCTTTCATGTGTCAAACCTGAAGAAGTTTCCGTCGAATGATACCAATGTAATACCTCTCGATGAGATCCAACTGAACACCAAACTCCACTTTGTTGAAGAACCTGTGGAGATTATGGATCGAGAAGTAAAGCGTTTAAAACAAAGTCGAATTCCTATCGTGAAGGTTCGCTGGAACTCTCAATGAGGACCAGAATTCACCTGGGAACGCGAAGACCAGATGAAACAAAAATACCCCAAATTGTTTAACGACACCCCATCTACAAGTTGAATTTCGGGACAAAATTCTATTAACGGGGGGAGAATGTAACAATTAGCAAAATGTAGACCTTTGTAAGATAATCTATATTAATATTAATAATGAGTGTTGTATTATCTAAGGATTTAGAGAAAAGTTGTTGCAATTTAGATAATAACTTGATCTAAGATTACGACTAATAACGGAGTCTATTTTTATAATAAATTATCTTGAACTAGAAACGGTTCCAAGGAAACAATTGAATAAAACCGTTTGTTCAAATTATTATATTCAAACATCATAGGCAAAAAAAAATGGATTTCATGAATTTTTCTTGAACGATTACGTTTGACGCCATCAACGGAATTATATACAACATTGAATATAATCAAACTTAGTCGTTTATGATCAAAGACGACGGAAAATAAATAACACCCTTATGAATCGTTCAAACATGGTATAAAAACGTAATACCAATATGTATTACGAATAATTAGATATACTAAGACGATTATAAGTGATCTATTCTCAATAAATACAAATATATAAATATATATATGAACAATATACATAAAAGTTATTTTATAGATTACCTATACTTAAATAAATGAATATAAATAAAATATATATAGTAAGGATATGAATGATAAGAATATAGGCTATTGTGGCACCTGAGAAAAATTGGAAGGGCTATACCTCTATCTCTCATATAGCTACAATATAAGATACGTGTGGGCATAAAAAGGAATATAGCTTCCATGCTTCAGCAACTTATAAGTGAAAGGCACGTGTAATAGGTCCTAATCTAAGTAAATAAATAAATAAATAATTATTATTATGATAATAATAAGAAAAGAGGGTTACATACAACTTGCAAGACAACTTGCAAATATGACGTCAAAGGAATTATACTACACATGCATAATCTAACTCATCTACACCCCATTTCGTTACCACCATCTCTCACTCATAATTCTTTTATTCATTTAATATCTTTTTACCCAAACTAAATTACTTGGATCCTAACCAGGTAAATATTTGGAGATCAAAAACGGTTATGAGAAATCTTGAGAAAGATATCAATAATTTTATCTTCTACCTAAATTGTCACTCTCTTCCCCCTTTCCCCTATAAATGCCGACCTTTTCCCCCCTCATTTCTCCCTTACAAGCGCAGCTAAATGTTCTCTATATTACACTCAAACAGCCATTAAAACTCAGCCAAAATTCTGCACTTTTCCTCACCTTATGAACCAACAAAACAGAAGCCAAAAAGAGGGTGATGTCCCTCCATTTCCAGCCACTATTCCAGCCCCTTTTTACGTTCTATTTGCTTAATATTCTCACCCAAAAATACCTCTAAAAGTTAGCTATTTTGCTGCACTAAAATAAGTATTCAAAACAGTAGCCAAACTACTCTTTTCTTGTATAATTACTGTGATTTTCAAGCCACATACTTCCCAAAAGCATTCAAGTCTCAAACCTCGGTGGAACCGGAAACATCCCGACTTCCTCGAACTAAATACCGTCACGTGACAAAAGTGAGTATCTACGGCCCCATTTAAAATATTTTAAATCATTTCCGGGGGGAATACACACAACAAAACATGATACTTAAACTTATTTACACTTATTGGAGTTTATGTACATCTATGTTAATTCAAGTCTATGTTTCATCTTATACCGACAATATACACTTGCAGTTATATTCTTAAAAATATCACGACCATGTTATAAATAAATTCCATGTCAAAAATCTATATGAAATGATTTATAAAGTTATATTTTGATGGTTACGATATAAATAACTAGAAATTTACTATCATTATTTATATATGATAATGAACGGTAAAGGGAAGTATATTTGTTGATAGTAATATGTATATTAATCCTTTAAATCAAGTTATTATATTTTCATGGGAAAAACCATATTGACTTACATTTAAAGATTAGCAAATTTTATGACACTATGTATCCAACCATTGACAATAGTAGAACGTTAATTATAATTGGGATTGTTGTGGGGATTTTCTTATTCATCAAAACTAAGAACACCAACTTAGTAAAGTCCTCTGTTATAACCGTTAATCCTTTGTGAGCGAAGAACGTTGTGTATAGATCTATACGGGTTGACACCCCCGTCTGTGTGGTTGATAGCTACAACCTTCGTATGACGAGACAAATCAGACGATAACTTCTTGTTTTCTTTATCTTATTCTTTTATCACGACGTTGATGAAACGTCGTTGGGACAACAAACACCTTTTTGTGCTTCACAGAGGCTTGAACAAGTCATAGCTCGGTTATTTACTCCACAACATCCTAGATACATAAATACTAATACAAACTTCTACAAGGTTGTACTAGTAATATTTTTGGGTTAAACATTTTTTTTTGCAAATACTCCAAATTTTATCTGTTTATTTTATATAAAATTCACGGAGTCAAAACCTGTGGAACTCACCAACAAATTTTGTTGACGTATTTTAAATGTGTATTCTCAGGTAACTAAGAAGTTGGAGGTAAACCATCGGTTTCAAGGAGACCGTAGTTTCCTTTATTATTATGAATTTGGTCTTTTTTTAATGTTTCGTATTTGAATAATTACTATATTGTAATAATATTTACAAAACCAAAGTTTGTAATATATTAATTTATGAATGTTCAATATATGTGGTTGACTGTGGTTCCAATTGTAAACGTCGCAACCCCGGCGTTTCCGCCGTTGGTCGGGGTGTGACAAAAAGTCTTTGGAACATGTTGCAAAAATTCTCAAAGTGACATCAATAACCTTTACCAAAATAACAAGAACCAAGTTTTCTCTATAATTTATTGAGTCTTTAGGCATGTTTTTCGACATCCAAAATAAGAAAATGATTTTTACTGTTATTAAATTGTATGAAGATGCATTCTAGAAAATTTCAGCTTCAAATAGATTTTCTTTATTTTTACATGAAACTAATAAGAAAATAGAGTGTTAAAGCATATAAAATACTTACACTAGTAAAGAAATTCTGGAAAACTTCATGAATGACCTATACTGTAAAACAACGTTCCCCACGAAGTTTGAGAAAATTTTATTACTATTTACCATTAGTTTTTATTTTATTGTTATTAAGCACAAATAGATAACAAAAATCGGGTTCCAAGTTATAAAAATCACATTTATTATTTTTAGAAGCTTGTATATATTATATAACATTCATAGAAAAATTTGATGAATTTTCCATAACTTTATACTATTTTCCAAGATTTAATGTATATTAAAAGAATTAAATTAGTGAAAAATAGTTAAACTTATCCAATTCCAAGATTTAATGTATACTAAAAGAATTAAATTGGTGAAAAATAGTTAAACTTATCCAAAATTCATAAACATTTACCAGAAAATGTTTTCTTTCATTATAACTATAAATAAATATTTTGAGGATTTATATTAACTGTTTACTATTTATTTCTATTTTATTAGTATTAAACACACTTAAATTCTAGACATATGGATTTACTATTCAAAAAGGACTTTCAATAATTTTCCCAGATTTTGTACACTATAAAACAGTTACGCAAAAATTAGAAGAACTTTTCATGATAATTTCTTATTTTTCCATGATTTTATGATTATTCAAGGAATTAAAATGGTGAAAAATAGTTAGACAAATCAAAAATTCAAGAAAATGTATCTTAACATCTTTGACTTCAGTTGAAACTGAAATACAAAGTTTGGGAAATTTTAGAACTAATTGATTTAGTTTTTGAATATTTAATCATTGGAACACCTCTTAAAATGTTAAATATTAACATTTCAATAATGGGAATTTTCCACTTAAATTGTTATATAACAATTGATTCATGGAAATTTAATTTTCATAGAACAATGTTTATAACTTATCAATATCAAAATTTTGACACATTATTGGCATATTTCTTTTGTAGTAGTAAGTATACTAGTATTAGATTTCAATTAGAGACTCATTAGTTTGTAACATTGTTGTAGGATCGATAGCGATATGAGTGGAGCGTAGTTGAAGGCACCATTTGCATTATCTCAAAGCATAGTGGGTATTCATGACACCCCTATTTTTGGTTTTTACATTTTGGGATGGAAAACCATGTCCGAAAAACTATTTATTTTTCTTTGTATTCAAATTGATTTGTATCAAACATGATTGCTATATTTTGCTATGTATGTCTATGCAACTTGAAACATGAGGCCTTATCGTCTTAAGTCCCTTCCCTTACACTTTACTCCAACCATTAACTTTTTGAGCCAACGACCATTATGGATAGCGCTATTAGGAATTGACAACTCCTCACTCGACTGTAACGACCCACAAATCAAGGGTAAAAAATTCATTTTTAATATAGCTAAAACATTGATACCAATTATTCCAAATCATCATTAAGTAAAATATTTATCAGAGTCCATCCCAAAATCATTCAATGCGGAAAACATGGGTGTGTGCATTGCGATCATTTCGGGCCCTTCTTTTCCAAAACGATGATACCTGAAACAATAAACAAAACTGTAAGCACGAAGCTTAGTGAGTTCCCCAGAGCATACCCCACACAATCCACATAACCACATAATCCATACTAGCTATAACAGCTACATAAAACATATCAATCAAATATCCATATCAATCACATAGCCATGCATATAAACATATAAGGATGTCGTGGGCTCGTCCCCAGGGTCTTACTCCAGGATGCCATGGGCTCCCCACATGGTCTTACACCTAAGTGCCATGGGCTCTCCCATGGTCTTTAATAAGAAAGCCATGGGCTCTCCACATGGTCTTACATCCAGGTGCCATGGGCTCCCCCATGGTCTTCCATGCAAGTATCACAAAGACAACTAGCATACCACATACCACATAGTCAATATCATATCACATAACCACTTGCATAATACATATACTTGCATACCCGACATATCAGTAGTGAATCTACAATAAACACTATAACTAACTGAATGGTCCGACCTTGGTGCCTTAGACCCATTGGTATGGTGAGGAGACTCACCTGACACTGCTGAAGTCCCGTGGATGCAACCCCGGCTGCTGGTTGACAGATTCTCGAACTACCAACATCAAACAATACCCAATTAATAATCGGGTTCCAAGCCCAAGGTCCAACTCACACCCTAAAGGCCCAATATTCAAGTAATGGGCCAAACCCCAACATATGGCCCAATTTTCCAAATTGGGCCCAAACCTTTACATTGTCTCATTAAAAGGCCCAACCATTTAGTCCAGTCCAAACATTCAACATTCTAATGGTCCAATATTATATAATCATTAAGGCCCCAAACTATGGCCCAATTTTCCAAATTGGGCCCAAACCCCATACATGGGCCTTACCCTACACCCATTAAATTATTCTAACTCAATTGTTTGTTCTTGGACGGCCCATTATTATCTCAATCATCAAAGCCCAATAGAAAGGCCCAACTTAAGGCCATAGTGAGATTAGGGTTTCACATAAAATGACAATTAGGGTTAAGTGTTTCTCACTTAACCCATTAAGGACTTAATCCATTAAGTCCCACATGGCCTTAGGTTAATTTGCAATGATTATTAATTAATATTTTAAGTTCATTAAATAATTCCGATGCGGTCCCGATAAGTCCCAAATTAGGGTTTCATGGCGTTAGGGTTTTCCAAACCCTAATTAGGGTTTCCAACCCATATTAGCCCAATAGGCCCAATAGCTAGGTCCTTTAGCCCTTTAGGGTTTCCTTAGGTCAATTAGGGTTTTGCTAGGCCCAAACGAGTCCAAGCATCCCAAACGACATACAAACACAAATAAGCACACTGCCACCCAACGGGGTGGCCGGTGGCGGCAGGAGGCGGCAGCCACCACCCTACGGTGGTGGTTCTCAATTTTCTTTTCATTATTCCAACTCCGGTTACAGTTTACAATGAAAATTACTAAATGGACACGCACACACACACTAAAATACATCCACCTACGGTGGTACATGGTGGCAGCCACCACCTCACGATGGTGGCGGTGGCTTTCCAGCAAAACCCGGCCAAACAAAACATACAACGTAATGCATTAAGACAACTACACAAGGCAGAACACGCACACAGCCACCTTCCACGGTGGTAGCAAATGGCGGCGCGACTAAAAAGATCAACGAACAGCAGCAGTGGCGACGTTGGCGACGACTAGGCAGAAGGGACAGAGGAAAACGTGTTCGAAAGTGGCAGCACTCAGCCACGACGTCGTCTTCAGCGCCCTAGTCTCGTCAGCAGCACCCAAGACGGCGACGGATGGTGGTTCACGTCCTCAACAGCCACAAACACACCCGATAGCGAAAAACTTGAACACAATCATCCTTCTTGGTGGCATGCGGCGGTCCCGGAGATAGGCAACAACTCACAGTGAAGAGTGGTCAGGGGCAGCTCCGACGACTGTCGTGAAGTATCCATGGATGGCAGCAGAAGGCTGAAGAAGAAAAAGAAGACACGGAGGGACGATGGTAGCGGCACTTGAGTGGTGGTGGGTTGCCGACTCCAGCAGCGGTGGTCGACGGCGGGGAGCTCCGACTTCAATAGGGAAGGAGGCGACTGGACTCATGGAGGTGGTGGCTGCTACATATCTCTAGGGTTAGGGTTACATGGATGGTTTTATACCCGCTACCACTCCAAACTTGTTGCCATAATGGCAGAAACAGTCCCTCCCCATGACATTTTCTTTCAGAATAAGGCCGATATTTACCATTTAAACCCTGATCCCATAAATTTATTTCATAATAGATCCTTAAATTACCAAACACACCCTGACTTCTGAAACCCTTCTCAAATTAAATCCAGAACTTACACTTTTAACCCCCAACTTCAAAATTATGACGATTAGCCCCTCGAAATCACACCTCGCTATATAATTATTGATTTTAGGCTACGAGTCATTCATTAATTTATTTATTTAATTTATTTATTTAATTTATTAAATAAACGGGGCGTTACAACTCTCCCCCACTTAAATTGGATTTCGTCCTCGAAATCATTCCTTACCATTTCTTACTCCATACCACTCGAGTAATATGGTCACCATCCTGGGTACACCCTAGGCTTCCCAGGGTAGCTGTGTCCAATCTTCGCAAGGCCCTAAAATCTGCAGGTGAACGAATTTCCTCGCAAGAAGTTCACACCTACTTCGTCTGAAATCTGCTGTCTTGAGATGGTCTGATTCTCTGATAGACCAGTCATACTGAATCATTATTGTTGAATCTAGTCTGTTTATCCCTCAACAGACTACTTAACTTCTGATAACTCGAGGTTTCCACTATAAAACAGGATCACAGACCTAATTATCATTGCAGATCACTTGTACCTGGCCAAGGCTCAGATACTCCTGCTGTGAGTGACTTGTCACTCCCCAAATCATCTAGCTATTCTGTTCGTACTCGCAACCTGAAGCACAAATGCTAACACTGCCCAAACGCTGAAACTGCTTGAACACTGAACTGCCTGAAGTAGTATGCTGCTACATAGTTTCTTTCCAAAATCTAACGAGACCTCCCTGGTCTTAATTCGTTCACCAATCATCTGAAATACCGGGTTCCGACCCGGCTGCGGAGCCAAAGGACTCCCTACTTAGTCGACTCCTACGACTTCTGAATGAAATCCTTCCCTGGAACTAGTTGCCACTAGTTATCATGCCACTGCGACTCTAACAACTTTCAAATCTAACCAATCGGGTCCATGCGTCAAATCCTGACATCACCAAATCCAAGGATAAAAGTGATTGCTACATGACCAACGGTAGACTTATATCCCAAACGACCTTAAGCAATTCTTTGCTTCCTTGATCTCATAACTGTAGTGGCGTTCCTACAGTCTTATCCGTCTGGGTAATCAACCAGATCTAATCCGTCTGGGTAATTCCGAAATCCAATCCGTGGATTTCCATATCCTCACTGCTACACCCGAACTGGTGGGTACTACTGTTCCTTCCGCGTCCTAACAATGCACTCATGCTATCTACCAACCTAGTGAATGCTACGGCTACACCCGCAGACTTATAACATTCTATTACTATCTGGCTGCTAGTGAATGCTACGACTACACCCACAGACTTACAACACTCTAATACTATCTGACTGCTAGTGAATGCTACGACTCCCCCGTACTCTTACAACACTTCATCCTAACACGACCATAGCACAATACTTCACCCCTAATCTATCGATTTAAACGCATGCGGAGTCAATCACACATTCGACAGTTCACCCGAACTAAACTTGATTCATGACTGGAGTCCCAACCTGCTTCCCCAAATTCTGCTATCAAGCCCCCAAGAAGACGCAGTTCACACGCTGGGGAGTTTTACCGAACTCCAAACTCGCACAACCCTCAAACCAAATAGCCACTTGGGCCACCATTTTCCCTCGATGAGGACGAGAAATCCATCCCGATCTCATACCTGTCCCTGTCCAGGAAACCTGCGCGATTCTCCCCCACTTAGATTCGACTAAGTCTTTGCAATACATGAGATTTGAAGGATTCCCGATCCTTCTTACTCCTTAATAACCCACTGCTGACAACATGTTTCTTGTCCGTGCGAGTGTTCTATTACGGGCCCAAAACCCCAAAGACCACACAATCCCTGAATATCAGACAAACACCTCCTGAATCCTAGCGAAACTAATAATCTCACACGCCTTGAAATGATGCCGCACCTATATCTTGATGTCCAAATAACCGATGCCCATGCCAAGCCTCAACAGTAAACCACTTTCCCTAGCACTTCCAAAAGCCGACTCGAGCCTAATCGCCGAGTCACCAATCATGTCCGTAGGTCTTCCGCATCATGTCCCTGAACCGATCTCAACCCTAGACCCAGATAACATTGAACGCTCCAAACCAGCAAAGAGGGAAACAACTCTTAACTAACCACCCCGTAACTCACGGTATGCAAATGGCATATGACAAATGTTTGAATGTATATTAAAAACACAAGCAGGGCAACGAACTCAGAGATACACTTACTAAAACCCTCGAAACGAAAACTCCCTCATGTAGTTTCCCGCGAGTACCGCACTAAATCTGCCCCTGCTGGCCCCTCACAACTGACTCGAACCCTTGGGTCCTCTTCTGGGACCCCCCAATGTACGTACCTGATCTGATTCCCTCTTCCCAATGTGCTCCAAATCAATCCCTGCTCTCGAGCTCTAGAAATCATATCATTCAGGGTCTCGCACCCTGGCACACTCACCAGCTCAATCGTCAACGGCTGAACTGCAATAGTTGGAGCAACCTCTGTTCTATACCGGGCTACTAACCATCCCCAAGGCATAGTCTCCAATCCCGAAAGTGCAATAGAACGCACAATCAATACATGCCGTCCGATACGAGAGATCCACAGAGATCTCAAAATCCTGACAGTCCTTCCGCTATCTGGCTCACTACCGGAGCCGGGACCAAACCCCGGTCCTCTTTCAAGTGTGCTCGTCCTCATCTACCAAAGCAGCTATCCCCACTATCAGAACATAACCAAGAATTCTCCCTCCCAGGCTTTTTAGATTCTCCAAGACTTTCCCCGATTCAAGTATGGATCCTGTGCTTTCAGTAGTACGGGCCCAATACTACCTTCCACACATATCCATACTTTCCTCCGGAATCATCCCGAATCCTCTAAGTCACCTACTCCCATGATGTACTAAATGTTTGCTAAACAGCAACACAACATCCACCGAAGCACCTCCTAGGCTCTCCTAGGTTCCTAACCTTACTGAACCGTCCCACTAACTCACTGGAGCATATCCTAGGCTTTCCTAGGTTCCCAACCACGCTCTGCCATCAGCTACTGAAGAACTCCCCATGATGCCAGCCATCTACCTCCTGGATATCATCATATCCACTTAGTAGCTGACTCCCATCACTCAAGAGTTCCACAAAGCACAAAGCCAACAGCATTCGTGCATCAGCACTCCGATCCAAAGAACTATCATAGAACATTTAGTCCACATATCGCAACTCGCGCAATCCACCTCCATCTATCCTCACTATTGGCTGCCTTATGCATGCAAATTATACACAGAACAGGATCTAATAGACTGTCGAATAACCAACTCTACCCTAGGACCACAACCAGACAAGGAATAGGAAATAAGGCCAAATCAATTATTCTAAGGCTATAAGATCCTAACCGTATACAATTTTAAAAGCATACACGTAGCAGTTACCAATACCAATAATCATTCTCATTCAAGCACGACATCAAATATTCCCAAGGCTACAAGCACTATATATCAGGCCAACCTATTGCTGACTACTCAGCACTAGCATGCAAGTCTACCAGCTCATACAACATATACACGCAACTCCCCTAGCCCTAACTAGCATGCGACTCACATATTCATAAACCAAGTCATAACAAACAACATATGTGGGTATTATGGGGAAACTTACTTGAGCTCGGTTGATTGCATGCACCACACCCTTTCTTGTCTTAGAAAACCTTTTCCTTGAAGACATTTTCTTTTGAAATTTTTTGAAAACTTTACAGATCCTCAGTTTGAGTTCAGACACACCCGAAGGTATACCCGCATCCCTCAAACCAAGGCTCTGATACCAACTTGTAACGACCCACAAATCAAGGGTAAAAAATTCATTTTTAATATAGCTAAAACATTGATACCAATTATTCCAAATCATCATTAAGTAAAATATTTATCAGAGTCCATCCCAAAATCATTCAATGCGGAAAACATGGGTGTGTGCATTGCGATCATTTCGGGCCCTTCTTTTCCAAAACGATGATACCTGAAACAATAAACAAAACTGTAAGCACGAAGCTTAGTGAGTTCCCCAGAGCATACCCCACACAATCCACATAACCACATAATCCATACTAGCAATAACAGCTACATAAAACATATCAATCACATATCCATATCAATCACATAGCCATGCATATAAACATATAAGGATGTCGTGGGCTCGTCCCCAGGGTCTTACTCCAGGATGCCATGGGCTCCCCACATGGTCTTACACCTAAGTGCCATGGGCTCTCCCATGGTCTTTAATAAGAAAGGCATGGGCTCTCCACATGGTCTTACATCCAGGTGCCATGGGCTCCCCCATGGTCTTCCATGCAAGTATCACAAAGACAACTAGCATACCACATACCACATAGTGAATAGCATATCACATAACCACTAGCATAATACATATACTTGCATACCCGACATATCAGTAGTGAATCTACAATAAACACTATAACTAACTGAATGGTCCGACCTTGGTGTCTTAGACCCATTGGTATGGTGAGGAGACTCACCTGACACTGCTGAAGTCCCGCGGATGCAACCTCAGCTGCTGGTTGACAGATTCTCGAACTGCCAACATCAAACAATACCCAATTAATAATCGGGTTCCAAGCCCAAGGTCCAACTCACACCCCAAAGGCCCAATATTCAAGTAATGGGCCAAACCCCAACATATGGCCCAATTTTCCAAATTGGGCCCAAACCTTTACATAGTCTCATTCAAAGGCCCAATAGAAAGGCCCAACTTAAGGCCCGAGTGAGATTAGGGTTTCACATGAAATGACAATTAGGGTTAAGTGTTTCTCACTTAACCCATTAAGGACTTAATCCATTAAGTCCCACATGGCCTTAGGTTAATTTGCAATGATTATTAATTAATATTTTAAGTTCATTAAATAATTCCGATGCGGTCCCGATAAGTCCCAAATTAGGGTTTCATGGCGTTAGGGTTTTCCAAACCCTAATTAGGGTTTCCAACCCATATTAGCCCAATAGGCCCAATAGCTAGGTCCTTTAGCCCATTAGGGTTTCCTTAGGTCAATCAGGGTTTTCCTAGGCCCAAACGAGTCCAAGCATCCCAAACGACATCCAAACACAAATAAGCACACCGCCACCCAACGTGGTGGCCGGTGGCGGCTGGAGGCGGCAGCCACCACCCTACGGTGGTGGTTCTCAGTTTTCTTTTCATTATTCTAACTCTGGTTACAGTTTTACAATGTACAATACTAAATGGACACGCACACACACACACACTAAAATACATCCACCCACGGTGGTACATGGTGGCAGCCACCACCTCACGGTGGCGGCGGTGGCTTTCTAGCAAAACCCGACCAAACAAAACATACAACGTAATGCAGTAACACACCTACACAAGGCAGAACATGCACACAGCCACCTTCCACCATGGCTGGAGGCGACGCAAGGTGGCAACAAATGACGGCGCGACTAAAAAGATCAACGAAGAGCTGCAGCGGCGACGTTGGCGACGGCTAGGAAGAAGGGGCGGAGGAAAACGCGTTCGAAAGTGGCAGCACACAGCCACGACGTCGTCTTCAGTGCCCTAGTCTCGTCAGCAGCACCCATGACGGCGACGGATGGTGGTTCACGTCCTCAACAGCCACAAACACACCCGAAAGCGAAAAACTTGAACACAATCATCCTTCTTGGTGGCATGCGACGGTCCCGGAGATAGGCAATAGCTCACAGTGAAGAGTGGTTGGGGGGCAGCTCCGACGACTGTCGTGAAGTATCCATGGATGGCAGCAGAAGGCTGAAGAAGAAAAAGAAGACACGGAGGGACGATGGTAGCGGCACTTGAGTGGTGGTGGGTTGCCAACTCCAGCAGCGGTGGTCGACGGTGGGGAGCTCCGACTTCAATAGGGAAGGAGGCGGCTGGACTCATGGAGGTGGCGGCTGCTACATATCTCTAGGGTTAGGGTTACATGGATGGTTTTATACCCGCTACCACTCCAAACTTGTTGCCATAATGGCAGAAACAATCCCTCCCCATGACATTTTCTTTCAGAATAAGGCTGATTTTTTCCATTTAAACCCTGATCCCATAAATTTCTTTCATAATAGATCCTTAAATTACCAAACGCACCCTGACTTCTGAAACCCTTCTCAAATTAAATCCAGAACTTACACTTTTAACCCCCAACTTCAAAATTATGACTATTAGCCCCTCAAAATCACACCTCGCTATATAATTATTGATTTTAGGCTATGAGTCATTCATTAATTTATTTATTTAATTTATTAAATATGATCGATTGCTTGTGTGCATGATACCATATTCATCTATGGAACGATAAGCATAGATCTTGATAGGGAATCAGTCATAGGCTTGGTTGTGAACTCATTGTTTGCTCATATACATACAAACTTGTTACTTATTATAGCAATAAACTTTGTTTCTCATTATAGCAATAAACTTTGTTTCTCATTATAGCAATAAACCTTGTTTCTCGTTATAGCAACAAACTTTTATTACTGGAAACTTATTTACTTGATTGCTCATTATAGCAATGAAACTTGTTTACTCCTTTTAGTAACGAACTTTATTTCCCATGAGAATATGAACGTTGCATCTCATTTGGGCAACATACTCTATTTCTCATGATGATAACGAACTTTGCTATGAAAACTTATTTACTCATTTTAGCAATGTACTTTTATTTATGGAAACTTTTATCAAAACTTTGATTATGTTTCATGAAACCAATATTATTTTTAACCTATGAGTACTCACCAACTATTTCGGTAGTTGACCGCTCATTTTACATGCTTTTTCAGGAACTCGTCTATAAGATGGCACTTAGGGACACAAGACTTGTAGGAGCATTTGCACATGTTGTTTTTCAAATACATTGTAATTTATTTTAAAAAGTTGTTCAAAGTCATTGTAAATTGTAATTCTTTTAATACTATGGTTGGTGTTGTCTTTTAACTTTTGCTATGAGACCCTTTGTACTATCGCGTCCCGTGTTTCCGCTTTAGCGGGGTGTGACGGAAATGGTATCAGAGCCGAATATTATAGAGAATACCGGTTTTCCTTTGGAGAACCACAACTATAGCCAAAAATTTTCAAAACGTCTGTTAAAATATTAAACATACTACTGATGTAACTAATTCGAGTACTCATTATTGGACTTTAATTAAGTATAGCCTGCCCAACTATGCTTAATTAAGGAAAGTTAATGCGAGGCTGGAAACGGTTATAGTAGCATTATGTTCAAAACGATTTTCAACTTGAACTTCTGAAAAACAAAATTTTTCGGTGTGCGTATGGGCATTGCATATTATAGGCATTCATCTAGGTATACTTAGAAACTAAGTGCACTTTTACCACAATGTCTTATTTAGAAAAATTATTATCCCTTATCAAGTGCTAGGTTAACCACTTAGGTTATATCACTGGCTACTCTAGGATCAATCCACTTAGTACTGAGAATGAGTATTCCTCAGTAGCTATTGAATCTAGACGTAAGGTTAGTAGCTAGATAGCCACTAGTAATAATCTTATGTCGAAACCAATATCAATCATACCTCGATACATCCTCATCGTCTTCGTACTAGAGTTACAAATAGGAAAAACGTTCTGATACCGACACGGATGAGAATTGGAGCATCACGTAAGGAGGTAGATGAGTTGCCACTAAGTAATCACTTGGATACCATTGGCGGGCATTCTGGATTTGACTCACGAGGAGACACGGAGGTTTAACCCATTATTACTAATATGTGAGACCTTCTATCTACGCTACGATTTAGCTCTAGGTTGTTTCCACATTGAGCTTAAAACTTAACATAGGATATCCCTTTGACCCAAAAGCTTTTCTTTATGTAGTTCTTGTTGGGTTTTAAGCACTATAACACTCCTATGGTGCACATGCAACCCTAGAGGATTTGGATCTATGTTTTCTCTAATTATATATGCAATTTTAATTTCCCAAAGCATACATCCTAACTAGCATACAATAGAGGATATACAACATAAAAACCAAGTTAGATGAATACCTCTTGATGTAGTTTGTAGTTCTTGGCCTTAGAAAGCTTTAGCACCTCAAGTGTGATGTCTCTAATGTGTCACAAACACCAACTGCAAGAGGAGGCTTGAGAGAATAGGCTAGTTAGCTCAAAATCGGTTATCACTCTCTTAGAATGAATGGGCAACCGATTTTAGCTCTAGGGGTTTCTTTTTATAGTGTTACAAAGGCTAGGGTTTCATCCATGCAAACCCTAATGCACCATGACCCTTCATATTTCCTAGGCTCCATGGGTTAAACCTCCATTAACTATCATATTGGTTTAGCCCATCCTAATCAACCATAGATCATTGGCCCACACTATAATAATCATTGATTTACTTAATCAGTCCTCGTATATTTAATCAGTCTCTTTTGATTACTAAATTAGTTCTTGATCAATACTAATTAAATAATACGATTTCTCAATTAATATATTATACTTATAATATATTAATAAATCACAAATAACATTATTCTTAAAATTCTATCCTATGAAATTGCACTGGTGACGGCAACCCAAAAGGACCATGCTACTATCTGGTCAAGTACATACCAGTTATAGTTATGGGCTTATACACCTAATCCAACAGTTCTTACCCTACCATATTTACTTCGAATATCCTAATTCAAGCACAAACCATTCCTCTTATGGCAAAATTTGCAAGGCTTAGTTTAAGACCCCTAGATACACAGGTGATTATCACAAGTATACCATCATCTTACACTTTCAAAATTACTAACATGTTTCACACCCAACAGCAGCCTTAAAATTTTTACACTCGATCAAACATTGCATTACTTCATTGTACGAATCCTTCCTACAAATTTTGAATCCTCCTTCGAACCTTATTATTTTCATACATTCGTTTAAGCCTTATTGACGTTACTGACATTCCTATCATTATAAAGGATTACATCCTCTTACATCGTGAGCCAGACGCTAAACCTATAACTTAACCTTAGACTTCTATAAAAGGTCACGAAACAACATTGACACCATAAAATGTTTTACAAACAATTTTTCTTGTCATTTATCTCGGGGAAAAGACATCGGTACTCACCTTATACTCGCCTTAGTATTTAGGTACGATCAGCATTACTAATCTACTTATTCCTTACTTCTTCATCTTCCATCGAAAAGTCATTTTGCTTCATCGGTTTTATTTATCATCGATAAAATACTTTATAACCACTTCATACAACTTACTAGACCTTTCCTAACAATGTCAGCTATATTTCTCGTTAAAAACAACCAACTTTACTTTTGACAACTTGCTTTAACTTAACACTTTTCTTCAAAACTCAATTTAACCAATATTGGTTTTAACCTTGCTATTTCAATTTCATTTCAAATCCATTTCAATGGATAGATGTGCTTTTAAAGGGCATATAAACCATTTTAAACCTTGCTTACCGTTTTGGCACATTTTCAAAACACTTAGAAACATTTTCTCTTATAGAAGTGTTTAAACTCTATGCTATAAAACTTAAACATATGACATTGAGGTTCACATTATGTGTAAAGCTTCATCGGATCTTCAAACTACTTTTGTTTTAACTCTTTTGACCACTTTCTCATTTAGGCATTGTACTTTACTTAAATGTGTTTTCTTGGAACCCAAAATGGTATTTTTACAACTTTCTACTCCAAGTGTGTTTGCAAGACATCACTAATGCCTACATTTCAAAACACACCTTATTTGTATATTTTATTACAAATTAGTTTTATAATCTTTAAAGTTTCTAAAATTTACAACATTTGAAAACTTAGTGTTCACTTTTAAATTTCCAGTGATGCACTTTCAACAAAATGTAATTATTCTTTTAAATATATTGAGTTTTACCTTATCCGTTTTAACAATTGTTGGACTCAAGCCTAAAAGGTCAAAACTGTCAGATTTTCAATTACCAGTTGTAGTGATTCTTCTTTTTCACAAATTGAGTTTAACTTAATAGATAACTCGTGAATTTTTAGCAAACCTTAAAAAACACTTTAAAACTTCTACATTTCTATGTAACCATAAACATACATCAAGGATTAAAGTTGAAATATATCTTAACCTAAGATTTAGATCTACTTATGGATATTGTCCTTAAAATTTTAACAATATCAATCATTGCTGCTGTTACCTTCCTTTTTTTCCCCCGCACTTGATTTCTTGCTCTCCTTCTGATTTCAGATCTCGCACACCCATAATAATAACATAATGCATTTTATAACTTTTTTCTATCTATTTTGCTTCTCTTGGTACCATGTTCGTACACATGCAGAGTAGAAGTCTACCCTTTCGTTTTGAGCGATTAATATGTGTATAGTCATGATACATAATTTTGATTTAGTCAACTTTGATATATTCAATTACGCCTTTTATCATATACATTTTTTTTTATTTTAAAATCTACTGTAAACAAGTAATCCTTATTTACATTTGCTCTTTCGTTCTAAATTCGGAAACTTGATTTAAAGTGCAATTTTCATTATATTTTCCTTACAATTAATACACAAGATTAATACCCTTGTTCTTATCATTTCTCTAAATCCATAAAATATATGTGAAAGAATACATTTTCTTATGTTTCTTCTTTTCTTTAATAGTATAAAAAAAAGTTTTAAATGTTCCGATTATCTATCCTTCAAATGATTGTTTTTGTAGGATCACTAAATAAAGAATGCACTATTTTCAATGATCGACATTTTTACACCTTTCTTAAAATAACCCTATACTTTTCAATTTCTTGTGAGTTCCTAAACTCTCAAACATGTTTTCATAAATATTCTGACTCCTCGTAAACTTGAATTTGTCCTGAATTAAACAATTGGACAATTTCTCAAAATTTGTAATATGAATATTTCTAAATAAATTCCCTCATTGACGACTTAAGCCTTTAACATTAATTAATCTCTTTATTATTTTACTACTTCGTTTTATCACCACACATGTATCTTCATTCTGTTGGAATTATTACACATTTTGATAATAGTGAGATTACTTATTGTTTCTCGACACTCAAAATGTTATCTAGATAATGTGATTTAAAATATCATAAACTTTCACCGCTTTCATTAGAAAGAACAACTCTCTAACTATATTCTTCAGTTATGGTTCTATGATAGTAAGAGTACCCATAGTAGAAATTATAGCTGCGAAAATCCTCGATCGTTTCGTAATTTCTTTTGTAGACGGGACTTAAATAGCCTTTACATTTGAAATGTACCAAAACTTAGTTGCCTACCCTTAGTACGTATCTTTAGCAACTTACCCTTGATCGTTTCTCTTTCATTCGTGCTACCCCTTCTTATTTCGAAATATATCTTTTTCAGATTTAGTAGTCAACCCGGAAGTGAACAAATTGTTCCTAATCTCTTCTTTATCAGGCGGCAAATTTACACTTAGTGCTGATTTAGAATGTGACTTAAGGATCAATGCGTACTTAGCACTCAATGCAGTTGATTCTTTAGAAAAACTTATAATGCACTTTTGTGTTAGATAATATCTAACTAGATAATCTTTTCAACTAGGTCGCCATGGTTGGATCATGATTTCCATGATCCTAATTTCTCACAATCTAGACTGTAGAACTCAAATTAGGGAAAAACTAATTTGATTATAGCTAAAGAATTGGGTTCTTCCATTGAGGAATTAACCCAAAATAATCAAAGAGCTCTTCAATTCGCCACCTCTCCAACTATACAATTGTCTTCGGCTGAGTTCTAATAAAATACGTCACAAATTGAATTTCAGGACGAAATTCTTTCAACCAGGGGAGACTGTGACAATCGTCAAAATTCGAGTCGGTTCTAGATTTTATAAACTTAGTTGCACATGTAGGACGTCACATTCTAGACTTTGTAACTAGAAGTTAAGTTATAACCTACTAGAGACTTGGAAACGAGTAGAATTGAAGGATAGTGTACTTAGATTTGAAGGGTTTTGAGCATTCTAACACTCCTAAGTGTACATGCAACCCTAATAAACCTTGGATCTATGTTTGTCTATAATACATGCAAAATATGATTTCCAAGGTTCATAATCCTATCTAGCATACATGGGGAACTTTTAACTTAAAAGATGGCTAGAATAACATACCTTGTTAATGATTTGATTCCTTGAAACCTTGTGAGCCTAGCACCCCAAGTGTGATGCCTCAAATGCTTCACACAACACCAAATGCTTTTGGAGTAAACTTGAGAGAATGTAGAACACTTCTAATTTTCGGCCTTGCCCTCTTCTTTCACTAGTGTAGCCGATTTTGGAGAGCATCATATTCTTTTTATAGTGTGTTACATTTAGGGTTACACCATGTATACCCTAATGTAACATGGCTCTTCAGTTCCATGACCCATGGGTTTGTAACTCCCATGGAGCATCCATGGAGCATCCTATGGACCTTAGCCTAACTTGATAACCCATGGAGCCTTTACCCCATTATACAAGTTATGGATGATTTACATAATCAACCCATATATTTAATTAGTCTTCTTTTGATCACTTAATTAATTCTAGATTAATTCTTGATCAATACTAATTAAATAATATTATTAATATATTAGAACTTATAATATATTAATAAACCACAAGTGTTATTTCTCTCATTTTGTCTATCCAAATGCATGATGCCATGCAACCCAAATGGACCATGCCGGGTCGGTTCAAGTACATACCAGAAATAGTTATGGACTTAGACACCTTATCCAACAAGATTTCACATTGATATGTAAATTCTACCACTACTTAACTATAATGAATATCCGTATTCCGGTCATTATTTGACTTGAACAATTTTTAATGAACCATATACACTCATTATGCACTTTACCTAGTAGTAGAACTTAGGTCAGAGTCTCGTAGGAACTTAAGTCAAAGTTGAAACTATGACTAGTATACTTGATTCATCAACTTCACTTGAATCTCGGAACAACTACATAGAATTGCCAATAAACAGATAAAAACAAATTACAAATGTTATTTCTAACTTAAATAAGAGTTCGGAAACACAAAAATAATTTGAAGTCTCAAAGATTAAATTTATTTTGATATTCAAAGTTTAGCAATATCCGAAAAACCCTAAATACCTAATTTTAAAAACTTTAACCTCAAAAATTATATGAAAATAATTATGAACCTTACAATATCAATTTAAAATAATTAAATTCAGGGAAATATAATAAAAGAAAATAAAAATTTAAGTCATTAACATTTACCCTTTATTTATAAGCCAAAAATCAAGGTTTTATGAATAAAAACTAAGTTATGATCCATATTTTATAAAAACAAATCACATATAATTATAGGAGATTGAATTTTTATAAAAGTAAAAGGGAGAGAGGGCATTATACCCCACAAATTTGGCCACCTCTCTCTCTCTCTCTCTCTCTCTCTCTCTTACTTCCAAACCCACATTTCCACTTAATTACTCTATCTCCCATACTCTACATCTTTACTTTTTCTCTTTAAAACCTTCTCTCTCCCTCTCTCTACTAAATTCGAACTTAGATGAATAATATGTGGGAGAGATTTTTCCAGTCGGTAATTCAGGAGTCTACATGTATCTCTTTATTTTGGTGGCTAATTTTGGTGGAGAGACGAGAGAGATTGGGTATCCAGAGAGATGAAATCTCTCTTTTCTCTCTTTTCTTCTCTCTAATACCCCACACTCTCCCTCTCTAAAAACCAGCCTCCAACCCATTAAATTCAGGAGATACTTGGGTGTCTTTGAAGTTACATAACAAAGAAAAAGGTTAGAGCTTACATCTTTTGAAGATCCATAACAGTTTATACAAGTTTCCTTGTTATTTTCATCTTTTATTTTCGGATTTTATGATCCTTTCTTGTCTTTGATCGTGATGCTTGTAGATTATCACTATAAACATGTTGCATGTTATGAAAATAGTGATAATCCATGATCAAACCAAAGTTGAGACCAAAGATGAACACATGCAAGCTCTAAACCATCATCAATGGTGATTTTCACACTTTCTTCTTGAGATTTTGAGTCTTTTGTACCTAAATCATTTCTAAACCATCGAGAACTTATTTTTAACTTCATGCATTTTCATTAATTCATATTTCATATGCTAAAACTCAAACTCTAATGTTTGGGTCAAAGGAGTCCTTATAAACAACATAAAACTCATTTTTAAGAGTTCTTGAAAAATAAGATTTTGGTATTTTAATGCATGTATGTAAATTATGATTTTTAAATATATTTGATCTCTGGAAACATAACCATAACATGTATGGATCATGATTTCATTAAATATTTTAAAGTATTTTCTCAAAGTAATGAATAAAGTTCACTTTTCCAACCTATTAGCAAGCATGCAATCTGCCAGATTTCTTTACCTGACTTTGAACTGCCATATCTCACTCATTTCTTAACCAAACTTCGAGATTCTTTTTCTGAAATATAATATTATGAGTTAGCTTTCAAACCCATCTGACCTCACTGTAATATTTCAATATTTCGATTTTTAACAATTTTTACAAAACTGTTGCTCAAGCAGCACCTTTTTGTGAATACTAGTTTTGTATTGCATGTTCAAATGACTTATTCCTCTCTAAAAATCTAGGAAAAATTAATTTGAGCACTTAACATCATATATTTAGAGGGACAAAAAGATCTTGATTCAAAAGTCTTTGGAACATGTTGCAAAAATTCTCAAAATGACTCAATAATCTTTACCAATATCACAAGAACCAAGTTTTCTCTATAATTTATTGAGCCTTTAGGCATGTTTTTCGACATCCAAAATAAGAAAACGATATTTCACTGTAATTAAATTGTATGAAGATGCATTCTGGAAAATTTCAGCTTCAAATATATTTTCTTTATTTTTACATGAAAATAATAAGAAAATAGAGTGTTAAAGCATATAAAATACTTACACTAGTAAATAAATTCTGGGAAAATTCATGAACGACCTATACTGGAATACAACATCCCCCATGAAGTTTGAGAAATTTTTATTACTATTTACCATTAGTTTTTATTTTATTGTTATTAAGCACAAATAAATAACAAAAATCGGGTTTCAAGTTATAAAAATCACATTTATTATTTTTATAAGCTTTTATATATTATATAACCTTCACAGAAAAATTTTATGAATTTCCCATAACCTTTTACTATTTTTCCAAGATTTAATGTATATTAAACGAATTAAATTATTGAAAAATAGTTAAACTTATCCAAAATTCATAAAATTTTACCAGAAAATCTTGTCTTCCATTATAAACATAAATAAATATTTTGAGGATTTATATTAACTGTTTACTTTTTATTTCGTTTTTCTTAGTATTAAACACACTTAAATTCTAAAAATAGGGATTTACTATTCAAAAATGACTTTCAATAATTTTCCCAGATTAATTACAATGTAAAACAGTTACAAAAAAAACTATAAGAATTTTTCATGATAATTTACTATTTTTCCATGATTTTATGATTATTCAAGGAATTAAAATGGTGAAAAATAGTTAGACAAATAAAAAATTCAAGAAAATTTATCTTAACATCTTTGACTTCAGTTGAAACTGAAATACAAAGTTTGGGAAATTTTAGAACTAAACTGATTTAGTTTTTGAATATTTAATCATTGGAACACCTCTTAAAATGTTAAATATTAACATTTGAATAAGGGGAATTTTCCACTTAAATTGTTATATAGTAATTGATTCATGGAAATTTAATTTTCAAAGAAAAATGTTTATAACTTATCAATATCAAAATTTTGACACATTATTGGCATAATTCTATTGTAGTAGGAAGTATACTAGTATTAGATTTCAATTAGAGACTCGTTAGTGTGTAACATTGTTGTAGGAATCGATAATGGTACGATTGGAGCGTAGTTCAAGGCACCATTTGCATTATCTCAAAGCATAGTGAGTATTCACGACTCCCCCTATTTTTGGTTTTTATATTTTCGGGTGGAAAAGCATGTCCGAAAAACTATTTATTATTCGTTGTATTTAAATTGATTTATATCAAACATGATTGCTATATTTTGTTATTATGTCTATGCAACTTGAAACATGAGGCCTTATCGTCTTAAGTCCCTTCCCTTACACTTTACTCCAACCATTAACTCTTTGAGCCAATGGTCATTATGGATAGCGCTATTAGGAATTAACAACTCCTCATTCACCCGATTGCTTGAGTGAATGATACCATATTCATCTATGGAACGATAACCATAGTCTTGATTCTCATTATCTCAACAAACTTTGTTTCTCATTATAGCAATAAACCTTGTTTCTCATTATAGCAACAAACTTTTATTACTGGAAACTTATTTACTTGATTGCTCATTTTAGCAATGAAACTTGTTGACTCGTTTTAGTAACAAACTTTATTTCCCATGAGAATATGAACGTTGCATCTCATTTGGGCAACATACTCTATTTCTCATGATGACAACGAACTTTGCTATGAAAACTTATTTACTCATTTTAGCAATGTACTTTTATTTATGGAATACTTCTATCAAAACTTTGATTACATTTCATGAAACCAATATTATTTTTAACCTGTGAGTACTCACCAACTATTTCGGTAGTTGACCGCTCGTTTTACGTGCTTTTTTAGGAGCTCGTCTATAAGATGGCACTTAGGGACACAACACTTGTAGGAGCATTTGCACGTGTTGTTTTTCAAATACATTGTAATTTATTTTAAAAAGTTGTTCAAAATCATTGTAAATTATAATTCTCTTTAATACTATGGTTGGTGTTGTCTTTTAACTTTTGTCGTATATACTCAGAGGTGAGATAGACTCCCGGACATGTGATCCTACTCTAGAGCCACAACTAAACGAGGAACATGCAAGAAATCCTACAACAAGAGTCCTAAGTCTATCATACATGACTATATACAGTCCCTAAGGAATCCTTCTACTAACAAATAACCAAAACTATTGGGCCGACATTGGTGCCTTCGACCCATGGGTACGATGAGGCGAAACTCACCTGAAATGAAGAAACCCAAGAACACTATGATACGCTCCCTGCTATACTACTTGCTTCCACGGATCTACTAACATCAGAACCATATAAAATCTTAATCACCAATCAAAACCCTCAAGTTTGACCAAAAGTGAAACTTGGTAAAAAAGTTAACGGTTAACGGAGTAACAAAAGTCAAAGTCCAAGGTTGGTTGAGTACACCCTGCGTACTCAAATTATGCCATGCATACATAGTATGTCTTAGTACGCCCAATGTACGAGAATTACGCCCAACGTACTCGAGCTGGTTCCATCCTTTCCATTAAGCACTTAATCCCTTCAAGACTTTTCACCCAAACTCAGATCTAACCTCAAAACATTGTCTTAAGTCATAAAGTTTCCACCTTTATGACTTTCCATGGCTAGGGAAGGTCCAAAAGCTAAAACCCTAACTTATTAATGTAGGGTTTTGAGCATTCTAACACTCCTATGGTGTACATGCAACCCTAGAAACCTTGGATCTATGTTTTATCTATGATACATGCAAAATTGATTTCCAAGGTTTATATCCTATCAAGCATACATGGGGAACTTTTAAACATAAAAGTTAGCAAGAAAACATACCTTGTAGTAGTTTGGATTCCTTGAAAACCTTGTGAGCCTAGCACCTCAAGTGTGATGCCTCAAATGTCTCACACAACACCAAATGCACTTGGAATAACTTAGAGAGAAATGAAGAACACTTAGAAATCGGCTAGCCCTCACTTGTAAATCTTAGTGGCCGATTTTGGTGAATAACATGTAGCTTATATAGTGTGTTACAATTAGGGTTACACCATGTAAACCCTAGTTGTCATGACTTTTCATTTCCATGACCCATGGGTTCTATAACCACCATGGAGCATCCTATGGGTTTTAGCCCAACTTGATAATCCATGAAGCATTAGCCCACTATATAAGTATGGATGATTTACACAATCAACCCATATATTTAATTAGTCTTCTTTTGATCACTTAATTATTTCCAAATTAATTCTTGATCAATACTAACTAAATAATACTATTAATATATTAGAACTTTTAATATATTAATAAACCTTAAGTGTTATTTCTCTCATTTTAGTTTATCCAAATGCATGATGTCATGCAACCCAAATGGACCATGCTAGTCGGGTCAAGTACATTTCAGAAATAGTTATGAACTTAGACACCTAATCCAACAGTCTCCCACTTGGATAAGTCTAATAACTATAACTGCAAGAATGACTTCAGGAACCGATCAGCAATCATAGCTCTTTCAAGGTCTCGCGGAACTGAGATGATGATGATACGCCATTTAAGATAAGTGATTATATAATCCTCTGTTCTAGATATCAGCCGGACAAATACATGGAACAATGTCTTACTTATTGTCCATCAGTTTGTTTCCCGATTTCCAATATGTTTGACATAGAACTTAATTGAACACATCAACTTAGTTCTGACCGGGCCTGATACATGGGTCAACACAAAATCATCGAGGGGCCCAGATTTCGCTTCTAATCCAAGAAGGAACAGATAAACTTCGACTCATATGCTTGTTCTACTACTTGTTGAATCATACACAAAGGCACGTTTTATAACATCGGGTTACAAATGCATTTTCGTACAATCAATGCATAACCAACTCATAGGCAACAAGTCATATCTCTAGGTTTGAAGACTTATATGATATTACCGTCTCGCGATCACTCGAGATAAATTCCATGAAGTGATACTAGCGAGCGTGGGTTGAATCCAATACTCATAACTTATGAGCACTCATGAGTGTTGTAGCAACACTTTGCTATGTCCAGTACCTTGGACATCTACAAGCCAACCCATGACAGTCTTGATTCATATCTACTTCCAACATATGACCGACTGTGGAGAATTTGAATACTATGAAATACAACAACATAATTATTCTGGAAGTCAAAACATGCAAAATGAAACGATAGTAAACGATTGACAAAAGATAACAACACTTTACTCATAAATAAACACAGCTTTTATTCATCATCAAATGTCAATTACACTTTACACATTTCAAAGCTATCTAACTACTAAAACTAATACCATCCTTCAGCCCTATACGCCTCGCATGCTGGAGATGCTTAACCCTGCCCACTCCCTTCGTGAGGGGATCTGTCGGGTTCTCATCCGATGATAACCTCTTTGCCACGAGGAGTCCTTCTTTTATTCGATGTCTGATGAAATGTTATTTCCTGTCGATGTGTCTGGATCTCCCGTGATCCCTTGGTTCCTTGGCTAAGGCAACTGCACTTTCACTATCACAGAAAATCTCTATAGGCTCCTTTATAGATGGTACAACCCCAAGGTCTCCAGTGAAGTTCTTAAGCCATATAGCCTCCTTTGCTGCCTCGCTTGCCGCTGTATACTCTGATTCGCAAGTTGAATCAGCCACTGTCTCCTGCTTGGAACTTTTCCAAGAAATTGCTCCTCCGTTTAATGTAAAGACCCAGCCTGACTGAGAGCGGAAATTATCCCTATCAGTCTAGAAGCTAGCATCACTATACCCTAATACTCTCAAGTCATCACTCCCACCGAGGGTAAGGACCCAATCCTTAGTCCTCCGCAGGTACTTGAGAATGTTCTTTACTGTAGTCCAGTGAACCTTGCCAGGCTTCCCCAGATATCTGCTAACCATGCTCAGTGCAAAAGCCACATCAGGACGAGTACAACTCATAGCATACATGATCGAGCCTACAGCGGAATCATAAGGTACTCGACTCATTTCTGCTATCTCAGCCTCTATACTCGGGCTCTGAGTCTTACTCAGTCTGGCATTACTCTGGATTGATAACTCTCCTTTCTTGGAATTCTGCATGTTGAACCTATTCAGCACCTTATTCAAGTAAGTACTCTGACTAAGTCCAATTAGCCTTTTACTCCTGTCTCTCAGAATCCTTATCCCTAGGATATAGGCAGCTTCTCCAAGGTCGTTCATAGCGAAACACTTCCCAAGCCAGGACTTTACTTCCTGTAGTGTTGGGATGTCATTTCCTATGAGTAGTATGTCATCCACATACAATACCAAAAAGCTAACTATACTCCCACTAGCCTTGACATATACACAGGATTCATCTTCACTCCTCGAAAAGCCAAACTCTTTGAATTTCTCATCGAAACAAATATTCCATCTGCGAGGTGCTTGTTTCAATCCATAGATGGATTTCTCAATCTTACACACTCTATTAGGGTACTATGCACTGACAAAACACTCTGACTGACTCTTGTAAACATCCTCAGCCAACTTTCCATTAAGGAAAGCAATTTTGACATCCATCTGCCATATTTCATAGTCATGAAATGTATCAATGGCTAGCATAACCCTAATAGACTTAATCTTCGCTACTGGTGAAAATGTTTCATCATAATCAACTCCCGGAGTTTGAGAAAAGCCCTTTGCAACCAGTCGCGCCTTATAAGTGTGTACATTACCATCCATTTCGGTCTTCTTCTTGAAGATCCATTTGCACCCGACTGTCTTACGACCTGGTACATTGTCAACAAATTTCCAAACTTGATTGTCATACATGGATTGTATCTCGCTGTCCATAGCCTCTTTCCATTTAGTATCCTCAGGGCCTGCCATGGCTTCCGTGTAGCTGTTAGGTTCATCCAGACTTACCAGTGTGCTATCACTGATAAGTGTATCACCTTCCGCAGTAATATGGAAACCATAGTAATGCTCAGGTGCATTCCTAACTCTCGTGGAACGCCTCAGAGGTACAGACTCGTCAATTGGATCAACAGGAGTTTCCTCCTTAGGTTGACTGCTAGGGTTTGAGGTTCCTTCACCACTTGACTCTTGAATTTCTTCAAGGTCAATTTGCCTCCCACTGTTTCCTTGGCTTATGAATTCTCTCTCTCAAAAGACTCCTCTCCTTTCTACAAATACCACATTATCACTAGGTTTGTAGAAGAGGTAACCGAAGGATCTCTGTGGGTAGCCGATGGAAATACACTTCTCACTTCGAGGTTCTAGCTTATCGTGAGACTCGCGCCTCACGAAAGCCTCGCAACCCCAAATCTTGATGTGGTCCAGATTGGGAACTTTTCCAGTCCACATCTCATGAGGTGTTTTGGCAACCTTCTTTGTAGGGACTAGATTAAGGATATGGGCGACAGTCTCTAAGGCATACCCCCAAAATGAGATTGGTAGTGAAGCTCGACTCATCATGGAACGAACCATATCCAACAGGGTTCGATTGCGCCTCTCAGCCACACCATTAAGCTGTGGTGTCCTGGGAGGTGTCAATTGTGAGACAATCCCACATTCCTTAAGATAGTCAAGGAACTATGTACTAAGATACTCACCACCTCGATCGGATCGAAGCATCTTAATGTTCCTGCCCAACTGATTCTCCACTTCCTGTTTGAACTCTTTGAATCTTTCAAAGGTCTCTGACTTATGCTTGATTAAGTAGACATATCCATATCTACTAAAATCATCAGTAAAAGTCACATAGAAGCGGTTAGCATCTCTTGTGGTGGTTCTGAAGGGTCCACACACATTAGTATGTATGAGATCCAACAAACCCTCACCCCTAGCACAAGTACCAGTGAAGGGTGACTTTGTCATTTTCCCAAGCAAACAAGATTCACAACTATCATCTTATTTTAGGTCAAATGACTCCAAGACTCCATCCTTTTGGAGTTGGCCTATGCGTTTCTTGCTTACATGTCCAAGACGACAATGCCATAATGATGCTTTATCCAAACTAGTGGAAGAATCGATACACAACACATTATTTCCTAGGTTATCTACAACCGACACAGTTTCATACACACCATCACAAGGTAATGCTTCATACACACAACACATTATTAATACCACCACTATCATTATCAAATGAAAAGGTAAAGCCTTGTTTGTACAAACCATGAAAGGAAATAATATTTCTTGCCATTTCAGGCGAATAACAACATTTATTCAAATCTATTGTTAACCCACTACTTAGCAACAAAGAGTAAACTCCAATCTTGGTGACAGGTGTAACTTTCCTATTTCCCATGATCAAGTTTATCTTCCCATGCTCCACTTTCTCACTTCTTCTTAGTCCCTGCAAATCACAACATATGTGAATACCACAACCGGTATCAAGGACCCAAGAATTAGAATAGGGTGAGTTAATAGAAGCATTCAGCCTCTTTAGGGTTAGCAGAAGGAGTGACGAAACCTTTCTTGGTTCCACTTGAAGAGTAGCCATCAAGGGACTTTCCCTTGGTACCCTTCGAAGGGTTGTTCCTCTTCTTTCCTTTGCCTTGCCTGATTGCCAAGACAAGGGCCGCGGTAGGAGTAGGATTAGTAACAACCGACTTACCTTTAAGACCACTTTCTGCGGTCTTTAGAAGTCCTTGAAGTTTGCTGAGTGTAACTTCCTCCTTGTTCATGTGGTATGTCATGCGGAATTGATCATAACACGAAGGTAGAGAGTGCAAAATGATATCAATTGCCAACTCCTCTGGGAAGTTCACATTCAGTTTCAGCAAACGGTCCACATACCTTTGCATTTTCTGCATGTGGCCCGTGATGGGTTCACCATCCTTCATCCTGGTTGTTATCATGGAGCAGATGATCTCATATCGCTCTTGACGAGCACTCTGATGGTAACGGTCCATCAAATCCTGGTGCATCTCAAAAGGATAATAGTCGTCATAGGACTTTTGGAGCTCGGCTGTCATAGTGGCCAACACGATGCATGCCACTTTGGTAGCATCTCTTTCATGGGCCTGATATTCAGCGATCTCCTCAGGATTAGCAGACGTATAATCAAGTTCCTTAAGCTCCTTGTCGAGGACATATTCCTTGTCCTCATACCAAGTGACCATCCTGATGTTCCTGATCCAATCCATAAAGTTGGATCCATCAAAGATGACTCTCCCACAAAGGTTCATGAGAGAGAAGGAGCTGGTAGGGTTTGAGCCAGAAGCAACATTGTTGGAAGACATCTGAAAAGAAGAAAGACAAGTTTAGATTAGATATAAAGATAGTCCTTAATAAAACACCCAAATGTAATATTAAGGCTAGGACCCAACACAATATTTTATAACTCAGAAGAGGCATGCCGTAATCCAAGCTATAAAATATTTGAAGGTAGGTGAATGACGATTCACCAATTTTCCACCATGAAAAAACAAAATAAATTATTAGGTTTTAATTGGTTTTGAAACTCCTAGATTCTTTGACATTCATTTAACTTTTCAATGGCATGTTTCAATCTCGAGTGTGCCCTTCAGGTTTTGTGACTGGGATGCCGAGGATCACAAAACAAGGTGTGAAGTAACCATGCAAATTACTTGGTAGCCTTAATATTTACCCCTCAATCGATGTGCCGGTTAACCACACACGCTCCATCGATACTATGATAAATATTAAGTTACCCTTTGCCTACCTTGTTAAGTCCAGGTTAGTGTGCTGGTTAACCACACACACTCCACTAACGACTTAATCAAAGTGCAAAGTGTAATTTCATGGGTTAGCACCTTATTCACATTTTTCCTAAAGTAACTAAGATTGGGAATTTATAAAAACATTTAGTTACTTTATTTTTCATCATACTTTTAATGAAGATTTATAAGTCCTTGTCCTACCCGTTCGGCTAACGACCCTCCACCAGTCAAGGAAGCGGTGGGTGAGAGTGGACACCCATTAAGCTGCCATTTTATAGGCAACAACCTTATACCCCCCTTATAGACCGACTTCGTGAATGAGGCCTACTAACGGTAAGACGACTTGTTCTTATACACACATATATATATATATATATATATATATATATATATATATATATATATATATATATATATATATATATATATATATATATATATATATATATATTAAACTTATAATATTATAAAGTATAAGGGTTGAATTTTAACTTTTAAAATTCTAGGGGTTGGAACTAAAGTTTTTAAAGTGACTTTACATGTTCCAAAACTTGAGGGCAAGTTTTGTAACTTTCAAAACTTTTCATCTTTCATAACTTATGAGTTAATGGATTAATAAAATGAGAGACTTTTCATTTTATGTAACCTATTTGTTTAATAATGGACTTTAAAAGAGTGACTTTTGGTAATCCATAACTTGAGGACAAATTATGGATTCCATTAAAACGCATAATGATTAAGAATTAAACTAACAAGCAAGTTACAAATAATTCCTATGATCTTCTAAACTCATAAGTTCATGAATGTTCATATCAACAATTTCAAGAATCATAAATAAACCATATAAAACTTGAAATTTTGATAATAGCTATTGAAAATGGATTAGCATAACCTTTACACCATCTAAAACAAGTTTTATAACACCAAAACAGTTTAGGGTAATGTTTCTAGTCCATTTCCAGCAGCAAAACTTGAAAATCTGCACTCAGGGGCTCCTACTCGTCGAGTGTAAGAACCTACTCGACGAGTAGGATGAGATTACTCATGGACTCGTCGAGTCCCCCCATGGACTCGGCGAGTTCATCCTGCAAAGTGCAGAAAAACTGAGTTTTTTCACAATTTTGCATCAAGTATCAAACAAACAAACCTGGCTCTGATACCAATGTAGGGTTTTGAGCATTCTAACACTCCTATGGTGTACATGCAACCCTAGAAACCTTGGATCTATGTTTTATCTATGATACATGCAAAATTGATTTCCAAGGTTTATATCCTATCAAGCATACATGGGGAACTTTTAAACATCAAAGTTAGCAAGAAAACATACCTTGTAGTAGTTTGGATTCCTTGAAAACCTTGTGAGCCTAGCACCTCAAGTGTGATGCCTCAAATGTCTCACACAACACCAAATGCACTTGGAATAACTTAGAGAGAAATGAAGAACACTTAGAAATCGGCTAGCCCTCACTTGTAAATCTTAGTGGCCGATTTTGGTGAATAACATGTAGCTTATATAGTGTGTTACAATTAGGGTTACACCATGTAAACCCTAGTTGTCATGACTTTTCATTTCCATGACCCATGGGTTCTATAACCACCATGGAGCATCCATGGAGCATCCTATGGGTTTTAGCCCAACTTGATAATCCATGAAGCATTAGCCCACTATATAAGTATGGATGATTTACACAATCAACCCATATATTTAATTAGTCTTCTTTTGATCACTTAATTAATTCTAAATTAATTCTTGATCAATACTAACTAAATAATACTATTAATATATTAGAACTTTTAATATATTAATAAACCTTAAGTGTTATTTCTCTCATTTTAGTTTATCCAAATGCATGATGTCATGCAACCCAAATGGACCATGCTAGTCGGGTCAAGTATATTCCAGAAATAGTTATGAACTTAGACACCTAATCCAACAATTAATCCTATAAGACATCACAACTCTTTCATGGAAGGGATAGAAGGACCAATATCACATTTTTATGGTACCTAACGGCTACATAATGGATAAAGTTTCCAAATTTATCCATTAGAATGGTCCTAACAAACAATATCTAGTCTTTAAGTCATAAAGGGACCAAAAGTGCATCTTTTTCAACTTAATCCGTTAACTCTAAGTCTCCAACCTTCAGATCTGAATCAATATGATGTTTAGATGGATAAAGTATCCAACTTTATCCAAAACAAGGTCACAAACTTCCAAGATCTAAACTTTATGCACTTAAAGTCAACAAAATCTCACAATACCCAAAACTAGCTAGATCTAACAATTTCATCATCAAGATTCAAACTTTATACCTCCAGAAGAAAGATCAAGGTGAACAAGTTCTGGATCTACAAGCTCCAATGCAACCAACGCTTCTTCAATGAGTTCCATCTTCTCTAAGGTGCACCAAGAACACTCCAAAGCACTTAAAAACACCTTCCTTTTGCTAACAAGGCTCAAACTAGGGTTAGGGTTTCAAGAGAGTGTTAGGTTTTGATACGAAACAAAAGTTTGTTTTTTTCTCAAAAACCGGCAAAGGAAGACTTTAAAAATAACAAGTTTATTTTTAGTTCATAACAAAACCAAACCATCATGGATCCATTTATAGTGGTTAGAATGAAATAAAAACAACCATAGGATGTTTAAGAGATAACCTTTGAAGCCTTTGAACCCACTTGGTTTTGGGGTGTTGATGAAGATATAAAGATCAAAGAACATGATCTACTCTACAAGTATCCACCATCAAGATTAAGGAACTTGGAATGCTAGTTCATTCTTGTATTATTGACTGTCTTAAGCCTTTAAGTGCTTAACTCAAATAAGAACTAAAGGAGACAACTCAAGAGGTCTTCTAATCACCAAACTAGCTTCAAAAGAGAGAGAGGTGGAGAGTAGAAGAGAGTTTCGGCCATATGGAATAATGGAGAGAATTCACTAGAAAAACTTGCTTCAAACTCATGAAAGACCCTTCTTTAAATACCCATGAAAAAGCAAAAGCAACACCATATAATAATATAAAGTATTTACGATTATCTATCCTTCAAATGATTGTTTTTGTAGGATCACTAAATAAAGAATGCACTATTTTCAATGATCGACATTTTTACACCTTTCTTAAAATAACCCTATACTTTTCAATTTCTTGTGAGTTCCTAAACTCTCAAACATGTTTTCATAAATATTCTGACTCCTCGTAAACTTGAATTTGTCCTGAATTAAACAATTGGACAATTTCTCAAAATTTGTAATATGAATATTTCTAAATAAATTCCCTCATTGACGACTTAAGCCTTTAACATTAATTAATCTCTTTATTATTTTACTACTTCGTTTTATCACCACACATGTATCTTCATTCTCTTGGAATTATTACACATTTTGATAATAATGAGATTACTTATCGTTTCTAAACACTCAAAATGCTATCTAGATAATGTTGTGACAACTAGTAAATCTAGGGTCAAGTAAGTCTAGATTGTAACCATGTACAAATAAATATACACTGTAATCTTGTTGCAATTGATTCTTGTAAATCAAAAATGACATTGTTATATGAGTACATATATGTGCATATTTGTAATAAACATTTAGAAGACAAAAATAGATCAAATACGTAATACATAAATCAAAAATGGGCCTTTGCTTTAAGGTTTTCGGCCAAGAAAACCTCTTGACCGAAAACCCTTTTAATGGTGACCTTAAAGACCCAAAAAAACCTTCCATGAGCCTTAACAAAACCGAAATCAACAAGCTAGTACCACCATAGGATCGAAAACCCTTCTAATGGAGACAATAAGGCCGAAAACTCTCCCATGCAAGGCATAGAAACCGAAAACCACCCCCCTTGGCTAAGTGAATTCGGTTGGGTGTAGTATCCAAGGCATTGACCTTGCAAATTGGCATCTTCTCTTTACCTCCCTTTAACCACCGAATTCCTATACCCTACACAACAATATACACCATGCATCCATACAAGGCACTTGAATTGCCAGCATGTAAAGATAAAGGGCACCACCCCTCCCCTCCTCCCCCCCCCCCCCTCCATAAATACCTTGGCGAGAGGCCATTTTGCAACACTCAAAAGGCTAAATTACTTCCATTTCTCCATCTCTCTCTCAAAAACAAGTTAGAGTCTCGAAGGGCTCTTCATCATCTTGGAATTTTCGAGTTTTAGGTAAGATGGTTCATGAAACTCTAGCATTTTCCATGTAATTTTTATGTTGATTCCATCATTTTTACACACATTTTCGTGTTTTAGACTACTAGGATACTAACACATCCAAGAAGCTCTTCAAGTCCACACAAGGAACTAGGCTCGAAAACTCTCATCTTTTCCTCCAAGCCACCCACGAAAATTTGCCAAGGTGAGCTTCATACCCCCATTTTCGAGTTTTACATGCTTTTAGGGGGGAAATACAAGCCAAAATATGTTTGTCCTTTGGATACTTTCATGTCTCATCCTTATTACTTGAATATGATATAATATTTGCATAAAACTGTAAACATCACCACTCTTCACAAAAAAATTTCGTGACATATAGAGTCTTATTTGCAAAGATAACAAAATATAACTTATTTTGTGTTAAATATGTTAACCCAAAAATATGAGTTGTACAAACTACATATTTTTGGTAATTGTAGTTTAGTAGAAATGGTTATATTTTTAGTCATCACTGTTTTGGTGGGTTAAAACCCAAGTATATTATGTTTTAATAACATATATAAACAAGATTAGAACTGGATATTTATATAATGTTTATATAAATAGTCTACACAAAAATATACAAGGCAAACATTAATGGGTATAGTTTGGGATTCATAAAACCATACTTTTATAATGTTTCAATGGTATAGATATTGCGTTAAACAAGAAAAAGGGAGTCGT
This sequence comes from Lactuca virosa, assembly GCF_052849685.1. Classification (NCBI taxonomy): domain Eukaryota; kingdom Viridiplantae; phylum Streptophyta; class Magnoliopsida; order Asterales; family Asteraceae; genus Lactuca; species Lactuca virosa. Next base: position 252,476,621 of record NC_136434.1, read on the forward strand.
AGTTCACGTAAATATGTTAATGCTCTAGTGATACATTCTCTTCACTGTACCTACCTAGCGTACATTTTAAGTCCTGCATTATAACCAGAGTCTCCTGGAGGGAGAGCAAGATAGTTGTATATAGATCTATACGGGATTGACAACCCCACACCTGAGTTGTTCGCTACAGTTAGACCGGCAAGTCTAGGGTGACAAATATCTACCAATTCCGATGCCTGGAGAACGTCGTACAAGCATAACAGTCACATTAAGCATGGTTATATTAACTCACATAGGGATTAACAATACTATCTCGGTTTACGGGAAGCTTACATTTCATCGGATTTATAAAAATATATAAGACTACATACTACCTTTCAGTACATTATTGCTTACATTTCTGGTCTTAGGGTTTAAAACTACAGTTCACTTATAAGAAAATAATGGATTTTCTGGAAACATATATACATTATCATTTTGCAAGGAAAAAGATACAACAAACCTACATACATTTTTAGTCATGGATATAAGACTAACATCCCATTTTATAGAAAATAACGGATTTTCTGGAAGTATACAAAACTGTTTTAAAGAAAGCATTTACGAACCCTTTTCATACAAAATGCTTATGAACTCACCAACATTATTGTTGACGCTTTTCCAAAATCACTTGTATTCTCAGGGAACCAGTAATCAGGTATTCAAATCTTTTGAGATAAGGAGTTGCAGAATTATGGATTTCTATATTCAGTCATTTGTTGTGTAATTTTTGAACAAACACAGTAAGTAAACTATGTAAACTTGTATTCTCAATGTATGTTGTATGTGTTGTTATGTTTCATTTATATTCAACTATTATGATACTATAGAATGACGTCAAACGCCCCCAGACATTTTCGCTGTCCTGGTTCGGGGATGTGACAGATTGGTATCGGAGCGTTTTTTATAGTGAACTAGTATATCTAACTATACAAGATATACAACTATAAATACAATGAGACTAAAACACTCTGACTGAAAGTATACTTTAAAGATATATGTATTTTATAAAAGTGTACATACATACATGCATATTAGAAAATAATGTTATAATAAGAAGTATTTAGAGGAGTTGGACATCGCGATTAAACTTAGACAGTTATGTAATCATATCCAGGGTAAATATAGCCTGATCAACTATATTTATTCGAGATATGACCAACATGTGTTTAGGAGTGGTCGTGGTGGACAACGAATCTGAAACTTACCAACCTTATATCAAAAGCTCTAAGAACCAAACATAAAGAATTAAAATACTACAGAAGTATTTTAACATATTATAAACCTCTGATGTACTTCTCGTACCTATATTCTCGTACAGACACGATGGCAGGTTTCAATATCCCGGGAGATCCCTACTTCCCTAACCAGGGGAATGGAGGATGGATTGAGGAGGATCCTGAGGAGATCATGGAAGAAGGGTCAGAGGAAGAGTTTTAAGAGGAAGTGGAAGAAGAAGAGGAAGCGGAGGAGGATGCGGAATCCAAAGTAATCAATCCTCCTTACGTAGCTCGAGTCCTTGCACACCGTTTAGGCTACAACGGGACCTACGCCCCGTTGGGCGGAGGACCTTGAGAGATGGAGTCGACACCAGAGGCAGCGCCCACCCTTTGGTATGGAGCGAGGTTTTTATAACCTTAGTCATGGAGGACCCGTCGACAGAGCCCTTCCAGTCATGATCCAGGGGATCTCGGACATTGGTGACAAGACTAGGGCGACGACGAACCGAGTATTGGAGTTGGGAGCCGCTGCAGAGGTCATTGACGCGGGCACTCGAGACCTTGAGAGGGATTACTATCCCATGGACCGACTCATTGAGGACCTTACCACCGCCCGATCGGAGGTAAGGGGATATCAGGAGAGGCATGCAGCTCTCGAGGAGAGAGTGATCGCAGCCGAGCGTCGATTAGCTGGGCTACAGGGCGCCTATACTTCACTCAGGGACCACAGAGGACTACCCGTCGTGAGTAGGATTCATCCAACTCACAGTTTGATGTAGACTAGGTTTATGGGTATGCATTGGTGCTACCCTTTTTCTATTTTTTGTATGTAGGACCGACCCTACGTCTAAGTGATTACACTATTCGGAGGGTCGTTATGCTGCCAATTTTTTTTATTTTCAATGTACTGTAGACCTTTTCAGAGGTCAATTTTTCTCAAAAATATGTACTAGTATCTTATCATTAATGAAATGAAAATGTATTTTTATTTTGTTGGATGTTGTTAAACCGCTATGTTTTCTCTTTTCATTATTATTTGGCATAATAAAGTTTCAATTATAAGTACAAGCAAATCACCGTACCAATTAGAAACAAAGGAGTTCTATTACAATAATGTCCGAACCATAACTAATATAAAAAACTAATCGTCATTCCACCTTGTGGCAGAAAATGCCGCCCCGAAGATACAACAGGCGCAAGAACAATACATCGGCGCCACCACCACCGCCACCTCCCCCGCAAATGGATATTGCAGTGACCGCTGCTATGGCTGTTGCGGTAGCCCAAATCAGCAGTAGCAGCAACGGAGGTGGAAATGGAACGAACAGTTCCAATCAAAGTGAAAACCAAGGGCACCCGAGGGAATGTACTTATAAAGACTTTGCAAACTGCAAGCCAAATCCCTTCAATGGGAGCGGTGGTGTCATCGCTTTGACGCGATGGTTCGAAAAGACGGAATCGGTGTTTGAAATATGCGCCTGCCCCGAGGAGAGCAAAGTAAAATTCGCAGCATGTACTTTTTATGATAGGGCCCTTTCTTGGTGGAATGGCTACATCATAGCTCTAACACTCCCGGTAGCAAACTCGATGGGTTGGGAGGATCTCAAAATCATGATGCTCGAAGAGTACTGCCCAAGGGGTGAGGTACAGAAGCTAGAGCAGGAGCTTTGGAATTTCACTATGGACGACTCTGACATCGAAGCCTACACTTCCAGATTTAGCGACCTAGCGATCCTATGCCCCGGAATGATCACTTCGGAGAGCAAGAAAGTAGAATGTTTCATTTAGGGACTATCTCCCCAGATTCAAGGGAATGTGATTGCTGCAAACCCAACAAATTTCGACAGCGCCAAGCGCCTTGCTCAAAATCTCATTGACCATGGGGTACAGAAGGGCATAATGACTCCCGTCACCGAACAGAAAAAGGGAAATGATAACAAGAGGAAGTTTGGAAGCAAGAAGAAGGGACAACCAACCCAGGAACCCGCGAAGAAACAACAGACGGTGGCGGTTCATGTTGCTACTACCCCTGCTGCACCAGCACCTACAAAGCCGTATGCAGGCACTCTCCCAAAGTGTGATAAATGTAACTTTCACCACAACGGTGCGTGTCGGGAAATGCTCTGTACAAACTGCAACAGAAAAGGGCACACTGCCCGATACTGCAGAACACCTGCACAACAGGCCACCCAACCCACCAATACTGGGGTGAGTCAAGCGTGCTATGGCTGTGGAGAAACATGTCACTACAAGAGAAATTGTCCAAAGTCCAACAACATGAATGCTGGGGGAACGGGAAGAGTCCTAGCAATAGGACATGAGGAGGCAATGAAGGATCCTGCAGTGGTCACTGGTACGTTCCTCCTCAATAACACTTATGCATGCATACTATTTGATAGTGGGGCGGAGAGAAGCTTTGTGAGTCATAACTTTAAACATCTACTCAAACAAAACCCTCAAACACTAAATGAAACATTTACCGTGGAAATGGCTAACGGAAAAACCAAAACAACAAACGATGTATTAATAGGGTGCACACTAACTGTGAATAATCACTCCTTCCAAATCGACTTAATGTCGGTTACCATAAGGAGTTTTGATGTGATCATCGGTATGGACTGGCTAAGTCCTCACCGTGCCGACATTATGTGCTATGAGAAGGCTGTTCGCCTTCATCTTCCAAACAACGAAACCTTGTTCATATACGGTGACAAACCCGGTACAAACCTTCGCCTCATCTCATGTATCAAGGCACAAAAGTGTTTACACAAGAAGAACCACGCCTTCTTAGCCCACGTGGTCGAAAAAAAAGAAAGGAGAAAATAACATTAAAGACATCCCAGAAGTGTGCGATTTCACCGACGTATTTCCCGAATACCTCCTGGGAGTGCCCCCCGAACGCCAAGTCGAATTTAGAATCGACTTGGTACCCAGGGCCACACCAATCGCCAAGTCGCCATACAGACTAGCTGCTGTGGAGATACAGGAACTCTCCAGTCAATTGAGTGAATTACTGGACAAGGGATTCATAAGGCCAAGCTTCTCACCCTGGGGAGCTCCGGTCTTATTTGTAAAGAAGAAGGATGGGTCGTTTCGCATGTGTATCGATTACCGAGAACTAAACAAGCTCACCGTCAAAAACCGATACCCTATTCCTCGGATCGATGACCTATTCGACCAGTTGCAAGGGTCAAGTTACTTTTCAAAGATAGATTTAAGATTCGGGTACCACCAACTACGGGTCCGAGAGGAAGATATTCCCAATACCACATTTCGAACACGCTACGGTCCGTATGAATTCATAGTAATGCCCTTTGGTCTAACAAATGTGTCTGCTGCATTCATGGATCTAATGAACCGGGTGTGCCGACCCTACCTTGACAAATTCGTGATAGTATTCATCGATGATATACTAGTTTATTCATGAAGTAAAGTAGAAGACAGTCAACATCTGCGGCAAGTTCTAGAAACATTAAGGGCAGAGAAGCTATATGCAAAATTCTCCAAATGCGAGTTCTGGATCCGAAGGGTGGAATTTCTAGGTCACGTGGTCAGTGAAGAAGGGATACATGTGGACCCTTCCAAAATCAAAGAAATCGAAGGCTGGGCAACCCCAAGAACCCCAACAGAGATCAAGCAATTCTTAGGCCTCGCTGGTTACTATAGGAGGTTCATACATAATTTCTCCAAAATCGCTAAACGGCTCACCGCCCTAACTCAGAAGGGTGTAACCTTCATCTGGGAGAGGAAACAAGAGGCTGCCTTCCAAACCTTGAAACAGGCCCTATACAGCGCCCCAGTCTTGTCTCTTCTAGAAGAGACGGAAGACTTCGTGGTCTATTGTGATGCATCATATCTAGGATTAGGCTGTGTACTCGTGCAACGAGGAAAGGTCACAGCCTACGTGTCAAGACAACTAAAGAACCACTAGGTGAACTACACCACGTATGACCTTGAGCTGGGAGCAGTCGTGTTTGCACTAAAAATCTGGAGGCACTACCTCTATGGTACAAAGTGCACCATATTCACAGATCACAAAAGCCTCCAGCACATTCTAAACCAACAAGATCTCAACATGAGGCAGCGGCGATGGGTAGAGCTACTGAACGACTACGAGTGTGAGATCTGATACCATCCAGACAAAGCCAACGTGGTAGCAGATGCCCTGAGCCGGAAAGAACACTCGGGTCGCCGAGTAAAGTCACTAACAATGACCATCCATTCCCACTTGTCTTCGAAAATCAAAGAGGCTCAACTGGAAGCTTTGAAACTGGAAAATATCACAAACGAAGCCTTGCGAGGGATGGAAAAGAACCTTACAATCAAAGACGACAGAGCCTACTGCCTCATGGACCGAATCTAGAAACCGAAGTTCGGTGGGTTCAGAGACGTGGTCATGAACGAAGCCCACAAGACAAAGTACTCTGTCCATCCAGTTTCAGACAAAATGTACCTGGATCTCAAGAAACATTATTGGTGGCCGAACATGAAAGCCGAAATCGCTACTTACGTGGGCAAGTGTCTGACTTGCGCCAAAGTTAAAGTAGAGTACCAGAAGCCCTCGGGTCTACTACAACAACCAGACATACCCGAGTGGAAGTGGGAACGGATAACTATGGATTTCATAACCAAGTTGCCCAAGATAGCAGACGGACTTGACACCATCTGGGTAATTGTCGACAGGTTAACTAAATCCGCCCATTTCCTACCAATAAAGGAGACGTACAAGATGGAAAAGCTGACCAGGACCTACATAAAAGAAATCGTGAGATTACACGGCGTGCCAATATCTATTATCTCCGACAGAGATAGTAGATTTACCTCACGATTTTGGTAGTCACTTCAAAAGTCCTTGGGAACCAAACTCAATATGAGTACAACTTACCATCCCCAAACAGACGGGCAAAGTGAGAGGACCATCCAGACATTAGAAGATATGCTAAGGGCATGTTTGATAGACTTTGGCAAGGCATGGGATACCCACTTTCCACTGATTGAGTTTTCATATAACAACAACTATCACACTAGCATCAAGGTCGCTCCATTTGAGGCTCTATATGGACGTAAATGCAGATCACCTCTGTGTTGGGCTGAGGTGGGAGACACACAACTGGCAAAGGGGCAAGTCCCCAACAACACTCTCACCGGACCCAAGATCATCAGGGAGACAACCGAGAAGATCGTCCAAATTAGGGAACAACTAAAGGCCTCCAGGGACTGACAAAAGAGCTATGCAGATAAACGACAGAATCCCTTAGAATTTCAAGTCGGTGATCGCGTACTTCTAAAGGTCTCTCCTTGGAAAGGGATGATACGCTTTGGAAAGTGGGTAAAATTGAATCCAAGATACATCGGACCGTTCGAGATCCATGCCAATATTGGTCCGGTGGCTTATAAGCTCCAGCTACCGCGTGAAGTTAACAATGTACACCCTGTTTTCCATTTGTCTAATCTAAAGAAATTTCTATCCGACGAAACTCTCGTTGTCCCGCTTGATGAGATTGAAATAAACGAGAACCTTCATTTCATCGAGGAACCTGTAGAAAAATAATGGATAGGGAGGTGAAACGAACAAAACAAAGTCGCATTGCCATTGTGAAGGTCCGATGGAGCGCCAAACGAGGACCTGAGTTCACCTGGGAACGCGAAGACCAGATGAAGCAGAAGTATCCACATCTCTTCCCTAGTTCTTGAGGGCCCGCTCTAGAACTAATTTCGGGACGAAATTCCCTTTAACGGGGGGATGATGTGACAACTAGTAAATCCAGGGTCAAGTAAAGTCTAGATTGAAACCATGTACAAATAAATATACAATGTAATCATGTTGCAATTGATTCTTGTAAATCAAAAATGACATTGTTATATGAGTACATATATGTGCATATTCGTAATAAACATTTAGAAGACCAAAATAGATCAAATGCGTAATACATATATCAAAAATGGGCCTTTGTTTTAAGGTTTTCGGCCAAGAAAACCTCTTGACCGAAAACCCTTTTAATGGTGACCTTAAAGACCCAAAAAAACCTTCCATGAGCCTTAACAAAACCGAAATCAACAAGCTAGTACCACCATAGGATCGAAAACCCTTCTAATGGAGACAATAAGGCCGAAAACTCTCCCATGCAAGGCATAGAAACCGAAAACCACCCCCCTTGGCTAAGTGAATTCGGTTGGGTGTAGTATCCAAGGCATTGACCTTGCAAATTGGCATCTTCTCTTTACCTCCCTTTAACCACCGAATTCTTATACCCTACACAACAATATACACCATGCATCCATACAAGGCACTTGAATTACCATCATGTAAAGATAAAGGGCACCCCCCCCATAAATACCTTGGTCGAGAGGGCATCTTGCCACACTCCAAAGGCTAAATTACTTCCATTTCTTCATCTCTCTCTCAAAAACAAGTTAGAGTCTCCAAAGGATCTTCATCATTTTGGGATTTTCGAGTTTTAGGTAAGATGGTTCATGAAACTCTATCTTTTTCCATGTAATTTTTTTGTTGATTCCATCATTTTTACACACATTTTCGCGTGTTAGACTACTAGGATACTAACACATCCAAGAAGCTCTTCAAGTCCATACAATGAACTAGGCTCGAAAACTCTCATCTTTTCCTCCAAGCCACCCACGAAAATTTGCCAATGTGAGCTTCATACCCCCATTTTCAAGTTTTACATGCTTTTAGGGGGGAAATACAAGTCAAAATATGTTTGTCCTTTGGATACTTGCGTGTCTCATCCTTATTACTTGAATATGGTATAATATTTGCATAAAAATGTAAACATCACCACTCTTCACACAAAATTTTCGTGACATATAGACTCTTATTTGCAAAAATAACAAAATATAACTTATTTTGTGTTGAATATGTTAACCCGAAAATATGAGTTGTACAAACTACATATTTTTGGTAATTTTTACTAAAAATAGTTTTTCTAGTAGAAATGGTTATATTTTTAGTCATCACTGTTTTGGTGGGTTAAAACCCAAGTATATTATGTTTTAATAACATATATAAAAACTAAACAAGATTACAACTGGATATTTATATAATGTTTATATAAATAGCCTACACAAAAATATACAAGGCAAACAATAATGGGTATAGTTTGGGATTCACAAAACCATACTTTTATAACGTTTCAACGGTATAAATATTCCATTAAACAAGACAAAGGGAGTCGTACTTCACGTAAATCTGTTAACGCTCTAGTGAGACATTCTCTTCACCGTGCCTGCGTAGCGTACATTTTAAGTCCTGCATTATAACTAGAGTCTCCTAGAGGGAGAGCGAGATAGTTGTGTATAGATCTATACAGGATTGACAACCCCACACCTGAGATGTTCGCTACAGTTAGACCGGCAAGTCTAGGGTGACAAATATCTATCAATTCCGACGCCTGAAGAACATCGTACATGCATAACAGTGACATTAAGAATGGTTATAATAACTCACACAGGGATTAAAAATACTATCTCGGTTTACGGGAAGCTTACATTATATCGATTTTATAAAAATATATAAGACTACATACTACCTTTCAGTACATTATTGCTTACATTTCTTGTCTTAGGGTTTAAGACTACAGTTCACTTATAAGAAAATATTGGATCTTCTGGAAACATACATACATTATCATTTTGCAAGGAAAAAGATACAATAGACCTACGTATATTTTTAGTCTTGGATATTAGACTAACAACCCATTTTATAGAAAATAACTGATTTTCTAGAAGTAAACAAAACTATTTTAAACAAAGCAGTTACAAACTCTTTTCATACAAAATTCTTATGAACTCACCAACATTATTGTTGACGCTTTTCCAAAATCACTTGTATTCTCAGGGAACCAGTAATTAGGTATTTAAATCTTTTGAGATCAGGTGTTGCAGAATTATGGATTTCTATATTCAGTCATTTGTTGTGTAATTTTTTAACAAACACAGTATGTAAACTATGTAAACTTGTATTCTCAATGTATGTTGTATGGGTTGCTATGTTTCATTTATATTCAACTGTTATGATACTATACAATGACGTCAACCGCCCCCGGGCGTTTCCGTCGTCCTCGTTCGGGCGTGTGACAAATTTGATGTCACACCCCGAACCAGAACGACGGAAACGTCCGGAGGCGGGTGACGTCATTGTGCAGTATCATAACAATTAAATATAAATGAAACATAGCAAATCCAAACATCATACATAAAGATATCAAACTTACATTGTTTTACATCATGTTTATGTTCTCAAATTACACAAAAGAGACAATAGTGAGTAAATTCCAAACTACATCGAAATAATTCTGCATCCGCGTTCCACTAACCTGCTTACTAATTTCCTAAGAATACAAGTCGTTTGAAAAGCGTCAACATAAAATATGTTGGTGAGTTCATAAGCATTTTGTATAAAAATCTGTGATAGTTAGAAAACCAGAAAATCCAATATTTTCTTGTCAAAATAGTTGTAAGTCTTGTTTCCAATCAAGTATAGTTACATGTGTGTTTTAGTTTATCGTTTTCAAAATCGTATAAAATCGTTTTCCCCAGAAAATCCTATATTTTCTGTTGTACAAAATAGTAGTCTTAAAAACCCTAAGACTTGTGTAGTAAAAGCTTCGTTTAATGTATCCAAACAATAGTTGTTTATAATCAAAAGGTGTAACTTGCGTAAATTTCTAAATAATACTGTTATATTCTAAGTGAGTCATTATAACCATACTAATATGACAGAGTGCCTGTCCTAACGTTCTTCAGGCGTCGGTTTCGTTTAAGACATTTGTCACCCTAGACTGGCCGGTCTAGCTGTAGCGAACAAAGAAGGTGTGGGGTGTCAACCCCGTATAGATCTATACACAAATTCCCACTCTCCCTCCAGGAGACTCTGCTCATAACTCTTACAGGACTTTAAACGTACGCTAATATATATAGGTACAGTGAAGATGCGTCTGACTAGAATAATAACAGATATTTGTGCAAATAGTTGAAATCCGTTATTTATTAAATAAATAACAATAATTGTACTCGTTGACCAGATATTTCGTTTTCGTTTATTGAAAATAATCCACTTTGAATCATATTTATCAAAAATGACCCAATATTATCGATGATGACAAAAATGACCCTTCTTTTTATAATTTATCAAATAAAACCCCTATTTGTCAAAAGGTGTCATAAGTGGCCCAAAACTACGTGAATTGTTGAAAATGGCTCATTTCTTCTAAGATGCTCATTTTAGACTTATATTTAAGAAAATGTTCAAAAAGGCCCTTATTTATCCAAAAATTCCATTTTTGGTCCTTTAAAAATTTAAATGTTCAATAATTACTCAAATTTATCCCATTTTCCAAAATGATCCTTATATATATATATATATATATATATATATATATATATATATATATATATATACATGGCTGAAAGTGGTCCCCAAAATATTAATATTTCCATAATTTAACCACTTCCAAAATATTTTGTCCAACAACTTGTTTAAGCAAATCTTGAAACAATCCTTATGGTTTTTGTCATAACCATTTATGACTTATATTTTGTAACATACTAGTTCTTGTTTCTATACATAATTTGTAAAATATGGTTCAAATTCTTGAGACTTACACAAGATTTTGAGTTCTTGGACCAATTCATATGAAGTTTTCATAAGTTTAGCACATATATAGCTTAGCATACATGCATAACAAGCAAATATATCAAGATTTAAACAAGGATTTTACTAGCATAAGGTTATAAACACATAAGTTTAGCACATATATAGCTTAGTATCCTCCCCCAAAACAATGAAAACTCATAAATAGGGGTATGAAGCTCACCTTTGGCTAGAAAATAGTGTGGTGGGAGAGATGAGGAGAGAAATTTAGGGCCTAGAACACTTGAAGTGTTGGATGAACTTCTTGTGGATTTGCTAGCATAAGGTTATAAACACATAAATTTATGTCACAACTAGCATTTTAGCTAGGAAATTCTATTCCTGTGTAACCATTCAACTATTGTAAAACATATACTCTAAGTAAATCTCACTCAATGCTCATTTAGATTCACCATTCATGTTCATCAAAGAGTCTGAAGCCCTAAGATCCTTAAGTCCATATTGGACTAGGATTTCCTTATTGGGCCTAATGGGCCAATAAGCATCCAAATCAACCATTTTGGGCTTGGAAACCCTATTTGGATTCTAATTGGACCCACTTCCATAAAACTTAGCATTTTGGGCCATTTTGGGTCCAAAATAAATTAGTTTACCCTTAATGGGCCTTACTGGGCCATTGCTAATCCAATTAACCTTAGTGAGCCATAAACACATCCTTTTATTCTATTTGGGCCGTGAATGCTTCCAAGGGCCCAATGGGCCGAAATTTTTTATGTTTAGGTTCCAAAGATCCTAACTAAAGTTAATGGGCTCAAACTATTCCATCCCTACCTTTCTTGGCCCAAACTCTCGGCCCAACACCATTTAAAAAAAAAGAAAAAAAAAGAAATGAAATGAAGGGGGGGAGTTGACTTTGGAGGTGCCACCTCCATAATACACACCATGTATCAAGGCATGGTCTCTCATGTTCCCATGCTAGTCACCTCACCACTCTCTCCCCTCTCTTCTTCTACTTTCGGCCGAGAGCCAAAACACACACACACACACTCAAAAATCCTCTCCAAACATCTCTAAAATCATCCTCTTCTTCATCAAAGATCTCAAGGTTTTGTTTGTGCTTCAAGAGTAATCTTCAAGTTTTCAACTTCTTGGTAAGTGTTTATTATATATAAACACATATTATCCATCTTAATGCTAAAAATCTTTTCTTACATAACCTTCTTTCATGTTCTAACTCATTATAAGCCCCTAAGTTCGAAAACTACTCAAGGGAGTTTGCTAGGGCCGAAAATCACTTTATCTCTTTCCATTCTTCTTCAAAAACCAAAACATCAAGCTAAGGTGAGTTCATACCCCCTTTTTTTTGGTTTTTACATGATTTTTGGGGGAGAATGCAAGTAAAATGTGTAGATCTATGTGTTATATGCATGTCTTGTGTGATTTCTTAGATTATGTTGTAAAAACATGTTAGATCTTGACAAATCACGACTTCTTAAGTAACATTGAGTTAAGATCCATGAACCAAGACACCTTATACATCAAACTATCAAGTTAAAAGTGTTATATGTCTAAGATACAAAATTTAAGGCAAAAAATTTGTTAAGGGCCAAAACTGTCAAGTAAACAAAAGATAAGGGCAAAAAGTGACATTTATGTTTTTATAGGGACCAAACAGGTCCTATATGTATAAAAAGGTATTTTTATGTTAAACATACTTTAAAAAGGGCCAAAAATGCAAATTTAAGCTTAATGGGCCAAAACGTTTGGGCCTCACGGTTTGGGCCCAAAAATTGCGAAAAAAAATGAAGTTTTTGGGATTATAAATGTTATTTGAGTAAAATTTGGGTCATAAATGTAAATAAACCAATTTTAGGGGGTGAAAATATCATTTATTTTCAAATTGGATCAAAAATGTAAATTTTTCTAAAATTGGGCCGAAAGTGTAAATTTTTACAAACCAAGGGCTGAAAATGCACTTTTCTGCAAAACTAGGTCATAAATGTCAAAATACATACTTTTGGACTAAAACCGTGAATTTCTAGACATTCGGGACAAAATTGCAAATTTTTACAAACTATAGACTAAAATGTCATTTTTACAAAACTTTGGGCCTTAATTGAAAATTTGAGGCTTTGGACCAAAAATGTTGTTTTAAGAAAAAGGAGACTTTTTATAATAAGTTCGGTAAATCACGAGCTAAAAAAACAACGAAACAATACGAATGGACGGAATATATCGTTAAAAATTTTATTGGGCCTAATATTCATCTTACGTGGCCAATGGGCCTTAAGGGCCCATTCAGGTGTATATTGAGCCCAATATCTACCATGACATGTTTATTGGGCCTTTGTGACCCATTTACATGCTAATTGGACTTGGACTAAGATTGATACGCTTAGTAAATTTAACTATACTTTCACATAACTATTGAACTTTGTATACTTATAATTGGACCTTGGATGGATAACGCATAACATACACGTAAACATTAATCATAGTACGAAGGGTTGAGAATCTAGTGAGACGTGTCGGTTGGCACCTTGAGTATACAGTCGTAGCTTGTAGTTATAATCAGAGTCTCCTGGAGGGAGAGCGAGAGTTTGTGTATAGATCTATACGGGGTGACCCCCCACGCCTTAGCTGTTCGCTACAGCTAGACTAGGCCAGTCTAGGGCGACAAAACCTTGAGCAAATCCCGGCATTTGGAAAAATGTCAAGACAAGCAACCTAGTCATTACCATGTATGATTATAACGGCTCATGTTAGGATTCTATACCAAAAATATTAATACTTCGGAGATAATTTCTTCGATGGTGTCAATACAAAACAATTTATTTAACGATACAAGAACCTCGACATTATTATAAATCAGAAGATATCGGATTTTCTGGGTAAATAATCATTACTCAAAGATCGCTTACTTAGAACACAAGGAAATCTAAACTACAAATATATATATATATATATATATATATATATATATATATATATATATATATATATATATATATATATATATATATATATATATCACAACTATGAAATTCACACATGCATTATATACTTTATTTGCACAACATTTTCAGACATTTTACAGAAAATATCAGATTTTCTAGGTGTTTACGAAAGATACAAAGTTTTTATTCAACCATACTTATGAACTCACCAACATTATATATGTTGACCGTTTTCAAAATAACTTGTATTCTCAGGTAATCGTTAAGCTGAAAGATTTGCAAGTGCGTATGGTTTTGTTTTATGTAACAGCACTTATGTATTTTAACAATGTATTTGATGTGAACAACGTTGGTTGTATTATGTAATGTTGGTGATGAATGTGTTATGTTTCATGTATATTCATTGTGATGATTATTCAATTGTTAGTCACACGAGCCCCCGGACGTTTCCGCCGTCTGGTTCGGGGGTGTGACAATTTATGTGTGAGTAGAAGATTTAAAATAACTAAATGTATGAATCATGTAGCTAGGCATAATTTACTTACCAGATTTTAGGAAGAATTGTGAAGAAAAATGGTTCCTAGCACTTGGTTGAATGCTTGGGAGGGTTTACGGAGGATTCACAGAAGTGGAAATGAGTTTGGTGAAATGAGAATGGGGTTTACGCTCCTTCATCTGGGATAAGGGATTGATTTGATATTTTATTGGTTTACTGTTGGGTAATGACTATTACTAGAAGCTAATTCGTGAATATTTGGGATTTGCATTGGGAATTAGCCAATTACAGCTAACACTCACCGTAAACACATTTGAATTTGGGGGGGGGGGGTTTACGGCCAAAAGAGGTCCACCAAGGGTGGTTTACGGCCTAAGGGGGTCCATTAGGGTGTTTACGGCCTAAAAGTGGCCTAGAATGGTGTTCATGGTCAAGATTAGGTGGCTTAGGGTGGTTCACGGTCAAGATGCTCCTTAGGGAGGTGTTTACGGCCAACCTTATCCCACAAGAAGTAGTTCACGGTCAAGGGTTGGTGTTTTAGGGTAGTTCACGGCCAAATTGCTTCCTAGGGAAGTGTTCATGGTCTTAGTAAATTGGAAAATCTAACATGTTAGTTTTATTGTTTATGTGTTTAATACTTTGACGTAACTTATATTTCCTATTGTTTGCATTGACTTAGGAGACTTTAGGGTAGTATAATTCTCAAAAAAAATTACATTGCCAAAGCATAATAATAGTATAGCTATAACTATTACATATACGAGACTCCTTTGGTTTGGTTTTTGGACTTGAAATTTCCAGTTGTGACATTTGATTTAAAATATCATAAACTTTCACCGCTTTCATTAGAAAGAACAACTCTCTAACTATATTCTTCAGTTATGGTTCTATGATAGTAAGAGTACCCATAGTAGCAATTATAGCTTCGAAAATCCTCGATCGTTTCGTAATTTCTTTTGTAGACGGGACTTAAATAGCCTTTACATTTGAAATGTACCAAAACTTCGTTGCCTACCATTACTACGTATCTTTAGGAACTTACCCTTTATTGATTCACTTTAATTCGTGCTACCCCTTCTTATTTCAGAATATATCTTTTTCAGATTTAGTAGCCAACCCGGAAGTGAACAAATTGTTCCTAATCTCTTCTTTATCAGGCGACAAATTTACACTTAGCGCTGATTTAGAATGTGACTTAAGGATCAATGCGTACTTAGCACTCAATGCAGTTGATGCTTTAGAAAAACTTATAACGCACTTTTAAGTTAGATAATATCTAACTAGATAATCTTTTCAACTAGGTCGCCATGGTTGGATCATGATTTCCATGATCCTAATTTCTCACAATCTAGACTGTAGAACTCGAATTACGGAAAAAATAATTTGATTATAGCTAAAGAATTAGGCTATTCCCTTAAGGAATTAACCCAAAATAATCAAAGATCTCTTCAATTCACCACCACTCCAACTATACAATTGTATTCGGCTGAGTTCTAATAGAATACGTCACGAATTGAATTTTGGGATGAAATTCTTTCAACCGGGGGAGACTGTGACAATCGTCAAAATTCGAGTCGGTTCTAGATTTGAAAAACTTAGTTGCACATGTAGGCACGTAACATTCTATACTTTGTAACTAGAAGCTAAGTTATAACCTACTAGAGACTTGGAAACAAGTAGAATTGAAGGATAGTGTATATAGATTTCACATTGATATGTGAATTCTACCACTACTTAACTGTAATGAATATCCGTATTCGGGTCATTATTTGACTTGAACACCTTTTAATGAATCATATACACTCATTATGCACTTGAACTAGTAGTAGAAATTAGGTCGGGGTCTCGTAGGAACTTAAAGTCAAAGTTGAAACTATGACTAGTATACTTGATTCATCAACTTCACTTGAATCTCGGAACCACTACATAGAATTGTCAATAAACCGATAAAAAAAATTACAAATGTTATTTCTAACTTAAATAAGAGTTAGGAAACATAAAAATAATTTGAAGTCTCAAAGATTCAATTTATTTTGTTACTCAAAGTTTAATAAAATCCAAAAACCCCTAAATACCTAATTCTATAAACTTTAACCTCAAAAATTATATGAAAATAATTATGAACCTTACAATATCAATTTAAAATAATTAAATTCAGGGAAATATAATCAAGGAAAATAAAAATTTAAGTCATTAACATCTACCCTTAATTTATAAGCCAAAAATCAAGGTTTTATGAACAAAAACTAAGTTATGATGCATATTTTATAAAAACAAATCACATATAATCATAGGAGATTGAACTTTTATAAAAATAAAAGGGAGAGAGGGCATTATACCCCACAAATTCGGCGACCTCTCTCTCTCTCTCTCTCTCTCTCTCTTACTTGAAAACCCACATTTCCACTTAATTACTTCATCTCCCATACTCAACATCTTTATTTTTTCTCTCTAAAAACTTTTCTCTCCCTCTCCCTACCAAATCCGAACTTAGATAAATAATCTGTGGGAGAGATTTTCCCAGTCGATAATTCGTGAGTCTACATGAATCTCTGTATTTTGGTGGCCAATTTTGTTGGAGAGAAACCTCATAGAGATGACGAGAGAGATTGGGTGTCGAGAGAGATGAAATATCTCTTTTCTATATTTTCTTGTCTCTAAAACCCCACACTCTCCCTCTCTAAACACCAACCTCCAACCCATAAAATTCAGGAGGTATTTGGGTGTTTTTGAAGTTACATAACAAAGAAAAGGGTAAGAGCTTACATCTTTTAAAGATCCATAACAATTTATACAAGTTTCCTTGTTATTTTCATCTTTTATTTTCGGATTTTATGATCCTTTCTTGTCTTTGATATTGATGTTCATAGATTATCACTATAAACATGTTGGATGTTATGAAATTAGTGATAATCCATGATCAAACCAAAGTTGAGACCAAAGATGAACACATGCAAGCTCTAAACCATCATCAATGGTGATTTTCACACTTTCTTCTTGAGATTTTGAGTCTTTTGTACCTAAATCATTTCTAAAACATCAAGAGCTTATTTTTAACTTCATTGTCACACCCCGCTAAAGCGGAAATACAGGGCGTGACAATACAGAGGGTTTCATAGCAAAAGATAAAAATAACACCAACCATAGTATTAAAAAGCATTACAATTTACAATGAGTTGGAAAAACTTTTTAAAATAAATTACAATGTATTTGAAATATAACACATGCAAATGCTCCTACAAGTGATGTGTCTCTAAGTGCCTCTTACTAGATGATACCTGAAAAAGCATGTAAAATGAGCGGTCAACTACCGAAATAGTTGGTGAGTTCACAAGTTAAAAATAATATTGGTTTCATGAATCGAAATCAAAGTTTTGATATAAGTTTCCATAGATAAAAATTATATTGCTAAAATGAGTAAATAAGTTTGTATAAACAAAGTTCGTTGTCATCATGAGAAATAAAGTATGTTGCCCAAAAGAGATGTAACGTTCATATCGTCATGGGAAAAAAAAGTTTGTTACTAAAATTAGTAAAGAAGTTTCATTGCTAAAATGAGCAATCAAGTTCGTTGCTACAAGGAGCAAACAAGTTTGTTACTATAAGGAGCAACCAAGTTCGTTGCTAAAACAAGCAAATAAGTATCTAGTAAAAAAAGTTCGTTGTTATAATGAGATACAAAGTTTATTGCTATAATAACTAACGAGTTTGTATGTGTATGAGCAAACAATGAGTTCCAACCAAGCCTATGACTGATGCCCTATCAAGATCTATGCTTATCGGTTCATAGATTCTATGGTATCATGCACTCCAGCAATCGGACGAGTGAGGAGTTGTCAATTCCTAATAGCGCTATCCATAATGACCATTGGCTCCAAGAGTTAATGGTTGGATTAAAGTATAACGGGAAGGGACTTAAAACGATAAGGCCTCATGTTTCGTGTTGCATAGACATACATAGAGAAATATAGCAAAATATAGCAATCAAGTTTGATACAAATCAATTTAAATACAACGAACAAATAATAGTTTTTCAGATATGCTTTTCCACCCTAAAACATAAAAACTGAAAATAGGAGGAGACGTGAATACTCACAATATGCAAAATATAGTAATCAAGTTTATACGAGTCAATTAAATACAACGAACATAAATAATTTAGGACATGCTTTTCCACCCCAAAACATTTAAAAAACCGAAAATGGGGGGAGTCGTGAATACTCACAATGCTTTAAGATGATGCAAATGATGCCTTGAACTACGTTCCATTTGTACCACTATCGATTCCTACAAAAATGGTATTCGCTAATGAGTCTCTAATCGAAATCTAACACTAGTATACTTACTACTACAATAGAATTATGCCAATATTATGTAAAAATTTAATATTGATAAGTCACAAACATTTTTCTGTGAAAATTAAATTTCAATGAATCAATCTTTATATAACAATTTAAGTGGAAAATTCTCATTATTGAAATGTTAATATTTAACATTTTAAGAGGTGTTCCAATGATTAAATATTGAAGAACTAAATCAATTTAGTTCTAAAATTTCTCAAACTTTGTATTTCAGTTTCAAATGAAGTCAAGGATGTTAACATAATTTTTCTTGCATTTTTGATATGTCTAGCTATTTTTCACCATTTTAATTTCTTAAATAACCATAAAATCATGAAAAATACTAAACAGTTAACAAAAATTACCAAACTTCAGATTTTGGTTCTAACTACATTAAAATACTTCCAAATAAACTTTCATGGATTATAGATGTGTATAACCATTTTTCTTATATTTAATTCTCTAAATAGATAAAAATTCATGAAAAATAGCAATCGGTTAAGAAAATTTCCCAAACATTTTGTAATACTGCCATTACACATACTTAAGCTGGAAAAAATATGAAATTGGATTTGTAAACTGTTTAACCCAATTTTATGATTTTTGTGCATTTAAGTGTACTAAATCTTGGGAAAATAGAAGAAAAATAACATGCAGAAGAGAAAAATCATCAAAATTTTTATTTATCAGCCTAATATATTATAAGATTTTCTGGTAAATAGTCATGAATTTTGGATGAGTAAAAATATTTTTCCTGTTTTTAGTCCATTATAAACACAAAAATCATGGAAAAATAGATATGCATTTTGAAAAATTCCCAAAATATTGTTCTGGGTCTTACACATAATGTAGAAGCGGCAAAAAATAAGAGATGATATTTTCACGTTCCCTAAAGTGGTTTTATGATTTATTGGAACGAAATAAAAAGAAAATTCAAAATCATTTTACAGTAACAAAAATCAATGAATCTTCATCAGAGATGTTCATTGTCTTAAAGGGTCATCCACGAATTTTTCCAGAATTTATTTACTAGTGTCAGTATTATATATGCTTTAACACTCTATTTTCTTATTATTTTCATGTAAAAAATAAAGGAAATATATATTGAGCTGAAAATTTCCATATTGCATCTTCATACAATTTAATAGCAATGAATAATCGTCTTCTTTTTTTTAAGTTGAAAAACATGCCTAAAGGCTCAATAAATTATAGAGAAAACTTGGTTCTTGTGATTTTGGTAAAGATTATTGATGTTATTTTGAGAATTTTTGCAACATGTTACAAAGACTTTTGAATTAAGATCTTTTTGTTCCTCTTAATAAATGATGTTAAGTGCTCAAATTAATTTTCCTTGATTTTTAGTGATGAATAAGACCTTTGAACATGCAATACAAAACTAGTATTCACAAAAAAGCGTTGTTTGAGCAAAATCATATAGAAGAAAAATAGCATATAGAAGAGAAAAATCATCAAAATTTTATTTATCAGCCTAATATATTATAAGATTTTCTGGTAAATAGTCATGAATTTTGGATGAGTAAAAATATTTTTCCTGTTTTTAGTCCATTATAAACACAAAAATCATGGAAAAATAGATATACATTTTGAAAATTTCCCAAAATATTGTTCTGGGTCTTACACATAATGTAGAAGCGGAGAAAAATAAGAGATGATATTTTCACATTCCCTAAAGTAGTTTTATGATTTATTGGAACTAAATAAAAAGAAAATTCAAAATCATACTAAACAGTAAAAAAAAATTGATGAAACTTCATCAGAAATGTTTATTATCTTAAAGGGTCATCCACGAATTTTTCGAGAATTTATTTACTAGTGTAATATTTTATATGCTTTAACACTCTATTTTCTTATTATTTTCATGTAAAAATAAAGGAAATATACATTGAGCTGAAAATTTCCAGAATGAATCTTCATACAATTTAATAACAATGAGTAATCGTCTTCTTATTTTTTATGTAGAAAAAAATGCCTAAAGGCTCAATAAAGTATAGAGAAAACTTGGTTCTTGTGATTTTGGTAAAGATTATTGATGTTATTTTGATAATTTTTGCAACATGTTACAAAGACTTTTTGTGACAACCCGAACCTTTTTTCCGTTACCGTTAGCCAAATTCCATTAATAAAATTTTTATTTTATTGAGTCTCGTCGAATTCCTTTCGTTTGGAAAGTCATTTCGTTATATAATTGAACTTTATATATGAGTCGGGACCAAAACTACGCGAAATTTTGAGTTTTCCTTCGATCAAAACAACCATTCACGGCCTGACCTGAGTTTACGGCCGTAAACCCGTTTACGACCGTACACTCGTTTACGACCAACGACAGGTGGACCCCACCACCGACCATGAAAACCCCCTATAAATACGAGACCCTACCCCTCATTTACACTTTTCTGGCCGAAAACTCTCTCCTTCTCTCTCTAAACTCTTGACCGTAAACACAAAAAACACCCTCATTTCTCCCGAAAAATCATCAGGAACCACTTCTGGAGGTTGTTTAGGAGCATCTAAAACACGTTTTCATCGAATCCAGCATCCTTGTTCTTGAGTTTACGGCCGTACACGCTTTAAACCTTCAAAGGCCGTAAACCCTTCAAGAGGCTGCTCATGGCCGTAAACAGTTCACGACCGTAAACCCCCTTCACGGCCGCAAACCTTCCCTAAGCGGTGAATTAGACTGAAAACCCGTTTTCCTCGATTCAATCAAGTCCCGGTAACATTCCTTAACCGAAAGCAAGTGTTTTTCTAACAAATTATCTAACGAAATCGCTAATTTAGATACATATATGTATTTAATTGTTATTTGGATTCCGTTAAGTGTCACATACTACAACTCGAGGGTCTTCATTTCAGTTCGTTGGTTCGACGTTTTCACACAACTAACAGTGAGTTCATACCCCTACGCTTTTATGATTTTTAATGTTTTCAAGGGGGGAATACAAGCCAAACACAAATGATTTTGTGAACCAAAACAAAATGTTTTAACAAGTTTAAAACTTATGCAATTGATACAGTCAAACGATTCCCACGTTTTATAAAATATTTAGATATTTTATCCCTTTTGTACTATGTTGAGCATAAGGGACACTTTTATCTTGGAAACATAATTGCAAAATTTTCAGAACAATTTACAAACCAAGTACATAACATTTCAAGCAAACTATAATGGGTATAGCTTGGGAAATTCAATACACAGCTTTTACCGATTCAGATTACATACATGGGTAAACATATAAACTATGACAGATTTAGTTTATGATATACATTACTACAATAGTACAACATTTAATAATTATTTAAGTATAATTATTACCTTATACAGTATACACACGGATTTCAATACAGTAGATCACTACAGAACTACACGTAAACTAGTTAATACAGGATTGTGAGACAACACTTGAAATGTACCCTTCGGGGTACAGGTTAAATCCTATCATAGTATAACCAGAGTCTCCTGGAGGGAGAGCGTGAGATTTGTGAATAGATCTATTCAGGACTGACAATCCCACACCTGAACTGCTAGCTACAGTTAGGCAGGCATGCCCGGGGTGACAAATGTCATTTAACCGACACTTGAAGAACATCGTAAAGGTCACTAGGTCATATCAAGCATGGTTATACGACTCACAATAGTATAAACTAACCATTTGTTTACGGGATTTCATTCTTCACTAGTTTTATTTTAAGTAATGAAACAACTATACATACTGGTGGTAGCCAGGGTTTTCAAACAGAACATACTATACATACTGGTGGTAGCTAGGGTTTCATACAGAACATACTATACATACTGGTGGTAGCCAGGGTTTTCAAACAGAACATACTATACATACTGGTGGTAGCCAGGGTTTCATACAGAACATACTATACAAAGGTTTTTGTACAAGAATACACACATACTACGATTGGTAGTAACTAGACATACAAACTAACGTTTTTCCTATACTACAACAGGATAGTAACAAACATTCATAGTTAATTCTATAATTCCTTAGTTTAGGCATCAGGGCTACGTAGGGAGAATATTCGACAGACTGTGGAATGTGTGGTTTCCGCCTCATTTCCTGTTCCTTTTTTGGTTGTGGGCTTAGGGCAGATCCACATAATCAACTGTCTGTTCGATATTGGTTTATACATGGCTAGCATGAACTAAGTGGTCATAGATGGAACTGATATTATCACACTTTTACTAAAGAAAATATTAGATTTTCTTGGAAACATGAGAACATTTTTACAGAGTCATCAACAGGTTTTCATTACAAAAACATCGCTTATGAACTCACCATATTTATGCTGATACTCTTTCAAAACTTCTTGTATTCTCAGGAAATCGGTAGACAGGTACCTCCTGGAGTTTTGAGAAGACGGAGCATATAGAGTTACGTCTTTTTCTTTTGATTATACTTTTGATGTATAAAAACAAGAATCAAAAAGATGTAAACACCTTTTCATATTTGTATCTAATGTAATGGTTGTGTTTTTTATTATGATTACTATGATGCAGTTGTTGTGATACTACATATGACGTCATCCACCCCCGAACGTTTCCGCCGTTCCGGTTTAGGGGTGTGACAAATTGGTATCAGAGCTCTTGTTTATAGTGAACTAAGTATACTGAACCTTACATGGTATACAACTATAAACACTAAAGGGGCCGAAGTGCTCTGTAACTCAAAGTATACTTTAAAATATACAAGTATTTTTACGAGGAGTATACAAGTATACCTACATACAAGGAACTATAACATAGTAGGAACTACATAAAAGTATTTAGGGCGAGTTGGACACTACGGTTAAACCTGGGCAGTTATGTAGTCATATGTGGGGCCAATATAACCTGATCAACTATATTGTCCGAGATATGACTAACATGTGTTTGGGAGTGACTGTGGTGCCACGACAAGTCTAAAACTCACCAAATTCTATACTAATGAGAATACATAGTTAAAATACTATAGGAGTATTTTATGGAACTATAACACTGCACATAATCATCACTATTAGTACAAATCCTTATAGCGAAAGACCTACAGTTCCTTGTTAATGTTAGTAGCTATCATTATAGGTCTTTATTATCGTTGTAGGATTAATATATATTTGCTCAAAATATTCGATTCATGATCATATAGGAGGCTTATCGTCATTCTTTCCCCTTGTATCTTTTAGAAAAAGATGCCTCCCAGAAAGAGACCCAACAGGAAGAACAACGACCCTCCGCTGCCACCACCTCCTCAGTTCGATCCCGCATTGTTCCAGGCAGCAGTTACGGCCGTTGTGGCTGCTGCAATGTCGCAGATAAACCCAGGTGGCTCGGGTGGATCAGGAGGTGGACCCGATCCCTAAAATCTTGGTGGAGACCAGGAACACCAGAAGGAGTGTTCCTATAAAGATTTCATGAATTCCAAGCCCAAATCCTTCGACGACAATGGAGGAGTCGTTGCCCTAACCCGATGGTTCGAGAAGATCGAATCCATTTTCGAGATTTGCGCTTGTTCCGAGGCAAACAAGGTGAAATTTGCTGCCTGCACCTTCACCGACAGAGCACTGACCTGGTGGAATGGTCGAGTCAAATCCCTAACTTTATCGGTAGCAAATGCCATGGGTTGGGAAAGATTAAAAGAGCTTAGGCTTGCTGAGTATTGCCCAAGGGGCGAGATGTAGAAATTGGAACAAGAGCTTTGGAACCTGAAGATGAAGGGTTCCGACATTGCTGCTTACACAGCTAGATTCTGCGATCTGGCTCTTCTATGTCCGGGAATGGTCACCCCGGAAAGCAAGAAGATAGAAAGATACATTTGGGGATTAACGCCCCCAACACAAGGAAATGTCTTGGCTGCTAAGCCTTCTACTTTTGACAGCGCCAAGTGCCTGGCGCAGACCCTGATAGATCACGGGGTTGATCTTGATGAAGTGGCAGCCGCTCTCGAACCACCAAAGGCAAGTGGTGGGAAGAAGAAGTTTTGGAACAAGCGAAAGGGTCAGTCTTTGCAGGAGCCCTCCAAGAAACAGCAAGTAGTGGCAGTTCATGCTGCTACCACTCCTACCGTTGTTCCTACAGCTCAAACACATGCCAGTAGATATGTTTGGTACCCTTTCGAGGTGTGACAAGTACAACTTGCATCATCATGGGCAGTGCCGCGAGATGTTATGCAATAGTTGTGGCAAGAAGGGACACACAGCCTGATTTTGCAAGACACCAGCTCAACCGACCAATCAAGCTTCTGGAACGGGCGCCGGTCAAGCCTGTTATGGATGTGGGGAGGTCGGACACTTCAAAAGGAATTACCCCAAAGCAACAACAGCTGGCACACTGGGAGAGTGCTAGCGATGGGCCAGGAGGAGGCAGTTGTCGATCCCACCGTTGTTACGGGTACGTTCCTCCTCGACAACTCTTATGCATGCATTCTTTTCGATTCTGGTGCGGAGAGAAGTTTTTTAGTCATGCATTTAAGCATCTAATCAAGTGTAAATCCCAAACTTTAACCGAAACATTTACCGTTGAAATGGCTAATGGAAAGAAAGAGAGCACTAACGACATATTCATAGGCTGTACCCTTACCTTAAACGACCATTCTTTCTCAATCGACCTTATGCCAGTTTCCATAAAAAGTTTCGATATCATCGTCGGCATGGATTGGTTGAGCCCCAATCGTGCTGCTATCCATTGTTATGAAAAAGTCGTTCGTCTCAATCTGCCCTCGGGAGAAGCCCCATAGTCTACGGTGATAAACTCAGCTCAAACCTTCGTATCATTTCATGCATCAAAGCCCAGAAATATCTGCGGAAGAAGTGTCATGCATTCCTAGCCCATGTTGTTAACGAAAAGCAGGAAGTTAAGGACCTCGAGAGCATCCCCGAAGTCTGCAACTTTCCTGATGTCTTCCCTGAAGATCTTCCCGGAATCCCTCCCGAGCACCAAGTCGAGTTTCGTATCGACTTAATTCCTGGGGCTACTCCCGTAGCTAAATCCCCATACCGTCTAGCGCTGGCAGAAATGCAAGAGTTATCCAGCCAGCTCAATGAGCTGCTCAGCAAAGGATTCATAATACCAAGTTCCTCACCCTGGGGAGCCCCGGTCTTGTTTGTGAAGAAGAAAGATGGGTCATTTCATATGTGCATAGATTATCGTGAACTGAACAAGCTTACCATCAAGAATCGTTATCCCCTACCCAGAATCGACAACCTCTTCGATCAACTTCAAGGAGCCGACTATTTCTCAAAGATAGACCTGAGATCAGGGTACCATCAATTTCGAGTCCATGAGAGTGATGTTACCAAGACAACATTCTGAACTCGCTATGGTCACTACGAGTTTGTAGTTATGCCCTTTGGTCTAACCAACGCACCGGCGGTATTTATGGATCTGATGAATCGGGTGTGCCTCCCTTTCCTAGACAAGTTCGTAATAGTATTCATTGATGATATACTTGTCTACACTCGGAGTGAGGAAGACCATAGACAACACTTGAGACAAGTGTTAGAAACACTAAGGGCGGAGAAACTCTATGAAAAATTCTCTAAGTGCGAATTCTGGATCAGAAAAGTAACCTTCCTTGGTCACGTGGTTAGCGAGGAAGGCATACACGTGGACCCTTCCAAAATCAAAGCGATTGAGAATTGGTCAGCACCGAAGACACCCACAGAAATCCGTTAATTCTTGGGTCTCGCTGGCTACTATCGCAGATTTATCCAGAACTTCTCCAGAATTGCTAAGCCCTTAACCACCCTGACTCAGAAAGGTGTATCCTTTTGCTGGGGAGAAAAGCAAGACTCTACGTTTCAAACATTGAAGCAGGCCCTATGCAGCGCACCTATCTTGTCCCTGCCTGAAGGAACGAAGGATTTCATTGTCTACTGTGATGCATCCAATCAGGGCCTAGGCTGTGTGCTCATGCAGCGAGGAAAGGTTATTGCCTATGCCTCGAGACAGCTGAAAACACACGAAGTCAATTACACAACTCACGATCTAGAGTTGGGAGCAGTGGTCTTTGCGTTAAAGATTTGGAGACATTATCTCTACGGAACCAAGTGCACTGTCTTCACCCACCATAAGAGCCTACAGCATATCTTCGATCAGATAGAGTTGAGCTTGAGACAACGGCGGTGGGTAGAGCTACTCAGTGATTACGAGTGCGAAATACGCTATCATCCCGGAAAGGCCAATGTGGTAGCGGATGCCCTCAGCTGAAAAGAGTATCCGGGTCGTAGTGAAGGCACTGACAATGACCATCCATTCCCATCTATCCACTCAAATCAAAGAGGCTCAGTTGGAAGCCTTAAAACCAGAAAACATGTCAGACGAAGCCTTGAGGGGAATGGAAAAGAACTTAGAAGTCAAGGGAGACGGAGTTTATTATTTCATGAACCGGATCTGGACCCCAAACTACGGCGGTTATAGGGAGGTTGTCATGAGCGAAGCTCACAAGACTAGATACTCCGTTTACCCAGGTTCAGATAAGATGTATATGGATCTCAATCAACTCTATTGGTGGCCGAACATGAAAGCAAAGATCGCTACCTTCGTGGGCAAGTGCCTGACTTGCGCCAAGGTGAAGGTGGAATATCAAAAGCCCTCAGGTCTACTTCAGCAGCCCGAAATACCTGAGTGGAAATGGGAAAGGATCACGATGGATTTCATCACTAAGTTGCCCAAGTCTCCGAGTGGGCACGATGCCATCTGGGTAGTTGTCGATCGATTGACTAAATCCGCTCATTTCCTGCCAATCAAAGAAAACTTCAAGATGGAAAGACTAACACAAATCTACATTCGAGAGATAGTCCGCCTTCATGGTTTGCCTGTGTCTATTATCTCCGACCGGGATAGCAGGTTTACCTCGAGATTTTGGCAGTCACTACAGAAGGCTCTTGGAACTAATCTGGATATGAGCACATCTTACCATCCACAGACTGATGGGCAGAGTGAGAGAACCATTCAAACATTGGAGGACATGTTGAGAACATGCGTCATCGACTTTGGCACGTCGTTGGATACTCATTTGCCCTTGGTCGAATTCTCCTACAACAACAGATACCATACCAGCATCAAGGCTATGCCGTTCGAAGCCCTCTACGGCCGTAAGTGCAGGTACCCTCTGTGCTGGGCTGAGGTGGGTGACACGCAGCTAGTTAAGGGTCAAGTCCCCGATAGCACTCTCATAGGCCTGGAAATCATCCGAGAAACTACTGAAAAGATCATACAAATCCGGGAACGACTAAAAGTTTCAAGAGATAGGTAAAAGAGCTACGCCGATAAGAGACGAAAACCCTTGGAGTTCCAGGTTGGTAACCGTGTCCTATTGAAGGTCTCACCCTGGAAGGGCATGATACGCTTCGGAAAGCGTGGAAAGCTAAATCCAAGATACATAGGACCATTTGAGATCCTCTCTAGGATCGGTCCCGTAGCATACAAACTTCGTCTACCATGAGAACTTAGCAACGTACATCCCGTCTTCTACATATCGAACCTAAAGAAGTTTCTATCCGATGAGACACTTGTGATACCCCTCGATGAGATAGAACTAGACGAGAGCTTACACTTTGTGGAGGAACCCGTAGAAATCATGGATCGGGAAGTCAAACGAACGAAACAAAGCCGTAACCCGATAGTAAAGGTTCGCTGGAATGCCAAGCGGGGACCTGAATTCACTTGGGAGCGCGAAGATTCAATGAAACAGAAGTACCCGCATCTCTTCCCGAGTCCATGATTTGTATTCTGTGTTTGAATTTTGGGACGAAATTCCCTCTAACGGGGGATGATGTAACAACCCGAACCTCTTTCCGTTACCGTTAGCCAAATTTCGTTAATAAAATTTGAATTTTATTGAGTCCCGTCGAATTCCTTTGGTTTGGAAAGTCATTTCGTTATATAACTGAACTTTATATATGAGTCGGGACCAAAACTACGCGAAATTTCGAGTTTTCCTACGATCAAAACAACCATTCACGGCCTGACCTGAGTTCACGGCCGTAAACCCGTTTACAGCCGTACACTCATTTACGGCCAACGACAGGTGGACCCCACCACCGACCATGAAAAATCCCTATAAATACGAGACCCTACCCCTCATTTACACTTTTCTGGCCGAAAACTCTCTCCTTCTCTCTCTAAACTCTTGACCGTAAACACCAAAAACACCCTCATTTCTCCCGAAAAATCATCAGGAACCACTTCTGGAGGTTGTTTAGGAGCATCTAAAACACGTTTTCCTCGAATCCAGCATCCTTGTTCTTGATTTTACGGCCGTACACGCTTCAAATCTTCAAAGGCCGTAAACCCTTCAAGAGGCTGTTCACGGCCGTAAATAGTTCATGGCCGTAAACCCCCTTCACGGCCGCAAACCTTCCCTAAGCGGTGAATTAGACTGAAAACCTGTTTTCCTCGATTCAATCAAGTCCCGGTAACATTCCTTAACCGAAAGCAAGTGTTTTTCTAACACATTATCTAACGGAATCGCTAATTTAGATACATATATGTATTTAATTGTTATTAGGATTCCGTTAAGTGCCACATACTACAACTCGAGGGTCTTCATTTCAGTTCGTTGGTTCGACGTTTGCACACAACTAACAGTGAGTTCATACCCCTACGCTTTTATGATTTTTAATGTTTTCAAGGGGGGATACAAGCCAAACACAAATGATTTTGTGAACAAGAACAAAAGGTTTTAACAAATTTAAAACTTATGCAATTGATACAGTCAAACGATTCCCACGTTTTATAAATTATGTAGATATTTTATCCCTTTTGTACTATGTTGAGCATAAGGGACACTTTTATCTTGGAAACATAATTGCAAAATTTTCAGAACAATTTACAAACCAAGTAAATAACATTTCAAGCAAACTATAATGGGTATAGTTTGGGAAATTCAATACACAGCTTTTACCGATTCAGATTACATACATGGGTAAACATATAAACTATGACAGATTTAGTTTATGATATACATGACTGCAATAGTACAATATTTAATAATTATTTAAGTATAATTATTACCTTATACAATATACACACGGATTTCAATACAGTAGATCAATACAGAACTACACGTAAACTAGTTAGTACAGGATTGTGAGACAACAGTTCAAATGTACCCTTCGGGGTACAGGTTAAATACTATCATAGTATAACCAGAGTCTCCTGGAGGGAGAGCGTGAGTATTGTGAATAGATCTATTTGGGACTGACAATCCCACACCTGAACTGCTAGCTACAGTTAGGCAAGCATGCCTGGGGTGACAAATGTCATTTAACCGACACTTGAAGAACGTCGTAAAGGTCACTAGGTCATATCAAGCATGGTTATACGACTCACAATAGTATAAACTAACCATTTGTTTACGAGATTTCATTCTTGATCAGTTTTATTTTAAGTAATGAACTACTTTACATACTGGTGGTAGCCAGTGTTTTCAAACAGAACATACTATACATACTGGTGGTAGCCAGGGTTTCATACAGAACATACTATACATACTGGTGGTAGCCAGGGTTTTCAAACAGAACATACTATACATACTGGTGGTAGCCAGGGTTTCATACAGAACACTATACAAAGGTTTTTGTCCAAGAATACACACATACTACGATTGGTAGTAACCCGACATACAAACTAACGTTTTTCCTATACTACAACAGGATACAATAACAAAGATTCATAGTTAATTCTATAATTCCTTAGTTTAGGCATCAGGGCTACGTATGGAGAATATTCGATAGACTGTGGAATGTGTGGTTTCCGCCTCATTTCGTGTTCCTTGTTTGGTTGTGGGCTTAGGGCAGATCCACATAATCAACTTTCTGTTCGATATTGTTTTATACATGGCTAGCATGAACTAAGTGGTCATAGATGGAACTGATATTATCACACATTTACTAAAGAAAATATTGGATTTTATTAGAAACATGCGAACAATTTTATAGAGTCATCAACAGGTTTTCATTACAAAAACATCGCTTATGAATGTTGGGTTTTGAGCATTCTAACACTCCTAAGTGTACATGCAACCCTAAATACCTTGGATCTATGTTTTCTCTATTATACATGCAAATATGAATATTCCAAGGTATTACCCTATCTAGCATACAATCTATGATACTTGGATAATAAAAACAAGTTTGAAGACATACCTTTTTATGTAGCTTGATTCCTTGATGCTTAAGAGCCGAGTGCCTCAAGTGTGACACCTCAAATGGTTCACACAACATCAAATACACTTGGAATAACTTAGAGAGAAATGAACCACTTCATGAAATCGGCTAGCCCTCACTATACACACATAGTTCTCTCATGGTCGCCGATTTTGACAAGAATAAGATGCTTATATAGTTTGTCACAATTAGGGTTACACCATGTAAACCCTAATTGTCATGGCCTTTCATTTCCATGATCCATGGGTACAAAAACACCATGGAGCATCCTATGGGTTTTAACCCAACTTGATAATCTATGGAGCATTAGCCCACTATACAAGTGTGGATGATTTACACAATCAACCCATATATTTAATTAGTCTCCTTTTGATAACTTAATTAATTCCAAATTAATTCTTGATCAATACTAATTAAATAATCTTATTAATATATTAGAACTTATAATATATTAGTAAACCTTAAGTGTTATTTCTCTCATTTTAGTCTATCCAAATGCATGATGCCATGCAACCCAAATGGACCATGCCAATCGGGTCAAGTACATACCAAATATAGTTATGGACTTAGACACTAATCCAACAGTCTCCCACTTGGATAAGTCTAAAACTATTATTGAGTATGACTTCAAGAACCGACTGACAATCGTAGCTCTTTAAGCCGCTGTCGAACTCTGACGTTGTAACTGAACTCTGACCTTTGTCAATGACTTGTCCATTAGATAAGTGATCATATATTCCTCCATTCTAGATATCATATGGACTAAGACATGGATTATAAATCATTCTCTCTGTCCATTTGTTGTTTCCAGATTTCCGATTCATGATGACTGACTGATTGAACAAATCAAATCAGTCCTGGCTTGGCCAAGCACTCACGTGTGTCATAATTAAATCATCGAGGGGCCCACAGATATCGCTTTTATCCCGAAGGTAAAAGGAATGGATAAACTTCGACTCATATGGCTTGTTCTACTACTTGTTGAATCATACACAAAGGCACGTTTATAACATCGAGTTACCAATGCGTTTTCGTGCAATCAATGTATAACCAACTCATAGTAACAACTCATATCTCTAGGTTTGATGAATATAAGATATTATCGTCTCATGATCACTCGTGATAAAATCCATGAAGTGATTCAAATGAGCGCGGGTTGAATCCAATACTCAAAACTTATGAGCACTCATGAGTGTCGTAGCACCACTTTGTCCAACATCTTAGACCTCTACAAGCCAACCCATGACAGTCTTGATTCATATCTACTTCCAACATATGACCGACTGTGGATGATTTGAATAACTTAGTCATTCAGGAAGAACGACCTAGTTATTCTGGAAGTCAAAACATGCAAAGTGAAACACAAGAATAATTGAATCCAATATGGTCTCAGAACTTATGAATATAAATATAACACCTTTTATTTATCACCATATTGATCACACATTATTCATTGCATACTATTTCAAACTATCAACTTTATACTTGAATTAAAAACAATAGTTGTCCCATGCTCCAAGCATGTACACTATGTTTTCTAAACAATAGTCATGCCATACACCAAGTATGCACACTATGTTTGTCTAAACATTAGTTATGCCATACACCAAGTATGCACACTAAGTTTGTCTATGATCTTTACTCTGTGAAATAGATCGATTGAACATAATTCCAATGATTCTCATTTCACAATCCCAAATCCTTACCGCAAATGCAAGAATTCCAAATTCCTGCCATTTACCAAAATCTGTTAGATTCTAAACTTGTATGCATTGATCCTCTTGTAAAGATTATGCACAAAGTCACAAAGACTTGTCAACAGACATTACAGAGTATTCCAATGGAGATCAACTCCATGGAAATATCCTTCTTGCATTAAGTTTATTTTCCTAATCTTATACAGATTAAATCCACCTATGGAGACAACTCCATCTTCCCATTTTTTACTATAATTTCTGAACAAGAGTTGCCTCTTTTCAGAACATGTCAATATGGTCCTTCCAGAAACACTATACTTCCAACTGTCCATGAGCAACCAATCTTTGGTAAACCTTAGATTGTCCTCGACAATTGCTTAATCATTTTAGTCGTATCCAATTCTAGACCTTTTCCCCTTCTTAATGCCTCAGACATTTGGAAAATTTAGAAAGGATAAATATTATAGCACATGCAATCGATCCTGTACCCAAAGCAAATGGCACACGATTCATGATGTCTCACATAAAGACATGATTCTAGGTCAGTCTTTTTGCTATAATATCTCTATTTCTATTTTCCAAGTTCTCATAATTCAGATTATGAAAAGGGATGTCGTAATCATAATCGAATTTTAGAATGCAAATAATGGGCCTATATATAGAATTTCCTTATGTTGAGCCATTCCAACACAAAATTCATATATACCCTTGACTAAAGATGATTAAAACCTCAATCTAAGCTTTTAGAATTGAAATGAAGTATAATTTCCTCTCCCTTAATTATAGCAAAACAACTTTTCAACCCCTGCAACTTCCGGAATTGAAACTTTTGTTTTCTATAATTAACATTGCTATCTTGCAATACTCATCATAATTATCATGCTCCCACTAACATGATGATTATTAGCATAACACTTGTGCTCCCACTAGCTTTGACATGTACTCAGAAATCAGCTGGACTTCTAGAAATCAATACTTTATTGACTTTCTTACCAAAGTTCAGACTTACGATACGATATGCTTTGATAAAATCATACACGTTTCCTTAGATAGCACACATGTGTGTCTACTCAATTTCAGAACTATGAAAAAGGATGTCGTAATCATAGTCTTAATTGTTTAGACCTTTGTCATTCCTCACAAGTCCATGTTAGTATGCCGGTTAACCACACACACTCCACTAACGACTTTGATAATGCAAATATCACAACTGTTATCTACTTAAAATCTACTTAGTGAAAGTGTTTCCTCACCATCATTTTCATCAATCAGAGAGAAACCTTATGACACTTAGATTGTTTATGGTGTAAGTGTTCTTATCCAAACCATAAGGACTGAACTCAATCTTACTTTCTTGCCACCTGGCAGCACAAGGGCCTGCCATTTCTTCCAAGTTGTTATGCAACCAATTGAGAACTCTCAGAACTCATATGCATAGCCAACTTTAACTAGAATGGGCACAGAAATAGAGATATGTCAACACGATAGGTTATAAACCTCACGTCGTGTGCTAGTGATGAACTACAGGTTTTTATTCTTGATTAGATCTTGAAGCTTTTCCAAGATCTCTAAGACTCCCACTGTCCTCTTGACATATAAGACTCACTTGTCAAATATTCAAGAGATAGTGCGGATTCTTTATCAAGACAGACACTTTACACAATTGGCCTAAGTTGGTCTTTGTTTTATCCAAAACATCACAACTTACCAATTTCAAATGTACAAGAGTAGGACACTTTTACTCTTACATTTGACAAGTGTTATAAACCTTTCTTTAAGGTATGTCACTCATCTTACAGTCTTGGAGTATGACTCTAAGACTTGTTTTCGAACGAAGTATGACTCATCTTCTTGATTTAACCATTCCAACAATTCAAGATTCCTCTTCTTAGTCATAAGAATGCACTAAGATGTCCTTAGATGACTAATTGTGTCATGATTTCTAAATCATTAAGATGATCACGAAACATGATACTAAAGTACTCTCCCATCTTTTCAGATTTGAGAAACTTTTATCCTTCTGCCTAATTTGATTCTTCTCATCCGTTCTGCCATATATTGAAAATTTTCCAATGTTTCAGAACTATACTTAAACTGGTAAGTATAACCATATTTACTAAACTTTAGTAAATCATGACGAATAGTGCACCAGAATGTGTACTCGATCCCTTAGTCCTTCACTTGACTCACATATACGTGTGAACAAGGAATTAATCTTAATTTTCCAAACAAGAAAATTCTCATTCATCATACTATACAACTTGCATGATTTCTAAGTTTCTATCCAACTGAAACCTTGGGTGATGAGAATCTTTCCTTATTTGGTAAATTATGACCCTACCACAAACGAAAGAATCAAGTCCATTTTTCAATATTGCTATCAATGGAATCATATAAACAACCATTTTTCACAAATGCCACTGTAAGGATATTTAAATAGAAAATTAAAACCTTTTTATTTTATTCTAAAACTCTGCGGAAAAATCTTATCCTTACAGTGCAAATGCATATGAAAAACTTGTTGCTATCTATTCCTAAGCAATATAGCATAACTCCTAAGCAACAGCTCAAAAATTCTGATCACCGAACCATGCGATCGAAATCCATCTTCGCGATCAGAATCAGCATATACTTCTTTTAAGTTTCTTCATTTTTCTTTGATTCTTAAAACAACAATATGTAACCCAGTCACATCATGTAATGAGAATCTCATAATAGAAACTTAACAGAGTTAGATAGTGGACTTCACCTGAAGTAGAATCAAACATCTTGACTTGATCAACCCTATGATCCTTCAGGTAAATAGGCAGTTTTGTAACCAATGCCCCTTCTTTTGGCAATATAAACATATGAACTCTATGGAAATGGTACACGGGACTATCACAGACTTAGACTTTCTCTTTACCATTTGGTCAACCAAGTTGACTATGGCCGATCCCTTTCCATTGGGAAGAGAAAGCCTTTTCTAGATATCCAATGTTACCATTGTCAATGTCCATTGGGAAGTTGATCTCCTAATCAAATTTGCTTTACTAGTCCTCAAACCATTGATGATTCAGCAGCACCAAGCAAATAGATAAGATCATTAAGGGTCATGTCATAGTCCGTTTCATAGTAGTCCCATAGGAACTCACTATGTGACTTAGAAAGTGATTGAACATCCAACTTTCTTAATACTTTGACACCCAACTCTCATGGCTTGTCAATATGTGACTTCATCTCCAAGATGTGATCACACATAGACCTTGCTTGCCAAGTGACCTTGAACTTGTGGGTTAGGAAAAATAATTGGAGGAGGTAAAGGAAGTGAAGTTCCAAGAGATTTGGGAAGATCATAAATATCTTAACTAGACATCTTTTGGGAGATATTCAAGATAGTTGATCTAAAGTCCTTAATATAACACCCAATATGAAATATTAAGGCTAGGACCCAACACAACATTTTATAACTTGGAAGAGGGATGTCGTAATCCAGGTTATAAAATATTTGAAGGTAGGTGAATGACGATTCACCAATTTCCACCATGAAAACGAAATAATTTATTTGGTTTTAATTGGTTTTGAAACTCCTAGATTCTTTTGAGATTCATTGAACTTTTCAATGGCATGTTTCAATCTCGATTGTGCCCTTCAGGTTTTGTGACTGGGATGCCGAGGGTCACAAAACAAGGTATGAATAACCATGCAAATATACTTGGTACCCTTAATATTTATCACTTAATCGATGTGTCGGTTAACCACACGCGCTCCACCGATCCTATGATAAACATTAAGTTACCTTTTGCCTACCTTGTTAAATCCAGGTTAGTGTGCAGGTTAACCACACACGCTCCACTAACCGACTTAAGCAAAGTGCAAAGTGTAATTTCATGGGTTAGCACCAAATTCACATTTTCCTAAGTAACTAAGATTGAGAATTTATAAAGGTTTAGTTACTTAGTATTTATCATTAATACTTTTAATGAAGGGAGAATTATAGTCTTTGTCCTACCCGTTCAGCTAACGACCCTCCACCAGTCAAGGAAGCGATGGGTGAGAGTGGACACCCATTAAACTGCCATTTTATAGGCAGTAACCTTATACCCCCCTTATAGACCGGTTTCGTGAATGAGGCCTACTAACGGTAAGACTGACTTGCTCTTATACATATATATATATATATATATATATATATATATATATATATATATATACTAGTAGCGTACCCGCGCGATGCGGCGGCGGCGATTTATTTTATTCCGACGATTTGTTCCTTTCGGCGATCAATTGTCTCTAGACGGCCATCAAATACTAATTTCCGTCTATTACTATTTATCTGGTAGCGGACGGCGATTAGTTTCATTTAATGAATAATGTTAAGATTGTGATCTAATGGTGGATCTACGACGACTCTCTAGTATCCGTTTTCCAATGGGGGCGGCATCTGTTGTCAAGGGGCGGGTTTGAGAGAACTTACGACGGTGATTGCTACGGTTTCAAACAGTTCGACAGTGACCGAAACAGGTAATGAAGATCTAGATGGCGAGGGAAGGTTTAGTTGTGATGAGGGATGGTGGTGACGGCGCCATTGTCGGATGTAAGAGAAGGGTTGAAGACGGAAGAGGGAAACTGTGATTGAGAGAGAGTAGTTGAGAAAGTGATTTGGGTTTGTAGAATATGTCCAGGTGGCAATTTTTTTTTTGTTAATAGATTTCTTAGGTGTTAATTTCATTTTGAAAACATATCATATTCCAATAAACACGTAATGCATCAACAATTAGTTTTCCTTAGACATTTCTAATTTGAAATGTAGAAATAAATTGATTGGTTATCATATTTAATGTCGTTCAAGTTGAAAGACTATCCAATATTAGATACAGTTGATTTTCTTTGAAATTTATTTCAATAATTCATATACATACGATCTCACTTTATTTTTTTTTCAAAACTATGAATACGTGTCATAATTAGGGATGAGAAACGGGCAAGACCTAGATCGGACCGGCTCGAAGACCGAAAATTATGAATTACCTTACCCAAAAACCAGATCGTTTTTGGGTGTATCGGGTCTGGGTCCATGTTCTGTTCGGTCCGCGTTCGGGTATTAAATCGGGTTTCGGGTTTTGGACCGAATTAGACATTGGCAGTGTTGGTTACGATTTTGGTCCGTTCCGGGCACCAAACTGGGTTTCACATTTTTGTTGTTTACGGTTTCGAGTTTTGTTTGTCATGTTACTCTCGTCTCTAATATTATATTTCAAATTATAATATTACTACGTAACATCTATCATTTGTATCTTTGTTGTTTGCACAATTCGACTAAAAATATATATAAAAGAAGATGAATGCAAATGTAATAATTAGCATTATATCAATCTGATTTTTTTTTTAAATCAATGTCTAGTAAAATTATATGTCACTCAATGTATTGTAATGAAATAAATGTAATAAGTTTTATGTTGTGTTCTTCAAAACAAATACCAATATATTTTGGTGAAAGGAATAAAATATTATTATAATCAATTAATAATATATTTTTTTATTACATATTTCACTTAGCTCATACTCATTTGAAAATTTTTTATTTGACTTTTATAATCATTAAAGGACGATAACAATAGTGAATTAGATCCTTAAAATTCATTTATTTCTATTTAGAAACGTCATAGATATACGACTGGATCACTAATAAATATTTGTAGGCGATATGAATTAAGGGTATTAAGGTAAAAATGTTTTCCGGTCCGGTCTGGGTTAAATCCGGTATTCTGGGTCTGACCGGTCCAAACCCGATTAGTGGTAAAAACAAAATCCAAAAACCGACCCACTAATATGAATATCCGGGTCCGGGTCCGGACCGGTTCGCTCCAACGGATCGTTTGCACATCCCTAATCATAATGATATAAGGTTATGAGGCAATTATCATCAAAATGAGCATACATGTCCTAGTTGATATGTTATTCTTAATAACATATGTTTTAGATTAAAACTGATGTTGTTTTTTGAATAAAAATAAAAATAAAATATGTTCTTAATTTAGATTAAAAATACAAATACACGTTTTTGGGTTAAAAATAAAAAACACATTGCAATTTCATAGAATTGAACATAATTTAAGTTTTCGTGTTAAATATTTACTTAAATGTATTCCAAAATAATTAAGAAACACTCATTTATACGTGGATTACGAAGCGTCTAAATTTCTTTCTCTCCCACATTACACTCAAACAGCTTTGGACTATTATCGAGTATATTTCTTGGTATGTAAACCACATATCAAATAGCATGCTGTCTAACCTATTTTTTTATGGTTTAACTACTACTCTTGCACTCTTCATAATAAATTAGTATTCGAAATTTTATATTATTAAAATAATAAAACTAAAAGTTATATTATATTATCTACAATCAATAATAAATTGATATAAGTGAAAACTATAATTCATATACCTTTTATGATCACATTTTATTTTAAGTTTGGTTATAGGGTATTCAAAACATTTTACGAAACCAAAAGTCTGTATCTATATGTTAAAATTTTATTTTGATAGATTCATACTTTATAAGAAGCAAATTTATTCATATTAAAAATACTTATAAATATGTGTTACGCTTTTATATAAACAAAATAAAAATATTTACCTAAAAGACTTTGCCAAACCGGTTGCAAGTCATTTTAACGATACCCTTTGAGTTTATAAGAAAAACTAAAATACTTTTTGCTGGTGGTAAATGATAATATCGTTCCATAAAAAATTAGATATAATATAATTGATAAAAGTAAAAAATAAATTTAAATATATTATTATTGGTGGTTAAAATTTATTGTTTTTTTACATTTTAAAAAAATAATAATGTAGTATTTTATAATAAAAATAAATATATGAAAATGATGAAACTTATTGAGTTGTCAATGCCTCTCTAACCTAATGCCCTAGAATGTCTCTTCATATACATATGTTGCTTTTGTATCACTACTAAAGAACATTTACTGTTAAAAGCTTCTATTGAAAGCCTTATACCTACTTGTGTGTACTTATTTTATATTTTTAAATTCTACATTGAAACTATGTTTTTCTATAAAAAAATAATTTTCATATACCGTCTTTATCAATTATTTGTTTACAGGTAAAGTGTTCATGTTATCATAGATTTGGCTTACTATATATGTTTATTTAAATCAAATGTATATAAGTTTCACATTAG
Source organism: Lactuca virosa (assembly GCF_052849685.1). Taxonomy (NCBI): domain Eukaryota; kingdom Viridiplantae; phylum Streptophyta; class Magnoliopsida; order Asterales; family Asteraceae; genus Lactuca; species Lactuca virosa. Next base: position 252,516,319 of record NC_136434.1, read on the forward strand.
AAAAAAAGTTAATTACTTATTATACAGATAAAATATTAAATACAATTATATTTGATAGATATTCTAATATTTATAAGTACTGGCATTTGTCATTTGTGATTTGATGACGTTATTTTTATGTTTGATAAAAAATGCTATACATTTTCTATTTTTATTTAATTCGGCAATTTATCAAAACATAAGGTGAATAAGTTATTTTCAAATCTGGAAGCTGAGAAGGTGAGTAATCTATCTTCAAATCTGGAAGCTGAGATGGTCTAAATAATCAAATCACACTCAACAACTTGCAAAATCTAAAATCTGAAAAACAAAAAATAAACTAAATACACTATTTCAGTTCATAATGCACATTTTCATATCTAAGAGCTCTCAAACAAAAAACTATACTAAATAAACTATTTCTTCCTCTTAAAGTCTCCAAACCTATTGATTAACTACAATGACTATTCAAAATCTAGATTTGGCGGTGTACCAGATGTCGAGAGTGATTGAAGTAATGTTGGTGGTAAAGGGAACAAGAAACGCAGATCTACAAAGATCTAACTCAAATCCAGAAATCCACCCCTTTTCTTCATCATAAACTCGGATCAATATGGAGGGAGCTGAAGTGAAAGGGCCTACTGTTGTATACAACAACGTATTTGGGGATGGTGTTTAGATTTATGGTGGTTTACGTTTATACAGAAGGTGGTGGTGTTGATGACGATGAAGGAAATGGGGATGGTGGTAACGTTGTTAGTAATGTGAGGGTTTTATGGAGCTGGTGCCGGTGGTGAGATTGCTTGTGGTGGTAGTGAGGACTATTTGAGAGGAAAAACAATATGAATGATATTCTTTAAAAAAAGGTCGTTAAGAATTGAGTAGAGGTGGTCATAGTGGTCAGGGTTGTAGAGGAAGTGTGGGAGGAGGTCACATCTTAAGTTTGAAGCTACGGTTTTCAACGATGGATTATATTTATATTGTAAATATTTAGTTTTGATTGGCTTAAACTTATTCACAAGGATCACCAATATATAATTAATCTACACCATTCAAATTAAATCTAAGGTTTATATCTCACCTCCTTATTTTTAAGACTTTGGTCTTAAAAAATTTTGGTCTCCTATTATTTATGCATTATAAAGTAGTATATATATATATATATATATATATATATATATATATATAACTTATAATACTATAAAGTATAAGGGTTGAATTTTAACTTTTAAAATTCTAAGGGCTTAACTTGGATTTAAAGTATTCACAAGGGAAAACTTTTCAAGTTCCAAAACATGAGGGCAAGTTTTTGAAACTATTAAAAACTATTCAATTCCATAACTTATGTGTTTAAAGTAGTTTTTAATACAAAAAACTCTTCAAGTTCCATAACATGAGGACAAGTTATGGAAGACTTTAAACTATTAAAAGAATGTAACTTTTCCTTTATTCATAACTTATGAAATATTTATGAGTTTTATGATTCTTAAATGTGACTTTTCATGTAACTTGAGGACAAGTTACAAAAACACATTTTAGAATCAACTCTTAGATTAAAATGGATTGAAAACAACAATTTCACATAACTTTCCTATTAATCTAAGCAACTCATAAGAACAAGATAATTCAAATCAAACTTTTTCATGAAATTAGCCTAACCATTAAACTAATACAAAACATGAGTCTATTGATAATTATCTTTGAAATTGGATTAGAATGAACATTACCACATCAAAAACAGGTTTATAGGTTCAAAAACAGCTTAGGGTAATGATTCTAGTCCAATTCCAGCCTTAAAAGTCGAAAATATACTGTCAGGGAGTCCTACTCGTCGAGTGTATGAACCTACTCGACGAGTAGGATGAGTTTCCTCATGGACTCGGCGAGTCCATCAGTGGACTCGGCGAGTCCAGTGCCCAGACAGCCCAAAAATCATTTTTTTTCAGCATTTTTCAGCACTTTGCATCAAGTATAATTGAAAACAAGCCTAGGCTCTGATACCACTGTTGGGTTTTGAGCATTCTAACACTCCTAAGTGTAAATGCAACCCTAAATACATTGGATCTATGTTTTCTCTATTATACATGCAAATATGAATATTCCAAGGTATTACCCTATCTAGCATACAATCTATGATACTTGGATAATAAAAACAAGTTTGAAGACATACCTTTTTATGTAGCTTGATTCCTTGATGCTTAAGAGCCGAGTGTCCCAAGTGTGACACCTCAAATGGTTCACACAACATCAAATACACTTGGAATAACTTAGAGAGAAATGAACCACTTCATGAAATCGGCTAGCCCTCACCATACACACATAGTTCTCTCATGGTCGCCAATTTTGACAAGAATAAGATGCTTATTGTGACAACCGTCAAAATTCGAGTCAATTCTAGAATAGATAAACTTAGTTGCACGTATAGGCACGACACATACTAGACTTAGTAACTAGAAGTTAAGATAAAACCTATTAGAAACTTGGAAACAATTAGAAACAATGGATAATGTGCTTGGATTTCACATTGGTATGTGAATTCTACAACTACTTAATTGTAGTGACTATCCACACTCGGGCCATTCCTTGACTTGAACACCATTTCATGAATTATATACACCCATCATACACTTGACCTAGTAGTAGAAATTAGGTCAAAGTCTCATAGAAACTTAAGTCAAAGTTGAAGACTAGGACTAGTATACTTGATTCCTCAATTTCGCTTGAATTTCGGAATCACTACATAGAATGCCAATAAACCGGTAAAAACAAATTACAAACATTATTTCTAATTTGAATAAGGGTTATGAAACTCAAAAATAATTTAAAAAGTCTCAAAATTTAATTAATTTTGATATCCAAATATTTATTAAATCTCAAGACCCTAAAAGCCATAAAAACTCATATTTATAAACTTTAACCTTAAAAATTCTATAAAAATAATTATGAAACTTATAATATGATCTTATAATAATTAAAATTATGAAAATGCATTTATGGAAAATAAAATTTAAGTCATTAACAATTACCCTAAATTTATAAGTCAAAAATCAAGGTTTCATGAGCAAAAACTTGGTTAGGGTGTATATTTTATAAAAAGTTTGATATTTTTATAAAAGAATTGAATTTTTTTTATAAAATTAAAAGAGAGGGAGGGCATTTTACACTCAAAACCGTCCACCCTCTTCCCAAGACACTTCCCCTCTTCCCAAAACACATAATCACTCCTTCTCTCTCACACTCCATCTCCTTCACTTCTCTCTCTCTCTCTCTCTCTACACTCTCTCTCACACTCCACCATTTACCACACTCAAACTCTCTCTTTCTCTATCTAAAACCACGAAATTATCCAGCCAAGAACATCTATTAACCTTCAAATCTTCATCTTCTAGGGTTGTTCTTCATGGTAATCACGGAAATCCTTCAATCTCCTTCACTTTTCTTTCTAGTTTTAAAGGTTTTTCTTGCACTTGTCCTTCTTCTACACCATTCTTTGTGAACATTCATGATCATAGCCATGAATTTCGAGTTTTATGATGATGGTGGTAGGGTTTCACCCAAGAACAACATGCATGTTGTTTGATGGTGAAATCCAAGGACCAAAACCTATGTCAAACCCTAAAATAAGAATTTTTACAAGTTTTAAAGGTTCATATACCTTATGCATTCAAGTTTTTCCTTGAAAAACATCACTATGAACAAAATATATCCATGCATGGTCTTCAAACTGTGATGCATGTAATGAACAACAAGTTAAAGAGCTTGATGATTAAAGTATATTGTTAATAGTGCATGTAAATGATTTTATTCATAAAAAAATCTAAAAATCTTTTTTCTGTTCAAAAAAAAATTTTCTCAGAATCCCAGTAAGATAATAAGAGGATCTGGAAAATACCAAGAGTTTTTATCATTTCCTTGATTTACTAAAATTGTTACAAGAAAACAAGGCCATATATCATATAAAATAGTTTCTGAGGTCTATAAATCCTAGAAAAATTCTTGGATGACCCCTAAGGTAATTAATGACCTCTCATTAAATTTCATCGATTTTTGTTCCTGTATAGTATGGTTTTGAGTTTTCTTTTTGTTTAGCTTCAATAAATCATAACACCACTTTAGAAAATGTGAAATGGATACTTAATAATTTTCACAGCTCCTACCCTATGTGGAAGACTTCGAAAAAAAGTTTCAGAATTTTTTATAATGCATTCCTATTTGTCCTCGATTTTTGTATTTATAATGGTCTAAAAACAGGAAAAATAGTTTTACTCATCCAAAATTCATGAAAATTTACCAGAACACCTTACAACATATTAGAATCCTACATAAAAATTTTGATGATTTTGCTCTTCTATATGCTATTTTTCTTCTATTTTCCCAAGATTAAATACACTTAAATCCATTTTTTTATTAAATAAATGCACAAAAATCATAAATCCTATAAAAATTCTTGGATGACCCCTAAGGTAATTAATGACCTCTCATTAAATTTCATTGATTTTTGTTCCTGTATAGTATGGTTTTGACTTTTCTTTTTGTTTAGCTTCAATAAATCATAAAACCACTTTAGAAAATGTGAAATGGATACTTAATAATTTTCGACCCTTTGTGGAAGACTTAGAAAAATATTTTCAGAATCTTTTATATTGCATTCCTATTTGTCCCCGATTTTTGTATTTATAATGGTCTAAAAACAGGAAAAATAGTTTTACTCATCCAAAATTCATGAAAATTTACCAGAACACCTTACAATATATTAGGATGCTACATAAAAAATTTGATGATTTTTCTCTTCTGTATGCTATTTTTCTTCTATTTTTACCAAGATTAAATACACTTAAATCCATTTTTTTATTAGTATATACTATCAATTCCTAAAACCTTAGCTATAATAAAGTTCTTTCTCTTTCTTATTTTGACACGGGATTCTTTGGCTTTGTTATTTTGGCACTAAAACTTCTGTTTCTTCTTTTCTCGCGCAACCCAGTATACATTTTACCATCCTTATCTTCTCTTCCTCAAAGGCGGTTGCTGCCCTTCTCATCAATGATATATATTACGCTTTCTTTACTTATTTCCTCTCCCACACCGTCTCTCTCCCTCGGTGACTGACGTTCGAGCTGTTGCTGGTGATCGACGAATGATAAAGGAGCAGCAGTCGGCGACCAGTCCAAAGTTGCCTCCGACGACGTATCAAATGTTTCCCGCGTCGCACGGGACACACCACCGCCTTAACCTCTGTCTCCCAAAAATGACACCCTAAATGGTTGGTGGGTTGCCGAAGGTGAGGCGCTGCAAGGTAGGTCGGTTGAAGGAGTCCAGACCATCTATTGTTTCCGATTTGGGGGTACTGATTATCACCCACCATCCTCTCCACTTCCACAGGTCGATGTCTGATTTCATTTCATTCTTATGTAGGTTTCGATGAATTTCATAGGGAGTTCAGGGTCGACTTTCGAATTTCAGGTATATCACCCGTAATTTCGGATTTGAAGTTGCTTAGACTTTGATTTTATTGTAACTTCAATTCATATTTCATTAGTTTGATTTTATGTTATATTAATCATTATTTAGAAACGACGTTTCATATCTTGATTGAGCCCCGATTAGTTACTTTTCCTGAAATTCATATGCTGATATCAAATGGTACATGAGACCAATCTGTTGTTCCCAGTGGGGCATCCACCGGTAAGATTTGTTTCTCTCATGACTCAAACTTTTTCTCAGAATGATTTCCCCAAATCCATCTATGCCTATCTTTCTACTTTTGTCATATTTGGTTAAAACTTTTTAAATATATGTAGCCTTTTTATTTCGTATATCAATGGTGTAGACAGTAGACATCCATGCATTTGATTTAACTTGCAAGCAGCCAAGCAGGTATTTTGCTAGAATTTCAGATGTAATAATAACATATGCATATCAATTTTTGTCTTGTAGGCATCTATCAAACACTTGATCTAAGAGATGGAGGCTTGGACTACCTTGGAAAAGGTGTTTCCAAGGTAACCTAATACTCTGGAATCTGAATTGATGTTTTTTGTTTATTTTTGGACACTTTCTATTGTCTGTTTAAACTAAGTTTTACATTCTATGATTAGGTTGCTTCCAATGTGAATACCATTATCGACCCTGCTATTGTAGGCAACGTTTGTTTCATCAATTCACTCTTTCCCCTCAATATCAATCAAAATATTACTATTTTAGTTGACATACATAATGTAAACATATATGTTCATATTACAGGACCCAACTGATCAAACTGGTACTGACAACTACATGGTTCAAAAACATGATGAAACTAAGAACGAGTAGGGCTGGTGCAAGCAAAAGGTAAACTATAGTCTCAACTTTCACATCTTAAATTTATTTATATTTTTTTTTATAAATGATCTACTTTCTTGTATATGCCAAGATAACTGCTGAATGTGGTGACAAAGTTCATATTGTTGGAGATGATCTTTTAGTCACTAACCTAACGGTAAGTTTTCCAAAATTCAATTTCAAGTTTTGTGAAGGGCAAAATCATCATTTTAAAAGATTTAACGATCTATAGACCACCAAGGGGACCCAAAATATTAGTATAGCAGAATGACCCAAAGACAAAGAAGCAGTCGGTTTCTTCCAATTTTGTTGTCTTTGGAGTTTAGTTATTTGGTTTGAAATTGGTTTAACAAATTTCAAGAATTTTTTTTAGGTTATCTTTAATTAACTCTGTCTATTGGATTTCCATCTGAATTTGGTACTAAGATTAAATTGTTTATTTCTATTGATTCTCATGATTTCAATTTTTTTTTGTTCTTCAAGGATACAAAGGTTAGCTGATATGAAAAGGTTAGCATATATGAATAAAACGGTAAAACTTGTAAAGATTGGATTGTTTATTTCTTTTTTAGATAATTTGCATAAATATATTATTAATTAGTTTTTTTATTGCAGATTTTGGCACCGTGTGTTCTGTTAAACCGACCAACTAAATTGGTTTGGGTTAGTTGGATTTCTACAAATTTACATTTTTTTAAGGTTTAGGAAACTTATAGTCTCTTTTTCTATTTGTTAGTATCTTACACTCAATGTTTTTAGGTAATCATCATGGACAGAGTTACTGTTAAAATCATGTCATGTTCATGCAAAATGGCAGATATCACAGATGAAGGCGTTTCATGTAAGATACAAAGGCCAGTATAACAAAATGTGAATTACTTTTTTCTTAATCTTATATAATGGTCAACATGTTTTACTCATATTGGTAATTTTGAGTTAAGAATGACATTGGAATATATATTGTGAAGTCACTTGACATGTTTGTATTCTATAGAGGTGAAAAATATATTTATTTTTTTTCTTACAGTGGTGGAACAAATTCACAAGAGAAGACAACCAGTCCCCTCCATGGATGTCGCAGTATACTACATCCAACCAACAAAAGAAAAGTAAATTATTTTATCTTTTTTATAAAATCAACAACTGATAGTATCTTAATTGTGTTCTTTTATGCTTCTGTTAAAATACATACAGTCTTCACTTCCTATTGGCTAACATGGCTGGAAAAGTGCCTCTATATAAAGAGTATGTGAAAGATCATACACCTTTTTTTTGATGTTATAAATCATGTATCCAAGACTATTAATATCATTGAATTTTACAACTTGATTTATTTATGCTTTTAGAGTTTATGTCTTCTTCAGTTCATCTGTTTCAAAAGAATTGGTTGCTGACATAAAAAAGGAGCCAAGTATAAAGTCTCGCTTACGCGGCATGAAAGAGGTTTGGTTAAAACATTTTCATTATCCCTTTTCTTCGCGTAATATAAATAAATTTTTAATTATAATAACATGTGAGGGAATTTGCAGATGAACTTGGAGTACTTTGCCATTCATAGCCAGGTATATAATCTCATTTACATAAATTGATTTACCTTTTTAATAAGATTTATTTAAGTTAAAATTATACCATAACAGTGTTTTATCACAGATCATGGGAGCGCGTTGGAAGAACTTTATGGGGATGAAGAATTTTCCCGAAAAGGAGATGAATGTGTAACTGCCATGGCCAATCGTATTGCAACTGTATTTGCTTCAATGTTGGTATGATTTTATAATAGTTCATTTTTTACCTATCTATTTATCAAATATAAGGTAAAAATTAGCAATGTATTTATATTTATTTTCATATAACAACTTAGTTTAACACATAATAGCAATGTACTTATATTTTGTATTATGTGTTAAAGAAAATGTAAGTACATTGTTATTATGAGTTACATATTACTATTATTGTTGACAAATGTGAGCATGTTCTTATTATGGGTAAATAAATGTAACTATGCATAAAAAAAATAAAGTACATTGTCTATATTTGTAACATGAGTATGTTGCTATTTCTTACAATTTACTCATATTTCTTTAGGAGTTCCCATTTGTGCGTTACAGAGCTGCCAAATCACTTGACCCCAAAACAATGACAGCATTTTGTGATCTAATCCCTACAAAACTTGTTGCTGCTGTTTGGAATAATCTTATGAAATATAAAACTCTCAACCACTTCCCACAAATTGAAACATGCGATTTGCTCATTTCTATGTAAGTCGTATGAAGACCTCTTCTATATATGTAATATGTTTTGATTAATATAATACTATGTTTTACCATTTGCTACAGCTTGAAATAAGGAAAAAAAACAAACACAGCGCCAAAGGCGCATGTAATTCCCCTCTAGTTAGAATAAATGCACAAAAATCATAAAATTGGGTTAAACAGTTTATAAATCCATTTTTATATTTTTCCCAACTTAAAAATGTTTAATAACAGTAATACAAAAAGTTTGGGTAATTTTGGAAACTGTTTTCTATTTATCTCCATTTTTTTTATTAGAATAAATGCACAAAAATCATAAAATTGGGTTAAACAGTTTATAAATCCATTTTTATATTTTTCCCAACTTAAGAATGTTTAATAACAGTAATAAAAAAGTTTGGGTAATTTTGGAAACTGTTTTCTATTTATCTACATTTTTATTAGAATAAATGCACAAAAATCATAAAATTAGGTTAAACAGCTTAGACATCCATTTTTATATTTTTCCTAGATTAAGTATGTGTAATGGCAGTATTATAAAAGGTTTGGGGAATTTTCTTAACTAATTGCTATTTTTCATGAATTTTTATCTATTTAGAGAATTAAATATAAGAAAAATGGTTATACATATCTATAAACCATGAAAATTTATTCGGAAGTCTTTTAATGTAGTTAGAACCAAAATCTAAAGTTTGGTAATTTTTATTAACTGTTTAGTATTTTTCATGATTTTATGGTTATTCAAGATACTAAAATGGTGAAAAATAGTTAGACAAATCAAAACTTCAAGAAAATTTATCTTGAGGTCTTTGACTTCAATTAAAACTGAAATGCAAAGTTTGGGAATTTTTATCATCTGTATTCTATTTTTCACGAATTTATATTGTTATGAAGGCACACAAATTTGGAAAAATAGTTAATCAAATCAAAAATTCAAGAGAAAATTTCTGGAAGACGTCTACTGTATTTTAAACAAAAATGTAAAATTTGATGAATTTTGGAAACTGTTTGATAATATTTTTGGATTTTTAGGAGTTTAAAACACATTTAAATGTATTGAAATACCCTCAATTAATATTACAAAAATATGGAAAATGATATCCAAAATTATCTTAATCACATGAGTTATAAAATTTCACCATTTCAGAAAAATGTTTGTAACTTAACAATATTAAATTTTGACACATTATTGGCATAATTCTATTGTAATAATAAGTATATTAGTATTAGATTTCAATTAGAGACTCATTAGTGTGTAACATCGTTGTAGGAAAAACGATAGTGGTACGAGTGGAGGGTAGTTCAAGGCACCATTTGCATCATCTCAATACATATTGTGAGTATTCACCACTCCCCTATTTTCGGTTTTTAAATGTTTTGGGGTGGAAAAACATGTCCTAAACTTTTTATGTTCGTTGTATTTATTTTGACTCGTATGAAACTTGGTTGCTATATTTCGTATGTATGTGTATGTTACTTTAATTCATGAGGACTGTATCGCGGTTAAGTCCCTGGAATCTCTAGACACAACTCATTAACTCTTTTGAGCCTATGGTTATTATGGATAGCGCTATCAGGAGGTAGACAACCCCTCACTCGCACGATTCGCTTGAGTGCATTTTACCATTTTATACACTATGTTTGCGATACACATAGTAGTCAATAGTGCACGATTCGGTCATTAGGCTTGGGTTGTGAACTCATGAATGGAAACTTGATGCAAATACGAATCTTTATGCACATACCAAACTTGTATTCTCATGTTAGCAGCGCCACTTGTATACTTATTTTAGCAACGAAACTTTTATGCTTATTATAGCAACGAACTTTTATTACTGAAAACTTATATACTTGTCTTAGCAATGAAATTGTTTGCTCCTTGTAACAACGAATATTATTTCGATTCGTGAAAACTCATTTTAGCAATATACTTTTATTTATGGAAACTTTTATCAAAACTTTTATTTCGATTCTTGAAACCAATATTATATTTAATCTGTGAGTACTCACCAACTATTTTTATAGTTGACGCTCGTTTTACATGCTTTTTCAGGAATCATCTAGTAAGAGGCACGTAGAGACACAACACTTGTAGGAACATTTGCATGTGTTGACTTTTAAATACATTGTAATTTCTTTTAAAAATTTGTTCAAACTCATTGTAAATTTGTAATGATTTTTAATACTATGGTTGGTGTTGTCTTTAAACTTTTGCTATGAGACCCTTTGTACTGCCACGCCCCGTGTTTCCGCTTTAGCGGGGTGTGACAAAAATGGTATCCGAGCCGAAGGTTAAAGAGAATACGGGTTTTCCTTTGGAGAACCACAACTATAGACAAAAATTTTCAAAACGCTTTTAAAATACTGAACATACTAATGGTATAACTAATTCGAGTACACATTATTGGACTTTAATTAAGTATAGCTTGGCCAACTATGCTTAATTAAGTAAAATTAATGTGAGGCTCGAAACGGTTATAGTAGAACTATGTTCAAAACGATTTTTAACTTAAAACTTTTGAAAAACAAAATTTTACGGTGTGCGTACGGGCATTGCATATTATAGGCATTCATCTAGGTACGCTTAGAAACTAAGTGCACTTTTACCACAATGTCATATTTAGAAATATTCTTATCCTTTATCAAGTGTTAGTTTAACCATTTAGGTTATATCACTAGCCACTTTAGGAGCAATCTACTTAGTACTGAGAATGTGTATTCCTCGGTAGCTATTGACTTTAGATGTAAGGTTAGTAGCTAGATAGACACTAGTAATAATCTTAAGTCGAAACCTATTCCAATTATTCCTCAATACCTCTTCATCGTCTTCGTACTAGAATTACAAATAGAAAAACGTTCCGATACTGACATGGATAAAAATTGGAGCATCGCGTAAGTAGGTAGGTGAGTCGCCACTAAATAATCACTTGGATACCATTGGCGGGCATTCCGGATTCGACTCATGAGGAGACACGGAGGTTTAACTCATACGTGAGAACGTATTACTACGCTACGATTTAGCTCTAGGTTGCTTCCCACCTTGAGCTTAAAACTTAACATAGGATATCCCTTTGACCTCTATAAAAGGCTGCGAAACTGCATCGGCACCATAAAATGTTTTACAAACAATTTTTCTTGTCCTTTATCTTGGGAAAAGACATCGGTACTCGCCTTATACTCGTCTTATACTCGCCTTACTATTTAGGTACGATCAACTACACTAATCTACTTATTCCTTACTTCTTAATCTTCCATCGAAAAGTTATTTCGTTTCATCGGTTTTATTTATCATCGATAAAATACTTTATAACCACTTCATACAACTTACTAGACCTTTCCTAACAATTTAAGCCATATTCTCGCTAAAAATCTTTTGACAACTTGCTTTAACTTAACACTTTTCTTCAAAACTCAATTTAACCAATAGTGGTTTTTACCTTGCTATTTCAATTTCATTTCAAATCCATTTCAATGGATAGATGTGCTTTTAAGGGCATAGAAACCATTTTAAACCTTGATTACTATTTTGGCACATTTTCGAAAAACTTAGAAACATTTTCTTTTATAAAAGTGTTTAAATTCTATTCTATAAAACTTAGACATATGACATTGAAGTTCATATTACGTGTAAAAGCTTCATCGGATCTTTCAAACCACTTTTGTTTTGACTCTTTTGACCACTTTCTCATTTAGGCATTGTACTTTACTTAAACTTGTTTTCTTGAAACCTAACATTATTTTTTTTACAACTTTCTACTCCAAGAGTGATTACAAGGCATCATTAATGCGTACATTTCAAAACACACCTTATTTGTATATTTTATTACAAATTAGTTATATAATCTGTAAAACTTCTAAAATATAAAGCATTGCAAAACTTAGTGTTCACTTTTAAATATCCAGTGTAATTACTCTTCTAAATCTATTGAGTATTTACCTTATATGTTTTAACTATTATTGAACTCCATTCTAAAAAGTCAAATTGTCAGATTTTCAACTATCGTTTGTAGTGCTTCTTCTTTTTCACAAAGGGAGTTTAACTTAATAAGATAACTCGTGATTTTTAGCAAACATTTTAAGACTCTCACATGTCTATTTAATCATCAACATACATCAAATATTGAAGTTTGAAAAATATCTCGACTTGGCTTTAAATCTACCTATACATATTATTCTTAAAATTTTAACAATAACAATCATTGTCGCTGGTACCTTCCTTTTCTATCCCCCGCACTTGATTTCTTGCTCTCCTTCTAATTTTAGATATTGCACACCCACGATAATAACATAATACATTGACTAACTTTGTTTCTGTCTATTTTGCTTCTCTTGGTACCATGTTCGTACACATATAGACTAGAAGTCTACCCTTTCGTTTTGAGAAATTAATACGTGCATAGTCGTGAGACATAATTTTGATTTAGTCAACTTCGATATATTCAGATACGCCTTTTATCATATACATTTTGTTTTTATTTTAAAATCTACTGTAAAAAAAAGTAATCCTTATTCACATTTGTTCTTTCGATCTAAATTGGAAAACTTGATTTAAATCGCAATTTTCATTGTATTTCCCTTATAATTAATACACAAGGTGACGGCCCTTGTTCTTATCATTTTTCAAAATCCAGAAAATATATTTCAAGAATACATTTCTTATGTTTCATCTTTTCTTTAAAATCATAAAAAGTTTTAAATGTTACGATTATTTATCCTTCAAATGATTATTTTTGTAGAATCACTAAATTAAGAATGCGTTCTTTTCGATGATCGACATTTTTACACATTTCTTAAATAGCATTCTACTTTGTAATTTTTAGTGAGTTCCTAAACTCACAACCTTGTTTTCATAAATATTCTGACGCGTAAACTCGAATTTGTCCTGACTTAAGCAATTGGACAATTTCCAAAAATTGTAATATGAATATTTCTATATAAATTCCCTCATTGACGACTTAAACCTTTAACATTAATTAATCTCTTTATTATTTACTACTTCGTTTTATTGCCACACATGTATCTTCATTCTCTTTGAATTATCACATATTTTTAATAACAGTGACATTATTTATCATTTTTAAACGCTCAAAATGCTACCTAAATAATGTGATTTAAAATATCATAAACTTTCATCGCCTTCATTAGAAACAACGACTCTCTAAATATATATGTTCTTCAATTATGGTTCTATTATAGTTAGAGTACATGTAGTGGAAATTATAACTTCGGAAATCCTCGATCGTTTCGTAACTTCTATTGTTGACGGGACTTAAATAGTTTTACGCTTGAGATGTACTAATAGCACGTATCATTAGGAACTTACCCTTGATTGCTTCTCTTTCATTTGTGCTACCCCTTCTTATTTCGAAATATATCTTTTTCCAGATTTAGTAGCCAACTCAGAAGTGAACAAATTGTTCCTAATCTCTTCTTTATTAGGCGGCAAAATTACACTTAGTGTTGATTGAGAATGCAACTTAAGAATCAATGAGGATTTAATGCTCAGTGCAGTTGGTGCTTCATCAAAACTTGTAACGCTATTTTAAGTTAGATAATATCTAACTAGATAATCTTTTTCAACTAGGTCGCCATGGTTAGATCATGATTTCCATGCTCCTAATTTCCCAGTATATAGACTGTGGAACTCGAATTAGGGAAAACACTAAATTGATTATAGCTAAATAGTTGGGCTCTTCCTTTGAGTAATTCGCCCAAAATAATCAAAGAGCTCTTCAAGTCACCATCTCTCCAATTATACAATTGTATTCGGCTGGGTTCTAATAGAATGCGTCACGAATTGAATTTCGGGACAAAATTCTTTCAACCGGGGGAGACTGTGACAACCGTCAAAATTCGAGCAATTCTAGAATAGATAAACTTAGTTGCACGTATAGGCACGACACATACTAGACTTAGTAACTAGAACTTAAGATATAACCTATTAGAAACTTGGAAACAATTAGAAACAATGGATAATGTGCTTGGATTTCACATTGGTATGTGAATTCTACAACTACTTAACTGTAGTGACTATCCACACTCGGGTCATTCCTTGACTTGAACACCATTTCATGAATCATATACACCCATCATGCACTTGACCTAGTAGTAGAAATTAGGTCAAAGTCTCATAGAAACTTAAGTCAAAGTTGAAGACTAGGACTAGTATACTTGATTCCTCAATTTCGCTTGAATTTCGGAATCACTACATAGAATACCAATAAACCTGTAAAAATAAATTACAAACATTATTTCTAATTTGAATAAGAGTTATGAAACTCAAAAATAATTTAAAAAGTCTCAAAATTTAATTAATTTTGATATCCAAATATTTATTAAATCTCAAGACCCTAAAAGCCATAAAAACTCATATTTATAAACTTTAACCTTAAAATTCTATAAAAATAATTATGAAACTTATAATATGATCTTATAATAATTAAAATTATGAAAATGCATTTAAGGAAAATAAAATTTAAGTCATTAACAATTACCCTAAATTTATAAGTAAAAAATCAAGGTTTCATGAGCAAAAACTTGGTTAGGGTGTATATTTTATAAAAAGTTTGATATTTTTATAAAAGAATTGAATTTTTTTTATAAAATTAAAAGAGAGGGAGGGCATTTTACACTCAAAACCGTCCACCCTCTTCCCAAGACACTTCCCCTCTTCCCAAAACACATAATCACTCCTTCTCTCTCACACTCCATCTCCTTCACTTCTCTCTCTCTCTCTCTCTACACTCTCTCTCACACTCCACCATTTACCACACTCAAACTCTCTCTTTCTCTATCTAAAACCACGAAATTATCCAGCCAAGAACATCTATTAACCTTCAAATCTTCATCTTCTAGGGTTGTTCTTCATGGTAATCACGGAAATCCTTCAATCTCCTTCACTTTTCTTTCTAGTTTTAAAGGTTTTTCTTGCACTTGTCCTTCTTCTACACCATTCTTTGTGAACATTCATGATCATAGCCATGAATTTCGAGTTTTATGATGATGGTGGTAGGGTTTCACCCAAGAACAACATGCATGTTGTTTGATGGTGAAATCCAAGGACCAAAACCTATGTCAAACCCTAAAATAAGAATTTTTACAAGTTTTAAAGGTTCATCTACCTTATGCATTCAAGTTTTTCCTTGAAAAACATCACTATGAACAAAATATATCCATGCATGGTCTTCAAACTGTGATGCATGTAATGAACAACAAGTTAAAGAGCTTGATGATTAAAGTATATTGTTAATAGTGCATGTAAATGATTTTATTCATAAAAAAATCTAAAAATCCTTTTTCTGTTCAAAACAAAATTTTCTCAGAATCCTAGTAAGATAATAAGAGGATCTGGAAAATACCAAGAGTTTTTATCATTTCCTTGATTTACTAAAATTGTTACAAGAAAACAAGGCCATATATCATATAAAATAGTTTCTGAGGTCTATAAATCCTAGAAAAATTCTTGGATGACCCCTAAGGTAATTAATGACCTCTCATTAAATTTCATCGATTTTTGTTCCTGTATAGTATGGTTTTGAGTTTTCTTTTTGTTTAGCTTCAATAAATCATAAAACCACTTTAGAAAATGTGAAATGGATACTTAATAATTTTCGACCCTTTGTGGAAGACTTAGAAAAATATTTTCAGAATCTTTTATATTGCATTCCTATTTGTCCCCGATTTTTGTATTTATAATGGTCTAAAAACAGGAAAAATAGTTTTACTCATCCAAAATTCATGAAAATTTACCAGAACACCTTACAATATATTAGGATGCTACATAAAAAATTTGATGATTTTTCTCTTCTGTATGCTATTTTTCTTCTATTTTTACCAAGATTAAATACACTTAAATCCATTTTTTTATTAGTATATACTATCAATTCCTAAAACCTTAGCTATAATAAAGTTCTTTCTCTTTCTTATTTTGACACGGGATTCTTTGGCTTTGTTATTTTGGCACTAAAACTTCTGTTTCTTCTTTTCTCGCGCAACCCAGTATACATTTTACCATCCTTATCTTCTCTTCCTCAAAGGCGGTTGCTGCCCTTCTCATCAATGATATATATTACGCTTTCTTTACTTATTTCCTCTCCCACACCGTCTCTCTCCCTCGGTGACTGACGTTCGAGCTGTTGCTGGTGATCGACGAATGATAAAGGAGCAGCAGTCGGCGACCAGTCCAAAGTTGCCTCCGACGACGTATCAAATGTTTCCCGCGTCGCACGGGACACACCACCGCCTTAACCTCTGTCTCCCAAAAATGACACCCTAAATGGTTGGTGGGTTGCCGAAGGTGAGGCGCTGCAAGGTAGGTCGGTTGAAGGAGTCCAGACCATCTATTGTTTCCGATTTGGGGGTACTGATTATCACCCACCATCCTCTCCACTTCCACAGGTCGATGTCTGATTTCATTTCATTCTTATGTAGGTTTCGATGAATTTCATAGGGAGTTCAGGGTCGACTTTCGAATTTCAGGTATATCACCCGTAATTTCGGATTTGAAGTTGCTTAGACTTTGATTTTATTGTAACTTCAATTCATATTTCATTAGTTTGATTTTATGTTATATTAATCATTATTTAGAAACGACGTTTCATATCTTGATTGAGCCCCGATTAGTTACTTTTCCTGAAATTCATATGCTGATATCAAATGGTACATGAGACCAATCTGTTGTTCCCAGTGGGGCATCCACCGGTAAGATTTGTTTCTCTCATGACTCAAACTTTTTCTCAGAATGATTTCCCCAAATCCATCTATGCCTATCTTTCTACTTTTGTCATATTTGGTTAAAACTTTTTAAATATATGTAGCCTTTTTATTTCGTATATCAATGGTGTAGACAGTAGACATCCATGCATTTGATTTAACTTGCAAGCAGCCAAGCAGGTATTTTGCTAGAATTTCAGATGTAATAATAACATATGCATATCAATTTTTGTCTTGTAGGCATCTATCAAACACTTGATCTAAGAGATGGAGGCTTGGACTACCTTGGAAAAGGTGTTTCCAAGGTAACCTAATACTCTGGAATCTGAATTGATGTTTTTTGTTTATTTTTGGACACTTTCTATTGTCTGTTTAAACTAAGTTTTACATTCTATGATTAGGTTGCTTCCAATGTGAATACCATTATCGACCCTGCTATTGTAGGCAACGTTTGTTTCATCAATTCACTCTTTCCCCTCAATATCAATCAAAATATTACTATTTTAGTTGACATACATAATGTAAACATATATGTTCATATTACAGGACCCAACTGATCAAACTGGTACTGACAACTACATGGTTCAAAAACATGATGAAACTAAGAACGAGTAGGGCTGGTTCAAGCAAAAGGTAAACTATAGTCTCAACTTTCACATCTTAAATTTATTTATATTTTTTTTTATAAATGATCTACTTTCTTGTATATGCCAAGATAACTGCTGAATGTGGTGACAAAGTTCATATTGTTGGAGATGATCTTTTAGTCACTAACCTAACGGTAAGTTTTCCAAAATTCAATTTCAAGTTTTGTGAAGGGCAAAATCATCATTTTAAAAGATTTAACGATCTATAGACCACCAAGGGGACCCAAAATATTAGTATAGCAGAATGACCCAAAGACAAAGAAGCAGTCGGTTTCTTCCAATTTTGTTGTCTTTGGAGTTTAGTTATTTGGTTTGAAATTGGTTTAACAAATTTCAAGAATTTTTTTTAGGTTATCTTTAATTAACTCTGTCTATTGGATTTCCATCTGAATTTGGTACTAAGATTAAATTGTTTATTTCTATTGATTCTCATGATTTCAATTTTTTTTTGTTCTTCAAGGATACAAAGGTTAGCTGATATGAAAAGGTTAGCATATATGAATAAAACGGTAAAACTTGTAAAGATTGGATTGTTTATTTCTTTTTTAGATAATTTGCATAAATATCTTATTAATTAGTTTTTTTATTGCAGATTTTGGCACCGTGTGTTCTGTTAAACCGACCAACTAAATTGGTTTGGGTTAGTTGGATTTCTACAAATTTACATTTTTTTAAAGTTTAGGAAACTTATAGTCTCTTTTTCTATTTGTTAGTATCTTACACTCAATGTTTTTAGGTAATCATCATGGACAGAGTTACTGTTAAAATCATGTCATGTTCATGCAAAATGGCAGATATCACAGATGAAGGCGTTTCATGTAAGATACAAAGGCCAGTATAACAAAATGTGAATTACTTTTTTCTTAATCTTATATAATGGTCAACATGTTTTACTCATATTGGTAATTTTGAGTTAAGAATGACATTGGAATATATATTGTGAAGTCACTTGACATGTTTGTATTCTATAGAGGTGAAAAATATATTTATTTTTTTTCTTACAGTGGTGGAACAAATTCACAAGAGAAGACAACCAGTCCCCTCCATGGATGTCGCAGTATACTACATCCAACCAACAAAAGAAAAGTAAATTATTTTATCTTTTTTATAAAATCAACAACTGATAGTATCTTAATTGTGTTCTTTTATGCTTCTGTTAAAATACATACAGTCTTCACTTCCTATTGGCTAACATGGCTGGAAAAGTGCCTCTATATAAAGAGTATGTGAAAGATCATACACCTTTTTTTTGATGTTATAAATCATGTATCCAAGACTATTAATATCATTGAATTTTACAACTTGATTTATTTATGCTTTTAGAGTTTATGTCTTCTTCAGTTCATCTGTTTCAAAAGAATTGGTTGCTGACATAAAAAAGGAGCCAAGTATAAAGTCTCGCTTACGCGGCATGAAAGAGGTTTGGTTAAAACATTTTCATTATCCCTTTTCTTCGCGTAATATAAATAAATTTTTAATTATAATAACATGTGAGGGAATTTGCAGATGAACTTGGAGTACTTTGCCATTCATAGCTAGGTATATAATCTCATTTACATAAATTGATTTACCTTTTTAATAAGATTTATTTAAGTTAAAATTATACCATAACAGTGTTTTATCACAGATCATGGGAGCGCGTTGGAAGAAGTTTATGGGGATGAAGAATTTTCCCGAAAAGGAGATGAATGTGTAACTGCCATGGCCAATCGTATTGCAACTGTATTTGCTTCAATGTTGGTATGATTTTATAATAGTTCATTTTTTACCTATCTATTTATAAAATATAAGGTAAAAATTAGCAATGTATTTATATTTATTTTCATATAACAACTTAGTTTAACACATAATAGCAATGTACTTATATTTTGTATTATGTGTTAAAGAAAATGTAAGTACATTGTTATTATGAGTTACATATTACTATTATTGTTGACAAATGTGAGCATGTTCTTATTATGGGTAAATAAATGTAACTATGCATAAAAAAAATAAAGTACATTGTCTATATTTGTAACATGAGTATGTTGCTATTTCTTACAATTTACTCATATTTCTTTAGGAGTTCCCATTTGTGCGTTACAGAGCTGCCAAATCACTTGACCCCAAAACAATGACAACATTTTGTGATCTAATCCCTACAAAACTTGCTGCTGCTGTTTGGAATAATCTTATGAAATATAAAACTCTCAACCACTTCCCACAAATTGAAACATGCGATTTGCTCATTTCTATGTAAGTCGTATGAAGACCTCTTCTATATATGTAATATGTTTTGATTAATATAATACTATGTTTTACCATTTGCTACAGCTTGAAATAAGGAAAAAAAACAAACACAGCGCCAAAGGCGCATGTAATTCCCCTCTAGTTAGAATAAATGCACAAAAATCATAAAATTGGGTTAAACAGTTTATAAATCCATTTTTATATTTTTCCCAACTTAAAAATGTTTAATAACAGTAATACAAAAAGTTTGGGTAATTTTGGAAACTGTTTTCTATTTATCTCCATTTTTTTTATTAGAATAAATGCACAAAAATCATAAAATTGGGTTAAACAGTTTATAAATCCATTTTTATATTTTTCCCAACTTAAGAATGTTTAATAACAGTAATAAAAAAGTTTGGGTAATTTTGGAAACTGTTTTCTATTTATCTACATTTTTATTAGAATAAATGCACAAAAATCATAAAATTAGGTTAAACAGCTTAGACATCCATTTTTATATTTTTCCTAGATTAAGTATGTGTAATGGCAGTATTATAAAAGGTTTGGGGAATTTTCTTAACTAATTGCTATTTTTCATGAATTTTTATCTATTTAGAGAATTAAATATAAGAAAAATGGTTATACATATCTATAAACCATGAAAATTTATTCGGAAGTCTTTTAATGTAGTTAGAACCAAAATCTAAAGTTTGGTAATTTTTATTAACTGTTTAGTATTTTTCATGATTTTATGGTTATTCAAGATACTAAAATGGTGAAAAATAGTTAGACAAATCAAAACTTCAAGAAAATTTATCTTGAGGTCTTTGACTTCAATTAAAACTGAAATGCAAAGTTTGGGAATTTTTATCATCTGTATTCTATTTTTCACGAATTTATATTGTTATGAAGGCACACAAATTTGGAAAAATAGTTAATCAAATCAAAAATTCAAGAGAAAATTTCTGGAAGACGTCTACTGTATTTTAAACAAAAATGTAAAATTTGATGAATTTTGGAAACTGTTTGATAATATTTTTGGATTTTTAGGAGTTTAAAACACATTTAAATGTATTGAAATACCCTCAATTAATATTACAAAAATATGGAAAATGATATCCAAAATTATCTTAATCACATGAGTTATAAAATTTCACCATTTCAGAAAAATGTTTGTAACTTAACAATATTAAATTTTGACACATTATTGGCATAATTCTATTGTAATAAGAAGTATATTAGTATTAGATTTCAATTAGAGACTCATTAGTGTGTAACATCGTTGTAGGAAAAACGATAGTGGTACGAGTGGAGGGTAGTTCAAGGCACCATTTGCATCATCTCAATACATATTGTGAGTATTCACCACTCCCCTATTTTCGGTTTTTAAATGTTTTGGGGTGGAAAAACATGTCCTAAACTTTTTATGTTCGTTGTATTTATTTTGACTCGTATGAAACTTGGTTGCTATATTTCGTATGTATGTGTATGTTACTTTAATTCATGAGGACTGTATCGCGGTTAAGTCCCTGGAATCTCTAGACACAACTCATTAACTCTTTTGAGCCTATGGTTATTATGGATAGCGCTATCAGGAGGTAGACAACCCCTCACTCGCACGATTCGCTTGAGTGCATTTTACCATTTTATACACTATGTTTGCGATACACATAGTAGTCAATAGTGCACGATTCGGTCATTAGGCTTGGGTTGTGAACTCATGAATGGAAACTTGATGCACATACGAATCTTTATGCACATACCAAACTTGTATTCTCATGTTAGCAGCGACACTTGTATACTTATTTTAACAACGAAACTTTTATGCTTATTATAGCAACGAACTTTGTTTCTCATTATAGCAACGAACTTTTATTATTGAAAACTTATATACTTGTCTTAGCAATGAAATTGTTTGCTCCGTGTAACAAAGAATATTATTTTGATTCGTGAAAACTCATTTTAGCAATATACTTTTATTTATGGAAACTTTTATCAAAACTTTTATTTCGATTCTTGAAACCAATATTATATTTAATTTGTGAGTACTCACCAACTATTTTTATAGTTGACGCTCGTTTTACATGTTTTTTCAGGAATCATCTAGTAAGAGGCACGTAGAGACACAACACTTGTAGGAACATTTGCATGTGTTGACTTTTAAATACATTGTAATTTCTTTTAAAAATTTGTTCAAACTCATTGTAAATTTGTAATGATTTTTAATACTATGGTTGGTGTTGTCTTTAAACCTTTGCTATGAGACCCTTTGTACTGCCACGCCCTGTGTTTGCGCTTTAGCGGGGTGTGACACTTATATAGTTTGTCACAATTAGGGTTACACAATGTAAACCCTAATTGTCATGGCCTTTCATTTCCATGATCCATGGGTACAAAAACACCATGGAGCATCCTATGGGTTTTAACCCAACTTGATAATCCATGGAGCATTAGCCCACTATACAAGTATGGATGATTTACACAATCAACCCATATATTTAATTAGTCTCCTTTTGATCACTTAATTAATTCCAAATTAATTCTTGATCAATACTAATTAAATAATCTTATTAATATATTAGAACTTATAATATATTAGTAAACCTTAAGTGTTATTTCTCTCATTTTAGTCTATCCAAATGCATGATGCCATGCAACCCAAATGGACCATGCCAATCGGGTCAAGTACATACCAAATATAGTTATGGACTTAGACACTAATCCAACAATGAACTCACCAGCTTTATGCTGATACTCTTTCAAAACTGCTTGTATTCTCAGGAAATCAGTAGACAGGTACCTCCTGGAGTTTTGAGAAG
The DNA here is from genome assembly GCF_052849685.1 of Lactuca virosa. Taxonomy (NCBI): domain Eukaryota; kingdom Viridiplantae; phylum Streptophyta; class Magnoliopsida; order Asterales; family Asteraceae; genus Lactuca; species Lactuca virosa. The sequence continues at coordinate 252,539,260 of NC_136434.1, forward strand.
ACGGAGCATATAGAGTCACGTCTTTTTCTTTTGATTATACTTTTTATGTATAAAAACAAGAATCAAATAGATGTAAACACCTTTTCATATATGTATTCAATGTAATGGTTGTGTTTACTATGATTACTATGATGCAATTGTTGTGATACTACATATGACGTCATCCAACCCCGAACGTTTCCGCCGTTCCGGTTTAGGGGTGTGACACTTTTGAATCAAGATCTTTTTGTTCCTCTTAATACATGATGTTAAGTGCTCAAATTAATTTTTCCTTGGTTTTTAGTGATGAATAAGACCTTTGAACATGCAATACAAAACTAGTATTCACAAAAAGATGCTGTTTGAGCAACAGTTTTGTAAAAATTGCTAAAAATCGAAATATTGCATTTTTCCAGTGAGGTCAGATGGGTTTGAAAGCCAACTCAAAATAATATATTTCCGAAAAAGAATCTCGAATTTTGGTTAGGAAATGAGTGAGATATGACAGTTTAAAGTCAGGTTAAGAAATCTGGCAGATTGCATGCATGATGATTGGTTAGAAAAGTGAGTTTTCATCATTTCTTTGAGTAAATCTTTTGAAATATTTTATAAATTTATGATAAACTCATATTCTAGTCATGTTTCCAGAGATCAAAAGATCAAAACTTATCAAAATGTATACATGCATTTATGAACAAAATTTTGTTTCTCAAAAACTCTTAACTTGAGTTTGATGTTTTAATCCTTAAAATCGATTTTTTTCACTAAGATCATGAACATGCAACATTGTTTATCATACATGCATGCTGTTAAAACACATCCATGATTTTCTAAAAACCATTTTAACAAAAAGAAAACAAGTTTGAAGAAGATGAAGAAGTAGAAGAAGGAGAAAGTGTAAGAAAAACCTTTAAAACAAGAAAGAAAGTGAAGGAAGATGAAGGATTTTCGTGATTACCTTGAAGAACAACCCTAGAAGATGAAGATTTGAAGGTTGAGGGATGTTCTTGGCTGGAGAATTTCGTGGGTTCTGAGAGAGAAAGAGAGAGTTTGAGAGAAAAAAACTTGTTCTTGAAGGATGTAAAAAGGTGGAGTGAAGAGTGAGTGAAAATGAGTAGTGTGTGCCTTTTGAGTGTGAGAGAGATATGGGGAGAGAGGGATCCGAATTTTTGAGGTATAATACCCTCTATTTCTCTTTTCTCTTTATTATAATTAAATCTTTTATAAAAAAAATATCAAAGTTTTATAAAATATACAACTTAACCTAGCTTTTATCCATAAAACCTTGATTTTTGGCTTATAAATTAAGGGTAAATGTTAATGACTTAATTTTTATTATCCTTGATGATATTTTCCTGAATTTAATTATTTTGAAGTGATATTATAAGGTTCATAACAAACTTTATGGAGTTTTAGGTGTGAAAGTTTATAAATTTGAGTTTACGGCTTTTAGGGTTTTTCGGATTTTGCTAAACTTTGAATATCAAAATAAATTGAATCTTTAAGACTTCAAATTATTTTTGTGTTTCCTAACTCTTATTCAAGTTAGAAATAATGTTTGTAGTTTATTTTTATCGGTTTATTGGCATTCTATGTAGTGATTCCGAGATCCAAACGAAATTGAGGAATCAAGTATACTAGCCCTAGTCTTCAACTTCGACTTAAGTTTCTATGAGACTTTGACCTAATTTCTACTACTAGGTCAAGTGCAAGATGGGTTTATATGATTCATGAAATGGTGTTCAAGTCAAGGAATGACCCAAATATGGATAATCATTACACTTAAGTAGTTGTAGAATTCACATACCAATGTGAAATTTAAGTACAATATCCATTGTTTCTAATTATTTCCAAGTTTCTATTAGGTTATAACTTAGCTTTTAGTTACAAAGTCTAGTATGTGTTGTGCCTACACGTGCAACTAAGTTTATCAAATCTAGAACTGACTCGAATTTTGACGGTTGTCACATTCATGCATGTTCATTAATTCACATGTCATATGCTAAAACTCAAACTCAAATGTTTGGGTCAAAGGAGTCCTTATAAACAACATAAAACTCATTTTTAAGAGTTCTTGAGAAATAAGATTTTTTTTAAGTTAATGCATGTATGTAAATTATGTTTTTTTAAATATATTTGATCTCTAGAAACATGACCATAACATGAATGGATCATGATTTCATTAAATATTTGAAATTATTTTCTCAAAGTAATGAATAAAGTTCACTTTTCCAACCTATTAGCAAGCATGCAATCTGCCAGATTTCTTTACCTGACTTTGAAATGCCATATCTCACTCATTTCTTAACCAATAGTCGAGATTCTTTTTCTGAAATATAATATTGTGAGTTAGCTTTCAAACCCATCTGAGCTCACTGGAAAATTCCAATATTTCGATTTTTAACAATTTTTACAAAACTGTTGCTCAAACAACACCTTTTTGTGAATACTAGTTTTGTATTGCATGTTCAAAGGACTTATTCCTCACTAAAAATCTAGGAAAAATTAATTTGAGCACTTACATATTCTGAGGGACATAAATATCTTGATTCAAAAGTCTTTGGAACATGTTGCAAAAATTTTCAAAGTGACATCAATAACCTTTACCAAAATCACAAGAACCAAGTTTTCTCTATAATTTATTGAGCCTTTAGGCATGTTTTTCGACTTCCAAAATAAGAAAACGATTTTTCACTGTTATTAAATTATATGAAGATGCATTCTGGAAAATTTCAGCTTCAAATATATTTTCTTTATTTTTACATGAAAATAATAAGAAAATAGAGTGTTAAAGCATATAAAATACTTACACTAGTAAATAAATTGTGGAAAAATTCATGAATGACCTATAATGTAAACCAACGTCCCCCATGAAGTTGGAGGAAATTTTATTACAATCTACCATTAGTTTTTATTTTATTGTTATTAAGTACAAATAAATAACAAAAATTGGGTTCCAAGTTATAAAAATCACATTTATTATTTTTAGAAGCTTTTATATATATTAGATAACCTTCACAGCAAAATTTGATGAATTTTCCATAAAAGTTTACTATTTTTCCAGGATTTAATGTATATTAAAAGAATTAAATTAATGAAAAATAGTTAAACTTATCCAAAATTCATAAACATTTACTAGAAAAATATTTTCTCCCGTTATAACCATAAATAAATACTTTGAGGATTTATATTAACTGTTTACTATTTATTTCTATTTTCTTAGTATTAAACACACTTAAATTGTAGACATAGGGATTTACTATTCAAAAATGACTTTCCATCATTTTCCCAGATTATGTACACTGTAAAACAGTTACACAAAAATTATAAGAATTCTTCATGATAATTTACTATTTTTCCATGATTTTATGATTATTCAAGGAATTAAAATTGTGAAAAATAGTTAGACAAATCAAAAATTCAAGAAAATTAATCTTAACATCTTTGACTTCATTTGAAACTGAAATACAAAGTTTGGGAAATTTTAGAACTAAACTGATTTAGTTTTTGAATATTTAATCATTGGAACACCTCTTAAAATGTTAAATATTAACATTTCAATAATGGGAATTTTCCACTTAAATTGTTATATAACAATTGATTAATGGAAATTTAATTTTCACAGAAAAATGTTTATAACTTATCAATATCAAAATTTTGACACATTATTGGCATAATTCTATTGTAGTACTAAGTATACTATTATTATATTTCAATTAGAGACTCATTAGTGTGTAACATTGTTGTAGGAATCGATAGTGGTACGATTGAAGCGTAGTTCAAGGCACCATTTGCATTATCTCAAAGCATAGTGAGTATTCACGACTCCCTCTATTTTTGGTTTTTACATTTTGGGGTGGAAAAGCATGTCCGAAAAAACTATTTATTTTTCGTTGTATTTAAATTGATTTGTATCAAACATGATTGCTCTATTTTGCTATGTATGTCTATGCAACTTGAAACATGAGGCCTTATCCTCTTAAGTTCATTCCTTTACACTTTACTCCAACCATTAACTCTTTGAGCTAATGTTCATTATGGATAGCGCTATTAGGAATTGACAACTCCTCACTCGCCTGATTGCTTGAGTGCATGATACCATATTCATCTATGGAACGATAAGCATAGATCTTGATAGGGCATCAGTCATAGGCTTAGTTGTGAACTCATTGTTTGCTCATATACATACAAACTTGTTTACTTGATTGCTCATTATAGCAATGAAACTTGTTTACTCGTTTTAGTAACAAACTTTATTTCCCATGCGAATATGAACGTTGCATCTCATTTGGGCAACATACTCTATTTCTCATGATGACAATGAACTTTGCTATGAAAACTTATTTACTCATTTTAGCAATGTACTTTTATTTATGGAAACTTCTATCAAAACTTTGATTACGTTTCATGAAACCAATATTATTTTTAACCTGTGAGTACTCACCAACTATTTCGGTAGTTGACCGCTCATTTTACATGCTTTTTTAGGAACTCGTCTATAAGATGGCACTTAGGGACACAACCCTTGTAGGAGCATTTGCACGTGTTGTTTTCAAATACATTGTAATTTATTTTAAAAAGTTGTTCAAAGTCATTGTAAATTGTAATTCTTTTAATACTATGGTTGGTGTTGTTTTTTAACTTTTGTCGTATATACTCAAAGGTGAGATAGACACCCAGACAGGTGATCTTACTCTAGAGCCACAACTAAATGAGGAACATGCAAGAAAGCTTACAACAAGAATCCTCAGTCTATCCTATATGACTATATACAGTCCCTAAAATCCTTCTACTAACAGATAACCAAAACTATTGGGCCGACATTGGTATCTTCGACCCACGGGTACAATGAGCCGAAACTCACCTGAAATGAAGAAACCCAAGAACACTGTGATACACTCCCTGCTACACTACTTGCTTCCACGGATCTACTAACAGCAGAACCATGTAAAATCTTAATCACCAATCAAAACCCTCAAGTTTGACCAAAAGTGAAACTTGGTAAAAAAGTCAACGGAGTAAAAAAAAAAAGTCAAAGTCCAAGGTTGGTTGAGTACGCCCTGCGTACTCAACTTACGCCCTGCGTACATAGTATGGCTTAGTACGCCCAACGTACGAAAATTACGCCCAATGTACTCGAGCTGGTTCCATCCTTTCCATTAATCACTTAATCCCTTCAAGATTTTTCACCCAAACTCATATCTAACCTCAAAACATTGTCTTAAGTCATAAAGTTTCCACCTTTATGACTTTCCATGGCTATGGAAGATCCAAAAGCTAAAACTCTAACTTATTAATCCATTAAGACATCACAACTCTTTCATGGAAGGGATAGAAGGACCAATATCAAGTTTTTATGGTACCTAATTGCTACATAATGGAAAAAGTTTCCAACTTTATCCATTGGAATGGTCCCACCAAACAATATCTAGTCTTTAAGTCATAAAGGGACCAAAAGTGCATCTTTTCCAACTTAATCCATTAAGTCTAAGTCTCCAACCTTCAGATCTAAATCAATATGATGTTTAGATGGATAAAGTTTCCAACTTTATCCAAAACAAGGTCACAAACTTCCAAGATCTAAACTTTATGCACTTAAAGTGACCAAAAGCTCACAATACCCAAAACTAGCTAGATCTAACAATTTCATCATCAAGATTCTAACTTTATACCTCCAGAAGAAAGATCAAGGTGAACAAGTTCTGGATCTACAAGCTCCAATGCAACCAACGCTTCTTCAATGAGTTCCTTCTTCTCTAAGGTGCACCAAGAACACTCCAAAGCACTTAAAAACACCTTCCTTTTGCTAACAAGGCTCAAACTAGGGTTAGGGTTTCAAGAGAGTGTTGGGTTTTGATACGAAATATAAGTTTGTCTTTTCACAAAAACTTGCAACAGAAGACTTTAAAAATAACAAGTTTATTTTTAGTTAATAACAAAACCAAACCATCATGGATCCATTTATAGTGGTTATAATGAAATAAAAACAACCATAGGATGTTTAAGAGATAACCTTTGAAGCCTTTGAACCCACTTGGTTTTAGGGTGTTGATGAAGATATAAAGATCAAAGAACATGATCTTCTCTACAAGTATCCACCATCAAGATTAAGGAACTTGGAATGTTAGTTCATTATTGTATTCTTGAGTGTCTTAAGCCTTTAAGTTCTTAACTCAAATAATAACTAAATGAGACAACTCAAGAGGTCTTCTAATCACCAAAATAGCTTCAAAATAGAGAGAGGTGGAGAGTAGAAGAGAGTTTCGGCCATATGGAATAATGGAGAGAATTCACTAGAAAAACTTGCTTCAAACTCATGAAAGACCCTTCTTTAAATACCCATGAAAAAACAAAAGCAACACCATATAATAATATAAAGTATTTACTAGGCTTTAGGAGCATGGGGAGCATGGGAGGAAGGTTGACAAGCAACCTCCCATGCGTGTCGAAACTTTAGACCATATAGTGAAAGAAAGAGACAAGACTTGTCTCCTAACTTCATCATGCTACAAAATAATTAGTTTAAATTTTATAAAATCGAAGTTTATAAAATATAAACTTTGTCTTTAGGTAAATGACAAAAAAGGATTCAACTACTCCAAAAAGTTGTGCATGACTTATTAATTCATACCATATGAAATAATAACTAGTTATACTCTCTTATAATTATTATTTTCATAAATCAATAATTATTCCCTAATTATAATACAAGAATTGATATTATTTATTAATAATCATATTAATAAAAATATATAAAATGTGCCAACTTGATAAAGGTGTGACCCTATAGGATCATATATTATTAGCAATATCACTCCATAATGATTCTTGGGCATATAGATTCAACAATCTCCCATTTGCACAAGATTCATTACAGACTGATATAAAAAGTAGCTGATATCTAGCAACAGGCTACTACCCCTAACAACATATGAAAGGTGCCATCTCATCAACAGCCAATTCTAGGAGCTCTAAGCTATAATTGTTACTAAAGGTTTGATATCAATTATTCCTTTGTCTCAGACATCATGTTGAACATGAGATATGGATCGCCATCAATCTCATTTACTGTTCAACTTTAAGTAAGGCCTTAGATGTCTAGCTATCAACGAATCAGAAGGAAAAATCCCATCTCGACTACATACGCCCATCAATGTAGTTCATGTGATACCCAACGATGGCCCTTATGACCGCCCTTTTACGGAACAACGTTAAACCATGTCAAACACAACAATTCCTACACTTCAAGTCCCAAATATGTATCTTAGGTCTAACAATACAAAGATACAACCTTGATCAAAACATCACTCTTGACTACGATCAATAAAGTGGTTTTGATGCAGGTCAAGTCCAATAATTATTCTCCTAATCAAGTACCTATGAAGTTGGTAGCAGCTCTTGCTGTTTTCATCTCCATGAAAATCCACCAATCCACTCATATTAGTCTTACCTCATAGATGCTCCCACAACTATGAACGACTATGGACATTTAGAATAACCTAGTTATTCAAGGATTTAAACATGCTAACATAGAACACAATAATTATTCAATGAAAGACTCATATCCAATATATCAATTCATTTCAATATATGTTGTTTGCACTGTTCCAATATCCAAATACTAAATTTCAATCAAATACATCTACTTATATCAACAATGCCCTATAACACCAGCTTGAATTTCATGCTTTAGCTAATGAAGCAGCTTTGTTAAGTATACTTGACAAACTTGATTTGTATAAACTTTGCAAATACAATCATTTTCAGTTTTACATATAACTCAGGCATAAAGAAAAACTATTGAGAATGAATTAGATGCTTAAATAGGAATTAGATACCAATACTTGCGTAATGGGATTACTCATAGTCATAATGAACTATACATTAAGCATCTGTGTATGTGGTTCTCCAGATCACAATGTACTCTAACTCTGATTTGTAACTGTAATTAAAATTTTCATGGAAACACTATCCATGTAACTTTCTCTTCATTCATAATGAGGACGCGCCCGATTGTGACTGAGAGTCATCTCAATCAAATAGCAATGACTTGTTCTCGGATCATAGTGGTATCATTCGACATGCTCTAAGCATACAACGTATTTGGCCTTTATGCATAATCATGACATATATGATTTCTCCAATTGCAGCAGCATATGGAATACAACCATGTTATCTAGTTCAAAACATTTACACTAGGATTTTTCTCAAAATCATGTCATGTGGTTTTTGACAAGATAACTCTCTCAAATTCCTTTATCTTAAGCTCTTTAAGATCCTTGACAATTAATGCAATTTTACTTAATCCTTTAAGTTGCCACGATTTATCTGTATAGATCCTTATTCCATGAATTAATATGTCGACTACATATAACATTAGGAATGTTAAAGCGCGCTCCCACTAGCTTTGTAGAAAACACAAGAGTCGCCTGAAGGGTTTTGAGCATTCTAACACTCCTATGGTGTACATGCAACCCTAGATGCATTGGATCTATGTTTTCTCTAATATACATGCAAACTTTTATATTTCCAAAGCATCATCCTAACTAGCATACAATGGAGTATCTTTACTACAAATTCTAGTTAGATGACATACCTTTTGTTGTAGTTGGAAGCCTTGGACCTTTAAGAACTTAGTGCCCTAAGTGTTGCACCTCAAATGGAATCACACAACACCACCAACAATGGAGGAACTGGATATGAGGTTACTTGCAATCATAAAATCGGATTGCCCTCTTGTAAGCTTCCTTAGGTCCGATTTCATGAGCTAGAGGGGTTCTTATATAGTGTGGCTTAATTAGGGTTACACCATGCAAACCCTAATGTGCATGACCTTCCAGGCCTGGTGTCATCACTAAATCATCGAGGGGCCCACTATAACGACCATAGAACTTGAACCAATTTAAAACATTTTATTTCATTTCAAAACCATTAAGTTCATACGTCTTGTTTTCAAAATAGTTTAAACATCAGAGTATCCCCAGAACCATATCACATAAATCATAAAACATGAGTAGCGGTACGATCACGCCTTCGCCTTGCCACGATCTCCTGAAGTACCTGAAACAATAAACTGCAACTGTAAGCCCGAAAGCTTAGTGAGTTCCCCCAAAGTACCCATACACACCTAAACATACATACAGCAAAGAACAACATGCTGTGGGTCCAATCAACCTTCCGGTTGGAATACCCCTGGCCCTCAACCTTCGGGTAGGAATGCCAACATACTACGAGCCCAATCATCCTACCGGGATGGAATACTCTTGGCCCACAACCATCGGGTTGGAATGCACATACACCTATACATACTACTACAGCTACTATGGGTCCAATCATCTCGTAAGATGGAATACCCCAGTCCCCTCAACCATCGGGTTGGAATGCCAACATACTATGAGTCCAATCATCCTACCTGGATGGAATACTCCTGGCCCACAACCATCGGGTTGGAATGCCCCACCTCCTATCATACAATAACAACTACCATGGGTCCAATCATCCCTCAGGATGGAATACCCCAGGCCCCTCAACCATCGGGTTGGAATGCCAACCTACTATGAGTCCAATCATCCTACCTGGATGGAATACTCCTGGCCCACAACCATCGGGTTGGAATGCCCCTATACTAGCAACATGTATACATAACAGGCAACCACATAACATTCTACGAAAATCAACATACTAGGGCCCTATCATCCTACCGGGATGGAATACCCTCTGCTACGGCTCAACATGCATATACCACGGGTAACCTCTTACCAGCGTACATAAGGTAAGACCAACTACAGGTCTATACTCATAACCACTACCCAACTACCAGGGTGCTGATCCAACAGAACTAGCCATCACTTAGCTATCCTATCCTCTAGGATACTAAGCTAACAAAGCATATCCTCCTATCATTATCCTATCTACCAGGATACTAGCAAGCATATCATCACAAAACATAACAAGCTCAAAACAACAATTCAAAGGGCCGGCCTTGGTGCCTTAGACCCTTGAGTACAGTGAGGATAACTCACCTGAAACGAAGAACCGAACCACGAAGGTACACACCCGAAGTACTGCTCCAACTCCAACATCTATTGCCATCAATGTACAATTGACATAAATAACTAATTTACCATAATACCCTCGGGGTCAAAGTCAAAGTCCTGGCCAAAGTCATCCTTCCTGACTGACTCTACTCGCCGAGTCAACCCGTTGACTCGTCGAGTCCTTATACTCTGAAAACTCTTAGAACACGACTCAACTCGCCAAGTCACCCCAAGACTCGTCGAGTCCAACGATCTCCGAGTCCCATCCTACTCAACTCACAGAGTCACCTCCCGACTCACTGCTTCGAGGTTTAACCAGAAGAGATTGGGGTTCTGCGACCAGACTCGCCGAGTCCAAGGCAATCTTCAACAGACTCGCCGCGTTGTTCTTCCAACTCGCCGAGTCCATGCTCATGTTCATACAACTCGCCAAGTACACCCATGTGACTCGCCGAGTCTCTCCAGTTCTCAATCCATACAATGGCTTTTCGGGCCATGCAGGGACTCCAATCCATAGATCCACTCTTCTATAGTCTAACCCCCACGTAAAGTAGCAAACTTTACGTGAAACCAAGGAGCTATAGGCCCAAAACACTCTAGGGCTAGGGTTTATGACAAAGGGGAATCACCAGCAACTCATTGACATAAGCTTTATGAAATTCTGGACCATTACAAGCCTAGATCTGAGGTAGCAACCTCAGATCTAAACTCCAACCTTGAAATAACTCTTAATCATACCAAAAATGCCCCAAATCTCATACATAAGATAGATCTAATTGCAAAAGAGCCAAAACAGCAGCTTATTACCTCAAGGACGACCTGCCACTGAAGCATAATCCAAATCTCTGCAAATCCCCTTGATCCAAGCTTCTTGATCTTCAAGATCTCTTCACCAAAACCACTTATCTAGGCTCCAATTTGCTTCCAAGGGCTCTCACTCACGATTTAGGGTTTCTGAATCTCAAAAGGGTAGTAAAGAGGCTGAGGGAGGGATATAATGTTCTTTATATAGGGCACAACCCCCGGGATTAGGGTTTTCTCTCTACAGCACCAACTCGTCGAGTCCTAGACGCCGACTCGGCGAGTTGGCCACTTAAACCGCGACAGAATCCCGCTCCGACTCGGCGAGTAAGCAGGCCTACTCGTTGAGTCCCTTTCCTTAATTTACACTTTAAGCCCTTCAATAATACTTTTGGGATTTGGGATGTTACAACTCTCCCCCACTTAAATTAGGCTTCGTCCTCGAAGCCTACTGCAGTATACGCTTCAGAACAAACCCCTTACACTGCAGACTCCGATTTCTCAATTAACTCAGGTTCTTGCAAACCCTACTACTGCATCTCTCTTACAACGACTTCTTCTCGCGTGGCATCCTTGCCACTACTCCAAGCCGACCATCGTCCTTTCAACTCAATAGCACCACATATCAACCATGTATCACCCGATGATACTATCCCTTCATATCAGGGACGCACTTCCGCGCCCTGCGAATGCTAGATACCACAATCACCCACTGAGCTCTGCTGAGACACTAATCCATCTTCCTTCGCCCAAAATTGGCGATAACCCGGATAACTTGCAGCCTGGAACGAATCCTGTTCCCCCTATGAATCTATCCCTTACGCGCTGACAAGATACTGCATCCTTCAGCTTCCATAATCAACTAACTATAACGCGTAACCACTCGTACCTGGCCCAATCAGCCTCGGGCTGGAATACCAGGTACGCCTATAACGGGTCCAGACATCCCTGGGATGGTATACCCTCGCATCCTCATGTATGTTTGGCCCAATCAACCCTCGGGTTGGAATACCAAACACACCAGGTCCAATCAATCATAGGGTCCGGTCATCCTCATGATGGAATACCCTAGATTGGAATACCTCCACATACATAACTCAAATCTACAACCATCTCGGAACCAAGGACCTTGTCCTTGCGTCACCCTCGAACCCCTTGATTCGACACATCTGAGTGTAACCCACTCACATCTCCTTGTCGCGATCTCTAGGTCCTCGACCTTCAACTGGAATATCCTCACACGGTCCTCTGCACCGGTCCCGACTTCTCCCGAGTCTGTTAACCTGCTATCTCACCTTCCTCTGACCAAATCTCCAATCTGGAACTACTATCCTCCTCCTCTTCCAAGGAGACTGAAAACATGCCTACGCATCATCCAACACTGCCACAGCGGCAGAACTCCACTATACATCACCACTTAGCGGCGCACACCGCTAACTCATAACATGCATACGTACTCAGAGACTGACCGCATGACCAGCAATCCAAACATAGCCTACCGCATTTCCTCAACATTTCCACCATTCGGGAGTAACCCCACTGACCGCTATCACGTAGCAGCATCCTCACTACTTGCTCAAAGATCCACAATACATGCAAAGTCCTTACTATAACTGAACCGCCTCGATGCACCACTCCAATAATCAACATCCAAACCGCGTCAGGCAACCTTCTACCACCAGCGGCTCACCCGAGAATTTCCAATTCTCCCCCACCTAGAGCACTAGTTACTATTCACAGGCGGCGAAGTTGGCATGCTGCTCAAACGAACCTAACTAATACACCGATCTTCAAGGAACCTGAGTTCCTACTGAAAGTTCCAAATTTCCCGAATCATGACCTTCCTTTCTCACGAATTCATCATCGGATACTATCCCTCTAAAAATCCTTAATACCAACTCTTCACTAACACATACAACACTTAATATCTCATGCAAGAAACAACGTCTCATAATCATAACATAAACAAGATAAGGCAGGAAAAACATACCGGCTGACACCTCTGGCGCTGACCTGATCTCCTCGGTCACAAGCTGATAAGCACACCCTGGAGCCTTCGGAGGCTCTGCTCGACCCTGACTCCCATCAGTAAGTCTCAAAGTGGCTGGCGCTGGGGCCTGCACTGACCTGGCAGCCAGCAGAGGACACTGGGCCTTCATATGGCCCACTTGATCACAATGATAACAAAGTCGGACTCCTGTAGCTGGAGCCGAATGACCGCAATCCCTGGCTATGTGGCCCTCCTTGCCACACCTGTGGCACCCCGAAGAAGAACGAAAACTTCCCTCGTGCACTCTGCCACACTTCCCGCAAGTGTGACTCCTCGGACCTCCCTCACGATAATCAGCGGCCCTCATCCATTTCGGCGCAGGCTGCGACTGCACCGGGGCCTGCCTCTGCTCCCTCAGCTGGAGCTCAATCTCTAGCTCGCGCCGCCTGGCGGCCTCCTGCAACTCCAACAAAGTATCACATCTCTGCGTGGACACAAACTGTCTTATGTCCCTCTTGAGCATGCTCAGATACCGGGTCATCTGAGCCTGCTCCGAAGCAAACTCAGGACAGAACATTGCCCTCTCCGTAAACATCCTGGTGATCTCCGTCACCGACTCTGAATCCTGTATAAGCTCCAAAAACTCCTGAGCCAATCTCTCCCGCTCAACCCGCGGAACATAACGGGTACTGAACATGTCTCGGAACTGATCCCAAGTAACCGCAGCCCGCTGCACGTCAGAATATGATCTCGTAGTCAACCTCCACCAATCCTTCGCCCCGAGACTTAACAGGTTCAGAGCACACCTCACCCTCTGATCAGAAGGGCATGAACATGTGAAGAAACATCCCTCCACGCCTGACAACCACCTCATAGCAACAATCGGATCCTGAACTCCATCAAAAGTAGGGGGCTTCGTATTGTCGAAATCCCGATATTGAAAGCCCCGACTGGCTCCTCCCCCTGCCGCTGCCACAGCCGCTGCGGCTGCCGCGGCCGCTATCTCTGCAAGAGCTGCATAGCGCTCATCAAGATACTCAACCATGGTGGTCTTGATCGACCCAATAAGTTCTGGTAACTCGTCCCGGAACATAGCATCAACCTCCTCATGTAGGATCTCCCGAATCCTAGCATCCAACTCGTCTGTCCTCATCTGACCAATAACCTCGGGTGGTGCTGATCCATCCTGACCACCCTCTCCTGATCCTGAACCCGAACCGGATCCTGTCCTAACTCGAATCGTCGTCGACAATACACCAACAAGATCCTCAGATACCTCGCATAACCTCCGACAACTAACCTCTAACCAACAACCTAGGGGTTGTGACTTCCTTGACACGCGTATGGGTCCTGTGCTTTCAGTAGTACGGGCCCATACTGTGACAACCGTCAAAATTCGAGTCGGTTCTAGATTTGAATAAACTTAGTTGCACATATAGGCACGACACATAATAGACTTAGTAACTAGAAGCTAAGTTATAACCTACTAGAAACTTGGAAACAAGTAGGATCGGATGATAGTGTACTTAGATTTCACATTGATATGTGAATTCTACTACTACTTAACTGTAGTGACTATCCATATTTGGGTCACTCTTTGAGTCAAACACCTTTTCATTAATCATATACACACATTATGCACTTGACCTAGCAGTAGAAATTAGGTTGAAGCCTCATAGAAACTTAAGTCAGAGTTGAAAACTATGACTAGTATACTTGATTCCTCAATTTCGTTTGAATCTCGAAACCACTACATAGAATGCCAATAAACCGATAAAATAAGTTACAAATATTATTTATAACTATAAAAGAGTTATAATACCATAAGATAAATTGAAGTCTCAAAGATTCTATTGATTTTGATATCTAAAGATTTATTAATTCTCAAAACCCTAAAAACCCTAAAACCTAAATTTTATAAAATTTGACATCAAGAATTCTATAAAAATAGTTATGAAACTCATAATATTATCCTAAAACAATTAAATTCAGGGAAATATAATCAAGGAAAATAAAATTTAACTCATTAACATTTACCCTTAATTTATAAATCAAAAATCAAGGTTTTATGAATAAAAACTTGATTTTAGTGCACATTTTATATAAAAATTGAGATATTTTATAAAAGAACTTAAATTTTATAAAAGAAAATGAATGAGAAAGGGGTATTATACTAAAAAATTCGGATCCCTCTCTCCCCATATCTCTCTCTCACACTCTCATTCTCCAACACACACACATCTCTCTTCTTTCTCTCTCTAGAAAACTCTCTCTACCTTCTCTCTAATTTTTCTCTCCAAACACCACTCCATTCTCTCTTCCTCCCTCTAAGAACCATGAAATTTTCCATAAAACAAACCCAAGAACACTCCTCAAACTCGAAATCTTCATCATCTTGTGGTATTCTTGAAGGTAAAATCGATTTCTACTTCACTTTTCCTTCAAGTTTTGCTCTTTTTCTTACACTTTCTCCTTCTTCATCTTCTTCAGACTTGTTTTATTTTTGTTAAAATGGTTTTTAGAACATGATGGATGTGTTTTAACACCATGCATGTATGATAAACAAGGTTGCATGTTCATGATCTTAGTGCAAAAATCGATTTTAAGGATTAAAACATCAAACTCAAGTTAAGAGTTTTTGAGAAACAAAATTTTGTTCATAAATGCATGTATACATTTTGATAAGTTTTAATCTTTTGATCTCTGGAAACATGACTAAAATATGAGTTTATCATGATATATTTAAAATACTTCAAAAGATTTACTCAAGGAAATGATGAAAACTCACTTTTCTAACCAATCATCATGCATGCAATCTGCCAGATTACTTTACCTGACTTTAAACTGTCATATCTCACTCATTTCTTAACCAAAATTCGTGATTCTTTTTCTGCAATATAATATTTTGAGTTAGCTTTCAAACCCATCTGACCTCACTGGAAAATTCCAATATTTCGATTTTTACCAATTTTTACAAAACTGTTGCTCAAACAGCACTTTCCTTATGAACATTTGTTTTGTGTTGCATGTTCAAAGGACTTATTCATCACTAAAAGTCATTCAAAAATTATTTTGAACTCTTAATATCATGTATTAATAGGTACAAAAAGATCTTGATTCAAAAGTCTTTGTAACATGTTGCAAAAATTGTCATAGTAACATCAATAATCTTTACATAAATCACAAGAACCAAGTTTTCTCTATAATTTATTGAGCCTTTAGGCATGGTTTTCAACATCAAAAATAAGAAAACAATTTTTCATTGTTATTAAATTGTATGAAGATGCATTCTGGAAATTTTCAGCTCAATATATATTTTCTTTATTTTTATATGAAAATAATAAGAAAATAGAGTGTTAAATCATATAAAATACTTACGCTAGTAAATAAGTTCTGGAAAAATTCTTGGATGATCCTTTAAGTTAATAAACATTCCCCATGAAGTTTCAATGACTTTTGTTACTGTTTAGTATTGTTTTTAATTTTCTTTTTATTTAGCTCTAATAAATCATAAAACCACTTTAGGGAATGTGAAAATATTATTTCTTATTTTTCGCAGCTTGTACCCTGTATTTAAAACTCAAAAAAATATTTTGGGAATTTTTCAAAATGTATATCTATTTTTCCATGATTTTTGTGTTTATAATGGATTAAAAACATGAAAAATAGTTTTACTCATCCAAAATTAATAAAAATTTACCAGAAACTCTTATAATATGTTAGGATGATAAATAAAAATTTTGATGATTTTTATCTTCTGTATGCTATTTTTCTTCTATTTTCCCAAGATTTAATACACTTAAATGTACAAAAATCATAAAAATTGTGTTAAACTTTTTGAAAACACATATTAATAATTTTCCCAGATTATGTACACTGTAAAACAGTTACACAAAAATTATAAGAATTTTTCATGATAATTTACTATTTTTCCATGATTTTATGATTATTCAAGGAATTAAATGGTGAAAAATAGTTAGACAAATCAAAAATTCAAGAAAATTTACCTTAAGGTCTTTGACTTCAATTAAAAATGAAATACAAAGTTTGGGAAAGTTTAGAACTAAATTGATTTCGTTTTGAATATTTAATCATTGGAACACCTCTAAAATGTTAAATATTAACATTTCAATAATCGAAATTTTCCACTTAAATTGTTATATAACAATTGATTCTTTGAAACTTAATTTCCACAGAAAAATGTTTGTAACTTATCAATATTAAATTTTGACACATTATTGGCATAATTCTATTGTAGTAGTAAGTATACTAGTATTAGATTTCGATTAGAGACTCACTAGCGAATATCATTATTGTAGGAATCGGTAGTGGTACTCGTGGAACGTAGTTCAAGGCACCATTTGCATCATCTCAATGCATTGTGAGTATTCACCACTCCCCTATTTTCGGTTTTTAAATGTTTTGGGGTGGAAAAGCATGTCCTAAACTATTTATATTCGTTGTATTTATTTGACTCGTATAAACTTGGTTACTATATTTTATATATAGTGAGTATTCACGCACTCCCCTATTTTCAGTTTTTATGTTTTGGGGTGGAAAAGCATGTCCCGAAAAACTATTATTTGAATGGTGTATTTAAATTGATTTGTATCAAACATGATTGCTATTTTATTGCTATGTCTCTCTATGTATGTCTATGCAACACGGAACATGAGAACTTATCGTACTAAGGCCCTTCCCTTATCTCTAACCATTAACTCTTTGAGCCAATGGTCATTATGGATAGCGCTATTAGGAATTGACAACTCCTCACTCGCCCTATTGCTGGAGTGCATGATACCATATTCATCTATGAAACGATAAGCATAGATCTTGATAGGGCTTCAATCATAGGTTTGGTTGAGACTCATTGTTTGCTCATACACATACAAACTCGTTTCTCGTTATAGCAATAAACTTGTTATTAATTATAGCAATGAACTTTGTTTCTCATTACAACAACAGACTTTTATTACTGAAAACTTATATACATGTTTTAGCAATGAAATTGTTTGCTCCTTGTAGCAACGAAATTGATTGCTCATTTTAGCAATGAAACTTGTTTACTCGTTTGAGTAACGAACTTTATCTTCCATGAGAATATGAATGTTGCATCTTAATTGGGCAACATACTTTATCTCTCATGATGACAAAGAACTTTGTTTTTACAAACTTATTTACTCATTTTAACAATATACTTTTATTATTGGAAACTTTTATCAAAACTTTGATTTCAATTCATGGAACCAATATTATTTTGTTTATCTGTGAGTACTCACCAACTATTTTTATAGTTGACGCTCGTTTTACATGCTTTTTCAGGAATCATCGAGTAAGTGGCACTTAGAGACACTTCACTTTTAGGAGCATTCGCATGTGTTGTATTTCAATTTACATTGTAATTTCTTTTAAAAGTTGTTCAAACCCATTGTAAAATTGTAATGATTTTTAATACTATGGTTGGTGTTGTCTTTTAACTTTTTCTATGAAACCCTTTATACTGCCACGCCTCGTGTTTCCGCTTTAGCGGGGTGTGACACATACTACCTTCCACACCTACCCATATTTGTCTCAAGTATCACCACAACGCCCTAAGCACAAACATTCATAACAAGCACTCAATCCTCACTCCTAGAGGAATACTGAAAATCTCATATCAAGAAAACCCTAGGCTAGCAGGCATCACAATCAGGCAACTCTATCATGCAATTCCTGAGGATCCCTAGCCTAGTACTAGCATGTTGTTCTATCATATCACATAAGCAAATAATTTGTATAGTATTTTGCGGTTACTTACTGGCTCCGGCTGATCGTACCCTCTGCGTCCTCCTTTACTTATTTTGAAAACCATTTGGAAACCACTTTTGAAAATCTCTCCTTGATTTGAGATTGGATTCACACGAATGTTCCTCCAACTCACTCAAACCAAGGCTCTGATACCAACTTGTAACGACCATAAAACTTGAACCAATTTAAAACATTTTATTTCATTTTAGAACCATTAAGTTCATACGTCTTGTTTTCAAAATAGTTTAAACATTAGAGTATCCCCAGAACCATATCACATAAATCATAAAACATGAGGAGCGGTACGATCACGCCTTTGCCTTGCCACGATCTCCTGAAGTACCTGAAACAATAAACTGCAACTGTAAGCCCGAAAGCTTAGTGAGTTCCCCCAAAGTACCCATACACACCTAAACATACATACAACAAAGAACAACATGCTATGGGTCCAATCAACCTTCCGGTTGGAATACCCCTGGCCCTCAACCTTCGGGTTGGAATGCCAACATACTACGAGCCCAATCATCCTATCGGGATGGAATACTCTCAGCCCACAACCATCGGGTTGGAATGCCCATACACCTATACATACTACTACAGCTACTATGGGTCCAATCATCTCGCAAGATGGAATACCCCAGGCCCCTCAACCATCGGGTTGGAATGCCAACATACTATGAGTCCAATCATCCTACCTGGATGGAATACTCCTGGCCCAAAACCATCGGGTTGGAATGCCCCACTTCCTATCATACAATAACAACTACCATGGGTCCAATCATCCCTCAGGATGGAATACCCCAGGCCCCTCAACCATCGGGTTGGAATGCCAACCTACTATGAGTCCAATTATCCTACCTGGATGGAATACTCCTGGCCCACAACCATCGGGTTGGAATGCCCCTATACTAGCAACATGTATACATAACAGGCAACCACATAACATTCTACGGAAATCAACATACTAGGGCCCTATCATCCTACCGGGATGGAATACCCTCTGCTACGGCTCAACATGCATATACCACGGGTAACCTCTTACCAGCGTACATAAGGTAAGACCAACTACAGGTCTATACTCATAACCACTACCCAACTACCAGGGTGCTGATCCAACAGAACTAGCCATCACTTAGCTATCCTATCCTCTAGGATACTAAGCTAACAAAGCATATCCTCCTATCATTATCCTATCTACCAGGATACTAGCAAGCATATCATCACAAAACATAACAAGCTCAAAACAACAATTCAAAGGGCCGGCCTTGGTGCCTTAGACCCTTGAGTACAGTGAGGATAACTCACCTGAAACGAAGAACCGAACCACGAAGGTACACACCCGAAGCACTGCTCCAACTCCAACATCTATTGCCATCAATGGACCATTGACATAAATAACCAATTTACCATAATACCCTCGGGGTCAAAGTCAAAGTCCTGGCCAAAGTCATCCTTCCTGACTGACTCTACTCGCCGAGTCAACCCGTTGACTCGTCGAGTCCTTATACTCTGAAAACTCTTAGAATACGACTCAACTCGCCGAGTCACCCCAAGACTCGTCGAGTCCAACGATCTCCGAGTCCCATCCTACTCAACTCACAGAGTCACCTCCCGACTCACTGCTTCGAGGTTTGACCAGAAGAGATTGGGGTTCTACGACCAGACTCGCCGAGTCCAAGAACAGACTCGCCGAGTCCAAGGCAATCTTCAACAGACTCGCCGCGTTGTTCTTCCAACTCGCCGAGTCCATGCTCATGTTCATACAACTCGCCGAGTACACCCATGTGACTCGCCGAGTCTCTCCAGTTCTCAATCCATACAGTGGCTTTTCGGGCCATGCAGGGACTCCAATCCATAGATCCACTCTTCTACAGTCTAACCCCCACGTAAAGTAGCAAACTTTACGTGAAACCAAGGAGCTATAGGCCCAAAACACTCTAGGGCTAGGGTTTATGACAAAGGGGCATCACCAGCAACTCATTGACATAAGCTTTATGACATTCTGGACCATTACAAGCCTAGATCTGAGGTAGCAACCTCAGATCTAAACTCCAACCTTGAAATAACTCTTAATCATACCAAAAATGCCCCAAATCTCATACATAAGATAGATCTAATTGCAAAAGAGCCAAAACAGCAGCTTATTACCTCAAGGACGACCTCCCACTGAAGAATAATCCAAATCTCTGCAAATCTCCTTGATCCAAGCTTCTTGATCTTCAAGATATCTTCACCAAAACCACTTATCTAGGCTCCAATTTGCTTCCAAGGGCTCTCACTCACGATTTAGGGTTTCTGGATCTCAAAAGGGTAGTAAAGAGGCTGAGGGAGGGATATAATATTCTTTATATAGGGCACAACCCCCGGGATTAGGGTTTTTCTCTCTACAGCACCAACTCGTCGAGTCCTAGACGCCGACTCGGCGAGTTGGCCACTTAAACCGCGACAGAATCCCGCTCCGACTCGGCGAGTAAGCAGGCCTAGTCGTCGAGTCCCTTTCCTTAATTTACACTTTAAGCCCTTCAATAATACTTTTGGAATTTGGGATGTTACACCCACAAATATCGCTTTTATCCACATGGGGTAAAAGGAACGGATAAACATCGACCCAAATGCTCGCTTGTACTTACTCATCAAATTACACACAACAATATGTTTTATAACATCCAAGTTACTGGTGCGTTTACATATGTCAATGTGCAACCGACTCACAACTACAAATCAAATGTCTCCGTTTCAAGAATATAAGATATTATCGTCTCATGATCACTCGTGATAAAATCCACGAAGTGATTCAAATGAGCGTGGGTTGAATCCAATACTCGAATCTTATTCCAGGAGCACTGATGAACACTGTAGCAAACTTGTGCTATGACTAACACACCTCTACAGACCCATTCATGACAGTCTCACCTCAATACTTACTACCAAAGTATGATCGACTGTGGACGGTTTGAATAACCTAGTTATTCGGGAAGTCAAAACATGCAAAGTGAAAGACAAGAATAATACTAATCCTATATGGCCCAAGATTTTGAGTCCCATATTGATTACTCATTATTCATTGTATAATGTTTCGAATAATCAACTCAATACGTTAATTAAAACAATAGTTATACCATGCTCCAAGCATGCACACTATGTTTGTGTAAACAATAGTTACTCCATGCACCAAGCATGCACACTATGTTTGTCTATGGTCCTTACTTTGTGAAATAGATCAGTTGAAAAACATTTCAATGATGCTCATTTCAAAATTCCAAATCCTTATTGCAAGTGTAAGAATTCCAAATTCTTGTCACTGCTAGAAAGTGTTAGATTCTAAACTATCATACAAAGATTCTTTTGTAATATCTAGGTGCCAAAAGTCACAGAGACTTGACCAATGATATTACAAAATATTCCTTTGGAGATTGTTACAAGACAATTCCATGGAAATGAAGTCTCAAATTCAAAGTACATTCTTGCATAAAGGTTTTAACTTTTCCATCTATTCTTCAACTCCCAATATGGAAACATTCCATATTTGCCATACGACAACTCATTATTAATAGACTCCTGTCTATTCATAATAATGTCAACATGGTCCTTCCATTACTATACTTCCAACTGTCCTTAAGCGACCAATCCTTGGTGAACCTTAGATTGTCCTTAATGGTTGTTTAACCACTTTAGTCATATCGGTTCTATTCCTTTTTCCCTCTAAACGCCCTAGGCATTCGGAAAATTAGAACACGAGAATATTATAGCATATGAATCGATTCTATACCCAAAGCATATGGGACACGATTCATAATGTCTAACATAAAGACATGATGCTTAATCAGTCTTTTGCTATAATATTTCTATTTGCCATGTTCTCATAATTTTGATTATGAAGAGGGATGTCGTAATCATAATCAAATTTGAGAACGCAATTAACATTTCCATATATACAATATCCTTATGTTGAACCATTCCAACATAACATTCATATATATATATATATATATATATATATATATATATATATATATATATATATATATATATATATATATTTGACTAAATTTGATTAAAATCTCACAATCTAAGCTTTTAGATTTAAAATGAAGTATAAATTTCTCTCCCTTAATTATAGCAAAACAACTTTTCAAACCCTACAACTTTGCGACGTGAAACTTTTGTTTTCTATAATTAACATTGCCAACTTGCAACACTTTCCATAATAATTATGCTCCCACTAGAATAATAATTATTATCTTTATTAGCATAACACTTATGATCCCACTAGCTTTGACATGTATTCAGAAATCAGCTGGACTTCTAGAAATCAATACTTATCGACTCTCATTACAAAACTTCATATTTCTGATATGAGACGCTTCGATAAGACTTTATCTAGGCTTCTCAAACTCATACACCTTTCCTTAGATAGCTCACATGTGTTTCTAAACAATTTTAGAACTTATAGCAATAAGTCTCAAATGTTTAGACCCTTTTCCTTTTCTCACAATTCAAATTATGAAGAGGGATGCCGTAATCATAATTGAATTTGAGAATGCAAATATCACAATTCTATCTCCTTAAAATCTACTTAGTGAAAGCGTTTCCTCACAATAATTTTCATGAAGCGGAGAGAAACCTTATGACACTTAGATTTTATGGTATATGTGTTCCTATCAATGTGAATTTGTCATTACCATAATCACAAGACATGGTTAGTGAGAAATCCAAACTCATATGGACTGAACTTGTTCAATCTTAATTTCTCACCACTTGGTAGCACAAGGTCCTACCGTTGCTTCCAAGTAGTTATGCAAACAACTGAGAACTCATAGAACTCACATGCATAGTCAACCTTAACTGGAATGGGCACAAAAACAAGAATATGTCAACACGATAGGTTATTAACATCAATTCGTGTGCTAGTGATTAACAACAGGTTTTATTCTTGATTAGTTCTTAAAACTTTTCAAGATCTTTAAGACTCTCACTGACCTCTTGACATATATGATTCACTTTGTCAAGGAACATTACTTGAGGAACAAATATTCAAGAGTTAGTGCGGATTCTAATCAAGACAAGACACTTCACACAATTGGCCTTAGTTGGTCTTTCTTTTATCCAAAACATCACAACTTACCAATTTCAAATGTACAAGAGTAGAAAACTTTTACTCTACATTTGATAAATGTTTTAAACCTTTCTTAAAATCATGTCACTCAAGGTTACAATCTTGGAGTATCACTCTAAGACTTGTTTTGGAACGAAGTATGACTCATCTTCTTGATTTAACCATTTCAAACAATTCACGATTCCTCTTCTTAGCCATACAAATGCACTAAGATATCCTTAGAGGATAAATTGTGATATGGTTTTTCCATAAACATCAAGATGATCATAAAACACGATACTAAAGTACTCTCCCATCTTTTCAGATTGGAGAAACTTTTATCTTTCTGCCTAATTTGATTCTTCTCATTCGTTCTGCCATACATTAAACCTTTTCCAATGTTTCAGAATTATACTTAAACTTGTAAGCATAACCATGTTTACTGAACATTAGTAAATCATGACGAATGGTCTTATCGATCTTTGTGGTGGATCTTGACCAACGCACACCCAGTGTACCCGATCCCCTAGTCCTACACTTGACTCACATATACATGTGATCAAAGAATTAGTCTTAACTTACCAAAGATGAAAATTCTCATTCATCATACAATACAACTTGCATGATTCCAAGTTTCTGTCTAATTGAAACGTGGGTGATGAGAATCTTTCCTTATTTGGCAAATACTCGACACTACCACAAACGAAAGAATCAAATTCATATTGCTAACATAGAAACATACAAACATCAATTTTCACAAATGCCATTGCAAGGAGATATAATATAAAATAAAACAAAATTTTATTTATTTATAAAATGCGGAAAAATTTTCCTTACAATGCAATTACAAATGAAAACTATGTCATTACATATTTCCTAGCAATCTATCATAACTCCTAAGCAGCAGCTCAAAAATCCGATCTTGGAACCATGCGATTGAAATCCATCTTCGCGATCAGATTCAACATACTCTTTCTTTAAGCTTCCTTCAACTTTGTCACATCATGTATTAAGAATCAACAATTAGGAACTTAATAGAGTTAGACAGTAGACTTACCTGAAGCAGAGTAAAACTTTTCGATTCTACCTTTTCTCAGCTCAGGTAGTCAGGGCAGCTTTGCAACCAATGCCCTTTTTATTGGCAATAGAAACATATAGACTCTTTGGGAATGGTACACGGGACAATCTCAGACGTAGCCTTTCTCTTTCCCTTGGAAAGAGAAATCTTTTCTGGACATCCAATGTTTCCGTTGTCAATGTCCATGGAATTTTGGGGAGTAGATCTTCCAATCAAATTTGCTTTTCTAGTGCGCCAAATCATTGCTGATTCACCAGCAACAAGCAAATAGGTAAGATCAATAAGAGTCATGTCGTGGTCTGTCACATAGTAGTCATTAATGAACTCACTATATGAATCGGGAAGTGATTGAAGAACCCAGTCAACCGTCAACATCCTCGAGACAACGACACCCAATACTCTTAGCCTGTGAATATGTGACTTCATCTCCAAGACGTAAGTACACCCAGGCCTTCCATCTTGATGTTTCATTGCAAGTAGGGCTTGAGTGACCTTGAATTTTTCAAGTCTTTGAACTTGTGGGTTAGAAGGAATTATTGGAGGAGGTGGAGGAAGTGAAGTATGACTTCCACGATCCAACCGCGGGATATCATCTTCAAGAGGAAAGCTTGTTCCAAAAGATTTGGGAAGACCATAGTTGTGTGAACTAGACATCTACAATGGGAGAAATTCAAGTTAGTTGATTTAAGTCCTTAATATAACGCCCAAATGAAATAT
Organism: Lactuca virosa; assembly: GCF_052849685.1. Taxonomy (NCBI): domain Eukaryota; kingdom Viridiplantae; phylum Streptophyta; class Magnoliopsida; order Asterales; family Asteraceae; genus Lactuca; species Lactuca virosa. The sequence goes on from NC_136434.1 coordinate 252,564,744, forward strand.
TAAGGCTAGGACCCAACATAATATTTAAAATTTGGAAGAGGATGCCGTAATTCAATTTGCAAAATATTTGAAGGTAGGTAAATGACGATTTACCAATTTCCATCACGAAAAACGAAAAAAATAAATTAGGTTTTAAGTGAATTGAAATTCCTAGATCTTTTGAGATTCATTGAAACTTTCAATGGCATGTTTAAATCTCAATTGTGCCCTTCAAGTTTGTGACTGGGATGCCGAGGATCACAAACAAGGTGTGAATAACCATGCAAATTAGCTTGGTACACCCAATGTTACAACCACCTAATCAATGTGCCGGTTAACCACACACGCTCCATTGATCTATGATTAACATCAAGCTACCCTTTGCCACGCACTGTCAGTCCAAATTAGTGTGCCGGTTAACCGCACACGCTCCACTAACGACTTAACAAGGTGCAAAGTACAATTTCATGGGCTAGCACCATATTCACATTTTCTTAAGTAACTAAGATTTGGGAATTTATAAGTGTTTAGTTACTTTATATTTATCATTATACTTTTAATGAAGGGAGAATTAGAGTCCTATCCTACTCGTTCGGGTAAGGACCCTCCACCAGTCAAGGAAGCAGGGGGTGAGAGTGGACACCCATTAAACTGTCATTTTATAGGCAGTAACCTTATACCCCCCTTATAGATCGGCTTCGTGAATGAGGCCTACTAACGGTAATACTGACTTTGTTCTTATACATATATATAAATATTAAACTTGTAATATTATAATAGTATAAGGGTAGAATTTTAACTATTCAAAAACTTTTGGAATCCTTAACTTATGAGTTTAATATAGGCTTTAATGAAAAAACTCTTGAAAATCCATAACTTGAGGACAAGTTATGGAGTTCATAAAACCATTTATGGGAAAAGACTCTTCAAGTTCATAACCTATGATTTTAATGATCTCTTTAAAGGAAAAACTTTTCATTTTCCATTACTTTTGAACAAGTTATGGAATTCACCAAAACATTTAGATCAACTATTTTAACTTAACAAAATCAAACAATTTTGTCTATGATCTAAATTAAACTCACAAGAACAAGACAATTCACATCAAACAAATTTCGTGTAATTAGCCTAACTATATAAACTAATACAAAACATGAAAGTTTGACAATTATCTTTTAAAATGGATAAGCATGATCATTACCACATCAAAAACAGGTTTATAACTTCAAAAACAGCTTAGGGTAATGATCCTAGTCCAATTCTAGCCAAAAACTTCGAAAATATGCATTCTAGAGCACCAACTCGTCGAGTGCATGAACTAACTCGGCGAGTTGGTTACATTTGTGAGGTGACTCGGTGAGTCCCCCAGTGGACTCGGCGAGTGCATTGTCCAGACAGAAAAAAAATTGATTTTTAAAGCATGTAGCATCAAGTATATAGGAAAACAACCCTAGGCTCTGATGCCACTGAAGGGTTTTGAGCATTCTAACACTCCTATGGTGTACATGCAACCCTAGATGCTTTGGATCTATGTTTTCTCTAATATACATGAAAACTTTTATATTTCCAAAGCATCATCCTAACTAGCATACAATGGAGTATCTTTACTACAAATTCTAGTTAGATGACATACCTTTTGTTGTAGTTGGAAGCCTTGGACCTTTAAGAACTTAGTGCCCCAAGTGTTGCACCGCAAATGGAATCACACAACACCACCAACAATGGAGGAACTTAAGATGAGGTTACTTGCACTCATAAAATCGACTTGCCCTCTTGTAAGCTTCCTTAGGTCCGATTTCATGAGCTAGAGGGGCTCTTATATAGTGTGGCTTAATTAGGGTTACACCATGCAAACCCTAATGTGCATGACCTTCCATATTCCTCATGCTCCATAGGTTTAAACCTCCATGAATCATCTATGGGTCACCACATGGGTTTAGCCCAACACAAAGAACTATTGATCATAAGCCCACATTATAAGAACGAATGATTTACATAATCAATCCCCATATATTTAATTAGTCTCCTTTGATCACAAAATTAATTCCAAATTAGTTCTTGATCAATACTAATTAAATAATATGATTTCATATTACTATATATTAGAACTTATAATATATTAATAAACCATAAATGACCTCTTGACAATTATCCATCCTTCATATTGTTCCGATGCCATGCAACCCAAATGGACCATGCTACTCTCAGGTCAAGTACATACCAATTATAGTTATGGACTTAGACACTAATCCAACATCATCTAGATTCATAATTAAATCACACCATGTAATTAACTTATAAGAAAGAAGATTCTTACTTTGAGATGTTAGCTTAAATCTTGGAAAAATTTTCATTCATGTATGTTTTATCCTTTGAAACTCACTTACCCTTTATAGTCAAACTATATCGAGGAATATTAATCAAGCCCATGCTTGATAATCATACATGAATGCATCTTTATGTGTTTTATTAGTTTCTGATCAACTATGGAGCAGATTCAACAACAGTTGAAAACTTGCTAGTTCCAAACTATGATGCATTTAGTTTATGGTTCTTTAGCTCTAAAAGTTCCATATAGCTCCCACTTAGAAAAAGAACTTTCTAAGTACTTGTCTTCTGGAATGACAATTAGTGGGATTATTAAAAACTTCATCCTAAACAATCATTTAGGATAGTCTACATAAACGCAATTAGTAGATACTAGAGTGGTTAAGCTTATTGTCTAACATGAGCTCAATGACTCCATACCTTTTAGATAAGGATAAACCATTTCATCCTTAACCTAAGAAAGTATTTAATCCATTTGTTTGGTTGGAAAATATATATGTTCAATATATATTTGTTGCAGTGAGCATAATTCTAAAATTTTGTAAAGTAATTAGTTCTTTTAAAACATCATATAATAGACTGCAAGGTCTATGTTTATCCTCTTTACAAACTTGTACTATCGACGTTTAGCTAGTGGCCTGGTGACCCTATCCCACTAGAGAATACTAAGGCTACCTCGAATATCAAAAGATAGATTCAAGTGACCAAGTGATCCTATGCCACAAGAAACATACTAATGACGAGTGAGTGTTTTTGTCGGAATGAGGTGTGAATCGATTCCACAATTCCTAAGATGTTCCAAGAAGACTTGGTTTACAAAACTCATTTTATTTATCACAACGAAAGGTTAATGATGATCTCATTAATGTGTATTTCAATCTTCACTATGGAAAAATTTGATCAAATCAAAAGGTTTCATCAACAACAAATAAAAGTCGTCAGTGAAATTGATTAAGTATTTATCACCAAATCTATTCATGGATTGGAAAAGATTACATACATCACTTATGTATAACTCTTTGTCAAGCCTTTTGTCCTTTAACTACTAATAGTTAAAGACACTTGTGAATCATCTTCCCATATAATATGATTCCCATATATCAAATGAATCAAGCTCATTTGCCTTCAAAAATTACATCCTTTTGAAGTTGGTATATGTATTTCTTATTTATATTGTGATGATGATTATGACATAGATAAGTTCCAATCAAATATCATTTGATTATATAGGTGTTATGATCAGAACTATCAATTTAATGAAAGATTATAGATTTACTTCATAAATGAGATTATGAGAAAATATTATTTAACACAGAACACATCGTTTCAGAACATGAATGTTAAAACTCATTAAACGATAAGTAAATCTAAATTTATTCATAAATCACAACTGTTACATGTCCCTATAAGGATAGGTACAATACATCTATTGTTTAAATAAAAGACTATAGCAACACTTGTTATATCTTCAACACGAAATACCATTTGTTTGTAATCAGTTGATTATTTCTATCATATAGATGAGAGGAGTAATTCCTTCTTTTAGTGTCCAGTTTCTTCCACAGTAGAAACGACACTAATAATTTGGTCCTTTCTTGATTTATGGGTTTATGTCGTATTTCCCTCAACTGAACTATAAGTCTATCTGAGTACACAGTCTCTTAGACTTCCTTTATTCATTTTTTAAACAGACTTGAAGCACTTTCAAGTGTTTTCATTGAATATATGCTTTACTTGATGAGACATCTGATATGTTTCATAATTATCCAAGACTTTCTGCAAGTCATGGTTAATTTCTTCAGTATGATGTGAGACACATCAATATCATCACAATAATACTTCCATCAAAGTATCATGATTAGACTAATTGGTTGCAGAGGTTATTCAGGTATGGGATCTTTCAGTATATATAATTTCTATTTATCTTAAAGGTAGAACCTCAAGATATTATCAGTTATAGAAATTATAACCATTAAATGTTACTGTCTCTTGAAACTCAACAAGAGAGAGGTTTTGCAGGGCGTAAAATTATTAACAGTTATCAACAGAATTTAACAAAGTTTCATTTAGTATTTTCAATATTTAGTCTTTAAAAATTAAAACCTTTTATTGTTTCTTAAAACATTAATTTGTTATAGTCTAGGATCCAAGTAACAAAACAAGTACATGGTTGGGTGACCTTTATCCCATAAACTTAATCAAACTCAGTAGGTAGCGATTACCAATTGCATAAAATATGTAACTCCAAGATTATGAGATCCTAAGCAACTATTGCTTAGCTTGGCATGTTTATCCCATCTATGCCTCAGACCTCTCATGCTTAGGTGACCTTTAGCACATAAGATTCCGATCAAGTCATCCTATTTTAAACAACTTGTAGCATTGTAACTAACCAGTAACAAGGTGACCCTTTAGAAACCAAAAACTACAAAACTACCCCGAACATCAAAATCCAATCCTAGTGACCAGGTGACCCCGTGACACTAAGACCCTCAAATGATAACGAGTGTTCTTCAAAAGGATGACAATGACTTGCATATTTAGAAAAGGTTTTATATATGTTTTACATTTATAGTTCATAAAAACATGGTCTCATGAATATTGCATGCATTCAATAATTCATGCACCCTCTTGTAAAATTCATATCACTTGTTCTGAGGTTCTTTAGGTGCCAAATAAAACTTCATTTTATTTGCCATTTACCGCGATCAATTATAAACTAAAATCCGGTATTTTAAAGTTTAGTTGTAGATCGGTTTTAAGAACCGGTAATAGTCTTAATAAAACTTTATTTTATACTTAAGAATTGGAGTTTTGGATGAGTTATAAAATCACTATTTTAAATATCCTTTTAACAATCAAAAAACTTATGACTTCATAAATTTGTAGAATAAACTCATTTTAATTTATAAATTCAATTTTATGCATCTTATGATAAAAGTCATATTTTGATAAACCAAAACTTGGGTGATGATACTTATGTTTTAAATCTCATTTAGCATGCATAAAACATAATATCAACATGTTGCGTTATGTTTAAAACACCAATATCATATATTAAGTTTCGACGCAAAAAATAATCACTAGTTTTATTATTTGCCGTTATAACGTTATAAACCGATGTTAGTCTTTTTAATAAAAACTTCTTATTTATTATAAAGACATGAAGTTTTTATAATGTTTAAACATCTTTTAAATAATTTCAAATATTTTAAAGTTGAGTATTTATAAGTTTTATGAAAAAACTATTTTCAACAAAAAATTGAGTTTTAACCGGTAACCCGTAAAACGTTTTTGTAAATATCAATTTATAAACATCTTATTTCATCTTTTAAATATTTTTTACTCAAACTCCAAGTGATATTATCTTACGAAAAAATGTTATTTGACAAGTAAAAACCATTTGCATACATAAAACATAACATATATTTAACAAAAAATAAAGATCACAAGCATGCATTATAATGTGTATAAACCAAGCCATGTCTAGTAATAATATTTGTGAGCCAACACAAGAATTATTGAGTCTTTCCTAAAGGACTTAAGGGGCACTTCAAAATGTCTTCAAACTCCCACTTGCCAAGTCAACTCTTGCTTGCATAAAGGACTTCAAATCTTCATGTTGTGAAAGTTGTAACACTTAAACCATTAAGACTATAATTAAGCCCAAAACCAAAAGTGGAAGCTTGTGGTTGGGATTATGGTCTTAAATGGTTAAGTCATTTTCAAGGAGGTCATTTCTTCATCTTGTTACAACTTATGAATAAATAAATATCAACCAAACACAACACAAAGGTCCAAATGACTTGTTTATACACAACATATCGAATATTAAAAAAACAACTCTTTGTTTTTTCTAAGGCAACTTTTATATAACCAAAATGCATGAAAAATGGTTATATATAAAAATAAACAATTTTAACCAAGAAGTTGTCAAAGAAGACAAATATGAATTTTTCTTAACCAAAAGAAATCCATGCTTTTTTTTCCAAAAACCAAAGATTATCAATCATAAAAAATCATTCTAACATATAAAAGATGGTTCTGATACCACCGTTGGGTTTTGATACGAAATATAAGTTTGTTTTTCACAAAAACCGGCAACGGAAGACTTTAAAAATAACAAGTTTATTTTTAGTTCATAACAAAACCAAACGATCATGGATCCATTTATAAAGGTTGGAATGAAATAAAAACAATCATAGGATGTTTTAGAGATAACCTTTGAACCCTTTGAACCCACTTGGTTTTGGGGTGTTGATGAAGATATAAAGATCAAAGAACATGATCTTCTCTACAAGTATCCATCGTCAAGATTAAGGCACTTGGAATGCTAGTTCCTTCTTGTATTCTTGAGTGTCTTAAGCCTTTAACTGTTTAACTCAAATAAGAACTAAAGGAGACAACTCAAGAGGTCTTCTAATCACCAAACTAGCTTCAAAAGACAGAGAGGTGAAGAGTAGAAGAGAGTTTCGGCCACATGGAATAATGGAGAGAATTCACTAGAAAAACTTGCTTCAAACTCATGCAAGACCCTCCTTTAAATAACCATGAAAACGCAAAAGCAACACCATATAATAATATAAATTATTTACTAGCTTTTAGGAGCATGGGGAGCATGGGAGGAAGGTTGACAAGCAACCTCCCATGCTTGTTCAAACTTTCGGCCATATAGTGAAAGAAATAGACAAAACTTGTCTCCTAACTTCATCATGCTACAAAAGAATTAGTTTAAATTTTATAAACTTAAAGTTTATAAAATATAAACTTTGTCTTTAGGTAAAAGACAAAAATGATTCAACTCGTCCAAAAAGTTGTTCATGACTTATTAATTCATACCATATGAAATAATAACTAGTTATACTCTCTTATAATTAATATTTTCATAAATCAATAATTATTCCCTAATTATAATACAAGAATTGATATTATTTATTAATAATCATATTAATAATAAATATACAAAATGTGTCATGTTGATAAAGGTGTGACCCTATAGGATCATATATTATTAGCAATATCACTCCATAATGATTCTTAGGCATATAGATTCAACAGAGAGGGTGTTGGAGAGGTGGAGGTTGAGAATGGAGTGGGTTTGGGGAAGTTAAGGAGCTTAAATAGGGATCAAACCACGAAAATGGGGTTTGGACACTGATAGCGTACGCCCAACTATTCTTGATATGCCCAGTGTACACGGCTAACCCAAGAATTGTCATAACTTCAAACGGTCGTAACTTCTTTGTTCCAAATCCGTTTTCAACATTCTTTATATCCACGGAAAGGTGTTGAAGAGCTCTACAATATTATCTGAATATCTTGGACTAAAAACATATTAAACAAAAATCCATATTTCATGCAAGAACCCAGCCAATTACTTTTCCCTTTTTACCTTTCGACCCAAAACACAATTCAAAGGTTAGATCTCTCAACCATCATTACGACCTTCCACAAGGTCTACTATTTACCTCCTTAAGGCCCAAATATTTTACATAATCAATTTCCGGCCCATGGCCCTAAAATAAGAAATGACGGGAAATAGGATGTTACAATAGTACATGAATTTCCATAAACAAATAGGCAGACATAAAAAAAACTAGTAAACTAGATAGCCTGAAATCCAAGACTAATCCGTTGTTCGAATTGCTTGATTACTGATTCCCTGAGAATACATGTAGTTTTGAGGGTCAACACAAGGTTGGTGAGAGTTACAGGTTTTCGGCTAACAACAATGATACTTTTAACACATTTAAAAGTGTTTTCTTTGTAAGTAAAACCATACTTAAAACTGTGTTTGTAATGAGTCTTTGAATAACCATTGAAAACCAAAAGATGTCATTGCATAAGTAAATCCATACTTAAAATTGTGTTTGTAAAGAGTCTTTGACTAACCATTTAAAACCAAAAGTTGTCTTTGCATTATGTAAATCCATACTTAAAACTGTGTTTGTAAAGAGTCATTGAATAACCATAGAAAACCAAAAAATGTCTTTGCATAAGTAAATCCATACTTAAAACCATTTTGAGAGAAACCAAATCCATGGTTTTGTAGTGAAAGATAGATTCTACTTAATGTTTATAGCGAGTCCTATAACCAAACTATGTGACTAGATGTAACCTTTACAATGCTTCATTGGACGTCATAGTTAAAGACTTAAGATATTTATATGGATGAAGTTATACGGATAAACGAATATACGGATAAAGTTATCCGCCAAGTTTGTAGTTAGGAACCGCAGATACAAATAAAGTTGTACAGATATACAAATGAAGTTGTACGGATTAAGTTATAAGGATATACATATAAAGTTATTTGTCAAGGTTGTAGTGAGCAACCACAAATACGGATAAAGTTGTACGGATATACGGATAAAGTTATTCCATAAATTTTTACTATAAAAGTCATTAACTAAGGTATATGGATATGAGGATATAGTTATACCCTAAAGTTTGACTATATAAGTCATTAAGTGAGGTACATGAATAGCTCTCAGCCCTAACTTATATGTGGATAAGTCACTAGGCATAATGATTCGCATAAAGTTTATAAAAGCTGAGTATGTTTGGTATATGTGTAAAAGGTGTAATGTACTCGCTTTTATAAAGAGGTACATTTCAAATTGGGATCAATAGTACATGTATAAGCTCTAAGTTATAATAATCAAAACTTGTATAAATATGTATTTAAACACACACACACACACACACATACACACACACACACACACACACACATATATATATATATATATATATATATATATATATATATATACATACATATATATATATATATATATATATATATATATATATATATATATATATATATGTATATATATATATATATATATATATATATATATATATATATATATATGTATTTGAAAGACAAAACAGGAAAGTTAATCTAGAATGTCGATTTTGTCCCTGTTTTAGAAGAACTACAGAAAAATTATCAGGATTCAGAAATAGGAACCGTAAACTCTCAAGGTTTAGAAATTGAGTCAACTTTTTCCCTAATTTTTTCCCTGTCCTGATATGATCGCTAACTAAGGTTAAAATGACCGTTTTTACAGACTGGTACAAAAAAGGGTTGCAGTGATATGCAGCTTTGCAAAAATCATAATAAATTGTATAAAGATCATATGAACGTGTGCAAGTAGTCTATGAAAAGATATTGATCTGAATTACTTTCATACAAAATAGTTTTGAAAACCATAGGGTTTAAGCTGGGCAAAACAAGTCTTGAATGGACCATAATTTTTCACATAAAATCATAGCATTTTGTAGTATGTTTTTCAAGAGTGTTTTTGCATAAAAAATATGTGAGCACATTTATTCCCCCCCCCCATATATAAAAACTATAAAAAGGGGTCGTAAAACACTCACCTTAATGTGTGGTTTTTGGTTTTGACTCGAGAATGTGATTTTATTTCTGGGAAGCACCGCGAGATAGCACCAAAATAGCAACGAATTTTAACCTAGTTTGGACCCGAAATAACACCACAAAACACACTAAAACTTGAGTCTAGAACTAGAAAAACACCATTAGATCAAGACTAAGACTTGGGAAAAACTCCATAAAATAATTATCAACACAAGGTGGCACAAGGTGGTAGTTAATGGTGGTGGAGTGGTGGTTCTTAAGCCGAGAGAAAAGGAGAGAAAAGGGACAAAGGGGAGGTGTTTGATGGATGGTTAATTGGTGATGAGAATGAGAGCCCAAGCGCTCATTTTATAGTGTTTAGCAAGTCACCAAGGCAAGCCATGGAAGCCTTACTTCCTTGGATACTTACACACACAAAGGGCCATCATTTGTACTTTAGATGAAGTGTATAGTCCAAAGAAGTAAGGGAAGGGAAGGGAAGAGGGATTAGGAACATGGGTAAGGGGTGGGGGAGGGTAGATTTGGCTGATTTTGGACTCCATGCAAGGATGGTAGGCCATGGTGATGTCACACATAGCAAAAAGTCACAACAATGCTTCTAGTTATACGTGCCAAAATCCCGAAGTCTAATATTTTTTTCAAAAGTGTTGTATGATAGAGTTCAAGGATTCCAAAAAATCCCAAACGGATTAATGTTTCGAGTTGTAGAACTCTGGGAAATCGCGTTTAAAGTTTCGCGTCTATATAACCTGAAACGTCCGATTTTTCGACTTTTGCAAATATTTTTACTAAAAATATTCGATTAGGGAATGAAATATTAGACCATAGTCTGAGTCCAAAAATGCTCTCGAAATTTCCATATGAGGTGTGCAAATGCCTTAACAGATAGAAACGGTTTTAGCAGTTTAAAGAAACTCAGTGTTCTACTGGTTTGTTTTCTTATAACATTCGTACCTTTAGCATACGAACTCCGTATTGGACGTTCTTTATATTTTCGGAAACAGGGGAACACGTACTATGAGATTAGAGTGTTTGCTTTGCTCATAACTTCTTAATACAAAATTTCAGTTTTTTCAAACGTATTAACTAGGGTTGAAGTTTGTGCTTTGTGATTCGTTTGAGATTTTCCACAAATGGAAGTAAGATACCATCTGATATCTTATAACAGTTGTAATGATGCTATATATGTTTCAAAATATGCATTTAAGCTCAATAGGTTAAATTACAAAGAAGTTCACGATGAACTGACTGTCTACAATTTTAGACCTAAATTTCAGAATGCCACAGTCGTAGATAGGGGTGGAGTCTTCAACAAGGTCATCAATTTCATCATTAAACATATCTTCCTCTATTTCTTTTTCCAACATCGCGCCTTAATCCTTGGTGTCGTATATATTGGATCAGAATCTTCAACAACTGCTTCTTTAATTTTGTTTTTAGCTACGAAATTAATTTCTTCGATAACTTCTTCTTTCCCATCAACATTAGCAACATCATATTTCTGGACCTCATCTTCTTCTTCTAATTAGGCATTGGAGAGTGAAATATTATCAATATCATTTTCTGCTTCGTACCAGAGTGCAACTTTGTAGATGAAGGTGTTCTCATCTACTTCTTTGTCTTCACAAGCCTTCTCAATCACAACAAATTATTCACTCAAAATAGTCACAACAGAAGATTCTTCAATCTCAATAGTAGATTGTAACGCGCGTGTTTCTAGGCTAGGCATTAATATTGACATAATGGTCTAGGTTAACCTTTGTAACTCATTTAGAAGAAATGAAAAGGAATTATGTGAATATTATGTGAATTATGTGTTTTATGCTTAATTATTAGGGTTTAATTAATTAAGAAATAAGTGTCAAAATTAAATATTAGATAAAGCCGATATCTATTAAGAAACTTGTAGTGGGCATGACAAGGATTACGGATATATAAAGAATGCCGAAATCCGAGTTATAACGAAGAAGTTATGACCTGTCGAAGTTTCACGATAAACCGGCACGGTGCCGAATGTCGTAAAAGGTGAGTTTTTGATAAACTACTTTTTAGCCTTAGTCATCTAAACGAAACTCGTAGTGTTCATTAAACCGAGAGTAGGTATAAAAAGAATGCCCAAATCTGACTTCGTATGAGGAAGTTATGATTTTTCGAAGTTTCAGCTTAGCAGTAGACAGCTAAAAACTTGAATTTTAGATCAAGAGATTTTTAGCCGACACGACCTAAACGAGAATCGAAGGTCTCGTCATTTGTAGCACAACGGTAAAAAGACAGACGAAAACGGACGTCGGATGAAGAAGTTATGAATTTTTAACGGATTTCCTGTCCCGGTCTGTTAAAAATAATAATATAAAAATTAAAGTCAAAATTAGCCAATGAAGTCTAAATGAAAGTTGTAGAGCGTAATTTTACCTACGCGTGCATATAAAGAACGTCAAAAACGGAGCTCGTATGCGAAAGTTATGAATTTTAGAAGATTTTGGCACAAAATTCGAGAAATTTCGCATGGATGAGCTTCACCCGGAAATGCCACATCACCTTCGCTCGTAGCGCGCCACGTGTCCGAATTGCTGAGTCACCCGAGGCCAGCTGGCGAGGCGTGTCGCTTCCTGATTCGACCGAAGTCTCGGCCCTCGCACATCCGACGCGTGTGCACCCCCGTGTCCGATCTGCTGATGAGTCATCCGAAGCAGGTGAGTCATCCGGAGCTGACCAATCCGAAGCTCGCAGCTGGTCCGAACCTCGCACCGCCTTAGCCTCCGAGCCTCGCAGACTGCAACGCGTGTCTGCTTCTCGCTGCTTCGGGTCCGAACCTCGTGCCTATATATAGAAGGCTTGCGAGATCTTCCGGGTACTTTTGGAAAATTGGCAATTTTGGCCCCTTTTTCACTATTTTGGCTATTTTCACATCCCCCGATGCCCCGAGATCATTTCCAACGCCCGGAACACGTCCCAGAGTGCCCGAGAAGCCCGGGAAATTTATTTTTTCGGTTTCGAATCCCGACCCTTGCAGAGCTCGGTTTCTCAATAAAACTTCCGGTTTTATTAGAAACGATCGTTTTAGGAAACGAATTGCTGCCCGATTTTCATTAAATCAGGTGAGTGTATAGTTACTTTCACCTTACACATAGATATGAAGTATTTACCTTGAAATACGTGCTATGTGTAAATATATTAATTGTTTATTTGAGGTGACTGTTGAATTGATTTTTATACAAGTTTTAAACTGTATATGTATTTTTATCTACAAATATGTTGGGTAAAACATGGGTAGATGAATTAGATGATGTGTGATGAAATAAAAGTGATGAGAGGTACCGATGTTTAAGATGATCTAGTCATCTAGCAGAGTATAGACAACGGCCACAGACTATTTTAGATAGTCCAGTGGAACGTTAGCAGACTTGTAATCGGTAAGTATGTTTGAACTATATGTTCATAAGGTGTTCTCGAACTATATGTTCATTAGGTGTTTTTGAACTATGTGTTCATCCGATAGTTCTTCTTTTTGACACTATTATGTGTCGAGGTACGGGAACGTACGGGAGTACTTTATTAGTATTTTCCCTATACTCTTATTTTGAAGAGCTTTGGAGTCTTTGTTTCTTCTATGAAGTGATCGGACGAGCTTCATGAGTCAGCGTTTCCAATGCCGGATAGGACGCGTCTGGAGGTTATATACCTCACGATATTCAGACCACAGCCTAGGCATTAGTCGGTGTTTCCATTTTCGATTCCGGATAGGAGTGAGTCTGGGGGTTCAGACCACAACCTAGGCATTAGTCAGCGTTTCCAATGCTGGATAGGGGTGAGTCTGGGGGTTCAGACCACAGCCTAGGCATTAGTCAGCGTTTCCATTGCCGGATAGGGTGCGTCTGGGGGTTATATACCTCACGATATTCAGACCACAGCCTAGGCAAAGTTCGATGTTGGATAGGGTGCGTCTGGGGGCTACATACCTCACGATATTCAGACCACAGCCTAGGCATTGATAACTACCCCTGACTTAATTGTCTTGTGGTTCTTTCTTTTACGAACAAAGGTTCGTGGTTAAACTTATTTCATTCATTCGATATCTTTATCGATCCTTGTTTGCTGCTAGGGGATTTCCGAAGCAGTTTCGTTAGTTGGTTGTTCATATCGATCCTTTAGGCTAGATCTAGTAAGATCATTGTATAGGATCAGTATGTGGGGATCGACGTTGTTAGTGCTTGTAGTATAAGCCTTGGGCAACGATGGACTTCGTGTCTATTCCTTAGGATGAATCCTTAGGAATGAGTGATAGTTGATTCTTAGGGTAAATCCTTAAGAAATAAATAAGACAATGGGGATTGGGTAATTGGGTTGATTGTTTGATGTTTAAGCATAATAAATTATTTATTGTGGGTTGAAAACCCTATATGCTCACCAGGCTCCCAAGCCTAACCCACTCAGTTTAATTGTATCACAGGTATCGATACGAAGTTGCTTTACACTGAGAGATTAAAAGAGAAGTAGATCACTAGTGTAAATGAATGTAAGTTTTGTTTATGCTTATGTTTTTGTATTGACAATGACATCCCAATGGTTTAAATGAATAAAATACATTTCTTCGGAAATGATTTGATAACATATTTATTATGTTTTTCTGGGAACAAATTCCGCAAAACTTTTAATCAAATGATTACTCTGAAATTATTTCAAAAGCATAAATTAAACCGGTCTTTTCTGGCCGTGAATTTGGGGATGTCACATAGATCCTACCAACGATTCATCAAAATCGATCGCATCCAATTTTCTTAGCCAAGATTTAGAAATTTTAGGATAATTTGTGATTTGGTGATGTGCAGGAACATACCTTCTTTTTTAAGCCTTGGAACCATAACGAAGCTCCTCTATTCAACTTCAGGAACACAAATTTGCAGCTCATCTCATCATACAACCCTTTGAAATTAAAATCTATTTCGATCTTCTTCTCCCAATCCAAATATTCTTCTGGATCGAATCCACCAACAAACTTAGGTAACTCGTTCATATTGACGTCCTCAACCTTCCTTGGTTGCTGTCTACGAGGCGGATCTTCATCGCTATTACTTAAGGCCTCACGAAGTTTATGAAGAATAATAGGATATTCCATGAAAATCAATAACACTTGACAGGAATTCAAACTGAGATCTAACAAAAACTTGACGATTTTTTTTAACAACTCCTGGACAACAACTGAAATCAAGATCATAATTGGGCTCTGATACCACATATGATATGAATACGGGGGGTGGGGTTGATTTCTTTTTGGGTTATCTGATTTTATGAACACATTGGAAAATAAGAACAAAGATAAGAAATAACAAAAAAGGATAAGTTATTCGACAAGAAAACAAGAAAAGATAGATGTGATAAACAATATAGACCTATATATTGAATATCGTGTTGGATTAGGTGTCTAAGCCCATAACTATTATTGGTATATACTTAACCCGAGAGTAGCATGGTTCATTTCGGTTGCATGGCACCGTAACAATTTGGATAGACTTTCGTGAGAAGAGGATATTTATGATTTATTAATATATTATAAGTTCTAATATATTAATATGAAATCATATTAGTATTGATCAAGAATTAGTTTGGAATTAATTTTGTGATCAAAAGAGACTAATTAAATAAATGGGGATTGATTTGGTAAATCATTCATTCTTATAAAGTGGGCTTACGATCCATAGTTCTTCATGTTGGGCTAAACCCATGTAGTGACCCATGGATACTCCATGGAGGTTAAAACCCATGGATCATGAGGAATATGGAAATTCATGAGTTACATGGTGTAACCCTAGTTTGCCACACTATATAAGAAACCCCAAGGCTCATGAAATTGGCACTAGTGTAGACCTTTAAGGGGACAAGAAGTGAGGGCTAGCCGATTTGTGAAGCAAGTGTTCTTCTCTCGAGTTATTCCAATTGTTGGTGGTGTTGTGTGATTCCATTTGAGGTGCAACACTTGGGGCACTAAGTTCTTAAAGGTCCAAGGCTTTCAATTACAACAAAAGGTATGTCTTCTAACTTGTTTCATTACCCAAGTATCAATGTTTTGTATGCTAGTTAGGGTAATACATTGGAACGTTCAAGTTTGCATGCATAATAGAGAAAACATGGATCCAAGGTATTTAGGGTTGCATGCACACCTTAGGAGTGTTAGAATGCTCAAAATCCAACAGTGGTATCAAAGCCTAGGGTTGTTTTCAATTATACTTGGTGCTCCAGAATGCAGATTTTCGTGGTTTTTGGCTAGAATTGGACTAGGAACATTACCCTAAGCTGTTTTTGAACTTATAAACCTGTTTTTGATGTTGTAATGATCATGCTTATCCAATTTAAAAGATAATTGTCAAAGTTTCATGTTTTGTATTAGTTTATATGGTTAGGCTAATTACATGAACTTTGTTTGATATGAATTGTCTTGTTCTTATGAGTTTAATTTAGTTCATAGACAAATTGTTTTTTTATCTTATTAGAATTTTTGATATAAATGGATTTTCATTAATTCCATAACTTGCCCTCAAGTTATGGAAAATGAAAAGTTTTTCCTTTAAAGAGATCATTAAAATCATAGGTTATGAACTTGAAGAGTCTTTTTCCATAAATGGTTTTATGAACTCCATAATTTGTCCTCAAGTTATGGAATGTCAAAAGTCTTTTCTTAAAACCTATATTAAACTCATAAGTTATGGATTCCAAAAGTTTTTGAATAGTTCAAAACTTTCCCTCAAGTTTTGGAATTTGTAAATGTAAAAGTTTAACTTTTGAAACATTTAATTCCAAACCCTAGAATTTTAAAAGTTTAAAATTCAACCCTTATACTATTATAATATTATAGGTTTAATATTTATATATATGTATAAGAGTAAAGTCAGTCTTACCGTTAGTAGGCCTCATTCACGAAGTCGGTCTATAAGGGGGGTATAAGGTTACTGCCTACAAAATGGCAGTTTAATGGGTGTTCACTCTCACCCACCGCTTCCTTGACTGGTGGAGGGTCGTTAGCCGAACGGGTAGGATAGGACTCTAATTATCCCTTCATTAAAAGTATAATGATAAATATAAAGTAACTTAACACTTATAAATTACCAATCTTAGTTACTTAGGAAAATATGAATATGGTGCTAACCCATGAAATTGCACTTTGCACCTTGTTAAGCCGTTAGTGGAGCGTGTGTGGTTAACCGACATACTAATTTGGACCGACAGTGTGTGGCAAAGGGTAGTTTGATGTTAATCATATATCAATGGAGCGTGTGTGGTTAACCGGCACACTGATTAGGTGGTTATAACATTGGGTGTACCAAGCTAATTTACATGGTTATTCACACCTTGTTTGTGATCCTCGGCATCCCAGTCACAAACCTGAAGGGCACAATCGAGATTTAAGCATTCCATTGAATTGTTCAATGAATCTCAAAGGATCTAGGAGTTTCAATCCATTTAAAACTTAATTATCAATTTCGTTTTTCGTAGTGGAAATTGGTAAATCGTCATTTACCTACCTTAAAATACTTTGCGATTTGGATTACGGCATCCCTCTTCCAAATTGTAAAATATTGTGTTGGGTCCTAGCCTTAATATTTCATTTGGGTGCTATATTAAGGACTTAAATCAACTAACTTGAATTTCTCCCATTGTAGATGTCTAGTTCAGACAACTATGGTCTTCCCAAATCCTTTGGAACAAGCCTTCCTCTTGAAGATGATGTCTCGCGGTTGGATCGTGGAAGTCATACTTCACTTCCTCCACCTCCTCCAATAATTCTCCCTAACCCACAAGTTCAAAGACTTGAAAAATTCAAGGTCACTCAAGCCCTACTTGCAATGAAACCTCAAGATGGAAGGTCTGTGTGTACTCACGTCTTGGAGATGAAGTCACATATTGACAGGCTGAGAGTATTGGGTGTCGTTGTCTCGAGGAATTTGGCGGTTGACTGGGCTCTTCAATCACTTCCCGAGTCATATAGTGAGTTCATTAAGGACTACTATATGACAGACCATGACATGACCCTTATTGATCTTACCTATTTGCTTGTTGCTGCTGAATGAGCAATGATTTGGCGCACTGCAAAAGCAAATTTGATTGGAATATCTACTCTTCAAACTTCCATGGACATTGACAATGGAAACATTGGAAGTCCAGAAAAGATTTCTCTTTCCAAAGGAAAGAGAAAGGCTAAGTCTGAGATTGTCCCGTGTACCATTCCCAAAGAGTCTATATGTTTCTATTGCCGAGAGAAGGGGCATTGGTTGCGAAGCTGCCCTGACTACCTGAAGGATCTGAGAAAGGGTAGAATCGAAAAGTTTGACTCTGCTTCAGGTAAGTCTACTATCTAACTCTATTAAGTTCCTAATTGTTGATTCTTAATACATGATGTGACAAGGTTGCATTTGATGTGTTGTAGGATCATGCAAAGGGAAGGAAGCTTAAAGAAAGAGTATGTTGAATCTGATCGCGAAGATGGATTTCAATCGCATGGTTCCAAAATCGGATTTTTGAGCTGCTGCTTAGGAGTTATGATAGATTGCTAGGAAATATGTAATGACATAGTTTTCATTTGTAATCGCATTGTATGGAAAAAATTTCTGCATTTTATAAATAAATAAAATTTTGTTTTATTTTTTATTATATCTCCTTACATTGGCATTTATGAAAATTGATGTTTGTATGTTTCTATGTTAGCAATATGAATTTGATTCTTTCGTTTGTGGTAGTGTCGAGTATTTGCCAAATAAGGAAAGATTCTCATCACCCAAGTTTTAATTGGACAGAAACTTGGAATCATGCAAGTTGTATTATATGATGAATGAGAATTTTCATCTTTGGTAAGTTAAGACTTATTCTTTGATCACATGTATTTGTGAGTCAAGTGAATGACTAGGGGATTGGGTACACTGGGTGTGCGTTGGTCAAGATCCACCACAAAGATCGATAAGACCATTCGTCATGATTTACTAATGTTTAGTAAACATGCTTATTCTTACAAGTTTAAGTATAATTCTAAAACATTGGAAAAGGTTCAATGTATGGCAGAACGAATGAGAAGAATCAAATTAGGTAGAAAGATAAAAGTTTCTCCAATCTGAAAAGATGGGAGAGTATTATAGTATCGTGTTTTATGATCATCTTGATGTTTATGGAAAAACCATATCACGATTGATCCTCTAAGGATATCTTAGTGCATTTGTATGGCTAAGAAGAGGAATCGTGAATTGTTTGAAATGGTTAAATCAAGAAGATGAGTCATACTTTGTTCCAAAACAAGTCTTAGAGTGGACTCCAAGATTGTAACCTTGAGTGACATGATTTTAAGAAAGGTTTAAAACACTTATCAAATGTAGAGTAAAATTTTTCTACTTTTGTACATTTAAAATTGGTAAGTTGTGATGTTTTGGATAAAACAAAGACCAACTAAGGCCGATTATGTGAATTGTTTGTCTTGATTAGAATCCGCACTAACTCTTGAATATTGGTTTGTCAAGTAATGTTCCTTGACAAAGTGAATCATATATGTCAAGAGGTTAGTGGGAGTCTAAAAGATCTTGACAAGTTTCAGGAACTAATCAAGAATAAACCTATTGTTAAACACTAGCACACGACTCGAGGTTTGTGACCTATCGTGTTGACATATTCTTGTTTCTGTGCCCATTCCAGTTAAAGTTGACTATGCATGTGAGTTCTATGAGTTCTCAGTTGTTTGCATAACTACTTGGAAGCAATGGCAGACCCTTGAGCTGCCAAGTGGCAAGAAATTAAGATTGAAAAAGTTCATTCCATATGAGTTTGGATTTGTCACTAACCTTGTCTTATGATTATGGTTATGACAAATTCACATGGATAGGAACACATACACCATAAAATCTAAGTGTCATAAGGTTTCTCTTTGATTCATGAAAATGATTGTGAGCAAACGCTTTCACTAAGTAGATTTTAAGGAGATAGAAATTGTGATATTTGTATTCTCAAATTCAATTATGATTACGGCATCCCTCTTCATAATTCGAATTATAAGAAATGGCAAAGGTCTAAACACTTCAGACTTATGGCTGTAAGTTCTAAATTTGTTAAGACACACATGTGAGCTATCTGAGGAAAGGTGTATAAGTTTGAGACGCCTAGCTAAAGTCTTATCAAAGCATCTCATATCAGAAATCTGAACTTTGGTAAGAAAGTGTAACATCCCAAGTTCGGAAGCAAGAAGTTGGAGGGTGCTAAGTGTAAATAAAGGAAGCTACTCGACGAGTAGGTATGCTACTCGTCGAGTCGGAGCGGGATTGATCGCGGGTTAAGTGGCCAACTTGCCGAGTCGGCGGCTTGGACTCGACGAGTTGGTGCTGGAATGAGAAAACCCTAATCCCGAGGGTTGCACCCTATTTAAAGGACTTTATGTCCTTCTCCCAGCCTCCTAATCCCCCAGAGAGTTCCAGAAAACCCTAATTTCGTGTGAGACTTCATTGTTGAGGAGATTGAAGCTTGGAAGAGGAATTTGGTGGAAGGAGCTTGAGAAATTAGAGGCTAGCATCAAGGGGCTTGTGTAGATCTGGGATCTACATCAGTTTGGGCACAAATCAGAGGTAAGGAGCCATTATCTTAAGCTATTTCCTTTTTGGGTTCATCTTTGGTGGTTGATTTGGAGTTCCTTAGCTTTTTTGAGACCTATTTCGGGTTTGGAGTTTAGATCTGAGGTTGCTACTCCAGATCTAAGCTTGTGATGGTCCTTAATGCCATAAAGCTCCTGTCTAAGAGTTATTGGTGAAGCCCCTTTGTCATAAACCCTAGCCCTAGAGTGTTTTGGGCTTATATCTCCTTGGTTTCACGTAAAGTTTGCAACTTTATGTGAGGGTTAGGCTGTAGAAGAGTGAATCTATGGATTGGAGCCCCTGCATGGCTCGAAAAGCCTCTGTATGGATTGAGAACTGAAGAGACTCGGCGAGTCACATGGGTGTACTCGACGAGTTGTATGAACATGTGCATGGACTCGGCGAGTTGAAAGAACAACTCGGCGAGTCTGTTGAAGATTGCCTTGGACTCGACGAGTCTGTTCTTGGACTCAGCGAGTCTGGTCGCAGAACCCAACCTCTTTTGGTTAAAGCTTTGGATTAGTGAGTCGGTTGGCGACTCAGTGAGTTGGACAGGATGGGATTCCGAGATCGTTGAACTCGACGAGTCTTGGGGCGACTCGGCGAGTTGAGTCGTGTTATGGGAGTTTTCTGAGTATAAGAACTCGATGAGTCGACGGGTTGACTCGGCGAGTAGAGTCAACCAGGAAGGTTGACTTTGACTTTGACCAAGAGTTGACCAGTTTGATTTCCAAGGGTATTTTGGTAATGGTTCTTTGGTAGTGTGTTGTGGTGAAGTTCGTGTCGGTGGTCGGAGTAGCTTGGTCGTATCTCTTCAATCGTCAATTACAGGTGAGTTATCCTCACTATATCGACAGGGTCTACGGCACCAAGGCCGACCCTTTATCGGATGGAAATCCGGGTATTGTTTGTTATGTTATTGCTTTGCTAGATCTGCATCCTGGTATTTAGGATGGTGTTATGTTAGTGACCTGGTTAAGGTCGGTACCCGGTATATAGGGTAACGTTATGCTAGTGACCGGTTAGGTCGGAATCCTGGTTAGGATGTTGATATGCTATGTGATCTGTTAGACTGTTTGTCTGGTTAAGGATTTGTTATGTGATTAATTGTTTTATGTGCACATGGTTGTTTGACGGGGGTTGGGTTGAGGCGGGTCCTGCTTTGTGCTGTAGGCCAACATACCCAGGGCGGACCGGATATTCCGAAGGCCCAGCGAGCGGTCCGGATAGGCTGAAGGCCCCAAGAGGGCGGACCAGACGTGCCGAGGCTCGGAGAGTGGACCAGGCCGACTGAAGGCCCGGTGTGGGCGGACCAATCATACTGTAGACTCAGAGAGTGGACCAGGTGGATTGAAGGCCCGGTACGGGCGGACCAATCACACAGTAGACCTGATGTGCATGGCTGTTCTATTTGTGATATGTTATGAGTATGTTTATGTGTGGTTGGTATTTTGGGGGTAACTCACTAAGCTTTCGGGCTTACAGTTCAGTGTATTGTTTCAGGTACTTCAGGAGATCGTGGCAAGGTGAAGGCGTGATCGTACCGCTCCTCATGTTTTATGATTTATGTGATATGATCCTGGGGGATACTCTGATGTTTAAACTATTTTGAAAACGAGATGTATGAACTTAATGGTTTTGAATGAATTAAAATGTTTTAATTTGGCTCAATTTTTATGGGTGTTACAGAAAGTCAACAAAGTGTTGATTTCTATAAGTCCAGCTGATTTCTGAGTACATGTGAAAGCTAGTGGGAGAATAAGTGTTATGCTAATAAGGATGTAATTATTATGCTAGTGGGAGCATAATCAAGTATGGTGAATGTTGCAAGTTGGCAATGTTAATTATAGAAAACATAAGTTTCAATTTGCAAGTTGCAGAGTTTGGAAAATTGTTTTGCTATAATTAAGGGAGAGGAAATTATACGTCATTTCAATTCTAAAAGCTTAGATTGAGATTTTAATCACATTTAGTCAAATATATATATGAATGTTATGTTGGAATGGTTCAACATAAGGAAATTTTGTATATGGAAATGTTAATTGCATTCTCAAAATTTGATTATGATTACGACATCCCTCTTCATAATCAAAATTATGAGAACATGGCAAATAAAAAATATTGTAGCAAAAGACTGATCATGTATCATGTTTTTATGTTAGACATTATGAATCGTATCCCATATGCTTCGGGTATGGGATTGATTGCATATGCTATAATATTCTCGTGTTCTAAATTTTTCCAAATTCCTAGGGCATTAAGAGGGAAAAATGATTAGAACCGGTTATGACTAAAGTGGTTAAACAACTGTTAAGGACAGTCTAAGGTTCGCCAAAGATTGGTCTCTTAAGGACAGTTGGAAGTATAGTAATGGATGGATCATTTTGACATTATTATGAATAGACAGGAGTCTATTAATAATGGATCATTTTGACATTATTATGAATAGACAGGAAGTATAGGAATGTTTCCATATTGGGAGTTGAAGAATAGATGAGAAAGTTAGAAACTTTCATGCAAGAAGAATGTTCAAAGGAATGTACTTTGAATTTGAGACTTCATTTCCATGGAATTGTCTTGTAACAATCTCCAAAGGAATATTTTGTAATATCATTGGTCAAGTATCTGTGACTTTTGGCACCCAGACATTACAAAAGAATCATTGCATGATATTTTAGAATCTAACACTTTCTAGCAGTGACAAGAATTTGGAATTCTTACACTTGCAATAAGGATTTGGAATTTTGAAATGAGCATCATTGAAATGTTTTTCAATTGATCTATTTCACAAATGAAGGACCATAGACAAACATAGTGTGCATGCTTGGTGCATGGCATAACTATTGTTTAGACAAACATAGTGTGCATGCTTGGAGCATGGCATAACTATTGTTTTAATTCACGTATTAAGTTGATTATTCAAAACATCATACAATGAATAATGAGTAATCAATATGACTCAAAAGTTTTTGGGCCATATAGAATTAGTATTATTCTTGTGTTTCACTTTGCATGTTTTGACTTCCAGAGTAACTAGGTTATTCAAACCATCCACAGTCGATTATACTTTGGAAGTAGGTATTGAGGCAAGACTGTCATGAATGGGTCTGTAGTTTGTCTAGGACAAGGTGGCTACAGTGTTCATGAGTGCTCCTAGAATAAGATTCAAGTATTGGATTCAACCCACGCTCATTTGAATCACTTCATGGATTTTAGCACGAGTGATCATGAGACGATAACATCTTATATTCTTGAAAAGGAGACATGTGAGTTGTAGTTGCGAGTCGGTTGCACATTGACATATGTAAATGCACCAGTAACTTGGATGTTATAAAACATATCATTGTATGTAATTTGATGAGTAAGTACAAGCGAGCATTCGGGTCGAAGTTTATCAGTTCCTTTTACCCCATGTGGATAAAAGCGATATCTGTGGGCCCATTGATGATTTAGTGATGACATCAGGCCTGGACTGATTTGATGTGTTCAATTAGTCGGTCGTCATAAATCGGAAATCGGAAAACAACAGATGGACAGAGAGAATGATTGAAATCCATGTCTCAGTCCATAGGATATCTAGAATGGAGGAATATATGATCCCTTATCTAATGGACACATCATTGACTAGGTCAGAGTTTGACAGCGACTTTTAAGACCCATGATTGCTTGTCGGGTTGGAGTCATGCTTGTAATAATAGTTATTAGACTGATCCAAGTGGGAGACTGTTGGATTAGGTGTCTAAGCCCATAACTATTATTGGTATATACTTGACCTGAGAGTAGCATGGTCCATTTGGGTTGCATGGCATCAGAACAATTTGGATAGACTTTTGTGAGAAGAGGATATTTATGATTTATTAATATATTATAAGTTCTAATATATTAATATGAAATCATATTAGTATTGATCAAGAATTAGTTTGCAATTAATTTTGTGATCAAAAGAGATTAAATTAAATAAATGGGGATTGATTTGGTAAATCATTCATTCTTATAAAGTGGGCTTATGATCCATGGTTCTTTATGTTGGGCTAAACCCATGTGGTGACCCATGGATACTCCATGGAGGTTAAAACCCATGGATCATGAGGAATGTGGAAAGTCATGAGTTACATGGTGTAACCCTAGTTTGCCACACTATATAAGAAACCCCAAGGCTCATGAAATTGGCACTAGTGTAGACCTTTAAGGGGACAAGAAGTGAGGGCTAGCCGATTTGTGAAGCAAGTGTTCTTCTCTCGAGTTATTCCAATTGTTGGTGGTGTTGTGTGATTCCATTTGAGGTGCAACACTTGGGGCACTAAGTTCTTAAAGGTCCAAGGCTTTCAACTACAACAAAAGGTATGTCTTCTAACTTGTTTTATTACCCAAGTATCAATGTTTTGTATGCTAGTTACGGTAATACCTTGGAAAGTTCAAGTTTGCATGTATAATAGAGAAAACATAGATCCAAGGTATTTAGGGTTGCATGCATACCTTAGGAGTGTTAGAATGCTCAAAACCCAACATATCGATGAAGACAAATCAAGACCTATTGATTTGAATTCGAATCAACCTACAATACGCGTCCTAGATCTGACAAAGGGGGAGAGTACGTAACTCAATAAAACAAAGTTCTTCAAAATTCAATTCATTCATCATATCTCATAATGTTCGGCAAAGGGGGCTATTTATAGGCTAGCAACGATTACACAATAAAAGGAAACTGGTAAATAAAAGGAACCTATTAATAAAAAGGAAACTATTAAATAAATGCTAAAAATAACTCAAAGCGTCTCTAGAATCTTCCACCTCTAACCCACACAATTAAGCATGCAAATCTATCGTACCATTGATCCCAAGTAGTCTTCACACCTAATAGCTTGCACCAGACTATTAGAACCAACATGTAAGCACCAGCCCATCGGAACCAATAAGAGCCCAATGGATTCCGAGGTTCGCATCGCAATTGGACCCATTGCAAAAATCACATCCATGTATCATTCCGAGAATCACAATCTGATAATGCTCCAAGATTTTCATCCAATTGTACCGACAACAATAGACTGTGATTCGTTCCGATGGTTCGTAACCAGTCGTAACATGTCGCAACCAACTGGAATCGCATCCAACTTCGTTCCGAAATGGTTCGCATTCGCATCAGATCCACTTGTGACTGTGATGGCTTGCGATCGTTCTCAGTCAATCACATCCAATCGCAACCAACACCCCATTCGCAATCAACATCCCTTTCTCAACCGATATCCTTTTTGCATCCAAAACCTTTTTTGCATCCAGCAGCCCATTCGCATTGAGGTCCCGACTTGGAACTTAAGAGGCTGCCTTGTCCATTCGTATCACCACCATCAACCTCGTATGGTGTATCGGTTTTTCATTACAATATTCTAAAAATAAAGTCACGTTGTGTTTGTATTCTTTCTCAAGAATTGTGTTAGTTGACATGTGAAATTTGATGTAATAATTACGGTATGTAATTTTATAATGGGAAGGTTAATAGTCATTATGATTGTAATAATTAATGAAAACCATATTTTGTTTTATTGGAAATGGAAATTCAAAAAACTTCAAATGTTTTTTTACGTGTCATATATTATATCTAAGTATTATCACTTTTCTAATATTATAACTTAATATTAGTAAACATCATAGTATCATTTACAAGATAATCAACCCATTATTCATATTAAATTAAAAAAAATAAATATATCAACATATATTTTGACTTCGCATCATGATATAGTAGGTGTAAGTAATGGGATGTCACACCCCCAAACCAGAACGGTGGAAACGTTTGGGACGGATGACTTTCATGTACAGTATCATAACAGTTGAATAGTAGCGAAAAAAAGTATTACAACCATTGCATTGAATATTTGATAAGTTTACATTGTACTAAAAAACATTGTTTTCTTGACATCAAATGTATATGACAAAATAAATAACTTGATGCGACAACACCTCATCCTCCAAAAAAACTCGTTGGTTACCTGTTTACTGATTTCCTGAGAATACAAGTGATTTTGAAAAGTATCAACAATTAAGTTCGTGACTTCATATGTGTTTTGTATGAGAAGGATTTGTAACTGTTTTGTGTAAAATGATAGTGTATACTTCCAGAAAATCCAATATTTTCTATAAAATGAACTGTAAGTCTTAATCCAAAGACTAAAAATGTAAGTAATGTTGTACTGAAAAGTAGTGTTATGAAGCTTTATCTTTATATAAAACTACTTGAATGTATGTTAACCTCGTTGTAAGTCTTATACCAAGACTAAAATGTAAGTAATGTGGTACTGTAAAATAGTTTTAGTAAGATTTATCTTTTTGTGAAAACTATTTGATTGTACGCTACCCCATAAACCAAATGTTTTGTTAATACCCTATGTGAGTTATTATAACCTTACTAATGCGACTAGTTGGCTTGAACGACGTTCTTCAGGCGTCGGAACTGTTACAACATTTGTCACCCTAGACTGGCCTGTCTAACTGTAGCTAACAGCTGAGGTGCGGGGTTGTCAATCCCGTATAGATCTATACACAAGTGTCACGCTCTCCCAACAAGAGACTCTGGTTATAATGAAGGTCTTAGTTGTGTACTCTAGTAGGTACGGTGAAGCCCAATGTCTCACAACCAGTATCAACCGGTTTACGTCTATTATGCTGAAAATTCGTTTTCTTGTAAATGAAATAATTATACCTTTAAATAATTATATGTTTCTTCTAAAATGATAAAGTAGTTTTGTGTCTCCCAAACTATACCAATTATAGTTTATCATGTTTGTTTGACAAGAACATTTATATAATCATTTATATAAATATATAGTAATTATCTTGTCTAGTTTCAAAATGTAAGATCAAACATCCTATTTTTTGGCTTGTAACCCACAAAATAGTGAAATAACTAGAATGTACTACTTTTTGTTAGAAAAGCTATATTTTGGAAAGAAAAAAAAAGCTTCCAAAAACCTTATAGTTTTACAAATCATAATTTTTCTCATGATTTTTATAACATAGTTCATGTTTTGTTTTTGTTAGTTTTGCATTTGAAAACTAATATATCACAAATATATGTACAAAAACTAGTAATAATCACATCTTATGCAAATAATGGCTTGTACTTTAACATAATGATGAAACATGCAAGTATTTGTATGATAAACAAATTTTTGACTTGTATTCCCCCCCCCCCCCCTAAAACATGAAAAACTCGAAAATGTGGGGGTGTGAAAAACACTAGATTTCGAAGAAACACTTACCAAATTCTAGGAACAAGCTTGGAGATTTAATCCTTGGAAGCTTGGACTTGGTTCTTTGAGAGAATGGATGAAGGGAAATGAAAGAAGTTGAAGAATGAGATATGGAGTGGTTTTCTGTTGTGTATAAAAAGGAAAATATGAGGTGATGTTTACTTTGTTATCTGTTGGTTAATAACATTGATATTTGATGGGTATAGTTTTGCATTGGAAATGAGGAAACATCTAAATCACAAAGTCAACTTCCTTATCTTCTTTCCAGCCAAAAACTCATTGAAAACTCCTTAGTATGACCGAAATCACACGTGATTTCGTGTCGCACCCCAAAACCGGAACGTCGGAAACGTTCAGGGGTGGAGGACGTCATGTTTAGTATCACAAGATATGCATTATAGTAAGCAAGTAATGAACAACCATTTCATTAGAAAGAAAGTGTTTACAATGTGTGTGTTCACAAAACATAGAATTCATAAGCAAATAACAAAACAAGACTTGAAGCTACTATGCTCCATCTTCTGAATTCCCAGCACGAGTACCTGTCTATTAGTCTCCTGAGAATACAAGTTATTTGAAAGAGTTGATCAGCAATTAAGCTGGTGAGTTCATAAGATCTTAGTGATGTAAGTAAGTTGTATAATGTAGTTGAAAATGTAGTAAGTTGTAGTAAGTTGTAAAATGTTGTAAGTTATAAGTTGTGTTTAGAAAAGTTCGCATGTTCCTCTAGAAAATCATATATTTCCTACTTTAATGAAAGATAAGTAAAAATGACTCTACAATCCCTTCTATGAGTACTAAATGGATACAAGTTATATAAGACACAAAGTAAACAAACAATCGATTGTGCGCATCTGCCCTAAGGCGGAAAGCACACATCCCATTGTTTGTTTGATCATTGTGGTATATAACCCTAGGGTATTCACCTGTTACTCATAGAGTTAATTGTAATGGTCCCTTTATATTTAATGAAAAGATTCTTTAAGAAAACCCTTATTTCTTATAATAAAATGGTAACCACAGTGATCACTTCTATAATAACTTAGTTTATATTGGATATATATGATCTAATATCGGATAGAAAGTTAATTGGGTGAATCTGCCCTAAGCCCACAACCAAACAAGGAACAGGAAGTAAGGCGGAAAGCACACATCCAACTACCTATTGGGTATTGATTATATATAACCATGATGTATAAACTAAAGTATTATAGAGTTAATCACCTAAGGTCTTTTAAGTTTATACTTGTTTAATAAAATGGATTAAACCTTTAACTGGTAAGTTTCTAGTTTTGTATACCAAAAGTTCTGATTTGGAAAGTATGTTTTGTAATAGAAAATTGTGCATTGACTCTGTGTTCTATGACTTGACCCATACCTGGTACCCTTATGATGACTTAATATATAATGAGCATATATATATCTAGGATCGAATAGAAAATAGACTGGGTGAATTCATTCCAAGCCCACAACCAAACAAGGAACAGGAAATGAAGCGGAGAGCACACATCCTATTACCTGTCGGGTCCTATTGATATATATATCCTTTGATGTATACATTAAGGAATCATAAGGTTAGCATTATGGTCCTCTCTACTAAAAATAGCCTTCTACCAAAGCATCTAATGTTATCTATGTTTGTTTCTTGCATGAGTTGTGTAATTTCCCAAGTGAGACTATCATTAACCAAAAATATAGTTTTTACATTACTGCTTATTGTGAGGAGATCACAATATGAATGAAATGGGGAAATAATAAAGTACTGTAGTGTTGTATTATAGTAACTACTGCTGTACTTTCTACCTTAAACCAATTGATATTTAAGGTATGATGTGACCTGATTGTACCATACTATCGACTAATAACACGACGATGAAAGACGTCAGAAGAAATGACATTTGGCACCCGTAGACTTGCAAGTCCCACTGTAGCTAACAGCAAGGTGTAGGATAGTCAATCCAGTATAGATCTATACGCAAATTCACGCTCTCCCTCCAGGAGAATTCTGGCTACAAATCGAGCCATGACAGGTGATGCCATGCCCCGAACGATGGTTCAAATTTATGTTATTGTATACTTGTATATGTAATGTATGTACTAGATGTATTGTATGATCTCTATGTCTAGTATGTATGTATGTTCTGTTTTTTTCTCATCATAGTATGTTTGACTCATGTATAACCTGACTCTTTGTATGCTTCATTGTACTAGAAGTAATGAATAGTATCTTCCTAAACTATACCTATTATAGTTTACTAATGTTTTTACTTGAACTTTATTGAAAAGACTCATTTTACTACTAAGTTATGCTTGTACTTTAAAACCGGAGTTTGATTAACTATAAAGTAACATAACTTTAAAAGAGTTTTTGAAATGTTTTGATCACTTATAAAAGACATAAGCAACATTTTGAAAGATGTTTATAACTCAAAATTTACACAATTATCATTGTGTTCAACTTGTATTCCCCCCCTTAAAAGCATTTAAAACAGTTTAAAAGATTCATTACGGGGTATGAACTCACCTGATGTGGGTGATTCAACGAGTACGCGTGTAAGGATGAGAAGTTCCATGAATGAAGTCCCGAGACACAAAAAGTCCTAAATGACATATATTGACATATATTGGCATGAATATAGTGTTTATAAGCAACTATATGAAAGGAACACCTTCCGGGACTAGGAAACACTTTGACCAAGTGTTGGAATCACATGTGATTCATCAAAGGAGAGTGGAATGGAACTATCATGAGTTTACTACCATGGGTTTATGGCCAAAGGGAGTTTACGGCCGTAAACTCATGGT
Source organism: Lactuca virosa (assembly GCF_052849685.1). Classification (NCBI taxonomy): domain Eukaryota; kingdom Viridiplantae; phylum Streptophyta; class Magnoliopsida; order Asterales; family Asteraceae; genus Lactuca; species Lactuca virosa. The sequence continues at coordinate 252,595,088 of NC_136434.1, forward strand.
CAAACATGCATAAGTGTTTGTTTGAAGGCTAGGGAAGCTTTAGGGACTTTTGCTCTACACAAGGATGAGAAAGACCAACTCAATGGAGGCTTTTGATGAGTTTACGGCCCAAAGGAGTTTACAGCCGTAAAATCATTGTCGTTATGCATTTGTGAGTAGTTTAAGGTCCTATTTCCATCAATGAATGGTTCTAGGTCACAAGCTTTGCATCTAGGAGGGTTTATGGCCAAAATGGCACCCTTAAAGGGGTTTACGGCCATGGGAGATGGCTTGGCCGTAAACTCCTTTTGTTCTTGTGTTTTTGATGTTTTCAAGGCTCTAAGCATGAGTCCTAACTAGATATCAAGTGTAGGGAAGAGTAATTATGATGTAGAGGCTTGAAATGGTTGGTTTTGGGCAAGAACACTAGTGTATGTTCTTGGTGTTTCTTGAAGATCTAAGAAAAAGATGATTTCTATGGATGAAATTAATGGATGAAACTAGATTAAGAGATGTAACAACTAATCAAGGAAGAACACTTACAACTTTTGATGATCTAGGATGAAAATCGGGATGATAGTTGAGAGAGAAACGGAGTGTTCTTGAGTTGGAAATGAAAGAATGAAGAAAGTTGAAGGATATGAGCCTATAAGGAGGAGTTTACGGCCCACCTTGAGTTTACGGCCGTAAACTCAAGTGTTGTGGCCGTGAACTCTAAGTGAAGAGGTTAAGGCTTGATTTGTTGTACAGTGTCTCTAGCAGGTTCATTCTAACACTCATTCCTTAAGTGTACTAGGTTTAAAACTCCTTAGAATGACCTTAACCAGGCTAGAACTCATTACCAATGAGTCTGACACTCAGTTGAGTTCACTGACTGAGCTTTTAAAGCAAAAAAATTTCGGGTTGTCACATCATCCCCCCGTTAAATGGAATTTCGTCCCGAAATTAGCTTTCTTAGCAGTAATATTGGGGTTGCGCTCCTCTGATTGGCAGAATACCTACTCGTGGACCTGGCAACTTAACCCTGGTGTTCATGATAGGATTCGTACTTGGTCCATCTATCATTACCTCGTGTATACAAGTCGTATATAATTAGGATTAGTAAGATGGTCGGATGTGCGACCCTTCCCCAGGTCCACAACCAAACAAGGAACATGAGATAGGGCGGAAACACACATACTAAATCTGCGTAATCATAATCATATACCACTCTAGCGTATACACTGAATAGTGATTGGTGGGATGTATTCGTCCATAGCCTCTGTGCTCGAACTTGGCCTGTTGGACGAGTGGTATTTCGTGACGGTCTGCGGACATCTGACGATAACGCTTTGGAGGACAAAGTACTCTTCGCACGAGTACTTCGGGGTTTAGAATACGAAAGATAAAACTGAGGTTTAGGTCGGACTGTCGATATGAATGATGAAAGTTTCGAGAATCTTGCCGATCGAGGCGATAGAAACATATGAACTTAGTATGGTGAGGACCACGCCAATTCAAGACGAATGATGGTAACGGACTCTTTACTGAATAAGGTTTTGGCCAATTTGAAAGAAACGTCTGTTATACGCTGATGTATCCCTAGTGTGTTTGATAATGTACTCCTAGTGTGTTCGACAATGTACTCTTTGTAAATGATCCATGGCTTTCTGTTTTCCCTTTGATGTTAACACTCCTACGTATCGTACCGCTATGTGTGCATACATACAAATGAAAGTGCTTTGATACTTAGTGATGATACTTTATATCATGATCCCCCTTGGTACCACTACGATCGCCTGTCATATACAAGTTATGAATATTTAAGATGAATAAGACAGTCGACTGAGTAACTCTGCCTCAAATCCTCTTCCAATTAAGGAACAGGAATTAAGGCGGAATCACTCACCCTAAGCCTGCAGCCTCTTAGTTATTCACAACCATGATGTATATGCTATGCCATCATAGCTTCTCTAAATGGATCTTTTAGTTCTCTTGAATACTGTGATCTATTTCAATATGTGAGTTATTATAATTACTTTTTAAGTGTCTTCCCCAAGTTTTAATCCTATAAGAATATAAATTAATTTTCAAAGTAATTACTATTTCGAAAACGTACCGCTGCTCGTCGACGACTCCGGGGTAGATTCTCCTGCGGTGATCATCAGAATGCGTCCATCCGCTCCTGAGTTCTTTGCTATCGGGCAGTCCCTCTGATTGTGTCCAGTCTCACCACAACCATAACAGGCTTGGTTTTCTCCAGCTCCGGGGACTTGGGAGATCGGTTGAGCCGGTGCCCTGCAGAAACGGACTGTGTGTCCCTTTCTGTGGCAGTTCAGACACTGCATTTCCCGACATACTCCGGTGTGGTGATAGTTGCACTTTCCACACTTTGGGAGGGTTCCAGCATATCGACTGGCAGGTGCTGTAGCAGCAGGTGTTGTAGCGACGTACATAGTACTCGCTTGTTGCTCTTGCGGGGTGTCTTGTGTTGTTCGCTTCTTCTTCCTCTTGTTCCCTGACTTCCGTTTATAGTCCTCTTCCCTCGATGGCTCGGGAACAGGGACTTCTATACCATGGCGGACTCCATGGTCAATGAGTCGCTGGGCCAGGCGTTTGGCGCTACCAAATGTGGCTGGATTAGAAGACAACACATCTCCTTGGGTCGGAGCAGTCAGACCCCAAATGTATCTTTCTATCTTCTTGCTCTCCGGGGTAACCATCTCGGGGCATAGTGCTGCCAGGTCACAAAACCTGTCAGTGTAGGCCACTATGTCTGAGCCGACCATCTTGAGCTCCCATAGTTCTTGTTCCAGCTTTTGTACTTCGCCCTTTGGGCAATACTCTTCTAGCATTAACTCTTTTAGGTTCTCCCAACCTATTGAATTAGCCACTGACAGGGTCAGTGACTTAACTGTTGGGTTTTGAGCATTCTAACACTCCTATGGTGTACATGCAACCCTATAAACCTTGGATCTATGTTTTCTCTATTATACATGCAAATATTAACTATTCCAAGGTTTCATTCTAACTAGCATATTATGAAGCACCTATACTACAAAGTTCTAGTTAGATGACATACCTTTTGATGTAGCTTGATGTCTTCAAGCTTTAAGAGCTTAGCCCCAATAGTGTGGAAGCCTCAAATGGAATCACAAATCACCAAAACACCTTGGAAGAACTTGAGAGAATATGTATGCACACTAAAATCGGCCCACTCTTATTCTCACACACTTGTGTCAACTTTGTGAGCCAAGGACCCCTTTATATATTATGGAGGATTAGGGTTACATCCATGTAAACCCTAATACCCATGACCTTTCATTTACATAGGATCCATGGGTTAAAAGCTCCATGGACCATCCATGAAAGCTTAGCCATCCTAAATGAACTTGGCCCATTCCATATATATAAGAGTCCATATTTAATTAGTTCTTTTTGATCACTTAATTAATTCTAAATTAATTCTTGATCAATACTAATTAAATAATATGATTCCATATTAATATATTAGAACTTATAATATATTAATATAAATCGTAAATATACTATTCTCAAAAGACTATCCATATAAATTGTGCCGGTGAAGTGCAACCCAAATGGACCATGTCGGGTCGGGTCAAGTACATACCAAATATAGTTATGGACTTAGACATTAATCCAACAGTCTCCCACTTGGATAAGTCTAAAACTATTATTGAGTATGACTTCAAAACCTAACTGGCAATCGTAGCTCTTAAAGCCGCTGTCGAACTCTGACCATGTCAATGACTTGTCCATTAGATAAGGGATCATATATTCCTCCATTCTAGATATCATATGGACTGAGACATGGATTATAATCATTCTTTTTGTCCATTTGTTGTTTCCCGATTTTCGATTTATGATGACTGACTGATTGAACAAATCAAATCAGTCATGGGTTGGCCAAGCACTCACATGTGTCATCGCTAAATCATCGAGGGGCCCACAGATATCGCTTTTATCCCGAAGTTAAAAGGAATGGATAAACTTCGACTCATATGGCTTGTTCTACTACTTGTTGAATCATACACAAAGGCACGTTTTATAATATCGAGTTACCAATGCGTTTTCGTGCAATCAATGTATAACCAACTCATAGTAACAACTCATATCTCTAGGTTTTAAGAATATAAGATATTATTGTCTCATGATCACTCGTGATAAAATCCATGAAGTGATTCAAATGAGCGTGGGTTGAATCCAATACTCAGAACTTATGAGCACTCATGAGTGTTGTAGCACCACTTTGTCCACCAACTTGGACCTCTACAAACCAACCCATGACAGTCTTGATTCATATCTACTTCCAACATATGACCGACTGTGGATGGTTTGAATAACTTAATCATTCAGGAAGAGCGACTTAGTTATTCTGGAAGTCAAAACATGCAAAGTGAAACACAAGAATAAATGAATCAAATATGGTATCAAACCCTATGAATATAAATAAACACTTTTATTTATCACCATACTGATTACTCATTATTCATTGTTTCGGTTTTATCCACTTTATACTTGAATTAAAAACACTAGTTGTTCCATGCTCCAAGCATGTACACTATGTTTTTCTTAAACAATAGCTTTGCCATACACCAAGTATGCACTCTATGTTTGTCTATGATCCTTACTTTGTGAAATAAACCAATTGAACATAATTTCAATGATTCTAATTTCACACTCCCAAATCCTTATCGAAAAATGTGAGAATTTCAAATTCCTATTATTTATCGAAATCTGTTTAGATTTTAAACTTATATGCACTGACCCTCCTGTAATGAATATGTACAAAGTCACAAAGACTTGTCAACAGTCATTATAAGGTATTCCAATGGAGATCAACTCCATGGAAACTAAGTCTCATATTCAAAGTACATTGCTTTGGACATGCTTCTTGCATTAAGTTTTCTAATCTTACACAGATAACTTCCACCTATGGAGACAACTCCATATTCTCATTTTGACTATCACTTCTGAATAAGAGATGCCTCTTTTCAGAATATGTCAATATGGTCCTTCCAAAATTAGCACTATACTTCCAACTGTCCCTGAGCAACCAATCTTTGGTAAACCTCAGATTGTCCTCGACAATTGCTTAATCATTTTAGTCATATCCAATTCTAGACCTTTTCCCTTCTTAATGCCTCTGGGCATTTGGAAAAATTTAGAAATGACAAATATTATAGCACATGCAATCGATCCTGTACCCAAAGCAAATGGTACACGATTCATGATGTCTCACATAAAGACATGATTCTAGACCAGTCTTTTGCTACAATATTTTTATTTGCCATGTTTTCAAAATTTGACTATGAAGAGGGATGCCGTAATCATAATCGAATTTTGAGAACACAATATATAGAATTTCCTTAAGTTGAACCAATCCAACATGAAATTCATATATATATTCTTGACTAAGGATGATTAAGGTCTCAATCTAAGCCTTTAGAACTGAAATGAAGTATATCCTCTCCCTTAATTATAACAAAACAACTTTTTCAATCCCTGCAGCCTCACGAATTGAAACTTTTGTTTTCTATAATTAACATTGCTAACTTGCAACACTAACAATAATTATCATGCTCCCACTAACATGATGATTATTAGCATAACACTTATGCTCCCACTAGCTTTGACATGTACTCAGAAATCAGCTGGACTTCTAGAAATCAATACTTTATTGACTTTCTTACCAAAGTTCAGATTTCTGATACGAGATGCTTTGATAAAACTTTATCAAAATCATACACCTTTCCTTAGATAGCAAGCATGTGTGTCTAAACAATTTCAGAACTATGAAAAGGGATGTCGTAATCATTGTCTCAATTGTTTAGACCTTTTGCCATCTGCTTCAAATCTACTTGGTGGAAGTGTTTCCTCACCATCATTTTCATGAATCGGAGAGAAACCTTATGACCCTTAGATTTTATGGTGTATGTGTTCTTATCCATGTGAATCATCAAAACCATAGTCACAAGACAAGGATAATGACAAATCCAAACTCATATGGACTGAACTTATGCAATCTTAACTTCTTGCCACCTGGCAGTACAGGGCCTGCCATTGCTTCCAAGTTGTTATGCAACCAATTGAGAACTTTTAGAACTCCTATGCAAAGCCAACTTTAACTGGAATGGGCACAGAATATGTCAACACGATAGGTTATAAACCTCAAGTCGTGTGCTAGTGAAGAACCTCAGGTTTTATTCTTGATTAGTTCTTGAAATTCTTTTTAGGATCTTTAAGACTCCCACTATCCTCTTGACATATAAGACTATCTTGCCAAATATTCAAGAGATAGTGCGGATTCTTTATCAAGACAAACACTTCACACAATTGGCCTTAGTTGGTCTTTGTTTTATCTAAAACATCACAACTTACCAATTTCAAATGTACAAGAGTAGGACACTTTTACTCTTACATTTGACAAGTGTTTTAAACCTTTCTTTAAGATATGTCACTCAAGTTACAATCTTGGAGTATGACTCTAAGAATTGTTTTGGAACGAAGTATGACTCATCTTCCTGATCTAACCATTTCAACAATTCATGACTCCTCTTCTTAGTCATAAGAATGCACTAAGATGACCTTTAGAGGACTAATTGTGATATGATTTCTAAATCATTAAGATGATCACAAACATGATACTAAAGTACTCTCCCATCTTTTCAGATTTAAGAAACTTTTATCTTTCTGCCAAATTTGATTCTTCCCATTCGTTCTGCCATACATTGAGACTTTTCCAATGTTTCAGAATTATACTTAAACTTGTAAGTATAACCATATTTACTAAACTTTAGTAAATCAAATAGTCTTAACGAGCTTTGTGGTGGACATGACCAGTGCACAAGAATGTGTACTCGATCCCTTTAGTCCTTCACTTGACTCACACATCCATGTGAACAAGTAATTAGTCTTGATTTTCCAATGCTTGAAAGTTCTCATTCATCATACTATTCAACTTGCATGATTCCAAGTTTTGTTCCAATTGAAACTTGGGTGATGAGGAACTTTCCTGATTTGGTAAATTTAGACACTACCACAAATGAAAGAATCCAATCCATTTTCCAATATTGCTGTCAGTGGAATCATATAAGCAACAATTTTCCACAAATGCCATTGTAAGGATACTTCAAATAAATAAAATTAAACAATTTTCTTTTATTTTAAAACTTTGCGGAAAAGCTTATCCTTACAATCCACATGGAAAATTGTTGTTATCTATTCCTTAGAAATATATCATAACTTCTTAAGCAACTGCTCAAAATTCTGATGCGATCGAATCCACCTTCGCGATCAGAATCAGCATATACTTCCTTTAAGATTTCTCTCTATTCTTTGATTCTTAAAACATCAACATGTGACCCAGTCACATCATGTAATGAGGATCTCAGAATAGAACTTAACAGAGTTAGATAATGGGCTCTACCTGATGTAGAGTCAAACTTATTGACTTTAACATCCTTAGGTAAATTTGGCAGCTTTGCAATCAACGCCCCTTCCTTTGGCAAAATAAACATATGGACCCTTTGGTAATGGGACTATCTCAGACTTAGCCTTTCTCTTTACCATTTGGTCAACCGGGTTGACTATGGCCAATCCCTTTCCATTGGGAAGAGAATGCTTTTTCTGGATTTCCAGTGTCACCATTGTCACTGTCCATAAAGTTTTTTGGGCAGTTGATCTTCTAATCAAATTTGCTTTACTATCGTTCCAAATCATTGTTGATTCAGCAGCACCAAGCAAATAGATATGATCATTAAGGTTCATGTCATAGTCTGTTTCATAGTAGACCCAAAGGAACTCACTATGTGACTTAGAAAGTGATTGAACATCCAACTTTCTCAAGACTTTGACACCCAACTCTCCCGGCTTGTCAATATGTGACTTCATCTCTAAGATGTGATCACACATAGACCTTGCTTGCCATTAGGGCTTGAGTGACCTTGAACTTGTGGGTTAGGGAGAATAATTGGAGGAGGTGGAGGAAGAGAAGTATGACTTCCATGAGCCAAACTCGGGAAGTCATATTCATTAGGAAAGCTTGGTTTGGGAAGATCATTGTTGTCTAAACCAGACATCAACAATGGGAGAAATTCACGTATAGTTGATTTAAGTCCTTAATATAACACCCAATATGATATATTAAGGCTAGGACCCAACAAACTATTTTATAACTTGGAAGAGGGATGCCGTAATCCAAGCTATAAAATATTTGAAGGTAGGTGAATGACGATTCACCAATTTCCACCAAGATAAACGAAATGTATTATTAGGATTTAATTGGTTTTGAAACTCCTAGATTCTTTTGAGATTCATTGAACTTTTCAATGGCATGTTTCAATCTCAAGTGTGCCCTTCAGGTTTTGTGACTGGGATGCCGAGGATCACAAAACAAGGTGTGAAGTAACCATGCAAATATACTTGGTACCTTTAATATTTACCCCTCAATCGATGTGCCGGTTAACCACACACGCTCCAACGATACTATGATAAACATTAAGTTACCCTTTGCCTACCTTGTTAAGTCCAGGTTAGTGTGCCGGTTAACCACACACGCTCCACTAACAGCTTAAACAAAGTGCAAAGTGTAATTTCATGGATTAGCACCTTATTCACATTTTCCTAAGTAACTAAGATTGGGAATTTATAAGTGTTTAGTTACTTAGTATTTATCATTATACTTATAATGAAGGGAGAATTATAGTCCTTGTCCTACCTGTTCAGCTAACGACCCTCCACCAGTCAAGGAAGCGGTGGGTGAGAGTGGACACCCATTAAACTGTCATTTTATAGGCAGTAACCTTATACCCCCCTTATAGACCGGCTTCGTGAATGAGGCCTACTAATGGTAAGACGACTTGCTCTTATACATATAATATATTAAACTTTTAATATTATAATAGTATAAGGGTGTATTTTAGACATTTAAAATACTTGGTGGTTTAATCTATTAATTAAACTATACTCTTAATTTAATTATATTTAAACCATGTCATTATGGAATTATTAATTCTCTTTTAATTAAACACTTTAATTATCTATTAATAAAGTCCATAAGAGTTAATTGAATTATTCAATAAAAACATCATAATTCCAATTATTAAATTCAAAATTAAAACCATTTAATTAATTGTTTAAGTTATGAACCCAAGAGTTTTAGAATTCAATTCTTTTTTTTTATCATAAAAAAACTTTTTCCAAATTCCAAAACTTGAGGGCAAGTTTTGTAACTCTTGAAAACTTTTGTATTTTATAACTTATGGAGTTAAATACTTGTTTTATGATGAAACTTTTCATGTTCCCTAACTTAAGAACAAGTGATGAAATTCTTTAAAACATTAAGACCAAGTTTTGTAACTCCATAAAAACTTTGAATCAATTTTTTTTTAAATCTCTTCATATCCATAACTTATGGAAGTTTCAAAAACCCTTAAGATCAAACTTTTAAAACTAATAAAATAATCATATGATTTTATCTTTTACTAAATTTGACCTAATTCAACTCATATAGCAAATGATTCAAATTTTACAAATAATTAGTTTTTCACAAAAACAAGTAATTATCTTAAAATTTGACAAACGTCATGTTTTTTTTTCCTTTTTTTTCAACTTGAAAATAAAACATTTGCATCAATATAACAGAAAACAACCTGGCTCTAATACCACTGTTGGGTTTTGAGCATTCTAACACTCCTATGGTGTACATGCAACCCTATAAACCTTGGATCTATGTTTTCTCTATTATACATGCAAATATTAACTATTCCAAGGTTTCATTCTAACTAGCATATTATGAAGCACCTATACTACAAAGTTCTAGTTAGATGGCATACCTTTTGATGTAGCTTGATGTCTTCAAGCTTTAAGAGCTTAGCCCCAATAGTGTGGAAGCCTCAAATGGAATCACAAATCACCAAACACCTTGGAAGAACTTGAGAGAATATGTATGCACACTAAAATCGGCCCACTCTTATTTTCACACACATGTGTCAATTTTGTGAGCCAAGGACCCCTTTATATATTATGGAGGATTAGGGTTACATCCATGTAAACCCTAATACCCATGATCTTTCATTTACATAGGATCCATGGGTTAAAAGCTCCATGGACCATCCATGAAAGCTTAGCCCAACCTAAATGAACTTGGCCCATTCCATATATAAGAGTCCATATTTAATTAGTTCTTTTTGATCACTTAATTAATTCTAAATTAATTCTTGATCAATACTAATTAAATAATATGATTCCATATTAATATATTAGAACTTATAATATATTAATATAAATCATAAATATACTATTCTCAAAAGACTATCCATATAAATTATGCCGGTGAAGTGCAACCCAAATGGACCATGCCGGGTCGGGTCAAGTACATACCAAATATAGTTATGGACTTAGACATTAATCCAACATTAACATGGCTGTTCCACCATGTCAGGGCTCTGTTGGAGAAGGTGCGGGCAGCAAACTTCACTTTGCTCCCTTCTGGGCATGAACAGATTTCGAAGACCGAATCTGTTTTCTCGAACCATCGCATCAGAGCGATGACTCCACCTTTTCCATTAAAAGAAAGAGGTTTGCAGTTGGTGAAGTCTTTGTAGGAGCACTCTCTTGAACGCACAGGGACCTCACCTTGAGTAGAATGAACAGGTGTTCCACCTCCGCTGGAACTGGTAGGATGATATTGAGCCATGGTTGTTGCCACAGCCGCAGCTACTGCAGCATTTAGAGTTTCCGCATCGATTTGTGGAGAAGGTAATGGAGTTATCGGATTAGTGCGTCTGTTTGATCTGCGATGAGGCATCTTTGCTAAAAGAATACAAAGATGAGACGGAATAAGTCTAAAGCAATGGACACAAGCCGAAAGCTAAAAGACAAGGTTGTCCTAGTTCTGGGTGTATCGGGTCCTGACTTCCACAGGGTTCTAAAAACAATCCATAAAAGAGTCTATACCTAATAAACTCTATGAATTTGAAATGGCTATCCTCGAATGAATATCTATTACCTGAATAACTGTTACCAGTTGCATGTAAGAAAATAATCCTAACACATAATATGAGCAGTGTTTCCACTCGCTCATTAAGTTAACAAGATTATTATTTATTTGTGTGAAGGGTAAGACATTTTAGTTACTTCTGTTGATCCTTCTTTGAAAGCTTCTCATGAACTTGGTCTTGTTTCCTCCTGACTCTTTTGTTGTCTATTATGAGGAAGTGGTTACATCTATCTGGGCTTGTCGTGCGAGAATGGAAGTGACTAAAGAATCTATGAGATTTAAGGTAACTTTATGGGGTGATCCTTACAGAGTCCTGCTATAATTGTACAATGTATACCAGTTGTATATAATTCAAGATTAAATAGACCTTCGAATAAGTGATCTTACTCTAAAACCACAACCAATTAAGGAATGGGTAGTGAAGCGTAGATCACAAATTCTAAGTCTATAAGATCTCAATTATAAAAAACCTTAAGAGTATACATTGTAAGATTATAGACCTATTCGTAAGGGTCTTTTAAGTTATCACATAAGTTATTTATATGGTGCCTAAAATACTCCTATAGTATTTTAACGTAATGTACTTGGTATGTTTTAAACTTGTTATCGCGTTATGGTATCATAGAATACTCCTATAGTATTCTAACTCTAATGTACTTGATCTAGTATTCTCTTGACTGGTGTTTAGGTAAGTTTTAAGATTGTTGCAACACCACATCACTCCCAAACACATGTCGGTCACATCTCGAATGAATATAGTTGATCAGGCTATATTGATCCTAGCTATGATTACATAACTGTTCAGGTTTGACGACAGTGTTCAACCTTTAAATACTTTAGTTATGTTCTTCTTGTGACACTTGATCTACATGTATAAGCAAGTAGGTATATTTTTATAACTTATCGTTATACTCTTAAAATATATCATTATCCAGAGCACTTAAGCCCCATTGTATTTATAGTTGTATATCTTTTATCGGTTGATATACTTAGTTCACTATAAACAATGCTCTGATACCAATCTGTCGCACCCCAAAACCGGAACGGCGGAAACGTTCAGGGGTGGAGGACGTCATGTTTAGTATCACAAGATATGCATTATAGTAAGCAAGTAATGAACAACCATTTCATTAGAAAGAAAGTGTTTACAATGTGTGTGTTCACAAAACATAGAATTCATAAGCAAATAACAAAACAAGACTTGAAGCTACTATGCTCCATCTTCTGAATTCCCAGCACGAGTACCTGTCTATTAGTCTCCTAAGAATACAAGTTATTTGAAAGAGTTGATCAACAATTAAGCTGGTGAGTTCATAAGATTTTAGTGATGTAAGTAAGTTGTATAATGTAGTTAAAAATGCAGTTGAAAATGTGGTAAGTTGTAGTAAGTTGTAAAATGCTGTAAGTTGTAAGTTGTGTTTAGAAAAGTTCGCCTGTTCCTCTAGAAAATCCTATATTTCCTACTTTAATGAAAGATAAGTAAAAATGACTCTACAATCCCTTCTATGAGTACTAAATGGATACAAGTTATATAAGACTCAGAGTAAACAAACAATCGATTGTGCGCATCTGCCCTAAGGCGGAAAGCACACATCGCATTGTTTGTTTGATCATTGTGGTATATAACCCTACGGTATTCACCTGTTACTCATGGAGTTAATTGTAATGGTCCCTTTATATTTAATGAAAAGATTCTTTAAGAAAACTCTTATTTCTTATAATAAAATGGTAACCACAGTGATCACTTCTATAATAACTTAGTTTATATTGGATATATATGATCTAATATCGGATAGAAAGTTAATTGGGTGAATCTGCCCTAAGCCCACAACCAAACAAGGAACATGAAGTAAGGCGGAAAGCACACATCCAACTACCTCTAGGGTATTGATTATATATAACCATGATGTATAAACTAAAGTATTATAGAGTTAATCACCTAAGGTCTTTTAAGTTTATACTTGTTTAATAAAATGGATTAAACCTTTAACTGGTAAGTTTCTAGTTTTGTATACCAAAAGTTCTGATTTGGAAAGTATGTTTTGTACTAGAAAACTGTGCATTGACTCTGTGTTCTATGACTTGACCCATACCTGGTACCCTTATGATGACTTAATGTATACTGAGCATATATATATAGGATCGAATAGAAAATAGACTGGGTGAATTCGTTCCAAGCCCACAACCAAACAAGGAACAGGAAATGAAGCGGAGAGCACACATCCTATTACCTGTCGGATCCTATTGATATATATATCCTTTGATGTATTATACATTAAGGAATCATAAGGTTAGCATTATGGTCCTCTCTACTAAACGTAGCCTTCTACCAAGGCATCTAATGTTATCTGTGTTTGTTTCTTGCATGAGTTGTGTAATTTCCAAAGTGAAACTATCATTAACCAAAAATATAGTTTTTACATTACTGCTTATTTTGAGGAGATCACAATGTGAATGAAATGGGGAAATAATAAAGTACTGTAGTGTTGTATTATAGTAACTACTGCTGTACTTTCTACCTTAAACCAATTGATATTTAAGGTATGATGTGACCTGATTGTACCATACTATCGACTAATAACACGACGATGAAAGACGTCGGAAGAAATGACATTTGGCACCCGTAGACTTTCAAGTCCCACTATAGCTAACAGCAAGGTGTAGGATAGTCAATCCAGTATAGATCTATACACAAATTCACGCTCTCCCTCCAGGAGAATTCTGGCTACAAATCGAGCCATTACAGGTGATGCCATGCCCCGAATGATGGTTCACATTTATGTTATTGTATACTTGTATATGTAATATATGTACTAGCTGTATTGTATGATCTCTCTGTCTAGTATGTATGTATGTTCTGTTTGTTTCTCATCATAGTATGTTTGAATCATGTATGAACTGACTCTTTGTATGCTTCATTGTACTAGAAGTAATGAATAGTATCTTCCTAAACTATACCTATTATAGTTTACTAATGTTTTTACTTGAACTGTTATTGAAAAGACTCATTTTACTACTAAGTTATGCTTGTACTTTAAAAACGGTGTTTGATTAACTATAAAGTAACATAACTTTAAAAGAGTTTTTGAAATGTTTTGATCACTTATAAAAGACATAAGCAACATTTTGAAAGATGTTTATAACAAACAATTTACACAATTATCATTGTGTTCCACTTGTATTCCCCCCCTTAAAAGCATTTAAAACAGTTTAAAAGATTCATTTCGGGGTATGAACTCACCTGATGTGGGTGATTCAACGAGTACGCGTGTAAGGATGAGAAGTTCCACGAATGAAGTCCGGAGACACAACAAGTCCTAAATGACATATATTGACATATATTGGCATGAATATAGTGTTTATAAGCAACTATATGAAAGGAACACCTTTCGGGACTGGGAAACACTTTGACCAAGTGTTGGAATCACATGTGATTCATCAAAGGAGAGTGGAATGGAACTATCATGAGTTTACTACCACGGGTTTACGGACAAAGGGAGTTTACGGCCGTAAACTCATGGTCAAACATGCATAAGTGTTTGTTTGAAGGCTAGGGAAGCTTTAGGGACTTTTGCTCTACACAAAGATGAGAAACACCAACTCAATGGAGGCTTTTGATGAGTTTACGGCCCAAAGGAGTTTACAGCCGTAAAATCATTGTCATTATGCATTTGAGAGTAGTTTAAGGTCCTATTTCCATCAATGAATGGTTCTAGGTCACAAGCTTTGCATCTAGGAGGGTTTATGGCCAAAATGGCACCCTTAAAGGGGTTTACGGCCATGGGAGATGGCTTGGCCGTAAACTCCTTTTGTTCTTGTGTTTTTGATGTTTTCAAGGCTCTAATCATGAGTCCAAACTAGATATCAAATGTAGGGAAGAGTACTTACGATGTAGAGGCTTGAAATGGTTGGTTTTGGGCAAGAACACTAGTGTATGTTCTTGGTGTTTCTTGAAGATCTAAGAAAAAGATGATTTCTATGGATGAAATCAATGGATGAAACTAGATTAAGAGATGTAACAACTAATCAAGGAAGAACACTTACAACTTTTGATGATCTAGGATGAAAATCGAGATGATGGTTGAGAGAGAAATGGAGTGCTCTTGAGTTGGAAATGAAAGAATGAAGAAAGTTGAAGGATATGAGCCTATAAGTAGGAGTTTACGGCCCACCTTGAGTTTACGGCCGTAAAATCAAGTGTTGTGGCCGTGAACTCTAAGTGAAGAGGTTAAGGCTTGATTTGTTGTACAGTGTCTCTAGCAGGTTCATTCTAACACTCATTCCTTAAGTGTACTAGGCTTAAAACTCCTTAGAATGACCTTAACCAGGCTAGAACTCATTACCAATGAGTCTGACACTCAGTTGAGTTGACTGACTGAGCTTTTAAAGCAAAAAAATTTCGGGTTGTCACATTTCGGTTCTAGGTATGACTTTGACCAACTCATTTCGGTCATAGTGGTTTTGATCTTGGTGATTTCGGCCTAGGTGTGTTCTAGGCTTGTGATTTCGGTCCTACATCATCCTCTCATGGTGTTTTCAATTTTGGTATCACCTATTAAAGGGGTTTTCGGCCCTAGTGGTCTTTAACGTGGGATTTCGGTTTTGTGCTACCCACTAAAGGGTGATTTCGGTCCTAAGCAAACCGAAATCACTAGGTTGGTTGGTTCCTAGGTCATAAATACTTTAAATGTAAACGCAAGTTTTTATTATTCTTGGTCTTTCTTGTCGACTTTCAAGTGTTTGTTACGATTATGATTTTCAAAATATACATATACCTATATATATACTTATACAACCAATGCCCTTTTGGCTTTCAAAGTTTTATTGCAACAAGGTTACGTTGTGGTTGTACTTATACATAGATACATTTTATACTCTACTTGTTCCAAAATGTTCCAGTTGTCACATCATCCCCCCGTTAAAGGGAATTTCGTCCTGAAATTTGCATCTTGGACTAGTTCTTGCAACTAGAGGAAAAGTTATGGGTATTTCTGTTTCATTTGATCTTTTTGTTCCCAATTGAATTTGGGTCCTCGTTTGGCGTTCCAGCGGACCTTCACTTTTGGTATTCGGCTTT
The DNA here is from genome assembly GCF_052849685.1 of Lactuca virosa. Classification (NCBI taxonomy): domain Eukaryota; kingdom Viridiplantae; phylum Streptophyta; class Magnoliopsida; order Asterales; family Asteraceae; genus Lactuca; species Lactuca virosa. Next base: position 252,611,146 of record NC_136434.1, read on the forward strand.
ATTTCGTTCTCTTGGTTTCCTTGTCCATGATTTCTACAGGTTCCTCTATGAAGTGTAGACTCTCGTTTACCTCGATTTCATCGAGTGGGACTACAAAAGTTTCGTCAGACAGACACTTCTTTAGGTTGGATACGTGGAAGGTGGGATGTATGTTACCGAGTTCCTGTGGTAGTCGGAGTATATAAGCTATTGGTTCGATTCTAACAAAGATCTCGAATGGCCCGATATACCTTGGATTTAGCTTTCCACGTTTGCCAAAACGTATCATTCCCTTACAGGGTGAGACCTTCAACAGAACGCGGTCACCAACCTGGAATTCCAAGGGTTTTCGTCGCTTATCAGCATAGTTATTTTGCCGATCCCAGGATGCCTTTAATCGTTCACGGATCTGAACGATCTTTTCCGTTGTTTCTCGTATGATCTCCGGGCCGGTGAGTGTGCTATCAGGCACTTGCCTCTTTGCTAGTTGTGTGTCACCCCGTTCAGCCCAGCACAGAGGTGATCTGCACTTGCATCCCTATAGGGCTTCGAATGGTGCGACTTTGATGCTAGTGTGATAGTTATCTTTGTAGGAGAATTCGACGAGTGTTAAGTGGGTATCCTGGTCCTTACCAAAGTCTATCACACATGCTCTCAACATGTCTTCCAGCGTCTGAATGATCCTTTTGCTTTGACCGTCTGTTTGAGGGTGATAAGTTGTACTCATATCGAGTTTGGTTCCCAAGGACTTTTGGAGTGATTGCCAAAACCGTGAGGCAAATCTACTATCCCGGTCGGAGATAATGGATATTGGCACCCCATATAGTCGCACGATTTCCTTAATGTACGTCCTTGTTGGCCTTTCCATCTTGTCGGTCTCTTTTATTGGTAGGAAGTGTGCAGATTTGGTTAACATGTCAACGATCACCCAGATGGTGTCAAGTCCACCCGTCATTTTGGGAAACTTGGTTATCAAGTCCATGGTTATCCGCTCCCACTTCTATTCGGGTATGTCCGGTTTCTGAAGCAAACCCGAGGGCTTTTGGTATTTAACCTTGACCTTGGCACAAGTTAGGCACTCGTCCACATAAGTAGCGATCTCTGCTTTCATATTCGCCCACCAATAAAGTTTCTTGAGGCCAAGATACATCTTATCTGAATCGGCATGAACGGAGTATTTTGTCGTGTGAGCCTTGTTCATGACGTCTCTGTACCCGCCGAATTTCGGTGTCCAAATTCGATTCATGGGATAATAAGCTTCGTCATCCTTAACTTCAAGGTTTTTATCCATTCCCCGTAAGGCCTCTCCTGCGACGTTATCGGGCTTCAAGGCTTCTAACTGCCCCTCCTTAATTTGTGTGGGCAGGTGTGAATGGATGGTCATGGTCAACGATTTTTCTCGGCGGTCCGAGTATTCTTTTCGGCTTAGGGTGTCTGCTACTACGTTGGCCTTGCTCAGATGATAACGAATTTCACATTCGTAGTCATTTAGCAGTTCAACCCATCGTCGTTGTCTCATGTTGAGCTCCTTTTGATTGAGGATGTGTTGTAGACTCTTATGATCTGTGAAGATGGTGCGTTCGATACCATACAGGTAGTGTCTCCAGATCTCTAGGGCAAATACCACTGCTCCTAGTTCTAGGTCGTGTATAGTGTAGGTTGACCTCACGAGTCTTGAGTTATCTTGGGCACCTCTTTCCCTGGAACTCTGAGCGTATGGTGTTCTGCATTTCAACCGGTGCTAAGCGGTATGTGGATTTGGCTATATGGGTGGCTCCAGGAATTAATTCGATTCTGAACTCGACTTGGCGTACGGGTGGTATTATCGGAAGGCCTTCTGGAAGTACATCGGGAAAGTTACAGATTCCTGGAATATTCCTGGATGTCCTCCTCTTTCTGATTCATATTCCTATCGTCGCCTAAGGAAGAGCATGGTACCTCTTTCCTAGGTATTTCTGATCCTTGATGCAAGGTACAATTCGGAGGTTTGTGTCGGATTTGTCAGCATTAATAACAAGGGTTTTATTATTTGGTAAGTTAAGTTGAACGGCCTTTTCGTAACTTATGGTATTGTTATGATGAGGGCTTGACTAAAACATGCAAATGATTATGTCAAATTTTCCTATTGTCGTTGGTATTAGGTCGATTTAGATGAAATTTTTGCTTAGAGTTAGTGTGCATCCTAGGTATGTATTGTGGGTGGTTTCGGTTCTTCCCCTAGCTATCTCCACCGGAAATATTTTCGTGAATGTTTGGCGTTTTTGTTTGAATATGTATTTATACCTTGTGACTCACGAGTCTCCTCTCCGCACCCCTATTGTGAAGTATGCATGCATATGAGTTATTCGAGGAGAAATGTACCAGTAATCACAGTGGGGTTCCTTGTCGCTTCCGCAGGTCCCATTTTTAAAACTCTTCCCATGCCTCCAGCATTGCTGTTATTGGCTTTTGGGCACTCCCTCTTGAAATGCCCCATACCCCCACATCTGTAACAAGCCTGACCCAGTCCAACATTAGTGGATTGGGTGGTCTGTTGAGTTGGCACCCTACAAAAGCGAGAGGTATGCCCTTTTCTGTTGCAATTATTGCAGTGCATCTCTCGGTAGGATCCTTTGTGATGGAAGTTACACCTGCTGCACTTAGGCAGTTTCCGAGTGTATGGTTTTGTCGGTACTGAGGCAGTAGGGACAACAGTGGTGATATGGGCCGCCACAGTTCCTTGTCTCTTGGCAGGTCCTTGAGTCGGACGACCCTTTTTATTGTTCTAGAACTTTCGTTTCTTGGGTAGTACTACCCCATTGTCGTGGTAGTTCTTAGGTTCTTAATTTGGGTTGTCCTTGCAGGAACACACTTGTTGGTGTCTTTGGTTGTCACCACGATGGGAATTGTTGGCACCGTTCCCGTTTCCGTTTTTGTTGCTAGTGCTAAGCTGTGCCATGACGCAGGACGGCTGTTACAGCGACTTGAAATGTAGCGGGTCCATTCGTAGAATTGGTGTTGTGCCGTTATGCTGGTTACTTCCGCATGATGGCATGATTCTTGTTGTAGGGTATTAAACGACTTCGTAAGTAACTATGGTCGTTTCTAGTTGTATCTCATATATATTTATATTTATATACATATAAACTACATGTTTTGCTGTACGATTCCCAAATGTTTCAACCAACATCATCGTAATGTACTTTTATGGTAGTATCTAGTGGTAGGTTTTGTACGAACGTTAAGTTACCATCATAGAACCTAGACATCAAAACAATAAGTTGATTCGAGGTACACTGGCTTCGGAGGGCGTATCTCGCTTGATTTACTACTATTGATTGTGGTAAAGGACGCAATAAGTCTAACACATAGTGGAAGTAGCGTAGTCACCAACTCACTAGGCATTACTAGCTCATCATATGCCTCGGTGACTCGCAAAGTGCCGTCCCATCTCAATCATCTCACGAGTGGCCTCCTCTGCTCTTTGTTCATCTATGACTGTCCTAGCTTTAGTTGCGATTACCCTCTCCGTAAGCGTCGGGTGTCTCTCCTGGTACTCCATCGTTTCCGCTCGTGCGGTGGTGAGGTCCTCATGGAGTCGGTTAATGAGATGGCATGTCTGGGGGTAGTCCATCTCTAATAGTCGAGTGTGTGCGTCAGTGGCCTCAGCAGCGGCCCCCAGCTCCACGATCCGATTCGCCGACACCCTGGTCTGATCTCCAAGGCGTGTGATTCGTTGAACCATAACCGAGAGGGCCCTGTCTGTTGGTCCTCCGTGACTGAGGTTATAGAAACCTCGCTCTATGTCGTATGGAGAACGTTGGTGTTGCTGTCTGCTCCCTTTCCAAATCTTCCGTAAAGTGGGGTGTGGGTCCCTGGTAGCCCATACAATGTGCGGGAATCCGGACGATGTAAGGAGGATTTATGACTTCGGACTCTGCGTCCGAGTCCTCCTTTTCTTCTTCCTCTTCCTATGGATCCTCTTCGATCCACTCACCATTTCCCTGGTTAGGGGAGTAGGGGTCTCCGAGCATGTGAACCCTACCATGACGTCTGTGCGAGAATAGAGATACGAGAAATACACGAAAGGCTTAAGTGTATGATCCTGTAGTATTCTAAAATGCTCTGATAGTATTTTAATCTTTATGTTTGATTCTAGAGTTTGTTGGTATATAGGGTTGGTAAGTTTTAGATTTGTTGCCCACCACGACCATTCCTAAACACATGTTGTTCATATCTCGTATAAATATAGTTGACCAGGCTATATTTATCCCAAATATGATTACATAACTGTCTAGGCTTAACCGTATCGTTTAACTCCTCTAAATACTTTTATCTGATTCTTATTATGACATTGTTACCATCCACAAACGGACGGACAGAACAAAGAACGATTCAAACATTGGAATACATGTTGAGAGCTTGTGTGATCGACTTTGGTAAAGCATGGGATATCCATTTACCATTGGTCGAGTTTTCATACAACAACAGCTACCATACTAGTATTAAAGTTGCTCCATTTGAAACCCTCTATGACCGAAAGTGCAGATTCCCTCTGTGCTGGGCTGAGGTGGGTGACACGCCACTGAGGTGTGCTTCCACCCTATCTCATGTTCCTTGTCTAGTTGTGAACTTGGGGCAAAGCCACCCATCCGAACGTCTTTTCAATCTTAATTATATGCGACTTGTATACACAAGGTGATGGTGGATGAGTCAAGTATGAGTCTTACCATGAACTTCAAAGCAAAAGCTATCCAGGTCAATGAGTGAACATGTTATGATTCAGACAAACGTAGACAAGTAGACAAGTAAACCAAACCCACACATTCTCCCATCTTAAGTACCGCTTACAATCCACAAACGGACGGACAGAGCGAAAGAACGATTCAAACATTGGAATACATGTTGAGAGCTTGTGTGATCGACTTTGGTAAAGCATGGGATATCCATTTACCATTGGTCGAGTTTTCATACAACAACAGCTACCATACTAGTATCAAAGTTGCTCCATTTGAAGCCCTCTATGGCCGGAAGTGCAGATTCCCTCTGTGATGGGCTGAGGTGGGTGACACGCAGCTAGCTAAAGGACAAGTTCCTGAAAGCACTCACACTGCTCCGAAAATCATCAGGGAAACGACTGAAAAGATTGTACAAATTCGTGAACGATTGAAAATCTCTAGAGACAGACAGAAAAGCTACGCTGAAAATAGACGGAAACCCTTGGAATTTCATGTTGGTGACCTGGTTCTATTAAAGGTCTTACCCTGGAAGGGCATGATACGCTTCGGAAAGTGTGGCAAACTAAATCCAAGGTACATTGGGCCTTTTGAAATTCTCGCTAGAATTGGCCCAGTAGCTTACAAACTCCGACTACCTCAAGAACTTAGTAACGTACACCCTACCTTCCACGTATCCAACTTAAAGAAGTGTCTATCTGATGTGACTCTTGTTATCCCACTCGATGAAATCGAGATCAATGAGAACCTCAACTTCGTGGAAGAACCAGTAGAAATCATGGATAAGGAAGTCAAGCAAACCAAACAAAGCCGTATCCCGATAGTGAAGGTCCGCTGGAATACAAAGAGAGGACCTGAATTCACTTGGGAGCGGGAGGATCAAATGAAACATAAGTATCCGTATCTTTTCCCCTAGTCCATGTGTATCTCTTAGACTTAATTTCGGGACAAAATTCCCTTTAACAGGGGGATGATGTGACAACCCGTTATTTTCATTATTGTAAAAGTCGAGCTAAAGTCAAACTTCTTATATTGATCTATTTTATTTAAGTAGATTTAAATTCTAGATTGGTTTAAACCTTTAAATTAGAAGTGTTGCTTGAATTAGGAGGGAATGGCATGAAACCAAGAACCTTGTCCGAACCGTAAACCCCCTCGCAGCCGCAAACCCTCGCATGAGCTGAAACGGTTCGCAGCCGCAAACGAGGTTCACGGCCGAGAACCCACTCCTCGGACCGCAAACTCTTGGATCTTATCTCCTCGGGAAGTGTTTACAGCCGAAAACTATTGTGTATATATAAGAGTTCAACCGAAATCATTCCTCACTTCTTCAATTCTAGCTGAAAACTCACCCTCCCACACTCAAGAACACCACCAGAAAACCCCCATTATCTCTCAACTATCATCCTTCTTCCTTTGAATCTTCTTAGGATCTTGCTTAGGATCTTCAAGTGTTCTTCATTCATCAAGATCATTGGGTCGTAAACCCTTGAATCTCCTTCATTCCTTCAAGAACACTCAACCGCAAACTCAAGAACACCAAGATCTTCTTGGGCCGTAAAACCCCAGGCTAGCCGTAAACTCCTAGCAGCCTTCCATTTTGCTTCTAACACTCTTATTTGTAAGTTAAACTTACAAATTAGTCCAATTCCTTATCATTTTATGATTCTATTCCCTAATTGTATACATATATATTACGTGAAATGCATTTTAGGACTTGTTTTGTCTCGGGATCTAACTCGTGGAAATATCATCCTATATCGAACCTTCAAACGAATCACCCACAAAAAGGTGAGTTCATACCCCTACAATTTACGTTTTTCAATGTTTTTAGGGGGGGGGGGATACAAGTATAACACAATAGAATCGTGTTAACTCTTACATATGGAAACAAACAAACAAAGGATTTCTTATGCTTACAAATATTGTTAAAATTCATTTTCAAACTCTTTTAAACTATTTTAGATTTCTATTTAGTATCAAAATCATATTTATTTGTATATTTTTGTATAATCATGCTTTAACGGACTTAGAACTATTGCTAAATACCTTGACTCATGTTCCTTGTTTGGTTGTGGGCTTAGGGTAGGATCACTAGTCTGACTGTCGATTAAATCATAATTATACATGCTAAATATATACATGAGTATTAAAACTCATTTCAAGAACATACTTAACTCATTTGTATATGTTGAGCAGATGGGTCTTTTCTTTAAAACAATTACAATATAGAATAACATACTAGTAAACTATAATAGGTATAGTTTTGAGGTCAAATCATACAAATTTCTATTTTCAAAGTATCAATTACATGTAAATACATACGCATTATTACAATTACAAAAAATTTACAAACACGTTAGAACACAACAGTTTCCATAACAAAACAGAAACAGACTTATAATTTATAACGAATATAGTTAAGGGACAAACAAAACTATTTTCACAAGGTTAAGTTATAAACAAAAAGGATTCTCAGTTATTACTCATAATACGTTGAAACAATTTGTGAGTCATTTTTATGTACTTATCTAAGTATGGGTAAAAGTCCTAAGCTTATAACCAGAGTCTCTTGTAGGGAGAGCGATGACAATTGTGCATAGATCTATGTTGGGACTGACAATCCCACATCCCGACTGTTAGCTATAGTTAGGTCGACAAGCCTGGAATGACAAATGTTGTTAACAGTTTTGACGCCTGAAAAAAATCGTTATCAGGCAGACAGGGTTAGTATGGTTATAAGAACTCATAGGGAGAAAATCCCGACCTATTTACGAGTAATATATATAACTTCAATTGATTAGTAATCTTAAAGTCGGTTTACAAAACAAACTTACTTCAGTGGTGTATTTTAAAACAATACTACTGTAAGTTATTATTTTCCATTATCTACACACTGAAAGGTTCATACATGAACAAGCATACTATTTTTCTAGTAAGGATAGTCTACTTTTATGGAAAATATACATTATACAATTTCAGAGTACAAAACATACATTTACACTGTTACAGAGAACAAAACATACATTTACACTGTTACAGAGAACAAAACATTTACAGAGAACAAAACATACATTTACACTGTTACAGAGAACAAAACATACATTTACACTGTTAAAGAGAACAAAACGTACAAACATTTGGGTCTTAGGGTTAGCGACTACTTTTCATTTATTATAAAAAATATGGAATTTTCTGGAGAACATAAACTGACACTTTCATAGATCAAATACAAACATTAAATACTAAATACTTATGAACTCACCAACTTAAATGTTGATACTCTCTTTCAAAATAACTTGTATTCTCAGGGAATCAGTAGGCAAGTACACTGGATCAGGTTTTGAGAAGACGGAGCATGTTCAAGACTCGTCTTTTATTTTGCTATACTTTTAGTGTCATACAACTATACAAGGAACACACATGTATTAACTATATTATTAATGCAATGGATGTTGTTGCTTGTTTTACTATTTTACATTTGTTGTGATACTGAGCATGACGTCCTCCGCCCCCGGACGTTTCCGCCGTTCTGGTTTGGGGTGTGACAGATTGGTATCAGAGCATTGTTTATAGTGAACTAAGTATATCAACCCATAAAAGATATACAACTATAAACACAACAGGATTAAAACACTCTGACCAAGAGATTATACTTTTTAAATAATAAAATATTTTACTAAAGTATACATACATGCATTCATACTAGAACTAGTATCACAAGAAGAACAAAACATAAGTATTTAATATTGGGCACTACGGTCAAACTTGGACAGTTATGTAAGCATATATGGGATAAATATAGCCTGGTCAACTATATTTATTTGAGATGCGACCAACAAGTGTTTGGGAGTGATGGTGGTGTTGCAACAGGCTTAAAACTTACCAACTCCGTATACAAAGGAATACTAGAACCAAACATAAAGTTTAAAATAATATAGGAGTATTTTATGATAATATACAATAACAACAAGTCTAGAAACCTACCAATTTTGTATACCAAGAAATTCTAGAAACAAGCATGCAATTAAAATACTACAGGAATGTCTTAGGTACAAAAAAAATAACTTATGTGAAAACTAAAAGACCTTTACTGGTAAGGCTATAATTACCGAGTGTATACATTAAGACTATATATAATTGAGATTTTATAGACTTAGAAAACCTGATTTTCACTCTACTTCATGTTCCTTGTTTGGTTGTGGTCTTAGAGTAGGATCACTTATTCGAAGGTCTATTTGATCTTGGTTATATATAATCGGTATACACTACGTGATCATAGAAGGACCCGGTTAAGATCATCATAAAAAGGCTCAATGGAGATACTTTTATTAATTTCATATATTCTTTAGACACTCCTATTCTCGCACAACCGACACACCTAGACATCGCAAACAACCAATAGATTAGTCGAGGCAAAACAGAAAGAGGGTTCACGAGGAGGATTCCGAGAAAGGATCGGACAAACAGAAAGGCACTAGAGGGATCATTAACAAACCTTATCCTATCACAAACAAACTAGAGAGAACCTTATAAGTCATACTAAGAAAACCTAGTGAGTCAGTGATTACACTACTCACACTATGTGTTAAATTTACCGTACATTTCGTCACAACTAGCAACAGTAAAATCAAGCGAAATACTCCCTTCCAAAACCCATGAAACCCGATCAACTTAAGATTTCAATATCTATACTCTATTTGGCTAAACTTAAAATAAAATATTTATTCTTACTCTTCACCAGAAATACATCATAGGGAAGTAGGTCGAAACATTGAGAATTGTGCAACAAAACGAAAAATTATATGTATAAATAGATAGAGTACAACTAGCAACGATCATAATTATTAACGAACTCATTTCACATTATGTAACATAATCATGTCTTCACATGGAAATAACCGGCCAACCGACGAAACCCCTATCCTATATATAGACTCCGCTACATTCCAAGCTGCCGTAACAGCTGTCATGGCGCAATTCAATTCTAACAACCCAAACGAAAATAGAAACAGTGTCGACACTTCAGACCGTAGTAACAATCAAGGAAACCAACGAGCGCCTACCTACGAGAATACCCCAACCCACAAACCTAAGAGCAAGAAGCGAATGTTATGGGATAAAAAGAAGTGCAAATCATCTCAAAGATTGGCCAAGACACAGCAACCTGTGGTAGCCTCTGCGGCCACAACATTTGTCGCCCCTGCTACCATTCCTACTGCTGTCCCTGTTACCCCTACCCCATCAAAGCAATATGTTGGAAATCTACCAAAGTGCAACAAGTGCAGCTTCCATCACCTGGGAGTCTACCGAGAGTTGAATTTCAAGAACTGCAATAAGAAGGGACACACCGCTAGAGTCTGTAGGACTTCGACCCAACACATCACTTCAACCACCGATGCTTCTACAAGTCAAATATGTCATGCATGCAGTGAAATAGGACATTTCAAGAGAGATTGTCCAACAGAGAAAAACGACGGAGGAGAGGGAGGAGTCTAATGACAAAACATGAAGGAGAAACGAGGAACTCTTCAGAGAATTTTTTTGGTATGTTTCCAAACAACAATAATTAAACATCGAATTTTCACGAAAAATAATTGAAATGTTAAAATCATAAATTAAAACATCATTCATATAAAGACTAAGAACCCTTGCAGGTGAGCTATGATGGTTTAGTGTATACACAAGGGTCATTTATAATTAAGATTTATAGGCTTAGAGTGAGTGATTTCGCCTTAATTCTTGTTCCTTGTCTGGTTGTAGATTTAGGGCAGAGCCACTCAGTCAACTGTATTTCGAATCTTAATTATACATGACTTATATACACCAAGCGGTTATAGTAGGACCTGGTAGGGATTACATTATGAAAGTTCATTATTTTCAATTATCAGAACACTCGTACTGCTAGTACTCGTTAAATGCGATTCAAAAATGTTCGCGGTAGTAATAACAAGGATAAAACAGAAAGCCCTAAATACATATACATAAAATAGTTCATCGTTCTAGCAATCATTCCTTTCCAAATCAACTTAACATCCGTTACTATAAAGAGTTCTGACGTAGTCATTCGACGTGGGATTGTCTTGGTCCTCGCCATACCAATTTTTTGTGCCACGTAAAAATCCTTCACCTTAAATGACCGTCTAACAAAATCCTTTCAACATATAACGACAAACTCGACACAAACCTCAGTATTGTCTCACGTTTCAAAACTCAGAAGTACCCATGCGAGAGGTACCACGCCTTTCTAGCTTACCCCATAGACAAGAAACATAAAGTAAACAACACCGAAGAATGTTCTGGGAGTCCGTAATCTACCCAAAGCATCCCCTGTAGATCCCGTAGGAATACCACTCGTACAGCAAGTCAAGTTCAAGAATAAAGATTAAGGACTTATACCACTAGTCTATCACTACTAAGTGTATACGCGAGAGTAGTATATAATTAAGATTTTTCGGGTTTAGGATGTGTGCTTCCACCCTATCTCCTGTTCCTTGTCTAGTTGTGAACTTGGGGCAGAGCCACCCATCCGAACGTCTTTTCAATCTTAATTATATGCGACTTGTATACACAAGGTGATGGTGGATGAGTCAAGTATGAGTCTTACCATGAACTTCAAAGCAAAAGCTGTCCAGGTCAATGAGTGAACATGTTATGATTCAGACAAACGTAGACAAGTAGACAAGTAAACCAAACCCACACATTCTGCCATCTTAAGTACCGCTTACAATCCACAAACAGACGGACAGAGCGAAAGAACGATTCAAACATTGGAATACATGTTGAGAGCTTGTGTGATCTACTTTGGTAAAGCATGGGATATCCATTTACCATTGGTCGAGTTTTCATACAACAACAGCTACCATACTAGTATCAAAGTTGCTCCATTTGAAGCCCTCTATGGCCGGAAGTGCAGATTCCCTCTGTGATGGGCTGAGGTGGGTGACACGCAGCTAGCTAAAGGACAAGTTCCTGAAAGCACTCACACTGCTCCGAAAATCATCAGGGAAACGACTGAAAAGATTGTACAAATTCGTGAACGATTGAAAATCTCTAGAGACAGACAGAAAAGCTACGCTGAAAATAGACAGAAACCCTTGGAATTTCATGTTGGTGACCTGGTTCTATTAAAGGTCTTACCCTGGAAGGGAATGATACGCTTCGGAAAGTGTGGCAAACTAAATCCAAGGTACATTGGGCCTTTTGAAATTCTCGCTAGAATTGGCCCAGTAGCTTACAAACTCCGACTACCTCAAGAACTTAGTAACGTACACCCTACCTTCCACGTATCCAACTTAAAGAAGTGTCTATCTGATGAGACTCTTGTTATCCCACTCGATGAAATCGAGATCAATGAGAACCTCAACTTCGTGGAAGAACCAGTAGAAATCATGGATAAGGAAGTCAAGCAAACCAAACAAAGCCGTATCCCGATAGTGAAGGTCCGCTGGAATGCAAAGAGAGGACCTGAATTCACTTGGGAGCAGGAGGATCAAATGAAACATAAGTATTTGTATCTTTTCCCCTAGTCCATGGGTATCTCTTAGACTTAATTTCGGGACAAAATTCCCTTTAACAGGGGGATGATGTGACAACCCGTTATTTTCATTATTGTAAAAGTCGAGCTAAAGTCAAACTTCTTATCTTGATCTATTTTATTTAAGTAGATTTAAATTCTAGATTGTTTTTGAAGACCTTTAAATTAGAAGTGTTGCTTGAATTAGGAGGGAATTGCATGAAACCGAGAACTTTGTTCGAACCGTAATCCCCCTCGCAGCCGTAAACCCTCGCATGAGCCGCAAACGGTTCGCAGCCGCAAACGAGGTTCACGGCCGAGAACCCACTCCTCGGACCGCAAACCCTCGGATCTTATCTCCTCGGGAAGTGTTTACAGCCGAAAACTATTATGTATATATAAGATTTCAACCGAAATCATTCCTCACTTCTTCAATTCCAGCTGAAAACTCACCCTCCCACACTCAAGAACACCACCCGAAAACCCTCATTCTCTCTCAACCATCATCCTTCTTCCTTTGAATCTTCTTAGGATCTTGCTTAGGATCTTTAAGTGTTCTTCATTCATCAAGATCATTGGGTTGTAAACCCTTGAATCTCCTTCATTCCTTCAAGAACACTCAACCGCAAACTCAAGAACACCAAGATCTTCTTGGGTCGTAAACCCCCAGGCTAGCCGTAAACTCCTAGCAGCCTTCCATTTTGCTTCTACCACTCTTATTTGTAAGTTAAACTTACAAATTAGTCCAATTGTTTATCATTTTATGATTCTATTCCCTAATTGTATACATATATATTACGTGAAATGCATTTTAGGACTTGTTTTGTCTCGGGATCTAACTCGTGGAAATATCATCCTATATCGAACCTTCAAACGAATCACCCACAAAAAGGTGAGTTCATACCCCTACAATTTACCTTTTTCAATGTTTTTAGGAGGAGATACAAGTAGAACACAATAGAATTGTGTTAACTCTTACATATGTAAACAAACAAACAAAGGATTTCTTATGCTTACAAATATTGTTAAAATTCATTTTCAAACTCTTTTAAACTATTTTAGATTTCTGTTTAGTATCAAAATCATATTCATTTGTATATTTTTGTATAATCATGTTTTAACGGACTTAGGACTATTGCTAAATGCCTTGACTCATGTTCCTTGTTTGGTTGTGGGCTTAGGGTAGGATCACTAGTCCGACAGTCGGTTAAATAATAATTACACATGCTAAATATATACATGAGTATTAAAACTCATTTCAAGAACATACTTAACTCATTTATATATGTTGAGCAGATGGGTCTTTTCTTTAAAACAATTACATTTGGGTCTTAGGGTTGGAGGCTACTTTTCATTTATTATAGAAAATATGAGATTTTATGGAGAACATAAACTAACACTTTCATAGATCAAATACAAAAATCAAATACTAAATACTTATGAATTCACCAACTTAAATGCTGATCTCTCTTTTAAAATAACTTGTATTCTCATGGAATCAGTAGCCAGGTACATTGGATCAGGTTTTGAGAAGACGGAGCATGTTCAAGACTCGTCTTTTATTTTGCTATACTTTTAGTGTCATACAACTATACAAGGAACACACATGTATTAACTATATTATTAATGCAATGGATGGTGTTGCTTGTTTTACTATTTTACATTTGTTGTGATATTGAGCATGACGTCCTCTGCCCCCGGATGTTTCCGCCGTTCTGGTTTGGGGGTGTGACATTTACTGATTTCCTGAGAATACAAGTGATTTTGAAAAGTGTCAACATTTAAGTTGGTGAGTTCATAAGCATTTTGTATGAAAAGGATTTGTAACTGTTTTGTGTAAAATGATAGTGTATACTTCCAGAAAATCCAATATTTTCTATAAAATGAACTGTAAGTCTTAATCCAAAGACTAAAAATGTTAGTAATGTTGTACTGAAAAGTAGTGTTATGAAGTTTTATCTTTATATAAAACTACTTGAATGTATGTTAACCTCGTTGTAAGTATTAACTCAAGACTAAAATGTAAGTAATGTGGTACTGGAAAATAGTTTTAGTAAGATTTATCTTTTTGTAAAAACTATGCCCATAAACCAAATGTTTTGTTAATACCCTATGTGAGTTATTATAACCATAGTAATGCGACTAGTTGGCCTGAACGACGTTCCTCAGGCGTTGGAACTGTTACAACATTTTTCACCCTAGACTGGCCAGTCAAACTATAGCTAACAGTTGAGGTGTGGGGTTGTCAATCCCATATGGATCTATACACAAGTCTCACGCTCTCCCTCCAAGAGACTCTGGTTATAATGCAGGTCTTAGTTGTGTACTCTGGTAGGTACGGTGAAGCCAAACGTATCACAACCAGTATCAACCGGTTTACATCTATTGTACTGAAAATTCGTTTTCTTGTAAATGAAATAATTATACCTTTAAATAATTATATGTTTCTTTTAAAATGATAAAGTACTTTTGTGTCTCCCAAACTATACCAATTATAGTTTATCATGTTTGTTTGTCAAGAACATTTAGATAATCATTTATATAAATATATAGTAATTATCTGGTCTAGTTTCAAAATGTAAGATCAAACATTGGGTTGTAACCCATAAAATAGTGAAATAACTAGAATGTACTCCTTTTTGTTAGAAAAGCTATATTTTGGTAAAAAGCATCCAAAAACCTTATAGTTTTACAAATCATAATTTTTCTCATGATTTTTATAACATAGTTCATGTTTTGTTTTGTTAGGTTTGCATTTGAAAACTAATATATCACAAATATTTTTACAAAACCTAGTAATAATCACATCTTATGCAAATAATGGCTTATACTTTAACATAAAGATGAAACATGCATGTATTTGTATAATAAACAAATTTTTGACTTGTATTCCCCCCCCCCCCCAACTAAAACATGAAAAACTCGAAAATGTGGGGGTATGAACTCACCTTGAGTGGGTTTGTGGGTTGTTTGAAGAGATGGTGTGAAGATTTCCAAGCCTAAACACTTGGATGTGGTTGATGAACTTCCTTGGAAAGGATATTATCCTAAGAGTTTTCAACACCTAATAATATGTGTAAATAAGGTGAAACTAACATGATAGTGTATAAAAACACTAGATTTTGAAGAAACACTTACCCAATTCTAAGAACAAGCTTGGAGATTTAATCCTTGGAAGCTTGGACTTGGTTCTTTGAGAGAAAGGATGAAGGGAAATTAAAGAAGTTGAAGAATGAGATATGCAGTGGTTTTTTTTCGTGTATAAAAAGGAAAAAGATGAGGTGATGTTTACTTTGTTATCTGTTGGTTAATAACATTGATATTTGTTGGGTATAGTTTTGTATTAGAAAGAAGGAAACATCAAAATCACAAAGTCAACTTCCTTATCTTCTTTCCAGCCGAAAAGTCATTGAAAACTCCCTATTTTATGACCGAAATCACATGTGATTTCTGTCCTAAGTATGACTTTGACCAAGTAATTTCGGTCCTAGTGGTTTTGATCTTGGTGATTTCGGCCTAGGTGTGTTCTAGGCTTGTGATTTCGGCCCTACATCATCCTCTCATGGTGTTTTCGGTTTTGGTATCACCCGTTAAAGGGGCTTTCGGCCCTAGTGGTCTTTAACATGGGATTTCGGTTTTGTGCTACCCACTAAAGGGTGATTTCGGTCCTAAGCAAACCGAAATCACTAGGTTGGTGGGGTCCTAGGCCTTAAATACTTTAAATGAAAATGGAAGTTTTTATAATTCTTGGTCTTTATTGTCGACTTTCAAGTGTTTGTTACGATTATGATTTTCAAAATATACACATACCTATATATATACTTATACAACCAATGCCCTTTTGGCTTTCAAAGTTTTATTGCAACAAGGTTACGTTGTGGTTGTACTTATACATAGATACATTTCATACCTTGCTTGTTCCAAAATTTTCCAGTTGTCACATGGGACTTGCAACATTATACTCAATCAAAGTTTCCATTACTAATTCTCTCAACATAGAAATGTTTACTATAGCAAACCAAGAATACCATTAACAATGCTTGCAACAAGTTTCTTTATAATGATGCTGAGACATATGTTCGGTACATATGAAGAGACTTCAAACATTTTCTTGTTCTAATCAACTAAGAATACCATTACAAATGTTGATAGCAAATATATGTTCGATCTAAGGTTTTGGCTTGGATAAATAAACATTTATATTGAAATATATAATAATAAATTGTCAAATCTTTAAAAATTTTACAACCAAATTTATTCATTAATGACATATTCAATCAACCTACACCTTCTTCTTCTTCTTCTTCTTCTTCTTTATAGTTGTTAACTTCTTCGGAGAACCTAACAATCCATTTCCTCTTACTAAATCACCACCATTTTGCCATTTTACCCCGACTAGCCAGCAGAGACAGACCAAGTAACTTTCACTAATAACTTACAACAATATAACAAATTGTAAGGGTCGAATTGTTGTAATTAGTCGAAATGTATTTTGAACTCTTCGAATATTTTGTAATATATTTTACTAGGGCGCTTTCATTCTAAGCTTAAGTGTCTAGGCCTTAGTATATTTTTTGTATGCTTTCTGTTCCCTAAAAATAGGGATATTTTACTAGAGTTAGATAAGAGTTTTTACAGACCTGTCTATTTTCTCTGTAAACATTCGAAAGCGTAAATCAAGCTGAAACAAGATCATATTTACATACGGTGTTCAATCTCGCATTCTTACTTGAATTCATACTCTGATTAATTCAATACTCGATTCATTGGTTCATCAATTGGTATCAGAGCAGGAATCATATCTCTGATATGATTTTCACGCTGTTCAAAAGGTTTTTGAATCAACTTTTTGATTCAAAAGTTTCCGCACTTTTTGAAAGTGAAAAATTGTCTAGATCTTAGTCTGTGATTCGATTCTGCATTTGAATTGTTGAATCGAGTGTTAGTCTCATCAATTCGATTTGATTCATCTAGTTTGTTTTCAAATTCTCAAATCTTTTCAAACTTCTCAAAATCATCTTCCGTACAACAATGGCGAGTTTCAATCTCAATTCGATGACCTCGTTTTCTCATCTGTTAGGTTCATCAACCAAAATTCCAATGCTAATCCCTGAATACTATGATCAGTGGGCTGATCGTATGCAGGATTATCTTAATGGTCTTGATGAAGAATTATGGACATGTATCACTGGAAATGTCAATGTTCCAGTGAATGTTCAACCAATCGGATCTTCTACAACAAATTCTGGTGTTGATAATCAATCTGATCGTCTGAAGAAACTGGAGAAAAGGTGTTTGAGGGAACTGCGAGGTGCTTTACCTCCAGTTGTGTACAATTACATTAGGAGTTGTACAACTGCAAAGGATGTCTGGAACAATCTGAAAGATAAGTTTCAAGGAAGTGAGAAGACGAAAATCAATTCAGTCAAACAGTGTTTAGTTGAGCTGAAAGATTTCAGACAAAAAGAAGGTGAAACAATCGAAGTCTACTATGATCGACTGAACGAGTTAATCTATCGTTGTAATCGCTATGGAATTACCAGGACTTCAACGGAATTCAATCTCATATTTGTGATGGGTCTTCGAAAAGAATGGAGAAGCGTAAGTATGATGGTGAAGAATCAGCAAAGTTTTGATACATCAACTCTCAATGATTTGTACAATCAGTTGAAAACACACGAAACTGAGGTAAATGAAATTGCTGAAGAAACGAAGCTGAATTTGGGAGGTCCAATGGCACTGGTATCAAAGATATTTGAGAAAGAAGATGAAAATGGTGATTCTGAGGAAGAAGAAGGATTCATCATGAATTCGGATGATGAGGCAATAGCTTTTTACTCGAATAATCGTGTTAAGAAGTTTTTCAAAAAGCCGTTCAATCTGAAAACTAAGCTTGCTGAGGGAAAAGGAAGTGTTGTGAGTAAAACTGCTGATGAGGAGAAAAAGAAAGTTGAGAAGAAAGATTCGAAAATGTCTGAAGGAAAGATTGAGAAAAAGTTGAAAGGTGATGCTAGAATAGATTGTCATTATTGCAACGGTGCGAATCATCTTGCAAATGATTGTATGCTTCGAAAGAAGGATGAGAGGAAGAATAAAGTCAAGGATGAGGTGTATTATGCAGAGAAGCTGGAAGAGGTTCGTGCGAAAGCTAAGAGTTTGTCATTAGTTGCAAAGGGTGAACATGAGGATGAAGATGGAACTTATCAAATCTGGTCATCTGGATCAGACGATGAAGAAATGCGAAATCCGACACATGGAGCATTGTATGCGAAAATGGAGGAGGACTCAGATGATGAGGAATTCGAAGTGAAAGGACGATGCTTCGTATCCAAAGCGGCAGACAAATCTCCAATGACAACAAAGGTACGTAAAATTCTTGAATCTTTTAATATTCCTACTCATGCTTATGATTCTGAACTAATATCTTTTGATGAGATGGTTACTTATTTTGATTCAACTGTTGTGTCTGCTAGTAATGAGGCCAACAAATTGTCCATGGAGTTGTTAGAGACCAAAAAGAGATTAGACTTGAAAATAAGCAAAATTGAATGTTTGGAATTACAAATTACAAACATTATGTGTGATAGAGATACTTTAACGAGTGAAGTCAAACTTTTGCTAGCACAAAGAAACATCTACTGTAATTCTGCGAAAAGACTTTATGGCAAATTAACAGATTTACATCATTCAAGTGACATAAGTAAAGAGCAACATAGAAAATTACTACCTTTTCTAGCATTCGAAAGAGCTAAGGTAGATAATATTTCGTATGATTGTGAGCAAGTAATAGCTAATTTTGACAAAGTTCCTGATGATAGATATAAATATGGAATTGTCAAAATTGATGAATGTCTTGATGCAAAAGAATTAGTTAACATCGTGAATGATACTTTGACTAAATCTGAACAAATTCAAATTTTGAAAAAGGCTGAGAATTCAACATCTGATTCTCAATCTAATTTTGCTGATATTGAAGATAATTCTGACAATATTAGTGAAATTAGTGAACTTGAAGATGTTGATTGTTCTCAGTTGTCTGTTATTAATGTTGCATCAACATCTAAAGGGAAAGAAAAATTTAAGGATTTGATGGTTGAAAATGAAACCGATATACCCTCAACTTCGAAAGTTAGTGATATGAACTTCGTGGATCTCAAAGACAGTCAAACTGATGATAGTGATGATGAAGATGAAGAGAAAATTTCAAAAGAAAAGAATTCTTCAAAGGAAGAAGAAAATCCACGAATAGTGGTTGATCAGGTGTATGGTGATACATAAAAGTTCGAAAAAGTGATGAACGAAAAAAGTGAACACTATCTTGAAACGAATACAGTGGTTTATCTAAATTTCAAGTGTACAGATGATGTCATTTTTCCAAATCAAGTTTTCGTAACTACTGGAAATGTTGAGAAAATTAAACCAGAATTAAAGAAGTTAGGTGAAGAGGATAATTCAAAAACAACTGATGAAGGTTTTTTCGCAAATCAAAGCACAGTTGAAAACAACTTAACAAAGAATTCGTATGTTTTCCAACGTCAAAAACCACAAAGAAAATGGGTTGAAAAATCAAAAATTGAAAAAGAGAATTCAAAACAAGTTGAAAAGGAATGTGAAAAAGTTGTCAAATTAAACTCCAAGGAATTCAAAGATCAAATTGACAAATTTTCGAAGGAAAACAACATTTCAAAAAGACAAGCAAGAAAGAAAATATTTTGGCAAAATGTTGAGTCTCAAAAGGTGTCTGAATCACAATCACCCAAAGATGTTTTCAAAGCTAAAAATTCATCTTTTTCAACAAAACCTCAACATTTATCTCAATCAAATCATTCAAAGTCTGAAGTAAATAAACAACCAAGGTTTTCGAAAGTTCCAGAAACTAATATTCCAAGAAATTTTCAAATAACTCAAATCCAAATCAAAAATTCTTTCAACGTCAACATTTTAAATCAACAGTTGATACATCATATGCTAAATCTTTTATAACAAATCCAAAAGTTGATTTTGTTCCTAAAAAGCCAAATTTTCCAAATCAAACGAAGAAAGAAACTATGAAAATTTCACGAGAAAAAGGAATGACTTCAAGGAAGAACATTGATCATTGGCTTGAAGGCAAAGGAAAGATGTATCAATAGAATACATTTTCAAAGGAGCAAATTCACGAAGCATATGAGAAGTATGTGAATACTTCATCGAATGGCAGTTCATCTTCTAAGGATTCGAACATTTCAGTCAAAGCTTGGAAACCAGTAATAAAAGCAAAGAATGTTCATTCACAAACTCAGAATTCGAAGGGTAATGTCAGTGAACATTCGAAACCATCAAAAACTTATGTTTCGGTTCCTTTAAATGAAGATGTAAACTTAATTGATAGTCTCAAAACAAAAGTTTGTGATTGGGTTAAAAGTTCTTCATTGCATTCGAAATTGAAATCTAATTTCCAAGGACCCAAAAAGCCTTGGGTACCTAAAATTTTCCATTGAATGTAGGTACTATGTGACGAGCAATATGATAACAAGTGGTACATCAATAGTGGTTGCTCTCGTCACATGACTGGGAAGAAGGAGAATTTACGTGATTTTCGAAGTCTCAAAAATGCTGGAGTAGTGAAGTTTGGGAACAATAAAAAATGTCAAGTCAAAGGATATGGGAAGATCACGAATGGACAAATCACAGTGAATCGTGTGGCGTATGTTGAAGGTCTTCAACATAACTTGATAAGTGTTTCTCAACTTGTTGTGGACACTGGCAATCAAGTTCTTTTTAACGAAGAAGGAAGTATTATTCGAATGTCAACACAAAAGAGGTGTTACTGAAATCCAAAAGGAAAGGTGACATGTTCACTTTGGACATCAATCTGATAGTAGGGAAACCTGCTATATGTCTTCTTTCGAAAGCAACATCAGACTTAAGTTGGCTTTGGCATCGAAGACTTTCTCATCTTAATTTTCGAAACATCAATAAACTTGTGGTACAAGATCTGGTAAGAGGTTTATCTGTACTTAAATTTGACAATGATTCTTTATGTGCAGCTTGTGAAGTTGGCAAGCAACATAAACAAGGTCATCCAATTACGATTGATTCGAAAATAGTTGCACCTTTGGAACTCTTACATATTGATTTGTGTGGTCCTTCAATCGTTTCAACTCTCAACAAGAAAATGTACATTTTAGTGATTGTTGATGATTTTTCCAGATTTACGTGGGTTTATTTTCTCTGGCTTAAATCTGAAGTTGCACAAATCATGATTGACTTTATCAAAAAGATGGAAACAACATTGAAGAAAACTGTTCGAAAAATTAAGAGTGATCATGGAACTGAATTTAAGAACAATGTTCTTGATTCATTTTTGGTGAACAAAGGAATGTCGCATAAGTTTTCATCTCCATACACACCACAACAAAATGGTGTTGTTGAACGAAGAAACAGGTCTCTATGCGAAGCGGCAAGGACTATGTTGGCATATGCGAATCTTCCACAATACCTTCGGGCTGAAGCAGTATCCACCGCATGTTTCACTCAAAACAGATCTTTCATTCATCGTCGTTTTAACATAACTCCATATGAAATTCTCAACAATCGAAAACCTAACGTCAAATTTTTTCATGTTTTCGGATGCAGATGCTTCATTATGAATCTCAAGGATAATCTTACGAAATTTCAAGCTAAAGCAGATGAAGGGATTTTCTTGGGATATTCGCATAATTCAGTCGCATATCGTGTGTTGAACAAACGAACACGAAAAGTTGAAGAAACTTTTAATCTTACATTTGATGATTACTACATTAAACAAACTTCCTCACAGTTTGAAAATCATCCTATTTTGAAAGACATACAAGATGAATCTGAATCCTCACAAACATTAGATATTGATTATGATTTAATTTTTGGAATTTCAGATCATGCTGTTGATGCTGAAATAAAAGCAAATGATAATCATCTCTCTGAACTAACAAAGCTTAATGATTATTCGACATCAACTTCTCCAGAGAAAGGCGAAAGTATGCAAAATAATCCAGTGGAGGGGGAGCAATTGGATTCGAATACTATAGTTGAGGGAGAGCATTCTTTCGAGGGGGAGAATGAAAGAATGAATGCTGATGTTGAGGGGGAGCATAATGTTGAGGGAGAGCATTTAGAAAACATTGAGAATAATAATGATTTTGATGATGTTTGTTCGATTGCAGGTTCAGAGAATGAAGATATATACGAAGATGCACCTTTGGAATTTGATCCAGCATATCCGCCAATGGAAAAGTAGACAAGAGATCATCCGAAGGATCAAGTAATTGGGAATCCACAAGAGGGAGTTTTAACAAGAGCTCAAATTCGTGCAAAGAATGAGGTATTGAATATTCATCAAGAATTTTGCATGTTCAATGTTTTCATCTCTAAAATTGAACCAAAAACAGTTAAGATTGCAATGGAACACTCAGATTGGGTTGTTGCAGTGCAATCTGAATTGTCTGAATTTGAACGAAACAAGGTTTGGAGATTAATTCCTAAACCTGAAAATGTTTCGATTGTCGGGTTAAAATGGATTTTCAAAAATAAAACCGACAAAGATGGAAATATTGTTCGAAACAAAGTCAGACTTGTTGTTAAAGGATATTCACAACAAGAAGGAATCGACTATGAAGAAACTTTTGCCCCTGTCGCAAGACTCGAGGCGGTTCGTATATTTCTGGCTTATGCAGCTCACAAAGATTTTGATGTTTATCAAATGGACGTGAAGTGTGCATTTCTAAATGGAGAGCTTGAAGAAACTGTTTACGTGGAACAGCCCCCAGGTTTTATTAACGAAGAATTTCCAAATCATGTTTATATTTTAGATAAGGCAGTTTATGGTTTGAAACAAGCACCACGAGCATGGTATGCAACTCTTACTTCATTTTTGAAACAATCTAAATTTAAACAAGGATCTGTTGATCCCACATTATTTCGAAAGAAAGTTAGGAATCATCTAATGCTTGTTCAAATTTATGTTGATGATATTATTTTTGGCTCAACTGACCCTGCTTTATCTAGAGAATTCGAAGATTTGATGAAAAGTAAGTTCGAAATGAGCATGATGGGAAAAATCAATAATTTTCTTGGTTTGAATATTCGTCAAAACAGAGAAGGAATTTTTATTAATCAAGAAAAATATACGAAGAATCTGTTGGAAAAGTTTGGATTGACGAATAGCACGAAGTTACGAGTTCCAATGGCAACTAGCATAAAGTTGACACCTTCGTTAGATAAACCTGCAGTTGATCTAACTCTTTACAGGAGCATGATTGGTTCATTACTTTATCTTACAGCAAGTAGACCTGATATCATGTTTTCTGTGTGTAATTGTGCTAGGTATCAGGCAAATCCACGAGAACCACATCTCACTGCTGTGAAGAATATATTTCGTTATCTTAAAGGAACAATTTCGTTAGGATTGTGGTATCCTTCGAACACTGGGTTCTTTGTACAAGCATATTCGGATGCAGACCTGGGTGGTTGTAATCTTGATCGAAAAAGCACAAGTGGTGGATGTCAATTTCTCGATGGCAAATTGGTGAGCTGGCAGTCGAAAAAGCAAACATGTGTCTCAATATCAACAGCTGAAGCAGAATATGTGGCTGCTGCTGCTTGCACTTCACAAATTATATGGATTCAAAGTCAATTGCGTGATTATGCAATTAATATGAAAAAGATTCCATTATATTGTGATTCTCAAAGTGCAATAAGAATTTGTCATAATCCTGTGCAGCATTCGAAGACTAAACATATATCACTTCGTTATCATTTCATCAAGGATCACGTGGAGGATGGGAATATTGAAGTACATTTCGTGAAAACAACTGATCAGTTAGCTGATATTTTCACGAAACCTTTAGATGAAAAATCCCTTGTGAGAATTATAGAGGGACTTGGAATGATCGATGGAAATTCTGTTCCATGCGAAAAAGAAGAATGATGCATGATAAGGACTGATTCAGAGGCGCTGAATGAAAGACAAAGCAATATCCGTCAGCATTCAGAGGTTACTGTTCATAGTCAACGCTTCGACCCCTTCGAATTCGTAAATTTGTCACTTATTTTAAGGGTTGATTCAGAGGTTACTGTTCATAGTCAACGCTTCGACCCCTTCGAAAATTCAAAAATCCAAAAAGATTTTCGTTTGTTTTGTCATTTAATTTTCGAAAATTCAAAAATCCAAAAAGATTTTCGTTTGTTTTGTCATTTAATTTTCGAAAATTCAAAAATCCAAAAAGATTTTCGTTTGTTTTGTCATTTAATTTTTGAAAATTCAAAAATCCAAAAAGATTTTCGTTTGTTCTGTCTTTATTTTCGAAAATTCAAAACAACAAAAATATTTTGATTCTTATTTCTTTTTAGTATTTTGTTACAGACAATCTTGAAGACACAAACTGGATTATGCTTGCAGTTCTAGGGTCAGGTGCATTTTTTCGTATGAATCGATTAATTTTTCATCATTTGAACTAGTTAAGTTGTCCCTAGAAGCATGCTGCTGCATGTTGTCCACAAGCCTCAATTGACTCAATGTGTGTGTACGAAAGCCTTAATGAAATTTCTCATACGAAAATTTCTTCCCAATCAGGCTTATATTCACATTAGTCTCTGAGCTACCTGACTCTTCTCAAAATGAGTTAAGAGTTTACTGTTTGGTCCACACATAACAGAGGTACTTTTCGTGTCTTACCTCAATCTTTTTCATCCATAACGTTCTTACACGATCACACACGAAGACATATGTCCGAGAGGTCTCTGATCAAACCCATCGAGACTTAGACATATCAAAAATCTGTGTTTATGATCTGACATCATGAGACCGTGATGAAAGTGAAACCCAATTTCCACTACACTTTTAAGGCATTGACGGGGAACAATGTTCCAGATTTTCACGAAACTTTTGTTTCAGTACCAAAATTCGAAACTCCAAATCATATACATTTCGATTAAGTGGTCTTGATCAAACATTCGAAACCCATGATGTTTGTTACCCAACAAGATCCAGAACAAATTTTTTTTCATGAATATGATTTCCGTGTGAGTTTCATTTGAAAATCCAAGTCACTTAAAATTTTTCAAAACATACTTGTCAATGACTACACTGGTTAAACAAGTAATTTCTGTTACAATTTATCACCTTATGTTTAGGTTGATATGTAACGAAATTTTTTCCCTGCCCACGAAGCATTATAAAAGAAGCCCTTTGATACTTATCAACAAGTATTCGATTGTAATTCATGGGAAACCACATAAGCTATTGATCATTTCTCTTAATGATTAATGAAGTAATCTTTGCCCGGGATTTCATCTGCTTTTGTGTCAATTGTTTGACATCACAATATCCCAAAATTTTCTAATCTTTGTTTCTCGTCTACATTCTTTGGAACAGTGCACTCACGAAATCCTTGAGGTTCTGAGTAATACCAACTCAGGCTGATGATTTCGAATATCTGGCATATGACTTCGCTTTTCATCCCAAAAGTGAAAGAGCCTTGCTCCCATTCGAAGGGTTCTGACGGTTACAATATTCTTGGGGATTACAAGACAGGCTGTTTATAAATGACGTATGGTATTCTGTCCGTTTTTCAATGCGATGTGACAGCTACTTTTTGACACATGGCTACTTTTACGCAGTAATGGTCCGATTTTCAAGGTGCCACGTCGGATATTATTAAATACCTATCCCGCTTCAAATTCAAACTTCATGGTTACATATAAAAGGGGATTCAAGGGTTCACTATTCGTTTACGCGATCAAAAAGCAAAATTACCCAAAATTCTCTGATCATCAAAATCTTCAAACCCTAACAATGGCGACTTCTGCTCATGTTGAT
Organism: Lactuca virosa; assembly: GCF_052849685.1. Classification (NCBI taxonomy): domain Eukaryota; kingdom Viridiplantae; phylum Streptophyta; class Magnoliopsida; order Asterales; family Asteraceae; genus Lactuca; species Lactuca virosa. The sequence goes on from NC_136434.1 coordinate 252,637,193, forward strand.
TCTCATACCACTGAAGATGCCTCTTCATTACCAATAATGAAGATTCAACCAACAAACTATCACTTAGAGGGTGATGTTTCTCAATATCCGGAAGAACTGAAGATGCTCATCGTTGCTTTGAAGAACTTTGTGTTGTTAAAGGCGATGTTCAATTCATTTTCTGTTCCAATGTCATGGCTGTCTCAAGCAGGATCTACTGCTACATATAACAAGGCTTCTGATACGATTACTTTTCATCTGGTGAACGACAAAAAGGTCAGGCTATCCAAGAAACTCTTCTGTCAAATTCTTGATATTCCGAATACACCTCCATATGTTGCTTTCACATTTCCCCAAATCGTTAACATGTTTAATGAGATGGGATATCAGCCTCCATTGTCCAAAATAAGTGATTTTAAGAAATCTGGTCTTCCACGACTATGGAATTTCTTATTTGGAATCTTTCTACGATGTTTAACTGGGAGAACATTTGGTCTTGATAAAGGAAGAATGGAAGTTTATGCAATGGTTGCTGGAATCTACTATAATCTTCAAGTGGATTATTCTACACAATTATGGAAGGAATTCCAAAAGGGTGTAGAACATACGAATGCTATTCATGGTATTTCGTGTGCAAGGTACTGGAGCCTAATTTTGCAATACTTTTATGAAAAGGAAGGGATTTTGGTTCCCAATGATGAAGAAAGAGCCATTTTCCAATCGTACCACTATCCGAAGGATGTCACAGATAGTGCGGAAGTTTTTCCATCAGTTGCTCGTATTCCTGATGCAATGCTTAAAAGAGTTGATCCTTCGAATTCTGTTTTGGTGGCATATTTGAAGACTATTGATTCTACAATTGAAACTGGCATATTATTGGGAAGAGATGATAAGAAATCCAAGAAGACGAAAAAGCCAGAGACAGAGATCAAATCTTCGAAATCTCCCAAGAAGAAGCCTGAAACAGTTGAGGTATCTGTTGATGAAACTCAAGTGATTGAGCCCATTATTGAAGAAACACAAGAGAATGTAGTCATTCCTTCGAAGACTGGTATGTTTCGAAGAATCAAAATGAAGTCAACCCATAAACGCAAGTCTTCTATCCATAAAGTGATTTGAAAACCTCAAATCACTCATCAAGGTGTTTTGATTAGAGAAGTGCCAGTACCTGTTTCTCCGGTGTCTAAGAAACGAAGGGCTGAGGATATGGCAAAACAGTTATCAAAGAAGAAGAAGAAGAAGACTCGAAAACTTGTAATTTCTACTGAGTCAACAGAAGATGATGAGGAACTTACTTGAATCAAAAGGTTGATATAATTTGTGATGCAGTCACAAGATTTGTTAAATTGTATGAAAATTTGAGTCCGCAACTTACTCAACTTTCAACATCCGAAAGAACAAGCTTTGAGGAAGTGATAACTTTGCTCAAGGAGTTAAAAGAAATTTCTGACAGGCCGGTTTCTTCTTCCTTGATCACTCCTGAATTTTTATCACAGAAGTTTATCCAATTCGAAGCCATTCTCAACAAACAACTTGCTCCACTCTTTCGCATATCAAGTCTTCTTCCAACAACGCATGCCCCGCCTGTTTTCACAGGGGTGCAAGGGGGAGAAAGAAAAACTAGTGAGTCGAAGACTAGTGGTGAAGATGCGAAAGTTATAGGAAAAGTATTTTCTTCGAAGATCCCAACAACAAAGCCAGTTATTGTGTCTGCTGGGATGGTTACTTCAACAGTTGTTACAACACTACCTATTACAAGACCTTTTTCGAAAGGCATTGTAATTGGTAAATCTACAGAGACTGGTGAAAGTGGTTCGAAACCAAAAGAGGAAATTGACAATCCAGCCATGAAAGATAAAGGGAAATCGATTGTAGTGGAAAAATCGAAAGAAGAAAAGAAGGTTGCAGCTGAAGCTGAAATTGAAAAACTCAGGATGATTCAAAGCATTATGGTTCAGCGTGCTGGTGATCCGAAGGAAATGGACAAAGGTGATCCTGCCAAACACTACAATTATGAAACAATCGAGGCCAAGGTAGCATATAATCACATGTATTCGTTTGAGAAGAAGCCAAAACAGAGTTATTTGGTTACGAATACTGATACAAGCCAGCTGGATTTTCCGATAAACGAAATGATGTTCATCATGCCTCAGTTCAGGGTTGAAGGAAATTTTAAAGAAAAAGATGAAGGTACACACATGAAAATTCGTTTTCATGCTGTTCTTGCAAAAGCCCCTGAGGAAGTGTGGTCACTGGTTAAAATCAAGAAAGTGATCAGTATGAAAAAGGATGTGATATTCGAAAACACAGTCCAAAATTTCAAGTATGTGGTTGCCAGGGCAAATGGAAATATTTGCGAATTCACTGTTGCAGATTTTCCATTAATGAACTTGTATGATCTTATACAAGTTGCATTACTTTTGAAAGACAAATCATTTTCATACCTTCAAAACACAGAACCTGATGAATTCAAGCTTGGAGTAGCTCACATCAAGACTTTTATCGAAAACTATTATGAGTGCTTGGCACTAACAGATGTTGAATTAGCTACTGCCAAAAGAATGGAAATTAAAGCTCCGATGGCTCCAACGAAGACTCAAGTAGAATTAAAAAAGTATGCTGATGGTGAAATCTGCTTGAAGCCTTTTGGAATGGTATTCGCAGGAAAAGACAAAGTTGGAAAAGCTAAACGGTTCTTATTCCAAGCAAGCGAAGTGGAGAGATATTCAACATCTCAATATACGAACTTGATTGTTCGTATGAATCATTGCAAGAAAAACAATGAAGGAGATAAGAAAGAGCTGAAGAAGATTATCTCTAGGTACACGGAGATTCGAAGAGTGTTACTGTATTCTATCACGGTTCTTACGAATTGAAGACTTCGACTATGATTACAAAGGGGGAGATTGTAAGGGTCGAATTGTTGTAATTAGTCGAAATGTATTTTGAACTCTTCGAATATTTTGTAATATATTTTACTAGGGCGCTTTCATTCTAAGCTTAAGTGTTTAGGCCTTAGTATATTTTTTGTACGCTTTCTGTTCCCTATAAATAGGGATATTTTACTAGAGTTAGATAAGAGTTTTTACAGACCTGTCTATTTTCTCTGTAAACATTCGAAAGCGTAAATCAAGCTGAAACAAGATCATATTTACATTCGGTGTTCAATCTCGCATTCTTACTTGAATTCATACTCTGATTAATTCAATACTCGATTCATTGGTTCATCACAAATCAAAAAAACACTCAGCTAGCATATATATATATATATATATATATATATATATATATATATATATATATATATATATACATATATATATATATATATATATATATATATATATATATATATATATATAAAATTAAGTTCAACAACGAACTCAAATAATAGGAACGAACTAACGAACTCAATAAAATTCAATTTATCACAAATTTGATGATTATTACAGTATCGATATCGGATTTGTGAGAGGCGTTTGTCTTTGGTTTGCATCAATTGGAGGAGAAGTTGCAGTGGAAATCAAAATCAAATATGGAGATTTAAAGCTTGGATTCACCATCGGTCGAACAGAAAAGGTTCAAATTTCTTAATTGAAATCATTACTTCGAACAGATAGGAAAGAAATCAAAATCAAAGATTGAGATTCAATACTTAGATTTACCATCGATTGAACACAAGAGGTTTAAATTTCAAAACTGAATTCATTACATCGAACGAATAGATAAAAAAACAATGCATCAATCATATGCATAAGATTTGTTTTTTAATTTTTTACTTCAAATTAATAATTTTTCAATCCCTCTCTAATCCGAACAATATACCTTTTGTGTTTTCAGGATCTTCGACTTGTCAGAGATAAATTTACTCATGTCTTAAGTGGATTTACATTTGTACATTTTCATTCGGTAAGTTTATAGACTTCTTACTTGTGGGACATTCTATTATTTGATTATACATATCTAGATATATTTTGAGCCTCAGGTTGAAGATGCCACAAAAGCCCTTGAGGCAATAAATGGGACAACACTCGAGAAAAATGAAAAAATTCTACGAGTTGCATATGCAAAAAGCATCCTTGGATTAGGAAAAAGGGCATCCTCTTCCCACTCAAGTAGTCTTGCTGATGCAAAAAATGGCCAATATACCCTTACTTCCTTGTAGGGCTGTAAACGAACCGAACGAACACAAACGGAGGCTTGTTCATGTTCTTTCGTTTAAGTTAGCCGAACAAATGAACGAACACGAATGGATAAATGAACGATTTTTCTTGTTCATGTTCGTTCGTTTGACAAATTACATTGTTCATGTTCGTTCGTTTATGTTCGTGAACATGATAAACGAACATAACTGAACATAAATGAACAAAGATAAACAAACATAATTAAACATATATGAACATATAATATAGTAATCTAATTAAACACAATTAAACATATATGAGCATAAAAAAAATTTATATGAACGGACATAAACGAACGTAAGCGAACAACATAAATGAACGTTCACGAACATAATTGAACGGACGAGACCATTGTTCTAGTTCATTTGTTTAACTAAACGAACGAGAATTTGTGTTCATGTTCGTTCATTTATTAAATACATAAACATAAATGAACTTCCCGCCGAACGGTTCACGAACAGTTTGTTGAACGTTCAGTTCGTTTATAGCCCTATTTCCTTCTCTTAGGATAATTTCCCATGAAAATTTATCATTTTTCCTATCTTTCCAGTGTCATAACTCGGCCATACGAACTCCTATTCTGGCAAACTTTTTATCGTTGAAAAGCTTGTTAGGAGTACTATAAGTTCCATGTTATTTGTTTCGTCTGAATATGTCTAGAACGGGAGTTATTCAGCTATGATCATGGCAAGTCGGAATATTACAACATTTCAAGTGTTTGAACAACCAAATTCAAAAGACCATATCTCATTCATTACATATCCACTATGGCTGATTCTTTTTCCTGTGTACTCTTCGTTTATAGAATACAACTTTTCTTTATAATATTCTATATATTTAGATATGAATATCGACTTATTAAGCTCCAAATTTGATACGTTGTAGCTGTCGAATTCCCAAATCACCTTTTCATTAATTTTTGTCCAACTTTGCAACCTTGTATATTTTCATATGAACTCCTTTTAAGCTGATTCTTTTTTACTTTTGCTTCATTTTCAAGTCTACTATAAGTTACCCTTGTACCCTTTTTCCTTTCCTTTCCTCTAGGGTTGACTTTTATGGTCTCAAAGTTGGAATTTTATCACTTTTACATGGAATTACAAATTTCATATTCTTTTCCACTTTTGCCCTTGAACTTAATCCATTACACCATAAGCATATAAAACTCATATAACTCGTACAATGGTGACATATTTACTATTATATCCCTTGTTGGTTATGTAAAATAACCAATTTACCCTCTTTGACCATTTTGCCCTTTATTGCTATTTGTCAATTTCCAACTTATTTCCTTTTCTTTCTCACCTTCTAAACATCCAGATTTTGGGATGTTACACATATTCATATAGTTATTCATATGCATATTCATATAGTTATTCTTATGCATATGCATATACTTATTCATATACATAAGGAAAATACATATGTATTTAATAGCCTTATGAATATACTTATTCTTATGCATATGCATATACTTATGAATATGCATATGCATATACTTATGAATATTCATATGTCATATACTTATTCTTATGCATATGCACATACATAAACATAATCATATGTATTTAATTGTCTTATGTATATACTTATTTTTATGCATATCCATATGCATATACATATGCATATGCACATGTCATATACATTTGAATATGCATGTATCATATACTTATTGCATAAGCATATGCATATACATAAGCATATGCGTAAGCCTAATCATAAGTATTTAATTTCCTTATGCATATACTTATTTTTATGCATATGCATATACATATTCTTATGCATATGCATATACATATTCTCATGCATATTCATAACCATATGCATATACTTATGAATATGTATATATTTATTCTTAGGTATATGTCGTATTATACATATGCATATGCTTATTCATGTGCATATTAATATACATATGTCATATACTTATTCTTATATGCATATGTATATGTATATACATACGCATAATTATATTTATTTAATTGTCTTATGTATATACTTATTCATATGCAAATGTATATACTTATGAATATGCATATATTTATTCTTATGCATATGCATATGTATATGTTTATTTATATGCATATGTCATATAGTTATGCATATGAATATGCATATGCATATACCTATTCATATGCATATGCATATACTTATTTATATGCTTATAAATATACTTATTTATATGCTTATAAATATACTTATTCTTATACATATGCATATGTATATGTATATATATTTACTTATATGTATATACATATACTTACTTATATGTATATACATATACTTATTCATATGTATATGCATAGACTTATGAATATGCGTATACTTATTCTTATGCATATGCATATGCATATAAATATGTACATGTCATATACTTATTCTTATACATATGCATAAGCATCATATGCATAAACATCATATGCATATGTATACATTTATATACATCATATGCATATGTATACATTTATATGCATATATTTATATTAATATGATTATGTATAGGTATACATTTACATGCCTATATGCATATAAATGTATACATATGCAATTAACCTAAAACTGCACCATAAAAAATAGCCACAACAACAAAAAAAAAAGCATCTACAACAAAAAACCAGCATCATAAAACAGCAAAAAAAAAAGCCACAACAGCAGAAAAGAAAAGAAAAAAACCATCTACAGCAAAAAACAACATCATAAAATAGCAAAAAAAACATGGAAAACAACATTAACAACAAAAAAAACAGAATTAACAGCCAAAAAAACAGCAAAAACAACACCATAAAAACAACAATATCAACAAAAAAAACAGCACCATAATACAAAATCTTAGATAACTAATCTATTATAGGACTCGTTAATACTCATAAAATTACAATCCACATCACAATTACACCAAACTACAATTATAGGACAAGAGATGATTATAGGGGCAAAATTATCCGTGTCACATATGACCAAACAAAAAGTGAAATTACAACCAACTAACTTTATCCTGGTATTATCCAAATGATTAAAAACTGACAAGTCACATTATAACTAGACCCATAACAATGCATCTGATGAACAAGTTAGTAAAGTAACTATGATGCATACATTGAAAACTTGTACATTCAATGTATAAATTGAAAGATATAAAACATCGAATGGTATTTTAAATTGAAATTAAATCAAGTAATTGTATTAATTTTTAACCTTGAGTATTTGAAATTATTTTTTCATATATTTTTCTTAAATATTTTGGTGTTTATAACTATGTGTTTAACAGATGCATGGTTTATCTTACATACTCAATTTTCATTTCAAATAAACTGCTAATTAATCATATGCAAATAATATAACTCTTATCAACTTGATTGTACGTCAAATTGAGATTATATATGTTGAATTCCATCTATATTGTGCATTTCATACGAAAATCATTCCAGTTAAAGTTAGGTTTTTTGTGTTTTACACAAAATTCATATATCTAACTAAATTCACTATCAATTGTTTTAATTTGAAGTGCGATTAAACGAAATCAACAGTTATTGATATGTTCGAATCAAATTTCTCACCGAATTCAACTTCGTTTATCTTAATTTTAATTGCGATTGACTATGCATTTGACAGATGCATAGCTTTTTTTCATCAGATATCGAATTGAATTCACATTTAATTTGTTGTCATTTGAAGTACTATCAACTAAAAAATTAAATATAATATGTTAAAATTTTATTGGTTTGTTGTGATCGTATGGCTACTAATTGGCTCGTTGGTTCGTTCCTTGATGATTATTTGACAATGAACTCGCCTCTCTCTCTCTCTCTCTCTCTCTCTCTCTCTCTCTCTATATATATATATATATATATATATATATATATATATATATATATATATATATATATATATATATATATATATATATATATATATATAGAGAGAGAGAGAGAGAGAGGTTAAATCGAGAACACCCAAAAGATTGAGAATGCGATAACAAATCACAGTCGTCCAAAAGTTCAAATCTAACATTAATATTAATGTTTGTGCCAGTTTTTTTAATTGTAAAATTAAAAGGATCAATATGTGATTTTTGAATGGAGGTAAAGGGCATTAAGGGAATTTTAGAATTTTTTGTTTCCAAAAATTCAATAATGAATCCGTGATTCTCTCCATTACCCTCGATAAATTAGGGCTCCTTTTCCCCCCTTTCATCTGATAGTCATCCGCTTCAATGGAATCTCGCTAAAAGTCATGCAACCTACGTTCTTACTCTGTTGTTCGTCTTCACATATCTCGACTACTGTTTGCCATTTGTCGTAATTCAAGTCACCATTCTCCATTTGCATCTGATCTACAGTTGTGTTTCTTTGTGTTTATGAGCTATTAGGATGAATGTTATAAAGGTAATGCCTTTTTAATTTCCAGCTTTGTTTTCCCTTTTGGTTTTTTCTGTCTTATCTGTTTACAATCGATGTTAATACCATTGTACCAATTAAGATATAAATCACATACCATGATACAAGAAATCTGATGTCATATACTTTAGCAACACATGGTTCACTGAGTTTGAATTTATGGGTCAGGGATTTACTTTGGTTAATGTTACTATTGCCATTTAATATTTTTCTTTTTAATTATCCATATTTTTTTAATCCATGAAACACTAATGAAATTTTCACATTTCATGAATTATGTATCGATGTATTTATCTACCTAATGTCTTTCGTCAAATTTTATTGATTTTAATCATCCAATATGTATATGATCAGTGATATATGTTTTTATTCATAATTATTATAAAGGTGAAGTATGATAGTTGAGAAAGTTCATGAATAATGCATACATTTTCTATAGCTTCTAAAATTTCTATTGTAAAACATGTTATAAACCCACAAAGAACAATTTTTTCTCCCATCAATATGAATATAAAATAAAATATATTCCATAAACGAGTTACATGTATACATATGTGTTTCATTTTGATGCTAGTAGGTTCATTTCATTTGGAGCATCTTTGTATTTTCACCGGCTCTTGTTTGGTCGAGGTGCCAAGTGGTGATGCTTCAATTCAACTTTTTGGTTTAGCCATATAGAAATTTCAAATCGTGAATTCCAGAAAATTCATAGGATCTGTTACTTTTGTTTTTATCATTTTTTAGTTTAATATTTTGATGTTATTCATTCCTTTCGATCAATATTCTTTTCAAAACATGAAAACTCATTTTTTAAATTCTTTTTATATCTATATTGTGTCTTACTCGATTATGATTGCCGCTATATTATATTTTTATATATAATTTGTGTTTTACTCATTGACGAAGGGATAGACGAGTTTGTCCATGGTGTCTTATTTATTAATGATTTCTTTTATGATTTTGACAGACATCATCGAAGTTCATAAGGTCTTTAAAGATACAAGCAATATTTGGAATCATCAAATTTGGAGTTGAAACACTAAAATCTTGTAGGAGGATGGGATGAGAGAAATAAAAATAATATTGTCAATCATTTCAAGTGTTTTATTTGTTTATTATTAGAACTTATGTTATTTTTATATGTGATTGTAACTTTTGTTTATTCATTTATGAATACGACTGTATTAGATTATTTTATATGATTACAACTATATCAAATTCTTTTTCTATGTACATTTTATTTTATTCATTTATATATATTCATTGATGGTTAAATATAGGATGTAATATGTAGATTGATTGGTCAAAGTAGGTTGCTATATATTTTAATCATGCATAAATAACAATGAATTGCATTGTGTTGAATAATTATGTTACATATTATAGTGGTAAAAACTTTAATATTTGAAAAGATATGAAGCCCTATTTATTTGTGAATATAATGTTCGTAGTATTTTATTACTTAATGAATAAAATTGTATTAAATTATATTTTATTATATTTTATTTTATTCAAAAAGAAATAAACAAATATGTGCGATATAATATATTATACATTTATATGACCATATTTATTTTATAATAATATTCATTTTTTATGTGAATAGAAATTGAAACTCAATTTCTTTATAACACCACTTCTTTAATTAGATAATCAAAAAAACTTTTGTTATGACATCGCTATTAACGGGAATGGATGTTAGAAACCATATAATTAGGAATTAAATAAAAATGTAATTTCCCTATAATGCATTTTATGTAATGATTGGTTAGTTCTCGAATTCTTAATATTTACATGTTCTCAATATAATTGTTCCATATATATATATATATATATATATATATATATATATATATATATATATATATATATATATATATATATATACCTTAATAAGCATTTACCTCCAAATGCTGAATTTTAAGAGGTACATCCCTTAAAGCAGCATTTACAGCAACTTTATGCATTACAGAATAAGTAATCCGGTCAAAGTGATAAGGTCAAAGCTAAGCGGGTCTCAAGCGGAACAAACTCTTCCAAAACGTGAATCAATCAACAAGAGGTACACTCTATATTGCATCTCCTCTCTCATTTCAGTCAACAAGATGTTGCCTTCAACTGCTCACCATCGCCATCTCTCTTAAACATGCTCTCCTTCTTTCCTCTCTCAATTCCAGAAAACCTAGATGCCCTCTTCAACCTCCGTCCTCCAGAAAACCCAGATGCCCTTCCTTATCTCAGACTCCTCATTTTCTCCCACCGACCCAGTTAAGGTTCCGCATCAGCCCGATGCCACCTACGTCTCTGACACCGAACCACCTTCTTCAAACGTTGCGTTGTTTGCTACCATCTACCGCCACCGGCCACCAACACACTTTCGTCGTTGCTACACCTCAGTAAGATCTCTCTCTATCTTTATTCGATCTCAGTGTTGTCTTCATCTCCATCACCCTCTCAAAACCTAAATTTCTATGTGTCGTCGCTTCATCCATTAAACCGATGTTGACTCCTCGATGATTGAAGGCAGATGAATTTAATCCATCTAGCTTTTCTTTAATATTTTGCGTTTTTGGTTCTAATTGGGAACTGAATCTTGATTAAACCCGAAAAATTGTATGTGGGATGATCTAAATCTGTGTTTGAAGGTCAGATATGGTCTGATCTAAATCTGTGTTTGAGATTCTAATATTTTGTTTGTTTTTAGTTATTAGGTTAATTTTGTTGCTCTTGTAAGAAGCTATTGCTAATGAACCATAATATTAATAACTTTTTGCTACAGAGCATTCTTAAATTTCTTCCCTTTTGATCTAAATGTCACATGAACATGATCTTGACTAACGGTGCATTTTTGGGTTTTTCAGATGTAGAGGAATATCCTAGGTTGTATATGGTGGTGGGAGAAAACGACCTAAAATAGGTGAAAATGGCTCCCTGTCTCATTCTAAGATCTCAACTTCTCTTCTCTTAATCTTATTTTAAGTTCTCATTATCCACCCCTCATTTAAGAATGTGGATGTCACCCTTCTTTTTGTTTTTGGGTCTTTGAAAAAAAGACACCTTCAACCAACCACGCACAGAACATGGATGTCACCACTGGAAAGTGATGGTGGTATTTCTTTCATCTGCTACATGAAACTTTTATTAGGTATCTTTTTTCTTTTGTTTATTTGGTTCTTATTGATCTACGATAATACATCTGATTATTTGATTAGGGCTAACACTTCATATGATGTTTTATACCTCAACACTACAGGTTGTTTTTGTTAGTTTTATGAAATGGTGTAACATCCCGTTATTTTTTTATATATGTAAAGTCAACCCTAGTCAACCAAAGTCAAACTTGGGTCAACTAAAGTCAACTTAAATCTTATATTATCTTAAATAAGTTAAAATAATGTTTTATAAGTGTTTACACCTTGTATTCTAAAGTGTTATTTGTTCAAGAAGGGGATTATAAGAGTCGAGAAACTTTGTATTCTTTTTCTTTCTTCTCCCTTCGGACGTGTACACTTCGGGCCGTAAAAGGTTCACGGTCGTGAACTCCTCGGACCGTGAACCCTCGCAGTCGTGATCATTCTAACCGACCTCGCAGCCGTAAACACTTCTCGGCCACAACCGACTTCGGACCGTATACGCGATTCACGGCTGTGAACCCCTCGGACCGTGAACCCTCGCATACATATACTTTTCAGCTGATTTTCACTTCATTCCTTCACATTCACTAGAGATTTCAACCTTTTTCTCTCAAGTATCATCAGCAAAGAACACGAAGAACAACCTCTCTCCTCAAGAACATGCTATATTCATCCTTTTTCATCATATTCAAGTGTTAAATCACTAGTTCTTCATAAGATCTAACAGGTATCACTTCTTCATCTTGTTATCATTTCAAGAACACCATTCAATCTTCTTATACTAGGCTGAAAATCATTTGATTTCACTAGTCTTCACGAAGAACACGAAGAACAAGAACCTGAAAACCTTTGAATCTTCTTAGAAACTGGTCTAGGATCATCAAGTGTTCTTCAATCATTCAAGAACATTGGGCCATGAACCCTTCAAGATAGGGTCGTGAACCCTTCACTCCTGGCCGTGAACACCTATCAGATTCCATTTTAGCTTCTAACACTCCAATTTGTAAGTTATACTTACAAATTAGTCCAATTTCCAATCATTCCTATGATTATATTAGCTAATTGGATGCATATATGTTATACAAATTACTATATAGGACTTGTTTTGCTGCGGGATTTCACTTGTGGAACTAAACATCCTATACCAAATCATCATTTGAATCACCCTCCAAAAGGTGAGTTCATACCCCCCGTATTTTCATAGTTTTTACTGTTTTAAGGGGGGGGGGGGGGGGGGGGATACAAGTCTAACACTAGGATTTTGTGTTACAAACCAATGGTTTCAAAATATCTTACCAAAAATGGATTTCATTTATTATCAAATCAAAAAGTTTCAAATTGTGTTAAAATGACATCAAGTCACCAAAAGTATTTCAAAATGTTAAATTCTTTAAATGATTTATAAAATTATGTTTTACCCCAAAAATCATATTTATATATATATATATATATATATATATATATATATATATATATATATATATATGTATATATATATATATATATATATATATATATACAAGATTTAAAAGGCTTAGGACTGATAACTCACTTTGGTTCCTTTTCCTTGTTTGGATGTGGGCTTATAGTATCGGTTATTTTTCCGAATATCGTTTAAATTTTACTTATATATAATTGTATATGTATATAAATATAAAAGTTATTTCATTCAGTTTAGATACCCTTTGTAACATGTTGAGCAAGGGGTTGCATTCATGAACAGTTAGTACCAATTCAGAAAGTACATACAAATTATAATAGGTATAATTTATGATTCGTAGAACATTAATTCACGATTCAAGTATACTAGAGTACACCGTTTTACAAGAACAAGGGTTTGATTCAAAATTAATCAAGAGTATACATCTTTCATATACATGTTAAAAATACTAATTCAGGAACATACTATCAATCATTTATATCAGAATGATTGGGTTTTCACAATTATTATACACGTAACGTCTATATGCTTTTTATGAGTCATTTGATTCAGGTTGTTTAATTCATTTAAACAACATAGTTAAAGTCCTGACATTATAACCAGAATCTTCAGTCGAGGATCGAAACAATTGTGTATAGATCTATATTGGGATTGACAACCCCGCACTCAGACTGCTAGCTACAGCCAGGCATACACGCCTACGAGTGACAGTTGTTATCAACAGCTTTTAACGCCTTCAAATCTTTGTTTCAGGCCATCTAGTCTCAGTATGGTTATAATAACTCATTAAAAAGATATTAACAATACGGTTAGTGTATAATTAACTAAACATGAGTACATTTTCAAAGTACCAGTTTACCAAAATACAGTTTACAGTATTACATCTCAGTATTCAATAACAACTGGTGAAGCCAGGCACACTCACTTTTACAGATTATACAAAAGAATACAAATACAAAACACTGGTTTACAAACAAAACGGTTTTATGGGATTAAAACTACTTTTCATATACAGCAGAAATATATGATTTTCTGGAACAGTTTACATATTCAAGAAACAGAAAACATTCTTTCAAACATAAATACTTATGCACTCACTCAACTTTATGTTGATACTCTCTTTTCAAATTACTTGTATTCTCAGGGAATCAGTAGACAGGTACTCCCCGAGCTTTTGAGAAGATGGAGCTATTTTTGAGTCATGTCTTCTTCTTTTGTATAACTATTTTGGTGTCGATATACATTGATTGAACACATGTAAAAACTTATACATATTAATGCAATGGTTGTTTGTACTTTGATTACTATAATGCATGTGTTGTGATACTACAAATGAAGTCATCCACTCCCGGACATTTCCGCCGTCTAGTTTGGGGGTGTGACAGATTGGTATCAGAGCATTTTTTATAGTGAACTCAGTATATCAATCCATAAAAGATATACAAACTATAAATACATTGGGGTTGAGAGCTCTGACGACAAGTATACTTTTAAAATCTAAGTATTTTTACAAGAAGTATACTTACACTCGTACCTATAAGTATAGTATCACAGTCATAACAACTTAAAAGTGTTTGGATGTTGGACACTGCAGTCAAACCTAGGCAGTTATGTAATCATATCTAGGATTAATATAGCCTGATCAACTATATTGGTTTGAGATATGACCAACATGTGTTTGGGAGTGATGGTAGTGTTGCGACATGTCTAAAACTTACCAACTATACATATACAGAAGAACTCTAGAACAGAACATAAAATTTAAATACTATAGGAGTATTTTAGGCACTATATACTAATAACAAACATGTGAAAACAAAAGAACCATTGTTGGTAGAGCTATAAATATTAAGGGTATATTACAGTTATATATAATTAAAGTTTTATAGACTTAGAATATGTGATCTAGCTTCATTTCTTGTTCCTTGTTTGGTTGTGGACTTAGAGCAGGATCATTTAATTGAAGGTCGATTATACCCAAGTTATATATAATTAGTATACACTTTGTAGTTATAGTAGTACCCAGAACAAGTCATACATAATTCATTATCTGTTAACTGTAAGTTTCTCTCGTAGAAATTTGTATTTGCAATCTATCGTTACTAATTATATTCTATATCTCTTATCCCTCTTCTCGCTTAGATATCAATGGCTAGATTCCATCTACCCGGAGACCCGTAGTTTCCCAGTCAGGGAAATGGAGGATGGCTCGAGGATGAGCCAGAAGAGAATCCTAAAATCCCCTTGGATGATGATTTTGCAGAAAGTTTTCCTGAAGACACTGATTCGGAATCAGAAGCCTATAATCCACCACTAGTTTCCCAGAATCCCAATCCACGACAAAACTTCCATGGCCCAACGCCTCTGTGGGCTATAAACTTAGACAGATAGAGTAACGAACAGGGTCAGAACCATCCTTACCAAGGAGATCGAAGCTTCTACAATCTGGACACAGGAGGCTTAGCAGACAGAGCCCTCTCGGTGTTAGTTCGCCGTGTGGCGCGTAATGATGAACACGGAAGATTTGCTATCGACCGAGTCATGCAGATTGATGCTGCTACAGGAGTCAACACCGTTCGCATTCGTAACTTAGAGGACAGTCATAATGCGACAAGAGATCGTACTAATTTCTTGATGAGAGAACTAGCGGCATCCCAGGCCGAAGTTAGGGAACTGCAAGAACGACAAAGATCACAAGACAGGCGTATGTACAAAATAAAACGCTAGTTAGCTCAATCCAGGGCCGGACCTAGTAGGAAGTAGATTACACTCTACTCATTTACTACTTACTCTTTTGGTTATAGTTAAGTCTGCGGATATGTTCTAGCGTTATTTTTCATGTTTTTCAGTACGACCGCGAAAATTTCATTTTCGGTAGGTCGGTTTAGTGTCGATGTTTTCCCAATAATGTCGTGTATTGTAGACCTGTTTAAGGTCACGTTTTCCAAAATCTATGTACTCAATATACCAATATAATCGACATGCATTTTCATACTCTTTGAAAAATAACCACTCAATTTTATATTATCCTGTTGCAAGTTGTACTTGCAGTAGACTTTTATTTCCAATTCCTTACAAGATTCATATTGAACTAAGTGTTTTAGTTCAGAGATATCATATTCGTGTTCATTCTTGATATCTGACTGTCTTTTCATATTATAATTCCTAAGGTGAAAGATGCCTCCTCGGAGAAACCCAAGGCGTACTCATGTTAATGAAGCGCCAACACCACCTCCGCCATCACCTTCTCAATTTGACGTTGCCATGTTTCAGGCAGCGGTCACGGCAGCTGTTGCAGCTGTTATGTCTCATATAAACACCACTGGCGCTAGTGGATTAGGAGTTGGAGTGCATCCCTCCAACCACGGCAAAAGTCATGGGCACTTACAAGAGTGTACCTACAAGGACTTCTCAAACGCCAAACCCAGGACCTTTAACGGGACTGGAGGAGTAATCGCGTTAAGACAATGGTTCGAGAAAACGGAGGCAGTCTTCGAGATCTACTCCTTCTCGGAGGGTAGAAAAGTCAAATTTATTGTTTGTACCTTTGATGATAGACCCCTAACATGGTGGAACGGCCATGTTAAGTCACTGACCTAGGTAGTGGCTAACTCTATAAGTTGGGAGAACTTGAAAACCATGCTGATGCGGGAGTACTGCCCGCGAGGGGAAATTCAGAAGCTTGAGCAAGAGCTCTGGGGTCTTACTATGGTTGGTTCAGACATAACAACCTACACAAATCGATCCTGCGACTTAGCGATCATATGTCCAGTAATGGTTGCTATGGAGAGCAAAAAGATCGAGAGGTACATCCGGGGGCTGTCGCCCCAGATTCAGGGAAGTGTCATTGCTTCCAGGCCTGTTACCTTTGACAGTGCCAAAGAGCTGGCACAATCCCTTATCGACCACGGAGCCCGTCAAAACTCAGTGGTTGCTGCTCCAGAACAACCCAAGGGAAACAACAACAACATTAATAACAACAACAACAGCAAGAAGAAAGCCTGGAATAAAAGAAAGGGCAAATCTTCTCAGGAACCCTCAAAGAAGCAACAATTAGTGGCGGTCCATACTGCTACTGTACCTGCTGCTGTTCCTGCTAACCCTGTACCAACTAAGCCTTATGCTGGTAATCTCCTCAAATGCAACAAGTGCAATTTTCACCACAATGGAAATTGTCGGGAAATGCAGTGTCGTAACTGCAACAGAAAAGGGCATACTGCCCGATTCTGTAAATCACCACCCCAACCGATTAACCAAGTACATGCCGCTGGAGTAGGTCAAGCATGCTATGGATGCGTTGATGTGGGGCATTTCAAAAGAGATTGTCTGAAAGCTGTAAATACCGGCGGAGTTGGGAGGATTCTATCATTGGGTCACGAAGAAGCGGTGGCAGACCCTGCGGTGGTCACGGGTACGTTTCTTCTCAACAATATTTATGCATGCATTCTATTTGATTGTGGTGCTGAGAAGAGCTTCGTGAGCCATAATTTCAAACACCTGCTAAATCAAAACTCCCAACCACTAAATGAAACCTTCACAGTAGAAATGGCTAATGGGAAATCCGAATACACCAACGATATATACATAGGATGTACCCTTACCTTGAATAACTTTTCCTTCCCAATAGACCTTATGCCGATCTCTATCAAAATTTTTGACGTCATTATTGGTATGGATTGGTTGTGCTCTAACCATGCTGACATCCTATGTTATGAAAGAGCCATTCGCCTGAACTTGCCAACTAACGAAACTCTTA
The DNA here is from genome assembly GCF_052849685.1 of Lactuca virosa. Taxonomy (NCBI): domain Eukaryota; kingdom Viridiplantae; phylum Streptophyta; class Magnoliopsida; order Asterales; family Asteraceae; genus Lactuca; species Lactuca virosa. The sequence goes on from NC_136434.1 coordinate 252,655,084, forward strand.
TCATCTATGGCGACAAACCCGGAACGAACCTCCAGATCATTTCTTGCATCAAGGCACAAAAGTACCTTCGCAAGGAGTACTGTGCTTTTTTAGCTCACGTGGTAGACAAAAAGCAAGAAGTGAAAGAAATCGCGAGCACTCCTGAGGTCTGCAAGTTTCCCGACATTATTTCCGACGATCTTCCAGGAGTGCCTCACGAACAACAAGTTGAATTCAGAATCGACTTAATCCCTGGGGCTACCCCTGTAGCCAAATCCCCCTATTGTCTTGTACCTTCTGAAATACATGAATTATCCAGCCAGCTGAACGAACTCCTTAGCAAAGGTTTCATAAGACCAAGCTTCTCACCCTGGGGAGCACCGGTCTTGTTCGTAAAGAATAAGGATGGATCATTCCACATGTGCATAGACTACCGCGAGCTGAATAAACTCACCATCAAGAATCGATATCCTCTGCCTCGCATTGACGATCTGTTCGACCAACTTCAAGGTGCAAGCTACTTCTCGAAAATAGACTTAAGATCCGGATATCATCAATTACGGATTTTGGAGGAGGACATCCCCAAAACCGTGTTCAGAACTCGTTATGGTCATTACAAGTTTGTAGTGATGCCTTTCGGATTGACGAATGCATCTGCTGTGTTCATGGACTTAATGAACAGAGTGTGTCGTCCATTCCTAGACAAATTCGTCATAGTCTTCATTGACGATATCCTTATCTACTCAAGAAGTGAAGAGGAGCATGGCCAACATCTTCGTCAAGTATTGCAAACTCTCATAACAGAGAAACTCTATGCGAAGTTCTCAAAATGTGAATTTTGGATCAGGAAGGTAGATTTCCTAGGTCACGTGGTTAGTCAAGAGAGAATACACGTGGACCCTTCCAAAATAAAGGCAATTGAGAACTGGTCAGCACCTAAAACACCTACAGAAATCCTCAATTCTTAGGTCTTGCTGGCTACTATCGCATATTCATTCAGAATTTCTCCCGAGTTGCTAAACCTCTTACCACCCTGACGCAAAAGGGTGTAACTTTTAGCTGGGAGAGAAACAAGAAACATCGTTCCAAACGCTGAAGCGAGATCTGTGCAGCACACCGATCATGTCTCTTCCTGAAGGGACAGGGGATTTTGTAGTGTACTGTGACAACCCGAAAATTTTTAAAATTTTTGTCTGGTAAAGCTCAGCTGAGTGTCGGACTCATTTCTGCTATCATTTAGCCTCGTTTAGAGTCCGTTTAAAGGTCCAAAGGTCAGTACATTCAAGCATTGAACATAAGAATGGATCGCGTACACTTCTAGCATCAAAATCGGGCCGCACACATGGGTGTGCGGCCGCACACCCCTCTTCTGGCAGCACACTCACGTGTACAAAGGGTATACTCAGCCTCCTTTTATCCATTTTCACCCTCCCAAGCTTAGAACTCGCTTTTGCTCTCAACTACCATCCGATTTTCAGCCTAAATCTTCAAGAATGTAAGTGTTCTTCCTTTGGTTTGTTGTTAATCTTCATAAACTAGTTACAACCTTTGATTTCATCCATTTGAAATCGTGTTTTGGCTAGATCTTCAAATCTTCATCCATTTCACCAAGAACACCAAGAACACACACTTGTTCTTGGCGATTTTGGACCTTCTCGAGCTTCCGGATCGTAAGTACTCTTTTGTTAAGCTTAGAACTTGTTAAGAACACTTGTTTAAAGCCTTGAAACTGCCCAGAACTCAAGAACATATGGTGTGTGCGGCCGCACACACAGCTGTGGCCGTACACCCCTCAAACAACCCTCAAAACACCCTTCAAACACCCCTAAAGGCTTCCATATTGTAGGTACCATTCCCTAAGCTTGTTACTTACTAGATATGAGCCTTGGAAATCGTCCAAACCATGTTCATCAAGGAGTGTGCGGCCGCACACACTCCATGTGGCCGTACACCCCTTTGTTTAGTGTTTTAGGGCCTCCAAAGTGCCTTTCTAGCTTCAACACTTGATGAGCATCGGTCCTACAAGCCTCCCTACCATTTGGAAAACGTTTTGTGCACTCTTTACCATGAGTGTGCGGCCGCACATTCCCCTGGCCGCACACTCCTCAAAGTGGTCGTACACCCCTTAGTTTGAATCACATGTGATTCCAACACTTGGTCAAAGTGTTTCCTAGTCCTATGAGGTGTTTCCTTGCATTTGGTTGCTTCCAAGCACTATATTTATGTCAATATATGTCATTTAGGACTTGTTGTATCTCGGGACTTCATTCGTGGAACTTCTCATCCTTACACGCATACCCGTTTGAATCACCCACATCAGGTGAGTTCATACCCCGTAATGAATCTTTTAACTATTTTAAATGTTTTAAGTGGGGGAATACAAGTTGAACACAATGATAATTGTGTAACTGTTTGTTATAAACATCTTTCAAAATGTTACTTATGACATTTATAAGTTGTCAAAACATTTCAAAAACTCTTTTAAAGTTATGTTACTTTATAGTTATACAAAACTCCGTTTTTAAAGTACAAGCATAACTTAGTAGATAAACGAGTGTTTTCAATATCCGTTCAAGTAAAACATTAGTAAACTATAATAGGTATAGTTTACGAGGATGCTATTCATTACTTCTAGTACAATGAAGCATACAAAGAGTCAATAACATACAGAGAGAGAATACTATTATGAGAAACAAACAATAACATACAGAGAAAGAGAATACTATTATGAGAAACAAACAATAACATACAGAGAAAGAGAATACTATGATGAGAAACAAACAATACCATACAGAACAAACAAACTAGGTTGCTATAGCATGAGAACATACCGGATCTAATTATACCAATGAATCACTAACTCATTGTTTTAAACAAAAGGTGATAGTTATATTGGGTATACATGATCATACAATTTCAATGTGAATTACACGGCTTGCAAGAATTTGTAGAGGTCGTGTTTGGTTCCCTTAATCTCTAGACAGGGAGAACGTATAGTAGGGGTTCTAGCCTTCACATTATGTCCATAATAAAACAAACAGGTTTTAGGTCATCAGTGCATCCGCATGTCATTATAAACGACAACTGTGTACTTACATTTCCCATTACTTTCATAAAGTGACAGTACCACTTGAAAGACAAATGCAAACTATTTTTGAGTTAAGATAGTTATAAACTAGGGAAAACTTACATTTTTACAAACGACAAAACAGAACAGTCGAGTCTAACACATCAGTAGATGCCTTGGTAGAAGGCTACGTTTAATAGAAAGGACCATAATGCTAATCTTATGATTCCTTAACGTATGCATCATAGGATATATATATATATATATATATATATATATATATATATATATATATACCAATAGGATCCGACAGGTAATAGGACGTGTGCTCTCCGCTTCATTTCCTGTTCCTTGTTTGGTTGTGGGCTTGGAACGAATTCACCCAGTCTATTTTGTATTCGATTCTAGATATATATATATATATATATATATATATATATATATATATATATATATATATATATATATATATATATATATATATATATATATATATATATATATATGCTTAGTACACATTAAGACATCATAGGGTACCAGGTATGGGTCAAGTCATAAGACACAGAGTCAATGCACAGTTTTCTAGTACAAAACATACTTTCCAAATCATAACTTTTGGTATACAAAACTAGAAACTTAACCAGTACAGGGTTTAATCCATTTTATTAAACCAGTAAAACTTAAAGGACCTTAGGTGGTTAATTCTATAATACCTTAGTTTATACACCAAGGTTATATATAATAAATATCCGATAGGTAGTTCGATGTGTGCTTTCCGCCTTATTTCATGGTTGTGGGCTTAGGGCAGATTCACACAGTTAACTATCTGTTCGATATTAGATTATATATAACTAGTATAAACTAAGTGATTATAGAAGGAACTACTATGGTTATCATTTTATAATAAGACATAAGGGTTTTCTTAAAGGATCTTTTCATCAAATATAAAGGAACTATTACAGTTAACTCCGTGAGTACCGAGTGAATACGTAGGGGTTATATACAATGAGGATCTAACAACCAATGGGATGTGTGTCTTCCGCCTCATTTCTTGTTCCTTGTTTGGTTGTGGGCTTAGGGCAGATACACACAACCGATTGTTTGTTTACTCTGGGTTTTATATAACTTGTATCCATTTAATACGCATAGAAAGGACTGTTGAGTCATTTTTACTTATCTTTCATTAAAGCAGGAAATATAGGATTTTCTGGAGGAACAGGCAAACTTTTCTAAACAGAACTTACAACAGCTACATTTTCAACAACATTTTACAACTTACTCACATCACTGAAATCTTATGAACTCACCAGCTTAATTGCTGATCAACTCTTTCAAATAACTTGTATTCTCAGGAGCCTATTAGACAGGTACTCGTGCTGGGAATTTAGAAGATGGAGCGTTATAGCTTCAAGTCTTGTTTTGATATTTGTTTATGAATTCTACGTTTTGTGAACACACACATTGTAAACACTTTCTTTCTAAATGATATGGTTGTTCATTACTTGCTTACTGTATACATATCTTCTGATACTAAACATGACGTCCTCCACTCCCGAACGATTCCGCCGTTCCGGTTTTGGGGTGTGACAGATTGGTATCAGAGCATTGTTTATAGTGAACTAAGTATATCAACCGATAAAAGATATACAACTATAAATACAATGGGGCTTAAGTGCTCTGGATAATAATATATTTTAAGAATATAACGATAAGTTATAAAAATATACCTACTTGCTTATACATGTACATATTAGAACAAGTATCACGAGGAGAACAGAACTAAAGTATTTAAAGGTTGAACAATGTCGTCAACCTGAACAGTTATGTAATCATAGCTAGGATCAATATAGTCTGATCAACTATATTCATTCGAGATGTGACTGACATGTGTTTGGGAATGATGTGGTGTTGCAACAGTCTTAAAACTTACCTAAAACACCAGTCAAGAGAATACTAGATCAAGTACATTTGAGTTAGAATACTATAGGAGTATTCTATGATACTATAACGCGATAACAAGTTTGAAACATACCAAGTACATTACATTAAAATAATATAGGAGTATTTTAGGCACTATACAAATAACTTATGTGATAACTTAAAAGACCCTTACGGATAGGTCTATAATCTTGCAATGTATACTCCCAAGGTTATATATAATTGAGATTTATAGACTTAGAATTTGTGATCTACGCTTCACTACCTGTTCCTTGTTTGGTTGTGGTTTTGGAGTAGGATCACTTATTCGAAGGTCTATTTAATCTTGAATTATATACAACTTGTATACGTTGTACAATTATAGGACGACTCTGTAAGGATCACCCCATAAAGTTACCTTAAATCTCATAGATTCTTTAGTCACTTCCATTCTCGCACGACAAGCCTAGATATATGTAACCACTTCCTCATAGTAGACAACAGAAGAGTCCAGGAGGAACAAGAACAAGTTTATGAGAAGTTTTCAAGGAGGTATCAGCCGAAGTAACCAAAACGTCTTACACGTCACACTAATAAATAATAATCTTGTTAACTTAATGAGCGAGTGGAAACACTGCTCACATTATGTGTTAGGATTATTTTCTTACATGCAGCTGGTAACAGTTATTCAGGCAACAGATATTCATTCGAGGATAACCATTTCAAATTCATAGAGTTTATTAGGTATAGACTTTTTATGAATTGTTTATAGAACCCTGTGAAAGTCAGGACCCGATACACCTAGAACTAGGATAACATTGTCTTTTCAGCTTTCAGCTTGTGTCCATTGCTTTAGACTTATTCTGTCTCATCTTTGTATTCTTTTAGCAAAGATGCCTCCTCGCAGATCAAACAGACACACTACTCCGATAACTCCAATACCACCTCCTTCGCAAATTGATATGGCAGCTATAAACGCTGCAGTGGTTGCGGCTGTGGCAACAGCCATGGCTCAATATCACTCCACCGGTACCAGTGGAGGTGGAACGCCTACTGATTCTACTCAAGGTGAGGTCCTTGTGCGCTCGAGAGAGTTCTCCTACAAGGACTTCACCAAATGCTAGCCATTGTCCTTTAATGGGACTGGCGGAGTCATTTCCCTCTCGCAATGGTTCGAGAAAACAGAGTCGATCTTCGAAATCTGTTCGTGCCAAGAAGAAAGCAAAGTGAAGTTTGTTGCCTGCACCTTCTCTGAGAAAGCCCTAACATGGTGGAACAGCCATGTTAAGTCATTGACCCTATCAGTGGCTAACTCAATAGGTTGGGAGAACCTAAAAGAGTTAATGCTGGAAGAATACTGCCCGAGGGGCGAAGTACAAAAGCTGGAACAATAACTATGGGAGCTCACGATGGTCGGCTCAGACATAGTGACCTACACTGACCGGTTCAGCGAGCTAGCAGCTCTATGCCCCGGGATGGTTACCCCGGAGAGCAAGAAGATAGAAAGATACATTTGGGGTCTGACTGCTCCGACCCAAGGAAATGTGTTGTCTTCTAACCCAGCCACATTCGATAGTGCTAAACGCCTGGCTCAGCGACTCATCGACCACGGAGTCCATCATGGTGTAAAAGTCCCTATTCCCGAGCCACCGAGGGAAGAGAACTATAATCAGAAGTCGGGGAACAAGAGGAAGAAGAAGCGAACAACACAGACACCCCGCAAGGGCAACGAGCAAGTACTATGTACGCCACTACAACGCCTACTGCTCCAGCACCTGCCAGTCGATATGCTGGAAACCTTCCGAAGTGTGGAAAGTGCAACTTTCACCACACCGGAGTATGCCGGGAAATGCAGTGCCTGAACTGCCACAGAAAAGGACACACAGTCCGTTTCTGCAGAGCACTGGCTCAACCGATCTCCCAAGTCCCTGGAGCTGAAGAAAACCAAGCCTGTTATGGATGTGGTGAGACTGGACACTATCGGAGGGACTGTCCGATAATAAAGAACTCAGGAGCGGATGGACGCATTCTGATGATCACCGCAGGAGAATCTACCCCGGAGTCGTCGACGAGTAGCGGTACGTTTTCGAAATAGTAATTACTTTTAAAAATAATTTATATTGGTATAAGATTTAAATTTGGGGACAACACTTAAAAGTAATTATAACAACTCACATGTCGAAATAGGTCACAATATTCAAGAGAACTAAAAGATCCGTTTAGAGAAGCTATTATGGCTTACCATATACATTAGGGTTGTGCATAACTAAGATGTTGCAGACTTAGAGTGAGTGACTCCGCTTAGGTCCCCATTCCTTAGTTGGTTGAGGATTTAAGGCAGAGTTACTCAGTCGACTGCCTGATTCGTCTTAAATATTCATAACTTGTATATGGCAAGTGATTGTAGTTGTACCAAGGAGGATCATGATATAAAGTATCCCCAGTTATTAGAGCACTTTCGTTTGTATGTATGCGCACATAGCAGTACGATACGTAGGAGTGTTAACATCAAAGAGAAAACAGGAAACACGAGAACATTTACAAAGAGTACATTTTCGAACATACTAGGAGTACATTGTCGAACATACTAGAAGTACAGTATCGATCATACAAGGGATACATCATCGTATATCAGACGTTTCTTTCATTTGACCAAAACTTTGTTCAGTAAAGAGTCCGTTACTATCTTTCATCATGAGTTGGCGTGGTCCTCACCATACTGAGTTCATATGTTCCTATCGCCTCGATCGGCAAGTTCTCGAAACTTTCGTCATTCGTATCGACAGTCCGACCTAAACCTCAGTTTTATCTTTCGTAGTCTAAACCCCGAAGTACTTGTGCGAAGAGTACTTTGTCCTCCGAAGCCTTATCGTTGAATGTTCGCAGTTCCGTCACGAAATACCACTCGTCCAACAGGCCAAGTTCGAGCACAGAGGCAATGGACGAATACAGCCCACCTATCACTATTCAGTGTATACGCAAGGGTGGTATATGATTATGATTACGCAAATTTAGTATGTGTGTTTCCGCCCTATCTCCTGTTCCTTGTTTGGTTGTGGACCTGGGGCAGAGTCGCACATCCGACCGTCTTACTAATCCTAATTATATACGACTTGTATACATGAGGTAATAATGGATGGACCGAGTATAAATCCTATCATGGACATTAGGGCAAAGTTGCTAGGCCTACGAGTGGGTATTCTGCAAATCAGAGGAGCGCAACCCCAGTAGTACGGCTAAGAAAGTTAATTTCGGGACGAAATTCCATCTAACGGGGGGATGATGTGACAACCCGAAAATTTTTAAAATCTTTGCCTGGTAAAGCTCAGCCAGTCAGCTCAGCTGAGTGTCGGACTCATTTCTGCTATCATTTAGCCTCGTTTAGAGTCCGTTTAAAGGTCCAAAGGTCAGTACATTCAAGCATTGAACATAGGAATGGATCGCGTACACTTCTAGCATCAAAATCGGGCCTTACACTCCAACACAAGGAGTGCACGGCCGCACACATGGGTATGCAGCCGCACACCCCTCTTCTGGCAGCACACTCACGTGTACAAAGGGTATACTCAGCATCCTTTAATCCATTTTCACCCTCCCAAGCTTAGAACTCGCTTTCGCTCTCAACTACCATCCGATTTTCAGCCTAAATCTTCAAGAATGTAAGTGTTCTTCCTTTGGTTTGTTGTTAATCTTCATAAACTAGTTACAACCTTTGATTTCATCCATTTGAAATCGTGTTTTGGCTAGATCTTCAAATCTTCATCCATTTCACCAAGAACACCAAGAACACACACTTGTTCTTGGCGATTTTGGACCTTCTCGAGCTTCCGGATCGTAAGTACTCTTTCGTTAAGCTTAGAACTTGTTAAGAACACTTGTTTAAAGCCTTGAAACTGCCCAGAACTCAAGAACATATGGTGTGTGCGGCCGCACACACAGCTGTGGCCGTACACCCCTCAAACAACCCTCAAAACACCCTTCAAACACCCCTAAAGGCTTCCATATTGTAGGTACCATTCCCTAAGCTTGTTACTTACTAGATATGAGCCTTGGAAATCGTCCAAACCATGTTCATCAAGGAGTGTGCGGCCGCACACACTCCATGTGGCCGTACACCCCTTTGTTTAGTGTTTTAGGGCCTCCAAAGTGCCTTTCTAGCTTCAACACTTGATGAGCATCGGTCCTACAAGCCTCCCTACCATTTGGAAAACGTTTTGTGCACTCTTTACCATGAGTGTGCGGCCGCACATTCCCCTGGCCGCACACTCCTCAAAGTGGTCGTACACCCCTTAGTTTGAATCACATGTGATTCCAACACTTGGTCAAAGTGTTTCCTAGTCCTATGAGGTGTTTCCTTGCATTTGGTTGCTTCCAAGCACTATATTTATGTCAATATATGTCATTTAGGACTTGTTGTATCTCGGGACTTCATTCGTGGAACTTCTCATCCTTACACGCATACCCGTTTGAATCACCCACATCAGGTGAGTTCATACCCCGTAATGAATCTTTTAACTATTTTAAATGTTTTAAGTGGGGGAATACAAGTTGAACACAATGATAATTGTGTAACTGTTTGTTATAAACATCTTTCAAAATGTTACTTATGACATTTATAAGTTGTCAAAACATTTCAAAAACTCTTTTAAAGTTATGTTACTTTATAGTTATACAAAACTCCGTTTTTAAAGTACAAGCATAACTTAGTAGATAAACGAGTGTTTTCAATATCCGTTCAAGTAAAACATTAGTAAACTATAATAGGTATAGTTTACGAGGATGCTATTCATTACTTCTAGTACAATGAAGCATACAAAGAGTCAATAACATACAGAGAGAGAATACTATTATGAGAAACAAACAATAACATACAGAGAAAGAGAATACTATTATGAGAAACAAACAATAACATACAAAGAAAGAGAATACTATGATGAGAAACAAACAATACCATACAGAACAAACAAACTACGTTGCTATAGCATGAGAACATACCGGATCTAGTTATACCAATGAATCACTAACTCATTGTTTTAAACAAAAGGTGATAGTTATATTGGGTATACATGATCATACAATTTCAATGTGAATTACACGGCTTGCAAGAATTTGTAGAGGTCGTGTTTGGTTCCCTTAATCTCTAGACAGGGAGAACGTATAGTAGGGGTTCTAGCCTTCACATTATGACCATAATAAAACAAACAGGTTTTAGGTCATCAGTACATCCGCATGTCATTATAAACGACAACTGTGTACTTACATTTCCCATTACTTTCATAAAGTGACAGTACCACTTGAAAGACAAATGCAAACTATTTTTGAGTTAAGATAGTTATAAACTAGGGAAAACTTACATTTTTACAAACGACAAAACAGAACAGTCGAGTCTAGCACATCAGTAGATGCCTTGGTAGAAGGCTACGTTTAATAGAAAGGACCATAATGCTAATCTTATGATTCCTTAACGTTTGCATCATAGGATATATATATATATATATATATATATATATATATATATATATATATATATATATATACCAATAGGATCCGACAGGTAATAGGACGTGTGCTCTCCGCTTCATTTCCTGTTCCTTGTTTGGTTGTGGGCTTGGAACGAATTCACCTAGTCTATTTTCTATTCGATTCTAGATATATATATATATATATATATATATATATATATATATATATATATATATATATATATATATATATATATGCTTAGTACACATTAAGACATCATAAGGGTACCAGGTATGGGTCAAGTCATAAGACACAGAGTCAATGCACAGTTTTCTAGTACAAAACATACTTTCCAAATCATAACTTTTGGTATACAAAACTAGAAACTTAACCAATACAGGGTTTAATCCATTTTATTAAACCAGTAAAACTTAAAGGACCTTAGGTGGTTAATTCTATAATACCTTAGTTTATACACCAAGGTTATATATAATAAATATCCGATAGGTAGTTCGATGTGTGCTTTCCGCCTTATTTCCTGTTCCTTGTTTGGTTGTGGGCTTAGGGCAGATTCACACAGTTAACTATCTGTTCGATATTAGATTATATATAACTAGTATAAACTAAGTGATTATAGAAGGAACTACTATGGTTATCATTTTATAATAAGACATAAGGGTTTTCTTAAAGGATCTTTTCATCAAATATAAAGGAACTATTACAGTTAACTCCATGAGTACCGAGTGAATACGCAGGGGTTATATACAATGAGGATCTAACAACCAATGGGATGTGTGTCTTCCGCCTCATTTCTTGTTCCTTGTTTGGTTGTGGGCTTAGGGCAGATACACACAACCGATTGTTTGTTTACTCTGGGTTTTATATAACTTGTATCCATTTAATACGCATAGAAAGGACTGTTGAGTCATTTTTACTTATCTTTCATTAAAGCAGGAAATATAGGATTTTTTGGAGGAACATGCAAACTTTTCTAAACAGAACTTACAACAGCTACATTTTCAACAACATTTTACAACTTACTCACATCACTGAAATCTTATGAACTCACCAGCTTAATTGTTGATCAACTCTTTCAAATAACTTGTATTCTCAGGAGCCTATTAGACAGGTACTCGTGCTGGGAATTTAGAAGATGGAGCGTTATAGCTTCAAGCCTTGTTTTGTTATTTGTTTATGAATTCTACGTTTTGTGAACACACACATTGTAAACACTTTCTTTCTAAATGAAATGGTTGTTCATTACTTGCTTACTGTATACATATCTTGTGATACTAAACATGACGTCCTCCACCCCCGAACGATTCCGCCGTTCCGGTTTTGGGGTGTGACATGTACTGTGATGCTTCTAATCAAGGGTTTGGATGTGTTCGTATGCAAAGAGGAAAGGTTATATCCTACGCCTCAAGACAGCTAAAGACACATGAGGTCAACTATACAACACATGACCTTGAACTAGGAGCAGTGGTATTTGCTCTGAAGATCTGGAGACATTATTTATATGGCACGAAATGCACAATATTCACGGACCATAAAAGTCTTCAGCATATCTTTGACCAGAAAGAGCTGAACATGAGGCAACGACGGTGGGTGGAGCTACTGAACGACTACGACTGTGAGATTCTTTATCACCCTGGTAAATCCATTGTAGTAGGTGACTCCCTTAGCAGAAAAGAATACTCGGGACGCCGAGTAAAGTCGTTGACCATGACAATCCATTTACATCTATCCACACAGATCAAAGAGGCTCAACTCGAGGCCTTGAAACTCGAAAACGTGGCAGGTGAAACCCTGAGAGGAATGGATAAGAACTTCGAAGTCAGGGATGATGGAGTCTATTGTTTCATGAACCGGATCTGGACACCAAAGTTCGGTGGTTACAGAGACGTGGTTATGAATGAATCACACAAAACCCGATACTCCATTCATCCAGGTTCAGACAAGATGTATCTGGACCTCAAGAAACTGTACTGGTGGCCTAACATGAAGGCCGAAATCGCTACCTTTGTGGGCAAGTGCCTTACTTGTGCCAAAGTCAAGGTAAAGTACCAGAAACCTTCAGGTTTATTGCAACAACCTGAAATCCTTGAATGGAAGTGGGAGCGGATTACAATGGATTCATAACTAAGTTACCCAAGACATCGGGTGGTTATGATACTATTTGGGTAATCGTCGATAGATTAACCAAATCCGCACACTTCTTACCAATAAAAGAAACCGACAAGATGGAGAAGCTAACAAGAACTTACCTCAAAGAGATTGTTAGACTTCATGGTGTGCCAATATATATTATTTCTAACCAAGATAGCAGATTCACCTCTCGTTTCTGGCAGTCTTTACAAAACTCTCTGGGAACTAGGCTGGACATGAGTACAGCCTACCATCCACAAACTGACGGACAAAGTGAGAGGACGATTCAAACTCTAGAAGATATGTTGCGAGCTTGTGTGATAGACTTTGGAAAGGCATGGGATACTCATTTACCCCTTGTCGAGTTCTCTTACAACAACAGTTATCACACTAGCATAAAGACTGCTCCTTTCGAAGCCCTATATGGCCGCAAGTGCAGATCACCTCTGTGTTGGGCTGAAGTGGGTGACACGCAGCTAGCTAGAGGTCAAGTTCCTGACAGTACTCTCACTGGTCCGGAAATCATTCGTGAAACTACGGAGAAAATCGTACAAATTCGGGAGCGACTTAAAGCTTCCAGAGATAGACAGAAAAGCTACGCTGACAAAAGGAGAAAACCTTTGGAATTCCATGTGGGTGACCGCGTCTTGTTGAAGGTCTCACCCTGGAAGGGCATGATACGCTTTGGAAAGCGTGGCAAGCTGAACCCAAGGTACATAGGACCATTCGATATTCTTGCTAGAATCGGTCCAGTAGCTTACAAACTCCGACTACCCCAAGAACTAAGTAACATACATCCTACCTTCCACGTCCCTAACTTGAAAAAGTGCTTATCCGATGAGACTCTTGTGATCCCACTTGACGAGATCGAGGTTAACGAGAATCTCAACTTCGTGGAAGAACCCGTAGAGATTTTAGACAGGGAAGTACAGAGAACCAAACAAAGCCGTATCCCGATAGTGAAGGTTCGCTGGAATGCAAAATGGGGACCGGAATTCACTTGGGAGCGAGAGGATCAAATGCAACAGAAATACCCACATCTTTTTCCCTAGTCTTTCTGTATCTCTTTAATCCAAATTTCGGGACGAAATTCTCTCTAACGGGGGGATAATGTAACATCCCGTTATTTTTTTATATATGTAAAGTCAACCCTAGTCAACCAAAGTCAAACTTGGGTCAACTAAAGTCAACTTAAATCTTATATTATCTTAAATAAGTTAAAATAATGTTTTATAAGTGTTTACACCTTGTATTCTAAAGTGTTATTTGTTCAAGAAGGGAATTATAAGAGTCGAGAAACTTTGTATTCTTGTTCTTTCTTCTCCCTTCGGACGTGTACACTTCGAGCCGCAAAAGGTTCACGGCCGTGAACTCCTCGGAAAGTGAACCCTCGCAGTTGTGATCATTCTAACCGACCTCGCAGCCGTAAACACTTCTCGGCCACAACCGACTTTGGACCGTATACGAGGTTCACGGTCGTGAACCCCTCGGACCGTGAACCCTCGCATACATATACTTTTCAGCTGATTTTCACTTCATTCCTTCACTTTCACTCGAGACTTCAACCTTTTTCTCTCAAGTATCATCATCAAAGAACACGAAGAACAACCTCTCTCCTCAAGAACATGCTATATTCATCCTTTTTCATCATATTCAAGTGTTAAATCACTAGTTCTTCATAAGATCTAATAGGTATCACTTCTTGATCTTGTTATCATTTCAAGAACATCATTCAATCTTCTTATACTAGGCTGAAAATCATTTGATTTCACTAGTCTTCACGAAGAACACGCGAGGAACACGAAGAACAAGCACCTGAAAACCTTTGAATCTTCTTAGAAACTGGTCTAGGATCATCAAGTGTTCTTCAATCATTCAAGAACATTGGGCCATGAACCCTTCAAACTAGGGCCGTGAACCCTTCACTCCTGGCCGTGAACACCTATCAGATTCCATTTTAGCTTCTAACACTCCAATTTGTAAGTTATACTTACAAATTAGTCCAATTTCCAATCATTCCTATGATTATATTAGCTAATTGGATGCATATATGTTATACAAATTACTATATAGGACTTGTTTTGCTGCGGGATTTCACTTGTGGAACTAAACATCTTATACCAAATCATCATTTGAATCACCCTCCAAAAGGTGAGTTCATACCCCCGTATTTTCATAGTTTTTACTGTTTTAAGGGGGGGGGGGGGGGGATATAAGTCTAACACAAGGATTTTGTGTTACAAACAAATGGTTTCAAAATATCTTACCAAAAATGGATTTCATTTATTATCAAATCAAAAAGTTTCAAATTGTGTTAAAATGACATCAAGTCACCAAAAGTATTTCAAAATGTTAAATTCTTTAAATGATTTATAAACTTATGTTTTTCCCCAAAAATCATATATATATATATATATATATATATATATATATATATATATAAATATAAGATTTAAAAGGCTTAAGACTGATAACTCACTTTGGTTCCTTTTCCTTGTTTGGATGTGGGCTTATAGTATCGGTTATTTGTCCGAATGTCGTTTAAATTTTACTTATATATATATATGTATATAAATATAAAATTTATTTCATTTAGTTTAGATACCCTTTGTAACATGTTGAGGAAGGGGTTGCATTCATGAACATTTAGTACCAATTCAGAAAGTACATACAAATTATAATAGGTATAATTTATGATTCATAGAACATTAATTCACGATTCAAGTGTACTAGAGTACACCGTTTTACAAGAACAAGGGTTTGATTCAAAACTAATCAAGAGTATACATCTTTCATATACATGTTAAGAATACTAATTCAGGAACATACTATCAATCATTTATTTCAGAATGATTGGGTTTTCACAACTATTATACACGTAACGTCTATATGCTTTTTATGAGTCATTTGATTCAGGTTGTTTAATTCATTTAAACAACTTAGTTAAAGTCCTGACATTATAACCAGAATCTCCAGTCGGGGATCGAAACAAGTGTGTATAGATCTATATTGGGATTGACAACCCCGCACTCAGACTGCTAGCTATAGCCAGGCATACACGCCTACGAGTGACAGTTGTTATCAACAGATTTTAACGCCTTCAAAGCGTTGTATCTAGTCTCAGTATGGTTATAATAACTCATTAAGAAGATATTAACAATACGGTTAGTGTATAATTAACTAAACATGAGTACATTTTCAAAGTACCAGTTTACCAAAATACAGTTTATAGTATTACATCTCAGTATTCAATAACAACTGGTGAAGCTAGGCACACTCACTTTTACAGATTATACAAAAGAATACAAATACAGAACACCGGTTTACAAACAGAACGGTTTTATGGGATTAAAACTACTTTTCATATATAGCAGAAAATATAGGATTTTCTGGAACAGTTTACATAATCAAGAAACAGAAAACATTCTTTCAAACATAAATACTTATGCACTCACTCAACTTTATGTTGATACTCTCTTTTCAAATTACTTGTATTCTCAGAGAATCAGTAGACAGGTACTCCCTGAGCTTTTGAGAAGATGGAGCTATTTTTGAGTCATGTCTTCTTCTTTTGTATAACTATTTTTGTGTCGATATACATTGATTGAACACATGTAAAAACTTATACATATTAATGCAATGGTTGTTTGTACTTTGATTACTATAATGCATGTGTTGTGATACTACAAATGAAGTCATCCACCCCCGGACGTTTCCGCCGTCTGGTTTGGGGGTGTGACAAATGGTATGTCACAAAGTTATATCTGCATCTCAAAACAGTTTTCAAGTTTAAAATTCTCTATACTCTATGATTACACATAAGGTAATGTCAATGTACAACTCAATATGCACTTGCTACAAAAGGACATGGTTATAAATTGTTTACCTCTGATCATAAGTATTTTTGTTTACTTTACACAGGGAAAGGAATATTGCTTGATGGGCATAACATCAGAGGTCTGTATTAGAGACTGTGCAATCCCAACACCTTTGTTTTGTTAAGTTATTATTATTAAAATACTATATGTTTTTATGATAGAATGTTAGAATGGGAACTATATGTTTTTATTGAATTTTGTTGGTTAGAGACCCTTTCCAACAAAATTTGATTATCTATGATCTATGAGGCTCCATCACAAATGGCAATCATGCAAGGTGAGATTTATGGTTTAGGAAACTCATCAGATGCAGATGTGGTGAGAAGAATAGTTAATTCCCATTTAATGGCTATTGGTGGAGAAACAGATTTTACTTCCCAGGTAAAGTTATAACTCTTCTTTTAATTAACAATCTACTTTAGGGGCTATTTTTGTTTCTTTTTTCCCCGTTAAGACTTGTATCAAGACACCTTTGGAGTAGTTTTATAAGTTGTTTGGTCGATTTTGCCCTTGTTCTTTTCTACCTGCTCAACCTTGTTTATATTGCAATGTGGGTTGATTTTGACTTTGGATCAAATGTATGCTTATACATGTTATTGACTAATATTGGTGTATGGAGGTATATTGGTGCATGGAGGTACTGTGGAATGTTTAATCAATTGTATTAGTTTTTGAGATGCATCATTTTGTGCAGGTGGATTTGGGGGGGGGGGGGGGGGGACATAAATATATATTTTAAGCATGAATTTGATTATTAAAAACGAGTATTATTTTAATAAAAATTTCAAAATTTTGTAGAATTAATAGTTAGAATAATTCGGAATGAGATTATCATGGAGAAATAATATAATAATTGAATAGAATATCTTGAGACATATTTATGATATTAAATCTTCTTTCGATAATTTTTAATTGTTTTAATAACGATGATTTTTTGAATATGGGTACTTAAAAATAATGATTATTTATTTTCATGTTTATGATGTTTATCATGTTTATGATGCTGCATATGCATATATTCTTATTAACGATAGATTGAATATGCAAACTAATAATAAGAATAATAAGAACGTTACTTAGCTCTGATACCAAATTGATAAAGTAAATGCGTAGCTCTGATACTAAATTGAAAGACATGGCGGAATTAATAAAATTAGGACAGAATATACTTGAATGATGCGTCGGAATGGATTGATTGTCTGGGTTTGATATGTTTATATGAATATATGGATATGTTTGGATAGGGTTCTGCTATTCAGAAATAGACGAGCTATTTCAACAGAAGAAGATTGAGATCAACTCAAATCTTAAACACTCAAATTTAGCTTGTTTATTCCATATGGGCGAATGCCCTATTTATAGGCTCAAAGGAGCCGGTTACATAATTGAATTGCAATCGTATGATTGCAATATGACAAACATATTTACAATATAGCCCCCTAGACTATTGAGGGACTAACACTTTATGTTACATCACAATAATACAATAGACATATAATAATTATCCTACCGACACTTTAATTTAATAACAATTCCTTTTCATATTGAAAGGCCACATGTCTTCAATAATGTGTCTTCTTTAATAATGGCTTCTTATGTCATTGCTTACGTCATTCCTCCCGCCTCCGAAAAGACATGTTTTTGAATAATGTTTGCTTGTGTCATGGCTGACGTTAATCTTCCATGAATGGTGTTTCTTCTGTGTTTTCTGAACAGTGACTGCAATTGTGTCTTGGAGCATGCATAATATGTTTGCAAAGTTGTTTCTTGATATCATCGGGTAATTCAGCCAGTTGATGAGAAAATTTTTCGAAAGGTTGTTCGAATGTTTCAATTGCTTTCATTGCTTCCGGAGTGATTTCATTGTCTGTTAAAGAGTAGATAATGAAAGTTTTACTAGCATAATTTACTCTGATTCTTGACCTTTGATCTTTACCGTTGCCAATGCGTGATGATGCTAAATAAACACCGGCAAGTGCAAAGATTAGATGTTCTTGTGTTGGGGATTCATGGGGTAGATCATCTTTTGTTGGTTTTGAGCCGTTGCTTATTCCCATGTTTGCAAAAGTAATACTTGGGACAATTAGTTGAGATTCTTCATCAAAAATTGGGTAGCTAGAATGCATTTTGATGAATAATCCTCTTTCTTGTTTTGCAAAGCGTATTTTATAATTTCTGATGATAGTTTGCACAGCAGAAGGGAATTCGCTGATGCAGTGTAGATTGGTGCCTTCTAGATAGATGGTGTCGATGAACCCATGAATAAAATAATCCCATAAAGTCATAGGATCTGATAAGTCGGCTAAGAAAACTGCTTTAGGACCTGGTCGTCTGGCTACTGGGTAAAAGCCCATCAGAGAATGGACTTCAGTGTATGAGATTAGGCTGTCCCATAATTCGGCAAATTTTTTGGCAGATGGTTTTTTTATGGCTTCTTTTTCTTTGGTTGATAGAATGGATTCAAGGGCAATTTTTCCATTTAATTGGTTAAGGGATCTTGGGATGGATACAGGTTTTTGTGGTGTGAAGCTGGTCATAGGTTTTTGTGGTGTTAGGAGAACTGTTTTTGAACATTCTACGTTATCTTTTATTACTGCTTTGTATGCTTCGTTGTATGCGGCTTCTGCTTCATTTTTTGTTTTGTAACTTTTGTGAATAATATTTCTTCCAAGAATATATGAACTGGCAATTCCCCAATTGTCATATACTCCTTTGTTTTCTCCGTTGAAAATTACGTACCATTTCTTTATATTTTGATCTGCTTGAAGTGGTGGATATTCTTCTGGATTTTGTATTATAGGTTGTTTTTCTGACTTGAGCATTGTTTGTGGCTGACTATCATCGGATGAAATTTCTTGAATGTCTTCTTTTGGTTGCTTCGTTGTTGAACTGCTAGCTGCTTCTTCTTTAGGTACTGCTTGGGATGATAGAATTTGTATTGTTTGTCGTAGTTGTTCTTTTTCTCGTCTGACTGCTTCGAGTTGTCTGACTAATGATGCTTCTTGATCTTCTTTTTGTTTGAACTGGTGTTTGATTTGTTTCATGATTGCTTCCATTTCGATATATTTGTGGACTGAATGTTTGCGTTTCTTTAGTACCTGAATAATTGCTGAAATTTGTTTGTTTCGAATGATGATATGAAAATTTTCATATCAATGTATGCTTTTGGTGATATATTCATATCACTGTATGCTTTTGGTGATATATTCATATCACTGTATGCTTTTGGTGATATATTCATATCACTGTATACTTTATTATTGTTTACTTCAGATGGTACTTTCATACCATTGTATGCTTTAGCAATGTATATTCCAGATAGATTAGATATGAGGTTTCCCTCAAGTTCTAATTCTAGTAATACTTTTTCCATAGGATTATGTACCTGCATCTGAATCAGAATCAGTTGTATATGCATAAATATCTATATCTGAATTTATATCTGAATCTTCTATGGGTTCGTATCCAAGGTCGTATGCAATTTTTAATATATTTGTTTCTTTTTCTTTTTTAGTCTTTTTCGGGCATTCATAAGCTTTGTGTCCTTCTTCTTGACATATCCAACATTTACAGTCTTTTTTATTTGATGGGCAATAATTTGTTTTGGATTGATATTTTTGTTTATATTGTTTTTTATTTCGGAAATATTTTCTTTCCCCTTGTTTATAATATTCTTTATATTTGGGTTTATAAGTTTGTTTTTTCCAAATTTTCTTTTTACTTTGTTGTTTTTCTTTACAACCATATTGATTTACTTTGTTAGAAAGGATGTCACAACATAAATCTATTTTTGCATCTTGTGCTGTTTTTTGTTCTAAACATTTTTTCTGCATCCATGCTTTTAATATGCTTATTCGTGCTCCTAAGGTGTCTGCAACTTTATTTTGTTGTAATGCTTCTTGGAAATCTTTTATTACACTTTGGCTTACTAATGATGGTAATTTTTGATAGAACATATCTAATGCTGCCTTTTTTCTAATGGAGTCTAAATTATAATAATGTTCAGAATAGTCACATATAAATGGTTATAAATAACACATATTACAAATTCGTAAATTAGTTAAATGCCATAGTGATTCTAATTGAAAAGCTTCTTTTGATATTTTATCTTCAATTTGTTTTCCTATGAATTCCTGAATAAGACGGCTATTTTTAAATGTTTCCATAGCATCAGTGGTGGCTATCATCATTGTTTCGGTTTCATCAAGAGATGAAAGGAAACGATATGCGTTACCTTGTGTTTTATGAATGATATAATTAAGAAAATGTTTTGGGTGTAAATTTCTTAATTCTTCGGTTAACTGAATTTGTACTCCTATTTTATTACTCCATTCTTGAATTTTTGCTTCAGGATTTTGGTCACAATCAATAAAAAGAATATCTGAATTTGTTGGAAATGTAAATAATTTAGGTATGTATTGAGGAGGTATTTTTTCCCATTTGTTTTGTTCATTTTTAACCATTCCTTGTCTATATAAAAAATTTTCTTCTAATGAAGGTGGTCCATAAATATATTGACTTTGATAATCATCTTCAACATATGATTGTTTTCGTTTTAATCCAAAATTGTTTTGTGAATCTCTATATGGATTTGAATAAGGGTTTTCATCATCTGAAGAAAAATCATATATTACTTCTGCGTCATTATCATCTGAATTATTTTCTATTTCTATATTATTTTCTTGAGTTTCAGATGGAATTTCTAGTGCTGCAAATAATTTAGTTAGTGTTTCTACTTTTTCTTGTAAAGTTTCCATATATTGTGTGTATTAAAAATAAAAGTTTTAGTTTCTTTTTTCTAGTGAAGTAGTTGTTTTTTCTATCATATTTAACAAATTAATTTTGTTATTTTATCTTCAAGGTTTTTTATTTGTTCTTGTTTCCAATTTATACTATTATTTATTATATGTATTGCTTCAATATTAGATATACAATTTATCATTGATATGTCAGAATCTATTTTTAAGTCAAAAAGAAATTTTTTAGATTGTTTCAATGTTTTACGAAAAAATTTTAATTCTTGTTTATTTGTATCTAGGCTTGAAAAACTCATGATTATAATTTTATAATAATAATGGTTTAGTTTCGTAGTATTGGTAATTATAATAATGTTTAAAAGACATACGTTTTAAAATACAAATAGTTTTGTTTTTAGATGACGTATTGGGGGGGGGGGGGTTGTCAATGTGATTACATTGACAAAAGTACAATTGTAAATAAATTTCATAACACGCCCTTAATCTTGTTGTCAAAAAGTATTTGAACATGCAAATATGTTGATGAAAATAACAATATGTTGATGACAAATTGTACTTTTTTTGCTATTTTTATCCCTTTTAACTTGTATGTGTTCTCAAATGTAAATATATTGTTGAAAATGTTTAATATTTTGTTGAAAATGATGCGGAAAAGGGTAATATGATGCTGTTAAAATGCTTTTTTTTATTTTATTATTATTATTTTTCATTTGAAGCCGTATGTATAATGTATAGGTTTTTTTATCCATAAAGGTAAAACATAAAATAAGTTAAATAATATATCAAGTTTTCAATTAACAGTTATTGTGATGTTTATTCTAATTTGTCTATTGCCAAACTACTAAATCTAAAACTCATTTTAAATTAATATATTTATTTAATACACTAATGAAAGGTTTTTTTACATGTTTGGCAACTGTGGGTAATTTAATGTTAGTTGTGATCATGGAGAATTAGACGCATATAAGATTGGGTCACATACAAGTTACCAATAAAAAATAAATAAATTAGTGACTAACTTTCGATGAACAAGAAGCAAGAAACAAGAAAATTTTGAGGTTGCGAAAAACAAAAATTTCTGAATTTAAGGTATGGCCATATAAATCTTACCAAATAATTATGGATTTATTAATTTGGTTTTAATAAAAAATGAATATTTTTATAAAAATCAATAACATAAATTTATTTTTAATACAATACAACACTTTCTTTTTCAACAAAAAAAACATCAACACACTTAAATTTTTAATCGAAAACATCAACATACTTTTAAAAGGGACATTTCCAAACATCAAACAAACACGGAAAGAAAACCGATTCGTCGAAAAGTTACTTGTGTTCAAATATAATATTTTTCCTAATGAAAGTAATTGGTACAAGGATTCCATTATGTCCGTCTAAAGATGATATGTCTCATTCAAGAAGCAAACAACGAGAGAAAGTCAATTCGTCGACAAGTTACTTGTGTTGAAATATAACATGTTTCCTGATGTAAATAATTGCACAAGGATTCCATTATGTTCGAAGATGACATGCCCCAATTAACCTCAAGAAAAAACAATTTTCAATTTGATTATGTTTTGCGATAACAATCAATGAAGATCACAGATAAACAATTCCAAGTGTACGTATTTATCTTTCAGAATCGGTTTTCTTGCATGGCCAGCTTTATGTGGTATTATCCAGAAGGATATCATGTATCAATACAAAAATTATTAGTGAAGTTGATGAACGATTCAACAGCAGTGAAGTCTATACATCAAATGTGGCGGATAAAAAACTGTTGCACAATTAATAATGCACGATCAACCATGTCTTCATGTACATTTGTAAAGAATATCAAGATTTCATTTTTATTTCTTATTTATTTCTTTTTTACTAGCACGACTCTTATTTATAATTGATTAGATTTACTAAACTATTTGGGCAAAAGAACTATTCGTCTATAGAAACTAACTTCTCGAAAAATTATTCACACTCGTCGCTTAGTGCGGGTAAACGGCTAGTATATATATATATATATATATATATATATATATATATATATATATATATATTAGCCATTTACCAACGCAAAGCGGCGAGCGTAGAATACTTTTTTTTTCGGCAATTAGTTTTTATTGGGGGACGAAAAACAAGAATCTAGGGAACCACAGGGACTATTTATATAATTTTGTCTAAAACTTATTGTGATTTTCAATAACAACTTTGTGTACTTCTAATCATCAGATTATAATAATTAAAAAAAGACAAAATCAATACAACATACATATGATTAATAATTATTATATATTCTTATATACATTAAAGATGACCAACTCATTGAATAGTGAACTTCTTGATTGTTTGGCAAAAATGGCCTATAGGTTTTCATATTTTGAGTTGTTCAGATTTTTGGCACTAAAGTTTGTGGTATTGGGAATTTGGTCCCTGTAAAGATAATGATGGGACTGATATGTGTCATTCCCGCGTCTCTCCCCACCGGTTATGCCTTATCTTCCCCCCACCCGCTTTCTCATCCACTCATATTCGGATTTCACCAAGCTACAGACGGGACGGCGCAGATGACCATCGACCGGGCTCCGATTTAGGTTCTCACGACGGGACTGGGACCGGATACGTTCCGTTGAGCTCTTCAAAACCTCGAATTTCTTTGATGCTTCCACAGTCGGTATGTGAATTCGACACTTCCACCATCGGTGTATGAAATCGACGCATCCTAAAGGTTGAAGTGGTCACGATGCAGATGGCCATCGACCGGGCTGCGATTTAGGTTCTGACGATGGGACTGACTCCTGATTTGTGCCACCGACAGCAACCCAGCAGTCACCGCCAACTGGAGCTTCTATCCCCTTTTCGCCTGCTTCTCAAACGCCGCCACCGGACGCTTTCCTCATCGAAACGCCGCCGATGGCACCCTTCTATCCCAATTCGGAACCCTATTCAGACCTTTTCGTCACTTACTCCTCTCAAAAAGGTAATTTTGTAATGTCGACAATTTCATTCTTTTGGGTTTTAGAATGAACTTTTATTTTTCTTGACTATGGCAGACGCATCATCCAGACCAGGTGCGCTTTCCTTGTGTAAGAACTGCTTTCGGTGGTATAAATGCATCTGCTGTTCAAATAGGTACGACCATCAGGTAGCCAGCAGCCCTGTGTCGCTGTGTCGGTATTGTTCAGCCCTAATTTCTTCAACTCTTTCGTTCTGCTGGACAAGCTTTTGACAGGTAAGTTGTAAACCCTAACTATAAATTCTGAAATTACTTGCGTTTTGATGTCTGCCTGTGGAAATTTGGGTTCCTGCACATCAAATTACCTCATACATACATGTTATGTCATCAGCATAAACATTCATATGCATATTTGTTGATTCTAGAATCAAATATGTTATCTGCACTTTGTAATTTCTGATGAATTATAGATTAGTGACTTCCATTCCTTTTATTAGGCTCAATCCAGGAAGATTGGAAGTTCTTGGGATGTTCACGTTAGCATGTGCTGCTTACAGGCAGATTGGAAGTTCCTAGGACATCATTTTCGTATATTATAAAATTTTTTTATCAACAAAAGGCTAATACTTGGTTTTTATTTATAAAAATGTTTAATGCAGGAACATCTGAAAAAAGGCTATTTCTATTGACGAAATGGTAGTTATAGATATTAAAACCAAGTTAGTCTCTTTCTATTTCCCTACATACTTTTATTTTTTATAAAAAAATAATGATTTTAACAGTTTTTGTTAAAAATGCCCCTGCATATGGTCATAAACAGATGTAGAGATCAAGACGGTGAACCACGAATACAGGACAAGTAATTTATGTTAACAGATTGTAAGCAACTCATGACTCTGGAATTGGTATGTTTCTCAATTTTTTTATTCATTTTATAGGGTTTAGACTCCAATTAACCATTCAGAACAAACGGGAATTCAGTTTACATTGCAGGTTCCTATTGGTTGATTGGTCACTGATTCGCAATACAGATTTTCAAATTTCTTTCTTGATTCATGCAGGTTTCATGCTATCTTTGTTTGACATTACAGGACCAGAGAAGGAGTTTTACTCATTATATGGTCGTTGTTTTGAGATTACAAAATTACAAAATTGTCCCTTTCAACATATCATATTTTCTCAACATGTGAGATTAATTGCCCCCTCCTCCCCCCCCCCCCCCAAATTTATTTATTTTATTATTTTTATTGTGAATTGTGAATAAAAAATTTAATTGCAGATACTCGGCGTTATTAACTACTCCATCCCTTTGCCAAGAAGGAAGACTCAAGGTACACATGTCTTTCATCATTTTGTCTGTGAAAAGACAAAAATGCCCTTCTCATTGTAAAAGAATAACCTGAGAAAGATTGTATGGAATGTTTCAGGAGCTACAAGATAAACTAGAAGCAGTGAAAATGGAACAACCACAAGGTCACGATGAGCTTTAAGTATTTTTCATACTATTTATTGTGGAAAAATCAAAAAAAAAATGACCGATTTGTCCTTTTATTCCATATTTGGGATGAACTTGCTGAATAGGATCAATACAACACTTCCATGAGATATATGGAGTGAGGCTTATAAGAATATAATTGCTTTTTTCGAGGGGACTAGAATTGGTAAAAATCTAGAGCATTGATGCTATAGTAAGTTGTACCTCATGCATTGGAAGTTGAACCTTTCCATGAATTGTATTAGATAATCTTGAGAGGTAGATACAGATGTGTTGGGGGACTGTGAATCTATTTTTTTGCAAAAAAAAATGCTCTTTAAAATGGTGAATTACATAATTTTCTGTTGTTGTTCTTAATTTTTTGATGCAAGAAATATCAATATACTTATATTTTTTATTTTTCTATTATAGCATTTTACTTTCATATCTCCATATTACAACATTGTATATTAGAAAAACTATTTGTTTATGGGAATGTCATCCTTATACTAATCAATTTTTGTTGCCATGATTGAGTAGATTTTCAAACTACAATGTGCTAACAAGATTTGTTTTGTAAGTATTTTTTAAAAAACATTTACTCAATAAGAAAGAAATTAAAAGGTATAATGTTGTAATAGAAAGAAATGAAAGTTGGATGTTATAATAAATAAATAAATGAAATGGGCCATGTGTAATGTGAAATGGTAAAAAAGATATCGTTTTGCCATTTTTTGTAGTGGGGCTTGTGTGATGGGTAGGCACTTGGAAACATATGAAATGGGCCATGTGTAATGAGCCCGTACGAAATGTTTGGCCTATGTGAAATGGATTGCTTGCGAAATCATCAAACAAAGTTTTCTCTAACCTAACTCGTGTATTTATGTATTACCACTTAATATTGATATTAACTAGGTGGGGAACCCCCGCATGACTAAACTACCCCTATGTAAAATTATTTTGTTCATATTTCAATTTTGCTGAACGACCTGTTGCATCCGACCCCGCAACGCGGGGGTTCCCCATCTAGTATATATATTAAAGATGACCATCTTTATGAATAGTGAGCTTATGTATTTTTTGGCAAGAATAGCCCATGGATGTGTTGTTTCCGTTTTTTTTTTACCTGGACATTTTATGAAAATATTTACATTCTTTCCTACAGGTGTTATCATCGTTTGGGTTTATCCGCTTCTGGATCCTTCCCAGCGTCCTTATCCAATATCTTCCCATTCCAGCTTCATCCTCTTATGTGGTTTGCATTTGTTGTAGCGCCACTGTGAAATGAAGACAAATTATTGGTCAAGATGGGATTAGAGCGACGATAAAGATGATCGTCGATCAGCTTCCGATTTAGGTTTCGTCGGCTTGACTGCGACAAGCAAAGCGTTCGTCGGCTTGGCTGCGACAAGCAAAGCGGCTCAGCAGCCCCGGCCAGAACCATTAGACCCGGACTTACAACGAATTATCGAAGGTGTTTTGATGTCGATTTCGTCATAAGGTGGTCTGATGCCGACGGTTTTAAAATCGATTTCATTCTAAGGTGTCTTCATTTATCCGCCGGAACGAACAGGTAAATCCCACCGACCTCACTGCATCATCTTTTCGTTTGTAGACCCCTCATACTTCAGATGGTTCGTCATGTTACTGTTCTTTATTTTTGGTGGCCATATGAACTTAATTTGTATTTAGGGTTTATGCGTTAATTTTTCTACGCCTTTTTAGTACCGGTGCAGTTCTTGAGGATCGATGGTACCACCAAAGCCAGTGACAGATTAAAGATTGTTGATGTTAGTGACTTTTTTATTTTATTTTATTCAGTTTGAAAAAGATACGACTTTTATGATGCAGATATACAAAGGGGGTTTATTCAGAAGTGCTACTGAACACAAAGAGCAAATTCGGTATTTCAGTCAACAAGTGAGTATTTTCTTATTATTTTTTTTCTATTAATAAATTATGGAAAATGATATATATATATATATATATATATATATATATATATATATATATATATATATATATATATTTATTTGTGTTTTGTTATTTCAGGATCTTAGGGAGCTTTTCAGTATCCCAAAACAGGGTTTTGATGTTTCTTTAACTCAACAACAGTTGCATGAAGAGCATGATTGTGAAGACAAAATGGTTGTACTATGTAATTCATTCAAAATAAGGTTTTTTTTCAATGTGATTTGAATTATTAAATTTCTTCAAAACAATTTCTTTTGTTATAGGGATGCATCTCTTAAATATCACACAAAGTTTTTTGAGTCTCTTGGTATAGCTGGAATTAGTAACCACAGTTTGCTTTTCTCAAAAACTGCTCCATTCCCTGTTGTGCAAGATGAAGAACTAACAAGGTGATATATCTATCTTTTTACCCTTCAAGGGCATTTTAGTAAATTCACATTTTTGATTTTTTGTTTAAGTTCTCTGAATTGTTTTTTGGATTAGGCAATCAACTTATGTGGGAAACTCATCTTCTTACAACTCACGTGAACCAAACATGGATGCGAATCTCTTCTTAAAATCTCAATCTTCTTTTTACCTTAAAAAGATCTATTTTATTTTATATTTCATTTATAGGGGAGCTCAATTTGCTATCAATCCAAAGGATGTTGTCATTCTATATTGTTTTCCAAAAAGTTTTTTTTTATTTGTTGGATTAAATTTCATTGCGGTTTTTTTTTAATTCATTTCAGTTTGTTTTTTGGGCCCATTTTATGACGTATTTGCTGTTATTGATTGTTTCAGGTTAAAAAGAACACAGAAGACCTAACACATCAACATGTAGATGCTTGGTCAAAGGCCAGGTGTAAAAAGTGTCATAGTTAATGATTTTAAATTTTATATTATGAACTTTAATGGTGTTTTTTTGAATTTTGATTTGTTTTCAAGTTTGATGGTGTTGCAGCTGAGCCTAGATAGGGAATAAGAAGTGGCCATGTACCTGGGAACAACTGCATTCCTTTTGCTCAGGTAACCATAAATTGTCTGTAAATGAGAGTATATACCTGATGTATGTGATGTTTTCTTTTTTATTTGTTAAAATTAGATTGATTATAAATTATACTTATTTTGTATTAATATTGATGATCTATTTGCCATTGTGTAATTATGTTTGTAGCAAAACTGTAAAACAAAGTTGGCATGAAACCAACCTTGCTTTGGAAATTTTGGTCCATGAATCGTTAATCAAATCTACTCGGCTGTTAATAGCTTTAAATTGACCATTTTTCCAAGTGACACACTATATCTTCGGGTTTTGTCCCAAGGGCAGAATTAAGGGCAGAATGGTCTTTTAGGGATTAAGGGACCAAAATCATTATGAAACATTAAAAAAAACGAAAAAACTACTACTATAGCTCTTTTTTTTTTTTTTTTTTTTTTTTGCAAATTTCGTCTCTAAAGGTTTTCTTTTGCAATTTTGGTCTTTATTTTCTTTTGCAGTTTTCGTTCCATTTTTTTTTCATTTCTGGTCCTTAAAAATTTTTCTTTGCATTTTTGGTCCCAAAAAGTTTGTCTTTTGAAATTCTGGTCCTCATTTGAAGTTTTTGTAAGTTCTTTTTTTTGTTCACCTCCGTCGCATGTCGCCTACACCACCAAAGCTACGTCTGTTTGTTTTTTATGCGGTGGTGTCTCCGATGCCGGTGATAGCGGTGTCTGGGAATCCGGGATTTTTTTTCCTGACGGATTCTTTATCCACTCAAATCAGGTAGTTTCAGATCAATCGGTTTTAGATCAGCCTCATCGGGTGTATTAACAAAGTTTTGGAATCGATTGCTACAGATTGGAGGACATCAACAGGAAACCACACCTACGTTTGCCTTCTCCGTTGAATTCTGCTTTGCCGGCGCAATTGGTTTGCTAGATTCAAAGACCAGTACGTTCCTAACACTCTTCTATTCTTTGTAAACACTATTTCCTTCGTATGGTAATTATCTGTAGCATACTGTTTTCACACCTATATATTTTATATGTTACATACTGTTTTTATAGTTACAGAACTATTTACCAAAATGTATTTGAAAACTGCCCCTACATACTATTTTTATAGTTACAAATTTTTTATTCTAAGATTTTTGGACCAAACTGCCCCTGCATACTGTTTTTATAGTTAAAAATTTTGATTTTAAGATTTTTGGACCAAACTGCCCATGCATATTGTTTTTAAACTTAAAAAAGTTGTTTTTAACAGTTTTAGACCAAAGTGCCCGTGCATACTAATTTTATAGGTTTTTTTTTTTATTTTAACAGTTTTGGACGAAACTGCCCTTGCATAATGTTTTTATACTTAAAAAAATTTGAATTTAACAATTTTGGATGACACAGCTCTTGCATACCGTTTTTATAGTTAATCTTTTTTTGATTTTAACGGTTTTGAACTCAAAATGTTGTTGAATATATTTAAGTAGTAAATTGAGTAAATAGTGATATACTTTGCATTTGGTTTTTATTCCTTTGCCAACATTGGATAATAATACGCTGAAATCATCTCTGAATTATTGAATTATACAGGTGATAGAAGTTCAGTTTCATTTTTTTACGGCGAGTAGGATGCTAATAATTTTCTTTGTGTTTTTCTAAATCAAATTTGAAAGTACATTCTATGTTCTGCGGACGTAATGAGATTTTTGTTATGCTAAAAAAGTTTGCTCCTAATTAATTCTTCTTTACTATAGGTACTATAAAACTAATAAGAATCATATCACAGTAAAGTGGATACTTTGATTTGCATATTGTGGAAACATGTACTAGGTATAAAATGAATGATTGCTAGAAACATGTACCAGGTATAAAATCATGTGTTTAAGTGAATTACAAATTAAAAACTTTAGTTGGATCATTTAAAATGTTTGAAACTTGGTAATCTCTTCCTGATTAACCATATGAGAAATTTGATTTACTTGATTACCTCATACCTCTCCATAGTGATATCAAATACCACTATGTGTGATAAAGGAGAATATTTAGAATTTTATAAAAAACAGGAAAAAAACTCTAATATAGTGTAAAATCGAATCCAATTTTTTTTTTTTTGGGTTAAAATTGACTAATTTTATTAGCAAAAAAAATACGTATAGTTTTTGTTATCGTTAACAGTTTTGTGACTAAACTACCCCTATGTAAAGTTATTTTGTTCATATTTCAATTTTGCTGAAAGACCTGTCGCATCCGACCCCCGCAACGCGGGGGTTCCCCACCTAGTTGTTGATTGTACAATATTAATCGCGCAACAATTCTTTATACATCGCATTAGAGGTATAGACTTCGTCGTCGTTGCCTCTTATTGATGTTAAGTGTATCCTATTTTTATCGATACGTAAACCAACAAATAAAAGTAAGGTTAAATATAAATAAGCAACCAAAAAATAACTATATGTTCCCTTTCAAACCAAAAGATTTGTTGGAAATACTAACTTTCCTCTTTTTTTGTCCCTTTTCTTTTTCTAACTTATCTTTCCCCTTTTTCTGTGAGTACAGTTGTGTAGATAACCTTAAAACTACACATAAAAACACACATCAATATATAAAAGAAAAAAAGGAAAATTGAAATTGAAATCTAAAGTCAACATGCAACTAATGGGAATTTACATCATAAGTCCAATGGGGTTACCAAAGTTTCTCAATGATTTGAAGTAATGGTACCAAATTCGTTCATCATACAATTCAAACTTTCAAAAAGTTTGCAGTTTGGATTTACCAAGTTATCTTTTGATTGTAAACTCGATAAATAAGGATGAAAAAAGGTATAAGGGCACATGTTCACAAAGAACATCATGTACTCAATAGATTATATTTTTTTTTTGTGAAAAATCAACCAAAACCAAACTCTAAAGGAAGAAATCTACCAATTTATTTTCCCAACTTCTAGTGCACTACAATTGTTGGTGGAGTCGATTTTGGCTCTCATCACATTGCTGAAAGTAAAAGTAAAAAACGTTAGTTGTCAACATAATTGTCATCATCTACTTCACCTGTTGAAATATCAACCCTAGGGAAAATAGGTAAATATAACAATTACAAAAAATATTATTAGAACAAACACAAATGCTAAAAAAAAGTTGATAAGCTAAATGTTTGTAGCTAATAAGACATAGAAGTTGTTTCTTTTTGACAAAAATGGCCTTATTAGGTACATTTGGGTTCCACAGAAGAAATGGCATCCTATGAAAGTAAGTTGTTAGTTCATGTTGTAAACCTTTATGTTTCCCTCTATTTTACCCAAATGTGTCATCATTTTCTCAAATACTTTTAAAAAATCATTGAAATAGACAATTACTAAACCGACCAAAGATTACAAAAAAATCCCGTAAAATAGACAATTACTAAACCGACCAAAGATTACAAAAAAATCCTTTAAAATATATGTAGTATGTACTTACTGCTTCATAAATGTCGATGTTTTCTCGCCCCTGTCACCCTGGCAATCCTTTTTTTTAAACTTGTTGCTATGGATTCGCCTTTTTCATGTGATACCACCTATATTTTTTGCAAAGTATCTAGTGCCTACAATAAGGGTACATAATACATAAGTACCATTGAATCTGACCCTATTAAGCTCGAAAAGGTAACATGACATTGCTCTTATAAAATACTACCAAATAGATCAACAAGGGGAATTATCAATTTTAGATTCACCAAATTTCAGAAAGATCAAAAATGATAATTATCAAATTTAGATTTACCAAATATCAGACCGATCAATAAACATTTCTAAATGGCATATCAAGACAGTGAAAAAGAACATAAGGTTTGTAAACCAAGAAACATTAGAGAGAGAGAGAGAGAGAGAGTTTCTATCACTAGTTAACTTGTGAAGGGATGATCACCTAAAGGTGAGAGGTAAATAAAACCACCATCATGATGCAACTTCTCTACAAGGAGCATGTCCCCTTACGCCAATATTCAAATCAAATAGATTCACCACTGTTCTTAAACATCTTGACATAGGTTTCTCATTTCAAAGAAATTGCTTCAATCATACTAAATTGCTTCCTTAATCATACAGACAGTTATGTGAACAAAGTGATAGTCTACAAAATACTAAACTACAAAACATGGCCGAAGTACCACAATTGAGTAAAGCTAATGCAAATATATTCACAGAAAGAAATATTATGGAATCACCCTTTTAAAAGTAGGGTGGTAATCAGAACTCCGCCCTCACTGCCAGCAAATTCGCAAATTCACCAACACGCCCTCTAGGTCGATCATATTATTCACCCCTATCATAAAATCTCAACATCTCCTTCAAACCTTGGTCACCACTTCAATCATAAACACAACCAATATGAAAAAAGTTAGATTATTCCCTCTAAATAAACTCACAAATAAACATAGAGACATCCTTATTTTACACTACAAAAACTAAACATGATAATATTCTTGTTATTTTGAACACAATTTCAACAATATTCGATTAACCTGATGACAAAAATGCAAAGCAAAAAAGATCTAGATAGGGGGGAGGGGTGTAACAGTAGCAGCGATAATGGGTTTCTTAGAAGACATAGAAAGAAGAGGTAAAGGATTAAATCTATAACCTGAAACCGATTAGGAGAAAGAGATTATAGGCTGGGAATTTTTTTGAACCTCACTTTTTTAAACCCAACGGTGACTCAACTTCCGAGGCAAGCAAAGGAGAAAGCGGAGTAGGAATCGTTGATTTGCGTAATCAAAAAACATCGATTCATGATTTCTTTTGGTTTCTTGTAATCGAAATCGTCGCCGCCTTGTAATCAGAATCATCATCATCTGAGTTTAGGGTTTTAGATGGAACTCGGTGTACGCTATTCAGTTGTAACCGAACTTAGATGGTGGAAAATGGAGGCGATGACTCTTTTGGAAGATGTATGATTTTGTGATGGTGGTGTGTTTTTGCGTTAGTGGAGACAACGGGGGTGATTTCTTGGTGTATTCGTAGACAGAGAGAGATAGAGATGGTGAATGGTGGCGGTGGATGGAATTGGCGCAAGGGAGGAGATGGTTTTGCGGGTTTTAATGGTGGCTGATGGAGGTGATTAAGGTGATGGCAGGAGGTGACATTAACAAAGAAGGTGGGTATCAAGGGTTTGGCTGAAGAATAACGAGGGAATGGTGAGAGCGTAGGGTTTTGTGAAAGGAACATGGTCTTAAGAAGTGAGAGGGGACTGAGGACCCATTTAGATTTATGTTTTAAGGGGGATTAATTCAAACTTCTCAAAAAAGCGGGGGAAGATGCCGATACGAGGGGCGTGAGAAGTTTACCACAAAGGACTCCTTGTTTATAGGGATTAAATGAGGCTGATTCAAAACCCGCTAGAGATGAGAATAAATATAAGATTTGTTTAGTGGTGGAGTATGAAATTTATTATGTATTAGATACTTCTATCTCTTGTATTATTACTTGGACGATTTTAATAAAATATATATTATTTTATTGATGGTTACTTGTATTATTAGCTTACTGGTTTGAACGTCTTAAAAAATTATATTATTATATTCAATCTATTTTTAGAAATAGTAAGATTTCCTTTATAATATATATATATATATATATATATATATATATATATATATATATATATATATATATATATATACACACACATTATTATAATCCGCGTTAAATGGATTAAAAAACATAGAAACGTCTATAGATATTGCATTATAATTTAAAAAGAAAATTTATGAGAAATAAATGAAAACAAACATAAACTTCAAAAACAAAACAAATTACTTTTCAAACAAATCCATAAGCAAATAATAAAAACTAATAAAAAAGTCTTCAAACTAAAATGTCAAATAATGACGCATGGCTTAAACTTATTCGATCTTTTCCATTTTTGGGATCTTCAGGCAAGGAGCAGTAACACCATCTTTCAAAGAAGACCATTTAAATGATTCGGTGGTGGTAACAATCTCAATAGGCTACTTGACTGAAGTAGTTGTTGGCGGTAACAATCTCAAATGATTTGGTGGTGGTAAGATAGTACGTTTGATTTTATCCTCAATAATCATCTGAGTCCAATGATGAGGATTGTATAACAAAAAAACAATAAGCGAAAAGAGCATCCTATATGTAGAAATAAATTCTAAATGTAGAAATAAATTTGTATGTTACCTATTTGATGTTAATTTTTTTCCAATTGAGCAATGATTGTATTATTATCATTGAACTTTGAGATTTCATAACCATCAACTTTGTTCTTCAAATTATCTATTGAAATTTGAATTTTGAACGCCAACTTTTTATCCAAAAGTGCATTCAAAGCAAATGAATAAATCTCCATATTACTCTCCTAAAAAATGAACGGTTATAAAATTAGGTAAACAAAAAGTTAAAATTAGTTTTATGAAAATGAAGTTAATATCGATAACCTCACTAAAATTTTGAAACAACTCTTGTGCAGTTTCTTCAAGAAGTATCTTTGCGTCACGATCAAATAATGTAAGTGACACCAAACCGGTAAAGTCGTGTACTATAATTGTGATTTTAAAACTAAAACCATTTATATAAATAAATTCAGTAATATAAAATTAGAAAGTTTAACTGTAACGTCCCAAAAATTATGAGGTAAAAATTCAAAAATTATGAGGTAAAAATTTCATTTTTAATTCAACCATAAAACACCACTTAGTATTTCCAAACATTCAAAAGTGTATTAATGTGAAAACGGTTATCAAAATCGTCGAAAGAGTATCATAGTAACATGTTATCAGAGTACAAGTTCCCAAAATCACTATGTACGGAAATCATAAGGTGATGCGGTGCGATCAAGTCAGGCCCTTCCCCTTCGAACTGGAAGTACCTGAAACATAAACTGAAGACTGTAAGTACAAAGCTTAGTGAGTTCCCTCAGAATACCACATACTAAACCAACATACTGCCAAGCATATATGGGTGCTTGCCTACCCCTTCGGTGTATTTCAATCGGATACTATCAAGCATATCCGAGTGCTTTTCTACCCCTTCGATCTATTTCAACCGGATACTATCAAGCAAATCTGGGTGCTTGCAATCCCCTTCGGTCTATTCCAACGGGATATCAGGTCTATTTTACCCCTACTACTACCACATAATATCATAACAAAAATCACAAAGTCATCAAGAAAATACAAGCATAACTGACATTTGTCACAAAGACAATCATCACACTACATCATAAACTAGTGCGTCGGCATTGGTGCCTTTAACCCACGGATATTGCGAAGGAATACTCACCTCAGTCTGCTGCTAACCAAATAACTACTCGGGTCGCTGAACTGGTTAACCTCGACCAACTAAAAATAAATACAACTTTAAATAATAATTAACTTGATAACCCAAAATCCAAGGCCAACTCCATAATTCAACTTCCTAAAGGGCAAAAGACCGTTTTATCCTTTTCTTACTTGGACCAAAACCAAGGCCCTACCCATTTACTCAAAAATCCCAAATCCCTAATAGCATCCCAAGACCCAATATGGCTCATCTTCCCAATTGGGCCCAAATCCCTAATAGCATCCCAAGGCCCAATATGGCCCATCTTCCCAAATCCCTAATAATTCCAAGAAAACCCTAAGTTTATCAATGTCCCAAAAACAGAAGTCCAATGGCCCAACAAGGCCCAAACCTTGAAAGGTCCAAAATAGACTTATTGGGGAGTACGCCCCGCATACCAGAAGGGTACGCCTCGCGTACACACCCACGAAGCATAAGGTACAAGCCGTCTATGCACAAAAACAGCATTACACTGAGCGTACTTCCTACGTACGCCCAACGTACTCATCAGGGACCCAAAAATCCGAAATAAGCTCTTAATGTTTAAGACAAAAGCATCCAAACACTTATTTTGACCTTAAATGATGTCTTAAACCATAAAGTTGGAATCTTTAAGCCTTTGCATGGCTAAAGAGGGCTAAATCTCCAAAATCCTTACTTTCACAACACTCAAAACCACTTAACTCTTGCATGGTTCTATGGAAACGATCAAGAAAACATTTTTATGACTCATAACACTCCAAGACCTCAGAAAGGACGCTAATATGCTCTAGAGTACTCCATACTCACAAAGATCCAAACTTTGGGACAAAAAGCTTATGAAATTATGTCATAACAAGATATAAGAATAGATTCATCAAGATAGAAACTTTATACCTCCAGAAGATACATCAAGGTGCATAAAGCCTGGATACAACAGCTTCAAGCAATCACACACTTCTCCAAGAAACTCCATTTTCTTTTGTGAACACTAAAATGCATAAAATACCACCAAAAGCTCAAAACCCACTCAAATGGGGGCTAGGGTTTTGTTTCTAGGGTTTAAAGGGATGGAGGCTGAAGATAATAGTGTAAGTCCCCAATTTGCTTGTGTATCAATCAGATCCATTTGATGGTGCGGAATCCCAATCAAATGGATGATGTCAGATCTAATGAAGAAGAAGGAGAATATGAATAATAAGAATCTATGATGTATTCAATATTGGAATGATGAACAATACACAAGATTGACACACACATGCACCTTATCTCCTTTCTCTCTCTAGAACACCTTAGAATACACACACGTAAGATCATCTAGCCATTCACTCCTCACCCACGTAACATCTATATATATGACACATGGGCCGTGAATGGGTTTACGGTCGTGAACCCGTTCACGGCCGTAAACACCCATCCTGGCCGTAAATACAACTGCAAAAACATATTACATGACCAAAAACTATTAACGCCTAGAAAAGTAAAGTATAAACCAAATTTTGACCCAACAATCTCCCCCTTGGTTTATAGCTTTCTTTTCTAATTGACCCAACAAGCTCCCCCTAAAAAGTAGCTGGATTTTCTAGTCAATCTTCATTGGGAGCTTGGCTTCAACGTTTATCTTCGATTTCTTCACAACTTCAAGATGAACTTGATGAATCTTCAATAAATGACTTCATCTTGAGCAGTTGGGCTTTTCTTCAAAATTTGACATTGAACGCACATTGAGTGAGGAGGCTTCTTGTACTGATTCTTGAAAGATAGCGCATTCAGCTTGAGAATCTTCAGAGAGAATATTAGAGAGAATGAATTTCCTGGATCACTTCAGCAGGTACAAAGATAGCAGCAAATTGATTGAGGAGGCTTCAATGCAATCTTTCACACGATCTTCAAGTCAGCTTCACCTTGCTTCTGGGGTGGTTGAAAAATTGAATGTTGAAAGAATAATCTTCATTTCTTGCTCCTTCGAATGAGAATTCTTCGATGATCACGAACGAAGCCTTGGCGCAGAAATTTTCGACACAGACTCCATGAGTTTCATCCACATCTGAATTCACTTTTCAAGACAAAACAAAACTAAAAGAAAACTTAGCACACAATATTTTTGAATTTTTTTATATTTTCTGGAAAAATAAAAACAGAAACAAAAATATTTTGGATTTTTGATTTTTCTGAACAAGAAATAAAACAAAAATAACACTATTTTTGGATTTTTAATTTTCTGATTTTTGTTTGATTTTTGAATTCTTTTTTAATTCTCCCCCTAAATTTGTGCATAGAGGAAAACTATGAACAAATTTAACAAAAACAAAAATATTTGGGATCAAAGTTGTTAGACAGCCTTAGCTCTGTTTATCAGTACCTTCACCTTCATGAATAGATCTGGTCAATTGCTGGTATTGTGGTCCACTTAAACACGAAGAATATTGACAAACTTTTCCAAATATACCATTCAGCTGACGACGACCACGGGTATTGTTGTCCACTTAAATTAAGCAGCAAGAGCTACAGACAACCTATTAAATGGTTCAATTTTAGTTGCACTAGAACGTGTTCCCCACTTCCCGATATACCCTGGTTATCAAGAACTTCCAAAGAACTCCTTACTTTAGGTGAGTAAACAATTATTAAGGAGGAAGACAGATTTAGAGATAGGTGCATATGTTGTGTCCCAGGTCGGATCTCTTTCAATCACACAGAGGGGACAACATATGACTAACAGAGATAGAGGGTTATAGAGATAATAGGGTGCATATGTTGTGTCACACCCCGAAACCGATGGCGGAAACGTTCCGGGGCGGAGGACGTCATGTGTAGTATCACAACAATTGTATCATAGTAAGCGAAGTAAACACAAACATTACATTATAATATGAGTATTTACATTGTTCAAAATCATGGTTTATACATATCAGTAAATATAGCAAAAGTAAAAGACATGACTTCAGAACGTTCCATCTTCTCCAAAAGTCGGCAGGAGTACCTATCTATTGATGCCTTGAGAATACAAGCAGTTTTAAAATATCAGCATAAAGCTGGTGAGTTCATACCCCTACGCTTTTTCTGAGTTTTTTTATATTTTCAGGGGGGAATACAAGCAAAAGTACAAGGAAACTTGTGCTCAAGTATATTATTTTGTTTAAATAATTATATGTTCAATATGCTTTTAACTCAGAAAACCGTTTTACCAATCGATTAAGAAATCAACTCGTAGAAACATTTTTCAAAACTAAAGCAAGGAATTTGTAAATCTTATCATAAAATGTGATATTTTATAAAGGATTTATACAAACCATAAACAAGATTTTCGATACTATTACTTGTAAGTTTGTTATTTTAGGATTGGAGACATGTCCTTGGTAACACTCCACCGGATTTCGTGTGTGTAGGACTAACTCTTATAACCAGAATCTCTTGTAGGGAGAGTGTGACTATTGTGTATAGATCTATACGGGACTGACTATCCCGCACCTAAACTGCTAGCTACAGTTAGGCAGCCATGCCTGGGGTGATAAAGTCATAAAATATATTGGCCCCGTTACGTGCCATATCTAGTTTAATGTATGGTTATAAAACTCGCAACCTAGATAACAGAGATTTACTTTGGTAATAATGAATCAAGTGAACTAACCTCAAAGTAATAATCGATTTGATTACTAGAGGGTATGGATAATACCCTTAGGATCTAGTTCACTACCTACTTCTTTATTAGTTTTATTTATGTAATAAGGCTAGTACATCTCACAGAGAGTAAACAGGGTTTTTTCAAGAAAACTACATCTAACGATACAAGTATGGTAGATACTTGTACACCTCATTTCAGAATCGATATCCAACTATCAACTTTTAAGGAAAATATAGGATTTTCCTGGGATAACTTAACTTTTCATAATCAGGCTGTTTAACATATAACTAATGGATAATCAAACCTCTTTCATAAGAAAATATAGGATTTTCTTGGGATACACTTTTCAAAGGATCAAAGAAACATTTCTTTTACCAGAACTAAACGCTTATGAACTCACCAGCTTTATGCTGATATTTTAAAACTGATTGTATTCTCAGGGCATCAATAGACAGGTACTCCTGCCGACTTTTGGAGAAGACGGAACATTCTGAAGTCATGTCTTTTACTTTTGGTATATTTACTGATATGTATAAACCATGTTTTTGAACAATGTAAATACTCATATTATAATGTAATGTTTGTGTTTACTTCGCTTACTATGATACAACTGTTGTGATACTACACATGACGTCCTCCGCCCCGGAACGTTTCTGCCATCGGTTTCGGGGTGTGACAGATTGGTATCAGAGCTATTGTTTATAGTGAACTAAGTATACCGAACCTTACATGGTATACAACTATAAACACTAAGGGGCCGAAGTACTCTGAACTAAAAGTATACTTTTAAAAATATAAGTATTTTTACAAAAAGTATACAAGTATCCCTACATACCAGAAACAATATCATGAGTAGAACAAAACAAAAGTATTTTGGATGTTGAACACTGCAGTTAAACCTGGGCAGTTATGTAATCATGTCTAGGGTCAATATAGCCTGATCAACTATATTTATTCGAGACATGACCAACATGTGCTTGGGAGTGACTTTGGTGTCTCAACAGGCCTAAAACTTACCCAGTATCCATTCAACAAGGTATCAAAAGAACAAAACATGCAACTTAAAATACTGTAGGAGTATTTTAGCCAGAGCCGAATACATTGTAGAAATTCATTTTTAGTGTTGCTACCTATTCGTTTCTTAGCGATAACTTACTTGCATTAGTAACCTTTCTTTGCTTATCGCTTGGTAGAACACTTTATTATCAGTACGAGATATATTTTGTTTCATATATCTTGAGGACTTACCATCCTCTTCTTCTTGGTTGTTTTTAGAACAAGATGCCTCCCCGAAAAAGACCCATCAGAAGAAATGATAACACTCCACCACCACCACCGCCCCCTCAGTTCGATCCCGCTATGTTCCAGGCAGCTGTTACTGCTGTTGTGGCTGCCGCGATGTCATAGATGAATTCTGGCGGATTTGGTGGGCAAGGAAGCGGTACTCATCCCCAAAATCAAGAAGGTGGTCAGGGACACCAGAAGGACTGCTCTTACAAGGACTTCATGAACGCGAAACCCACATCTTTCGACGGCAAAGGAGGTGTCATTGCCCTGACTCAATGGTTAGAGAAAATCGAGTCCATTTTCGAAATTTGTTCCTGTTCTGAAGCCAACAAAGTAAAATTCGCCGCTTGCACTTTCGCCAACAGGGCACTGACCTGGTGGAATGGTCGGGTCAAATCCCTAACCCTGCCAGTGGCAAATGCTATGGGTTGGGAAAGTTTAAAGGAACTCATGCTAGCTGAGTATTGCCCAAGAGGCGAAATGCAGAAACTAGAGCACGAACTCTGGAACCTAAGGATGAAGGAATCCGACATTGCTGCCTACACTTCTAGGTTTGAAGACCTAGCGCTACTTTGCCCGGGAATGGTCACCCCGGAAAGCAAGAAGATAGAGAGATACATTTGGGGACTGACACAACCCACCAAAGGAAATGTCTTGACTGCTAGGTCAAACACCTTTGACAGCGCTAAATGTCTGGCGCAAACTCTCATAGATCACGGAGTTGATCTTGATAAAGTGGCAACCGCTCCTGAGCTAGCTAACGGTGGCAGTCCACGCTGCTACTACTCCTGACGCTGCTCCTGCCACTCAAGCACCTACCAGTGGATATACTGGTACCCTCCCTTGGTGCAGCAAATGCAACTATCATCATCGCATCCCCGGCCCATGCCGAGAAATGTCATGCACCAGCTGTGGAAAAAAGGGACACACAGCTCGAGTTTGCAAAACACCAGTACCACCAACCAATCAGGCATCTGGAGCAGGTGTCGGTCAAGCCTGTTATGGCTGTGGGGAAGTCGGGCATTTCAAGAGAAACTGCCCCAAGGCAACAACAGCAGGTGGCACGGGGAGAGTGCTAACGATGGGTCAAGAAGAGGCAGTCGCTGATCCCACTGTTGTTTCGGGTACGTTCCTCCTCGACAACTCTTATGCATGCATTCTTTTCGATTCTGGTGCGGAGAGAAGTTTTGATAGCCATGCATTTAAACATCTTCTTAAGCATAAGCCTCAACCATTAACTGAAACATTTACCGTCGAGATGGCTAACGGTGAGAAAGAGAGCACTAATGATATATATGTAGGCTGTACTCTTACCCTAAACGATCATTATTTTCCCATCGACCTTATGCCAGTCTCCATAAAAAGCTTCGATGTCATCATCGGAATGGATTGGTTGAGCCCCAATCATGCTGATATCCTTTGTTACGAAAAAGCTATCCGCCTCAATCTCTCCTCTGATGAAACTCTCGTGATTTACGGCGATAAACTCAGTTCGAACCTCCGTATCATTTCATGCATCCAAGCCCGGAAACTCCTGCGAAAGGAGTGTTATGCATTCCTAGCCCATGTCATTAACGAGAAGCAGGAAGTTAAAGACCTCGAGAGCATCCCCGAAGTCTGCAACTTTCCCGATGTTTTTCCCGAAGATCTTCTGGGAATCCCTCCCGAACGCCAAGTCGAGTTTCGCATCGACTTAGTCCCCGGAGCTACCCCCGTAGCTAAATCCCCATACTGACTAGCGCCGGCAGAAATGCAGGAGTTATCCAGTCAGCTCAATGAGCT
Organism: Lactuca virosa; assembly: GCF_052849685.1. Lineage (NCBI taxonomy): Eukaryota > Viridiplantae > Streptophyta > Magnoliopsida > Asterales > Asteraceae > Lactuca > Lactuca virosa. The sequence continues at coordinate 252,697,642 of NC_136434.1, forward strand.
GCTCATCAAAGGGTTCATCAGACCGAGTTCCTCACCCTGGGGAGCCCCGATCTTGTTCGTGAAAAAGAAGGATGGTTCCTTTCGGATGTGCATCGATTATCGAGAGCTAAACAAACTCATCGTCAAAAACCGTTACCTTCTTCCTCGAATCGACGACCTCTTCGATCAACTTCAAGGAGCCAGCTACTTTTCCAAAATAGACCTAAGATCAGGGTACCATCAGCTACGAGTCCATGAGAGTGATGTTCCTAAGATAGCATTCCAGACTCGGTATGGTCACTACGAATTCGTAGTGATGTCCTTCGGTCTAACCAACGCACCGGCGGTATTCATGGACCTGATGAATCGGATGTGTCGTTCTTTCCTGGACAAGTTCGTAATCGTGTTCATCGACGATATACTTGTCTACTCCAGAAGTGAGGAAGATCATCGACAGCACTTGAGATCGGTGCTGGAAACCCTAAGGGCGGAGAAGCTATACGCGAAATTCTCCAAGTGCGAATTCTGGATTCGCAAAGTAACCTTCCTAGGTCACGTGGTAAGCGAGGAAGGCATACACGTGGACCCCTCCAAAATCAAAGCGATAGAGAACTGGTCAGCATCGAAGACACCCACAGAAATCCGTCAATTCTTGGGTCTCGCTGGCTACTATCGCAGATTTATCCAGAATTTCTCCATAATTGCCAAAACCTTAACCACTCTGACTCAGAAAGGCGTACCCTTTTGTTGGAGTGAGAAGCAAGACACTGCGTTCCAAACGTTGAAGCAGGCCTTATGCAGCGCACCTATCTTGTCTCTGCCCGAAGGGACGGAGGAATTCGTTGTCTACTGTGATGCATCCAATCAGGGCCTAGGCTGTGTGCCCATGCAACGGGGAAAAGTCATTGCTTATGCCTCAAGACAGTTGAAAGCACACGAAGTCAACTACACTACGCACGACCTGGAATTGGGAGCAGTGGTCTTCGCATTGAAGATATGGAGACATTATCTCTACGAAACCAAGTGAACTATCTTCACTGACCATAAAAGTTTGCAGCATATCTTCGATCAGAAGGAGCTGAACATGAGACAATGGCGATGGGTTGAGCTACTCAGCGATTACGAGTGCGAAATCTGCTACCATCCCGGCAAGGCCAAGGTGGTGGCAGATGCCCTCAGCCGGAAGGAGTACTCAGGTCATTGAGTAAAGGCACTAACCATGAATATCCAATACCATTTATCCGCGCAAATCAAGGAGGCTCAGTTGGAAGCCTTGAAACCAGAGAACATGCCGGGTGAAGCCCTGAGAGGAATGGAAAAGAACCTAGAGATCAAGGGAGACGGAGTCTATTATTTCATGGACCGGATCTGGACCCCAAAGTTCGGTCGTTACAGAGAGGTTGTAATGAACGAAGCTCACAATACTAGATACTCCATCCACCTAGGTTCGGACAAGATGTACCTCGATCTCAAGAAACTATATTGGTGGCCGAACATGAAAGCAGAGATCGCTACCTTCGTGAGCAAGTGTCTGACGTGCGCCAAGGTGAAGGTCGAATATCAGAAGCCCTCAGGTCTACTCCACCAGCTGGAGATACCTGAGTGGAAGTGGGAGAGAATTACTATGGATTTTATCACCAAACTACCCAAGTCTCCGAGTGGGCATGACGTCATTTGGGTAATTATCGACCGAATAACTAAATCCGCCCACTTCCTGCCAATCAAGGAAAACTTCAAAATGGAGAGACTCACGAGAATCTACATCGGAGAGATAGTTCGACTGCATGGTGTGCCTGTGTCCATTATCTCTGATCGAGATAGTAGGTTCACTTCAAGGTTCTGGCAGTCACTACAGAAGGCTCTTGGAACTAAGCTAGATATGAGCACAGCTTACCATCCTCAGACAGATGGGCAGAGTGAGAGAACCATCCAGACCTTGGAAGACATGTTGAGAGCATATGTCATTGACTTCGGTGAGTCGTGGGACACCCATTTGCCCTTGGTCGAGTTTTCCTACAACAACAGTTACCACACCAACATTAAGGCTGCGCCTTTCGAAGCCCTCTATGGCTGCAAGTGCAGATCCCCTCTGTGCTGGGATGAGGTGGGCGACACGCAGCTAGTCAAGGGGCAAGTCCCTGACAGCAATCTCACTGGTCCAGAAATCATTTGCGAAACCACAGAAAAGATTGTACAAATCCGAGAACGACTTAAGGCCTCACGAGATAGACAAAAGAGCTACATTGATAAACGACGAAAACCCTTGGAGTTCCAGGTTGGAGACCGTGTCCTGCTAAAAGTCTCACCCTGGAAAGGCATGATACGCTTTGGTAAGAGTGGAAAGCTAAATCCAAGATACATAGGACCCTTCGAGATCCTCGCTAGAATCGGCCCCGTAGCCTACAAACTTCGTTTACCGCAAGAACTAAGCAACATTCATCCTGTCTTCCACGTTTCGAATCTTAAGAAATGCGTGTCCGACAAAACCTTTACGATTCCTCTCGACGAGATTGAGATCAACGAGAACCTAAACTTTGTGGAAGAACCAATCGAAATCATGGATAGAGAGATCAAACGAACGAAACAAAGTCGCATCCCGATAGTGAAGGTTCGCTGGAATGCCAAGCGGGGACCTGAATTCACTTGGGAGCGCGAAGATCAGATGAAACAGAAGTATCTTCATCTCTTTTCTAATCCATGATTTGTATTCTATGTTCGAATTTCGGGACGAAATTCCCTCTAACGGGGGGATGATGTGACAACCCGAAACTTTTTCCGTTATTCCTTACCCAGTTTTCGTTTATAAAATTTGGGTTTTTATTTATTTCCGTTCATGTTAACACTATTTTAGTCTAACGGAATATTCTAAGCTTAGTACAATCCAAGTTTGGGTCCAAAAATGAGTTTTTCCAAGTCAACGCATAGCATCCGGGCCAAACGACCCTTCGAGAGGGGTTCACGGCCGCAAACATAGCTTACAACCGTAAACTCTGTTTACGACCGTAAACCCTATTTACGGCCGTAAACCCTCCACCCTACCCCTTGACTGTAAACTCACCCCTATATAAGGGATGAGTGGCCTTCATTTCTCACTTTACACACTCCATAAGCTTTCTCTCTCTACTCTCTCTCTCTACAAAACTTTGATTTTTGCTCAAAGATCCTCAAGAATGTAAGTGATTCTTCACCTTGATTGTGTTTCTATCTCACTCCTAATGGTAAATCCATGCTCCTATCTCATGAAACTCATCTTTTTCTAGATTTTCTCTTTCACCAAGAACACCAAGAACACACACTAGTGTTTTTGGACTCTAACCAACCTTTCAAGCTTCCATTACATAAGTACTCTACCCTTAGCTTGTTGGATACAAGCATCTCTTGCTGAACATCTAGAAATCGTGACCAAAAGAGTGTTTACGGTCAAAGGCAATCTCCCTTGACCGTAAACTCTATTTATAGGGTGCAAAGTTGCCACAACACCCTCCTAAGCTTAGAAACGAGGCTTAGAACACTTCCAGAAGGCTAGAAAGGACCTTGAAACATCGAAAATCGCACTTTTCGCCAAGTGTTTACGACCGTAAACACCTGGACCGTAAACCCAGGGACCGTAAACACCTGGACCGTAAACCCATGGACCGTAAACTCCTGATTACGGCTGCAAGTATATTATTTTGTTTAAATAATTATATGTTCAGTCTGCTTTTAACTCAGAAAACCGTTTTACCAATCGATTAAGAAATCAACTCGTAGAAACAGTTTTCAAAACTAAAGCAAGGAATTTGTAAATCTTATCATAAAATGTGATATTTTATAAAGGATTTATACAAACCATAAACAAGATTTTCGATACTATTACTTGTAAGTTTGTTATTTTAGGATTGGAGACACGTCCTTGGTAACACTCCACCGGATTTCGTGTGTGTAGGACTAACTCTTATAACCAGAATCTCTTGTAGGGAGAGCGTGACTATTGTGTATAGATCTATACGGGACTGACTATCCCGCACCTAAACTGCTAGCTACAGTTAGGCAGCCATGCCTGGGGTGACAAAGTCATAAAAGATATTGGCCCTGTTACGTGCCATATCTAGTTTAATGTATGGTTATAAAACTCGCAACCTAGATAACAGAGATTTACTTTGGTAATAATGAATCAAGTGAACTAACCTCAAAGTAATAACCGATTTGATTACTAGAGGGTATGGATAATACCCTTAGGATCTAGTTCACTACCTACTTCTTTATTAGTTTTATTTATGTAATACGATACAAGTATGGTAGATACTTGTACACCTCATTTCAGAATCGATAACCAACTATCAACTTTTAAGGAAAATATAGGATTTTCCTGGGATAACTTAACTTTTCATAATCAGGCTGTTTAACATATAACTAATGGATAATCAAACCTCTTTCATAAGAAAATATAAGATTTTCTTGGGATACACTTTTCAAAGGATCAAAGAAACATTTCTTTTACCAGAACTAAACGCTTATGAACTCACCAACTTTATGCTGATATTTTAAAACTGATTGTATTCTCAGGGCATCAATAGACAGGTACTCCTGCCGACTTTTGGAGAAGACGGAACATTCTGAAGTCATGTCTTTTACTTTTGCTATATTTACTGATATGTATAAACCATGTTTTTGAACAATGTAAATACTCATATTATAATGTAATGTTTGTGTTTACTTCGCTTACTATGATACAACTGTTGTGATACTACACATGACGTCCTCCGCCCCGGAACGTTTCCGCCATCAGCTTCGGGGTGTGACATGTTGTGTCCCAGGTCGGATCTTCTGATCACGCAGAGGAAACAACATATGACTAATAGAGAGAAAGAATTACATAGATAAAGAGGTGCATAGAAATAGAGTTGCATATGTTGCATTCCAGGTCGAATCTCTTCCAATCACACAGAGGAAGCAACATATGACTGACAGATAGAAAGCAAGAAAATAATTTCCTACATACCTACTTTATCAGAACCCCCCAGTTGCCCTATCAGAACCAGAATTAAGGACATAAGTCCGTACATCAAGGAAAGGTTGAACCACTGTTCTAGATGCGTATTAATTTAGTGTATCTCGTGGGTTCCCGTTTTTATCTCACTGCTCAATCTACCCGAGCGTCGTATGGTCAGTCCAAACAATCCTATCTAAATCCACACTGTCAAATCCTTCGTGCCTACCAGCACATTGAACACAGAGTCTAGACAATTCAGATTCAGTCCCTTATACATGTTTTAGACTGCTCGTTATCACTTTCTTGATATCACTTCCCAAACAATAAGAAAATAAAAATTGTCTAAAAAATTTTCTTCAAAACGAATCGGTTTAAGATAAATATAGAGAAGAAAACTCAAACCGTACGTCACCGATTGAATTTACATCCAGAAGGTCTGAGAACAGCACGCATAATCTCAGAACAGATCCGAAACTTCTTCACATAGTTGAGAGATGCCTCCTATCATGTGCCTGGAACAGCCACTATCAACAAACCGAAGTCTGATGATATTCCTCCATAGCTGCTCCGACACAGAGCGGGATTAGTTGGTCTTTGGAACCCAGTCCATTTTGAAATTGGGTTGACCTTTGTCATCTGTGCAAGGAACTCTCTCCCATGACATATCCTGCTTATCACAAACAGAAGATGTAGAAATATTAGAATCATTAGAAGATTTGGGAGATTGAACCTTTGGTACCCATCTGTAGTTGGGTTTAACCCATTTCTTTTTCGATCTGATGGGTGCCCCGACACTTGTTTCAGAACTTGAAGCCGATCTTCGAGATGACTTTGACCTAACCGGTCTTGGTTTCACTGGAGCATCTCTTGGATTGGACTTCTTGGCTGGCATTCCCATCTTGACCTTGGGATTTGGATTCTTGGTCTTGAGAGTTGAACTCCTGCCCTTCGTGGCATTCCAGTCGCCATTGTCTGAACGTGACCTTGAGGGGTTTCTTTTGGAAAATCTCCCTCTTGGCGCGTTTTGCCATCCTTGAGTGTAGTAGGGAACATATGCGCGATTTGGACAATTTCTGGCAATGTGTCCAGGTGTTCCACAGTGAAAGCAAGTTTGCTTCTTCACGTAGGAGTTGTTTCTTCCTGCCCCCGGTGGCGTGTCCTTGCCTTGTTCCTGATTGTTCCCACATGCACACTTGCAGCATGCACTTTGTTTCGCTTCTTTCGGTGGCCTGTATTTACCAACAACAGGTTGATTAGAAGCAACATATTCAGAGTTCAAGGAGTCATTTGTTTGACAATCAACAGCATCAACAAAATTAGAAGTAGTTCTGTTCTCCTTCTCCTCATCTTCCGCTACTTTTCCTGCACAGGAAGTAGAAGCATCAGAAACGTTCAGCTCAACACTTTCTGGCACAACCATGGCAGGATTGCCATACTCAAGATGTGTCTCTCTGTCCATTTCTTCTTTGGTTAAAGGGTTAAACTGATAAGTGTGATTAAAAGGAGGAGGAACTTTATCATACCCTAAACCCTTTTGCTGGTTATTTTTAAATTTCAAACTATTTTCCATCATTGACGCAACTACTTCACTTGACACATCAAATTCTCTAAAATTAAAATCTGCATTTTCAAATTTGTTTTTCAATGTGTCAAGCTCGGCAGTCACAGAGGCAAGTTGTTTCTTAATGTAGTTATAATTTTCACATTTATTGCTGTATTCCTCTTGAAGTGTTCTAAAGTCCTTGATTTTGGCCTCTAATTTCTCTTTTAACGGTCTTTGATCTTTCTTAAGTTCATACTTCTCATATTTTAGGTCCTCGTTCTCCCTTTTTATCAACTCAATTTGTTCACGTAAAAATTTAATTGTTTTAATGCAAGTTTGAGAACAAGAAACTTCATTGACCGGAATGTTTGAGGAACTCATTGTTTACAAAAAATGTCCTTTGACTAAAAACTCAAAAGTCAACCTTAAAAGTCAAATTTAAAAAATCAAACTTAAAAGTGAAACTTAAAAAGTCAAACTCAAAAGTCAAACCAAAAAGCTAAATTTGAAAATTTGAAAGTTAAACGAGAAAGTCAAAGTTTAAAGTCAAAGTCAATTTTAAGGTCAAAAGTCAAAAATTAAAAACTAAAATTTTTGGAAGAAAATGGAATTTAAAAATAAAAAGAAATTGATTTTTGGGCTGAAAGTGTTAAAAATGCGAAACTAAGGAATCGAAGATATGATATTTGAGTTAAAAAGGGAAGGAATGTAAAATCTAGCAAGCTAGATCAACTGTTAAGGCGCTTCGTTGATTAGGCGAGGAACTCGGGTTCGATCCTTGGCAACCCCCAAAATCGTTTGGCCTTTTTTAATAAGATGTTGCGAACTTCGGACCCTCTGATCGAAGACTCACACACGCTGCTGACCGAGACCGAGGACCGTGAACTCCGAGGGCCGGCCGTGAACTTCGGACCGCAAACTCCCGACCGAACACATGACCGAACACGTGCGAGGCTGGCCGCAAACTCTCGTGGGCCGTAAACGGAGTTCGGGCCGTAAACGGGTTTACGGCCGTAAACCCTTCAATGGCCATAAACTGTTGATCTTCAAAGGCCGTAAACACTTTGCAGATTACGTGAAAAACAGCGTTTTTCACCACTTTTTGCTCCAAAACTCGATCAAAAACTCGTTTTTATGAAAAACGCGAAGAACAAACCCCCTATTTTGCCAAGATCTATCCAAAAACGTAAAAATCCTTCAAAAATAAGATCAAATACGCTCCAGATCTGCAAAAATTGATTGATACAATCCAAGCTCTGATACCAATTGTAAGTCCCCAATTTGCTTGTGTATAAATCAGATCCGTTTGATGGTGCGGAATCCCAATCAAATGGATGATGCCAGATCTAATGAAGAAGAAGGAGAAGAAGAATAATAGAAATCTATGATGTATTCAAGATTGGAATGATGAACAATACACAAGATTCACACACACATTCACCTTCTCTTATTTCTCTCTCTAGAACACCTTAGAATACACACACTTAAGCTCCTCTAGCCATTCACTCCTCACCCACCTAACATCTATATATATGACACATGGGCCGTGAATGAGTTCACGGTCGTGAACCCGTTCACGGCGGTAAACACCCATCCTGGCCGTAAACACAACTGCAAAAACATATTACATGACCAAAAACTATTAACGCCTAGAAAAGTAAAGTATTAACTATGAACTTGACACATTGAAGACCCTGCAAAATGCCGATTTTAACTTTAAAAAATTCGATGTGTCAAGTGAGAGAGTGGCAACAATAATTGAAAAACAAATGAAATGGAAGGATCAGAAACAAGTAGGCATAGGCTATGAGAGTGTCCCTTCCCCATTCAATCACACTTATTTTAACACTCCATTAACTCAAGCTGAAATAGACCGAAAACCATTTATGGTTTATGGTAAACCAGCTGCTGAACAGGTAACCGCATGTAGTGCTAGGAATTTAGATACTAACGTTTCTACTTCCGATGCAGATTCATCAGTAAGCCAGGAAAAGCAGGAGAATGGAAGAATTGAGTCTGAAAATAAGTTTGTGTCAAAATTTGGTGTTCCTATTTCAAAAGTTGATGAGTCTGTTTTTGATGTTAAGACTGATGTTTTAATTTGTGATGATTTGGTGTCAAACTCAAATGTTTTTGATAATTGTGGTGTTGGTTTTGAGAAATCTACTGAATCTGAAACTAGCACATCCACATATTCTACATCTGTCACACAATCTGAATCATGCACATACATGTGTGGAAAAGTTAGAAAAGTCAATAAGAGCATGAAATCTGATAAAGGCGGTACCAGGTCTAATGATAATAAGCAAATTTGTTTCAACTGTGGTACTGCTGGCCACATTGCTCGAAATTGTCCCAATAGGGCATTTGTGCATTTTTCTGCACCAAGAAAAGAAAACGAGTCTCGAGGAAGGTCTCTAACGAGAAAGTCCTCAAGATCTCGTCTTCGTGATGATGATCGGAAAGTTCATAATGATAAGAAAAGGGATGAGCTTAAAATGAACAAACAGGTTTTCACTAAACAAGCCACATGTGCTTTGTCGAAATCGAATGTGGCTAAGTCAAGGTCGATTTCGTCAAAGGGTGCGTCTGGATCTTCGACTAATCCTAGCCGAAGATCTAAACGCTCAAAGCAAAAGAAAAATGTTTCTAAATCACCTGTAATTTCTTCAAAACCTAACTATCAGTGGATGCCCAAATCTACACTTGTCCAATCATCATCATCTTCTGACGGTGTTTCTGATATTAATGCAAAATTGAAAATTTAAAATGTTAAATCTGTGAATGTCAAGGGTAAACCCAGGGATGTAATGACCTGGGTCCCTAAATCTAAATGATCCCGCTCATTGTGCAGGAACAGCTGCGGAGGAATGTCGCCAGACCATGGTATGTCGACAGCGGTTGTTCCAGGCACATGACAGGAGACATCTCCCAACTGCACAACATTCAGAATTTTAATGGGGGATACGTTTCCTTTGCGGGAGGAGATGGCGGAAAGATCACTAAAAAAGGAACAGTTTCCAATGGAGTGCTGAGCTTCGAGAATGTTAACTATGCGCCTGAGTTAAAGCACATTTTGGTAAGTGTTTCTCAGATTTGTGACAAGGGCTATTCGACGCATTTCACAGATAAAGAATGTCTAATTTTGAAGCCAGGCATTGTCATTCCAGATGAATGGATTCTTGTAAAATCAAAACGGGATGGCAATGCATATATCATTGACATGAATAACAATCTTCCTGAACAAGTCACTTGCCTTTTCTCAAAAGTTTCCGAGCACAATGCTATGCTGTGGCATCAAAGACTCGAACATGCTAACGCAAAGAACTTGAATCGTCTTGCTAAGAATGAAATAGTGCGAGGGCTTCCTGTCAAGGATTTCATTTCGTTTGAAAAGTGTGTGGCATGCGCCCACGGAAAACATCACAGAAAGCCATACCTGCCAAAACAGGTCAATTCAATCAACCAGGTGCTCCAATTGTTACATATGGATTTATTTGGTCCAGTTAACGTCCTCAGCATCAACAAAAATTCCTATTGTCTGGTTATGATTGATGATTTCTCGCGGTTCACGTGGGTCTTCTTTCTGTCCAACAAAGCTGGGGTTGCTGACTTGATTAAGAAGTTTATAGTGATGATAGAGAACCAAACCAACCACCGGGTGAAGGCGCTCAGAACTGACAACGGAACAGAATTCAAGAATGCTGTTCTCGATCACTTTTGTGCGGAAAAAAGGATAGTGCGTCAATACAGTGCCGTTCGCACACCGCAACAAAATGGTGTTGCTGAGCGGCGAAACCGAACTCTACAAGACGCCGCAAGGACGATGTTATGTGACTCCAAACTTCCAGTTTTCTTCTGGGCCGATGCGATCAACACGGCATGTTATGTTCAAAATCGTGTTCTGATCAACAAAGCTCAGATGAAGACTCCATACGAAATTCTCTATGGTCACAAACCATCTGTTAGCCACTTCCGTATTTTTGGCTGTCCTTGCACCCTCCGTCCGGAATCCAACCCTAAATTCAACGCCAAAGCCGATGATTGTTACTTTATGGGGTATGCTGCTCGCACGGCGTACAGGGTCTACAATAAGAAGACGAAGCAAATCGTAGAATCCTTCGACATGTCCTGGCTAGAGGAGAACGAAACGGATGGCAGAGTTGGCCCAGATTGATTGTTTGACTATACATCTCTATTCAAGTCGTTCATTGTGTTTTCAAATGATTTGTCTGGTTCCAGTTCTGGTTCGAAGGTTGGGCTTGAAGATGAAGACGAAGAAGTTGTCTACAGACCGCCGATGGTGTCTTCTACGACTCCTACAGTGGATATATCTGTTCCAAGGAATTTGTCTGATTCTCCAAGTCAAGACAACAATCCAGATGCTGCTGCCACTCCTCTTACTCCTGATGAAAGAGAGTTTATCTCCAAAGATGCTTCCGTTGTTACTCAAACATTTATGGAACTTCTCTTTCCCGAACCAATAGCTAATGAGTTCGTGGCAAGCCCCTCTCATGATTCCAGATCGTCTGAGGTGAATTATTCAGCAGATGATGGATTTGTCAATATTCACAACCTTCTCGTAACGCTCAATGACATCAGCCAGGAGCTACCTTCCAGAATTAAACGTGATCACCCAATCGAAAATGTCATTGGTCAGCTGGGCGACGGTGTTCAAACGCGGAGTCAAAGTGGAGATGTAAATACATGTCTCTATTCTTGCTTCATATCTCAAATAGAGCCAAAGAATGTTGAAATGGCTTTGAATGAGCCCAGCTGGGTGGATGTTATGCATGAGGAGTTGAATCAGTTTGAAAAGCTTGGGGTTTGGAAGTTGGTTGAATTACCTAAGGGCAAGAAGTCACTCGACACTCGCTGGGTTTATAGAAAAAAGCAAGATGATTCAGGGGTTATTGTGCGCAATAAGGCATGATTGGTTGTACATGGATTTCGCCAAATTGAGGGTCTTGACTACACCGAAGATTATGCTCCGGTAGCTCGCTTAGAGGCTATTCGCATTTTCCTCGCGTATGCTTCCTTCATGAACTTCATGGTTTACCAGATGGACGTCAAGACTGCCTTCTTGTACGACGCTGTGAAAGAAGAAATCTAAGTTGATCAACCTCCTGGGTTTGTTAATTCGAAGCTTCCGAATCACGTTTACAAGTTGGACAAGGCTTTATACGGGTTACATCAAGCTCCAAGGGCATGGTATGCAACTCTTACGAAGCACTTGCTCAAGCATGGTTATTCATGGGGGACGATCGATCAAACCTTGTTCATTAAGCATGTTGGTGCCGATCAGATTCTTGTTCAAATCTACGTCGATGACATCATTTTTGGGTCAACATGTCCACAGCTATGCAAAGAGTTCGAAAATGTGATGAAGAAAAGGTTCGAGATGAGTTCTCTTGGGGAAATGACCATGTTTTTGGGGCTTCAGGTTAAACAAAACTCAACCGGAATCCTGATACATCAATCTAAGTATGTTGAAGATATGTTGGAGAAGTTCGGGTTTCGAGATGCCAAACCTGCCTTGACGCCAATGGCCGAGCGACCTCTGTTGACTCCAGATATTGAAGGCAAATTCGTAGATCAGACTGACTATAGATCGATGATCGGTTCGTTGATGTATCTTACTGCGAGCAGGTCAGACATTATGTTCGCGGTTTGTCAATGCGCACGATACCAGGCTAATCCTAAACTTTCACATCTTATTGCTGTCAAAAGAATTTTTCAGTATCTCAAAGGCAGCCAAAAAATGGGTCTTTGGTACCCGAAAAATTCTGAATTTAATTTATATGTTTTTGCTGACAGTAATTATGGAGGCTGTGAGCTTGACAGGAAATCAACGTCTGGCGGATGTCAATTTCTTGGAGACAGGCTGGTGTCATGGCAGTGCAAGAAACATCATACAGTCTCAACCTCAACGTCAGAGGCGGAATACGTAGCTGCTTCTGCCTGTTGTTCTCAAGTTATCTGGATACAACATCAATTACTGGATTACGGTTTGAATTTTCTAGAAACCCCTATTTTTTGTGATAATGAAGCTGCAATTCAAATTGCTAAAAATCCGGTCCAACACTCGAAAACCAAGCACATCGACATCAAGGTGCACTTTATCGGAGACTATTATGAGCGTTCGCTTATTCGGTTGGAACAGGTTCCCACCGCTAATTATGTGGCGGATCTCTTCACAAAACCGTTTAACAAAGCACGATTCGATGTGCTTGTGGGATTTTTGAAAATGATACGCTTTGATGACTAATTTTTGTTTTCGGTTAGTTTAAATTTGCGCATTTAATTTTCATTCTCACCCATGCACAAATTTAGGGAGAGAAATTACTCAAAAAAAAAAACCAAACAAAAATTAGAAAATTAAAAATCCAAAAACAGTTTTTTTCTGTTAGTGTTGTGATGGGAAGTGATATATTTATGTGATAACAGGCAATTTGAATCTGTGTAATGTACCAAAGTTGAATTTTCTAGGCTCCGTGTTCGATGCGTTGGTAGGCACGAAAGATTTTGATGAGAATAAAGTTCTCTAAGATCGTTTAGATTCGTAACAGATTTGGTCAAACACAGTAAAAGTAAAGAACACACAATGAATCAATCAAGAGCTGAACGATTAATATGCTCCACCTCAGAAGAGCTCGATAAAGAACTTCTACTGTAGAGGTGTGCTAGGGTTACAGTACAATAAACAATAATTATTATCAAAAGCATACAAAGAACGATGCATGCATGCATCTTATATACTAAACCCTAATATCATAAACACGGATGGACAGGCCCATACCGTGACAATATTGGACTAACTAACGAAGCCCAATGGCGCAACCCTTAGACCCAACAATCTCCCCATTTGCGTCAATTGAGGCGCGAGATCATTTCGGTTGAGCAAGAGTGGATTTCTTCACAGTCTTGAATAGCTTCGGTATGATGGAATGAAGAGTCTGATGGAAGAGAATATACCACCGAAGCATATCCGAAAAAAATTTCTTATCAGATTCACTGTTGTGCTTACACTTGTGAATGATATCCAGAATGTGCTCCAGACAAGAAGTTGAGAACAAATGTTTGTCATCAAGAGCGAACAAGCACTTTTGGCCTTCGGCTCTGGTGAACATGACAGTGTGATACTTCGGGTCTATTCTACTCATCTGCATCTTGTTCACATCGCTTTCCTGCCCAATTGGTCTGATTGTGGGCTTCTTCCTTAAGGCAGAGGCGATCTCTTGATCCATCTTGGCAACCTCATGAATGTAAGAAACTAACATTCGCTTGATGTGATCGATAATAGGATGTTGTTCAAGAGGATCCAGTCATGTGGATTTAAGTTTGGAAAATTAGCAAAGGAAATAAGATGAACCGAGTTGTCAGAGCCTCGGGTCACTTTGAATTTCACATTGATAAAATTCCCTGCCGAAGTTGGTTTCAATACCTTGACTGTTGTTATATTCTGTGCGCTCCAAGTCAAGTGTTGCGGTTGAGAGAATGCGAGATAATAATCAATTAGTTCTCGATCAACCTTTGGATCAGGAGAAGGAATAGAGGCGATTGGCTCAAAGCAATGAAACACAAATGCCTTTCGGGTAATAGCATTTCAAACTGAGAGTCTTTTGAGTTTTCTCGATCAAATGAGATAACCGGTTCAAGCCAGTGAGTGTTGGGAGAGTCGATTGCTTCTTTTAACAGTTTCTCCAATGTCCACAAAGGAAATAGTGTTTTTCTACTTTCCAATGCGTCATGAGCCTATTTTCTTTTCCTTTCCTTCTCTTCTTCTTCTTTTGCAATACGAAGATTTTCGTCAAGCTCTCGATCACGCTGTTTTCTTTTAAGAGCGTCTTCTTCAGTTTCTTCCTCATCACTATCACCAACTATCTTCTTGTTTTTGTCCTTCACACTCGAACCCGAAGCTTCAATAACCTTCGGTTCAGTGGTGACTTTCGGTTGTGGGGGTTGTTTCTTACTTGCTTCTCCCCCTTGTTTCGGAGGGACAACAGTCTCCGGAACACCTTCAATGCGGCTCAACAATTCAAGAGCCGGTCTCAGCTTTTCGGCTAAGTGCCGTCGAACGGTAAGAGTAAGAACCGAATCATGTGCCTCAAGAAGATTAGATAAGAGAGAGTGCACATCACCAACACAGCTCTTAATAACTGCTCTTTCAGATTTGAGATCATCATTTTCTTTGGTCGCATGAGTAAGCTTCAAGGTCTGAGTTTTGAGTTGAGCAGTTCGACGATCCAGTTCATCCATAACTTTGTTTTCCACAACAAGTTCGGTATGGAGTTGATCAAGACGAGCTTTAACGGAAGAAACGAACTGTGCATTCTCAGCCTGAATTCCCGTTTGAATGCTTTCAAAATGCTTATGCTCCTCCTGAAGCGTAGAATTGAGTTCCTTAATTGTAGCATTCACCATATGGGCATTCTTTTGAGCAGCTACCTGTAGAGAATCCAAAAATACTTGAGCATCTGTAATTATTTGTTGGACATTTGCGGTTGCTTTCTGACAAGAAGAGGTAGAAGCATCGACAACTTTAGTAGCTTTATCAATGGAGTCCTGGTGCTCTTTGACCAAAGTAGAGAACAAAGCCTTGACTGCTGCTTCTGAGTATTCAGTAGTAGAAGAAGATGTTGAAGCAATAAGCCTGTCAAGTTTCTCATTAAGGTCTTTTAAATGTCGTTTTGTTACAGGAGCATCATCATCATCATCACTTTGAACTCTGTAGGGGCTAAAGTAGAAGGAATCAAAGTCGACATCCTCCCCACCGAGAACGGTGTCAGATTCGTTGGAAGGAGGTGGAGAGAGAGGTTTAGAAGTTATTGGGGTTTCGGTCCCTGAAGTAGGTGCCCCCGTATCAGATACGTTGACACGAACGTGAGGTTCGGTTGCGTTGTAGTAGTGGTGGTAATTTCGGTGAATAGTGGAGTGGGTATTGGTATAGAAGTTGCAGCTTGAGAAGAGATTGGAGGAGGGAATGGAGCAATAGTGATAGGAACAGAGTGAGTAGGAGAGGAAGGGGGTGTGTGTCGGTTACCCTGATGAGTTGGTGAAAGGGGAGGCGAATCTCCTCTGAGCGAACTCTCCTCTTGAGAATCTTCACTAGCGCTGGACTCTGGTTCAGGTTGATGATCAGAAGGAACATACTCTGAATCACTTGATGATGGAGTCTTTGGCTTGGGAGCCTTCTTCTTGATCTTACGCTTCTTATGAACAGAAGTGGCTGCGTGTTCAGACTTTCGCTTTTTAGGCGGAGCAGATTTAGATGAAGGTCCTTCATTCTCGCATTTGCGTTCAGCCTTCTTCCCTCGTTTCGCTGGTTTATCGGCAGCATCCAATGAGCTTTAAATTTCTGGAGTGAGGTGCTTCGGTCCTGTAGGAGGAAGCTTCTTGTATTCGCTGATCACCTTACTTTCCCCAGACACACACTTGTACATTGATTCAGGAACCGAACCAATGAACAGATACTTGGATGGATCGGTGACAATAATCTTCGTTGTGTGAAAAGTGGCAATAAATGACATCAAAGAGTCTGCCATTGTAGGAATGTGGAAATTTTCCATTGCCCAGTGAGTAACAAGGGTCCAAAACCTGCCACATGATATTTCAGAATAACGAGAAGACGATGTAAGGGTTTGTTGAGTCCAAAGAATAGACCCATAGTCCATGTGGATCCCGTGGTAAAGACCATAGAGAAGAGTCATAAACGCTTTGCTTGCTCCGTCGGAACCTGAAACTCTCTCTGATAAACCTTTGAAAAGAAGAGTGAATAGGCCATTCCATTGTGGAGGAAGGCATGATTTCTTGAACCTTGTCACTGTGGTAAGAACTTCAGTATACCCCATATCGTAAAACATGGTGAAAAGCTGGGTCGTGCTAATCGAGTCTGGGTTGACCATTGAGTCGTCGATGATTAGCCCTAGCAGTGAGCAAAATCGGGCTTTCGAAATCGAAGTTTTCAGATCCAAAATCTGAAAGAAGATCCTCTCCTTCGCTTTATCATATGACGCCGTTGAATAGACTTGAGAGAGGAAAGACATCAGGACACATTCCACCTTGGTTAGAGAAATCACAAGTGGTGAATATTTGAGACATTCAACCACCTGAAGCATGTAAGGATCGTTTTGAAAAGGAGACAGTTCGATAATCAGGTTTTGATTCGCCTTGACGATGAGAAGCGACGACTGTGCGCTTTGTTCTTGAACAGACGATGAGTCAGCCATTGTTGAAGCTCGAAGTGAAGAAGATGAACAGTAGAGGGAAATCGCCGTTTAATGCTCGAGAGGATTTTGGAAGTGATAAAGATGTAAAAGGAAGGTGGGAAAACCCATTATACGATTACCAGGAGAGAGAAAAATCCGGAGTGATGATTACACGATTTTCTGAATCGACACCTGAAAAAGCGTGATGTGACAACTGTTACTCCGAAAAGTGTGACAATGGCGTCAGGCGGCGTGAGAAAAGGAAACGGTTCAAATTCACGCGCCTTTGAAGATCTTATCCATTACCCGCCTCTTTGTTTTTAAAACTCTTCAAATTCCCTTTGAAATGGGACTCATCCTTTTGCTTTTATTATAATCGTCTGGCCTTCGCTTCCAAACATTGTATACCACCATAGCATATTGAACCGAACATTGTATCTGAGAAATAGCCATTAGTACCACAATCAAGACTTGTGGAAGATCATAAAGATCTTCGTGCAAGAGTGTGCCAAAGAAAAAGAAATAAAGCAAATAATTTGTGGGATTTAAGTGATGTCAATTAAGACACAAATCTGTGGATCCCGGGCACGAATCTCTTCCTTCAAAGTCAAGAGAGACCTAGAAGTGTCTGTGTGGTGTCCCGTTGAAATACGATCAAATTCTTATTAAGGAGCATTGAAAGGCATCTTTTCAGTGTAAGGCTAATAGGGTGGCTTTCGCTTCAATCAAACTACAAAACTTAATATAAGACCGAAAGTTGGTTGAAGTACTTGTGAGACCGGTGTAGCCTATAAAACAAGTAGGTTTG
Organism: Lactuca virosa; assembly: GCF_052849685.1. NCBI lineage: Eukaryota > Viridiplantae > Streptophyta > Magnoliopsida > Asterales > Asteraceae > Lactuca > Lactuca virosa. The sequence goes on from NC_136434.1 coordinate 252,715,152, forward strand.
ATCAATTTTCAGTGACTTGGTGATATTATAGAAATCTCAAAAAAAAAATAATAAACTGGATCTTTTGGGTAGAAAAGTCTTGGTGTTAGACAATTTCATAAAGAACGCTCAAAAATAAAAAAGTTTCCTTGGTACCAACCATTAAAGTGGTTTCGTTAATACTTGGGTGAAAACTAGAACATTTGATTGTTCACCGTCAATTCATTGTAGGTGTTGGACTTTGGGTTTCACTTAGATCGTGGTTGACGAAACTAAGATCATGAACACAGATTTCGTGCAACCATAAACCTCAGTGGTAAATTCTGAGAGTCTCAAGGGTTACTCTGATGAACCGAAAGTGATGGAGAAAAGTGTGAGGTGGTTAAAGAACCGAAAGTACCTCTGCTATATAGTAAGGACCGAGCAGAAAAATCTTAACTCAGTATGAGAAGAGTAAGGTAGCTCATGGCTTAAGTGATTTTAGCAGCCTTATTGGGAAGAAACAATTTGTATATATGGAATCATTAAGGCTTCACTTAGAGTCGTCGAGACTTTGGACAACATGCAACAGCATGCTTCTAGGGACATGTAGCTAGTACAAAGATAAAGAGAGTTATACCTGCCCCAGCTCCATCAGTGGAAGTTATCCAAGAGTCCTTTCAGTATGATATTTTTGGGATTTTGTTGTAATATGTGAAAAAGAAATAAAACGAAACACAAAAGAAAATGTTTTTGGGTTTTATGAATTTTGCTGAAAAGAAATAAAAACGAAAAGTAAATATTTTTGGTTTTTATGAATTTTTCTAAAAAGAAATAAAAACAGAAAGGAAAATATTTTTGGGTTTTATGAAAAGAAATGAAAAACAAAAAATGAATTGAGAAAAGATATACATAGTATACAGAATATACAACCGAAACCTCACCTTTGGAGTGATGAAGCGAAATGGACCGAGCGTTCGGTTCATTTCGGTTTCCCAAAAAATTGGTCCCGAAATAGACCGAGCGTTCGCTCTATTTTGCTTGCTTAATTTTAAGGAGGCGAAAGTGGTTTCGGTACTGACTCAGCTTCCATCATCCCTAAGCCTTGGAGTATTTTATTGAAACTTGCTTCTGGTAAGGCCTTCGTGAAGATGTCAGCTAGTTGATCAGCGGATCGAACAAAGTGGATCTCAACATTACCATCTTCAACGTGATCATTGATGAAGTGGTATCTCAGTGCTATATGTTTCGTTTTCGAGTGTTGCACTGGGTTGTGACATATCCGAATAGCGCTTTCTGAGTCACAATAGAGGGGAATCTTCTTCATGTTTAGGCCATAGTCTCTAAGTTGACTTTGTATCCATATGACCTGTGAAGTGCAAGACCCTGCGGTGATGTATTCAGCTTCGGCCGTAGAAAGAGATACGCATGTTTGCTTCTTGGATTGCCATCTAACGTTTTCTATCAAGGAATTGACATCCGCCAATCGTGCTCTTTCGGTCTAGACCACATCCTCCAAGATCGGCATCAGAAAATGCTTAAACAAAGAAGCCAGATTTCGCCGGGTACCAAAGACCGAGAGATGAGGTTCGCTTCAAATATCTGAAGATATTTTTCACAGCCACCAGATGAGGTTCGCGTGGATTAGCCTGGAACCTGGCACAATAGCAGACATAAAACATAATATCTGGTCTACTAGCAGTTAGATACATAAGAGACCCTATCATTTGACGATAGAGTGTCATATCAGTAGCCGGTTTCTCCAAAGATGGTGTAAGCTTCGTACTGAATGCCATTGGAACCTTTACTTTAGAATCTCTCGTCATGCCGAACTTTGCCAGTAAGGTCTTTGTGTAAGCCTCCTGATTGATGAATATACCTTCGGGTCCCTGTCTTATGTTCAGTCCAAGGAAAAAGTTAATTGGACCCATTGATCTCATCTCAAATTTAGTCTCCATCAACTTCCGGAATTCAGTTGTTAAGCTAGGATTCATAGAACCGAAGATGATGTCATCAACGTAAATTTGGACAATCATTAGATGTTCACCCTATTTCTTGCGAAAGAAGGTTAGGTCAACTGAACCTTGTTTGAATTTATACATTTTTAGAAAACGAGTTAGAGTTTCATATCAGGCTCTCGGGGCTTGCTTCAGACCATAAACTGCCTTGTCCAGAATGTAGGAATGATTGGGAAACTTCTCATTCACAAATCCAGGTGGTTGCTCAACGTACACTGTCTCTTCTAGTTCTCCATTTAAGAACACACATTTGACGTCCATTTGAAAAACTTCGAAATTCTTGTGAGAAGTGTATGCCAGAAAGATTCGAACTAATTCCAACCTTGCTACAGGAGTGAAGGTTTCTTCATAATCTATACCTTCTTCCCTACAGTATCCTTTAACCACTAGTCTTGCCTTGTTGCGTAAAAAGTTTTTCAAGAAACCTTTCAATCCCAAGGTGAAGCAGAGTGATGTGAAAGGAAGTTTCATTAATAAGTCTGTGGGTGAGGAGAAGAAGAAATTCGAGAAGAATGATGTGAAGGCAACTGAAGCCAAAATTGAGAAGAAACTTAAGGGAGACTCGGGCATTGACTGTCATTACTGCTGTTGGATTAGGTGTCTAAGCCCATAACTATTATTGGTATGTATTCGACCCGAGAGTAGCATGGTCCATTTGGGTTGCATATCATCAGGACAATTTGTTAGGATGGACTTTTGAGAGAAGAGGTTATATATGATTTATTAATATATTATAAGTTCTAATATATTAATATGAAATCATATGTTTTAATTAGTATTGATCAAGAATTAATTTGGAATTAATTTAGTGATCAAAAGAGACTAATTAAAACTATGGGGACTAATTATGGTAATTAGTTATATTTATATGTGTTGGGCTTATGATCCATGTTGGACCAAGTTTATGTATGGATACATAAAGAGTTGGGTCACATGAACCATGGATCATAAGACCCATGGATATGGGTTTGGGTTATACCCATGACTCTTAGAATTCAACACATATAAATACATATGGTATGACCTAAAAACCGCCACCACTAGTGTGTGTGCATGTTCTTGGAGTTCATGAAGGTTTTAGAGTGCATGGAGATTCTCTCTCAAGTCCTACCTTTTTCCTTGATGTGTTGTGATATCATTTGAGGCTTCCACGCTATTGGGGCTAAGCTCTTAAGGCCAAATACATCAAGACTTCCAGCCACACAAAAGGTATGCTACTCTATCTAGTATTTTATGTAGTTTGTATGACAATTGCATGCTAGCTATAGGTTCAATACCTTGGAAACCATTTGCATGTATAATTAGTGAAAACATAGATCCAAGGTATTTAGGGTTGTATGTGCACCATAGGATGTTGTATTATACCAAAACCCAACAGTGGTATCAAAGCCTAGGCTTGTTTTCAATTATACTTGATGCAAAGTGCTGAAAAATGCTGAAAAAATCGATTTTCGGGCTGTTTGGGCACTGGACTCACCGAGTCCATGAACAAACTCGTCGAGTTGGTTCATGCACTCGACGAGTTGGACCCCTTGACAGCATATTTTCGACTTTTAAGGCTGGAATTGGACTAGAAACATTACCCTAAGCTGTTTTTGATCTTATAAACCTGTTTTTTATATGGTAATGTTCATGCTAATCTAATTCAAAAGATAGTTGTCAATAGATTCATGTTTTGTATTAGTTTAGTGGTTAGGCTAATTACATGAAAATTGTTTGACTTGAATTATCTTGTTCTTATGAGTTGCTTAGGTTAATAGAAAAATTATGTGAAATTGATGTTTTCAATCCAAATTAATCTAAGAGTTGGTTCTAAAATGTGTTTTTTGTAACTTGTCCTCAAGTTATGTGAAAAGTCACATTTAAGATTCATAAAACCCATAAATATTTCCATAGGTTATGAATAAAGAAAAGTCATATTCTTTTAATAGTTTAAAGTCTTCCATAACTTGTCCTCAAGTTATGGAACTTGAAGAGTTTTTTTTTGAATTAAAACTACTTTAAATACATAAGTTATGGAATTGAATAGTTTTGAATAGTTTTGAATAGTTTCAAAACTTGCCCTCAAGTTTTGGAATTTGTAAAGTTTCCCCCCATGAATACTTTAATTCCAAGTTAAGCCCTTAGAGTGTTAAAAATTTAAAATTCAACCCTTATACTATTATAATATTAATAGTTAATAGTTATATATATGTATAAGAACAAAGTGAGTCTTACCGTTAGTAGGCCACATTCACGAAGCCGGTCTATAAGGGGGGGGGGGTATAAGGTTACTGCCTATAAAATGGTAGTTTAATGGGTGTCCACTCTCACCCACCGCTTCCTTGACTGGTGGAGGGTCGTTAGCCGAACGGGTTTGACTCGGTTCATCAATCACTCTCTAAGTCGCATAGTGAGTTCCTTTAGAGCTACTATATGACAGACCATGACATGACCCTTAATGATCTTACCTATTTGCTTGGTGCTGCTGAATCAACAATGATTTGGAGCGCTGGTAAAGCAAATTTGATTGGAAGATCGACTTCCCAAACTTCCAAGGACATTGATAATGGTAACATTGGAAATCCAGAAAAGCTTTCTCTTCCCAATGGAAAGGGATCGGCCATAGTCAACTCGGTTGACCAAATGGTAAAGAGAAAGGCTTAGTCTGGGATAGTCCCGTGTACCATTCCCAAAGAGTCCATATGTTTCTGTTGCCAAAGGAAGGGGCATTGGTTGCGAAGCTTCCTGAAAGATCATAAGGTTGGTAAAGTCAAACGTTTTGACTCTGCTTCAGGTAAAAGTCCACTATCTAACTCTATTAAGTTCCTATTTGGAGATTCTTATTACATGATGTGACTAGATTACATTTTGATGTTTTAAGAATCAAAGTGAAGAGGAAGCTTAAAGGAAGAATATGATGATTCTGATCGCGAAGATGGATTTCGGTCGCATGGTTTGGTGATCAGAATTTTGAGCTGTTACTTAAAGAGTTGTGATAGATTGCTTATGAATACATAACAACATAGTTTTTTACATGCATTTGCATTGTAAGGATAAGTTTTTCCGCAAAGTTTTAAAATAAAAGAAAAGTTTTGATTTTATTTATTTTAAAATATCCTTACAGTGGCATTTGTGAGAAATTGTTGTTTATATGTTTCATTGATAGCAATATTGGAAAATGGATTTGATTCTTTCGACTGTGGTAGTGTCATAATTTACCAAATAAGGAAAGATTCTCATCACCCAAGTTTCAGTTGGATAAAAACTTGGAATCATGCAACTTGTATTGTGTGGTGAATGAGAATTTTCATCCTTGGGAAATTAAGACTAATTCCTTGTTCACATGTATATGTGAGTCAAGTGAAGGACTAGGAGATCGGGTACACTTGGTTGTGCGCTAATCAGGTCCACCACAAAGAATGATAACATTATTCGTCATGCTTTACTGAAGTTTAGTAAACATGGTTATACTTACAAGTTTAAGTATAATTCTGAAACATTGGAAAAGTTTCAATGTAAGGCAAAACGAATAAGACGAATCAAATTAGGCAGAAAGATAAAAGTTTCTCCAATCTGAAAAGATGGGAGAGTACTTGAGTATCTTGTTTTATGATTATCTTAGTGATTATGAAACCATATCACAATTGATTCTCTAAGGACATCTTAGTGCATTTGTTTGGCTAAGAAGAGGAATCGTGGATTGTTGAAATGGTTAAAATAAAAAAAGGATGAATCATACTTCGTTCCAAAACAAGTCTTAGAGTCATACTCCAAGATTGTAACTTGAGTGACATAATCCTTAGAAGGTTTATAACACTTGCCAAATATAGAGTAAAATGTTTTCTACTCTTGTACATTTGAAATTGGTAAGTTGTGATGTTTTTGGATAAAACAAAGACCAACTAAGACCAATTGAGTGAAGTGTTTATCTTGATAAGAATCCGCACTATCCCTTGAATATTGTTTGTCAAGGAATGGTTCTTGGCAAGAGAGTCTTATATGTCAAGAGGACAGTGGGAGTCTAAAAGATCCTGAAAGAGTTTCAAGATCTAATCAAGAATACAACCTGTAGTTTATCACTAGCACACAACTTGAGGTTTATAACCTATCGTGTTGACATATTCCTATTTCTGTGCCCATTCCAGTTAAAGTTGATTTTGCATTGGTTGCATAACAACTTGGAAGACATGGTAGGCCCTTGTGCTGCCAAGTGGCAAGAAGTTAAGATTGCACAAGTTCGGTCCATATGAGCTTGGATTTGTCAGTAACCTTGTCTTGTGATTATGGTTTGACAAATTCACATGGATAGGAGCACATACACCATAAACTCTAAGTGTCATAAGGTTTCTCTCCGATTCGTGAAAATGATGATGAGGAAATGCTTCTACTAAGTAGATTTTAAGTAGATAGCAATTGTGATATTTGCATTCTCAAAGTCGTTAGTGGAACGCGTGTGGTTAACCGGCACACTAACATGGACTTGTGAGAAATGGCAAAGGTCTAAACAATTGAGACTATGATTACGACATCCCTTTTCATAGTTCTGAAATTGTTTAGACACACATGTGCGCTATCTAAGGAAAGGTGTATGATTTTGATAAAGTTTTATCGAAGCATCTTGTATCAGAAGTCTGAACTTTGGTAAGAAAGTCAATAAAGTATTGATTTCTAGAAGTCCAACTGATTTCTGGATACATGTCAAAGCTAGTGGGAGCATGAGCGTTATGCTAATAATCATCATGTTAGTGGGAGCATGATAATTATGATAAGTGTTGCAAGTTAGCAATGTTAATTATAGAAAACAAAAGTTTCAATTCGTGAAGTTGCAGGGGTTGAAAAAGGTTGTTTTGCTATAATTAAGGGAGAGGAAATTATACTTCATTTCAAATTCTAAATAGCTTAGATTGTGAGATTTTGATCGAATTTAGTCATGATTATATTATTTGCGTTCTAAAATTCGATTATGATTACGGCATCCCTTTTCATAATCTGAATTATGAGAACATGGCAAATAGAAATAGAAATATTATAGCAAAAAGACTGGTCTAGTATCATGTCTTTATGTGAGACATCATGAATCGTGTCCCATATGCTTCAGATATAGGATCGATTGCATGTGCTATAATATTCATCCTTTCTAAATTTTCCAAATGCTTAGGGCATTAAGAAGGGAAAAGTCTAGAGCTGGATATGACTAAAATGATTAAGCAATTGTCGAGGACAATCTAAGGTTTACCAAAGATTGGTTGCTCATGGACAGTTGGAAGTATATTGTTAATTTTGGTAGGACCATATTAACATATTCTGAAAAGAGGCAACTCTTGTTCAGAAATGATAGTCAAAATGGGAATCTGGAAAGGTTTCCATAGGTGGAAGTTGTTCTTCAAATCTATGTAAGATTAGAAAGATTAATGCAAGAAGGATGTTCAAAGTAATGTACTTTGAATTTGAGACTTTGTTCCATGGAATTGATCTCCAGTGGAATACTCTGTAATGTCTGTTGACAAGTCTTTGTGACTTTGTGCATAATCATTACAAGAGGATCAATGCATATAAGTTTAGAATCTAACAGATTTCGGTAAATGGCACGAATTTGGATGAGGATTTGGGATTGTGAAATGAGCATCATTGGAATCATGTTCAATTGGTCTATTTCACACAGTAAGGATCTTAGACAAACATAGTGTGCATGCGTGGAGCATGGCATGACTATTGTTTTGATTCAAGTATGAAGTTGATTATTTGAAACATTATACAATGAATAATGAGTAATCAATATGGTGTTTAAATAAAAGGTGTTTTATTTACTCTCAAAGGTGCTTGGGACCATAGAGTGATTAGTATTATTCTTGTGTTTGACTTTACATGTTTTGACTTCCAGAATAGCTAGGTTATTCTTCCCGAATGACTAAGTTATTCAAACCATCCACATTCGATAATACGTTGGAAGTAGGTATTAAGGCAAGACTGTCATGAGTTGGTTGTAGATGTCTAAGGTGTTGGACATAGCAAAGAGTTGCTACAACATTCATGAGTGCTCATAAGTTCTGAGTATTGGATTAAACCCACGCTCACTTGTATCACTTCATGGATTTTATCTCGAGTGATTGTGAGACGATAATATCTTATATTCTTCAAACCTAGAGATATGAGTTGTTAACTATGAGTTGGTTATACATTGATTGTACAAAAACGCATTGGTAACTCAATGTTATAAAACATGCCTTTGTGTATGATTCAACAAGTAGTAGAACAAGCATATGAGTCGAAGTTTATCCATTCCTTTTACCCTTGGAGGGATAAAAGCGATATCTGTGGGCCCCTCGATGATTTAGTGATGACAAACGTAAGTGCTCGGCCGGGCCTGGACTGATTTGATTTGTTCAATTAGTCAGTCTTCATAAATCGTAAATCGGGAAACAACAGATGGACAGAGAGAATGATTATAATCCATGTCTCAGTCTATATGATATCTAGAATGGAGGAATATATGATCCCTTATCTAATGGACGCGTCATTGATTTGTTCAGAGTTCGACAGCGGCTTTAAGAGCTACGATTTGTAGTCGGGTTTTGGAGCATACGCAATAATAGTTTTAGACTTATCTAAGTGGGAGACTGTTGGATTAGGTGTCTAAGCCCATAACTATTATTGGTATGTATTCGACCCGAGAGTAGCATGGTCCATTTGGGTTGCATATCATCAGGACAATTTGTTAGGATGGACTTTTGAGAGAAGAGGTTATATATGATTTATTAATATATTATAAGTTCTAATATATTAATATGAAATCATATGTTTTAATTAGTATTGATCAAGAATTAATTTGGAATTAATTTAGTGATCAAAAGAGACTAATTAAAACTATGGGGACTAATTATGGTAATTAGTTATATTTATATGTGTTGGGCTTATGATCCATGTTGGACCAAGTTTATGTATGGATACATAAAGAGTTGGGTCACATGAACCATGGATCATAAGACCCATGGATATGGGTTTGGGTTATACCCATGACTCTTAGAATTCAACACATATAAATACATATGGTATGACCTAAAAACCGCCACCACTAGTGTGTGTGCATGTTCTTGGAGTTCATGAAGGTTTTAGAGTGCATGAAGATTCTCTCTCAAGTCCTACCTTTATCCTTGATGTGTTGTGATATCATTTGAGGCTTCCACACTATTGGGGCTAAGCTCTTAAGGCCAAATACATCAAGACTTCCAGCCACACAAAAGGTATGTTACTCTATCTAGTATTTTATGTAGTTTGTATGACAATTGCATGCTAGCTATAGGTTCAATACCTTGGAAACCATTTGCATGTATAATTAGTGAAAACTTAGATCCAAGGTATTTAGGGTTGTATGTGCAACATAGGATGTTGTATTATACCAAAACCCAACATCTGCAATGGAGCAAATCATTTGGCAAATGATTGTATGCTTCGTAAGAAAGAAGAGAAAAAGAATAGGGTCAAGGACGAATCCATTATGTTGAAAGATTGGAAGAAGTTCGTGAAAAGACGAAGGGGATGTCTTTGGTTGCACGAGGCGAAGGTGAGGAGGATGGCACGTATCAGATCTGGTCTTCAGGGTCTGATGACGAAGAGATGCGTAATCCGACGCATGGGGCTATATTCGTACAATTTGAAGAGGAAGAGGACGAAATGGTGACTGGTTATTGTTTCATGACCAAATCAGGAGACAAATCACCGATGACAACGAATGTACGTTCTATTCTTCAGTCTTTTAACATTCCTTTACAAGCTTATGATTATGAAATAATTGCTTTCGATGATACTGTTGCTTACTTTAATACAATTGTGGTGTCTGCTAGTAATGAAGCTAAGAAACTAAACATCCAATTGCTAGAGACCCAAAAAGTGCTAGATTCGATGTAACGCCCCGATTCTCAGGTATTGTTTAAATAAGAATTTAATTGGTTTCAAGGCCTACTCGACGAGTTGGTTGCCCTACTCGTCGAGTAGCAGCGGGTTAGTTCGCGTATTTAGAGGCCCACTCGCCGAGTCCAAGAAGGGACTCGACGAGTAGGAGCTGGCAGATGAAACCCTAAATCCCGGGGTTTTGCACCCTATTTAAAGAAGCATAAGCCTCCTTTGGCCTCTTTTCAGTCCATTGAGAGTCCAGAAGAACCCTAACTCGAGTGTGTGTGTATTCTTTGGAAATTTTAGCTTGGAGGAAGATTTTTGGTGAGGGAATCTCTTGGGAAGCAAGCTAGTTGAAGCAAGAGCTTGTGGGTTTCAAGTTCTGCATCAGAAAGGGCTCTCTTGAAGGTATTAAATCGTTTTTCCCTTGGCTCATTTCCTCCTAAACCCTTTTGTACATAAGTTTAGGAAAGGATTCTTGTGTCTAAGCCAAGATCTGAAGTTGTAACTTCAGATCTGGACTCCCCTTGGCTTCTAGATTCATAAAGCCATCAGCCTTGTCTAGTATGAGCCTTCTCTCAAGGATGTGACTTCATTGCAAGCTTAGTTGTGCCATCTTAGGGTCTTAAAGCCTTGCATGCACGTAAAGTTTGCAACTTTACGTGATAAGCATACCTAAGGAAGTTGGATCTGCAATTTGGGGCCTTGGCATGGTTTAGAAAGTGTCTGCATGGAAAAAGGGCTGAAGAGACTCGGCGAGTCGCATAGTCGACTCGACGAGTCATATGAAGATAGGAATTGAACTCGACGAGTTGGATGAACAACTCGGCGAGTCCGATGAAGACTGCCGTAGACTCGACGAGTGGATGAACAACTCGGCGAGTCGGTTGAGGTTTCCCCAATTTATGTATGCGTGTACAACCATCGAGTCGCAAGAAGGAAAACTCCACGAGTGGCCTTAGAGTTTCAAATCGCGAGCCTTAGAACTCGACGAGTCACTCCGGTGACTCGGCGAGTGGTCAGGTATTTCATGGAACTCGGCGAGTAGCTGAGGGTACTCGGCGAGTTAGGGTCAACATGGACTGTTGACCTTGACTGATGACTTTGACTTTGACCAAAGGTTGACTAGTTGACTGATGGGGTACCTTGAGAGGTTGAGAACTTACAGTATGGTTATACTATGGTAATAGGGGTGGAGTTTGTGGCGGTGATCCGAGGGTTGAAGTTTATTCTCCGAGTCAACATCTGCACGGTGAGTTATCCTCACTATATCGATAGGGTCTAAGGCACCAAGGTCGGCCCTTTAGTTGTTATTGTTATGGTATGCTACATGTGGTTATGACCTGTTAGATCGGAATCAGGATAGACAGTATGTTATGCTCTTATGATCCGTAGGGATTGATATGTTAGTGACCTGCTAGGTCGGTGCTCTAGTTGCGAGAGATTGCTATGATTGGTGATTAGTGAGATAGATATGTTTGATGCTAGTATATGCCAGTATATGTTAGCTATGCGCACATGGTTATTTGCTTGTTGCTTGGGTTGAGGCGGTCCTGCTTTGTGCTGAAAGCCAACATACCCTATGAGCGGTCCGGGGAGACTGTAGGCCCACGTGGCGGTCCAGTTATACCGAAGGCTCGGGACAGATTCAGATAGACTGTAGGCCCTGCAGGACGGTCCAGTCAGGCCGATGGCCCAGTATGCATGTTGTTGATTGTCTGTTACTGACATGGTATTATCGGTGTGGTATTGGTATTTTGGGGGTAGCTCACTAAGCCCTCGGGGTTACAGTTTTCAGTTTATTGTTTCAGGTACTTCAGGAGATCATGGCAAGGCGAAGGCGTGACCGTACCGCTCCTCATCCTTATGATCTGGTTATTGGGACACTCTGATGAATAATGATTGAAAACATTTTTGTAACCAAGTACTATCTGGTTTTTATTTGTGATTGAAAAAGTTTTAATTTGGCATGAAATTTTTGGATGTTACATTCGAAACGAAGCAGGGTAGAGTATCTGGAATTGCAATTGAATAATGTGAATAATGATACGGAATGTCTAGATAATGAAGTTCGAATGTTACTTGCTCAGAGAAACATTTACTGTAATTCAGCAAAAAGACTTTATGCTAAATTGACTTCATTGCATCATTCATCTGACATTAGTAAAGAACAAAATAGGAAGTTATTTCCTTTTCTTACTTTTGAAAGAGAGAAGATTGATAGCTTGTCTTATGACTGTGAGAAAACCATAGCAGAATTTGATAAAGTTCCAGATAATCGATTTGCTTATGGTATTGTCAAGATAGATGAATATTTGAATGCTGATGAGCTTGTTGAAATTGTGAATGATACTTTGACCAAAAGTGAACAATCAAAATTTTGAAAAGAACTGAGAACTCGAAACTTGACTCTCAATCTAATTTTGCAGATATCAATGATAATTCTGATAGTTTTAGCGAAATCAGTGAAATTGAGGAGGAGGAAAGTATCGATTGTTCTCAGTTATCTGTCATTAATGTCACATCTAAGTCAAAAGGTAAAGAAATTTGTGATGATTCGATGGTTGAGGATGACACTGATAGACCATCTAAGCCCTCGGTATTGGTATTTTGGGGGTAGCTGACATGGTATTATCGGTGTGGTATTGGTATTTTGGGGGTAGCTCACTAAGCCCTCGGACTTACAGTTTTCAGTTTATTGTTTCAGGTACTTTAGGAGATCATGGCAAGGCAAAGGCGTGACCGTACCGCTCCTCATCCTTATGATCTGGTTATTGGGACACTCTGATGAATAATGATTGAAAACATTTTTGTAAACAAGTACTATCTGGTTTTTATTTGTGATTGAAAAAGTTTTAATTTGGCGTGAAATTTTTGGATGTTACAAGTTGGTATCAGAGCCTTGGTTTGAGTGAATTGGGGGAAACACTCCTGTGAACCCAGTCTCAAATCAAGGAAATTTTCGGAATAAATTCTAAAATGGTTTTCAAAATAAAGGATGGAGGATGCAGAGGGTACGTTCAGCCGGAGCCTGTAAGTAAACCCCAAAATACCATATAGTTATTTGATATTATGATATGATAGAACAACATGCTAGTGTTAGGCTAGGAATCTTCAGGAATCGCATGATAGACTTGCCTGATTATATGATGCCTACTAGCCTAGGGTTTCTTGTATATGGAATTGACATCATAACTGTAGGTGTTTAGTGTATACATCACGACTGTGTATAACCAAGATCTTATAGCCTGAGAATGTCTGATTCGACCTCAGTGTAGGATTGGATATTCGAAAGTCTCTAGGGTCCAGCCTTATGTGTGGCTAGCATACACTAGTGCTGCAGGGTTGGTGAAAGATTCATGGATGTGTGAGTTATAGAAGCGGTGAGACCAGTGGCGAGATAGTCGATATTCCCCTAGGAGTGAGGGTTGAGCGCATGTTATGTTGATGATCGTATTAGGGCGTTGTGGTGATACTTGAGACAAATATGGGTAGGTGCGGAAGGTAGTATGGGCCCGTACTACTGAAAGCACAAGACCCATACGCGTAGCAAGGAAGTCACAACCCCCTAGGGTGGTGGGAATTGGTCTCCCGATATATGTTGCTTATCTGACATCTTGGTTATAGTTTCAGTATGGTGGTGACGAGACGTTTTACTACTGGATCCGGATCAGGATCAGGATCAGTATCGGGAGACGGAGGGTCGGAGGTGCCGGTAGCACATGAGCCCGTGGTACAGATAGGGACAGAGGAGTTGGATGCCAGGATCCGGGAGATTCTGCATGACGAGATTGCTGCAGCATTCCGAGCGCAGCTGCCAGAGATGTTTGGGTCGATTAAGACCGCGATGGTTGAGTACTTTGATGAACGATATGCAGCTCTAGCAGAGACAGCTGCCGCTGCCGCCACATCGGCTGTAACCGCGGCAGGGGTTGGAGGAGGAGGTGGCAGGGCTTTCCAGTACCGGGACTTCGATAACATGAAGCCCCCAACGTTTGATGGTACACAGGATGCGATCAGGGCTATGAGGTGGTTATCTGATGTGGAGGGCTGTTTCTTCACGTGTTCATGTCCTGCTGACCAGAAGGTCAGGTGTGCCCTGAACCTGCTGAGGCTTGGGGCAAAGGACTGGTGGAGATTGACGACAGGGTCATACACTGATGATCAGCGAGCTGCTGTTACTTGGGAGCAGTTCCGGGATATGTTCCGCACCCGCTACGTTCCACGCGTTGAGCGGGAGCGGCTTGATCAGGAGTTTTTGACATTGAGGTAGGATGGGGAGTCAGTGATGGAGATCACTCGTATGTTCACAGAGAGGGCTATGTTTTGCCTGGAGTTTGCTTCAGAGCAGTCTCAGATGACCCGTTATCTGAGTATGCTCAAGACTGATATTCGACAGTTTGTTGCTACGCAATGTTGTGAGACTCTTTTGGATCTTTAGGAAGCCGTGAGGCGGCGCGAGTTGGAGTTAGAGCTGTAGTTGATGGAGCAGCGTCAGGTTCCGGCACAGTCTCAGCCGGCACCTAAGCGGTCCAAGACCGCTGATACTCGGACCGGGGGTCAGCAGAGCTGCACTTGTGGAAAGTGTGGCAGGGGTCATTCTGGGGTTTGTCGAACAGGAGGTGATTGCCACAAATGTGGCAATGAGGGGTACTATGACAGGGACTGTCGCCAGTCCGCCCCTCCAGCAGATATGAGGATTTACCAATGTCATCAGGTTGGTCACGTGAAGACCAACTGCCCGCAGCTCGCCGCCAAGTCGGCGCAGGGATCCGCACCGGCTACTTTGAGGATGGGAGATGGGAGGCCAGTCAAGGTGGAGCCTCCGAAGGCTCAGGGGCGCGCCTTCGAGCTCACGGCCGAGGAGGCCAAGGCAACACCGGATGTGGTTGCAGGTATGTTTCTATTTTCTGTTTCAGTTATTGTATCTGTGTTCTGCTTATCGGTGGTACCTGTGTTTTGGTACGTTTTTAGTAAACTCCTTGGCTGCTTTGGTTTTATTCGACTCGGGGGCGAGTCGGTCGTTTGTATCTCAGACTTTCAGTAGAGAGTTCAGTGTGTCGGTAGATGAACTTGAGTGTCCGTTGCGAGCATGGCGTTTCTGCTTCTTCGGTCTACCGGGGATGCGAGCTGGAGATTTTCAGGGTATCATTCCCAATAGATTTGATTCCTATTCCCATGGGGGAAGTATGTGTGATCGTAGGGATGGATTGGCTCAGCCGGTTTGGCGCCATGATCGACTGTGAGGGACAGCGAGTGGTAGTTCGAACCCCAAGTGGGGGAGAACTGGTAGTGTATGGTGAGGGCACCAGAGTGGGAGCAGGGTTTTGTTCAGCCGCCAGGACTCGGCAGTTCATTCAGAACGGGTGTACCGGATATTTAGCGTATGTGATAGATACGCGGATTGAGGATCATACTTCCGTTTCAGAGGTTCCAGTGGTTAGGGAGTTTGCTGATGTGTTTCCAGAGGAGTTACCTGGAGTGCCTCCGGAGAGGCAGGTAGAGTTCAGGATTGATCTAATGCCGGGTGCGGCCCCTACCGCTAAGGCGCCGTACTGTCTGGCACCGCCAGAGATGCAGGAGTTGGCATCTCAGTTGCAGGAGCTGCTGGGCAAGCAGTTTATTCGCCCAAGTAGTTCACCCTGGGGAGCACCGATCCTCTTCGTCAGGAAGAAGGACGGTTCACACAGGATGTGCATTGACTATAGGGAGTTGAACAAGTTAACAGTGAAGAACCGTTATCCACTCCCAAGGATAGATGATGTTTTCGATCAGCTGCAGGGTGCATCTTGGTTTTCCAAGATCGATTTGAGATCCGGGTATCACCAGGTCAGGGTGAGGGAGGAAGACGTGGAGAAGACCGCGTTTCGGACTCGTTATGGTCATTACGAGTTCATGGTGATGCCGTTTGGGCTCACCAACGCGCCGGCAGTGTTCATGGATTTGATGAATCGGGTCTACAGACCGATGCTCGATCGCTCGGTCATTGTGTTCATAGATGATATCTATGTGTATTCCAAGACCCGAGAGCAGCACGAGGAGCACCTCAGGGAGCTGCTGGAGGTTCTGCGACGAGAACAGTTGTATGCCAAGTTCTCGAAGTGTGAGTTTTGGTTACGAGAGGTCCAGTTCCTCGGACATCTCGTTAACCAGGAGGGGATTTTGGTCGACCCGGCCAAAGTTGAGGCGGTTATGCAGTGGGAGATTCCGAAATCTCCCTCAGACATCAGGAGTTTCTTGGGATTAGCAGGGTACTAACGGAGATTCATTCGAGATTTCTCCAAGATTGCAGTACCCCTCACTCGTCTAACGAGGAAGGGGGTGGATTTCCGATGGGGCCCTGAGCAGCAGAGGGCGTTTGAGACCCTCCGTCGGTGTTTATGTGAGGTGCCAGTGTTGACGCTCCCCGAGGGAGTCGAGGATTTTGTAGTATTTTGTGATGCATCCATCATAGGACTGGGGGCAGTCCTCATGCAGAGAGGACGAGTGATAGCCTATGCATCACGGAAGTTGAAGCCGCATGAGACGAGATACCCTACGCACGATCTTGAGTTGGGAGCGGTGGTATTCGCTCTCAAGATTTGGAGGCATTATCTGTACGGGGTCCGTTGTACTATATACACGGATCACAAGAGTTTGAGGCAAATCATGGATCAGCCGAACCTGAATATGAGGCAGCGCAGGTGGCTGGATGTAGTCACGGACTATGATTGTGAGATCCTTTACCATCCTGGTAAAGCGAATGTGGTTGCAGATGCCTTGAGCCGCAAGTCAGCTGGGTCTTCTACCCCTGCAAGGTGTATGAGGATAGCGGTGGATTCCCTGCTTGTGAGCTTGGTTAGGAATGCTCAGGTTGAGGGCATGAGACCAGAGAACTGGAAGATGGAACGGATTAAGGGCGCGAGCGCTCGGATTGTTCAGGATAGCCGCGGGATATTGACCCGACACGGTCGGGTTTGGGTTTCGATGTCCGGAGGGGTCCGGCAGACAGTGATGGAGGAGGCTCATAACTCTCACTTTTCTATACACCCGGGAGCCACCAAGATGTACCGCGATCTGAGTTTGAGTTACTGGTGGCCCGGTATGAAGAAAGAAATCGCTTGGTATGTTGAGCGGTGCCTGACTTGTAGGATGGTCAAGGCCGAGCATCAGAGGCCGCATGGTAAGCTGCAGCCCTTGGAGATTCCCATGTGGAAATGGTAACAGATCATGATGGACTTCATTACGAAGTTGCCGAGGACGGCGAAGAGGTTCGATGCTATATGAGTCATCGTGGATCGGTTGACCAAGAGTGCCCATTTCTTAGCCATACGGGAGAGTTCGTCGGCCGAGAAATTGGTCGACATGTACGTCAGCGAGATTATCTCTCGCCATGGGGTTCCAGTCTCCATCGTTTCCGATCGGGATGTCAGGTTTACTTCCCGTTTTTGGCAGAAGTTCCATGAGGAACTGGGTACGCGGCTGCTGTCACACCCCAAAACCGGAACGGCGGAATCGTTCAGGGGTGGAGGACGTCATGTTTAGTATCACAAGATATGTATATGGTAAGAAAGTAATGAACAACCATTTCATTTAGAAAGAAAGTGTTTACAATGTGTGTGTTCACAAAACATAGAATTCATACGCAAATAACAAAACAAGACTTGAAGCTATAATGCTCCATCTTCTGAATTCCCAGCACGAGCACCTGTCTAATAGTCTCCCGAGAATACAAGTTATTTGAAAGAGTTGATCAACAATTAAGCTGGTGAGTTCATAAGATTTTAGTGATGTAAGAAAGTTGTAAAATGTTGTTAAAAATGTAGTTAAAAATGTAGTTGTAACATGAAGTTGTAAAATGTTTTAAGTTGTAAGTTCTTTTTTTGAAAAGTTCGCCTGTTCCTCTAGAAAATCGTATATTTCCTACTTCGATGGAAGTTTAAGTAAAATGACACTACAACCCTTTCTATGGGTACTAAGTGAATAAGAATTATATAAGACTCAGAGTAAACAAACAATCGATTGTGCGCATCTGCCCCAAGCTCGCAACCAAACGAGGAACAGAAATTAAGGCAGATAGCACACATCCCATTGGTTGTTAGATCATCGTCGTATATAACCCTGGTGTATTCACTTGTTACTCATGGAGTTAATTGTAATGGTTCCTTTATATCTAATGAAAATGTTCTTTAAGAAAACCTATATTTCTTATAATAAAATGGTGACCACAGTGACTACTTTTATAATAGCTTAGTTTATACTGATATATATAATCTAATATCGGATAGAAAGTTAATTGGGTGAATCTGCCCTAAGCCCACAACCAAACGAGGAACAGAAATTAAGACGGAAAGCACGCATCCAACTACCTATTGGGTATTAGCTTTATATATAAACATGATGTATAAACTAAGGTATTATAGAGTTACTCACCTAAGGTCCTTTCAATTGTACTGGTTTAATAAAATGGATTAAACCCTTTACTGGGAAGTTTCTAGTTTTGTATACCAAAAGTACTGATTTTGGAAAGTATGTTTTGTACTAGAAAAATTGTGCTTTGACTCTGTGTCCTATAACCTGACCCATACCTGGTACCCTTATGATGACTTAATGTATACTGAGCATATATATATATATATATATATATATATATATATATATATATATATATATATATATATATATATATATATATATATATATATATATATATAGAATCGGATAGAAAATAGATTGGGTGAATTCGTTCCAAGCCCACAACCAAACAAGGAACAGGAAATGAAGCGGAGAGCACACATCCTATTACCTGTCGGACCCTATTGGTATATATATATCCTGTGATGTATACATCAAGGAATCATAAGACTAGCATTATGGTCCTTTCTTTTAAACGTAGCCTTCTACCAAGGCATCTTCTGTATGACGTAGCCTTCTACCAAGGCATCTACTGTTATGTGCTAGACTCGACTGATCTGTTTGCCGTTTGTAAAAAAAATGTATGTTTTCCCTAGTTTATAACTATCTTAACTCGAAAATAGTTTGATTTTGACTTTCAAGTGGTACTGTCACTTTATGAAAGAAATGGGAAATGTAAGTACACAGTTGTCATTTATAATGACATGCGGATGTACTGATGACCTAAAACATGTTCGTTTAATTACGGTCATAATGTGAAGGGTAGAACCCCTACTAAACGCTCTCCCTGTCAAGAGATTAAGGGAACCAAACGCGACCTCTGCAAATTCTTGCAAGCCGTGTAATTCACATTAAGGTTATATGATCATGTATACCCAATATAACTATCACCTTTTGTTTAAAACAATGAGTTAGTGATCAATTGGTATAATTAGATCCTCTGTGTGTGTGTTCTCATGCTATAACAACCTAACTTGTTTGTTTTGTACTGTATATTGTACGTTCTGTTTGTTTCTCATAATTGTGTGTTCTCTCTGTATGATATTGTTTGTTTCTCTTCACTGTATGTTCTGTATGGTATTGTTTGTTTTCTCTTCACTGTGTGTTTGACTTATGTATGAACTGACTCTTTGTCTGCTTCATTGTACTAGAAGTAATGAATATCATTCTCCTAAACTATACCTATTATAGTTTACTAATGTTCTACTTGGTCTGTTGCTGAAAAGACTCGTTTATCTACTAAGTTATGCTTGTACTTTAAAAACGGAGTTTTGTATAACTATAAAGTAACATAACTTTAAAAGAGTTTTTGAAATGTTTTGACAACTTATAAATGACATAAGTAACATTTTGAAAGATGTTTATAACAAACATTTACACAATTATCATTGTGTTCAACTTGTATTCCCCCCCTTAAAACATTTAAAACAGTTAAAAGATTCATTACGGGGTATGAACTCACCTGATGTGGGTGATTCAAACAGGTATGCGTGTAAGGATGAGAAGTTCCACGAATGAAGTCCCGAGACACAATTGGTCCTAAATGACATATAAGGACACATATTGACATGAATATAGTGTTTATAAACAACTATATGAAAGGAAACACCTTCCGGGACTAGGAAACACTTTGACCAAGTGTTGGAATCACATGTGATTCATCAAAGGGAAGTAGAATGACACTCAAATGAGTTTACGGCCATGGGTTTACGGCCCAAGGGAGTTTACGGCCGTAAACTCATGGTCACTCATGTATAAGTGTAAGTTTGAAAGCTAGGGAAACTTTAGGGACTTTTGCTCTACACAAGGATGAGAAAGACCAACCCAAAGGAAGCTTTTTGATGAGTTTACGGCCCAAAGGTGTTTACGGCCGTAAACTCATGGTCATTGTGCACTTGAGATTAGTTTAAGGTCTTATTTCCATCAAGGAAGGGTTCTAGGTCAAAGGTTTGCTTGTTGGAAGAGTTTAAGGCTCGAACATGTCCTAACATGGAGTTTACGGCCAAGGAAGATCTTGGGACGTAAACTCATGATCTTCATGGGAAAAGGCATGTTTCAATGTTGTAATTCAAGGCCTCCTACTAGATATGAAGTGTAGGGAAGAGTACTTACGATCTAGAAGCTTGAAATGGTTGATATTCGCCAAGAACACTAGTGTGTGTTCTTGGTGTTCTTGGTGAAACTTGAAGATCTAAGAAAAGAGTGATTTCTATGGATGAAATCATGGAAGGATACTAGATTAAGAGATGTATCAACAAATCTAGGAAGAATACTTACATCTTTTGAAGATCTAGGAAGAAAGTTGGATGATACTTGAGAGGATTTGAAGAAAAATCGGCCAAGGAAGGAAAGAATGAGAAAAATGGCCAAGTATCATCTATATACCCTTGAGTTTACGGCCACATGAGTTTACGGCCGTAAACTCATGGTCTTGTGGCCGTGAACTCATTTTGATGAGGTTATGGTTTGATTTGCTACACTGTGGTTCTAGCAGGTACTTTTTAACACTTATTCCTTAAGTGTATTAGGCTCAAAACTCCTTAGAATGACCTTTAACCGGGCTAGAACTCAGTTTCTAATGAGTTTGACACTCAGTTGAGTTGATTGACTGGGCTTTAAAAATCAAAAATTTTCCGGGTTGTCACAGCTGCACTTTAGTACAACGTTCCATCCGCAGACCGATGGACAGAGTGAGCGAACCATTCAGACCCTCGAAGATATGTTGAGGGCGTGCCATTGACTTCGGTGGGAGTTGGGATTCCCACCTACCGCTTGCAGAGTTCGCCTACAACAACAACTATCATTCCAGTATTGGCGCCCCGCCTTTTGAGTTGTTGTATGGTCGGAGATGTAGAACCTCGGTCTGTTGGGGTGAGGTTGGACATAGAGTGATGGGTCGGACGGAGGTAGTCTTGCAGACTACCGAAAAGATCCAGCAGATCAGACAGCGGCTGCAGACCGCTCAGAGCCGGTAAAAGAGTTACTCTGATAGACGTCGATCGGATTTAGAGTTTCAGGTTGGTGACATGGTACTCCTGAAGGTCTCGCCCTGGAAGGGTGTGATCCGCTTCAGGAAGAGGGGAAAATTGGGTCCCCGTTATATTGGGCCATTCAGGATCATTGCCAGGGTGGGCAAAGTGGCTTATAGGCTAGAGCTACCGGAGGAGCTCAACCGAATTCATAGCACGTTTCATGTTTCGCAATTACGAAAGTGTATTATGGATCAGGAGGCAGTAGTATCGCTGGTTGATATTCAGGTCGATGAGCGCCTAAATTACGTAGAGAGGCCTGTGGCCATCTTGGAAAGGAAGAAGAAGATTTTGCGGAACAAAGAAATACCTTTGGTAAAAGTGCAGTGGGAGCATCGGAGGGGATCCGAGTGGACGTGGGAGCCGGAGGCGGAAATGCGAGAGCATTACCCGGCGTTGTTTATTCCAGCAGACTTCGAGGGTGAAGTCTAGTTCAAGTGGGGGAGAATTGTAACGCCCCGATTCTCAGGTATTGTTTAAATAAGAATTTAATTGGTTTCAAGGCCTACTCGCGAGTTGGTTGCCCTACTCGTCGAGTAGCAGCGGGTTGGTTCGCGTATTTAGTGGCCTACTCGCCGAGTCCAAGAAGGGACTCGACGAGTAGGAGCTGGCAGATGAAACCCTAAATCCCGGGGTTTTGCACCCTATTTAAAGAAGCATAAGCCTCATTTGGCCTCTTTGCAGTCCATTGAGAGTCCAGAAGAACCCTAACTCGAGTGTGTGTGTATTATTTGGAAATTTTAGCTTGGAGGAAGATTTTTGGTGAGGGAATCTCTTGGGAAGCAAGCTAGTTGAAGCAAGAGCTTGTAGGTTTCAAGTTCTGCATCAGAAAGGACTCTCTTGAAGGTATTAAATCGTTTTTCCCTTGGCTCATTTTCTCCTAAACCCTTTTGTGCATAAGTTAAGGAAAGGATTCTTGTGTCTAAGCCAATATCTGAAGTTGTAACTTCAGATCTGGACTCCCCTTGGCTTCAAGATTCATAAAGCCATCAGCCTTGTCTAGTATGAGCCTTCTCTCAAGGATGTGACTTCATTGCAAGCTTAGTTGTGCCATCTTAGGGTCTCAAAGCCTTGCATGCATGTAAAGTTTGCAACTTTACGTGATAAGCATGCATAAGGAAGTTGGATATGCAATTTGGGGCCTTGGCATGGCTTAGAAAGTGTTTGCATGGAAAAAGGGCTGAAGAGACTCGGCGAGTCATATGAAGATAGGCATTGAACTCGACGAGTTGGATGAACAACTCGGCGAGTCCGATGAAGATTTCCGTAGACTCGACGAGTGGATGAACAACTCGGCGAGTCGGTTGAGGTTTCCCCAATTTATGTATGCGTGTGCAACCGTCGAGTCGCAAGAAGGAAAACTCCACGAGTGGCCTTAGAGTTTCAAATCGTGAGCCTTAAAACTCGACGAGTCACTCCGGTGACTCGGCGAGTGGTCAGGTATTTCATGGAACTCGGCGAGTAGCTGAGGGTACTCGGCGAGTTAGGGTCAACATGGACTGTTGACCTTGACTGATGACTTTGACTTTGACCAAAGGTTGACTAGTTGACTGATGGGGTACCTTGAGAGGTTGAGAACTTATAGTATGGTTATACTATGGTAATAGGGGTGGAGTTTGTGGCGGTGATCAGAGGGTTGAAGTTTATTCTCCGAGTCGACATCTGCACGGTGAGTTATCCTCACTATATCGATAGGGTCTAAGGCACCAAGGTCGGCCCTTTAGTTGTTATTGTTATGGTATGCTACATGTGGTTATGACCTGTTAGATCGGAAACAGGATAGACAGTATGTTATGCTCTTATGATCCGTAGGGATTGATATGTTAGTGACCTGCTAGGTCGGTGCTCTAGTTGCGAGAGATTGCTATGATTGGTGATTAGTGAGATAGATATGTTTGATGCTAGTATATGCCAGTATATGTTAGCTATGCGCACATGGTTATTTGCTTGTTGCTTGGGTTGAGGCGGTCCTGCTTTGTGCTGAAAGCCAACATACCCTATGAGCGGTCCGGGAAGACTGTAGGCCCACGTGGCGGTCCAGTTATGCCGAAGGCTCGGGACAGATTCAGATAGACTGTAGGCCCTGCAGGACGGTCCAGTCAGGCCGATGGCCCAGTATGCATGTTGTTGATTGTCTGTTACTGACATGGTATTATCGGTGTGGTATTGGTATTTTGGGGGTAGCTCACTAAGCCCTCGGGGTTACAGTTTTCAGTTTATTGTTTCAGGTACTTCAGGAGATCATGGCAAGGCGAAGGCGTGACCGTACCGCTCCTCATCCTTATGATCTGGTTATTGGGACACTCTGATGAATAATGATTGAAAACATTTTTGTAACCAAGTACTATCTGGTTTTTATTTGTGATTGAAAAAGTTTTAATTTGGCATGAAATTTTTGGATGTTACATTCGAAACGAAGCAGGGTAGAGTATCTGGAATTGCAATTGAATAATGTGAATAATGATACGGAATGTCTAGATAATGAAGTTCGAATGTTACTTGCTCAGAGAAACATTTACTGTAATTCAGCAAAAAGACTTTATGCTAAATTGACTTCATTGCATCATTCATCTGACATTAGTAAAGAACAAAATAGGAAGTTATTTCCTTTTCTTACTTTTGAAAGAGAGAAGATTGATAGCTTGTCTTATGACTGTGAGAAAACCATAGCAGAATTTGATAAAGTTCCAGATAATCGATTTGCTTATGGTATTGTCAAGATAGATGAATATTTGAATGCTGATGAGCTTGTTGAAATTGTGAATGATACTTTGACCAAAAGTGAACAAATCAAAATTTTGAAAAGAACTGAGAACTCGAAACTTGACTCTCAATCTAATTTTGCTGATATCAATGATAATTCTGATAGTTTAGCGAAATCAGTGAAATTGAGGAGGAGGAAAGTATCGATTGTTCTCAGTTATCTGTCATTAATGTCACATCTAAGTCAAAAGGTAAAGAAATTTGTGATGATTCGATGGTTGAGGATGACACTGATAGACCATCTACTTCGAATGTTTGTGACCTTGATCATGTGAGTGTAAGAGACAGACAAACGGATAGTAGTGATGATGAGAATGAAGAAGAAATGTCGAACAATTCTGAAACAGAAAAGAATGTTTCGAATGAAACATCCATTCCACGAGTTGTTGTTGATCAAGTGTTTGGAGACACTGAAAATTTCGACGAAGTCTTATCTGAAAAAGGTGCTCATTATTTGGAAACAAATACTGTTGTGTATCCAAATTTTAAGTGTTCAGATGATGTTGTATTTCCGAATCAAGTGTTTGTCACTACTGGAAATGTTGAAAACATCAAACCAGAGTTCAACAAAATGGTCGAAGAAGATAACAAGAAAACATCAGACGAAGGATTCTTTTCAAACCAAAGCACTGTCGAAAATAATCTAACAAAGAATTCGTGTGTTTTTCAATGACAAAAACCTCAACGAAAATGGGATGAAAAACAAGAAAATACAAAAGAGATTTTGAAACAAGAATCTAATGAAACAAATGAGAATGTGAAACTTAATTCACAAGAATTTAAGGATCTTGTTG
Source organism: Lactuca virosa (assembly GCF_052849685.1). Classification (NCBI taxonomy): domain Eukaryota; kingdom Viridiplantae; phylum Streptophyta; class Magnoliopsida; order Asterales; family Asteraceae; genus Lactuca; species Lactuca virosa. The sequence continues at coordinate 252,739,980 of NC_136434.1, forward strand.
AAAAATTTTCGAATGAAAAAGGAATTTCGAAAAGACAGGCACGAAAGAATTTTTTTTGGCAAATAGTGTCAAATGAAAAGCAATCAAAAATACCAACCAAGAAAATGTCTGAAAATGGGGTGTCTAAATCAGTACAAACAAAGTTTTCAACTCGTTCGGATAAAAAGGAAAATCACGCTCAACCAACTTCGTCTGATTATCAAAATAATTCAACGAAGTTTTCAAAATCAACATCTTCAAAGACTTTTCAAACAAATGTGCAACAAAAGAATTTTCATTGAAAAAGTCAACAAAAGTTTTCAACTTCAAATTCATCTTTTCCAAAACCAACAAACGATCAAAACAGATTTTCTTCAAATAGAACAAATCGATATTTTGCTAATGTTCGTCAATTTGAAAATGTTCAAAAATTTGAGAATATTCGAAAATTTGACAATGTTCGAAAATTTGAGAATGTTCGAAAATTTGACAATGTTCGAAAATTTGAATGTTTGTTCAAATTTAAACAAGGATCAGTTGACCCCACATTATTTCGAAAGAAAGTTGGGAATCATCTAATGCTTGTTCAAATTTATGTAGATGATATTATTTTTGGCTCTACTGACCCTGCTTTGTGTAGTGAATTCGAATGTTTGATGAAAATCCAATTCGAAATGAGCATGATGGGTAAAATCAATAATTTTCTTGGTTTAAACATTCATCAAAGCAGAGAAGGAATTTTCATCAATCAAGAAAAATATACCAGGAATTTGCTCGAAAAATTAGGAATGACAAATAGCACGAAGTTAAGAGTACCAATGGCGGTTGGAACAAGGCTAACTCCTTCGTTAGACACACCTGCTGTTGATCTTACTTTATACAGGAGTATGATAGGTTCATTGCTTTATCTTACAGCAAGTCGACCTGATATCATGTTTTCTGTATGTAATTGTGCTAGGTATCAAGCAAATCCAAGAGAACCACACTTGACTGCAGTGAAAAATATTTTTCGTTATCTCAAGGGAACAATTTCGTTAGGATTGTGGTATCCTTCGAAATCAGGATTTTTCATTCAAGCGTTTTCGGATGCAGATCTGGGAGGATGTACACTTGATCGAAAAAGTACAAGTGGAGGATGTCAATTGTTAGATGGGAAGCTTGTAAGTTGGCAATCGAAAAAGCAAACTTGTGTTGCAATTTCCACTGCTGAAGCTGAGTATGTTGCAGCTGCCGCTTGCACTTTGCAAATCATATGGATCCAGAGTCAATTGCGTGACTATGCAATTAATATGAAAAAGATTCCATTGTATTGTAATTCACAAAGTGTTATACGCATTTGTCATAATCCAGTACAACATTCGAAAACCAAACATATTACACTTCGTTATCATTTCATTAAAGATCATGTGGAAGATGGAAATATTGAAGTTCATTTTGTAAAAACAACTGATCAGCTTGCTGATATTTTTACAAAAGCATTGGACGAAAAATCATTTGTTAGAATTTTGACAGGATTGGGAATGATCGAAGCAAGTTCGGTTCCAGGACTACTTTCGAAAGAATAACAAAGAAAGAAGAAGAAAAAGTGTCGATTCAGAGGTATTATTAAATGGTTCAGAGGCGTATAGTATTAACCATTCAGTGGTTACTGTTCATATTCAGCGCTTCGATACGCTTCGTTTTCGACATTTGGGAAAGAAAAGTTTTGTTAGTTTGGTACATTCTTAAGTTTTCGTTTATTTTTTAATTTCGAAAAATTGGAAAAACCAAAAATATTTTCGTTAATTTGTATTCTTTTCGAAAAATCAAAAATACCAAAAAGATTTTCTTTTGTTATTTGTTTTATTTTTCGAAAAACTTAAAAACACAAAAATAGTACAAATATAGTATAACAATCGATACAGAACAACACGTAAACTAGTTAATACAGGATTGTGAGACAATACTTCAATTGTACCCTTCGAGGTAAAGGTTAAATCCTATCATAGTATAACCAGAGTCTCCTGGAGGGAGAGCGTGAGATTTGTGAATAGATCTATTCGGGACTGACAATCCCACACCTGAACTGCTAGCTACGGTTAGGCAGGCATGCATGGGGTGACAAATGTCATTTAACCGACACTTGAAGAACGTCGTAAAGGTCACTAGGTCATATCAAGCATGGTTATACGACTCACAATAGTATAAACTAACCATTTGTTTAAGGAATTTCATTCTTCATTAGTTTTATTTTAAGTAATGAAACTACTATACATACTGGTGGTAGCCAGGGTTTTCATACAAAATATACTAGACATACTGGTGGTAGCCAGGATTATCAAACAGAACATACTATACAAAGGTTTTTGTAAAAGAATACACACATACTACGATTGGTAGTAACCAGACATACAAACTAATGTTTTTCCTATACTACAACAGGATACAGTAACAAACATTCATACTTAATTCTATAATTCCTTAGTTTAGGGATCAGGGCTACGTATGGAGAATATTCGATAGACTGTGGAATGTGTGGTTTCTGCCTCATTTCATGTTCCTTGTTTGGTTGTGGGCTTAGGGCAGATCCACATAATCAACTGTCTGTTCGATATTGGTTTATACATGGCTAGCATGAACTAAGTGGTCATAGATGCAACTGATATTATCACATTTTTACTAAAGAAAATATTGGATTTTCTTGGAAACATACGAACATTTTTACAGAGTCATCAACAGGTTTTCATTACAAAAACATCGCTTATCAACTCACCAGCTTTATGCTGATATTCTTTGAAAACTGCTTGTATTCTCAGGAAATCAGTAGACGGGTACCTTCTGGAGTTTTGAGAAGACGGAGCGTATAGAGTCGCGTCTTTTTCTTTTGATGTATAAAAACAAGAATCAAACCAATGTAAATACCCTTTTCATATATGTATTCAATGTAATGGTTGTGTTTACTATGATTACTATGATACAATTGTTGTGATACTACATATGACGTCATCCACCCCCGAACGTTTCCGCCGTTCCGGTTTGGGGGCGTGACAGATTGGTATCAGAGCTCTTGTTTATAGTGAACTAAGTATACCGAACCTTACATGGTATACAACTATAAACACTATGGGGCCGAAGTGCTCTGAACTAAAAGTATACTTTTTAAAATATAAGTATTTTATAAGAAGTATACAAGTATACATAAGTACCAGAAACAATATCATAAGTAGAACAAAACAAAAGTATTTGGATGTTGGACACTGTGGTTAAACCTGGATAGTTTTGTAATCATGTCTGGGATCAATATAGCCTGATCAACTATATTTATTTGAGACATGACCAACATGTGTCTGGGAGTGATCATGGTGTTGCAGCAAGCCTAAAACTTACCAAGCTATATACATCAAGATATCGATAGAACAGAGCATACAACATAAAATACTATAGGAGTATTTTAGCTAGAGCCGAATACAGTATAGAGATTTATTCCAAGTGTTGCTACTTATTTCTTCCTAGTGATAGTTTACTTGCATTGGTAACCATTCTCTGTTTATCGCTTAGTAGAACACTTTATCTATCAGGCTGAGATATATCTTGTTTCATATCTCTTGATTTAAAAATCTAGGGGACTTACCATTCTCTTCTTCCTGATTATTTTTAGAAAAAGATGCCTCCCAGAAAGAGACCCAATAGGAAGAACAACGACCCTCCGCCGCCACCACCTCCTCAGTTCGATCATGCCATGTTCCAGGCAGCAGTTACAGCCGATGTGGTTGTAATAATGGCGCAAATAAACCCCGGTGGGGCTAGCGATCCAGAGGTGGTACTCATCCCCAGAATCTCGGCGATCACGGACATCAAAAGGAGTATTCCTATAAGGATTTCAAGAATGTGAAACCCAAATCCTTCGACGGCAATGGAGGAGTCATTGCCTTAACCCGATGGTTCGAGAAGATCGAATCCATTTTCGAAATTTGCGCTTGTTCCGAGGCAAACAAAGTTAAGTTCGCCGCCTGCACCTTCACCAACGGAGCATTGACCTGGTGGAATGGTAGAGTCAAATCCCTAACTGTGACAACCCGAAACTTTTCCCGTTATACTTACCCAGTTTCCGTTAATAAAATTTGGGTTTTTATTAAATTCCGTCGAATTTCTTAGTTTGGGAAGAACCTTAAATTTTAAATAAATAATATGTACTTTATACGAGTCAGAATAAACCGGGAATCACGCGAAAAACTCGAAACTATCTCGAAAATCAACGAGTTTACGGTCGGACCGTAAACCCGTTTACGGTCGGTGCCAGGTGGACCCCACCACCGACCAAACCCCCAGTCTATAAATACTGGACCCTCACCCTCATTTGAACCTTCTTGACCGAAAACACCCCCTTTCTCTCTCTAAGCATTTTGACCGTAAACACCAAAAAGCCCTCTTTTCACCCGAGAAACGCCGGAAATCGTCATTTGGGGCCGTTTGGGAGCCTCTGAAACACTTTTTCGTCGAAAACAAGCACCCTTGTTCTTCAGTTTACGGTCAATCTTCATAGACCGTAAACCTGTTGCGACCGTAAACTCATCAATCTTCATAGACCGTAAACTCAGCAATCTTCATAGACCGTAAACCCTGTTCACGGTCTGTCGACCGTACACCCTGTTCACGGTCTGTCGACCGTAAACTCCAGTCACGACCATAAACAGCTCTTTCATGGGGAAAAGCCTGTTTTCTCAATATAACCAAGTCCCGATAACATTCCTTAACCGAAACCAAGTGTTTATCTAACACTTTATCTAACGAAATCGCTAATTTAGATACATATATGTATTTATTTGATATTAGGATTCCGTTAAGTGCAACGTACACCAACTCAAGGATCGTCCAGTTCAATCCTTGGCATCCGACCAACAGTGAGTTCATACCCCTATGCTTTTCCGAGTTTTTCATGTTTTCAGGGGGGAATACAAGCAAAAGTACAAGGAAACTTGTGCTCAAAATATATTATTTTGTTTAAGATAATTATATTCTAGTATGCTTTTAACACAGAAAACAGTTTTACCAAACGATTAAGAAATCAACTCGTAGAAATAGTTTTCTAAACTAAAGCAACGAACTCGTGAATCATATCGTAAAATTTGTTATTTTATAAGGGATTCATGCAAATCATAAATAGGATTTTCTATACTATTACTTGTAAATTTGTTATTTTAAGTTGGAGACACGTCCTTGGTAATACTCCCACCGGATTCGAGAGTGTAGGACTAGCACTTATAACCAGAATCTCTTGTAGGGAGAGCGTGACTGTTGTGTATAGATCTATACGGGACTGACTATCCCGCACCTAAACTGCTAGCTACAGTTAGGCAGGCCTGCCTGGGGTGACAAATTTATAAAAGGATACTGGCCCCGTTACGTGCCATATCAAGTTTAATGTATGGTTATAAAACTCGCAACCTAGATAACAGAGATTTACTTTTGTAATAATGAATCAAGTGAACTAACCTCAAAGTAATAACCGATTCGATTACTAGAGGGCATTAATAATACCCTTAGGATTTAGTTCACCACTTATTTATTAGTTTTATTTATGTAATAAGGCTAATACACCTCACAGGGAACAAATAGGGTTTTTCAAGGAAACTACGTCTAACGATACAAGTATGGTAGATACTTGTACACCTCAGACAAGAACAGATAACCAACTATCAACTTTTAAGGAAAATATAGGATTTTCCTGGGATAACTCAACCTTTCGTAAACAGACTGTTTAACAAATAACTAATGGATAATCAAGCATCTTTCATAAGAAAATATAGGATTTTCTTGGGAAACACTTTTCAAAGGATCAAAGAAACGTTATTCACCATAATCAAATACTTATGAACTCACCAGCTTTATGCTGATACTCTTCCAAACTGCTTGTATTCTCAGGGCAACAATAGACAGGTACTCTTGCCAACTTTTGGAGAAGACGGAGCATTTTGGAGTCACGTCTTTTACTTTTGTTATATACTGATATGTATAAACTATGTTTTTAAACAGATGTAAATATTCATATTGTAATGTAATGGTTGTGTCTACTTTGATTGCTATGATACGATTGTTGTGATACTACGCATGACGTCACCCGCCCCCGGACGTTTCCGTCGTCCGTTCCGACGGTTCGGGGGTGTGACAGATTGGTATCAGAGCTATTGTTTATAGTGAACTATGTATACCGAACCTTACATGGTATACAACTATAAACACTAAGGGGACGAAGTGCTCTGAACTAAAAGTATACTTTTAAAATATAAGTATTTTTACAAAAAGTATACAAGTATACCTACGTAGCAGAAACAATATCATGTGTAGAACAAAACAAAAGTATTTGGATGTTGGACACTGCGGTTAAACCTGGGCAGTTATGTAATCATGTCTAGGGTCAATATAGCCTGATCAACTATATTCATTCGAGACATGACCAACATATGCTTGGGAGTGACAGTGGTGTTGCAGCAGGCCTAAAACTTACCAAGTATCCATACAACAAGACGTCGATAGAACAAAACAGTCAACCTAAAATACTATAGGAGTATTTGTCTAGAGTCAAATTCATTGCAGAAATTCACTTCCAAGTGTTGCTACTCATTCCTTTTAGCGATAACTTATTTGTAGCTTTTCCTTGTTTATCGCTTAGTAGAACACTCTAGCTATCGTATTGAGATATACCTTGCTTCATATCTCTTGATTCGATTCCAGAGGACTTACCATCCTCTCCTTCCTGATTATTTTTAGAACAAGATGCCTCCAAAGAAAAGACCCAGCAAAAAGAACAACAATCCCCCAACAGATCCGACACCGCCTCCTCCTCAATTCGATCCTACTATGTTCCAGGCAGCTGTTACTGCTGTTGTGGCTGCCGCGATGTCACAGATTAATCCTGGCGGATCTGGCGGGCCGGGAGGTGGTACTCATCCCCAAAATCATGAAGGTAGTCAGGGACTCCAGAAGGAGTGCTCCTATAAAGACTTCATGAACGCAAAACCTACATCTTTCGACGGCAATGGAAGTGTTATTGCCCTGACTCGATGGTTCGAGAAGATCGAATCCATCTTCGAAATTTGTTCTTGTTCCGAAGCCAACAAAGTGAAATTCGCCGCTTGCACTTTCGCCAACAGAGCACTGACCTGGTGGAATGGTCGGGTTAAGTCTTTAACCCTGCCAATTGCAAATGCTATGGGTTGGGAGAGCTTGAAGGAGCTCATGCTAGCTGAGTACTTCCCACGAGGCAAAATGCAGAAACTGGAGCATGAACTCTGGAACCTAAAGATGAAGGGTTCCGACATTGCTGCCTACACTTCCAGATTTGAAGATCTAGCACTTCTTTGCCCGGGTATGGTCACCCCGGAAAGCAAAAAGATTGAGAGATACATTTGGGGACCGACACAACCAACCAAAGGAAATGTCTTGGCTGCTCGGCCAGCTACATTTGATAGTGCCAAGTGTCTGGCGCAGACTCTGATCGATCATGGAGTCGGTCTTGATGAGTTGACAGCTGTTTTCGAACCACAGAAGGATGGTAGTGGGAAGAAGAGATTTTGGAACAAGCGCAAGGGCCAGTCCTCGCAGGAGCCCTCAAAGAAACAACAAACAATGGCAGTCCACGCTGCTACTACTCCTGCCGCCGCTCCTGCCACTCAAGTACCTACCAGTGGATATATTGGTACCCTCCCTTGGTGCAGCAAGTGCAGTTATCATCACCGCATCCCCGGCCCATGTCGTGAAATGCTTTGCACCAGCTATGGCAAAAAGGGACACACATTTCGAGGTTGTAAGGCACCAGTCCAACCAACCAATTAGGCATCTGGAGCAGGTGTTGGTCAAGCCTGTTATGGCTGTGGGGAAATCGGGCACTATAAGAAAATTTTCCCCAAGGCAACAACAACTGGCAGTACGGGGAGAGTGCTAGCAATGGGCCAGGAGGAAGCAGTCGATGATACTACCGTTGTTTCGGGTACGTTCCTCCTCGATAACTCTTATGCATGCATTCTTTTCGATTCTGGTGCTGAGAGAAGTTTTGTTAGTCATACATTCAAACATCTTCTCAAACGTAAACCCCAACCCCTAACCGAAACATTTACCGTCGAGATGGCTAACGGCGAGAAAGAAAACACTAACGACATATTCGTAGTCTGTACCCTTACCCTACACGATCATTCATTTCCGATCGATCTTATGCCAGTTTCCATAAAAAGCTTCGACGTCATCATATGCATGGATTGGTTGAGCCCCAATCGTGCTGATCTCCTTTGTTACGAAAAAGCTATCCGTCTCAATCTTTCCTCTGGTGAAACCCTCATGATTTACGGCGATAAACTCAGTTCAAACCTCCGCGTCATTTCGTGCATCAAAGCCCAGAAATTTCTGCGAAAGGAGTGTCATGCATTCCTAGCCCATGTCATTAACGAGAAGCAGGAAGTTAAAGACCTCGAGAGCATCCCCGAAGTCTACAACTTTCCTGATGTCTTTCCCGAAGAGCTCCCGGGAATCCCTCCCGAGCGCCAAGTTGAGTTTCGCATCGACTTAATCCCCGGAGCTACCCCCGTAGCTAAATCCCCATACCGCTTAGCGCCAGCAGAAATGCAAGAGTTATCCAGTCAGCTCAATGAGCTGCTCAGTAAAGGATTCATCAGACCGAGTTCCTCACCCTGGGGAGCCCCGATCTTGTTCGTGAAAAAGAAGGATGGATCCTTTCGGATGTGCATTGACTATCACGAACTGATCAAGCTCATTGTTAAAAACCGTTACCCTCTTCCTCGAATCGACGACCTCTTCGATTAACTTCAAGGAGCCAGCTACTTCTCCAAAATAGACCTAAGATCAGGGTACCATCAGCTGCGATTCCATGAGAGTGATGTTTCTAAGACAGCATTTCGAACTCGGTATGGTCACTACGAATTTATAGTAATGCCCTTCGGTCTAACCAACGCACCGGCGGTATTCATGGACCTGATGAATCGGGTGTGCCGTTTCTTCCTGGACAAGTTCGTAATCGTGTTCATCGACGATATACTTGTCTATTCCAGAAGCGAGGAAGACCACCGACAGCACTTGAGATCAATGTTGGAAACTCTAAGGACGGAGAAGCTGTATGCGAAATTCTCCAAGTGCGAATTCTGGATTCGAAAAATAACCTTCCTAGGTCACGTGGTAAGCGAGGAAGGCATACACGTGGACCCCTCCAAAATCAAAGCGATAGAGAACTGGTCAGCACCGAAGACGCCCACAGAAATCCGTCAATTCTTGGGTCTCGCTGGCTATTATCGCCGATTTATCCAGAATTTTTCCAGAATTGCCAAACGCTTAACCACTCTGACTCAGAAAGGCGTACCTTTCTGTTGGAGTGAAAAGCAAGACACTGCGTTCCAGACGTTGAAGCGGGCCCTATGCAGCGCACCTATCTTGTCTCTACCTGAAGGGACGGAGGACTTCGTTGTCTACTGTGATGCATCCAATCAGGGCCTAGGCTGTGTGCTCATGCAACGGGGAAAAGTCATTGCTTATGCCTCAAGACAGCTGAAAGCACACGAAGTCAACTACACAACGCACGACCTGGAATTGGGAGCAGTGGTCTTCGCATTGAAGATATGGAGACATTATCTCTACGGAACCAAGTACACTATCTTCACTGACCATAAAAGTCTGCAGCATATCTTCGACCAGAAGGAGTTGAACATGAGACAACGACGATGGGTTGAGCTACTCAGCGATTACGAGTGCGAAATCCGCTACCATCCCGGCAAGGCCAATGTGGTGGCAGATGCCCTCAGCCGGAAGAAGTACTCAGGTTGTAGAGTGAAGGCACTGACCATGACTATCCACTCCCATTTATCCGCGCAAATCAAGGAGGCTCAGCTGGAAGCCTTAAAACCAGAGAACATGCCGGGTGAAGCCTTGAGAGGAATGGAAAAGAACCTAGAGATCAAGGGAGGCGGAGTTTATTATTTCATGGATCGGATCTGGACCCCAAATTTCGGTGATTACAGAGAGATTGTCATGAACGACACTCACAAGACTAGATACTCCGTTCACCCAGGTTCAGATAAGATGTATCTGGATCTCAAACAACTCTATTGGTGGCCAAACATGAAAGCAGAGATCGCTACCTTCGTGGGCAAGTGTCCGACTTGCGCCAAGGTGAAGATCGAATATCAGAAGCCCTCAGGTCTGCTCCAGCAGCCAGAGATACCTGAGTGGAAGTGGGAGAGAATTACTATGGATTTCATCACTAAATTACCCAGATCTCCGAGTGGGTACGACACCATCTGGGTAATAGTCGACCGATTGACAAAATCCGCTCACTTCCTTCCGATCAAAGAAAACTTCAAAATGGAGAGACTGACACGAATCTACATTCGAGAGATAGTCTGCATTCATGGTGTGCCTATATCCATTATCTCTGATCGAGATAGCAGGTTTACCTCGAGATTTTGGCAGTCACCGTAGAAGGCTCTTGGAACTAAGCTGGATATGAGCACAGCTTACCATCCATAGGCAGATGGGCAGAGTGAGAGAACCATTCAAACATTGGAAGATATGTTGAGAGCCTGTGTCGTCGACTTTGGCATGTCGTGGGACACTCATTTTCCCTTGGTCGAATTTTCTTACAACAATAGCTACCATACCAGCATCAAGGTTGCGCCGTTCGAAGCCCTCTATGGCCGCAAGTGCAAATCCCCTCTGTGCTGGGCTGAGGTGGGTGACACGCATCTAGTCAAGGGTCAAGTCCCCTATAGTACCCTCACAGGCCCATAAATCATCCGAGAAACTACTAAAAAGATCGTACAAATCTGGGAACGACTAAAAGCTTCAAGAGATAGACAAAAGAGCTACGCCGATAAGAGACGAAAACCCTTGGAGTTCCAGGTTGGTGATCGTGTTCTTTTGAAGGTCTCACCCTGGAAAGGCATGATACGCTTCGGAAAGCGTGGAAAGCTGAATCCAAGATACATAGGACCATTTGAGATCCCCGCTAGGATCGGTCCCGTAGCATACAAACTTCTTCTACCCCAAGAACTTAGCAACGTACATCCCGTCTTCCACGTGTCGAACCTAAAGAAGTGTCTATCCGAAGAAACCCTTGTGATTCCTCTTGATGAAATCAAAATCAACGAGAAACTTAACTTCGTGGAAGAACCAGTCGAAATCATGGACCGGGAAATCAAACGAACGAAACAAAGTCGCATACCGATAGTGAATGTCCGCAGGAATGCCAAGCGGGGACCTGAATTCACTTGGGAGCGCGAAGATTCAATGAACTAGAAATACCCTCATCTTTTTCCAAGTCCATGATTTGTATTCTATGTTTGAATTTCAGGACGAAATTCCCTCTAACGGGGGGATGATGTGACAACCCGAACCTTTTTCCGTTTCCATTAACCGATTTCCGTTAATAAAATTTAAATTTTATTAAGTTCCCGTCAAACTTCTTGGTTTAGAAAATCATCTAGTTTTATATAAGTAGATTTTTATACAAGTCGGAACCAAAATCGCGCAAAAAAAACCCGAATCTTCTTGAAAAACCAAACAGTTTTCGGCCTAAGTGAGTTTACGGTCGTAAACCCGTGTACGGCCATACACTCGTTTACGGTTGGTGCCAGGTGGACCCCACCACCGACCATACCCCCAGTCTATATATACGAGACCCTATCCTTCATTTACACTTTTCTGGCCGAAAACTCTCTCATTCTCTCTCTCTAACTCTTGACCGTAAACCCCAAAAACACCCTTATCCTTCCGAAAATCATCAAGAATCGTCATTGGGAGTTGATTTGGAGCATCTAGAACACATTTTTCATCGAATCCAACATCCTCGTTCTTGAGTGTACGGCCGTATACCCTTCAAGTCTGCAAATCTTCATTGACCGTAAACCAGTTCACGGTCATACACACTTCAAACCTTCAAAGGCCGTAAACCCTTCGAGAGGCAGTTCACGGCCGTAAACCCCATTCACGGTCGTAAAACACTTCCTAAGTGGTGCATTAGACTGAAAACCCACTTTCCTCGATTCAATCAAGTCCCGGTAACATTCCTTAACCGAAAGCAAGTGTTTTTCTAACACTTTATCTAACGAAATCGCTAATTTAGATACATATATGTATTTAATTGTTATTAGGATTCCGTTAAGTGCCACACACTACAACTCGAGGGTCTTCATTTCAGTCCGTTGATTCGACGCTTGTACACAACTAACAGTGATCTCATACCCCTACGCTTTTATGATTTTTAATGTTTTCAGGGGGGAATACAAGCCAAACACAAATGATTTCGTGAACCAAAACAAAAGGTTTTAACAAGTTTAAAACTTATGCAATTAATACAGTCAAACGATTCCTACGTTTTATAAAATATTTAGATATGTTATCCCTTTTGTACTATGTTGAGCATAAGGGACACTTTTATCTTGGAAACAAAATTGCATAATTTTCAGAACAATTTACAAACCAAGTACATAACATTTCAAGCAAACTATAATGGGTATAGTTTGGGAATTCAATACACAGCTTTTACCGATTCAGATTACATACATGGGTAAACATATAAACTATGACATAATTAGTTTATGATATACATTACTACAATAGTAATAATTATTTAAATATAATTATTATCTTATATAGTATACACACGAGTACAAATACAGTTGATCGATACAGAACTACACGTAAACTAGTTAATACAGGATTGTGAGACAACACTTCAATTGTACCCTTCGGGGTACAGGTTAAATCCTATCATAGTATAACCCGAGTCTCCTGGAGGGAGAGCGTGAGATTTGTGAATAGATCTATTCGGGACTGACAATCCCATACCTGAACTGGTAGCTACAGTTAGGCAGGCATGCCTGGGGTGACAAATGTCATTTAACCGACACTTGAAGAACGTCGTAAAGGTCACTAGGTCATATCAAGCATGGTTATACGACTCACAATAGTATAAACTAACCATTTGTTTACGAGATTTCATTCTTCATTAGTTTTATTTTATGTAATGAAACTACTATACATACTGGTGGTAGCCAGGGTTTTCATACAGAACATACTATACATACTGGTGGTAGCCAGGATTTTCAAACATAACATACTATACAAAGGTTTTTGTACAAGAATATACGCATACTACGATTGGTAGTAACCAGACATACAAACTAATGTTTTTCCTATACTACAACAGGATACAGTAACAAACATTCATAGTTAATTCTATAATTCCTTAGTTTAGGCATCAGGGCTATGTATGGAGAATATTCGATGTGTGGATTCCGCCTCATTTCCTGTTCCTTGTTTGGTTGTGGGCTTAGGGTAGATCCACATAATCAACTGTTTGTTCGATATTGGTTTATACATGGATAGCATGAACTAAGTGGTCATAGATGGAACTGATATTATCACATTTTTACTAAAGAAAATATTGGATTTTCTTGGAAACATACGGACATTTTTACAGAGTCATCAACAGGTTTTCATTACAAAAACATCGCTTATGAACTCACCAGCTTTATGCTGATATTCTTTCAAAACTGCTTGTATTCTCAGGAAATCAGTAGACATGTACCTTCTGGAGTTTTAAGAAGACGGAGCGTATAGAGTCACGTCTTTTTCTTTTGATGTATAAAACAAGAATCAAACCGATGTAAATACCCTTTTCATATATGTTTTCAATGTAATGGTTGTGTTTACTATGATTACTATGATACAATTATTGTGATACTACATATGACGTCATCCACCCCCGAACGTTTCCGCCGTTCCGGTTTGGGGGTGTGACAAACTTCTAACACATTTCACACACAATGACGTATGTCCTAGAGGTCATTGATCAAACCAATCATGACTTAGACATATCAAAACTCTGTGTTTATGATCTTGATTCATGAGGCCGTGATGAAAGTGAAACCCAATTTTCTAAATTTTTAAGTAATTGACGGGGAACTATGTTCCAGATTTTCACGAAACATTTGTTTCAGTACCAAATTTTCGATGCTCCAACTCATATTCTTTCGTTATGAGTGGTCTTGATCAAATGTTCGAAGCCCACGACATTTGTTACCCAACGAGATCCAGCTGAAAATAATTTTTCTTTGAATATGATTTTCGTGGGAGTATCAATTCTTTTAATTGTCACTTTCAAATTAATCCAAAGCATACTTGTCACTGACTACACTGGTCACACAAGTAATTTCTGTTACAATTACTCACCTTGTGTTTAGGTTGATATGTAATGAAATTTTTAAGCCACCCACGAAGCCTTGAAAAAGAAGCCCTTCGATACTTGATTATAAGTATTCGATTGTAATTCACGGGAAACCACACAAGCTGTTGATTATCTCTCTTGATAATTAACGAAGTAACCTTTGCCCGGGGTTTAACTGCCTTTGTGTCGAAATTTTATTTTTCGACATCACAGATCCCAAATTTTCGTTAGTTTGCTTCTTATCTTATTCTATTGGCACACTGCACTCACGAAATCCTTGAGGTTCTGAGTATTATCAACTCAGGCTGATGATTTTGACAGTCTGGCATATGACTTCATCTCTAATCCCAAAGACGAAAGAGCCTAACCTCCATGCCAGGTTTTCGATCTTATCCACTTGGTACTTACGAACAGTTTGATGTGACAGTTTGGCAACTTGGTCCGATTTTCAAGGTACTTTTTCTGACATGGTGCTCATAACGGCTAGTGTTGCGACTTTTAAGGACAGACGTGGGTTACTCTTAATGAAACCATTTGGAATTCCATTGGGGTTGCATATAAAAGGAAATTATTATCTCCTTTTATAATTACACATTCAAATTCTCAGACAATCAAAAAGCCCTAAACATTCTCTGTTCTTCAAGAATTTCTCAAAACCCTAATCAATGGCTGCTGATCCCACCAACACAACTGATGATGCCTCATCTCAACAACCAATCATGAAGATTCAAAGCACCAACAATCAAGTTGAGGCTGATGTTTCGTTGTATCCAGAAGAACTCAAGATATTGATTGTTGCTCTTCAACATTCAAGTCTTGCTACTGCTATGTTCAACGCCTTTGCTGTTCTGATGTCCTGGATGTCAATGGCTGGTTCAACTGCTTCATACAGCAAAGCACTAGATGTGATTACATTCAACTTGGTGAATGATAAGAAGGTTCGTCTTTCCAAGAAACTGTTTTGTCAAATTCTTGGAATCCCCAATTCTCCACCATACCATACTCTCACCAATGCTAAAGTCATTCACATGTTTAACGAGATGGGTCATCAACCCCCACTCACCAAGATTAGTGATTTCAAGAAGTCGAGCCTTCCAAGCATTTGGAACTTTCTGTTTGGAATTTTTCTTCGATGTTTGACTGGCAGAAGAGTTGGATTAGACAAAGGAAGAATGGAAGTATATGTCATGGTTGCTGGCATTTACTATGATCTTGCTGTTGATTTCTCAACTCAAATGTGGAAAGAATTCCTGAAGAGTGTGGAAAATACTAATGTGATACAGGGGATTTCATGTGCTCGATACTGGAGTTTAATACTTCAGTATGCTTATGAGAAGGAGGATATTTCAGTACCTGTTGATGAAGATAAAAACAGAATTTATGAAGTATCACTTTCCGAAGTCAGTGGAAGATGATTCGGAGGTTTTCCCCAGTTGCTCGAATTCCTGATGGTATGCTTAAGAAGATTGATCCATCAAATTATGTCTTGGTGGCTTATTTGAAGAATGTGAATCCTTCCATTACAACTGGTGTTTTGTTTGAAAGCAGTAATCCAGGTTCATCCAAGAAGTCAAAGAAGTCAAAGAAGGGAGATGATAATGTTGTTCACGAAAGCCCCAAGAAACAAGCTAAGTCTAAGTCTCCTAAGCAGACTACAAATGAAACTGAGAAGCCTAAGGAGAAGGTTGTTCCTAAATCTTCGAAGGAATTGATCCCTTCAAAATCTGGTGTGTTCAAAAGATTAAGGAATTTCTCTTATAAGAAAAGAACTTCATCAGAAGATCAATCTCCTACTATTCGCAAACCTCAGATTAACCAACAAGGAGTGAAAGTTCGTGAGATTCCTGCACCAGTTTCACCATCATCCAAGAAGCGAAGAGCTGAGGATATGGTGAAGCACATCAACAAGAAGAGAAAGAAACGAAAGTTGGTGGTTCATGACGAGTCATCATATAGTGAGATCGTCCCAGAACCACCTTTGGGTTCGAATTCCCCAAAACTCTCACAACCACTAATTCTCATAAATGTTTCGTTGCCAACAACAACAGTTCCACTCGAAATTGTTGTAACCAAATCAGTTCCTGAGGAGGTTCCAATTTCTGCCATTGTTGCAAACGTATCTGATACGGGTGCACATGTTGTGGTGAGTGTTGATCCATCATCTCAAGGTATTCCTACTACATCTTCTTCTGAACCTATTTCAAGTACTTTTGTTTCACTTCCACCTTTTATTCAACACATTTCCACTACCACTACTTCACCAACTTTCGATCAAGTATTACAACAACCCTTCACTACACTTTTCCCATCAAAATCCACCGATCCACCAAAACGAAATTCCGATGATGAAACAGATGGAGGAGGTTTCGGAGGAACATTTTCTGATTTGAAATTTGATTCCGAAGAGGAGAACATACCTGATCATATGCTGATGTCGGGGAAGCAGTTCAAGATTCTCAATCGAAAACTCAATTCTATTCTTCAATCACAAGCTGATTCCGGAGCAAAGAATTCAGTGTCAGGGATAGAAGTTGATGTGATGCTCAAAGCTGTAGAACTTCGAATGCAACATCAATTGGATGTTATCGATAAGAACAACGATTTGAGAGTCAAGGCTCAGGCTGATTCATTTAACTCTGAAATCAAAGATCTTCGTATGGTAACAAAAGAACGTCATGTTCTTTTTGTTAAAGATGTCAAAACCATAAGAGAAGATGTTAATCGAAAACTTGAGGAGCTGAAGGTTGATGTCTCCAAAGAGCTGAATGAGCTGAATTCCAATTGTTCGATAATCAAGTCAAATGTTGACACTATAGCGGCTGCAGTCAGAACGATTGTTGAATGGTATCAAGCATTAACTCCCAAGTTTGACGTAAAGGCTACAGCAGATGCTCAAAATTTTGACAAGATGGGTGTTTTGCTTGGTGAACCGAAAGAGTTAGTATCGAAACCGGCTCCAACTTCGTTTTTAACTCCTGAGTTTTTAACTCAGAAGTTACATAGTTTGGATCAAGCCATTCAGAAGACTGTTGCTCCAATTTCGAAATTTGCCAACATGTTGCCTGCTGGTGCCCCTCCTATTGTCACAGGGGTGCAAGGGGGAGAAAAGAAAATTCAAGAAGGCAAATCTTCGAAAATTACAAAAGGGGTTGATAAGTCGAAAAAGATTGAGAAGACTGTAACTACTGGTGAATTAACGAAAGTTGTATCTACTCAAGACCCAACACCGATAGTTTCAAAGATGATTACAACAGAAGCCATCAAGACAACAACAAAACCTATTCTGAAGGGAATTATTATTGGCTCTTCTACTGAAGGAGGAAGTTCAAGTTCTTCTAAACAAAAACCTTCTGAAGATGATGGAAAAGGGAAGGGGATTTTGGTTGAAAAATCGAAAGAAGAAAAGAAGGCCGAAATTGAAACTAAAATGGAGAAACAAAGGCAGATACAGAGCATACTAAGACTTCGTGAAAGTGATCCACCTAGTATGGATAAGGGAGATCCAAAGAAGTTGTATAGCTATGAGAATATTGAAGCAAGAGTTGCTTTCAATCAGATGTATGCGTTTGACAAAAAGCCTAAGAAAAGCTATTCTATCACTAACACTGATATGAATCAACTTGATTTTCCGGTGAATGAAATGATGTTTATCATGGCTCAGTACAAGATAGTTGAGAAGTTCGACAACGAGGATGATTTTATTCATATGAAACTTAGGTTTCATGCGGTTGTTGGAAAAGAACCAGAAGAAATATGGTCATTAGTGAAGATCAAGAAGGTTATTAGTATAACAAAAGATGTAATGTTCGAGAATATGATACATAATTTTCGGTATCATGTTGTAAGAGCGAACAATCAAGTATGTGATTTCTTGGTTGCTGATTTTCCTCTAATGAACTTGAATGACCTGATTCAAGTTGCATTAATTTTGAAAGACATGGAGGCTTCGCAACTTCAAGGGACTGACAAAGATGTATTGAGGCTTGGTCTTGCCCATATCAAAATCTTCATAGACAATTACTATGATTGTCTAGCATTGACTGATGTGGAGTTAGCATCAGCAATGGGAAAGGAAGTGAAAGTTTCTATGGAATTGTCGAAGACTCAAGCTGAACTGAAGAAATATGCTGATGGGGAGATATGCTTAAAGCCTTTTGGATTGGTCTTTGCTGGAAAAGATAAGAATGGCAAAGCTAAGAGGTATTTATTCCAGTCTTCAGAGATAGAAAGATATACTACTTCGCAATATACGAACTTCATTGTTCGTATGAATAATTGCAAGAAGAATAATGATGGAGATAAAGTTGAGTTAAGGAAGATAATGACATAGTACTCGGAGATACGAAGGATGATGCACTTTGCTGCACAGATTCTCACGAATTGAGAAGTTCGACATGATTACAAAGGGGGAGATTGTAGAGTCGAAATATCTTGTAATATGTCAAAGTCTATGTAATAGATAGTTTCGTATGTTTCCTTATGTATTTGCTAAGGCATCTTTTTGACGAAGCTTAATGTCTAGCCTTAGTATTTTTTGTACTTTCAGCCTCCTATAAATAGGAGCTGAACATAGAGTTGATGGTAGAGTTTTCCATGTTTTACTATCAGTTTTGTACATAGAGTTGATGGTAGAGTTTTCCATGTTTTACTATCAGTTTTGTACTGTTGTTCTCTAAAAGTAATATGAGCTAAACCAAACCTTATTTACTTCTTGTGTTCATCTTTTACTCTGATTTGATTCTCATACTCGATTAAACACAACTACACTCCTCCACCTCGGCCACCTCCTTGCTCCACCTCTTCCTTGTTGAAGCTTTGTCTTCCCTTGCTCCACCTCTTCCTTGTTGAAGCTTTGTCTTCCCTGCTCCTTCTAGTCTTATAGTTTATTATGCATCTATTACAACCAAGGGTTTCAATGCAAATCATTACACCCTATAGTTTACTATGCATCTATTACACTTAAGAGTTTCAATACTCATTACATCACTTTTTATTTTCTATATCTTTTTCAGCCCAGCGAAAAAAAGAAAAACAGTTCTATCTTATTATAAACATAATAGATCATTAAAAAATCATGTAAGGTTTTGTTGCTTTCAAACAATAAACATAGTAAATCATTTAACTATAATTTAGTTATTCAGTTTAATGTGTTAAAAGAATGAACTAACGGTTGTGCTCCAACGAGGAATGGGATGTATATCGTTAAAATATAATTGGAAAAAAGCGTTATGTACTTTATAATATTTAATAAAAACACAAATGAAAAAATATTTAAAGTCTGCAAGAAGAAACTCTTAAGTGAATAGCAACATAACCGAACTTTTTATTTGCAATAATTTTTTTATATTTTTTATCGAAATTTTGAGCAATGTTTATCACATTCATTAATTATTTTTGAAATGAATAAAAGTAAAAAAGAAATAAAAAAATACAGATATGACAAAATTATTTTTGTGTTTTAGTAATATGTATTTACAAATTGGCAAATAAAACAGCAAGAATATCTTAAAGAAAGGGTATTTCTACTACCATCAAAAGGTATTTGCTTGCACTCTCTTTCTTCCACAATTGGTGTCCCCCCAATCTATCTCTGTTCAACTCCTCACACTGCAAACACAGCTCAGGGAGAGAGAAAAGAGAATCCGAAGACTCTTTCTGTAATTGTTTTTTCTCTTACTTTCTCGAGAAAGTTCTGTTTGAATCGTACAAGTTCATAGATGTTTCAACAGCTTGGTCATCAAAAACCCCATTTGTATTTGTTTTAGATCTTTGTTGTCCGTACAAATATGTTACCGGAAAAATCTGTTAATTCATCATGGGTTTTCCGGTCTACGATACAGTGGTCTTTTAGGGTTTTGATGTTTGCTGTTGTTGTTGGATTAATGATCTTCTGGGGTATCGATGGCTTCGATGTTAGTGATTTCCACAAAGATTTTGTTATGAAGTTGGATGTTAATCTTGGGAAAGGTCTAAAGACTTTGAACTACACTAACCGTGCAGATTCAGATTCGGCACCCACACCAACACCCCCTTTGGATGTCAATTTGACTAATCCGGCTGAAGCTCACCAAGATTCACCGGCAAATGTCATCGGAAAACCAAAACCGGTGAGTTTGGAGTGGGTTTCGGCTGAGCTAGACTCCAACTACTCGTCGAACCTACTGGTACGGTGGATGGCACCCGGCGGCGAGCCATGTAAAGATTCAAGCACAGAGGGTATATTGATCCAGGGTTTGGATGATAATAATAAGATCGAGTTATCTTCTGGGGACATCCACACTTATGTAATCCAAACATTGGATGGTTCCGGTAAACCGCGTTGTTTAGGTGGTGATTATTTCGAAACCGATCTCTCGGGTGACACCTGGAAATCTCGTCCCCCAATCAAGGATTTTGGTGATGGTAGATACTCATTTTCTCTCCAAGTTCATCCCGAGTTTGTCGGTGACTATAATCTCACAATAGTTCTATTGTTTAGACACTACCAGGGCTTGAAATTCTCGCCGGAGCGATTCGCAGTTGATAAGGTTCTTAGAATAATTCCGATTAGTTTCAAGAACAACTCAACCACGTCCGGTCAGTTGCCCGATTTAAGAGTATGTAACAAAAAGTCTGATTACGCGAGGGATGTCTGGGCAGGTCGCTGGACCCGACACGGGAAGAACGATAAGTGTGAGATCAGCAACGACGGCCGGTACCGGTGCCTCGACTACAACTACCCGTGTCAGAATCCATGGTGCCACGGACATCTGGGATCCATCGAGAGCAACGGCTGGGTCTATTCGACCCATTGTTCATTCAAGCTGTTTGATTCCAAATCAGCTTGGAATTGTTTAAATAATCGTTGGCTCTTCTTCTGGGGCGATTCGAATCACTGTGATACGATTCGGAACATGCTTAATTTCGTCTTGAATCTGGAAATGGCGACTGTTCCACGGCTGTTCGATATGAACATTACAAACCCTAATAACAAGATACAGTCGCTTCGGATCACCAGCGTTTTCAATGGTCACTATAACCATACCGGGAACTATCAGGGCCTGAATTCGCTCTACAATGATGCTTACAGAGACTACCTGAAGCAGTATTTTTCCGGCGACATTGTTCCCGACACATTAATCATGAATTCCGGGTTACACGATGGGGTTTATTGGCCTAACTTGAGAAGATTCACAAAGGGTGCTCAGGATGCTGCTTCATTTTGGGCGGAGGTTCTTGACGGGGTGAGGCGGAGAAATATTGTGGGACCGGAGGTTATATACAGGACCACCGTGGCTACCGGTGGATATGCACGGAGATTGGTGTTCAATCCAAACAAAATGGAAGCTTTCAACGGTGTTTTTCTGGACAAGCTGAGGCAGTTTGGAGTGATTGATCATGTGGTGGATCATTTCGACATGACTTATCCTTGGCATTATGATAATCGGTGCAATGATGGCGTACATTACGGCAGAGCTCCGGCGAAGATGCGGTGGAGGGACGGTGAGATTGGGCACCAATATTTTGTTGACCTGATGCTGTGTCATGTGCTGCTGAATTTACTGTGCGCAAGATAGCAGCGTGGGTATGGGTATGTATAGATAAGCGGTGGAGGTAAATACAAGGCAGCCAATTTGGGGGGTTGTATTGTAATATCATGTATTTTTCACATTTTAATATGTAGCTGCTAATTGATGCCGGCCGTTGATTCTTTATTATTTTTACCTGTTTTTTTCTTCTCCTAATAAGTTTAAATTTTTAAATATTCGGTCATCTTTAATGAAATTCCATTTCAATTTTATCAATGTAATAAAGTGATTGTAAGAAATATATATCCAGCATACCGAACTTTCTAACATGCTAGCAATTATAACGATCACGTTGCCATGAGACATTGCTTAATATTTTATATTTATAATTTATTTATGTAGCAATTCATCTATTTTATTAAATAATGCAAATGAGACGAATTATATGATTATGTTTTTTTTTTTTTTGGAAGAGAAATTATATGATTATGTTTTACCCAGTTAAATATGTTTTAAGTAAAATATCAACTATCAAGGTCTTAAAATTAAATGTGGTTGTATTACTTCACAGGATCTCATTTTATTACATACTAAACCAACCAACTTTTCATTTTTGTTTTATTTAGCCATTGAAGTTTTTTTTTATTTTTTTTATTTTTTATTATTATTATTTTTTTTGTGTATTCTAAGTCACTCAACTTTCAAATCACATGTTAAAAAGAATATTACTAAGATGAAGAGGTCGCCCAGTCATATATTACATGTTAAAAAGAATATTACTAAGATGAAGAGGTCGCCCAGTCATATATTATGTCACACCCCCAAACCAAGGATGGCGGAAACGTCCGGGGGTGGATGACTTCATGTATAGTATCATAACAACAATTGTAATAGTAATTGAAGCAAACACAACCAACATATATATAATTGAAAAAGTGACATCATTGTATGAATTACATGTTTACGAATCAATTACAATATGTTGACAAAATATGAAATAGTAGACGCCTTAGCGCCCCATCCTCAAAAGCACTTGGTTACCTGTTTAATGATTTCCTGAGAATACAAGTTGTTTGAAAAAGTGTCAACACAAAGGTTGGTGAGTTCATAAGCTTTTGTTTGGTATTATTAAAAGCCTTTCGTTTGTAAAAGTAGTATTTGTGTTAGAAAATCCAATATTTTCCTTAATGTGTAAATGTAGTCTTAAAACCCAAAGACCGAAATGTACAAGTAATTTGTCATATTTATAGTAAAACAATGCAAGTTTAAATCGACATAAACTCGTTAAATTTTAATGAAGTTCCCGTAAATTTCAATGTTTATTAATACTTTATGTGAGTTTATTATAACCATACTATGACCAAGGTTGCCTAAAACGACGTTCTTCAGGCGTCAGAAATGTTATGACATTTGTCACCCCAGACCTATCGGTCTAACTGTTGCATGCAGTTTAGGTGTGGGTTTGTCAAACCCAATATAGATCTATACACAACCATTACGCTCTCCCTCAAGGAGACTCTAGTTACAATACATGACTTAATGGTAATTTGAAGTAAATGTCTCACAAAGTCATTAACGGAATTACGTGTTATGAAAACTTGGTACCGTATGGCCGTACCTTGCTTAATGAAAATATCCTTTGTATAAATGTACCCTTTTTAAATGTATGTGTTATGTAATGTATCATAAACTATACCTATTATAGTTTATCAACCAAGGGTAGTACGTAGTAATGTATGCAAACTATATTCAAAATAGTTTATTAAATGTTTGAATGTATCGGTTGTACTTTGATTATAATCACTTGTTATTCTTTATATTTTATATGTCCAAATCCATTTGTAAACTGATGTGTGTCTAAATATTAAGATAAAATGTCATATATTGCAATAACATATAATCACATAAAGATATACACCTTGCTCAACATGTTACAAGGTGAAATGAAATTGACAGCAACTTTTCGTTGAATACAGTTTCTGTTACTGTTCTTAGAAAATTTATAGAAAAATCATCAAAGCTCTAAATCCAAATCCGCAAATTTTGAGAGTTTGGAATATGAGTCTAGTTTGTTCGTAAATTTTATCATTGATTTTTAGTGATATCTAACAGAGGTGAAAATGTTCATAATCACAGACTGGTCTGGGTTTGCCTCTGAAATGATAGGCAGTTTTGTAAAAATCACCATAAATTGTAGAAAAATCATATGGAGATGTGCAAGTAGCCATTTTAAAGCTAAGAGTTTGAACTACTTGCACCTGGAACAGTTTTGAAAACTAAAATATTTAAGTTGACCAAAACAGTCCGTGATCGAAGTTCATCTTTTCTGATGTAATCTGATAGAAAAAGTTTAATTGTGTTCTTGATGATTTTACTTGTATTCCCCCCTTAAAACTTAAGAAAAACATGTAAATGTAGGGGTATGAACTCACCTTATGTGTTCTTAGAGGATGGATGTTGGAGAAGAGAAGTGTTCAACTCAAAAACACTTAGAAGATGCCTTGACGAATCGAGAACCAAGAGTGGAAGAAAGCTTGATGATTAACCTTGGAAGTCTTGAAATTGAGAGAGAATGGTGTAGAAAATGAGTGACTTAAGCCTTGTATTTATACTAGTAAGAATTACTATTTATATATAATTCTTTAATAATAAGTGTTAAATGTTGACATTCTCCATATAACTAGTTAGTGTATATGACATATTCATGATGTAATCATGACAAATGTTTCTAGAAGATGGTTAATACTAATTGGCTAATAATAGTAATTTTTAAAACGTAAATAGTAAATAGTAGGTAGTAAATAGTAAATAGTAAATAGTAAATAGTAAATATGATGAGATTTTTACAATTGTCATATTTGTAAACCCCGTTAAGCCATGTTTAAGAGTCTTACACAGCCCCCGATAATTGTGCAATAGTGTTTTATCGCTTTGGTTCATTGTTTAGCACTGGCTAAGGAAAATCAAACACATGAATTTTCCAAATGATGTTTTCTCATTAAAATAGCGAATTGTACAACGTAAACCTTAACATACAAGGGTTAATGGAGTTGACCGGTTTGACTTGTTGACTTTGTTTGACTTTGACTTGACTCAATTTTGACGGTTGTCACATCATCCCCCCGTTAGAAGGAATTTCGTCCCGAAATTT
Organism: Lactuca virosa; assembly: GCF_052849685.1. Lineage (NCBI taxonomy): Eukaryota > Viridiplantae > Streptophyta > Magnoliopsida > Asterales > Asteraceae > Lactuca > Lactuca virosa. The sequence continues at coordinate 252,764,824 of NC_136434.1, forward strand.
GCATTTGACTGGGACATCAAGAGTTTGGGAAAAGATGTGGGTATTTTTGTTTCATTTGATCTTCGTGTTCCCAGGTGAACTCAGGCCCTCGTTTAGCGTTCCAACGGACCTTCACGATGGGAATACGACTTTGTTTCGTTCGTTTGATTTCCCGATCCATGATTTTGACTGGTTCCTCCACGAAGTGGAGATTTTTGTTAACTTCGATTTCGTCGAGTGGTATTACGAGGGTCTCGTCGGATACATTTTGTCAATCATATTTTCGGGGTAAAAAAAAATAAAGTTTTATTAGTTACCTATAGCGACGACTTGTCGTCACCACAGGTTTAATCTATTACGATGACTTGTTGTCGCTAAAGATTTTTAACAAGAGCCAACGACATACCTATAGCGACACACAAGTCATAATTTGCATGTGTGAAGACTTGGAGTACTTTCTAACTGGTTCATGTGTGAAGACTTGGAGTACTTTCTAACTGGTTCATGTGTGAAGACTTGGAGTACTTTCTAATGAAAACTGTGCTACTGGGGAAATTGGAAACTGGAACGTAGCTTCAAAGTCAAGAATATGCAGTAGGCATGTGATGCATTAAATGCATGAGGCACACAAGTCATAATTTGCAGCAACATATCCGTATATGTGTGTGAATTGAAGAAGAAGGTTACGGCTCAAAGAATATATATATATATATATATATATATATATATATATATATATATATATATATATATATATATATATTCATTTTCTCTTCATTTGTTAGATACACAATAACCATAACATCATAGACTATGTATATTCCATTTCATTTGTAATTTTCACTAGTTTATATTCCGCGAGTGTTACCGAAATCATTTATCAATTTTTCAGAAGTGCTTAACTTGTTTTGTTGCATTCCCAACAACTTGCTATTACTTCTCCCACTTTACTTATATAAATCATCACATTCTTACCGCGACTTTTAACTTCTCCCTCACAAATGGATCCACCTGCAGATCATCAAAACCCCATAGATGACCTCGATTGGTTTCAGTACTTTGATCATCAAGATCTTTTCAGGTATATATAAACGTCACTCATTACACCATCTTACGCACAGAAAAGTGATTTTGTCGACATTGATCAAAACATGGTTTGGATTTGTAGTGATCAAAAAGAGTCTTTCATCGTGTTGGATTTGATTATCTTGAGTTTTTTTTTTTTGGATTTTTGCAGTGGTGACATGCTCAACCATCATGATTACGAGTTGTCGGAAAAATTGCATGAAGGGCTCGATCAGAACGTTTCCACAGTACTTAACAAGGATCAAAACATCATTTCTAGAAATGAGTTTCACGATCTTGATCCCCTTGAAGATATAAGCTTATGGGATTGTTGGGAGGATGGTAATTTACCATTGGTTAGTTTCAGTGAAGACTATAAATCCGGTGGTGAGGCTACATGTAGTGCTAGTGCTGTCACCACTGATCACGGTGGCCGGAAGGTGGCAAAGAGATTGAGACCATTGGAGTTTGAAGAGATAGAGAAGTACTTTGAGATGCCGATAATCATGGCAGCAAAGGAACTAGGGATAAGTTTAACAGTGTTGAAGAAAAGATGCAGAGAGCTAAACATAAACAGATGGCCTCATAGAAAACTTAAGAGCCTTCAATCCCTCATTGAAAATGCCAAGGTAAATTATGATAATAACCTTCTATACATTACTCATGCACTTGGTAACCAAAGTAGTTTTGGTATTTTCTAAAATTTTAATCGTTAGCTTCTTTATAACTAAACATAGGTCCTAGGCATATGCCACATCAAATCAATTGATTTACTACGATCTCCTGATTTATATTTATATAAACTTGACTCATTGTAAATTTTGTGAACTCACATGAAAAATATATTGTATCTACCTTTAAAAAAAATTTAGGAGTTGGGATTAAAGGAGGAGATAGAGACGTTAGAAGGGCACAAGAAGATGATGGAGAAATTGCCAGGTATGGAATTGACAGAAAGAACAAAGAAGCTTAGGCAATCTTGCTTCAAAGCTATTTATAAGAAGAGAGGACTTAACAATCCTTAGCCATTTTGTTATCATTAGTGGATTTTAATCTACATTGTATGTGTTTTTCTCTTGATAGTTTGATACTCTTTTTTAGTTTCATTTTATGTATTTGTCTATTGATTTTTAATGCAGAAAATTTTGTATAATTTGGGTATTATAGTTTGTATTATGTATTTAGCCATATTCTAGATTGCCGACACGACTACGCCAACGACTCTATACCAGAGGTCTATATAAATAGACTTATGAAATTAGTAGGAATAACTTGATTATAATCTTGTGATTTGTTCCATGTCTGATCCACTCCTAAGATTCACTTGACATGCCCCCAGTTATGTGTAATTAAAATTTTATTAGATTGTTGATCCTAATGAGTCTACCCTAAGTCCACAACCAAACAAGGAACAGGTCCTAAGGCGGACTCACCATTTCTAGGTCAATCATTCCTTAATTACACATAACTTCGAGGTACACCTAAAGAATCTTAGAGTTACCAGTTGTAAATTGTTTGTAATACCAAGTAGTGAGATTCAATGAAATAAAATGCATGCCTATTTCATTGATAAACCTTTTAGTAAATATCCTTACCATTTATATACACATGTATAATTTCGCACTTTAGTGAACTATTCTTGGTGTTTCTGTTAACGTCTTGGAGATGGAGTTATGGTAGTGGGTAGAAGTAGGTTTTGTACGGGCGTTAAAATTTACACATCATGTTGCTCGTGCGAGAATAGGGGTAGAAGAGATAATTAATAGACGCCTAATCCTATAATTACTTATAGGGGTGATCCTTATTAGTTACGTCTATAATCACGTAGTGCATATCAGTTATACATAATTTGAGATAAAATAGACTTTCGAATAAATGACTCTACTCTAAGTCCACAACCAAACAAGGAACAGGAAGTAGAGCAATAGTCATAGATTCTGAGTCTATAATATCTTTAATTATGTATAACCTTGGCGTATGCACTCAGTTATCATAGGCCTACTAATAGAGGTCTTTAGTTTTCACATAAGTTGGTTATAGTATCACCAAATACTCCTATAGTATTTTTAGCTGTTTAGATTCGATTCTTAAAGTATTCTCTGTAGGGTGTGGTTAGGTTGATAGATTTGTTGCACATTATGACTATCCCCCAGTATATGCAAGTCACTCCTCGGACAGATATAGTTGATCAGGCTATATCCTTCCCAGACTTGATTTACATATACCAAGGCATACCCATAATGTACAACTCCTCTTCTTTTATTTTATGTTCTTCTAGTTATGACACTATATGAGCATGTATGCATGTATTTATACTTTTAATAAAAAAATCATTTATTTTCTAAAAGTATATTTATTTGAAAAATGCACAAATCAGAGACTATTAGTCCCAATTGTGTTTATAGTTTGTATATCTTATGTGGTTTGATATACTTAATTCACTATAAACTGTGCTCTGATACCAATCTGTCACACCCCCAAACCAAGGATGTCGGAAACGTCCGGGGGTGGATGACTTCATGTATAGTATCATAACAACAATTGTAATAGTAATTGAAGCAAACACAACCAACATATATATAATTGAAAAAGTGACATCATTGTATGAATTACATGTTTACGAATCAATTACAATATGTTGACAAAATATGAAATAGTAGACGCCTTAGCGCCCCATCCTCAAAAGCACTTGGTTACCTGTTTAATGATTTCCTGAGAATACAAGTTGTTTGAAAAAGTGTCAACACAAAGGTTGGTGAGTTCATAAGCTTTTGTTTGGTATTATTAAAAGCCTTTCGTTTGTAAAAGTAGTATTTGTGTTAGAAAATCCAATATTTTCCTTAATGTGTAAATGTAGTCTTAAAACCCAAAGACCGAAATGTACAAGTAATTTGTCATATTTATAGTAAAACAATGCAAGTTTAAATCGATATAAACTCGTTAAATTTTAATGAAGTTCCCGTAAATTCCAATGTTTATTAATACTTTATGTGAGTTTATTATAACCATACTATGACCAAGGTTGCCTAAAACGACGTTCTTCAGGCGTCAGAAATGTTATGACATTTGTCACCCCAGACCTATCGGTCTAACTGTTGCATGCAGTTTAGGTGTGGGTTTGTCAAACCCAATATAGATCTATACACAACTATCACGCTCTCCCTCAAGGAGACTCTAGTTACAATACAGGACTTAATGGTAATTTGAAGTAAATGTCTCACAAAGTCATTAACGGAATTACGTGTTATGAAAACTTGGTACCGTATGTCCGTACCTTGCTTAATGAAAATATCCTTTGTATAAATGTACCCTTTTTAAATGTATGTGTTATGTAATGTATCATAAACTATACCTATTATAGTTTATCAACCAAGGGTAGTACGTAGTAATGTATGCAAACTATATTCAAAATAGTTTATTAAATGTTTGAATGTATCGGTTGTACTTTGATTATAATCACTTGTTATTCTTTATATTTTATATGTCCAAATCCATTTGTAAACTGATGTGTGTCTAAATATTAAGATAAAATGTCATATATTGCAATAACATATAATCACATAAAGATATACACCTTGCTCAACATGTTACAAGGTGAAATGAAATTGACAGCAACTTTTCGTTGAATACAGTTTCTGTTACTGTTCTTAGAAAATTTATAGAAAAATCATCAAAGCTCTAAATCCAAATCCGCAAATTTTGAGAGTTTGGAATATGAGTCTAGTTTGTTCGTAAATTTTATCATTGATTTTTAGTGATCTCTAACAGAGGTGAAAATGTTCATAATCACAGACTGGTCTGGGTTTGCCTCTGAAATGATAGGCAGTTTTGTAAAAATCACCATAAATTGTAGAAAAATCATATGGAGATGTGCAAGTAGCCATTTTAAAGCTAAGAGTTTGAACTACTTGCAACTGGAACAGTTTTGAAAACTAAAATATTTAAGTTGACCAAAACAGTCCGTGATCGAAGTTCATCTTTTCTGATGTAATCTGATAGAAAAAGTTTAATTGTGTTCTTGATGATTTTACTTGTATTCCCCCCTTAAAACTTAAGAAAAACATGTAAATGTAGGGGTATGAACTCACCTTATGTGTTCTTAGAGGATGGATGTTGGAGAAGAGAAGTGTTCAACTCAAAAACACTTAGAAGATGCCTTGACGAATCGAGAACCAAGAGTGGAAGAAAGCTTGATGATTAACCTTGGAAGTCTTGAAATTGAGAGAGAATGGTGTAGAAAATGAGTGACTTAAGCCTTGTATTTATACTAGTAAGAATTACTATTTATATATAATTCTTTAATAATAAGTGTTAAATATTGACATTCTCCATATAACTAGTTAGTGTATATGACATATTCATGATGTAATCATGACAAATGTTTCTAGAAGATGGTTAATACTAATTGGCTAATAATAGTAATTTTTAAAACGTAAATAGTAAATAGTAGGTAGTAAATAGTAAATAGTAAATAGTAAATAGTAAATATGATGAGATTTTTACAATTGTCATATTTGTAAACCCCGTTAAGCCATGTTTAAGAGTCTTACACAGCCCCCGATAATTGTGCAATAGTGTTTTATCGCTTTGGTTCATTGTTTAGCACTGGCTAAGGAAAATCAAACACATGAATTTTCCAAATGATGTTTTCTCATTAAAATAGCGAATTGTACAACGTAAACCTTAACATACAAGGGTTAATGGAGTTGACCGGTTTGACTTGTTGACTTTGTTTGACTTTGACTTGACTCAATTTTGACGGTTGTCACATATTACATGTTAAAAAGAGGAACATTACTAAGATGAAGAGGTCACCGAGTCATATAGGTGAGTTCGCGTCCACTTGAAATTTTGGTAACCGGTCCACATGGCGTTCTCATGGCACCTACATGGATATTTCAAGTCAAAATTATTTTTTAATTTAAAATATTCTCTCTCTTTCTATCTAGAAAAAAAAACTCACCATATGGAACCCACTTCTCTATAAATGGTTGATGGATATCATTTGCATTGAAACCCAAACATTATACTGTTTGGATGTTTGGACTCTGGGTAGCCACATGAAACGAAAATCAAGTGAAGATTCATTCGATTAATATAATACATATCGGTACTGTCTTCTCAAAATGTGTGATGTGATTTGAAATAATCAATTACAGGCACTGAAACAAGCCCTAATTCATCGATACTAAGTTATAACCAAAATAAAGTAGGAACCAGAAAGTAAGGAATTTAAATTGGGTGGTATTGGTGGAAATTTCCGCAGCTCTCATATAACATTAATGAAAATAATCAGTATGTATATGTTTTACGTATGTATGCATCAGACATCAAGAAGCAGTAAATTTCTTAAGAGGCCACAATGGTTCAAATTACAGGCTCTCTCTCCCTCAAATCGGAAAGTATTAGAAATCATTCATGATTTCAGACTTCATCGATCTATATCAAATCCTTCAAACCCTTAAATCGCACAGATGAAGAGTGTCATTTCCTTTAATAAAAAAACATGTTATTACAAGCCAGATGGTCATTTCCTTAGATCATAGAGATGTAGAAAGGATACTTGTTTTCTCATTGGAACCTTCCCACCCCGATGTAAAATCATGTGTACCCAATGCTATATTAACCCTAATTGTTTCCTTAAATTGTATATACCCACTTTTTTATAAGCAAATTAAATATAATTTTTAGATAGGAGAGTGAACTGTAATCGAGTCTCGATACCCAAGCAAGAGAACGTAAAGCAACATCATCATCTTAAATTTCGGGACGTTACAAGTTGGTATCCTTGGTGTGACAACCGTCAAAATTTGAGACAGTTCTACATTTGAATAAACTTAGTTGCACATATAGGCACAAGACATACTAGACTTTGTAACTAGGAGCTATGTTATAACCTACTAGAAACTTGAAAACAATTAGAAACGATGGATAGTGTACTTAGATTCACATTGATACGTGAATTCTATAGTTACTTTAACTGTAACACCTATTCAAATTCGGGTCATTCCTTCACTTGAACACCTTTTCATGAATCATATACACACATAATGCACTTGAACTAGAAGTAGAAATTAAGTCAAAGTTGAAAAGTAGGACTAATATACTTGATTCCTCAATTTCACTTGAATCTCGGAACCACTACATAGAAATGCCAATAAACCGACAAAAAGGAATTACAAACATTATTTATAACTATAAAAGAGTTATAAGACTCAAAAGTAATTTGATGCCTCCAAAATTCAATCTATCTTGATATCTAAAGTTTAGCCAAATCCAAAAAACCCTAAAAGCCCTAATATCTCAAATTTATAAACTTTAACACCTAAAACTCCATAATTTTTTTTATGAAACTTACAATATCAATTTAAAATAATTAAATTCAGGAAAATATAATCAAGGAAAATAAAATTTAAAAGAGTAACATTTATCCTTAATTTATAAGCCTAAAATCAAGGTTTTATGAGTAAAAACTAGGTTATGATGCATAATTTATAAAAACAACTTAGATATGTTTATAAAAGATTGAATTTTATAAAAATAAAAGAGAGAGAAAGGGCATTATATCCCCTAAAATTCGGACCTCTCTCTCCTCCTACTCTTCCCAAAAAAACAAATTCAATCATTTTATCATTTCTTCACTCCACCTCACTCTCTTCACTCTCTCTCACACTCCACCACCATTTTCTCTCATCCTCCCCCCAAACTCACGAAATTTTTCCAGAAAAATGAGTCTCAAGACACAAAGAAACCATCTTCTTCAAGTGTTCTTCTTAAGGTAATCACAAAAACCAAGCATTATCCCTTCATTTTCACTCATAATTTCACCATTTCATGCACATTTTTCTACTTCTACACCATTCTATGGATGGATTATGAATCATATGTTCATAACCACAATTTTTATGAAGATGGTGGTAGTATTTCACCCAAAAACCAACATGCATGTGATGATCTTCAAGCTTAGATGTTTGATGATCAAAGTATGTTGTTAAAAAGCTTTCAAATATGTCATAAAAGATTTATTCACAAATAAATATCTAAACCTTCTTTTCTGCTCAAATACATTTTTTCCCAGAATCTAGAAAATAAAACAAGATGATCTGGAAATTTTCAGAAAATAAATCATTTTTCTCGATTTATTATTATTTTTGCAAGAAAATAGAACAATAATTCATATAAAATACTTTTGATGGTCAATAAATTCTGGTAAATTTCGGATATCACCTATGCACTGAGTAAAGACGTTTCATTAATTTGCATGCATTTCTAAGGCTGTTTTCTGTTGAATTCTAATTTATTTTTGTTGAAGAGAAATAAATAGAACAATACAATTATGAATGTCCAAAGCCATATTTCATAATTTTTGCATCTTCTAGACATCATAGAGACTCCATGAAAACGTTTACAGATTTTTCCAAGATAAGTTCTTATTTTTACCGATTTAATGAATGTTTAAGAGATTAAATTGATGAAAAATAGCTACACTTATCCAAAAATTATGAAACTTCATCAGAAATATCTTATATTACATATAAATTATAAATAAAAAGCTTAGTGAAATTTACCTTCTGTTTAATAATTTTTCACGAATTAATGATTATTTAAATGAATAAAACAAAGAAAAATAGTTAAGCTGTTTGAAAAACAACTTTGATATTTTTCCAAGCTTATATTTATTAATTACCAGTGGAAAAAAAAGTTTGGAGAATTTTCTAAACTATTTCCTATATAGTTTGATTTTTGCTATAATAAATACACAAAAATCAGAAAAATCATGTTAAACTGTTTGAAAATACATTTTATTATTTTTCCCAGATTATATATCTTGAATATCAGTAGTGCACAAAGTTTAGAGAATTTTTTTTAACTGTTTACTATTTATTTTTATTTTCTTAGTATTAAACACACTTAAATTCTAAAAATAGGGATTTACTGTCCAAAAATGACTTCAAAAATTTTCCCAGATTATGTACACTGTAAAACAGTTACAACAAATTTTTAAGAATTTTTCATGATAGTTTACTATTTTTCCATGATTTTATGATTATTCAAGGAATTAAAATAGTGAAAAACAGTTAGACAAATCAAAAATTCAAGAAAATTTATTTTAACATCTTTGACTTCAATTGAAACTAAAATACAAAGTTTGGGAAATTTTAGAACTAAATTGATTTAGCTTTTGAATATTTAATCATTGGAACACCTCTTAAAATGTTAAATATTAACATTTCAATAATGGGAATTTTCCACTTAAATTGTTATATAACAATTGATTCATGGAAATTTAATTCTCACAGGAAAATACTTATAACTTATCAATATCAAAATTTTGACACATTATTGGCATAAATATATTGTAGCAGTAAGTATACTAGTATTAGATTTCAATTAGAGACTCATTAGTGTGTAACATCGTTGTAGGAATCGATAGTGGTACGAGTGGAGCGTAGTTCAAGGCACCATTTGCATTATCTCAAAGCATTGTGAGTATTCACGACTCCCCCTATTTTCACTTTTTAAATGTTTTGGAGTGGAAATGCATGTCCTAAACTATTTATGTTCATTGCATTTATTTTGACTCGTATGAAACTTGGTTGCTATATTTTGTATGTATATGTATGTTACTTTAATTCATGAGGACTGTATCGCGGTTAAGTCCCTGGAATCATTCGACACAACTCATTAACTCTTTTGAGCCTATGGTTATTATGGATAGCGCTATCAGGAGGTAGACAACTCCTCACTCGCACGATTCGCTTGAGTGCATTTCAACCATTTTATTCTCTATGTTTGTGATACACATAGTAGTCAATAGGGCACGATTCGGTCATCATGCTTGGGTGGTGAACTCATGAATGGAATCTTTGTACACATACGAAACTTGTATAATCATGTTAGCAACGACACTTGTATACTTATTTTAGCAATGAAACTTGTATACTTATTTTAGCAATGAAACTTGTATACTTATTTTAGCAACAAAACTTTTATACTTATTTTAGCAATAAAACTTGTATTTCCCATGAGAATATGAACTTTGCATCTCCTTTTGGCAATGTACTTTATTTCTCATGATGACAACGAACTTTGTTTATGCAAACTTATTTACTCATTTTAGCAATATACTTTTATTTATGGAAACTTCTATCAAAACTTTGATTATGATTCATGAAACCAATATTTTGTAAACCTGTGAACTCACCAACTATTTTTATAGTTGACGCTCGTTTTAGATGCTTTTTCAGGAATCATCTAGTAAGAGGCACGTAGAGACACAACACTTCTAGGAGCATTTGCATGTGTTGACTTTTAAATACAATGTAATTTCTTTTAAAAAACTGTTTAAACTCATTGTAAATTTGTAATGATTTTTAATACTATGGTTGGTGTTGTCTTTTAACTTTTGATATGAAACCCTTTGTACTGTCACGCCCCGTATTTCCGCTTTAGTGGGGTGTGACAAAAATGATATCAGAGCCAAAGGTTATAGAGAATACCGGTTTTCTTTTGGAGAACCACAACTATAGCCAAAAAATTTCAAAACATTTTTAAGATACTGAACATACTACTGGTATAACTAATTCGAGTACGCATTATTGGACTTTAATTAAGTATAGCCTGGCCACTTATTCTTAATTAAGGAAAGTTAATGCGAGGCTGGAAACGGTTGTAGTAGAATTATGTTCAAAACGATTTTCAATTTGAACTTAAAAAAAAAAACAAAATTTTTCGGTGTGCATAGGGCATTGCATATTATAGGCATTCATCTAGGTACACTTAGAAACTAAGTGCACTTTTACCACAATGTCTTATTTAAAAATATTTTTATCCCTTATCAAGTGTTAGGTTAACCACTTAGGTTATATCACTAGCCACTCTAGGAGCAATCCACTTAGTACTGAGAATGAGTATTCCTCGGTAGCTATGGACTTTAGACGTAAGGTTAGTAGTTAGATAGACACTAGTAATAATCTTATGTTGAAACCAATATCAATTATACCTAAATACCTCTTCATCGTCTTCGTATTAGAGTTACAAATAGGAAAAGATTTCCGATACCGACACGGATGAGAATTGGAGCATCGCGCAAGGAGGTAGATAAGTCGCCACTAAGAAATCACTTGGATACAATTGGCGGGCATTCCGGATTCGACTCACGAGGAGACACATAGGTTTAACCTATTATTACTAATATGTGAGACCTTCTTTCTACGCTATGAGTTAGCTCTAGGTTGTTTCCACCTTGAGCTTAAAACTTAACATAGAATATCCCTTTGACCTCTATAAAAGGCCACAAAACTGTATTGACACCATAAAACGTTTTACAAACAATTTGTATTGTCCTTATCTTAGGGAAAAGACAACGGTACTCGCCTTGTACTCTCCTTAGTATTTAGGTACGATCAGCTACACTAATATACTTATTCTTTACTTCTTAATCTTCCATCGAATAGTTATTTCGCTTCATCGGTTTTGTTAATCATCGATAAAATATTTTATAACCACTTCATACAACTTACTAGACCTTTCCTAACAATGTAAGCCATCTTCTCGCTAAAATCTTTTGACAACTTGATTTAACTTAACACTTTTCTTCAAAACTTAATTTAACCAATATTTGTTTTAACCTTGCTATTTCAATTTCATTTCAAATCCATTTCAATGGATATATGTGCTTTTAAGGGCATATAAACCATTTTAGACCTTGCTTACAATTTTGGCACGTTTTGAAAAACTTAGAGACATTTTCTTTTATAAACTCTATGCTATAAAACTTAAACATATAACATTGAAGTCATATTATATGTAAAAGCTTCATCGGATCTTCTAAACCACTTTTGTTTTGACACTTTTAACCGCTTTCTCATTTAGACATTGTAATTTACTTTAATGTGTTTTCTTGAAACACGACATGATATTTATGCAAATTTCTACTTCAAACATGTTTATAAGACATCTCTAATGCTTGTATTTCAAAACATACCTTATTTGTGTACTTTGCTTTAATATAGTTTTATAATCTATAAAGTTTCTAAAATTTATAGCATTTGAAAACTTAGTGTTCACTTTTAAATTTCCAGTGATAGACTCTCAACAATGAATAATTATTCTTCTAAATATATTGAGTCTTTACCTTATCCATTTTAACCATTGTTGGACTTCAGTCTAAAAAGTCAAATTGTCAGATTTTTAATTACCATTTGTAGTGCTTTTTTTTTTTTTTCACAAATGGAGTTTAACTTAATAGATAACTCATGAATTTTTAGCAAACCTTAGCAAACACTTTAAAACTTATGCATTTCTATGTGACCATCAACATACATCAAGGATTGAAGTTTGAAATACATCTCAACCTAAGATTTAAATCTTCTTACAGATATTGTCCTTAAAATTTTAACAACATCAATCATTGCCGCCGCTACCTTCCTTTTCTTTCCCCCACACTTGATTTCTTGCTCTCCTTCTGATTTTAGATCTCGCACACTAAAATAATACATTGTCTAACTTTGTTTCTATTTATTTTGCTTCTTCTTTTCATACACATACAAACTAGAAGTCTACCCTTTCGTTTTGAGCGATTAATACGTGTATAGTGGTGAGACATAATTTTGATTTAGTAAACTTTGATATATTCAATTACACCTTTTGTCATATACATTTTGTTTTTATTTTGAAATCTACTGTAAACAAGTAATCCTTATTTACATTTTCTCTTTCATTCTAAATTCAGAAACTTGATTTAAAGTGCAATTTTCATTGTATTTCCCTTACAATTAATATACAAGATGAATACACCCTTGTTCTTATCATTTTTCTAAATCCAGAAAACCTATGTGAAAAATACATTTTCTTATGTTTCTTCTTTTCTTTAAAAATATAAAAAGTTTTAAAAGTTAGGATTATCTATCCTTCAAATGATTGTTTTTGGTACAATCACTAAATAAAGAATGCAGTATTTTCAATGATCGATATTTTTACAACTTTCTTAAAATAGCATTCTACTTTGCAATTTCCAGTGAGTTCCTAAACTCTCAAACTTGTTTTCATAAATATTCTGACTCCTTGTAAACTTGAATTTGTCCTGAGTTAAACAATTGGACAATTTCTCAAAAAATTTAATACAAATATTTATATATAAATTCCTTTACTGACGACTTAAACCTTTAACCTTAATTAATCTTTATATTATTTTACTACTTCGTTTGATCGTCACTCATGTATCTTCATTTTCTGGGAATTATTACACATTTTGATAACAGTGAGATTAATTATCATTTCTAAACACTCAAAATTCTATCTACGCAATGTGATTTAGTTTATCATAAACTTTCATCGCCTCTATTTGCAACATTGACTCTCTCTCTCTCTCTCTCTATATATATATATATATATATATATATATATATATATATATATATATATATATATATATATATATATATATATTCTTCGAATATGGTTTTATTGTAGCAAGAGTAACAATAGTAGTAAATATAGCTTCGGAAATCCTTGGTCATTTCATAATTTATTTTTTAGACGACACTTAAATAGTCTTTACACTTGAGATGCATCAAAACTTCGTTGCCTACCCTTAGTATGTATCCTTATGAACTTACCCTCGATTGCTTTTCTTTCATTCGTGCTACCTCTTCCCATTTCAAAATATACCTTTTCCAGACTTAATAGCCAACCCAAAAGTAAGCAAATTATTCCTAATCTCTTATTCATTAGACGTCGAATTTACACTTAGTGCTGTTTTAGAATGCGACTTAAGGATCAATGCGTACTTAACGTTCAACGCAGTTGGTGCTTCAACAAAACATATTGCTCTCTTAATTTAGATAATATCTAATTATATAATCTTTTTATCTAGGTCGCCATGGTAGGATCATGATTTCCATGATCCTAATTTCCCACATTCTAGACGGTAGAACTCGAATTTAGGAAACACTAATTTGATTATAGCTAAAAAGTTGGGCTCTTCCCTTGAGAAATTAACCTAAAATAATCAAAGAGCTCTTCAAGTCACCACCTCTCCAACTATACAATTCTGTTCGGCTAATTTCTAATAGAAGGCGTCACGAATTGGAAAAATCTCTCCTGGAGAATATGTTTCTAAGATCTGATTTCCGCTCTCTCAAGGCCATGCAAAATCTAACCTCGGGATTTTGCATAAAGTGGCAAGATATAATGAGTGAGAGAGAGTGTGTGTGAGGGTTGTGTATGGACGAATTTTTGGGGAGAAGTGAGGCTTTATAAGGCTCTTTAAAGATGGAAATCTTTAATAATGTTGCCTCTTAACAATTTTTATAAAAATGATCTTTAGTTTTTATAAATATTCTATGTATTTTTATAAACTTCGAAGAGTTTATTTCTTGGTTTTTATTCAAGTATTTTGTTTTTATAAATAAGTTATAAACTTGTATTCTCTTGAGTTAAATTATAGAAATGATAACATATGGTTTAATTTTTATAAAATCAAATTTTATATTTCAAATAATTGAAACAAAGGTTCATAACATATGAATGTAGGATTAGACAATCCTTGGATTATATTTTTGGCTCATAATTCAAATTATGATATGTGGATATTATTCCCAACTTGTAATTAAATCATATCATTGAATTTGATAAGTACTTAAACTAGTTAAGCACGTCATATGTTCCGATTAATAAATAGGGTATTTAACTTACCCTTGAGCTGTGATCTATTGAACATGGTTTCATGTTTAGTTTTGTGATTGAACTTTGGCACTTTACAACCTAGTTGGAGTATTCACATATCAATGTGACTACTTAGTACAAGCTATGTTACACTACTTGTTCCCGAGGGATCTATTAAGTCGCGATCTAGCTCAACTTGTTGCTTCTAAAGCCAAGTTATGTGCACTCATCGAAATGACAAGGTTCTAGATGAGTCCTAACCTGAGTTTTAACGATTGTCACAATTTAGAAGCAAACTACGGGTATTCAACCCCAACAAGTTTAGCAATGTAGCACAATATAGTGCATGAGTTCTAGATGTAGCTGAAAGTTCATGAATTTGTGAGGAACTTCTGTGGGGTTTTAATCCACGAAATTTTAGACATCCTTTGTTGGATATTCTAAGTTTGTAAAATATTTTTCCCCAGATTTAGGGTGGGGTTTAAGACCCTTGATCATGTAAAGCAAAACTAATGATCATAGAAAAAGTGTTGTTTGTGCAACTGTTTTGTAAAAATTGTCAAAAATTAGATTGTTAATGTTTTACAGTAAGACAAATTGGGTTCGAAAGTTAACCCAAAGAACTAGCCATTAGAAAAAGAATATCGTGATTTGGTTTAGTAATGAGTGAGTTGTGGGCGTTCAAAGCTGAACGAAATATTTTGACAGAATGCATGTCATCCTTGGTTTATTTGAGTGCCCCATTAGGTGCATGCATTTTCAGCCATAGATTTAGGATTATCCAAGGCCCCAAAGTGGGTGTTTCATTCTTATGATAGAGAACTCCTTGGAACCACCAAATCTGACACTAGGATTGCACCACAAATCTGATTTCTAACACATGCATGGAGTGAATAAGCATCCAAGATGTACTAGAAACGGTTTAAATGGTTTTTGTTATGTAAGAACACAAAATAAATGAAGAAGAAGATGAAAAACTCAATTTTTGAATTCATATGAATGTATATGCTCCTTTCACTCTTAGCAAGGGTTTAATCCCGAATTTTCACCATCTCAAACACATGTAATGTGTTATAGTGAGAATCTACCAACACCAAAAGGGAAAAACAAGGATTTCTAGCCATAGAAAGGCATAGATTCCGATAAATAAAGAAGAACTATGAAGAAGAGAAAGTAAGGTTGTAAAACTATGAGAAGGCGTTGCATTGTTTACCTTGATTTCGACCTTGAGTGAAGCAAGAAGACTTCAAGACCTTCAAGAATCTGAAATTAGGGCAGAGGATGGAGGATTTTGGATGTTTTTGAGGGGTTTTGGGAGTGGGAGAGTTTTCTTGGTGAAAGAGAGTGAGATGGAGTGTGTAGATGGTTCAAATGAGGTGAAATGATGAGTTTTAAGGCATGGGGGAGAGGGAAAGACCTAATGGCTGAAATTTTAAGTGAAGGATGAGATTTTTCTTGATATTTGATAAAATATTAAAAGACTCCCTTGAATTTTTATAAATCTAGGTTTTAATTTTTATAAAAAAACTCATATATTATCATAATTTCGACCTCTACAATCTCCCCTCCTTTGTGAGCAGTGTCGAATCCTATGTCATTAGCATCTTCGTTGCATGATGAAGAACTCTTCTAATCTCAGTGTAGCAAATGATAGTTCTTCGAACATCAGCTTTATATCCTTCAATATTCCTTCTGCAATTATTTATACAAACAAGAAGATTTGTATATTGAGAATTTGTATATCTTTCTACATTCTCAACCCTGAACAAAAACTTAGTATTCTTGTTGTTTTTATTCTTTCCAACAAATACAATTCCCAGTGGTTTGACATAAATTTCACCATCTTCAAAATCCTTCAAGCTTCTTTTACCTTTCAATAATGATTGTGGCACAGTAATGTGTTTTCCCATTGCCAAAGCAAGTTCCACATCAGTTAAGTAAAGACAATCATAATAATTGTCAATGAAAAGCTTGACATGTGCAAACCCCAGCAAAAAATCTTCTTTGTTGTTTACTTGAAGTTTCAAAACATCTACTCCTCTCAAGATCTTTGCAACGGTTATTAGATCATTGAGATTCATCAACAAAAAGTCTACAACTGTGAAATCACAAGCTACATTATTTGCACGAACCATGTGAAAATGAAAGTTCTGCAAAAGACCTTCGAAAAGTTGATCCTTGACAACACCCATCACTTTTACTATTTTAACTAAGGAACATACATATTCTTCCTTCTTTCCAACAACTGCATGAAATCTCAATTTCATCTTCTTACACTCTTCTTTGTCTTCAAATTTATCCACCAACTGATACTAAGCAGAGACGGACATCATATGATTGATGGGAAAATCCAATTGATTGGAATCTGAATTTTCGATCTCATAGCTCTTCTTTGGAACCTTCCAAAAATCATGCATCTCTCCAAGTGAAACAATATGATCAATGTTTTCATAGCAATATTGTTTGGTTGGGTCACCCTTCTCAAGACCAGGAGGGTCTCCTTGCCTTTGTCTCAGAATACTTTGGATTTTCCTATGTTTTTCTATTTCCTTTTCCAAGACAATCTTCTTTTCTTCTATAATTGGATCAGTCTGGATACCCTTCCCTTTTTTTTTCCATTTCTTCCTTTAATGGAGGTGGCTTCGAACTTGATCCACCAGCAGATGAACCAATAAGAATACCTTTGGTTAAAGGCTTCGAAGTCATTGTAGTTGAGGTAGTTGACATTGAATTTGAAAGCGAAGTAGGAATCTGTGTACTCATAACCTTCCCTACAACTTTTCCTTGAGAATGATCTTTTGACGAACCAGTATCAACACCTTTTGAAACACCAGAACCACCACCCTTTTCTCCCCTTGCACCCCTGGTTTTAACAGGTGCGGCATCAGAAGGCATCAAATTGACCAACTTCAGAAGAGAAGCTAGTTCAGTCTTCAGGTTTGACACCAACGAAGAAAACAATTTAGACAACAATTCTTGAGACACCGAAGATGAAGGAGAAACTGTAAGTTGCGAAATTAACTCCTTCAAACCTCCTAATAACTCTTCCAGCTTGGCAAAACCTTTAGAATCAAATTCTGACTTCGTATCCACCTTGGTGATAAGCAAATTATAAAACTCCACAACCTTCTTGACAACATCAACAATTATATCAACCTTCGTATGAAGATTGGTATAATTCTGATCAAGTTTAACAACCTCCTTGGTCAGCTCAGTACGAATCTCTTCAACTTTGAAATTTACATCCTCCCGTACTTTCTTAACGGCTTCGACAAAGAGAATATGTAGTTCTTTGGCAACAACTCCCAGATCCTTGACCTCATGATTAAAAGACTCAGACTGATGCTTCAAACGCTCTTCAATCTTCGTTTCATTCTGTTCCATTACAGTTTTCAAACGATGTTCTTGAACTTTGAGCAAAACATCAACTTCAATCCCAGACACAGTGTTTCGACTGCCAGCATCAGCTTGAATCTGAAGCAAAGAGTTCAACTTATGATTCAAGAATTTGAATTGTTTTCCATACATCAACATGTGATCTGGAATATTCTCTTCCTCAGGATCGAACTGAATATCACCAAACGAGACCATAAAGTCATCATCATCCTGTTCAACCTCCAAAGTAGACTTTGGACCATCGGTTGATTGAGAAGGAAACAAAGAAGTGATAGGTTGATCCATAACATGAACATATGTGGGTGAAATAGTATAAGTAGATAAAGATGTAGGAGTGGGTGAGTGAAATGGTGGTAACGAAGTGGAGGTATCAATAGCAGTGGTTTCGAATGTAGATGAAATTTTGATGGAAACAGGAACATATGAACTAGAGACATTCAAAATACCTTGGGCTTCGTGATTCGACATCCCATCACCCATGTTGACATTTGTGTCCATATTAGATATGTCCACAGTGATGCCTGAAGTTCGTACCTCCTCTGGAATGGACTTGGCAATCGAAACTTCGGGTGGTATGACCGAAGTCTTCTCAGGGATGGAAAAATTAGATGAATCACCCAGATTAGTAGTTGTGTCCACATAAGTTGCTTTCACAGAGCCACTAAGACTGCAGTCTCCTTAAAAGTTGACTTGATTGGTAAGTCCCTCTGGGGTGCCAAAATCATCATGTCGAACAGGAGAGTTATTACCTTCGAACTCAGTCTCGACCACAACTTCATCGAGAGGATCTTCCAATGCCTTCGCTTTCTTCTTGATCTTTTTCACCATAGCCTCTGCTTTTCGTTTCTTTGAGGCAGGGGATACCGGAGCTGGAACTTCGTGAATCAACACCCCCTTTTGATTTAATTGAGGTTTGCGAATCTTCTTGAACTTTGAAACAAAAACCCCATTTGGGGAAGAGATAAACTTCTCTACAACATCTTTGATAATTGGCCTACATTCTGATGAATGACGAGGTCTATGAGCTGACTTCTTCGTTCTTTTCAATACACCAGTTTTCGAAGGCACCACCTCCTTTTAAACATCTTGCACAATGGGTTCATGAACGGGCTATGTAACAGGCTTCGTAACCTCCTTTTCAATTGTCTTAGGAACAGATTTAGGCTTTTCAACCTTTGAAGATTTCTTGAGACTTTTGCCATGTTTTGAAGTTCCTGTAATTCCTTTTGAGAGCAATACACCTGTTTCGACAGTAGGATTGATGGTTTAAAGATAAGCCACAAGAACTGGGTTTGCTGGATCAACCTTGTGAAGCATAGCATCAGGAATCCTTGCAACATTGAGAAATACCTCCGAATCATCTTCAATAGTCTTTGGATGTTGATAAATCCCAAACTCAGCTTTAGGAACATCAGCATGTACATCAATCCCTTCCTTCTCATACACGTATTGCAGAATCAGACTCCAATATCTCGCACACGAAGCACCATTAGCTACATTTGTGTGTGAGATACTAACACCAAATTCCTCCCACAGTTGAGTAGCATAATCAACTTGAAAATCATAATACAAACCCGCAAGCATGGCATAAATTTCAAGTCTCCCTTTATCCAAACCCACACTTGTTCCTGTCAAGTAATGGAGAAATACTCCAAAGAAGAGGTTCCACACACACGGTAAAGAGGATTTCTTAAACTGGCTAATTTTGGTGAGTGGGGGTTGATGACCCATCTCGTTGAACATATGAACCACTAGTTCATTGGTAACCTCATAGAAAAGTCCAACAATGGGAATGTTCAAGATTTGTGAGAACTGTCTCTTCGTGAGCTTGTATTTTTTTTTATCATTGGTTAACTGAAAAGTAACCACCTTAGAAGTTTTGTTCAACACGGCAGTAGAAGCGGCCAACGATAACCAGGTCATCAGAACTGAGAAAGAAGCCATCATCACAGTAGATATAATTGAATGATTGAGAGGCACAATCAACATCTGCAGTTCTTCAGGGTATTTCGAGACTTCAGGTTGAACCCTATAGTTGGATCCTTGAATCTTCAACCACGGTTGAGATGAAGCTTCATCAGTGGTTTGAGGAGGATCAACTAGAACATTTGTGGCCGTCATTGTTAGGGTTTGAAGGTTTGAGAGAACATAGAAGTATAAGGAAAGAGAATTTAGGGAAAATCTTTATCCTGATCGCGTAAAGTTTGAATAATATATCCCAAAAATCCTTTTATACTAAGACCCCAAGTTTGAATTTGAAATGGTTATCAATAAATTCATGCCACGTGTATCCTTGAAAAACGAACATGTAGCCGTAAAAATAGCCACGTCTGAAAAGTAATAAGCACTTTTCCTGGAAAACCTTGAAATAACCCAACCTTCACATCAATCAGTCGTTTCGCTTGCCCCAAGAGGATAAGAACTGTCATTAGACCCTTCGTTTCGAGGCTGGGCTCATTCGCTTTTGGGATGAAAAACAAAATCATGGCCAGACGTTCGAAATCTAGGTTTGAGTTGGTATTACTCAATACCTCAAGGATTTCTTGTGCAAATGTGTGACAACGAATTACTGGGAACCAAGATAAGAAAAATATGTGCATTAAGTGACATCAAATCATCGTTTGATGTAAAAGCAGATGGATCCCGGGCAAAGATCACTTTATTCGACGTCAAGAGAGATATCGAACTGCTTGTGTGGTATCCCGTGATATACAATCCAATACTAATAGAGGAGTATCAGAGGGATTCTGTTTAATAAGGCTTCGAAGGTTGGCTTAATTTTGCTCATGATCACAACTTAATTAAAGTGTGAATACAATGAGCAAAATTACCTGTATGACCAGTGTAGTCAGGGACAAATAAAAGATAGAACTTATTTCGAAGTGACATAGAATCAATGTGATATTCAGACAAAAATCATACTCCATGAAAAAGAAAGTGTTGGATCTTGTTGGGTAAAAATGTATTGGGTGTAGACCATTTTATCAAGACCACTCATAACGAAGAAATACGATTTTGAATATCGAAGAAAGGTACAAAAACAAATGTTTCATGAAAAACTTGAACAAAGTTCACCGTCAATTCCTTGAATAGTTTGGATATAGTGGGTTTCACCATCATCACGGACTCATGAATCAAGATCATGAACACAGACTTGTACGATATTTAAATTTTGGTTGGTTTCTACCAGAGATGTCGAGGATATGCAAATGAAGTGTGTGAATCATGAAGAATTATGTTGATGAAAAAGATTGTTCAAGAAACATGTTGTACCTTTGCGAATGATAAGGACCAAGCAGAAATCTCTTAACTCAAGATAAGAAAAGAAAGGTAGCTCGTTGACTAATGTGAATATAGCCTATTTGGGAAGGAACCCTCATAGTGAGTGATCCATTAAGGCTTCGACACACATTGAGTCTATGAGGCTTAGGTCGACATACAACAACATGCTTCTAGGGACGCCTAACGAGTTCAAAGTGCAGAAATTATACCTGCCCCTTCCAGTAACGAAGAAATGACCACCATACAATGTCGATTGGGATCTAACCTGAAAATCATAAAACACACAAAAGAAAAAATATTTTTCGTTTTTTGGTTTTGAAAATTAAAAGAACAAAAATAAGAAAATCTTTTTGAAATTTTTGTTTTTGAAATGTAAAGACAAAAGAAAAAATATTTTTGGATTTTTGATTGTTTTTGAAAATTAAGAATAAAAGAAATAAAATCTTTTTGGTCTTTTTGATTTAGAAAAACGAAACAAAATGAAAAACAATACAATGTTACCAGACGAACGAAACAAAGAGCATCGAAATGGAGACATAAGTCATCGATATAGCAAAGCAACTCAGATAACGAAGGATATTCTGAATCATTCAGTGATATGTCGAAATCGAAGCATGTCGAACACTGAATAATGAACAGTAATTTCTGATTCATTCAGCGAAGTGTCGACCCCTTGTTATTTCATGACGAATATTCATTTGGAACAACAGTTGCATCAAGCATTCCTAGTCTAGAAAAGATCCTAAGAAAAGACTTTTCATCCAAAGGCTTGGTAAAGATGCAAGTTGATCTGTTGTTTTCACAAAGTGAACTTCTATGTTTCCATTCTCGGCATGATCCTTAATAAAATGATATCTAAGTGCGATATGTTTGGTCTTCGAATGTTGCACCAGATTATGACAAATTCGAATTGCACTTTGTGAATCACAATACAAAGGTATCTTCTTCATGTTGATTGCGTAGTCACAAAGCTGACTTTGAATCCAAATGATCTGAGAAGTGCAAGCTGCAGCAGCAAAATATTCTGCTTATGCTGTGGAAATTGAAACACAGGTTTGTTTCTTCGATTGCCAACTCACAAGCTTCCCGTCCAGTAATTGACATCCGCCAGTACTGCTTTTTCTGTCAATTTGGCATCCACCCAGGTTTGCATCGGAAAATGCTTGAATGAAGAAACCAGTCTTCGAAGGGTACCATAAACCCAATGAAACTGTCCCTTTGAGATAGTGAAATATATTCTTTACAACATTTAGATGAGGTTCCCCGGAATTTGACTGATACCTAGCACAATTGCAAACAACAAACATAATATCAGGTCGACTAGCAGTTAAGTATAGTAACGAACCGATCATGCTCCTATACAATGTGAGATCGACAACAGGCTTGTCCAACGAAGGTCCAAGACGTGTGCCAACAGCCATAGGTACTCGCAATTTCAAACTATTTGTCATTCCAAACTTCTCAAGCAGATTGCGAGAATACTTCTCTTAATTGATAAAGATTCCTTCTCTGCTTTAACGAATGTATAATCCTAGAAAATTGTTGATCTTCCTCATCATGCTCATTTCGAATTGACTCTTCATCATATTCTCAAACTCACTCAACAATGTAGGGTCAGTAGAGCCAAAAATAATATCATCAGCATAAATTCGAACAAGCATGAGATGATTCCCATCTTTCTTTCGAAAGAGAGTGGGATCAACTGATCCTTGTTTAAATTTCGATTGCTTTAAAAAATTGGTAAGAGTTGCATACCAGGCTCATGGTGCTTGTTTTAACCCATAAACAACTTTATTGAGAATATAACAATGATTAGGGAATTTATCATTAATAAAACCTGGTGGTTGCTCGATATACACAATCTCTTCCAGTACACCATTCAAAAAAGCGCACTTGACATCCATTTGATAGACATCGAAGTCCTTGTGTGATGCATAAGCTAAAAATATTCGAACAGCCTCAAGTCTTGCGACAGGGGGAAGGTTTCTTCATAATCAATACCTTCTTGTTGCGAATACCCTTTAACAACTAGCCTAGCTTTGTTTCTAACCATGTTTCCTTCTTTGCCAGTTTTATTTTTAAAGATCCATTTTAAACCAATTACTGACACATCATTCGGTTTTGGAACAAGACGCCAAACTTTGTTTCTCTCGAATTCAGCTGATTCGGATTGCATTGCTACAATCCAATCAGGATCATCCAATGCAACCTTAACTGTTTTCGGTTCTACCTTTGAAATAAAAACATTAAACATGCAATACTCTTGATGCACATTTATTACCTCATTTTTAGCATGAAGCTAGGCTCTAGTCAACACTCTAGCTTAAGGATCACCAAGAACTTATTCTTTAGGATGATTTCTTGTCTACTTGTCCAATGGTGGGTAGGCTGGATCGAAATCCAAAGGTGCATCTTCAAACATATCATCCGGTTCTGAACCTTCACATACATTGGATACACTATCAGGTATATCATGAAAAACATCATTTTGTATGTTCGAATCATTAGGTATAATTCCATTTTGCTCCCCCTCGACAATAGGATTGGACTAGTGATGCTCCCCCTCGACAGTTGTATTCGAAATATGACGCTCCCCTCGACATCAGTACTCGAATTTTCATGCTCCCCTTCAACTTGGTCACCTTGTAACACAGGATGAATATCGACATGACATTGAGTATTAGAGGTTGAATAAGAATCATCATTTTCTTGAGCTAATATCGAATCATCAGAATGTTTCGAAGCTTCAGGAATCCGAGTATCCTCAGCATGAATTTCTGCATCTATGGCCCTGTCAGGAACACCAAAAATTAAGTTATAATCAAAATCAAAAGAATTAATAATTTCTGACTCAATATCTATTTCTGAAATGATGGGCTTTTGATCAAATGGTTTTTCGACTTGTTTAACATGATAGTCATCAAAAGTTAGATTGAAAGTTTCTTCAATCTTCCTGGTTCGCTTATTCAACACTCTATATGCTACCGAATTATGTGAATATCCCAAGAATATCCCTTCATCAGCTTTGGACTGAAATTTTGAAAGATTATATTTGAGATTCATTACAAAGCATCTGCAACCAAAAACATGGAAAAATTTCACATTCGGTTTTCGATTATTGATAATCTCATATGGAGTGATGTTAAAACTTCGATGAATGAAATATCTATTTTGAGTGAAACATGTTGTAGATACTGCTTCTACCCAGAGATATTGAGGTAGATTCGCATAGGTGAGCATAGTCCTCGCTGCTTCACAAAGAGATCGATTTCTCCTTTCGACAACACCATTTTGTTGTGGTGTGTATGGAGATGAAAATTATATGAAATCCCTAGGGAAGTTACAAATGAATCTAGAACTTTATTCTTGAATTCGAATCCATTATCATTTTGATCTTTTTGACTTTCTTCCTCAAACTAAGTTTAATATGTTTTATGAAGTCGGTCATTACTTGTGCTGTTTCAGACTTCTGTCGAAGAAATAAAACCCAAGTGAACCTTGAAAAGTCATAGACAATGACCAATATGTACCTTTTCTTGTTGAGAGTTTCAACAGGCGAAGGTCCACAAAGTTCAATGTGAAGTAGTTCCAATGGTTCGATGATCTCCGAATAGATAGTAATTGGATGAGCCTGTCGATGTTGCTTGCCCTGTTCACATGCAGCACATAACGAATCGTTATCAAATTTTAAAACAGGTAAGCCTCGAACAAGATCATTTACCACCAATTTGTTCAACTTTTTGAAATTCAGATGAGACAATCTTCGATGCCACAACCAGCTTAGATCAGACGACGCCTTTGAAAGTAGACATACAGTAGGAACACCAACAATCGGCTTGATATTGAGAGTGACCATATGACCTTTCCTTTTTTACTTAATCAAAACCTCTTTGGATTCTTCGTTTGAAATAACACTTCCTTCCTCATCGAAGACAACTTGATTACTAGTGCCCATAACAAGTTGCGAAACACTTTTCAAGTTGTGTTGAAGTCCTTCGACATAAGCCACTCTATTGACTGTAAACTTGCCACTGGTGACTTTCCCATAGCCTTTAACTTTTCATTTATTGTTATTCCCAAACTTCACAACACCAACATTGTCTAAACTTCGATAATCTCGCAGATTTTCCTTTCGACCTGTCATGTGACGAGAGCAACCACTATCGATGTACCAATGTTCATCGTATTTCTCGTCACTCAACACTTGCGATCAATTAAAGAATTTAGGTCCCCAAGGCTTTTTGGGTCCTTGGTTATTAGAGCTGAATGCATTATGAAATGATGATCCTAAAAGCCAATTTCAAACTTTAGACTTCAAACTATCAATTTAGTCAACTTCTACTAACTTAGGTATTGAAATGAAATCATTCATTGGTTTAAGTTCAACACTAACTTTCCTTTTTTCCATCAACAATTTGTTGTGACTCAATTTTCGCTTTTGGAACAGCTTTCCACTTTCAAACTGAGGGATTCGATTCCATTGACGAAGAACTACCAGTTTGAGATTCATTTAAGTAGCTTTTGTAAGCATACCTAATCTCCTCTTGTGAAAATTCCCTTAATTGATATGACTTTCCTTTTCCCTTTGACAAATGAAGCTTTGACTTTCAACTTTAAATTCGGATTGGGAAAGTGAGGTGGGTTTGGCTTAAATGGTTCACTCGTTCTTCCTTTAACTTCCAACTTGTCAAATTCTCTCTTTGAACATGATGGTGTAGCACGATTGTGAAAACGGTTTTGAAAATGTTTGTTATAACCAACATATATTCGATTATAAACTTGTTGTCCATTGGAAAATCTTCTTTGATTTTGAACTTGATGAAACGATCTTTGTTCATTGTTTTGAAAACCACTTGTATGAAAATTATTTTGTGAAAACCTTTCATTTTGTTGATTAGGAACAAAAGTACTTTGTTGTTGGTTTTTAACAAAATTCTCATTTCTTGATTTTTGAACAACCGGTTTTTGACTTGGCTTTTGAACTTTGGAATGACTTTTTGATAAATCATTTTGTTTTAGAGCGGGTTTGTTCTGAACAAAAGACTTATTTTGAGAAGAAGTCTTAACTTGTATATCCTTTTTCTGTTCAGATGCTTTTGATAATAAAACTTTTTGTTTCTTACAAGACTCGACATTTTGCCAATAAACCTTTTTCCTTGCTTTAGACATCGAAATTCCTTCATATTTTGAAATCATTTGAATTTGTTCATAAAATATTTGAGCCTTTGTGTTTTGAGAAACTGATTCATTTGAAGGTTTGTCATCATTTAATTTTTATTTCTTAACTTCCCAAATTCTTTGTGGTTTTTGCCTTTGAAAAGTGGATGAGTTTTTGTTAAGAGTGTTTTCAACCGTGTTTTGGTTTGAGAAAAACCCTTCTTTTGAAACTGCTTCATTATCTTCAACAACGATTTTATTGTGTCACACCCCCAAACCAGACGGCGGAAACGTCCGGGGGTGTGACAGATTGGTATCAGAGCATTGTTTATAGTGAACTTAGTATATCAATCCATAAAAGATATACAAACTATAAATACATTTGGGGCTAAGAGCTCTGACTACAAGTATACTTTTAAAAATTTAAGTATTTTTATAAGAAGTATACTAACACTCATACCTACAAGTACAGTATCACAGTCATAAGAACTTAAAAGTATTTGAATGTTGAACATTATAATCAAACCTGGACAGTTATGTAATCATATTTGGGATTAATATAGTCTGATCAACTATATTGATTTGAAATATGACCAACATGTGTTTGGGAGTGATAGTGGTGTTGTGGCATGTCTAAAACTTACCATACATACTCAGAAGAACTTTAGAACAGAACATAAAGATTAAAATACCATAGGGGTATTTTAGGCACTATATACTAATAACAAACATGTGAAAACAATAGAACAAATTAAGGGTAGAACTATAAATATTAAGGGTATATTACAATTATATATAATTAAAATTATATAGACTTAGAATATGTGATTTAGCTTCATTTTCTGTTCCTTGTTTGGTTGTGGATTTAGAGCCGGGTCATTTAATCGAAGGTCGAATATAACCAAGTTATATATAATTAATATGCACTTTATAGTTATAGTAATATCTAGAACAAGTTGTACTTAGTACATTATTTGTTAATTGTAAGTCTTTATTGTAGAAATTTATTGTTACTAACTATACTCTATATCTCTTATACCTATTCTCGCTTAGACAAAAATGGGTGAGATGTGGTTTCATCCAAATGATACCCGTCGCCATTAGGAAATACTCTACTCATTATTTTGGTTATAGTTAAGTCTATGGTTAGGTTTTAATGTTATTTTTCATGGTTTTTCAGTAAGACCACGAAAACTCTATTTTCGATAGGTCTTTTTGATGTCGATGTTTTTCTCAAAATTAGTGTATTGTAGAAATGTCTAGGGTCAAATTTTACAGACTTATGTATTCAATATGCCAATTTAATCGACATGCATCTTCGTACACTTGAAAAATCACCATTCAATTTCATATTATTCAGTTACAAGTTGTACTTGTCATAGAATTCTATTTCCAATTCATTCAAAGATTCATGTTGAACTATCTGTTTTAGTTCAGAGATATCAGAATTCATATTCACTCTTGATATCTTATCATCATTGTATCTTTTAACTTTTATAGAAAAAGATGCCTCCTCGTAAGAATCCAAGACGTCAAAATACTGATGAACCACCGGTACCACCTCCGCCACCACCTCCTCAGTTCGACCCCGCTATGTTCCAAGCGACGGTCACGGCAGCTGTAACTGCTGCTATGGCTTAGATTAATCATTCTAGTACTAGTGGGTCTGGAGCTGGTACAAATCCTGCTAACCAAGGCGACGGTCATGGGCATTCGCGAGAGTGCACTTATAAAGATTTTACCAATGCCAAACCCAGGACCTTTAATGGAACTGGAGGAGTTATGGCATTAAGGCAAAGGATAGAGAAAACAGAAGCGATTTTCGAAATTTGCTCCTGCCCTGAGAACAGTAAAGTGAAGTTCGCTGCTTGTACTTTTTCTGAAAGAGCTTTGACGTGGTGGAATGGTCACGTTAAGTCACTTACTCTAGTAGTGGCTAATGCAATCAGCTGGGAGAATTTCAAAGGTATGCTTATGTGGGAGTATTGTCCGCGAGGCGAAGTTCAGAAACTTGAAGAGGAACTCTGGAGTCACACAATGGTTGGTTCTGATATATCAACCTATACTAGTAGATTTTGTGATCTGGCAATTCTGTGCCCGGAGATGGTTGCTCTAGAGAACAAGAAGATTGAGAGATATATTTGGGGACTATCGCCCCAAATTCAGTCAAGTGTTTTAGCTTCGAGGCATGTTACTTTTGACAGTGCCAAAGAGCTGGCACAATCTCTTATCGATCACGGAGCCCGTCAAAAATCAGTGGTTGCTTTACCAGAACAACCGAAAGGAAACAACAACAACAACAATGACAACAACAACAGCAAGAAGAAGGGTCGAAACAAGAGGAAGGGCAAGTTTTCTCAGGATTCCTCAAAGAAACAACAGCTGGCTGCAGTCAATGTTGCGACTGTACCTACTGTTGTTCCTATTAATCCAGCACCAGCCAAGCCTTATGCTGGTAATCTTCCGAAATGCAACAAGTGCAATTTTCACCATAATGGAAATTGCAGGGAAATGCAGTGTCGTAACTGCAACAGAAAAGGGCATACTGCCCGATTCTGTAGAGCACCACCCCAACCACTTAACCAAGTACCTGCGGCTGGAGTTGGTCAAGCATGCTACAATTATGGTGAAGTAGGACATTTCAAGAAAGACTGTGCTAAACTTGTAAATGCTGGTGGAGTCGGGATAATAGTAGCCTTGGGCCAGGAAGAAGCTGTGGCAAATCCCGCAGTAGTTACGGGTACGTTCCTTCTCAACAACACTTATGCATGCATTCTATTTGATTGTGGTGCTGAGAAGAGCTTCGTGAGCCATAATTTCAAACACTTGCTAAATCAAAACTCTCAACCATTAAAAGAAACATTCACAATCGAAATGGCTAACGGTAAATCCGAATCCACCAACGAAATATACATAGGATGTACTCTTACCCTGAATAACTTTTCGTTCCCAATTGACCTTATGCCGGTCTCTATCAAGAGTTTCGACATAATAATAGGTATGAATTGGTTGTGTCTTAACCGTGCTGACATCCTATGTTATGAAAAAGCCATTCGTCTGAACTTGCTAACTAATGAAACTCTTGTTATTTATGGCGACAAACCCGGAACGAACCTCCATATCATTTCTTGCATTAAGGCACAGAAGTACCTCCGCAAAGAGTACTGTGCTTTCTTAGCTCACGTAGTACACAAAAAGCAAGAAGTGAAAGATATCGCGAAAATTTCTGAAGTCTGTAACTTTCTCGACGTTTTTACTGATGATCTTCCTGGAGTGCCTCCCGAACGACAAGTCGAATTCAGAATTGATTTAATTCCAGGGGCTACCCCTGTAGCCAAATCTCCCTACCGTCTTGCACCTTCAGAATTATAGGAATTATCCAGCCAGCTTAACGAACTTCTTAGTAAAGGTTTCATAAGACCAAGCTTCTCACCTTGGGGAGCACCGGTTTTATTCGTAAAGAAGAAGGATGGATCATTTCGTATGTGTATAGACTATCGCGAGCTGAATAAACTTACCATTAAGAATCGATACCCTCTGCCTCGCATTGACGATCTGTTCGACCAACTTCAAGGTGCGAGCTACTTCTCAAAAATAGACTTAAGATCCGGGTATCACCAGTTACGAATTTTGGAGGATGACATTCCCAAAACCGCGTTCAGAACTCGTTATGGTCATTATGAGTTCGTAGTGATGCCATTCGGATTGACGAATGCACCTGCTGTGTTCATGGATCTAATGAACAGAGTGTGTCGTCCATTCTTGGACAAATTCGTTATAGTCTTCATCGATGACATTCTTATTTATTCAAGAAGTGAAGAGGAACATGGCCAACATCTTCGTCAAGTTTTGCAAACTCTTAATACAGAGAAACTCTTTGCGAAGTTTTCAAAATGTGAATTTTGGATTAGAAAGGTTGAATTTCTAGGTCACGTGGTCAGTTCTGAAGGAATACACGTCGATCCTTCCAAAATTAAGGCTATTGAAAACTGGTCAGCACCCAAAACACCTACAGAAATCCGTCAATTCTTAGGTCTTGCTGGCTATTATCGCAGATTCATCTAGAATTTCTCTCGAATAGCTAAACCTCTTACCACTCTGACGCAAAAATGTGTAACTTTTAGCTAGGGAGAAAGACAAGAAACAACTTTTCAAACGCTGAAGCGAGCTTTGTGTAGTGCACCAATCCTATCTCTTCCTGAAGGGACAGAGGATTTTGTAGTGTACTACGATGCTTCTAATCAAGGGCTTGGATGTGTTCTTATGCAAAGAGGAAAGGTGATATCTTATGCCTCAAGACAGCTAAAGACACATGAAGTCAATTATTCAACACATGACCTTGAACTAGGAGCAGTAGTATTTGCTCTGAAGATCTGGAGACATTACTTATCTGGCACGAAATGCACAGTATTCACGGACCATAAAAGTCTCCAGCACATCTTCAATCAGAAAGAGCTGAACATGAGACAACGACGATGGGTAGAGCTACTGAACGACTATGATTGTCAGATTCTTTATCACCCTAGTAAAGCTAACGTTGTAGCTGACGCCCTTAGCAGAAAAGAATACTCGAGACGCCGAGTAAAGTCATTGACCATGACAATCCATTCACATCTGTCCACACAGGTTAGAGAGGCTCAACTTGAGGCCTTAAAACCTGAAAACGTGGCAGGTGAAGCCTTAAGAGGAATGGATAAAAATTTCAAATTCAGGGATGATGGAGTTTATTGTTTCATGAACCGGATCTGGACACCTAGGTTTGGTGGTTACAGAGAAGTAGTCATGAATGAAGACCATAAAACCAAATACTCCATTCATCCAGGTTCAGACAAGATGTATCTGGACCTTAAGAAACTATACTGGTGGCCAAACATGAAGGCCGAAATTGCTAACTTTGTGGGTAAGTGTCTTACTTGTGCCAAGGTGAAGGTAGAATACCAGAAACCTTCAGGTTTATTGCAACAACCTGAAATCCATGAATGGAAATGGGAGTGGATTACAATGGACTTCATAACCAAGTTACCCAAGACATCGGGTGGTTATGATACTATTTGGGTAATTGTCGATAGATTAACCAAATCCGCACACTTCTTACCAATCAAAGAGTCAGACAAGATGGAGAAGCTAACAAGAACTTACCTCAAGGAAATCATTAGACTGCATGGTGTACCAATATCTATTATTTCTGACCGAGATAGTAGATTCACTTCTCGTTTCTGGCAGTCTTTACAAAAATCTTTGGGAACTAGGCTGGACATGAGTACAGCCTACCATCCTCAGACTGACGGACAAAGTGAGAGGACAATTCAAACTTTAGAAGATATGTTACGAGCTTGCGTGATAGACTTTGGTAAGGCATGGGATACTCATTTACCCCTTGTCGAATTCTCGTACAATAATAGTTATCACACTAGCATAAAGGCTGCTCCTTTCGAAGCTCTCTATGGCCGTAAGTACAGATCCCCTCTGTGCTGGGCTGAAGTGGGCGATACGCAGTTAGCTAGAAGTCAATTTCCTGACGGTACCCTCACTGGTCCGGAAATCATTCGAGAAACCACGTAGAAAATCGTACAAATCCGAGAGCGACTTAAGCTTCCAGAGATAGACAGAAAAGCTACGCCGACAAAAGAAGAAAACCTTTGGAGTTTCAGGTTGGTGACCGCGTCATGTTGAAGGTCTCACCCTGGAAGGGCATGATACGCTTTGGAAAGCATGACAAGTTGAATCCAAGGTATATGGGACCATTCGAGATTCTTGCTAGAATTGGTCCCGTAGCTTACAAACTCCGACTACCTCAAGAGCTAAGTAACATACATCCTGTTTTCCACGTCTCAAACTTGAAAAAGTGTTTGTTCGACGAGACTATTGTTATCCCACTCGACGAGATTGAGATCGACGAGAGCCTCAACTGTCACACCCCCAAACCTGAACGGCGGAAACGTTCGGGGGCGGAGGATGTCATGTTCAGTATCATAACAATTGAATAGTAAAGAAAGTACACACCACCATAACATATATTTGAAAAGTTTACATGATTGTATCTATTACATGTTTAAAAGTAAAATACAGAATGATGGATTCCAAAAGATGATGTTAACGCAAGACTGTTAATCTCTAAAAGTAGTTGTTAACCCTGCTCAACGGTTTCCTGAGAATACAAGTTATTTCAAGAAAAAGTGTCAACAATTAAGTTGGTGAGTTCATAAGTAGTGTTTTGTGAAAATGTATGCCATTCGAAAGTTCGTGTATGTTTTCCAGAAAATCCGATATTTTCTTATGAGTGTATGAAATGAGTATGAATGTTTGTTGTATAAATCGTATGTACTTGAACCAGGAAAATCCTATATTTTCCTAAAAGTGAAATGCAGTCTCAAATGACCAAGACCGTACCCTGTAAGCAACTATGACATGCTCAAAAGGAATGATGTATATTTTATAAAACAAATTATAAGAAGATTTGTATTTGAATGTGAAAAGAACTGTATCTGTTACTTTTCCCGTGAAAACGTAATACCATAATAATCGTCTATCCAGTGAGTTTTCATAACCGTACTATCATAATTTGCCTGCAGCGACGTTCTTCAAGCGTCGAAATGTTATGACATTTGTCACCCCAGGGACTGTAGCTAACAGTCAGGGTGCGGGATCATTAGTCTCGTATAGATCTATACACACTTGCGACGTTCTCCGGACAGGAGATTCTGGTTATAAAACAGGACTTCTAGAGGTACCTTAATAGGTATAGTGAAGATGAATGACCCACAGATTCTCAATTAAGTCACGTATTAAAATGAATATGTTTGTCCCTGAAATAATTACCCTTTTTCCCAATATAGACAAAGGCGTAATTAAGAGGTGTATGTTCTTGTATGTATAAGAATGATATAGTGAAAATAGTTACCCTTGATATGATGCAAACGTATAAATAAAGACTTATGATATTTATAAATATGTTTCATCCTGAGAGGGTAAAGTAGTCTAAGATGTTTTGTAGGTCAACAGATCCATATGATAGTCATGAAATTAACACGAAATGTACATCAAAAGATTTATGTTTACACACGGGATTAACCAGGTGTTTACTTGTATTCCCCCCTCCTTTTAAAGTGTTTAAAAACATTTAAAAGTATTTGAAAGTGTGGAAATAGGGGTATGAGCTCACCTGATTGAAGTGGTGATTTGAAGAAGTTGAGACTAAAAATCGAGCAGAACTTCGACTAGAACGCAGCGCGTTCAGTGGTGCTTTGACGTCATCGCTTACCTCAGCCTCGGATGGAGTACCCTGATGTAACCCGGAGCGACGTGGACGAACCGAGACCTAGCCTTGTGAACGCGGGGCGTTCACTCGGAACGCAGTGCTTTCCTTCGGATCAGCCTCGAGTTTTGTGTCCAGAACTTATAAAATCTGTAACGTTCTCGTACGACCTCCGTTTTTGACGTTCTTTATATCCACGCGTAGGTGGGAAAATACTCTACAACTTTCGTTTAGACTCTGTCGGCTAATTCTGACTTTATTTTTAATAATATATTTTTAACAGGCCGGGACTGAAAAAGTCTGTTAAAACTCCATAACTTCTTCATCCGACGCCCGTTTTCATCTGTCTTTTTACCGTTGTACTACTATTGACGAGACCTTCGATTCTCGTTTAGGTCGCATTGGCTAAAAGCCGCTCAATCTCTATTTCGAGTTTTTAGCTGTCTACCGCTATGTCCGAAACTTCGAAAAATCATAACTTCCTCATACGAAGTCAGATTTGGGCGTTCTTTTAATGTATGTTCACGGTTTAATGATATCTACAACTTTCATTTAGATACTTAAGTCTAAAAAGCATTTTATTGGAATTTCGCGTTTTCTGCTTAACAGCGTTTTACCGGTATTGTCGCCGATCTTCGATTGGTCATAACTACTTCGTTATAACTCGGATTTTAGTATTGTTTATATTTTTGGAAACCTTGTTACGATATCTACCACTTAGTATACTCAAACTGAGCTTGTTGCACATCTCATTTTTTGATGACATTTTTTCTTTATTATTTCACAAAAAGATTACAATATTTGACTTTTAGTCATTACATTGACCTGAAATAACGGGTTGTTACATCATCCCCCCGTTAGAGGGAATTTCGTCCCGAAATTATTTACAAGGTAAGTGTCTATGGACTAGGGAAGAGATGCGGGTACTTTTGTTGCATCTGATCTTCTCGCTCCCAAGTGAATTCGGGTCCCCGTTTAGCATTCCAGCGAACCTTCACTATTGGTATGCGACTTTGCTTTGTTCGTTTGCTTTCCCTATCCATGATCTCGACGGGTTCTTCCACAAAGTTAAGATTCTCATTCAGTTCGATTTCCTCGAGTGGAATCACGAGAGTTTCGTCGAACAGACACTTCTTCAGGTTAGATACATGAAACACCGGATGTACTTTGCTAAGTTCGATTGGAAGCTGAAGTTTATAAGCTACTGGGCCAATCCTTGCAGTAATTTTGAAGGGTCCAATGTACCTTGCATTTAGTTTTCCACGCTTGCCGAAGCGTATCATGCCCTTCCAGGGTGAGACCTTCAGTAGCACGCGGTCACCAATCTGGAATTCCAAGGGTTTTCGTCTTTTGTCGGCATAGCTCTTTTGTCTATCTCTTGAGGCTTTCAGTCGCTCTCGAATTTGAACGATCTTTTCAGTCGTTTCCCTTATGATTTTCGGGCCAGTGAGAGTGCTATCAGGGACTAGACCTTTCGCCAACTGCGAGTCGCCCACTTCCGTCCAACACAGAGGTGATCTGCACTTGCGGCCGTAAAGGGCTTCGAATGGAGCAGTCTTGATGCTAGTGTGATAACTGTTGTTATAAGAGAACTCAATCAATGGCAAGTGGACGTCCCATGCTTTTCCGAAGTCGATTACACAGGCTCGCAACATGTCTTCAAGGGTTTGGATCGTCCTCTCACTCTGCCCGTCAGTTTGTGGGTGATAGGCTGTACTCATATCTAGTTTAGTACCTAAGGCCTTCTGTAGCGTTTGCCAGAATCTTGAAGTGAATCTACTGTCTCTATCCGAGATGATAGATATCGGCACTCCATGAAGTCGCACGATTTCTCGGATGTAGGTTCTTGTTAGTTTCTCCATCTTATCGGTCTCTTTGATTGGCAAGAAGTGGGCAGATTTGGTTAACCTGTTGACGATCACCCAAATGGTGTCGTGACCACCCTGCGTCTTGGGTAGTTTGGTTATGAAATCCATGGAAATCTGCTCCCACTTCCACTCAGGTATTTCAGACTGATGGAGTAGACCTGAGGGTTTCTGATGTTCTACCTTGACCTTGGCACAAGTCAAGCACTTGCCCACATATGTAGCAATTTCTGCTTTCATGTTTGGCCACCAGTAGAGTTGATTGAGATCCAGATACATCTTATCTGAACCTGGGTGCATGGAGTATCGGGTCTTGTGTGCTTCGTTCATAACTATCTTTCTGAATCCATCGGACTTCGGTGTCCATATTCGGTTCATGAGGTAACGAACTCCATCACTCTTGATCTCAAAATTCTTGTCCATCCCTCTAAGTGCTTCACCTGTCAGGCTTTCGGGTTTCAAGGCCTCCAGTTGGGCTTCCTTGATTTGCGTTGACAGGTGTGAATGGATCGTCATGGTTAGGGACTTCACTCTTCGACCAGAGCATTCCTTACGACTAAGGGCATCTGCCACCACATTGGCTTTTCTCGGATGATAACGAATCTCACATTCGTAGTCGTTGAGTAGCTCAACCCAACGTCTTTGCCTCATATTGAGCTCTTTCTGATTGAATATATGTTGAAGGCTCTTGTGGTCTGTGAAGATGGTGCACTTTGTACCACATAGGTAGTGCCTATAGATTTTTAGGGCGAACACCACTGCTCCAAGTTCTAAGTCATGCGTGGCGTAGTTGACCTCGTGCGTTTTTAGTTGTCGTGAGGCGTACGCAATAACCTTTCCTCGCTGCATTAGTACACAACCCAAACCTTGATTGGATGCATCGCAGTATACTACAAAGTCTTCTGTCCCCTCTGGAAGAGACAAAATGGGTGCACTGCACAGGGCTTGCTTCAAGGTTTGGAATGCAGTATCTTGCTTTTCCCCCAGTTGTAGGTTACACCCTTCTGAGTCAGGGAAGTAAGAGGTTTTGCAATTTTGGAGAAGTTCTGAATGAACCTGCGATAATAGCCAGCAAGGCCTAGAAAT
Organism: Lactuca virosa; assembly: GCF_052849685.1. NCBI lineage: Eukaryota > Viridiplantae > Streptophyta > Magnoliopsida > Asterales > Asteraceae > Lactuca > Lactuca virosa. The sequence goes on from NC_136434.1 coordinate 252,801,577, forward strand.
TGGCAAATTTTGGTTGGCGTTGTTGGCGCAGACCAATTCTGGATAGCGTTGATCTTGGAGGGGTCCACGTGGATTCCCTCTTCGCTGACCACGTGAACTAGGAAGTCCACCTTCCTAATCCAAAACTTGCATTTTGAGAATTTCGCGTACAACTTCTCAGTTCTTAGTGTCTCTAAGACTTGTCTCAGGTGCTGACCATGTTCCTCTTTATTTTTAGAATAGATGAGTATGTCATCTATGAATATAATCATGAATTTGTCCAGGAATGGACGACATACCCGATTCATTAAGTCCATGAACACGGCGGGTGCATTAGTTAGTCCGAACGGCATCACTACGAATTCGTAGTGACTGTATCTAGTTCGGAAGGCCGTTTTAGGAATATCGTTCTCTAGGACTCTCAGCTGGTGATATCCCGATCTCAGATCGATCTTGGAAAAGTAGTTTGCTCCTTGGAGTTGATCGAACAAATCGTCTATTCGTGGTAGGGGGTACCAGTTCTTAATGGTAAGTTTGTTGAGTTCTCGGTAATCGATGCACATTCTGAACGATCCATCTTTCTTTTTCACGAAAAGCACTGGTGCTCCCCAAGGTGAGAAGCTTGGTCGGATGAATCCTTTGCTGAGAAGTTCATTCAGTTGACTGGATAGTTCTTGCATCTCCGCTGGGGCTATGCGATACGGCGCTTTGGCCACAGGGGTGGCTCCAGGAATTAAGTCGATTCTGAATTCGACTTGTCTTGCAGGCGGTACTCCTGGAAGATCCTCAGGAAAGACATCAGGAAAATCACAAACATCAGGCATGCCCTTGATGTCTTCTACTCCTTGATTCACATCCACAACATGTGCCAAGAACGCGTGACATTCCTTGCGTAGATATTTTTGAGCCTTGATGCAAGAGATGATACGAAGAGGGGTGCTAGGTTTGTCGCCATAAATAACGAGGGCTTCGCCATTTGGCAGATTAAGGCGAACGGCCTTATCGTAACATAAAATGTCCCACACGATGAGAACTTAGCCAATTCATGCCTATGATAACGTCGAAATTTTTTATCGAGACTGGCATGAGGTCGATTGGAAAGGATTTATTGTTCAGAGAGAGAGTACAATTTAGGTATATTTCCTTAGCACCTTCTGTTTTCCCGTTAGCCATTTCTACTATAAAAGTTTCACTTAATGATTGAGGGGTTGGTTTGAGTAGATTCTTAAAATTATGGCTCACGAAACTCCTCTCCGCTCCACTATCAAATAATATGTATGCATATGAGTTATCAAGGAGAAACGTACCCGTAACAACAGTGAGGTATGCAACGGCTTCCTCCTGGCCCATTGCGAATACTCGGCCACTTCCCCCAGCATCCATGTTGTTTGCCTTCGGGCAGTCCCTTCGGAAGTGCCCTGTTGCTCCGCACTCGTAGCAAGTGCGACCTATTCCGACATTCGCAGCTGGAGCGGCTGGTTGGGCTGGTTCTTTGCAGAAGCGGACGGTGTGTCCCTTCCTATTGCACCTATGCAATGCATTTCACGGCAAGGTCCGTGGTGATGGAAGTTGCATTTACTGCACTTCGGTAGGTTGCCGATGTATGGCTTTGTTGGTGCAGGGGCTGCCGGGACAGTAACAACGTGAGCTGCCACCATTTGTTGTTTCTTAGGGTTTTCCTGCGTGGTTTGCCCCTTTCTCTTGTTCCAGGGTTTCCTTCGGTTTTCTATCTCCTTTGGCGGGTCAACAGCAACTGTAATGGTACCCTGTTTAACTCCATGGTCGATTAATCGTTGTGCCAGGCGCTTCGCACTGTTGAATGTGACTGGGTTGGAAGCCAAAACATGCCCTTGAATCTGGGGCGACATCCCCCAAATGTATCTTTCCACTTTCTTTGGTTCTGGGTTGACCATACCCGGGCACAGGGGTGAAAAATCACTGAACCTGGCCGTGTAGGCGGCTAGGTCAATACCAACCATTTTCAGGTTCCATAGTTCCTGCTCCAGTTTTTGAATTTCGCCCCTCGGGCAGTATTCTTCTAACAGTAGGACTTTCAAGTCCTCCCAGCTCATGGCGTTGGCGACTGGAAGAGATACGGATTTCACATGGCCCTTCCACAATGTGAGGGCTCGGTCCGTGAAGGTACAAGCAGCAAACTTGAACTTGCTTGTTTCTTGGCATGCACAGATCTCGAAGACCGTTTCGGTCTTTTCGAACCATTGCATAAGTGTAATGACCCCTCCAGTGCCGTTGAACATTTTCGGCTTTGCGTTTGAGAACTCTTTGTAAGTGCATTCCCTGACATGACCATGACCAGTGCCATGGTTAAGGTGATTGGTACTACTTCCGGCCCCTCCATTGCCGTTAGAGTTTATTTGCGACAGTGCAGCTGCTACTGCTGCGGTGATAGCAGCCTATACCATAGCGGGATCGAAAGTTGGAGGTGGTGGTGGTGGCGTTGGTGTTGCATTTCGGCGAGCTGACCTACGAGGAGGCATCTAGCTGCCAAAGAAATAACAATGAAGACAATAAGTCTTTGATGTTTGATAGCCGTGTGATAATGAGTTAGCTATTTTAAACATTTCATGAATTGGTTTTGACCTAAACAAGGTTTTGAGGTTGATTCATAATGAGAGTTTATATATATTAGATAAACTTATGAATTTGAGTGATATGCAAGGGATTAACACACAAAAGAAGTACTTCCTTATATATTAAACATATACTTGGTTACATTCCGAAGTCAGGAAAATTTGACCTTTCTAAAGGTCTCTGATTACAAAAAGTTAAAGATAAGTAAGACTTTTAGCCGAGGTCCTAATCTATAACAAAATTTTGAGAGTTGGGCAAGTACTACTTGTGACGCGGGTTGCGCTTGGAGCTTGACTCCGCGTCTGATTCCTTTACTCCCATGAGACGCCTATCAAAGATAACTTGCTGCTCCCTCATTTCTCTTATCTCGGAAAGGGCTGCATTCATTTGGTCCTGGAGTGTGTCGGTGTGATGTTGGGCATCCTCCTGCAACCTGTCCAGGCGACGGATATCGGCTGCGTTACCTTGTACTTCTATGTTGGCTTCGCGAATCCGGTTCGCTTGGACTCCCGATTGGTAGGACTGGTTGGCTATTTTGCCCACCATGACTGGGAGAGCCCGGTCAGCTGAACTTCCACCACTGACTCGTAGAAGTCCCGACACATGCCGTAGGGAGGGCGCAATCCCTTTTGTCGACTCCAATGGTGAACGTGACTTCCCCAGACGGGAGTTGGTCCCTGAAAACCTCTTCGAACCGCAGGAGGTCGGACGGCTGGTGGATTGTTTACTTCTGGTTCTGAGTCTGTCCCATCAGAGCCTTCCTCTTCCTCCTCTTCCATGGGTTCCTCGTCCTCTTCTGGGTCGTCTTCCACCCATCCTCCGTTGCCTTGATTGGGGTAGTAGGGGTTTCCGGGTATATGGAATCCAACTATTTAGTCTATACGAGAATAGGGTTAAGAATTTTCTATAAACTAAAGCACATACTGAAGTATCAAAGTTGAAACTTATTGCATTTACCAAATACTCCTATAGTATTCTAAATGTTATGTTTGATTTAAAAAGGTTATGCTTTTGGTAACTTTTTGGACTTGTTGTCCACTGCAGCTACTCCCTGGTATATGTTAGTCGTCTCTCGGACAAATATAGTTGATCAGGCTATATTCATCCCAGTTCCGATTACATGTTCCAAGGCATACCTCCACTGCACAACTCATCTAATATCTTTCTATATTGTTTTCAATATGATTCTGACCCTGTTATGCAATGTATGCATGTATACTTTATAAAAATTCAATTTTAAAAGTACAACTCTCAGTCAGAGTGTTTTTGGTCCCGTTGTGTTTATAGTTGTATATCAAAAATAAATGGTTTTGATATACTTAGTTCACTATAAACAAAGCTCTGATACCAGTCTGTCACACCCCCAAACCTGAACGGCAGAAACGTTCGGGGGCGGAGGACGTCATGTTCAGTATCATAACAATTGAATAGTAAAGAAAGTACACACCACCATAACATATATTTGAAAAGTTTACATGATTGTATCTATTACATGTTTAAAAGTCAAATACAGAATGATGGATTCCAAAAGATGATGTTAACGCAAGGCCGTTAATCTCCAAAAGTAGTTGTTAACCCTGCTCAACGGTTTCCTGAGAATACAAGTTATTTCAAGAAAAAGTGTCAACAATTAAGTTGGTGAGTTCATAAGTAGTGTTTTGTGAAAATGTATGCCATTCGAAAGTTCGTGTATGTTTTCTAGAAAATCCGATATTTTCTTATGAGTTTATGAAATGAGTATGAATGTTTGTTGTATAAATCGTATGTACTTGAACCAGGAAAATCCTATATTTTCCTAAAAGTGAAATGCAGTCTCAAATGACCAAGACCGTACCCTGTAAGCAACTATGACATGCTCAAAAGGAATGATGTATATTTTATAAAACAAATTATAAGAAGATTTGTATTTGAATGTGAAAAGAACTGTATCTGTTACGTTTCCCGTGAAAACGTAATACCATAATAATCGTCTATCCAGTGAGTTTTCATAACCGTACTATCATAATTTTCCTGTAGCGACGTTCTTCAAGCGTCGAAATGTTATGACATTTGTCACCCCAGGGACTGTAGCTAACAGTCAGGGTGCGGGATCATTAGTCCCGTATAGATCTATACACACTTGCCACGTTCTCTGGACAGGAGATTCTGGTTATAAAATAGGACTTCTAGAGGTACCTTAATAGGTATAGTGAAGATGAATGACCCACAGATTCTCAATTAAGTCACGTATTAAAATGAATATGTTTGTCCCTGAAATAATTACCCTTTTTCCCAATATAGACAAAGGCGTAATTAAGAGGTGTATGTTCTTGTATGTATAAGAATGATATAGTGAAAATAGTTACCCTTGATATGATGCAAACGTATAAATAAAGACTTATGATATTTATAAATATGTTTCATCCTGAGAGGGTAAAGTAGTCTAAGATGTTTTGTAGGTCAACAGATCCATATGATAGTCATGAAATTAACACGAAATGTACATCAAAAGATTTATGTTTACACACGGGATTAACCAGGTGTTTACTTGTATTCCCCCCCCCCCCCCCATTTTAAAGTGTTTAAAAACATTTAAAAGTATTTGAAAGTGTGGAAATAGGGGTATGAGCTCACCTGATTGAAGTGGTGATTTGAAGAAGTTGAGACTAAAAATCGAGCAGAACTTCGACTAGAAAAGTTGATTTCTCGAGAATCTCGGGAGCGTCGGGACTTCCGTCGTGTACTAGGGGGTTACCGGGACTTTCGGGTGGTTTAGAAAGGCTTTCGAGAGGTTTCGTGGTGGAAGAAATGAGTAAAGTAGCAAATAAATCCGGAAGTCTTCGCACCCTTTTATAGGGCTGGCTGACCCCTCGTACGCAGGGCGTTCCTGCAAGGAGCGCTGGGCGTTCCGGAGCGCAGGGCGTTCCTGGCTCGAACGCAGCGCGTTCAGTGGTGATTTGACGTCATCGCTTACCTCAGCCTCGGATGGAGTACCCTGATGTGACCCGGAGCGATGTGGACGAACCGAGACCTAGCCTTGCGAACGCGGGGCGTTCACTCGGAACGCAGTGCGTTCCTTCGGACCAGCCTCGAGTTTTGTGTCCAGAACTTATAAAATCTGTAACTTTCTCGTACGACCTCCGTTTTTGACGTTCTTTATATCCACGCATAGATGGGAAAATACTCTACAACTTTCGTTTAGACTCCGTCGGCTAATTCTGACTTTATTTTTAATAATATGTTTTTAAGAGGCCGGGACTGAAAAAGTCCGTTAAAACTCCATAACTTCTTCATCCGACGCCCGTTTTCGTCTGTCTTTTTACCGTTGTACTACTATTGACGAGACCTTCGATTCTCGTTTAGGTCGCGTTGGCTAAAAGTCACTCAATCTCTATTTCGAGTTTTTAGCTGTCTACCGCTATGTCCGAAACTACGAAAAATCACAACTTCCTCATACGAAGTCAGATTTGGGCGTTCTTTTTATGTATGTTCACGGTTTAATGATATCTACGACTTTCATTTAGATACTTAAGGCTAAAAAGCATTTTATTGGAATTTCGCGTTTTCTGCTTAACAGTGTTTTACCGGTATTGTCGCGGATCTTCGATTGGTCATAACTCCTTCGTTATAACTCGGATTTTAGTGTTCTTTATATTTTTGGAAACCTTGTTACGATATCTACCACTTAGTATACTCAAACTGAGCTTGTTGAACATCTCATTTTTTGATGACATTTTTTCTTTATTATTTCACAAAAAGATTACAATATTTGACTTTTAGTCATTACATTGACCTGAAATTACGGGTTGTTACATCAACTTCGTGGAAGAACCTGTAGAGATCATGGACCGAGAAGTCAAGCAAACGAAACAAAGCCGTATCCCGATAGTGAAGGTTCGCTGGAACGCCAAGCGAGGACCTGAATTCACTTGGGAACGTGAGGATCAGATGAAACTGAAATATCCTCATCTTTTTACTTAGTTAGTTGTAATAAACTAGTTACCTAAGCTCTAATTTCGGGACGAAATTCTCTCTAACGGGGGGATAATGTAACATCCCATTATTTTCTGTTGTAAAGTCAAACAAAGGTCAACTAAAACCCTTTTTATTGTTTGGGTTTTCTAATTAGGTTATAATAATAACCTTTATTTGTTAAAATCCTTAAAATATCTACAATTGAATTTAGAAGGAAAAGGCTTGAAAATTCGAGAAGCTTCGCAAATTATCCCTTCGCTTCGGACCGCAAAGAGTTTACGGCCGTAAACTCTTCGGACCGTAAACTCCTCGCAGACCGTAAACACCTCGGACCGTAAACACTTTGCTGACTTCGGACCGTAAACTCCTCGGCCGTAAACCCTCGGATACATATATAGATTTTCTTCTTTTTTCATCATTTCTCTTCCATTTCAAGTCTAAAAACCCAATTTCTCTCTCAAGTATCATAGGATCTTCATCTTGATCTTCCAAAAACGTAAGAATTCTTTCCATTTGATTTGTTGATATCCTTCAATATCAAGTGAATACACATGATTTCATCCATGAAATCTCTTCTTTTGACTAGATCATCAAGTGTTCTTCATTTCACCAAGAACACCAAGAACACACACTAGTGTTTTTGGACTTTAATCACCCTATCAAGCTTCTAAATTGTAAGTACTCTCTCCTAAGCTTGCTATATACACGAAATACTTGAAGAACACTTAGAAATCATCCAATTGACAAGAACAAAGGGAGTTTACGGCCTAGGCAATCTCCCTTGGCCGTAAACCCATATAATGAAGCATATGTTGACTTTAAACACTCCTAAAGGCTTCTAAACCCTTGAGTACCTTCCTTGTGTAACACTTACTGATTATACTACTTGAAAACATAAAGAAATCAAGATCAAAAGGTGTTTACGGCCAAGGCAATCTCCTTGGGCCGTAAACTCTATTTAAAGGTGTAAATGAACCCTAAACCTCTTACTAAACCTTGGAACTAAGTCTAGAACACCTCAAGGAAGAACCTAGGACTTTAAAACACAAATTGGTACAAGATACTATGAGTTTACGGCCGTAAACTCATAGGGCCGTAAACCCTAGGCCATAAACTCATATACGACTTACATGTTGACCGTAAACTCATTAGAATGGCCATACACCCTTAGTATGCAATCATATGTGATTGTAGTACTTAAAACCTAGAGTTTCCTAGTCTAATAGGGTGTTACCTTTCATGATTAGTTGTTTATTTACTAATTATAAACATATATGTGTCATTATATGTTCAATAGGATCAGTGTGTACTCAAGTCTTCACTTGACACTTAGCATCCTGCACCAATCTTACATTTGAGTAACTTACAACATGTGAGTTCATACCCCCACATTTTCATAGTTTTTACTGTTTTAGGGGGGGGGGGTGATACAAGTATAACACAAAGATATTGTGTTATAACAAATGATTTCAAATGGAATACAGTTATCAAAACAAATGGTTTCAAACATCTTATCAAATCAAATGATTTTAAGTGGTTATTTCAAAAAGACATCAAGTCACCAAAATGGATTTCCAAATATGAAATTTCTTTTAAATGTTTTTATAAACTTATATTTTTCCCCAAAAATCATACTAGTATACATATATTTATATAAATAAGATTTAAAAGATTTAGGATTGACAACCCACTTTGATTCCTTTTCCTTGTTTGGATGTGGGATTACAAGTATCCGTTGTTTATCCAAATGTCATTTAAATTTTAGTTATATATTTTTATATGTATACAAGTATAAAAGTTTATTCAATTAGATTCAATTACCCTTTGTACATGTTGAGCAAAGGACCCCATACATGAATACTCATGAACAAATCGGAAAGTACATATAAATTATAAAAGGTATGATTTATGATACACAGAACATTAATTCATAATACTAGTATACTAGAGTACATTGTTTTACAAAAACAAAGGTTTAATTCAAAACTATTCAAGTTTATTCATTCATTCAAATACATGTTAAGAATACTAATTCAAGGATATACTATCAATCATTCATTTCAAATGATTGGAATTTCATAACTGTTATACATGTAACGTTATACGCTTTTATGAGTCAAAGAGTACAGTTAGTTTAATTCATTTTAAACGATACAGTAAAGTCCTGATATTATAACCAGAGTCTCCAGCAGGGGATCGAAACAATGTGTGTATAGATCTATATTGGGATTAACAAGCCCGCACTCGGACTGCTAGCTACAGTCAGGCATACACGCCTGTGAGTGACAATTGTTATCATCAACTTTCCGTGCATACATAGCGTTGGGTCAGGCCATCTAGTTAGTATGGTTATAATAACTCATTAAGAAGGTATTAACAATACGTTAGTGTATAATTACTAAACTTAAGTACATTTTCAAAGTACTAGTTTACAAGATACAATTTACAGTATACAGTTTACAAAATACAGTTTACTAGATACAATTTACAAGATACAAGTTTACATAAAGATTACAAATACAAAACATTGGTTTAAAACAGAACAGTTTTATACATATATAACTACTTTTCATACAACAGAAAATATAGGATTTTCTGGAAACAGTTTACATATTCAAGAAACAGAAAACATTCTTACAAAACATAAAAACTTATGCACTCACTCAACTTTATGTTGATACTCTCTTTTCAAATTACTTGTATTCTCAGGGAACCCGTAGACAGGTACACCCGAGCTTTTGAAGATGGAGCAGTTTATGTTTTGTCTTTATCTTTTGTACAACTTTTTGGTTTCAGTATACAATTTGAAACACATGTAAATATTTATACTTTTTAATACAATGGTTGTTTGTACTATGATTACTATATTACTGATGGGTTTTAGGTAAACAAATAAACTAGAAAACAATTCCTAAATTCACATGCAACCTACTTTGGATCTATGTTTTAACTATTGAACATATAACTTTGAATTGCAAAATAAGAACCCTAGAGGAGAGAGGCTAATTTCGAAATTAACAAACTAGGGTTTAGGGTTTACATACCTTCCAATTGTTATAGCAAACAATTGATATTCCCTTGATCTTGATCTTGATCTTCTTGGAAGCTTTAGCACCACAAGCGTAATGCCTCTAATGGAATCACACCCAATGACTAGCAAGAAGGAAAGTAGAAGAAGAGAGAGGGGAGGGAGTATGCAATTTCGGCCAAGGTATTCTTCCAAAGAATGAGTCACCTAAAATGTGAGCCAGAAGGCTCCTTAAATAGTTGAGGGAACTAGGGTTTAGGGAAAACCCTAGTTATCCTTTGCTTAGGGCCTAAGCAAGACCCAAGGCCTTATCTTGGACCCCTTGGACGAATTCTCTAGGGTTTCCCCTAGGGTTTTCGTCCACCCCCTTCCAAGGGAGTTCTGGATCCTTCCATTCAGCTATCAGTTAATTGCAAACTAGTCCCTGCACTTTATAATTAATTCTTTTAACCCCAAAATTAATTCTGATTAATTTCTGGCTAACTATTAATTAAACATAATGATTTCTAATTAATATATTAATCTTTTAACATATTAATAAATCATTTATATTAATTTATTAATCTTATAAATTAATATCTCTCCTTTCATAATTTCCTTGTCCAGTTGCTAGGTTGAGGGCAACCCAAAAGGACTGTGCTGCTATCAATTCAAGTACATACCAATTATAGTTATGGGCTTAGACACCTAATCCAACAGTCTCCCACTTGGATAAGTCTGTAACTATAATTGCTAGTATGCCTTCTAAATTTGACCAGCAAATTGTAGCTTCCAAAAGCTGCTGCCGAACTCTGACCCAGTCAGTTACGTGTCCTAAGATAAGTGATCATATAATCCTTCGTTCTGCTAGATATCCCTAGACATAAGACATGGAATGTAATCAATCTCTTTGTCCAGAATCTATGTTTCCCGATTCCTGATTTGTGATGATGTAGGACTTCTAATTGAACACATCAATTTAGTCCTGGCTGGGCCCAGCACATAAGTCAACACCAAATCATCGAGGGGCCCACATATATCGCTTTTCCTGTTAGGGCAAAAGGAACGAATAAACGTTGACTCATATGCTTGTATCTTTTACTCATCAAATTATACATGACAATACGTTTTATAACACCAAGTTACTGATGCGGTTTCGTATCACCAATGTATAACCGACTTTGTAAATTACAACTCATATATCTTCGTTTCAAGATTATAAGATATTATCGTCTCAGTATTACTCGTGATGAATTCCATGAAGTGATACTCTGAGCGAGGGTTTATCCAATACTCAAATCTCAATTTCTGAGTACTCATGAACATTGCAGCAATTCTATTGCCATGTCTATCCTCAGACAATCTACAATCTAGTTCATGACAGTCTTAATTCACTACTTACTTCCAAAAGTACGAGCGACTGTGGAGTTTGAATAATTAAATTATTCGGGAAGTAAAACATGCAAACTATGAAACACAATAACAACCAATCGACAAACGGCAGTAACTAAACTTATAAATAATACTTTATTATTTAATCACCAAAAGTCAATTACATTTACTTTGTTACAAGTTTCAGAACAAAACTAATCTAACTACTAAAACTAATATCATCTTTCAGTCCTATGCTCCGAGCATGCTGAATATGCTTAGCCCTACTCAGACCCTTTGTGAGGGGATCTGCTGGGTTATCTTCAGATGACACCCTCTTCACTATAAGATGGCCTTCTTCAACTCTATGTCTGATGAAATGGTACTTTCTGTTGATATGTCTGGTCTTACCATGATCTCTCGGTTCCTTTGTCAAGGCAACCGCTCCTTCATTATCGCAGAACAGTTCCATAGGCTCCTGGATGGTTGGAACAACTCCGAGATCCCCGATGAAGTTCCTCAACCAAGCTGCTTCTTTCGACGCTTCACTTGCTGCTATGTACTCTGATTCACAAGTAGAATCAGCCACCGTATTTTGCTTGGAACTCTTCCAAGTAACTGCTCCTCCATTCAGTAAAAACACCCAGCCCGACTGAGAACGGAAGTTATCTCTATCCGTCTGAAAGCTGGCATCACTGTAACCATCTACTCTCAAAGTATCACTGCCACCAAGCACAAGGACCCAGTCCTTTGTCCTTCGCAAATACTTGAGTATATTCTTAACTGCTATCCAATGAGCTCTACCTGGGTTTCCCTGATAGCGACTGACCATGCTCAAAGCAAATGCCACATCAGGGCGAGTACATGTCATAGCGTACATGATCGATCCGACAGCGGAAGCATAAGGTACACAACTCATGTCATCTATTTCAACATCTGTACTCGGGCATTGAGTCTTACTCAATTTGGTATTGCTCTGGATATGTAGCTCTCCCTTCTTGGAATTTTCCATACTGAACCTCTTTAGTACCTTATCCAAGTATGTGCTCTGACTAAGTCCAATTAGTCTCTTCTTTCTATCTCTCAATATTCTAATCCCAAGAATATAGGCAGCTTCTCCAAGGTCTTTCATGGCAAAACACTTTCCAAGCCAAGACTTAACTTCTTTCAAGGTTGGAACGTCGTTACCAATGAGTAATATGTCATCGACATATAACACCAGAAAAGTTACTATACTCCCACTAGCCTTGATATACACACAAAACTCATCTTCACTTCTAGAGAAACCAAACTCTTCGACTTTCTCATGGAAGCAAAGATTCCAACTGCGAGATGCTTGTTTCAATCCATAAATGGATTTCTCAAGCTTGCACACTCTATTAGGGGACTTTGCATCAACAAAACCCTCTGGCTGACTCATGTAAACATCTTCAGCCAACTTCCCATTAAGGAAAGCAGTTTTGACATCCATCTGCCAGATTTCATAATCATGAAAGGCAGCTATGGCGAGCAATATCCTAATAGATTTAATCTTAGCTACTGGTGAGAAGGTCTCATCATAGTCAACCCCTGGGGTTTGAGTGAAACCTTTTGCAACCAGTCGAGCTTTGAATGTGTGCACATTCCCATCCATGTCTGTCTTCTTCTTGAAGATCCATTTGCACCCAACTGTCTTGCGACCTGGTGCACTATCAACCAAATTCCAAACTTGGTTGTCATACATGGACTTAATCTCGCTGTCCATTGCCTCTTTCCACTTGGAAGCCTCTGGGCCTGCCATTGCTTCCTTATAAGTGACTGGTTCATCTAAGTTTACCAGTGTTCTGTCACGTATGAATGTGTCACCATCTGAAGTAATATGAAAACCATACAACTCAGGTGGCACACTCACCCTAGTGTATCTTCTAAGAGGTAATGAGTTATGAATTGGCTCAACAGGAACTGTTTCCTCTGGTTGAGTGCTAGTGTCATCTAAGGTTCCTTCATTGGCTGACTCTTGAATTTCTTCAAGGTCAATAGTGCTCCCACTGTCCTCTTTGAATATGAGCTCTCTTTCAAGAAAGACTCCTCTTCATGCTACAAAGACCACGTTCTCACTAGGCCTGTAGAACAAATATCCAAAAGACTGCTTTGGGTAACCAATGAAAACACATTTCTCACTTCTAGCTGCTAGCTTGTCGTGAGTCTCTCGTCTTACGAAAGCTTCACAACCCCAGACTTTAATATGTGCTAACGAGGGAACTTTCCCTGTCCATATTTCGTGAGGTGTTTTGGCAACCTTCTTTGTAGGGACAAGATTGAGGATGTGGGCGGCTGTCTCTAAGGCATACCCCCAGAAGTGAATAGGAAGCGAAGCCCGACTCATCATAGAACGAACCATGTCTAACAAGGTTCGATTGTGCCTCTCAGCTACACCATTTAATTGTGGTGTCCTAGGAGGAGTCAATTGTGAGACTATCCCACATTCTTTCAGATAGTCATTAAACTCGATACTAAGATACTCCCTGCCTCTATCGGATCTAAGTATCTTTATCTTTCTGCCCAATTGATTTTCGACTTCATGCTTAAACTCTTTGAACTTTTCAAAAGTTTCTGACTTATGCTTGATCAAGTAGATATATCCATATCTGTTATAATCGTCAGTGAAAGTCACATAGAATCGATTAGCATCTCTTGTAGTTGATCTGAAGGGCCCACACACATCCGTGTGTATGAGATCCAACAGACCTTCACCTCTATCACAAGACCCTGTGAATGGTGATTTTGTCATCTTTCCCAAAAGACAAGATTCACACATATCATCTGACTTTAGGTCAAATGATTCCAACACTCCATCCTTTTGGAGTTGGGCTATGCGTTTCTTGTTAATGTGTCCAAGATGACAATGCCACAAGCATGCCTTGTCTACACTATTAGACAAGTCAATATTAAGTACACTATTTCCTAGGCTATCAACACAAGTCACTGTTTCATACACACCATTACAAGGCAAAGCTTCAAACATAAAAACACCATTCTTATAAACAGAAATTGAACCATTCAAATCATTAAAAGAATATGTAAAACCTTGTCTGAACAATGCATGAAATGAAATAATGTTTCTCGTCATCTCAGACGAATAGCAACAATTTATTAAATCTAATCTAACATCATTACTAAGCAGAAGCTGATAAACTCCGATCTTGGTTACTGGTGAAGACTTCCTGTTTCCCATGATCAGGTTTATCCTTCCTCGCTCTATCTCCTCACTTTCCTTTAGACCCTGTAAATCAGAACAGATATGAAAACCACATCCTGTATCAAGGACCCATGAACGAGAAGATAATGAGTTATTAGCAGAAATAGTGTAAATACCTGCCGAAGATGGCTTCACTTTGCCATCCTTGATATCTTGCAGATATTGTGGGCAAGATCTCTTCCAATGCCCCTTTTGGTTGCAGTAAAAGCAAACTGCCTCTTTTGGATCAGAAACATGGGGAGTGGAACCATTGGGCTTAGCCTTTGGGCCATTACTAGATGACCCAGCTTGAGCCTTGCTCTTCCAGTTTTGCTTGGGAGGACCTTTCCTCTTTTTCCCCTTTCCCTGTCCAATAGCCAAAACAGGGGCACTCGTAGGTGTGGAGGGTATACTTTTACCCTTCATCCCTGCCTCAGCTGTCTGCAACAAGTTGTGCAATTGGGCCAAGGTCTGCTCAGTATTGTTCAAATGGTAAGTTAGAATAAACTGACCATAACATTCAGGAAGTGAGTTCAAGACCATGTCAATGGCCAATTCCTCATCAAAGTGAATATTGAGCTTGACCAAACGCTCTATGTAGCGTTGCATTCTTTGCACATGTGACACAACCGACTCCCCATCTTTCATCTTGCAAGCCATGAGTGACTTGACTACTTCGAACTTTTCTTGACGAGCTCGCTTATGGTACTTTTCCATAAGGTCCTTGTTCATCTCGAAAGGCCAGTAGTCCTCATAGTACCTCTGCAGTTCTGGGGACATAGTTGCCACCATGATGCATGCCACTTTGGTAGCATCATCGTAATGTTTCTTGTAGGCAGCAAGATCTTCAGGAGTAGCTTCATTCTCATCAAGCTCTTTGAGCTCCTTTTCAAGAACATATTCTTTGTTCTCGAAACGAAGAGCCATCTTGATGTTGCGCATCCAATCGTTATAGTTTGAGCCATCCATAACGACTTTGGAGCATATATTGAGCAAAGAGAAGTTTTGGTTGGAGGAGGACGAAGCAGAAGTGTTTCCAGGAGTAGACATCTGAAAAGAAAGAAAGTTTTAGTTAGATTTCAAGATACCTTAATAGAATAACCCAAAGATATAATATCAAGGTTAGGATCCAACTACGAAGATTCACAACTTAGAAATGGGATGCCGAGATCCAAGTGCAAATTTCATAAAGGTAGGTGAATGACGATTCACCAATTCCACCATTCGACGAAACAAACGAAGTGAAATTCCTAATTCTTTTGAGATACATTGAAACTATTCAATGACATGTTTTAATCTCAGATTATGCTCTTCTATTTGTGACTGGGATGCCGAGGAGCACAAACAAGATGTGAATAACCATGCAAATGTGCTTGGTAACCTCATTGTCTTTATCATTAACTATTGATGTGCTGGTAAACCACACACGCTCCATCAAAATGACAATTATGAGATACCCATTACTACTCTTTATTAGTGCCTTTTAGTGTGCTGGTTAACCACACACGCTCCACTAACGACCAATAAAGCATAATGTGCAATTTCATGGATTAGCATACTTTTCACATTTTTCCTAAAGTAACTAGAGTTGGGATTTTGAAAATAATGTTCTAGTACTTTCTTTAATATCATTATACTTTTAATGAGAAGTAGTTGTCCTATCAAATCCGTTCTGCTAACGACCCTCCACTAATCAAGGAAGCGGTGGGTGAGAGTGGACACCCATTCAACTACCATTTTATAGGCAGTTTCCTTATACCCCCCTTATAGATTAGCTTCGTGAATGAGGCATACTAGCGATTTGACTGACCATATTCTTATATATATAATATTAAACTTTTAATTATAATATATATATAAGGTGTGTTTTAAAACATTTTAAAACTTCAAGGGTTTATAAATTTCGAAATTTAAGCTATTAAATTTAAATTTAAATAAACCAATTAACTAGATTTAATATTTATCTTTTAATTAACTATTAATCAAATTATTAAATCTTGTAAGGATTATCTAATTAAATTAATCCATTAATTTAATCCTAATCCATATCCCTCTAACTTTCGAAAAATAGGGTAAGGATAATTATCCAATTAATCTAATTAAGTAACAATTATCCAAAACAAGAAACCCTAGTTATCCTCTAGCATATTTCGAAATTCACAAGGGAGTAGGCTAGGGTTTTCAAAACCCTAACCCTAATTTCGATTAGGGTTCTTTGGAGGCTAGGGTTTTTCGAAAAACCCTTTTCATCCAAAACCCTAGAAATCGAAAATTTGGCCTTTAGGGTTTAATAGCTATAAACCCTAATTTGCAATTCAACAATTATAGCAATTCAATTTAAAACAAACAATGGCTCTGATACCACTGATGGGTTTTAGGTAAACAAATAAACTAGAAAACAATTCCTAAATTCACATGCAACCTACTTTGGATCTATGTTTTAACTATTGAACATATAACTTTGAATTGAAAAATAAGAACCCTAGAGGAGAGAGGCTAATTTCGAAATTAACAAACTAGGGTTTAGGGTTTACATACCTTCCAATTGTTATAGCAAACAATTGATATTCCCTTGATCTTGATCTTGATCTTCTTGGAAGCTTTAGCACCACAAGCGTAATGCCTCTAATGGAATCACACCCAATGACTAGCAAGAAGGAAAGTAGAAGAAGAGAGAGGGGAGGGAGTATGCAATTTCGGCCAAGGTATTCTTCCAAAGAATGAGTCACCTAAAATGTGAGCCAGGAGGCTCCTTAAATAGTTGAGGGAACTAGGGTTTAGGGAAAACCCTAGTTATCCTTTGCTTAGGGCCTAAGCAAGACCCAAGGCCTTATCTTGGACCCCTTGGACGAATTCTCAAGGGTTTCCCCTAGGGTTTTCGTCCACCCCTTCCAAGGGAGTTCTGGATCCTTCCATTCAACTATCAGTTAATTGCAAACTAGTCCCTGCACTTTATAATTAATTCTTTTAACCTTAAAATTAATTTTGATTAATTTCTGGCTAACTATTAATTAAACATAATGATTTCTAATTAATATATTAATATTTTAACATATTAATAAATCATTTATATTAATTTATTAATCTTATAAATTAATATCTCTCCTTTCATAATTTCCTTGTCCAGTTGCTAGGTTGAGGGCAACCCAAAAGGACTGTGTTGCTATCAATTCAAGTACATACCAATTATAGTTATGGGCTTAGACACCTAATCCAACAATTACATGTGTTGTGATACTACAAATGAAGTCCTCCACCCCCTGACGTTTCCGCCGTCTGGTTTGGGGGTGTGACATATTGATTTCAGGTTTCACTTTATCTCCATTTCCTGATGTGACAAGTACTTGATTTGGAAACACCACATCATCAGTGCACTTGAAATTTGGATAAACAATAGAGTTCGATTCAAGATAATGAGAACCTTTTTCCTTCATCACTTTGTCGAACTTCTCTGTTTCCTCATACACCGGATCGACAACCACTCTGGGAATTGTTTCAACTGAAACATCTTCATCACCATTGTCACTATCAGTTTGACTATCTTCACCAATAACATGATAATAGTCATGAGCTTTCGATGTCGAAGGTTGATCAATGTTAACCTTATCCAATGAATCATCACATTTTTCTTTACCCTTAGCCATTGAAGTGACATTAATGACAGAGAACTGAGAACAATCAACAACTTCATCCTTCTCAATTTCACTGATATTGTCAGAATCATCTTCGATATCAGCAAAATTGTTTTGAGAGTCCGATGTCTAATTCTCAGTCATAAGAAGTCGAATCTCTCTTTTCCCTTTCGAATGTTAAAAAGGGCACAAGTTTCCTATGCTATACTTTACTTATATCTGGCGAATGATGTAAAGCAGTCAACTTAGCATAAAGGCTCTTGTAGAATTACAATAAATGTTTCTTTGTCTAAGCAAATTACAATTGTCTATCCTCAAACCATCCAATCACAAGAAACATTCTTAAATTACTATTCTAAATAATTTATTCTACTTATCTTCGACTCTAACTTTTTCTATGATTCTAGTAATAACGATTTTGATTTCTCAGCATCTCTACTAACAGAAATAAGCATGTCATTAAAGCAAGATAGAGTATTATCGAAATCAGACAAAATAGCATCATATGAACTAAAAGGAATTTCAAAGGATTCAAGAAGAATACGTACCTTAGAAGTCATTGGAGACTTCTCGGCACCACTAGAAACGAAGCATTTTCCCATCACCTTATCTTCCTCCTCGTACTCAGCATACATGGCACCATGCGTGGGGTTTCACATTTCCTCATCATCTAATCCAGATTACCAGATTGGTATATTCCATCCCCTTCGCCATTTACTTTTGCAACCAAAGACATCCCTTTCGTCTTAGCTCTTGCATCTTCTAGCCTCTCAGTATAATATGCCTCGTCCTTCACCCTTTCTTTCTTCTCTTCTATCTTCCTCAACATGCAGTCACTTGCCTTATGGTTCTCACCATTACAGTAATGGCAATCGAAACGAGAGTCACCTTTCAATTTCTTCTCTGGCTTCACAACCTCATACTTGTTATCTTTTATCTCAAACCTTCATCTCCTCTTTTATACCCTTCGCAGTAGATGACTTTCCCTTAAAGTCACTTTTTCCTTTGAACTTCAAATTGAATGGCTTCTTGAAAAATTTCTTCCCTTTATTGTTTGAGTAAAAAGCCACCACTTCGTCATCAGAATTACCAATCAGACCTTCTTCTTCTGATCCATCATTCTCAGCTGACTCGACCTCAGCTTCTCTAACTATCACCTTCGACATCAGTGCTAGAGGACCTCCCAAATTCATTTTCGTTTCTTCAGCTATTTCGTTGATCTCACTCTTATGAGTCTTCAAAACATTGTAGAGATCACCAAGAGAATAGTTGTCAAAACCTTGTTGGATCTTAATCATCATACTGATATTACGCCACTCTTTACGAAGCCCCATTAGAAAAGTCAAGTTAAATTCAAGAGTAGTACGATTGACTCCATATCGACTGCATTTGAAGATTAATTCATTCTGACGATCATAGTAGAGTTCATTATTTTCACCTTTCTTCTGTTTGAATTCTCCTAATTCAAGCAGACACTGCTTAACAAAACTTTTCTTCGTCTTCTCGCTCCCTTGATACTTATCTTTCAAAGTATCCCAAATCTCTTTAGCCGTTTTGCATCCACGAACATAGTTGTACACCACCGGTGGAAGATCTCCACGTAGTTCATGCATACAACGTTTTTCATTTGATTTGTATTTGTCAGTTTGAGTAGCAACATCAACAGATGAACCAGCATTTCCGATTCCAGCATGCATTGAAGGACGAAAGTTTCCACTCTTAACACATCGCCATAGATCTTCATCGATCCCAATAAGATAATCTTCCATCCTATCAGCCCATTGATCATAGTACTCATGAATCAACATAGGAATTTTGGTTAAAGAACCGAGGAGATGAGAAAATCCAGCCATCGTGTTCATATTGAAGTTCGCCATTGTTGTACGGACACAAATGATGAAAAAGCTTCAGAAAGAGGAATCAAAGGAATAAATCTTTCAGAACACAAACATTGATCACTCTATTTATCAACCGAACAACAGAATCGAATCAAAACAATTGATTAGAAAAGATTTTCTAGATCAAAAGTGCGAAATAATTTTGAATCTAGAACAGCGACTCAAAAACTTTTGAAACAAAGAGAAAATCAAAAATCAATTGCTAGAATCCTACTCTGATACCAAATGTAGTTCATATTCATCGAGTAAATGAAATGAAATTAGAGTTTGAATTGAATCTAGAACACAAGAGTAAATATAATCTGGATGGCTCAATTAAACTTTTGAAGGTTACAAGAGTGAATAGAGTAAGAACACGAAATTCCCAAAAGTTGCTCTATCTCTAGTACCTATCCCTATTTATAGGAAATACAGAAGTTAACAAAAATACATAAGGGCTAAATCTAATACGCTTCGACATACAAAAGTGCCCTTATGAAATACATACAACGAATACTGCATTACACACTTCGACACTAATAAGGACATAAGACCATTCGGTACCTCACAACATAATTCGACCTCTACATTATGATTTAATATTGTTCATATTTGCTTAGAATACTTACCCTTGTTAAGCATTAGATTGTTCCAATATTGAAAATTTAGGGGTTATAACTTACCCTTGAGTTCTGATCTATCGAACATAGTTTTGTGTTTAGACTTAAGGTTCAACTTTGGCACTTTACCAACCAGTTGGTTCATTCACATATCAATGTGATCGTTCAATACAAGCTAAGGTACACTAACTGTTCTGAGGGATCTATTAAGTCGCGAACCTAGTTCAACTTGTAACTCAAGAGCCAAGTTAAGTGCACATAAGGAAATGACGAGGTTCTAGATGCGTACTGACCTGAGTTTTGGTGGATGTCACAGTCTCCCCCAGTTGTGGGAATTTCATCCTGAAATTCAACTGGCAGTAACATTGGTTCAGATATAGCGAATAGTTGAGGATATTTGTTCTTCATGGAATCCTCTCGTTCCCATGTAAACTCAGGCCCATGTTTAGAATTCCAACGAACTCTCACGATCGGGATTTTACTTCGTTTTCGTTCCTTAACCTCTCGATTGAGGATCTCTATGGGTTCCTCCACGAACTTTAGTCAATCGCTAATTTGGAGGTCCCCGAGAGGTTCGTGTAGGGATGCCTCCGCCAAGCACTTTTTGTGGTTCGACACATGGAATGTGTCGTGTATTGCACTCAGTTCATTTGGTAGCTTGAGCTTATATGCCACTGGACCGACCCTTTCAATAATCTCGAAGGGTCCTACATAATGGGGACTAAGTTTTCCTTGTTTACCAAAGCGCACAACTCCCTTCCATGGGGATACTTTTAAGAGTACTCTGTCTCCCTTTTGAAATTCCAAGGGTTTCCTACGCTTGTCAACATAGCTCTTCTGGCAATCGCGTGCAACTTTTAGTCTATCACGTATTATCGAGATCTTTTCAGTGGTCTCTTGAATTAAATCCACACTCGTTAACTGCCTATTGCCAATTTCCAGCCAATATAGTGGGGATAAGCATTTATGCCCGTACAAGGCTTCATAGGGGGCACATTGAATGCTGGTATGGTAGCTATTATTATAGGATAACTCAACTAACTTCCTCCGAAGTCGATCACGCAAGCCCAGAGCATATCTTCTAAAGTTTGAATGGTTCGTTCGCTCTGACCGTCTGTCTGGGGATGATAGGCGGTACTTAAGTCTAAACGTGTCCCCAAGGCTTTTTGAAGTGACTGCCAAATTCGAGATGTAAAACGACTATCTCTATCTGAGATGATGGAAATAGGTACTCCGTGGCGTACTACGATATTGTCTATGTAGATTCGAGCAAGCTTTTCCATTCCATAATGTTCTCGAATCGGAAGAAAGTGTATGGATTTCGTCAGTCTGTCCACCACCACCCAAATCGAATCGTGTCCCTTCGTGATCCTTGGCAACTTGGTAACAAAATCCATGGATATTTGCTCCCATTTCCGTTGAGGTATTTCTGGTTGCTGAAGCAAACCGGAGGGCTTTTGATATTCGATCTTGACGTTAGAACAAGTTAAACATTTCCCAATGTACAAGGCGATATCTTTCTTCATTACAGGCCACCAATAATATTCCTTTAAATCCCAGTACATTTTGTCGGCTCCAGGGTGGATCTCGGGAATTATGGGCTTCCTTTAAAAGTTCTTCACCTCATTCGTCGATCTTTGGTACCAATACTCTATTTTTGAAGTACTTCACTCCATCCAAACGTGTTTCAAATTGTTGTTCTAGGTCGTGCAATGTTTCAAGTTTCAAGTTCTCAGTTTTCAGAGCTTCGCCTTGAGCAACAAGGATCTCGGTTTTGAAACTGGTCTGAATAAGGGCTCCGAAGGCATGTGCTCGTGAGGGTTTCACCTCTTTCCTTCCTACTCAGTGCATCGGCTACAACATTGGCCTTTCCTGGATGGTATTTAATTTCGCAATCGTAGTCACTGAGTAGTTCCACCCACCACCTCTGTCTAATGTTAAGCATCTTTTGATCCAAGATGTGATGTAGGCTTTGTGATCGATAAAAATAGTGCACTTAGTTCCATACCAATAATGTCTCCAGATCTTAAGGGAGAATACCACCGCTCCTAATTCTAGGTAGTGGGTTGTTTAGTTTTTCTCATGAACCTTCAATTGCATTGACGCATATGCAATAACCTTGTCATTCTACATCAATATGCAACCTAGACTTTGGTGTGACCCATCAGAATACACTGTGAAGTTATCCACACCATCTGGCAAAGCCAAAACTGGCGCATTACACAACTTATGTTTCAACAATTGGAAGGCATCTTCCTATGGTTCTCCCCATACAAATTTCCTATCCTTTTGGGTCAGAATAGTCAACGGTTGGGTAATTTTGGAGAAGTTCTCAATAAAGCGCCTATAATAGCCTGCCAATCCTAGAAATTGTCGAATTTTCCGTCGGAGATCTTGGGATTTCCCATTTCTTAATTGCTTCAACTTTTATGGGATCTACGTTTATTCCTTTTTCTCCAACCACATGACCAAGGAATCATACTTCCCTGATCCAAAATTCGCACTTAGAGAACTTCGCAAATAATTTCTGGTCTTTTAACAGTTCTAACACTAGCCTAAGATGTCGTTCATGCTCTTCTTTGTTTGGGGAAATAGACTAGTATGTCGTTAATGAACACGATCACAAACTTGTCAAGGTACGGCCTACAAATCCTATTCATAAGATCCATGAAGGCATATGGCGCGTTAGTTAGCCCAAAAGGCATAACTAAGAATTCATAGTGTCCTTAATGAGTCCTAAAGGCAGTTTGAGGAACATCTTTGTCACGTACTCTTAATTGGTGGTATCACGATCGTAGATCAATCTTTGAAAAGTACGAGGCACCCTGGAGTTGATCTATTCGAGGAAGGGGTATTTGTTTTTGATTGTCAGTTTGTTTAGTTCTCTATAATCGATGCACATTCGCATCAATCCATCCTTCTTTTTCACAAATAAGATCGGTGCACCCCACAACGAGGAACTTGGACGAATGAATCCTTTTTCCAAAAGTTCCTGAAGTTGGCCCGAAAGTTGTTGCATTTCAGAGGGTGCCAAGAGGTAAGGTTCTTTAGCTACAGGTGTCGCTCCATGAATTAGGTCAATTCTGAATTCGACTTGTCTTGCTGGGGGGAGGGGAGTCCGGGCAACTCTTTTGGGAATACTTAGGGGTATTCCCACACTATCAGAATGTCCTGGATATGTTTTTCTTCTGGATTCTTCTCCACTACATGAGCCAAGAACGCAAGGTACTTCTTCCTCAGATATTTGTGAATCTTCAAGCATGAGACTATCTTCAAGTTCTTGCTTGGTTTCTCTCTGTACACTATAAGGGTTCGTTTTTTTGGAGGGGTATTTTGACAACCTTCTCAAAGCATCCTATGTCTGCTCGATTCTTGGATAGCCAGTCCATTCCAACCACTACGTCAAAGCTTCCCAGTTCTATGGGGTTAAGGTCAATACTAAAAAGTTTATCAACTATGTTCAAGGTACAATTAGGAACTATCTCCCTAGCCTTAATTTCATGACCGTTAGCAACTTCAGCTACGTAGGCATGTTCCAATATTTTTGATTTCAAGTCGATTAGGGGTCTAAATTCATGTGACACAAAACTTCTATTTGCCCCAGAGTCAAATAATATTGATGCATAGTGGTTGTTTAGGAGGAATGTACCTGTTATCATCTCCGGGTCCTTGCGGGCCTCTTCTGCCTTAATCACAAATGCTCGCCCACGAGCCTGGCCTCCTGGATCTTCACGGTTTATATGTCCCACCTGGTTCCTGGTATTGTTGTTGTTGGGGCCCTTATTTAGATTCGGGAAGGCATTCCTAAAGTGGTCCACACTTCCACACTCATAGCATGCACATTTTGTTGGATAAGGTGTCTAAGTCCATAACTTATTTGGTATATACTTGACGCGACCCGGCATGGTCCATTTGGGTTGCACTTCACCCAAACTGTTTATGGATAATTTTATGAGAATTGTATACTTACGATTTATTAATATATTATAAGTTATAATATATTAATATAAAGTCATGTTATTTAATTAGTTTTAATCTTGAATTAATTATGAATTGATTTAGTGATTAAAAGGAAGACTAATTAAATCATGGGCTATTGTATTTATATGGTGTGGGCTAATGCTCATTTGTTAATGGGCTAAGCTTATATGGAAGTCCATGGATGATCCATGAAGCTTTTAACCCATGGATCCTTGGAAGAGGAAAAGACATGGGTTATTAGGGTTTCACCCTAACCATGCACACTATATAAACAAGCTTATGTAGCATGAAAAAGAGACTAATGTGTGTGTAAGTGTGGTGGCCAAATTCAAGAGTTAGTATACTCTCTCATATATTTTCCAAGTTTGTGGTGATTTGTGATTTCCATTTGAGGCATTCACATTATTGGTGCTTGGCTCTCAAACTCCAAGGAATCAACAATCAACAAAAGGTATGTAACTCATCTAGTTCTTTTATGTTTAAAAGTACCCCATGCCATGCTAGATAGGTTATAAACCTTGGAAAATAATATTTTGCATGTATCTTAGACAAACATAGATCCAAGGTTTAATAGGGTTGCATGTACACTTAGGAAGTGTTAGAATGCTCAAAACCCAACAGTGGTATCAGAGCCTAGGCTTGTTTGTTTGATACTTGATGCAAAATAGTGATAAAAAGTCGATTTTTTGCTGTCTGACTGATGAACTCGCCGAGTCCATGGGGGGACTCGCCGAGTTCATGTGTAAACTCATCCTACTCGCCGAGTAGGTTCGTGCACTCGGCGAGTAGATGCCTCAGAATGCAGATTTTTGACTTTTGCTGCTGGAAATGGACTAGAAACATTACCCTAAACTGTTTTGGTGTTTTAAAACTTGTTTTAGTTGGTGTAATGGTAGTTCTAATCCATTTACAGTAGCTTATATCAAAATTTCATGCTTTGTATGTGTTCATATAATTCTTGAAACTTTGATGATCATGTTCATGTTCTTATGAATTTAGAAGATGATAGGAATTATTTGCTGAATTGTTTAGGATTAATTCTTGATCATTTATGTGTTTTAATGGAGTCCATAATTTGTCCTCAAGTTATGGATATCCAAAGGTCACTTCTTTTAAACACACACTTAAAACACATAAGTTACATAAAATGAAGAGTCTTCATTTTTATGAACCTTTAATTCATAAGTTATGAAATGAAAAGTTTTGGAGAGTTACAAAACTTGCCCTCAAGTTTTGGAATTTGTAAAGTTTCACACACTTTAATAAACTTTAATTCCAAACCCTTAGAGTTTTAAAAGTTAAAATTCAACCCTTATACTATTTATAACATTAATGGTTAATTATTATATATATGTATAAGAATAAGTCGTTCTACCGTTAGTAGGCCTCATTCACGAAGCTGGTCTATAAGGGGGGTATAAGGTTGTTGCCTATAAAATGGCAACTTAATGGGTGTCCATTCTCACCCACCGCTTCCTTGATCAGTGGAGGGTCGTTAGCCGAACGGGTAGGACAATGACTTTAAATTCTCATTAAAAGTATAATGAATATTATAAAGTAACTAAACCTTTTATAAATTCCCAATCTTAGTTACTTTAGGAAAATGTGAATATGGTGCTAACCCATGAAATTCACACTTTGTACCTTACCAAGTCGTTGGTGGAGCGTGTGTGGTTAACCGGCACATCGATTAGGTGATAATATTAAGGGTACCAAGTGAGTTTGCATGGTTATTCACACCTTGTTTTGTGATCCTCGGCATCCCAGTCACAAAACCTGAAGGGCACAATCAAGATTGAAACATGCCATTGAAAAGTTTAATGAATCTCAAAAGATCTAGGAGTTTCAAATCCAATTAAAACCTAATAAATTATTTTGTTTTTCATGGTGGAAATTGGTGAATCGTCATTCACCTACCTTCAAATATTTTATAGCTTGGATTACGTCATCCCTCTTCCAAGTTATAAAATATTGTGTTGGGTCCTAGCCTTAATATTTCATATTGGGTGTTATATTAAGGACTTGAATCAACTAACTTGATTTTCTCCCATTGTAGATGTCTGGTTCAGACAACTATGATCTTCCCAAATCGCTTGGAACAAGCTTTCCTCTTGAAGATGATGTCCCTCAACATCATGCTTCACTCCCTCCACCTCCTCCATTTATTCTCCCTGACCCACAAGCCCGAAGACTTGAAAGGTTCAAGATCACTCAAGCTCTACTAGAAATGAAACATAAAGATGGAAGACCTGTGTGCACTCATGTCTTAGGAATGAAGTCACACATAGACAGGTTGAGAATGTTGGGTGCTGTTATTTCAAGGAAGTTCGCTGTTGACTGGGTTCTTCAGTCACTTCCTGAGTCGTATGGTGAGTTTATTAAAGACTACCATATGACAGATCCTGACATAACCCTAATAGATCTTTCTTATTTGCTTGTTGCTGCTGAATCAGCAATGATTTGGCGCAATGGTCAAGCAAATATTGATGGAAGGTCTAATTCTCAAACTTCCATGGACATGGACAATGGTAACATTGGAAGTACAGAAAAGCTTTCTCTTCCCAATGAAAAGGGATCGGCCTTGGTCAACCCGGTTGACCAAAAGGTAAAGGGAAAGGCTAAGTCTGTGATTGTCTCATGTACCATTCCCAAAGAGTCTATATGTTTTTATTGTCATGAGAAGGGACATTGGAAGCGAAGCTGCCCTGAATACCTGAAATGTTTGAAAGCAAGTAGAGACAAAATGTTTGACTCGGCTTCAGGTAAGTCCACTATCTAACTTTGTTAAAATTCCTAATTGTTGATTCTTATTACATGATGTGACTAGGTTGCATATTGATGTTTAGCAGGATCGAGCAAAAGGAAGGTTAAAATAAGAGTGTGCTGAATCTGATCACGAAGATGGATTTCTATCGCATGGTTCGAGGATCGGATTTTTGAGCTACTACTTAAAAGTTATGATAGATTGCTAGGAAATATGTAATATCATAGTTTTCATTTGAAGATGCATTGTAAGGAATATTTTTTCCGCATTTTAATAAAGAAATAAAAGTTTTGTTTAGTTTATTTTATATTATATCCCCTTACAATGGCATTTATGGAAATTGATGTTTGTATGTTTCTAGCAATATTGGAAATATGAGTTTGATTCTCTCATATGTGGAAGTGTCTGAATTTACCAAATGAGGAAAGGTTCTCATCACCCAAGCTTCAGTTAGACAGAAACTTGGAATCATACAAGTTGTATTGTATGATGAATGAGAATTTTCATCTTTGTAAAATTGAGACTAATTCATTGATCACATGCATATGTGAGTCAATTGAAGGACTAAGGAATTTGGTACACTGGGTGTGTGCTGGTCAAGGTCCACCACAAAGATCAATTCGTCATGATTTACTAAAGATTAGTAAATATGGTTATACTTATAAGGTTAAGTATAATTCTGTAACATTGGAAAAGTTTCAATGTATGGCAGAACGGATGAGAAGAATCAAATTTGGCAGAAAGATAAAAGTTTCTCAAATCTGAAAAGATGGGAGAGTACTTTAGTATCATGTTTTATGATCATCTTAATGATTATGAAACCATATCACAAATTCATACTCTAAGGACATCTTAGTGCATTGTTATGACTAAGATGAGGGGTCATGAATTGTTGGAATGGTTAAAATCAAGAAGATGGATCATACTTCGTTCCAAAACAACTCTTAGAGTCATACTCCAAGATTGTAACATTGAGTGACATAAAGTAAGGTTTAAAACACTTATCAAATGTAGTGTAAAATGTTTTCTACTCCTGTACATTTGAAATTGGTAAGTTGTGATGTCTTGGATAAGACAAAGACCAACTAAAACCAATTGTGTGAAGTGTTTATCTTGATAAGAGTCCGCACTATCCCTTAAATATTTGTTTTTTCAAGGAATGGTTCTTGACTAGGGAAACTTATATGTCAAGAGGACAGTGGGAGTCTTACAGATCCTGAAAGGATTTCAAGATTTAATCAAGAGTAAAACCTGAGTTTTATCACTAGCACACGACTTAAGGTTTGAAACCTATTAAGTTGACATAATTCTTGTTTCTGTGTCTGTTCCTATTAAGTTGACTATGCATATGAGTTCTGTTAGTTCTAAACTGTGTGCATAACAGCTTGGAAGCATTGGTGGGCCTTGTGCTACCAGGTGACAAGAAATTAAGATTGAACAAGTTCAATCCATGTAAGGCTAATTTGTCACTAACCTTGTCTTGTGATTATGGTTTTGACAAATTCACATGGATAGAAACTCATACACCATAAAATCTAAGTGTCATAAGGTTTCTCTCCGATTCATGAAAATGATGGTGAGGAAATGCTTTCACTAAGAAGATTTTAAGTAGATAGCAATTGTGATGTTTGCATTCTCAAAGTCGTTAGTGGAGCGTGTGTGGTTAACCGGAACACTAACATGGACTTGTGAGAAATGGCAAAAGTCTAAACAATTAAGACTATGATTACGGCATCCCTTTTCATAGTTCTGGAAATTGTTTAGACACACATGTGAGCTATCTAAGAAAGGGTGTACGAATCTGAATTTCAGAAGTCCAGCTGATTTCTAGAAATATGTCAGAGCTAGTGGGAGCATAAGTGTTATGCTGATAATCATCATGTTAGTGGGAGCATGGTTATTATGTTTAGTGTTGCAAGTTAACAATGTTAATTATAGAAAAACAAAAGTTTCAATTCGTAATGTTGTAGGGGTTGAAAAAGTTGTTTTGCTATAATTAAGGGAGGGGAAATTATACTTCATTTCAATTCTAAAAGCTTAGATTGAGTTTTAATCATCTTTAGTCAAGGATATATATATATGAATTTTATGTTGGAATGGTTCAACATAAGGAAATTCTATATATATTGCGTTCTCAAATTCGATTATGATTACAGTATCAGGTCTTTATAGTCGATTTTTGAAAACATGGAAAATAAAAAAATATATTGTAGCAAAAGACTGATCCAGTATCAGGTCTTTATGTGAGACATCGTGAATCGTGTCCCATATGCTTCGGGTATAGGATCGGTCACATGTGCTATAATATTCATCCTTTCTAAATTTTCCAAATGCTCAGAGCATTAAGAAGGGAAAAGTCTAGAATTGGATAAGACTAAAATGATTAAGCAATTGTCGAGGACTATCTAAGGCTCACCAAAGATTGGTTGCTCAGGGACGGTTGGAAGTATAGTGTTAAATTTTGGAAGGACCATATGGATATATTCTGAAAAGGGGTAGCTCTTGTTCAGATATGATAATCAAAATAGGAATATGGAAATTTTCCATATTGGGAGTTGGATATTAAGAATCTATGAGAAAGTTAGAAACTTTTATGCATGAAGGATGTTCAAAGCAATGTACTTTGAATATGAGAGTTCGTTTCCATAGAGTTGATCTCCTTTGGAATCCTCTGTAATGACTGATGACAAGGTTTTGGTGACCTTGTGCATAATCATTACGAGAGGATCAGTGCATATAAGTTTAAAATCTATCAGTTTTTTGGTAAATGGTAGGAATTAGGAATTCTTACATTTACAATAAGGATTTGGGATTGTGAAATGAGCATCATTGGAATCATGTTCAATTGATCTATTTCACAAAGTAAAGATCATAGACAAACATAGTGTGCATACTTGGAGTATGGCATAACTATTGTTTAGAAAAACAAAGTGTACATGCTAGGAGCATGGGACGACTGTTGTTTTTGTTCAAGTATTAAGTTGATTATTTGAAACATTATACAATGAATAATGTGTAATCAATATGGTGATAAATAAAAGGTGGTTTTATTTATATTCAAAAGGGTTCTGAGACCATATTGGATTCGATTATTATTGTGTTTCACTTTGCATGTTTTGACTTCAATAATAACTAGGTTATTCTTTCCGAATGATTAAGTTATTCAAACCATCCACAGTCGGTCATATGTTGGAAGTAGATATGAATCAAGACTGTCATGAGTTGGTTGTAGAGGTCTAAGATGTTGGACATGGCTACAACACTCATGAGTGCTCATAAGTTATGAGTATTGGATTCAACCCACGCTCACTTGCATCACTTCATGGAATTTATCTCGAGTGATCGTGAGACGGTAATATCATATAAGTCTTCAAACCTAGAGATATGAGTTGTTACCTATGAGTTGGTTGTGCATTGATTGCATGTAAACGCATCAGTAACTTGATGTTATAAAACGTGCCTTTGTGTATAATTCAACAAGTAGTAGAAACAAGTATATGAGTCGAAGTTTATCTGTTCCTTCTAGTCCTTGGAGGATTAGAAGCGATATCTGGGCCCCTCGATGATTTTGTTTTGACCTATGTACCGGGCCCGGTCAGAACCTAATTGATGTGTTTAATTTAGTTCTTTGTCAAACAAATCGGAAATCGGGAAACAAACTGCTGGACAATAAGTACGACGTTGTTCCATGTATTTGTCCGGCTGATATCATGAGAACAGAGGATTATATGATCACTTATCTAAAATGGCGCTTCATAGTTCAACAGAGTTTTCGAGAGCTACGATTGCTGGTTGGTTCCTGAAGTAACATACGCAAATACAGTTATTAGACTTATCCAAGTGGGAGTCTGTTGGATAAGGTGTCTAAGTCCATAACTTATTTGGTATATACTTGACCCGACCCGGCATGGTCCATTTGGGTTGCACTTCACCCAAACTGTTTATGGATAATTTTATGAGAATTGTATACTTACGATTTATTAATATATTATAAGTTATAATATATTAATATAAAGTCATGTTATTTAATTAGTTTTAATCTTGAATTAATTATGAATTGATTTAGTGATTAAAAGGAAGACTAATTAAATCATGGGCTATTGTATTTATATGGTGTGGGCTAATGCTCATTTGTTAATGGGCTAAGCTTATATGGAAGTCCATGGATGATCCATGGAGCTTTTAACCCATGGATCCTTGGAAGAGGAAAAGACATGGGTTATTAGGGTTTCACCCTAACCATGCACACTATATAAACAAGCTTATGTAGCATGAAAAAGAGACTAATGTGTGTGTAAGTGTGGTGGCCAAAATCAAGAGTTAGTATACTCTCTCATACATTTTCCAAGTTTGTGGTGATTTGTGATTTCCATTTGAGGCATTCACATTATTGGTGCTTGGCTCTCAAACTCCAAGGAATCAACAATCAACAAAAGGTATGTAACTCATCTAGTTCTTTTATGTTTAAAAGTACCCCATGCCATGCTAGATAGGTTATAAACCTTGGAAAATAATATTTTGCATGTATCTTAGACAAACATAGATCCAAGGTTTAATAGGGTTGCATGTACACTTAGGAAGTGTTAGAATGCTCAAAACCCAACACATTTACCATCCTTGCGATCTTTGTCTATCCTGCAATATTTTTCGAAATGTCCTGCTCGATTGCACTTGTGGCAGACGGGGAAGGCACCCTCATGATGATAGCTACATCTCTCATACTTAGGTTTAGGCCCTCGGTATTGCACATGTTCCTCTATTTTAACCCCAAAGTTCCTTGCCCTTTTCTTGTTCTTGTCTGAGTTGTCATTCTTCTTCCTTCCTAACTGGTTCTCCGATTTTCTTTTGTTACTTGTGTTGCTTATGGTCAATATCCCGACCCTCACTTTATCATTCGTAAGGCAGTGCGCCAGGTCTATATTGCTATGGATTGTGGTAGGATTTTCCGAAGTAACCATGCCTCGGATTTCTAGTGCCAAACCCCATATGTATATGTCAATCCTCTTGCTCTCAGGGGTGACCATGTGCAACACTAGTTCAGCGAGTTAGTGGAAACGCACAGTGTAGCCTTCCACATCGGCTCCTACCATGGCATGGTTCCAAAAGCCAGATTCCATTTTCTGGATCTAATCCTTACGACAATATTCCTTCTTGAGTAACTCTTTGAATTCCTCCCAAGCTAATTGGTTCGCTGCCTCCCTTCCACGGTTCCGGACTTGCGCATTCCACGACGTTAAGGCTCTGTGTTGGAGAAGGCATGCGAGATAGGGAACCTTGCAGTCATTTGAGCATTTTCTCATGTAAAGTACGACCTGTATTCCTTCTATCCATTTCAACAATCCCATCACACCCTCTGTTCCATGAAACTCCTTGGGTTTGCAAGACATATATGTGCATCCCCTTGTTTCCTCATTCTGAACCCCGCTTCCATCGGTGTTCTCAATAGGTGTAGGGACTCCGTGGTTTGTTTCACTAGCGTAGATTCCCGCAGTGACTTGAGCCACAATGTCAGGGATAGCATCCATTAGTGTTTGCGAGACCAATTGAGCAATACCGGGAGTGGCATTCTCAGGCTGTGCTGGGCGTGAGCGGGTGTTTCTTCTTTGGGCCATGGTTCTATAACACACAAACAAAATGAAGGATGTGTTTTTGAGAAAAAAAATAATAAAATATATATTTTCAAGAAAGATTTCAAATCATCAAAACAGTTTACGGTTCATGAACAACAATAGTAGGGTGAAATAACATGGAGAGTGAAAATCATTAAAATAGATTCCATTCACAGTTCGAAAATAAAAGGTGCAACAAAGCGTATTTGTTGACACTTCAAGCTACAAAAGACACTTCAATCATTGTTCCAAAATCCATAAACCAAAGGCAATACATCATAATTCATAAACCAATATCATAAAACATAAACCATGACACTTAGAATCAACCCCAAAACACAATCACCCATACAAGTGCCACTGCCAGAATCAATGTTAGCCCTCCAGTGATTACGCTAGTGATCATAGCTCTGATTGCCGTTCTCCTGGAACAGTATGCATAACCACACACCGCATCCACCACCTCTGACATGTCAACAATGTTGTGATGATGATAAGAAATCCTACTACATGCATCATGCAGGTCTCGGGCCATGACCTCCACGCTGCGTTGCTCCTGACAAGTCATCCCGGGTGCACACATATAAGGTATCCCTATGACTGGGGGTCGAGGCTGACTGGGTCGGGACGTTCGTTCCTTGGTGCGAGAGGGGCTGGCACAGGTTTTGGATGCTCGAACCTCAATACTTCTCTCAGCATTGACGTGGTCTTTCTCGCTGTCCTCCTATCGCATAGTCCATAAAGGGCTAGTTAAGGCGTCAGCTATCGTGAAGGCTCGGGTATCGATGGGTCTGAAGTCTCCTCAGTCGGTGCCTGACTGCTCACTTCCTCTCCAGTCTCCGATCACATAGATGGATTTTCGATCGGTTCGGTGCTCGAGTCGCAGTTGACTTTTAGGAACGCAATGATGTAACCTAACTCATCTGCCGATCCAAGTGCTTGAGAGCTAGGGTTTGACATAGCGAGGCTGTACATAATAAACTAATGTTTAGACGAGTTTTTAGCATCCTAGTGAATTTCTTTTTTGTTTGATGTTTACATTTAACCTAGGGTGTTCATACCATTCACTATAACCAATTCCGGTCTTGCACTTGCTCTTCTTTAATTATACCTAGGTGATCAGGCTATGTATAAATAAGGTCCAGTAGTGCATTACCAGAATTAGTTATAATAAATGTGATAGGTCATAATATAGTGGTTTGGGCTAGGCATCCATCTTGTATAGGTCTTGGTAGGGTCTTGGGGTTTGTTATGGTGGTTGTAACCTTTGTGTGGCTGTGTACGGCCGGACATGTGTGTATGGCCGTACACCCTGTGTACGGCCGTACACGCGTGTGCTGCTGTACACTCCTATACTGCTGGGTGTGCTATAAATAGTAGGTGTTTGTGTCAGTCTTAGGGTGACGTATGTGTGTGTTTCCAAGGTGTACCTGACGTTTATGTGATATAAATGTGTGCATGCTTGGCTTAATTCTTCTTCTACTCCTTCTACACTCTGATTGATTGCAATATCATTTGATCACTGATTTGGATCTTAGAATTTAGGACCTTACAATTGGTATCAGAGCCAAATCAGTGTCAATTTGGATCCTCGTGAGTGTACGGCCAGAGAAACTTCACAATTTTTGAAGATAATCCAAAATTGCTTATAGAGTATCTGTTTCTGAACATCATTTAAGGCTTTGGATTGAAAATCAAGTGTTTTTGGAGTGTACGGTTGAAGGTTGAAGGTGTACGGTTGAAGGTTGAAGGTGTACAGTTGAAGGTGTACGGTTAAGAGTGTGCGGTTGTAAGTGTGCAGTTGAGTGTACGGTTGAGAGTGTACAGCTGCAGTGTACGGTTGGAAGTATACGGTTGAAGAGTGTATGGTTGGGTGTGTACGGCTGGAGTGTACGGTTGGGAGTGTACGGCCGTAAACTCCTTAGTTGCTTGAACTTCTTAATTTTAAGCATTTTCCGTGTTAAGTTTTCGATCTTTTCATTTCTGAAAATCCAAAAACCTCAAACAAAAATGGACTCACAAAACTCAACAATTCATCATGAACTGGATTCCATAATGGGAACAACCACACGTATTCCGCGTCTGTTGTCTGCCGAAGGTTTCCCAGAATGGAAATATCGGATTGAGAAGTACATCAAGATGAAAGATTTCAAAGTATGGCGTAGCATTCTTAGAGGACCAGTCAGGATTACTACCACACTTGCAAATGGAACAATAATTGACAAAGTGTATGCAGACTACACTGATGAGGATTTTGAAAAAGTAGAAGAACAAGAAAGGGCTCTGGCTACTCTGACCATGGCTTTATCTCCTGATATAGCTCAAGGTTTTAGAGAATATGATTCAACCAAAGCATTATGGGAAGCTCTAATTGAAGTCTACGAAGGAAACGAAGACATGAAACAGAGCCGTCAGGATATGCTAAGACAAAAATTCAATATGTTCAATCATATTCTTGGTGAAACCCTGGAAGCTCAGTTACAGTGATTTACCACAGTCACTACTGAAATGAGTGCATCCGATATTTTTGTGCCTAGATCTGAAATAAACAAGAAGCTGCTCAATTCTCTGCCGAGGTCTTGGGATATGAATGTTGCTGTGATCAAGAAAACAAAAGACCTCAATCGTCTAATTTTAGCTGAAACAATGGCAATCATTAAAGCTTGTGATTTGGATGACAAACAAAGAGAGATCAACTATGTTATCTCATATTCTTCTGCTAATCTTGGAATCCAATCAAACAATGCTTTCTCATCCTTTACTAATCCTCAAGTTCCACCTTTTGCTACTACTCAGTCATCATTTGTCACTCCTCAGTCATCCTTTGCTGCTCAATCATCATTTGCTACTTCCCAACCTTATCCCCCAGTTGCTTCATCCTCAAAGACACATGTTCCAGTTTCTGCTCCAGTTCCTACCTCAACCCCAGTTCCCAAAGAGAATGAAGAAAATTTGGCTCTTGCAACTGGTTTAGTAAATTTTTATAATGCTTTTGTAGCTGGTGAACTGCCCCCTCAATTGTCATTTGCTGATTTGGACCAAATTCATCCCGAAGATGTTGAAGAAATGGATATTACTTGGCAGATTGCAATGGCAGTATTCAGGGCAAAGCAATTTTCAAAGAAAACTGGAAAGAACAATTGGGGAATGAATGCAGAAAAGAAGGTAGGTTTCAACAAGGGAAAGCTTCGTTGCTACAACTGTCACGAGCCGGGTCACTTTGCTCGTGATTGTTCGACGCCTGACAGACGAGTAAACACTGATTGAACGATGGTACCTGTTGGGAACAATCGAGGAAATGCTGTTATTAACAGTGAGACTGCAAATCTGGCAGTGGTAGCTCAGTCATTTGACTGGGAGGACCAGATTCAGGCCTTGAATATTTCAGGATCTGAAAATGCTCACTTGGCTCAAATCAATGACACTCCTGAAGAGAAAGCTGAATTGGATCCAGAGGAAGAAATGATGGAGCTGCAATGTGCATTCATGGTGTCTACCACTCCAGAGACTGAAAAGAAAGAGGTAAGTCAGATTTCTTGTTCTCAAACATGCATTGATAATGTTAAAAATCTACTTGAGCATGTAGAATTGTTACGTAGAGAGAACGAGGACCTAAAATACGATAGATATCAACTTAGGAAAGGACAGAAACCTTTGCAAGCACAGTTAGAAGCAAAAATAAAAGATTTTAGGAAACTTTAGGAAGAATACAGCAATAAATGTGCTAACTATAGATATGTAACAGAACAACTTGTAGAGTTAACTGCTGAACTTGACGCATTAAAATATAAGTTTGAAAATGCGTATTTTAATTTCAAAAAATTTGATGCATCAAGTGAAGTAGTTGCATCAATGATGGAAAATAGTTTGAGATTTAAAAATAATCAGTCAAAGGGTTTAGGGTATGATAAATTGCCTCCTCCTTTTAATCACACCTATCAGTATAACCCTTTGACAAAAGAGGAAATGGACAGAGATGCACATCTCAAATATGGCAAACCTGGTGTATCTGTGTCGGGATGTGGTCCTCAGGTTGCGAGTACTAATGTTTCCACTTCTTATGTAGATCAACCATTAAGTCAACTCAAGCAAGAAGCTGAAGAAAATGTGTCTGATAATAAGATCGTTTCTGAACCTGATGTTTTTGTTTCTAATGATGTTACTTTTGTTTCTGATTCCAAAACTAATGTTGTGTCTTGTGATGATTCTGTGTCAAAGTCTGACAACTTAAATTTCTTTGATATGTTTGATGATTTGTTTGATAATGTTGATGTTCCTGTCTCAAGCACATCCACTTCACCCTCACCATCCACTTCACCCTCACCCAACACACACACTGACCCTTGCACATGTACTTGTGGGAAAAATAAGAGCGTCATTAAAGAAAATAAATCAGAGAAAGGCAAAACCAGTTTTCGTGATCAAAAACAAATTTGTTTTAACTGTGGTACTGCTGGTCACATCGCTCGAAATTGTCCCAATAGGGCATTTGTGCATTTCTCCTCACCAAGGAGAGAGAACGAGTCTCGAGGAAGGTCTTTAACTAGAAAGTCCTCAAGATCTCGCCCTCAAGATGATGATTGGAAGGCTAATCATAATAAAACAAGGGCAGTTTTTCAATCAAATAAACAAGTTTTCACTAAATCAGCCACTGGTGCTTTGCCGGAATCGATTGCGACTAAGTCAAGACCGATTTCGTCAAAGGGTGCGTCTGGATCTTCGACTAATTTTAGCCGGAAATCTAAACGCTCAAAGCTAAAGAAAACTATTTCCAAATCACATGTGAAACCTTCAAAACCTAAATACCAGTGGGTGCCCAAATCTACTTCCGACCAATCATCATTACCCTCTGAAATTGTTTCCAATGATGGTACAAAATCAAAAAGTACAAAGGATAAATCTGTGAATGTTAAGGGTCAACCCAGGGTTGTAATGACCTGGGTCCCCAAATCTAAATAATCCCGCTCATTGTATAGAGACCGTTGCGGAGGAATGTCGTCAAACCTTGGTATGTCGACAGCGGCTGTTCCCGACACATGACAGGAGACATCTCCCAACTGAACGACATTCAAAGTTTTAATGGGGGATACGTTTCCTTTGCGGGAGGTGACGGCGGGAAGATCACTCAAAGAGGAACAATGTCTAATGGAGTGCTGAGTTTCGAGAATATCAATTACGCTCCCGAGTTAAAGCATAGCCTGTTGAGCGTTTCTCAGATTTGTGACAAGGGTTATTCAACTCATTTCACTGATAAAGAATGTTTGATTCTGAAGCCAGGCATTGTTATCCCGAAAGACTAGATTCTTGTGAAATCAAAGCGGGATGGCAATGCATACATCATTGACATGAATAGCAACATTCCTGAACAAGTCACTTGCCTCTTCTCCAAAGTCTCCGAACAAAATGTTATGCTGTGGTACCGAAGACTCGGACATGCTAACGCAAAGAACTTGAATCGTCTTGCGAAGAATGATATGGTGCGTGGACTTCCTGTCAGAGACTTCATCACTTTTGAAAAGTGTGTGTCATGTGCCCAAGGAAAGCATCACAGAAAACCACACTTGCCAAAACAGGTCAATTTAATCAACCAGGTGCTCCAATTATTGCATATGGACTTATTTGGTCCGGTCAATGTCCTTAGCATCAACATAAATTCGTATTGTCTGGTTGTGATCGATGACTTCTCGCGTTTTACATGGGTCTTCTTCTTGTCCAACAAAGCTGGGGTGGCTGATACGATTAAGAAGTTCATTGTGATGATAGAGAACCAAACAAATCACCGGGTGAAGGCGCTACGAACTGACAATGGGAGAGAATTCAAGAATGTTGTTCTTGATCATTTTTACGCAGAAAAGGGGATCGTGCATCAATATAGTTCCGTTCGCATGCCTCAACAAAATGGTGTTGCTGAATGGAGAAATCGAACATTGCAAGACGCTGCAAGGACGATGCTATGTGACTCCAAGCTACCGGTTTTCTTTTGGGCTAAGGCGATCAACACAACTTGTTATGTTCAAAATTGTGTTTTGATCAACAAAGCCCAGATGAAGACTCCCTACGAAATTCTCTACGGTCACAAGCCATCTGTCAGTTACTTTCGCATTTTTGGCTGCCCTTGCATCCTTCTTCACCTGGAATCCAACCCAAAATTCAATGCCAAAGCTGATGACTGTTACTTTGTGGGGTATGTTGCTCGCATGGCGTACAGGGTCTACAATAAGAAGACAAAGCAAATCATAGAATCCTTCGACGTGCGCTGGTTGGAAGAGAACGAGACGGATGCTAGAGTGGGTCCAGATTGGCTGTTTGATTACACATCTTTATTCAAATCCTTAAATGTGTTTTCAAATGATTTACCAGGTTCCACTTCTGGTTCGAAGACTGTGATTGAAGATGAAGACGAAGAAGTTGTTTACAGACCGCCGATGGTGTCCTCTTCGACCCCTCCAGTGGATGAACCTGTTCCAAGTGATTCGTCAGAGTCTCCATGTCAACAACATATTCCAGATGCTGATGCTACTCCTCTTACTCCTGATGAAAGAGAGTTCATGTCTAAAGATGCTTCCGCTGTTACTCAAACATTTATGGAACTACTCTTTCCTGAACCGATTGCTAATGAGTTCGTGGCAAGCCCTTCTCACGAGTCAGGACCGTCTGAAGTGGATAATTCAGCAGATGATGGATTTGTCAATATTCACAATCTTCCCGTTTCGATCAATGACATCAGCCAGGAGATACCTTCCAGAATTCAACGCGATCACCCAATCGAAAACGTCATTGGTCAGCTGGGCGACGGTGTTCAAACGCGAAGTTAGAGTGGAGATGTAAATACATGCCTCTATTCTTGCTTCATATCTCAAATAGAGCCAAAGAATGTTCAAATGGCTTTGAATGAGCCCAGCTGGGTGGATGCTATGCATGAGGAATTGAATCAATTTGAAAAGCTAGGTGTTTGGAAATTGGTTGAGTTACCTAAGGGCAAGAAATCTCTTGACACACGATGGGTCTATCGTAACAAGCAAGATGATTCATTGTACGGAATAAGGCTCGGTTGGTTGTACATTGATTTCGACAAATCGAGGGTCTTGACTACACCGAAGTTTATGCTCCGGTGGCTTTCTTGGAGGCTATTCATATTTTCCTTGCGTATGCCTCCTACATGAACTTCACAGTATACCAGATGGACGTCAAGACTGCCTTCCTGTATGTCGCTGTGAAGGAAGAAATATATGTTGATCAACCCCCAGGGTTCGTTAACTCAAAGTTTCCCAATCACGTCTACAAGTTGGACAAGGCTTTGTATGGGCTACATCAGGCTCCTCGGGCGTGGTATGCGACTCTTACAAAGCACTTGCTCGAGCATGGCTATTCGCGAGGCACAATCGATCAAACCTTGTTCATTAAGCATGTTGGTGCGGATCAAATCTTGGTTCAGATCTACATAGATGACATCATTTTCGGGTCCACAAGTCCACAGCTATGCAAGGAGTTTGAAAGCATGATGAAGAAAAGGTTTGAGATGAGTTCACTAGGAGAAATGACCATGTTTTTGGGGCTTCAGGTCAAACAAGACTCAACCGGAATCTTGATACATCAAGCCAAGTATGTTGAAGATATGCTTGAGAAGTTCGGGTTTCGAGACGCAAAACCTGCACTGACACCGATGGCTGAGAGACCTCTGTTGACTCCAGATATTGAAGGCGAATCCGTAGATCAGACTGACTACAGATCGATGATCGGATCGTTGATGTATCTAACTTCAAGCAAGCCAGATATTATGTTTGCGGTTTGTCAATGCGCACGATATCAGGCTAATCCTAAACTTTCACATCTTATTGTTGTCAAAAGAATTTTCGGTATCTCAAAGGCAGCCCAAAACTGGGTCTTTGGTATCCGAAAAATTCTGTATTTGATCTATATGCTTTTGCTGACAGTAATTATGGAGGCTGTGAGCTTGACAGGAAATCAACATCTGGTTAGTGTCAATTTCTCGGAGACCGACTGGTGTCATGGCAGTGCAAGAAACAGCACACTGTCTCAACCTCAACAGCAGAAGCGGAATATGTCGCTGCCTCTGCTTGTTGTTCTCAAGTTATCTAGATCCAACATCAGCTGTTGGATTACGGTTTGAATTATCTAGAAACCCCTATCTTTTGTGACAATGAGGCTGCAATTCAGATTGCCAAAAATCCAGTCCAACACTCGAAAACCAAGCACATTGATATCAAAGTGCATTTCATCAGATATTTTTATGAGCGTTCGCTCATTTGGTTGGAACAGGTTCCCACTACTAATAATGTGGCGGATCTGTTCACAAAACCGTTTAACAAAGCTCGATTCGATGTGCTTGTAGGATTCTTGAAAATTATACGTTTTGAGGACTAATTTTCTTTGTTTTTTT
Source organism: Lactuca virosa (assembly GCF_052849685.1). NCBI lineage: Eukaryota > Viridiplantae > Streptophyta > Magnoliopsida > Asterales > Asteraceae > Lactuca > Lactuca virosa. The sequence goes on from NC_136434.1 coordinate 252,842,581, forward strand.
TTGTTTTAGGTTAGTTTAAATTTGCGCATTTTAATTTCATTCTCACCCATGCACAAATTTAGGGGGAGAAATAAACAAAAACCAAACAAAAAAATAGAAAATCAAAAACCAAACAAAAAATAGAAATTCAAAAAGCTAAAAATATAGTGTATTTCTGTAGGTGTTGTGACTGGGGAAGTGATACAAACTTGGTGATAACAGGCAATCTGAATCTGTGTAAGGTACCAAAGCTGAATTGTCTAGACTATGTGTTCGATGCGCTGGTAGGCACGAAAGATTTAAATGGACTTGACTAGGTGTAGATGAACTTAAGGAATCTAGAGATTTGAAATATCTTAACCTAGATAGTTCCATTTAGCCTGACAATACGACGCTTGGGTAGATTGAGCAGGGAGATATACATGAGAATCCACCGGTCACACTAAAGTAATCCGTATCTAGAACCGTGGTTTAACTCTTCCTCGATGTACGTAATCTGTCCTTAATTCCGGTATTGATGGGGCGACTGGGGAATTCCGATAAAGTAGGTCCGTAGGAAATTATTTTCTTGCTTTCTTTTTGTTAGCCATATGTTGACTCCTCTATGTGATCGAAAGATCCGACCTGGACTGCAACATATGCAACTCTATTTCTCTGCATCTTCTATCTATGCTATTCTTTCTGTCTGTTAGTCATATGTTGTCTCCTTTGCGTGATTGAAATACATTCGACCTGGTACACAACATATGCACCATTCTACTTCTCAATCCCTCTAAATCTGGTTAGTCATATGTTTCACCCTCTGCGTGATCGAATGATCTGACCTGGATGTATAGCATATGCATTCTAAATCCGTCTTCTCCCATAATAATTGTTTGCTCACCTAAAGTAAGGAGTACTTTGGAAGTTCCTGATTATTGGGGTATGTCAGGAAGCGGGAAACATGTTCTAGTACATTTAAAATTGAACAATCACTAGGTTGTTTGTAGATCTCGTTGCTCAATTTAGGTGGACAACAATATCCTTGGTCGTCGTCAGATGAATGGTCCTTAGGAATTCTATCTAGGAACATAGGGTCAAATACTTTGTCACTTATAGTCTGTCCAAATTTGTCACAAATATTTCATGTTTAAGTGGACCACAATACCGGCGATCGACCAGATTTATTCATGAAAGGGGAGGTACCGACAAATGGATGAAGGCTGTCCAATAACTTTGATCCCAATCTCACAAGAATATTATCTGCATTGGAGAAAATTTTAAAATTTTTTTAGTGTCATTTAATTACAATTTTATTTTATTATATTTTATTTTATTTTATTTTATTTTAATTTTTTAAGTCCTTGAAATATATTATTTTTAAAGTCTATTGGGTTGTTGGGCTTGAGTTCAATGTTTGTTGGGTTGCAGCCCATAGCCAGGTGTAAGGGGGAGTATATAAGGTGGATGTGGCCGGACTCACTCTTCTTCTTCACTTTCTGTGTACGGCCGCACACCCGAAAGAAAACTCTCTCTCTTAAAAACTTCAAAAATCTCGATTTTTCTTGAAATTAACTGCTCATCTGTGTAAGTATCATCTTGTCGATCCTCGTGATGGTGTTCTTGAGCTAAAACGACCGTGAATCCATGGTTTATTGAAGGAAAAACGAGTTTCAGCAACATTGGAGCGTGTACGGCTGCACACCCGTATACGGCCGCACACCCGTGTACGGCCGCACACCCGTGTACGGCTGGACTTCTGTGTACGGCTGTACACCCCAATTTGCCCTTAAAAATTTGAAATTTTACCAGTGAAAACTTAATTTAACTGATTATTGGGAAAACACTTGATGTTTATTGATGAATTTTTGTGTTTTTCTCAGCTCAATATGGCAGGACTTGAATTCGCTAAAGTTCACAACTTGGCCATTTACCTTGCTGATCCTCCAGAGGCTCACTCCGAGTTTCAATTCATAGTCGATGGCTTAAGAAGATGTTACTTGTTCACTGCTCTCACCACCAGTCCGGTCATTTATCAACAATTGGTTAAGGAATTCTGGAGCAACGCAGTTGTGATGAAGGACAACGAAGGTACAAAATATCTTGACGCTTCTGTACGTGGAAAGAAAGTCTTGGTTACCGAGCGGATTATTCAAGAAACTTTGCAGATCGGTGATAAGCCTGAATTCCCGAAGGATATTGATCTAGACCGGACTCAAGAGATTCTAGATCAAATGGGTTATGAAGGAACTTCCCCCCCCCCCCACTCTCAAGAAGCTATTGCCTCCGTGCTGGAAATATTTAGCTCATATATTTGTGAGCTGTATCTCTGGTTGGAAATCAGGAGCTAACGAAATATCTCTGGTCAACACCGGTGCAGTTGCTGCTTTCGCTTATGGAATAGAGTTCAATTTCTCAAAGTTTATTTTGCGTGAGATGATTTTGAACATTGAAGGAAACAAATGGGATAAGTTCTTCATGTACCCAAGATTCCTTCAACTAATCTTCAATGTTAAGCACCCTGAAATCGAAAGAGGAGGAGAGACCGTGGATCTTAAGTCTGTTGGCTCAAGTGCTTTTGGATTTATGAAGCAAAATCGACCAGGAAAGTTTAATTTTGAAGGGAAATATCCACTGATCAAGTTTGGAATTTTTACTGAAGAGAGTGACCAATCTGAATCCGATGATCTCTCTAGCCCCACGGAAACCGAGGATGTCGTTATCTCGGTTTCAGAACATGAAAACGAAGAAGGTCGTGTTTCCCCTGTCGCAATCGTGGCAGAAGAGCATGACCAACTGCGAAATGTGGAGGTTCAGAGTAATTTTGATGTAGAGGGTGATGATGAAGAGAATGATGGTGATGATGATTTTCTCAAAGACATGGATTTCTCTGGCTTTAACAATGAGGAAATCCCTCTTAACATTAGTCTTGAAGATGATGAATTGGGTCAAAGTTCGGAGTTCATTGACAGGTTCTTTACAAAGGTCAATGAAGTTGCTCAATCAGCAACTGAGACTAGGGCTGCTGAGGAGACTCTCGAAACTATGCCTCCTACAACTAGATCGATGGTAGAAACTTCAAGCCATAAGGATGCAGTTTCAGGGATTCCTCCCCCTGATACAGCTATTCCTACATCTGTGCCATCTTCTAGTGATCAGACACTGACACAGACCTCTCTGCCTCCTGTGAAAAGAAGGCGTCTAGATCCGAGGCAGGGAATGTTCATTCAAGATCAAGCACCCCCAACTTCATCCACAATCACCACCAAAACAGTTACTGCACCACCTGTACCTACCCAACACGGCCCAAGCTCTATATATGAATCTGGAGGATCTTCAGCTGTCCTAAAATACTCCCCCACAAGGCCTTCGCTAGATGAAGCCTCTATCAGGATAGCAAGGCACTTGGCTCAACATAGTCCAGAACCTTCCTCACGTGGAAAAGGAATATCTATCGAGGAAGGTCGTTCAGGGGATGATGATCTTGTTGTGTCCAAGCTCGAATAATAAATTGGCATTCTCAAACAACAAAATATTGAGAAGGATATTTTGATTGGGAAACATGATGTCAGGATCGCTGAGCTTGAAGCAGACAATGCATTGAAGTCAATACAGATTTCTGATTTGCAAACTAATCTTGGATCCGTGACTGCTTTCTACTTCAGCTTGAAGAACAAATTGTTTGAAGCTTTTGTGATAAGTTCCAATCCTTGTTTCAACAGCCTCATGGTATTGAAGATCCTCCAACTGCTCCCGTCCAGCCTTCCGATGGCGAAATTCATGTTGTCCAATCACCCCCAAGAACAACAAGAGTTGTCAATCGATTTGAGAATGAGCCTGTGAATGCCAATCCCCGGATCAAAATTAAACATGGCAAAAGAACAGTCACAGATGAGAAGAAAGAAGGTTTGCTCTTCATGAAGAGCTCAAATGAGAATCGTAAAGCAAATGAACCTCAACTCACTGTGACAGATCTTAAAAAGAGAAAATTTGGTGATCAATATGGTGATCGTACAGGGATCAAAATGTGGGGCTATGATCATGAACTTAAACTGTGGGTGGTTAAGAGAAATTCTGGAAATCCATAATACTACAAAATCATTCATGACTTCAACTCCTGGACAAAGGTTGATCTCTCTGAACTCTCAAGGGCTCCATTTCACAATCCTTCACAAGATCCTAGTGCTTTCAACTTCAACCAATTTTTAGATAGACAGGTCAGGGATAATTTTCCCATGATGAAGACAGCAAAAGCTTTGGTTAGAAAAGACAAAGATATTCTTGATCCTGAAACTAACCAACCGATGAAGATAATGTTGTGGCCGACTACTAACCAATTGAAGGAGATTCCAATCCCACAACATTTTCATGATGGATATCTTGATGATATGGAATTTTGGTCCTTTGATGATGAAACAGCAACTGCAGCCATAAAATTCGAAAACAGAGAAGGAGTTCTCAGGCTCATTAGTGCTAAGGATCTTCTGAGATTCAGAGAGAGAGAGACATTCACACTTTGGCCCGTCATCAAATCGTATGTAGGAGGGAGGTCATGGAGGCTGCTGCAAAAGAATTCACAGGAATGGTTGCCACGATTATCAATGATAGACTTTGGATGGGATCTATGGTAAAATCTGACCTAAGGCTGTTCGAGAAACCAAAAGATTGAAGACCAAGTCTATGCTATCCTCAAACCAAGGGGGAGATTGATAGGTCATAATATAGTGGTTTGGGCTAGGCATCCATCTTGTATAGGTCTTGGTAGGGTCTTGGGGTTTGTTACGGTGGTTGTAGCCTTTGTGTGGCTGTGTACGGCCGGACATGTGTGTACGGCCGTACACCCTGTGTACGGCCGTACACGCGTGCGCGGCTATACACTCCTGTACTGCTGGGTGTGCTATAAATAGTAGGTGTTTGTGTCAGTCTTACGGTGACGTATGTGTGTGTTTCCAAGGTGTACCCGACGTTTATGTGATATAAATGTTGTCATGCTTGGCTTAATTCTTCTTCTACTACTTCTACACTTTGATTGATTGCAATATCATTTGATCACTGATTTGGATCTTAGAATTTAGGACCTTACAAAATGGTATGTTTTAATAACTCAACGGTAATAGTTTGGGTCTCCCCAAGGGAAAGGGAAAATCGGTATTCACTATAACCTTAGGCTCTGATACCAAATCTGTTACACCGCGTTAAAGCAGAAACACGAAGAGTGATCGGCTAAGGTCTCATAAAAAAAGGTAAATAGGAGTACCAACCATAAACATTAAGCATTTTAAGTTCACATCGATTACAAAACAAATATATTCAGTTTTCACAATACATAGTTTAACACATAACAAAAGTAACAACTTAAATCATGTTGGCGTCTTATTGATTCACTGACCGTTCCCTGAAAAGCATGCAAAAACAAGGGTCAACTATAAAATAGTTGGTGAGTTCACAGGTTTATAATAGTACATTATTTCAAAATGTAGTTTGTTCAATAAAAGTTCCAAATTTAGAAAATGATGAATGCCACTTTATTCCATTCACAACCAAGCCTAACGACCGTTCTTGCCACATTCCATCATGTCCATGGTTCCCATGATGCCAGTTCATGGAAATATGCATTCACGGTTTCGGGCGAGTGGGGGATGTCAACCCCAAATAGCGTTATCCATAAGACCATCGGCTCGAGTACGAGTTAATAGGTTGTATCGGTTCTCCGGGGACTTAACATACAAGTTCATAACACCAAATTCATAGTACAAGTTCATAATACAAGGTTCATACAACAAAGTTCATATCATATAGTTCATAACACAAGTTCATAAAATAATGTTCATAGAAATTGTATCATGATTTCCACCCCAAAACATTAAAACGTAAAATAGGGGCTGTGAATACTCACAATGAAAAGTTTGTGGCTCGGGCTTCGTGGTTTGATGTTGACGAGTGCGATTCCTACTAGCGTCCTATGGAACAAATAGTTTCTAGTGAGATATAATTCACTAAGCTATTTTCTAGGAACTCCTTATCCAACTAGTGGTGTCATAAAAGTGCCTAAAGTGTGTACGATTCATTATCGGTAACATTAATTCATAATGCATTGTGTTCAAAATTTCACAAAGGCATGGAAATAAATTCCAAAAATTGGTTTTCTGGTTCTAACAAAGGGCATTGGTGTCCAAAAATTTTGTAAACATTTTTGAAGGTCATTTGATATTTTTTGTAAATTAAAGCCTAAATAATGGATAAAATTCAAAATAAATGGTAAACAGATTCTAAAATTCTCAATTTAATTTTTATAGGCTCTCATAATGTCCCCAAGGTTGAGAAAAATATTGGTTAGGATTTCTGAGTCCAATGACTCGAATTCGTAAATTCATGCTCCAAGTTAGTGAAAAGTATGGATAAAATACCAAACAGTGTCCAAATCGTCTGAACATTTACATGGATTTCTTATTCTATGAATACATTAATACGACAATTTTTCAAATTTGTATCTCTTCTGAAAATGATTATTTTGAATTTATAGCCAATAAATCATTATTTTATAGAAAAATAAGGAATTGATTCTAGCCCTTGGGGTTTTACAAATCATTACTTGTATATATGAACTTTCATAAAACAATTTGTTAAAAATATACTTAGAAGCAAAATACGGGTATTCAACCCCAACAAGTTAAGCAATGTAGCACAATATAGTGCATGAGTTCTTGATGTAGCTGAAAGTTCATGAAATTGTGAGGAAATTCTGTGGGGTTTTAATCCACGAAATTTTAGACATCAGTTGTTGGATATGCTAAGTTTCTAAAATATTTTTCCCCTGATGTAGGGAGGGGTTTAAGACCCTTGATCGTCTAAAGCAAAACTAATGATCATAGAAAAAGTGTTGTTTCGCAACTGTTTTTGTAAAAATTGTCAAAAAGCAGATTGTTAATGGTTTACAGTAAGACCAATTGGGTTCGAAAGTTATCCCAAGGAAATAGCTCTTAGAAAAAGAATATTGTGATTTGGTTTAGTAATGAGTGTGTTGTGGCCGTTCAAAGCTGAACAAAATATTCTGACAGAATGCATGTCATCCTTCGTTGATTTGAGTGGCCCCTTAGGGTCACTTTCACAAAGACAACATGCATACTTCTTTTATGGTCAAAAATAAATAACAATAAACTAGAGTTTACAGAAGAAAAAGAAACTTTTAGGTTCATGCATTCCAAGCCATAGATTTAGGGTTATCCAAATCCCCAAAGTGGGTGTTTCATTCTTATGAAAGACAACTCCTTGGAACCACCGAATCTTACACTAGTATTGCACCAAAAATCTGATTTCTAACACATTCATGGAGTGAATAAGCATACAAGATGTACTAGAAACAGTTTAAATGGTTTTTGTTATGTAAGAGCACAAAAGAAATGAAGAAGAAGATGAAAAACTCGATTTTTGAAATCATATGAACATATATGCTTCTTTCACTCTTAGCATGGGTTTAATCCTAGATTTTCACCATCTCAAACACATGTAATGTGTTATGGTGAGAATCTACCAACACCAAAAGGGATTGCATTGTTTACCTTGATTTCGACCTTGAGTGAAGCAAGAACACTTTAAGACCTTCAAATATCCGAAATTAGGGCAGAGGATGGAGGATTTTGGATGTGTTTGAGGGGTTTTGGGAGTGGGAAAGTTTTCTTTGAGAATGAGAGTGAGATGGAGTGTGTAGATGGTTCAAAAGAGGTGAAATGATGAGTTTTAAGGCATGGGGGAGAGGGAAAGGCCTAATGACCAAAATTTTAAGAGAGAGAGGAGATTTTTCTTGATATTTGATAAAATAATAAAAGCCTCCCTTGAGTTTTTATAAATCTAGGCTTTAAGTTTTATAAAAACTCATATATTATCATAATTTCCTAGGGTTTTATTTATTGGGTTTTATTGAAACATTTGTTTTTGGAAATAAGTTGTATACTTATATTTTCTTGAATCAATTTAGAAAAATGATAACCTATGATTGAATTTTTTTTATTTATAAAAATTAATTTTTCATAACTCAAACAATTGTAACAAGGGTTCATAATATGTGATTGTAGGATTTTGAAATCCTTGAATTTTACTTTTGGTTCACATTTCGAATTATGAATTATATGAATTTGTCATCAACTTTGTAGTTGGTTTATGATTTAATTTTGTTCACATCAGCTTAGAATACTTAACCTTTTTAAGCATTTCCAATATTGAAATTTTAGGGTTGATAACTTACCCTTGAGTTGTGGTCTATCGAACATAGTTTTGTGTTTAGACTTATGGTTTAACTTTGGCACTTTACCACCCAGTTGGTTCATTCACATATCAATGTGATCTTTCAATACAAGCTAAGGTACACTAATTGTTCTGAGGGATCTATTAAGTCGCGAACCTACTTCAACTTGTAACTCTTGAGCCAAATTAAGTGCACATAAGGAAATGACGAGGTTTTTAGATGCATACTGACCTGAGTTTTGGTGGATGTCACAGTAATTGACCTCAATTCATCAAGGTCATCCTCATCAAGATAAGGTGAAAGATCTCCCACGTTAAAGGTAGCATGCACTCCATGGTCTCCTCCCAAATCCACCTTGTAAGCACTATCATTGACACGTGACACCACTTTGTAAGGACCTTCAACTCTTGGCATCAACTTGTTTTTCCTTTTTTTAGGAAAACATTTTTTCCTCATATGCACCCACACCAACTCACCATATTGAAAGACACGTGGTTTCCTATGCTTGTTGGACTTCTGTTTGTACACCTCGTTCACGGCTTCAATCTTTTCACGACCTTGTTGGTGCAACATCATCATGGCTTTTAACTTATCACTTGCATCCTTGTGAACCAATTCATCCTCTGGTAATGGAATCAAATCCGAAGGCATGTAAGGGTTCACACCATACACTACTTCAAATGGAGAGTGACTTGTTACATAAGTTGGAGAACGATTATAGGGAAATTCAGCATGTGCAACTTTTATGTCCTATTCTTCTTGTATTTTTCTAACCAACCCCTCAACAAAGTACCCAAAGTTCTATTAGTCACCTCTGTTTGCTCTGATACCAAAAGAACGATTATAGGAAAATTCAACATGTGCAAGTTTGATATCCCAATCCTTTTGGGTTTTGCTCACCAACCCCTCAACAAAACTCCTAAAGTTCTATTAGTCACTTCCGTTTTCCCATACGTTTGTAGATGATCGGATGTACTAAAAAGTAATTTAGTACCAACTTTCCTCCACAAGGTGTTCCAAAAGTAACTGAAAAACTTCGAATCCCTATCAGAAAAAATTGTTTTAGTGAAACCATGCGAACAAACCACCTCTTTGAAGTACAAATCAGCCACGTTGCTTGCATCATCGATTTTATTACATGGCACAAAATGATCCATCTTCGAAAATCGATCCACCACTACCATTATGGAATCCTTCCCCCTTTGATTTCTAGGCAAAGCCAAAATGAAATCCATAGACACATCTTCCCAAGGACGAATAGGAGCCGGCAAAGGAGTGTGAACACCATGCTTGAAAGTTCTTTTCGCCATGTGACTTGTAACTGCCTACAGTGTTGGTTACATCCCTCAACATCTTAGGCCAAAATAAATGTTATTTAAGCACCTCCAATGTTTTGGTAATGCCAAAATGAGCTTCAAGAATCAGCAGCTCACGTATTGCATGTTTTGGGACACAAAGGCGATTGCCTTTGAATAAAAAGCCAATGCATCACAAATTCACCATTAGGACCACCTGTACATTTCAAAAACATATCTCCAAAGTCCGCATTAGATTCATAGTGATCCTTTAGATTCTCAAACCCCAACAAATGAACATTCAAGGTCACCAACAATGAGTAACGCCTAGAGAGAGCGTCAGCCACCACGTTACTTTTGCCGTCTTTGTACTTTCATGAGAAATGAAAGGATTGCAAGAAATCCTCCCACTTAGCATGTCTTGTGCTCAACTTTTTATGTCCATTAATGTACTTCAAAGTCTCATGATCCGAGTGCAAAACAAAATGACTTGCACGCAAATAATGACTCCAATAATGTAAAGCACGAACAATAGCATAAAACTCCTTATCATAAGTGCACTAATTCAGTCTCGCACCACCTAACTTTTCAGAAAAATAAGCAATAGGACGTTTTGATTGGATTAGAACAGCCCCAGTACCAACGCCACTTGCATCACATTCCACTTCAAAAGGTTGAGAAAAATCAGGAAGGACCAAAATAAGAGCATCACATAACAGCGCCTTGAGCTTCTCAAACGACTTTTGATCTTCTTCCCCCCATGCAAAGACTCCTTTCTTCAAACAAATTGTTATTGGACTTGCAATGGTAATAAAATCATGAATAAACCTTCTATAAAAAGAAGCAAGTCCTTGAAAAGACCGGACTTCAGAAATGTTGATAGGAATAGGCCATGACTTGATTGCTTTGATTTTGGATTGGTCCACGAACACACCATCTTTCGACACCAGATAACCCAAAAACGCCACTTGTCCACCAAAAACGAACACTTCTCTTGCTTCCCATAGAATTTTTGAGCTATAAGTATCTCAAAAACTTGTTTTAAATGCAAAAATGTTCTTCCAAGGTTTTGCTATACACGAAAATATCATCAAGATACACCACAACAAACCTGCCCAAAAAAGATTTTAACACTTCATTCATTAGCCTCATGAAAGTGCTAGGTGCGTTAGTAAGACCAAAGGGCATCACAGTCCATTCATACAAGCCATGTTTGGTTTTGAATGCCGGTTTTCCACTCATCACCTCCACGTATTCTGATTTGATGGTACCCACTTCTCAAATCGATTTTTGAGAACACAATGGAACAATGCAATTCATCCAAAATTTCATCAATTCTAGGGATAGGAAAATGGTATTTTATGGTTATATTATTCATGGCTATACTATCAACACACATCCTCCAAGAACCATCTTGTTTGGCACCGACAAAACAAGAACGACACAAGAAGTAAGGATTTCACAAACATAACCAATTTTCAGGAGTTCATCAATTTGTTTTTGCAACTCTTTTGTCACCTCTGAATTACAATGATAGGCAGCTTTATTAGGCAAAGGATCACCAAGAATAAGATCAATTTGGAGATCAATACCACAGATTGGAGGCAAACTCGATGGTAATTCGTTTGGAAACACATCTTGAAACTCCAAAAGCAAATAAGCAATTGTGTTTTCTCCATGCACCATCTTCGCCACCATAGCATGCTCTTTGGCCGCAAGCATGTAAATCACATCTCCTTGGTCAAGAACTTTATCCACCTCCCTTTTACTAGCAAACATAGAAAGATTAAGTTTTTTTACTTGTTTAGAATTCATGGACCTTATGGCCATTGGGGACATGGGTTTTAACACAATTTTTTTATTATTGTGTTTCAAATCATATTTGTTACTCCTCCCTCTATGTAACTCGTCCCTATAAAATTGCCAAGGATGCCCCAACAAGATATTGTTGGAGATAGTGTCTAAGTCCATAACTATATTTGGTATGTACTTGACCCGACCCGGCATGGTCCATTTGGGTTGCACTTCACCCGAACAATTTACGGATAATCTTTTGAGAATAGTATAAGTTATGATTTATTAATATATTATAAGTTCTAATATATTAATATAAAATCATATTATTTAATTAGTGTTGATCTATAATTAATTTAGAATTAATTTAGAGATCAAAAGTATGACTAATTAAATATGGGCTCTTGTATTTATATAGTGTGGGCTAATGCTTATTTGGAATGGGCTAGGCTTGCATGGATACTCCATGGAGCTTTAACCCATGGATCTCACCACACTATATAAAGGAGGCTTTGGTTCTTGAAATTGCACTAGTTGATGTGTGTAAACTAAGAGGGCCGATTTCAAGAAGTTTATGACTATTCTCTCAAGTTTCCAAGTTTGTGGTGATTTGTGACTTCCATTTGAGGCATCCACATTATTGGTGCTAGGCTCTCAAACTCCAAGCAATCAACTACTACTACAAGGTAAGTAATTTTACTAGTTTTATTTGATTCAAGTACCCCATGCCATGCTAGTTAGTATAAGAACCTTGGAAAAATAATTATTTGCATGTATCTTAGTCAAACATAGATCCAAGGTTTCTAGGGTTGCATGTACACCATAGGAGTGTTAGAATGCTGAAAACCCATCAGTGGTATCAGAGCCTGGTTTGTTTATTTGATACTCGCTGCAACAAAAAAAAAAAAAAAAAAAAACTTGGAAATCGAAGTTTTGTTCAAAAGCTCGTATCAAAATTTCAAGTTTTGTATATGTACTTACGATTCTTGAAATTTTTGATATAAACATATGAGTTTAGAAGATCATAGAAATTATGTACTAATAATTGATTAGATTAATTCTTGATCTTTATGTGTTTTAATGGAGTCCATAACTAGTTCTTAAGTTATGGATAACCAAAAGTCTCATTTATAAATAACCATTAAAAGAACACATAGGTTACAAAAAATGAAGAGTCTTCATTTTTAATAACCATTAACTCATAAGTTATGAGAAATGAAAAGTTTTGAAAGTTTACAAAACTTGCCCTCAAGTTTTGGAACATGTAAAGTCATATTAAAAACTTTAGTTCCAACCCCTAGAATTTTAAAAGTTAAAATTCAACCCTTATACTTTATAATATTATAAGTTTAATAATATTTATATATGTATAAGATCAAGTCGTCTTACCGCTAGTACGCCTCATTCACGAAGCCGGTCTATAAGGGGGGTATAAGGTTGTTGCCTATAAAATGGCAACTTAATGGGTGTCCACTCTCACCCACCGCTTCCTTGATCGGTGGAGGGTCGTTAGCTGAACGGGTAGGACAAGGACTTATAAATTCTCATTAAAAGTATAATGATAATACTAAAGTAACTAAACTTTATTGAATTCCCAATCTTAGTTATTTTAGGAAAATGTGAATAAGGTGCTAATCCATGAAATTACACTTTACACTTTGTCCAAGTCGTTAGTGGAGCGTGTATGGTTAACCGGCACACTAACTTGAACTTAACAAGGTAGGTAAAGGGTGACTTAATGTTTATCATAGTATCGATGGAGTGTGTGTGGTTAACCGGCACATCGATTGAGGGGTAATACATTAAGGGTACCAAGTAATTTGCATGATTACTTCACACCTTGTTTTGTGATCCTCGGCATCCCAGTCACAAAACTTGAAGGGCACACTCGAGATTGAAACATGCCATTGAAGAAAGTTCAATGAATCTCAAAGAATCTAGGAGTTTCTAAACCAATTAAAACCTAATTAAATATTTCGTTTTTCATGGTGGAAATTGGTGAATCGTCATTCACCTACCTTCAAATATCTTATAGCTTAGATTACGGCATCCCTCTTCTAAGTTATAAAATATTGTGTTGGGTCCTAGCCTTAATATTACATTTGGGTGTTTTGTTAAGGACTATCTCTATATCTAATCTAATCTATTCCCTCTTCTTTTCAGATGTCTTCCAATAACAATGCTTCTGGCTCAAACCCTACTAGCTCCTTCTCTCTCATGAATCTTTGTGGGAGAGTCATCTTTGATGGGTCCAACTTTACAGATTGGATCAGAAACATCAGGATGGTTACTCGGTATGAGAACAAAGAATATGTTCTCGACAAGGAGCTGAAGGTACCCGAGCCAACTGCTACTCCTGAAGAGCTTGCTGAATATGAGGTACATGAAAGAGATGCTACAAAAGTGGCATGCATCATGATGGTCACCATGACAGCCGAGCTCCAAAAGTCCTATGAGGACTATTATCCTTTTGAGATGCACCAGGACTTGATGGACCACTACCATCAAAGTGCTCTTCAAGAGCGATATGAAATAATCTCCTCCATGATAACAACCCGAATGAAGGATGGTGAACCCATCACGGGCCACATGCAGAAAATACAAAGGTATGTGGACCGTTTACTGAAGCTGAATGTGAACTTCCCTGAGGAGTTAGCAATAGACATCATTTTGCACTCCTTGCCATCGTGTTATGATGAATTCTGCATGACATATCACATGAACAAGGAAGAAGTCACCCTTAACAAACTTCAAGGACTCTTGAAGACCGCCGAAAGTGGTCTAAAGGGTAAGTCGGTTGTTACTACTCCTACTCCTACTCCAACTGCGGCCAATGTCTTGGCAATCGGGCATGGCAAAGGGAAGAAGAGAAAGAACCCTTCTAAGGGTACCAAGGGTAAGACCCTTGAAGGCTCCTCTTCAAGCAAAACCAAGAAAGGTTTTGTCACTCCTTCTGCTAACCCTAATGAGGCTGAATGCTTCTATTGCCATGAAAAGTCGCACTGGAAGCGAAACTGCCCAAAGTACCAGCAAGATTTGAAGGATGGGAAAGTAAAACCCAACCATGCAGGTATATACACTATATTGTCTAATAACTCACCTCATTCTAAGTCTTGGGTCCTTGATACAGGTTTTGGTATTCACATATGTTGTGATTTGCAGGGACTAAAAAGAAGTGAGAATGTGGAGCAGGGAAAGATAAACTTGATCATGGGAAACAGGAAAGCTTCACCTGTCACCAAGATAGGAGTTTATTCCTTAGTGCTAAATAGTGGGTTTACATTAGATTTGAATAAATGTTATTATTCGCCACAAATGGTAAGAAATGTTATTTCCTTTCATGCATCGTATAAACAACGTTTTACCTTTTATTTTGATAATAATAATGGTAGTATTGATGCTTTCTTTAATAATGTTCTTTATTTTAAAGCATTACCTTGTGATGACGTGTATGAAACTGTATCTGTTGTAGATAATCTAGGAAATAATGTATTGTGTATTAACTCTTCCACTAGCTTAGATAAAGCATCCTTATGGCATTGTCGTCTTGGACATGTAAGCAAGAAACGCATAGGCCAAATCCAAAAGGATGGAGTCTTGGAGTCATTTGACCTAAAGTCAGATGATAGTTGTGAATCTTGTTTGCTTGGTAAAATGACAAAGTCACCTTTTACTGGCACTTGTGCTAGGGGTGAAGGTTTGTTGGACCTCATACACACGGATGTGTGTGGACCCTTCAGAACCGCCACAAGAGATGCTAATCGGTTCTATGTGACTTTTACTGATGATTTTAGTAGATATGGATATGTGTACCTAATCAAGCATAAGTCAGAAACCTTTGATAAATTCAAAGAGTTTAAGCAAGAAGTGGAGAATCAGTTGGGCAGGAACATTAAGATGCTTCGATCCGATCGTGGTGGTGAGTATCTTACTACTGAGTTCCTTGACTATCTTAAGGAATGTGGGATTGTCTCACAATTGACACCTCCTACGACACCACAGTTGAATGGTGTAGCTGAGAGGCGCAATCGGACCTTGTTGGACATGGTCCGTTCCATGATGAGTCGAGCTTTGCTACCAATCTCATTTTGGGGGTATGCCTTAGAGACTGCCGCCCATATCCTTAATCTAGTCCCTACAAAGAAGCTTGCCAAAACACCTCACGAGGTGTGGACTGGAAAAGTTCCCAATCTAGACCACATCAAGATTTGGGGTTGCGAGGCTTTCGTGAGACGCGAGACTCACGATAAGCTCGAACCCCGAAGCGAAAGGTGTATTTTCATCGGCTACCCACATAAATCCTTTGGTTATATCTTCTACAGACCCAGTGATAATGTGGTCTTTGTAGCAAGAAGAGGATTCTTTCGAGAGAGAGAATTCATGAGCCAAGGAGACAGTGGGAGGCAAATTGACCTTGAGGAAATTCAAGAGTCAAGTGGTGAAGGAACCTCAAACCCTAGCCCTCAACCTGTGGAGGAAACTCATGTTGAGTCGACTGAAGAATCTATACCTATGAGGCGTTCCACCAGAGTTAGGAATGCACCTGAGCATTATTATGGTTTTCATATTACTGCAGAAGGTGAGACACTTATCAGTGATAACACACTGGTAAATCTGGATGAGCCTAACAGCTACACGAAAGCCATGGTAGGCCCTGAGGCTGCTAAATGGAAAGAGGCTATGGATAGCGAGATACAGTCCATGTATGACAATCAAGTTTGGAACTTGGTTGACAATGTACCTGATCGTAAGATAGTTGGGTGCAAATGGATCTTCAAGAAGAAGACCGACATGGATGGTAATGTACACACTTATAAGGCACGACTGGTTGCAAAGGGTTATTCTCAAACTCCGGGAGTTGATTATGATGAGACCTTTTCACCAGTGGCCAAGATTAAGTCTATTAGGGTTCTGTTACCCATTGCTGCATTTCATGATTATGAAATATGGCAAATGGATGTCAAAACCGCTTTCCTTAATGGAAAGTTGGCTGAAGATGTTTACATAGTTCAGCCAGAGGGTTTTGTCAGTACAGAGTACCCCAGTAGAGTGTGTAAGCTCGAGAAATCCATTTAAGGATTAAAACAGGCACCTCGCAGATGGAATCTTTGCTTTGATGAGAAAGTCAAAGAATTTGGATTTTCAAGGAGTGAAGATGAATCTTGTGTCTATATCAAGGCTAGTGGGAGTATAGTCAGATTTTTGGTACTGTATGTGGATGACATACTACTCATAGGAAATGACATCCCAACCCTGCAGGAAGTAAAGTCCTGGCTTGGGAAGTGTTTCGCTATGAAGGACAATGGAGAAGTTGCCTATATCCTAGGGATAAGGATTTTGAGAAACAGGAGTAAAAGACTAATTGGACTTAGTCAAAGCACCTATGTGGACAAAGTGTTGAAAAGGTTCAACATGCATAACTCCAAGAAAGGAGAGTTACCCATCCAAAGTAACGCCAGATTGAGTAAGACACAAAGCCCTAGTACTGAGGCTGAGATAGCAGAAATGAGTCGAATACCTTATGCTTCAGCTGTAGGATCGATCATGTATGTTATGATGTGTACTCGACCTGATGTAGCCTTTGCTTTGAGCATGGTTAGCAGGTATCAGGGGAACCCTGGCAAGGCACACTGGACTGCGGTAAAGAATATCCTCAAGTACCTACGGAGGACTAAGGACTGGGTCCTTACCCTCGGTGGCAGTGAGGACTTGAGAGTTGTAGGGTACAGTAATGCTAGCTTTCAGACTGACAGGGATAATTTCCGCTCTCAGTCGGGCTGGGTCTTTACTCTAAACGGAGGGGCAATTACTTGGAAAAGTTCCAAGCAGGAGACAGTGGCTGATTCCACTTGTGAATCAGAGTATATAGCAGCAAGCGAGGCAGCAAAGGAGGCTATATGGCTAAAGAACTTCATCGGAGACCTTGGAGTTGTACCAGCTATAAAGGAGCCAATGGAGATTTTCTGTGACAGAAATAGTGTGGTTGCCTTCGCCAAGGAACCAAGAGATCATGGGAGATCCAGACACATTGATAGAAAATATCACTTCATCAGACATCGAATAGAAGAAGGAATCCTCGTGGCAAAGAGGGTATCATCGGATGAGAACCCAGCAGATCCCCTCACGAAGGGACTGACTCGGGCTAAGCATCTCCAGCATGCTCGGAGCATAGGGCTGAAGGATGATATTAGTTTTAGTAGTTAGATAATCTTGAAATTTGTAAAATGTAATTGACATTTGATGATAAATAAAAGCTGTTATTTGTGAGTAAAGTGTTGCTATCTCTTGTCAATCGTTTACTATTATTTCTTTTTGCATGTTTTGACTTCCAGAATAATTATGTTATGGTTTATATCATATTATTCAAACTCTCCACAGTCGGCCATATGTTGGAAGTAGATATGAATCAAGACTGTCATGGGTTGGCTTGTAGAGGTCTAAGCTGTTAGACAAAGCGGGGCTACAACACTCATGAGTGCTCATAAGTTCTGAGTATTGGATTCAACCCACGCTCACTTGTATCACTTCATGGAATTTATCTCGAGTGATCGTGAGACGGTAATATCATATAAGTCTTCAAACCTAGAGATATGATTTGTTGCCTATGAGTTGGTTATGCATTGATTGCACGAAAACGCATTGGTAACTTGATGTTATAAACCGTGCTTTTGTGTGTAATTCAACAAGTAGTAGAGCAAACATATGAGTCGAAGTTTATCTTTTCCTTCTAGGATTAGAAGCGATATCTGGGCCCCTCGATGATTTTGTTTTGACCTATGTATCGGGCCCGGTCAGAACCTAATTGATGTGTTCAGTTAAGTTCTATGTCAAACAAATCGGAAATCGGGAAACAAATGTTGGACAATAAGCAAGACCATGTTCCATGTATTTGTCCGGCTGATATCTAGAACAGAGGATTATATGATCACTTATCTAAAATGGCGCTTCATAGTTCAACAGATTTTTAAGAGCTACGATTGCTGATCAGTTCTTGAAGTCATACTTGCAACTATAGTTATTAGACTTATCCAAGTGGGATACTGTTGGAGATAGTGTCTAAGTCCATAACTATATTTGGTATTACTTGACCCGACCCGGCATGGTCCATTTGGGTTGCACTTCACCCGAACAATTTACGGATAATCTTTTGAGAATAGTATAAGTTATGATTTATTAATATATTATAAGTTCTAATATATTAGTATAAAATCATATTATTTAATTAGTGTTGAACTATAATTAATTTAGAATTAATTTAGAGATCAAAAGTATGACTAATTAAATATGGGCTCTTGTATTTATATAGTGTGGGCTAATGCTTATTTGGAATGGGCTAGGCTTGCATGGAAAGTCCATGGATACTCCATGGAGCTTTAACCCATGGATCTCATGGAAATGAAAAGACATGGGTATTAGGGTTTACATGGATGTAACCCTAATCCACCACACTATATAAAGGAGGCTTTGGTTCTTGAAATTGCACTAGTTGATGTGTGTAAACTAAGAGGGCCGATTTCAAGAAGTTTGTGACTATTCTCTCAAGTTTCCAAGTTTGTGGTGATTTGTGACTTCCATTTGAGGCATCCACATTATTGGTGCTAGGCTCTCAAACTCCAAGCAATCAACTACTACTACAAGGTAAGTAATTCTACTAGTTTTATTTGATTCAAGTACCCCATGCCATGCTAGTTAGTATAAGAACCTTGGAAAAATAATTATTTGCATGTATCTTAGTCAAACATAGATCCAAGGTTTCTAAGGTTGCATGTACACCATAGGAGTGTTAGAATGCTGAAAACCCATCAGATATGACATGCATCCATAGGAATAACATCACACAACACTTCATCTTCATAAGACCCCATAGTTAGACCAACTCTAACCTATTTTGTCACCTTTATTTTGCTTCCATCATCCAACCAATGAAGGGAATATGGTTTTGGATGGTTTGTAGTAGACAAACCCAATTTGGTCACTATTTCATTAGAAGCAACATTAGTACAACTTCCACCATCAATAATCAAGCTACACCACTTATCTATAACCAAACAATTGGTGTGAAACAATTGGTCTCATTGATCCAGATCAGCCACAGTTTGAACCACTTGAGTTTTAAGGTTTCTAAGTACCAAAAACTGTATCATACACTGATGCTTCATACTCTACGCCGTCCTCTTCTTCCTCTTCTTATTGTGTATCATGCAAATTACCCGCCAACCTCTCTTCTTCCTCCAACTCTTCACAAGAGAAACCACCGTTTTGTTTAGACAAGCATTTTGGTAATGACCAAAACCTTGACACTTAAAACATCTACTTTTGCTAAACTATTTCTTTGGTACCACTAGTAAGTTTAGGAGCAACGAGAACATTATTAGAACTAGAAGGAGTAAAAACAAAATTTTTTCTATTTCTAGACTCGGGTTTGGACTATAACGTGCTTTGGCTTGTCCCTCCAACTTCAAACACCAACCACAAAGAGTTCCAAAATCAGCATATGGATACAACTCCACAACATTAGCAATGTTGTAGTTCAACCCTTTGAGAAAACGAGTCATTATTTTTCTTCAACTTCTTCAATATCCCAAATCAAGGACAACTTTTCAAATTCATCAATGTATTCTCCAACACTCATTTTTCCTTGCCTCAAATCAACAATCATCTTGTAAGTGGTAATTTCTATGAGTAGAAGGAACATATCTTTTTCCTAGCTTTCGTTTTAGAGAAAGACAAGAACAAATTTTTTCTTTGCCTTCACATGTTCTCTTGGCTATAAGACCTTCAAACCATAATGAAACACCACCACTTAGCTTGAGAATGGCATACTTGCAACTTTTTTGTCATCCACTTCCTTGAACTCGAACATTCTTTCGATCATTCTTTCCCATTCCAAGTAGCGTTTAGGATCAGTTCCATGAACAAATTTAGGCAATTTAGACACCTTGAATTCTTCCACAACCCTATGTTCACCACGTCTTGGTTGCCCTCGATTTCCACCATCTTGGACATTTCTTAAGGCTTCATGAAGATTTTGTAGAAACTCTAGATCATCAAAATCCATTTTGTGCTCTGATACCACTAATATGCGTGTATGGGCTTGATTTAGTGAGTAGGGTAGTGTTTAGGTAAATTAACAGAGAAAGGCAACCACAAATGATACGTGTATAGAAACAAATAGATAGATTGTTACCAACTCAAGACCTATTAAGTTGTATACCGGTGAAAACAATCCAAGACATATTGGATTGAGTTCGTATCAAGTCAAGCACACCTCCCAACAATGATAATTAGTGAATTATAACATTAACTCGAAGTGAACAAAGGTTCTTTGATTAAAAATTCATGTGTTACTTTTTCTCCTCCAAAAACTTGGCTTATATGAAGCCTTTATTACGAAGTTGGTGGTTACAACCCAACTAAAAAACTACTCATCAAAACTAGTAAATGAAAATTAAGGAAACACATGAAACAACACAACAAACGTCTAACATACTTAGGAATGAAAAAAACATACATGCTCCATTAAGGATCCATCATAAGCATTAAAGCGTAATCTTAATCCACCAAGGAGTGTGAAAAACGGCTAGGAGAATTTATGAATAAAAAATTAATGGGTTTGAGCACTTAAGAAGCCTTAAAAACGTTTCTCTAGCCTTCATACAACCCAACCATTGAGCCCAAATCAGCTTCAAGCCCACTAGTAATCACTAATACATCACCTTTTGGGCTTTAATGATCCATGCATGGATCAATAACCCTCTAACCCTAACCTATATGACTTAATGCCATAACCCTTTTACGATAATCCATATGACATAATGTGATAACCCATACACGCTAATCCATCACCCTAACTAATATGATTTAATGCAATAACCCTTTAACCCTAACGTATATGACTTAATTTCATAACCCTTTAACCATAACCTATATGAATTAATGTCATAACCATTTAACCCTAACCCATATGACTTAATGCAATAACCCTTTAACCCTAAAACATATGACTTAATTCCATAACCCTTTAACCTTAAACCATATGAATTAATGGCATAACCCTTTTACTATAACATATATGACTTAATGCCATAACCCCATAACCCTAACTCTTTTCACTTAATGTTATAACCCTTACACCCTAATCCATATGACTTAATGTCATAACTCTATAACCCTAACGCATAAGACTTAACACAATAATCCTTTAACCCTAACCGATATGACTTATCGCCTTATCCTTTAGGCCTAACCTATATGACTTAATGTCATAACCCATTAACCCTAACCCATATGATTTAATGCAATAACCATTAACCCTAAAACATATGACTTAATGTTATAATCCTTTAGAACTAACTGTTGAGCATCAACGCTACCGGTTGATCTAAAACCAATTGGTGTTAGAAAGGGTGCAACCTTACCCATATAGAGCATTCAGCCCTCCAGGACCATGCACTCGATTGCGGCACTCCAGGCCATCGTGCGAGGACTTGGTCGATGCCATTTCTGACACCCAACAACCCCCCCCCCCCCCAAAAAAAAAATTGCTCCCTGAGAGAATAGAACCCTCGCCACTAGGTCTGATACCACTTGTTGAGCATCAGCGCTACCGGTTGATCTAAAACCAATTGGTGTTAGAAAGGGCGCAACCTTACCCATATAGAGCATTCAACCCTCTAGGACCAGGCATTCGATTGCGGCACTCCAGGCCATCGTGCGAGGACTTGTTCGATTCCTTTTCTGAGCCCCAACAATCTCGAGGAAGATCTTTCAAGGGAAACTCCTCGAGATCACGAGATGGTAACTGGAATACTGCCAAGACCAAAAATCAGACTCTCAAGAACAAAAAGGTCATGTCTAACAAGAGATCTGATTTGAGAAATAGCTCAATCAAACCAAGATCGGTAAGGTCGAAATCATCTCGGTGATCGGTCTCAAGCTCCAAAACAAGTGCTGAAGCATCCATCCGATTAAACAAGAAAATGGTTAAACCTGACTACAGATGGGTACCAAAAGTTCTCACTCCCAAATCACCTAAAAATTCTAACATCTCTTCATTTTCTGTATTTGATAAACAGGAACGCGTATCACGCGTAGATGGCAAAGGTCAACCCAGTTTCAAAATGGACCGGGTTCCCAAAATCAATTAATCCCGCACTCTGTGTGTGACAACCAGAAAATTTCTATCTGGTAAAGCCAATCAATCCAATCAAATGTCAGACCTGTTTCTGCTATCTTTTAGCATTGTTAAGGGTCTGTTTGAGTGTTCTAAGCCTAGTACACTTAAGGATTGTGTGTAGGGATGTGTTAGCTAAAGTTCATTGGGTTTCAAAAGAGCTGGAAACTCCATCACAAGGAGTTTACGGCCGCAAACTAGAGTTTACGGCCGTAAACTCTAGGCAGCCGTGAACCCCTTCCCTTTATGAATCAATTTCCTTCATTTCTTCATCATTCTTCACATCTTCAAGGCTGAAACTCATTTCTCTCTCAAGTATCATCAAGAACACATCCATTTCTCTTCATTTTTGTAAGTGATTCTTCCATTGTTTCTTGATATCCTTCTTGATCTTGTGAAACCCTTTGATTTCATCCACGAATTCAACTCTTTTGGGTTAGATCTTTAAATCATCATCCTTTTCACCAAGAACACCAAGAACACACACTTGTTCTTGGGCCGTAAACACCCTAAAGACCTCCAAAGTGTGAGTATCTCTTCTTTCATCTAGTTATCCATAAGAAACACTTGATTCCTAGCTATGAAACAAACGATAAGTGCATGATCTTCAAGAGTTTACGACCGTAAACTCTTCCTATGGGCGTAAACCCTTCATAACATCATGATTTTGGACGTAAACCCTTCTTAGACCAAGCTTTGGCCGTAAACACTTAAGCATCTTTGGCCGTAAACACACTTTGTGTGGTCGTGAACTCCCTTTAATCAATCACATGTGATTGTAACACTTCATTTCAAATGTTTCCTAGTCCCTAAGGTTGTTGCCCTTCATATTAGTGGTGTTATACACTAATAATATACATATATGTGAAGGGTTTTGAGCATTCTAACACTCCTAAGGTGTACATGCAACCCTAGAAACCTTGGATCTATGTTTTACTAAGATACATGCAAATTTGATTTTCCAAGGTTCTTAACCTAACTAGCATGGCATGGGGAACTTTGAAACATAAAAGCTAGTATGAGAACATACCTTTCTTGTTGCTTGGATTCGTTGAGAACCTTGTGAGCCTAGGACCTCAAGTGTGATGCCTCAAATGTTTCACACAACACCACAACTCTTGGAATAACTTTGAGAGAAGTCCACACTCACTCAAAATCGGCTAGCCCTCTTGTTCTTTCTTAGTGGCCGATTTTGCTAGCCATGGAGCTTCTTATATAGTGTGCCACATGTAGGGTTACTCCATGTAAACCCTAGTGTTCATGGCTTTTCATATTCGATGATCCATGGGTTTATAACCTCCATGGACTATCCATGGAGCACCTTATGTGTTTTAGCCCAACTTAATAAACCATGGATCATTAGCCCACAATATAAGAATGAATGATTTACACAATCAACCCCATATATTTAATTAGTCTCTTTTTGATCACCAAATTAATTCTTGATCAATACTAATTAAATAATATTATTAACATATTAGAACTTATAATATATTAATAAACCATAAGTGTCCTTTCTCTCATTTTGTCTATCCAAGTGCTGCAATGCCATGTAACCCAAATGGACCATGCCAACCGGGTCAAGTACATTCCAGAAATAATTATGAACTTAGACACCTAATCCAAAAGTCTCCTACTTGGATAAGTCTAATAACTATAACTGCAAGAATGACTTCAGGAACCGATCAGCAATCGTAGCTCTTTCAAAGTCTCGCGGAACTGAGATGATGATGATACGCCATTTAAGATAAGTGATCATATAATCCTCTGTTCTAGATATCAGCCGAACAAATACATGGAACAATGTCATACTTATTGTCCAGCAGTTTGTTTCCCAATTTACGATTTGTTTGACATAGAACTTAATCGAACACATCAATTTAGTTCTGACCGGGCCCGGTACATAGGTCACAACAAAATCATCGAGGGGCCCAGTTATCGCTTCTAATCCAAGAAGGAACAGATAAACTTCGACTCATATGCTTGTTCTACTACTTGTTGAATTATACACAAAGGCATGTTTTATAACATCGAGTTACCAATGCGTTTTTGTACAATCAATGTATAACCAACTCATAGTCAACAACTCATATCTCTAGGTTTGAAGAATTATATGATATTACCGTCTCACGATCACTCAAGATAAATTCCATGAAGTGATACAAGTGAGCGTGGGTTGAATCCAATACTCAGAACTTATGAGCACTCATGAGTGTTGTAGCAACTCTTTTTATGTCCAACATCTTAGACATCTACAAGCCAACTCATGACAGTCTTGATTCATATCTACTTCCAACATACGACCGACTGTGGAGAATTTGAATAATATGATATACCATAACATAATTATTCTGGAAGTCAAAACATGCAAAAATGAAATGATAGTAAACGATTGACAGAAGATAGCAACACTTTACTTATAAATAAACAACAACTTTTATTTATCATCAAATGTCAATTACACTTTACAAATTTCAAAGCTATCCAACTACTAAAACTAATATCATCATTCAGCCCTATGCGCCTTGCATGCTGGAGATGCTTAACCCTACCCAGTCCCTTCGTGAGGGGATCTGCTGGGTTCTCATCCGATGATACCCTCTTTGCCACGAGGAGTCCTTCTTCTATTCAATGTCTGATGAAATGGTATTTTCTGTCGATGTGTCTGGATCTCTCGTGATCCCTTGGTTCCTTGGCTAAGGCAACTCCACTTTCACTATCACAGAAAATCTCCATAGGCTCATTTATAGCTGGTACAACCCCAAGGTCTCCAATGAAGTTCTTTAGCCATATATCCCCATTTGCTGCCTTGCTTTCCGCTATATACTCTGATTCGCAAGTTGAATCAGCCACTGTCTCCTGCTTGGAACTTTTCCAAGAAATTGCTCCTCCGTTTAAGGTAAAGACCTAGACTCACTGAGAGCGGAAATTATCCCTATCAGTCTGAAAGCTAGCATCACTATACCCTACTACTCTCAAGTAATCACTCCCACTGAGGGTAAGGACCCAGTCCTTAGTCCTCCGCAAGTACTTGAGAATGTTCTTTACCGCAGTACAAGGAGCCTTGCCAGGGTTCCCCTGATATCTGCTAACCATGCTCAAAGCAAAGGCCACATCAGGACGAGTACAAGTCATAACATACATGATCGAGCCTACAGCGGAGCATACGGTACTCGACTCATCTCAGCTATCTCAGCCTCTGTACTTGGGCTCTGAGTCTTACTCAATCTGGCGTTACTTTGGATCGGTAACTCTCCTTTCTTGGAATTCTGCATGCTGAACCTATTCAGCACCTTATCCAAGTAGGTACTCTGACTAAGTTTAATTAGTCTCTTACTCCTGTCTCTCAAAATCCTTATCCCTAGGATATAGGCAGCTTCACCAAGGTCCTTCATAGAGAAACACTTCCCAAGCCAGGACTTCACTTCCTGCAGAGTTGGGATGTCATTTCCTATGAGTAGTATGTCATCCACACACAATACCAAAAAGCTAACTATACTCCCACTAGCCTGGACATAAACACAGGACTCATCTTCGCTCCTCGAAAAGCCAAACTCTTTCACTTTCTCATCGAAACAAAGATTGCATCTGCGAGGTGCTTGTTTCAATCCATAGATGGATTTCTCAAGCTTACACACTCTATTAGGGTATTCTGTACTGACAAAACCCTCTAGCTGATTCATGTAAACATCCTCAGCCAACTTTCCATTAAGGAAAGCGGTTTTGACATCCATTTGCCATATTTCATAATCATGAAATGCAGAAATGTCTAACATAACCTTAATAGACTTAATCTTTGCTACTGGTGAAAAGGTCTCATCATAATCAACTCCCGGAGTTTGAGAAAAGCCCTTTGCAACCAGTTGCACCTTATAAGTGTGTACACTACCATCCATGTCGGTCTTCTTCTTGAAGATCCATTTGCACCCGACTGTCTTACGACATGGTACATTGTCAACCAAGTTCCAAACTTGATTGTCATACATGGACTGTATCTCGCTGTCCATAGCCTCTTTCCATTTAGCAGCCTCAAGGCCTGCCATGGCTTCCGTGTAACTGTTAGGTTCATCCAGACTTACCACTGTGCTATCACTGATAAGTGTATCACCTTCTTTAGTAATATGGAAACCATAGTAATGCTCAGGTGCACAGTCCCTTCGTGAGGGGATCTGCTGGGTTCTCATCCGATGATACCCTCTTTGCCACGAGGAGTCCTTCTTCTATTCAATGTCTGATGAAATGGTATTTTATGTCGATGTGTCTGGATCTCTCGTGATCCCTTGGTTCCTTGGCTAAGGTAACTCCACTTTCACGATCACAGAAAATCTCCATAGGCTCCTTTATAGCTGGTACAACCCCAAGGTCTCCAATGAAGTTCTTTAGCCATATATCCCCATTTGCTGCCTTGCTTTCCGCTATATACTCTGATTCGCAAGTTGAATCAGCCACTGTCTCCTGCTTGGAACTTTTCCAAGAAATTGCTCCTCCGTTTAAGGTAAAGACCTAGACTCACTGAGAGCGGAAATTATCCCTATCAGTCTGAAAGCTAGCATCACTATACCCTACTACTCTCAAGTAATCACTCCCACCGAGGGTAAGGACCCAGTCCTTAGTCCTCCGCAGGTACTTGAGAATGTTCTTTACCGTAGTACAAGGAGCCTTGCCAGGGTTCCCCTGATATCTGCTAACCATGCTCAAAGCAAAGGCCACATCAGGACGAGTACAAGTCATAACATACATGATCGAGCCTACATCGGAAGCATACGGTACTCGACTCATCTCAGCTATCTTAGCCTCTGTACTTGGGCTCTGAGTCTTACTCAATCTGGCGTTACTTTGGATCGGTAACTCTCCTTTCTTGGAATTCTGCATGCTGAACCTATTCAGCACCTTATCCAAGTAGGTACTCTGACTAAGTCCAATTAGTCTCTTACTCCTGTCTCTCAAAATCCTTATCCCTAGGATATAGGCAGCTTCACCAAGGTCCTTCATAGAGAAACACTTCCCAAGCCAGGACTTCACTTCCTGCAGAGTTGGGATGTCATTTCCTATGAGTAGTATGTCATCCACACACAATACCAAAAAGCTAACTATACTCCCACTAGCCTGGACATAAACACAGGACTCATCTTCGCTCCTCGAAAAGCCAAACTCTTTCACTTTCTCATCGAAACAAAGATTGCATCTGCGAGGTGCTTGTTTCAATCCATAGATGGATTTCTCAAGCTTACACACTCTATTAGGGTATTCTGTACTGACAAAACCCTCTAGCTGATTCATGTAAACATCCTCAGCCAACTTTCCATTAAGGAAAGCGGTTTTGACATCCATTTGCCATATTTCATAATCATGAAATGCAGAAATGTCTAACATAACCTTAATAGACTTAATCTTTGCTACTGGTGAAAAGGTCTCATCATAATCAACTCCCGGAGTTTGAGAAAAGCCCTTTGCAACCAGTTGCACCTTATAAGTGTGTACACTACCATCCATGTCGGTCTTCTTCTTGAAGATCCATTTGCACCCGACTGTCTTACGACATGGTACATTGTCAACCAAGTTCCAAACTTGATTGTCATACATGGACTGTATCTCGCTGTCCATAGCCTCTTTCCATTTAGCAGCCTCAAGGCCTGCCATGGCTTCCGTGTAACTGTTAGGTTCATCCAGACTTACCACTGTGCTATCACTGATAAGTGTATCACCTTCTTTAGTAATATGGAAACCATAGTAATGCTCAGGTGCATTCCTAACTCTCGTGGAATGCCTCAGAGATACAGACTCGTCAGTCGGATCAACAGGAGTTTCCTCCTCAGGTTGATTATTAGGGTTTGAGGTTCCTTCACCATTTGACTCTTGAATTTCTTCAAGGTCAATCTGCCTCCCACTGTTTCCTTGGCTTATGAACTCTCTCTCGCAAAAGACTCCTCTTCTTGCTACAAAGACCACATTATCACTGGGTTTGTAGAAGAGGTAACCAAAGGATTTCAGTGGGTAGCCGATGAAAATACACCTCTCACTTTGAGGTTCGAGCTTATCGTGAGTCTCGCGCCTCACGAAAGCCTCGCAACCCCAAATCTTGATGTGATCTAGATTGGGAACTTTTCCAGTCCACATCTCGTAAGGTGTTTTAGCAACCTTCTTTGTAGGGACTAGATTAAGGATATGGGCGACAGTCTCTAAGGCATACCCCTAAAATGAGATTGGTAGCGAAGCTCGACTCATCATTAAACAAACCATGTGCAACAAGGTCCGATTACGCCTATCAGCCACACCATTCAACTGCGGTGTCCTGGGAGGTGTCATTTGTGAGCCAATCCCACATTCCTTAAGATAGTCAAGGAACTCTGTACTAAGATGCTCACCACCTCGATCAGATCGAAGCATCTTAATGTTCCTGCCCAGCTGACTCTCCACTTCCTGTTTAAACTCTTTGAACTTTTTAAAGGTTTCTAACTTATGCTTGATTAAGTAGACATATCATATCTACTATAATCATCAGTAAAAGTCACATAGAAGCGGTTAGCATCCCTTGTGGCAGTTCTGAAGGGTCCACACACATCAGCATGTATGAGATCCAACAAACCCTCACACCTAGCACAAGTACCAGTGAAGGGTGACTTTGTCATTTTCCCAAGCAAACAAGATTCACAACTATCATCCGACTTTAGGTCAAATGACTCCAAGACTCCATCCTTTTGGAGTTGGCCTATGCGTTTCTTTCTTACATGTCCAAGACGACAATGCCATAATGATGCTTTATCCAAGCTAGTGGAAGAATCAATACACAACACATTATTTCCTAGGTTATCTACAACCGACACAGTTTCATATACACCATCACAAGGTAATGCTTTAAAATAAAGAACATTATTAAAGAAAGCATTGATACCACCACATTCATTATCAAACGAAAAGGTAAAACCTTGTTTGTACAAACCATGAAAGGAAATCATATTTCTCGCATTTCAGACGAGTAACAACATTTATTCAAATATAATGTTAACCCACTACTTAGCAACAAAGAATAAACTCCAATCTTGGTGACAGGTAAAGCTTTCCTATTCCCCATGATTAAGTTTATCTTCCCATGCTCCACATTCTCACTTCTTCTTAGTCCCTGCAAATCAGAACATATGTGAATACCACAACCTGTATCAAGGACCCAAGAATTAGAATAGGGTGAGTTATTAGACAATATAGTGTAAATACCTGCATGGTTGGGTTTCACTTTCCCATCCTTAACATCTTGCAGGTACTTTGGGCAGTTTCGCTTCCAGTGCGACTTTTCATGGCAATAGAAGCATTCAGCCTCTTTAGGGTTGGCAGAAGGAGTGACATAACCTCTTTTGGTTCCACTCGAAGAGGAGCCATCAAGGGACTTTCCCTTGGTACCCTTCGAAGGGCTCTTTCTCTTCTTCCCTTTACCTTGCCCGATTGCCAAGACAGCGGCCGCCGTAGGAGTAGGAGTGGTAACAACTGATTTACCTTTAAGACCACTTTCCGCGGTCTTCAAAAGTCCTTGAAGCTTACTGAGTGTAACTTCCTCCTTGTTCATGTGGTAGGTCATTCGAAATTGATCGTAACAAGAAGGTAAGGAGTGCAAAATGATGTCAATTGCCAACTCCTCGGGGAAGTTCACATTAAATTTCAGCAAACGGTTTACATACCTTTGCATTTTCTGCATGTGTCCCGTGATGGGTTCACCATCCTTCATCCGGGTTGTTATCATGGAGGAGATGATGTCATACCTCTCTTGACGAGCACTTTGATGGTAGCGGTCCATCAAGTCCTGGTGCATCTCAAAAGGGTAATAGTCCTCATAGGACTTTTGGAGGTCGGCTGTTATCGTGGCCAACATAATACATGCCACTTTGGTGGCATCTCTCTCAGGAGTCCGGTATTCAGCGATCTCCTCAGGAGTAGCAGACGACTCATCAAGTTCCTTAAGCTCCTTGTCGAGGACATATTCCTTTTCCTCGTAACGAGTGATCATCCTGATGTTCCGGATCCAATCCATAAAGTTGGAACCATCAAAGATGACTCTCCCACAAAGGTTCATGAGAGAGAAGGAGCCGATAGGGTTTGAGCCAGCATTGTTGGAAGACATCTGAAAAGAAAGAAGGACAAGTTTAGATTAGATATAAAGATAGTACTTAATAAGACACCCAAATGTAATATTAAGGCTAGGACCCAACGCAATATTTTATAACTTAGAAGAGGGATGCCGTAATCCAAGCTATAAATATTTGAAGGTAGGTGAATGACGATTCACCAATTTCCACCATGAAAAACGAAATAAATTATTAGGTTTTAATTGGTTTTGAAACTCCTAGATTCTTTTGAGAT
The DNA here is from genome assembly GCF_052849685.1 of Lactuca virosa. Taxonomy (NCBI): domain Eukaryota; kingdom Viridiplantae; phylum Streptophyta; class Magnoliopsida; order Asterales; family Asteraceae; genus Lactuca; species Lactuca virosa. The sequence continues at coordinate 252,873,392 of NC_136434.1, forward strand.
TCATTGAACTTTTTAATGGCATGTTTCAATCTTGAATGTGCCCTTCAAGTTTTGTGACTGGGATGCCGAGGATCACAGAACAAGGTGTGAATTAACCATGCAAATTACTTGGTACTCCTAATGTTTATCACCTAATCGATGTGCCGGTTAACCACACGCGCTCCACCGATCTATGATAAACCTTAAGCCACCCTTTTCCTACCTTGTTAAGTCCAGGTTAGTGTGTCGGTTAACCACACACACTCCACTAACGACTTAAGCAAAGTGCAAAGTGTAATTTCATGGGTTAGCACCATATTCACATTTTTCCTAAAGTAACTAAGATTGGGAATTTATAAGAACATTTAGTTACTTTATAACCATCATACTTTTAATGAGGATTTAAAGTCATTGTCCTACCCGTTCGGCTAAAGACCCTCCACCAGTTAAGGACGCGGTGGGTGAGAGTGGACACCCATTAAGCTGCCATTTTATAGGCAACAACCTTATACCCCCCTTATAGATCGGCTTCGTGAATGAGGCCTACTAACGGTAAAACGACTTGTTCTTATACATACATACATATATATATATATATATATATATATATATATATATATATATATATATATATATATATATATATATATATATATTATTAACTTATAATATTATAAAGTATAAGGGTTGAATTTTAACTTTTAAAATTCTAGGGATTGGAACTAAAGTTTTTCTAAAGTGACTTTACATGTTCCAAAACTTGAGGGCAAGTTTTGTAACTTTCAAAACTTTTCAACTTCATAACTTATGTGTTATTAGTTTATTAAAATGAAGACTCTTCATTTTCATGTAACTTATGCGTTCATTAATGGACTTTAAAAGGATTGACTTTTGGTAATCCATAACTTGAGGACAAATTCTGGATTCCATTAAAACACATAATGATAAAAAATTAACTAACAAACAATTTGCAAATAATTCCTATGATCTACTAAAACTCATAAGTTTATGAACATTCATATCAACCATTTCAAGAATCATATAAACACATATAAAACTTGAAATTTTGATAATAGTCATTGTAAATGGATTAGCATAACCATTACACCATCTAAAACAAGTTTTATAAGACCAAAACAGCTTAGGGTAATGTTTCTAGTCCATTTCCAACAGCAAAACTCGAAAATCTGCATTCAGGGCCTCCTACTCGTCGAGTACAAGAACCTAATCGACGAGTAGGATGAAATAACACATTGACTCGTCGAGTCCCCCCATGGACTCGGAGAGTTCACTCAGCAGAATGCAGAAATCTTGAGTTTTTTCAACAATTTGCATCAAGTATCAAGAAAACAAGCCTAGGCTCTGATACCACTGAAGGGTTTTGAGCATTCTAACACTCCTAAGGTGTACATGCAACCCTAGAAACCTTGGATCTATGTTTTACTAAGATACATGCAAATTTGATTTTCCAAGGTTCTTAAACGAACTAGCATGGCATGGGGAACTTTGAAACATAAAAGCTAGTAGGAGAACATACCTTTCTTGTTGCTTGGATTCCTTGAGAACCTTGTGAGCCTAGTACCTCAAGTGTGATGCCTCAAATGTTTCACACAACACCACAACTCTTGGAATAACTTTGAGAGAAGTCCACACTCACTTAAAATCGGCTAGCCCTCTTGTTCTTTATTAGTGGCTGATTTTGCTAGCCATGGAGCTTCTTATATAGTGTGTCATATGTAGGGTTACTCCATGTAAACCATAATGTGCATGGCTTTTTCATATTCCATGATCCATGGGTTTATAACCTCCATGGACTATCCATGGAGCACCTTATGGGTTTTAGCCCAACTTAATAAACCATGGATCATTAGCCCACTATATAAGAATGAATGATTTACACAATCAACCCCATATATTTAATTAGTCTCTTTTTGATCACCAAATTAATTCTAAATTAGTTCTTGATCAATACCAATTAAATAATATTATTAATATATTAGAACTTATAATATATTAATAAACCATAAGTGTCCTTTCTCTCATTTTGTCTATCCAAGTGTGGCAATGCCATGCAACCCAAATGGACCATGCCAACCGGGTCAAGTACAATCCAGAAATAGTTATGAACTTAGACACCTAATCCAACAATATGTATCAATATATGTCAATTAGGACTCGTTTGTGCCTCGGGACTTCATTCGTGGAACTTCTCATCCTTACTCGAATATTCAATTGAATCACCCACATAAGGTGAGTTCATACCCCTATAATCAATCTTTTAAATGTTTTAAATGCTTTTAAGGGGGGAATACAAGTTGAACACAATGATATTGTGTAAATGTTTATCTATGAAAACCATCACATTAAAGGATTTCTTATGCTTTTATAAGTGATCAAATCAATTCAAAAAGCTCTTTTAAAAAAATGTTAGTTTATTGTTTATAAAACTCCATTTTTAAGGTACATGCTTAAATCAGTAGATAATTGAGTCTTTTCTTCAAGTCAGTAACAGTTCAATCAAGCATACTAGTAAACTATAATAGGTATAGTTTAGGGGATTCAGTACATACTATAACTAGGACAGGGAGGAACATACTATAACAAGAACAGGTAGGAACATACTATATTCTAGAACAGAAGAACAAATCATGATTCACGAACTTATACTTTACATTCCCAATAACCTAGGAAGGGAACGTATCATTAACTCATTGTTTGTAACAAAAGATGATAAAATACAAGGTATAAGGATATATATGGGGTACATCTACAAAGTACCAGGTCATATATGGGGTACATCTACAAAGTACCAGAGTTATATATGGGGTACATCTACAAAGTACCGGATGTTATTTATAAAGGGTAAATCTACAAAGTACCGGACAATAATGAATATAACATATTAATATATACAAAACTCACAAGAGTATCGACTGAGGCGTTTAAAGCACATGATTTCATTAATTCTAGTAGTCATCCTATCAAATAGAACAGCGCCACATAACTTCCTAGTAACATGAACATTCAGTTAAAAAGGGGACCTATAATGATAACTTTATGATTCCTTAGTGGATACATCAGGGATATATATTAATCGGGTCTGACAGACAGTAGAATGTGTGCCTTCCGCTTCATTTCCTGTTTCTTGTTTGGTTGTGGGCTTAGAGCAGATTCACCCAGTCTACTATCTATTCGATCTTAGCTATATATATTCCGTATACACCAAGTTTTCATAAGGAGTACCAGGTATGGGTCAGGTCATAGCATAAAAATTCAATATACCGTTTTCTAGTACAAAAACATAATTTTCAGATAGAAAATTTAGTAGGCTAAACTAGAAACTTATCAACAAAAGGGTTTAATCCATTTTATTAAACCAGTATAACTTAAAGGACCTGTAGTGGTTAATTCTATAATACCTTAGTTTACACATCAGGGTTATATATAATTAATATCCGATAGGCAGTTAGATGTGTGCTTTCCGCCTTACTTCCTGTTCCTTGTTTGGTTGTGGGCTTATGGCAGATTCACCCATTTAACTGTCCGTTCGAAATTTGATTATATATAGCTAGTATAAACTAAGTGATTATAGAAGGAACTATTGTGGTTACTATTTTTACTAAAGGAAATATATGATTTTCTTAAAGAATGTTTTCATCAAATATAAAGAACTATTACAGTTAACTCTGTAAGTACCAAATGAATACGCCAGGGTTATATACAGTGAAGATCTAACAAACAATGGGATGTGTGACTTCTGCCTCATTTCCTGTTCCTTGTTTGGTTGTGGGCTTAGGACAGATTCACGCAATCGATTGTCTGTTTACTCTAAACTGTATGTAACTTGTATCCATTTAGTACTCATAGAAGGAATTGTAGAGTCATTTTTACTTTCATTCATCATATCAGAAAATATAGGATTTTCTGGAGGAACAGGCGAACTTTTCTAAAAGAACTTACAACTTACTTTTCATCACTTAAATACTTATGAACTCACCAGCCTAAATGCTGATCTACTCTTTCAAAATAACTTGTATTCTCAGGAAACTAGTAGACAGGTACGCACACTGGGATTCAGCAGATGGAGTAGTAGCTTCATGTCTTTTTTTGTTATTTACTTTTGGAGTCAATCTTATGTGAACTACATACTTTGTAAACACTTTCATAATGCAATGGTTGTTTGTTACTTTGATTGCTATGATGCATATGTTGTGATACTAAACATGACGTCCTCCGCCCCCGAACGTTTCCGCCGTTCCGGTTTGGGGGTGTGACACTGTGTCAGAGCAGCTATGGAGGAATATCATCACACCTTGGTATGTTGATAGTGGTTGTTCCAGGCACATGATAGGAGACATATCTCAACTACATGACATTCAAAACATTAATGGTGGTTATGTGTTCTTTGTAGGAGGAGGAAAGGGAAAGATCACTCAAATAGGGACCGTTACAAATGGTGTATTGAATTTTTAAAATTTCAACTTCGTTACTGAATTGAAAAATAGTTTGATGAGTGTCTCTCAAATCTACGATAGGGACTTCTCAACTCATTTCACCAAGAAATAGTGCTTAATTCTAAAGCCTGGTATCTTCATACCAAAAGAATGGATCTTGGTGAGATCAAAACGTCAAACAACGCCTATATCATCGACATGAATCACAACATCCCGAAGAACGTTACTTGCCTGTTCTCAAAGACTTCTGAACAGAATGCTATACTCTGGCATCGTCGCCTCAGTCATGCAAATGCAAACAATCTAAATCGTCTTGCCAAAATTGATCTTGTTCGAGGTTTGCCTATCAAAGATTTTGTCACCTTCAAGAAGTGTGTGGCATGTGCACAGGGAAAGCATCATCGAAAACCGCACAAGCCCAAACTGTTCAACTCAATCGATACACTTCTTCAATTGCTTCACATGCATCTCTTTGGACCAGTCAATGTTCTTAGCATCAACAAAATCTTGTTTTGATGTGCTTGAGAAGAGACCTAGAAAGGAATTGACGGACATTACACCTCACACTACTTTCACAAGGAATTTACGGCTTGTGGATCTAAACTGTTTAAGTTTCCTGATCTCGTTGTTACAAATTGCTCTAGATGCCCGAGCTTAATTGCCTTGGTTAATCCAACGCAGCCGAATGGCACACACTCACTCTCACTAAGCGAGAAAAGATGGGAACTTTTTATCTTCAAGTCGGTTTTGGCAGTATCTTCCTCAGAACTGTTATATTTAAGGAATTGAAGGCATGAAACTGTACAAATTGTCATGTCATACCCTGTTTAGACAGGTGTCGCCCTTTACAGGCTGACCATATTCATTCAACGAGCATTGGTTGGGAGTTACGTCTCCATGTCGGTCTTGTCAGTTCATGTAACCTAAGAACCGCCCAGGGTCTTGACATTCTTTTTGTCATGCAAAACTGCGGAGACTCAAATGTATTCTCGGATACATTCTCCACAGGTAAGGAATGAACGCTATTGGCACCAGCGCGATGCACATCGCAAGGCACGATTATCGTTGAATGTCCCGCCGAGGGCCTTGACCTCGTGTCATGCTAAACTGTAGAAATATGTCTTCGGATACATTTGTCGCAGGAATGGTTTTGTGAGTTATTCCTCATTAACTCTCACTGGCACTAGAATGGTACACTCGGCTGAGTTTCAGAAACCATTGAACGTCTCGCCAAGGGCCAAGTTAACTTGTTAACTTGAAAAACTTTATTGAGATCTTTGATCAAGGATAAGCAGGGGCTAACATCCAAAATAGCCACGAGTAGTTCTCCGATACTCAACAAATCACAGTCGTTCCTCTGTGTTCACACTGATATTGCGATTAGTCTCCATCTGAGCCAAGGCTGGGTCCTTGAACAACTGTGGTGAGAAGGGTCTTTATGACTCTGTGATCCACAAGGACTTTTAGTCATGGTTACTTTTCAAGACGCGTCTGTGATCGATGAAGAATATTCATTCGAAGGAACAAGAAGTGAAAATTATTTTTCAACACATAACCTTTCAAACCCCAGAAGCAAGGTGAAGTTGTATTTGAAGTTATGTGATGAATTGCATTGAAGCCTCCTCAATTAATTTTCTACTATCTATGAACCTGCTAAAGTGATCAAGAAGCATCGAACTCTATGTAATTATCAAGGAAGAAATTTAAAGTTGAACGTGCTGATCTTGAAGAACCAATACAGGAATCCTCTACGCCCAGTGTGTATTAAAAGTCAAATTTTGAAGGAAGTCCAACTACTAAAGATGAAGTTATTCATGTAGAAGATTCATATGTACATCTTGTAGTCAAGTCGTGAAGAGATCAAGGAAAGAGCTGAAAGTCTAGATCAAGGAATACTGAAAAGAAAAGAAAGCTATAAACCAAGGGGGGGATTGTTAGGACATAAATTTGTGGTTTATACTTTGCTTCTCAAGGCTTTTAGAGTTCTCGGTTTAGGACCGAAATCACTATGATCTCGGTGGTACTTGGACCGAAATCACCATGTGATTTCGGTGGGCTTAATGATGTTTCGGTTGGGTTGGGCTTTAGTAATTAGGTATTAGTATATAATGTGTTATTTTTAGCCGTGAAGAGAGTTAGTCATTCGGTTTTATCAGAGAGAGATTTAGAGAGCATTAACAGTTAGAGAGAAATCGTTTTGATCTTATGTACCCGACTATTAATCAATAATAGTGAGCATTGAAGATTCGTGTTTGTGTTCTTCATTCGTATTTATTGTTTTGTGTTTATCACTTGATTAGGATTCCGCACTAATCTCATGTTTTAGATTGATACCTAGATCGGGGTTTTAAATTTGAACACACCAAAGCTATTCCTTTATCATATGAGGAGACGTCCAATACCATGAAGGACGAGATTCAGAAGATTCATGAAGATTTAAGTGTAAAAGTAGCTTAGGAACTCTAAACAAAAGAAGATATATTAGCTGTACAAGAACTTTAAGAGAGAGAGAGAGAGAGAGAGAGAGAGAGCATCATGACAAACTACTGAATGTTTATGTTACTAATGCTAGTGTGTTTAGAAATAATGATGGCGATGATCAAGAGGAATTGAAGTAGGAGAAATTATCTTAAACATATGTTGGATCACACAACAGGGCTTTCAAATATTCGGTGTCATAGGATGAAGAATATACTCAAAGATTCTCGTTTCAACCACATACCACTCAAGATGACAACTAGGATATTCCTAATATCCTAAATGGTATCTGTTTTAGAATGATGGACAAACTTCCTTTTGAATTTCCCCACTCAAAGTTCTTCACGAAGGAGAGAAATCGCTTGATTGCTTATCGTCATAAGTGGAGTAAAGGTGCAAATAAAGTCTGGTCGAACGGGATAATGAATTCTATTTCAAGAGAGTTTATCAAAAAGAAGTATACCATCATTCAAGTAGATTTCCCATTTATAAACCCATCTGGCCTGCTGATTCTTGGAAGATGGTGTGATAATCGGAGAGTAACGGATTACGGATATATATATATCTATATATTACAATCTGTTGAATGCATTGTTGTAGAATTTAGTAGAAGCAATGGTGAGTTTAATTCACAATGGCATCAACACGATCCATTACCAAACCATATATCTCCTTGGAAGATATCAAAGATAGAAGCTACGGAGTTACTGGTAAACTAGAAGTTGGAGTCATCTTCAAAAGCAAAGATATAAGAAATCCTTCTTCAAGCTTTGTCAGAAACAATGCTTCCACAATATCCAAAACTTGCTCCTCAGAAATAAAAAATCAAATCATTTTGAAGTTAAATTGGTTGGTAGCTCCGTTTTGGAAAAGAATATTGGACTTCATTGATATTAAATAAGTCATCTATGCATTTGGCCACTTGGGGAGCGATTGTTGAAACACAAAGAAGTGACCAATATGGAGGTTGCGTATTTCAGCAATCCGCATTCATCCTTCCATACACAGTCTGTTATCTATATAGCGAGCATACAATAGGTTAGTTGTTATCCACTATTCAGTCCTTTATGTATTTTATATTTATGGCATATTTGTGTTAGGTATAGTCATTTGTACTATTATACCTTGTATTATTTTGTATTACCTAAGAATCCATGATTATAAAAGTAATTGTAAATGTAACAGTTTGTTTTCCTATAAAAGTTACTTTGTATCGTCGTGTTAGACATAAATATTTTCCATTGATATTCAATATACATGATCTCCATCTCCATGCTTATTATGTTATTATACTATTGTTTATATTGATATCATTTATATTGATGTTATTTACTTATCCTACATGTTATTTGCCATGATTGTTGGACCTCAAACTGTTCCTAACAATATGATGCAAAGTTTCAAATTATTTTGTAACTTGATGAAATCACAACGGAAAGAATGGAATCATAACTAAGAAATGGATTTGAGATGTAATAGATAAATGAGATATGGTTTGGATTATCAATTAACTAAGGAAAGTAACTAGAAGCACTTGGGAAATAATTAGAGGGTTATGTTTGAAAATGACAAGTTAGTGTTCTCATAAGTACTTAAATGGACTTGAGAAATATTAAGACTATAGTATTAGTTATAAATGTTTTAAGAAGTGTTTAAGTAGTAAAACAAGCTATTAAGACTTATTGCAACCATGAGAGACATTTCAGCGAGTTATGGATGGTTTGGATGCATTGGGGCCAATTTTGGGACGTTTTTGGATATAGAGCATGACACGGGCCATGTCATATTGACTCAGGTCGTATCCGATGTTCTGTAAGAAGTCTTTGGTCATCTTTAAAATATTCATAACTGTTGCATACATACTCAAAATCATACACGAGTTTTGCTTACATTTAATTTATAAAATAAGATGATGAAATAACGAAATTTGAGATCTAGTGTTAATATATTAATAAGTGACTTAATGGGGTTTTGATACACTTTTTGATGCTACTAGGTGACATTTGAGTTACTTCATTCTTGAGGAGAAAGGTTGTGTTAGAAACTTCTACATACCCTGAAAGTGATTGAGAATAACAATGGACTAAGGTGAGTACTATCGAATATATGTACTACAAAGAAAAACTAAGTTGTGTTTCAAAATATTAAAAGTTTGAGATTATTTATCAAATACTTGCTATGTGTTTCACTATATGTTTACTTATGTGTGCATTTCATAAAAAATATTTTTACAAATTTTTTTTGATGAAGTATAAAGTGTTAAAGTGATTGTAAAGAGTTTACCATGAATATATGTGATTTCATGTATGATTGGGAAAAGACTTGTGTATTTGTCTAAATTCCATGACAAACGAGATTGAAGAGACAAAAGAGTAGTGTGGTATTTTAGACATGTCTAACTTGTACATGTTTGGTATCTACCTCATGTATAAGACCAATGATTTAATAACCCACCCATACCCATAAAGAGACTAAAAAGAAATAAGAGGAGTCATGATGTAGGGTGCTTTATGCTAACTATGTCATAGTCTCCATCGCTATCAAGACACGAAACTATAAGTGGCACAAAGAAAGGAAAATGGATAGGTGTAGCTGCATATTGCATTGAATTCTTTCTATTTTATGTTGTATATGAATGTTTTATTCATTGTTTAGTTTTTCAATGAGAAAAGAGTAAAGAGTTTAACCAAAGAGTTTTATACATTTTAAGTGTTTCAAAAAGAAAACGGTAATGAGTTTATCAAAAGAGTTTTAAGATATCAAATCGTTTTAAAGAGAAATATGAAAAGATTTTAGTTAAAAGATTTAAGAATACAAAGTTTATTAAATGAGTTATAAAGTTTCAAAGTGTTTCCAAAAGAGTAAAGAGTGAATAAACCATTTAAACAAAGAGTTATATGATTTTAAAGTGTTTTTTTAAAAGATTTTGGGGATTCATCATTGGACAAGGAATGTTATATTCTTTGATTATAACCATGGTAAAATCCTAATATTACTCACTAGGCATTGTCAATGACTAACCTACTATATTGACATGTATTCATGTGTAAGTAGTGACTAAGACTTAGAGGATTCGTGATATTTGAATTAGCAACCCTCTTCTATGTAGCACTTGTGTTCCAGATTGGTTAAGCTTACTTTTATCAAGGACCGAGGATGGAGTTTTTGAGGAAACTCTGTGCCACAACATGGGGAAAGGATGCCCACGATGTGGTAAAACTTAATATGATCACGTGATTTATTGGACTGTCACGACGTGCCCAAGGAAGGTCACGACGTAGCAGCTGTTTTGGCCCAAGTCCATGATTCTTTTAAGGTTCCCTTCATATTTAAACCCTCTAAGTTATTTTTAGGGTTCCTTATCCACCTCCATCACCCTCAAGTTTCAGAAACCCTAACCCTAATTCCTCCTTGTGAGTTGTGAGCCCATTTTGGTGACTTTGGTGGTTTGTGAAGAAAGAAAATGCATTTGAAAGGATCGTGGTGCTTTATGGCTGAAGTAAAGATCTCTTGTGGGCATCTCTGTACCTTTGTAAGTGTCTAAGTTCCTTGCTTTATGGTTTAAAGTGGTTAAATCTTGAATATTGTCACACCCCAAACCGAAACGGCGGAAACATTCGGGGGCGGAGGACGTCATGTATAGTATCACAACAATTGAATAATAGTAACCAAAGCAACAACAACCATTGTACTAATAGTATAGTGTTTACATTACATTTGAATCATACACGATTGACTACAAAAGTAAATGCAAGTAAAGACTCGAACTACAATGCTCCGTCTTCCTGAACCCGGTGCGTGTACCTGTCTACTAATGTCCTAAGAATACAAGTAGGTTTTGAAAGAGTATCAGCATAAAGCTGGTGAGTTCATAAGCATTTTGTTTTAGAAAAACCGTTCTTTGTTCTTTGTAAAAGTACGTTATGTTCCTCCAGAAAACCTTATATTTTCTGATGTATTAAATTATTTTTACTAGTTCCTCCTACGAGTACATAGTTTATACAAATCATGTACAATCCAGATCAAACAAACAATCGATTGTGTGGTTCTGCACCAAACCCACAACCAAACAAGGAACAGGGAATGAGGCGGAAACCACACATTCCACAGTCTATCAGATATTCTTCATACGTAACCCGGATGCATAAACTAAGGAGTCATGGAATTAATTATGAATATTCGTTAGTTGAATAATAAACCAATTGTTTATAAAGTACTGATGTTTACCCTGGAAAATCCTATATTTTCCCTAAGTGTAAGTTGTTGAATTATCTGTTTCAAAATCGTAGAGTACAAGTATCTATCATACTTATGATGTTTAAGCATTGTTCTGTTTGAAAACCTTTGCATGAAAGCCTTTGTATGAAAAACCTTTGTATGAATACTGTAGTGTGAATACCGTAGTGTGAATACTCTCATGCGATCACTTAGCACATACGAGTTATAGAAATCTGGATCGGACAGACAGTCGATTGGGTGATTCCGCCCTATGCCCACAACCAAACAAGGAACAGGAAATGAGGCGAAGATCACACATCCCACTGAAAGTTGGATGTTAATTTCATATTACCCTAGTGTATATACTAAGTGATCACATGATTACTAACTCTAGTGTCTATTTTTTAGGTGTATTATTATGTGAACGAGTCGTTGTTTCACCTGTGGATTCTTATAACCATACTATGGATGCTCAACAATACGACGTACTCGGACGTACGTAGATAAAAATGACATTTGTCACCCTCGGTTAACTGTAGCTAATAGTCAGGGTGCGACATTGTCACTCCCGCATAGATCTATACACAAACTCACGCTCTCCCTCCAGGAGACTCTGGTTACAAGGCGTCTCACACTGCAGTTCTCTCAACGCATTCACTAATAATATTATGAAAACCCTTTATGTTATTAATATGAATCCTTATAAAATAATATCTTTTATTTCACAATTCATAAGTTTGTTTCCTTTGTTTCTGAAAACTGTTCTCACCATATTTGTATCTTAATATGTTTTGTAGAACTGATTTCAAGTCTAGTAGTAACAATGTTCATCATGTTTAGTATATTCTATGTTCAATGTATACTATCGATAGGAAAATATAATAAACCAAATTATATTTTTAATACAAGATTACTTGTGCTTTTACTTGTATTCCCCCCTGAAAACATTAAAAACTCGAAAAATGTAGGGGTATGAACTCACCTTATGTGTTAGGTTCGATTGAAGGTTCGCGTAAGGATGAGAAGTTCCACGAATGAACTCCCGAGACACAAACGAGTCCTAAATGACATATAATGGCATATACAGGCATGTAATTAGTGCTTTGGACAACTAAGATGAAAGGAAACACCCTTAGGGACTAGGAAACACTTTGACTAACTGTTAGAATCACATGTGATTGACTAGAAGGGGTTTGCGGCCACTCAAGATAGTGCACGGCCAGAGAGTGTACGGCCAATGTGTGTATGGACGTACACACTCCAAGAATGGTGACATTTGGGTCTTGATTCTTAGGGATGAAAAGGTCCTAGAGTTCTAATGGGTAAAAAATGTCTAGGAGGTGTTCTAGGTTCAAAGTTATCACCCTAACAAGGGTGTACGGCCGTAGAAAGGGTGTACGACCGTACACTCTTGATGATCATGAGTTCTATGATGTTTCAAGGTTGGAGCCAAGGCTTTAACATGTCTAACTAGATGATCGGGAAATAACTCTCACTTTGGAGGTCTTTTAAGGTGTGTACGGCCAACCTATGAAGGGTTTACGGCCGTACACCATTCAAGGTCATGAAGGTGAGGCTGAAACATGAAGAATCGAGTCTTGGATCTAGAGGTCTTTCAAGTATGACAAGTTTAAGGATAAAACACTTACTTTTTTTAGCCTTTGGGGTGTTCACGGCCGATGATAGTTGAGAGAGAGTGGGAGTGATCTCGGTTGGGAGGAGGGACAAATGAGGAGAAAAATGAGCATTACATATATATAGAGGGTGGTGTACGGCCGTAGACCTGTATACGGCCGTACACACCTTGTGAGTGGTCTTTCCGGGCCGATTCAATCTCTCCAACCTCAATTATACCCTAAGGTTAAAAGTTCTTGAAGAGAAAGGAAGGAATATGATGCACATGGGGTGAGTTCACGGCCATAGATGGGTGTACGACCGTACACCCTTGTGTACGGCTGTACACTCCTCTTGAAGGAGTGTTCGGCTTGAATGCAACTCGATGAACTGGAAAGAACTCATCCCCAGACCCCAAACCTTGAATGTACTAGGTTTAGAACACTCAAACAGACCCTAAACAATGCTAAAAGATAGTAGAAACGAGTCTGACTTTCAATGATCGAGGTAACTTAGAGATAGAGATTTCCGGGTTGTCACATCATCCCCCCGTTAGAGGGAATTTCGTCCCGAAATTCAAGCAGAGAATACAAATCATGGGATTGAAAGAAAAAGATGAGGGGCATCACAAGTGTCTCATTGGTTAGACACTTCTTTAGGATCGGTAGGGTACTTGAGTTTCATAAAAACCTCGCGTTCTCCAGTGAATTCAGATCCTCGCTGGGTGATTCAGCGGATTATCACTGTTGTATCTGTTGTTCCGGTCTGCGAATGGTGTGTAGGTTCGACTTGCCTGACCACGTTCATCCGACTGGTAGAATGCCCTTTTGTGGTCCTGAGCAGACTTTGTCCTGAAGTTCATGGTAGGACTCATACCTGGTTCATCTATCATTGTCTCGTGTACACAAGTCGTATATAATTAAGATTGGTATGACGGTCGGATGGGTGGCTCTGCCCCAGGTCCACAACCAGACAAGGAACAGGAGATAGGGCGGAAACACACATCCTAAGTCCATAGAATCTTAATTATATGCCACCCTCGCATGTACATTTAACATTGATAGGCTAACCATATCTGTCCCTAGCCTCTGTGCTTGAACTTGACTTGCTGCGCAATTGGTGTTTCCAAAATGGTCTGCTGGGAATACTTAAGGAAGATTACAGGAGAATACCGTACTCCTCACATGAGTATTTTGAAGGTTTCATGTGAGAGATGATTCTGAAGTTCACATCTAGTTTGTCGTTATGAATGACGAGAGTTTTGTTATTCGGTCGGTTTAAGGCAAAGGGTCTCCTCGGTGACACATGGGTTTGGTATAACGCAGACTAGGTCAGACTAAGCGAGATGATGTCGTAGGATTGCGTGTTAAGTTAGTTCTGAAAGAGTGCTTTGTTAGAACATCGGTGCCTCTGAGTGTATGTTACCGGTGCTTTCTGTTTTGATCCTGATATTACCACTACGATAGTTTTGTATTTCCTTACGTGTGTATTGACTGAAAGATTGTTCTAGTGAATGATACTTGATATTATAATCCCTATCCAGTCTCTCTATAATCGCTTGGTGTCTACAAGTCATATATAATTAAGAGTTATAATACAGTTGTCTGAGTGACTCTGCCCTAGATCCACAACCAGAAAAGGAACAGGAAATAAGGTGGAATCACGCACTCTAAGTCTATTGGTTCTTAATTATATATGGACCCAATGTTTACACCAAGTCATTATAGCTTACTAGAGAGAGTATTTAGTTTCTACATAAATTATGTGCTTTGTTTAGACGAGGAAGAAATTATTATAGTTTGTATTTAGTTGGTAAAACGTACCGGTGCTCTCGGGGGTTTCCGGGTTAGACTCTCCTGCAGTGATCATTAGCACTCTTCCTTCCTCACAGGATTTCTGGCCAATGGACAATCTTTCATGTAGTGTCCTGCTTCGCCACATTCGTGACAGGTCTGACTCACTTCCTCAAATGGGACCTGAGAGACTGGTCGTGTCGGTACCCTACATAAGCGGATCGTGTGTCCCCTTCTAAGGCAATTCTTGCAATACAACTTCCGACACCTTCCGACATGATGGAAGTTACACTTATTGCGTTTAGGAAGGGTTCCAGCGTAGCGACTACCTGGTGTTGATGTGGTTGGTGTCGTGGCAGTATAGGCTGCACCCGTTTGTTGTCCCTCGGAGGTTTCTTGTGTTGATTGTCTCCTTTTCCTGCTCTCGGACCTTTATTTGTCATCACCTCCTTTGGTTGGCTTCTGAACTGGGTCCATTATGCCTTGGCGGATCCCGTATACCAATGTTCGAGCCAGGTGTTTGGCACTGTCAAACATAGGAGGTTTCGCTGCTAATACGTTTCCTTGGATTGGAGAAGGCAGTCCCCATATGTATCTCTCTACCTTCTTGCTCTCTGGGGTAACCATCCACGGGCATAGTGCAGCTAAGTCGCTGAATCCATCAGTATAAGCTTCTATGTCTGAGCCTGCCATGGTAAGATTCCACAGCTCATGCTCTAGTTTCTGTACTTCGCCCCTTAGGCAGTATTCTTCCAGCATCATTTCCTTTAGATTTTCCCAGCCCATTGCGTTTGCTATAGGGAGAGTCAGTGACTTCACATGGCTATTCCACCATGTAAGGGCTCTGTCAGAGAATGTGCAGGCAGTAAACTTGACTTTGCTCCCTTCTGGGCACGCACATAACTCGAAAATCGATTATGTCTTTTCGAACCATCGCATTAGGGCGATGACTCCCCCATTTCCATCGAAGGATTTAGGTCCACAAATCATGAAGTCCTTGTATGAGCATTCCCTTGTGTGTCTGTGGTTAAAGCTGTTGGTACCGCTACCCGATCCTCCGGTATCGCTTGCGCAGATTTGAGTCATGACAGCTGTCACTGCGGCTGTTACTGCCGCCTGAAAGACAACCGGGTCATACTGAGGAGGTGGTGGCGGTGGTGGTACGTTGTTTTTGTTTTTGTTCGACTTCTTCGGTGGCATATTGCTGCCAAAAGATTTAAAAGACGAAACGAAGGTAAGTCGGTAATGGTTACAAGTCGTGTGTTATCTGAATCAAAGTTATCTCGGTTCTGAGTGTTTCATGTTCTGACGTTTGAAGTAATTCATAACAGAGGTCTATGCAACATAGACTTATGAATTTGATAGTGACTACCCTCGTAATGAAGTTATGGAATCTGGTTTACTGTTACTAGCCGATATGATAAAGGCAATAAGCCCAACACATAGTGTGAGCAGTGTAATCACTAACTCACTAGATCATATTAGTTAGTTAATTATTAGTGTGACGTATATGGTGCTATACCACCTTACGTGCCTCGAGAGGGGTTTCATGTCCTAGTTATGAAGGTCCTGAATTCAGCTGTGGGGATTTGTTGTCTCCTGACTCTCTTATATTTTTCCTATTCTCTGTGTAGATCATGCTTCAGTTGCTACCACGGATCTCCATCACTTCCAGATGGAAGATTTGCTCCCTCGTATGATTTCCTTCTAGGAATCTTCTTTTATGAATCCTCTCTAGTTCCTCCTTGACTTCTCTGTTGGTGGTTGTAGTGGAGTGGCTATCTATATCCAGGTTGTTCATGCGAGCATGGGAATGTCTAAAGAATCTTATGAGATTAAGTAAGACATTTATTCTGTAGTTATTGATGATCCAAACTGGGTACTCCTATAGTCAAGCAGTGCATGCAAGCTGTATATAACCAAGATCAAATAGACCTTCGAATAGGTGATCCAACTCCAAAACCACAACCAAACAAGGAACAGGTAGTAAAGCGTAGATCACCAATTCTGAGTCTATAAGATCCCAATTATATATAACCCTGGAAGCATGCACTTCGCAACTATAGACCTGCCAGTAAAGGTCTTTTAGTTCTCAATCAAGTTTGTTATAGTGCCTAAAATACTCCTATAGTATTTTATCTTTATGTTTTGTTCTAAGGAATCTTTTGTATATGGAGTTAGCACTACAAGAAAAATACCCTTTAATGATGCGCAAACAATGACACTCGCTGATGTACGATACGCATTTTTGTGTGACCTTAAAAATAAAGTCAGCCTTCCAAAATTTGAAGGATAGAGGACACGCATTTTTGTGTGCATTCAAATTAATGTCCAACAAAAAAAATACTAACACGGAGGGCACTTGTTTTAAATGCGTGTCCTCTAGAAATGTCGCTTTATATTTTTTTTATCAAACGCGCGTTTTTAAAGGCGGAAAATGAAATCCTTTGCGATTCTAAAATTTTGAAGTGCCCGCTTCTTCACTTTTTCCTCCAGATCTCCCTTCTCTCTACAAACCTTAAGGCATCGCCACCTCCCTTCTCTCTAGGACGTGCTAGGGTCCAGAAATCATCTCTTGCGGCTGAACATGCGGCGGCCGGAAACTTCAACACCGCTATGCGGTTGCTCAGCCGTCAGCTTGGCATAAAGAACTTCACACCGTTGAAATCACTGTTTCTTGATCTTCACATGGGGAGTCATACTTTCCTGCGTGCTTTCTCTTCGGCTCCATTGATCTCATTGGCTATTGAGCGTGGCTGGAGTGAGTCAGCAAGCCCTAACGTCCGGGCCCCACTTACACTCGTGTTCAATTTCTCTCAATTAGAAGAAAAACTCAAAGCTGGCTACAAAGCCACCACCACTGGTAAATTCACTAAAGCCTTGCGTCTTTTCCTGGGTATTCTCCATACCATTCCCCTGATTGTTGTATGTGCGAGGGTATGTCTGTCTTCTTCCTCTTACAATCGATAATCCCTAACACCGAAGATTGAAAGTCAAAATTAGATTAATCGTCGCCTCATCTTCGTTCAATCGAGTTTGGACCTGGTTTCACCATCGCTGCAATCAATCACCCTGCTCTACCTCTCACCAGTCACCACTGTTGGCCGCTGCAATCAGGTATGTCCCTCAGTTCCTCCGTTTATTTCTTCTCTCCATTTCTCTCGTCTCTCTTGTCCTCTTGAAAAGTGAAATCAACATTCAGCAATTCATAAATGTCAAACATTTGATTTACTGTTACCATGTCTAATTTTGGGGTATCTCCTAGAGAATCTATTTAACAGAATGTAAATCTTAATGTGCACACCTATATCTTTATTGATTATCAGTAATTTTGCATCTATTAAGTTTTTCTAGTATGTTTATTGTTTTTCATCTAAATTATGTCCTTAATTTGAATTTATTTTGTTTGGTTAACACAAGTGTTAACACGATGTAGAAGATGTTCTAATGGCAATCAGCAAGCCTCTATCTTTATTGATTACACTCTTTAGATTCACAAGTTTTATATTTAAAACAATCTCTCTTTCAAACTATAACAAAAAAAAGCTAATAAATTAATATATAATCGGTTTGGTTTCGAACCGGATAGGATCAAAAACTGATTTCTGAATAATTTGAAAACAAGAACTTATTACATTAAGCATCAACAGTAGCTGTGTGAATTCCCATTAACATCTATGTCACAGAGATTCTAGCATCGACAAAGCCCAAAATCGGCTACTTTCATGAAGAAATTATCGCTTAACAATATATTTGTCGACCGTATAAGTGATTCTTTCGCCCCCCCCCCCCCCCCAATTAATTGTTCAAGCTCCGCCCCTGAGTGACTGGTTCATTGCACATCGGACATGCTATGTTTGTAACTCTTGAGGTTTGGTAAATGTTTACTAACAACATAGATTCACATAAAAACTTTGTAAAATTCATCATTTTTTCTTCATTCAATGTGTAAATAAACAAACCATTCATATTTGCAATTGTGTTCCAGGATATTATGATCAGATACAACAGGATGAAGGGCAGACCTACATTCTGGCTCCCTGGAACTGATCATGCTGGCATTGCAACTCAGGTTTGAGTTTTTCCACAAATCTGATTATTGTATTAGTCTACTTAGTTAATATATTATATATCTAACAGATAGTTCTTCCTGTTCTCTTGAGGCGACATGTAATTATTCTTCATTTAGTTTACAACTACTGAAATCTTTTGATTTGTGAATTTTGATGAACGAATTGTGTGTAGGTTGTTCAGCTGACAAAGTTTGACTATAGGCTTGCTATTGACCTTAATAAAGAGCTACAAAGATTACGATGTCGAGTCAATTACCATGCTTTTCGCTTTACAAAACCATTGCAAGATGTTGGAGATCATCTGGTGATGAAAATGAGGAAGATGACAAATCGTTACATTGCTGTTCATTTCAGGTTTGACCCTGATATGCTTACATTTTCTGGTTGTTATTATGGAGGTGGTGATAAAGAGAGATATGAGCTTGGTGAAGTCAGGAAAAGGTGGTACTCCTTTTCCTGCTTGTAATATAAGATAACTGCTAAGTAAGATTTCATTAATTGAAACTGAAACTTCATAAAAATTCATAAAATTTTTTATGAAGGATAACTGTTGAGAGCCCCATAGATCTTGCAATTTAAGTGGTTTGATTAGTTTATTCTTGTGGTGATATGAATATGATACAATGTAACAGGGAATACAGGAAGGAGTGGAGGGTGTTGAAAGAATATGCGAAGAGTCCAACATTAGTGGGCTCCAAGTTTTTTTAAGAATTTTGAATTTGACTGCGAAGAAAAATATTTTACTGCTGTTGAAGTGATTACTGGGAAAAGGTTTGTTTGTACAAAGTCCTTGGACGCTTTTTTTTTAATTTTTTTAAGAATTTTGAATTTGGTTTCCTTCCTTTGAACTTTCTTCTGCAGCTTATTCCATGTGGCGGTGGACAATACTGAGACAACTTGTAATGTTGATGATAGCCAAAGTTGAACCCCAATACAGCGAGGAACACTTCCTTTTTCAATAATTGAATTGTTATAAAATATAAATATAAATTATATTTATGTACAGGATGTATATCGGATAGGTACTTTGATGGAACTTGTTCGAGTTCTTGCTCTATCATTTTCAGATGATGGAAAACGTGTTAAGGTATGCTTATCATGGTTCTGATGGAATTGGAATTGGAGATTCCATTCCATGGCATGTTTGATTGGCAAATGGATGGAATTAAATTATATCAGATTCCTTCAAATTCCATGTTTGATGGGATTCACCATTCAGTTCTATTCTTCCTTTTTTGTTAAATTCCATTCCATTTCCTGCCAATTAAAGGCATGACAGATTATGATTCTTCCAATTCCAACTCCTAAACTGTAAATGTCAAATTCAGTTATTGTATATAGAACAAAAAAATATTCAAATATAAATAAAAGTTTAAAATTTATTCAGGTTTCCGTTCAAGGATCCATGGGAGAAGGAGCACTTACAGGAATGCCATTACATCTTGCAGGAATAAGAAAGATTTGGAGTAAATGGACTGGGGTAATGATGGAGCCATGGGGACCTTCATAAACATTGGTGCTATATGTACTCTTTTGCAAAATAAATAATGTTGGATATCAAATTATTGAGATAAAGTGAGTGTATTATAACAAGTCAAACATATGAATGAAGCCAAAGCTGGAAGAGTCACATTAAGGCCGTTGGATCAGGCTGCCACAACTTGTAATGTTGATGATAGCGAGCGTCAAGCATCGCGCGTGACTCCCCTTTTAAAACTTATAAAGTGTTCCCCCCTTCACGAGAAGGCACTTCTCCGATTAGCAATTTCCCATGATTTTTTTTCCTCCTTAACTTTGTTGTTACTAAGTTTAGTCTTCATCCGTTATAGGCTATCAACTTAGCAAAGGAATTATGAGTTAGATATGAAAATTAAGGGGAAGTCAACTGGTAAAATAAATAAGGTCAAATAGGTCAAGGCTTGGGCTAGGGGTCTTTTCGTTATTTTACTTGTTAGTTTAGTATAAATAAGAGGTAAGGAGGAGGAGTTGAGCAGCTATTGATTTTGTTCTTAGAACTATGTTCTTGTAAATGGGGTTTTGACTTTTCAGGTGCAGTTAGCAAATGAGAAGTAGCTTGTTGATCATTACAGCTCCAAGCATCTAAAAGAGAAGCCTCCAGCTTGTAAATGGGGTTTTGTGTTGTCTGTTTTTCTTTTTCATTTGCATGATGATGATATGTCTAGTGTTTCTTTTGCTTCGACATTTTCATTTCTGCCAAAACCGAGTATAAAAAAGCTTGTTGATCATGTAGGTGTTCAAAACAATAGAAAATTTTTAAACATATTTATTTATTGTATTGCATGTTAAGTTACTGATTTGCCATGTGCAGGTTCTGACAGCTCTAGCAACCTCCTTCCGTGCCCTGAAGCCTCTCAAAGTTCATGCATCAGGTTATTCTTTTAGAAAGGAAATTGTCAAAGGAGAATTTAGTCATGGGTTTCTTTTAATGTTGTACATGTTTTGTTTTCTATAATAAATATTATGCAATATTAGCAATGTGTTACATTTACTTACTATTTGAATGATTATTTGTATTTGACATAATAGTGCAATGACTTATCTTTATTGTTTATGGTATTTTATTTTGTATTATGAGACTTTTAATGTGTTATTTAGTTTGAAAATTAGCAAATCTATCAAAAATATATAAATTTAAAAACATTTAAAATTATGACACGCAAAAATGCGTGTCTTCTTCCTTTATGACATGGGCTTCCTTAATACGCATTGCGTGTCATAAACACGCGTGTCATAAGGTTACGACACGCAAATGCGTGTCGTCTTCCTTTATGACAGGGCCTTTCTTGATATGCAATGTGCGTCGTAAATGCGCATGGTAAATGCACGTCGTAAATGCGCGTCGTCTATAGACGACGCACAAAAGCATGTCGTCTCTCGTTATGATAGGGCCTTCCTTGACACGCATTTGCGCGTCGTCTGAGCGTTTTACGACGCGCATTGCACGTCGTAAAAGGCTGTTTTTCTAGTAGTGTAGGTAAGTTTTAGACTCGTTGCAACACCACCATCACTCCCAAACACATGTTGGTCATATCTCAAATAAATATAGTTGATCAGGTTATATTTATTCCAGATATGATTACATAACTGCTTAGGTTTGACTGTAGCGTCCAACATCTAAATACTTTTGTTTGTTTTGTTATTATTTGTTCTTATTGTGATACTTATTCTTAGTACATATGCTTATTAGTATACTTCCCGTAAAATACTTATATTTTAAAAGTATACTTTTAGTCAGAGCACTCCGGCCCCCTTGTATTTATAGTTGTATATCTTTTACTGGTTGATATACTAAGTTCACTATAAATAATGCTCTGATACCAATCTATCACACCCCCAAACCGAAACGGCGGAAACGTTCGGGGACGGAGGACGTCATGTATAGTATCACAACAATTGAATAATAGTAACCAAAGCAACAACAACCATTGTATTAATAGTATAGTGTTTACATTACATTTGAATCATACACGATTGACTACAAAAGTAAATGCAAGTAAAGACTCGAACTACAATGCTCCGTCTTCCTGAACCCAGTGCGTGTACCTGTCTACTAATGTCCTGAGAATACAAGTAGGTTTTGAAATAGTATCAGCATAAAGCTGGTGAGTTCATAAGCGTATTGTTTTAGATAAACCGTTCTTTATTCTTTGTAAAAGTATGTTATGTTCCTCCAGAAAACCTTATATTTTCTGATGTATTAAATGATTTTTACTAGTTCCTCCTGCGAGTACTTAGTGTATACAAATCATGTACAATCTAGATCGAACAAACAATCGATTGTGTGGTTCCGCACCAAGCCCACAACCAAACAAGGAACAGAAAAAGAGGCGGAGGCCACACATTCTACTGGTTGTTGGATCCTCATGTACATGATCCTGAAGTATTCACTAGATACTTACAAAGTTAACTGTATCTGTTGAAAGTGTTCCTCAAGAAAATCCAATATTTTCTTATGTAAAGCATGATTAACCCATTTCTTCTATGACTTCTCAGTTCATACTAGTTACTTAGAAACCAATATCGAATAGACAGTTAATTGTGTGGATCTGCCCTAAACCCACAACCAAACAAGGAACAGGGAATGAGGCGGAAACCACACATTCCACAGTCTATAAAATATTCTTCATACGTAACCCGGATGCATAAACTAAGGAGTCATGGAATTAATAATGAATATTCGTTAGTTGAATAATGAACCAACTGTTTATAAAGTACTGATGTTTACCCTGGAAAATCCTATATTTTCCCTAAGTGTAAGTTGTTGAATTATCTGTTTCAAAATCGTAGAGTACAAGTATCTATCATACTTATGATGTTTAAGCATTGTTCTGTTTGAAAACCTTTGCATGAAAGCCTTTGTATGAAAAACCTTTGTATAAATATCGTAGTGTGAATACCGTAGTGTGAATACCCTCATGCGATCACTTAGCACATACGAGTTATAGAAATCTGGATCGGACAGAAAGTCGATTGGGTGATTCCGCCCTAAGTCCACAACCAAACAAGGAACAGGAAATGAGGCTGAGATCACACATCCCACTGAAAGTTGGATGTTAATTTCATATTACCCTAGTGTATATACTAAGTGATCACATGATTACTACCTCTAGTGTCTATTTGTTAGGTGTATTATTATGTGAACGAGTCGTTGTTTCACCTGTGGATTCTTATAACCATACTATGGACGCTCAACAATACGACGTAATCGGACGTACGTAGATAAAAATGACGTTTGTCACCCTCGGTTGACTGTAGCTAATAGTCAGGGTGCGGTATTGTCACTCTCGTATAGATCTATACACAAACTCATGCTCTCCCTCCAGAAGACTCTGGTTACAAGGCGTCCCACACTGTAGTTCTCTCAACGAATTCACTAATAATACTATGAAAACCCTTTATGTTATTAATATGAATCTTTATAAAATAATATCTTTTATTTCACAATTCATAAGTTTGTTTCCTTTGTTTCTGAAAACTGTTCTCACCATATTTGTATCTTAATATGTTTTGTAGAACTGATTTCAAGTCTAGTAGTAACAATGTTCATCATGTTTAGTATATTCTATGTTCAATGTATACTATCGATAGGAAAATATAATAAACCAAATTATATTTTTAATACAAGATTACTTGTGCTTTTACTTGTATTCCCCCCTGAAAACATTAAAAACTCGAAAAATGTAGGGGTATGAACTCACCTTATATGTTAGGTTCGATTGAAGGTTCACGTAAGGATGAGAAGTTCCACGAATGAACTCCCGAGACACAAACGAGTCCTAAATGACATATAATGGCATATACAGGCATGTAATTAGTGCTTTGGACAACTAACAGGAAAGGAAACACCCTTAGGGACTAGGAAACACTTGGACTAACTGTTAGAATCACATGTGATTGACTAGAAGGGGTTTGCGGCCACTCAAGAGAGTGCACGGCCAGAGAGTGTACGGCCAATGTGTGTATGGACGTACACACTCCAAGAATGGTGACATTTGGGTCTTGATTCTTAGGGATGAAAAGGTCCTAGAGTTCTAATGGGTAACAAATGTCTAGGAGGTGTTCTAGGTTCAAAGTTATCACCCTAACAAGGCTGTACGACCGTAGAAAGGGTGAGTTCTATCATGTTTAAGGTGTGTACGGCCAACCTATGAAGGGTTTACGGCCGTACACCCTTCAAGGTCATGAAGGTGAGGCTGAAACATGAAGAATCGAGTCTTGGATCTAGAGGTCTTTCAAGTATGACAAGTTTAAGGATAAAACACTTACGTTTTGGAGCCTTTGGGGTGTTCACGGCCGATGATAGTTGAGAGAGAATGGGAGTGATCTCGGTTGGGAGGAGGGACAAATGAGGAGAAAAATGAGCACTACATATATATAGAGGATGGTGTACGGCCGTAGACCTGTGTACGGCCGTACTCACCTTGTGTGTGGTCTTTCCGGGCCGATTCAATCTCTCCAACCTCAATTATACACTAAGGTTAAAAGTTCTTGAAGAGAAAGGAAGGAATATGATGCACATGGGGTGAGTTCATGGCCATAGATGGGTGTACGGCCGTACACCCATGTGTACGGCCGTACACTCCTCTTGAAGGAGTGTTCGGCTTGAATGCAACTCGATGAACTGGAAAGACCTCATCCCCAGACCCCAAACCTTGAATGTACTAGGTTTAGAACACTCAAACAGACCCTAAACAATGCTAAAAGATAGTGAGTATGACTTTCAATGATCGAGATAACTTAGAGATAGAGATTTTCGGGTTGTCACAAATATTGCCCCATGTTCTTCATGTGTGGGCAAGTTTGGAAGGACGGGGCTCATAAAGTTGGCAACTTTATGACTCTCCCGAGTCCCAATAGCATCATATGTTGTAGATCTAGTCTTTGGTTGAAGTTCTTGTCATTACATGAGTTTTTGGACATTTTTAGCTTATGATGACCTTAAATGGATTCTAGACATGTTTTGGATATGCATGTATATAAATCTTCCAGCTTTATGATAGATCTAGTATCAGAAACCCTTCTGGAGTGGTTGGGTTAAGGGATTTTTCGGATTAAGGGATTAATGGTTAAGACATTGTGGTATTTGGCTTTAATTTGGACGTAAGGTTGGAGATATTGATCTCCTTGGGTGTCTTAATAGATAAGTTGGAAACTTTATCCATTTACACCATAAAATGGACCAGATCTGAGCTTTGGATCTCTTGAAATCGAGGAAACAGCTTAATCCATTAAGTTGTTGGAAACCTAGTGTCCACGACGTGGCGACTGGGAATTTCCCATATGTTTGGCTGGGTGAGAGCCACGACGTGGCCAAGGAAGGCTACGACATGGCGGTTGGCTAAAGTCAACTTTAGCCGTTTACTTTTAACATGGGTTGACTTTTGGTCAACTTTCTCTTTTTAGAAGGTAGACTTAGTTTTGCCTTGTGTGGATTGATTGGAGGTGTGTAACACCCATCTTTTGGCGGTGAGAGTTGTTAGTTATGGTCAGCGCGACATTGAGTTGGGATTTAGTCGGCTTGTAATTCAGGTGAGTTTCCTCACTATACATGGGGGTGGAAGGCACCAATGCCAGCCCATAGGATTATGTTATGTAGGAAGACCAGGTGGTGGCACCTGGCAGTTATATGCAAGACTAGGGTTTGGACCTATATGCAAGACTAGGGTTTGGACCTTGGCAGTTATATGTAGTATGTTAGTTATCTTTGTGATACTTGCATGGAAGACTAGGAGGTGGCTCTTGACACTTGTTTGTAAGACCTGGGTTTTGGACCCCGGCTTGGCAAGGAAAGACCATGGTACGACTCATGGCACAATTACATTTGTAAGACTATTGTTGGCACATAGCAATCTCTATTGTATGTATGATATGTGGTATTTTGGGGAACTCATTAAGATTCATGCTTACGCTTTTATGTTTATGGTTTTAGGTACTTCCAGTTCTAAATGGAAGGGCCCAAAGTGAGTGCTCAACATCCCCCAAAGTTTTTCGCATTGGATATTTGTGATTTTTACTATGATGTTTTACGATATATTCACTTTGAACGATTTTGGAACAACTCCTTTGTATGGTTTATTGTTTTGAAAATGAAAATTTTACTATGAATTTTTGGGACGTTACACTCTAAAACCTCTTTGAAACTAAAAGTGTTTTGTTGAGATTTTAAAGATTTTGGGACCGAATTCCATAAAGAGATGTTTTATTTTTGAAACTATTTTAAATGATTTACAAACCATTGACCGAAAAAGGGATGTTTCATATTTAAGCTAAAAAGAAAATACAACTTGTGAATCCCGAAGAGAGTGAATCAGATCCTGACCACAAGCTATTGTTCATAGTATTATTATTGCTTTTGATCTTAGTGGTCATACTTCAAAAACAACAACTCATGTGGTTACTAAAATTCATGTTGTGTTCGATCCACCTGTGAATTAAACGACATATTTTACACATATTGTTTCATATGTTACACATATTGTTTCTGAAACTTTGTTAACTCCACAAATTCCACGTATTTTCACAATAGTTCATACTTCTACTATGGCGACAACGTATATTGCCTCTGTTTTTTATGATGTTTAATGCTTTAACATTTGGTAAACATTATAGAGTTCTTAATAAAAACGTAAATATGTTGCTGGATTTATTTTGTAATCCTACTAGTGGTAAAACTCATGATTTCTTTTCTATTGAATTTGTTCCTACTTGTACTTCTCAATGACCCATTTATTGAAATCTCTTGCTGATAATGAAATGAAGATTGATTCTTTATTATCTGATCTTTCTAAGAAATTTGATTAAGTGGTTGTGTTTATTTCCAATAAATTTTTTGATAATACATTGCAAGAGGAGCACAACAAACTACTATGGCTGATTCGATTAATGAATTTAAAGGTCAAACTGTTTATTCAACAAACAAAAAGATTAATGTTTCAGGAGAAAAGCTCGAAGTTGAAGTCAAGAAGTTTGGTGAAATTTATACCGACTTAGCTACCTCTGTCACTTCAGACATTGCTCTTATCGAAGAGTACCCATCAACCTCGATTTGGTTTACCACAAGAAAATACATGTTTCTTTCTCATATCTTGAGGTGACAGAAGTAAAATTATAATTTCGGGAAAAATTCGCAACAAGAAAACCCACAAGGATCAACCACGCAAGAATTTTAAAATCATAGGGACAAATTATTCGTCAAAAAAGAGAAAAGAATGTTTTTGTGGCTTTCGTTAAACCATGAGGACTATTTATATAAATAAGTTTATAATAATAATAATATAAATAATAAAAAATAACAAAAAACAAAAAATAATAAATAAAATACAAAACAACTAAAAAATATACAACTAAATAAGTACATATATCATTTAAATTAAATATTTTCTTTATTTTAGTCATGTTTCATAATCCGTTAAAAACTATTTTTAATAAATTCTACATCAATGGACATTTTTAGTAAATTGAAATATGATAGATTTGGAACGTCTCTAGGGAAATAGATAAAGCAAGACTCTTGGGTTCTTATATCCAAATTTGTAACAGCCCAAATTTCCAATAAAATTTTTCATTTTAAATAACCAAATCATTTCCATAAGATATAAAATTTCATTCACATTTGTTTTCAAAATCCAAAATCCATAACATCAGATAAATTATTCATAATATCAGAGTGTCCTAAATAAAATGCCAGAGAGTGCATGTCGCGCCATCACGCCGGGCTCTTGCCCTTAGATCCTGAAGTACCTGAAACAACCAACAAACTGTAAGTTAATACTTAGTGAGTTCCCCAGAGCATACCCCACATAATCCACATAATCACATAACCATATCAATCACATAAGCTATGCATATAAATATGTAAGGATGTCGTGGAAACCCTCCAAGGTCTTACTCCAGGATGTCGTGGGCTCCCTTAGGGTCTTATACCTATGTTTCATGGGCTCCCCCCATGCTCTTTACCTGGAATACCATGGGCTCCCCCCCATGGTCTGATATCCAACTGCCACGGGCTCCCACTGGGTTCTTCCATGCAACTAACACAGAGTCAAGTAGCATACCACATATCAAAGAAATAACTAGCATACCACATAACACATATATAAACATATAGAGATGTCGTTGACTCCCTCTAGGGTCTTACTCCAGGATATCCTAGGCTCCCCCCCCCCCCCCCAAGGGTCTTCTACCTATGTGTCATGGGCTCCCCCCATGGTATTTACCTGGGATGCCATCTGCTCCCCCCATGGTCTGATATCCAACTGCCACGGGCTCCCCCCGGGGTCTTCCATACCTAACCAATAAGGTACTAGCACATTCACATACATACTAGGCATATCAATAATGATTCCACAATATTCATCACAACTAACTGAATGGACCGGCCTTGTTGCCTTCGACCCCTTTGGTATGTTGAGGAGACTCGCCTCTCAAGGAATGTTGAACTGATACGATTAAATCCCGACTCACAGCTCCGAACTCAACTGCCTACAACCACCATGTGACTAACTTCGTCAAAATCCTGAAATACCAAAGATACCCTTAAAGTCAAACTTAATCAACCATGGTTAAAGTCAAAGTCAACAGTCCATGTTGACCCAACTCGTCGAGTACACTTGTTGACTCGTCGAGTTCCTTTAGTTCTCAGAAAATTGGGAAAAACCCTAGTCAACTTGCCGAGTTATCATAGCAAATCGTCGAGTTCGAACAGTTTCCAGAAGATCAGGGAAACCCCGAGCCAACTCGCCAAGTTGGCAAGGCAACTTGTCGACTTTTTCTTGTCTTAACTCATTCAGCCACTTTTAAGCGAGTCTAATGCCCCAAATTATAGATCTGGTCCCCTAGGGTTGAGATACCACGTAAAGTTGCCAACTTTACGTCCATGTATGGCATCAAAGTGCAAAAACACTCCATCAAAGCTTTATTAAGGAACTTAGGGCATGGAACAGGGCCAATACTTGATAAAGCTTGAGACTTTAGGCCCAAGGGGCCACAAAACATCCAGATCTGAAGTGGCAACTTCAAGTAATGCATCATTCCAAAAGTGACTCCAATATGAACCAAAAATGGCAAAATACTTCCATAGAAGGAGATCTAAGCAATAAAAGGCCAAGGTATCGAATTTATACCTCACAATGGTTGCCACAACAGTGTAGACACCGGATCTACAACCTTCCTCTCAATCAACACACTTCAAGCTTCAAGTTTCTTCCAAAAGAGCACCAAAAATCACACTCGAAGCTCACACACACACACAAAATGAGGGATGAAACATGAACTAGGGTTTCTCTGGAAAAATGGGGCGAACAGGGAGGCTAACAATGAGGCTTAAGGCCTAGACCTGGCAATCGTGTCGTGTTCGGGTTGGTGGGTCGCGGGTTAGCGGGTTGGCATACCAACCTAAAGGCAACCCATTTAATTATACAGGTCACGGGTTGGCGGGTTTGGAACATAAACCCATATATGAGTTTCCAACCCGTTTATTTATACAGGTTCACAGGTTGGCGGGTTTGTGGGTCGGATTTGTGTTCGTATGTTTGTAAGTCAGATTCCATAAATAAAATTGATAATTAAACATGAATAAATTCTTGATGCAAACATATCCAAATTTTAGAAACTTAAGTCTTAAACATCCAAATGAAAATTAAAAACATTCATGGAAACATGTTCAAACTAAAACATTAAAACAAACATAGATAAATTTAAACGCATACGTCGACGTCTTTCGATAATGATTCAGTTGTTCATGTCGTCGTTTTTGTGGGATATTTAGATTATTTAGGGCAAACACCAAACGCATTGCAATGCAAATCAAGAGATGGTTACCCACGGGTCAAATGGTCAATGATATTCAGTATCCTATCCTAATATAAACTATAAAATGTATAGTGTATAATACTTAATACATTTAAAAAATATATAATTTTTTTATTAAAATTCTAAACGGGTTGGCAGGCCAACCCGTATATTTTTTGAGAAACCAATATATGACATGTTTAATAAACGGGTTGACGGGTTGGCGGGTTGATGGGTTGAAAAACTCAACCCAAACCCGTTTATTTCGTGTCGTGTCGTGGGTCGTGTCGCGGGTCGTGTAGAGAATTTCTAGACCTATTAAGGCCTTTAAATAGGGTGCAAACCCTAAAAATTAGGGTTTCATGTTCAGCCTTCAAATCGTTGAGTTGGGACCTTCCAACTCGTCGAGTAGACCCTAAAAGATACGCGGCTGGAAAGCTCTCTACATGACGAGTTGGAGCCTCCCAACTCGTCGAGTTCCATTCCAAAAACTTGAAAATTCATATATTTATTTCATACTTGGACCAAGTGTTACAAATCTCCCCCACTTGAACTAGACTTCGTCCTCGAAGTCTGCTGACGCGAACAGATCTGGGTAATGCTCTCACATCTCATCATCCGGCTCCCATGTCCATTCCGAGCCCTTCCGATGTTGCCACTGCACCTTCACTAGCTTCACCTCTTTGTTACGAAGAACCTTAGTTTTCCTATCCAAAACCGCAACGGGCCTCTCAATGTTGTTCAGACTCTCATCCACCTGAATGTCATCCAAAGAAATAACTACAGTCTCGTCAGTGACACACTTCCGAAGCTGAGACACATGGAAGGTGTTATGAATCTGGCTAAGCTCGTCCGGTGGGTCCAAACGGTAAGCCACATTGCCCACCCGGGCAGAAATCCTGAATGGACCAATAAATCGGGGCCCTAACTTGCCCCTCTTCTGAAACCTAATGACACCCTTCCATGGTGACATTTTCAGCAAAACGAAGTCTCCCACCTGGAACTCGAGATCCAAGCGACGTCGGTCAACATAGCTCTTCTGACGGCTCTGTGCGACCCGCAACCTGTTGCGCACTTGTTGGATCAACTCGGTAGTCTTAAGCACCACCTCGGTGTTTCCCATGACTCGGTGCCCAACCTCACCCCAAAAAACTGGGGTCCTACACCTCCGACCATACAACATCTCAAACGGGGGTCGGTCGATACTAGCATGATAACTATTGTTATATGAAAACTCTGCTAGTGGGAGGTATGTATCCCAACTCCCTCCGAAATCATATACGCATGCCCGCAACATATCCTCGAGCGTCTGGATCATCCGCTCGCTCTGACCATCGATCTGAGGGTGGTAAGCGATGCTGAAATGTAACTGGGTGCCCAATTCTTCATGAAACTTCCTCCGAAACCTGGAGATGAATCAGACATCGCGGCCCGAGACCACAAATACTGGCACTCCGTGCCTGACCACCACCTCTCGTACATAGATATTTGCTAATTTCTCAGCAGAGATACTCTCGGGGATCGGAATAAATGGGCACTCTTTGTCAATCTGTCCATAATAACCCAAATGGCATCCACACCCTCGTCGTCCTTGGTAACTTCGTGATGAAGTCCTTGGTGATATCTTCCCATTTCTACATGGGATTGGGTAGCGGCTGAACCTTGCCGTTAGGCCTCTGATGTTCGGCCTTAACCTTCCTACAGGTCAAGCACCGCTCCACAAACCAAGCGACCTCTCGCTTCATGCAGGGCCACCAGTAACTCAACCTCAAATCTCTGTACATTTTTGTAGCCCCCAGATGAATAGAAAACTTGGACTTGTCTGCCTCCTCCAAGATCTTCTGTCTCACACCCCCGGATACTGGTACCCATACCCGGCCACACTCTGTCAAAAGACCCCGACCATCCCGAACAAACAAGGGAATCTGACCCCAAATCCGCTCTATCTTCCAGTTCTCTTTCTTCAAACCCTCCACCTAAGCCCCCCTTGATCATATCCAATAAGGGGGAAACCACCGTCGTCCTCAAACAAACATCCCTAATCGGAGCACTCGCCACCTAGCGGCTCAAGGCATCAGCCACCACATTGTCCTTCCTTGGGTAGTACAATATCTCTCAATCATAATCCTTCAGTACATCCAACCACCTCCTCTGCCGCATGTTCAGGTTCTGCTGATCCATCAAATACTTCAAACTTTTGTGGTCAGTAAAGATGGTGCACCGAACTCCGTACAAGTAATGCCTCCAGATTTTGAGGGCAAACACAACTGCCCCCAATTCCAGGTCGTGAATGGGGTAATTCTACTCATGAAGCTTCAGTTGCCTCGAGGCGTACGCGATCACATGCCCTCTCTGCATCAAAATTACCCCTAAGCCCGAGATAGACGCATCACAATACACCACCAAATCATCCAATCCCTCGGGTAGTGCTAAAATCAGGGCCTCACATAACCTCTGTGTTAAGGTCTCGAAAGCCAACTGCTGGTCAGGGCCCCACCGAAAAGTCACATTCTTCTTGGTCAAGCGAGTCAAAGGTACGACGATCTTGCAGAAATCTTGAATAAATCTCCGGTAGGACCCTGCTAGGCCCAAGAAGCTATGGATCTCAGATGCATTCTTCGGTATTTCCCATCGCATCACTGCCTCAATCTTGGCTGGATCAACCAAAATACCCTCTTGGTTGATGATGTGCCCCAAAAACCGCACCTCTCTCAACCAGAAATCACACTTTGAGAACTTGGCATAAAGCCTTTCCGTCCTCAGTGTCTCCAATACCTCCCTCAAATGTTGTTCATGCTACTCACTGGTCTTAGAATAGACCAATATATCATCGATAAAACGATCACAGACCGATCCAACATCGGCCTACACACCCTGTTCATGAGGTCCATGAATGTTGTTGCGGCATTGGTGAGCCCGAATGGAATCACCACAAACTCGTAGTGACCGTACCGGGTCCTGAAAGTTGTCTTCGGTATATCCTCATCCCTAATCCTCATCTGATGGTACCCGACTGAAGATCAATCTTGGAAAACCAAGATGCACTCTGCAGATGATCAAACACATCAATCCTCGGAAGCGGATAACGGTTTTTCACCATCAGCTTGTTCAGCTCCCGATAATCGATGCACATCCTGTGTGACCCGTCCTTCTTCTTCACAAACAGGATCGGTGTTCCCCACGGGGAACTACTCGGATGGATAAACCCTCGGTCTAGCAGCTTCTGAAGTTGCGTAGACAGCTCCTGCATCTCGGGTGGAGCCAACCGGTACGGTGCCTTGGCTATCCGAGCGTCACCCGACACCAAATCAATGTGAAACTCTACTTGCCTCTCCGGAGGCACCCTAGGCAACTCCTCGGGCAAGACATCCTAAAAATCCCGTACAACCGGCACACTGCCCAAATCTGTTGTGGTCTCAACCCTCGTATTCGAGATATATGCCAAAAATCCCAAACAACCCTGATGGAGAAGTCTCCTAGCCCTCGCAGCTAAACAGAGGGTTGGCCCGGGGCCCTCTCCCCAAGAATAACCAGTTCTCCCCCGCTTGGGTTTCGAACTCTTACCAGCTGGCGCTCGCAGTCTATCATGGCCCCATTGGCCCCCAACCAATCCATTCTGACGATCAACTTCAGCCCTCACAATGGTATCGGAACCAGATCGACACGAAACCTCTCCCCAAACACATTCAGGACACAGTCCCGATATACCCTCGCAACACTCATAGTGTGGTCATCCTGTGACAACTAGAAAATTTCGGATCAAACCAAGTCTAAAGGGTCTTGTATGTAAGTGTATATGCAGTGTTTAACTTTGATGCAATGATGTTTTATAATATACATTTGGAACTCATGCTGCAATAAGCCTTAAGTAATCAAATGCAATCAAACAAGAATCAAATGGTGTTAACACAAAAATTTGTAATTTGGCCACAACCTTGGACACTCAAATTCTAAGGCCACCATATTTGAGTTTCCTATTAACTAGAACCGTAAACACATCCATGGGAATCATTCAAGACCAAAAAAAACTTCAATAGGCCACCCCTTTGGCCGTAAACACCTTTAATGGAGTTCCAGCAAGTTCCTGTATGGTGACAACTTAAAATAATAAGGTATTGACCTCAAAAGTTGATACTTCAGCTTTACATGATTTATCCAGCAAACTACCATGCACAACACTCAAATACCTATCAAATATCCATACTCACTCATTCATTTAAACCACGTCCAGAAGGCAAGTTCTTCACCATTTCTTTCACTATCCTACCTCTCATCATCTCCATTCTTCACAAGAAGTTCTCTCAAGAACAAGCTTAGTCCTTTCCAAAAATCTTCATCATTTAGGTGGTCCTTAGATTTTTGGTAAGTAATTTCGACAACTCCTAGTGTTTTTACACCTTATTATGTAAATTTCATCCTCTTTACACACAAAATTCATGTGTTAACCTTCTTAGGGTATTATAAGCTTCAAGGAGTTCATCAAGAGCATCCTATTGTTTAAGCTCGAAGTCTCTTCACAACTCTTCAAATCATCCACAAAACTAACCCAAGGTGAGCTTCATACCCCCATTTTTCGAGTTTTTCATGCTTTTAGGGGGGGGAATACAAGTCAAACATGTTTATCTTATGAATATTTGCTAGTTTCATCTTTATTATTTGAATATGAAATAATATTTTCATAAGATATGCTTAACACTATTTTATTTACACAAAAATCGTTTATATAAGTTGATGTACAAAAATAAAACTCATTATGTGATACTAGTACCAACAAGAAAATATGAGTTGTAAAACTACAAGTTTTGGTAACCCTCTTTGCTAAAAATAGTTTTTCTAGTAGAAGTGATCATATTTTTAGTCATCACTTTTTGGTGGGTCAAAACCCAAGAATACTATGTTTTAACAACATATACTACTACTAGACAAGATTTCAACTTGATATTTATATAAATTTTATATAAATAGTTTTACACAAAAACATACAAGACAAATTATTGATAGTATAATTTGTGTGTCATAAAACTCATGTCATAAGTTTTTCAAATAGTACAAGTACTTTGTTACACAAGAAAAAAAGAGTCGTAGTTCGCGTAAATCCGTTAATGCTCTAGTGAGACGTACTCTTCACCGTACCTACCTAGCATACACTTTAAGTCCTGCATTATAGCCAGAGTCTCCTGGAGGGAGAGCGAGATAGTTGTGTATAGATCTATACGGGATTGACAACCCCACACCTGAGTTGTTCGCTACAGCTAGATGGGCCAGTCTAGGGTGACAAATATCTTCCAGATGACGCCTGAAGAACGTCGTACAAGCATAACAGTCACATTAGCATGGTTATAATAACTCACTTAGGGATTAAAAATACTATCTTGGTTTACGAGAAGCTTACACTTCATTGGTTTTATAAAATATAGAACTACATACTACTTTTCAAGATACTATTCCTGTCTTAGGGTTTAAGACTACAGATTTTTCATACATCAGGAAATATTGGATTTTTTGGGAACATACATAGAAACATGCATACATACATTTTCTATCTTTGGTATAAGGCATACAATTTACTATCATAAAAAATGTCAGATTTTCTGGAACCATACAATACTTTTCAAACAAAACAAATACAAACCGTTTTTCATACAAAATGCTTATGAACTTACCAACCTTCAATGTTGACGATTTTCTAATGAATTGTATTCTCAGGGAACCAATAAGCAGGTACTTAAGTCATCGGAACTGGATTTTTGTTCCATTTTGGAATTGTTACTTTTCAGTTAATGATGTGTAAACTTTGAACAAATACACTATGTAACAATGTAAGTTTGTATCTCTTAATGTATGTGTGTGGGTTGCTGTGTCCATCTATATTCAATTGATTTGATACTATACAATGACGTCATCCGCCTCCGGATGTTTCCGCCGTCCTGGTTCGCAGGTGTGACAGATTGGTATCAGAGCATTGTTTATAGTGAACTAGTATATCTAGCCAGACAAGATATACAACTATAAATACAATGCGACTAAAACACTCTGGCTAAAAGTATAATTTAAAAATATAAGTATTTTATAAAAACTATACATACATGTATGCATAATAAGGATAGTGTCATAACAAAGAAACTAATAAAAAGTATTTAGAGGAGTTGGACATCGCGACTAAACTTAAACAGTTATGTAATCATATCTAGGGTAAATATAGCCTGATCAACTATATTTATTCGAGATATGACCAACATGTGTTTAGGAGTGGTCGAGGTGGACAACAAATCTAAAACTTACCAACTTTGAACCAAAAGGGTCTAGGAACAAAACTAAAAGAAATAAAATACTATAGGGGTATTTTGGCATTCTATACATTTTCTTGTACTTATATACTTTCGTACAGACACCATGACAAATTTTCACCACCCAGGAGATCCATACCCCCCCAACCAAGGGAACACGGGGTGGACAGTAGAGGATCCTGAGGAGGATCCCGAGGAGATTCCGGAGGATGATTCAGAGGAGGAAGTCGAGGAGGAAGTAGATGAGGAGATAAACGAGGAGGAGGAGGATGATGAGTCGGACGCAGAGTCCATAGTCATCGACCCTCCCTACATGGCTAGGGTACCAGCACACTGATGGGGCTATAATGGCCGTACTCCCCCTGTGCCTATGACCTTGAGAGGTGGAGCCGGCATCAGGGGCAACGCCCACCTTTTGAGATGGAGCGAGGATTGTACGACCTTCTCCATGGAGGGCCTGCAGACCGAGCCCTTCCCGTCATGGTCCGGAGGATTTCAGACATCGGAGATCAGGCTCAGACGATAGTCCACCGAGTCATGGAGATGAGGGCTGATATGGAGGTCACGGCCGCACGCACTCGCGACCTCGAGAGGGACTTTTACCCTATGGACCGACTCGTGGAGGACCTTACTACCGCGCGAGTGGAAGTAAGGGAATATCAGGAGAGACATGCTGCTCTTGAGGAGAGAGTACGGGTAGCCGAGTGCCGACTAGCCGAGCTGCAGGGTGCCTCTACTTCAACCTAAGCACCGCAGGGGACTACTCGACGTGAGTAAGATCTATCCTACTCACTAGCTATGATAGACTAGATGTCTGGGTATGCGTTAGTGCTACCCCTTTTTTTATTTTGTATGTAGGACCGACCCAACGTCTAAGTGATTAAACTTTTTGTAGGGTCGTTATGCTGCCGGATTGTGATCTTGATGTATTGTAGACCTTATAAAGGTCAATTTTCCAAAAAGTTATGTACCATTACTTTATCATTAATAAAAAAACATGTTTTTTATTTATGGATGTTGTTATTATTGGATAAGGTGTCTAAGTCCATAACTATATTTGGTATGTACTTGACCCAATTTAGCATGGTCCATTTAGGTTGCACTTCACCGGAACAATTTGGACTTTGAGAAGAGGATATGTATGATTTATTAATATATTATTAGTTATAATATATTAATATGAAATCATATTATTTAATTGGTATTGATCAATAATTAATTTGGAATTAATTTTGTGGTCAAAAGAGACTAATTAAATATATAGGGATTGATTGTGTAAATCATTCATTCTTATAATGTGGGCTAGTGATCCATGATTCCTTATGATGGGCTTAACCCATGTGGTGACCCATGGATGCTCCATGGAGGTTAAAACCCATGGATCGTGAGGAATATGGAAAGTCTTGAGTTACATGGTGTAACCCTAATGTGCACACTATATAAGAAGCCCTTTGGTTCAAGTAAATGGCACCCTAGAGTATTGTCAAGAGTGTGGTTGATTTTGTGAGCTAGAGAGTTCTCTTCCAAAGTTTCCAAGTGTTGGTGGTGATTTGTGATTCCACTTGATGCATTCTCACTATTGGTGCTAAGCTCTTAAAGATCCAAGCAATTAGCCACAACAAAAAGGTATGTTTCCTAACTTGTTTTATTTACTATGTATCAAAGTTTTGTATGCTAGTTAGGGTAATACCTTGGAAACTTCAAGTTTGCATGTATAATAGTGAAAACATAGATCCAAGGTATTTAGGGTTGCATGAACACCTTAGGAGTGTTAAAATGCTCAAAACTCATCAATGGTATCAGAGCCTAGGCTTGCTTTCCATTATACTTGATGCTACTTGCTTTTCCAATGTTGAAATTCTGCCATTTTTGCATCTGACTGCTCACCACGACGTGGTAGCTTTTAGCACGACGTGGTGATGCACCTGTGTCTAGAATTTCAGGTTTTTGCTTGCTATTGGATGAGGATCATTACCCTAAACTGTTTTTTGAACCTAGAAACCTGTTTTTCAAGAGGGTAATGTTCTTGCTTGTCAAATTGAAAGGTGATTGTCAAAATTTCATACTTTGTTTTAGTTTATATGATGAGTCTAAATTACATGGAATTTGTTTGATTTGAATTACCTTAATCATATGAGTTTAATCTAGAACTTGAACGTTCTTGTTAGTTGAATTGTTGTTCTTGATGATTTTAATGGACTCCATAACTTGTCCTCAAGTTATGGAATTCCAAAAGTTTTCTTTTTAAATGGATCATTAAAAGTCATAGGTTATAAAAATGAAGAGTCTCATTTTCAAGAACCATTAAACTCATATGTTATGAAGTTGAAAAGTTTTGAAAAGTTTCAAAACTTGCCTTCAAGTTTTGGAATTTGTAAAGTCACACATTAATACTTTAATTCCAAACCCTAGAGTTTTAAAAGTTTAAAATTCAACCCTTATACTATTATAATATTATAAGTTTAATAATATATATATGTATAAGAACAAGTCAGTCTTACCGTTAGTAGGCCTCACTCACGAAGCCGTTCTATAAGGGGGATATAAGGTTACTGCCTATAAAATGTTGGTTTAATGGGTGTCCACTCTCACCCACCGCTTCCTTGAATGGTGGAGGGTCGTTAGCCGAACGGGTAGGACAAAGACTATAATTCTCATTAAAAGTATAATGATAAATATAAAGTAACTAAATGTTTTATAAATTCCCAATCTTAGTTACTTTAGGAAAATGTGAAATTTATGCTAACCCATAAAATTACACTTTTCACCTTACCAAGTCGTTAGTGGAGCGTGTGTGGTTAACTGGCACACTAACATGGACTAGTAAGGGTGGCAAAGGGTAGCTCAATGTTTTTCATAGATCGATGGAGCGTGTGTGGTTAACCGGCACCTCGATTAGGTGATAAATGACATTGAGAGTACCAAGTATATTTGTATGGTTATTCACACCTTGTTTGTGATCCTCGGTATCCCAGTCACAAAATTAAAGGGCATGATCGAGATTTAAACATGCCATTGAAGAGTTCAATGAATCTCAAAAGAATCTAGGAATTTCAATTCATCTAAAACCTAATAATTCAATTTCGTTTTTCATGGTGGAAATTGGTAAATCGTCATTTACCTACCTTCAAATATTTTGCAAATTGGATTACGGCATCCCTCTTCCAAATTGTAAAATATTGTGTTGGGTCCTAGCCTTAATATTTCATTTTGGGTGTTATATTAAGGACTCAATATCTAATATAAACTTTGTCTTTCTTCCTTTTCAGATGTCTTCCAACAATGCTGCTTCTGACTCAAACCCTACCGGCTCCTTCTCTCTCATGAACCTTTGTGGGAGAGTCATCTTTCATGGAACTAATTTCAATGATTGGATTAGGAGCATAATGATGGTCACTCGTTATGAGGACAAGGAATATGTCCTCGACAAGGAGCTGAAGGATATTGATGAGTCTACTGCTACTCCCCAGGAGATTGCTGATTTCAGGGCACATGAGAAAGATGCCACCAAGGTAGCTTGTATCATGCTTGCCACCATGTCTCCTGAACTCTAAAAGTCCTATGAGGACTTCTACCCTTTTGAAATGCACCAGGACCTGATGGAAAGATACCATCAGAGTGCTCGTCAAGAGCGGTATGAAATCATCTCTTCCATGATAACAACCAGGATGAAGGATGGTGAAGCCATCACGGGCCACTTGCAGAAGATGCAAAGGTTTGTGGACCGATTGCTAAAGTTGAATGTGAACTTCCCTGAGGAGCTAGATATTGATATGATACTACACTCCTTACCTCCATGTTATGATCAGTTTCGCATGACCTACCATATGAACAAGGAGGAGTTCAAGCTTAGCAAACTTCAAGGACTTTTGAGGACAGCCGAAACTGGTCTCAAAGGTAAGTCGGTTGTTACCACTCCTACCACCGCCCCTGTTTTGGCAATCGGGCAAGGTAAGGGAAAGAAGAGGAAGAACCCTTCCAAGGGTCACAAGGGAAAGTCTCTTGATGGGTCCTCTTCTAGCAAGACTAAAGTCGGTCCTGCTACTCCCTCCTCCAACCCAAAAGAAGCAGAGTGCTTTTATTGTCATGATAAGGGGCACTGGAAGCGAAGCTGCCCAAAGTACTTGCAGGATGTTAAGGATGGGAAAGTAAAACCCACCCATGCAGGTATTTACACTATATTGTCTAATAACTCACCGCATACTAATTCTTGGGTCCTTGATACAGGTTGTGGTATTCACATTTGTTCTTATTTGCAGGGGCTAAAATGAAGTGAGGATGTGGAGCACGGGAAGATAAACTTAATCATGGGGAATAGGAAAGCTTCACATGTCATCAAGATTGGAGTTTATTCTTTATTGCTTTGTAGTGGGTTAAAATTAGATTTGAATAAATGATGTTACTCGTCTGAAATGGCGAGAAATATTATTTCTTTTCATGGTTTGTACAAACAAGGTTTCACATTTTCTTTTGATAATTAAATTGGTGCAATAAATGCTTATTATAATGGTGTTTTTTATTTTAAAACATTACCTTGTAATGGTGTATATGAAACTGTGATGGTTATAGACAACTTAGGAAATAATGTATTGCATATTGATTCTTCCACTAGTTTGGATAAAGCATCATTGTGGTATTGTCGTCTTGGACATGTCAACAAGAAGCGCATAGGCCAACTCCAAAAGGCTAGAATCTTGGAATCATTTTACTTAAAGTCAGATGATAGTTGTGAATCTTGGTTACTTGGAAAATGACTAAATCACCCTTCACTGGTACTTGTGAGAAGGGTGAAGGTTTGTTGGACCTCATACACACTGATGTGTGTGGACCCTTCAGAACCGCCACAAGGTGTGCTAACCGCTTCTATGTGACTTTTACTGACGATTACAGCAGATATGACTATATCTACTTAATCAAGCATAAGTCAGAAACCTTTGAGAAATTCAAAGAGTTTAAGCAGGAAGTGGAGAATCAGCTGGGCAGGAAGATAAAGATGCTCCGGTCTGATCGAGGTGGTGAGTATCTTAGTATCGAGTTCCTAGACTATCTTCAGGAATGTGCAATTATTTCACAATTGACACCTCCCAGGACACCACAGCTTAATGGTGTGGCTGAGAGGCGCAATCGAACCTTGTTAGACATGGTCCATTCCATGATGAGTCGAGATTCGTTACCTATCTCATTTTGGGGGTATGCTTTAGAGACTGCCACCCATATCCTTAATCGAGTCCCTACCAAGAAGGTTGCCAATACACCTCGTGAGATGTGGACTGGGAAGGTTCCCTCGTTAGCACACATCAAGGTTTGGGGTTGTGAGGCTTTCGTGAGGCGCGAGACTCATGACAAGCTCGAACCTCAGAGTGAGCGGTGTATTTTCATCGGCTACCCACAGAAATCCTTTGGTTATCTCTTCTATAGACCGAGTGACAATGTTGTCTTCGTTGCGAGGAGAGGAGTCTTTCGTGAGAGAGAATTCATAAGCCAAGGAAACAATGGGAGGTAAATTGACCTTGAAGAGATTCAAGAGTCAAGCGGAGAGGGAACCTCAAACACTAGTGATCAACCTGAGGAGGAAACTCTTGTTGAGCCGATTGACGAATCTATACCTCTAAGGCGTTCCACAAGAGTTAGGAACTCACCTGAGTTTTATGGTTTCCATATTACTACAGAAGGTGATACATTTATCAGAGATAGTACACTGGTAAATTTGGATGAACCTAACACTTACAAGGAAGCCATGGCAGGCCCCGAGTCTGTCACACCCCTAAACCAGAACGGCGGAAACGTTCGGGGGCGGAGGACGTCATGTAAGTATCTCAACACATGCATTATAGTAATCAAAGTACAAACAACCATTGCATTAATAAGTATAAGTTTTACATAAATGTTTAAACATTACATATTCAAACATCAAAGTAGATATGGTAAAAGATAAAAGACGCAGCATGGTACTAAGTTGTCTTCTCAAAAGCTTCGTGAGTGTACCTGTCTACTGGATTCCTGAGAATACAAGTTATTTTGAAAGAGTAGATCAACATTTAAGCTAGTGAGTTCATAAGTATTTTTGTTATAAAAGTATACTCTAAGTTATTTGGAAAAGTTCGCCTGTTCCTCCAGAAAATCCTATATTTTCTGATGTGATAGAATGTTAACAACAATAGTTCCTTCTACAATCACTTAGTTTATACTAGTTATATATAACCTAATATCGAACGGACAGTTAAATGTGTGTATCTGCCCTAAGCCCACAACCAAACAAGGAACAGGAAGTAAGGCAGAAGTCACACATTCCACTGCCAATCGGATATTACTTATATATAACTCTGATGTATAAAACTAAGAAATTATAGAATCAACCATTAAAGGTCCTTTATGTTATACTAGTTTGGAGAAAGTAACTGATTACGTTCCAGAAAATCCTACATTTTCTGCTTTACGATTGATAAGTAGTTTTAATTCCATAAAACCGTTCCATTTAAGTATTATTGTACTTACAATAAGGTTTAACATAATTTTAAATATCCATAAAATTATGAGAAGAATTTTTTCTGTTTTGTTGGTGAAAAGTAGTTTTAATCCCATAAAACTGTTCCGTAAAGTAGTTTTAATCCCATAAAACCGTTCCGTTTTGATTGTGGAAAGTGATTAATACAGTAGTATTTCTTAAAAAGAATAAACTACTAGTGAATAACTACCCTAATATTGACCTGGATAATTAGGGTTAAAATGTGATAAAGTTGTAACCATGCTGATAGACTAGAATGAACACGACGACCTTCCGGTGTCGAAATTGAATATGTGACATTTGTCACCCCATTGGTGATCTGTCGGACTGTAGCTAACAGTCGGGATGTAGGATTGTCAGTCCCGTATAGATCTATACACACAATGCCCGCTCTCCCTCCAGGAGACTCTGGTTACAAGGATGTAACATAACAAGTATATTGCTATGTCCTGAATACGTACCATCACATTTTAGTTTGAGTAATGATTGAATTATACCCTTTTCTTGACAAAGTAGTTTAGACCTCGTATACTTATCTAGAAAATAGATTTATCGTGGTTTCATAAATTATACCTATTATAATTTATACGTTCTCTCTTATTAGCATGATTTCTCATGAGTGTACCCATTTGCTCGGCGTGATATAAAGGTAATGATACCGATTGAAGTAACCTTTTATATTCCCATATGTATAATATATATAATTAAGAAGGTAACGGCCTTCAGACAAATAACCCCACCTTAAGTCCACATCCAAACAAGGAAAAGGAAATAAGGCAACTCATTAGTCCTAAGCCCTTCAAGTCCTATTTATATACGTATACATATATGAACATGATTTTGACAATATAAGTTTAAAGAGTTATAAATACATTTAAAGAGTTTAATAGTATTCTAAAAAGAGTTTATGTGACTTTTAAAAAAGTTTACATGACTTCAAGTCATTATGGAAGTATTTGGTATTCCTTAAAAGCATAAGGAAATCTTTTGTGTGATTGATATCACATGTAATTATTAACACAATTAGCTTGTGTTCAACTTGTATTCCCCTCCCCCCTAAAAAGCATTTAAAATCATTTAAAAGGTAGATTATAGGGGTATGAACTCACCTTATGTTTGGTGATTTGATTGAGGATATGATATAGGATGATAAGTTTCACGAGTGAAGTCCCGAGCACAAACGGATCCTATTTAGCATATAATAACATATATAGGTATACAATTAGTGTTTATAACAACTAAAGTGTATAGGAAATAGCCTTAGGAAGTAGGGAACACTTACATAGAAGTGTTAGAACTAA
Organism: Lactuca virosa; assembly: GCF_052849685.1. Taxonomy (NCBI): domain Eukaryota; kingdom Viridiplantae; phylum Streptophyta; class Magnoliopsida; order Asterales; family Asteraceae; genus Lactuca; species Lactuca virosa. Next base: position 252,917,404 of record NC_136434.1, read on the forward strand.
AAATGAGAGGTTGACTGATGATCACGGCCAAGAGTGAAGGGTTCACGGCCTTGGGATGGTTCACGGCCCAAGAACATATGAGGGGTTCACGGCCAAGTTTGAAGGGTTCACGGCCGTGAACTCTTGAAGATCATGAAGATCATGAAAAGAAGTGTTGAATCAAGGATGGAATAAGAGGGTTTCACAAGACCAACAAGCAAAGGGAAGTGTTTCTTACACTTTTGAGGAGGAAGGAGGGTTCATGGTTGATGATACTTAAGAGACAATGGGGTGGTTCACGGCTGGAAGATGTGAAAATGAGGATAAAATGGCTAACATATATATATATATATATATATATATATATATATATATATATATATATATATATATATATATATATATATATATATATATATATATATATACGAGGGTTGACGGTCCGAAGGGTTCACGACCGTGAACCTCGTTTGCGGTCTGAAGGCGGTGATGGCCGAGAAGCGTTTACGGTCAGAGATGTTCACGGCCGAAGCCTTGTTCACGGTCGTGAACCTCGTTCACGGTCCGAGGGTTTTGGCCTCACATGGGTTCTTGGTCCAACTTGTTTCACTTCATTAAGCATACCCCACCTTGAATACAAGGTGTAAACACTTATATAAAATATTAATCTAACCCATTCAATATAAAATAAGATTTAAGTTGACTTTAGCTGACCCAAGTTTGACTTTGACTGACTAGGGTTGACTTTTCAGGAAGAAAATAACGGGTGGTCACATCATCCCCCCGTTAAAGGGAATTTCGTCCCGAAATTAAGTCTAAAGAATATACATGGACGAAGGTGAAAGGTACGGATACTCATGTTCCATTTGATCCTCCCGTTCTTAAGTGAAATCAGGTCCTCGTTATGCATCTCAGCGGACCTTCACTAACAGGATAGGGATCTGATTAGTCCTAACGACTTCGGTGTCTAGGATTTCTACAGATTCTTCCACGAAGTTGAGGCTCTCGCTTACCTCGATCTAATCGAGTGGAATAACAAGAGTCTCGCCGGACAAACAGTTTGAAAGATAAAGACGTGGAAGGTAGGATGTATGTTATTGGATTCTCGAGGTAGTCAGGGTCTATACGTTACTGGATAAGAATCTCGAATGGTCTTATGTACCTTGGATCTAGTATTCCACGCTTTATGAAGCGTATCATGTTCTTCCGGGGTGAGACCTTCACATGACGTGGTCACCAACCTAGAATTCCAAGGTTTTCTCCTATCGAAAGCGTAATTTTTCTGTCTGACCCTGGAAGCTTTACATCGCTTCCTGATTCATACTCTCTTCTTGGTAGTTTCTCAGAAGATTTCCGGACCAGCGAAGGTATTGTCTGGAAATTGGGTCTCTAGCCAGTTGCGTGTCACCTACTTTAGTCCAGTGCAGAGAGGATTTGCACTTGCGACCATAGAAGGTTTCGAATGGAGTAATTTTAGACGCTAGTATGGTAAAGGACTCGACTAGTTGATATATGGGTATCCCATGCGTTAACAAAGTTGATCACATATGCTCTCAGCATGACTTCCAATGCTTGAGTCATTCTCTTATTCCGTATGTCGGTTTAAGGATGGTAGGCTATGCTCATGACTAGCCTAGTTCCTAGAGATTTCTGAAGTGACTGCCTGAACTGGAGATGATTCTATTATCTCAAACGGAGATAACAGATATTGGAACACCGTGCAGTCTAACTAATCTCTCTAACACACGTTCTAGTTATTTTCTCTATTTTTCCTGTTTCTTTAAAATTGTAGGAAGTGCACGGACTTGGCTAATCTGTCGACGATCACCCAAAATGGCATCAAGTCCACCTGTTTCCTTGGTAACTTGATTATAAAGTCCATTGTAATTCGCTACCACTTCTACTCAGGTATCCCCGGTTGTTGTAGTAAGCCTGTGGGCTTTTGCTCTGAAGTTCATGATAAGACTCATACTTGGCTCATCCATCATCACCTCGTGTATACGAGTCGTATATAATTTAGATCGACAAAACGTTCGGTTGGGTGGCTCTGCCCCAAGTCCACAACCAGACAAGGAACAGGAAATAGGGCGGAATCACACATCCTAAATCTTGTTGAGTCTAAATCATATGCCACTCTTGTGTATACACTTAGCAGTGATAGATTAACCTAATGAGTTCTTATACTCTATTCTTGAACTTGACCTGCGGTACAAGTGGTCTTCCTCGGAGATCTATTGGTTATACTACGGGTGGTTACTGACTTCTGAGACTTCTTTAATGCTTTTCGCTTCAAGTTTTCTATCTACTGAGCATGCTAGAAGGTGCGGTACCCCTCGCATGGGTACTTCTGAAGTCTTGAAGTGAGAGATGATATAAGGGTTTGCGTTATGGATTGAAAGAATTTCATTTGACGGCTGATTAAGGAAAAAGTTCTTTTACATAGCAAGAGAATTTTGCATGGTAAGGACCAAGCCAAACCATGTCGAATGAGGATGTCAGAACTTCTCGAAGAAATAGATATTAAATCGTTCTGGAAGAAATGATTACTAGCATGATGAGCTATCCTATGTACATAAGTTTTCAGCGCTTCCGGTTTTATTTTGTTCTTATTGCTATGAACCCCTTTTTGATTCGAACATGGAGAGTACTAATAATACGAGGGTTCTGACAATTTGAAATTATGAACTTTCATGAAATGATCCCTACTAGGTCTCTATATAACCGCTTGGTGTACACAATTCATGTATAATTAAGATTGGTAAGACCGTTGACTGAGCAATCCTTCCCTAAGTCCACAACCAAACAAGGAACAGGAAATGAGGCGGGATCACTCACTCTAAATCTACAAATCATAATTATAAATGACCCTAATGTATACACTAAGCCATCATAGCTTACCTGTTAGAGTTCTGAGTTTTATATGAGTTCTGTGATTTGGTTCCAACGAGAGAGTAATCATAATTATAAATAGTTATTGGGGTTTAGAAGTGTACCAAAATATAGCAGGGTTCTTTGATGCTTCCACATTCTCTAGGGTCAAAATCCTCCTGCTCCCCCGTCGTTCTTCTCTGTTGGACAGTCCCTCTTGTAATGTCCTATTTCACCACAAAGATGACATATTGGACTGGTTCCAACAATGGTAGTTGAAGTGATGAACATGACCGGGGTCCTACAGATGCGGGCGGTGTGCCCCTTCATGCTGTATCTATAGCAATGCAGTACTCGGCAAACTCTATGATGATGGTAGTTGCACTTGCTGCAGTGTGGGAGGTTTCCTAAGTACGGTGTGGTCGGTGTTGGGATAGCAGGGATGATGGGGGTTTTGACTGCCCCAGCTTGTTGCCCTTCTAAAGGTCCTTGAGTTGAACAACTCCCTTTCACTTTCTTGAAATTTCGTTTCAAGATATTAGGTTTGGGGTCCGGAGTGTCTTTACAAGTAGGCACTTGTTGCTGAAATTGGTTATCACCACGATCGGGATTGCCGATCACATTTCCACTAACATTTGCGTTGTTAGCATTAAAGTGAGCCATGATAGCTGCTACGGCTGCTGTGACTACAGCTTGAAACGTAGTCGAATCTATCTGAAGGATTGGTGTTTTATCGGAGGGTTGGTTACGTTTCTTCGGAGGCATGATTCTGCTACACGAAGAGAAAACGAGCTCGTGAGCAACAATGGTTGGCTCTAGATGTATTCTAATCATTTATATCAACATATAAATTTTTCGTTTTGTTATACTGTTCTCAATGATTCGACCTACATCCCTATGATGCAGTACTGGTAAAGAGTAGAAATAAGTTTCTAGAATGGTTATAAGACAAGTGTCATCCGAACTAAGTTATCTTTAGTTGGTGTATTTCATGTTCCAACTTTCGAAAAGATTTAAAAGTAATTCATAATAGAGTCTACATAAAATAGACTTATGAATTTGAGAAGTAATCACTCTCGATTGAGATTTCGTGATCCAATTTATTGTTATTAGCTGTGATAGGAAAAGACGATAAGCTCAAAACCTAATGTGAGTAATGTAATCACTAACTCACTAGGTTGCCTTATTTATTAGTTATTACTGAGACGAAAAGACACTCAAACACTTCGCATGTAACACGCATGGTTTTCTTCTGTTCTCTGTTCTATTCTGGTCGGTAATGATTTGTTCTCTCCTGGTATCTATATGGTGTCCTTCTCCTCCGTAGGTATATTGAATTTCTGTGTCGTCTTACTTCCGATTCTAACATTGATCCCCATTACTTCATAATGAAGAGTTCGAATCCCGGAAGTTCATGCGGACATCTCATCGGTGCCCTTAATAAGGTAGGCATTTGGTGGTTTCTATAGTTTCTTTACTCTTCATCTGTTTCTTTCTCGGAATTCTCCTTATGAAACTTTGTTGGATCCTCACTGATTCCCCTGTTGGTTGTTGCAGTGGCTACATCTATCTAAGTGGTTTTATATGAGAATGGGAATGTTTAAAGAATCTGTGAGATTAATAAAAATTAAATTTTTATGAAGATGATCCTTTCTGGTCTTTCTATAATCACGAAGTGTGTACAGATTATATATAATCCAGATCAAATAGACCTTCGAATAAGTGATTCTACTCTAAAACCACAATCAAACAAGGAACAGAAAGTAGAGTGAAAATCACCTATTTTAAATCTATAAAATCTCAACTATATATGACCTTAAAGTATACACTTAGTAGTTACAGACCTAGCACAAAAGGTCTTTTTAACATTTCCCAAAAGTTATTTATGGCAACTAAAATACTCCTATAGTATTGTAATTATATATTTGATTCTTGAACTTCTAGATATAAGAAGTGGATAAGTTTTCAGGTTTATTGTTATAGCATCCTAAAATACTCCTATAGTATTTTAACCTTTATCTTTGGTTCTAGAATTCTTCTGGTACCTAGGTAAGTTTTAGACTTGTTGCAACACTAAAATCACTCCCAAACACATGTTGGTCATATCTCAAATGAATATAGTTGATCAGGCTATATTGATCCCAAATATGATTACATAACTGTCCAGGTTTAACTGCAATGTCCAACATCCAAATACTTTTGTTTTGTTCTTCTTGTGAGACTCGTTCTAGTATATATATTCTGCATGTACTTATACTTTTATAAAATATTGTTATATTTTAAAGTATAATTCTTGGCAGAGTGTTTTTATCCCAATGTGTTTATTGTTGTATATCTTTTATGTCTGATATACTGAGTTGACTATAAACAATGCTCTGATACCAATCTGTCACACCCCCAAACCAGAACGGCAGAAACGTTCGGGAGCGGAGGACGTCATGTAAGTATCACAACACATGCATTATAGTAATCAAAGTACAAACAACCATTGCATTAATAAGTATAAGTTTTACATAAATTTTTAAAAATTACATATTCAAACATCAAAGTAGATATGGTAAAAGACAAAAGACGCAGCATGGTACTAAGTTGTCTTCACAAAAGCTTCGGGAGTGTACCTGTCTACTGGATTCCTGAGAATACAAGTTATTTTGAAAGAGTAGATCAACATTTAAGCTGGTGAGTTCATAAGTATTTTTGTTATAAAAGTATACTCAAAGTTATTTGGAAAAGTTCGCCTGTTCCTCCAGAAAATCCTATATTTTCTGATGTGATAGAATGTTAACCACAATAGTTCCTTCTACAATCACTTAGTTTATACTAGTTATATATAACATAATATCGAACACATAGTTAAATGTGTGTATATGCCCTAAGCCCACAACCAAACAAGGAACACGAAGTAAGGCGGAAGTCACACATTCCACTACCAATCGGATATTACTTATATATAACTTTGATGTATAAAACTAAGAAATTATAGAATCAACCATTAAAGGTCCTTTATGTTATACTAGTGTTGAGAAAGTAACTGATTACGTTCCAGAAAATCCTACATTTTCTGCTTTACAATTGATAAGTAGTTTTAATTCCATAAAACCGTTCCATTTAAGTATTATTGTACTTACAATAAGGTTTAACATAATTTTAACTATCCATAAAATTATGAGAATAATGTTTTCCGTTTTGTTGGTGAAAAGTAGTTTTAATCCCATAAAACCGTTCCGTAAAGTAGTTTTAATCCCATAAAATCGTTCTGTTTTGATTGTGGAAAGTGATTACTACAGTAGTATTTCTTAAAAAGAATAAACTACTAGTGAATAACTACCCTAATATTGACCTGGTTAACTAGGGTTAAAATGTGATAAAGTTGTGTCACACCCCGAAACCGATGGCGGAAACGTTCCGGGGCGGAGGATGTCATGCGTAGTATCACAACAGTTGTATCATAGTAAGCGAAGTAAACACAACCATTACATTATAATATGAATATTTACATTGTTCAAAAACATGATTCGTATATAACAGTATATAGCAAAAGTAAAAGAAGTGACTTCAGAATGTTCCGTCATCTCCAAAAGTTGGCAAGAGTACCTGTCTAATGATGCCCTGAGAATACAAGCAGTTTTAAAAGTATCAGCATAAAGCTGATGAGTTCATAAGTATTCAGTTTTAGAGAAAAACGTTCTTTGATTCTTTTGAAAAGTGTTCCTCAAGAAAATCCTATATTTTCTTATGAAAAGTAGTGTTGAGAGAGTAACTATTAGTAGAGGATAAACCATCAGTTTTTGAGAACGTGTTATCCGTACTAGAGATAGAGATACTAGTTTAGAAATCCCTGAATACCATCTGTATAAATATAAGTAGTTTTATTACTCAAAATAAAACTCATGAAGGGTAGAGTTCGTAAACAAAGTTAGTTTATACTTATTTGCGAGTCGTATAACCATACTTGATATGACCGAGAGACCTTTATAACGTTCTTCAGGCGTTAAGCTAAATGACATTTGTTCACCCCAGGCGTGCCCGCCTAACTGTAGCTAGCAGTTCAGGTGTGGGATTGTCAGTCCCGAATAGATCTATTCACAAATCTCACGCTCTCCCTCCAGGAGACTCTGGTTATACTAAAAGGATTTATCACTATACACCTAAGGGTACAGTATTGAAGTAGCGCCTCACAATTCTGTATAATCTAGTTTACTAGCGAGAAATCAGTATAAAACAATAATTATCCTTGAATAAATGTACTATATACTTCTGAGAAAAACATATAACATAAACTAAATCTGCCATAGTTTATATATGTTCATTTATGAAATCTGATTAAGTAGAGACTGCCTAGAGGGTTATCCCAAACTATACCCATTATAGTTTATTAGATTTGATCTGGAAAATGCTTTGTAAAACCTTTCTGAAAGCTATGAAGTTGGATTTCCAAAATAGAAGTTTCCCTTATGTTCAACATATTACAAAGAGAGATAAAATATCCGAATATGTTATTAAACGTGGAAATCGTTGGACTGCATTAATAAGTTTAAAACTTAATAAAGTACTTTGAGTTTGGCTTGTATTCCCCCCCCCCCTCTGAAAACATTAAAAACACGGAAAATGTAGGGGTATGAACTCACAGTTTATCGTAGGATCCGAAAGCACAATTGGTTACGAGTGTTGAGTGTCAACCGATGTTTCGAACACGAGTGGATCCTATTAACATATGATAACACATATGTGTGTTAGAATTAGGGTGTTTCATGGCTAAACATGACGGGAAATCACCCTAAAGACTTGGAAATGCTTGTCGGGACCCTATATGATCAATAAGGGAGGTGTACGGCCATTTGAGTGGGTGTGCGGCCAGGGTGTGCGGCCAGGTTGTGTGTGTGGTTGTACACAGGAGTGTGCGGCCGTACAGAGGGTGTGTGCGGCCGTACACAGGAGTGTGCGACTGTACACTCCTCATTTGAGCCCAAAAATGTCGATTTTGAGGTGTTTTGAGGTGTTCTAGTGCTAATACCAAGTCCAACTAGCAAATGTAGGCCAAACCCTTCACCTTGGAGAGTCTTTAAGGCGTGTGCGGCCACCTTATGAAGGTGTGCGGCCGTACACCTTCAAAGGATGAAGAACATGAAGAACACTATGAATTTTAAGCTTAGATTCAGGTGTCTTACCAATATAGCAAGCTGAATGATGGAGTGCTTCACGTTTTCGAGGCCCTTAGAGTGTTCTTGGATGATGTTTCTAGAGAGAGAAAGTAGAGAGAGAGAGAGAGTAGGGTGCAGCCAAAAGAGGAAAAGAGTGAATGAAGGGGGTCTCCTCCAATATATAGGGTCGGGTGTGAGGCTGGAGGGTGTGTGCGGTTGGGTGTGCGGCTGGCTGGCCGCACACGCGGGTGTGCAGCTGCACACACCTTCTTTGATGTGTTTGGCCCGATTTTGTGATGCTACACACTTTCTAACCCTTCCTAAGACTCATATCCAAGTTATACTAAGCCTAGAACACTTATATAGACTCATAATTTTCGTTATAAGATAGTAAAATGAAGGCTAACTTTGATAAAATGAAAAATGTACAAGTTAGAAATTTCGGGTTGTCACATCATCCCCCCGTTAGAGGGGATTTCGTCCCGAAATTCGAATATAGAATACAAATCATGGATTAGAAAATAGATGCGGATACTTCTGCTTCATCTGATCTTCGCGCTCCCAAGTGTATTCAGGTCCCCGCTTGGCATTCCAACGAACCTTCACTATCGGGATGCGACTTTGTTTCGTTCGTTTGATCTCTCGATCCATGATTTCGATTGGTTCTTCTACAAAGTTCAGATTCTCGTTGATTTCAATCTCATCGAGAGGGATAGCAAGAGTCTCATCGGATAAGCACTTCTTCAGGTTCGAGACGTGGAAAACGGGATGAATGTTACTAAGCTCTTGAGGTAATCGGAGTTTGTAGGCTACAGGACCGATCCTAGCGAGGATCTCGAATGGTCCTATGTATCTTGGATTTAGCTTTCCACGCTTCCCAAAGCGTATCATGCCTTTCCAGGGCGAGACCTTCAACAGAACACGGTCTCCAACCTGGAATTCCAAGGGTTTTCGTTGTATGTCTGCGTAGCTCTTTTGTCTATCTCGAGAGGCTTTCAGTCGTTCTCGGATTTGGACGATCTTTTCTGCGGTTTCTCAAATGATTTCTGGACCAGTGAGAGTGCTGTCGGGGACTTTCCCCTTAGCTAGCTGCGTGTCGCCCACCTCAGCCCAGCACAGAGGGGATCTGCACTTGCGGCCATAGAGGGCTTCGAAAGGCGCAGCCTTGATGCTGGTATGGTAGCTGTTGTTGTAGGAGAACTCGACCAAGGGTAAATGGATATCCCATGACTTACCGAAATCGATGACACATGCTCTCAACATGTCTTCCAAGGTTTGTATGGTTCTCTCACTCTGCCCATCAGTTTAAGGATGATAAGATGTACTCATGTCCAGCTTAGTTCCAAGGGCCTTCTGCAGGGACTGCCAGAATCTCGAAGTGAACCTGCTATCTCGATCGGAGATAATGGACATAGGTACGCCGTGCAGTCGGACTATCTCTTGGATGTAGATTCGTGTCAGTCTCTCCATTTTGAAGGTTTCTTTGATTGGCAGGAAGTGAGCGGATTTAGTCAGTCGATCGACTATCACCCAAATGGCGTCGTACCCACTCGGAGATTTGGGTAGTGTGGTGATGAAATCCATAGTAATCCTCTCCCACTTCCATTCAGGTATATCTGGTTGTTGGAGTAGACCTGAGGGTTTCTGATATTCGACCTTCACCTTGGTGCAAGTCAGGCACTTGCCCACGAAGGTAGCGATCTCTGCTTTCATGTTCGGCCACCAATACAGTTTCTTGAGATCGAGGTACATCTTGTCCGAACCTGGGTGAACGGAGTATCTGGTCTTGTGAGCTTCGTTCATTACAACCTCTCTGTAACCACCGAACTTTGGGGTCCAGATCCGGTCCATGAAGTAGTAAACTCCATCTCCCTTGATCTCTAGGTTCTTTTCCATTCCTCTTAAGGCTTCACCCGGCATGTTCTCTGGTCTTAAGGCTTCCAACTGAGCCTCCTTGATTTGCGCGGGTAAATGGGAATGGATAGTTATGTTCAGTGCCTTCACTTTACGACCTGAGTACTCCTTCCGGCTGAGGGCATCTGCTACCACATTGGCCTTGCCGGGATGGTAGCGGATTTCGCACTCGTAATCGCTGAGTAGCTCGACCCAACGCCGTTGTCGCATGTTCACCTCCTTCTGGTCGAAGATATGCTGCAAACTTTTATGGTTAGTGAAGATAGTGCACTTGGTTCCATAGAGATAATGTCTCCATATCTTGAATGTGAAGACCACTGCTCCCAATTCCAGATCGTGCGTTGTGTAGTTAACTTCGTGTACTTTCAGCTGTCTCGAGGCGTAAGCAATAACTTTTCCCCGTTGCATGAGCACACAGCCTAGGCCCTGATTGGATGCATCACAGTAGACAACGAAGTCCTTCGTCCCTTCGGGCAGAGACAAGATAGGTGCGCTGCATAGGGCCCGCTTCAATGTTTGGAACGCAGTGTCTTGCTTTTCACTCCAACAAAAGGGTACGTCTTTCTGAGTTAGAGTGGTTAAGGGTTTGGCAATTTTGGAGAAATTCTGGATAAATCTACGATAATAGCCAGCGAGACCCAAGAATTGACGGATTTCTGTGGGCGTCTTCGGTGCTGACCAGTTCTCTATCGCTTTGATTTTGGAGGGGTCCACGTGTATGCCTTCCTCGCTTACCACGTTAGGAAAGTTACCTTGCGAATCCAGAATTCGCACTTGGAGAACTTCGCGTACAGCTTCTCCGTCCTTAAAGTTTCCAGCACCGATCTCAAGTGTTGTTTGTGATCTTCCTCGCTTCTTGAGTAAACAAGTATATCGTCGATGAACACGATGACGAACTTATCCAGGAAAGGACGGCACACCCGGTTCATCAGGTCCATGAACACAGCCGGTGCGTTGGTCAAACCGAAGGGCATAACTACGAACTCGTAGTGACCATATCGAGTCCGAAATGTTGTTTTAGGAACATCACCCTCATGGACTCGTAGCTGATGGTACCCTGATCTTAAATCTATTTTCGAGAAGTAGCTGGCTCCTTGAAGTTGGTCGAAGAGATCATCGATTCGAGGAAGAGGGTAACGGTTTTTGACTGTGAGCTTGTTCAACTCCCGATAATCGATACACATCCGAAAGGATCCATCCTTCTTTTTCACGAACAAGATTGGGGCTCCCCAGGGTGAGGAACTCGGTCTGATGAATCCTTTGCTGAGCAGCTCATTGAGCTGACTAGATAGCTCCTGCATTTCTGCCGGCGCTAATCGGTATGGGGATTTAGCTACTGGGGTAGCTCCGGGTACTAAGTCGATACGAAACTCGACTTGACGTTCAGGAGGGATTCCCGGAAGATCTTCGGGAAAAACATCGGGAAAGTTGCAGACTTCGGGGATGTTCTCGAGGTCTTTAACTTCCTGCTTTTCGTTAATGATGTAGGCTAGGAATGCATAACACTCCTTCCGAAGGAGTTTCTGGGCTTTGATGCACGAAATGATGCAAAGGTTTGAACTGAGTTTATCGCCGTAGATTACAAGAGTTTCATCCGGGGAAAGATTGAGACGGATAGCTTTTTTGAAACAAAGGATATCAGCACGATTGGGGCTCAACCAATCCATGCCGATGATGACATCAAAGCTTTTTATAGAGACTGGCACAAGATCGATGGGAAATGAATGGTCGTTCATTGTAAGGGTACAACCCACGAATATGTCATTAGTGCTCTCTTTCTCACCGTTAGCCATTTCGACAGTAAACGTTTCGGTTAAAGGTCGGGATTTATGTTTAAGAAAATGCTTGAATGTATGACTAACAAAACTTCTTTCAGCACCAGAGTCGAAAAGAATGCATGCATAAGAGTTATCGAGGAGGAACGTACCCGTCACAACGGTAGGGTCAGCCACGGCCTCCTCTTCCCCATAGATAGTACTCTTCCGGTGTTGCCAGTTGTTGCTGCCTTGGTGCAGTTCCTCTTGAAATGCCCGACTTCCCCATAGCCATAACAGGCTTTACCGACACCTGCTCCAGAGGCCTGATCGGTTGGTTAAACTGGTGCTCTGCAGTATCGGGTCGTGTGTCCCTTCCTTCCACAGTTGTCGCAATTCAAATCACGGCAGGGTCCGTGATGATGAAAAGCACACTTGTTGCACAGAGGTAGTTTCCCTGAATAACCACCGCTAGAAGCTTGGGTGGTTGGAGCAGCAGTGGGAGTAGCAGTAGGAGTAGTAGCAGCGTGGACTGCCACTGTTTGTTGCTTCTTGGAGGGTTCCTGCGAAGATTGACCCTTTCTCTGCTTCCAGAATTTTCTCTTCTCATCACTCCCTTTAGCCGGTTCAGGGGTGGCGGTCACTTCATCGAGATCGACTCCATGATCTATGAGGGTGTGACAACCGTCAAAATTCGAGTTAGTTATAGATTTGATAAACTTAGTTGCACATATAGGCACAACACATATTAAACTTAGTAATTAGAAGCTAAGTTATAACCTACTAGAAACTTGGAAACAGATAGAAACAATGGATGGTGTACTTAGATTTCACCTTGATATGTGAATTCTACATCTACTAAGCTGTAGTGACTATCCATATTTGGATCACTCTTTGACTCGAACAACATTTCATGAATCATATACACACATCATGCACTTGACCTAGAAGTAGAAGTTAGTTCAAAGTCTCATAGAAACTTAAGTCAAATTTGAAGACTAGGACTAGTATACTTGATTCCTCAATTTCGCTTGAATCTCGGAATCACTACATAGAATGCCAATAAACCGATAAAAATAAATTACAAACATTATTTATAACTATAAAAGAGTTATAATACCATAAGATAATTTAAAGTCTCAAATATTCTATTTATTTTGATATTCAAAGTTTATTAAACTCCAAAACCCTAAAAGCCCTAAAAACTCATATTTATAAACTTTAACCTTAAAAATCCTATAAAAACAATTATGAACCTTATAATATTATCTTATCATAATAATTATTATGAAATAAAATTCAGTGAAAAATAAAGATTTAGTTATTAACATTTACCCTTGATTTATAAGTCAAAAATCAAGAGTTTTATGCATAAAAACTAGGTTAAGGTGCACATTTTATAAAAAGTTGGATATTTTTATAAAAGATTTGAATTTTTATAAAAGAAACAAGAGAGAGAGAGCCTCTCCTCCCCTAAAATCGGATCCCTCTCTCCCCATATCTCTCTCACACTCTCATTCTCCAACACACACGCATCTCTCTTCTTTTTCTCTCTAGAAAACTCTCTCTACCTTCTCTCTACTTTTTCTCTCCAAACACCACTCCATTCTCTCTTCCTCCCTCTAAGAACCAAGAAATTTTCCAGAAAACAAACCCAATAACACTCCTCAAACTCGAAATCTTCATCATCTTGTGGTATTCTTGAAGGTAAAATCGATTTCTACTTCACTTTTCCTTCAAGTTTTGCTCTTTTTCTTACACTTTCTCCTTCTTCATCTTCTTAAAACTTGTTTTCTTTTTGTTAAAATGGTTTTTACAACATGATGGATGTGTTTTAACACCATGCATGTATGATAAACAAGGTTGCATGTTCATGATCTTAGTGCAAAAATCGATTTTAAGGATTAAAACATCAAACTCAAGTTAAGAGTTTTTGAGAAACAAAATTTTGTTCATAAATGCATGTATACATTTTGATAAGTTTTAATCTTTTGATCTCTTGAAACATGACTAAAATATGAGTTTATCATGATATATTTAAAATACTTGAAAATATTTACTCAAGGAAATGATGAAAACCCACTTTTCTAACCAATCATCATGCATGCAATCTGCCAGATTTCTTTACCTGACTTTAAACTGTCATATCTCACTCATTTCTTAGCCAAAATTCGTGATTCTTTTTCTGAAATATAATATTTTGAGTTAGCTTTCAAACCCATCTGACCTCACAGGAAAATTCCAATATTTCGATTTTTACCAATTTTTACAAAACTGTTGCTCAAACAGCACTTTCCTTATGAACATTTGTTTTGTGTTGCATGTTCAAAGGACTTATTCATCACTAAAAATCATTCAAAAATTATTTTAAACTCTTAATATCATGTATTAATAGGAACAAAAAGATCTTGATTCAAAAGTCTTTGTAACATGTTGCAAAAATTGTCAAAGTAACATCAATAATCTTTACATAAATCACAAGAACCAAGTTTTCTCTATACATTTTATTGAGCCTTTAGGCATGGTTTTCAACATCAAAAATAAGAAAACAATTTTTCATTGTTGTTAAATTGTATGAAGATGCATTCTGGAAATTTTCAGCTCAATATATATTTTCTTTATTTTTATATGAAAATAATAAGAAAATAGAGTGTTAAATCATATAAAATACTTACACTAGTAAATAAATTCTGGAAAAATTCTTGGATGATTCTTAAAGTTAACAAACATCTGCCATGAAGTTTCAATGACTTTTGTTACTGTTTAATATGGTTTTGAATTTTCTTTTTGTTTAGCCCCAATAAATCATAAAACCACTTTAGACAAGTTGAAAATGTTGTATAACAATTTTCGCAGCTTCTACCAGAGGTATAAGACTTAGAAAAATATTTTCCGAATTTTTCATAATGTATTCCTATTTTTCTCCGATTTTTGTATTTATAATGGACTAAAAATAGAAAAAATAGTTCTGCTCATCCCAAATTCATGCAAATTTACCAGAACACCTTGTAGTACATTAGGAGGCTACATAAAAATTTTGATGATTTTTCTCTTCTGTATACTATTTTTCTCCTATTTTCTAAGATTAAATACACTTAAATACACAAAATCGGATTTCAGTATATAAAAACCACATTTGGTATTTTTCCCAGATTATTTACTCTGAAAATGAAGTGTACAAAAATTTTGGTAATTTACTTTAACTGTTTAATAATTATTCTCCAATTAATGATTATTTAAGAGGATAAAACAAAGAAAAATAGAAAGACTAATTGAAAAATATCTTTTATATTTTTCACACCTTCTAAATGTATAATAAAAGTGTTACAAAAATTGTGGACAATTTTGGAAACTGTTTTCTATTTATTTCAATTTTTATTGGAATAAATGCTCAAAAATCATAAAATTGGGTTAAACAGTTTAGAAATCAATTTTTATATTTTTCCCAGCTTAATAATGTTTAATAACAGTAATACAAAAAGTTTGGGTAATTTTGGAAACTGATTTCTATTTTTCATGAATTTGTATCTATTTAGAGAATTAAATATATAAAAAATGGTTATACATATTCATACCCCATGAAAATTTATCTAGAAGTCTTTTAGTACATTTAGAACCAAAATCTGAAGTTTGGTAATTTTTATTAACTGTTTAGTATTTTTCAAGATTTTATGGTTATTCAAGAAACTAAAATCGTGAAAAATAGTCAGACAAATCAAAAATTCAAGAAAATTTATCTTGAGGTCTTTCACTACAATTAAAACTGAAATGCAAACTTTGGAAAATTTTAGAACTAAATTAATTTAGTTTTTGAATATTTAATCATTGGAACACCTCTTAAATTGTTAAATATTAGCATTTCAATAATGGGGAAATTTCCACTTAAATTGTTATATAACAATTGATTCATTGAAATTTAATTTTCACAGAAAAATGTTTGTAACTTATCAATATTAAATTTTGACACAATATTGGCATAATTCTATTGTAGTAGTAAGTATACTAGTGTTAGATTTCGATTAGAGACTCACTAGCGAATATCATTATTGTAGGAATCGATAGTGGTACAAGTGGAACTTAGCTCAAGGCATCATTTGCATCATCTCAATGCATATTGTGAGTATTCACGCACTCCCCTATTTTCAGTTTTTATGTTTTGGGGTGGAAAAGCATGTCCCGAAAAACTATTATTTGAATGTTGTATTTAAATTGATTTGTATCAAACATGTTTGCTATTTTATTGCTATGTCTCTCTATGTATGTCTATGCAACACGGAACATGAGAACTTATCGTACTAAGGCCCTTCCCTTATCTCTAACCATTAACTCTTTGAGCCAATGGTCATTATGGATAGCGCTATTAGGAATTGACAACTCCTCACTCGCCCTATTGCTGGAGTGCATGATACCATATTCATCTATGGAACGATAAGCATAGATCTTGGTGGGGCTTCAGTCATAGGTTTGGTTGAGACTCATTGTTTGCTCATACACATACAAACTCGTTTCTCGTTATAGCAATAAACTTGTTATTAATTATAGCAATGAACTTTGTTTCTCATTACAACAACGAACTTTTATTACTGAAAACTTATATACATGTTTTAGCAATGAAATTGTTTGCTCCTTGTAGCAACGAAACTGATTGCTCATTTTAGCAATGAAACTTGTTTACTCGTTTGAGTAACGAACTTTATCTTCCATGAGAATATGAATGTTGCATCTTATTTGGGCAACATACTTTATCTCTCATGATGACAAAGAACTTTGTTTTTACAAACTTATTTACTTATTTTAACAATATACTTTTATTATTGGAAACTTTTATCAAAACTTTGATTTCAATTCATGGAACCAATATTATTTTGTTTATCTGTGAGTACTCACCAACTATTTTTATAGTTGACGCTCGTTTTACATGCTTTTTAAGGAATCATCGAGTAAGTGGCACTTAGGGACACTTCACTTTTAGGAGCATTCGCATGTGTTGTATTTCAATTTACATTGTAATTTCTTTTAAAAGTTGTTCAAACCCATTGTAAAATTGTAATGATTTTAATACTATGGTTGGTGTTGTCTTTTAACTTTTGCTATGAAACCCTTTATACTGCCACGCCTCGTGTTTCCGCTTTAGCGGGGTGTGACAGAGGGTCTGCGCCAGACACTTAGCGTTGTCGAAGGTGTTTGGCCTGGCAGCCAAGACATTTCCTTTGGTCGGCTGGGTCAGCCCCCAAATGTATCTTTCCACCTTTTTGCTTTCCGGGGTGACCATCCCCGGACAGAGAAGTGCTAGGTCTTCAAACCTAGACGTGTAAGCAGCAATGTCGAAACCCTTCATCTTTAGGTTCCAGAGTTCGTGCTCCAGTTTCTGGATTTCGCCCCGTGGGCAGTACTCAGCAAGCATGAGCTCTTTCAAGCTCTCCCAACCCATAGCATTTGCTATTGGCAGGGTTAGGGACTTGACCCGGCCATTCCACCAGGTCAATGCTTTGTTGGCGAAAGTGCAAGCGGCGAATTTCACCTTGTTAGCTTCAGAACAAGAGCAGATTTCGAAGATGGACTCGATCTTTTCAATCCATTGAGTCAGGGCAATAATACCTCCAGTGCCGTCGAAGGACGCGGGTTTTGCATTCATGAAGTCTTTATAGGAGCACTCCTTCTGGTGTCCCTGACCACCTTCCTGATTCTGGGGATGAGTTCCACTTCCTTGCCCACTAGATCCACCAGAATTAACTTGTGCCATCGCAGCAGTCACAGCGGCAGTAACAGCTGCTTGGAACATAATGGGATCGAACTGAGGGGGCGGTGGTGGTGGTGGAGTGTCGTTGTTCCTTCTGATAGGTCTTCTTCGGGGAGGCATCTTGTTCTAAAATGAATCAGGAAGAAGAGGGTGGTAAGTCCTCTGAATCAAACCAAGAGATATGAAGCAAGAATATATCTCATCTTGATAATAAAGTGTTCTACCAAGCGATAAGCAAGGGAAAGTTACTGATGCAAGTAAGTTATCGCTAAGAAACGAATAGGTAGCAACACTAGGAACGAATTTCTACAATGTATTCGGCTCTGACTAAAATACTCCTATAGTATTTTAAGTTGTATGGATACCGGGTAAGTTTTAGGCCTGTTGCAACACCAAAGTCACTCCCAAACACATGTTGGTCATGTCTCGAATGAATATAGTTGATCAGGCTATATTGACCCTAGACATGATTACATAACTGCCCAGGTTTAACCGCAGTGTTCAACATCCAAAATACTTTTGTTTTATTCTACTTAAGACACGGATTCTGGTACTCGAGTATACTTGTATACTTTTTGTAAAAATACTTATATATTAAAAGCATACTTTTAGTTCAGAGCACTATAGCCCCTTAGTGTTTATACTTGTATACCATGTAAGGTTCGGTATACTTAGTTCACTATAAACAATGTCTCTGATACCAATCTGTCACACCCCGAAACCGATGGCGGAAACGTTCCGGGGTGGAGGACGTCATGCATAGTATCACAACAGTTGTATCATAGTAAGCGAAGTAAACACAACCATTACATTATAATATGAATATTTACATTGTTCAAAAACATGATTCGTATATAACAGTATATAGCAAAAGTAAAAGAAGTGACTTCAGAATGTTCCGTCTTCTCCAAAAGTTGGCAAGAGTACCTGTCTAATGATGCCCTGAGAATACAAGCAGTTTTAAAAGTATCAGCATAAAGCTGGTGAGTTCATAAGTATTCAGTTTTAGACAAAAACGTTCTTTGATTCTTTTGAAAAGTGTTCCTCAAGAAAATCCTATATTTTCTTATGAAAAGTAGTGTTGAGAGAGTAACTATTAGTAGAGGATAAACCATCAGTTTTAGAGAACGTGTTATCCGTACTAGAGATAGAGATACCAGTTTAGAAATCCCTGAATACCATCTGTATAAATATAAGTAGTTTTATTACTCAAAATAAAACTCATGAAGGGTAGAGTTCGTAAACAAAGTTAGTTTATACTTATTTGCGAGTCGTATAACCATACTTGATATGACCGAGAGACCTTTATAACGTTCTTCAGGCGTTAAGCTAAATGACATTTGTTCACCCCAGGCGTGCCCGCCTAACTGTAGCTAGCAGTTCAGGTGTGGGATTGTCAGTCCCGAATAGATCTATTCACAAATCTCACGCTCTCCCTCCAGGAGACTCTGGTTATACTAAAAGGATTTATCACTATACACCTAAGGGTACAGTATTGAAGTAGCGCCTCACAATTCTGTATAATCTAGTTTACTAGCGAGAAATCAGTATAAAACAGTAATTATCCTTGAATAAATGTACTTTATACTTCTGAGAAAAACATATAACATAAACTAAATCTGCGATAGTTTATATATGTTCATTTATGAAATCTGATTAAGTAGAGACTGCCTAGAGGGTTATCCCAAACTATACCCATTATAGTTTATTAGAGTTGATCTGGAAAATGCTTTGTAAAACCTTTCTGAAAGCTATGAAGTTGGATTTCCAAAATAGAAGTTTCCCTTATGTTCAACATATTACAAAGAGAGATAAAATATTCAAATATGTTATTAAACGTGGAAATCGTTAGACTGCATTAATAAGTTTAAAACTTAATAAAGTACTTTGAGTTTGGCTTGTATTCCCCCCCCCCCCCTGAAAACATTAAAAACACGGAAAATGTAGGGGTATGAACTCGCAGTTTATCGTAGGATCCGAAAGCACAATTGGTTACGAGTGTTGAGTGTCAACCGATGTTTCGAACACGAGTGGATCCTATTAACATATGATAACACATATGTGTGTTAGAATTAGGGTGTTTCATGGCTAAACATGACGGGAAATCACCCTAAAGACTTGGAAATGCTTGTCGGGACCCTATATGATCAAATAAGGGAGGTGTACGACCATTTGAGTGGGTGTGCGGCCAGGGTGTGCGGCCAGGTTGTGTGTGCGGTTGCACACAGGAGTGTGCGGCCGTACAGAGGGTGTGTGCGGCCGTACACAAGAGTGTGCGGCCGTACACAAGAGTGTGCGGCCGTACACTCCTCATTTGAGCCCGAAAATTTCGATCTTGAGGTGTTTTGAGGTGTTCTAGTGCTAATACCAAGTCCAACTAGCAAATGGAGGCCAAACCCTTCACCTTGGAGAGTCTTTAAGGCGTGTGCGGCCACCTTATGAAGGTGTGCGGCCGTACACCTTCAAAGGATGAAGAACACGAAGAACACTATGAATTTTTAGCTTAGATTCAGGTGTCTTACCAATATAGCAAGCTGAATGATGGAGTGCTTCACGTTTTCGAGGCCCTTAGAGTGTTCTTGGATGATGTTTCTAGAGAAAGAAAGTAGAGAGAGTAGGGTGCAGCCAAAAGAGGAAAAGAATGAATGAAGGGGGTCTCCTCCAATATATAGGGTCGGGTGTGAGGCTGGAGGGTGTGTGCGGTTGGGTGTGCGGCTGGCTGGCCGCACACGCGGGTGTGCGGCCGCACACACCTTCTTTGATGTGTTTGGCCCGATTTTGTGATGCTGCACACTTTCTAACCCTTCCTAAGACTCATATCCATGTTATACTAAGCCTAGAACACTCATATAGACCCATAATTTTCATTATAAGATACTAAAATGAAGGCTAACTTTGATAAAATGAAAAATGTACAAGTTACAAATTTCGGGTTGTCACAAGTTGTAACCATGCTGATAGACTAGAATGAACACGACGACCTTCCGGTGTCGAAACTGAATATGTGACATTTTTCACCCCATGGCTGGTCTGCCGGACTGTAGCTAACAGTCGGGAAGTGGGATTGTCAGTCCCGTATAGATCTATACACACAATCCCCGCTCTCCCTCCAGGAGACTCTGGTTACAAGGATGTAACATAGCAAGTATATTGCTATGTCCTGAATACGTACCATCACATTTTAGTTTGAGTAATGATTGAATTATACCCTTTTCTTGACAAAGTAGTTTAGACCTCGTATACTTATCTAGAAAATAGATTTCTCGATGGTTTCATAAATTATACCTATTATAATTTATACGTTCTATCTGATTAGCATGATTTCTCATGAGTGTACCCCTTTGTTGAGTGTGATACAAAGGTAACGATACCGATTGAAGTAACCTTTTATATTCCCATATGTATAATATATATAATTAAGAAGGAAACAGCCTTCGGACAAATAACCCCACCTTAATTCCACATCCAAACAAGGAAAAGGAAATAAGGAAACTCATTAGTCCTAAGCCCTTCAAGTCTTATTTATATACTTATACATATATGAACATGATATTGAAAATATAAGTTTAAAGAGTTATAAATACATTTAAAGAGTTTAATAGTATTCTAAAAAGAGTTTATGTGACTTTTAAACAAGTTTATATGACTTCAAGTCATTATGGAAGTATTTGGTATTCCTTAAAAGCATAAGGAAATCTTTTGTGTGATTGATATCACATGTAATTATTAACACAATTAGCTTGTGTTCAACTTGTATTCCCCTCCCCCCTAAAAAGCATTTAAAATCATTTAAAAGTTAGATTATAGGGGTATGAACTCACCTTATGTTTGGTGATTTGATTGAGGATATGATATAGGATAATAAGTTTCACGAGTGAAGTCCCGAGCACAAACGGATCCTATTTAGCATATAATAACATATATAGGTATACAATTAGTGTTTATAACAACTAAAGTGTATAGGAAATAGCCTTAGGAAGTAGGGAACACTTACAATGAAGTGTTAGAACTAAAAATGAGAGGCTGAATGATGATCACGGCCAAGAGTGAAGGGTCCACGGCCTTGGGATGGTTCACAGCCCAAGAACATATGAGGAGTTCACGGCCAAGTTTGAAGGGTTCATGGCCGTGAACTCTTGAAGATCAAGAAGATCATGTAAAGAAGTGTTGAATCAAGGATGGAATAAGAGGGTTTCACAAGAACAACAAGCAAAGGGAAGTGTTTCTTACACTTTTGAGGAGAAAGGAGGGTTCATGGTTGATGATACTTGAGAGAGAATGGGGTGGTTCACGGCTGGAAGATATGAAAATGAGGAGAAAATGGCTAACACCTATATATATATATATATATATATATATATATATATATATATATATATATATATATATATGTATATATATATACGAGGGTTCACGGCCGTGAACCTTGTTTGCGGTCCGAAGACGGTGATGACCGAGAAGCATTTACTGTCCGAGGTGTTCACGGCCGAAGCCTCGTTCACCGTCGTGAACCTCGTTCACGGTCCGAGGGTTTTGGCCTCGCATGGGTTCTCGGTTCAACTTGTTTCACTTCATTAAACATACCACACCATGAATATAAGGTGTAAACACTTATATAAAATATTAATCTAACCCATTCAAGATAAAAAAAAGATTTAAGTTGAATTTAGCTGACCTAAGTTTGACTTTGACTGACTAGGGTTGACTTTTCAGGAAGAAAATAACGGGTTGTCACATCATCCCCCCGTTAAAGGGAATTTCATCCTTAAGTCTGAAGAATATACATGGACGAAGGTGAAAGGTACGGATACTCATGTTCCATTTGATCCTCCCGTTCATAAGTGAAATAAGGTCCTCGCTATGCATCTCAGCAGACCTTCACTAATGGGATAGGGATCTGATTAGTCCTAACGACTTTGGTGTCTAGGATTTCTATAGATTCTTCCATGAAGTTGAGGCTCTCGCTTACCTCGATCTAATCGAGTGGGAGAACAAGAGTCTCGTCGGACAAATAGTTTAAAAGATACATACGTGGAAGGTAGGGTGTATGTTATTGGATTCTCGAGGTAGTCAGGGTCTATACGTTACTGGATAAGAATCTCGAATGGTCTTATGTACCTTGGATCTAGTATTCCACGCTTTATGAAGCGTATCATGTTCTTCCGGGGTGAGACCTTCACATGACGTGGTCACCAACCTGGAATTCCAAGGTTTTCTCCTATCGAAAGCGTAATTTTTCTGTCTGACCCTGGAAGCTTTACATCGCTTCCTGATTCATACTCTCTTCTTGGTAGTTTCTCGGAAGATTTCCGGACCAACGAAGGTACTGTCTGGAAATTGGGTCTCTGGCCAGTTGCGTGTCACCTACTTTAGTCCAGTGCAGAGAGGATTTTCACTTGCGACCATAGAAGGTTTCGAATGGAGTAATTTTAGACGCTAGTATGGTAAAGGACTCGAATAGTTGATATATGGGTATCCCATGCATTAACAAAGTTGATCACATATGCTCTCAGCATGACTTCCAATGCTTGAGTCATTCTCTTATTCCGTATGTCGGTTTAAGGATGGTAGGTTATGCTTATGACGAGCCTAGTTCCCAGATATTTCTGAAGTGACTGCCTGAACTGGGAGATGATTCTATTATCTCAAACGGAGATAACAGATATTAGAACACCGTGTCGTCTAACTAATCTCTCTAACACACGTTCTAGTTATCTTCTCTATTTTGCCTGTTTCTTTAAAATTGTAGGAAGTGCACGGACTTGGCTAATCTGTCGACGATCACCCAAAATGGCATCAAGTCCACCTGTTGCCTTGGTAACTTGATTATAAAGTCCATTGTAATCCGCTACCACTTCCACTCAGGTATCCTCGGTTGTTGTAGTAAGCATGTGGGCTTTTGCTCTGAAGTTCATGATAAGACTCATACTTGGCTCATCCATCATCACCTCGTGTATACGAGTCGTATATAATTTAGATCGACAAAACGTTTGGTTGGGTGGCTCTGCCCCAAGTCCACAACCAGACAAGGAACAGAAAATAGGTCAGAATCACACATCCTAAATCTTGTTGAGTCTAAATTATATGCCACTCTTGTGTATACACTTAGCAGTGATAGGTTAACCTAATGAGTTCTTATACTCTATTCTTGAACTTGACCTGCGGTACAAGTGGTCTTCCTCGAAGATCTATTGGTTATACTACGGGTGGTTACTGACTTCTGAGACTTCTTTAATGCTTTTCGCTTCAAATTTTGTATCTACTGAGCATGCTAGAAGGCGCGGTACCCCTCGCATGGGTACTTCTGAAGTCTTGAAGTGAGAGATGATATAAGGGTTTGCGTTATGGATTGAAATAATTTCATTTGACGGCTGATTAATGAAAAAGTTCTTTTACACAGCAAGAGAATTTTGCATGGTAAGGACCAAGCCAAACCATGTCGGATGAGGATGTCAGAACTTCTCGAAGAAATAGATATTAAGTTGTTCTGGAAGAAATGATTACTAGGATGATGAGCTATCCTATGTACATAAGTTTTCAGCGCTTCCGGTTTTATTCTGTTCTTATTGCTACGAACCCCTTTTTGATTCGAACATGGAGAGTACTAATAATACGAGGGTTCTGACAATTTGAAATTATGAACTTTCATGAAACGATCCCTACTAGGTCTCTCTATAACCGCTTGGTGTACACAAGTCATGTATAATTAAGATTGGTAAGACCGTTGACTGAGCAATCCTGCCCTAAGTCCACAACCAAACAAGGAACGGGAAATAGGGCGGGATCACTCACTCTAAATCTACAAATCATAATTATAAATGACCCTAATGTATACACTAAACCATCATAGCTTACCTGTTAGAGTTCCGACTTTTATATGAGTTCTGTGATTTGGTTCGAACGAGAGAGTAATCATAATTATAAATAGTTATTGGGGTTTAGAAGTGTACCAAAATATAGCAGGGTTCTTTGATGCTTCCACATTCTCTAGGGTCAAACTCCTCCTGCTCCCCCGTCGTTCTTCTCTATTGGACAGTCCCTCTTGTAATGTCCTATTTCACCACAAAGATGACATATTGGACTGGTTCCAACATTGGTAGTTGAAGTGATGAACATGATCGGGGTCCTACAGATGCGGGCGGTGTGCCCCTTCATGCTGTATCTATAGCAATGCAGTACTCGGCAAACTCCATGATGATGGTAGTTGCACTTGCTGCAGTGTGGGAGGTTTCCTAAGTACGGTGTGGTCGGTGTTGGCATAGCAGGGATGATGGGGGTTTTGACTGCCCCAGCTTGATGCCCTTCTGAAGGTCCTTGAGTTGAACAACTCCCTTTCACTTTCTTGAAATTTCGTTTCAGGATATTAGGTTTAGGGTCCGGAGTGTCTTTACAGGTAGGCACTTGTTGCTAAAATTGGTTATCACCACGATCGGGATTGCCGATCACATTTCCACTAACATTTGCGTTGTTAGCATTAAGGTGAGCCATGACAGCTGCTACGGCTGTTGTGACTGCAGCTTGAAACGTAGCCGAATCTATTTGAAGGATTGGTGTTTTATCGGAGGGTTGGTTACATTTCTTCGGAGGCATTATTCTGCTACACGAAGAGAAAACGAGCTCGTGAGCAACAATGGTTGGCTCTAGATGTATTCTAATCATTTATATCTACATATAAATTTTTCGTTTTGTTATATTGTTCTCAATGATTCGACCTACATCCCTATGATGCAGTACTGGTAAAGAGTAGAAATAAGTTTCTAGAATGGTTATAAGACGAGTGTCATCCGAACTAAGTTATCTTTAGTTGGTGTATTTCATGTTCCAACTTTCGAAATGATTTAAAAGTAATTCATAATAGAGTCTACATAAAATAGACTTATGAATTTGAGAAGTAATCACTCTCGATTGAGATTTCGTGATCCGATTTATTGTTATTAGCTGTGATAGGAAAAGACGATAAGCTCAAAACCTAATGTGAGTAATGTAATCACTAACTCACTAGGTTGCCTTATTTATTAGTTATTACTGAGACGAAAAGACACTCAAACACTTCGCATGTAACACGCATGGTTTTCTTCTGTTCTCTGTTCTATTCTGGTCGGTAATTATTTGTTCTCTCCTGCTATCTATATGATGTCCTTCTCCTCCGTAGGTATATTGAATTTCTGTGTCGTCTTACTTCCGATTCTAACATTAATCCCCATTACTTCATAATGAAGAGTTCGAATCCCGGAAGTTCATGCGGACATCTCATCGGTGCCCTTAATAAGGTAGGCATTTGGTGGTTTCTATAGTTTCTTTACTCTTCATCTGTTTCTTTCTCGGAATTCTCCTAATGAAACTTTGCTGGATCCTCGTTGATTCCCCTTTTGGTTGTTGCAGTGGCTACATCTATCTAAGTGGTTTTATACGAGAATGGGAATGTTTAAAGAATCTATGAGATTAATAAAAATTAAATTTTTATGAAGATGATCCTTTCTGGTCTTTCTATAATCACGAAGTGTGTACAGATTATATATAATCCAAATCAAATAGACCTTCGAATAAGTGATTCTACTCTAAAACCACAATCAAACAAGGAACAGAAAGTAGAGTGAAAATCACATATTCTAAGTCTATAAAATCTCAACTATATATGACCTTAAAGTATACACTTAGTAATTACAGACCTAGCACAAAAGGTCTTTTTAACATTTCCCAAAAGTTATTTATGGCAACTAAAATACTCCTATAGTATTGTAATTATATATTTGATTCTTGAACTTCTAGATATATGAAGTGGATAAGTTTTCAGGTTTATTGTTATAGCATCCTAAAATACTCCTATAGTATTTTAACCTTTATGTTTGGTTCTAGAATTCTTCTGGTACCTAGGTAAGTATTAGACTTGTTGCAACACTAAAATCACTCCAAACACATGTTGGTCATATCTCAAATGAATATAGTTGATCAGGCTATATTGATCCCATATATGCTTACATAACTGTCCAGGTTTACCTGCAATGTCCAACATCCAAATACTTTTGTTTTGTTCTTCTTGTGAGACTCGTTCTAGTATATATATTCTGCATGTACTTATACTTTTATAAAATATTGTTATATTTTAAAGTATAATTCTTGGTCAGAGTGTTTTTATCCCAATGTGTTTATTGTTGTATATCTTTTATGTCTGATATACTGAGTTGACTATAAACAATGCTCTGATACCAATCTGTCACACCCCCAAACAAGAACGGCAGAAACGTTCGGGAGCGGAGGACGTCATGTAAGTATCACAACACATGCATTATAGTAATCAAAGTACAAACAACCATTGCATTAATAAGTATAAGTTTTACATAAATTTTTAAAAATTACATATTCAAACATCAAAGTAGATATGGTAAAAGACAAAAGACGCAGCATGGTACTAAGTTGTCTTCACAAAAGCTTCGGGAATGTACCTGTCTACTGGATTCCTGAGAATACAAGTTATTTTGAAAGAGTAGATCAGCATTTAAGCTGGTGAGTTCATAAGTATTTTTGTTATAAAAGTATACTCAAAGTTATTTGGAAAAGTTCACATGTTCCTCTAGAAAATCCTATATTTTCTGATGTGATAGAATGTTAACCACAATAGTTCCTTCTACAATCACTTAGTTTATACTAGTTATATATAACATAATATCGAACAGACAATTAAATGTGTGTATATGCCCTAAGCCCACAACCAAACAAGGAACACGAAGTAAGGCGGAAGTCACACATTCCACTGCCAATCGGATATCACTTACAGATGTGGGCGGTGTTCCCCTTCATGTTGCATCTATTGCAATGCAGTACTTGGCAAACTCCATGATGATGGTAGTTGCACTTGTTGCAGTGTGGGAGGTTTCCTAAGTACGTTGTGGTCGGTGTTGGGATAGCAGGGCTGATCGGGGTTTTGACTGCCCCAACTTGTTGCCCTTCTGAAGGTCCTTGAGTTGAACAACTCCCTTTCACTTTCTCGAACTTTCGTTTCAGGATATTAGGTTTGGGGTCCGGAGTGTCTTTACAAGTAGGCACTTGTTGTTGAAATTGGTTATCACCACGATCGGGATTGCCGATCACATTTCCACTAACATTTGCGTTGTTAGCATTAAGGTGAGCCATGACAGCTGCTACGGCTGTTGTGACTGCAGCTTGAAACGTAGCTGAATCTATCTGAAGGATTGGTGTTTTATCGGAGGGTTGGTTACGTTTCTTCGGAGGCATGATTCTGCTACACGAAGAGAAAACGAGCTCGTGAGCAACAATGGTTGGCTCTAGATGTATTCTAATCATTTATATCTACATATAAATTTTTCGTTTTGTTATACTGTTCTCAATGATTCGACCTACATCCCTATGATGCAGTCCTGGTAAAGAGTAGAAGTAAGTTTCTAGAATGGTTATAAGACGAGTGTCATCCGAACTAAGTTATCTTTAGTTGGTGTATTTCATGTTCCAACTTTCGAAAAGATTTGAAAGTAATTCATAATAGAGTCTACATAAAATAGACTTATAAATTTGAGAAGTAATCACTCTCGATTGAGATTTCGTGATCTGATTTATTGTTATTAGCCGTGATAGGAAAAGACGATAAGCTCAAAACCTAATGTGAGTAATGTAGTCACTAACTCACTAGGTTGCATTATTTATTAGTTATTACTGAGACGAAAAGACACTCAAACACTTCGCATGTAACACGCATGGTTTTCCTCTGTTCTCTGTTCTATTCTGGGCGGTAATGATTTGTTCTCTCCTGGTATCTATATGGTGTCCTTCTCCTCCGTAGGTATATTGAATTTCTTTGCCGTCTTACTTCCGATTCTAACACTGATCCCCAATTACTTCATAATGGAGAGTTCGAATCCTGGAAGTTCATGCGGACATCTCATCGGTGCCCTTAATAAGGTAAAGGCATTTGGTGGTTTCTATGGTTTCTTTACTCTTCATTTGTTTCTTTCTCGGAATTCTCCTAATGAAACTCTGTTGGATCCTCGCTGATTCCTCTGTTGGATGTTGCAGTGGCTACATCAATCTAAGTGGTTTTATACGAGAATGAGAATGTTTAAAGAATCTATGAGATTAATAAAAATTAAATTTTTATAGATGATCCTTTCTGGTCTTTCTATAATCACGAAGTGTGTACAGATTATATATAATCCAGATCAAATAGACCTTCGAATAAGTGATTCTACTCTAAAACCACAACCAAACAAGGAACGGGAAGTAGAGTGAAAATCACCTATTCTAAGTCTATAAAGTCTCAACTATATATGACTTTAAAGTATACACTTAGTAATTATAGACCTACCACAAAAGGTCTTTTTAACATTTCCCAAAAGTTATTTATGGCAACTAAAATACTCCTATATTATTTTAATTATATATTTGATTCTTGAACTTCTAGATATAAGAAGTGGATAAGTTTTCAGTTTTATTGTTATAGCATCCTAAAATACTCCTATAGTATTTTAACCTTTATGTTTGGTTCTAGAATTCTTCTGGTACCTAGGTAAGTTTTAGACTTGTTGCAACACTAAAATCACTCCCAAACACATGTTGGTCATATCTCAAATGAATATAGTTGATCAGGCTATATTGATCCCATATATGCTTACATAACTGTCCAGGTTTAACTGCAATGTCCAACATCCAAATACTTTTGTTTTGTTCTTCTTGTGATACTCGTTCTAGTATATATATTCTGCATGTACTTATACTTTTATAAAATATTGTTATATTTTAAAGTATAATTCTTGGTCAGAGTGTTTTTATCCCAATGTGTTTATAGTTGTATATCTTTTATGACTGATATACTGAGTTCACTATAAACAATGCTCTGATACCAATCTGTCACACCCCCAAACCAGAACGGCGGAAACTTTCGGGGGCGGAGGACGTCATGTAAGTATCACAACACATGCATTATAGTAATCAAAGTACAAACAACCATTGCATTAATAAGTATAAGTTTTACATAAGTGTTTAAACATTACATATTCAAACATCAAAGTAGATATGGTAAAAGACAAAAGACGCAGCATGGTACTAAGTTGTCTTCTCAAAAGCTTCGGGAGCGTACCTGTCTACTGGATTCCTGAGATTACAAGTTATTTTGAAAGAGTAGATCAGCATTTAAGCTGGTGAGTTCATAAGTATTTTTGTTATAAAAGTATACTCTAAGTTATTTGGAAAAGTTCACATGTTCCTCCAGAAAATCCTATATTTTCTGATGTGATAGAATCATAACCACAATAGTTCCTTCTACAATCACTTAGGTGGTGTTTGTTTTTTGTCCGCAGATCTTCCTGGCCTCTTCCGTCTGCGCGGCACAGACCACATGCAGACATTAGCCTTTGCAGATTGTTTGTTTTTTTGAAGACTGCAGACCTAAAAATGTCTGCGCGCCCTCTTCTTGGCGCAGATGTCGACCAGAGTCTTCTAACATGTTCAGACATCTTCTAGCCTAAAAAAACACATATACTTTATTTTTTTTAGTTTTTTTAAATTTATATTTATTCCAACTTTATTAGTGATAAACAATTTGAAAAAAAAATTAAAATACTTAAAAAAAAAAGTTCGACGACACAAACATGATATTTTTGACAGATTTATAAATAAAAGTTTATTACAATAATGGTCGTTGAAATTGTTTATATAAATATGAAAAAAATATATATTCTTATATTTTTTGTGCTAAAATTTATAAAACATTATTTAATAAAGCATCGTTAATTTCTTAGAAAAAATATTTATGACACGTTTTTAATTGATTTAATTGAAAAAATCGAAGTTTATTTCCATTCATTGATATATCAAATTCTTTGATTCCTAATTACAATGTTTAGGCATAACTTTGCGACCAAAATTGTTGGTTTATCAAATATATACGTTAATTTGTACCATTTTTATTTTAACTTTTTATGCAATAAAACATAAAAGTTGATTTAGATTTGTTAATTATTTATAACAAAGTCATAAATATATTAAATAATCACTTTGTAGTTTAAAAAAATCAATTTATTTAGATTTTAGTTTATTTTAGTAGCCTGCAGATGTTAAAAAAACAAACAGTCTTCTTTTTCCAGACTGCAGACGTTTGGTCCACCACCTCTTCTACTGCAGAGGTCTACAGATGTGGTCCGCAGACTGCAGACATTTTACCTCAGAAAAAACAAACAACACCTTAGTTTATACTAGTTATATATAACATAATATCGAACGGACAGTTAAATGTGTGTATATGCCCTAAGCCCACAACCAAACAAGGAACATGAAGTAAGGCGTCACACATTCCACTGCCAATCGGATATTACTTATATATAACTCTGATGTATAAAACTAAGAAATTATAGAATCAACCATTAAAGGTCCTTTATATTATACTAGTTTTGAGAAAGTAACTGATTACGTTCCAGAAAATCCTACATTTTCTGCTTTACGATTGATAAGTAGTTTTAATTCCATAAAACCGTTCCATTTAAGTATTATTGTACTTACAATAAGGTTTAACATAATTTTAACTATCCATAAAATTATGAGAAGAATGTTTTCCGTTTTGTTGGTGAAAAGTAGTTTTAATCCCATAACATCGTTCCGTAAAGTAGTTTTAATCCCATAAAACCGTTCTGTTTTGATTGTGGAAAGTGATTACTATAGTAGTATTTCTTAAAAAGAATAAACTACTGGTGAATAACTACCCTAATATTGACTTGGTTAATTAGGGTTAAAATGTGATAGAGTTGTAACCATGTTGATAGACTAGAATGAACACGATGACCTTTCGGTGTCGAAACTGAATATGTGACATTTGTCACCCCATGGCTGGTCTGCCGGACTGTAGCTAATAGTCGGGATGTGGGATTGTCAGTCTCGTATAGATCTATACACACAATTCCCCCTATCCCTCCAGGAGACTCTGGTTACAAGGATGTAACATAGCAAGTATATTGCTATGTGCTGAATACGTACCATCACATTTTAGTTTGAATAACGATTGAATTATACTCTTTTCTTGACAAAGTAGTTTAGACCTCGTATACTTATCTAGAAAATAGATTTCTCGTTGGTTTCATAAATTATACCTATTATAATTTATACGTTCTATCTGATTAGCATGATTTCTCATGAGTGTACCCCTTTGCTCAGCGTGATACAAAGGTAATGATACCGATTGAAGTAACCTTTTATATTCCCATATGTATAATATATATAATTAAGAAGGTAACAGCCTTCGGACAAATAACCCCACCTTAAGTCCACATCCAAACAAGGAAAAGGAAATAAGGCAACTCATTAGTCCTAAGCCCTTCAAGTCTTATTTATATACTTATACATATATGAACATGATTTTGACAATATAAGTTTAAAGAGTTATAAATACATTTAAAGAGTTTAATAGTATTCTAAAAAGAGTTTATGTGACTTTTAAACAAGTTTACATTACTTCAAGTCATTATGGAAGTATTTGGTATTCCTTAAAAGCATAAGGAAATCTTTTGTGTGATTGATATCACATGTAATTATTAACACAATTAGCTTGTTTTCAACTTGTATTCCCCCCCCCCCTAAAAAGCATTTAAAATCATTTAAAAGGTAGATTATAAGGGTATGAACTCACCTTATGTTTGGTGATTCGATTGAGGATATGATATAGGATGATAAGTTTCACAAGTGAAGTCCCGAGCACAAACGGATCCTATTTAGCATATAATAACATATATAGGTATACAATTAGTGTTTATAACAACTAAAGTGTATAGGAAATAGCCTTAGGAAGTAGGGAACACTTACAATGAAGTGTTAGAACTAAAAATGAGAGGCTGAATGATGATCACGGCCAAGAGTGAAGGGTTCACGGCCTTGGGATGGTTCACAGCCCAAGAACATATGAGGGATTCACGACCAAGTTTGAAGGGTTCACGGCCGTGAACTCTTGACGATCATGAAGATCATGAAAAGAAGTGTTGAATCAAGGATGGAATAAGAGGGTTTCACAAGAACAACAAGCAAAGGGAAGTGTTTCTTACACTTTTGAGGAGAAAGGATGGTTCATGGTTGATGATACTGGAGAGAGAATGGGGTGGTTTACGGCTGGAAGATGTGAAAATGAGGAGAAAATGGCTAACACCCATATATATATATATATATATATATATATATATATATATATATATATATATATATATATATATATATATTTATATATTCGAGGGTTCACGGTCCGAAGGGTTCACGTCCGTGAACCTCGTTTGCGGTCCGAAGGCGGAGATGGTCGGGAAGCATTTACGGTCCGAGGTGTTCACGGCCGAAGCCTCGTTCACGGTCGTGAACCTCGTTCACGGTCCGACGGTTTTGGCCTCGCATGGGTTCTCGGTCCAACTTGTTTCACTTCATTAAACATACCACACCTTGAATACAAGGTGTAAACACTTATATAAAATATTAATCTAACCCATTAAGATAAAATAAGATTTAAGTTGACTTTAGCTGAACCAAGTTTGACTTTGACTGACTAGGGTTGACTTTTCAGGATGAAAATAACGGGTTGTCACAGTATCGTCAGAAGAAAACCCAACAGATCCCCTCACGAAGGGACTGAATAGGGTTAAGCATTTGCAGCATGCAAGGAGCATCGGGCTGAAAGACAATATTAGTTTTAATAATTAGATAGTTATTTCTGAAACTTGTAATAGATAAAATGTAATTGACATTTGATGATTAAATAAAGGTTGTTTATTTATGAGTAAAGCTACTATCTTGTGTCAATTATTTATTATCGTTTCAATTTTGCATGTTTTGACTTTCAGAATAATAGGATTATTCAAACAGTCCACAGTCGATCATACTTTGGAAGTAGGTATTGAATCAAGACTGTCATGAATTTGGCTTGTAGATTGTCTGGGATGGTTAGAAATTGCTATGACATTCATGAGTGCTCATAAGTTCTGAGTATTGGATTAAACCCACGCTCACTTGTATCACTTCATGGAATTTATCTCGAGTGATCGTGGGACGATAATATCATGTAAGTCTTCAAACCAAGAAATATGAGTTGTTGACTATGAGTTGGTTGTGCATTGATAGTACGAAAACGCATCAGTAACTTGATGTTATAAAACGTACTGTTGTGTATGATTTGGCGAGTAGTTAGTACAATCATATGAGTCGAAGTTTATCTGTTCCTTTTATTCCTTGGAGGATTAAAAGCAATATCTTAGGCCCCTCGATGATTTTGTTTTTACTTATGTGTCGGGCCCGGTCAGAACTAAATTGATGTGGTCGATTAAGTTCTATGCCAAACAAATCGGAAATTGGGAAACAAACTGTGGGACAATAAGTATGACGTTGTTCCATGTATTTGTCCGGATGATATCTTGAGAACAGAGGATTATATGATCACTTATCTAAAATGGCGCATTCTAGTTCAACAGGTTTTAAGAGCTGCGATTGCTGGTCGGATCCTGAATTCGTACTTGAAATTATAGTTATTAGACTTGTCCAAGTGGGAGATTGTTGGATAAGGTGTCTAAGTCCATAACTATATTTGGTATGTACTTGACCTGATTTAGCATGGTCCATTTGGGTTGCACTTCACCGGAACAATTTGGACTTTGAGAAGAGGATATGTATGATTTATTAATATATTATTAGTTATAATATATTAATATGAAATCATATTATTTAATTGGTATTGATCAATAATTATTTGGAATTAATTTTGTGGTCAAAAGAGACTAATTAAATATATAGGGATTGATTGTGTAAATCATTCATTCTTATAATGTGGGCTAGTGATCCATGATTCCTTATGATGGGCTTAACCCATGTGGTGACCCATGGATGCTCCATGGAGGTTAAAACCCATGGATCATGAGGAATGTGGAAAGTCATGAGTTACATGGTGTAACCCTAATGTGCACACTATATAAGAAGCCCTTTGGTTCAAGAAAATGGCACCCTAGAGTATTGTCAAGAGTGTGGCCGATTTTGTGAGCTACAGAGTTCTCTTCCAAAGTTTCCAAGTGTTGGTGGTGATTTGTGATTCCACTTGAGGCATTCACACTATTGGTGCTAAGCTCTTAAAGCTCCAAGAAATTAGCCACAACAAAAAGGTATGTTTCCTAACTTGTTTTATTTACTATGTATCAAAGTTTTGTATGCTAGTTAGGGTAATACCTTGGAAACTTCAAGTGTGAATGTATAATAGTGAAAACATAGATCCAAGGTATTTAGGGTTGCATGAACACCTTAGGAGTGTTAGAATGCTCAAAACCCATCAGTTATCTGCTATGTCTTATCTATTCATTTTTATTTGGTAAAACAAGATTTCAACTGTATGTACAAAATAACGCTCGATAATCACTAGACTTGACATATCTAAATGCGATGTTTCATTACAATAGTATTCGCATCATAACCCTTATCAAAAACTTATCAAATTCCACTTGTGGCAGTAGAATGCCACCCCATAGATATATCCGACGCCAGAACAACGAGACAGCACCGCCACCGCCTCCACCACAAATGGATTCGGCCGCATTCCAGGCAGCAGTTTCAGTCGCAGTCACTGCGGCTCTGGCACAAATCAACAATAATTGTGCAAATGGAGGCGGAAGTGGGTTATTTTGATTATAAATAACCCTGATGTATACATTAAGTCATCACAGCTCACCGATAATGATCCTAAGGTCATATATGAGTGTCTTTGATTTAATCGAACGAGAGAATATTTTAACTACTTTTTGAAAGACGGTAATTTTAGCAAACATACCAATTTCATTACAAGCATATGGTACTTAAACGTTTTTGTTGTTGGAATTACTACAAAAGTCCTAATAAGATTCCTGGCTGCTCCTGCCAGCCTGTTTGTCACATTCCTCCTGCTCCCCCGTCGTTCATCTCAGTTGGACAGTCTATCTTGAAGTGTCCCATTTCACCGCATAGGTGGCATACTGGACTTACACTGGTATTGGTGATTGAAGCGATGCGCTGAGTCTGGGTCCTGCAGAAGAGGGCAGTATGTCCGTTCTT
The DNA here is from genome assembly GCF_052849685.1 of Lactuca virosa. Lineage (NCBI taxonomy): Eukaryota > Viridiplantae > Streptophyta > Magnoliopsida > Asterales > Asteraceae > Lactuca > Lactuca virosa. The sequence continues at coordinate 252,952,839 of NC_136434.1, forward strand.
GTTGCAGTTTTTATAGTGCGGCACTCGGCAAACCCTATTGTGATGGTAGCCACACTCGTTACACTTTGGGAGTGTTCCCATATATTGTCTGACCGGTTCTTGAGTGACAGACGTTGTGGCTAAGGTCGAGGCATGTGTTGTGACTGCAGTTGTAATTACAGGGGCAACCACGGATTGTTGTCTTTTAGCGCGTTTTTGAGATAGGTTGCGCTTCTTTTTGTCCCAAAATTCTCGTTTCTTGTTCTTAGGTTTGTGGCCTGAGGCGTCTTCGTTGGTGGACACCCGCTGGTGTTCTTGGTTGTTGTTGCGGTTAGTATTCCCGGCACCGCCTTCACCTCTGCTTGCGTTGTGAGCATGGAGTTGCGCTATGACGGCTGTCACGGCTGCCGTGACCGCATCTTGAAAAGTAGCAGAGTCTATCTGCAGGATTGCCGTTGTCACACCCCCAAACCAAGGATGGCGGAAACCTCCGGGGGTGGAGGACTTCATGTATAGTAACACAACAACGAGTATAATAGTGCTCAAAGTAAATACAACCATCATAAATATAATTGAAAAAGTTATACCATAGTATGTGTTTACATGTTTCAAATCAATTACACTATGATGACAAAATGAAATGTTTGACGATTTAACGTCCCATCCTCAAAAGCTATTGATTTCCTGTTTCACTGATTTCCTGAGAATACAAGTAGTTTTGAAAGAGTGTCAACAATTAAGTTGGTGAGTTCATAAGAGTTTTATTTGAGAAAGAAGTCGTTTTCCTTGTAAAAGCGATAGAGTATGATTCCAGAAAATTCAATATTTTCTTTATTAAGTGCGAAATGAAAGCTCCTATGTTATGCAATAATGTACCCTACAAAAGACCCGTAGATTCCTTCTATAATCCCCCAGTGTATATAAGTTATATAAAATTTAAGTTGAATAATCGTCGAATATAATGGGTCTGCTCTAGGTCCCCAACCAGACAAGGAACAGGAAGTAAGGCGGGTCCACCAATTCTAAGTCGATTGCGAATAAATTCATAAATAACTCTAACATGTACACTTAGCAATTATAGCTGAAGTCTAACAATTCTAGATGAAGCGTAGTCTTAATACCATGAAAGCCATTTTGTGTAAACCTGGTACTTTATGATGTATATTTCAAGAAAAATCCCTTAATTTCCTTATAAAAAGTTATGTAGCCTTAAATCCCAAGACCGAGAATATGTATGTGTTTTGTACTTATAATGTTTATAATAGTGATGTGTTTCCAAAGAAAATCCAATATTTTCCTTATAAAAGTCATGTAGTCTTAAATCCCAAGACCGAGAATATGTGTGTGTTTTGTACTTATAATGTTTATAATAGTGATTTGTTTCCAAAGAAAATCCAATATTTTCCTTATAAAAAGTCATGTAGTCTTAAATCCCAAGACCAAGAATATGTATGTGTTTTGTACCTATAACGTGTTTGTAGTTTTAAATAGATAAAACCCCTTTTCAAAGTAGAATTTTCCCTGTAAACTTGAAAGATTGTTAACCTGCAACAACGTTTTCCAGACGGCAAGATATTATGACTCTTGTCACCTGCAGACCTGCAGGTCCGGCTGTAGCTTGCAGCGAGGTGTGGGGTGTCAATCCCAATATAGATCTATACACAATTATCACGCTCTCCCTACAAGAGACTCTGGTTATAACTTACATGAATTTTAACCCGTACTCTAAGAGTACGATGGAAGAATTGTCTCACAACTTACGTTAACTAGTTTACATATAGTTTGAGTATAAAACCTCTTCCGTGGTGGAAGTGAAATCACCTTTTATGAATAAATTAGTGAAATGAATCCTTAAACTATTACTATTATAGTTTATCATGTAGTGTTTGAAAAGCCATTTGTTTTGAGAGTAAAACCTTTTCTGTGGTGTGCTTTTATCGTAAACACCATAAACTATACTTATTGTAGTGTATTATATGTGTTCGAAATGAATGGAAAAACCTTATCATGAATGACTAATTTCTGTTTATGATGATAAACTAACAAGAAATATATTCAACATTTAGAAACTTATTGTTATACACTTTGCTCAACATACTACAAAGTGTTGTTAATATCGTAAACTATGTAAGTAGTCTTTAACTTATCTGCACTGTTTTAGAAAAGTCATAGAAAAATCATACGAAGTCGAAAACTGAATCCGTAAACTCTGAGAGTTTAGAAAATGTGTCTAGATTATTCATAAATGTTATTATGATTTTTAGAAGTCCCTAACTTGTGTGAAAATGTTCATATTCACAGACTGGTCTGAATTTGTTTCTGAAACGATAGGCAGTTTTGTAAAAATCACCATAAATTGTAGAAACATCGTATGCAGATGTGCAAGTTGTAATTTTAAAGTTATGAACCTGAACTATTTGCATATTAAACAGTTTTTAAAGATATTAAGTTTAAGATAGTAAAAACAGTCCATGAATAGGACTCAACTTTTCTGATGAAAGATGTTGTTTGAATTTAGTTAAGTTTTTGGTATTTTAACTTGTATTCCCCCGTCCCCCCCTAAAACTTGAAGAAAACATGAAAATGTAGGGGTATGAACTCACCTTGAGTGATTTCAGTAGATGGATGATGAAGGAAAGAAGTTTCCAAGTCAAGAACACTTGGGAGATGCTTGAAGATTTGAAGATCTAGCAACAATTATGATGATGTTTGTGTAAGAAACCCATGATTTGAGTGAAAGGATGCAAGATAATCAAGTGAAGGATGAAGTTACTTACCAAACTTGGAGGGAAATGCTCAAGAACAACCTTCAAATTTGAGTTTTTAGAGAGAGAAAGTGAGAGAGAGAAATGGGTTTGATCCTTGGTGAAAGTGTGTAGAATGTGGGAGGTGGAGTAAAGATTTTCAGCCTTGATCACCCTCATATGATGGAGAAAGAGGGTGGAAGGACTAATGATTGATTGAATAGTGATGAATAGTGACTGGGGATGGCTATGGAGTGTGTGTGTGGGATTGCTTGTGTCATAACCTAAAGATAAAGTCAACACTCCACCCATAAATCTTACCTACTAGATTTTATTCTTAGGCAGTGATTTTCCCTAAAATGTGTTTAAATTATGATTATATTGTGTTTTATATGTCAAAATATGAGTTTGGGTTAAAATCCCACGTCAAAATCATGAAAAACGGGCTTAAAACGAAGTCGTGGTCGAAAACCGGGTGAAAGGGGCGAAACTGCGAAGCTTCTCAGATTGGGCCGAAGGTTCGGTCCCTGCTGCTGGGCCCGAAGGCGAAACAGACGGAAATGGGCTGAAGGCGAAGGCAGGAAGAGAAGCGAAGGCGAATTCGCATGGTTCGGTTTCGGTCCAATGTAGTTTCGGTCCAACAGGTTCGCTCCAGCAGGGTTCGGGTTCGGTCTTAGAGGTTTCGGTTCCTTAAGAGAGGCTTCGGTTCCTTAAGGTTGTTTTACCAATAATTTATCCGTTTTAAGTGATTTTTGACCCGGTTAAGGGTCGGGATGACCCGAATGACTATAAAAAGTTAAAAGATATTTTGAGAGAGATTTGGGAGAGATTTTGGGAGAGATTTTAGATAGAGGTTTATAAAGAGAGATTGAGAGAGACTTCGTTTGCGACCTTTGTGAGTGTTTAACTTCATGAGGCAAGGTTTGTAAACCCCGTTAAGCCATGTTTAAGAGTCTTACACACCCCCGAAGGGTATGCATTAGTGTTTTATCGTTTTGTTACCTCACTTACCCCGTTTAGGGTTTAAGAATTTCGATCATACGAACTTTCCAAGTGATAACTTCTTATTAAAATAGCGAGTTGTACCGTAGCTAACATATTGTAAAACCTAATATACAAGGGTTAACGGAGTTGACCGGTTTGACTTGTCGACCTTATTTGACTTTGACTTGGCCAGAAATTGATGGTTGTCACATCATCCCCCCGTTAGAAGGAATTTCGTCCCGAAATTTAGTATTTGACTGGGACTTCAAGAGTTGGGAAGAGATGTGGGTACTTTTGTTTCATTTGATCCTTGCGTTCCCCGGGTCCTCGTTTGACGTTCCAACAGACCTTCACAACAGGGATGCGACTTTGATTTCATTCTTTTGATCTTTCGATCCATGGTTTCTATCGATTTTTCCACGAAGTGGAGACTCTTGTTGATTTCGATTTCTTCGAGGGGTATTACAAGAGTCTCGTCGGACAGACACTTCTTTAAGTTTGATATGTGGGAGTTCGGGTGTACGTTATTAAGTTCTTGTGGTAGTCGAAGCTTGTATGCCACTGGGCCAATCCTGACAAGGATTGCGAATGGTCCGATGTACTTTGGATTTAGTTTTCCCACGTTTACCAAAACGTATCATTCTTTTCCACGGTGAGACCTTCGGTAGTACTCGGTCATCAACCTGGAAATTCCAAGGGTCTGCGTCGCTTATCTACGTAGCTCTTTTGTCGATCTCGAGACGCTCTCAGTCTTTCTCGTATTAGTATGATCTTTTCCGTTGTCTCCCTTATGAATTCAGGGCCAACGAGGGTGCTGTTAGAGACTTACCCCTTCGCTAGCTGTGTATCTCTCACTTCAGCCCAGCGCAGTGGTGATCTGCCCTTCGCGACTATAGAGATCTTCGAATGGAGCGACCTTGATGTTAGGGTGATAGCTGTTGTTGTGTGAAAATTCAAGGAGCGGTAAGTGGGTATCCCACTCTTTTACCGAAACCAATCGCACAAGCTCTTGGCGTGTCTTCCAAGGTTTAAATAATTCCTTTTGCTCTACTTGTCGGTTGTAGGTGGTAGGTCGTACTCTATCTCGCCTAGTCCCCGAAAGGGTTGCCAGGATCGTGAAATGAGTCTACTATCTCTTTCAGAGATGATGGACATTGACAGACCCTACGGTCGTATAATCTCTTTGATGTACGTTCTAGTCAATTCTCCATCTTGCCGGTTTCTTTGATTGGTAGGAAGTGCGCAGATTTGGTCAACCTATCAACAATTACCCAAATGGTATAGAGACCACCCTTTGGCTTGGGTGACTTGGTTGTGAAGTTCATGGCTATCCGCTTCCACTTCCTTTCGGTTATCCGTGGTTATTGTAGAAAACTCGAAGGCTTCTGTTGTTCTACCTTGACCTTGGCACAAGTCTGATACTTGCCCACATGTGTAGCGATGTCAGCTTTCCTATTCGGCCACTGATGTTACTTTTTGAGGTCCAGATACCTCTTGTCTGAGCCTGGATGAATGGAGTAGCGAGTCTTCATGTGCTTTGTTCATGAAGTCATTTCTGATTCCATCAACTTCGATGTCCAGATCCGGTTCATGGGATAACATGCCCTGCCGCTCTTGCCTTCTAGGTTCTTATGATCGGTGAAGATTGTACACTTCGTGTCGTGGAGATGGTGTCTCTAGATCTCCATGGTGAGTACTACTGCTCCTAGTTCGGGGTCATGTGTGACTTAGCCGACCCCGTACGTCTTTAGCTGTCTTAAGTCATAAGTAATAACTTCCCCTCGGATGGCTGCATAGGGCCTGCTGTAGTGTTTCTCGTTTGTCGATTAGATCGGTAGGGAGCATATGGGTTCAATTTACGCGACTAGTTTAATTCGAATGGTAGAACATCCACTCGTAATTCTGGGCAGCCTTGTCCCGAAGCTCCTGGTAGGACTCGTACCTGGTCCATCTATCATTAACTCGCGTATATAGGTCGTATGTAATTAGGGTTGGTAAGACGGTTGGATGGGTGACTCTGCCCCAAGTCCACAACCAGACGAGGAACAGGAAATAGGGCGGAAACACACATCCAATGTCCGTAGAATCTTAATTATACACCACACTTCGCATATACACATGGTAGTGATAGGTTAACCGCATTCGTCCCACGTCTCCAGGCTTGATCTTGATCTGCTATACGAGTGATATTCTCGAAGGGTTTACTAGGAATACTTTGAAAAGGTTACAGAAGGTAATACACACCTTTAGAGAGTGCTTCGGGGTTTCGTAATGAAGGATGACCCGAGGGTCAGAGTCAGATTTAGGGTTATGAGGGACGAAGGTTTCGATATCCAACTGGTTAGGTGGAGGGTCTTCTCGTAACATATGCAATTGATAGGGTGATGACCCAAACCAATCCATATCAAATGATGACATTGGATTTTTTTGATGACACATGTATTAAGTCGTATTCGTTAGAGGTATTCGTTAGAGTGATAGTGCATCATGTGATTCTTGTCAGTGTGTTCCGTTTTGATCGATGTTATTGTTATTGCAAATGATTCATACCACAACAGCTAGTACTGGTAGTAAGGGTGTTCTGATAGCTAGTGATGATACTTTATATCATGATTCCCGACCGATCATTCTATGATCGATCGGTATATGTAAGTCGTATGTCATTTGATATCGATGAAACCGACAAGTGAATGGCTCTACCCTAACCCCACTATTAGACATGGAACAGGAATTAGGACGGGAGTATTCATTTTAAGTCTGTAATATTTTGATTATAAATAACCCTGATGTATACATTAAGTCATCACAGCTCACAGATAATGATCCTAAGGTCATATATGAGTGTCTTTGATTTGATCGAACGAGAGAATATTTTAACTACTTTTTGAAAGACGGTAATTTTAGCAAACATACCAATTTCATTACAAGCATATGGTACTTAAACGTTTTTGTTGTTGGAATTACTACAAAAGTCCTAATAAGATTCCTGGCTGCTCCTGCCGGTCTGTTTGTCACATTCCTCCTGCTCCCCCGTCGTTCATCTCAGTTGGACAGTCTATCTTGAAGTGTCCCGTTTCACCGCATAGGTGGCATACTGGACTTACACTGGTATTGGTGATTGAAGCGATGCGCTGAGTCTGGGTCCTGCAGAAGAGGGCAGTATGTCCGTTCTTGTTGCAGTATTTACAGTGCGGCACTCAGCAAACCCTATTGTGATGGTAGCCACACTCGTTACACTTTGGGAGTGTTCCCATATATTGTCTGACCGGTGCTTGAGTGACAGACGTTGTGGCTGAGGTCGAGGCATGTGTTGTGACTGCAGTTGTAATTACAGGGGCAACCACGGATTGTTGTCTTTTAGCGCGTTTTTGAGATAGGTTGCACTTCTTTTTTGTCCCAAAATTCTCGTTTCTTGTTCTTAGGTTTGTGGCCTGAGGCGCCTTCGTTGGTGGACACCCACTGGTGTTCTTGGTTGTTGTTGCGGTTAGTATTCCCGGCGCCGCCTTCACCTCTGCTTGCGTTGTTAGCATGGAGTTGCGCCATGACGGCTGTTACGGCTGCCGTGACCACAGCTTGAAAAGTAACAGAGTCTATCTGCAGGATTGCCGCCTTGCTTGTTGGCTGGTTATCTTCTTGTGAAGGCATAACCCTGTTGCATGGGGAGAAACGATGTCGTGAGTGGGGATGATTATCTCTAGTTATATCCTTACCATTTATATACACATATATAAATTTCGCACTTTATTGAACTATTCTCGATGTTTCTGCCAATGTTCCTGAGACGGATTTATGGTAGTGGGTAGAAGTAGGTTTTGCACGGGCATTAAGTTTTACCCATCCTAGGATTATGTTTGTCCTAATACGCTTAGCTGAGGAGTTCTGATGGGATCTGGGGCATTAGTGTCGGTATGATCGTACCCTATAGGCCTACGAAAAAGGCACCTTTCAACCATGAGGTTTAAAAAGGTGAGATGATAATGAGTCTTGAATAAGGATTTATACGTCGTGAGTTATATAACTAAGTTTATCTTAGTTCTGAGCGTATCGTGTTCCAATTTTTATAGTGTTCTGAAAACAATTCATAATGAGAGTCTATATATAATAAACTTATGAATTTTTGGTAGTATTGCTCCCAATGAAATAATACGCATCCCCATTTCTATTGTATGATTCTAGTATGTTTAGTTTTAGGAAAAATTTTGTGCCTGAAGCAGGCCTACACCACATCATTGCAAGGAAAATTTTGGACCACAAATAAATCTCTGGACTAGTGTAATCACTAACTTTCAGGGTCTGGCCTACACATGGAGGAGAGTAGCACCAACGCACTCTCATAGACCTAATCTACAAGGTCTTGTGAGTAACATGAACTCTGCTAAGGATAATACGTCCCCAGTGGTGCTTGAAACGAAGCCGATGCATCCTGTAGATCTGCCAACCTATGCTCGGCTGCGACCACTCTCTCTTCGAGTGTTGAATGTCTATTTTCATACTCCTTTGCCTTCGCCTGAGCGGCGATAAGGTCCTTAAATGAGTTGGTCTCTGAAATAGCAGTCTCTTTCTAAGTCTCGAGTTTGCGAGATGGTAGCGTCTGTAGTAGCACGCAGTTCCCGAACTTGATTCGCAGTCTCCCTGTTTTGGTTCTCGATGGTTGAGGTTACTGCAACCTTGTTGGTCCCCAAATGGCGATTGCTGTTGCTGATGGGGACTCCACCCCTCGATCAATGCTGCCCAACGGGGCACAGGTTCGATGTAGTCGAAATGGTTCGCGAGAGCCCTGGCTATGTAAGGAGAGTTGTCGACCTCTGGCTCCACTTCCGACTCTTTTCTTAATCACCCACTAACTCTCCGGGTTCGGAAAGTAGGGGTCTCCTGGTAAGTAAAATCTTGCCATGATGTCCGTGCGAGAATAGGGGTGAGGTAAGAGGCATATAATAATCATATTCCTAGAAATATTTATAGGGTTTGATCCTCCTTAGTTACTTCTATAATGACATGGTGCATACCCGTTACATATAACAAAAGATATGATAGACCTTCGAATAAGTGATCATACTCCAAAACCATAACCAAACAAGGAACAGGAAGTAAAGCAATGATCACAGATTCTAAGTCTATGATATCTAAGTTATATATAATCGTAGCGTATCCACTTAGTGATTGTAGATCTACTAGCAAGAATCTGTTTAGTTTTCACATAAGTTATAGTACCACAAAATACCCCTATAGTATTTTAAATGTAGTCTTAAATCCCAAGACCAAGAATATGTATGTGTTTTGTACCTATAACGTGTTTGTAGTTTTAAATAGATAAAACCCCTTTTCAAAGTAGAATTTTCCCTGTAAACTTGAAAGATTGTTAACCTGCAACAACGTTTTCCAGACGGCAAGATATTATGACTCTTGTCACCTGCAGACCTGCAGGTCCGGCTGTAGCTAGCAGCGAGGTGTGGGGTGTCAATCCCAATATAGATCTATACACAATTATCACGCTCTCCCTACAAGAGACTCTGGTTATAACTTACATGAATTTTAACCCGTACTCTAAGAGTACGATGGAAGAATTGTCTCACAACTTACGTTAACTAGTTTACATATAGTTTGAGTATAAAACCTCTTCCGTGGTGGAAGTGAAATCACCTTTTATGAATAAATTAGTGAAATGAATCCTTAAACTATTACTATTATAGTTTATCATGTAGTGTTTGAAAAGCCATTTGTTTTTAGAGTAAAACCTTTTCTGTGGTGTGCTTTTATCGTAAACACCATAAACTATACTTATTGTAGTGTATTATATGTGTTCGAAATGAATGGAAAAACCTTATCATGAATGACTAATTTCTGTTTATGATGATAAACTAACAAGAAATATATTCAACATTTAGAAACTTATTGTTATACACTTTGCTCAACATACTACAAAGTGTTGTTAATATCGTAAACTATGTAAGTAGTCTTTAACTTATCTGCACTGTTTTAGAAAAGTCATAGAAAAATCATACGAAGTCGAAAACTGAATCCGTAAACTCTGAGAGTTTAGAAAATGTGTCTAGATTATTCATAAATGTTATTATGATTTTTAGAAGTCCCTAACTTGTGTGAAAATGTTCATATTCACAGACTGGTCTGAATTTGTTTCTGAAACGATAGGCAGTTTTGTAAAAATCACCATAAATTGTAGAAACATCGTATGCAGATGTGCAAGTTGTAATTTTAAAGTTATGAACCTGAACTATTTGCATATTAAACAGTTTTTAAAGATATTAAGTTTAAGATAGTAAAAACAGTCCATGAATAGGACTCAACTTTTCTGATGAAAGATGTTGTTTGAATTTAGTTAAGTTTTTGGTATTTTAACTTGTATTCCCCCGTCCCCCCCTAAAACTTGAAGAAAACATGAAAATGTAGGGGTATGAACTCACCTTGAGTGATTTCAGTAGATGGATGATGAAGGAAAGAAGTTTCCAAGTCAAGAACACTTGGGAGATGCTTGAAGATTTGAAGATCTAGCAACAATTATGATGATGTTTGTGTAAGAAACCCATGATTTGAGTGAAAGGATGCAAGATAATCAAGTGAAGGATGAATTTACTTACCAAACTTGGAGGGAAATGCTCAAGAACCACCTTCAAATTCGAGTTTTTAGAGAGAGAAAGTGAGAGAGAGAAATGGGTTTGATCCTTGGTGAAAGTGTGTAGAATGTGGGAGGTGGAGTAAAGATTTTCAGCCTTGATCACCCTCATATGCTGGATAAAGAGGGTGGAAGGACTAATGATTGATTGAATAGTGATGAATAGTGACTGGGGATGGCCATGGAGTGTGTGTGTGGGATTGCTTGTGTCATAACCTAAAGATAAAGTCAACACTCCACCCATAAATCTTACCTACTAGATTTTATTCTTAGGCAATGATTTTCCCTAAAATGTGTTTAAATTATGATTATATAGTGTTTTATATGTCAAAATATGAGTTTGGGTGGAAATCCCACGTCAAAATCATGAAAAACGGGCTTAAAACGAAGTCGTGGTCGAAATCCGGGTGAAAGGGGCGAAACTGCGAAGCTTCCCGGATTGGGCCGAAGGTTCGGTCCTTGCTGCTGGGCCCGAAGGCGAAACAGACCGAAATAAGCCGAAGGCGAAGGCAGGAAGAGAAGCGAAGGCGAATTTCGGGTTCGGTTCGCATGGTTCGGTTTCGGTCCAATGTAGTTTCGGTCCAGCAGGGTTCGGGTTCGGTCTTAGAGGCTTCGGTTCCTTAAGAGAGGCTTCGGTTCCTTAAGGTTGTTTTACCAATAATTTTTCCGTTTTATGTGATTTTTGACACGATTAAGGGTCGGGATGACCCGAATGACTATAAAAAGTTAAAAGAGATTTTGGGAGAGATTTTAGATAGAGAGAGGTTTATAAAGAGTGATTGAGAGAGACTTCGTTTGCGACCTGTGTGAGTGTTTAACTTCGGTAGGCAAGGTTTGTAAACCCCGTTAAGCCATGTTTAAGAGTCTTACACACCCCCGATGGGTATGCATTAGTGTTTTATCGTTTTGTTACCTCACTTACCCAGTTTAGGGTTTAAGAATTTCGATCATACGAACTTTCCAAGTGATAACTTATTATTAAAATAGGGAGTTGTACCGTAGCTAACATATTGTAAACCCTAATATACAAGGGTTAACGGAGTTGACCGGTTTGACTTGTCGACCTTATTTGACTTTGACTTGGCCAGAAATTGACGGTTGTCACAGCCGCCTTGCTTGTTGGCTGGTTATCTTCTTGTGAAGGCATAACCCTGTTGCATGGGGAGAAACGATGTCGTGAGTGGGGATGATTATCTCTAGTTATATCCTTACCATTTATATACACATATATAAATTTCGCACTTTACTGAACTATTCTCGATGTTTCTGCCAATGTTCCTGAGACGGAGTTATGGTAGTGGGTAGAAGTAGGTTTTGCACGGGCGTTAACTTTTACCCATCTTAGGATTATGTTTGTCCTAATACGCTTAGCTGAGGAGTTCTGATGGGATCTGGGGCATTAGTGCTGGTATGATAGTACCCTATAGACCTATGAAAAAGGCACCTTTCAACCATGAGGTTTAAAAGGTGAGATGATAATGAGTCTTGAATAAGGATTTATACGTCGTGAGTTATCTAACTAAGTTTATCTTAGTTCTGAGTGTATCGTGTTCCAATTTTTATGGTGTTCTGAAAACAATTCATAATGAGAGTCTATATATAATAAACTTATGAATTTTTGGTAGTATTGCTCCCAATGAAATAATATGCATGCCCATTTCTATTGTATGAATCTAGTATGTTTAGTTTTAGGGAAATTTTTGTGGCTGAAGCAGGCCTACACCACATCATTGCAAGGAAAAGTTTGGACCGCAAATAAATCTTTGGACTAGTGTAATCACTAAATTTCAGGGTCGGGCCTACACATGGAGGAGAGTAGCACCAACGCACTCTCACAAACCTAATCTACAAGGTCTTGTGAGTAACATGAACTCTGCTCAGGATAATACGTCCCCAGTGGTGCTTGAAACGAAGTCGATGCGTCCTGTAGTTCTGCCAACCTATGCTCGACTGCGACCACTCTCTCTTCTAGTGTTGAGTGTCTATTTTGATACTCCTTTGCCTTCGCCTGAGCGGCGATAAGGTCCTTAAATGAGCTGGTCTCTGAAATAGCAGTCTCTTTCTAAGTCTCGAGTTTGCGAGATGGTAGCGTCTGTAGTAGCACGCAGTTCCTGAACTCGATTCGCAGTCTCCCTGTTTTGGTTCTCGATGGTTGAGGTTACTGCAACCTTGTTGGTCCCCAAATGGCGATTGCTGTTGCTGATGGGGACTCCACCCCTCGATCAATGCTGCCCAACGGGGCACAGGTTCGATGTAGTCGAAATGGTTCGCGAGAGCCCTGGCTATGTAAGGAGAGTTGTCGACCTCTGGCTCCACTTCCGACTCTTTTCTTAATCACCCACTAACTCTCCGGGTTCGGAAAGTAGGGGTCTCCTGGTAAGTAAAATCTTGCCATGATGTCCGTGCGAGAATAGGGGTGAGGTAAGAGGCATATAATAATCATATTCCTAGAAATATTTATAGGGTTTGATCCTCCTTAGTTACTTCTATAATGACATGGTGCATACCCGTTACATATAACAAAAGATATGATAGACCTTCGAATAAGTGATCATACTCCAAAACCATAACCAAACAAGGAACAGGAAGTAAAGCAATGATCACAGATTCTAAGTCTATGATATCTAAGTTATATATAATCGTAGCGTATCCACTTAGTGATTGTAGATCTACTAGCAAGAATCTGTTTAGTTTTCACATAAGTTATAGTACCACAAAATACCCCTATAGTATTTTAAATGTTATGTTTGGTTCTTAACGATTTTCTGGTATGAGTGTTGGTAAGTTGATAGACTTGTTGTCCACTATGACTATCCCCCGGCACATACTAGTCACTTCTCGGACGAATATAGTTGATCAGGCTATATTCCTCCCAGACTTGATTGCATATCTCAGGGCATATTCACATTGCACAACTCCTCTATTTTTAACTTTTGTATCGTCCTAGATATGATACTATACTAGTATGTATGCATGCACTCATACTTTTAACAAGAAACTATTTATTTCTAAAAGTATAGTTATTTGAAAATGTTTAAATCAAAGACTTTAGTCCCAATGCATTTATAGTTTGTATATCTTATGTGGTTCGATATACTTAGTTCACTATAAACAATGCTCTGATACCAATCTGTCACACCCCCAAACCAATGATGGCGGAAACGTCCGGGGGTGGAGGACTTCATGTATAGTATCATAACAACGAGTATAATAGTGCTCAAAGTAAATACAACCATCATAAATATAATTGAAAAGGTTATACCATAGTATGTGTTTATATGTTTCAAATCAATTACACTATGATGACAAAATGAAATGTTTGACGGTTTAACCTCCCATCCTCAAAAGCTGTTGATTTCCTGTTTCACTGATTTCCTGAGAATACAAGTAGTTTTGAAAGAGTGTCAACAATTAAGTTGGTGAGTTCATAAGAGTTTTATTTGAAAAAGAAGTTGTTTTCCTTGTAAAAGCGATAGAGTATGATTCCAGAAAATTCAATATTTTCTTTATTAAGTGCGAAATGAAAGCTCCTATGTTATGCAATAATGTACCCTAGAAAGACCCGTAGATTCCTTCTATAATCGCCCAGTGTATATAAGTTATATAAAATTTAAGTTGAATAACCATCGAATATAATGGGTCTGCTCTAGGTCTCAACCAGACAAGGAACAGGAAGTAAGGTGGGCCCACCAATTCTAAGTCGATTGAGACTAAATTCATAAATAACTCTAACATGTACACTTACCAATTATAGCTGAAGTCTAACAATTCTAGATGAAGCGTAGTCTTAATACCATGAAAGCCATTTTGTGTAAACCTGGTACTTTATGATGTATATTTCAAGAAAAATCCCTTAATTTCCTTATAAAAAGTTATGTAGCCTTAAATCCCAAGACCGAGAATATGTATGTGTTTTGTACTTATAATGTTTATAATAGTGATGTGTTTCTAAAGAAAATCCAATATTTTCCTTATAAAAGTCATGTAGTCTTAAATCCCAAGACCGAGAATATGTGTGTGTTTTGTACTTATAATGTTTATAATAGTGATTTGTTTCCAAAGAAAATCCAATATTTTCCTTATAAAAAGTCATGAGTCTTAAATCCCAAGACCAAGAATATGTATGTGTTTTGTACCTATAACGTGTTTGTAGTTTTAAATAGATAAAACCCCTTTTCAAAGTAGAATTTTCCCTGTAAACTTGAAAGATTGTTAACTCCCTATGTGAGTAGTTATAACCATACTACAACGAGAATTTAACCTGCAACAACGTTTTCCAGACATCAAGATCCTATGACTCTTGTCACCCGCAGACCTGCAGGTCCGGCTCTAGCTAGCAGCGAGGTGTGGGGTGTCAATCCCAATATAGATCTATACACAATTATCACGCTCTCCCTACAAGCGACTCTGGTTATAACTTACAGGAATTTTAACTCGTACTCTAAGAGTACGATGGAAGAATTGTCTCACTACTTACGTTAACTAGTTTACATATAGTTTGAGTATAAAACCTCTTCTGTAGTGGAAGTGAAATCACCTTTTATGAATAAATTAGTGATATGAATCCTTAAACTATTACTATTATAGTTTATCATGTAGTGTTTGAAAAGCCATTTGTTTTGAGAGTAAAACCTTTTCTGTGGTGTGCTTTTATCGTAAACTCCATAAACTATACTTATTGTAGTTTATTATATTTGTTCGAAATGAATGGAAAAACCTTATCATGAATGACTAATTTCTGTTTATGATGATAAACTAACAAGAAATATATTCAACATTTAGAAACTTATTGTTATACACTTTGCTCAACATACTACAAAGTGTTGTTAATATCGTAAACTATGTAAGTAGTCTTTAACTTATCTGCACTGTTTTAGAAAAGTCATAGAAAAATCATACAAAGTAGAAAATTGAATCCGTAAACTCTGAGAGTTTATAAAATGTGTCTAGATTATTCATAAATTTTATTATAATTTTTAGAAGTCCCTAACTTGTGTTAAAATGTTCATATTCACAGACTGGTCCGAATTCGTTTCTGAAACGATAGGCAGTTTTGTAAAAATCATCATAAATTGTAGAAACATCGTATGGAGATGTGCAAGTAGTAATTTTAAAGGTATGAACCTGTACTATTTTCATATTAAACAGTTTTGAAAGATATTAAGTTTAAGATAGTAAGAACAGTCCATGAATAGGACTCAACTTTTCTGATGAAAGATGTTGTTTGAATTTAGTTAAGTTTTTGGTATTTTAACTTGTATTCCCCCTCCCCCCTAAAACTTGAAGAAAACATGAAAATGTAGGGTTATGAACTCACATTGAGTGATTTCAGTAGATGGATGATGAAGGAAATAAGTTTCCAAGTCAAGAACACTTGGGAGATGCTTGAAGATTTGAAGATCTAGCAACAATTATGATGATGTTTGTGTAAGAAACCCATGATTTGAGTGAAAGGATGCAAGATAATCAAGTGAAGGATGAATTTACTTACCAAACTTGGAGGGAAATGCTCAAGAACCACCTTCAAATTCGAGTTTTTAGAGAGAGAAAGTGAGAGAGAGAAATGGGTTTGATCCTTGGTGAAAGTGTGTAGAATGTGGGAGGTGGAGTAAAGATTTTCAGCCTTGATCACCCTCATATGCTGGAGAAAGAGGGTGGAAGGACTAATGATTGATTGAATAGTGATGAATAGTGACTGGGGATGGCCATGGAGTGTGTGTGTGGGATTGCTTGTGTCATAACCTAAAGATAAAGTCAACACTCCACCCATAAATCTTACCTACTAGATTTTATTCTTAGGCAATGATTTTCCCTAAAATGTGTTTAAATTATGATTATATAGTGTTTTATATGTCAAAATATGAGTTTGGGTGAAAATCCCACGTCAAAATCATGAAAAACGGGCTTAAAACGAAGTCATGGTCGAAAACCGGGTGAAAGGAGTGAAACTGCGAAGCTTCTCGGATTGGGCCGAAGGTTCGGTCCCTGCTGTTGGGCCCGAAGGCGAAACAGACCGAAATGGGCCGAAGGCGAAGGCAGGAAGAGAACCGAAGGCGAATTTCGGGTTCGGTTCGCATGGTTCGGTTTCGGTCCAATGTAGTTTCGGTCCAGCAGGGTTCGGGTTCGGTCTTAGAGGCTTCGGTTCCTTAAGAGAGGCTTCGGTTCCTTAAAGTTGTTTTACCAATAATTTCTCCGTTTTAAGTGATTTTTTACCCGGTTAAGGGTCGAGATGACCCGAATGACTATAAAAAGTTAAAAGAGATTTTGAGAGAGATTTGGGAGAGATTTTGGGAGAGATTTTAGATAGAGAGAGGTTTATAAATAGAGATTGAGAGAGACTTTGTTTGCGATCTTTGTGAGTGTTTAACTTCGTAAGGCAAGGTTTGTAAACCTCGTTAAGCCATGTTTAAGAGTCTTACACACCCCCGAAGGGTATGCATTAGTGTTTTATCGTTTTGTTACCTCACTTACCCCGTTTAGGGTTTAAGAATTTCGATCATACGAACTTTCCAAGTGATAACTTCTTATTAAAATAGCGAGTTGTACCGTAGCTAACATATTGTAAACCCTAATATACAAGGGTTAACGGAGTTGACCGGTTTGACTTGTCGACCTTATTTGACTTTGACTTGGCCAGAAATTGACGGTTGTCAGAGGAATGGAACTGGCAGTTCCAACCATGGGGGTAATCAAAGGCCTCAACGAGTGTGCCCATACAAAGACTTTACAAACGGAAAGCCAAGGCCGCTCAACGGAAACGGAGGGGTTATAGCCCTAACTCGATGGTTCGAAAAAACGGAGTCAGACTTGGAGATCTGTGGCTGCTCGGAAGAAAGCAAAGTAAAATTCGCAGCCTTTACTTTTGTCGATAGAGCCCTTACATGGTGGAATGGCCACATCAAGGCCCTAACACTTCCAGTGGTGAACTCAATGGCTTGGGAGTACCTCAAGACAATGATGCTTGAAGAGTACTGTCTTAGAGGTGAGGTACAGAAGCTCGAGTAAGAATTGTGGAATCTCACTGTGAAGGACTCCGACATTGAAACTTACATTGCCAGATTCAGCGACCTGGCGATCTTGTTTCCGGGTGTCACACCCCCAAACCAGAACGGCGGAAACGTTCGGGAACAGAGGACGTCATGCTCAGTATCATAACCATAGTGAAGAAAGTAAACACAACCATCATAAATATAATTTAAAAGGTTACATCGTTTCAAAAGTATATGTTTCCGAATAAATTACATAGGATGTCAAAATATAGCAAAAGAATCTACGCCTTAGCGTCTTGACTTCAGAAATCTTGTGATTACCTGTTTTACTAATTACATGAGAATACAAGTTGTTTTGAAAGAGTATCAGCATAAAGCTGGTGAGTTCATAAGCAATTTATGAATGAAAAATGAAAGTTGTTCCTTTTTGTTTGTTACGAGTTCGTTTCCAGAAAATCCAATATTTTCTAAAGGTTTGTTATAGTCTTAACTAAACCAAGACTTAGTGTATGTAAGTAAATTGTTACGATTGTGTGTGTGTGTGGTTTTATATTTAAAATAAAACTCCTTAAATCCTCGTGAACTGTGTGTTTTGTTAATTTCTCATGTGAGATGTTATAACCATACTAAACTCGAAGACCTCGTACTCGACGTTCTTCAGGCGTCGGAATGTTATGACACTTGTCACCCCAGACCTGGCGGTCTAGCTGTTGCAAGCAGCTTAGGGTGCGGGTTTGTCAGACCCAATATAGATCTATACACAACTATCACGCTCTCCCTCCAGGAGATTTTGATTATAACTACAGGACTTTACTGTGGTACTTAAGAGTACCCCGAAGGAGAATGTCTCACAAATTTATTTATTAACAAGTTCACGTAGTGTGTAATGAAATACTTTTTTTGTAAGTCGATTGAGTTATTGTTTTCTTTGTCAAACGAAGTGCTCAAACTATACCTATTATAGTTTATCAAAAGTGTTGTGTGTTTGAATGAAACCTTGTTATTCATGTCTTTGTATTTCCATAAAATGACGTTTAAAATACTACGTGTAAATCGTACACACCTTGCTCAACATGTTACAAGGTGTGAATAACTCTTAAACATGTATTTGACAATTTTACCCTTAACTGTCACTGTTTTAGAATATTTATAGAAAAAATCATCGTAAGTCGAAAACTGAATCCGTAAACTCTGAATATTTGGAAAAAGAGTCTACTATATCCATAAAGTTTTCTATAATTTTTGGTGGTCTCAAACCAGGGTGAAAATGTTCATCTTCACAACCTGGTCCGACTTTGATGCTGCAGTGACAGGCAGTTTTGTAAAAATCACCATAAATTGTAGAAAACTCGTATGGAGATGTGCAAGTAGTTAAAGGTATAAACCTGAACTATTTTCATATTAAACAGTTTTGAAAAATATTAAGTTTAAGTTGGGTAAAACAGTTCGTGAACAGGTCACAACTTTTCTGTTGTAAGCTGTCAAGTTAAGTTTCAAATATGTTTTGGTGTTTTAACTTGTATTCCCCCCCTGAAAACTAAAGAAAACGAGAAAATGTAAGGGTATGAACTCACCTTGAGTATTTCTAAAGGAGTGGAAGGTTTAAGTCGAGGAGTGTCAAGTCAAGAGCACTTGATGAACACGTGAAGACTTGGATGATCCTAAGAACGATTTTTGGTGTTAAGATATGCGTCGATGATCCAAGAGTGTTACGAAATTATGGAATAACACTTGAGTTTAGATGGAATACTTACCAAAAAGTGCAGTAGCAACTCAAGAACACTTGCACAAAGTGGTGGGAAGTAGAGAGAAAATGAGGCTCTCTTAAAGGTTTGAGAAGTGTGTACGTGAAGGATTTGATCAAAGTGAGCAAAGAAATCCTCCAGGGATTTCTTTATATAGATGTTGCTGGAGCAAGTGGCAAGGTTGAAGGGATGTATACATTGGTTTGTGTGATGTGGATAAGGTTGGACAAATGAGGAGATGACACATGGAAGGCAAGTGGGCACACTTGACCCACTTGTGGGGTAGAACACTCCTCTTAATTTAAAATAATGATTTTTAATTAATAATCCCTGAAAAATAAATAAAATATGAGTTATGGGGGTTAAAAATGGTAAAAATATGAATTTGGTGAAAAAATCCCGTCAAAAACAGGCTTTGGAAGCGAAAGTAGTCAAAAACCGGCATTAAAGACCGAACCTGCGAGGTTCGGCTCTTAGGAGAGTGAGAACCGAGAGAAGGGAAAGAAGGAACCGAGAGAAGGAGAAGGGACCGAAGGTGCGAGGTGAGGAACCGAAGGTGGCAGGCTCGGTCCGAAGTGGCTATGGAAGCGAAATAGACCGAGGGCTCGGTCTATTTCGGCTGAGAGGGTTTCGGTTCGGATGCTTGTTAGGTCTACTGAGCTTCGGTCCGAGAAGGGTAGGTTCGCTTCTGACAGGTTCGCTTCTGACAAGTTCGGTTCCTAAGAGGGTTCGGTTCTAATAGAAGTGTTCGGCCCTAAGAGGTTCGGTTCCTAAGAGGTTCGGTTCCTAAGAAGGGTTTCGGCCCTAATTAACTGTTTTTCGATATAACTCCCCGTTTTAAGCGGTTTTTGGCCAAGTTAAGGGTCGGGATGACTATAAAAGTTGAGAGAGATTTTGAGAGAGATTTGGGAGAGATTTCACATACTTGGAGAGAATTGGGAGAGATTTCACATACTTGGAGAGATTTCACATACTTGGAGAGATTTCACATACTTGGAGAGATTTGGGAGAGATTTGATCTTAGCCATTATTATCGTATAATCTCGTAATGCAAGGTTCGTGAACCCCGTTATGCTTCGTTTATGATTGTTTTAAGTCCCCGAAAGGGTCCTTAGTCATGTTTTGATGCGTTTAACTCCCTTTTTAGGGTTTTTACATTGTTAACACATAGATTCTTCGAGACATTTGAATTCTTGACATACAAATGCACATTTTTATACATAGAATAACTTTTAACATACAAGCACTAATTAAATTCGACCGGTTTGACTTGTTTGACTTTGACTTGAATTTGACGGTTGTCACACCGGGAATGATCACCTCTGAAAGTAAGAAGGTCGAACGTTTCATTTGGGGGCTAACTCCCCCGATTCAAGGGAATGTGATTGCTGCAAACCCAAAAACGGTCAACAGCGCCAAACGTCTCGCGCAAAAGCTATATGAACATGGGGTACAAAAGAGCACGATGACTTCCGTCACTGAACCGAAGAAAGGAAGTGATAACAAGAAAAACTCGGGAAACAAAAGGAAAGGGCAACAAACTCAGGAGTCTGTGAAGAAGCAACAGGTTGTGGCGGTTCATGATGCTACCACCCCTGCCACACCAGTACCTACCAAGCCATATGCGGGAAATCTCCCAAAGTGTGATAAATGCAACTTCCACCACAACGGTGCATGCCAAAAGATGCACTATACTAACTAAAATAGGAAGGGGCACACCGCCCGATATTGCAGAATGCCAACACAACCAACCAATCAACCTAACAATGTTGGTGTAAGTCAAGCATGTTATGGGTGTGGAGAAACTGGTCACTACAAAAGAAACTGTCCAAAGGCCAACAAAAAAAACACAGGGGGAACATGCAGAGTCCTAGCAATAGGACATGAGGAGGCTGTGAAGGATCCGACAGTAGTCACTGGTAAGTTCCTCCTCAACAACATCTATGCATGCATTTTGTTTGATAGTGGGGCAGAAAGAAGTTTTGTTAGTCATAAGTTTAAATATCTACTCAATCAAAATCCCCAAAAATTAAACGAAACTTTCACGGTGGAAATGGATAATGGGAAAACAGAAACAACCAACGACGTATTCATAGGGTGCACGTTAACACTTAATAATCACTCATTTCAAATCAACTTAATGCCGGTTACTATTAGGAGTTTTGATGTGATCATCAGCATGGACTGGTTAAGCCCCCACCGTGCCGATATTATGTGCTATGAGAAGGTCGTTCGCATTCACCTAACCAACAATGAAAACCTAGTTATATATGGTGACAAACCCGGTACGAATCTTCGCCTCATCTCGTGTATCAAGGCACAGAAGTGTTTACACAAGAAAAACCACGCCTTCTTAGCTTATGTGGTTGATAAAAAGAAAGAAGAAAATAACATTAAAGATATCCCGGAGGTGTGCGATTTTCTTGATGTGTTTCCCGAAGACCTTCCGGGAATACCTCCCGAACGACAAGTCAAATTTCGGATCGACTTGATACCCGGAGCCACACCAATTGCCAAGTCGCTATATAGATTAGCTCCTGCAGAGATGCAAGAGCTTTCCATTAAGTTAAGTGAATTACTGGACAAGGGGTTTATAAGGCCAAGTTTCTCACCCTGGGGAGCTCCGGTCTTATTCGTAAAGAAGAAGGATGGGTCATTTCATATGTGCATCGATTACCGCGAACTCAACAAACTCACCGTAAAGAATCGATACCTTCTTCCCCGGATCGATGATCTCTTTGACCAACTACAATGAGCAAGTTACTTCTCAAAGATAGATTTAAGGTCTGGGTATCACCAGCTACGAGTCCGAGAAGAAGACATCCCCAGGACTGCATTCCGAACCAGCTATGGACACTACGAATTTGTAGTGATGCCCTTCGGTCTAAAGAATGCGCCTGCGGTATTTATGGACCTGATGAACCGAGTCTGCCGACCCTACCTCAACAACTTCGTGACTGTTTTTATCGATGATATACTCGTCTATTCACGAAGTAAAGAAGAACACAGTCAACATCTGCGGCAGATTCTGGAAACATTAAGGGCGGAGAAGTTGTATGCAAAGTTCTCTAAATGCGAGTTTTGGATTTGAAGAGTGGATTTTTTGGGCCATGTGATCAATGAGGAGGGAATACATGTGGACCCTTCCAAGGTCAAAGCAATTGCAGGCTGGCCAACCCCAAGAACCCCAACGGAGATTAGGCAATTCTTAGGCCTCGCAGGTTACTATAGGAGGTTCATACAGAATTTCTCTAAGATCGCCAAGCCGTTCACCGCCTTAACTCAAAAGGGTGTACCCTTCATCTGGGAGAAGAAACAAGAGGCTGCCTTTCAAACTTTGAAACAAGCTCTATGCAGTGCCCCTGTCTTGTCTCTCCCAGAAGGGACAGAAGACTTCGTGGTTTATTGCGACGCATCCAATCAAGGATTAGGGTGTGTACTCATGCAGCGAGGGAAGGTCATAGCCTACGCGTCAATGCAACTAAAGAACCATGAGGTGAACTACACCACACATGACTTGGAGTTGGGAGCAGTCGTGTTTGCGCTAAAGATTTAGAGGCACTACCTCTACGGTACAAAGTGCACCATTTTCACGATCACAAAAGCCTCAAACATATCCTAAACCAGAAAGAGTTGAATATGAGGCAACGGCGATGGGTCGAGTTGCTGAACGATTGCGAGTGCGAGATCTGGTACCATCCGGGCAAAGCCAATGTGGTGGCTGATGCCCTAAGCCGGAAAGAGTACTCGGGTCGCCGAGTAAGAACGCTAACAATGACCATTTATTCCCACTTGTATTCACAAATCAAAGAGGCTCAACTGGAAGCCTTGAAGCCGGAAAACATCGCAAATGAAGCCTTGCGTGGGATGGACAAGAATCTTACGATCAAAGAGGACGGAGCCTACTACCTCATGGACTGAATCTGGACCCCAAAATTTAGTGGGTTCAGAGACGTGGTTATGAATGAAGCCTACAAGACAAAGTAGTCCGTCCACCCAGGTTCGGATAAAATGTAATTGGATCTCAAGCAACATTGTTGGTGGCCGAATATGAAAGCCGAAATTGCTACCTACGTGAGCAAGTGTCTGACTTACGCCAAAGTAAAGGTAGAGTATCAGAAGCCCTCGAGTCTACTACAACAACCAGAAATACCCGAGTGGAAGTGGGAATGGATAACGATGGATTCCATCACCAAATTGCCCAAGACAAAGGATGGAATCGACACCATTTGGGTAATTGTCGATAGATTAACAAAATTCGCCCACTTCCTACCAATAAGGGAAACTGATAAAATGGAGAAGTTAACCAGAACCTATATAAGAGAGATCGTGAGATTACACAGCGTGCCAAAATCTATTATTTCCGACCAAGATAGTAGATTTACCTCTCGGTTTTGGCAGTCACTCTAGAGATCGTTGGGAACTCAGCTCGATATGAGTACTGCCTACCATCCCCAAACAGATGGTCAGAGTGAGAGGACCATCCAAATTTTGGAGGATATGCTCAGGGCCTGTATGATAGATTTCGGCAAGGCATGGGATGCCCACTTACCACTGATTAAATTCTCCTACAATAATAGCTATCACACAAGCATCAAGGTCGCTCCCTTTGAGGCTCTATACGAACGTAAATGCAGATCACCTCTCTGTTGGGCTGAGGTGGGGGATACACAACTAGCAAAAGGGCGAGCACCAAACAACACACTCACTGGGCCCGAGATTATCAGGGAAACAACTGCGAAGATCGTTCAGATTAGGGAACGGCTCCAGGCGTCCAGAGACCGACAGAAGAGCTACGCAGACAGACGACGGAAGCCTATGGAATTTCAAGTCGGTGATCGTGTACTACTAAAGGTCTCTCCCTGGAAAGGGATGATACGCTTTGGAAGGCTGGGAAAATTGAATCCAAGATACATCAGACCATTCGAGATCCTTGCCATGATCGGTCTGGTGGCTTACAAACTACAGTTGCCACTAGAACTCAGCAATGTACACCCTGTCTTTCATGTGTCAAACCTGAAGAAATGTCTATCTGATGAAACTCTCGTTGTCCCGCTTGATGAGATTGAGGTGAATGAAAATCTCCATTTCGTCGAGGAACCCATGGAGATAATGGATAAGGAAGTGAAAAGAACAAAACAAAGTCGCATCTCCATTGTGAAGGTTCGATGGAGTGCCAAAAGAGGACCTGAGTTCACCTGGGAACGCGAAGACTAGATGAGGCAGAAGTACCCACATCTCTTCCCTAGTTCTTGAGGGCCCACTCTAGAACAAATTTTAGGACGAAATTCCCTTTAACGGGGGGATAATGTGGCAACTAAAAAATTTAGGGTCAAACCAAGACTAAAGGGTCTTGTATGTCAGTGTATATGCAATGTTAACTTTGATACAATGATGTTTTATAATATACATTTGGAACTCATGTTGCAATATAAGCCTTAAGTAATCAAATGCAATCAAACAAGAATCAAATGGTGTTAACACAAAAAATTGTAATTTGGTCACAACCTTGAACACTCGAATTCTAAGGCCACCATATTTGAGTTTCCTATTAACTAGAACTGTAAACACATCCATGGGAATCATTCAAGACCAAAAAAACTTCAATGGGCCACCCCTTTGGCCGTAAACACCTTTAATGGACCATAGCTTGGCTGAAAACACCCTAATGGACCATAGCCTGGCCGAACCCCTAATGGACCATAGTTTGGCCGCAAACTCCATTCTAGAACCATTAGGACCGAAATCCCCAAGGGATGGGGTGATTTCGGTCACATAAAGGAGTTCCAGCAAGTTCCTGTATGGTGACAACTTAAAATAAAAAGGTATTGACCTCAAAAGTTGATACTTCAGCTTTACATGATTTATCCAGCAAACTACCATGCACAACACTAAAATACCTACCAAATATCCATACTCACTCATTTCATTTAAACCACGTCCAGAAGGCAAGTTCTTCACCATTTCTTTCACTATCCTACCTCTCATCATCTCCATTCTTCACAAGAAGTTCTCTCAAGAACAAGCTTAGTCCTTTCCAAAAATCTTCATCATTTAGGTGGTCCTTAGATTTTTGGTAAGTAATTTCGACAACTCCTAGTGTTTTTACAACTTATTATGTAAATTTCATCCTCTTTACACACAAAATTCGTGTGTTAACCTTCTTAGGGTATTATAAGCTTCAAGGAGTTCATCAAGAGCATCCTAGTGTTTAGGCTCAAAGTCTCTTCACAACTCTTCAAATCATCCACAAAACTAACCCAAGGTGAGCTTCATACCCCCATTTTTTGAGTTTTTCATGCTTTTAGGGGGAGGGGGGGAATACAAGTCAAACATGTTTATCTTATGAATATTTGCTAGTTTCATCTTTATTATTTGAATATGAAATAATATTTGCATAAGATATGCTTAACACTATTTTATCTACACAAAAATCGTGTATAGAAGTTGATGTACAAAAATAAAACTCATTATGTGATACTAGTACCAACAAGAAAATAGAGTTGTAAAACTGCAAGTTTTGGTAACCCTCTTTGCTAAAAATAGTTTTTCTAGTAGAAGTGATCATATTTTAGTCATCACTTTTTAGTGGGTCAAAACCCAAGAATACTATGTTTTAACAACATATATTACTACTAGACAAGATTTCAACTTGATATTTATATAAAGTTTATATAAATAGTTTTATACAAAAACATACAAGACAAATTATTGATAGTATAATTTGTTGGATTAATGTCTAAGTCCATAACTATATTTGGTATGTACTTGACCCGACCCGGCATGGTCCATTTTGGTTGCACTTCACCGGCACAATTTATATGGATAGTCTTTTGAGAATAGTATATTTATGATTTATATTAATATATTATAAGTTCTAATATATTAATATGGAATCATATTATTTAATTAGTATTGATCAAGAATTAATTTAGAATTAATTAAGTGATCAAAAAGAACTAATTAAATATGGACTCTTATATATATGGAATGGGCCAAGTTCATTTAGGTTGGGCTAAGCTTTCATGGATGGTCCATGGAGCTTTTAACCCATGGATCCTATGTAAATGAAAGGTCATGGGTATTAGGGTTTACATGGATGTAACCCTAATCCTCCATAATATATAAAGGGGTCCTTGGCTCACAAAATTGGAACAAGTGTGTGAAAATAAGAGTGGACCGATTTTAGTGTGCATACATATTCTCTCAAGTTCTTCCAAGGTGTTTTGGTGATTTGTGATTCCATTTGAGGCTTCCACACTATTGGGGCTAAGCTCTTAAAGCTTGAAGACATCAAGCTACATCAAAAGGTATGTCATCTAACTAGAACTTTGTAGTATAGGTGCTTCATAATATGCTAGTTAGGATGAAACCTTGGAATAGTTAATATTTGCATGTATAATAGAGAAAACATAGATCCAAGGTTTATAGGGTTGCATGTACACCATAGGAGTGTTAGAATGCTCAAAACCCAACAGTGGTATCAGAGCCATGGGTTGTTTTCTGTTATATTGATGCAAATGTTTTATTTTCAAAGTTGAAAAAAAAAGAAAAAAAAAACATGACGTTTGTCAAATTTTAAGATAATTACTTGTTTTTGTGAAAAACTAATTATTTGTAAAATTTGAATCATTTGCTATATGAGTTGAATTAGGTCAAATTTAGTAAAAGATAAAATGATATGATTATTTTATTAGTTTTAAAAGTTTGATCTAAAGAGTTTTTTGAAACCTCCATAAGTTATGGATATGAAAAGGTTTAAAAAAAATTGATTCGGAGTTACAAAACTTGGTATTAATGTTTTAAAGAATTCCATAACTTGTTCTTAAGTTATGAAACATGAAAAGTTTCATCATAAAACAAAACATTAAACTCCATAAGTTATGGAATCCAAAAGTTATTTTTTTTGTGTTTCCTTGATTTATGAGTTAGTTTAGATTAATGAAAAAAAAAATTGTGTTTTAGTTGTTTTCAATCCTAATTAATCTAGAGGTAGTTCATAAAATGTGTTTTTGTAACTTGTCCTCAAGTTACATAAAAGGTCACATTTATGAATCTTAAAACTGATAAAAGTGTCATAGGTTACATAAAAAAAATGAAGTCTTTTTCATTAAATAGTATTATGACTTCATAACTTGTCCTCAAGTTATGGATGTTTAAGAGTCACTTCTTTAAAAGTGTTATTAAAGAATAAGAGGTTACATAAAAAATGAAGAGTCTTCATTTTAATGAACCATTAAACTCATAAGTTATGAAATGAAAATTTTTTAATAGTTTCAAAAACTTGCCCTCAAGTTTTGGAATTTGTAAAGTTTTCCCATGAATACTTTAATTCCAAGTTAAGCCCTTAGAATTTTAAAAGTTAAAATTCAACCCTTATACTTTATAATATTATAAGTTAATAATATTTATATATATGTATAAGAGCAAGTTGTCTTACCATTAGTAGGTCTCATTCACGAAGCCGGTCTATAAGGGGGGTATAAGGTTACTGCCTATAAAATGGCAGTTTAATGGGTGTCCACTCTCACCCACCGCTTCCTTGACTGGTAGAGGGTCGTTAGCCGAACAGGTAGGACAAGGACTATAATTCTACCTTCATTAAAAGTATTAATGACAAATACTAAGTAACTAAACATTTATAAATTCCCAATCTTAGTTACTTAGGAAAATGTGAATTTGGTGCTAACCCATGAAATTACACTTTGCACTTTCTTAAGTCAGTTAGTGGAGCGTGTGTGCTTAACCGGCACACTAGCTTGATTTAACAAGGTAGGCAAAGGGTAACTTAATGTTTATCATAGCATCGGTGGAGCGTGTGTGGTTAACCGACACATCGATTGAGGGGTAAATATTAAGGGTACCAAGTATATTTGCATGGTTACTTCACACCTTGTTTTGTGATCCTCGGCATCCCAGTCACAAAACCTGAAGGGCACACTCGAGATTGAAACATGCCATTGAAAAGTTCAATGAATCTCAAAAGAATCTAGGAGTTTCAAAACCAATTAAAACCTAATAATACATTTCGTTTATCTTGGTGGAAATTGGTGAATCGTCATTCACCTACCTTCAAATATTTTATAGCTTGGATTACGGCATCCCTCTTCCAAGTTATAGAATAGTTTGTTGGGTCCTAGCCTTAATATATCATATTGGGTGTTATATTAAGGACTTAAATCAACTTTACGTGAATTTCTCCCATTGTTGATGTCTGGTTTAGACAACAATGATCTTCCCAAACCAAGCTTTCCTAATGAATATGACTTCCCGAGTTTGGCTCATGGAAGTCATACTTC
The DNA here is from genome assembly GCF_052849685.1 of Lactuca virosa. Lineage (NCBI taxonomy): Eukaryota > Viridiplantae > Streptophyta > Magnoliopsida > Asterales > Asteraceae > Lactuca > Lactuca virosa. The sequence continues at coordinate 252,981,210 of NC_136434.1, forward strand.
TCTTCCTCCACCTCCTCCAATTATTCTCCCTAACCCACAAGTTCAAGGTCACTCAAGCCTTAATGGCAAGCAAGGTCTATGTGTGATCACATCTTAGAGATGAAGTCACATATTGACAAGCCGGGAGAGTTGGGTGTCAAAGTCTTGAGAAAGTTGGATGTTCAATCACTTTCTAAGTCACATAGTGAGTTCCTTTGGGACTACTATGAAACAGACTATGACATGAACCTTAATGATCATATCTATTTGCTTGGTGCTGCTGAATCAACAATGATTTGGAACGATAGTAAAGCAAATTTGATTAGAAGATCAACCTCCCAAAAACTTTATGGACAGTGACAATGGTGACACTGGAAATCCAGAAAAAGCATTCTCTTCCCAATGGAAAGGGGTTGGCCATAGTCAACCCGGTTGACCAAATGGTAAAGAGAAAGGCTAAGTCTGAGATAGTACCATTACCAAAGGGTCCATTTGTTAAAATTGCCAAAGGAAGGGGCACTGTTTGCGAAGCTGCCAAATTTACCTAAGTATGTTAAAGTCAATAAGTTTGAATCTACTTCAGGTAAAGTCCATTGTCTAACTCTGTTAAGCTCCTATTTGGAGATTCTTATTACATAATGTGACTGAGTCACATGGTGATGTTATAAGAATCAAAGAAAAGAGAGAAAGCTTAAAGGAAGTATATGCTGCTTCTGATCGCGAAGATGGACTTCGATCGCATCAGAAGTTTGAAGTTGTTACTTAGGAGTTATGACACATTGCTTAGGAATATATAACAACAAGGTTTTCATATGCATTGTAAGGATAAGTTTTTCCGCAAAGTTTTTAAAATAAAAGGAAATTTTTGATTTTATTTATTTGAAGTATCCTTACAATGGCATTTGTGGAAAATTGTTGCTTATATGATTCCACTGACAGAAATATTGGAAAATGGATTTGATTCTTTCATTTGTGGTAGTGTCTAAATTTACCAAATCAAGAAAATTCCTCGTCGCCCAAGTTTCAATTGGACCGAAACTTGGAATCATGCAAGTTGAATAGTATGATGAATGAGAACTTTCAAGCATTGGAAAATCAAGACTAATTACTTGTTCATATGGATGTGTGAGTCAAGTGAAGGACTAAAGGGATCGAGTACACATTCTTGTGCACTGGTCATGTCCACCACAAAGCTCGTTAAGACTATTTGATTTACTAAAGTTTAGTAAATATGGCTATACTTACAAGTTTAAGTATAATTCTGAAACATTGGAAAAGTCTCAATGTATGGCAGAACGAATGGGAAGAATCAAATTAGGCAGAAAGATAAAAGTTTCTCAAATCTGAAAAGATGGGAGAGTACTTTAGTATCATGTTTGTGATCATCTTAATGATTTAGAAATCATATCACAATTAGTCCTCTAAAGGTCATCTTAGTGCATTCTTATGACTAAGAAGAGGAGTCATGAATTGTTGAAATGGTTAGATCAGGAAGATGAGTCATACTTCGTTCCAAAACAATTCTTAGAGTCATACTCCAAGATTGTAACTTGAGTGACATATCTTAAAGAAAGGTTTAAAACACTTGTCAAATGTAAGAGTAAAAGTGTCCTACTCTTGTACATTTGAAATTGGTAAGTTGTGATGTTTTGGATAAAACAAAGACCAATTAAGGCCAATTGTGTGAAGTGTTTGTCTTGATAAAGAATCCGCACTATCTCTTGAATATTTGGCAAGATAGTCTTATATGTCAAGAGGATAGTGGGAGTCCTAAAGATCTTAAAAAGAATTTCAAGAACTAATCAAGAATAAAACCTTAGGTTCTTCACTAGCACACGACTTGAGGTTTATAACCTATCGTGTTGACATATTCTGTGCCCATTCCAGTTAAAGTTGGCTTTGTATAGGAGTTCTGAAAGTTCTCAATTGGTTGCATAACAACTTGGAAGCAATGGCAGGCCCTGTACTGCCAGGTGGCAAGAAGTTAAGATTGCATAAGTTCAGTCCATATGAGTTTGGATTTGTCATTATCCTTGTCGTATGACTATGGTTTTGACGATTCACATGGATAAGAACACATACACCATAAAATCTAAGGGTCATAAGGTTTCTCTCCGATTCATGAAAATGATGGTGATGAAACACTTCCACCAAGTAGATTTGAAGCAGATGGCAAAAGGTCTAAACAATTGAGACTATGATTACGACATCCCTTTTCATAGTTCTGAAATTGTTTAGACACACATGCATACTATCTAAGGAAAGGTGTATGATTTTGATAAAGTTTTATCAAAGCATCTCGTATCAGAAATCTGAACTTTGGTAAGAAAGTCAATAAAGTATTGATTTCTAGAAGTCCAGCTGATTTCTGAGTACATGTCAAAGCTAGTGGGAGCATAAGTGTTATGCTAATAATCATCATGTTAGTGGGAGCATGATAATTATTGTTAGTGTTGCAAGTTAGCAATGTTAATTATAGAAAACAAAAGTTTCAATTCGTGAGGCTGCAGGGATTGGAAAAGTTGTTTTGCTATAATTAAGGGAGATGATATACTTCATTTCAGTTCTAAAGGCTTAGATTGAGACCTTAATCATCTTTAGTCAAGAATATATATATGAATTTCATGTTGGATTGGTTCAACTTAAGGAAATTCTATATATTGCGTTCTCAAAATTCGATTATGATTACGGCATCCCTCTTCATAGTCAAATTTTGAAAACATGGCAAATAAAAATATTGTAGCAAAAGACTGGTCTAGAATCATGTCTTTATGTGAGACATCATGAATCGTGTACCATTTGCTTTGGGTACAGGATCGATTGCATGTGCTATAATATTTGTCATTTCTAAATTTTTCCAAATGCCCAGAGGCATTAAGAAGGGAAAAGGTCTAGAATTGGATATGACTAAAATGATTAAGCAATTGTCGAGGACAATCTGAGGTTTACCAAAGATTGGTTGCTCAGGGACAGTTGGAAGTATAGTGCTAATTTTGGAAGGACCATATTGACATATTCTGAAAAGAGGCATCTCTTATTCAGAAGTGATAGTCAAAATGAGAATATGGAGTTGTCTCCATAGGTGGAAGTTATCTGTGTAAGATTAGAAACTTAATGCAAGAAGCATGTCCAAAGCAATGTATTTTGAATATGAGACTTAGTTTCCATGGATTTGATCTCCATTGGAATACCTTATAATGATTGTTGACAAGTCTTTGTGACTTTGTACATATTCATTACAGGAGGGTCAGTGTATATAAGTTTAAAATCTAAACAGATTTCGATAAATGATAGGAATTTGAAATTCTCACATTTTTCGATAAGGATTTGGGAGTGTGAAATTAGAATCATTGAAACTATGTTCAATTGGTTTATTTCACAAAGTAAGGATCATAGACAAACATAGAGTGTATACTTGGTGTATGGCAAAGCTATTGTTTAAGAAAAACATAGTGTACATGCTTGGAGCATGGGACAACTAGTGTTTTTAATTCAAGTATAAAGTTGATAAAACCGAAACAATGAATAATGAGTAATCAGTATGGTGATAAATAAAAGTGTTTATTTATATTCATAGGGTTGATACCATATTTGATCCATTTATTCTTGTGTTTCACTTTGCATGTTTTGACTTCCAGAATAACTAAGTCGCTCTTCCTGAATGATTAAGTTATTCAAACCATCCACAGTCGGTCATATGTTGGAAGTAGATATGAATCAAGACTGTCATGGGTTGGTTTGTAGAGGTCCAAGTTGGTGGACAAAGTGGTGCTACAACACTCATGAGTGCTCATAAGATCTGAGTATTGGATTCAACCCACGCTCATTTGAATCACTTCATGGATTTTATCACGAGTGATCATGAGACGATAATATCTTATATTCTTAAAACCTAGAGATATGAGTTGTTACTATGAGTTGGTTATACATTGATTGCACGAAAACGCATTGGTAACTCGATGTTATAAAACGTGCCTTTGTGTATGATTCAACAAGTAGTAGAACAAGCCATATGAGTCGAAGTTTATCCATTCCTTTTACCTTCGGGATAAAAGCGATATCTGTGGGCCCCTCGATGATTTAGCGATGACACATGTGAGTGCTTGGCCAAGCCAGGACTGATTTGATTTGTTCAATCAGTCAGTCATCATAAATCGAAAATCGGAAAACAACAAATGGACAGAGAGAATGATTATAATCCATGTCTCAGTCCATATGATATCTAGAATGGAGGAATATATGATCCCTTATCTAATGGACAAGTCATTGACAAGGTCAGAGTTCGACAACGGCTTTAAGAGCTACGATTGCCAGTTAGGTTTTGAAGTCATACTCAATAATAGTTTTAGACTTATCCAAGTGGGAGACTATTGGATTAATGTCTAAGTCCATAACTATATTTGGTATGTACTTGACCCGACCCGTCATGGTCCATTTGGGTTGCACTTCACCGGCACAATTGATATGGATAGTCTTTTGAGAATAGTATATTTATGATTTATATTAATATATTATAAGTTCTAATATATTAATATGGAATCATATTATTTAATTAGTATTGATCAAGAATTAATTTAGAATTAATTAAGTGATCAAAAAGAACTAATTAAATATGGACTCTTATATATATGGAATGGGCCAAGTTCATTTAGGTTGGGCTAAGCTTTCATGGATGGTCCATGGAGCTTTTAACCCATGGATCCTATGTAAATGAAAGGTCATGGGTATTAGGGTTTACATGGATGTAACCCTAATCCTCCATAATATATAAAGGGGTCCTTGGCTCACAAAATTGGAACAAGTGTGTGAAAATAAGAGTGGGCCGATTTTAGTATGCATACATATTCTCTCCAGTTCTTCCAAGGTGTTTTGGTGATTTGTGATTCCATTTGAGGCTTCCACACTATTGGGGCTAAGCTCTTAAAGCTTGAAGACATCAAGCTACATCAAAAGGTATGTCATATAACTAGAACTTTGTAGTATAGGTGCTTCATAATATGCTAGTTAGGATGAAACCTTGGAATAGTTAATATTTGCATGTATAATAGAGAAAACATAGATCCAAGGTTTATAGGGTTGCATGTACACCATAGGAGTGTTAGAATGCTCAAAACCCAACATAATTTGTGTGTCATAAAACTCATGTCATAAGTTTTTCAAATAGTACAAGTACTTTGTTACACAAGAAAAAGGGAGTCGTAGTTCGAGTAAATCCGTTAATGCTCTAGTGAGACGTACTATTCACCGTACCTACCTAGCATACACTTTAAGTCCTACATTATAGCCAGAGTCTCCTGGAGGGAGAGCGAGATAGTTGTGTATAGATCTATACGACATTGACAACCCCACACCTGAGTTGTTCGCTACAGCTAGACGGGCCAGTTTAGGGTGACAAATATCTTCCCGATTCCGACGCCTGAAGAACATCGTACGGGAATAACAGTCACATTAGCATGGTTATAATAACTCACTTAGGGATTAACAATACTATCTTGGTTTACGGGAAGCTTACACTTCATTGGTTTTATAAAATATAAAACTACATACTACTTTTCAAGATACTATTCCGGTCATAGGGTTTAAGACTACAGATTTTTCATACATCAGGAAATATTGGATTTTCTGGGAACATACAAAGAAACATGCATACATACATTTTCTATCTTTGGTATAAGACATGCAATTTACTATCATAGAAAATATCGGATTTTCTGGAAACATACAATACTTTTCAAACAAAACAGATGCAAACCGTTTTTCATACAAAATGCTTATGAACTCACCAACATTCAATGTTGACGATTTTCAAATGACTTGTATTCTCAGGGAACCAGTAAGCAGGTACTTAAGTCATCGGAACTGGATTTTTGTTGCATTTTGGAATTGTTACTTTTTTAGTTAATGTTGTGTAAACTTTTAACAAATACACTATGTAACAATGTAAGTTTGTATCTCTTAATGTATGTGTGTGCGTTGCTATGTCCATTTTTATTCAATTGTTATGATACTATACAATGACGTCGTCCGCCCCCGGACGTTTCTGCCGTCCTGGTTCGGGGGTGTGACAGATCCGCAATCTCAACCTCAAGCGGTGAATCCAAAGTCCCCGGAGCATCCCAAAACTTCTTGCTAAGCGCAAGAGATACAAATAATTGGGTAGCTCCCGCGTCGAAAATAACATGAGACGATATACCATTGACCAAAAATGTCCCTATACAGGAGCACATAAATACATAAGCATAACAAATCAATATCAAGTAGGAAAATAAATTACATACCAGCCATGACGTCTAGCGCTGCCCGAGCCTCCTCGGTAATCAACTGAAAAGTGCGGCTCTTCATCGCGGGAGCGTCCACCTTGGCAAGGCGGTCGTCAGTGATCCTCATTGTGGCGGGCGCAGGCGCCACCACTGCTCCTCCTCATCCTTGCAACCTCGGACAATCGGCCTTTTTATGGCCGGTCTGGTTGCAGTGGAAACAAATCAAGCCCTTCTTGTGGCAATCCCTGCTCATATGGCCCGGCTGGCCACACACGTAACATCCCGAGCCCACTGCTCGACAAGCCCCACCGTGCGACTTACTGCACTTGGCATACCGACCACGACCATGTTGGCCCCTACTTGAAGAATCAGAGGTCTTAGGCTTTTTAGCCTGACCTACAGCTGACCTGCTCTGGCTTCCGCTTGGTGCGGTGCTCCAACTCCATCTCCCGCTCCCGGGCCTTCTCCACCATCTCATTCAGGGTTTTGCACCCCGAAAAGCTCACAAACTCACGAATATCATCCCTCAGCATGGAATAATACCTCGTCCTCCTCATATCCTCATCCGCAGCATATTGCGGAATCAACAGTGCTCGTTCCCGAAACTTGGCGGTGATCTCCGCCACAGTCTCGGTGGTCTGCTGGAGCTCCTGGAACTCCCTCACTAACCATTGCACCTCAATGGATAGTGCAAACTCCAAATCAAAACGCCTGACAAACTCCTCCCATGACATCTCAACCACTCCAGTTGATCCCACCTGGTGGGTCACCTCCTCCCACCAGTCCCTGGCTCGGTCCCTCAATATGCACGAAGCAAACCCCACTTTTGCTGCCTCGGGGAAAGAGCTTGTGCGCTGGGTGTTCTCCATGTATGCCACCCATCGTCGACTAACTATGGGGTCCCTGGCCCCGAAGAACTCAGGCGCCCCACACGCCTTGAACTCCCGGAACGAGGGAGTTCCGGCCCCGACTTGGCCCACAGCAATCTCGGCTCGGAAAGACCCGAGCCGCTCCTCCATGATCTCCATCATTCCCTCCTTGGCGGTCCCGAAAATCACTGGGGTAGCGTCAAGGATGCCCCTCGTAACCTCGGCTGCAATAAGCTCGCACAGCCTCTCGTCAATAGGCTCAGTACCATAGCCCGACCCAGATCCTGATCCTAATCCCCCTGCTCCATGACGTGTCACCACCATTCTGAACCGAAGAGAAATACCATACAATAAAATGATTAAGATATTCAAAAGGGGATCCCTCCGCACCAGTATCCTTAGAGCTTCCAGATCTAACATTGGTTTGGGTACAAGTCCTGTGCTTTCAGTAGTACGGGCCCAATACTACCTTCCACACCTACTTGTACCTTCCCCAAGGCTCTACCTGATAACTCTAATTCTTCCCAGAACAAAACATATCTCACAGGCTACCGCATAACTCAAATCCTAGGTTATCCTAAGATTTGCTCAACCCCATCAATCCATAACTCAAATCAATCATAACAGGTTGCCCTATGCATGCAAATTATACACATAACAGGATCAAATAGACTGTCGAATAACAAACTCTACCCTAGGACCACAACCAAACAAGGAACAGGAAATAAGGCCAAATCAATTATTCTAAGGCTATAAGATCCTAATCGTATACAATTTTTTAAGCATACATGTAGCAAAATCCATCCGACTATCACATTCCAAATATCAATATAGCATGGCTAACATATTGGGGAACCACTTACTTGAGGTCGGCCGATTACGCGCATTGCACTCTCCCTTTTTCGGTTTTAAAAAGTTTTTGACTTTTGATTTTTGAAAACAATTTTACCATTTCCTCAGTTTGAGTCCTGACACACCCGAGAGTGTGCCGAATCCCTCAAACCAAGGCTCTGATACCAACTTGTAACAACCCAAATTTCCAATAAAAATTTTCATTTTAAATAACCAAATCATTTACATAAGATATAAAATTCCATTCACATTTGTTTTCAAAATCCATAACATTAGATAAATTATTCATAATATCAGAGTGTCCCGAATAAAATGCCAGAGAGTGCATGCCGCGCCATCACGTCGGGCTCTTGCCCTTAGATCCTGAAGTATCTGAAACAACCAATAAACTATAAGCTAATGCTTAGTGAGTTCCCCAGAGCATACCCCACATAATCCACATAATCACATAAGCCATGCATATAAATATGTAAGGATGTCGTAGAAACCCTCCAAGGTCTTACTCCACGATGCCGTGGGCTCCTCCCATGGTCTTATACCTATGTGGCTTGGGCTCCCCCTCATAGTCTTTACCTGGAATGTCATGGGCTCCCCCATGGTCTTTACTTGGAATGCCATGGGCTCCCCCCATGGTCTGATATCCAACTGCCACGGGATCCCCCCGGGGTCTTCCATGCAAATAACACAGAGTCAAATAGCATACCACATATCACAAAAATAACTAGCATACCACATAACACATATATAAACATATAGGGATGTCGTGGACTCCCTCCAGGGTCTTACTCCAGGATGTTGTGGGCTCCCCCCAGGGTCTTATACCTATGTGTCATGGGCTCCCCTCATGGTCTTTACCTGGAATGCCATGGGCTCCCCCATCTGATATCCAACTGCCACAGGCTCCCCCGGGGTCTTCTATGCCTAACCAATAAGGTACTAGCACATTCACATACATACTAGGCATATCAATAATGATTCCACAATAACCATCACAAACTAACTGAATGGGCCGGCCTTGGTGCCTTCGACCCCTTTGGTATGGTGAGAAGACTCACCTCTCAAGGAATGCTGAACTGATACGATCAAATCCCGACTCACAGCTCCGAACTCAACTGCCTACAACCACCATGTGACCAACTTCGTCAAAATCCCGAAATACCAAAGATACCCTTAAAGTCAAACTTAGTCAACCATGGTCAAAGTCAAAGTCAATAGGAAAGGTCAACAGTCCATGTTGACCCAACTCGTCGAGTACACTTACTGACTCGTCGAGTTCCTTTAGTTCCTCAGAAAACCAGGAAAAACCCTAGTCAACTCGTCGAGTTATCATAGCAACTCATCGAGTTTGAACAGTGTCCAAAAGATCGGGGAAACCCCAAGCCAACTCTCCGAGTTGGCAAGGCAACTCGTCGAGTTTTTCTTGTCTTAACTTATTCAGCCACTTTTATGCGAGTCTAATGCCCCAAACTATAGATCTGGTCCCCTAGGATTGAGATACCACGTAAAGTTGCCAACTTTACGTCCATTCATGGTATGAAAGGGCTAAAACACTCCATTAAAGCTTTATTAAGGAACTTAGGGCATGGAAGAGGGCCAATACTTGATAAAGCTTGAGACTTTAGGCCCAAGGGGCCACAAAACATCCAGATCTGAAGTGGCAACTTCAAGTAATGCATCATTCCAAAAGTGACTCCAATATGAACCAAAATTGGCAAAGTACTTTCGTAGAAGGAGATCTAAGCAATAAAAGGCCAAGGTATCGACTTTATTCCTCACAATGGTTGCCACAACAGTGTAGACATCGTATCTACAACCTTCCTCTCAATCAACACTCTTCAAGCTTCAAGTTCCTTCCAAAAGAGCACCAAAAATCACACTCCAAGCTCACACACACACAAAATGAGGGATGAAACACGAACTAGGATTTCTCTGGACAAAGGGGGCGATAAGGGAGGCTAAAAATGAGGCTTAAGGCCTTTAAATAAGGTGCGAACCCTAAAAATTAGGGTTTCATGTTCAGCCTTCAACTCGTCGAGTTGGGACCTTCCAACTCGTCGAGTAGACCCTAAAAGATACGCGGCTGGAAAGCTCTCTACACGACGAGTTGGAGCCTCCCAACTTGTCGAGTTCCATTCCAAAAACTTGAAAATTGATATATTTATTTCATACCTGGACCAAGTGTTACAAAATTGCCCCAAATAATGGTGTTTGGTTCATAGAATGTTTACGAAAGAATTGAAATATATCAAGGAATTGGAAATTGTCACGAATTGTACTCAAATTCCATAGTCTGTATGGTTGACATAAAATGAAATTGGAATCCAATTCTATATTTTGTTTGGTTGGAAGGAAATAAAATTGGAATGATGTAATGATATAATTGCTTTTTTTTTCTTAATTTTATATTGTTTCATAAGTTATATGTGTTGGTTGGTGATGGTTGTGGTTGTGGTGGTAGTAGGTGGTGGAGACAGTGGTGGGTGATGTTGGCGATGGCCGTAGAGGTGGTGGTGGCAATGGATGCTAGCGGTAGTCGTAAGTGGTGGTAGTAATCGTAGCGGTGGTGGTGGCAGTGGGTGGTGATCGTAGTTATGGTGATGGTAGCTGCGAGGGGTGGTCATAGCGGTGATGGTGGTAGCGACGACGACGTTGGTGGCTAGTGACGGCGATAGTGGTGGCGAGTAATGGTAGTGGCGATGGCGGTAGCGAAATCATTGGCGATGGTGGTGGTGGTGGCGGCGATAGTTGTGGTGACGGGTGGTGGTGGTGGCGATGGCGGTAGTGGTGGGTATTGGTAGTGATGGTGGTAGAGGGTAATATGACATTCTTGCATTTTCCTCATAAATTGGAATTAATTTCATTCAAACTTTGAAGAAAAATCACTTTCATTCATTTTACGAAAAATATTCTAATTTAAAAATCCAATTAGAGTTAAACTAAACAGTGGAAAGTTATTAATTCCTAAAATTTCATTAGATTCTAACGAATCACATACCCTGTTGTTTTACTTTGGGTTTATGCCACAAAAGCCACTATATATACAATATTGTTTTGTTTTAGTCACAATTTTACCTTTTGTTCCTCATTTTCTATTATATTGTATAAAATGTTTCATTTTCGGGCCTTTGATCGTTCTCCAACATGTCATGATGACGTGTCAATTTTGCATTTTTCTCAATTTTCATTTTGCCCCAACATTTACGCATGAGTTTGCATTTAGCCCCAACATTTACGCATGAGTTTGCATTTAGCCAAAACATTTACGTATGAGTTTGCATTTAGCCCCAACATTTTTTTGTTCCCCATTTGCCATTACTTTTTAGAAAAAAAATTCATTTTAGCCCTTGATCAGTCATGAATAGTTATTTTAAAACGTAATAACTTAAAATAAAAAAAGAAAAAACAAAGGCAATAATCGAAATTGTGACTTCTCCTTGAGGGTGAAGCGTGTTAGCTAGTAAGCCAATGACTTTTTTTTTGTATTATTATTGTTTGTTGTATTTAATGTGAACATGTATCTTAAAATGAAGGAAAAAAACTTAGTGTAAGTCTCGAGTTCGAGACATCTAATAAACGATGTGACATGCTAATTTTTAAGTTAATCAAATGGTTATTTCTAATAAATTATGTGACATGCCACACTTCTCAAGAAGAATTATTTGTTAATTCATTTGTAACTCATCTAAGAAACAATTGGTTATTTTAAATGACATATTTGTTGAGAAACCAAATATTTCTAAAGAGTCGAAATTGCGACTTCTCTTTAAGAGGCGGGGCGTGTTAGCTAGTAAGCCAATGACTTTTTTTTTCTTTTTGTATTATCAGTGTTAGTTGTATTTGGTGTACACATGTATTTTAAAATGAATGAAAAAAGACCTAGTATAAGTCTGTGACATCTAATATGACATTCTAATCTTTAAGTCAATCAAAATTGTTAATTCATTTGTAACTCATCTAAGAAACAATTGATTATTTCTAATGACATTTGTTGAGAAACCAAATATTTAAAATACCTATTCGTGACTGGCCAAAGGCTAAAATGAATTTTTTTCTAAAAAGCAATGGCAAATGGGGAAAAAATGTTGGGTCTAATTGCAAACTCATGTGTAAATGTTGGGGCTAAATGAAAACCCATGCATAAATGTTGGGGCAAAATACAAACGAGAAAAATGCAAAACTGACATGTCATAATGACCTGTTGGTGGCCGGTCAAAGGCCCGAAAATAAAACGTTTTCTAAAATAAAATGTTAAATGAGGAACAAAAAATAAAATATGAATTAAAACAGAACAAAATTGTATATATCATGGTTGTCAAAATCGCGATCCTGATCGTAGGATCGTACGATCCTATGATCCTAGGTATGAAAAACGATCCGAATTGTAAAAGATCGTATTTGGGGTATGATCGCAGGTAGGATCGTAGGATCGAGATCCGATCCGATCCTACCTTCCCTTGAATTTTTTTTTCTTTTTTTGCAAATAATCTTTTTTACCACTTTATGTCTTTTACCCTTACCAATCTACCATTTATCATTTTTTATCGTGACTTATGACTAATATTTTGAAGTTTTTATAACTTTTGAACGAAAAATTAAATGTTTGAAATATTTTTCATGATTAAATATTATAAATTAAAATTATATTCTATTTTATGGGATATTAAGACCTCGATCCCGATCTTGACAACCTTGGTATATATAAAATGGTGTAGCATGAATCCTGCCTTTTTTTTGTAAATACATTTTTTTTAAAGGGTAATTGGTTTTTAGTTTGCCCCCCTCTCAAAACCTATACATTACAGAGGTAGTCACTTGTACTAACTATTCTTCAAAACCTATAATGTACGGGAAGTCGACTGTGAGTGAGTTTGGTGGGAATCCGCCTGTGGTTAGTAGCACCACCGAGTCGGAAGTAATTCGGGGCCATCCCGATGGAGTCGGTAGCAATGGAGTTGATTCGATTGACGACCGGAATGTCTCATACGGGCTCGACGACGCGGACGGCGGGAGTGATGACATTTGTGATTTTGAGGGAATCGATGGGGTTGTTTACTCGGACCTCTCCGTAATGCCGAGGGGAGACGCCGGTGACCAGCTCACTCTCTCTTATTGTGGCCAAGTCTACGTCTTCGACAATGTCACAACGGACAAGGTCAAAATATTGACTCTTGTTTTCATCGTTTACTGTGTAAAGTTAATGTTTCTATGCAATAAAATTTGTATGTGGGATCATAATTGTATTTTTGACTGAAAACTAGAATGAGAAGAAAATAGAAATTTGGAGCTTCTTTTTTTTTCACTTGGTTATGTTGGTTTTGACAAGCTGAATTCGCTTTTGGGTTCCTTGATGGAGTTTTTGAGTTAGTCTGTATAACACAAGTAAAACGTGGGGGTTTTGTATTTATGAACGTTGATGATGTGGTTGTTGGAAAGAGTAATTAATGTTTTGTTAGGGTAGATTGACAAAGAAAACTCTATACTGATGAGCGATCAATCTTGAAATATGAGTTTATTTATTTTTATCTGTGGGTTTGAAATGTTTGATTGATGATGACAATTGACAGGTGCAAAAGGTGTTTTTACATCTTGGGGGATGCGAATTCCCAGTTGGTCAGCAAGGTGCAGAATTAGCATACCAAAATGAGAGAGTAATAATTCTTAATTGCATTTGGCATTTGGCATGTGTGACGTGTGTAATTAAAATTAAAATTGAATTTGTTTTGCGGTTCAGGATTTTGATTATCTTGCTCGCTGTAGCGACCCTCGCAGAGCTGCTTCTCTGAGCAGGTTCCGTCAAAAGAGGAAAGAACGTTGCTTTGAGAAGAAGATCAGATACAATGTTCGTCAAGAAGTTGCTCTTAGGTAACAACATAACATAACATGACATATAGTATTCAAAACCATTCATTAGCTCTCAAATTTTAAATAATATAAAGACGTATCTTGTATCTGAAAGGGACTTGGTTCTTTGCACTTTATAATATTCTAGACACAAAAACAACACAACTGATTGCAGAAACCATATCTGCTTATTTGAAGTTATATATATATATATATATATATATATATATATATATATATATATATATATATATATCACTACTTGATTTAGAGTTTAAATATATGCCCGATGAATGATATAAAGTTATGGTTTCCTTTTTACTTTAGTTACTAATTGTGCATATGTTTCAATCAAGCTCCTATTTGATTGTTAGCAGAAACATAGATGCTTCATTTGTTTGATGTTTTTATAGTAGGATTTGCTTGTCTCTTACGGAAGGTTGTATCTTGTACATGGAGTTTGGTTGATATTATTATTTCCTGTATTTTGGCTTCACTAACTTTCACTTCTTCAGTTCTTTGTGTATTATAACATCACATTTTAGTTTCATTATATTACAACATTGTACTTTCAAATATTTTTCTTATTAATTTGTTGTTATCTACCCAATTATAGCATTGTACTTGATATTTTGCTTATTATACTTGGAAAAATCTACTCAATTGTAGGACTGAAATATACTTTGTAGTTTAGTGACATTGCTATAATTGGGTAGATTCGTGAAATAAAAGTAATAAAGATATGAATGACTATTTATTGTGTTTAACCTTAATAATAGTTACAAATTTTGTATTGTTTATATAGACGAGGGAGCATTTGGTAGATATTCATGTAAAGTTGATCTGTGTTGTCTTCACTTCAGGATGAAGCGTAAGAAAGGCCAATTTGTAACATCCCAAAAGGAAAAGGAAAAGGAAAAGGAATCTGGTCCCTGGAACACTGCTGCAGAGGCTGAGGGTGGAGCAGAAGATGAGATGGCAGTCACAACTATGTGAGTTATATAAGTTTTGCCTCATTAATTATTTATCCATGCATGTATAAGTTAATGGGAATGTCAGAATATTAATACTAATTTGAATGGGTGTTGGTGTTCAGATCATGTGGTCATTGTGGTATTTGGTCCAAGGACACCCCTATGATGCGACGAGGCCCAGATGGTCCTAGGACTCTTTGCAATGCCTGCGGACTTTTCTGGGCAAACAGGGTTCGCATCTTTCATTTTTCCTGGTTTTTAAATAAATTATTTTACTATTATGCCAATGATAAGATCTTTTGCACACATGGGAAATTAAGAGTGAGCCTAAACAAACACCACCCACCATAATTAAATCATCTTCTTCCCCATGCTCCTAATGGTTGCAAACAAAGTACCAATTTTCTTTATACCAACCACATTTAGGCTTGCAAGCCTGGCAAATTGCAATACCATGTATATGTGTATTTTGATATCCTACAACAAAACAAAAATAAATTATTATCTCTTAATTGATCATCACATTTACTTATTAATTTATTTATCATACTAATTTACTATAATACAAATATTTTTGTACTATGTAGCACAGCCATAACGATGAAATATTTCATGTTTAGCGACAAGTTAATACAAATCAAATATATATAGTTTCCTTAAACTATCATAGCATTATTTATAATTCATTAAAGTGATTATTATAGTAATTATAATACATAAAAGTAGCATTATGTAGTTTCCTATTTGGGGATTGAGGTCACACACACGGTGTACATTTTAACAACTAAACACAAATATATTTTGCATTTTGGTCTCTGAGTACAAACTTACTATTATGATTTAAAAAACTTCCTGACAGGGCACAATGAGGGACCTTTCAAAGAAATCCAGTGATCATTCTTCTTCTCTAGCTCAACAGGTCTACAATTGTAAGGTACTATAATTCTTCCTTGCTAGGCCATTTACACATATCACCATTATTATGCTGCTCATACAATAAATCTCTTTTTGCCTCTAACTATCTCCAAGAATACCAAGGTGGCGTTTGGTTTGTAGAATGTTCTTTTTAAGAAATGGAATCCGTTAAAGAAATTGGAAATTGAAGAAATCACAATTTGTGAGTGTTTGGTTGGCAGGAAATGGAATGGAATTTACTAATAAAATTTAAAATTTTATTTTTATAGATATATGTTGTTCATCTATAATTGAGTTTTTGTTTCTATTTATTACAATATACACTGAGTGTATTTTTGTCTTTTAATAAAAAAATAAATACTGAAATTGGGTTCCTTCCATCACCTAGGAATGGTGAAATCCATTGGATATGGAGTTCAAAAGATTTTGATGGAAATGAGTTGTGTCTAGGGCTGCAAACGAGCCGAGCCGAGATCGAGCCTGACCAGGCTCGGGCTCGGCTCGTTTAAATATTTATAGGCTCGAGCTCGAGCTCGGCTCGTTTCGAGCCTTGTGGTACAAAGCTCGAGATCGGCTCGTTAAGAATTGTACGGGCTCGGGCTCGGTTTGGGCTCGGCTCGTATACGGTATACTGTAATTTCCTAAAATGGTATTTATTAAATTATTATTTATTTTAATATATAAAAATAAAAATAATTTTTTTATTATATATATGTAGGCTCGTTTAGGCTCGCGAGCCTAATCGAGCCAAGTAACAGAGGCTCGAGCTCGAGCTCGTCTAATAAACAAGCCTAATATTAAGCTCGAGCTCGGCTCGGGCTCGTTTAAAATCGATCTCTAGTCGAGCTTTTAACGATTCGATCTCGAGTAGCTCACGAGTAGCTTGGCTCGTTTGCACCCCTAGTTGTGTCCATTTGACAACCAAACACACCATGGAATGGAATCTCAAATTCCAATTCTGGTGGAATTTGCAAACCAAACACGCCCTATGACAAAGGACCACAAGTTGTTGAATATTTGATTCAAGTAAACTGCAGTGTTGATCCCCGTGTTATATCATTGTTTTTTGGATATTCTTCTTAAAAAAGAGTATTTAATTTAAATTTTTTTTTCATTTTGGTCCCTATTTAACTGTTTCTTAACGTTTTTCGTCTATGGCTCATTTAAGTTAACGACCATTTCGTTAAATCCATAAAAAGAAGACTATCACTATCTCCCCCTCACACCCACCCACCCACCCACAAACACACACTTTAAGAATCATAGAATTATGCGTAATTACATTATTTTGGTTTGGTGGGAAATTTTGTAGTGTGTCAATTGCACAAAGTTTGTACAACAGAAGAAGCTGTTGTATCGTGAGTAGTTACATAATAACATACATGACTGACTCTCCATTTCCATGTTGTAATGTTGTTGTAGGATGAGTACATGCCTAGATGCAGTAATGCTTCTGAGCTGGGGTTTGGTAACTGAGGTGATACCATTACCACCTGCTTCTCTTCTCTTATCTTCTCTTGCATATATGTTGGTTATAAATATATCAATATCAAACTAATAGACCTTTGTACCTTACTTTACTTGGTGTACATATGCATTTGATGGATTTAATCCGCAAATCTGACCTCAAACTCCTTACTCTCTTGGGGTCTTTTTTAAAAATCCCCAGCATACTTAAGTAAAGACTGAAACTTAACTTTGATATACTTCTCTGCTTCTATTGCTTGTCATTAGTCTTTTTTTTTTTTTTTTTTTTTTTTTTTTTTTTTTTTTTTTAATATGCAGGCAGCTATATGCATTTTTGTTTTGTTTTGTTGGTTCCATTTATAAATATGTAAATTCAGGGTCATGATGTGATTGTGGTGTAATGAAATACCTCATGGAAGTGCCAAAAAATTAAACATAAGTTCCCAAGTTGGTATATTTGAAAATTTATAAGTATAGGGGCTGAAGCTTTTTTTATTATTTTTTTTTATTATTTTTTTTTAAGTTTAAGCGGTCGAGTGATATACATTTAGGGATGCAAATGGGGGTGGATATTGGCGGAGGCTGCAATCTCCATCCCCGTACCCCACCTCCAATCCCAATACCATCCATGTCCCTGCTAAGCCGCAACAAGTGGGGTGAAAAAGATACCCTACAGATATGGGGAATACAATGAATACCGACAAAATTGCAAAAACGGTCCCTGTCGTTGTCAAAATTATGCGGTTTTGGTCCAATAAGGTTTGATGGTGCACTAGTGGTCTAATTTTAGATACCTTTGTGGATTTGGTCCCTATGTCGTTAATTTTAACAGGTTGACTGTTAACTTTTTTAAATCATTATTTTACCCTTAGAGACCATTTATGCAATTGAGTCTTTTTACCAAACCATAGGGACCATTTTTGTATATCTTCCTTTTAACTTTATTGAACTATTATATTAGATATTTTTAATTTCTTTTTATAGGATTATTATATATTAATAAATATTATTTTTAATATATAATATTTAATATATTAATAATATTTTTGATTGGCGTATTGATTTCTTTTAATTAATTCTTTTTTAATTTCTTTTTTATTGGATTATTATATATTAATAAATATTATTTTTAATATTAAATATTTATATATATTAATGAATATTACTTTATGGGATTATTAACTTCTTTTAGTTATTTTTTTTAATTTCTATTGTATTAATTCTTTTTTTTTCAGACCCTTGAGACATTTTTAACAAAATCACTATTTTCGGACCGAGTGATAGTGGTGATGTTATCCAAAATATGCTATTTCTCATATATTTAAAATAAATTAGAAGATGAGGGTTTTTGGGCATTGTTCTTGAAATTTTGTTGGATTAATTTCTTTTTTTTTAACTTTTTTTTATTATAGTAATTCTTTTTTTTTTTAAATTGTTATATATGAATAAATATTATTTTAAATATATAATACTAATATATTAATGAATCTTAGTTCATCAGACTATTGATATTTATAATTATTTTTTTAATATTTATTTGAATTATCGTATATTAATAAACTGGAAATTAAGTAATCTAACAACATTTTAATGTGTATTTGAAGAAATTAACCAATTTTTTTAGCAAAAATAACCACTTCGTCCGGAATGGGCATTCCGGACAATAGCATATTTTGGACAACACCACCACTATCACTCGGTCCGAAAATTGTGGTTTTGTCCAAAATATGTTTCAAACTCGGTCCGACCAAAAAGAATTAATACAATAGAAATATAAAGTAATATCCATTAATATATATTAATCCCATAAATCATATTAATCCCATAAAGTAATATTCATTAATATATATATATATATATATATATATATATATATATATATATATATATATATATATATATATATATATATATACTAGATGTGTGCCCGCGCAAAGCAGCGGCGATAAATAGTTTTTTTAGCGAATAGTTTTCTTACGGGAAAATAATTATTAGATTATGTTATTAGTTATTATGTAATAAGAAAAATTACCACTTTTAATTAAAATATTTACGTTTAGAACTTATTTTTATATTGTGTCTATACATTTGATGTAAATTAAATATTATCTGTATCTAGTTGAAGAAATGTAAATTAACTTATATTGATGAATTTAATATTTTAAAATTGTTATTTTGCTTTAAATTAATTTTTTAATAACTTTCCTTAATTCAAGTGTTCAAAATTTTGGTAAGTATTAATGATTTTGTTATGCATAATTGATTTGTACAAAAAGCTTTGTATTTTGTACCTCTTAAAATTCAAGATATGACTAATATGCTTTACATATAGTATAAGATATATATATATATATATATATATATATATATATATATATATATATATAATATTAAAAATAATATTTATTAATATATAATAATCCAATAAAAAAGAATTAATCCAATAAAAAAATTAAAAAAGAATTAATTAAAAGAAATCAATACTCCAATAAAATATTATTATTATTATATTAAATATTATATATTAAAAATAATATTTATTAATATATAATAATCCAATAAAAAGAATTAATCCACAAAAAAGAAATAAAAAAATTAATTAAAAAAAACTAATATATAATACTTCAATTAAGTTAAAAAGAAGATATGCAGAAATGGTCCATATGGTTTGTGTTGGGTTTGAGAAGTTGCGTCATTGGGCCTTTACTTCGGTCCATATTAGTCACGTTCTGGGCCTGTCCAATCGTGCTTAGTTTATTAGGGTTTAATATAAAAGATGCATGCATGCATCGTTCTCATTACGCTTTTGAATTAATTATTCTCTTGATTGTACTGTAACCCTAGCACACCTCTATAGTAGAAGTTCTTTATCGAACTCTTCTGAGGTGTGACAGATTAATTATTCAGCACTTGTTTGATCTATCGTGAGTTTGTATTTTTATTTGCTTTCTTGATTTGCTTGTTAAGAATCTATTCTGATCTTAAAAGAGTTTTCAACTCATCAATTGATATCAGAGCAGAAGGCTGTGTAAATCATACGCATCTCTTCTGTTTGAAGCATATTTTTAGGGTTTCCGCTTTTATTGAATCTGTTGAAGCCGTCATCTCTTCATTGACGTTGTTCATAGATCTCGATATTACCCTAATACCGCTTTACAAGTCTGATTCTTGACAGGTTATCAAAACAAATCATCATGTCACACGACGACTCTTATTCCAACTCCATTAACATCTCCAACAGATCTACCACGAGAATCCCGATTTTATATACTCAAGATTATGAAGTCTGGACGCATTACTTTGAAGACTATGTTCTTGGCTCAGAAGAAAATGGGTATCTAATCTGGGAGGCTATTACCTTGGGCCCGTTTGTTCATTCTGGAACAAATAAAACCATCAAGACGCAAAAGGAATATAATCAGCTTATGATCGACGTGGAGAAAGTTCCTCAAGACGAGAAGGACAAACTGATGAGCAACATCAAAGCCATGAGAATGATCAGATTTACCTTACAATCTGATACTTTTCGTCTGGTCAGTTCATTCACGACGGCAAAACAAATCTGGGATAGGCTTAAGGAGCTATATTCCACCGATGAGGATCTGGAGCATTCAATTCAAACTCTTCTGCTTTCGGAATTCGGTGACTTCAAGCAAAAGCAAGAAGAAAAACTCATTCAGGCGTTCGATCGTTTCAATCATCTTCTCAGCAAGATAATCAAGCACGGAATCGGAAGAGAAGTGGTCGAAAAGAAGGTCACTTTTATGAATAGCCTAAGACCCGAATGGATGGTGGTGGTTTCGACTGTGAAAGCTCATGAACAGTTCAAAACCTATTCACTGGCGAAGCTTGTGGGAATACTCAAGTCACTGGCGAAGCTTGTGGGAATACTCAAGTCACAACTTCTCCGCTCCCTACACTCCACAGCAAAACGACGTTGTTGAAAGACGAAATCGTTCCTTGTGCGAAGCCGCCCGAACCATGCTTAGCTTCGCTTCTCTTCCACTATATTTCTGGGCTGATGCAATTTCTGCTGCTTGCTATACTCAGAACCGAACATTCCTCAATAATCGATTTTCTATCACTCTTTATGAAATTCTAAATAATCGCAAGCCTAACGTCAAGTTTTTCCATGTTTTTGGTTCCAGGTGCTTCATCTTTAACTCTAAAGAGAACCGAAACAAGTTTGATGTAAAAGCTGATGAAAGGATTTTTCTTGGCTACTCTCTCACCTCCAAGGCATATAGGGTTCTGAATAAACGTTCAAAGAAAATCGAGGAAACATATTATGTCACATTTGATGATAATTACATTAAGAAACTTCCATCCATCGAAGGCTCAATGGAAGAAATCTTTCCAAAAACATGTCAAGTCTCGATTCCAATATCCAATCTCTTTGAAGAATATATGTTGCTCTTTGATGAACCGGAGAACACCATTCTCTTTGAAGCAAAAGCAGCTGATAATAAGGGTGACAACTTGAAAAAGATAATCGACGAAGCCACAAAAGCTATGGAAAGCGAACCTCAAGGTCCAAGCGAACCTCAAGGTCCAAGCGAACCTCAAGTTCCAAGCGAACCTACACAAGCACGCTCCATATTCCAGGGGGAGGGTTCGTCTACACCAAAGAAAACTGATTTGCCCTTCCAGGAGGAGAACTCATCTCCAACTATAAACAATGGAAATCCAATCGAGGGGGAGAATTCTGAACCTGAAATTGAACTTGTTTCGTCATTCGAGGGGGAGACTCATAATACAAATGACGAAGATGTTCAATCAGAATTTGAAGAAGAAATAAATGTTGAATTGGATCCTGCCTATGATCCAAACTTCCATCCACTCACAAAATGGACAAGAGATCATCCGAAAACTCAAGTTATTGGTGAATCATCTGAGGTAGTTCTTACACGCTCTCAACTGAAAGCGAAGCAAACTGCTTTATTCTCTCAAGTGGAATTCTGCATGTTTAATTCGTTTGTCTCCAAAATCGAACCGAAAACAGTTAACACGGCACTTGATCACTCTGATTGGGTACATGCTATGTGAGCGAAACCGAGTGTGGAGACTAATTCGTACACCAAAGGATGCATCCGTGGTTGGATTAAAATGGGTATTCCGGAACAAGATGGATAAAGAAGGGAATGTGATATGCAACAAAGCAAGGCTTGTGGTGAAGAGATATTGTCAGGAAGAAGGAATAGAATATGAAGAAACCTTCGCTCCAGTAGCAAGGTTAGAATCAGTACGGATCTTTCTGGCATACGCTGCTCACAAAATTTTGAAGTTTTTCAAATGGACGTCAAGTGTGCGTTCTTAAATGGTGAACTAGAAGAGACCGTGTACGTTGAGCAACCACCGGGATTTGTGAACGAAAAGTATCCTAATCATTGCTACATTCTGGACAAAGCAGTCTATGGTCTGAAGCAAGCCCCTAGAGCCTGGAATGAAACGTTAACTCGTTTTCTTAAAATGTCAAAATTCAAACAAGGTTCGGTTGACGCAACCTTCTTTCGGAAGAAAGAGGGTGACCATTTAATGATCGTCCAAATCTATGTCGATGACATCATCTTCGGTTCTACGAATCCTAGCCTAACGGCTGAATTCCGGAAGCTGATGGAGACTAAGTTTGAGATGAGCTCAATGGGTCCGATTTACTTTTTTCTTGGTTTGAACATTAGACAGGGACCAGAAGGCATATTTATTAATCAAGAGGCTTACACAAAGACCTTATTGACGAAGTTCGGTATGATGGGAGATTCTAAAGTTAAGGTTCCAATGGCATTCGGAACGAAGCTAACACCTTCTCTTGAGAAACCGGCTGCTGATATGACCCTCTATCGTCAAATGATAGGGTCTCTAATGTATCTAACAACTAGTAGACCAGACATTATGTTTTCTGTCTGTTATTGTGCCAGGTTCCAAGCTAATCCATGCGAACCTCATATGGTGGCTGTTAAAAATATCTTTAGATATTTGAAACGAACCTCGTCTCTCGGTCTCTGGTACCCTGTGAAATCAGGCTTCTTTGTTCAAGCCTTCTCCGATGCTGATCTTGGAGGGTGTGGTCTGGACCGAAAGAGCACAACTGGCGGGTGTCAATTTCTTGATGGAAAACTAGTCAGCTGGCAGTCCAAGAAACAAACGTGCGTGTCCTTATCTACGGCCGAAGCTGAATACATCGTCGCAACATCTTGCACTTCACAGGTCATATGGATACAAAGCCAACTTAGGGATTATGGCCTGAACATGAAAAAGATTCCCCTCTATTGTGACTCAAAAAGCGCTATTCGAATATGTCACAACCCAGTGCAACACTCAAAAACGAAACATATAGCACTAAGGTACAACTTTATCAAGGATCACGTAGAAGATGGTAACGTTGAAATCCACTTTGTTCGATCTACTGATCAATTAGCTGACATCTTCACAAAAGCCTTACCTGAAGCAAGCTTTAATAAAATACTCCACGGGTTGGGAGTGATGGAAGCTGAATCGGTACCGAAATTTTTTTCGCCTCATTTAAATTTGACAAGCGAAATAGAGCGAATGCTCGGTCTATTTCCGTTCCGGATTTTTCGGGAACCGAAATGAACCGAACGCTCGGTCCATTTCGCTTCATTACTGCAAAGGTGAAATTTCGGTTGTATGTTTTGTACACTTATTTTTTCTTTTCTGTTTTTATATCCTTTTCAGAAAAATCTAAAATACAAAAATATTTTTCTTCTTTTGTTTTTATGTCATTTTTTTTTGAATTATCAAAAAATACAAAAATATTTTTTTTTCTGTTTTTTAGATCTATCAAAACACACAAATACTTTCTTGTATTTCTTATTTGGATTCTATTAAACTCACTGCGTGGCTCAACCATGAAACATGGGGAAGGTATACATTCTTACTCTATATACTAGCTAAGTGTCCCTAGAAGCATGCTGCTGCATGTTGACCAAAGCCTCACAAACTCTAAGTGAAGCCTTACTGATTCGATATATACAAATCGTTTCTTCCCAATCAGGCTGGAAAATCACTTAAGTAATGAGCTACCTTACTCTTCTCATATTGAGTTAAGAGTTATCTGCTCGGTCCTTACTATATAGCAGAGGTACTTTCGGTTCCTTAAACACCTTTACACTTTTCTCCATTTCATTACGCTTCATAATCGTAACCCTTGAGACTCTCAGCGTTTACCACTGAGGTTTATGGTTACACAAAAATCTGTGTTAATGATCTTAGTTTCGTTTCACCATGTACTAAGTGAAACCCACAATCTAATACCTTAACTGAATTGACGGTGACCAATCAAACATTCTAGTTTTTCACCCATGTATTAACGAAACCACTTTTGTGGTCGGTAACATGAAATCTCTTTTATTTTACTTTATGAGATCTTTACGAAATGCACCAACACAAGGACATTTCTACCCAAAAGATCCAGTTGTATTTTTGTTTTGAGATTTCTAAAATTTATCACCAAGTCACTGAAAAATGAACCCACCTACTTGATGTTTTTGGCTACACTGGCCACACAAGTAATTCACTCAACTTTCGGTCTTATATCAAGGTCCGTAGTTCAGTTGACGCGAAAGCCACCCTTATAACCGAATCTTGAAAAGATGCCTTTCATTGCTTCTTAACAAGCATTTGATCGTACTTCAACGGGAAACCACACAGACACTTCTCAGTCTCTCTTGACTTTGAAGGAAGAGATTCGTGCCCGGGATCCACAGTTTTGTGTCTTTAAAAGACATCACTAACATCCCACATAAATAACTTGCTTTATTTCTTTCTCTTTGGCACACTCTTGCATGAAGATCTTTATGATCTTTCAAATGTCTAGTTCGAGGTACTAATGGTAATTTTCATTCATGTTATTTCGCCTCTTCTTCACTGGTGATCTTATATGTTAAAAGGCGAAAGGAGCCTGGTTCATTTATTTGATCTAAGAAAGGAAGCAAGATTCGTTTCTTTGGAAGTTGAAACATCTCAATAATATGAAGAGACGCATAATGGATAAGTTTCAAATAAAGGCGCGTGAGAGATGGATCGTCACCTATTGTCACGCCGACTGAAACGCTTTTTGGGGGTTTACAGTTGTCAAATCACGCCCAATTAGGCGTCGTTTCCGACATCTCAGCTACGTTATCATCATTGATTTTATCTCTCATGGATATCGTATAAAAGGATTCTTTATTATTCCTTTTTACTTTACCATTCACATACTCTCTCAAGAATTCAAACGGCGAAAACTGTCTTTACTGTTCATCTTCCTCTTCAAGCTTCAACAATGGCGGACTCATCTTCTGTTCACGAACAAACCGCTCAGTCTTCATTCCTCACAATCAATCCTAACCAAAACCTAATCATTGACTTGACGCCGCACAAGTATGATTCTTTTATGTTGCAGGTGGTTGATTGTCTCAAGTACTCGTCATTGGTACATGCTCTTTCTACAGTCGAATGTGTGCCGATGTCTCTTCTCTCTCAAGTTTATTCTTCTGCGAAGTATCTCAAGGCGGAGGAACGCATTACGTTCGAGATATTTGATAAGAAGTCTTCGGTGTCAAAAGTTAGGTTTTGTACTCTTTTGAAGCTTCCTTATGGTGACTCAACGGTGAACCCATAATCGATTACGACTGCACAACTTTTCGAGATGTTTTACAAAATGGAGTACAATGATCTTCTCTTCACCATTACCTCCACCCCTCTCCACCGAAACAACCACCACCACAACCGAACCACCTGTTGATGTCAACGCATCTGATGCGGGGGCAACGACTTCTGATTTCGAAATTCCTGTTACCTCTAAACCACTTTCTCCACTCCAATCCGAAGAATCTGATATTGTTCTTGGTGGGACGGAAATGGATTTTGATTCTTTTCACTACAGTCCCTACACAGTTCAAAGTGATGATGGTGATGATGATGCCCTGTCACCAAGAGGCATCTCAAGGAATTAAATGAAAAGCTTGACACTTTGCTCGCTTCTTCGTCTCAGTCTTCCACTCCGGCTTATTCTGATGCTGCTATTCAAGCCTTGGTAGCCACCTTGGTTCAACAGCATGACAGTTATATCCAGAAAGCAACCCAAGCCGTCGAGGAATCCACTACGACTGCGACCGAAAAAGTCGAAAAACTAATGGCTGATGCTAAACAATTTTTGCAGTCTCTACAAGCTGAGTCACAGCAACAGGTGACCACAATGAACTCTTCTGTCGAGAAGCTTGTTTCTTCTCTCCAAGCCGAACTGCTAAAGCTTGATACCATTCGCTCTGCAATCCAATCTGATCATTCGGCGCTCCATCAGTCCATCAACTCTCATTTAGACAAACTCCAGGCTGACCTCGCCATGGAAAACAAAGTGATGGATGAGCTCGCCCAACAAGCCACTTCGCTCAAAACAAAGTCTCTCAAGCTCACCCAAGCCCGAAAGGAGATTGATGATCTCACAACCGAATGAGCGTTGGTAAAACCCTCTGTTGCTGATGTTCATGCTATTTACTTGATACTCTGGATGCCCATGATGTTGTTCTCACAATCACCGTTAGGAGGCGCTTAGCTGAAAAACTGCGTCCAGCTCTTGGCCTTCTTTGTAAAATCAAGGGTGTTTCAGAGGAAGATGTCCCTCCAAAACAAGGGGGAGAAGCAACTCAACCTCCACCAAAACCAATTTCAACAACCGAACCTCCTCCAGTTAAACCAAGTGTCAGCACATAACCGAAGGTTAATGAAGCTTCGGGTTCTACTGTTCAAGACAAGGGAAAAGGGATTGTTAATGAAAGTGGAGAAGAAGAAGATGTGAATCAAGAAGGGTCGTTAAAGCAAACCCGCAAAACTGAAGAGAGGGAGAGAAAAGCTAAACAGGACCATGACATTTTGGAACGAAGTAAAACTCTTTATCCATTATGGACTTTGGACAACCTACTGAAAGAAGCGATTGAATCCCCAAGTACTCATTGGCTCCAGTCATGTCCTTTGACTTGGTTAACTCCAAAGACATGCAATTCGATATGCCTATCACCCGAAGGGCTTTCGTCTTTCACTGTTTTGAGTCAATCGTTTCTGTTCCCTCACCAGACCCAAAGGTTGATAGAGATCTAATCGATTATTACCTTACTTTCTCGCAACCTCAGCATTTGACCTGGAGTGCAAAGAAAATTACCACGGTTAGGGTCTTGAAACCAGTCGCTGCGGGGAAGTTCATCAATGTGAAATTCCATGTTACTCGTGGATCAGATGATTCGGTTTATGAATTTTCTCTTGCTGATCTGCCGAATCTCAACCCTCATGACTGGATTTTATTGGCTAACATTTTGCTGTCAAATGAGCAGAAGTACGAAGCCATTCTTGATCACATAAAGAGAATGTTGGTTTCGTATATTCATGAAGTAGCGAAGCTTGATCAGGCAATTGATGCTGCTCTAAGGAAGAAATCTTCTATCAAACCCATTGGCAAGGTCAGTGATGTGAACAAAATGAGTATGGGCAAGATTGACACCGAACACCTAACGGTGATGTTTACGAAAAATGTTGGAAGTTCGGCTACTCCAATAAAGTGCCTGTTCGCTTTATCTGACAAGCATCTGTTCTCAACTGTCGCCCTTGAACACATTCTGGACATAGTCAACAAATGTAAATCTAATGACGATGCTGCAAAGAAGATCTTCAATGACATGATTTCGTGGTATCTCAACTTTCGTCGTACTATTCTAGCGATGATACCGAAGCTGTTTAAGACCGTTAAGAAGAATATTCAGGTTGTGCCAAACTAATCTCTCGCCTCAATTGACGCAAAGGGGGAGAATGTTGGGTTTGAGAAGTTGTGTCATTGGGCCTTTACTTCGGTCCATATTAGTCACGTTCTGGGCCTGTCCAGTCGTGCTTAGTTTATTAGGGTTTAGTATAAAAGGTGCATGCATGCATCATTCTCATTACGCTTTTGAATTAATTATTCTCTTGATTGTACTGTAACCGTAGCACACCTCTATAGTAGAAGTTCTTTATCGAGCTCTTCTGAGGTGTGACAGATTAATCATTCAGCACTTGTTTGATCTATCGTGAGTGTGTTTTTATTTGATTTCTTGATTTGCTTGTTAAGAATCTATTCGATCTTAAAAGAGTTTTCAACTCATCAGTTTGGTAAAAAGACTCAATTGCAGAAATGGTCTCTGAGGGTAAAATAATCATTATAAAAAAATTAACAGTCAAACTGTTAAAGTTAACGACATAGGGACCAAATCTGCACAAGGTATCCAAAATTGGACCACTGGTGCACCATCAAACATTTTTGGACCAAAACCACATGATTTTGACAACCATGGGGACCATTTTTGCAATTTTGTCATGAATACCAATTTAGTAGAATGGTGCAATTGTTGTTGTTGTTGTTGATTTTTTTTAATCTAAATTAAAAAAAGACAATAATCATGACAATTAAAATGTTCCCGTTTTCATACTTTATTATAATAGATGACAAAGTACAAAAAATCACTATATTTTCATGTTTGTTAAAAAACTAATATAAAAACAATTATAAATTTCACTATTAAGTTCTTGTTTTAAAAATAATCTTTGACCTTCATTGTCATCAAATCATCATAAATTAATTACCAAAGGGCTTGTAGCCTAGCGGTATCAGGTGTAATGGAAGGGAAATTAAGTAATTTAACCCTTATAAATGACATTTTTGACAAAAATGACCATTTTATTATTATTATTTTTTTGTTTGTAAAGTAACAATATTCTTCGGAACACATTGTTTTGGAGAGGTCTGTGGAATTCCGGAGTACGATTCCAAACCAATGGTTCCGAAACACATTTGACTTTTTTTGTGTGTGTGTGTGCGTGTAACATTGTGGCTTTTCGATTAGTTTTGATTTTATAAATAAAAAATGAATAAAAAAAATATAATGTATAAGTTTTGCTTTCATAAAATGTATAACTTTTGGTTTTATAAAATATAAAGTGCAATTAAAATCAACAAACAACTAATAAATACATAAACTAAATAAAGGATGTGTTTGTAGGTCATATTACAAGTACGATATTCAAATTATCTTTGTCCTTGTACCATAAAAAATTTCCGCTAGTCGTTTTGTATAACCCATAGCCCATGGACCGGTGGTTTTACCCTCTACATAAATCGATTTCCCGGTAATCAACGCCTCCAGGAACCAACAAAAACACACCACAATCCCCTCTGCTGCCAATCTGTTGTAGTATGTCTGGGGCCTTTTCGAGGGTCATCTTGAAACTCTCAAGTGGGATTGAATCAGTTGGTTCGGTACCCCAGTAGTTGACTCCCACTAGCAGTTTGTGGATGCGGGCTCTCATACCTATAAATCAATCATCATTTTCCGAACAGTAGCCACCCTTCCAATGACTATCGTATATAGTCATTTGGAATGTCTTAAAATCCAAAGCACCCAAAAACCAATGAGTATGTAGTATATTGATTGGGATGTAAAGCTACAAAAAAGTTTAGAAATAATAAATTAGTATACAAATACTCAGGTAATGTAATCCAAACAAAATTATACCGTATCACACTCTGCCCAAGCTGGGTAAACAGATCCATTAGCCATGTCACTCCAGTCAAATGTATCAGTGTTGTAAGCTGACGGCACAACCATCCATCGATCATCATCCGTTCTACGCTCTAGCAGCAATAAGATCCACATCATGATGTGCTGCCAATTAAATTTTTTGCAGTAAAGTTAGTATTGTTATTAGAAGTGTAGTACGTAATGAGAAAATAATTATATTACTTACATCACATGACAACCATCCTCCATGACTATCCGCATATAACCATGTCCAAAACTCAAGCGTAGGAAAACCGATCAAATAATTGTGACCAAACAACAACGAACCATCCCATTCTTTATATACAGTGTGTATGGTAGGATCTAAAAGATTGTCCAACGATGTTGGTTGTTGCCGTGTAACACATTTCCTCTTCATTTGTGTCCATGACGACTTATACCATATGGACATAACTTTTTGGGGACTTATACCGGAGACGGCTACTCGTGCCGTCATTCAGCAGGTGTTCGGGGGTGCTTAAGACATAATTATGCTCCCATAAGTCATTGTCATTGTAGTATTCATGTACGGTTCAAGAATGTATACTTGTAAGCGATGCAAAAACATAACGACCATAAACGATGAAATAATTAAAAATGTACCTCCATCCCCTTCGAGGTACCAACATCGTCTCCGTGAGTCTTATTGATACCTTTTAGAACCATGGCTAAAATAGCTCCATGCTCTGCTAAACGCTCATCCTGAGATCTCAACTGCTAGTGACATCCACGGGCCTCATTTTTCAACTGACGGACCTCATTTTGCAAGTCACTAATAATTCGGTCATTGTCAGTTGATGGGTCAGCGGCCGACGGTGGTGGTAGTGGCCGGTGAGATGGATCATCTATATGTGCCTTCTTTTCTTGAGGCTCATGGGTAGGGGAGTTTTTGGGTGATGGTGTTAGTGAAGGTGCCCTGTGAACTTCATTGTCGGGAAAATCAAGGCAATCAATCCATACCGAGCTAACTATCCACATTCAGCACGCATCTCATCTTCTGTCGGCTCCAACTTCTGTACGAGTCTATTATCCTGCTAACATAAATTATAAAATTATAAATAAACATAAATTATAAAATAACTAAATATTTAAATAATAAAGTAACCATACGTCGCCGATTTGTAAAAACTGGTTGTAGTGAGTCTTTTGTAAAGACCTCAATTTTGACCATGCAACAGCCCGAAGGATCACGTGACAACCCGGATTGGACGAGAGTCTACACTTTGTGGAAGAACCTGTTGAAATCATGGACCGGGAAGTGAAGCGTATGAAGCAGAGCCGCATCTCGATAGTGAAGGTTCGCTGGAATGCCAAGCGAGGTCCTGAATTCACTTGGGAGCGCGAGGATTCAATGAGGCAGAAGTACCCTCACCTCTTTCCAAATTCATGATTGTACTCTATCCTTGAATTTCGGGACGAAATTCCCTCTAACGGGGGGATGATGTGACAACCCGAAACTTCTACCTTGTACATTTAGTCAACTTTATCAATGCTAAGCTTGTTTTATTGACTTCTTGCACTGTTTAGAGTCTGTTTGAGCATTCTAAGCTTAGTACATCAAGGGACCAAGTGTTAGAATGGGTCAACTAAAGTTCCAAACCATCAATCAAGCCATAAACCCTCAAGTGAGGAGTTTACGGCCAGGACCCATGAGTTTACGGCCGTAAACTCATGATGGCCGTAAACCTATGCTGGCCGTAAACTCTGATGGCCGTAAACTCCACCTATAAGTTGGATGTTTGGTTCATTTTCTGCACTCTTTCCTTTCTAAGGTTTGGAACTCGAAAACTCTCTCAAGAAATCATAGGATTTTGCTTCAAAAACTCTCATAATGTAAGTAAATCCTTCCATCTAAGTGTTAATATTTCTCTTCTCCATGAATCATCATTGATTTCATCCATGGATTTCATCTTTGAGTCTAGATCTTCGAAGATTCTCAAGAACATCAAGAACACTTAGGTGTTTTGGGCTGAAAACACCCTTTCTTGCCTTCAAATCGTAAGTATGACTTCCTTATACTTGATATCTAGTATGAAACCATGATTAGCACCTTGAATTCATCCAAGAACACTGTTCAAAGTGAGTTTACGGCCAAGAGCATCTCCCTTGGCCGTAAACCCTTATTAGAGGTGCAAATGGGGTCGTAACTCTTCCTAAGGCTTGGACTTAAGGCTAGAACACTTCCTTGTGGACTGTAAGACCTTAAAAACACCCTTTCGAGCACAAATCATCATGAGTTTACGGTCGTAAACTCTTGTGGCCGTGAACTCATGGCCGTAAACCCTGGTGGCCGTAAACACCTGGCCGTAAACCCTGGTGGTCGTGAACACCTGGCCGTAAACACAATAGGGTGGCCTTAAACTCCTTAGATGCAATCCTTTATGGTTATAACACTTCTATATGAGTGTTTCCTAGCCCCTATGGTGTTTCACTCACTTGATTAGTTGTGTAAACACTAATTATATTCATTTGTGTCCTTGTATGATTATTAGGATCTGTGTGTGCTCAAGTTTCCACTTGGCATCTAGCATCCTATACCACTCTTTCATCCAAACTACTCACTGCAGGTGAGTTCATACCCCTACATTTTCCGTGTTTTTAATGTTTTCAGGGGGGAATACAAGCTAAACATAAATGTTTTCAAAACTCATGCAATTCTCATACTTTAACCCTTTTGTACTGTGTTGAGCATAAGGGACGTTTTCACTAAAATTGCATAGTTTTTCCGGACTCGATATTCACTACGTTATACATGCAAACTATAATCGGTATAGTTTGGGATTTTCTAAACATAACAAGTACAGAAACTTTCACTACTAAACATATGCACTAAGACAGAAACAGTTTACAGTTTACAGTTTACATCACTACTTTATCATGGTATTCATAACTGTAATTATCACTACATACGGTATACATACGGATTTTCACTACGGTAGAACGCTACTACACTACATGTAAACTAGATTGTACGATACTGTGAGGCACTACTTCAATACTGTACCCTCAGGTGTACAGGGATAAATCCTATCATAGTATAACCAGAGTCTCCTGGAGGGAGAGCGTGAGATTTGTGAATAGATATATTCGGGACTGACAATTCCACACCCGAACTGCTAGCTACAGTTGGGCAGACATGCCTAGGGTGACAAATGTCATTTAACTCGACGCCTGAAGAGCGTTGGAAAGGTCTCTAGTCATATCAAGTATGGTTATACGACTCACAATATGTATAAATCACTCTTGGTTTACAAACTGTCATTCTTCAACAGTTTTATTTTACTAAATAGAACTAATACACACTACAACTGGAGAATTTCCAGGGTTTTTAAACAGAATCGATCATACAATGGTTTCACGTACGAAATACTTATGCATCATGATTAGCATTAGCTAGTCACATGAAGCATTATTTTCGCATATCACTATAGTTTTCAGTAACGAACATTCATGGTTTTATACAGAATTGAAAACACTACATTTTCACTAAAGAAAATATCGGATTTTCTTGAAACGATACGAACACCTTTGCGAGCTCATCAACAAGTTTCAAACTGATGTAAACATTTTTATTTAAGTATTCACTGTAATGGTTGTGTTGCTATGATTGCTATTATTCATTGGTTGTGATGCTACACATGACGTCCTCCACCCCAGAACGTTTCCACCATTTCGGTTTTGGGGTGTGACAGATTGGTATCAGAGCCCTTGTTTATAGCGAACTAGTATACCAAACCTTACATGGTATACAACTATAAACACTAAGGGGCCTAAGTGCTCTACACTAAAAGTATACTTTCAAAAATATAAGTATTTTTATAAAAAGTATACGAGCATGCATACATAACAGGCTTCGTGACATTAGCAGATCAAAACAAAAAGTAGTTGGATGTTGGAACGCTGCGGTTAAACCTGGGCAGTTATGTAATCATGTCTAGGGTGAATATAGCCTGATCAACTATATTCAGTCGAGACATGACCAACATTCATCATAAAATACTATAGGAGTATTTTAGCTAGAGCCAAATTCTGTATATAGATTCATTCCAAGTGTTACTACCTCTTCTTCCTTAAGCGATAATTTAATTGCATTAGTAAATTTTCTGTGCTTATCGATTGGTAGAACATTTTATTATCAGGATGAGATATATCTTGTTCTATATATATCTCGAGGACTTACCATCCTCTTCTTCCTGATTGTTTCTAGAACAAGATGCCTCCCTGACCAAGACCCATCAGAAGAAACGACGACACTCCACCACCACCACCGCCTCCTCAGTTCGACCCCGTCATGTTCCAGGCAGCAGTTACCGCCGCTGTAACCGCAGCAATGACACAAGTGAACTCTGGTGGGGCTGGAGGTGGAACCGACCCCCAGCGGCAAGACGGAAGTCAGGGACATCAAAAGAAGTGTTCCTACAAGGATTTCATGACCGCAAAACCCAAGCCCTTCGACGGGAATGGAGGTGTTATCACTCTAACTCGATGGTTCGAGAAGATCGAATCCATCTTCGAAATTTGCGCCTGTTCCGAAGCCAACAAGGTGAAGTTCGCCGCCTGCACCTTTACCGACAGAGCCTTGACCTGGTGGAATGGTCGAGTCAAAACCCTAACCCTGCCAGTGGCTAATGCCATGGGTTGGGAAAGAATGAAGGAACTCATGCTTGCGGAATACTGCCCAAGGGGAGAAGTGCAAAAGTTGGAGCACGAACTCTGGAACTTGAAGATGAAGGGTTCCGACATCGCTGCCTACACCGCTAGATTCTGTGATCTGGCTCTCCTCTGTCCGGGAATGGTCACCCCGGAAAGCAAGAAAATCGAGAGGTACATCTGGGGACTGACACAACCAACCAAAGGAAATGTCTTGGCTGCTAGACCGACCACGTTTGAGAGCGCCAAGGATCTGGCACAGACTCTGATCGATCATGGGATCGATCTGGACGAGGCATCAGTGGTCGTCGAGCCACAAAAGGAGAGTGGCGAGAAGAAGAAGAAATTTTGGAACAAACGCAAGGTCCAGTCTCCTCAGGAGCCCTCCAAGAAGCAACAAACAGTGGTAGTTCACGCTGCTACTACTCCTACTGCTACTCCCACTGCTGTTCCAACCACCCAAGCTCCTACCGGTGGCTATACTGGAAACCTACCCCTGTGCAACAAGTGTAACTTTCATCATCACGGACCCTGCCGTGAATTGAAATGCAACAACTATGGAAGGAAGGGACACACAGCTTGATACTGCAAGACACCTGTTCAACCAACCAACTAGGCTCCTGGGTCCGGTGCTGGTCAAGCCTGCTATGGTTGTGGAGAGGTTGGGCACTTCAAAAGAAACTGCCCCAAAGTGACAACGAGCGGCAATACAGGAAGAGTGCTGGCGATGGGCCAAGAGGAAGCAGTCGCTGATCCTACCGTTGTTACGGGTACGTTCCTCCTTGACAACTCTTATGCATGCATTCTCTTCGATTCTGGTGCGGAGAGGAGTTTTGTTAGTCATGCATTCAAACATCTAATCAAATGTAAATCCCAACCTCTAACCGAAACATTTACCGTCGAGATGGCTAACAGAAAGAAAGAGAGCACTAACGACATATTCATAGGCTGTACTCTTACTCTAGACGGTCATTCCTTTTCCATCAACCTTATGCCGGTATCCATTAAGAGTTTTGATGTCATTATCGGCATGGATTGGTTAAGCCCCAATCGTGCTGATATCCTTTGCTACGAGAAGGCTATCCGTCTCAATCTTCCCTCTGGCGAAGCCCTCACTATTTTCAGTGATAAACTCAGTTCGAGCCTTCGTATCATTTCATGCATCAAGGCCCAGAAGTATCTGCGGAAGGAGTGCCATGCATTCCTAGCTCATGTTGTCGATGAGACACAAAAAGTTAAAGACCTCGAGAGTCTTCCCAAAGTCTGCAACTTTCCTGATGTCTTCCCCGAAGATCTTCCAGGAATCCCTCCCGAGCGTCAAGTCGAGTTTCGCATCGACTTAATCCCCGGAGCTACTCCCGTAGCTAAATCCCCTTATCGTTTAACGCCGACAGAAATGCAAGAGTTATCCAGCCAGCTCAATGAGCTGATCAGGAAAGGATTCATAAGGCCGAGTTCCTCACCCTGGGGAGCCCCGATTTTATTCGTAAAGAAGAAGGATGGATCCTTTCGGATGTGCATCGACTACCGAGAGCTGAACAAGCTCACCATCAAGAACCGATATCCCCTACCCAGAATCGACGACCTCTTCGACCAACTTCAGGGAGCCAGTTACTTTTCGAAGATAGACCTAAGATCAGGGTATCATCAGTTACGGGTTCACGAGAATGATGTGCCCAAGACAGCATTCCGAACTCGCTATGGACACTACGAGTTTGTAGTAATGCCCTTCGGTCTAACCAACGCACCAGCAGTATTCATGGACCTGATGAATCGGGTGTGCCGCCCTTTCCTAGATAAGTTTGTAATTGTGTTCATCGATGATATACTCGTCTATTCCCGAAGCGAAGAAGATCATAGACAGCACTTGAGGCTAGTGTTAGAAACACTAAGGACGGAGAAGCTTTATGCAAAATTCTCTAAGTGCGAATTCTGGATCCGAAAAGTAGCTTGCCTTGGTCACGTGGTAAGAGAGGAAGACATACACGTGGACCCTTCCAAAATCAAAGCGATCGAGAATTGGTCTGCACCAAAGACACCCACATAAATCCGACAATTCTTGGGTCTCGCAGGCTATTATCGCAGATTCATCCAGAACTTCTCCAAAATCGCTAAGCCTTTAACTACCCTGACACAGAAAGATGTAACCTTTATTTGGGGAGTCAAGCAAGACACTGCGTTTCAAACATTGAAGCAGGCCCTATGCAACGCACCTATCTTGTCCCTGGCCGAAGGGACAGAAGACTTCGTTGTCTACTGTGATGCATCCAATCAGGGCCTAGGCTGTGTGCTCATGCAACGAGGAAAGGTTATCGCCTATGCCTCGAGGCAGTTGAAAACGCACGAGGTCAATTACACAACTCACGATCTAGAGTTGGGAGCCGTGGTCTTTGCATTAAAGATCTGGAGGCACTATCTCTATGGAACCAAGTGCACTATTTTCACCGATCATAAGAGCTTGCAGCACATCTTCGATCAGAAGGAGCTAAACATGAGGCAACAACGATGGGTAGAGTTACTCAGTGACTACGAGTGCGAAATTCGCTACCATCCCGGCAAGGCCAACGTGGTAGCAGATGCCCTCAGTCGGAAGGAGCATTCAGGGCGAAAGGTGAAAGCATTAACGATGACTATTCATTCCCATTTATCCGCACAAATCAGAGAGGCTCAGCTGGAAGCCTTGAAACCAGAGAAGGTGGCGAATGAAGCCTTGCGGGGAATGGACAAGAACTTGGAGATCAAGGGAGACGGAGTGTACTATTTCATGAACCGGATCTGGACCCCAAAGTTCGGCGGGTACAGAGAGGTTGTCATGAATGAGGCTCACAAGACGAAATACTCCGTTCACCCAGGTTCAGATAAGATGTACCTGGATCTCAAACAACTCTACTGGTGGCCAAACATGAAAGCGGAAATTGCAACCTTCGTGGGCAAGTGCTTGACTTGCGCCAAGGTGAAGGTGGAATATCAAAAGCCCTCAGGTTTACTTCAGCAGCCAGAAATACCTGAGTGGAAGTGGGAAAGGATAACAATGGATTTTATCACTAAGTTACCCAGATCTCCGAGTGGGCACGACGCCATCTGGGTAATTGTCGATCGACTGACTAAATCCGCCCACTTCCTGCCAATCAAAGAAAATTTCAAGATGGAGAGACTCATGCGGATCTACATTCGAGAAGTAGTTCACCTTCATGGGGTACCTGTATCCATTATCTCCGACCGAGATAGCAGGTTCACCTCGAGATTTTGGCAATCGCTACAGAAGGCTCTTGGAACTAAGTTGGATATGAGCACGACTTATCATCCATAGACAGATGGACAGAGTGAGAGAACAATCCAGACATCGGAAGATATGTTGAGAGCCTGTGTCATTGACTTTGGCACGTCATGGGACGCTCACCTTCCTCTAGTCGAGTTTTCCTACAACAACAACTACCATACCAGCATCAAGGCTGCGCCGTTTGAAGCCCTCTATGGCCGTAAGTGCAGATCCCCTCTGTGCTGGGCTGAAGTGGGTGACACGCAACTAGCCAGGGGTCAAGTCCCCGACAGTACTCTCACTGGTCCTGAGATCATCCGAGAGACAACTGAAAAGATTATACAAATCCGGGAACGACTGAAGGCCTCGCGAGATAGAAAAAAGAGCTACGCCGATAAGAGACGAAAACCCTTGGAATTTCAGGTGGGTGACAACGTCCTTTTGAAGGTCTCACCCTGGAAAGGCATGATACGTTTCGGAAAACGTGGAAAGCTAAACGCAAGGTACATTAGACCGTTTGAGATCCTTGCTAGGATCGGTCCCGTAGCATACAAACTCCAGTTACCCCGAGAGCTCAGCAACATCCATCCCGTCTTCCACGTATCGAACCTCAATAAATGTCTGTCTGATGAGACACTTGTGATTCCACTTGACGAGATCGAATTGGACGAGAGTCTACACTTTGTGGAAGAACCTGTTGAAATCATGGACCGGGAAGTCAAGCGTACGAAGCAGAGCCGCATCCCGATAGTGAAGGTTCGCTGGAATGTCAAGCGAGGTCCTGAATTCACTTGGGAGCGCGAGGATTCAATGAGGCAGAAGTACCCTCACCTCTTTCCAAATTCATGATTGTACTCTATCCTTGAATTTCGGGACGAAATTCCCTCTAACGGGGGGATGATGTGACAACCCGGAACTTCTACCTTGTACATTTAGTCAACTTTATCAATGCTAAGCTTGTTTTTATTGACTTCTTGCACTGTTTAGAGTCTATTTGAGCGTTCTAAGCTTAGTACATCAAGGGACCAAGTGTTAGAATGGGTCAACTAAAGTTCCAAACCATCAATCAAGCCATAAACCCTCAAGTGAGGAGTTTACGGCCAGGACCCATGAGTTTACGGCCGTAAACCCATGCTGGCCGTAAACTCTGATGGCCGTAAACTCCACCTATAAGTAGGATGTTTGGTTCATTTTCTGCACTCTTTCCTTTCTAAGGTTTGGAACTCGAAAACTCTCTGAAGAAATCATAGGATTTTGCTTTAAAAACTCTCATAATGTAAGTAAATCCTTCCATCTAAGTGTTAATACTTCTCTTCTCCATGAATCATCATTGATTTCATCCATGGATTTCATCTTTGAGTCAAGATCTTCGAAGATTCTCATGAACATCAAGAATACTTAGGTGTTTTGGGCTGAAAACACCCTTTCTTGCCTTCAAATCGTAAGTATGACTTCCTTATACTTGATATCTAGTATGAAACCATGATTAGCACCTTGAATTCATCCAAGAACACTGTTTAAAGTGAGTTTACGGCCAAGAGCATCTCCCTTGTCCGTAAACCCTTATTAGAGGTGCAAATGGGGTCGTAACTCTTCCTAAGGCTTGGACTTAAGGCTAGAACACTTCCTTGTGGACTGTAAGACCTTAAAAACACCCTTTCGAGCACAAATCATCATGAATTTACGGTCGTAAACTCTTGTGGCCGTGAACTCATGGCCGTAAACCCTGGTGACCGTAAACACCTGGCCGTAAACCCTGGTGGCCGTGAACACCTGGCCGTAAACACAATAGGGTGGCCTTAAACTCCTTAGATGCAATCCTTTGTGGTTATAACACTTCTATATGAGTGTTTCCTAGCCCCTATGGTGTTTCACTCACTTGATTAGTTGTGTAAACACTAATTATATTCATTTGTGTCCTTGTATGCTTATTAGGATCTGTGTGTGCTCAAGTTTCCACTTGGCATCTAGCATCCTATACCACTCTTTCATCCAAACTACTCACTGCAGGTGAGTTCATACCCCTACATTTTCCGTGTTTTTAATGTTTTCAGGGGGGAATACAAGCTAAACATAAATGTTTTCAAAACTCATGCAATTCTCATACTTTAACCCTTTTGTACTGTGTTGAGCATAAGGGACGTTTTCACTAAAATTGCATAGTTTTTCCGGACTCGATATTTACTACGTTATACATGCAAACTATAATCGGTATAGTTTGGGATTTTCTAAACATAACAAGTACAGAAACTTTCACTACTAAACATATGCACTAAGACAGAAACAGTTTACAGTTTACAGTTTACATCACTACTTTATCATGGTATTCATAACTGTAATTATCACTACATACGGTATACATACGGATTTTCACTACGGTAGAACGCTACTACACTACATGTAAACTAGATTGTACGATACTGTGAGGCGCTACTTCAATACTGTACCCTCAGGTGTACAGGGATAAATCCTATCATAGTATAACCAGAGTCTCCTGGAGGGAGAGCGTGAGATTTGTGAATAGATCTATTCGGGACTGACAATCCCACACCCGAACTGCTAGCTACAGTTGGGCAGGCATGCCTAGGGTGACAAATGTCATTTAACTCGACGCCTGAAGAACGTTGGAAAGGTCTCTAGTCATATCAAGTATGGTTATACGACTCACAATATGTATAAATCACTCTTGGTTTACAAACTGTCATTCTTCAACAATTTTATTTTACTAAATAGAACTAATACACACTACAACTGGAGAATTTCCAGGGTTTTTAAACAGAATCGATCATACAATGGTTTCACGTACGAAATACTTATGCATCATGATTAGCATTAGCTAGTCACATGAAGCATTATTTTCACATATCACTATAGTTTTCAGTAACGAACATTCATGGTTTTATACAGAATTGAAAACACTACATTTTCACTAAAGAAAATATCGGATTTTCTTGAAACGATACAAACACCTTTGCGATCTCATCAACAAGTTTTCATTACAAAATACCGCTTATGAACTCACCAGCTTTATGCTGATATTTTTAAACTGCTTGTATTATCAGGAAATCAGTAGACAGGTACTTGCTGGATTTTTGAGAAGCTGGAGCAATAAGAGTTTTATGTTTATACCTTACAAAGCCATTTGATGTAATTCAAACAAGTTTCAGACAAGGTTTCAAACTGATGTAAACATTTTTATTTAAGTATTCACTGTAATGATTGTGTTGCTATGATTGCTATTATTCATTAGTTGTGATGCTACACATGACGTCCTCCACCCCAGAACGTTTCCGCCATTTCAGTTTTGGGGAGTGACAGATCACATTCTGTTGCCGGGTACCAAACAAAAATAAATAACTATTAGAATGTTAGCAAACAAAAATAAATAATAATTTTAGCAAGCAAATAAATAAAATCTGTTAGAATGTTAGCAAACAAAAATAAATAATAATTTTTTATCATATATTTACCTTAAAAGCGTATAAAAACCCCTATAGGGTGTAGGTCAATTTTTGAGGTCCGTTCTCTTTCGGTTCATCTCGATGTATAAGCTTGTCAACCTTATTGAATACAATAAATAGCTGTTTGTACAATTGATCCCAAATTATCCCCCTCCCTCCATGGATATCTGCCATATAAAAAATTAGTTTACAATTAAATTTCTAAAAAATATTAGCAACGACAAGTAATTATAATCAGTAGTTATAAAATAAACGATATTATACATGTTGAATTCATCAAGGTTGAATAACAATGCGAAATACTCTTATGTAACAGGCTGTTTAGCCAACCGCCCATTGAAACCTTTCTCTAACAGGTATAGAAGACATACACGGACTGCATTCTCGTCCGATAACTCATTAAGTGAATGTTTAAACACCTTCATAACAAGGTCTAATTTGACCGAGACATTCGTCAGGACCATAGGAAAGACATGAGAACGGAAGGCGGCGCCAGATGCAGAAGCAGGAAAATAATCACCAAACCGGAAGCCGGTGATGAGACAAAATTCTTTCTTCCCA
Organism: Lactuca virosa; assembly: GCF_052849685.1. Taxonomy (NCBI): domain Eukaryota; kingdom Viridiplantae; phylum Streptophyta; class Magnoliopsida; order Asterales; family Asteraceae; genus Lactuca; species Lactuca virosa. The sequence continues at coordinate 253,022,876 of NC_136434.1, forward strand.
AAAGACAGCTCATAACCCCAATCTCAAAACCATTCCATGTACTTGGCTTCGGGGGTCGGTGACAACTTCGTGGCAAAAGACGTAATGTAGAAGCAAAGGATCCCCATCTACATTAGGAATGTCTAACCACCTCCCAAAACATGTATTCCAGAACATAGTCTCTCATTCGGGTTTGTCTCTAAATGCCGCAAGAATTTCCCCGCCGATTTTGGGTTTACATGAGAGTGTAATTGATGCATAAAAAATCATGTCGTGTTGCACAAATAAAAAAGGTGTTATCACTTCATTCTGAAATGGAAATGACCAATATTCCAGACCAGTTTCGGACCTATTCCTCATGTTCCGGACGAGTTCATCGTGTTTCGAAACAGTTCCTCGCGTTCCAGAGGCTTCCAGAATGAAATTTTAAGATCCGGAACATGACATTTCGATGTAAATTGTGACAACTGGCAAATTTTGTGTCAAGCAATGTTTGAAATGTATCTATGTATAAGTACGACCACAATGTAACCTTGTTGCAATAAAATTTTGAAAGCCAAAAGGGCATTGGTTGTATAAGTATATATATATATATATATATATATATATATATATATATATATATATATATATATTGAAAATCATAATCGTAACAAACACTTGAAAGTTGACAAGATAGACTAAGAATTATAAAAATTTCCATTTGCATTTACAGTATTTAAGGCCTAGGACCCCACCAATCTAGTGATTTCCGTTTGCTTAGGACCGAAATCACCCTTTAGTGGGTAACACAAAACCGAAATCCCATGTTAAAGACCACTAGGACCGAAAACCCCTTTAATAGGTGATACCAAAACCGAAAATAGCATGAGAGAATGGTGTAGGACCGAAATCATAAGCCTAGAACACACCTAGGCCGAAATCACCAAGACCAAAACCACTAGGACCGAAATCACATGGTGTACATGGTGATTTCGGTCATGCCTTGGCCGAAATCACCCATTTGACCCCTTCCCAAGGTGATTTCGGTGGAATAAAGAGAAAAAGGAGGTTTGACTTCGTGATAGGATATTTCATCTTTTCCAACACTAATTTTCACCCAGAAGGTATCTATGCTATTATCCAACAAATATCCAAGTAAACATCACCTCATCTTCTCCTTTTTATACACGACAGAAAGCACCCACTCCATATCTCATTCTTCAACTTCTTCCATTTCCCTTCATCCCTTCTCTCAAAGAACCAAGTCCAAGCTTCCAAGGATTTAAATCTCCAAGCTTATTTTTAGTATCTTGGTAAGTTTTTCTTGCTAATCTAGTGTTTTTTATACACTATCATGCTAGTTCCATCATATTTACACACATTATTATGTGTTAAAACTATTAGGATAATATCATCTTCAAAGGGTTCATCAACCACATCCAAGTGTTTAGGCTTGGAAATCTTCACACCAACTCTTCAAACAACCCACATTTCGTGGGTTACCACCCAAAAAATGATGTTTGACCTTACATTTTGAAACTAGACAAGATAATTACTATGTATTTATATAAATGATTATATAAATGTTCTTGACAAACAAACATGATAAACTATAATTGGTATAGTTTGGGAGTCACAAAACTACACTACCATTTCAGAAGAAACATAAAATTATTTAAAGGTATAATTATTTCATTTACAAGAAAACAAATTTTCAGTACAATAGGCGTAAACCGGTTGATACTGGTTGTGAGACATTTGGCTTCATCGTACCTACCACAGTACACAACTAAGAACTGCATTATAACCAGAGTCTCTTGGAGGGAGAGCGTGACACTTATGTATAGATCTATATGGGATTGACAACCCCACACCTCAGCTGTTAGCTACAGTTAGACCAGCAAGTCTAGGGTGACAAATGTCGTAACAGTTCCGACGTCCGAAGCACGTCATTCAGGCAACTAGTCGCATTAGTATGGTTATAATAACTCACATAGGGTATTAACAAAACATTTGGTTTATGGGCTAGCGTACACTCAAATAGTTTTCACAAAAGATAAATCTTACTAAAACTATTTTCCAGTACTGCATTACTTACATTTTAGTCTTGGGTTAAGACTTACAACGAGGTTAACACACATTCAAGTAGGTTTATATAAAGATAAAACTTACTAATACTACTTTCCCGTACAACATTACTTACATTCTTAGTCTTGGGATTTTATGACTTACAACGAGGATAACATACATTCAAGTAGTTTTATATAAATCTTAAACTTACTAATACTATTTTCCCAGTACAACATTTTCTCACATTTTTAGTCTTTGTATTCAAGACTTACAGTTCATTTTTATAGAGAATATTGGATTTTCTGGAAGTACACCATCCTTTTTACACGAGACAGTTACAAATCCTTCTCATACAAAAACGCTTACGAACTCACCAACTTAATTGTTGACACTTTTCAAAATCACTTGTATTCTCAGGAAATCAGTAAACAGGTATGCAGAGAGTTTTTGGAGGATGGGACGTCGTCGTATCACGTTATTTACTTTTGTCATATGCATATGATATCATGTAAACAATGTTTTGAGCACAATGTAAACTTATTAAATATTCAATACAATGGTTGTAATGCTTTGATCACTACTATTCAATTGTTATGATACTGTACATGAAAGTCATCCGCTCCCAGACATTTCCGTCGTTCTGGTTTGGGGTTGTGACAGATTGGTATCAGAGCATTGTTTATAGTGAACTAAGTATATCAAACCAAGTAAGATATACAACTATAAATACAATGGGGCTAAAACACTCTGACTAAGAAGTATACTTTAAAATATAATAGTATTTTTCTAAAAAGTATACGTACATGCATACATACTAGAAACAATGTCATAATAAGAACCGTATAAAAGTATTTAGAGGAGTTAAACACTATGGTTAAGCCTAGACAGTTATGTAATCATATCTGGGATAAATATAACCTGATCAACTATATTTATACGAGATATGATCAACATGTGTTTAGGAAATGGTCGTGGTGGGCAACAAATCTAAAACTTACCAACCCTAAATACCAAGAAACCCTAGAATCAAACAAAAAGATTAAAAATACTATAGGAGTATTTTAGAATACTATAGGATCATACACTTAAGCCTTCCATGTATTTCTCATATATCCATTCTCGCACGGACATCATGGCAAGATTTCACATGCCCGGAGACCCCTATTTCCCTAACCAGGGAAATGGTGGGTGGATCGAAGAGGATCCAGGGGAAGAGGAAGAAGGAGAGGAGGACTCGGACGCAGAGTCCGAAGTCATAAAATCCTCCTTACATCGCCAAGTTCCCGCATATCGAGTGCGCTACCAGGGACCCACGCCCCACTTGGCGGAGGACGTGGAAAGGTGGAGCAAGTAGCTATTGGATTAGGTGTCTAAGTTCATAACTATTTATGGAATGTACTTGACCCGGTTGGCATGGTCCATTTGGGTTGCATGACATTGCAACACTTGGATAGACTAAATGAGAGAAAGGACACTGAAGGTTTATTAATATATTATAAGTTCTAATATATTAATAATATTATTTAATTAGTATTGATCAAGAATTAATTTGGAATTAATTAAGTGATCAAAAAGAGACTAATTAAATATATGGGGTTGATTGTGTAAATCATCTATTCTTTTATAATGGACTAATGATCCATGGTTTATATGAATTGGGCTAAAACGCATAAGGTGCTCCATGGATAGTCCATGGAGGTTATAAACCCATGGATCATGGAATATGGAAAGCCATGTCAATTAGGGTTTACATGTTGTAACCCTACTTGTGACACAACTATAAAAGGACCCCATGACTAGCAAAATCGGACTACTAAAAAAAGAACTAGAGGGCTAGCTAATTTTGAGTGTTAGTGAACTTCTCTCAAGGTTATTCCAAGAGTTGTCGTGTTGTGTGAGACATTTGAGGCATCAGGCTTGAGGTGCTAGGCTCACAAGGTTCTCAAGGAATCCAAGCAATAAAAGGTATGTTCTTCTACTAGTGTTTTATGATTCAAGTACCTCATAACATGCTAGTTAGGAAGTAAACCTTAGAAAATTATTATTTGCATGTATCTTAGAGAAAACATAGATCTAATGTATCTAGGGTTGCATGTACACCATAGGAGTGTTAGAATGCTCAAAACCCATCAGTGGTATCAGAGCCTAGGTTTGTTTTCTTGATACTTGATGCTACATGTTTTTTCAAAAGTTGAAATTCTGCATTTTTTGCATCTGACTGCTCACCACGACGTGGCAGTCTTTACCACGACGTGGTGATGCCCCAATATGCAGAATTTCGGGGTTTTGCTTGGTATTGGATGAGGATCATTACCCTAAACTGTTTTTTGAACCTTAAAATTTGTGTTTGATGTGGTAATGATTATTCTAATACAATTTCAAAGGTCATTATCAAAATTTCAAGCTTTGTATGGTTTATTTATGATTCTTGAAATTGTTGATATGAATGTTCATACACTTATGAGTTTAGAAGATCATAGGAATTATTTGCAAATAGTTTGTTAGTTTAATTCTTGATCTTGATGTGTTTTAATGGAATTCATAATTTGTCCTCAAGTTATGGATTACCAAAAGTCACCCTTTTAAAGTCCATTAATAAACACATAGGTTACATAAAATGAAAAGACTCTCATTTTAATAAACCATTAACTCATAAGTTATGAAATATGAAAAGTTTTGAAAGCTACAAAACTTGCCCTCAAGTTTTGGAACATGTAAAGTCACTTTAAAAAACTTTAGTTCCAACCCGTAGAATTTTAAAAGTTAAAATTCAACCTTTATACTTTATAATATTATAAGTTAATAATATATATATATATATATATATATATATATATATGTATAAGAACAAGTCGTTTTACCGTTAGTAGGCCTCATTCACGAAGCCGGTCTATAAGGGGGATATAAGGTTGTTGCCTATAAAATGGCAGCTTAATGGGTGTCCACTCTCACCCACCGCTTCCTTGACTGGTGGAGGGTCGTTAGCCAAACGGGTAGGACAATGACTTTAATCCTCATTAAAAGTATGATGAATGTAAAGTAACTAAATGTTTTTATAAATTCCCAATCTTAGTTACTTTAGGAAAATGTTAATAAGGTGCTAACCCATGAAATTACACTTTGCACTTTGCTTAAGTCGTTAGTGGAGCGTGTGTGGTTAACCGACACACTAACCTGGACTTAACAAGGTAGGAAAAGGGTGGCTTAAGGTTTATCATAGGTCGGTGGAGCGCGTGTGGTTAACCGGCATATCGATTGAGTGATAAACATTAAGAGTACCAAGTAATTTGCATGGTTACTTCACACCTTGTTTTGTGATCCTCGGCATCCCAGTCACAAAACTTGAAGGGCACACTCGAGATTGAAACATGCCATTGAAAAGTTCAATGAATCTCAAAGAATCTAGGAGTTTCAAAACCAATTAAAACCTAATAATTTATTTCGTTTTTCATGGTGGAAATTGGTGAATCGTTATTCACCTACCTTCAAATATTTTATAGCTTGGATTACGAAATCCCTCTTCTATGTTATAAAATATTGTGTTGGGTCCTAGCCTTAATATTACATTTGGGTGTCTTATTAAGGACTATCTTTATATCTAATCTAAACTTGTCCTTTTTTCTTTTCAGATGTCTTCCAACAATGCTGCTTTTGGCTCAAATCCTACCGGCTCCTTCTCTCTCATGAACCTTTGTGAGAGACTTCTTTGATGGATCCAATTTTATGGATTGGATCAGGAACATCAGGATGGTCACTCGGTATGAGGACACGGAATATGTCCTCGACAAGGAGCTTAAGGAACTTGATGAGTCGTCTGCTACTCCTGAGGAGATCGCTGAATACCGGACTCATGAAAGAGATGCCACCAAAGTGGCATGTATCATGTTGGCCACAATGACAGCCGAGCTCCAAAAGTCCTATAAGGACTATTACCCTTTTGAGATGCACCAGGACTTGATGGACCGCTACCATCAGAGTGCTCGTCAAGAGCGGTATGAAATCATCTCCTCCATGATAACAACCCGGATGAAGGATGGTGAACCCATCACGAGACACATGCAGAAAATGCAAAGGTATGTGGACCGTTTGCTGAAACTAAATGTGAACTTCTCCGAGGAGTTGGCAATTGATATCCTTTTGCACTCCTTACCTTCGTGTTATGATCAATTCCGAATGACATACCACATGAACAAGGAGGACGTTACACTCAGCAAACTTCAAGGACTCTTGAAGACCGCCGAAAGTGGTCTTAAAGGTAAATCGGTTGTTACCACTCCTACTCCTACTGCGGCCCCTGTCTTGGCAATCGGGCAAGGCAAAGGAAAGAAGAGGAAGAGCCCTTCGAAGGGTACCAAGGGAAAGTCCCTTGATGGCTCCTCTTCAAGTGGAACCAAGAAAGGTTCTGTCACTCCTTCTGCTAACCCTAAAGAGGTTGAATGCTTCTATTGCCATGAAAAGTCGCACTGTAAGCGAAACTGCCCAAAGTACCTGCAAGATGTTAAGGATGGGAAAGTGAAACCCAACCATGCAGTTATTTACACTATATTGTCTAATAACTAACCCTATTCTAATTCTTGGGTCCTTGATATAGGTTGTGGTATTCACATATGTACTGATTTGCAGAGACTAAGAAGAAGTGAGAATGTGGAGCATGGGAAGATAAACTTAATCATGGGGAATAGGAAAGCTTCACCTGTCACCTAGATTGGAGTTTACTCTTTGTTGCTAAGTAATGGGTTTACATTAGATTTGAATAAATGTTGTTACTCGTCTGAAATGGCGATGAATATTATTTCCTTTCATGGTTTGTACAAACAAGGGTTTACCTTTTCGTTTGATAATGAATGTGGTGGTATTAATGATTTCTTTAATAATTTTCTTTATTTTAAAGCATTACCTTGTGATGGTGTGTATGAAACTGTGTCGGTTGTAGATAACCTAGGAAATAATGTGCTGTGTATCGATTCTTCCACTAGGTTGGATAAAGCATCATTATGGCATTGTCGTCTTGGACATGTAAGCAAGAAACGTATAGGCCAACTCCAAAAGGATGGAGTCTTGGAGTCATTTGACCTAAAGTCGGATGATAGTTGTGAATCTTGTTTACTTGGAAAAATGACAAAGTCACCCTTCACTGGTACTTGTGCTAGGGGTGAAGGTTTGTTGGATCTTGTACACACCGATGTGTGTGGACCCTTCAGAACCGCCACAAGGGATGCTAACCGCTTCTATGTGACTTTTACAGATGATTATAGTAGATATGGATATGTCTACTTAATCAAGCATAAGTCAGAAACCTTTGAAAAGTTCAAAGAGTTTAAACAGGAAGTGGAGAATCAGTTGGGCAGGAACATTAAGATGCTTCGATCCGATCGAGGTGGTGAGTATCTTAGTACAGAGTTCCTTGAATATCTTAAGGAATGTGGGATTGTCTCGCAATTGACACCTCCCAGGACACCGCAGTTGAATGGTGTGGCTGAGAGGCGCAATCGAATCTTGTTGGATATGGTTCATTCCATGATGAGTCGAGCTTCTCTACCAATCTCATTTTGTGGGTATGCCTTAGAGACTGCCGCCCATATCCTTAATCTAGTCCATACAAAGAAGGTTGTCAAAACACCTCATGAGATGTGGACTGGAAAAGTTCCCAATCTGGACCACATTAAGATTTGGGGTTGCGAGGCTTTCGTGAGGCGCGAGACTCACGATAAGCTCGAACCTCGAAGTGAGAGGTGTATTTTCATCGGCTACCCACAAAAATCCTTTGGTTACCTCTTCTACAGACCCAGTGATAATATGGTCTTTGTAGCGAGGAGGGGAGTCTTTCGAGAGAGAGAGTTCATAAGCCAAGGAAACAGCGGGAGGCAAATTGACCTTGAAGAAGTTCAAGAGTCAAGTGGTGAAGGAACCTCAAACCCTAGCAATCAACCTGATGAGGAAACTCCTGTTGATCCGACTGACGAGTCTGTACCTCCGAGGCGTTCCACGAGAGTTAGGAATGCACCTGAGCATTACTATGGTTTCCATATTACTACGGAAGGTGATACACTTATCAGTGATAATACACTGGTAAGTCTGGATGAACCTAACAGCTAAACGGAAGCCATGGCAGGCCCTGAGGCTGCTAAATGGAAAAAGACTATGGACATCGAGATACAGTCCATGTGTGATAATCAAGTTTGGAACTTGGTTGACAATGTACCAGGTCGAAAGACCGTCGGGTGCAAATGGATCTTCAAGAAGAAGACCGACATGGATGGTAATGTACACACTTATAAGGCGCGACTGGTTGCATAGGGCTTTTCTCAAACTCCGGGAGTTGATTATGATGAAACTTTTTCACCGGTAGCGAAGATTAAGTCTATTAGGGTTATGCTAGCCATTGCTGCATTTCATTACTATGAAATATGGCAAATGGATGTCAAAACCGCTTTCCTTAATGGAAAGTTGGCTGAGGATGTTTAAATGAGTCAGCCAGAGGGTTTTGTCAGCGCAGAGTACCCTAATAGAGTGTGTAAGCTTGAGAAATCCATCTATGGATTGTAACAAGCACCTCGCAGATAGAATCTTTGTTTCGATGAGAAAGTCAAAGAGTTTGGCTTTTCGAGGAGCGAAGATGAGTCCTTTGTATATGTCAAGGCTAGTGGGAGTATAGTTAGCTTTTTGGTATTGTATGTGGATGACATACTACTCATAGGAAATGACATCCCAACTCTGTAGGAAGTGAAGTCATGGCTTGGGAAGTGTTTCGCTATGAAGGACCTTGGAGAAGCTGCCTATATCCTAGGGATAAGGATTTTGAGAGACAGGAGTAAAAGACTAATTGGACTTAGTCAGAGTTCCTACTTGGATAAGGTGCTGAATAGGTTCAGCATGCAGAATTCCAAGAAAGGAGAGTTACTGATCCAGAGTAACGCCAGATTGAGTAAGACTCAGAGCCCGAGTACAGAGGCTGAGATAGCAGAGATGAGTCGAGTGCCATATGCTTCTGCTGTAGGCTTGATCATGTATGCTATGACTTGTACTCGTCCTAATGTGGCCTTTGTGTTGAGCATGGTCAGCAGATATCAGGGGAACCCTGGCAAGGCTCACTGGACTGCGGTAAAGAACATTCTCAAGTACCTGCGAAGGACTAAGGATTGGGTCCTTACCCTCGGTGGGAGTGATGAATTGAGAGTAGTAGGGTATAGTGATGCTAGCTTTCAGACTGATAGGGATAATTTCCGCTCTCAGTCAGGCTAGGTCTTTACCTTAAACGGAGGAGCAATTTCTTGGAAAAGTTCCAAGCATGAGACAGTGGCTGATTCAACTTGCGAATCAGAGTATATAGCGGCAAGCGAGGCAGCAAAGGAGGATATATGGCTAAAGAACTTCATTGGAGACCTTGGGGTTGTACCAGCTATAAAGGAGCCTATGGAGATTTTCTGTGATAGTGAAAGTGCAGTTGCCTTAGCCAAGGAACCAAGGGATCATGGGAGATCCAGACACATTGACAGAAAATACCATTTCATCAGACATCGAATAGAAGAAGGACTCCTCGTGGCAAAGAGGGTATCATCGGATGAGAACCTAGCAGATCCCCTCACGAAGGGACTGGGTAGGGTTAAGCATCTCCAGCATGTGAGGCGCATAGGGCTGAAGGATGATATTAGTTTTAGTAGTTGGATAGCTTTGAAATTTGTAAAGTGTAATTGACATTTGATGATAAATAAAAGTTGTTGTTTATTTATAAGTAAAGTGTTGCTATCTTCTGTCAATCGTTTACTATCATTTCATTTTTGCATGTTTTGACTTCCAGAATAATTATGTTATGGTATATCATATTATTCAAATTTTCCACAGTCGGTCGTATGTTGGAAGTAGATATGAATCAAGACTGTCATGAGTTGGCTTGTAGATGTCTAAGATGTTGGACATTGCAAGAGTTGCTACAACACTCATGAGTGCTCATAAGTTCTGAGTATTGGATTCAACCCACACTCACTTGTATCACTTCATGGAATTTATCTCGAGTGATCGTGAGATGGTAATATCATATAAGTCTTCAAACCTAGAGATATGAGTTGTTGACTATGAGTTGGTTATACATTGATTGTACGAAAACGCATTGGTAACTCGATGTTATAAAACGTGCCTTTGTGTATAATTCAACAAGTAGTAGAACAAGCATATGAGTCGAAGTTTATCTGTTCCTTATTGGATTAGAAATGATATCTGGGCCCCTCGATGATTTTGTTGTGACCTATGTACCGGGCCCGGTCAGAACTAAATTGATGTGTTCGATTAAGTTCTTTGCCAAACAAATCGGAAATCGGGAAACAAACTGCTGGACAATAAGTAAGACAATGTTCCATGTATTTGTCTGGCTAATATCTAGAATAGAGGATTATATGATCACTTATCTTAAATGGCGTATCATCATCATCTCAGTTCCGCGAGACCTTGAAAGAGCTACGATTGCTTATCGGTTCCTGAAGTCATTCTTGCAGTTATAGTTATTAGACTTATCCAAGTGGGAGACTGTTGGATTAGGTGTCTAAGTTCATAACTATTTCTGGAATGTACTTGACCCGGTTGGCATGGTCCATTTGGGTTGCATGACATTGCAACACTTGGATAGACTAAATGAGAGAAAGGACACTTAAGGTTTATTAATATATTATAAGTTCTAATATATTAATAATATTATTTAATTAGTATTGATCAAGAATTAATTTGGAATTAATTAAGTGATCAAAAAGAAACTAATTAAATATATTGGGTTGATTGTGTAAATCATCTACTCTTTTATAGTGGGCTAATGATCCATGGTTTATATGAATTGGGCTAAAACCCATAAGGTGCTCCATGGATAGTCCATGGAGGTTATAAACCCATGGATCATGGAATATGGAAAGCCATGTCAATTAGGGTTTACATGTTGTAACCCTACTTGTGACACAACTATAAAAGGACCCCATGACTAGCAAAATCGGACTACTAAAAAAAGAACTAGAGGGCTAGCCGATTTTGAGTGTTAGTGAACTTCTCTCAAGGTTATTCCAAGAGTTGTGGTGTTATGTGAGACATTTGAGGCATCACACTTGAGGTGCTAGGCTCAAAAGGTTCTCAAGGAATCCAAGCAACAAAAGGTATGTTCTTCTACTAGTGTTTTCTGATTCAAGTACCTCATAACATGCTAGTTAGGAAGTAAACCTTGGAAAATTATTATTTTCATGTATCTTAGAGAAAAAATAGATCCAAGGTTTCTAGGGTTGCATGTACACCATAGGAGTGTTAGAATGCTCAAAATCCATCAGTAGCAACATCAGCATTCTCCATACGACATAGAGCGAGGTTTCTATAACCTCAGTCACGGAGGACCGACAGACAGGGCCCTCCCTGTTATGGTTCAGCGAATCACATACCTCGGAGATCAGACCACGGTGTCGGCAAATCGTGTTGGATTAGGTGTCTAAGCCCATAACTATAATTGGTATGTACTTGACCCGATAGTAGCATGATCCTTTTGGGTTGCCTTCACCATAGCAATTTGATAAGATGAATTATGAGAAAGAGGTTGATAAATGATTTATTAATATATTATAAGAATAATATATTAATTGAGAAATCATATTATTTAATTCGTATTGATCAGAAATTAATTTGGTGATCAAAAGAGACTAATTGAATTAAGGGGACTGATATTGTAATTATAAGATAATTGCAAAGTTGGGCTTATGGATCCCTAAGGAAGGGATGGACAAATTCTATGAGGGAGTCCACATAGATTTCATCCATAGGGCCTTCTGGAAGGATCTTGTGGGCTACTTGAGGATTAAGCGACTGGATTAGGGTTTTACCTGAAACCCTAGTAGCTCAACTATATAAGGAACCCCTTGGATCCCTAAAATCGGCCACTAGAACCCTAAAAGGAATACCAACCGATGTTGAGTCTCCTAAACCTCTCTCATATTCTTCCAACTTGCTACTTCCTGTTTGTGATCCATTTGAGGTGCAACAATTGAGGCACTAAGCTCTTGAAGGTCAAGATCTACAAGCTACAAGTGAAAGGTATTCTTCTAACTTAGTTTTGTGTTTTGATTTCTGAAAATTGTATGATAGTTAGGGTTCATGCTTTGGATATTTTGATTTGCATGTATAACTTGAGAAAAACATATATCCGAAACATTAGGGTTGCATGTACACCATAGGGATGTTGTAGTGCTCAAAACCCATCAGTGGTATTAGAGCTTAGGTTGTTTTTCTGTTGTATTTGATGCTAGGTTCAATTGTTCAAAGATGAATGAAATCAATTTCTGGCCCCTGACAAATGAACTCGACGAGTCCATATTGGGACTCGACGAGTCCAAAGCCTGACCCGACGAGTTGACTCGTCTGACTGCAGGATTTTTGGAATTTTAGCCTAAATTAGATTTGGATAATTACCATAAAACATTTTTTCTGTCAAAATCCGATTTTTATATTATGGTAATGGATATCCTAATCTAATTGGAAGAAAATGGTCAAAATTTAAGATACTTACTAGATTATATTATAAACTAATTATTTGTAAATTTTGAATTGTAATTATCTTGCCAAATAAAGTTAGATTAGGTCAAATTGGTAAAAGATAAAATTATATGATTATTTTACTTCTTTTTAAAATTTGATCTAAAATATTTTGAAAAGTTTCAAAATTTGCCCTCAAGTTTTGGAATTTAAAATTTGATTAAAAGTTTTAATTTTGAAATATTAAATTCTAAAAACTCTTAGTGTTTTCAAAGTTTAAAATACAACCCTTATACTATTATAATATTACAAGCTTAATTATTATTATTATATATATATATATATATATATATATATATATATATATAAGATAAGTCAGTCTTACCATTAGTAGGCCTCATTCACGAAGCCGACCTATAAGGGGGTATAAGGAAACTGCCTATAAAATGGCGGTTGAATAGGTGTCCACTCTCACCCACCGCTTCCTTGATTGGTGGAGGGTCGTTAGCCGAACGGGTAGGATAGGACAACTAATTCCTCATTAATAAGTATAATAATTATTATGAAGTAACTAAATGTTTTCATAAAATTCCCAATCTTAGTTACTTTAGGCAAAATGTGAAAAAGATGCTATTCCATGAAATTGCACTTTGCACTCCAAGTCGTAAGTGGAGCGTATGCGGTTAACCGGCACACTAACTTAGAGTAACAAGGGTAGCAAAGGGTAGCTCTATGTTTATCATAGATCAATGGAGCGTGTATGTTTAACCGACACATTGATTAGGTGATAAATGACATCGAGAGTACCGAGCACATTTACATGGTTATTCACACCTTTTGTGATCTTCGGTATCCCAGTCACAAACTTGAAGGGTATATCCGAGATTAAATATGTCATTGAAAAGTTCAATGAATCTCAAAAAATCTATGAATTTCAATTCATTTAAAACCTAATGTTCAATTTCGTTTTTCATGGTGGAAATTGATAAATCGTCATTAACCTACCTTCAAATATTTTACAATTGGACTACGACATCCCTCTTCCGAATTGTAGAATATTGTGTTGGGTGGTAGCCTTAATATTTCATTTAAGGATTCTTATCTAATCTACTTTGTCTCTTTTCTTTTTCAGATGTCAGGCTCGAACTCCTCCAACACCAACTCCTCGAACCCACTTTCTCTCTTGGGCATTTGTGGAAGGGTCACATTTGATGGATCCACCTTTAACGACTGGATTCGCAATATTTGTATGGCCATAAGGTACGAGGACAATGAATAGAATCTCGACAAAGAACTCATCGAGATCAATGAATCTACTGCTACTCCCGAAGAAATCACCGAGTATAGGGCACGATGCAAAGAAGCGACAAAGGTGTCATGCATCATGGTGGGCACTATGACTCCCGAGCTTCAAAAGTTCTACGAGGACAATTGGCCTTATGACATGCACCAAGATTTGATGGAAAAGTACCATCAAAGTGCACGTCAAGAAAGGTACGAGATAGTTTCCTCGTTAATCACGACCAAAATGAAGGATGTAGAGTTCATCACGACCCACTTGCAAAGAATGCAAAGATACATGGATCGTTTGCTCAAGTTGAATGTCAACTTCGATGAAGAGCTGGCCATTGATATTATCCTCCACTATTTACCTCCTTGTTATGAGCAGTTCAAGATGACTTATCATATGAACAAGGACGAGGTGACCTTAAGCAAACTTCAAGGGTTGTTAAGAACTGCTGAAACCGGCTTGAAAGGAAAAGTTGTCGCATCAACTCCTACTGCTTTTGCCGCTGTCTTGGGTCCTTGACTGTCCCACCCCGCTAAAGCGGAAACACGAGGCGTGGCAGTATAAAGGGTTTCATAGCAAAAGTTAAAAGACAACACCAACCATAGTATTAAAAATCATTACAATTTTACAATGGGTTTGAACAACTTTTAAAAGAAATTACAATGTAAATTGAAATACAACACATGCGAATGCTCCTAAAAGTGAAGTGTCCCTAAGTGCCACTTACTCGATGATTCCTGAAAAAGCATGTAAAACGAGCGTCAACTATAAAAATAGTTGGTGAGTACTCACAGATAAACAAAATAATATTGGTTCCATGAATTGAAATCAAAGTTTTGATAAAAGTTTCCAATAATAAAAGTATATTGTTAAAATGAGTAAATAAGTTTGTAAAAACAAAGTTCTTTGTCATCATGAGAGATAAAGTATGTTGCCCAAATAAGATGCAACATTCATATTCTCATGGAAGATAAAGTTCGTTACGCAAACGAGTAAGCAAGTTTCATTGCTAAAATGAGCAATCAATTTCGTTGCTACAAGGAGCAAACAATTTCATTGCTAAAACATGTATATAAGTTTTCAGTAATAAAAGTTCGTTGTTGTAATGAGAAACAAAGTTCATTGCTATAATTAATAACAAGTTTATTGCTATAACGAGAAACGAGTTTGTATGTGTATGAGCAAACAATGAGTCTCAACCAAACCTATGACTGAAGCCCTATCAAGATCTATGCTTATCGTTCCATAGATGAATATGGTATCATGCACTCCAGCAATAGGGCGAGTGAGGAGTTGTCAATTCCTAATAGCGCTATCCATAATGACCATTGGCTCAAAGAGTTAATGGTTAGAGATAAGGGAAGGGCCTTAGTACGATAAGTTCTCATGTTCCGTGTTGCATAGACATACATAGAGAGACATAGCAATAAAATAGCAATCATGTTTGATACAAATCAATTTAAATACAACATTCAAATAATAGTTTTTCGGGACATGCTTTTCCACCCCAAAACATAAGAACTGAAAATAGGGGAGTGCGTGAATACTCACAATGCATTTAGATGATGCAAATGGTGCCTTGAACTACGTTCCACGTGTACCACTACCGATTCCTACAATAATGGTATTCGCTAGTGAGTCTCTAATCGAAATCTAATGCTAATATACTAAACTCTACATATAGAGAAATGCCAAATTTATGTTCTAATATCGGTTTTATATTAATTGGTTCCAATTTTTCTGAAATGGTGAAATTCTATAAGTCATGTGATTAAGACAATTTTGGATATTAATTTTCCAGATTTAGTAATATAATTTGAGAATATTTCAACACATTTAAAGGTGTTTTAGATTCCTAAAAATGTAAAATATCATCAAACAGTTTCCAAAAATTGTCAAACCTTGTATTTTCATTCTAAATACAATAGAGGTTTTCAGAAAATTTTTCCTTGAATTTTTGATATGGTTAACTATTTTTCCAAGTTTTTAAGCCTTCATAACCACATAAATTCACGAAAAATAGCATTCAAAGGTTAAAAATTCTCAAACTTTTTATTTTACTGTTATTACACATTACTAAGCTAGGAAAAATATAAAAAATGGATTTCCAAGCTGCTTAACCCAATTTTATGATTTTTGAACATTTATTCCAATAAAAATTGAAATAAATAGAGAACAGTTTCCAAAATTACTCAAACTTTTTATTTTACTGTTATTATACATATAGGAGCTGGAAAAAATATAAAAGATATTTTTCAGTTGGTATTTCTATTTTTCTTTGTTTTATCCCCTTAAATAATCATTAATTGAAGAATAAATAATAAAGAGTTAAAATAAATTCCCTAAAAATTTTGTAACATCATTTACAGTGTAAGTAATCTGGGAAAAATACCAAAGGTGGTTTTCATATTGTATAATCCGGTTTTGGGTATTTAAGTGTATTTAAGTGTATTTAACCTTAGAAAATAGGAGAAAAATAGTATACAGAAGAGAAAAATCATCAAAATGTTTATGTAGGCTCCTAATGTACAACAAGAGGTTCTGGTAATTTTTCATGAATTTTGGATGATCAGAAATATTTTTTTTCTATTTTTAGGCCATTATAATTACAAAAATTGGGGAAAAATAGAAATGTATTATGAAAAATCTCGAAATTATTTTTCTGAGTCTTCCACCTCTGGTAAGAGGTGCGAAAATTGCTATATGGCATTTTCACAATCTCTAAAGTGGTTTTGTGATTTATTGGAACAACACAAAAAGAAAATCAAAAGACACATCAAACAGTAACAAAAATCGATGAAATTTTATGAGGGGTCATTATTCACCATAAGGATCATCCACGAATTTTTCTAGGATTTATAGACCTCAGAAAGTATTTTATGTGATTTATGCCCTTGTTTTCTTGTAACAAATTTAATAAATCAAAGAAATGGTACAAACTCTTGGGATTTTCCAGATATTCATATTATCTTAATTGGAATCTGGGAAATTTTTTATTTCGAACAGAAAGAACTTTTAGATATTTTTTATAAATAAAATCATTTACATGCACTCTTAACAATGTACTTTAATCATCAAGCTCTTTAGCTTGGTGTTCATCACATGCATCACGGTTTGAAGACCATGCATGGACATATGTTGGTCATAGTGATGTTTTCAAAGGAAATACTTGAATGCATAAGGTATATGAACCTTCAAAACTTGTAAAAATCCGTATTTTAGTGTTTGACATAGGTTTTGGTCCTTGGATTTCACCATTTACAACATGCATGTTGTTTTTGGTTGAAATCCTACCACCATCATCATCAAAACCATGAGTTTGTGTGTGTGTATATTTATGTGTTCATGATCTTTCATTAGAATGGTGTAGAAGAACAAAGAAATGCAAGAAAATCCATGAAAACTTGAAGGAAAATGAAAGGAAATCGTGTTCTACCTTAATGAACACCATTAGATGATGAAGATTTTGAGTATCTTGAGTGTTCTTGGACATGTTGGCTGTAAAATTTCGTGGTTCATAGTGGGAGGAAGAGAGAAAATGTGTGTGAGAGTGTGAGAGAGAAATGAGAGAAAATGAGGGAATATGGAGTGTGAGAGAGAAGAAGAATCATTTTGTGTTGGGAAGAGGAGAGACATCTTGGGAGGAGGGAGTCCGACTTTGGAGTGGAGAGAGGGTCTCCCTCTCTTAAATTTTATAAAACTATAACTTTATTTTATAAAAATATCAAGTTTTTATAAAATATGCACCTTATTTTAATTTTCATTCACAAAACCTTGATTTTTTTTTTGCATAGAAAATAAGGTTAAATACTAATGACTTAAATTTTATTTTTTTTAAATGCATTCTCATAATTTTTATTATTATAAGATCATATTATAAGTTTCATAATTATTTTTATAGAAATTTTTAAGGTTAAAGTTTATAAATATGAGTTTTTATGGCTTTTAGGGTTTTGGAGTTTAATAAACTTTGAATATCAAAATAAATAGAATATTTGAGACTTTAAATTATCTTATGGTATTATAACTCTTTTATAGTTATAAATAATGTTTGTAATTTATTTTTATCGGTTTATTGGCATTCTATGTAGTGACTCCGAGATTCAAGCGAAATTGAGGAATCAAGTATACTAGTCCTAGTCTACAACTTTGACTTAAGTTTCTATGAGACTCCGACCTAATTTCTACTACTAGGTCAAGTGCATAATGTGTGTATATGATTCATGAAAAGGTGTTCGAGTCAAAGAGTGGCCCGAATAAGGATAGTCACTACCGTTCAGTAGATGCAGAATTCACATATCAATGTGAAATCTAAGCACATTATCCATTGTTTCTAATTGTTTCCAAGTTTCTAGTAGGTTATAACTTAGCTTCTAGTTACTAAGTCTAGTATGTGTAGTGCCTATATGTGCAACTAAGTTTAGTCAAATCTAAAACCGACTCGAATTTTGACGACTGTCACAGTCTCCCCCGGTTGAAAGAATTTCGTCCCGAAATTAAATTCGTGACGTATTCTATTAGAACTCAGCCGAATACAATTGTATCGTTCGGGAGGTGGTGACTTGAAGTGTTCTTTGATTATTTTGGGTTTATTTCCTCAAAGGAAGAGCCCAATTCTTTAGCTATAGTCAAGTTAGTGTTTCCTTAATTCGAGTTCTTTCGTTTAGATTATGGAAAATTTGGGTCATGGAATCATGATCCAACCATAGCGACCTATTCGAAAAAGATCATCTAATTAAATATTATCTGAATTAAGAGAGCGGTAGAAGTTTTGCTGAAGCACCAACTGCACTGAGCGTTAAATCCGCATTGATGCTTAAGTCGCATTCTAAATTAGCACTAAGTGTAAATTCGCCGCCTAGTAAAGAAGAGATTAGGAACAATTTGTTCACTTCCGGGTTAGCTATTACTTCTGGAAAAGATATATTTCGAAATAAGAAGGGGTAGCACGAATGAAAGGGAAGCGATCGAGGGTAAGTTCCTAAAAATACGTACTAAGGGTAGGCAACGAAGTTTTGGTACATCTCAAATGTAAAGGCTATTTAAGTGTCGTCCACAAAATAAATTACGAAATGATTGAGGATCTCCGAGGCTATAATTATTACTACGGTTACTCTTACAATAATAGAACTATATTCGAAGAGTATATATAATTAGAGAGTTATTGTTTCTAATGAAGGCGGTGAAAGTTTATGATAAATTAAATCACATTGTGTAGATAGCATTTTAAGTGCTTAGAAGTGATAAAAATCTCACTGTTATCAAAATGTGTGTTTATAAATGATAATTAATCTCACTATTATCAAAATGTGTAATAATTCCAAGATAATGAAGATACATGTGTGGCGATCCAACAAAGTAGTGAAATAATATAAAGATTAATTAAGGTTAAAGGTTTAAGACGTCATTAAAGGAATTTGTATAGAAATATTTGTATTAAACTTTTGAGAAATTGTCCAATTGTCAAAGTCAGGACAAATTCAAGTTTACGAGGAGTCAGAATACTTATGAAAACAAGTTTGAGAGTTTAGGAACTCACTGAAAATTGCAAAGTAAAATACTATTTTAAGAAAGGTGTAAAAATATCGATCATTGAAAATAGTGCATTCATAGTCTAGTGTTTCTATAAAAACAATCATTTAGAGAATAGATAATCGTAAAATACAAAACTTTTGATGTATTTAAAGAAAAGAAGAACATAAGGAAACATATCCTTCACATATAATTTTCGAATATAGAAAAATGATAAGCATAAGAGTATTCATCTTGTGTATTACTTATAAGGAAAAATACAATGAAACTTTCATTTTAAATCAAGTTTCTGAATTTAGAACGAAAGAGTAAATGTAAATAAGGATCACTTGTTTATAGTAGATTTCAAAATAAAAACAAGATGTATATGATGAAAGGCGTAATTGAATATATTAAAGTTGACTAAAATTAAAGTATGCCTCATGACTATACATGTATTAATCGCTCAAAATGAAAGGGTAGACTTCTAGTCTGTATGTGTACGAACATGATACCAGGAGAAGCAAAATAGATAGAAACAAAGTTAGACAATGTATTATGTTAATATTATGGCGTGCGAGATTTAAAATCAGAAGGAGAGCGAGAAATAAAGTTTGGGGGAAAGAAAAAGGAAGGTAGCAGCGACAATGATTGTTATTGTTAAAATTATAAGAACAATACCTATAGGTAGATTTAAAACCACGTTGAGATATATTTCAAACTTCAATATGTGATGTATATTGATGATTAAATAGAAATGAAGAAGTTTTAAAGTGTTTTCTAAGGTTTGCTAAAAATTCACGAGTTATCTATTAAGTTAAACTCCATTTGTGAAAAAGAAGAAACACTAAAACTTGTAATTGAAAATCTGACAGTTTTGACCTTTTTGACCGGAGTCCAACAATGCTTAAAATGGATAAGGTAAAGACTTAACATATTTAGATGAATAATTGTGCATTGTCGAAAGTGCGCCACTGGAACTTTAAAAGTGAACACTAAGTTTTGCAATGCTGTAAGTTTTATAAACACGGATTATAAAACTAATTTGAAATAAAATAAACAAATGATGTGTGTTGGAAATTTAGGAATTAGAGATATCTTAGAAACATGTGTGAAGTAGAAAGTTGTGAAAATATCATGTTGGGATTCAAGAAAACACATTTAAGTAAGGTACAATGCCTAAATGAAAAAGTGGTCAAAAGAGTCAAAACAAAAGTGGTTTGAAAGATCTGATGAAGCTTTTACACATAATATGAACTTCAATGTCATATGTCTATGTTTTATAGCATAGAATTTAAACACTTTTATAAAAGAAAATGTTTCTAAGTTTTTCGAAAACGTGCCAAAATGGTAATCAAGGTTTAAAATGGTTTCTATGCCCTTAAAAGCACATTTATCCATTGAAATGGATTTGAAATGAAATTGAAATAGCAAGGTAAAAACCAATATTGGTTAAATTGAGTTTTGAAGAAAAGTGTTAAGTTAAAGCAAGTTGTCAAAAGATTTTTATCGAGAATATGACTTAAATTGTTAGGAAAGGTCTAGTAAGTTGTATGAAGTGGTTATAAAGTATTTTATCGATGATAAATAAAACCGATGAAACGAAATAACTTTTCGATGGAAGATTAAGAATTAAGGAATAAGTAGATTAGTGTAGCTGATCGTACCTAAATACTAAGGAGAGTATAAGACGAGTATAAGGCGAGTACCGATGTCTTTTTCCTAAGATAAAGGACAAGAAAAATTGTTTGAAAAACATTTTATGGTGTCAATGCAGTTGACGACCTTTTATAGAGGTCAAAGAGATATCCTATGTTAAGTTTTAACCTCAAGGTGGAAACAACCTAGACCTAAATCGTGGCGTAGAAATAAGATCTCACATATAGGTTAAACCTCCGTGTCTCCTTGTGAGTCGAATCCGGAATGCCCGCCAATGGTATCAAAGTGATTACTTAGTGACGCTCATCTACCTCCTTACGCGATGCTCCAATTATCATTCGTGTCGATATCGAAACGCTTTTTCCTAGTTGTAACTCTAGTACGAAGACGATGAAGAGGTATTGAGGAATAATTTGTATAGGTTTCGACTTATGATTATTACTAGTGTATATCTAGCTACTAACCTTACATCTAAAGTCAATAGCTACCAAGGAATACTCATTCTCAGTACTAAGTGCATTGCTCCTAGAGTAGCTAGTGATATAACCTAAGTGGTTAACCTAGCACTTGATAAGGGACAACAATATTTCTAAATAAAGGCATTGTTATAAAAGTGCACTTAGTTTCTAAGTGTATCTAGATGAATGCCTATAATATGCAATGCCCGTACGCACACCGAAAAACTTTGTTTTTCAAGAGTTCAAACTGAAAATCGTTTTGAACATAATTCTACTATAACCGTTTCAAGCCTCACATTAAGTTTCCTTAATTAGGCATAGTTGGCCAGGCTATACTTAATTAAAGTCTGATAATGCGTACTCGAATTAGTTATACCAGTAGTATGTTCAGTATTTTAAAAACGCTTAGAATTTTTTTTTTTTTTTTTTTTTTTTGGCTATAGTTGTGGTTCTCCAAAGGAAAACCGGTATTCTCTATAACCTTCGGCTCTGATACCATTTTCTGTCACACCCCGCTAAAGCGGAAACACGAGGCGTGACAGTATAAAGGGTTTCATAGCAAAAGTTAAAAGACAACACCAACCATAGTATTAAAAATCATTACAATTTTACAATGGGTTTGAACAACTTTTAAAAGAAATTACAATGTAAATTGAAATACAACACATGCGAATGCTCCTAAAAGTGAAGTGTCCCTAAGTGCCACTTACTCGATGATTCTTGAAAAAGCATGTAAAACGAGCGTCAACTATAAAAATAGTTGGTGAGTACTCACAGATAAACAAAATAATATTGGTTCCATGAATTGAAATCAAAGTTTTGATAAAAGTTTTCAATAATAAAAGTATCTTGTTAAAATGAGTAAATAAGTTTGTAAAAACAAAGTTCTTTGTCATCATGAGAGATAAAGTATGTTGCCCAAATAAGATGCAACATTCATATTCTCATGGAAGATAAAGTTCGTTACGCAAACGAGTAAACAAGTTTCATTGCTAAAATGAGCAATCAATTTCGTTGCTACAAGGAGCAAACAATTTCATTGCTAAAACATGTATATAAGTTTTCAGTAATAAAAGTTCGTTGTTGTAATGAGAAACAAAGTTCATTGCTATAATTAATAACAAGTTTATTGCTATAACGAGAAACGAGTTTGTATGTGTATGAGCAAACAATGAGTCTCAACCAAACCTATGACTGAAGCCCTATCAAGATCTATGCTTATCGTTCCATAGATGAATATGGTATCATGCACTCCAGCAATAGGGCGAGTGAGGAGTTGTCAATTCCTAATAGCGCTATCCATAATGACCATTGGCTCAAAGA
Organism: Lactuca virosa; assembly: GCF_052849685.1. NCBI lineage: Eukaryota > Viridiplantae > Streptophyta > Magnoliopsida > Asterales > Asteraceae > Lactuca > Lactuca virosa. Next base: position 253,045,640 of record NC_136434.1, read on the forward strand.
GTTAATGGTTAGAGATAAGGGAAGGGCCTTAGTACGATAAGTTCTCATGTTCCGTGTTGCATAGACATACATAGAGAGACATAGCAATAAAATAGCAATCATGTTTGATACAAATCAATTTAAATACAACATTCAAATAATAGTTTTTCGGGACATGCTTTTCCACCCCAAAACATAAGAACTGAAAATAGGGGAGTGCGTGAATACTCACAATGCATTTAGATGATGCAAATGGTGCCTTGAACTACGTTCCACGTGTACCACTACCGATTCCTACAATAATGGTATTCGCTAGTGAGTCTCTAATCGAAATCTAATGCTAATATACTAAACTCTACATATAGAGAAATGCCAAATTTATGTTCTAATATCGGTTTTATATTAATTGGTTCCAATTTTTCTGAAATGGTGAAATTCTATAAGTCATGTGATTAAGACAATTTTGGATATTAATTTTCCAGATTTAGTAATATAATTTGAGGATATTTCAACACATTTAAAGGTGTTTTAGATTCCTAAAAATGTAAAATATCATCAAACAGTTTCCAAAAATTGTCAAACCTTGTATTTTCATTCTAAATACAATAGAGGTTTTCAGAAAATTTTTCCTTGAATTTTTGATATGGTTAACTATTTTTCCAAGTTTTTAAGCCTTCATAACCACATAAATTCACGAAAAATAGCATTCAAAGGTTAAAAATTCTCAAACTTTTTATTTTACTGTTATTACACATTACTAAGCTAGGAAAAATATAAAAAATGGATTTCCAAGCTGCTTAACCCAATTTTATGATTTTTGAGCATTTATTCCAATAAAAATTGAAATAAATAGAGAACAGTTTCCAAAATTACTCAAACTTTTTATTTTACTGTTATTATACATATAGGAGCTGGAAAAAATATAAAAGATATTTTTCAGTTGGTATTTCTATTTTTCTTTTTTTTATCCCCTTAAATAATCATTAATTGAAGAATAAATAATAAAGAGTTAAAATAAATTCCCTAAAAATTTTGTAACATCATTTACAGTGTAAGTAATCTGGGAAAAATACCAAAGGTGGTTTTCATATTGTATAATCCGGTTTTGGGTATTTAAGTGTATTTAAGTGTATTTAACCTTAGAAAATAGGAGAAAAATAGTATACAGAAAAGAAAAATCATCAAAATGTTTATGTAGGCTCCTAATGTACAACAAGAGGTTCTGGTAATTTTTCATGAATTTTGGATGATCAGAAATATTTTTTTCTATTTTTAGGCCATTATAATTACAAAAATTGGGGAAAAATAGAAATGTATTATGAAAAATCTCGAAATTATTTTTCTGAGTCTTCCACCTCTGGTAAGAGGTGCGAAAATTGCTATATGGCATTTTCACACTCTCTAAAGTGGTTTTGTGATTTATTGGAACAACACAAAAAGAAAATCAAAAGACACATCAAACAGTAACAAAAATCGATGAAATTTTATGAGGGGTCATTATTCACCATAAGGATCATCCACGAATTTTTCTAGGATTTATAGACCTCAGAAAGTATTTTATGTGATTTATGCCCTTGTTTTCTTGTAACAAATTTAATAAATCAAAGAAATGGTACAAACTCTTGGGATTTTCCAGATATTCATATTATCTTAATGGGAATCTGGGAAATTTTTTATTTCGAACAGAAAGAACTTTTAGATATTTTTTATAAATAAAATCATTTACATGCACTCTTAACAATGTACTTTAATCATCAAGCTCTTTAGCTTGGTGTTCATCACATGCATCACGGTTTGAAGACCATGCATGGACATATGTTGGTCATAGTGATGTTTTCAAAGGAAATACTTGAATGCATAAGGTATATGAACCTTCAAAACTTGTAAAAATCCGTATTTTAGTGTTTGACATAGGTTTTGGTCCTTGGATTTCACCATTTACAACATGCATGTTGTTTTTGGTTGAAATCCTACCACCATCATCATGAAAACCATGAGTTTGTGTGTGTGTATATTTATGTGTTCATGATCTTTCATTAGAATGGTGTAGAAGAACAAAGAAATGCAAGAAAATCCATGAAAACTTGAAGGAAAATGAAAGGAAATCGTGTTCTACCTTAATGAACACCATTAGATGATGAAGATTTTGAGTATCTTGAGTGTTCTTGGACATGTTGGCTGTAAAATTTCGTGGTTCATAGTGGGAGGAAGAGAGAAAATGTGTGTGAGAGTGTGAGAGAGAAATGAGAGAAAATGAGGGAATATGGAGTGTGAGAGAGAAGAAGAATCATTTTGTGTTGGGAAGAGGAGAGACATCTTGGGAGGAGGGAGTCCGACTTTGGAGTGGAGAGAGGGTCTCCCTCTCTTAAATTTTATAAAACTATGACTTTATTTTATAAAAATATCAAGTTTTTATAAAATATGCACCTTATTTTAATTTTCATTCACAAAACCTTGATTTTTTTTTTGCATAGAAAATAAGGTTAAATACTAATGGCTTAAATTTTATTTTTTTTAAATGCATTCTCATAATTTTTATTATTATAAGATCATATTATAAGTTTCATAATTATTTTTATAGAAATTTTTAAGGTTAAAGTTTATAAATATGAGTTTTTATGGCTTTTAGGGTTTTGGAGTTTAATAAACTTTGAATATCAAAATAAATAGAATATTTGAGACTTTAAATTATCTTATGGTATTATAACTCTTTTATAGTTATAAATAATGTTTGTAATTTATTTTTATCGGTTTATTGGCATTCTATGTAGTGACTCCGAGATTCAAGCGAAATTGAGGAATCAAGTATACTAGTCCTAGTCTACAACTTTGACTTAAGTTTCTATGAGACTCCGACCTAATTTCTACTACTAGGTCAAGTGCATAATGTGTGTATATGATTCATGAAAAGGTGTTCGAGTCAAAGAGTGGCCCGAATAAGGATAGTCACTACCGTTCAGTAGATGCAGAATTCACATATCAATGTGAAATCTAAGCACATTATCCATTGTTTCTAATTGTTTCCAAGTTTCTAGTAGGTTATAACTTAGCTTCTAGTTACTAAGTCTAGTATGTGTAGTGCCTATATGTGCAACTAAGTTTAGTCAAATCTAAAACCGAGTCGAATTTTGACGACTGTCACATTGACACATGATGTGGTTTTCACATTTGTTCTAATTTGCAGGGTCTAAGAAGAAGTAGGGATGTGGATCACGGGAAGACGAACTTGATCATGGGGAATAGGAAAGCGTCGCCTGTCACCAAGATTGGAGTTTATTCTTTATTGCTTAGTAGTGGGTTAGGATTAGAGTTGAATAATTGTTGCTACTCGTCAGAAATGAAAAGAAACATTATTTCTTTTCATGGTTTGTATAAACAAGGTTTTAGATTTTCGTTTAATAATGAAATTAGTTCTATTAATGCTTTCTATAATGGTACTTTCTATTTTGAAGCATTGCCTTGTAATGGTATATATGAAACTGTGATGGTTGTAGTAAACTTAGGAAATCATTTATTGCATATTGATTCGTCCAATGGTTTGGACAAGGCATGCTTGTGGCATTGTCGTCTTGGACATGTCAACAAGAAGCGCATAGCCCAACTCCAAAAGGATGGAGTGTTGGAGTCATTAAACCTTAGGTCCGATGACACGTGCGAGTCTTGTGTACTTGGAAAGATGACTAAGTCACCCTTCACTGGCACTTGTGAAAGGGGTGAGGGATTATTGGATCTCATACACACCGATGTGTGTGGGCCCTTAAGATCCACCACAAGGGATGCAAACCGCTTCTATGTGACTATTACCGATGATTATAGCATATATGGGTATATCTACTTAATCAAGCATAAGTCAGAAACTTTTGAAAAGTTAAAAGAGTTTAAGCAAGAAGTGGAGAATCAATTGGGCAGGAAGATAAAGATGCTCCGATCCGATCGAGGTGGTGAGTATCTTTGTATCGAGTTCCACGAATATCTTAAGGAATGTGGAATTGTTTCACAATTGACACTACCTAGGACACCACAGCTGAATGGTGTGGCTGAGAGGCACAATCGAACCTTGTTGAAAATGGTTCGTTCCATGATGAGTCGAGCTTCGTTACCTATCTCATTCTGGGGGTATGCCTTAGAGACTGCCGTCCATATCCTTAATCTAGTCCCAACTAAGAAGGTTGCCAAAACACCTCACGAGATGTGGACAGGGAAGGTTCCCTCGTTGACACATATCAAGGTTTGGGGTTGCGAGGCTTTCGTAAGAAGAGAGACTCACGAAAAGCTTGAACCTCGTAGTGAGCGATGTATTTTCATCGGCTACCCGCAGAAGTCCTTTTGATATATCTTCTATAGACCGAGTGACAGTGTTGTCTTCGTTGCGAGGAGAGGAGTTTTCTGAGAGAGAGAACTCATATGCCAAGAGGACAGTGGGAGGCAAATTGACCTTGAAGAGTGTCACACCCCGCTAAAGCGGAAACACGAGGGCGTGGCAGTACAAAGGGTTTCATCGCAAAAGTTAAAAGACAACACCAACCATAGTATTAAAAATCATTACAAATTCACAATGGGTTTGAACAACTTTTAAAAGAAATTACAATGTAAATTGAAATACAACACATGCGAATGCTCCTAAAAGTGAAGTGTCCCTAAGTGCCACTTACTCGATGATTCCTGAAAAAGCATGTAAAACGAGCGTCAACTATAAAAATAGTTGGTGAGTACTCACAGATAAACAAAATAATACTGGTTCCATGAATTGAAATCAAAGTTTTGATAAAAGTTTCCAATAATAAAAGTATATTGTTAAGATGAGTAAATAAGTTTGTAAAAACAAAGTTCTTTGTCATCATGAGAGATAAGGTATGTTGCCCAAATAAGATGCAACATTCATATTCTCATGGAAGATAAAGTTCGTTACTCAAACGAGTAAACAAGTTTCATTGCTAAAATGAGCAATCAGTTTCGTTGCTACAAGGAGCAAACAATTTCATTGCTAAAACATGTATATAAGTTTTCAGTAATAACAGTTCGTTGTTGTAATGAGAAACAAAGTCCATTGCTATAATTAATAAACAAGTTTATTGCTATAATAAGTAACGAGTTTGTATGTGTATGAGCAAACAATGAGTCTCAACCAAACCTATGACTGAAGCCCTATCAAGATCTATGCTTATCGTTCCATAGATGAATATGGTATCATGCACTCCAGCAATAGGGTGAGTGAGGAGTTGTCAATTCCTAATAGCGCTATCCATAATGACCATTGGCTCAAAGAGTTAATGGTTAGAGATAAGGGAAGGGCCTTAGTACGATAAGTTCTCATGTTCCGTGTTGCATAGACATACATAGAGAGACATAGCAATAAAATAGCAATCATGTTTGATACAAATCAATTTAAATACAACATTCAAATAATAGTTTTTCGGGACATGCTTTTCCACCCCAAAACATAAAAACTGAAAATAGGGGAGTGCGTGAATACTCACAATACATTTAGATGATGCAAATGGTGCCTTGAACTACGTTCCACGTGTACCACTACCGATTCCTACAATAATGGTATTCGCTAGTGAGTCTCTAATCGAAATCTAACACTAGTATACTTACTACTACAATAGAATTATGCCAATAATGTGTCAAAATTTAATATTGATAAGTTACAAACATTTTTCTGTGGAAATTAAGTTTCAAAGAATCAATTGTTATATAACAATTTAAGTGGAAAATTTCCATTATTGAAATGTTAATATTTAACATTTTAGAGGTGTTCCAATGATTAAATATTCAAAACTAAATCAATTTAGTTCTAAAAGTTCCCAAACTTTGCATTTCAGTTTTAATTGAAGTCAAAGACCTCAAGATAAATTTTCTTGAATTTTTGATTTGTCTAACTATTTTTCACCATTTTAGTTTCTTGAATAACCATAAAATCATGAAAAATACTAAACAATTAATAAAAATTACCAAACTTCAGATTTTGGTTCTAAATATGTTAAAAGACTTCTAGATAAATTTTCATGGATTATGGATATGCATAACCATTTTTCATATATTTAATTCTCTAAATATATAAAAATTCATGAAAAATAGAAATCGGTTAAGAAAATGCCCCAAACTTTTTATAGTAATGTCATTACACGTACTTAACCTGGGAAAAATATAAAAATAGATTTCCAGACAATTTAACCCAATTTTATGATTTTTGAGCATTTATTCTAATAAAAATTGAAATAAATAGAAAATAGTTTCCAAAATTGTCCACAATTTTTGTAACGCTGTTATTAGTCATTATTAAGCTAGGAAAAATATAAAAATGAATTTCTAAACTGTTTATCCCAATTTTATGATTTTTGTGTATGTATTCTAATAAAAATTGGGTTTAAGTGTATTTAATCTTGGGAAAATAGAAGAAAAATAGTATACAGAAGAGAAAAATCATCAAAATTTTTATGTAGCATCCTAATGTACTAAAAGGTGTTCTGGTAAATTTTCATAATGTTTGGATGAGTAAAACTATTTTTCCTGTTTTTAGTCCATTATAAATACAAAAATCGGAGAAAAATAGGAATACACTATGAAAAATTCTGAAAATATTTTTCTAAGTGTTCCACAGAGAGTATAAGCTGCGAAAATTATTAGATACCATTTTTATATTCCCTAATGTGGCTTTATGATTTATTAGAGCTAAACAAAAAGAAAATTCAAAACCATATTAAACAGTAACAAAAATGGATGAAACTTAATGAGAGATGTTTATTAACTTAAAGGATCATCCAAGAATTTTTCCATAATTTATTTACTAGCTTAAGTATTTTATATGATTTAACACTTTATTTTCTTATTATTTTCATATAAAAATAAAGAAAATATATATTGAGCTGAAAATTTCCAGAATGCATCTTCATACAATTTGATAACAATGACAATTTGTGTTCTTATTTTTGATGTTGAACACCATGCCTAAAGGCTCAATAAATTATAGAGAAAACTTGGTTCTTGTGATTTATGTAAAGATTAGTGATGTTACTTTGACAATTTTTGCAACATGTTACAAAGACTTTTGAATCAAGATCTTTTTGTACCTATTAATACATGATATTAAGAGTTCAAAATAATTTTTGAATGATTTTTAGTGATGAATAAGTCCTTTGAACATGCAACACAAAACAAATGTTCATAAGGAAAGTGCTGTTTGAGCAACAGTTTTGTAAAAATTGGTAAAAATCGAAATTTTGGAATTTTTCAGTGAGGTCAGATGGGTTTGAAAGCTAACTCAAAATATTATATTTCAGAAAAAGAATCACGAATTTGGGCTAAGAAATGAGTGAGATATGACAGTTTAAAGTCAGGTAAAGAAATCTGGCAGATTGCATGCATGATGATTGGTTAGAAAAGTGGGTTTTCATCATTTCCTTGAGTAAACCTTTTGAAGTATTTTAAATATATCATGATAACCTCATATTTTGGTCATGTTTCCAGAGATCAAAAGATTAAAACTTATCAAAATGTATACATGCATTTATGAAGAAAATTTTGTTTCTCAAAAACTCTTAACTTGAGTTTGATGTTTTAATCCTTAAAATCGATTTTTGCACTAAGATCATGAACATGCAACCTTGTTTATCATACATGCATGGTGTTAAAACACATCCATCATGTTCTAAAAACCATTTTAACAAAAAGAAAACAAGTTTGAAGAAGATGAAGAAGGAGAAAGTATAAGAAAAGAGCAAAACTTGAAGGAAAAGTGAAGTAGAAATCAATTTTACCTTCAAGAATACCACAAGATGATGAAGATTTCGAGTTTGAGGAGTGTTCTTGGGTTTGTTTTCTGGAATATTTCTTGGTTCTTTAGAGGGAGGAAGAGAGAATGGAGTGGTGTTTGGAGAGAAAAAGTAGAGAGAAGGTAGAGAGAGTTTTCTAGAGAGAGAAAGAAGAGAGATGTGTGTGTTGGAGAATGAGAGTGTGAGAGAGAGAGAGATATGGGGAGAGAGGGATCCGATTTTAGGGGAGGAGAGGCTCCCTCTCTCTTGTTTCTTTTATAAAAATTCAAATCTTTTATAAAAATATCCAACTTTTTATAAAATGTGCACCTTAACCTAGTTTTTATGCATAAAACTCTTGATTTTTGGTTTATAAATTAAGGGTAAATGTTAATGAGTTAAATTTCATTTTCCTTGAATGCATTTTCATAATTTTAATTGTTATAAGATCATATTATAAGGTTCATGATTATTTTTATAGAATTTTTAAGGTCAAAGTTTATAAATGTGAGTTTTTAGGGCAATTAGGGTTTTTGAGAGTTTGTAAATCTTTGGATATCAAAATTACTTGAATTTTGAGACTTCAAACTATTTTAGAGTTTCATAACTCATATTCAAATTAGAAATATTGTTTGTAATTTATTTTTAGCGGTTTATTGGCATTCTATGTAGTGATTCCGAGATTCAAACGAAATTGAGGAATCAAGTATACTAGTCCTACTCTTCAACTTTGACTTAAGTTTCTATGAGACTTTGACCTAATTTTTACTTCTAGGTCAAGTGCATGATGTGTGAATATGATTCATGAAATGGTGTTCGAGTCAAAGAATGACCCGAATATGGATAGTCTCTACAGTTAAGTAGTTATAGAATTCACATATCAATGTGAAATCTATGCACACTATCCATTGATTCTAATTGTTTCCAAGTTTCTAGTAGGTTATAACTTAGCTTCTAGTTACTAAGTCTAGTATGTGTAGTGCCTATATGTGCAACTAAGTTTAGTCAAATCTAAAACCGACTCGAATTTTGACGACTGTCACAGTCTCCCCCGGTTGAAAGAATTTCGTCCCGAAATTAAATTCGTGACGTATTCTATTAGAACTCAGCCGAATACAATTGTATCGTTCGGGAGGTGGTGACTTGAAGTGTTCTTTGATTATTTTAGGTTAATTCTCCAAGGGAAGAGCCCAGTTCTTTAGCTATAATCAAAGTAATGTTTCCTTAATTCGAGTGCTACAGTCTAGATTGCGAGAAATTAGGATCATGGAAATCATGATCCAACCATGGTGACCTAGTTGAAAAAGATTATTTAATTAGATATTATCTGAATCAAGAGAGTTATAATTTTTTTTTCCGAAGCACCAACTGCATTTAGCGTTAAATCCGCATTGATCTTTAAGTTGCATTCTAAATTAGCACTAAGTGTGAATTTGCCGCCTAATAAAGAAGAGATTAGGAACAATTTGTTCACTTCCGGGTTGGCTACTACATATGGAAAAGATATATTTTGAAATAAGAAGGGGTGGCATGAATGAAAGAGAAGCGATTGAGGGTAAGTTCTTAAAAATACGTACTAAGGGTAGGCAACGAAGTTTTGGTACATCTCAAATGTAAAGGCTAATTAAGTGTCGTCGACAAAATAAATTACGAAATGATTGAGCATCTCCGAGGCTATAATTACCACTACGGTTACTCTTACAATAATAAAACCTTATTCGAAGAATAAATATATTTAGAGAGTCATTGGTGCAAATGGATGCGAAGAAAATTTATGATAAATTAAATCACATTGTGTATATAGCATTTTAAGTGTTTAGAAGTGATCAAAAATCTCACTGTTATCAAAATGTTCAATAATTCCAAGATAATGAAGATACATGTGTGGCGATCCAACGAAGTAGTAAAATAATATAAAGATTAATTAAGGTTAAAGGTTTAAGTCGCCATTAAAGGAATTTGTATAGAAATATTTGTATTAAATTTTTGAGAAATTGTCCAATTGTCTAAGTCAGGACAAATTCAAGTTTACGAGGAGTCGGAATACTTATGAAAACAAGTTTGAGAGTTTAGGAACTCACTGAAAATTGCAAAGTAAAATACTATTTTAAGAAATGTGTAAAAATGTCAATCTTTGAAAATAGTACACTCTTAGTTTAGTGTTTCTAAAAAAAACAATCATTTAGAGAATAGATAATCGTAAAATTCAAAGCTTTTGATGTATTTTAAAGAAAAGAAAAACATAAGGAAACATATCCTTCACATATAATTTTTGAATATAGAAAAATGATAAGCATACGAGTATTCATCTTGTGTATTAATTATAAGGAAAACTTACAATGAAAATTGCATTTTATATCAAGTTTTTGAATTTAGAACGAAAGAGCAAATGTAAATAAGGATCATTTGTTTATAGTAGATTTCAAAATAAAAACAAGATGTATATGATAAAAGGCGTAATTGAATATATCAAAGTTGACTAAATCAAAATTATGTGTCACGACTATACACGTATTAATCGCTCAAAACGAAAGGGTAGACTTCTAGTCTGTATGTGTACGAACATGATACCACGAGAAGCAGAATAGACAGAAACAAAGTTAGTCAATGTATTATGTTATTATCGTGGGTGTGCAATATCTAAAATTAGAAGGAGAGCAAGAAATCAAGTGCGGGGGATAGAAAGGAAGGTACCAGCGACAATGATTGCTATTGTTAAAATTTTAAGAATAATACATATAGGTAGATTTAAAACCAGGTTGAGATATATTTCAAACATCAATATTTGATGTATGTTGATGGTTACATAGTCATGTGGGAGTTTTAAAGTGTTTGCTAAAAATTCATGAGTTATCTATTAAATTAAAATCCATTTGTGAAAAAGAAGAAGCACTACAATTGGTAATTGAAAATCTGATAGTGTTGACCTTTTAGACTAGAGTCCAACAATGGTTAAAACGGATAAGGTAAAGACTTAACATATTTAGATGAATAATTGTGCATTGTCGAAAGTGCGTCACTGGAAGTTTAAAAGTGAACACTAAGTTTTGCAATGCTTTAAATTTTAGAAACTTTACAAAGTATAAAAGTAATTTGAAATAAAATAAATAAATGAGGTATGTTGGAAATGTAGGAATTAGAGATTTCTTATAAACATGTTTGAATTAGAAAGTTGTAAAAATATCATGTTGGGTATCAGGAAAACACATTTAAGTAAAGTAAAATGCCTAAATGAGAAAGTGGTCAAAAGAGCCAAAACAAAACTCGTTTGAAAGATCCGATGAAGCTTTTACACGTAATATGAACTTCAATGTCATATGTCTAAGTTTTATAGCATAGAATTTAAACACTTTTATAAAAGAAAATGTTTCTAAGTTTTTCGAAAACGTGTCAAAATGGTAATCAAGGTTTAAAATGGTTTATATGCCCTTAAAAGCACATCTATCCATTGAAATGGATTGAAATAAAATTGAAATAGCAATGTTAAAACCAATATTAGTTAAATTGAGTTTTGAAGAAAAGTGTTAAATTAAAGCAAGTTGTCAAAATATTTTTTTTAGCGAGAATATGGCTTACATTGTTAGGAAATGTCTACTAAATTGACTGAAGTGGTTATAAAATATTTTATCGATGATAAATAAAACCGATGAAGCGAAATAATTTTTCGATGGAAGATTAAGAAGTAAGGAATAAGTATGTTAGTGTAGCTGATCGTACCTAAATACTAATGCGAGTACAAGGCGAGTATCGGTGTCTTTTCCCCAAAATAAAGGACAAGAAAAATTGTTAGTAAAACGTTTTATGGTGTCAATGCAGTTTACGACCTTTTATAGAGGTCAAAGGGACATCCTATGTTAAGTTTTAAGCTCAAGGTGGAAACAACGTAGAGCTAAATCGTAGCATATTAAGAAGGTCTCACGTATGGGTTAAACCTCCGTGTCTCCTCGTGAGTCAAATCCGAAATGCCCACCAATGGTATCCAAGTGATTACTTAGTGGCGACTCATCTACCCCCTTACGCGATGCTCCAATTATCATTTGTGTCGATATCGAAACACTTTTTTCATAGTTGTAACTCTAGTACGAAGACGATGAAGAGGTATTGAGGAATAATTGGTATAGGTTTCGACTTATGATTATTACTAGTGTATATCTAGCTACTAACCTTACATCTAAAGTCAATAGCTACCAAGGAATACTCATTCTCAGTACTAAGTGCATTGCTCCTAGAGTGGCTAGTGATATAACCTAAGTGGTTAACCTAGCACTTGATAAGGGATAAGAATATTTCTAAATAAAGACATTTGTATAAAAGTGCACTTAGTTTCTAAGTGTATCTAGATGAATGCCTATAATATGCAATGCGCGTACGCTCACCGAAAAATTTTGTTTTTCAAAAGTTTAAGTTGAAAATTGTTTGGAACATAATTCTAGTATAACCGTTTCCAGCCTCACATTAACCTTCCTTAATTAAGCATAGTTGGCCAGGCTATACTTAGTTAAAGTCCAATAATGCGTACTCGAATTAGTTATACTAGTAGTATGTTCGGTATTTTAAAACCATTTTGATTTTTTTTTTGGCTATAGTTGTGGTTCTCCAAAGGAAAACCGGTATTCTCTATAACCTTCGTCTCTGATACCATTTCCTGTCACACCCCGCTAAAGCGGAAACACGAGGGCGTGGCAGTACAAAGGGTTTCATCGCAAAAGTTAAAAGACAACACCAACCATAGTATTAAAAATCATTACAAATTCACAATGGGTTTGAACAACTTTTAAAAGAAATTACAATGTAAATTGAAATACAACACATGCGAATGCTCCTAAAAGTGAAGTGTCCCTAAGTGCCACTTACTCGATGATTCCTGAAAAAGCATGTAAAACGAGCGTCAACTATAAAAATAGTTGGTGAGTACTCACAGATAAACAAAATAATACTGGTTCCATGAATTGAAATCAAAGTTTTGATAAAAGTTTCCAATAATAAAAGTATATTGTTAAGATGAGTAAATAAGTTTGTAAAAACAAAGTTCTTTGTCATCATGAGAGATAAGGTATGTTGCCCAAATAAGATGCAACATTCATATTCTCATGGAAGATAAAGTTCGTTACTCAAACGAGTAAACAAGTTTCATTGCTAAAATGAGCAATCAATTTCGTTGCTACAAGGAGCAAACAATTTCATTGCTAAAACATGTATATAAGTTTTCAGTAATAACAGTTCGTTGTTGTAATGAGAAACAAAGTCCATTGCTATAATTAATAAACAAGTTTATTGCTATAATAAGTAACGAGTTTGTATGTGTATGAGCAAACAATGAGTCTCAACCAAACCTATGACTGAAGCCCTATCAAGATCTATGCTTATCGTTCCATAGATGAATATGGTATCATGCACTCCAGCAATAGGGCGAGTGAGGAGTTGTCAATTCCTAATAGCGCTATCCATAATGACCATTGGCTCAAAGAGTTAATGGTTAGAGATAAGGGAAGGGCCTTAGTACGATAAGTTCTCATGTTCCGTGTTGCATAGACATACATAGAGAGACATAGCAATAAAATAGCAATCATCTTTGATACAAATCAATTTAAATACAACATTCAAATAATAGTTTTTCGGGACATGCTTTTCCACCCCAAAACATAAAAACTGAAAATAGGGGAGTGCGTGAATACTCACAATACATTTAGATGATGCAAATGGTGCCTTGAACTACGTTCCACGTGTACCACTACCGATTCCTACAATAATGGTATTCGCTAGTGAGTCTCTAATCGAAATCTAACACTAGTATACTTACTACTACAATAGAATTATGCCAATAATGTGTCAAAATTTAATATTGATAAGTTACAAACATTTTTCTGTGGAAATTAAGTTTCAAAGAATCAATTGTTATATAACAATTTAAGTGGAAAATTTCCATTATTGAAATGTTAATATTTAACATTTTAGAGGTGTTCCAATGATTAAATATTCAAAACTAAATCAATTTAGTTCTAAAAGTTCCCAAACTTTGCATTTCAGTTTTAATTGAAGTCAAAGACCTCAAGATAAATTTTCTTGAATTTTTGATTTGTCTAACTATTTTTCACCATTTTAGTTTCTTGAATAACCATAAAATCATGAAAAATACTAAACAATTAATAAAAATTACCAAACTTCAGATTTTGGTTCTAAATATGTTAAAAGACTTCTAGATAAATTTTCATGGATTATGGATATGCATAACCATTTTTCATATATTTAATTCTCTAAATATATAAAAATTCATGAAAAATAGAAATCGGTTAAGAAAATGCCCCAAACTTTTTATAGTAATGTCATTACACGTACTTAACCTGGGAAAAATATAAAAATAGATTTCCAGACAATTTAACCCAATTTTATGATTTTTGAGCATTTATTCTAATAAAAATTGAAATAAATAGAAAATAGTTTCCAAAATTGTCCACAATTTTTGTAACGCTGTTATTAGTCATTATTAAGCTAGGAAAAATATAAAAATGAATTTCTAAACTGTTTATCCCAATTTTATGATTTTTGTGTATGTATTCTAATAAAAATTGGGTTTAAGTGTATTTAATCTTGGGAAAATAGAAGAAAAATAGTATACAGAAGAGAAAAATCATCAAAATTTTTATGTAGCATCCTAATGTACTAAAAGGTGTTCTGGTAAATTTTCATAATGTTTGGATGAGTAAAACTATTTTTCCTGTTTTTAGTCCATTATAAATACAAAAATCGGAGAAAAATAGGAATACACTATGAAAAATTCTGAAAATATTTTTCTAAGTGTTCCACAGAGAGTATAAGCTGCGAAAATTATTAGATACCATTTTTATATTCCCTAATGTGGCTTTATGATTTATTAGAGCTAAACAAAAAGAAAATTCAAAACCATATTAAACAGTAACAAAAATGGATGAAACTTAATGAGAGATGTTTATTAACTTAAAGGATCATCCAAGAATTTTTCCATAATTTATTTACTAGCTTAAGTATTTTATATGATTTAACACTTTATTTTCTTATTATTTTCATATAAAAATAAAGAAAATATATATTGAGCTGAAAATTTCCAGAATGCATCTTCATATAATTTGATAACAATGACAATTTGTGTTCTTATTTTTGATGTTGAACACCATGCCTAAAGGCTCAATAAATTATAGAGAAAACTTGGTTCTTGTGATTTATGTAAAGATTAGTGATGTTACTTTGACAATTTTTGCAACATGTTACAAAGACTTTTGAATCAAGATCTTTTTGTACCTATTAATACATGATATTAAGAGTTCAAAATAATTTTTGAATGATTTTTAGTGATGAATAAGTCCTTTGAACATGCAACACAAAACAAATGTTCATAAGGAAAGTGCTGTTTGAGCAACAGTTTTGTAAAAATTGGTAAAAATCGAAATTTTGGAATTTTTCAGTGAGGTCAGATGGGTTTGAAAGCTAACTCAAAATATTATATTTCAGAAAAAGAATCACGAATTTGGGCTAAGAAATGAGTGAGATATGACAGTTTAAAGTCAGGTAAAGAAATCTGGCAGATTGCATGCATGATGATTGGTTAGAAAAGTGGGTTTTCATCATTTCCTTGAGTAAACCTTTTGAAGTATTTTAAATATATCATGATAACCTCATATTTTGGTCATGTTTCCAGAGATCAAAAGATTAAAACTTATCAAAATGTATACATGCATTTATGAAGAAAATTTTGTTTCTCAAAAACTCTTAACTTGAGTTTGATGTTTTAATCCTTAAAATCGATTTTTGCACTAAGATCATGAACATGCAACCTTGTTTATCATACATGCATGGTGTTAAAACACATCCATCATGTTCTAAAAACCATTTTAACAAAAAGAAAACAAGTTTGAAGAAGATGAAGAAGGAGAAAGTGTAAGAAAAGAGCAAAACTTGAAGGAAAAGTGAAGTAGAAATCAATTTTACCTTCAAGAATACCACAAGATGATGAAGATTTCGAGTTTGAGGAGTGTTCTTGGGTTTGTTTTCTGGAATATTTCTTGGTTCTTTAGAGGGAGGAAGAGAGAATGGAGTGGTGTTTGGAGAGAAAAAGTAGAGAGAAGGTAGAGAGAGTTTTCTAGAGAGAGAAAGAAGAGAGATGTGTGTGTTGGAGAATGAGAGTGTGAGAGAGAGAGATATGGGGAGAGAGGGATCCGATTTTAGGGGAGGAGAGGCTCCCTCTCTCTTGTTTCTTTTATAAAAATTCAAATCTTTTATAAAAATATCCAACTTTTTATAAAATGTGCACCTTAACCTAGTTTTTATGCATAAAACTCTTGATTTTTGGTTTATAAATTAAGGGTAAATGTTAATGAGTTAAATTTCATTTTCCTTGAATGCATTTTCATAATTTTAATTGTTATAAGATCATATTATAAGGTTCATGATTATTTTTATAGAATTTTTAAGGTCAAAGTTTATAAATGTGAGTTTTTAGGGCATTTAGGGTTTTTGAGAGTTTGTAAATCTTTGGATATCAAAATTACTTGAATTTTGAGACTTCAAACTATTTTAGAGTTTCATAACTCTTATTCAAATTAGAAATATTGTTTGTAATTTATTTTTAGCGGTTTATTGGCATTCTATGTAGTGATTCCGAGATTCAAACGAAATTGAGGAATCAAGTATACTAGTCCTACTCTTCAACTTTGACTTAAGTTTCTATGAGACTTTGACCTAATTTCTACTTCTAGGTCAAGTGCATGATGTGTGAATATGATTCATGAAATGGTGTTCGAGTCAAAGAATGACCCGAATATGGATAGTCTCTACAGTTAAGTAGTTATAGAATTCACATATCAATGTGAAATCTATGCACACTATCCATTGATTCTAATTGTTTCCAAGTTTCTAGTAGGTTATAACTTAGCTTCTAGTTACTAAGTCTAGTATGTGTAGTGCCTATATGTGCAACTAAGTTTAGTCAAATCTAAAACCGACTCGAATTTTGACGACTGTCACAGTCTCCCCCGGTTGAAAGAATTTCGTCCCGAAATTAAATTCGTGACATATTCTATTAGAACTCAGCCGAATACAATTGTATCGTTCGGGAGGTGGTGACTTGAAGTGTTCTTTGATTATTTTAGGTTAATTCTCCAAGGGAAGAGCCCAGTTCTTTAGCTTAGCTATAATCAAAGTAATGTTTCCTTAATTCGAGTGCTACAGTCTAGATTGCGAGAAATTAGGATCATGGAAATCATGAGCCAACCATGGCGACCTAGTTGAAAAAGATTATTTAATTAGATATTATCTGAATCAAGAGAGTTATAATTTTTTTTTCCGAAGCACCAACTGCATTTAGCGTTAAATCCGCATTGATCTTTAAGTTGCATTCTAAATTAGCACTAAGTGTGAATTTGCCGCCTAATAAAGAAGAGATTATGAACAATTTGTTCACTTCCGGGTTGGCTACTACATCTGGAAAAGATATATTTTGAAATAAGAAGGGGTGGCATGAATGAAAGAGAAGCGATTGAGGGTAAGTTCTTAAAAATACGTACTAAGGGTAGGCAACGAAGTTTTGGTACATCTCAAATGTAAAGGCTAATTAAGTGTCGTCGACAAAATAAATTACGAAATGATTGAGCATCTCCGAGGCTATAATTACCACTACGGTTACTCTTACAATAATAAAACCTTATTCGAAGAATAAATATATTTAGAGAGTCATTGGTGCAAATGGATGCGAAGAAAATTTATGATAAATTAAATCACATTGTGTATATAGCATTTTAAGTGTTTAGAAGTGATCAAAAATCTCACTGTTATCAAAATGTTCAATAATTCCAAGATAATGAAGATACATGTGTGGCGATCCAACGAAGTAGTAAAATAATATAAAGATTAATTAAGGTTAAAGGTTTAAGTCGCCATTAAAGGAATTTGTATAGAAATATTTGTATTAAATTTTTGAGAAATTGTCCAATTGTCTAAGTCAGGACAAATTCAAGTTTACGAGGAGTCGGAATACTTATGAAAACAAGTTTGAGAGTTTAGGAACTCACTGAAAATTGCAAAGTAAAATACTATTTTAAGAAATGTGTAAAAATGTCAATCTTTGAAAATAGTACACTCTTAGTTTAGTGTTTCTAAAAAAAAACAATCATTTAGAGAATAGATAATCGTAAAATTCAAAGCTTTTGATGTATTTTAAAGAAAAGAAAAACATAAGGAAACATATCCTTCACATATAATTTTTGAATATAGAAAAATGATAAGCATACGAGTATTCATCTTGTGTATTAATTATAAGGAAAACTTACAATGAAAATTGCATTTTATATCAAGTTTTTGAATTTAGAACGAAAGAGCAAATGTAAATAAGGATCATTTGTTTATAGTAGATTTCAAAATAAAAACAAGATGTATATGATAAAAGGCGTAATTGAATATATCAAAGTTGACTAAATCAAAATTATGTGTCACGACTATACACGTATTAATCGCTCAAAACGAAAGGGTAGACTTCTAGTCTGTATGTGTACGAACATGATACCACGAGAAGCAGAATAGACAGAAACAAAGTTAGTCAATGTATTATGTTATTATCGTGGGTGTGCAATATCTAAAATTAGAAGGAGAGCAAGAAATCAAGTGCGGGGGATAGAAAGGAAGGTACCAGCGACAATGATTGCTATTGTTAAAATTTTAAGAATAATACATATAGGTAGATTTAAAACCAGGTTGAGATATATTTCAAACATCAATATTTGATGTATGTTGATGGTTACATAGTCATGTGGGAGTTTTAAAGTGTTTGCTAAAAATTCATGAGTTATCTATTAAATTAAAATCCATTTGTGAAAAAGAAGAAGCACTACAATTGGTAATTGAAAATCTGATAGTGTTGACCTTTTAGACTAGAGTCCAACAATGGTTAAAACGGATAAGGTAAAGACTTAACATATTTAGATGAATAATTGTGCATTGTCGAAAGTGCGTCACTGGAAGTTTAAAAGTGAACACTAAGTTTTGCAATGCTTTAAATTTTAGAAACTTTACAAAGTATAAAAGTAATTTGAAATAAAATAAATAAATGAGGTATGTTGGAAATGTAGGAATTAGAGATTTCTTATAAACATGTTTGAATTAGAAAGTTGTAAAAATATCATGTTGGGTTTCAGGAAAACACATTTAAGTAAAGTAAAATGCCTAAATGAGAAAGTGGTCAAAAGAGCCAAAACAAAACTCGTTTGAAAGATCCGATGAAGCTTTTACACGTAATATGAACTTCAATGTCATATGTCTAAGTTTTATAGCATAGAATTTAAACACTTTTATAAAAGAAAATGTTTCTAAGTTTTTCGAAAACGTGTCAAAATGGTAATCAAGGTTTAAAATGGTTTATATGCCCTTAAAAGCACATCTATCCATTGAAATGGATTGAAATGAAATTGAAATAGCAATGTTAAAACCAATATTAGTTAAATTGAGTTTTGAAGAAAAGTGTTAAATTAAAGCAAGTTGTCAAAATATTTTTTTTAGCGAGAATATGGCTTACATTGTTAGGAAATGTCTACTAAATTGACTGAAGTGGTTATAAAATATTTTATCGATGATAAATAAAACCGATGAAGCATTTAGACATAGCAAAACTTTGCTACAACGTTCATGAGTGCTCTTGAAATAAGATTTGAGTATTGGATTAAACCCACGCTCATATGAATCACTTCATGGAATTTATCACGAGTGATTGTGAGACGATAATATCATATAGTCTTTAAACTGAGATATATGAGTTGTTGTTTACAAGTTGGTTGTGCATTGATAGTGCGTAAACACTGATGGGTTTTAGTATACTACAATATCCTATGGTACACATACAACCCTAAATGCTTTGGATCTTTGTTTTCTCTAATTATACATGAAATATTGTTTCCAAAGCATTAAGCCTACAACTAGCATACAAAATGATATAAACACCATAGAATTGAGTTATAGAGTTACCTCTTGGTTGTGGCTTGTAGAACTTGTTGTGTTTGGCCTTTAAGAACTTAGTGCCCCAAGTGTTTCACCTCAAATTGAATCACAACACACCTTTGGACAAAGGATGACTTTTGAGAGAGAATATCTTATGCTCAAAATCGACTCATGGAACTCCAAGAATCACTAGTGTGCCATTTTGGATGCTAAGGGGCTTCTTATATAGTGTGGCAAGATTAGGGTTAGCACCATGTAAACCCTAATGCTCATGACTCTTCATATTACCTAGGATCCATGGGTTAAACTTCCATGGACTATCCATGGACTACCATATTGGTTTAGCCCATCCTAAATAACAATTGGCCCACAATATAAGAATCATTGATTTAACGAATCAATCCCCACATATTTAATTAGTCTCTTTTGATCACAAAATTAATTCCAAATTGATCCTTGATCAATACTAATTAAATCATATGATTTCATATTAATATATTAGAACTTATAATATATTAACAAATCATAAATAACCTCTTCTCAAAAGTCCATCCTATCAAATTGTCCTGGTGATATGCAACCCAAATGGACCATGCTACTCTCGGGTCAAGTACATACCAATTATAGTTATGGGCTTAGACACCTAATCCAACAGTCTCCCACTACGATATGTCTAATAACTATTATTGCAAGTACGACTCCACAACCCGACTAGCAATCGTAGCTCTTAAAAGCCGCTGTCGAACTCTGACCTAGTTAATGACGCGTCCATTACATAAGGGATCATATATTCATCTATTCTAGATATCGTATGAACTGAGACATGGATTATAATCACTCTCTCTGTTCATGTGTTGTTTCCCGTTTTAGGATTTATGACGAATGACTAATTGAACAAATCAAATCAGTCCAGGCTTGGCCAAGCACTTAGGGTTGTCATCACTAAATCATCGAGGGGCCCACAGATATCGCTTTTATCCACATGGGGTAAAAGGAGCGGATAAACTTCGACTCAAATGCTTGCTTGTACTTACTCATCAAATTACACACAACAATATGTTTTATAACACCAAGTTACTGGTGCGTTTACATATGTCAATGTGCAACCAACTTATAAATTACAACTCACATGTCTTGGTTTCAAGAATATAAGATATTATCGTCTCATAATCACTCGTGATAAAATCCATGAATTGATTCAGATGAGCGTGGGTTGATCCCAATACTCAAATCTTATTCCAGGACTACTCATGAACAGTGCAACAAACTTGTGCTATGTCTAAAACACCTAGACAAACTACAGACCCATTCATGACAGTCTTGCCTCAATACCTACTTCCAAAGTATGATCGATTGTGGATGGTTTGAATAACCTAGTTATTCGGGAAGTCAAAACATGCAAAGTGAAACACAAGAATAATACTAATCCTATATGACCCCAAAACTTTTGAGTGCCATATTGATTACTCATTATTCATTGTATAATGTTTCGTATAATCAACTTAATACTTGAATTAAAAACAATAGTTATGCCATGCTCCAAGCATGCACACTATGTTTGCCTATGGTCCTTTCTTTGTGAAATAGATCAATAGACAACATTTCAATGATGCTCATTTCACAATTCTAAATCTTTATCGTAAATGTAAGAATACCAAATTTTTGCCATTTGCTAAAACCTGTTAGATTCTAAACTTATATGCAATGATCCTCTTGTAATGACTATGCACTAAAGTCATAGAGACTTGGCAACAGACATTTCAATGTATTCCAACGGAGAGCAATTCCATGGAAATGAAGTCTCACATTCAAAGTATATTCCTCTGAACATCCTTCTTGCATTAAGTTTTCTAATCTGACACAGATTTAAAGAATAATTTCCTCTTATGGAAACATTTCCATATTCCCATTTTGACTATCACTTCTGAACAAGAGTTACCTCTTCTCAGAGTATGTCAATATGGTCCTTCCAAAATTCAGGATGTACTTCCAATTGTCCATAAGCAACCAATCTTTGGTAAACCTCAGATTGTCCTTGATAATTGCTTAACCACTTTAGTCATATCCGGTTCTATTCCTTTTTCCCTCTTAATGCCCTAGGCATTTGGAAAAATTAGAACACGAGAATATTATAGGATATGCAATCGATCCTATACCCGAAGCATATGGGACACAATTCATAATGTATTACATAAAGACATGATACTTGACCAGTCTTTTGATACAATATTTCTATTTGCCATGTTCTCATAATTCGAATTATGAAGAGGGATGTCGTAATCATAATCGAATTTGAGAACGCAATTAACATTTCCATATATACAGAATTTCCTTATGTTGAACCATTCCAACATAGCATTCATATATATCCTTGACTAAATTTGATTAAAATCTCAATCTAAGCTTTTAGATTTGAAATGAAGTATAATATCCTCTCCCTTAATTATAGCAAAACAACTTTCCAAACCCTGCAACTTTGCGAATTGAAACCTTTGTTTTCTATAATTAACAATGCTAACTTGCAACACTTACCATAATAATTATGCTCCCACTAGCATAATAATTATTATCTTACTAGCATAACACTTATGCTCCCACTAGCTTTGACATGTATTCAGAAATCAGCTGGACTTCTAAAAATCAATACTTATTGACTTCCTTTCCAAAGTTCAGATTTTTGATACGAGATGTAAGGGTCGAAGACCTGTTGTAATATGTCGAAGTCATAAGTTTATTTTACAAGGCATTTTATGTAACAAAGCGTATTGTTTAGTCCTTGTAATTTTTTGTGTGCTTTCATGTTTCCTATAAATAGGGACATTACTTAGAGTTAGATAAGAGTCTTTGTATGAACTTGTCTATTTTCTCTCTGTAACATTGAAAGCATAATAGAGCTGAAACCAGATCATATGTACATCGTGTGTTCAATCTATATTCTGATTACTCTGATTTGATTCATACTTGATTCCACACATCATCAATTGGTATCAGAGTAGGAATCATGATCTGAGATCTAATTTTCACTCTGTTTCAAAAGGTTTTTGAATCAAATTTCTGGTTCAATAAGTTCCGCATCTTTTGACATGAAAAAGCTTTCTAGATCTTCAGTTGTGATTTGATTCTGCAACTGATTTGTTGAATCGAATATTCTACTTCATTTTTCTGATCAATTCAGTAATTTGCTTTCAAATTCTCTTTGATTTATCAAAAATTCTAAAAATTTTCTTCCGTACATCAATGGCGAACTTCAATCTCAACTCGATGACTTCATACTCTCATCTGCTAGGATATTCAACTAAGATTCCTATGCTCATTCCAGAATACTATGATCAATGGTCTGATCGTATGCAAGATTACTTGAATGGAATCGATGAAGAGATTTGGTCTTGCATCTCAGGGAATGTTACTCTTCCGACGAATCTTCAACCAATTGGATCGTCGTCTGGTACTACGAGTGTGGAAGATCAAAATGTTCGTATGAAGAAACTTGAAAAACGATGCATAAGGGAGTTACGTGGAACATTGCCTCCAGTTGTGTATAACTATGTCAGAAGTTGTACAACTGCAAAGGACATCTGGAATAATCTCAAAGAAAAGTTTCAAGGTAGTGAGAAGACGAAAATCAATTCAGTTAAGCAATGTTTGATTGAATTGAAGGATTTCAAGCAAAAAGACGGTGAAACGATTGAAAGTTACTATGATAGGTTGAACGAGCTGATTTACAAATGCAATCGTTATGAAATCACAAGGTCTTCCATGGAATTCAATCTTACCTTTGTTATGGGACTCCGTAAAGAATGGAGGAGTGTTAGCATGATGGTGAAAAATCAACAGAGTTTCGACACATCTTCTTTGAATGATTTGTACAATCAACTGAAAACTCACGAAAGTGAAGTGAATGAAATGGAAGAAGAGTCGAAGCTTAGTCTGGGAGGTCCATTAACACTTGTCTCTAAAGTGTCTGAAAAGGAAACAGTCGAAAAAGGTGATTCTGATGATGAAGAGGGGTTTCTCATGAATTCGGATGATGAGGCAATTGCTTTTTACTCAAACAACCGAGTCAAAAAGTTTTTCAAGAAACCGTTTAATTCAAAGATGAAGCAAAGTGAGGGAAAAGGAAGTTTCGTGAACAAAGCTGCAGGAGAAGAGAAGAATGATGCGAAGGGTGCTGAGGAGAAGAAATTGAAGAAATTGAAAGGAGATTCTGGTATGGATTGTCATTATTGTAATGGAGCCAATCATCTAGCAAATGATTGCATGCTTCGAAAGAAAGATGAGAAAAAGAATAGAGTGAAGGATGAGGCATATTATGTGGAGAGGTTGGAAGAGGTGCGTACGAAGGCGAAAAATTTGTCTTTGGTGGCTCAAGGTGAACAGGAGAATGATGGCACATATCAAATTTGGTCTTCGGGCTCCGATGATGAGGAAATGCGTAATCCTACGCATGGGGCCATGTATGCGAAGCTGGAGGAAGATTCAGACGAAGAGGTCAAGGGCCGTTGCTTTGTGTCAAATTCTGCTGATAAGTCTCCAATGACAACAAAGGTACGTAATATTCTTCAATCTTTCAATATTCCTTTAAGTGCATATGATTCTGAAATTGTTGCTTTTGATGATACTGTTGCTTATTTTGATAATTTGGTTGTTTCTGCTAGCAATGAAGCTAAGAAATTAAGCAATCAGTTGTTAGAGACATAGAAGAAGTTAGATTCGAAAGTTGTCAAGATAGAATGTTTAGAATTGCAAATAACAAACATAATGTGTGATCGAGATTCGTTGTCTAGTGATGTAAAACTCTTATTAGCTCAACGGAATATCTACTGCAATTCTGCTAAACGTCTATATAGCAAATTAACTACATTGCATCATTCGTGTGATATTAGCAAGGAACAACATAGGAAATTATTACCTTTTTTAGCTTATGAAAGAGCGAAGGTTGATAATATTTCGTATGATTGTGAGAAAAATATTGCTGAGTTTGACAAAATTCCTGATGATAGATATACTTATGGAATTGTCAAAATTGATGAATGTCTTGATTCAAATGAATTGGTTAACATTGTGAATGATACTTTGACAAAATCAGAACAAATCAAAATTTTGAAAAAGACTGAGAATTCAACATCTGATTCTCAATCTAATTTTGCTGATATCGAGGATAACTCTGACAATATTAGCGAAATTAGTGAAATTGAGGATGTTGATTGTTCTCAGTTGTCTGTCAATAATGTTGCATCAAAATCTATGGGAAAAGAAAAACTTAAGGATTTGATGGTTAAGATTGAGACTGACAAACCTTCAACTTCGAAAGTTTGTGATTCTGAGTTTGTGGATATCCGTGATAGTCAAACGGATAGCAGTGATGATGAAAATGATGATGACAATTCGGACAAAAAGGTCTCATCAAACAAAGATTCGAAAGAAACTGAAATTCCCCGTGTTGTTGTTGATCAAGTATTTGGGGACACTGAAAATTTCGACAAAGTGTTGTTTGACAACGGAGCCCATTATTTGGAAACAAATCAAGTGGTGTATCCGAATTTCAAGTGTACTGATGATGTTGTTTTTCCAAATCAAGTGTTTGTCACCACTGGAAATGTTGAGAGCATTAAACCAGAATTCAACAAAATGGTCGAAGATGACAACAAGAAAACTACAAACGAAGGGTTCTTTTCAAATCAAAGCACTGTCGAAAACAATCTAACAAAGAATTCATATGTTTTTCAAATGGGTTGAAAAATCGAAAATTGTTTAAGAAGTAACAAAAGAGGTTATTGTGGAAAATGAAATTGTTGTCAAATTAAATTCCAAAGAATTTAAAGAACAAATTGACAAGTTTTCAAAAGAAAATGCAATTTCAAAAAGACAAGCTCGAAAGAAGATTTTTTGGCAAACCATGGAGCTTCGAAAACAACAAAACGGTTTGACTTTGAAAACAACTGAAAACACAAAGACTAAATCTGTTGAGAACAAGTCTTTTCATCCAGCAATTCATTCAGATCAAAAGATAAATCCCATTCAAACATATAAATCTAAATCTGAATTTCATCCAAAAACAAATTCTTCGAAAGTTTCAAACTCATCATTTTCAGAAAATAACAAAAATACCTCAAAGAATGTTCAAAATCAACAATCACAACAACGATTTTCTTCTAACCAACAAACAAGGTTTTGTCAAAAACAAAAATTTCCAAATCGATTTTCTCAAAATCGAAGTGTTGGAAACAATGATGGAAGTCGATACGCCATGGCATTTCGACCAAAATCAAATGTTGATTTCTTCCCACAAAAACCGAATTTTCCAAATCCTATAGGGAAACAAACCTTAAAAGTTTCGTACACAAAAGGGTTGTCTTGTGACAAAAACATCGATCATTGACTTGAAGGAAAAGGACGAAAATATCAATCAAGGAAATATTCTCAACAACAAATTCACGAAGCCTATTAGAATTATGTGAATACTTCGTCAACTGAAAGCTCATCTTCAAAAGATTCGAATGTATTGGTAAAAACTTGGCAACCGGTTTCGAAAGAGAAGCATGATCATACACAATCTAAAAAGACGAAGGCATGTGTCAGTGACAATCCCAAACTAACAAAAACTTATGTTTCTATTCCTTTACCTAGTGATGTGGACTTAATTGATAGTCTCAAAACTAAAGTTTGTGATTGGGTTAAACGTTCTTCATTTCATTCTATTTTCAAAACTAATTTCCAAGGACCCAAACAGCCTTGGGTACCTAAATTCTTTCATTGATCGCAGGTACTATGTGACGAGCAATATGATGAGAAATGGTATATCGATAGTGGTTGCTCACGTCACATGACAGGACGAAAGGAAAATCTGAGAGAATTTCAAAGCTTGGAAAATGCAGGAGTGGTGAAGTTTGGCAATAATCACAAGTGCCAGGTGAAAGGTTATGGCGAAGTCACGAATGGAAAGTTCACTGTTAATCGTGTTGCTTATGTCGAAGGTCTTCAACATAACTTGATAAGTGTTTCACAACTTGTTGTGGGCACTGGCAATCAAGTGGTGTTTAACGAAGGAGACAACATTATTTCAAATATTGAAACTAACGAAGTTTTGCTCAAATCCAAAAGACATGGTGACATGTTTACTCTTGATATCAAACCAATCATCGGCAAACCCTCAATGTGCTTACTTTCGAAAGCTTCCTCTGACATCAGCTGGTTATGGCATCGACGTTTATCACATTTAAACTTTCGAAATTTGAATAATTGGTTGTTGATGATCTTGTTCGAGGTTTACCTGTACTAAAATTTGACAATGATACATTGTGTGCAACTTGTGAATAAGGGAAACAGCACAGAAAAGGACATCCGATAGTGATAGATTCGAAAATTGTGGAACCGTTGGAACTTCTTCACATTGACCTTTGTGGACCATCAACTGTTGAAACACTCAACAAGAAACGGTACATTTTGGTTATTGTTGATGATTTTTCACGATTTACTTGGGTATATTTTCTCAGGTTAAAATCTGAGGTTGCTCAAACAATGATCGAGTTTATAAAGAAGATTGAGATGAGTCTGAAGAAAAATGTTCGAAAGATCAAAAGTGATAATGGATCTGAGTTTAAGAACAAAGTGTTGGATTCGTACTTAACAGAAAAAGGAATTTCGCATAACTTCTCTTCGCCCTATACACCTCAGCAAAATGGTGTTGTTGAAAGATGAAATAGGTCACTTTGCGAAGCAGCAAGAACTATGTTGACATATGCGAATCTTCCTCAATATCTATGGGCTGAAGCAGTTTCGATAGCATGTTTCACTCAAAATCGATCTTTCATTCATCGTCGCTTCAATATCACTCCGTATGAAATTATCAATAACTGAAAACCTAATGTCAAATTCTTTCATGTTTTTGGTTGCAGGTGTTTTATAATGAATCTTAAAGATAGTCTTTCAAAATTTCAAGCTAAGGCTCATGAAGGCATATTTTTGGGATATTCACACAACTCGGTTGCATACAGAGTGTTAAATAAGCGCACAAGAAAAGTCGAAGAGACATTCAATCTTACTTTCGATGATTATTATGTCAAACAAGTTGAAAAGCAATTTGAACAAGAACCAATTATTAATGAATCATCTGATGAAACTGAAGAATCAAATTCATCTGACTTTGATTATGATTTGATTTTTGGTATTCCTGACAGGGCGGTGGATGCTGAAGTTCATGCGAATGATAATCATCACTCTGAATCTTCGAAGCATAATGATGACTTGGAAATTCCTCAAAATATTGTAGATGTTAATTCAACAACGAATTCTCCAGGTGTTGGCGAAAGTATGCATAATAATCCAGTGGAAGGAGAGCACTTGGATTCGAATACTCTGGTTGGGGGGGAGAATTCTTTCGAGGGGGAGAATGGGAGAATGGATTATGTTGTTGAGGGGGAGCATCAAAATGATAATCATAATGAGGAGGAGCATATTGAAACTAATACAATAAATATTAATCAAAATGATGATTTTCATGATCTAAATGATGATATTTCTGTTGTAGGATCTGAAAATGAAGAGATGTACGAAGATGCACCTTTGGAGTTTGATCCGGCATATCCACCGTTAGAGAAATGGACAAAGACTCATCCGATAGATCAAGTCATTGGGAATCCTCAAGATGGAGTAGTAACAAGAGCGCATATTCGTGCAAAGAATGAGGTATTAAATACTCATCAAGAATTTTGCATGTTCAATGTTTTCATCTCGAAAATTGAACCAAAAACAGTTAAGGTTGAAATGGAACACTCAGATTGGGTTGTTGCAATGCAATCGGAACTGGCTGAATTCGATAGAAATAGGGTTTGGCGATTAATTCCTAAACCTGAAAATGTTTCGATTGTCGGGTTAAAATGGACTTTCAAAAACAAAACCGACAAAGATGGAAATATTGTACGAAATAAAGCACGACTTGTTGTAAAAGGATATTCGCAACAAGAAGGGATTGATTATGAAGAAACCTTTGCCCCTGTTGCAAGACTCGAGGCTGTTCGAATATTTTTAGCTTATGCAGCTCATAAGGATTTCGATGTCTATCAAATGGATGTGAAATGTGCTTTTCTCAATGGTGAACTTGAAGAAACTGTTTACATTGAACAACCTCCAGGTTTTGTAAATGAAATGCATCCTGATCATGTGTACATATTAGATAAAGCAGTTTATGGGTTAAAACAAGCACCAAGAGCATGGTATGCAACTCTTACCAGTTTCTTAAAACAGTCGAAATTTAAACAAGGATCAGTTGACCCCACATTATTTCGAAAGAAAGTTGGGAATCATCTAATGCTTGTTCAAATTTATGTTGACGATATTATTTTTGGCTCTACTGACCCTGCTTTGTCTAGTGAATTCGAAAATTTGATGAAAAGCCAATTCGAAATGAGCATGATGGGCAAAATCAATGATTTTCTTGGCTTAAACATTTATCAAAGCAGAGAAGGCATTTCATCAATTAGAAAAAGTATACAAGGAATTTGCTCGAAAAATTTGGAATGACAAATAGCACGAAACTAAGAGTACCAATGGCAGTTGGAACAAGGCTAGCCCCTTCGTTAGAAACGCCTGCGGTTGATCTTACCTTATACAGGAGCATGATAGGTTCATTGCTTTATCTTACTGCAAGTAGACCTGATATCATGTTTTCTATATGTAATTGTGCTAGGTATCAAGCAAATCCACGAGAACCACATTTAATTGCTGTGAAGAATATCTTTCGTTATCTCAAGGGAACAATTTCGTTAGGATTGTGGTATCCTTCGAAAACAGGGTTTTTCATTCAGGCATTTTCAGATGCAGATCTTGGAGGATGTACTTTGGATCGAAAAAGCACAAGTGGTGGTTGTCAATTTTTGGATGGCAAGTTGGTTAGTTAGCAGTCGAAGAAGCAGACGTGTGTTTCGATTTCTACTGCTGCAGCTGAATATGTTGCAGCTGCTGCTTGTACATCACAAATTATTTGGATTCAGAGTCAGTTGAGAGATTATGTCGTGAATATGAAAAAGATTCCATTGTATTGTGATTCACAAAGTGCTATACGCATTTGTCATAATCCAGTACAACATTCGAAAACAAAACATATTGCTCTTCGTTATCACTTTATCAAAGATCATGTGGAAGATGGCAATATAGAAGTCCATTTTGTAAAAACAATGGATCAGCTTGCTGATATTTTTACAAAAGCTTTGGATGAAAAATCATTTGTTCGAATGTAACAACCGTAAAATTCAAGCCAATTTAAAACTTTTTAAACAATTCAAAACCCATTAGTCATTACAAAACTGTTTTCAAAATGTATAATATCAGAGTATCCCAGAAACATAGTCATAAAAAGTGAGGAGCTGTACGATCACGCCTTTGCCTTGCCACGATCCCCTGATGCACCTGAAACGATAAACTGAAACTGTAAGCCCGAAAGCTTAGTGAGTTACCCCCAAAATACCGATACACATACAGTCCACATAACCATGTTAGCAATAACATATCATAACAAACTGAACAGAACAGCACGTAACGGGTCCACAGCTTTACAGACTGGAATACCCCTGGGCCCACAGTGTGAGTCTGGAATGCCTACCGGGCCCTCAGCTCACATCTGGATTGCCACCGAGCCCTCAGTACGAGTCTGGAATGCCTACCGGGCCCTCAGCTCGTATCTGGAATGCTTCCAAGTCCTCAGTATGAGTCTGGAATGCCTACCGGGCCCTCAGCTCATATCTGGAATACTATGGGGTTTGTTGGCTACCGCACGGAGCAGTACAACCTCAACCCATCCCACTTAACATGTCGACATGTAACAGATAAATGCACATACAGGTAATCAATCAGTATCACAGGTAGTCCTACAGACCTACCCTCTAGCATATCAAACTAGCATGCGTAACCAACTCATACTCAACATAATACAACTACTAGGATATCATATCCAATAGGCCGGCCTTGGTGCCTTAGACCCCTTAGTATAGTGAGGATAACTCACCTGGCACTGCTGAAGTCCTGCAGATACAACTCCAGCTGCTGGTTGATAGATTCCCGAACTGCCAACATCAAACAATACACAATTAATAATTGGGTTCCAAGCCCAAAGTCCAACTCACACTACAAAAGCCCAAAAGTAAAATAATGGGTCAAATCCCAACGTATGGCCCAATTTTCCAAATTGGTCACAAACCTCTACATGGTCTTTCCTTAAGGCCCATCCAATTATTCCAATCCAATTCCCATGGCCCATTATCACATAATCATAAAGGCCCAATTATGGCCCATCTATGGCCCAATTTTCCAAATTGGGCCCAAGTCCTCACATGGGCCTTATCCTAAAGCCCATCTAATTACTTTGTTCCATTAACTAGTTCTTGGATGACCCATCAATAGTCCAATTGCCAAAGCCCAATAGGAAGGCCCAATTCAAGGCCCGAGTGAGATTGGGGCTTTCACATGAATGATGATTAGGGTTAAGTGTTTCTTACTTAACCCCTTAAGGACTTAATCCATTAAGTCCATTATTGCTAAGTTAGTTGGCCAATGATTATTAATTATTATTTTAAGTTTAATAATTAATTCTCGTGTGCGTCCCAAACAATTCCCACAATTAGGGTTTTATGCTCTTAGGGTTTTCCAAACCCTAATTAAGGTTTCCAACCCAATTACTAGCCTATTTATCAATTTGTTGGGCTTTTAGGTCAATTAGGTCTTTATTGGGCCTATTAGACCCACTAGAATATCATCAAGCCCATTAGGGTTTTATTGGGTCCATTGGGGTCTATTTTGGGCCCACTAGGGTTTCTTTTGGCCCATTAGGGTTTAGTAGCCCCTTGTCCAAACGTCCAAACGAGGTCCAAACGCAATCAAAGCACACCACCACCCGACACGGCGGCCGGTGGCGGCAGGAGGCGGCAACCACCACTCTACGGTGGTGATTTGGGTTCTTCTTTTCACTATTCCCATAAAATTACAATTACAACAATGAAATCTCAAATAAAACACACACTCACATAAAACTAACACACACACACTAATTACACACACACACACACACAACCGCACCGTGGCGGCAGGCGGTGGTCGGAGGTGGCAGCCACCACCTCACGGTGGTGGTGGTGGCCCACTATTGATTCCAAAATTACACAACCCACATATACACACCTAAATACTTAGCAATACACACACATACACACACACAGCCACCTCACGGTGGCTGGTGGCGACGGAACCACGACAGTAAGCGGCTGTCGGCGGCGGCGGGACGAAGGCGACCACAGCAACGACGTTGACGGCAGCAGCGGTGCTTAAAGGCGGTGCTGAAATTGTGAGGGTGGAGAGAAGTCGGGATCCAGCGCAAGCAACATAAATCTTCCCCGACTGCATCAACGACGACATGAGGCGGACCACAACGAAATAGAGGAAGAAGAGTGGGCGGCTCTCACCGGAACAGCAGCAACGACAGAAAAGGCGTCGTTTGGTCCCGTTGAGAGCATCCGACAGCGAGGTTGGATGCGAGATGGTCGTCTGGCGGCGATGTAACAGTGGAGGAGATAGCGGTGGCGAAGGGAGAGCAGTTAACGAGCGAGCAACCGGCGGAAACACAAGCACTCGCTTCTCGGTGGTCCTCGTCGCCGGCAGCAGGAGCTCCAGCGGTGGTTTACGACTTGGTGTTGGCAGGTAACGGCAGCGGGAACGGACTCGATGGAGGGGGATAGAGAGGATGAGATGATGACGGCCAGAGGGGAAAAGTGAGTGGGGTGTCGGCTGATACCTTCACTAGGGTTAGGGTTTCGGAAATCTATATACCCGCTACCTTCAAAGTTGAGTCCGTAATGACACTCTTAGTCCCTCCTTGTCCCATTTCTTCAAAGTAGATCCATATTTTACCCTTTACACCCTTCCTCCGAAAATCCTTCACAATTAAGTCCCTGAATTCACCAATCAGCCCCTAAGCCTTCAAATCTTTTCAATTTAAACCCAACTTGTACCAAACAACCCTTGTCTTCAAAATTCTTTGCAAAATAAATCCTAAAATTACACGTTAACCCCCTGGAGATTCAAATCTTATCAATTGGCTTCCCGAAACCTACTCCCAGCTAATTATTATTTAATTTGAGCTTCTAATAATATAAAATAGTCATAATAATTACTTCCCGAGGTTCCTGATTTATTATTTAATTATTTTATTTTAAATGGGATGTTACATCGAATTTTGACAGGTTTGGGAATGATTGAAGCAAGTTCAGTTCCAGGAATAATTTCAAATGTATAACAACGAAGTGTTATATAAATATGTCGATTCAGAGGTCATCATGACTCATTCAGAGGCTGATAGTATTAACCGTTCAGCGGTTACTGTTCATAGTCAACGCTTCGACATGCTTCGACTTCGTTACATTGAGCATTTTGGTTTGGTGTAACACGTTTCGTTAGATTTCCAAATTTCTTTTGTATCTTAGTTTTATTTTCGAAAAACCAAAAACTACAAAAAGATTTTATCTCTGTTTTGTCATTTTGTTTTCGAAAAACCAAAAAACTACAAAAAGATTTTATCTTTGTTTTGTCATTTTATTTTCGAAAAACCAAAAACTACAAAAATATTTTATCTCTGTTTTGTCATTTTGTTTTCGAAAAACCAAAAACTACAAAAAGATTTTATTTTATTTTATTTTCGAAAAATCACAAAATCCAAAAAGATTTTCTTTTGTTTGTTAATTGTTTCTTTTAAGAAAAATCAAAAACATCAAGAAGATTTTTGTTATTTTGTTATTTATCTTTTGTGTGTACAAATTTCACGAAGGCTATACAGGGGTCATGCTTATGTTTCTCAGGGAATGTACAATTTCGACAACTTTGTACTAGTTAGACTGTCCCTAGAAGCATGCTGCAGCATGTCGACCCAAGCCTCCAATGACTCAATGTGTGTTTACGAAAGCCTTAATGAAATTTATCTTACGAAAATTTCTTCCCAAGTCAGGCTTATATTCACATTAGTCAAATGAGCTACCTTACTCTTCTCAAATGAGTTAAGAGTTGTATGTTTGGTCCAATCGTAACAGAGGTACAAGTGTTTTCATCATCAACCAATCTTTTTCATCACCAAATTTCTTACACTTGCACACACGAAGACATATGTCCAAGAGATCTTTGATTCGACCCATCAAGATTTAGACATGTCAAAATTCTGTGTTAATGATCTGACATCATGAGACCGTGATGAAAGTGAAACCCAACACTCTATCTTCGAAAGGAATTGACGGGGAACTATGTTCCAGTTTTGACGAAACATTTGTTTCAGTACCACTTTTCGAAACTCCAAATCATATTCATTTCCTATGAGTAATCTTGATCAAACTATCGAAGCCCATGATGTTTGTTACCCAACAGGATTCAATATCAAATTTTTCATGAATATGATTTCCATGTGAGTTTCATTTGCTTTCGACGTCACATTCAAAATAATTCAAAGCATACTTGTCACTGACTACACTGGTCAAACAAGTAATTTCGGTTACAATTACTCACCTTATGTTAAGGTTGATATGTAACGAAATTGTAAACTACCCATGAAGCCTTATAAAAGAAGCCCTTCGATACTTCTCTATAAGTATTTGATTGAAATTTACGGGAACATACACAAGCAGTTGATTATCTCTCTTGATAATTAATGAAGTAACCTTTTCCTAGGGTTTATCTGCTTTTGTGTCGAATTTATTTGACATCACATATCCAAATTTTTGATTAATTGTTTCTTATCTAATCTTTGAAACACTGCACTCACGAAATCCTTGAGGTTCTGAGTAATACCAACTCAGGCTGATGATTTCAAACATCTGGCATATGACTTCGCTTTTTATCCCAAAAGTGAAAGAGCCTTACCTTCATCCGAAGATCAGTGACGGTTACAATTCAATTGAGATATACGATCGGACTGTTTGAAAAGACGTTCTGTATTCAGTCCGGGTTTCTAGGTGATGTGACAGCTACTTTTTGACGCATGGCTACTTTATCGGCAGTATGGTGCGAGATTCAAGGTGCCACGTAGGATCTCATTTAATGCCAGTCCCGCTTCAAATTCAAACACTAGGGTTACATATAAAATGGCGAATCAAAGCGTGTTCTCAGTTTACGCTTCCAAAAGAAATATTCCTACTTTCTCTGAAAATTTCCGATTGTTCTTCAATGCTTTCAAAAACCCTAATCATGGCCAATTCTGATGAAACATTGTTCAATCCCAAAACACTGAAGATGTTACTTACCAACCAATCATGAAGATTCAAGGCACAAACTATCAAGTTGAAGATGATGTTTCTCTTTACCCAGACGAATTGAAGATGTTGGTAGTCGCC
Source organism: Lactuca virosa (assembly GCF_052849685.1). Taxonomy (NCBI): domain Eukaryota; kingdom Viridiplantae; phylum Streptophyta; class Magnoliopsida; order Asterales; family Asteraceae; genus Lactuca; species Lactuca virosa. Next base: position 253,080,681 of record NC_136434.1, read on the forward strand.
TTGAAGAGTTCTGTTCTTTCCACTGCCATGTTCAATTCGTTTGCAGTTCCACTTTCATGGCTTTCTCAAGCAGGATCCACTGCTACGTACAGCAAAGCAATGGATATCATCACTTTTCAACTCGTGAATGACAAGAAGATTCGATTGTCCAAGAAGATTTTCTGTCAAATTCTTGATATCCCTAATTCTCCAATCTATACTGATCTTTCTTCTGCTCAAATCATCCATATTTTCAATGAGATGGGTTATCAACCCCCACTCACCAAGATCAGTGATTTCAAGAAGTCAGGACTTCCAACTGTTTGGAATTTTCTCTTTGGAATCTTTCTACGCTGCTTGACTGGTCGCAGTGTAGGGTTGGACAAAGTTCGAATGGAGGTGTATGCAATGGTTGTTGGGTTGTATTATGACATCACTGTGGATTATTCTACACAACTATGGAAGGAATTTCAAAAGAGTGTAGAAAACACGAATGTTGTTCAAGGAATTTCGTGTGCTAGGTATTGGAGTTTAATCCTTCCATATTTCTATGCCAAAGAAGGAATTGAGGTGCCTACTGATGAGGAGACTGCTGAGTTCATCAAGTATCAATTTCTGAATGAGGTTTTGGATGACGCTGAGATATTTACACACATTGCACGAATTCCAGATGCAATGTTACAATGGGTTGATCCAACGAATTTGGTTCTAATGGAGTACTTAGAAACAATCAATCCGGATGATGGCTCTGGGAAATTGTTGCCAAAAGAAACTGCTGGACCTTCGAATAAATCTCGCAAAACCAAGAAGGATGTAACAATTACTCCTGAGAAACCAGTACAGGAGCCAAAGAAAAAGAAATCACCACCAAAACAGATGAAGCCAGATGCACAAGTTTCGACTGTTGTGGTTGAACCGGTTGAGCCTATTGTTGATACTCAAGAAAAAGAAACAATGCCTTCAAAATTAGGTATTTTTCGAAGGGTTAAGAAAAAGTCTCGTAGATCACGAAAACTTTCCGATGGTTCATTTAAGTCTCCTTCGATGGTTCGTAAACCATATTTGAATCAGCAAGGAATTCTCATTCGTGAGGTTCCAGCTCCTGTTTCTCCTTCTTCCAAGAAACGAAGAGCTGAAGATGTTGCTACACATATTTCGAAGAAGAAGTTGAAGAAAAGAAAGATGATTCTTCAAGCAGAATCATCCGAAGGGGAGAAAGTTCCTGAAACTCTTGAAGCTATAGTTCTTCAATCAACATCTATTCCAGAGAAGACTACGGTCACACCACCCGAAGTTTCGTTAACTGAATCAATTCTTGAGGAGGTTCGAACTTCAGACATCAATACAAACGTATCTGATGCGGATGTAAATGTCAATATGGGTGAAGGAAATACGAATAAAGAACTTGTTGTTTCGACTCAAGGTATTCCTGCATCCTCTGCTACTTTTGTTTCTTTACCACCATTCATTATTCCTATTTCGAACACTACCAATTCACCCACCTTTAAAACCATTCTTACCCAACCCATCACTACTTTATTCTCATCGCAAACCACTGATCCACTTCAAAATACTGAGGATACTGATGTTGACGAAGGGGGTTTTGGAGGAACATTTGAAGAGATGGAATTTGACGAAGAAGAAGAAACTTACCCCGACAACATGTTAATGACGATGAAGCAGTTTAAAATTTCGAATAAGAAGATGAATTCCATTATTCAATCTCAAACTGACATGGGGGGGAGTCAATCTCTTTCAAGTTTGGAATTGGATGTTATGCTTAAAGCATTCGAAGCCAGGATGGTTAGTAAAGTGTTTGGCATGCTTCAAGATTCTGAGTCTAAAATCTTGGAGAAGGTGGATCAAAGTGATAAGTGTAACGAATTACGGGTGAAGTCTCAGTCTTCGAACTTTGTGAGTGAAGTTAAATATTTACGAAGGGTAGCTAAAGAAAGACATGTCTTGTTTATTAAAGATGTGAAGCAAGTTCGCAAAGATGTCAACTTAAAGCTTCAAGAACTTCGTGAAGACATGGTCAAAGAGATTACTAGTGCTCAGAAAGACTATGCATCTCTAAATCAAAAGGTGGATATCATTTGTGAGGCTGTCACAAAATATGTTAAGTTGTATGAAAGCTTGAGTCCTCAGGTTACTCAACTTTCAACAGATCACAGTCGAAGCTTTGTGGAGCTTACCTCTTTGTTGAAGGAGTTGAAAGATTTGTCCACCACACCTGTTGCCTCTTCGATGATAACTCCAGAATTCTTGTCTCAGAAGTTTTCTCAGTTCGAGGCTGTGTTGCACAAACAGTTGGCTCCATTATCCAAGTTTTCCAGTTTACTACCAACAGATGCCCCACCTGTGGTCACATGGGTGCAAGGGGGAGAGAAGAAGGTTGGTAATGCGAAAGTTAGTGAGGTTTCGCATGAAACTGTGAACACTGTTGGGAAGATTTTTCAAACAACAATTCCAGTATCGAAGCCAATTATCTCAACTGCTGGGCCTGTTACTTCGACAGTTGTGACAACAATGCCAATTTCTACGAAGCCAATTTCAACACCAATTTCTAAAGGAATTGTGATTGGGGAAGGTGGTAGTAGTTCAAAGCCCAAGGAAGTTGCTGATAGTTCCTCAGTCAAAGACAAAGGAAAAATAATTGTGGTCGAAAATTCGAAAGAGGAAAAGAAAGCTGAAACTGATGCTGAGCTTGAGAAGTTGAGAGTAGTTCAAAGCATTCTAAGTCTTTGTGCAAGTGACCCACCTGGAATGAACAAGGGTGATCCTGCGAAGTATTACAACTACGAAACAATTGAAGCAAGAGTTGCATATAATCATATGTATGCTTTTGAGAAGAAGCCGAAGCAGAGCTATGCTGTGGTCAATACTGATATGAGACAACTGGATTTCCCAATCAATGAAATGATGTTCATCATGGCTCAGTACAAAATTGCTGAAAAGTTCGACAATGATGATGATTACACATACATGAAGCTCAGATTTCATGCTGTGTTAGGGAAACTTCCAGAGGAAGTTTGGTCACTCGTGAAGATAAAGAAGGTGATCAGTATTCAGAAGGATCTTCTTTTCGAAGACATGATGCAGAACCTTCGATTTTACGTTGCAAGGGCGAATGGTCAGGAGTGTAATTTCTCGATTGCTGATTTTCCATTAATGAACTTGTATGATCTTATACAAGTTACATTACTTCTGAAAGACAAAGATGCTTCGTATCTTTGTGAGACTGATCCAGAAGTGTTTCGTCTTGGTCTAGCTCACTTCAAAATATTCATAGATAACTACGAGTGTTTGGCCCTAACTGATGTGGAGTTAGCAACTGCGAAGGGGTTAGAAGTGAAAGTACCCATGGAACCAACGAAGACTCAACCTGAGTTGAAGAAGTATGCTGATGGGGAAATATGTTTGAAGCCTTTTGGCACGGTCTTTGCATGGAAAGACAAAAATGGAAAAGCCAAGAGATTCTTATTCCAAGCTTGCAAAGTGGAAAGATACACAACGTCCCAGTATACGAACTTCATTGTTCATATGAATAGCTGCAAGAAGAATAACGAAGGCGACAAGAAAGAGTTGAAGAAGATTATTTCTTGGTACTCTGAAATCCGAAGGGTGATGTTGTATGCTATACAAATCCTTTTGAACTGAAGATTGGTCGACATTATTACAAAGGGGGAGAATGTAAGGGTCGAAGACCTGTTGTAATATGTCGAAGTCATAAGTTTATTTTACAAGGCATTTTATGTAACGAAGCGTATTGTTTAGTCCTTGTAACTTTTTGTGTGCTTTCATGTTTCCTATAAATAGGGACATTACTTAGAGTTAGATAAGAGTCTTTGTATGAACTTGTCTATTTTCTCTCTGTAATATTGAAAGCATAATAGAGCTGAAACCAGATCATATTTACATCGTGTGTTCAATCTATATTCTGATTACTCTGATTTGATTCATACTTGATTCCACACATCATCACGAGATGCTTCGATAAAACTTTATCTAGGATTCTCAAACTCATACACCTTTCCTTAGATAGCTCACATGTGTGTCTAAACAATTTTAGAACTTAGATTAATAAGTCTCAAATGTTTAGACCTTTGCCATTTCTCACAGTTCGAACTATGAAGAGGGATGTCATAATCATAATCGAATTTGAGAATGCAAATATCACAATTGCTAACTATTTAAAATCTACTTAGTGAAAGTGTTTCCTCACAATCATTTTCATGAATTGGATAGAAACCTTATGACACTTAGATTTTATGGTATATTTGTTCCTATCCATGTGAATTTGTCATAACCATAATCACAAGACAAGGTTAGTGACAAATCTAAACTCATATGGACTGAACTTGTTCAATCTTTATTTCTTGTCACCTGGCAGCACAAGGTCCTGCCATTGCTTCCAGGTTGTTATGCAAACAATTGAGAGCTCATAGAACTGACATGCATAGTCAACTTTAACTGGAATGGGCACTGAAACAAGAATATTTCAAAACGATAGGTTACAAACCTCAAGTCGTGTGCTAGTGATTAACAATAGATTTAATCTTGATTAGTTCTTGAAACTTTTCAAGATCTTTAAGACTCCCACTGACCTCTTGACATATAAGATTCACTTTGTCAAGGAACATTACTTGACAAACAAATATTCAAGAGTTAGTGCGGTCTCTTTTCAAGATAGACACTTCACACAATTGGTCTTAGTTGGTCTTTGTCCTTACCAAGACATCACAACTTACCAATTTCTAATGTACAAGAGTAAGAAACATGTTACTCTATATTTGATGAGTGTTATAAACCTTCTTAATTTAGTGTCACACAAGGAACAAGCTTGGAGTATGACTCTAAGACTTGTTTTTGGAAGGAAGTATGACTCATCTTCTAGATTTAACCATTTCAACAATTCACGATTCCTCTTCTTAGCCATACAAATGCACTAAGATATCCTTAGAGGATCAATTGTGACATTGTTTTCATAATCATTAAGATGATCATAAAACACAATACTCAAGTACTCTCCCATCTTTTCAGATTTGAGAAACTTTTATCTTTCTGCCTAATTTGATTCTTCTCATTCGTTCTGCCATACATTGAACTTTTCCAATGATTCAGAATTATACTTAAACTTGTAAGCATAACCATATTTACTAAACTTTAGTAAATCATGACGAATAGTCTTATCGTTCTTTGTGGTGGACCTGACCAGCGCACACCCAGTGTACCCGATCCCCTAGTCCTTCACTTGACTCACATATTCATGTGAACAAGGGATTAGTCTTAATTTCCCAAAGATGAAGGTTCTCATTCATCACACAATACAAGTTGCATGATTCCAAGTTTTTATCCAATTGCAACTTGGCTGATGGGAATCTTTCCTTATTTGGCAAATTCTCGACACTACCACAAACAAAGGAATCAAATTCATATTGCTAACATAGAAACATACAAACATCAATTTTCACAAATGCCATTGCAAGGAGATATAATAAAATAAAAACAAAAAATTTATTTATTTATAAAATGCGGAAAAACTTTTCCTTACAATTCAATTACAAATGAAAACTATGTTACTACATATTTCTAAGCAATCTATCATAACTCTTTAAGCAGCAACTCAAAAATCCGATCATCGAACCATGCGATTGAAATCCATCTTCACGACCAGATTCAGCATACTCTTCCTTTAAGCTTCCTTCCTTTTGCATGATCCTACATGCAACCTTGTCACATCATGTATTAAGAATCAACAATTAGGAACTTAAAAGAGTTAGACAGTAGATTTACCTGAAGCAGAGTCAAACTTTTTGATTCTACCTTCTTTCAGATCTTTCAGGTAGTCAGGACAGCTTCGCTTCCAATGTCCCTTCAAATGGAAATAGAAACAAATGGCTTCTTTTGCATTGGTAAATGAGACAATCACAGACTTAGCCTTTCTCTTTACCATTTGGTCAACCGGGTTGATAATGGCTGATCCCTTTCCATTGGGAAGAGAAATCTTTTCTGGACTTCCAATGTTACCATTGTCAAAGTCCATGGAAGTTTTAGAAGTAGATATTCCAATCAAATTTTCTTTTCCAGTGCGTCAAATCATTGTTGATTCAGCAGCAACAAGCAAATATGTAAGATCAATAAGGGTCATGGTCTGTCACATAGTAGTCCTTAATGAACTCACTATATGAATCGGGAAGTGATTGAAGAACCCAGTCAACAGCCAACTTCCTTGAGACAACGACACCCAATACTCTCATCCTGTCAATATGTGACTTCATCTTCAAGACATGAGTACACACAGGTCTTCCATCTTGATGTTTCATTGCAAGTGGGGCTTGAGTGACCTTGGATTTTTCAAGTCCTCGAGCTTGTAGGTTAGGGAGAATATTTGGAGGAGGTGGAGGAAATGAAGTATGATTTCCACTTCCACGATCCAACCGTGGAACATCAGCTTCAAAAGGAAAGCTTATTCCAAAAGATTTCGGAAGACCATAGTTGTCTGAACTAGACATCTATAAGGGAGAAATTCAAGTTAGTTGATTTAAGTCCTTAATATAACACCCAAATGAAATATTAAGGCTAGGACCCAAGACAATATTTTACAATTTGGAAGAGGGATGCCGTAATCCAATTGCAAAATATTTGAAGGTAGGTAAATGACGATTTACCAATTTCCACCATGAAAAACGAAATTGATTATTAAGTTTTAAATGGATTGAAATTCCTAGATCCTTTGAGATTCATTGAATTTTTCAATGGCATGTTTAAATCTCGATTGTGCCCTTCAAGTTTGTGACTGGGATGCCGAGGATCACAAACAAGGTGTGAATAACCATGCAAATTAGTTTGGTACACTTAATGTTACAACCACCTAATCAATGTGCCGGTTAACCACACACGCTCCATTGATCTATGATTAACATCAAGCTACCCTTTGCCACGCATTGTCAGTCCCATATTAGTGTGCCGGTTAACCACACATGCTTCACATTTTTCCTAAAGTAACTAAGATTGGGAATTTAATAAAAGTTTAGTTACTTTATAATTATCATTATACTTATAATGAGAATTAGTGTCCTATCCTACCCGTTCGGCTAACGACCCTCCACCAGTCAAGGAAGCGGTGGGTGAGAGTGGACATCCATTAAACCACCATTTTATAGGCAGTAAACTTATACCCCCCTTATAGACCGGCTTCGTGAATGAGGCCTACTAACGGTGAGACTGACTTGTCTTATACATATATATAATTATTAAACTTATAATAATATAAAGTATAAGGGTAGAATTTTAACTTTTAAAACTCTAGGGTTTGGAACTAAAGTATTCAAAAGTGAGACTTACAAATTCCAAAACTTGAGTGCAAGTTTTGAAACTTGTCAAAACTTTTCATTTCTCTAACTTATGAGTTTAATGAGGTTTTTATGAAAAAGTTTTCAAGTTCCATAACTTGAGGACAAGTTATGTAAGACTTTAAAACCATTTTTTTTGAATCGGCAAATCTAATCTATTCCTAAACTAATACCATCTAATACCACCTATGTCCACTTTTAAAATGAGACTATTGAAATTCCATAACTTGAGGACAAGTTATGGAGTTCATAAAAAACATTTATGAAAAACTTTTCATTTTCCATAACTTGAGGACAAGTTATGGAATTCATAAAATGCATTTAGATCAAATATTTCAATTAACACAGTAATCAAATAATTTTTCTATGATCTAGATTAAACTCACAAGTCAAGATAATTCACATCAACTATTTACAAGAAATTAGTCTATCATATAAACTAATACAAATCTTGAAACTATGAAAATTATCTTTTAATTGGACAAACATGATCATTACCTTAAGAAAAACACATTTCAAGGTTCAAAAAACAGTTTGGGGTAATGATCCTAATTCAATTTTTGGCCAAAAGTCGAAAATCTGCCCACTGGAGCACCAACTCGACGAGTACATGAACTGGACTCGTCGAGTTGGCCATTTTATGAAGGGAATCGGCAAGTCACCCAGTGAACTCGGCGAGTTCGCTGGGCAGAAGGCAGAAAATTCGATTTTTTTACTTTGAAAACCAATAAAACATCAAATATAATAGAAAACAATCCTAGGCTATGATACCACTGATGGGTTTTAGTATACTACAACATCCTATGGTGCACATACAACCCTAAATGCTTTGGATCTATGTTTTCGCTAATTATACATGCAATATTGCTTCCAAAGCATTAAGCCTACAACTAGCATACAAAATGATATAAACAACATAGAATTGAGTTATAGAGTTGCCTCTCGGTTGTGGCTTGTAGAACTTGTTGTGTTTGGCCTTTAAGAACTTAGTGCCCCAAGTGTTGCATGTCACACCCCAAAACCTGAACGGCGGAAACATTCGGGGGTGGAGGACGTCATGTACAGTATCACAACAATGCAAAGTAGTAAACAAGCAAGAACATCATCCATTGCATTAATAATATAATTTAATACAGGTGTGTTCTGTCAAGTTTTATAGACACCAAAAATATACATCAAAATAAAAGATGAGTCTTGAACGAGCTCCATCTTCTCAAAACCTGGCACCGGTACCTGTCTACTGGTGACCTGAGAATACAAGTTATTTTGAAAGAGTTTATCAGCTTTAAAGCTGGTGAGTTCATAAGTATATTAGTGTATGTATTTGTATGAAAGTGTTTGTAAGTCTGTAATGTATAAGTTTTGTAAAAGTTTGTAATTGTTTGAACTCTCCTAGAAAACCCTATGTTTCCTACTAAAAGTAGCCTTCTACCAAGGCATCTAGTGTCTGTGTGTGTGTGTGTCTTGTAAGAGTATGTATTTTCCCAAATCTGACTATCATTAACCAAAAATATAGTTTCTACATTATTGTTTATTGTGTGAATATCACAAAGTAAATGTAAAGGGAAAATGAAATAGTACTGTAGTGTTGTATTAAGTAACTACTGTTGTACTAACTACTTTAAACCAATTGTTATTTAAATTACCATGTGATCGGCCTGTATCCTGCTACCGACTCTATAGAAAAACGACGATGTAAGACGTCGTAAGAAATGACGTTTGGCACCCGTAGACTTGCAAGTCCCACTGTAGCGAGCAGCAAGGTGTAGGATAGTCAATCCAGTATAGATCTATACACAAACTCATACGCTCTCCACTTAAGGAGATTCTAGATACAAAACGGGTCATGACAGGTAGTGTCATGCCCCCGTTAAGTGGCTCACATAACTGTAAGTAATGTATATGTATATGTATATGTATGTGCTAGCTGTATTGTGTGTTCTTTCTCTGTCTAGCCTGTATGTTTTGTTTCTCATAACTGTGTATTATGTTTGTTTCTCATCACTATGTATTATGTTTGTTTCTCATCACTATGTATTATGTTTGTTTCTCATCACTATGTATTATGTTTGTTTCTCATCACTATGTATACTCATGAATGAACTGACTCATTGTATGTTTCATTGTTCTAGTAATAGTATCTTCCTAAACTATACCTATTATAGTTTACTAGTAATGTTGTTTGTGTATATGAACATGTTTGTATACCTTTGCTACCCAAAGGCATTGAACTGAATGAAAGAAGTAACCTTTTATATCTATACACATATACATGATATATAACTAGGATTCAAACGACCTTCGGACAAATAACCCGAATACCCTAAGTCCACAACCAAACAAGGAACAGGAAGTAAGGTGAGCTATCAGTCCTAAGTCCTTTCAATACTACTTATATAATTATATCCATATAGATACACATAATATAAGTTAAAAGAGTTTAAATAAAAGTATTTGATATGTAAAAGAGTTTGTAAAACAGTTTGAAGTAAAACAGTTTGAAAAGTAAGAAATCCACTTGTTTGGTAGTTATTAATCACATGTGATTGATATAATAACTATAATAGTTCAACTTGTATCCCCCCCATAAAAGCATTTAAAAACATTTAAAAGGTTAATTAAGGGGTATGAACTCACCTGTAGTGAGTGGTTTGGATGAACTGATGATATAGGATTGCTAGGTGTCAAGTGAAGACTTGTACACACACAATGATCCTAGTTAACATATAATAACACATATATGTATCCAATTAGTCTTTAAACAACTAATTAACAAAGTTAAGACATCCTAGGACATGTAAAACACCTTATTTAAGTGCTATAAGTCCTAAGGATTGCATCTAAGTGTTGTAGGACATTGCTATTGAGTTTAGGGTTCAAGGGGACCCTTTATTGGAGCTTACGGTTTTGTGATCATAACTCATTGAGTTTACGGTCGTAAAACCATGAGTTTACGGCCGTAAACTCATGTTTCTTTGACCATTTTGTGTTTTGAAGCCTTAAAGATCACAAGAAGCATTCCTACTTCATGTTTAAGCCTTAGGAAGAGATTAGGGCACCATTTCACTCCTTTTAGGAGTTTACGGTCCTTGGACCATTTCCCTTTGGGTTTACGGCCGTAAACCCAAATGGTTTATGGTCTTTTGATGTTTTCAAGTACTAAGCACATCAAGGAATGGATCTAGGCTAGTTTCCAAGGCTTAGAAGGGACTAGGGCACACTTTGGTACCTTTTTTGGGGTTTACGGTCCAAGAACATCTTTGACCGTAAACACATTTGCTCCTTGGTTTCTTGGGTGTTTTCTTGATGTTTAGAAGTGTAACAAGCTCTATAATACTCTAGGATAGAAGTACTTACTAGGTAGAAGCTTGAAAAGGTGCTAAAAGTCCAAGAACACCAGTGTGTGTTCTTGGTGTTCTTGGTGAAACTTGAAGATCTACACTTTTGGAATGATTTCACGGATGGAATCATGTTAGATCACTAGATTAAGGTATATATCAACTTATTAGGGTAAGAAACACTTACAAGTTGAAGATCTTGAAGAAATGTTGGATGATACTTGAGAGAGAATTGAGATTTGGATCTTGAAAATGTGAAAAATGGTAAAATATGACTAAGTGTCATATTTATACCCCCTTTTAGGGTTTACGGCCGTAAACACCTTTGTTTAGGCCGTAAACTCCAAACTCTTGGAGTTTTGGAATAATATTGTTGCACAATAAACCCTAGGGCATCCTCTCTCCTATTATCTCCTGAAGTACTAATCTTAAAATACTCAAACTTATTCCAAAAAGCTTGAAAATTAGCAGAAACAGTTTTGACTCCTATTGAAGTGAATGGTTGTACATAATAGAAATTTCGGGTTGTCACATTGCACCTCAAATGGAATCACAAAACACCTTTAGACAAAGGATGACCTTTGAGAGAGAATATCTTGTGCTCAAAATCGGCTCATGGAACTCCAAAAATCACTAGTGTGCCATTTTGGATGCTAAGGGGCTTCTTATATAGTGTGGCAAGATTAGGGTTAGCACCATGTAAACCATAATGCTCATGACTCTTCATATTACCTAGGATCCATGGGTTAAACCTCCATGGACTATCCATGGACTACCATATTGGTTTAGCCCATCCTAAATAACAATTGGCCCACACTATAAGAATCATTGATTTACGAAATCAATCCCCATATATTTAATTAGTCTCTTTTGATCACAAAATTAATTCCAAATTAATTATTGATCATACTAATTAAATTATATGATTTCATATTAATATATTAGAACTTATAATATATTAACAAATCATAAATAACCTCTTCTTAAAAATTCCATCCTATCAAATTGTCCTGGTGATATGCAACCCAAATGGACCATGCTACTCTCGGGTCAAGTACATACCAATTATAGTTATGGACTTAGACACCTAATCCAACAAACACAACAGTAACTTGATGTTATAAAACGTATTGTTGTGTACGATTTAATGAGTAAAAGTACAAGCATATAAGTCAAAGTTTATCTATTCCTTTTATCCTAAGAGGATTAAAAGCGATATCTTGGGCCCCTCAATGATTTTGTGTTGACTTATGTGTCGGACCCGGTCAGGACTGAATTGATGTGCTCAATTAAGTTTTATGTCAGAAAAATCAGAAATCGGGAAACAAGCTGTTGGACAATGAGTATGACTTTATTCCATGTCTTTCTCCACACGATAACTTGAGAATGGAGGACTACATGATCCCTTATCTAAAGGATGCGTTATTGACTAAGTCAGAGTTCGACAACGGCTTTTGAGAGCTACGATTGCTAATCGGATTTTGAATTCGTACTTGCAGTTATAGTTATTAGACTTATCCAAGTGGGAGACTGTTGGATTAGGTGTCTAAGCCCATAACTATAATTGGTATGTACTTGACCCGATAGTAGCATGGTCCTTTTGAGTTTCCTTCACCATAGCAAATTGATAGTTAGAATTATGAGAAAGAGGTTGATAAATGATTTATTAATATATTATAAGAATAATATATTAATTGAGAAATCATATTATTTAATTATTATTGATCTAAAAATAATTTGGAATTAATTTGGCAACTTCCTCCTCCAAGGAGCGCGTCCGATCTGTGGGGTCCTCCGGTGCTATCTGCGAATCTGGTATCATCCTTAAAGGGTGGGATTCACTAGGGGCTTCCCCAACGCCCGCTATCTCTTCGGTCTCCTCATCGGATCCCTCGTCCTCATAGTCTGTCTCTAGATAGTCCTCAGGTTCCGTCCCTGGGCCTGCCTCCTGAGCCAATTCTGGTTCCTCTTCGATCCAACCATGGGCCACCGGGGACTTATAGTAAAGGTCACCTTGCTGGAAACCAACCATGATGTCTGCGTGAGAAATGGAGGTGTGAGAAGTGTGTAAGGGGAGTATGTGTAGATAGCATTTCAAAATACTCCTATAGTATTTTAATTGTTTATGTTTGAGTTCCTTAAAACTTTTTGGATACGAGGTTGGTAAGTTTCTAGATTCATTGCCCATCATGATCACTCCCAAACACATGTTGGTCGTATTTTGAACAAATATAGTTGATCAGGCTATATTTATCCCCAATACGACTACATAACTGTGTGGGTTTAACCACGATGTTCAATTCCTCCAAAGACTCTTATTGTTATTGTAATGATGCATACATAGATATGTATTTTAATTATTTTGTTCAGAGTAGTTTAGTCCCAATGTATTTATAGTTGCATATCTTGTATGATTAGATATGTCAGTTCACTATAAACAATGCTCTGATACCAATCTGTCACACCCCCGAACCGAAGAGTACGGCGGAAACGTCTGGGGGTTGAGGTGACTTCATCTTGTAATATCATCATAGTGAATATTATTGAAACAAAGCATGTATCATCATCACACGAGAAATAATACAACAATACTGAGTTTACATCATTGTAATTGTTTACAAGAGTTCCATCCCAAAATATAAAGGTTTATTATAGAAACAAAATGCAACAAAATTCCCATATTCTTGATACCCACCTGCTTAACGATTACATGAGGATACAAGTTATTTTGAAAACGTCAACATATATAATGTTGGTGAGTTCATAAGAATGTTTGTATGAAAAGTTTTGTATAAATTTGTAAACACCAGAAAATCCGATATTTTCTGTAAAATGGTTGAAAGTATTGTATCGAGTCATGAATTTATGCATGTCTGTTTCCTGTTTTGAAAAAAAATGTATAAAACAAGTATTCCAGAGAATCCGATGTTTTCTTGTAAATAGAAGGTGACGTATAATGTACGTTTTTCCCAGAAAATCCGATATTTTCTGCTTGTAAAAGTGTGGTAGAATTAAACTCAAAGACCGTGAGTTGGTATTTGTATATAATTGTAATTGTAGAATCGTTTATGTATTCCGTAAATTTACAGTGGAGTTAATTTATTTGTGAGTCGTTATAACCATACTTGATAATGACTGGTCCGCCCGTCATGACGTTTTTCTGACGCCGACTTGTTTAAGGTAAGGTTTGTCACCCTAGACTGGCCTAGTCTAACTGTAGCGAACAGCTCAGGTGTGGGGTGTCAACCCCGTATAGATCTATACATAAACTCTCGCTCTCCCTCCAGGAGACTCTGGTTATAACTACATTGTAACATCCGGATTCCCAGGTATTTTATTTTAAGTATTTATCTTGAGTTTTAGGGAGGGACTCGGCGAGTAGGCGCTCAGACTCGCCGAGTAGGATTGCACATTTCTTGACTTATTTAATGAAGGACTCAACGAGTCGATGCGTGGACTCAGCGAGTCCGCGCTGTTAAGTGAAACCCTAAATCCCCGGGCCTGTACCCTATTTAAAGGCCTTTATGGCCTCCATTTGCAACCACTTCATCCCATAGAAACCCTAGAGAGAGCAGTAGGAGAGCTGAGAGCAAGAAGAGGTTAATACATCACTTTTGGTGTAGTTTTGCTAGAAGGAAGAAGGAAACACTCATCTAGAGCGTGAACGGGGCTTGGATCTGGGCTAATCATCTTGAGAGTTCATCTCTGGAGGTATAATCCTTTCTATTTCATGTTGATATGATAGATTTCATGATTTTAGGGTTTTTACCTCCATTTTATGTAAGATCTAGTGAGTATGAGGCCTCCTTTGTGTTAATAGCATCAGATCTGGACCATGAGAGGTCCATAGAGTCACTATCCCTCAGCTTTATGCAAGCAAATGAGAGATTGGGGACTAGGTTGCCATTTTTAGAGTTATTTCTCCATTTGTGACTTGATATGGGTTGCATGCACGTAAAGGTTGCACCTTTACGTGACCTTTGAGCACTTAAAGGCCAGATCTATAGTTTAGAGAAGCAGATCTGACCTCAGAAGGTCATTTGAGAGTTGTTATGGGAGCAACTCGCCGAGTCCATAAGTGGACTCGACGAGTCGAGTCGGGGTTGCCCCGCGATTCGTGACAAGTGTAACCCGTCGAGTGGAAGGATGACTCGACGAGCCAAGAGAGGCTGAAAGGATTCAGAGGACCCGCATGGACTCGCCGAGTCGCCCTTGTGCACTCGACGAGTCGGGTCAAAGTTTGACCGTTGACTTTTGTTGACCTTAGGGTTCTGGTCAAGAGTGATTCAAGAGAGTTCAGGGGAGGGTAGAATGGTCTTCTACCCAATCTTTAGGGATGAGACTTTGAGAGAATATTGATTGGGGATGTTATTTGAATAATAGGAGGAGGCTAAGTCGGGACGTTGAGCACGAGAGTTTATCCGACTTCATTGAGGTGAGTCTTCTCACTATACTGTACCTGGAAGGGTACCTATGTGTGACCGGAAGGTCTTATATGCTATGAGATGTATGAGCTGTATGTTGTTATGTGATATGTATGTGTTATGTATGTTATGTACGATAAGGACCGGAAGGTCAAGATGATATGGACCGGAAGGTCAAGATGATATGGACCGGAAGGTCAAGATGATATGGACCGGAAGGTCAAGAGGTTACGGACCGGAAGGTAGATACGGGTAGGACCGGAAGGTCTACCGGGATTCGGGACGGAAGTCCCTTGAGACACATGGATCGGAGGATCCTACAGGGTTGTGGCCTGGAAAGGCATATGTGTGGTATGTGGTATTTTGGGGAACTCACTAAGCATTTATGCTTACAGTTGTTCTGTTATGTGTTTCAGGTACTAGCGAGGATCGCGGGAAGGCGCCGACATGATCCGTACACACTTATGGAGTTTATGTTATTGAGATTCTGGGACATGTTTTGTTATGACACAGTGGATACATTATGTTTTTGTGATTATTGTGTGATTGAAAGTATGATTTAAAAATGAAAAATTGTTTTGAAAAGTACGTTGTTACATACATGCTACGGTTGTACACTAGATAGGTGTGAACAAACGAAATGTCTCACAAGAGTCTTAACTGAATTTACGCGAATATTGAATTGCACAATGTATATTGGTTTCGTGTATGTTTTTAGTTTATTAGGCCCAACAAGCATGTAAATGGGCCACAAAGGCCCAAACAACATGTAATGTATATTCCAGGCCCAATAAGCATGTAAGTGGGCCACTATGGCCCAATTGAAGTGAGTTTGACGTAATTGACTCGTTTGTCATTGTATTGTTCGTTCTTGTTCAATTATTTACCAAAATGACATAAAAGGGCCCACTTTTTGTAATATTGACATTTTTGGTCCAGTGGACTAAAAATTTACAATTTAGGCATGTTTTTGGTAAAAATGACACTTTAGGTCCCTTAAGACCAAAAGTTTACATTTAAGGGCTTGTATCAAATAAAATAACATTTTTAGCCAAATTTTGTCAAAATAACATTTTCGGCCAGATTTTATGAAAATTTACATTTTCGGCCCAAATGCATAGAAATTATCTTTTTCGGCCCAAGTTTAATAAAATTGTCGTTTTCAGCCCATAAATCCGAGAAATAACACTTTTGGCTCAAATTTATTCAAAATGACAATTAAGTCCACAAAAGTCAAAAATTTCCAAAATTAGCCCATGAAGCCGTGAAGGCCCAAATTGAGGCCCATTTGTGAAAATTTACACTTTTAGCCCTTTTAAAACCATAAAAATCATAAGGATCCATTTTTATTTAAAATAACCCTTTTTGGTCCTCTCAAAAACCGTGACTTACATAAGAACCTCACTTTTGTTCATTTTGTCAATTTTGGCCCCTTACACGGTTTTTCTTTGTTTTAAACATCCTTAAAATGTTTTTAATCCTTTCATTTTCATGATAAGATGCATCAAGTGTTTTATTTTACAAACATCATCATGTTTTAGTATATCTTTTGAGTTTATGAAGTTTTCAACACATAATCACAACACATATCATGAAAAACACACATAAACATGCATATACACATAGATCTACACAAAGCAACTTGTATTCACCCCCCCAAAAAAAGTAAAAACCAAAATTAGGTGGTATGAACTCACATTGGGTTGATGGATCGGTTTTTGGAAGGAGAATGGAGATGTTTTCGGCCTAGCAAGCTCCTTGAAAATATTTTCGAACTCTAAGAGGTTCTAAGAGCATGAACACGATAACCATGTGTGTAAGTGGAATGATTTAGCTTGAAATGGATTAAATAAATCTTGAGTTTAGTTAAAACTTACCAAGAATGAATGAGCTTTGATGAAGAGTTCTTGATGCACACTTACAACTCACGAAAATTTGGAAGAATGGAGGGAGGGATTTCTTGTGCTAGAGAGGAAAAGATGAGAGAATATTGTGTTTGAAATGAAGAATGATGGTGGTGAAGTCCTTCTGGCCAAAAGTATGGAGTGCAGAGAGAAGGAGATGCCAATCTTGTTATTTGTGAGGTAATTACTTACCTTGAAACATGAGATTTCCTCTAGATACATGGCGGTTAAACATGAGTTGTCATGCTCATGTTTAATCTTCATCCATTCTTTATATATATATATATATATATATATATATATATATATATATATATATATATATATATATATATATATATAGAGGCCGAGAATGAGAGGTAGGAATAAGATAAAAGGGAAGTTTGGGCTAATATTGAAAATATTCGAAATTATAAGGCCCAATATGGAAGTTTTCGGCCCATTGGGACCTCTTATGAGTTCACGACCCAAAAAGGGTAAAAACAATGGGTTTTCGGCCAATGATGTTCAAGAAAGTTGTTTACGGCCCAATAAGGCCCATAAAAAGTCTTATGGACCAAAATGTTATAGTTTAATGAATGTGGGTCCATTTAGGGCCCAAATAAGGATTCTTAGCCCAAAATAATCAAGTTGTGAGTTTATTGGCCCATTAGGCCCAATAAATGATTCCTGGCCCAATAAAGGTTTGAACCGGGAAAAATTAGGGTTACAACCCAAAGTTGAGTGAATGTAGTATTTTGAATTAGGTTTAGGGCTTCAAGAGTGAGTTTTGATTCGAATAGTTGTTTTTGAAATGACTAACATGTATAGCATCAATCTTAAAGTTACAAGATACATCAAGAGTTGATCATACATAGATAAAATTTCCTATGCAAAAATACTAGTTGTGACAGGTCATGAGCATTAGGGTTTGCATGGATGTAACCCTAGACTTTGCCACACTATAAAAGGACTCCCTTAGAACCTAAAATCATGACTAGAGTTCTTGGAGTTCATTAGAGCCAATTTTGGAGCTAGCAACATCTCTCTCAAGTTCTCTTTTGTCCTAGGTGTGTTGTGAACCGTTTGAGGCATCACACTTGGGGTGCTAAGTTCTTAAAGGCCAAATACAACAAGTTCTAGAAGCTACATAAAGAGGTAAACTCCTAACTATTATTTTATGTTGTTTATGTCAATTGTATGCTAGTTGTAGGCTTACTTCTTTGGAAACAATATTGCATGTATAATTAGAGAAAACATAGATCCAAAGCATTTAGGGTTGTATGTGCACCATAGGATGTTGTAGTATACAAAAACCCAACAGTGGTATCAGAGCCATGGGTTGTTTTCTGTTATATTGATGCAAATGTTTGATTTTCAAAGTTGAAGGAAAAAAACACGAAGTTTGTCAAATTTTAAGATAATTACTTGATTTTATGAAAAACTAATTATTTGTAAAATTTGATTCATTTTACTACAAGAGTTGAATTACTTCAATTTATTAAAAGATAGAATGATATGATTATTTTATTTGTTTTAAAAGGTTGATCTAAATGTTTTTAAGACGTTAAAAATTTTGTCATAAAATTTTGGAACTCAAAAGTATTTTTTAAAAGTTATGATCTTAAGAGTTTTGAAACTTCCATAAGTTATGGATGTGAAAAGTCTCATTCATTAACTCTCTAAGTTATGAATTCCAAGAGTCTTCAAAGGTTACAAAATTTGTTATAAATGACTTTGAAGAGTTTTATAAATTGCCCTCAAGTTATGGAACTTGGAAAGTCTCTTTTATGGAATTCTAAAAGTTTTCAAGAGTTACAAAACTTGCCCTCAAGTTTTAGAATTTGAAAAGTATTTTTATGAGACATTGAATTCTAAAACTAAAATTATTTGAAAAGTTTTCAAATGTGTAACTCATGGGTTCATAACTTAATAATAAATTAAATAGTTTTAATTTTGTTTTAGCATCTTGATGTTTTGAATAATTCATATTACATCCTTATTGACTTTATTAATAGTTAATTAAAGTGTTTAATTAAAATAGAATTAATAATTCCATAATGACATGCTTTAAGTTTAATTAAATTAAGAGTATAGTTTAATTAATAGATTAAACCACTTAGTATTTTAAAAGTTTAAAATACACCCTTATACTATTATAATATTAAAAGCTTAATATATTATATGCATAAGTAAAAAGTCGGTCTTACTGTTAGTAGGCCTCATTCACGAAGCCGGTCTATAAGGGGGGGGGTATAAGGTTACTGCCTATAAAATGGCGGTTTAATGGGTGTCCACTCTCACCCACCACTTCCTTGACTGGTGGAGGGTCGTTAACCGAACGGGTAGGATAGGACATTAATTCTCATTAAAAGTATAATGAAAATACCAAGTAACTAAACACTTATAAATTCCTAATCTTAGTTACTTAGGAAAAATGTGAATTTGGTGCTAACCCATGAAATTGCACTTTGCACCTTGTTAAGTTGTTAGTGGAGCGCATGTGGTTAACTGACACACTAATATGGGACTGACAGTGTGTGGCAATGGGTAGCTTGATGTTTGTCATAAATCAATGGAGCGTGTGTGGTTAACCGGCCCATTGATTAGGTGATAAATGACATCGAGAGTACCAAGCTAATTTGCATGGTTATTCACACCTTGTTTGTGATCCTCGGCATCCCAGTCACAAACTTGAAGGGCATAATCGAGATTAAACATGCCATTGAAAATTTCAATTAATCTCAAAGAATCTAGGAATTCCAATTCATTTAAAACCTAAAGTTCATTTTTGTTTTTCATCGTGGAAATTGGTAAATCGTCATTTACCTACCTTCAAATATTTTGCAATTGGATTACGAAATCCCTCTTCCGAATTGTAAAATATTGTGTTGGGTCCTAGCTATAATATATTAATTTTGGGTGTTATATTAAGGACTTAAATCAACTAACTTGAATTTCTCCCAAATGAATGTCTAGTACTGACAACTATGGTCTTCCTTATTCTTTTGGAAAAAGCTTTCCTAATACAGATGATATCCCACATGGTGATCAAGGTGAAAGATTAATCCCTTTGTCGTGCATTAGTGGGACTGGAAATCATACTTCACTTCCTCCACCTCCTCCAATTATTCTCCCTAACCCACATGTTCAAAGACTTGAAAAGTTCAAGGTCATTCAAGCCCTATTGGCAAACAAACACAAAGATGAAAATTATGTATGTGCTTACATATTGGAGATGAAGTTACATATTGACAGGCTGGGAGAGTTGGGTGTCGAAGTCTCGATGAAGTTGGCTGATGACTGGGTTCTTCAATCACTTACTGAGTTATATAGCGGGTTCATTAAGGACTACTATATGACAGACCACGACATGACCCTTATTGATCTTACCTATTTGCTTATTGCTGCTGAATCAGAAATGATTTGGCACACTGGTAAAGCAAAGTTGATTGGAAGATCTACTTCCCAAATTTCCATGGACAACCGTGACAATCCAGAGGGACATTGGTTGCGAAGTGAAAGAAACCATTTGTTTCATGTACCGATGTGAAAGAAACCATTTGTTTCTACTGCCATTTAGAGGGACATTGGTTGCGAAGCTGCCATATATACCTGAAAGATCCAATGATCGTAAAGCCAAAATATTTGACTCTACTTCAGGTAAGTCCACTGCTAACTCTATTAAGTTCCTATTTGGAGATTATTAATACATGATGTAACGTAATTACATTTTGATGTTTTGAAGGATCGAAGAAAATAAAGGAAGCTTAAAGGAAGAGTAAGCTGATTCTGATCACGAAGAGATGGATTTCGATCGCATGGCTCGATGATTAGAATTTTGAGCTGCTGCTTAAGAGTTATGATAGATTGCTTAGAAATACATAACAACATAGTTTTCATTTGTATTTGCATTGTAAGGACAAGTTTTCTGCACTTTTATGAATAAAGAAAATTTTTTTAATTTTTATTTTTAAGTCTCCTTACAATGACATTTGTGAAAATTGTTTTTTATATGTTTCCATTGATAGAAATATTGGAAAATGGATTTGATTCTTTAGTTTGTGGTAAAGTCAAAATTTACCAAATAAGGAAAGATTCTCATAACCCAAGTTTCAATTGGGTAGAAACTCAAAATCATGCAACTTGTATTGTCTGATGAATGAGAACCTTCATCTTTAGGAAATCAAGACTAATTCCTTGTTCACATGTAAATGTGACTCAAGTGAAGGACTAGGCGATCGGGTACACTTGGTAGTGCGCTGGTCAGGTCCACCACAAAGAGCGATAAGACTATTCGTCATGATTTACTAAAGTTCAGTAAATATGGTTATGCTTACAAGATTAAGTACAATTCTGAATCGTTGAAAAAGTTTCAATGTGTAGCAGAACGAATAAGAAGAATCAAATTAGGCAGAAAGATAAAAGTTTCTCCAATCTGAAAGGATGGGAGAGTACTTTAGTATCGTGTTTTATGATCATCTTAATGATTATGAAAGACCATATCACAATTGATCCTCTAAGGACACCTTAGTGCACTTGTATGGCTAAGAAGAGGAATCGTGAATTGTTGAAATGGTTAAATCAAAAGGTGAATCATATTTTGTTCCACGAACAAGTCTTAGAGTCATACTCCAAGATTGTAACTTGAGTGACATAATCTTAAAAAAGGCTTATAGCACTTGTCAAATGTAGAGTAAAATGTTTTCTACTCTTGTACATTTGAAATTGGTAAGTTGTGATGTTTTGGATAAAACAAATACCAACTAAGACCAATGGTGTGAAGTGTTTGTCTTGATAAGAAACCGCACTAACTCTTGAATATTTGTTTGTCAAGTGATGTCTCTTGACAAAGAGAAACTTATACGTCAAGAGGTCAGTGGGAGTCTTAAAAATCTTGAAAAGTTTCAAGAACTAATCAAGAGTAAACCTATTGTTAATCACTAGCACATGACTTGAGGTTTGTAACCTATCGTGTTGACATATTCTTGTTTCTGTGGTCATTCCAGTTAAAGTTGACTATGCATGTGAGTTCTATGAGTTCTCAATTTTTTGTATAACAACCTGGAAGCAATGGCAGGCCCTTGTGCTGCCAGGTGACAAGAAATAATGATTGAACAAGTTCAGTCCATATGAGTTTGGATTTGTCACTAACCTTGTCTTGTGATTATGGTTATGACAAATTCACATGGATAGGAACACATATACCATAAAATCTAAGTGTCATAAGGTTTCTCTCCAATTTATGAAAATGATTGTGAGGAAACGCTTTCACTAAGTAGATTTTAAATAGTTAGCAATTGTGATATTTGTATTCTCAAATTCGATTATGATTACGACATCCCTCTTCATAGTTCGAATTGTGAGAAATGGAAAAAGGTCTAAACATTTGAGACTTATTTTTGTAAGTTCTAAAATTGTTTAGACACACATGTGAGCTATCTAAGGAAAGGTGTATGATTTTGAGAAGCCTAGATAAAGTCTTATCGAAGCATCTCGTATAAGAAATATGAACTTTGGTAATGAAAGTCAATAAGTATTGATTTCTAGAAGTCCAGCTGATTTCTGGGTACATGTCAAAGCTAGTGGGAGCATAAGTGTTATGATAGTAAGATAATAATTATTGTGCTAGTGGGAGCATAATTATTATGATAAGTGTTGCAAGTTAGCAATGCTAATTATAGAAAACAAAAAGTTTCAAATCACAAAGTTGACGGGTTTGAAAAGTTGTTTTGCTATAATTAAGGGAGAGGAATTCATACTTCATTTCAATTATAAAAGCTTAGATTGAGATTTTAATCAAGTTTAGTCAAAAATATATACAGATGTTATGTAGAAAAGATTCGACATAAGGAAATTCTATATATGGAAATATTATAGCAAGAGACTGGTAAAGTATCACGTCTTTATGTGAGACATTATGGATCGTATCACATATGCTTCGGGTATAGGGTCGATTGCATATGCTATAATATTTATGTGTTCTGAATTTTCCAAATGCCTAGGGCATTAAGAGGGAAAATGGACTAGAACTGGATATGACTAAAATGGTTAAGCAATTGTCGAGGACAATCTGAGGTTTACCAAAGATTGGTTGCTTATGGACAGTTGGAAGTATAGTGTAAATTTTGGAAGGACCATGTTGGCATACTCTGAGAATAGGTAACTCTTGTTCAGAAGTGATAGTCAAAATGAGAATATGGAAATGTTTCCATAAGTGGAAGTTATTCTTTCAATTTGTGTTAGATTAGAAAACTTAATGCAAAAAGGATGTTCAAAGGAATGTACTTTGAATGTGAGACTTCATTTCCATCGAATTGCTCTCTATTGGAATACTTTGTAATGTTTGTTGCCAAGGCTCTATGACTTTTGTGCATAGTCATTACAAGAGGATTTGGAATTGTGAAATGAGTTTCATTGAAGATGTGTTCAATTGATCTATTTCACAAAGAAAGGACCCTAGGCAAACATAGTGTGCATAGTTGGAGCATGGGATAACTATTGTTTTAATTCAAGTATTAAGTTGATTAATCGAAACATTATACAATGTATAATGTGTAATCAATACGGTGATTAAATAATAAGTGTTTTATTTATATTCAAAACTAGGTTATTCAAACTATCCACAATCGATCATAGTTTGGAAGTAGGTATCGAGGCAAGACTGTCATGAATCTCACTGTACATTGTCTAGGTGTTTGCAGCAGTGTTCATGAGTACTCCTGGAATAAGATTCGAGTATTGGATTAAACCCACGCTCATCTAATCACTTCATGGATTTTATCACGAGTGATTGTGAGATGATAATATCTTATATTCTTGAAACCAAGACATGTGAGTTGTAATTTACAAGTTGGTTGCACATTGACATATGTAAACGCACCAGTAACTTGGTGTTATAAAACATATTGTTGTGTGTGATTGATGAGTAAGTACAAGCAAGCATTTGAGTCGAAGTTTATCCATTCCCTTTACCCAATGTGGGATAAAAGCGATATATGTGGGCCCCTCAATGATTTAGTGATGACAACCCTAAGTGCTTGGCCAAGCCTGGACTGATTTGATTTATTCAATTAGTCAGTCATCGTAAATCGAAAATCAGGAAACAACAGATGGACAGAGAGAATGATTATAATCCATGTCTCATGTCCATATGATATCTAGAATAGAGGAATATATGATCCCTTATCTAATGGATGCGTCATTGACTAGGTCAGAGTTCGACAACGGCTTTTAAGAGCTACGATTGCTAGTCGGGATTTTGGAGTCGTACTTGCAATAATAGTTATTAGACTTATCCAAGTGGGAGACTGTTGGATTAGATGTCTAAGCCCATAACTATAGTTGGTATGTACTTGACCCGAGAGTAGCATGGTCCATTTCGGGTTTGCATATCACTAGGACAATTTGATAGGATGGATACTTGAGTAAGAGATTACTTATGATTTATTAATATATTATAAGTTCTAATATATTAATATTAAATCATATTATTTAATTAGTATTGATCAATAATTAATTTGGAATTAATTTTATTATCAAAAGAGACTAATTAAATATATGGGGATTGATTTGGTAAATCAATGATTCTTATAGTGTGGGCCAATTGTTATTTAGGATGGGCTAAACCAATATGGTAGTCCATGGATAGTCCATGGAGGTTTAACCCATGGAGCCTAAGTAATATGAAAGGCCATGAGAATTAGGGTTTGAATGGATGTAACCCTAGACTTTGCCACGCTATAAAAGGACTCTCTTAGCACCCAAAAATTGTGAATAGAGTTCTTGGAGTTCATTAGAGCCGATTTTGGAGCTAGCAACATCTCTCTCAAGTTCTCTTTAGTCCTAGGTGTGTTGTGAACCGTTTGATGCATCACACTTGGGGTGCTAAGTTCTTAAAGGCCAAATACAACAAGTTCTACAAGCTACATAAATAGGTAAACTCCTAACTAGTATTTTATGTTGTTTATGTCAATTGTATGATAGTTGTAGGCTTAATGCTTTGGAAACAATATTGCATGTATAATTAGAGAAAACATAGATCCAAAGAATTTAGGGTTGTATGTGCACCATAGGATGTTGTAGTATACAAAAACCCAGCAGGAGCTGGGGGCCACTGACGCACGCACTCGACTACAGGAGACGAGGGAGTACTAGGAGAGACACTCGGCTCTCGAGGAGAGGGTAATCGCAACTGAAGCTAGGACAGTCATAGCAGAACATAGAGCGAAGGAGGCCACTCGTGAGATGTTTGAGATGTTAGGGCACTTTGCGAGTCACCGATGCATAAAATGAGCTAGTATAGCCTAGTGAGCTGGTGACTGCGCTACTTCCACTATGTGTTAAATTATTGCATCTTTTACCACAACTAGTAGGAGTAAAACAAGCGAGATACGCCCTCCGAAGCCAGTATGCCCCAAATCAACTTAATGTTTTGACATCTAGGTTCTACTATGGTAACTTAACGTTTGTACAACACCTACCACTACTTACTACCATAAGTACATTACGATGAGGTTGGTCGAAACATTTGGGAATCGTACAGCAAAACATGTAGTTTATATGTATATAAATATAAATGTAGATGTAATACAACTAGCAACGACCATAGTTACTTACGAATTTGTTTCTATACAACAGAATCATGTCGCCACGCGGAAGTAGCCAGCATACCGACTTAACAACAGTTCTACACATGGACCCCGCTACATTCCAAGCCGTCGTAACCGCCGCCGTGACAACCGTTATGACACAACTTAGCACTAACAACCCAAACGAAAATTGGAACGGTGCCAACGGTTTCAATCACAGTGACAACCAAGGAAGCCAACGAGTGTGTTCCTGGAAGGACACCCCAAATTCCAAGCGTAAGGCCTCCTACGACAATGGAGGAGTACTGCCCAAGAAACGAAAGTTCTGGAACAAGAGAAGGGGCCGATCGACTCAAGATCTTGCAAAGAAACAACAAGCTATGTCAGTCCATACCACCATTATCCCTATTGCCCCATGCCGACGACACCGTATGCTGGGAACTTGCTAAAATGCAACAAAGTAGCTTCCATCACTTTGGATTTTGCCGAGAGTTGCGTTGCAATAATTGCAACAGAAAGGGACATACTACACGTTTCTGTAAGGCGCCAGTACAACAAACCACCCAAGCCGTAACTTCTAGGATGGGTCAGGCTTGCTACAGATGTGGGGAGGTGGGGCATTTCAAAAAGGAGTGCCCAAAGACTAAAAGCAAAAAGGTCAGCGGTGCCGGAGGATTTACCACCACGGGACATGAGGAAGCTGCAGGGAACCCCACTGTGATTACCGGTACGTTTCTCCTCAAATAACTCATATGCATGCATACTTTACAATAGGGATGCGAAGAGGAGACTTTTGAGTCGCAAGGTATAAATACATATTCAAACAAAAACCTCAAACATTCACGAAAATATTTCTGGTGGAGATAGCTAAGGGAAGAACCGAAACCACCCACAACACATATCTAGGATGCACACTAACTCTAATCAAACGTTCCTTCTAAACCGACCTGATACCGATAACTATAGGAAACTTCGACGCAACCATTTACATGTTTTGGTTAAATCCTCATCATACCAATACTATATGTTACAAAAAGGCCGTCCGATTTAACTTACCAAATAACAAAACCCTTGTTATCTATGATGACGAATCCGACATAAACCTCTGAATCGTACCTTGCATCAAGGATCAAAAGTAACTAGGCAAGAGTTACCATGATCTTCCTTAGACCACGATAGGAATAAGAATCAGGAAGTGAAGGACGTCCAGAAATATTCCAGGGATCTGCAACTTTCCCGATGTATTTCCAGAAGACCTTCCGGGAATACCACCCGTACACCGAGTCGAGTTCAGAATCGACTTGATTTCTTGGAGCCACCCCCGTAGCCAAATCCCCATACCGCTTAGCACCGACTGAAATGCGAGACACCATCCACTCAGAGTTCCGGAGAAAGAGGTTCCCAAGACAACTCAAGACTCGTGAGGTCAACTACACCATGCACAAACTCGAACTAGGAACTGTGGTGTTTGCCCTGAAGATCTGGGACACTGCCTTTACGGCACAAAGTGTACCATCTTCACGGACCATAAGAGCCTTCAACACATTCTCAATCAAAAGGAGCTCAACATGAGACAACAACAATGGGTTGAACGGCTAAATGACTATGAATGTGAAATTCGTTATCATCCGGGCAAGGACAACGTAGTAACAAACTCCCTAAGTTAGAAAGAATACTCGGGCCGCCGAGTAAAATCGTTGACCATGATCATCCATTCACACCTGTCCACACAAATCAAGGAGGCGCATAGAAGCCTTGAAACCCGAGAACGTCGCAGGAGAGTC
Organism: Lactuca virosa; assembly: GCF_052849685.1. Lineage (NCBI taxonomy): Eukaryota > Viridiplantae > Streptophyta > Magnoliopsida > Asterales > Asteraceae > Lactuca > Lactuca virosa. Next base: position 253,108,035 of record NC_136434.1, read on the forward strand.
CTTACGGGGAATGGATAAAAACATTGAGGTTAAGGATGACGAAGCTTATTATCTCATGAATCGAATCTGGACACCGAAATTCGGCGGCTACAGAGACGTTGTCATGAATGAGACTCACAAGACAAAATACACCATTTATCCTGGTTCAGACAAGATGTATTTGGACCTAAAGAAACTTTATTAGTGGCCAAACATGAAGACAGAGATCGCTACCTATGTGGGCAAGTGCCTGACTTGTGACAAGGCCAAGGTAGAAAGTTAAAAGCCCTCGGGTTTGCTTCAGCAACCGGACATACCCGAGTGGAAGTGGGAGCAGATAACCATGGACTTCATAACCAAGTTGCCCAAGACGACGGGTAGACTTGACACCATCTGGGTGATCGTTGACAGGTAAACCAAATCCGCATACTTCCTACCAATAAAAGATACCGACAAGATGGAGAAGCTAACCAGGATGTACATTAAAGAAATCATGCGACTACATGGGGTGCCAATATCTATTATCTCCGACAGAGATAGTAGGTTCACCTCACGATTCTGGCAGTCGCTACAAAAGTCCTTGGAAACCAAACTCGACATGAGTACAACTTAACACCCTCAGACTGATGGGTAAAGCGAAAGGACCATTCAGACGTTGGAAGACATGTTGAAAGCATGTGCGATAGAATTTGGTAAGGACTAGGATACCCACTTACCACTCGTCGAATCCTTCTACAATATTAACTATCACACTAGTATCAAGGTCTCACCGTGGAAGGGAATGGTACGTTTTGGCAAACGTGGAAAACTAAATCCAAGGTATATCGGCCCAGTAGCTTACAAACTTCGACTACCACAGGGACTCAGTAACGTACATCCCACCTTCCACGTATCCAACCTAAATAAGTGTCTGTCCGACGAAACTCTAGTAGTCTCACTCGATGAAATCGAGGTAAACGAGGGTCTACACTTCATAGAGGAACATGTAGAAATCATGGACATGGAGATCAAGCGAACAAAACAAAGCCGAATACCAATAGTGAAGGTCCGCTGGAACGCCAAGCGAGGACCCGAATTCACCTGGGAATGAGAAGATCAAATGAAACAAAAATACCCATAATTTTTCCTCTAATTGCAAGAACCCGACCAAAATGCAAATTTCGGGATGAAATTCCCTCTAACGGGGGGATGATGTGACAACTGAAAAATTTTGTGCCAAGCAAGGTTTAAAATGTATCTATGTATAAGTATGACCACAATGTAACCTTGTTGCAATAAAACTTTGAAAGCCAAAAGGGCATTGGTTATTGGTTATATATATATATATATATATATATATATATATATATATATATATATATCTTGGTCTATCTTGTCAACTTTCAAGTGTTTGTTACGATTATGATTTTCAAAATATATATATATATATATATATATATATATATATATATATATGTATATATATATATATATATATATATATATATATATATATATATGAAAATCATAATCGTAACAAACACTTGAAAGTTGACAAGATAGACCAAGAATTATAAAAATTTCCCTTTGCATTTAAAGTATTTAAGGCCTAGGACCCCACCAACCTAGTGATTTCGGTTTGCTTAGGACCGAAATCACCCTTTAGTGGGTAACACAAAACCGAAATCCCATGTTAAAGACCACTAGGACCGAAAACCCCTTTAATAGGTGATACCAAAACCGAAAACACCATGAGAGAATGGTGTAGGACCGAAATCATAAGCCTAGACACACCTAGGCCGAAATCACCATGACCAAAACCACTAGGACCGAAATCACATGGTGTACAAGGTGATTTCGGTCATGTCTTGGCCGAAATCACCCATTTGACCCCTTCCCAAGGTGATTTCGGTAGAATAAAGAGAAAAAGGAGGTTTGACTTTGTGATAGGATATTTCATCTTTTCCAACACTAATTTTCACCCAACAGGTATCTATGTTATTATCCAACAAATATCCAAGTAAACATCACCTCATTTTCTCATTTTTATACACGACAGAAAGCACCCACTCCATATCTCATTCTTTAACTTCTTCCATTTCCCTTCATCCCTTCTCTTAAAGAACCAAGTCCAAGCTTCCAAGGATTTAAATCTCCAAGCTTATTCTTAGTATCTTGGTATGCTTTTCTTGCTAATCTAGTGTTTTTTTATACACTATCATGCTAGTTCCATCCTATTTACACACATTATTATGTGTTAAAACTCTTAGGATAATATCATCTTCAAAGGGTTCATCAACAACATCCAAGTGTTTAGGCTTGGAAATCTTCACACCAACTCTTCAAACAACCCACAAATCCACTCAAGGTGAGTTCATACCCTCACATTTTCAAGTTTGTCATGTTTTAAGGGGGGGGGGATACAAGTAAAACTTGGTTTACCACACAAATTCTTGCAATATTTCATCGTTATCTTAAAAATAAGATATTATTTGCGTGAGTTATGGTTGTTACTAGCTTTTATACAAATATTTGTGTTATATTAGTTTTCAAATGCAAAACTAACAAAAACAAAATACAATCCATGTTATAAAATCATAAGAAAAATTATGATTTGTAAAACTAAAAGGTTTTTGGAAGCTTTTTACCAAAAATATAGATTTTCTAACAAAAATGAGTACATTCTAGTTATTTCACTATTTCGTGGGTTACCACCCAAAAATTGATGTTTGACCTTACATTTTGAAACTAGACAAGATAATTACTATGTATTTATATAAACGATTATATAAATGTTCTTGACAAACAAACATGATAAACTATAATTAGTATAGTTTGGGAGTCACAAAACTACACTACCATTTCAGAAGAAACATAAAATTATTTAAAGGTATAATTATTTCATTTACAAGAAAACGAATTTTCAGTACAATAGGCGTAAACCAGTTGATACTGGTTGTGAGACAATTGGCTTCACTGTACCTACCAGAGTACACAACTAAGACCTGCATTATAACCAGAGTCTCTTGGAGGGAGAGCGTGACACTTGTGTATAGATCTATATTTGATTGACAACCCCACACCTCAACTGTTAGCTATAGTTAGACCAGAAAGTCTAGGGTGACAAATGTCGTAACAGTTCCGATGTCCAAAGCACGTCGTTCAGGCAACTAGTCGCATTAGTATGGTTATAATAACTCACATAGGGTATTAACAAAACATTTGGTTTATGAGCTAGCGTACACTCAAATAGTTTTCACAAAAAGATAAATCTTACTAAAACTATTTTCCAGTACCGCATTACTTACATTTTAGTCTTGGGTTAAGACTTGCAACGAGACTAACACACATTCATGTAGTTTTCCATAAAGATAAAACTTAATTATACTACTTTCCAGTACTGCATTACTTCCATTTTAGTCTTGGGTTAAGACTTACAACGAGGTTAACACACATTCAAGTAGTTTTATATAAAGATAAAACTTACTAATACTACATTCCCGTACAACATTACTTACATTCTTAGTCTTGGGATTTTATGACTTACAACGAGGATAACATACACTCAAGTAGTTTTATATAAAGCTAAAACTTACAAATACTATTTTCCCAGTACAACGTTTTCTCACATTTTTAGTCTTTGTATTCAAGACTTATAGTTCATTTTTATAGAAAATATTGGATTTTCTGGAATTATACACCATCCTTTTTTACACGAGACAGTTACAAATCTTTCTCATACAAAAACACTTACGAACTCACCAACTTAATTGTTGACACTTTTCAAAATCACTTGTATTCTCAGGAAATCAGTAAACAGGTAACCATAGAGTTTTTGGAGGATGGGACGTCGTCGCATCACGTTATTTACTTTTGTCATATGCATATGATATCATGTAAACAATGTTTTGAGCACAATGTAAACTTATTAAATATTCAATACAATGGTTGTACTGTTTTGATCGCTACTATTCAATTGTTATGATACTGTACATGAAAGTCATCCGCCCCCAGACGTTTCCACCGTTCTGGTTTGGGGGTGTGACATAAATCAACAATACCAAAACATCTAAACTACTTTTTAGTTGGTCCTACAATAATGGCATATTTAATTTATACTCTGGAACTTTTTTAGTTGATTCTGGAGGTGTTCTACGAATTTCGGAACAGTAACAGTAGAAAAATAGGCATCTTAAACAAACAAGGAAAGTATGTAAAGTGAAAACGAAGAACATACCCATAAAATAACGGGGTTGTAGTGCTCGTCTTCCATATCGGAGATGGGTGTCGGAGATCGGAGTTGCGTGTCGAAATCGAGTCGTAACGTCGGAATCGAAATGTGCCTTTCCGGAATGAAATTGCTGCCTCAAATTGTATTCCAAAATTTGAAATTCAAAATCCCGATCCTGAACATATACGGTTGATCCGGAGTAGGCATTATGGATCCAATTAATGGGCCGGGCCACCCAAAAATTAATCTGAAATACGTTCCGGAACGATCCATTCCAGAATATGTGGTTAATTTGCAAAAAAAAAAAGGTTATATTTAAAAAAACCCAAAAAATGGTTAGATTACTCAACTTCCCGTATTGGAAAAGTATCCCTCGCTAAGTGGTTGGGGTTCAACTTCCGTAGTTTACAAAATGTGTAGAAATAGGAGTAGGTTTAGTGGGTGTGTGTTTTCCGTTCTAAAAAAATCATCATAAATTAATTATCAAAATCTAGAACACTTAGATGCACAAGGCTTATAATGGTCATGTAAGTGTGTAGTTACATTCTTGATTTTTCCACTTAATTTTTTCTCGTAATAGTTACATACAACATTTTCAACTCCATTAAAATTTTGCTTTTTTAAAATGATTCCTCGTGGTTGTTGATATTCATTGTCAATATTAAAATTAAAGAACTACAATTACACATAATAATAATTATAAAGAAAAAAATTCAGTTATATAGTCTAAATTTTAGATGATATTCAATTGTACAACACATAGCCAAAATTCATGTTATTTACATTAAGCAATTCAGGTATACATATGATTATACATAAATTCATAAGGAACACAGTAATTAAGATTATTGTTGATTACATAGAAGTTTAGACTTTGAGAATTCAAATGATTATTGATTATATAGACTTTAAGAAAATAATCCAATCGGGTTATACCATTCAAGTTTCTATCAATTCCAAATTTCGACAATCAATCAGGTCTCTACTAAAATATATGAAAGTTTAACAAAAAATAGATAGATTACAGGCATAAAAACTCATACATGAGAAATCAGATTTCAACCAAAATATATAAAGAAAATTGAATAGATCCATTCAGGTCACACATGCATTCATGATAAATCGATTACAAAATACATAGAATCAATGAGTGATACTTGAGATAATTACTGATGAGAAATCAATTAACACAAATTGGACATGAGATTAAGAAATTGGTTATAGAGAGAAAACGATAAGTAGGTGCAGGTGCAAGACAATGGATAAAATTTTATCTGAGGTTGGGATTTTATAATGGAAATGGAAGATTATCCATTAAAGACCTGGAATTGTTATAGAAGACTTAAAATTTGCTCACCAATCTTGATACTACTGTGTCGATATCTAGGGTTTAAGGAGAAATGGGCAATCGCAAATTAAATATCGAGTTTGATACTTGAAAAGTGAGTATATGAAACGCCAAGAATGAAGATTCGACTTCGACTCTACAGTCTCGAAGAGATGAAAACGGTGTATGTGTAATAAATTTAAAGCTATTAAATAATAAATAATGAAAATTAAAACTAATAACGAATATATATATATATATATATATATATATATATATATATATATATATATATATATATACACACACACACATACATAGAAATATGTAAGTTTAATTGAGAAAAAAAGGTTGAGATGGGGAATCAATCGCAGCCACTCATTTATATCTTGCCGCAAAGCCATCCATCATACTGACGCAACTGGGGAGAGGTAATATTCATATGTGAATATAAATTTATGTGTATTCATATATTAATACACCACCTCCTCTCTCCTCGGCCACCTACCCACTGCTATATCCACCACCTCCGACACAACCATCAACAACGCCACCACTTACCACCACCTCCTTCACTGCTGCCACTACCACCCCTGCCACTGCAACGGCCACCACTACTACCACCACTATTACCACCACCACCTCCACTATCAACCGCCATATTCATATATGGACAATTACTTTAGAATATATATATATATATATATATATATATATATATATATATATATATATATATATATATAATTAGGTTCAAATGTTTTCAATAAATATTGTGTGCCTCTAACAACCAATCAGAATAAAACAAAAATAAATTCAATAATAAATCATAAAAGGGTGTAATAGTAATCTTGGCTACACTTAATTATGGTAAATATTTAAAACATTTAATATCCTTTAAATTGGGTGAATTTGTTTGTTAAATTAGACAACTCTTTCATTACCATCACTAGAAAAACGCCGACTTCAACCACAACCCTAACCACAAAACCGCAGTGGCAATCTTTACCGCCGGTCCTCCATTAGTCGTTGCCATCACTCACCTCCATCATGTTCGATTTTTCTGTCCAGTGAACAAGAAGATTGTTGCAAACACCAGTGACCTCGCAAAGCAAAAAAACCAAGGAACCTACCTCTCTTCTTTATCGATGCAAGAATGAAGACACGAAGAACTAAAGACGAGGTATAGAGGCGTATTTGTGTGCGTATGAATATATATCAAGATCATCAAGAAGGATTTTTAATCAATCAGAATAATGCCCAGGTATGTTCCTTTCCTAGTGTAACATACACGTTCAGTTATCGTGTTATGTATTTTTAAAAGTGAAGAATATAATGAAATATTATATGAATTTGAGCGTTGAGTTCTAACAGATAGTTTTTACTAGAAATGAAGTAAAACTATGTTTAGAATCACTCGGAAAATATTGGAAGTCTTATGAGATTCCAATCAAAAGTCAAATATTGAAATTTAACAAAAATATAAATTTGAAAATAAATAAAATTATATTATTGAAAGTTGTAAATAATCTTGTTAGAAACATTTAGGCGAAAACCTCATCGAAATCCGAGTTATAACGAAGAAGTTAGGACTTATTGAAGTTTCGCGACAGAACCGGCACGACGCCGTATGACGTAAAAAGTGAGTTTTCGATAAACTACTTTTTAGCTTTAGTGATCTAAACGAAAGTCGTAGTATTCGTTAAACTGAGAATTTTCATAAAAAGAACGTCCAAATCTGACTTCGTATGAGGAAGTTGATTTTTCTAAGTTTCGAAATAACAGTTGACAGCTAAAAACTCGAAATAAAGATCGAGTGATTTTTAGCCGACGCAACCTAAATGAGAATCGGAGGTCTCGTCAATAGTAGTAAAACGGTAAAAAGACAGACGAAAACGGACATCGGATGAAGAAGTTATGAATTTTTAATAGACTTTTCCTGTCCTGGCCCGTTAAAAATATAATATTAAAAATAAATTCAAAATTAGCCAACGGAGTCCAAATGAAAGTTGTAGAGCATAACTTCACCTACGCGTGGATATAAATAACGTCAAAAACGGAGCTCATATGCAAAAGATATGAATTTTTGAAGTTTTTAAATAAAAATAAATGAAAATTCGAGACTTATCCGAAGGAGAACGCCCCGCATAGAGGGTTACGCCCAGCGTTCGTATGCAAGGCCTCGGATCAGCCACGTCGCCCCTCTCTTCGCACAGATGCCACCTATCACAGTTGATGACATGTCCGAGACCCGGGAACCGAGCAGCTGCCATGCCACGTACGCCCATCGTACTCCAAGGCTTCGGCCAGCTATAAAAGGCATGTGAGGCTGCCCGTATTTTGTTTACAAATTCTTACATCTTTGCCCCTCTACTTTCCTTTTTTACCTACTTTTAACCCCCCGAAGCCCCGATATCATCACCGACACCCGAAGCAAGCCCCGACGCTCCGAAGTTCCCGAGAAAATCATATTTTGAAGTCGAAACTCTGCCCGAGTAAGGCTGGTTTTCAACTAAAATCCCCGGTTTCGTCACAGAAAGTCATATTTAAAGTCGAAGTGCTGCCCAAATTAATACTTTAATTCCCGGTTATTTCACGGTGAGTTCAATATATAGGAACAATTGTATGTTATGTGTTATATGTGCTATGTGCTTTTCCGTGTTATCATCTCGTGTTATTATTTCCGCTATTTTATGTGTTATATGTGCTATGTGCTTTTCCGTGTTATCATCTCGTGTTATTATTTCCGCTATTGTCACAACTGGCATTTTAGCCAGGAAATTCTGTGATCATGTAAATGTCATCTATGATAATATTTGTAACTTTAACTTGTTATCATACACTATGTTCATTCTATGACAACAAACTTAGTCAGGATCCATAATTGTAGTTCAAAACTCTATGCAAAAGATTTCAGAAAGCCAATTGGGAGTCGAAAACTCTAAAAATCCCGGTTCAAGTTCTTTATGGACTAGGATTTTGTTATTGGGCCTAATGGACCAATAAGCATTCAATTTGACTATATCTGGCTTAGAAACCCTATCTGGATTCTAAATAGACCGAATTCATAAATTTATTACATTTTGGACCATAAGGGCCTATAATGATTCATTCTAACCCTAATGGGCCTTAATGGGCCATAAACACCCTTTCTTTCATTTAAATGGGCCGTGAACCATCTAATTGGCCCAATGGGCCGAAAAATAATATTGGGCCCATGAAATTCGAACAAAGCCAAGGATTTGAGCCCAAAGCCATTTCATCTTCATTCATTGAGCCCATTCTCGGCCCAATAAGTATAAAAAAAATGAAATTAAGAGGTTTAATGAGCATTAGACACATCCTTATTGCATGGTGGATTTCCATGCAACATCACTTTACTCTCTCTCTCTTCTCCCTTCTTCTTCTCGGCCGAAACACCCTCACACCCCCTCAATTCTTTCAAAAATCTTTCAAGGAACTCTCTCTAGAAAACCTCCTTTCTTCTCCAAATTTTCGAAGTTCTAGAGTTGTTTCAAGGAGATTTCCATCAAAAATCATCTTTCCTTGGTAAGTCCCTACATATCCAAGTTATATAACTTCATTCTTATGTTAGATCACTCCTTCTAAACATTGTTTGTGATCATACTCTTAGAAAACCCCCTAAGCTCAAGATCTACTCAAGGAAAGCTTGCTAGAGCCGAAACCTCTCTCTTTTCTTCACCAAACCGAGAGAAAACAAGCAAGGTGAGTTCATACCCCCTTGTTTTCGGTTTTTACATGTTTTTGGGGGAGAATACAAGTGTTTATGTGTAGATCTATGTATTTATGCATGTTATGTGTGATTTTCTTGGTTTATGTTGTGATTATGTGATAAATCTTGATGAATCTCAAATACTTTAACAAAAATGGGCGAGATTCATAAACTAAAACACTCTAAACATCATACTACAAGGATAAAAGTGTTATACATGCCTAAGATGTGAAAAACAAAACAAAGATCTTGTATAAGGATCATTTTTGACAAGTAAACAAAAGATTTGGGAAAATTTTGCCATTTACGTTTTTTATAAGGATCAAAAAGGTCATATTTGCATAAAATTGGGTTTTTATGATAATCACACTTTTCAAAGGACCAAAGGGGTAAATTTTAGCATAATGGGCTTAAAAATTGGGCCTTACGGCTTTTGGGCCCAAAATGCGAAAAATGTGAGTTTTTAGGGGTTAAAATGTTATTTAATCAAAACATGAGCCAAAAACAGGAAATGAACAAAAATATAGGCTAAAAATGACACCTATTTCTAAATTGAGCCAAAAATGTAAAGTTTTCAAAAATTGGGCCAAAAATGTAAAGTTTTCGGAAATTGGGCCAAAAATGTAAATTTTTACAAAATAAGGGCTGGAAATGCCAATAAATGTATTTTGGACCGAAATTGTAAAACAAATTTATAATTGGGCCGAAAATGCTAAGTTTGATGGTCTAATGGGCTAAAAATGTTATTTTCACCAAAAAGGACCAAAAATGTCATTTTATTTAAACAAGGGTTAAAAATAAAATATTCGGTGATAAAGAGGCTGAAATCGCCAAATATGTATTTTTGGGCCAAATATGTAAATTATTAAACAACTGGACCGAAGATATAAATATTTATAACTTAAGGGTTAAAATGGTATATTTTTTTAAAAAAAAAATATCGTTATAACTAAACATTTGACTTTTATAACAATATGGGTAAACGTTTCAACCAAAAGAATCCATACTATAACAAACAAATGAAATACAACAATGGTACGAATATTGGGCCTAGTACTTGCTATACATGCTTATTGGGCCTTCGTGATCCATTTGCATGTTTATTGGGCCCAATATATTCATTACATGTCTATTGGGCCTTAGTGACCCAATTACATGCTTAATGGGCCTAAATTAACATTTACATGTTATTGGGCCTTAGTGGCCCATTTACATGCTAATTTAGCCTGGATTAATTCATCGTATGCTTAATGGGTTTTAATGTGTCCATGGCATACTTAACAAGCCTGGAAATAACTTACATGGCTAATGGGCCATAGTTGTCTTTTCTTCATGTTTGTTGGGCCTTATCCTTTCATATTCATGTATCATCTGGTGTTCGAAATTCTAAATACATATAACGTATACATATTCATGTGGAAATAATTGGAATCTAGTGAGACTTGTTGGTTGACTCCATTGAGTGTATGGCCGTAGTCTGTAGTTATAATCAGAGTCTCCTGGAGGGAGAGCGAGAGTTTGTGTATAGATCTATACGGGGGTGACTCCCCCACACCTGAGTTGTTTGCTACAGTTAGACTAAACCAGTCTAGGGTGACAAAACCTTGATCAAAATCCGGCGTTTGGAAAAATGCCAAGACAGGCAAATCAGTCACTATCATGCATGGTTATAATGACTCATATAAAGATTCATTACCATCACGAGATTACGGAAATTAAAACTCGTAAATCATATTGATACGAAACAAATCATACGATAATGCAAGGACCGCAACATTTTTATAAATCAGAAAATATCGGATTTTCTGGGGAAATACTATCATTCAATTACCATCTACTTACAATAGGAAGAATACAAAGAAATTTGGACTGCATACTTATACATGTTTCTACTATGAAATTCACACATGCATCTATACTCGATTTTCACATCATTTTTCAGACTTTTTACAGAAAATATCGGATTTTATGGGTTTTACAAACAATACAATGACTTTCATTCAAACATGCTTATGAACTCACCAACATTATATATGTTGACCGTTTTTAAAATAACTTGTATTCTCAGGTAATCGTTAAGCAGGGGAACTTTCAAGTGCAGGAAATTTATTTTGTGTAATGTCAAATCTTCGTACAATTAATATTTTGGGAACATGTAACCTAAGACAATGTACTTGATGTGAACAATACCAGTTGTAATATGTAATGTTTGGTGATGATTGTGTTATGTTTCATGTATATTCATTGTGATGATAATTCAATTGATAGTCACACAAGCCCCCAGACGATTCCGCCGTCTGGTTCGGGGGTGTGACAGATTGGTATCAGAGCATTGTTTATAGTGAACTGGCATATCTAACCATACTTTATATGCAACTATAAATACAATGGGACTAAAACACTCTGAATAAAATGCATACATTAAAAATTATAACATTAAAAGTCTCTAGAGGAAACGGAACACTGTGATTAAACCCGAGCAGTTATGTAGTTATATTAGGGGTAAATATAGCCTGATCAACTATATTTATTCAACATATGACCAACATGTGTTTGGGGGTAATCATGGCGGGAAATTGACCTTGAAACTTATCTCATATCCAAAACTCCTCAGGAATTCAAACATAAATAATTAAAATACTATAGGAGTATTTTGGAAATACTATATGCATACGTGATTTATTTTAACAACGTCTTATGTGACAACCGTCAAATTTCGGTCAAGTCAAAGTCAAACAAAGTCAACAAGTCAAACCGGTCAACTCCAATAACCCTTGTATGTTAGGGTTTACGTTATGTAATCACTATACAATTCGCTATTTTAATGAGAAATCATCATTTGGAAAGTTCATGTGTTTGATTTTCCTTAGCCTTAACAGTGCTAAACAACGAACCAAAGCGATAAAACACTATTGCACAATCATCGGGATTGTGTACGACACTAAAACACGGTTTAACGGGGTTTACGAACCTTGCGTTGTGAAGCCAGACACTCAAATTAATCACAAACGAAACCTCTCTAAATCGTTTTCACTCTATCTCTTTCTATTTGAAATCTCTCCCAAATCTCTCTCAAAAGTTACTTTAACTTTTTGTAATCATTTGGGTCATATCGACCCTTAACCGGGTCAAAAATCGCTTGAAACGGGGTAAAAACGGGTAAAATAGCCTTAAGGACCTGGAACTGAAGCTTCAGGACCGAAGCCTCTCATCCGAGGCCTCGGATCCGAAGCCTCTCATCAGGACCGAAGCTGAAGCCTCTCAGGAGACCGAATCCGAAGCCATCAGACCGCAGCCTCGCATGCGAGGGTCCGAATCCGGCCTCCATGCGAGGGGTCTCGCAGACGGCCCCTTTTTACCGGTTTTTCGACTACGACTTCGTTTTAACTCCGTTTTTCATTATTTTAACGTGGGATTTTCACCCAAAACTTTATTTTATAAACTAAGGCCCCAAAATATATAAATCTCCAGAGTTTTTATAAAAATATATTAAAAGAATTAGTGGTTGCACTAATTATTGAGGGAATATTTGCTTTTCCTTAATTTATGGCAAAAGCAAACCACCACCACCTCACTCTATGATCAGCCACTCTTTCCCACTTCCCCTTGTCTCTTTAGTGGACCTTTACACCCAATCTCCAGCTCTTCCCACGTTCTAAGAGTTGGAGGATTGATCCTCTCTCCTCATTCTCCATAAAGTTCTTTCATTCTACACTTAGCAACCAAATGACACTCTCCAAAATTCTCTCATCTTTTCTCTCAACTTCAAGAACTTCAAGGCTTTCTTCAGGAATTTCTTTCTTCAATTAGTAAGTATCTTCATCATTCATATAATTATTACACTCCATTCTACTCAAATCATTGATATCCTACACAAATTCCATCTTATTCGGTGTTAGATTCTCGAATCATCAAGACATCTTCTTAGTGTTCTTGGGTTGAATACTTCCTCTCTCTCACTTTCATCTACTGAAACCACATAAGGTGAGTTCATACCCCTACATTTACATGTTTTTCTTAAGTTTTAAGGGGAGAATACAAGTAAAATCATCAAGAACACAATTAAACTTTTTCTATCAGATTACATCAGAAAAGATGAACTTCGATCATGGACTGTTTTGGTCAACTTAAATATTTTAGTTTTCAAAACTGTTCCAGGTGCAAGTAGTTCAAACTCTTAGCTTTAAAATGGCTACATGCAAATCTCCATATGATTTTTCTACAATTTATGGTGATTTTTACAAAACTGCCTGTCATTTCAGAGGCAAACCCGGACCAGTCTGTGATTATGAACATTTTCACCTCTGTTAGAGATCACTAAAAATAATGATAAAATTTACGAACAAACTAGACTCATATTCCAAACTCTCAGAATTTGCGGATTTGGATTTATAGCTTAGATGATTTTTCTATAAATTTTCTAATAACAGTAACAGAAACTGTATTCAACGAAAAGTTGCTGTCAATTTCATTTCACCTTGTAACATGTTGAGCAAGGTGTATATCTTTATGTAATTATATGTTATTGCAATATATGACATTTCATCTTAATATTTAGACACACATCAGTTTACAAATGGATTTGGACATATAAAATATAAAGAATAACAAGTGATTATAATCAAAGTACAACCGATACATTCAAACATTTAATAAACTATTTTGAATATAGTTTGCATACATTACTACGTACTACCCTTGGTTGATAAACTATAATAGGTATAGTTTATGATACATTACATAACACATACATTTAAAAAGGGTACATTTATACAAAGGATATTTTCATTAAGCAAGGTACGGCCATACGGTACCAAGTTTTCATAACACGTAATTCTGTTAATGACTTTGTGAGACATTTACTTCAAACTACCATTAAGTCCTGTATTGTAACCAGAGTCTCCTTGAAGGAGAGCGTGATAGTTGTGTATAGATCTATATTGGGTTTGACAAACCCACACCTAAACTGCATGCAACAGTTAGACCGATAGGTCTGGGGTGACAAATGTCATAACATTTCCGACGCCTGAAGAACGTCGTTTTAGGCAACCTTGGTCATAGTATGGTTATAATAAACTCACATAAAGTATTAATAAACATTGGAATTTACGGGAACTTCATTAAAATTTAACGAGTTTATGTCGATTTAAACTTGCATTGTTTTACTATAAATATGACAAATTACTTGTACATTTCGGTCTTTGGGTTTTAAGACTACATTTACACATTAAGGAAAATATTGGATTTTCTAACACAAATACTACTTTTACAAACGAAAGGCTTTTAATAATACCAAACAAAAGCTTATGAACTCACCAACCTTTGTGTTGACACTTTTTCAAACAACTTGTATTCTCAGGAAATCATTAAACAGGTAACCAAGTGCTTTTGAGGATGGGGCGCTAAGGCGTCTACTATTTCATATTTTGTCAACATATTGTAATTGATTCGTAAACATGTAATTCATACAATGATGTCACTTTTTCAATTATATATATGTTGGTTGTGTTTGCTTCAATTACTATTACAATTGTTGTTATGATACTATACATGAAGTCCTCCACCCCAGGACGTTTCCGCCATCCTTGGTTTGGGGGTGTGACAGATTGGTATCAGAGCACAGTTTATAGTGAATTAAGTATATCAAACCACATAAGATATACAAACTATAAACACAATTTGGACTAATAGTCTCTGATTTGTGCATTTTTCAAATAAATATACTCTTAGAAAATAAATGATTTTCTTGATTAAAGTATACATACATACATTACATGCTCGCATGGTATCATAACTAGCGAAAACATAAAGCAAAAGAAGAAGAGTTGAACATTTTGAGTATGCCTTAGTATATGTGGATTAAATCTGGGAAGGATATAGCCTGATCAACTATATCTGTCCGGGAATTGACTTGCATATACCGGGGGATGGTCAGGATGGGCAACAAATCTAACAAACCTAATAATACACTACAAAAGGATACTCTAAGAACTCAAAACTAAACATTTACAAATACTATAGGAGTATTTTGTGTTACTATAATAAATTATCTGAGAATTTAATAGGTCTTTATTTATAGATCAATAGCTGCTAAGTGGATGCGCTAAGGTCATATGTAACTAAGATGCTATAGACTTAGAATTTATGTATCTTTGTTTCACTTCCTGTCCTTGTTTGGTTGTGGTCTTGGAGTTAGGGTCATCTATTCGAAGGACTATTATATCTTAAACACATATGACTGGTATGCACTTTGCAACTAATTAACTAACCGATAAAGATCATTTTAAAATATAATATATTAATTATGTCCCGACTAAATTAGTATATGTGAAACTTTTACAAACAGTCATATACTTGGAAACAAGGAAACTCAAATAAAATATTTTATACTTTCATTTTACCTCATAACCCAATGTATTGGGTCAATTAAAAGTATAAAATCGTATGTATGGTAAACATACCGGAAAACAACGTAATAATATACTTTATGTATAAAAGATTTCTCTTCCTATAAATATACTTTTACTAAAAGTACATTGGTTTACGACTTATGACAGAACCATGCCGCCATGGAGAAGACCAAGACCTTCCGGCAACACAGCAACACCTCCTCCGCCGCTGCCTCCACAGTTTGATCCTGCGATGTTCCAGGCTGCAGTAACAGCAGCCGTAGCGGCCGCAATATCGCAGATAGGGACAAACGGAGCTGGTGGTTCTGGATCGGGTGCTACAAACTCTAACCACGGAGACAGTACGTGGCGTACAAGAGAGTGTTCCTACAAAGACTTCACCAATGGCAAACCCGACAACTTCAATGGGAGCGGGGGAGTCATCACTTTAATGCAATGGTTTGAAAAGACTGAAGTAGTCTTTCAAGTGTGCTCTTGCCCCGAAGCGAGCAAAGTTAAGTTCGCAGCCTTCACTTTCACCGGCCGGACCCTTACTTGGTGGAACTGTCAGATTAATTCACTTACTCTCGAAGTGGCTAGCTCCATATCCTGGGCAGAACTAAAAACCTTGATGATGAAGGAGTACTGCCCGAGAGGTGAAATTCAAAAGCTGGAACAAGAACTTTGGAACCTCAGGATGACGGGCTCCGACCTTGAAACCTACACCACCCGATTCAATGAATTGGCTCTCCTCTGCCCAACAATGGTTACTCCGGAGGAGAAAAATGTGGAGCGATACCTTTGGGGACTGTCTCCCCAAGTGCAAAGTAGTGTCCTGGCTTCAAGGCCAACTACTTTTGACAGTGCCAGGGAGCTGGCACAACAACTTGTTGACCACCGAGCCGGTCATAATACTACAACCACCACCACCGATCAATCAAAAGGGGGAAACAACAAAAGGAAGTTCTGGAACCAAAAGAAGAGCCAACCAGCACAGGACCCCGCTAAGAAGCAACAAACTGTTGCTGTCCATGCTGCCACTAATGCTGCCACTACTGCACCACCGAAGCCATATGCTGGAACCCTACCCAAGTGCAACAAGTGCAACTTTCACCACAATGGTGCTTGTAGGGAGATGCACTGTAACAACTGCGACAGGAAGGGGCACACTGCTCGTTTCTATAAAGCGCCGGCTCGACCAATCAACCAAGTCGCCAGTACGGGGGCAACCCGAACCTGCTACAACTGTGGAGACGCAGGTCACTTCAAAAGAAATTGCCCCAAAGCACAAGCCCCTAATGCTGGTGGAGTAGGAAGAATCCTGGCAATAGGACATGGGGAAGCAGTTGAGGATCCCGCGGTGGTTACCGGTACGTTTCTCCTCAATAACTCTTATGCATGCGTACTATTCGATAGTGGAGCGGAGAGGAGTTTCGTGAGCCACCAATATAAACAATTACTTGAACAAAATCCCCAATCACTAAAGGATACTTATGTAGTAGAAATGGCAAATGGGAAAGTAGAACGCACTAGCGATATATACTCAGAGTGTACTCTCACTCTAGACAACCATACATTTAAAATTGACCTGATGCCGGTCACCATAAAAAGCTTCGACGTAATCATCGGGATGGATTGGTTAGTTCCTCACCGTGCCGACATTCTATGTTATGAAAGGGCCGTTCGCCTCAATCTACCAAATAACGAAACCCTTCTCATCTATGGTGACAAACCTAGTGCGAATTTACAAATCATCTCATGCATTAAAGCCCAAAAGTATCTCCGGAAGGAGTACCACGCCTTCTTGGCCCACGTAGTAGACAAGAAACAAGACGTGAAAGACATCAAAGACATCCCCGAAGTGTGTAACTTCCCGGATGTGTTCCTAGAAGATCTTCCTGGTGTACCACTCGCACGACAAGTCGATTTCAGAATTGACTTAATACCCGGAGCTACCCCCGTAGCCAGAGCTCCATACCGCCTCGCACCAACAGAAATGCAAGAGTTGTCCAGTCAGTTGAACGAGCTTTTGAGTAAAGGGTTCATCAGACCAAGCTTCTCACCTTGGGGAGCACCAGTCCTTTTTGTAAAGAAGAAGGACGGATCCTTTCGCATGTACATCGACTATCGGGAACTAAACAAACTCACCATCAAGAACCGATATCCTCTACCCCGAATCGACGACCTTTTCGACCAACTCCAAGGAGCAAATTTCTTCTCAAAGATCGACCTAAGGTCAGGTAACCATCAGCTACGAGTTCAAGAAGAAGATATTCCCAAAACTGCATTCAGAACTCGCTATGGGCACTACGAGTTTGTGGTGATGTCCTTCGGTTTAACAAACGCACCTGCGGTATTCATGGACCTAATGAATAGAGTGTGTCGACCCTACCTAGACAAGTTTGTAATCGTATTCATCAATGATATCTTGATCTACTCGCGAAGCGAAGAAGAGCATCGCCTACATCTACGCCAAGTGCTAGAGACACTAAGAGCGGAGAAGCTTTATGCTAAGTTCTCTAAGTGTGAATTCTGGATTAGAGAAGTGGATTTCCTTGGCCATGTGGTAAGTGAGAAAGGCATACATGTGGATCCCTCCAAGATCAAGGCAATCGAGAATTGGTCAGCACCCAAGACGCCAACCGAAATTCGACAATTCCTTGGGCTTGCTGGCTACTACCGAAGATTTATACAAAACTTCTCCAAGATTGCGAAACCACTCACCACCTTGACGCAGAAAGGTGTGATATTCAAGTGGGAAAATAAACAAGAAACTGCTTTCCAAATGTTAAAACAAGCCCTATGCAGCGCACCGATCTTGTCTCTCCCAGAGGGAACCGAGGACTTCGTAGTGTACTGTGATGCTTCGAATCAAGGCCTCGGATGTGTGCTCATGCAGAGAGGGAAGGTTATCGCGTATGCATCAAGACAGCTTAAGACGCACGAGGTTAATTATACTACGCACGACCTGGAATTAGGAGCAGTGGTATTCGCTTTGAAGATCTGGAGACACTACCTCTACGGCACGAAATGCACTATCTTCACTGATCACAAAAGTCTTCAGCATATCCTCAATCAGAAAGAGCTCAACATGCGACAGAGGAGATGGGTAGAGTTGCTGAATGACTACGAGTGCGAAATTCGTTATCATCCGGGCAAGGCCAATGTAGTGGCTGATGCTCTAAGCAGGAAGGAATACTCGGGCCGCCGAGTAAAATCCTTAACAATGACGATCCATTCCCACACGACCATACAAATCAAGGAAGCTCAACTAGAAGCTTTGAAACCAGAAAAGGTGGCAGGAGAGACATTAAGGGGAATGGATAAAAACTTAGAAGTCAAGGATGATGGAGTACGTTATCTCATGAATCGAATCTGGACACCGAAGTTCGGTGGACTCCGAGACGTCATCATGAATGAAGCACACAAGACTCGATATTCCATCCATCCCGGGTCAGATAAGATGTATCTGGACCTCAAGAAATTATACTGGTGGCCGAACATGAAAGCTGAGATTGCTACCTATGTGAGCAAGTGTCTGACTTGCGCCAAGGTCAAAATCGAATACCAGAAACCATCCGGGCTATTACAACAGCCGGATATACCTGAGTGGAAGTGGGAACGAATAACCATGGACTTCATAACCAAGCTGCCTAAGACATCGGGCGGGCTTGACACCATATGGGTAATCGTAGACAGATTGACCAAATCAGCACACTTCCTACCGATAAAAGAAACCGACAAGATGGAGAAGCTGACTAGAACGTACATCAGAGAGATTGTACGACTCCATGGTGTGCCGATATCCATTATCTCCGATAGAGATAGTAGATTTACCTCACGGTTTTAGCAGTCTCTACAAAAATCATTGGGAACTAGGCTTGACATGAGTACGGCCTACCACCCACAAACCGACGGACAGAGCGAACGAACCATTCAAACGTTGGAAGACATGTTAAGAGCTTGTGTGATAGACTTCGGTAAAGCATGGGATACCCATCTACCGCTTATCGAATTCTCCTACAATAACAGCTATCATACTAGCATCAAAGTCGCTCCATTCGAAGCTCTTTATGGTCGCAAATGCAGATCACCCCTGTGTTGGGCTGAGGTGGGGGATACACAGCTAGCTAGAGGGCAAGTCTCCAATAGCACCCTCACTGGCCCTGAAATCATAAGGGAAACCACAGAAAAGATCGTTCAAATTCGAGAAAGACTGAAAGCGTCTCGCGATCGGCAAAAGAGTTACGCAGACAAACGACGCAAACCCTTGGAATTCCAGGTGGGTGATCGTGTACTACTAAAAGTTTCCCCTTGGAAAGGAATGATACGATTCGGCAAACGCGGGAAACTAAATCCAAGGTACATCGGGCCATTCGAAATCCTTGCTAGGATTGGGCCAGTAGCATACAAACTTCGATTACCTCAGGAACTCGACAAAGTACATCCCACATTTCACGTGTCGAACCTAAAGAAGTGTTTGTCTGATGAGACACTCGTAATACCACTCGACGAAATCGAAGTTAACGAAAATCTCCACTTCGTGGAGGAACCAGTCGAAATCATGGATCGGGAAATCAAACGAACGAAACAAAGTCGTATTCCCATCGTGAAGGTCCGTTGGAACGCTAAACGAGGACCCGAATTCACCTGGGAACGCGAGGATCAGATGAAACAAAAGTATCCACATCTCTTCCCAAACTCTTGAAATCCCAGTCGAAATGAAAATTTTGGGACGAAATTCCTTCTAACGGGGGGATGATGTGACAACCGTCAAATTTCGGTCAAGTCAAAGTCAAACAAAGTCAACAAGTCAAACCGGTCAACTCCAATAACCCTTGTATGTTAGGGTTTACGTTATGTAATCACTATACAATTCGCTATTTTAATGAGAAATCATCATTTGGAAAGTTCATGTGTTTGATTTTCCTTAGCCTTAACAGTGCTAAACAACGAACCAAAGCGATAAAACACTATTGCACAATCATCGGGATTGTGTACGACACTAAAACACGGTTTAACAGGGTTTACGAACCTTGCGTTGTGAAGCCGGACACTCAAATTAATCACAAACGAAACCTCTCTAAATCGTTTTCACTCTATCTCTTTCTATTTGAAATCTCACCCAAATCTCTCCCAAATCTCTCTCAAAAGTTACTTTAACTTTTTGTAATCATTTGGGTCATATCGACCCTTAACCGGGTCAAAAATCGCTTGAAACGGGGTAAAAACGGGTAAAATAGCCTTAAGGACCTGGAACTGAAGCTTCAGGACCGAAGCCTCTCATCCGAGGCCTCGGATCCGAAGCCTCTCATCAGGACCGAAGCTGAAGCCTCTCAGGAGACCGAATCCGAAGCCATCAGACCGCAGCCTCGCATGCGAGGGTCCGAATCCGGCCTCCATGCGAGGGGTCTCGCAGACGGCCCCTTTTTACCGGTTTTTCGACTACGACTTCGTTTTAACTCCGTTTTTCATTATTTTAACGTGGGATTTTCACCCAAAACTTTATTTTATAAACTAAGGCCCCAAAATATATAAATCTCCAGAGTTTTTATAAAAATATATTAAAAGAATTAGTGGTTGAACTAATTATTGAGGGAATATTTGTTTTTCCTTAATTTATGGCAAAAGCAAACCACCACCACCTCACTCTATGATCAGCCACTCTTTCCCACTGCCCCTTGTCTCTTTAGTGGACCTTTACACCCAATCTCCAGCTCTTCCCACGTTCTAAGAGCTGGAGGATTGATCCTCTCTCCTCATTCTCCATAAAGTTCTTTCATTCTACACTTAGCAACCAAAGGACACTCTCCAAAATTCTCTCATCTTTTCTCTCAACTTCAAGAACTTCAAGGCTTTCTTCAGGAATTTCTTTCTTCAATTAGTAAGTATCTTCATCATTCATATAATTATTACACTCCATTCTACTCAAATCATTGATATCCTACACAAATTCCATCTTATTCGGTGTTAGATTCTCGAATCATCAAGACATCTTCTTAGTGTTCTTGGGTTGAATACTTCCTCTCTCTCACTTTCATCTACTGAAACCACATAAGGTGAGTTCATACCCCTACATTTACATGTTTTTCTTAATTTTTAAGGGGGGAATACAAGTAAAATCATCAAGAACACAATTAAACTTTTTCTATCAGATTACATCAGAAAAGATGAACTTCGATCACGGACTGTTTTGGTCAACTTAAATATTTTAGTTTTCAAAACTGTTCCAGGTGCAAGTAGTTCAAACTCTTAGCTTTAAAATGGCTACTTGCACATCTCCATATGATTTTTCTACAATTTATGGTGATTTTCACAAAACTGCCTGTCATTTCAGAGGCAAACCCGGACCAGTCTGTGATTATGAACATTTTCACCTCTGTTAGAGATCACTAAAAATCATGATAAAATTTACGAACAAACTAGACTCATATTCCAAACTCTCAGAATTTGCGGATTTGGATTTAGAGCTTAGATGATTTTTCTATAAATTTTCTAAGAACAGTAACAGAAACTGTATTCAACGAAAAGTTGCTGTCAATTTCATTTCACCTTGTAACATGTTGAGCAAGGTGTATATCTTTATGTAATTATATGTTATTGCAATATATGACATTTCATCTTAATATTTAGACACACATCAGTTTACAAATGGATTTGGACATATAAAATATAAAGAATAACAAGTGATTATAATCAAAGTACAACCGATACATTCAAACATTTAATAAACTATTTTGAATATAGTTTGCATACATTACTACGTACTACCCTTGGTTGATAAACTATAATAGGTATAGTTTATGATACATTACATAACACATACATTTAAAAAGGGTACATTTATACAAAGGATATTTTCATTAAGCAAGGTACGGCCATACGGTACCAAGTTTTCATAACACGTAATTCCGTTAATGACTTTGTGAGACATTTACTTCAAACTACCATTAAGTCCTGTATTGTAACCAGAGTCTCCTTGAAGGAGAGCGTGATAGTTGTGTATAGATCTATATTGGGTTTGACAAACCACACCTAAACTGCATGCAACAGTTAGACCGATAGGTCTGGGGTGACAAATGTCATAACATTTCCGACGCCTGAAGAACGTCGTTTTAGGCAACCTTGGTCATAGTATGGTTATAATAAACTCACATAAAGTATTAATAAACATTGGAATTTACGGGAACTTCATTAAAATTTAACGAGTTTATGTCGATTTAAACTTGCATTGTTTTACTATAAATATGACAAATTACTTGTACATTTCGGTCTTTGGGTTTTAAGACTACATTTACACATCAAGGAAAGTATTGGATTTTCTAACACAAATACTACTTTTACAAACGAAAGGCTTTTAATAATACCAAACAAAAGCTTATGAACTCACCAACCTTTGTGTTGACACTTTTTCAAACAACTTGTATTCTCAGGAAATCATTAAACAGGTAACCAAGTGCTTTTGAGGATGGGGCGCTAAGGCGTCTACTATTTCATATTTTGTCAACATATTGTAATTGATTTGTAAACATGTAATTCATACAATGATGTCACTTTTTCAATTATATATATGTTGGTTGTGTTTGCTTCAATTACTATTACAATTGTTGTTATGATACTATACATGAAGTCCTCCACCCCCGGACGTTTCCGCCATCCTTGGTTTGGGGGTGTGACATCTTACACCCCTCGTGCAGACTTTATGGCTGGATTTCATCATCCTGGAGATCCCTATTTCCCCAATCAGGGAAATGGTGGATGGCTAGAACCCGAGGAAGAACCCGAAGAAGAACCCGATGAAGTACCCGAGAAAGAACCCCGGGAAGAACCAGAAGAAGAGCATGAAGAGGAGCCCGTGGGAGGACTGGCAGAACTGTTAGCCGACTCGGAGGAGGAGGAGGCAGAGGGCAGTGACTCAGATGACTCTGTAACGCCCGTAGATCCGGACTAATCAATTTAGAGATAATAGGGGTCGAAAACGACTTTTCGACAAAAGATTATTTAGAATAAATAATCTTAACCAAGTTGTAGAATATGTCTCAAGGTTTCCGTACATATAAAGAACGCCGAAATCCGAGTTATAACGAAGAAGTTATGACCCGTCGAAGTTTTACGGCAAAACCGGCACGGCACCGGGAGACGTAAATAGTGAATTTACGATAGAGCGACTTTTAGCCTAGCAATCTAAACGAAAGTCGTAGAAAACGTTAAACCGAGAGTGTCCATAAAAAGAACGCCCAAATCTGACTTCGTATGAGGAAGTTTTGATTTTTCGAAGTTTCGGCTTAGCAGTGTACAGCCCGAAGTTCGAATATTCGATCGAGCAGTTTTTAGCCGATACAACCTAAACGAGAATCGAAGATCTCGTTAATAGTAACGTAACGATAAAAAGACAGACGAAAACGGACATCAGAAGAAGAAGTTATGAATTTTTAACGGACCAATCGTGTCCCGGCCTGTTAAAAATATAACATTTAAAATAAATTCAAAATTAGCCGACAGAGTCTAAACGAAAGTTGTAGAGTACGTTCCCGCCTACGCGTGGATATAAAGAACGTCAAAAACGGAGCTCGTATGCAAAAGTTACGGATTTTAGAAGATAATTAGTTTTTGGGGTAATCTGCGAGTGACACATGGCGCAATCTGGGCCACACCTTCTTCCCCACGGCTTGGAAAAAGATGGCGACACGTGGCAACGAACGCGCTGCGTTCGTCTAGGGAACACGCCGCGTTCGCAAACGCGCTGCGTTCGCACCGAACTCAGCCTATAAATAGAGGCGCAAATCACACCAAAAAAACCCACATCTTTCCAATTCTTTCTCTCTCAACACCCCTAATCTCTCCCTCCCAATCCCTAGCAACTTCCAAGTGCTAGAGGCGAGTCCCGGAGCACCAGAAGGCTCCGAGAAGAAGAGCTTTTCGGCTCGGAAACGCTGCTCCAGCGAAGTCTGGTTTTGCGAAAAACCCGTTGTAAGTGAGCTACACCAACGCAATTTTTAATATAGCTTCTAATTAATTATAGTAACATTATTAGGACCTTAAAATAATTATTTGGGCTATTATTATAAGTTATATTGAGTGTTATTTAACGCTTATATAATAATAATAATAATAGCTAGACTATTACTTAGTCGCGGTTAACGTTAAAACTAAACCCTAGTGGTATTGATACTAGGTTTTGGTCAAGAAAAAATTGTTTTGAGATAACGAAGTGCTGTTCGAGTACCGAGTCACCACCTAATTAGGTGAGTGCATAGTTACTTTCATCTTACACATAGATATGAAGTATTTTATATAAATTACGTGCTATGTGTGTATACTGTCTGAATACTTGTTGTCTATGCTGGATGAAATGTTTTATACATGTTTTAAATGATCTAAACTGTATATGTATTTTATATCTACAAAATGTGTTGGGTAAAACATGGGTAGATTAGAGGTGAGATAAATGATGAGCGATGAAAGATGAGATAAATGATGAGCGATGAAAGATGAGATGAACAATGAGCGATGATATATGAGTGATAAAATATGGTGCGAAGCGATGACCTAAGCAATGAGCCAAAGCGATGAGCCAAAGCGATGAGCCAAACGATGACCCAAGCGATGACCCGTCATCTAGCAGAGTATGGATGACAACCACGGACTATTCTAGACAGTCTAGTGGAACACCAGTAGGCTCGCAACCTGTACGTGTTGTGAATGATGTGTTCACCCGGTGTACTCTAAAAAAACCCATTGACAGGTATTACGAGTGGACTCTTAAAAACGATGTTGTCAATAAACGAGATAAACTTTGGCGACTATCCAGACTTAGTGCCGATTCCATAGGATACTCCTTAGGAATGAATGATCGAGGAATAGTTGAATCTTAGGGTAGACCCTTAAGAGTAAAGAAGATAATGGGGATGAGTAATTGGGTTGATTGTTTGATGTTTAAACATAATAATTATATTATTGTGGGTTGAAAACCCTATGTACTCACCAGGTTTCCCAACCTGACCCACTCCAGCTTATTTCTATCACAGGTGTCGATATGAAGCTACTTTACACTGAGAGATTTAAAAGAGATGCAGATCACTAGTTTAAATGAATGTAAGTTCTGTTTATGCTTATGTTTCTGTATTGACAATGACATCCCAAGGTTTTGAAAATGAATAAAAATACATTTCTTCGGAAATACTTTGATAACGTATTTATCATGTTCTTCTGGGAAGAAATTCCGCAACATTTTTATTAAAAGAGGTACTCTGATTTTTATAAAGGATAAACAAAATCGGTCTTTTCTGGCCGTGAAAATGGGTATGTCACAGTTGGTATCAGAGCATTAGTTTAAGCGAACTAGGAATATGGATTTATTTCTAGACTTAAACTTAGAATGCTAAGCAATGATTGTGAGGAGTGTGTCTAATAAAATTTAGGCAATACACCTGAATAGACACAAGCACTAGCTTATTTAGGAAAAATACCTAACATGCTTTTATGTGCTAAATGATTTATGATATGCATTATATGATCGGATCTATGGTCTGTTGCCGACCGGATCTGGAAACTTTATGTGTTCAGGTTTCTAAACGTTTAATTACGGTATTAGAACTGGCATATAACTTTTCGGAGTAATAGGGAGATTTACACGTCAATCGTAAATAAAATCTTTCCTATCTAAATTCTTGTCACTACACACCAAACGTTTAAATTGGTGTATAGATCGAAATGGCAAGAACCCGAAGTGGAGTCGGGAATGCGAATGGAAACAGGAATCAACCTCCAGTGGTTGAGCAAATACCTGTTGTAGTAGAAGCTGCATCCGACCCAATCACCATGGCTGGAGTACAAGCCATTATTCGGGCTATGTTAGCTGAACAAAGGGAAGAAATGAGGCAGATGTTGCATGAAAATAGGGACGAACCTACCATGCCCATTGAGCAACCTGAGCTGATCCCCGAGCAATCTGAGGAAGGGAACTACAGCAGGACCGTTGGTCAAGCTGACCCGCCGGTGATTAGGAGAAACAACCAAGATGGAGGAAATGACGGACGTGGATGCAAGTACAAGGATTTCATGTCATCCAAACCCCCGAGTCTTTCTGGAAGCCCAACACCGGTGGAAGTTCTGGACCGGATCTCCGAGATGGAGACAATGTTTGAGAGTTGCGAGTGTAGCAAAAGGCAAAAGACCGCTCTCGCGGTTCCTCTGTTAAAGTCTGGAGTACTGAGTTGGTGGAAGCTACTAGCTAATACGATGCCCAAAGGAGAAGCAAGCAAGATGTCTTGGGAAAATTTCATGGTGCAACTGAAAATGCAGTACTGCTCTGAGCAGGATATTCTGGAGATCAACAATGAGTTCCAAAATCTGAAGAAAGGAAGGATGAGTGTCACTGAGTATGCTGCAAGTTTTACGGAGAAGATGAAGCTTGTTCCTTACCTAGTTCCAACTGAGCTCTCCAAGGTCAACAAGTTTGCCCATGGATTACCAGCGGACTTTGGTCCAATGGTCAAGCAAGCAACCACCTTGAAAGCCGCCATCTGGGCTGCTAAGAATGTGGAGACCCAGATAAGAGAGAAGGGTCTGGAGAGAGCTGAAGTTGGCGAGAAAAGGAAGCATGAAGGATCTTCAAGGTCCAACAAGGAGAGAAAATTCTCGAAGTATGGAGGAGGGGGAAGTGAAGCAAAATGGTGTGATAAATGCAAGAAGAAACACTTAGGAAAATGTGGCGAAGAGGTGATATGTTTCAAGTGTGGAAAGTCTGGCCATTACGCCAACGAGTGCACATTCAACAAGAAGGTATGTTTCGGATGTAACAAAGAAGGGCATATTTCTAGAGACTGCCCAAAGAAAAACGAAGCAGCAAGGCCAAATGCACCGCCAAAACCAAGGGCATTTCACATGATCCTCGACGAAGCAGATAACAACGCGAGGAATCAAGGATGAGGACTTCACATCCGAACATCGAGTTATGTAGTAGCCATAGTATCGTATGATGTAGCCTGTTAGAGGCATATTCTAGGGTGAACTTGAACACCTATGTAATCGTTTCAAGGAATAATATAAAACCTTCGTTTTGCTATCTGATGTGTTAAGTTGTTATGTGATTTTCTTGAATGGTGACTTGGAAAACTGCGAGACAATACTTGGGACGAGTATGAGTAGGTGTGAAAGGTAGTAGATGCATATACTACCGGAAGCACAAGACTCACGCTTGGATCAGGGAAAGTCACAAGGTTACCAAGAAGCTAGTAATTGATTTCATTTTATTCAAGTATGTCGTTACCATCGTTTCGGTAATGACTAAGAAGATGAGTGTGTTTCCGACCCTAGTGGTCATAACGAATTGAGTCCGACTACGATGAATATGATACGTTGTTCAGAGAACCAAGTTTGATGTAGCATAAGTCGGAAGATTAAAATAAAAGCGATCGGTAGAGGTATCGCGATAATTGCTTGTAGCTAGAAATGCTACCTTTTAAGATGTGATCAGAACATGAAGGAAAGTATATTCGATTCCGGAATTTGACTCTAAGAGACCTGAGTCTGAGCGTTGCAACATACGATGATAGGTCATTAGAATATGCCACATCGGTCCATTGTAGTAATCAAATAAACTTATCTTAAGTTTGTTAAGAAGAAGAAGGAGTCTCTGATAAAGAGCGAGGTTATGACATGAAGGTCATGATTGAAGGTCTAACATGAGACAGATACGGGAGCCAGATGGAGCACCGCCTGCAGTCAAGGAGTCCAAGAGTTATATACTCATTCGAATCAACATAGAAGTTACAGTTATTACCTAGGATGAAGATATAACATATGGAGTCATTATACAATCATGTTTCCTTGATGATTCCGGGACGTAATCATCCTAAGGGGGAGATAATTGTAATGCCCGTAGATCCGGGCTAATCAATTTAGAGATAATAGGGGTCGAAAACGACTTTTCGACAAAAGATTATTTAGAATAAATAATCTTAACCAAGTTGTAGAATATGTCTCAAGGTTTCCGTACATATAAAGAACGCCGAAATCCGAGTTATAACGAAGAAGTTATGACCCGTCGAAGTTTTACGGCAAAACCGGCACGGCACCGAGAAACGTAAATAGTGAATTTACGATATAGAGACTTTTAGCCTTAGCAATCTAAATGAAAGTCGTAGAAAACATTAAACCGAGAGTGTCCATAAAAAGAACGCCCAAATCTGACTTCGTATGAGGAAGGTATGATTTTTCGAAGTTTCGGCTTAGCAGTGTACAGCACGAAGTTCGAATATTAGATCGAGCGGTTTTTAGCCGACACAACCTAAACGAGAATTGAAGATCTTGTTAATAGTAGCGTAACAATAAAAAGACAGACGAAAACGGACATCGGATGAAGAAGTTATGAATTTTTAACGGACCAATCGTCTCCCGGCCTGTTAAAAATATAACATTTAAAATAAATTCAAAATTAGCCGACGGAGTCTAAACGAAAGTTGTAGAGTACGTTCCCGCCTACGCGTGGATATAAAGAACGTCAAAAACGGAGCTCGTATGCGAAAGTTATGGATTTTAGAAGATAATTAGTTTTTGGGGTAATCTGCGAGTGACACGTGGCGCAATCTGGGCCACACCTTCTTCCCCACGGCTAGGAACAAGATGGCAACACGTGGCAACGAACGCGCTGCGTTCGTCTAGGGAACACGCCGCGTTCGCGAACGCGCTGCGTTCGTTTTGGGAACGCGCTGCGTTCGCACCGAACTCAGCTTATAAATAGAGGCGCAAATCACACCAAAAAAACTCACATCTTTCCAATTCTTTCTCTCTCAACACCCCCAATCTCTCCCTCCCAATCTCTAGCAACTTCCAAGTGCTAGAGGCGAGTCCCGGAGCGCCAGAAGGCTCCGAGAAGAAGAGCTTTTCGGCTCGAAAACGCTGCTCCAGCGAAGTCCGGTTTTGCGAAAAACCCGTTGTAAGTGAGCTACGCCAACACAATTTTTAATATAGCTTCTAATTAATTATAGTAACATTATTTGGACCTTAAAATAATTATTTGGGCTATTATTATCAGTTATATTGAGTGTTATTTAACGCTTATATAATAATAATAATAACTAGACTATTAATTAGTCGCGATTAACGTTAAAACTAAACCCTAGTGGTATTGATACTAGGTTTTGGTCAAGGAAAAATTGTTTTGAGATAACGATGTGCTGTTCGAGTACCGAGTCACCACCTAATTAGGTGAGTGCATAGTTACTTTCATCTTACACATAGATATGAAGTATTTTATATAAATTACGTGATATGTGTGTATACTGTCTGAATACTTGTTGTCTATGCTGGATGAAACGTTTTATACATGTTTTAAATGATCTAAACTGTATATGTATTTTATATCTACAAAATGTGTTGGGTAAAACATGGGTAGATTAGAGGTGAGATAAATGATGAGCGATGAAAGATGAGATAAATGATGAGCGATGAAAGATGAGATGAACAATGAGCGATGATATATGAGTGATAAAATATGGTGCGAAGCGATGACCTAAGCGATGAGCCAAAGCGATGACCTAAGCGATGAGCCAAACGATGACCCAAGCGATGGCCTGTCATCTAGCAGAGTATGGATGACAACCATGGACTATTTTAGACAGTCTAGTGGAACACCAGTAGGCTCGCAACCTGTACGTGTTGTGAACGATGTGTTCACCCGGTGTACTCTAAAAAAAACCCATTGACAGGTATTACGAGTGGACTCTTAAAAACGATGTTGTCAATAAACGAGATAAACCTTGGCGACTATGCAGACTTAGTGTCGATTCCTTAGGATACTCCTTAGGAATGAATGATCGAGGAATAGCTGAATCTTAGGGTAGACCCTTAAGAGTAAAGAAGATAATGGGGATGAGTAATTGGGTTGATTGTTTGATGTTTAAACATAATAATTATATTATTGTGGGTTGAAAACCCTATGTACTCACCAGGTTTCCCAACCTGACCCACTCCAGCTTATTTCTATCACAGGTGTCGATATGAAGCTACTTTACACTTAGAGATTTAAAAGAGATGTAGATCACTAGTGTAAATGAATGTAAGTTCTGTTTATGCTTATGTTTCTGTATTGACAATGACATCCCAAGGTTTTGAAAATGAATAAAAATACATTTCTTCGGAAATACTTTGATAACGTATTTATCATGTTCTTCTGGGAACAAATTCCGCAACATTTTTATTAAAAGAGGTACTCTGATTTTTATAAAGGATAAACAAAATCGGTCTTTTCTGGCCGTGAAAATAGGGATGTCACAGACTCGGACACAGGGTCCGAAGTCATCAACCCTCCGTACATGGCCAGGGTGCCCCCATACCGAATGGGCCCCAACGGACCCACGCCCCCGTGGGCACACGACATCTAGAGATAGAGCCGCCAGCAGGGGGTGCGGCCCCCATTTGGTATGAACCGGGACTACTACGATCTGAGTCACGTTGGACCCGCCGATCGAGCCTTGCCGATGATAGTAAGGAGGACTCGCGACATCGGTGAGC
This sequence comes from Lactuca virosa, assembly GCF_052849685.1. NCBI lineage: Eukaryota > Viridiplantae > Streptophyta > Magnoliopsida > Asterales > Asteraceae > Lactuca > Lactuca virosa. The sequence continues at coordinate 253,139,189 of NC_136434.1, forward strand.
AGGCGCAGGCGACCGCTGGCCAAATGGTGGCCATGAGAGCCGTGATGGAGCGCACGGAGAGGATGACGCACGAGGTAGTCAGGGACTACCAAATGCGTCAGGCAGCGTTGGAATCCCGACTTCGGGACGCCGAGCGCCACCTGGATAGACTTCAAGGCGCATCCACATCATCGTCAGCACCACCAGATCCACCCCGCCGCGACTAGCACCTGTTCATGTGCTCCCGTTACGATTTCCTTCTCTATGTTTTACTCTATGTACTAATGACCATATGTTTAAGTGATTACACTACTCATAGGGTCGTCATGCTGTCGGATCATATGTTTTTCCCATGTACTGTATGCCTTTTCGGCAAATTTTCATGTATTAAAAACAATTAGTATTAATGAAAATGCTTTATGTTTTTATCGTGATGTTGTTATCTGCTATGTGTTTTATTTCCTTGTTTTATGTTAATACATGGAATCACTTAAATACACACTCAATACGCCGAGTCTATGGAATTCTAAACTCGGAATACGATATGTACTCAACATCTTTCCATTCTTTGACAAAAAGATGCCTCAAGGACCCAACCGTGGAAACAACGCAACACCAACCCCGCCGGAAATAAACTCCGTTGCATTCCAAGCAGCAGTGTCCGCTGTGGTCACTGCAGCACTTGCGTAGATTCGCAATGGAAACAACGGAGAAGGCAACAGACAGGGAACCGGAAGCACAAATTAAGGAACAAACCACAGAACCACACGAACCTGCACCTACAAGGACTTCACCAACGCCAAACCTCGAACCTTCAATGGAACAGGAGGCGTAATAGCCCTGAAGCGATGGATTGAGGAGGTGGAAGCAGTTTTTGAAATTTGCGGGTCTCCGGATGGGTGCAAGGTCAAGTTTGCGGCCTGTACATTCATTGATCAAGCTCTCTCCTGGTGGAATGGCCACATAGAGGCCATGACACTCCCGGTGGCGAACGCGATGCCATGGGAAGAACTTAAGGAAATGATGTTGGCTGAATACTGTCTAAGAGGCGAAATTCAGAAGATGGAACAAGAACTGTGGAACCTCACAGTTCAAAATTCCGATATCGACACATACATATCCAGGTTTAGCGAGCTATCTCTCTTGTGTCCCGGAATGATCGCCTCAGAAGGGAAAAAGATCGAGAGGTTTATCTGGGGATTGACCGCGCCAATCCAAGGGAATGTCATTGCGGCAAACCCTGAGACGTATGATAGTGCAAAGAGGCTGGCCAAGAAATTGTATGATCATGGCAACAAAAAGGGTGCCAAAATAGGAGAAGCGGAGGTTAAGAAAGAAGGTGAGAGCAAGAAAGGGAAAAACAACAAGCGAAAGGGAAAACAAAACTCTGAATCATCAAAGAAACAACAAACTGTGACTGTCCATGCTGCAACTCAAGCTACCACCACACCACATGCTCCAACCTCATCCACACCAAATAATCCCAAGCAATACTCAGGGACCCTACCTAAGTGCAGCAAATGCAATTTTCACCATCAGGGAGAATGCAGGGAGATACACTGCACGAGCTGCAACCGAAAGGGTCACACTGCCAGATTCTGCAGGACATATCCGCAACAAAACCAACAATCAAACAACAACAACTGCAACAACAACAACAACAACAACCGCAACAACAACAACAACAACAACAACAATAGCAATGCTGGGGCCAGTTACACCTGCTATGGGTGTGGAGAAACCGGCCATTTCTGGCGCAACTGCCCCAAAGCAAACAATCAAGGGGCAGGAGCAGCAGGGAGAGTGCTGACAATGGGTCAAGGTGAAGCAGTGTAGGACCCAGCAATTGTTACTGGTACGTTCCTACTTAACAATTGGTACGCATGCATCTTATTTGATAGTGGGGCGGAACGAAGTTTCGTTAGTAATAAATTCAAACACTTACTAAATCAACAACCCCAGAAGCTCAGTGAAGCCTTCACGGTGGAAATGGCTAATGGGAAAACTGAAACAACCAAAGATATCTATGTAGGGTGCATATTAACACTAAACAATCATTCATTTCTAATAGACTTGATGCCAGTAAATATTAGGAGTTTTGATGTGATAATCGGCATGGATTCGTTAAACCCCCACCATGCTGATATAATGTGTTGCGAGAAGGCCGTTCGCCTTCATCTTGTTGGGTTTTGAGCATTCTAACACTCCTATGGTGTACATGCAACCCTATAAACCTTGGATCTATGTTTTCTCTATTATACATGCAAATATTAACTATTCCAAGGTTTCATCCTAACTAGCATATTATGAAGCACCTATACTACAAAGTTCTAGTTAGATGACATACCTTTTGATGTAGCTTGATGTCTTCAAGCTTTAAGAGCTTAGCCCCAATAGTGTGGAAGCCTCAAATGGAATCACAAATCACCAAAACACCTTGGAAGAACTTGAGAGAATATGTATGCACACTAAAATCGGCCCACTCTTATTTTCACACACTTGTGCCAATTTTGTGAGCCAAAGACCCCTTTATATATTATGGAGGATTAGGGTTACATCCATGTAAACCCTAATACCCATGACCTTTAATTTACATAGGATCCATGGGTTAAAAGCTCCATGGACCATCCATGAAAGCTTAGCCCAACCTAAATGAACTTGGCCCATTCCATATATATAAGAGTCCATATTTAATTAGTTCTTTTTGATCACTTAATTAATTCTAAATTAATTCTTGATCAATACTAATTAAATAATATGATTCCATATTAATATATTAGAACTTATAATATATTAATATAAATCATAAATATACTATTCTCAAAAGACTATCCATATAAATTGTGCCGGTGAAGTGCAACCCAAATGGACCATGCCGGGTCGGGTCAAGTACATACCAAATATAGTTATGGACTTAGACATTAATCCAACAGTCTCCCACTTGGATAAGTCTAAAACTATTATTGAGTATGACTTCAAAACCTAACTGGCAATCGTAGCTCTTAAAGCCGCTGTCGAACTCTGACCTTGTCAATGACTTGTCCATTAGATAAGGGATCATATATTCCTCCATTCTAGATATCATATGGACTGAGACATGGATTATAATCATTCTCTCTGTCCATTTGTTGTTTCCCGATTTTCGATTTATGATGACTGACTGATTGAACAAATCAAATCAGTCCTGGCCTGGCCAAGCACTCACATGTGTCATCGCTAAATCATCGAGGGGCCCACAGATATCGCTTTTATCCCGAAGGTAAAAGGAATGGATAAACTTCGATTCATATGGCTTGTTCTACTACTTGTTGAATCATACACAAAGGCACGTTTTATAACATCGAGTTACCAAATGCGTTTTCGTGCAATCAATGTACAACCAACTCATAGTAACAACTCATATCTCTAGGTTTGAAGAATATAAGATATTATCGTCTCATGATCATTCGTGATAAAATCCATGAAGTGATTCAAATGAGCGCGGGTTGAATCCAACACTCAGAACTTATGAGCACTCATGAGTGTTGTAGCACCACTTTGTCCACCAACTTGGACCTCTACAAACCAACCCATGACAGTCTTGATTCATATCTACTTCCAACATATGACCGACTGTGGATGGTTTGAATAACTTAATCATTCAGGAAGAGCGACTTAGTTATTCTGGAAGTCAAAACATGCAAAGTGAAACACAAGAATAAATGAATCAAATATGGTATCAAACCCTATGAATATAAATAAACACTTTTATTTATCACCATACTGATTACTCATTATTCATTGTTTCGGTTTTATCAACTTTATACTTGAATTAAAAACACTAGTTGTCCCATGCTCCAAGCATGTACACTATGTTTTTCTTAAACAATAGCTTTGCCATACACCAAGTATGCACTCTATGTTTGTCTATGATCCTTACTTTGTGAAATAAACCAATTGAACATAATTTTAATGATTCTAATTTCACACTCCCAAATCCTTATCGAAAAATGTGAGAATTTCAAATTCCTATCATTTATCGAAATCTGTTTAGATTTTAAACTTATATGCACTGACCCTCCTGTAATGAATATGTACAAAGTCACAAAGATTTGTCAACAGTCATTATAAGGTATTCCAATGGAGATCAACTCTATGGAAACTAAGTCTCATATTCAAAGTACATTGCTTTGGACATGCTTCTTGCATTAAGTTTTCTAATCTTACACAGATAACTTCCACCTATGGAGACAACTCCATATTCTCATTTTGACTATCGCTTCTGAATAAGAGATGCCTCTTTTCAGAATATGTCAATATGGTCCTTCCAAAATTAGCACTATACTTCCAACTGTCCCTGAGCAACCAATCTTTGGTAAACCTCAGATTGTCCTCGACAATTGCTTAATCATTTTAGTCATATCCAATTCTAGACCTTTTCCCTTCTTAATGCCTCTGGGCATTTGGAAAAATTTAGAAATGACAAATATTATAGCACATGCAATCGATCCTGTACCCAAAGCAAATGGTACACGATTCATGATGTCTCACATAAAGACATGATTCTAGACCAGTCTTTTGCTACAATATTTTTATTTGCCATGTTTTCAAAATTTGACTATGAAGAGGGATGTTGTAATCATAATCGAATTTTGAGAACGCAATATATAGAATTTCCTTAAGTTGAACCAATCCAACATGAAATTCATATATATATTCTTGACTAAAGATGATTAAGGTCTCAATCTAAGCCTTTAGAACTGAAATGAAGTATATTCTCTCCCTTAATTATAGCATAACAACTTTTTCAATCCCTGCAGCCTCACGAATTGAAACTTTTGTTTTCTATAATTAACATTGCTAACTTGCAACACTAACAATAATTATCATGCTCACACTAACATGATGATTATTAGCATAACACTTATGCTCCCACTAGCTTTGACATGTACTCAGAAATCAGCTGGACTTCTAGAAATCAATACTTTATTGACTTTCTTACCAAAGTTCAGATTTCTGATACGAGATGCTTTGATAAAACTTTATCAAAATCATACACCTTTCCTTAGATAGCATGCATGTGTGTCTAAACAATTTCAGAACTATGAAAAGGGATGCCGTAATCATAGTCTCAATTGTTTAGACCTTTTGCCATCTGCTTCAAATCTACTTGGTGGAAGTGTTTCCTCACCATCATTTTCATGAATCGGAGAGAAACCTTATGACCCTTAGATTTTATGGTGTATGTGTTCTTATCCATGTGAATCGTCAAAACCATAGTCACAAGACAAGGATAATGACAAATCCAAACTCATATGGACTGAACTTATGTAATCTTAACTTCTTGCCACCTGGCAGTACAGGGCCTGCCATTGCTTCCAAGTTGTTATGCAACCAATTGAGAACTTTCAGAACTCCTATGCAAAGCCAAATTTAACTGGAATGGGCACAGAATATGTCAACACGATAGGTTATAAACCTCAAGTCGTGTGCTAGTGAAGAACCTCAGGTTTTATTCTTGATTAGTTCTTGAAATTCTTTTTAGGATCTTTAAGACTCCCACTATCCTCTTGACATATAAGACTATCTTGCCAAATATTCAAGAGATAGTGCGGATTCTTTATCAAGACAAACACTTCACACAATTGGCCTTAGTTGGTCTTTGTTTTATCCAAAACATCACAACTTACCAATTTCAAATGTACAAGAGTAGGACACTTTTACTCTTACATTTGACAAGTGTTTTAAACCTTTCTTTAAGATATATCACTCAAGTTACAATCTTGGAGTATGACTCTAAGAATTGTTTTGGAACGAAGTATGACTCATCTTCCTGATCTAACTATTTCAACAATTCATGACTCCTCTTCTTAGTCATAAGAATGCACTAAGATGACCTTTAGAGGACTAATTGTGATATGATTTCTAAATCATTAAGATGATCACAAACATGATACTAAAGTACTCTCCCATCTTTTCAGATTTGAGAAACTTTTATCTTTCTGCCTAATTTGATTCTTCCCATTCGTTCTGCCATACATTGAGACTTTTCCAATGTTTTAGAATTATACTTAAACTTGTAAGTATAACCATATTTACTAAACTTTAGTAAATCAAATAGTCTTAACGAGCTTTGTGGTGGACATGACCAGTGCACAAGAATGTGTACTCGATCCCTTTAGTCCTTCACTTGACTCACACATCCATGTGAACAAGTAATTAGTCTTGATTTTCCAATGCTTGAAAGTTCTCATTCATCATACTATTCAACTTGCATGATTCTAAGTTTCGGTCCAATTGAAACTTGGGCGATGAGGAACTTTCCTGATTTGGTAAATTTAGACACTACCACAAATGAAAGAATCAAATCCATTTTCCAATATTGCTGTCAGTGGAATCATATAAGCAACAATTTTCCACAAATGCCATTGTAAGGATACTTCAAATAAATAAAATTAAACAATTTTCTTTTATTTTAAAACTTTGCGGAAAAACTTATCCTTACAATCCACATGGAAAATTGTTGTTATCTATTCCTTAGCAATATATCATAACTTCTTAAGCAACTTCTCAAAATTCTGATGCGATCGAAATCCACCTTCGCGATCAGAATCAACATATACTTCCTTTAAGATTTCTCTCTATTCTTTGATTCTTAAAACATCAACATGTGACCCAGTCACATCATGTAATGAGGATCTCAGAATAGAACTTAACAGAGTTAGATAATGGGCTCTACCTGATGTAGAGTCAAACTTATTGACTTTAACATCCTTAGGTAAATTTGGCAGCTTTGCAATCAACGCCCCTTCCTTTGGTAAAATAAACATATGGACCCTTTGGTAATGGGACTATCTCAGACTTAGCCTTTCTCTTTACCATTTGGTCAACCGGGTTGACTATGGCCAATCCCTTTCCATTGGGAAGAGAATGCTTTTTCTGGATTTCCAGTGTCACCATTGTCACTGTCCATAAAGTTTTTGGGAAGTTGATCTTCTAATCAAATTTGCTTTACTATCGTTCCAAATCATTGCTGATTCAGCAGCACCAAGCAAATAAATATGATCATTAAGGTTCATGTCATAATCTGTTTCATAGTAGTCCCAAAGGAACTCACTATGTGACTTAGAAAGTGATTGAACATCCAACTTTCTCAAGACTTTGACACCCAACTCTCCCGGCTTGTCAATATGTGACTTCATCTCTAAGATGTGATCACACATAGACCTTGCTTGCCATTAGGGCTTGAATGACCTTGAACTTGTGGGTTATGGAGAATAATTGGAGGAGGTGGAGGAAGAGAAGTATGACTTCCATGAGCCAAACTCGGGAAGTCATATTCATTAGGAAAGCTTGGTTTGGGAAGATCATTGTTGTCTAAACCAGACATCAACAATGGGAGAAATTCACGTAAAGTTGATTTAAGTCCTTAATATAACACCCAATACGATATATTAAGGCTAGGACCCAACAAACTATTTTATAACTTGGAAGAGGAATGTCGTAATCCAAGCTATAAAATATTTGAAGGTAGGTGAATGACGATTCACCAATTTCCACCAAGATAAACGAAATGTATTATTAGGTTTTAATTGGTTTTGAAACTCCTAGATTCTTTTGAGATTCATTGAACTTTTCAATGGAATGTTTCAATCTCAAGTGTGCTCTTCAGGTTTTGTGACTGGGATGCCGAGGATCACAAAACAAGGTGTGAAGTAACCATGCAAATATACTTGGTACCCTTAATATTTACCCCTCAATCGATGTGCCGGTTAACCACACACGCTCCAACGATACTATGATAAACATTAAGTTACCCTTTGCCTACCTTGTTAAGTCCAGGTTAATGTGTCGGTTAACCACACACGCTCCACTAACAGCTTAAACAAAGTGCAAAGTGTAATTTAATGGATTAGCACCTTATTCACATTTTCCTAAGTAACTAAGATTGGGAATTTATAAGTGTTTAGTTACTTAGTATTTATCATTATACTTATAATGAAGGGAGAATTATAGTCCTTGTCCTACCTGTTCGGCTAACGACCCTCCACCAGTCAAGGAAGCGGTGGGTGAGAGTGGACACCCATTAAACTGCCATTTTATAGGCAGTAACCTTATACCCCCCTTATAGACCGGCTTCGTGAATGAGGCCTACTAATGGTAAGACGACTTGCTCTTATACATATAATATATTAAACTTTTAATATTATAATAGTATAAGGGTGTATTTTAGACATTTAAAATACTTGGTGGTTTAATCTATTAATTAAACTATACTCTTAATTTAATTAAATTTAAATCATGTCATTATGGAATTATTAATTCTCTTTTAATTAAACACTTTAATTATCTATTAATAAAGTCCAGAAGAGTTAATTGAATTATTCAATAAAAACATCATAATTCCAATTATTAAATTCAAAATTAAAACCATTTAATTAATTGTTTAAGTTATGAACCCAAGAGTTTTAGAATTTAATTCTTTTTTTTTTATCATAAAAAAACTTTTTCCAAATTCCAAAACTTGAGGGCAAGTTTTGTAACTCTTGAAAACTTTTGGATTCCATAACTTATGGAGTTAAATACTTGTTTTATGATGAAACTTTTCATGTTCCATAACTTAAGAACAAGTTATGGAATTCTTTAAAACATTAAGACCAAGTTTTGTAACTCCATAAAAAACTTTGAATCAATTTTTTTAAAAACCTTTTCATATCCATAACTTATGGAGGTTTCAAAAAACTCTTTAGATCAAACTTTTAAAACTAATAAAATAATCATATCATTTTATCTTTTACTAAATTTGACATAATTCAACTCATATAGCAAATGATTCAAATTTTACAAATAATTAGTTTTTCACAAAAACAAGTAATTATCTTAAAATTTGACAAACGTCATGTTTTTTTTTCCTTTTTTTTTCAACTTGAAAATAAAACATTTGCATCAATATAACAGAAAACAACCCATGGCTCTGATACCACTGTTGGGTTTTGAGCATTCTAACACTCCTATGGTGTACATGCAACCCTATAAACCTTGGATCTATGTTTTCTCTATTATACATGCAAATATTAACTATTCCAAGGTTTCATCCTAACTAGCATATTATGAAGCACCTATACTACAAAGTTCTAGTTAGATGACATACCTTTTGATGTAGCTTGATGTTTTCAAGCTTTAAGAGCTTAGCCCCAATAGTGTGGAAGCCTCAAATGGAATCACAAATCACCAAAATACCTTGGAAGAACTTGAGAGAATATGTATGCACACTAAAATCGGTCCACTCTTATTTTCACACACTTGTGCCAATTTTGTGAGCCAAGGACCCCTTTATATATTATGGAGGATTAGGGTTACATCCATGTAAACCGTAATACCCATGACCTTTCATTTACATAGGATCCATGGGTTAAAAGCTCCATGGACCATCCATGAAAGCTTAGCCCAACCTAAATGAACTTGGCCCATTCCAAATATATAAGAGTCCATATTTAATTAGTTCTTTTTGATCACTTAATTTATTCTAAATTAATTCTTGATCAATACTAATTAAATAATATGATTCCATATTAATATATTAGAACTTATAATATATTAATATAAATCATAAATATACTATTCTCAAAAGACTATCCATATAAATTGTGCCGGTGAAGTGCAACCCAAATGGACCCTGCCGGGTCGGGTCAAGTACATACCAAATATAGTTATGGACTTAGACATTAATCCAACACATCTCCCCGATCACAAAACCCTAATAATCTATGGTGATAAACCTGGTGCCAACTTTCGCCTTATCTCGTGTATCAATGCACAAAAGTGTCTACACAAGAAGAACTACACATTCCTTGCTCATGTGGTGGATAAGGCCAAAGAGGAAGTGAACATTCAAGACATTCTAGTGGCATGTGATTTCCCGGATGTATTTCCAGAAGACCTTCTTGGAATACCCCCAGAAAGACAAGTCGAATTCCGAATCGACCTTGTGCCTGGAGCCACTCCGATCGCCAAATCACCCTATAGGTTGGCTCCCGCTGAAATGCAATAATTATCAAGCCAACTGAGTGAACTCCTGGATAAAGGATTCATAAGACCAAGTTTATCTCCATGGGGAGCCCCGGTTCTTTTCGTTAAAAAGAAAGATGGATCCTTCAGGATGTGCATTGACTATAGGGAACTGAATAAACTCACCATCAAAAACCGATATCCACTTCCACGAATCGATGATCTATTTGACCAGCTTCAATGGGCTAGTTACTTTTCGAAGATAGATCTGAGATCCGGTTATCATCAACTCAAAGTCCGAGACGAGGACATTTCTAAGACTGCTTTCCGAACTCTCTACGGTCATTACGAATTCGTCGTGATGCCCTTCGGTCTAACAAATGCCCCCGCTGTATTTATGGACCTCATGAATCGAGTCTACCGCCCATTCCTTGACAATTTTGTAATCGTTTTCATCGATGATATTCTTATTTATTCTCGAAGCGAAGAAGAGCATGGTCAACATCTCTGTCAAATCTTGGAAACCCTAAGAGCTGAAAGACTTTATCCGAAGCTTTCCAAATGTGAATTCTGGATCCGCAGTGTAAACTTTTTGGGACATGTAGTCAGCAAGGAAGGGATTCACGTAGATCCTTCCAAAATAAAGGCCATTGAAGGCTGGGCTATCCCGAGAACCCCAACATAAATCCGTCATTTCTTGGGTCTCGCGGGCTACTACCGAAGGTTTATCCAGAATTTTTCTAAGATCGCCAAACCCCTTACAGCCTTGACGCAAAAGGGTGTGTCTTTCAACTGGGCAAAAAAGCAAGAAGCCGCCTTCCAAACCATTAAGTGAGCCCTTTGTAGCGCGCCAGTACTATCCTTACCAGAGGGAACCGAATATTTCGTGGTCTACTGCGATGCATCGAACCAAGGGTTAGGCTGTGTCCTCATGCAGCGCGGGAAGGTGATAGCTTATGCGTCCAGGCAACTAAAGACGCACGAAGCAAATTACACCACTCATGATCTGTAGTTGGGAGCGGTGGTCTTTGCCCTAAAGATTTGGAGGCACTATCTGTATGGTACAAAGTGCACCATTTTCACTGACCACAAAAGCCTCCAGCACATTCTGAATCAGAAAGAGTTAAACATGAGGCAGCGAAGATGAGTTGAACTGCTAAATGATTACGAGTGCGAGATCAAGTACCACCCGGGGAAGGTTAACGTGGTAGTCGATGCCTTGAGCAGAAAGGAATATTCAGGTCGTCGGGTGAAAACCTTAACCATAACAATCCAATCCCACCTAACCTCACAAATCAAGGAAGCCGAAACAGATACGTTGAAGTCGGAAAACATCGCAAATGAAATGCTGCGTGGGATGGATAAAAGTCTGGAAGCCAAGGAGGACGGAGCATACTACTTCATGAATAGAATTTGGGTCCCTAGACTTGGGGGATTTAGAGAAGTGGTTATGAATGAGGCCCATGTGACATCCCGGAACTTCTATCTTGTTCAACTATTCAATTCAATCAAAGTTAAACTCGTTTCTGTTATCTTTTAGCACTGTTTAAGGGTTCGTATAAGTGTTCTAAGCTTGAGTACAACCAAAGTTGAAATTAGTAATGAGTTATCAAAGTTGTAAAGTAGCAATTCGGGCCATACACCCTCTTAGGAGGAGTGTACGGCCGTACACATGGGTGTGCGACCGTACACCCCCCTCATGGCCACACACTCAAGGTGGTGGGTCACCCACCCCTATATATATGAGTAGACCTCCTTTCCTTCATTCCTTTCTTCTCTTGGCTGCACACTACTACCTTTCTGTCAAGCTCACTCAACCGTGAACCCTCCAAGGCTTCAAAAACGTAAGTATTCCATCCTATAGCTTGTTATACTTGAAAGACCTTTTGATTCAAGCCATGGTTCATCAAGTTTCATCGTTTTCTTCATCCTTTGAAGGAGTACGGCCGCACACCTTCATGAGGTTGGCCGTACACACCTTAAAGGCTCTCCAAAGTGGGAGTTTTGACCCCTATCATCTAGTTGGACATAATCCTAGCCTTGATGCACCTTAAAGTCGACAACTTTAGCATGAACATGAAGGGTGTACGGCCGCATACCCCTCTGTACGGCCGCACACACCCCTTAGGGCCGTAAACCCACTTTGATGATCATTTTAGGCCTTAAACTTGCATTACAACTAAGCATGGGACCTAGAACACTCCTTGGATGCTAGTTAGAACCTTGGAAACGCCTCAAAAGCACATCTCATCATGAGTGTACGGCCGTACACTCATGGGTCGTACACCCATGGCCGTACATACCATTAGGGTGGCCGTACACCTCCCTCACTCAATCACATGTGATTTTAGCACTTAGTTCAAGTGTTTCCAAGTCCTTAGAGTGGTTTTCTATCATGTCTAGTCGTGAAATACCCTAATTTGAATCATATATGTGTTATTACATGATAATTAGGATCCAATTGTGTTTGAGGCTTTACTTGACACTCAGCATCTCATATCGATCTTTCATAACAAACCACTCGCTCGAGGTGAGTTCATACCCCTACATTTTCCGAGTTTTTATTGTTTTCAGGGGGGAATACAAGCCAAACATAAATGATTTTATGAAATTTATGCAAAAAGGATTTCAATAAAATGGATACAATCGATAAAAACATACAGTTCCTATGCTTTTATAAAATATTTAGATATTTTATCCCTTCTGTATTATGCTGAGCATAAGGGATGTTTTCAACTTACAAGCTTAACCTCATAGTTTTCAGAATTCATACAAAGTTATACATATACACACACACAAACTATAGTAGGTATAGTTTGGGAACTCATACAAGGATATACATATACAAACACACGAACTATAGTAGGTATAGTTTGGGAATTCATACAACAGTTTACAAACTTATCCTTTATAAAACTTTCGGTTATTCATAAAAAAGGTTTTTCTATATTATTACTTGTAAAGTCGTTAATCTAATTGGAGACACGTCCTTGGGCGCTTACAAACTTAACTAAGTGAGAGGACTATCCCTTATAAACCAGAGACTCCTCGAAGGAGAGCGTGATTTTTGTGTATAGATCTATACGGGACTGACTATCCCGCACCTTACTGCTAGCTACAGTAGGACCGGAAGGTCTACGGGTGACAAAGTCATAAAGGATTCTGGTGCCCGATTCGCGCCATATCAAGTAAATGTATGGTCATAAAGCTCGCAATGTAGATTACAATGATATATTTACGTAGTAATATACGATACATGCTGGTAGTAACCAGGGTTTTCAAACAGAACATTTCATACAGAGATCTTACATACAAAGTTCATCATACAATACATCTGGTAGTAATTCAATCATACTAACATTTTTACTATATTATCTCACTTTTACTAAAGGAAATATTGGATTTTCTTGGAATCATACAAACATTTTTATAGAGTCATCAACAGATTTTCAATACATAAACATCGCTTATGAACTCACCAGCTTTATGCTGATACTCTTTCAAACTGCTTGTATTCTCAGGAAATCAGTAGACAGGTACCTCCTGGAGTTTTGAGGAGTCGGAGCAATTAAAGTCATGTCTTTTTGTCTTACTTACACTTTTGATGTATTCAAACAAGACTTAATCAGATGTAAAGCTTTTTCATATGTGTATTCAATGTAATGGTTGTGTTTACTATGATTGTTATGATACAATTGTTGTGATACTATACATGACGTCATCCACCCCCGAACGTTTCCGTCGTTCCGGTTTGGGGGTGTGACAGATTGGTATCAAAGCTCTTGTTTATAGTGAACTAAGTATACCGAACCTTACATGGTATACAACTATAAACACTAAGGGGCTAAAGTACTCTGAACTAAAAGTATATATATATTTTTAAAATATAAGTATTTTATAAGAAGTGTATAAGCATACATACATAACAGAACCAGAGTCATAGGTAGAACAAAACAAAAGTATTTGGATGTTGGACACTGCGGTTAAACTTGGGCAGCTATGTAATCATGTCTAGGGTCAATATAGCATGATCAACTATATTCATTCGACATGTGACCAACATGTGCTTGGGAGTGACCGTGGTGTTGCAGCACGCCTAAAACTTACCAAGTATACATACATCAGATTTCGGTAGAAGAAAAACATACAACTTAAAATAATATAGGAGTATTTTAGCTAGAGCCGAATACAGTATAGAAATTCATTCCAAGTGTTGCTACATATTTCTTCTTAGCGATAGTTACTTGCAATAGTAACCCTCCTTTATATATCGCTTTGTAGAACACTTTAACTTTCAGAATGAGATATATCTTGTTTCATATATCTTGATTTAAATTCAGGGGACTTATCATCCTCTTCTTCCTGATTGTTCTAGAACAAGATGCCTCCCCGAAGAAGACCCATCAGAAGAAACAACGACAGTCCGCCACCACCATCCCCTCAGTTTGATCCTGTTATGTTCCAGGCAGCAGTTACAGCCATCGTAACTGCAGCAATGGCGCAAGTAAACTCTGGCGGATCCGGAAGTGGTACTTATCCCCAAAACCTCGGTGACCAGGGACATCAGAAGGAGTGTTCCTATAAGGGCTTCATGAACGCAAAACCCAAATCCTTCGACGACAATGGAGGTGTTATTGCCCTGACTCGATGGTTCGAGAAGATCGAATCCATCTTCGAAATTTGCGCCTGTTCCGAAGCAAACAAGGTGAAGTTTACCGCCTGCACCTTCACCGACAGAGCATTGACCTGGTGAAATGGTCAAGTCAAATCCCTAACCCTGCCAGTGGCTAATGCCATGGGTTGGGAAAGTCTGAAGGAACTTATGCTCGCCGAATACTATCCAAGGGGTGAAGTGCAAAAGCTAGAGCACGAACTCTGGAACGTGAAGATGAAGGGTTCCGATATTGCTGCCTACACTGCTAGATTCTGTGATTTGGCTCTCCTCTGTCCGTGAATGGTCACCCCGGAAAGCAAGAAAATTGAGAGATACATTTGGGGATTGACGCCCCCAACCCAAGGGGATGTCTTTGCTGCTAAGCCTTCTACATTTGATAGCGTCAAATGTCTGACGCAGACTCTGATAGATCACGGGGTCGATCTTGATGAGGTGACAGTTGTTCCCGAGCCACAAAAGGAGAGTGGTGGGAAGAAGAAAAAGTTCTGGAACAAACGAAAGGACCAGTCTTCGTAGGAGCCCTCCAAGAAACAAAAAACAGTTGCAGTTCATGCTGCTACTACTCCTGCTGCAGTTCCCGTTACTCCAACAACCCCCCAGCCGCTATGCTGGAAACCTACCTCTGTGCAACAAGTGCAACTACCATCATCATGGGCAGTGCCGAGAGATGTTGTGCACCAGCTGTGATAAAAAGGGGCACACAACTCGATTCTGCAAGGCACCCGTCCAACCAACCGATCAGACTCTTAGAGCTGGCGCTAGTAAAGCCTGTTATGGCTGTAGAGAGGTTGGGCACTTCAAAAGAAATTGCCCCAAGGCAACAACAGCTGGCAACACAGGGAGGGTGCTAGCTATGGGCCAGGAGGAAGCAGTCGCTGATCCTATCGTCGTTACGGGTACGTTCCTCCTTGACAACTCTTATGCATGCATTCTTTTCTATTCTGGTGCAGAGAGGAGTTTTGTTAGTCATGCATTCAAACATCTACTCAAATGTAAATCCCAACCTTTAACTGAAACATTTACCGTCGAGATGGCTAACGGAAAGAAAGAGAGCACTAACGACATATTCATAGGCTGTACTCTTACCCTAGACGATCATTCCTTTCCCATCGATCTTATGCCAGTATCCATAAAGAGCTTCGATGTCATAATCGGCATGGATTGGTTGAGCCCCAATCATGCTGATATCCTTTGCTACGAGAAAGCTATCCGTCTCAATCTTCCCTCTGGTGAAGACCTCACTATTTACGGTGATAAACTCAGTTCGAACCTTCGTATCATTCCATACATCAAAGCCCAGAAGTATCCGCGGAAGGAATGCCATGCATTCCTAGCTCATGTTGTTGATGAAACGCGAAAAGTTAAAGACCTCGAGAGCATCCCCGAAGTCTGTAACTTTCCTGATGTCTTCCCCGAAGATCTTCCAGGAATTCCTCCCGAGCGCCAAGTCGAGTTTCATATCGACTTAATCCCCGGAGCTACTCCAGTAGCTAAATCTCCATATCGTCTCACTCCGGTAGAAATGCAAGAGTTTTCCAGCCATCTCAATGAACTGATCAGCAAAGGATTCATAAGACCGAGTTCCTCACCCTGGGGAGCCCCGATCTTATTCGTGAAAAAGAAAGATGGATCCTTCCAGATGTGCATAGATTACCGAGAAGTGAACAAGCTTACCATCAAGAACCGTTATCCTTTACCCATAATCGACGACCTCTTCGACCAACTTCAGGGAGCCAGTTATTTTTCAAAGATAGACCTTAGATCAGGGTACCATCAGTTACGAGTTCACGAGAATGATGTTCCCAAAACAGCATTCCGAACTCGTTACGGACACTACGAGTTTGTAGTAATGCCCTTCGGTCTAACCAACGCACCGACAATATTCATGGACCTGATGAATCGGGTGTGCTGCCCTTTCCTAGACAAGTTCGTGATCGTGTTCATTGACGATATACTTGTCTATTCGCGGAGCGAAGATGGTCATAAACAGCACTTGAGACTAGTGCTAGAAACATTAAGGGCGGAGAAACTATATGCAAAGTTCTCAAAGTGTGAGTTCTGGATCAGTAAGGTAACTTTCCTTGGTCACGTGGTTAGCGAGGAAGGCATACACGTGGACCCTTCCAAAATCCAAGCGATTGAAAATTGGTCAGCACCAAAGACACCCATAGAAATCCGTCAATTCTTGGGTCTCGCTGGCTATTATCGCAGGTTTATCCAAAACTTCTCCAAAATCGCTAAGCCTTTAACCACCCTGACACAGAAAGGTGTAACCTTTAGTTGGGGAGAAAAGCAAGACACTGCGTTTCAAACATTGAAGCAGGCCCTATGCAGCGCACCTATCTTGTCTTTGCCTGAAGGGACGGAAGACTTTGTTGTCTACTGTGATGCATCTAATCAGGGCCTAGGCTGTGTGCTCATGCAGCGAGGAAATGTTATCGCCTATGCCTCGAGGCAGATGAAAACACACGAAGTCAATTACACAACTCACGATCTAGAGTTGGGAGCAGTGGTCTTCGCATTAAAGATCTGGAGACATTATCTCTACGGAACCAAGTGCACAGTGTTCACCGATCATAAGAGCCTACAACATATCCTCGATCAGAAAGAGCTGAACATGAGACAACGGCGATGGGTAGAGCTACTCAGCGACTACGAGTGCGAAATACGCTACCATCCCGGCAAGGCTAATGTGGTAGCGGATGCCCTCATCCAAAAGGAGTATTCAGGTCGTAGGGTGAAGGCATTGACAATGACCATCCATTCCCATTTATCCGCACGAATTAGAGAGGCTCAGCTGGAAGCCCTAAAGCCAGAAAACATGTCGGATGAAGCCTTGCGGGGAATAGAAAAGAACTTAGAGGTCATGGGAGACGAAGTTTATTATTTCATGAACCGGATCTAGAGTCCAAAGTACGGCGGCTACAGGGAGGTTGTCATGAACGAAGCCCACAAGACTAGATACTCCGTTCACCCAGGTTCAGATAAAATGTATCTGGATCTCAAACAACTCTATTGGTGGCCGAACATGAAAGCAGAAATCGCTACCTTCGTAGGCAAGTGCTTGACTTGCGCCAAGGTGAAGGTAGAATATCAAAAGCCCTCAGGTTTACTTCAGCAGCCATAAATACCTGAGTGAAAGTGGGAAATGATTACAATGGATTTTATCACTAAGTTACCCAGATCTCCGAGTGGGCACGACGCCATCTGGGTAATTGTCGATCGACTTACTAAATCCGCCCACTTCCTGCCAGTCAAAGAAAACTTCAAAATGGAGAGACTCACACGAATATACCTTCGAGAAATAGTTCGCCTTCATGGGGTACCTGTATCCATTATCTCCGATCGAGATAGCAGGTTTACCTCGAGATTCTGGCAATCACTACAGAAGGTTCTTGGAACTAAGCTGGATATGAGCACGGCTTATCATCCTCAGACAGATGGACAGAGTGAGAGAACAATCCAGACATTGGAAGATATGTTGAGAGCCTGCGTCATCGACTTCAGCACGTCGTGGGACACTCATCTACCCTTGGTCGAATTTTCCTACAACAACAACTACATCAAGGTTGCGCCGTTTGAAGCCCTCTATGGCCGTAAGTGCAGATCCCCTCTGTGCTGGGCTGAAGTGGGTGACACACAGCTGGTCAAGGGTCAAGCCCCCGACAGCACTCTCACGGGTCCTGAAATCATCCGAGAGACGACCGAAAGGATCGTACAAATCCGAGAATGATTGAAAGCATCAAGAGATAGACAAAAGAGTTACGCCGATAAGAGACGAAAACCCTTGGAATTCCAGGTTGGTGACCGTGTCCTTTTGAAGGTCTCATCCTGGAAAGGCATGATATGCTTCGGAAAGCGTGGAAAGCTAAATCCAAGATTCATTGGACCATTCGAGATCCTCGCTAGGATCGGTCCCGTAGCATACAAACTCCAGTTCCCTCGAGAATTTAGCAACGTACATCTCGTCTTCCACGTGTCGAACCTAAAGAAGTGTCTGTCCGATGAGACACTTGTGATTCCCCTCGATGAGATCGAACTAGACAAGAGCTTACACTTCGTAGAGGAACCAATTGAAATTATGGACCGAGAAGTCAAACGAACGAAACAAAGTCGCATCCCAATAGTGAAGGTTTGCTGGAATGCCAAGCGGGGACCTGAATTCACTTGGGAGCGTGAAGATTCTATAAAACAGAAGTACCCTCATCTTTTTCCAAGTCCATGATTTGTATTTCTATTTTTGAATTTCGGGACGAAATTCCCTCTAACGGGGGGATGATGTGACAACCCGGAACTTCTATCTTGTTCAACTATTCAATTCAATCAAAGTTAAACTCGTTTCTGTTATCTTTTAGCACTATTTAAGGGTTCGTATAAGTGTTCTAAGCTTGAGTACAACCAAAGTTGAAATTAGGAATGAGTTATCAAAGTCGTAAAATAGCAATTCGGGCCATACACCCTCTTAGGAGGAGTGTACGGCCGTACACATGGGTGTGCGGCCGTACACCCCCCCTCATGGCCGCACACTCAAGGTGGTGGGTCACCCACCCCTATATATATGAGTAGACCTCCTTTCCTTCATTCCTTTTTTCTCTTGGCTGCACACTACTCCCTTTCTCTCAAGCTCACTCAACTGTGAACCCTCCAAGGCTTCAAAAACGTAAGTATTCCATCCTATAGCTTGTTATACTTGAAAGACCTTTTGATTCAAGCCATGGTTCATCAAGTTTCATCGTGTTCTTCATCCTTTGAAGGAGTACGGCCGCACACCTTCATGAGGTTAGTCGTACACACCTTAAAGGCTCTCCAAAGTGGGAGTTTTGACCCCTATCATCTAGTTGGACATAATCCTAGCCTTGATGCACCTTAAAGTCGACAACTTTAGCATGAACATGAAGGGTGTACGGCCGCACACTGCTTTGTACGGCCGCACACACCCCTTAGGGCCGTAAACCCACTTTGATGATCATTTTAGGCCTCAAACTTGCATTATAACTAAGCATGGGACCTAGAACACTCCTTGGATGCTAGTTAGACCCTTCGAAACGCCTCAAAAGCAAATCTCATCATGAGTGTACGGCCGTACACTCATGGGCCGTACACCCATGGCCGTACACACCATTAGGGTGGCCGTACACCTCCCTCACTCAATCACATGTGATTTTAGCACTTAGTTCAAGTGTTTCCAAGTCCTTAGAGTGGTTTTCTATCATGTCCAGTCGTGAAATACCCTAATTTGAATCATATATGTGTTATTACATGATAATTAGGATCCAATTGTGTTCGAAGCTTCGCTTGACACTCAGCATCTCATATCGATCTTTCAGAACAAACCACTCGCTCGAGGTGAGTTCATACCCCTACATTTTCCGAGTTTTTAATGTTTCAGGGGGGGAATACAAGCCAAACATAAATGATTTTATGAAATTTATGAAAAAAGGATTTCAATAAAATGGATACAATCGATACAAACATACAGTTCCTATGCTTTTTTAAAATATTTAGATATTTTAACCTTTCTGTATTATGCTGACCATAAGGGATGTTTTCAATTTACAACTTTAACCTCATAGTTTTCAGAATTCATACAAGGTTATACATATACAAACACACAAACTATAGTAGGTATAGTTTGGGAATTCATACAACAGTTTACAAACTTATCCTTTATAAACCTTTTGGTTATTCATAAAAAGGGTTTTTCTATATTATTACTTATAAAGTCGTTAATCTAATTGGAGACACGTCCTTGGGCGCTTACAAACTTAACTAAGTGAGAGGACTACCCCTTATGAACCAGAGACTCCTCGAAGGAGAGCGTGATTTTTGTGTATAGATCTATATGGGACTAACTGTCCCGCACCTTACTGCTAGCTACAGTAGGACCGCCAGGTCTACGGGTGACAAAGTCATAAAGGATTCGGGTGCCCGATTCGCGCCATATCAAGTTAATGTATGGTTATAAAGCTCGGAATGTAGATTACAATGATATATTAACGTAGTAATACACGATACATGCTGGTAGTAACCAGGGTTTTCAAACAGAACATTTCATACAGAGATCTTACATACAAAGTTCAGCATACAATACATCTGGTAGTAATTCAATCATACTAACATTTTTACTATATTATCTCACTTTTACTAAAGGAAATATTGGATTTTCTTGGAATCATACAAACATTTTTATAGAGTCATCAATAAATTTTCAATACATAAACATCGCTTATGAAGTCACCAACTTTATGCTGACACTCTTTCAAACTGCTTGTATTCTCAGGAAATCAGCAGACAGGTACCTCCTGGAGTTTTGAGGAGTCGGAGCAATTAAAGTCACGTCTTTTTGTCTTACTTACACTTTTGATGTATTCAAACAAGACTTAAACAGATGTAAACCTTTTTCATATGTGTATTCAATGTAATGGTTGTGTTTACTATGATTGCTATGATACAATTGTTGTGATACTATACATGACGTCATCTACCCCCGAATGTTTCTGCCGTTCCGGTTTGGGGGTGTGACAGATTGGTATTAGAGCTCTTGTTTATAGTGAACTAAGTATTCCTAACCTTACATGGTATACAACTATAAACACTAAGGGGCTGAAGTACTCTGAACTAAAAGTATATTTTTTTTAAATATAAGTATTTTATAAGATGTATACAAGCATACATACATAACAGAACCAGAATCATAGGTAGAACAAAACAAAAGTATTTGGATGTTAGACACTGCGGTTAAACTTGGGCAGCTATGTAATCATGTCTAGGGTCAATATAGCCTGATCAACTATATTCATTCGACACGTGACCAACATGTGCTTGGGAGTGACTGTGGTGTTGCAGCAAGCCTAAAACTTACCAAGTATACATACATCAGATTTCGGTTGAACAAAAACATACAACTTAAAATACTATAGGATTCTTTTAGCTAGAGCCGAATATAGTATAGAAATTCATTCCAAGTGTTGCTACATATTTCTTCTTAGCGATAGTTACTTGCAATAGTAACCCTCCTTTATATATCGCTTCGTAGAACACTTTAACTTTCAGAATGAGATATATCTTGTTTCATATATCTTGATTTAAATTTAGGGGACTTATCATCCTCTTCTTCCTGATTGTTCTAGAACAAGATGCCTCCCTGAAGAAGACCCATCAGAAGAAACAACGACACTCCGCCACCACCACCCCCTCAGTTCGATCCTGTTATGTTCCAGGCAGCAGTTATAGTCGCCATAACTGCAGCAATGGTGCAAGTAAACTCTGGTGGATCCGGAAGTGGTACTCATCCCCAAAACCTCGGTGACTAGGGACATCAGAAGGAGTGTTCCTATAAGGACTTCATGAACGCAAAACCCAAATCCTTCGACGGCAATGGAGGTGTTATTGCCCTGACTCGATGGTTCGAGAAGATCGAATCCATCTTCGAAATTTGCGCCTGTTCCGAAGCAAACAAGGTGAAGTTTGCCGTCTGCACCTTCACCGACAGAGCATTGACCTGGTGGAATGGTCAAGTCAAATCCCTAACCCTGTCAGTGGCTAATGCCATGGGTTGGGAAAGTCTGAAGGAACTTATGCTCGCCGAAAACTATCCAAGGGGCGAAGTGCAAAAGCTAGAGCACGAACTCTGGAACCTGAAGATGAAGGGTTCCGATATTGCTACCTACACAGCTAGATTTTGTGATCTGGCTCTCCTCTGTTCGGGAATGGTCACCCCGAAAAGCAAGAAAATTGAGAGATACATTTGGGGATTGACGCCCCCAACCCAAGGGAATGTCTTGGCTGCTAAGCCTTCTACATTTGATAGCGCCAAATGTCTGGCGTAGACTCTGATAGATCACGGGGTCAATCTTGATGAAGTGACAGTTGTTCCCGAGCCACAAAAAGAGAGTGTTGGGAAGAAGAAAAAGTTATGGAACAAACGAAAGGGCCAGTCTTCGTAGGAGCCCTCCAAGAAACAACAAAAAGTTGCAGTTCATGTTGCTACTACTCCTGCTGCAGTTCCCGTTACTCCAACAACCCCCAGCCGCTATGCTGGAAACCTACCTCTGTGCAACAAGTGCAACTACCATCATCATGGGTAGTGCCTAGAGATGTTGTGCACCAGCTGTGATAAAAAGGGGCACACAGCTCGATTCTGCAAGGCACCCGTCCAACCAACCGATCAGACTCATGGAGCTGGCGCTGGTAAAGTCTGTTACGGCTGTGGAGAGGTTGGGCACTTCAAAAGAAATTGCCCCAAGGCAACAACAGCTGGCAACACAGGGAGGGTGCTAGCTATGGGCCAGGAGGAAGCAGTCGCTGATCCTACCGTCGTTACGGGTACGTTCCTCCTTGACAACTCTTATGCATGCATTCTTTTCGATTCTGGTGCAGAGAGGAGTTTTGTTAGTCATGCATTCAAACATCTACTCAAATGTAAATCCCAACCTTTAACTGAAACATTTACCGTTGAGATGGCTAACGGAAAGAAAGAGAGCACTAACGACATATTCATAGGCTGTACTCTTACCCTAGACGATCATTCCTTTCCCATCGATCTTATGCCAGTATCCATAAAGAGCTTCGATGTCATAATCGGCATGGATTGGTTGAGCCCCAATCATGTTGATATCCTTTGCTACGAGAAAGCTATCCGTCTCAATCTTCCCTCTGGTGAAGACCTCACTATTTACGGTGATAAACTCAGTTCGAACCTTCGTATAATTCCATGCATCAAAGCCCAGAAGTATCTGCGGAAGGAATGTCATGCATTCCTAGCTCATGTTGTTGATGAAACGCGAAAAGTTAAAGACCTCGAGCGCATCCCCGAAGTCTGTAACTTTCCTGATGTCTTCCCCGAAGATCTTCTAGGAATTCCTCCCGAGCGCCAAGTCGAGTTTCATATCGACTTAATCCCCGGAGCTACTCCAGTAGCTAAATCTCCATATCGTCTCGCTCCGGTAGAAATGTAAGAGTTTTCCAGCCAGCTCAATGAACTGATCAGCAAAGGATTCATAAGACCGAGTTCCTCACCCTGTGGAGCCCCGATCTTATTCGTGAAAAAGAAAGATGGATCCTTCCAGATGTGCATAGATTACCGAGAAGTGAACAAGCTTACCATCAAGAACCGTTATCCTTTACCCATAATCGACGACCTCTTCGACCAACTTCAGGGAGCCAGTTATTTTTCAAAGATAGACCTTAGATCAGGGTACCATCAGTTACGAGTTCACGAGAATGATGTTCCCAAAACAGCATTCCGAACTCGTTACGGACACTACGAGTTTGTAGTAATGCCCTTCGGTCTAACCAACGCACCGACAGTATTCATGGACCTGATGAATCGGGTGTGTCGCCCTTCCTTAGACAAGTTCGTGATCGTGCTCATTGACGATATACTTGTCTATTCGCGGAGCGAAGATGGTCATAAACAACACTTGAGACTAGTGCTAGAAACATTAAGGGCGGAGAAACTATATGCAAAGTTCTCAAAGTGTGAGTTCTGGATCAGTAAGGTAACTTTCCTTGGTCACGTGGTTAGCAAGGAAGGCATACACGTGGACCCTTCCAAAATCAAAGCGATTGAAAATTGTTCAGCACCAAAGACACCCATAGAAATCCGTCAATTCTTGGGTCTTGCTGGCTATTATCGCAGGTTTATCCAAAACTTCTCCAAAATCGCTAAGCCTTTAACCACCCTGACACAGAAAGGTGTAACCTTTAGTTGGGGAGAAAAGCAAGACACTGCGTTTCAAACATTGAAGCAGGCCCTATGCAGCGCACCTATCTTGTCCCTGCCTGAAGGGACGGAAGACTTTGTTGTCTACTGTGATGCATCCAATCAGGGCCTAGGCTGTGTGCTCATGCAGCGAGGAAAGGTTATCGCCTATGCCTCGAGGCAGATGAAAACACACGAAGTCAATTACACAACTCACGATCTAGAGTTGGGAGCAGTGGTCTTCGCATTAAAGATCTGGAGACATTATCTCTACGGAACCAAGTGCACAGTGTTCACCGATCATAAGATCCTACAACATATCCTCGATCAGAAAGAGTTGAACATGAGACAACGGCGATGGGTAGAGCTACTCAGCGACTACGAATGCGAAATACGCTACCATCCCGGCAAGGCTAATGTGGTAGCGGATGCCCTCATCCAAAAGGAGTATTCAGGTCGTAGGGTGAAGGCATTGACAATGACCATCCATTCCCATTTATCCGCACGAATCAGAGAGGCTCAGCTGGAAGCCCTAAAGCCAGAAAACATGTCGGATGAAGCCTTGCGGGGAATGGAAAAGAACTTAGAGGTCATGGGAGACGAAGTTTATTATTTCATGAACCGGATCTAGAGTCCAAAGTACGGCGGCTACAGGGAGGTTGTCATGAACGAAGCCCACAAGACTAGATACTCCGTTCACCCAGGTTCAGATAAAATGTATCTGGATCTCAAACAACTCTATTGGTGGCCGAACATGAAAGCAGAAATCGCTACCTTCGTAGGCAAGTGCTTGACTTGCGCCAAGGTGAAGGTAGAATATCAAAAGCCCTCAGGTTTACTTCAGCAGCCATAAATACCTGAGTGAAAGTGGGAAATGATTACAATGGATTTTTATCACTAAGTTACCCAGATCTCCGAGTGGGCACGACGCCATCTGGGTAATTGTCGATCGACTTACTAAATCCGCCCACTTCCTGCCAATCAAAGAAAACTTCAAAATGGAGAGACTCAGACGAATATACCTTCGAGAAATAGTTCGCCTTCATGGGGTACCTGTATCCATTATCTCCGATCGAGATAGCAGGTTTACCTCGAGATTCTGGCAATCACTACAGAAGGTTCTTGGAACTAAGCTGGATATGAGCACGGCTTATCATCCTCAGACAGATGGACAGAGTGAGAGAACAATCCAGACATTGGAAGATATGTTGAGAGCCTGCGTCATCGACTTCGGCACGTCGTGGGACACTCATCTACCCTTGGTCGAATTTTCCTACAACAACAGCTACCATACCAGCATCAAGGTTGCGCCGTTTGAAGCCCTCTATGGCCGTAAGTGCAGATCCCCTCTGTGCTGGGCTGAAGTGGGTGACACTCAGCTGGTCAAGGGTCAAGTCCCCGACAGCACTCTCATGGGTCCTGAAATCATCCGAGAGATGACCGAAAGGATCGTACAAATCCGAGAATGACTGAAAGCATCAAGAGATAGACAAAAGAGCTACGCCGATAAGAGACGAAAACCCTTGGAATTCCAGGTTGGTGACCGTGTCCTTTTGAAGGTCTCACCTTGGAAAGGCATGATACGCTTCGGAAAGCGTGGAAAGCTAAATCCAAGATTCATTGGACCATTCGAGATCCTCGCTAGGATCGGTCCCGTAGCATACAAACTCCAGTTACCTCGAGAACTTAGCAACGTACATCCCGTCTTCCACGTGTCGAACCTAAAGAATTGTTTGTCCGATGAGACACTTGTGATTCCCCTCGAGGAGATCGAACTAGACAAGAGCTTACACTTCGTAGAGGAGCCAATTGAAATCATGGACCGGGAAGTCAAACGAACGAAACAAAGTCGCATCCCAATAATGAAGGTTCGCTGGAATGCCAAGCGGGGACCTGAATGCACTTGGGAGCGTGAAGATTCTATAAAACAGAAGTACCCTCATCTTTTTCCATGTCCATGATTTGTATTTCTATTTTTGAATTTCGGGACGAAATTCCCTCTAACGGGGGGATGATGTGACAACCCAGAACTTCTATCTTGTTCAACTATTCAATTCAATCAAAGTTAAACTCGTTTCTGTTATCTTTTAGCACTATTTAAGGGTTCGTATAAGTGTTCTAAGTTTGAGTACAACCAAAGTTGAAATTAGGAATGAGTTATCAAAGTCGTAAAATAGCAATTCGGGCCATACACCCTCTTAGGAGGAGTGTACGGCCGCACACATGGGTGTGCGGCCGTACACCCCCCTCATGGCCGCACACTCAAGGTGGTGGGTCACCCACCCCTATATATATGAGTAGACCTCCTTTCCTTCATTCCTTTCTTCTCTTGGCTGCTACTACTCCCTTTCTCTCAAGCTCACTCAACTGTGAACCCTCCAAGGCTTCAAAAACGTAAGTATTCCATCCTATAGCTTGTTATACTTGAAAGACCTTTTGATTCAAGCCATGGTTCATCAAGTTTCATCGTGTTCTTCATCCTTTGAAGGAGTACGGTCGCACACCTTCACGAGGTTAGTCGTACACACCTTAAAGGCTCTCCAAAGTGGGAGTTTTGCCCCCTATCATCTAGTTGGACATAATCCTAGCCTTGATGCACCTTAAAGTCGACAACTTTAGCATGAACATGAAGGGTGTACGGCCGCACACTGCTTTGTACGGCCGCACACACCCCTTAGGGCCGTAAACCCACTTTGATGATCATTTTAGGCCTCAAACTTGCATTATAACTAAGCATGGGACCCAGAACACTCCTTGGATGCTAGTTAGAACCTTGGAAACGCCTCAAAAGCAAATCTCATCATGAGTGTACGGCCGTACACTCATGGGCCGTACACCCATGGCCGTACACACCATTAGGGTGGCCGTACACCTCCCTCACTCAATCACATGTGATTTTAGCACTTAGTTCAAGTGTTTCCAAGTCCTTAGAGTGGTTTTCTATCATGTCTAGTCGTAGAGGAGCCAATTGAAATCATGGACCGGGAAGTCAAACGAACGAAACAAAGTCGCATCCCAATAATGAAGGTTCGCTGGAATGCCAAGCGGGGACCTGAATGCACTTGGGAGCGTGAAGATTCTATAAAACAGAAGTACCCTCATCTTTTTCCATGTCCATGATTTGTATTTCTATTTTTGAATTTCGGGACGAAATTCCCTCTAACGGGGGGATGATGTGACAACCCAGAACTTCTATCTTGTTCAACTATTCAATTCAATCAAAGTTAAACTCGTTTCTGTTATCTTTTAGCACTATTTAAGGGTTCGTATAAGTGTTCTAAGTTTGAGTACAACCAAAGTTGAAATTAGGAATGAGTTATCAAAGTCGTAAAATAGCAATTCGGGCCATACACCCTCTTAGGAGGAGTGTACGGCCGCACACATGGGTGTGCGGCCGTACACCCCCCTCATGGCCGCACACTCAAGGTGGTGGGTCACCCACCCCTATATATATGAGTAGACCTCCTTTCCTTCATTCCTTTCTTCTCTTGGCTGCTACTACTCCCTTTCTCTCAAGCTCACTCAACTGTGAACCCTCCAAGGCTTCAAAAACGTAAGTATTCCATCCTATAGCTTGTTATACTTGAAAGACCTTTTGATTCAAGCCATGGTTCATCAAGTTTCATCGTGTTCTTCATCCTTTGAAGGAGTACGGTCGCACACCTTCACGAGGTTAGTCGTACACACCTTAAAGGCTCTCCAAAGTGGGAGTTTTGCCCCCTATCATCTAGTTGGACATAATCCTAGCCTTGATGCACCTTAAAGTCGACAACTTTAGCATGAACATGAAGGGTGTACGGCCGCACACTGCTTTGTACGGCCGCACACACCCCTTAGGGCCGTAAACCCACTTTGATGATCATTTTAGGCCTCAAACTTGCATTATAACTAAGCATGGGACCCAGAACACTCCTTGGATGCTAGTTAGAACCTTGGAAACGCCTCAAAAGCAAATCTCATCATGAGTGTACGGCCGTACACTCATGGGCCGTACACCCATGGCCGTACACACCATTAGGGTGGCCGTACACCTCCCTCACTCAATCACATGTGATTTTAGCACTTAGTTCAAGTGTTTCCAAGTCCTTAGAGTGGTTTTCTATCATGTCTAGTCGTGAAATACCCTAATTTGAATCATATATGTGTTATTACATGATAATTAGTATCCAATTGTGTTCGAGGCTTCGCTTGACACTCAGCATCTCATATCGATCTTTCATAACAAACCACTCGCTCGAGGTGAGTTCATACCCCTACATTTTCCGAGTTTTTAATGTTTCAGGGGGGAATACAAGCCAAACATAAATGATTTTATGTAATTTATGCAAAAAGGATTTCAATAAAATGGATACAATCGATACAAACATATAGTTCCTATGCTTTTTTAAAATATTTAGATATTTTAACCTTTCTGTATTATGCTGACCATAAGGGATGTTTTCAATTTACAACTTTAACCTCATAGTTTTCAGAATTCATACAAGGTTATACATATACAAACACACAAACTATAGTAGGTATAGTTTGGGAACTCATACAAGGATATACATATACAAACACACAAACTATAGTAGGTATAGTTTGGGAATTCATACAACAGTTTACAAACTTATCCTTTATAAACCTTTTGGTTATTCATAAAAAGGGTTTTCCTATATTATTACTTATAAAGTCGTTAATCTAATTGGAGACACGTCCTTGGGCGCTTACAAACTTAACTAAGTGAGAGGACTACCCCTTATGAACCAGAGACTCCTCGAAGGAGAGCGTGATTTTTGTGTATAGATCTATACGGGACTAACTTTCCCGCACCTTACTGCTAGCTACAGTAGGACCGGTAGGTCTACGGGTGACAATGTCATAAAGGATTCTGGTGCCCGATTCGCGCCATATCAAGTTAATGTATGGTCATAAAGCTCGCAATGTAGATTACAATGATATATTTACGTAGTAATATACGATACATGCTGGTAGTAACCATGGTTTTCAAACATAATATTTCATACAGAGATCTTACATACAAAGTTCATCATACAATACATATGGTAGTAATTCAATCATACTAACATTTTTACTATATTATCTCACTTTTACTAAAGGAAATATTGGATTTTCTTGGAATCATACAAACATGTTTATAGAGTCATCAACAGATTTTCAATACATAAACATCGCTTATGAACTCACCAGCTTTATGTTGATACTCTTTCAAACAGCTTGTATTCTCAGGAAATCAGTAGACAGGTACCTCCTGGAGTTTTGAGGAGTCGGAGCAATTAAAGTCATGTCTTTTTGTCTTACTTACACTTTTGATGTATTCAAACAAGACTTAAACAGATGTAAACCTTTTTCATATGTGTATTCAATGTAATGGTTGTGTTTACTATGATTGCTATGATACAATTGTTGTGATACTATACATGACGTCATCCACCCCCGAACGTTTCCGCCGTTCTGGTTTGGGGGCGTGACAGCCCACAAGACGCGATACTCTATTCATCTTGGGTCGGATAAGATGTATCTGGATATTAAACAACATTATTGGTGGCCAAATATGAAGGCAGAGATAGCCACTTACGTGTGCAAGTGTCTTACTTGCGCCAAAGTGAAAGTGGAATACCAAAAGCCCTCGGGATTATTGCAACAGCCAGCGATACCCGAGTGGAAATAGGAAAGGATAACTATGGACGTCGTGACCAAATTACCAAAGACTACAGATGGATTGGATGCTATCTGGGTAATCGTCGATAGGTTAACAAAATCCGCTCATTTCCTGCCAATAAAAGAATCCTACAAGATGGAAAAGCTGACCCGAATCTACATCAAAGAGATCGTCAGACTCCATGGAGTGCCAGTGTCTATTATCTCGGATCGAGATAGTAGGTTCACTTCAAGATTTTGGCAATCTCTTCAGAAGGAAATGGGAACACAGCTACATACGAGCACTGCTTACTACCCTCAGGCGGATGGCCAAAGCGAGCGAACCATCCAAACACTCGAAGATATGCTTCGAGCATGTGTGATAGACTTCGGCAAGTCATGGGATACCCACTTACCGCTAATCGAGTTCTCATACAACAACAATTATCACACAAGCATCAAGGTTGCTCCTTTCGAGGCGTTTTATGATCGCAAATACAGATCACCTCTATGCTGGGCTGAGGTGGGGGACACCCAGCTAGCAAAAGGGCAATCACCGAACAGTACTTTAACAGGGCCAGAGATTATTCGTGAGACGACAGAGAAGATAATCCAAATCAAAGCTCGACTACAAGCATCGCGAGACCGACATAAGAGTTATGCCGACAAGCGGCGAAAGCCATTAGAATTTCAAGTCGGGGATCAAGTGTTATTGAAGGTCCCTCCCTGGAAAGGGATGATCCGCTTTGGGAAACGGGGAAAACTGAACCCGCGATACATTGGACCGTTCGAGATTCTTACCCGGATTGGTCCAGTGGCTTACAAGCTGCAGCTACCTGCCGAGCTCAGCAACGTACACCCCGTGTTCCACGTCTCAAATCTGAAAAAAGTGCCTATCAGATGAAACTCTTGTCATTCCTTTAGAAGAGATCGAGATCAATGAGAATCTCCTGTTTGTCGAAGAACCAGTCGATGTATTGGATAGGGAAGTGAAGCGTACGAAACAGAGCCGCATTCCGATTGTGAAGGTTCGATGGAACGCTAAGCATGGACCGGAATTCACATGGGAACACGAAGACCAAATGAAGCAAAAGTACCCTCACTTATTCTCTCCCTAATAATCCTAGTTTTCAAAATAATTTCGGGATGAAATTCCCTCTAACGGGGGGATGATGTCACAACTGGCATTTTAGCCAGGAAATTATGTGATCATGTAAATGTCATCTTTGATAATATTTGTAACTCTAACTTGTTATCATACACTATGTTCATTGTATGATAACAAACTTAGTCAGGATCCACAGTTTTAGTTCAAAACTCTATGCAAAACATTTCAGAAAGCCAATTGGGAGTCGAAAACCCTAAAAATCCCGGTTCAAGTTCTTTATGGACTAGGATTTTCTTATTGGGCCTAATGGACCAATAAGCATTCAATTCGACTATATTGGGCTTAGAAACCCTATTTGGATTCTGAATAGACCCAATTCATAAATTTATAACATTTTGGACCATATGGGCCTAGAATGATTCATTCGAACCCTAATGGGCCTTAATGGTCCATAAACTCCCTTTCTTTCATTCAAATGGGTCGTAAACCATCTAATGGGCCCAATGGGCCGAAAAATAATATTAGGCCCATGAAATTCGAACAAAGCCAAGGATTTGAGCCCAAAGCCATTTCATCTTCATTCATTGAGCCCATTCTCAGCCCAATGAGAATAAAAAAAATGAAATTAAGAGGTTTAATGAGCATTAGACACATCCTTATTGCATGGTGGATTTCCATGCAACATCACTTTACTCTCTCTCTCTCTCTCTCTCTCTCTCTCTCTCTCTCTCTTCTCCCTTCTTCTTCTCGGCCGAAACACCCTCACACCCCCTCAATTCTTCAAAAATCTTTCAAGGAACTCTCTCTAGAAAACCTCCTTTCTTCTCTAAATTTTCGAAGATCTAGAGTTGTTTCAAGGAGATTTCCATCAAAAATCATCTTTCCTTGGTAAGTCCCTACATATCCAAGTTATATAACTTCATTCTTACGTTAGATCACTCATTCTAAACATTGTGTGTGATCATACTCTTAGAAAACCCCCTAAGCTCAAGATCTACTCAAGGAAAGCTTGCTAGAGCCGAAACCTCTCTCTTTTCTTCACCAAACCGAGAGCAAACAAGCAAGGTGAGTTCATACCCCCTTGTTTTCGGTTTTTACATGTATTTGGGGGAGAATACAAGTGTTTATGTCTATATCTATGTATTTATGCATGTTATGTGTGATTTTCTTGGTTTATGTTGTGATTATGTGATAAATATTCATGAATCTCGAATACTTTAACAAAAATGGGCGAGATTCATAAACTAAAACACTCTAAACATCATACTACAAGGATAAAAGTGTTATACATGCCTAAGATGTGAAAAACAAAACAAAGATCTTGTATAAGGATCATTTTTGACAAGTAAACAAAAGATTTGGGAAAATTTTGCCATTTACGGTTTTTATAAGGATCAAAAAGGTCATATTTGCATAAAATTGGGTTTTTATGATAATCACACTTTTCAAATGACCAAAGGGGTAAATTTTAGCATAATGGGTTTAAAAATTAGGCCTTACGGCTTTTGGGCCCAAAATGCGAAAAATGTGAGTTTTTAGGGGTTAAAATGTTATTTAATCAAAACTTGAGCCAAAAACAGGAAATGAACAAAAATATAGGCTAAAAATGACACCTATTTCTAAATTGGGCCAAAAATGTAAAGTTTTCGAAAATTGGGCCAAAAATGTAAAGTTTTCGGAAATTGGGCCAAAAATGTAAATTTTTACAAAATAAGGACTGGAAATGTCAATAAATGTATTTTGGACAGAAATTGTAAAACAAATTTATAATTGGGCCGAAAATGCTAAGTTTGATGGTCTAATGGGCTAAAAATGTTATTTTCACCAAAAAGGACCAAAAATGTCATTTTATTTAAACAAGGGTTAAAAATAAAATATTCGGTGAAAAAGGGGCTGAATCGCCAAATATGTATTTTTGGGCCAAATATGTCAATTATTAAACAACTGGACCGAAGATATAAATATTTATAACTTAAGGGTTAAAATGGTATATATTTTTTTTAAAACTAAAAATATCGTTACAACCAAACATTTGACTTTTATAACAATATGGGTAAACATTTCAACCAAAAGAATCCATACTATAACAAACAAACGAAATACAACAATGGTACGAATATTGGGCCTAGTACTTGCTATACATGCTTATTGGGCCTTCGTGATCCATTTGCATGTTTATTGGGCCCAATATATTCATTACACGTCTATTGGGCCTTAGTGACCCAATTACATGCTTAATGGGCCTAAATTAGCCTTTACATGTTATTGGGCCTTAGTGGCCCATTTACATGCTAATTTAACCTGGAATAATTCATCGTCTGCTTAATGGGCTTTAATGTGTCCATGGCATACTTAACAAGCCTAGAAATAACTTACATGTCTAATGGGCCATAGTTGTCATTTCTTCATGTTTGTTGGGCCTTATCCTTTCATATTCATGTATCATCTGGTGTTCGAAATTCTAAATACATATAACATATACATATTCATGTGGCAATAATTGGAATCTAGTGAGACTTGTCAGTTGACTCCATTGAGTGTATAGCCGTAGCCTGTAGTTATAATTAGAGTCTTCTGGAGGGAGAGTGAGAGTTTGTGTATAGATCTATACGAGGATGACTCCCCCACACCTGAGCTGTTCGCTACAGTTAGACTAGACCAGTCTAGGGTGACAAAACCTTGATCAAAATCTGGCGTTTGGAAAAATGCCAAGACAGGCAAATCAGTCACTATCATGCATGGTTATAACGACTCATATAGAGATCCATTACCATCACGACATTACGGAAATTAAAACTCATAAATCATATTGATACAAAACTAATCATACGATAATGCAAGGACCGCAACATTTTTATAAATCAGAAAATATTGGATTTTCTGGGGAAATACTATCATTCAATTACCATCTACTTACAACAGGAAGAATACAAAGAAATTTGGACTGCATACTTATACATGTTTCTACTATGAAATTCACACATGCATCTATACTCGATTTTCACATCATTTTTCAGACTTTTTACAGAAAATATCGGATTTTCTGGGTTTTACAAACAATACAATGACTTTCATTCAAACATGCCTATGAACTCACCAACATTATATATGTTGACCGTTTTCAAAATAACTTGTATTCTCAGGTAACCGTTAAGCAGGGGAACTTTCAAGTGTAGAAAATTTATTTTGTGTAATGTCAAATCTTCGTACAATTAATATTTTGGGAACATGTAACCTAAGACAATGTACTTAATGTGAACAATACCAGTTGTAATATGTAATTTTTGGTGATGATTGTGTTATGTTTCATGTATATTCATTGTGATAATAATTCAATTGATGGTCACACGAGCCCCCGGACGATTCCGTCGTCTGGTTCGGGGGTGTGACAGTTATTTTGATAGCAAAGTTGTACCTTTGGCCATGTGATCAGTGAAAGGACTTAGATTCACAGTGGTATTGGTATGTAGCCTCTGACCGTGTAGAGCATGTCTTGCAAGAGAATGACTTCTACCCCTATGGCATTGGCAGAAGGTTAGATAGGACTGAAAGCCTAAAATCTACCAAAATGTTTAAATCATAAATTGTGTGTCTTCTGTGCCATTTGGGCCGAAGCGTTATTGATGTATATCAAGTATTGAAATTGTTATGTCTCGTTGATTGATATGGAAAGCTTGTCGCATGATTCACATATGCCTTTGTTGTTCCTTGTTCCCTTTGCTTCTGCCATATTGAAGTATATATATTGCATAACGTTATATTGTATCTATTATTGAACTCACTAAGCGTCACCGCTTACCCCTCTCAGTGTTTAACAATTGCAAGGAATGAGAATCCAGTATAGTCATATACTGTTGGAAGATTTAGAATAGTTTATATTATTACTTTTGTACTTGGGTTTACATATGTATAAAACTATAATATCCTGGGTAGTTATGTAATAAGTATAACACTTTGTAATATACTAAAACTTAGTCGGTTTGTATCCAGTCTTTTGTAATCACATTATCAATGTAAAATATTATTTATAAATATGCATGTAGCTTGTTTTGGAATAACAATATTGTGAAGTATGAAAGTTTGGGTCTTTCAGAAATACGAAAGTTGGGGTCTTTCAGCCATGGTATCAGAGCAGTAGTTTAAGTGAACTAAATACCACGGATTGGTATTTAGACTTAAACCGTCAGAAGTTCAATATGTGAACGGATTCACTGTAAGTATATGGATACAAACCATAGGAAAGATTTAAGTAAAGTATTAGGTAATAATAAATCATAATATTCTAAAATACTATGTTGCTCCAAATTTTCAGAAGAATGGCTGAACAGGAAGATAGCCATACACCAGAAGTGGGTGGAGAACTTCGTCCTGACGAAATAAATACTCCAGTATCCCCTCGTGAGGAACGACTCTTGGGTAAACTTACTGGTATTATTCGGAAAACTCTCGAGGAACACAAAAAGAATGGTGATAAAGGCAAAGAAAAAGCCATCGGAGAATCTTCAAAAGGGGAGGCGAAACATCCCTCATTTAAAACTTTTAAGAGTAGTGGTGTGTGACATCCCCAAAATCACGGCCAGAAAAGACCGATTTGTTTATGCTTTGTTTTATAAATCAGAGCAATCGTTTACAGAAAACAGTTGCGGAATTTGTTCCCAAAACAAAATGTGATAAGAATTTATCAAAGCATTTCTTTAAAGAAATGTATTTTCATTAAATAACAAAATCTCGGGATGTCATGTTCCGATACAGACCAAAAGCATAAACAGTATAAAATAAACCTTACAACAGTTATTTATAACTACTGATCTATAATCCAAAATCTCTCGTCAAGTCCACCAACTTATACTCTTGTGCCATTACCTGTAATGCAAAGAAAACTGAGTGGGTCAGGCTTGGGGGCCTGGTGAGCATATAGGGTTTTCAACCCACAATAATATAATTATTATATTTAATCATCAAACAATCAACCCAATTACCCATCCCCATTATCTTCTTTAATTCTTAAGGTTTTACCCTAAGAATCAACTATCCTTCATTCATTCATTCCTAAGGATTGACCTAAGGAATTGGCACAAAGTCCATTGCCACCACGGTTTACACAATAGGCACTACGTCTAATAGTCACCAGGGTTTATATAATAGGCACTACGTCGCATAGTCACCAGGGTTTACACAATAGGCACTACGTCGCATAGTCACCAGGGTTTACACAATAGGCACTACGGCGCATAGTCACCAGGGTTTACACAATAGGCACTACGTCGCATAGTCACCAGGGTTTACACAATAGGCACTACGTCGCATAGTCACCAGGGTTTACACAATAGGCACTACGTCGCATAGTCACCAGGTATTCCATCTACCCATGTTCTACCTAACATATTTGCAGATATAAAATACATATACGGTTTAAATCATTAAAAATCTGTATAAAACATCCATTCCACACCCATCTCAAATAAACAAACAATATATAACACATAGCACGTATTTCATAGCAAATACTTCATATTTATGTGTTAGAAGAAAGTAACTACACACTCACACCAAACGTATACTTAATACATTCAAACAATACTTGTATTAAAATCGTGTTTATGAAACGGACTATACACTCACTTGATCAGAAGATGATCGGACAGCACTACAGCTCTAAGAGT
The DNA here is from genome assembly GCF_052849685.1 of Lactuca virosa. Classification (NCBI taxonomy): domain Eukaryota; kingdom Viridiplantae; phylum Streptophyta; class Magnoliopsida; order Asterales; family Asteraceae; genus Lactuca; species Lactuca virosa. The sequence continues at coordinate 253,175,944 of NC_136434.1, forward strand.
AGTATTCTTCGGTGAAACTAGAATATCTTCAAACACCGGGCTTCTCGCGGGCAGAGCTTCGGCTCGGAAACTCTTTTCTTCTCGGGATCTTCGGAGCTTCGGGACTTGCTTCGGGTCTCGGGATGATACCGGGGCTTCGGGGGGTTCAAATAGGGCTTAGAGGGAGTATCGGGAGTGGGAGAGTAAGAGATGAGCAACCAAACTCGGCTGACCCTCGATTTCTATTTATAGGGTGAATTTTCTGAGTTCACCTCGTGAGTTTCTAATATTCACCTCATGAACTGGCTCACCTCGTGAGTTTCTAATATTCACCTCGTGAGCTCGATACGTCATTGCGTTCGTCATGGCCACTTGCCCTGGAAGACGTCCATCATCTGTTCACCTCGTGAGTTTCTACTATTCACCTCGTGAACTGACACAGCCTTGGGGTTCACGCCCCGAACTTCAGAAATTCATAACTTTCGCATACGAGCTCCGTTTTCGACGTTCTTTATATCCACGCGTAGGTGAGATTATGCTCTACAACTCTCATTTAGACTCCGTTGGCTAATTTTGATTTTATTTTTATTATATTTTTATTATATTATTTTTAGTAGGCCGGGACAGGAAAACTCCGTTAGAAATTCATAACTCCTTCATTTGACGTCCGTTTTCGTCTGTCTTTTTACCGTTGGACTACTATCAACCAGATCTTCGATTATCGTTTATATTGTTTTGGCTAAATATCGCTCGATCTCATATTCGAACTTCGGGCTGTACACTGCTAAGCCGAAACTTCGAAAAATCATAACTTCCTCATACGAAGTCAGATTTGCGCGTTCTTTTCATGCACGCTCTCGGTTTAACGTATTCTACGACTTTCGTTTAGATCGCTAAATCCAAATATCGCTATATCGTAAATTCACTATTTACGTCGCGCTGTGTCGTGCCGGTTCTGTCGCGAAACTTCGACATGTCATAACTTCTTCGGTATAACTCGGATTTCGGCGTTCTTTATATTTTCGAAACCTTGAGACATATACTACAACTTGGTTAAGATTAATCCTTCTAAATAATCTTCCATCAAAAAGTCATTTTTGATGCTTATCGTCTCTAAATTGACTAGCCCTGATCTACGAGCGTTACATGGTGCTACAGAGTTTTCTGGTGTCCTTAATCCCATAGTTGTTCTAACTTGGATTCAGAACACAGAGAAAGTATTTCGTATCTCTCATGTGGATAATGAAGACAAGGCTAATTATGCTTCTGCAATGCTCATCGGAGAAGCCTTGGTTTGGTGGGATGCAACATATGAAGCTCTTAACGGGTATGACCAGGAGAATTTATCTTGGGAAATGTTCAAAACTCGTTTGCTAGGGAAGTATTGTCCTCTAGACATGAGGAGGAGATTGGAAAAAGAATTCCTCGAGCTTAAACAGGGAGGAATGACTGTGAATGAGTATGAAACTTAGTTCAATCAAAAAGCACGGTTTGCTGCAAAGTATATTCCAACTGAAGACGAGAAAATTATGTTATTCATGGAGGGACTACGATATGAAATCCACAATTTCGTGAGCAATCGGGATGTTCTATCATTTGATAAAGCAGTTGAGTATGCTCGAAAGCGCGAGCATGACCTATAGATATATGGTGCCACTCTTTCTGTTCCAAAGCATCCACGTATCGATCAAACTGTTCCTGTTTCCTCTATTCCACCAGCTCGATCTGATTCTAATACAAGAGAGAAATCTCAGAACGTCGTTCGTGGTCGCGATAGATCACAATCGTTTTCTATTCAATCACCATCATGTCGCATTTGTGGAAAGAATCATCCGGGCCAATGCAGAATAGAAAAGGAATCTGTGGTCTGTTATGGATGTGGAGAAGCGGGTCACATAAAGCCAGCTTGCCCAATGAAGAATGTTACTTGCTATGCTTGTGGTGTTATTGGCCACAGGAAGCGTTTCTGTCCTACTCTTACTAGTCAAATGGCGGGGAGTCAAGCTTCCGTTCAACAACCAAAGAATACTCCAAAGGAGGAGGTACCAAAAGCTAAGGGTCATGCATTCCAGATTACCACAGAGTAGGCACGCGAGGACCCGAATGTTGTGACGGGTACATTTCTTATCAACTCTAGACCTGCTCACATCTTATTTGATTCTGGTGCCTCAGATGTTTTTTGTGTCTCATGAATTTGAGCATTCTTTTCAAATTGCTTGCTATGCACTCGCACAACCATTTCACGTAAATACTGCGGGAAGTATATCATTATTTGCTGATAAAATCTATAGACATTGTGTCATAGAAATTGAAGGCTATAATTTTCTTGTCAATCTGATTCCTATCTCCTTACCCAACTTTGATATTATTCTCGGCATGGATTGGTTGTTAAAGAACAATGCAGAACTCTGGTGTTACGAAAAGATGGTACGCAACCCTATCAAATGGAAGGATCCTATTTATGTATACAGTGAACAAAGACTTAAAAATCTTAAAGATAATTTATTTCTTAAAAACTCGTAAATTTATATCGAATGGGTGTTCTATCTATCTGGCCTATACAATTGATATCTTAAATAGGAGAAGAAAACTGTAAATGATGTGTACAACTGAAGATTATTTCTGATCGTAATACTCGCTTCACTTCTCATTTTTGGGCGAGTATACAACATGAATTGGGATCTCGTGTTGCTCTTAGCACAGCTTATCATCCCCAGACAGATGGTTAGATGGAGAGAACAATCCAAACAGTAGAAGATATGATTTGTGCATATGTCTTGGAGTTGGTGCGCGTCAAGTGGAAACACCATCAATGCCTAAATTGTACTTAGGGAAAATAAGAATGAGATAAGAATGAAATATCACCATTTGTTTAAATCGTTATGATTTTCGGGACGAAATCCTCAAAAGGAGGAGGTATTTGTAACATACACGTTCAGTTATCGTGTTATGTATTTTTAAAAGTGAAAAATATAATGAAATATGATATGAATTTGGGCGTTGAGTTCTAACAAATAGTTTTTACTAGAAATGAAGTAAAACTATGTTTAGAATCACTCGGAAAATATTGGAAGTCTTATGAGATTCCAATCAAAAGTCAAATATTGAAATTTAACGAAAATATAAAGTTGAAAATATATAAAATTATATTATTGAAAGTTGTAAATAATCTCGTTAGAAACATTTAGGCGAAAACCTCATCGAAATCCGAGTTATAACGAATAAGTTATGACTTATTGAAGTTTCGCGACAGAACCGACACGACGCCGTATGACGTAAAAAGTGAGTTTTCGATAAACTACTTTTTAGCTTTAGTGATCTAAACGAAAGTCGTAGTATTCGTTAAACTGAGAATTTTCATAAAAAGAACGTCCAAATCTGACATCGTATGAGGAAGTTATGATTTTTCTAAGTTTCGAAATAGCAGTAGACAGCTAAAAACTCGAAATAAAGATCGAGTGATTTTTAGCCGACGCAACCTAAATGAGAATCGAAGGTCTCATCAATAGTAGTACAACGGTAAAAAGACAGACAAAAACGGACATCGGATGAAGAAGTTATGAATTTTTAACGGATTTTTCCTGTCCCGACCCGTTAAAAATATAATATTAAAAATTAATTCAAAATTATCCAACGGAGTCTAAACAAAAGTTGTAGAGCATAATTTCACCTACGCGTGGATATAAAGAACGTCAAAAACGGAGCTCGTATGCAAAAGATATGATTTTTTGAAGTTTTTAAATAAAAATAAATGAAAATTCGAGACTTATCCGAAGGAGAACGCCCCGCGTAGAGGGTTACACCCAGCGTTCGTATGCAAGGCCTCGGATCAGCCACGTCGCCCCTCTCTTCGCACAGATGCCACCTATCACAGTTGATGACACGTCCGAGACCCAGGAACCGAGCAGCTGCCATGCCGCGTACGCCCAGCGTACTCCGAGGCTTCGGCCAGCTATAAAAGGCATGTGAGGCTACCCGTATTTTGTTTACAAATTCTTACATCTTTCACCCTCTACTCTCCTTTTTACCCACTTTTAACCCCCGAAGCCCCGATATCATCACCGACACCCGAAGCAACCCCCGACGCTCCGAAGTTCCCGAGAAAATCATATTTTCAAGTCGAAACTCTGCCCGAGTAAGGACGGTTTTCAACTAAAATCCCCGGTTTTGTCACAGAAAGTCATATTTAAAGTCGAAGTGCTGCCCAAATTAATACTTTAATTCCCGGTTATTTCACGGTGAGTTCAATATATAGGAACAATTATATATTATGTGTTATATGTGCTACGTGCTTTTCCGTGTTATCATCTCGTGTTATTATTTCCGCTATTTTGATAGCAAAGTTGTACCTTTGGCCATGTGATCAGTGAAAGGACTTAGATTCACAGTGGTATTGGTATGTAGCCTATGGCCGTGTAGAGCATGTCTCGCAAGAGAATGACTTCTCCCCCTATGACATTGGCAGAAGGTTAGATAGGGCTGAAAGCCTGAAATCAACCAAAATGTTTAAATCAGAAATTGTATGTCTTCTGTTCCATTTGGGCCGAAGCGTTATTGATGTATATCAAGTATTGAAATTGTTATGTCTCATTGATTGATATGGAAAGTTTGTCGCATGATTCACATATGCCTTTGTTGTTCCTTGTTCCCTTTGCTTCTGCCATATTGAAGTATATATATATGGCATAACGTTATATTGTATCTATTATTGAACTCACTAAGCATCACTGCTTACCCCTCTTAGTGTTTAACAATTGCAGGTAATGAGAATCCAGTATAGTCATATACTGTTGGAAGATTTAGAATAGTTTATACTATTACTTTTGTACTTGGGTTTACGTATGTATAAAACTATAATATCCTGGGTAGTTATGTAATAAGTATAACACCTTGTAATATACTAAAACATATTCAGTTTGTATCCAGTCTTTTGTAATCACATTATCAATGTAAAATATTATTTATAAATATGCATGTAGCATGTTTTGGAGTAACAATATTGTGAAGTATGAAAGTTTGGGTCTTTCAGAAATACGAAAGTTGGGGTCTTTCACCCAGTTATTTTAAGGATTGTTAATGTTTCTTAAATGGCGAAGTTTTATTCTGTTACAGTCCCAAAATTTGACTTTCTAAGTTTTCTTTTTAAAAGGTTGGATTAACATAAAACTTTGATTTTCTTGTTCCCTAAACTAGCATCTAGCTTTAGATTAAAACGGCATCTGAATTTGCCCACCAACTGTTTGTTAAAATGCTTGAACCAAATATTTCATTCATTCATTTGCACATGATGTCCACTGATAAGTCTTTATATCCATTTGAAAATTAGCCAATCTAGTTTTGTTAATATGGTTTGTATTGGTCTAATGAGGTCTTTATTTTCTCTATTTTAACTAGCTTTGCTTGTGGTTAGCTATTCTATAAACATGATGATTTAGTTTTCTTTCTTTGAATTAATTTCATACTCTTTAAGAATAATCAAAACCATTCTGGGAGAATATTTACGGTATCATTCTTGCAGAATAAGCATGTTTTTTATAGCTATTAGACTCTAAGTAATATCTTGTTAGAATAAAGTACATGTGTTCTTATAGACTATTTTGTACTGTGTTCTGTCAGAATTTGTTTGTATAAATGCATTCTGTCAGAATGTCTTTAAGAATGTTTTTTAATAACAAGTATATTTGCTTAATTGGTAATACTAACGAGTAATGCATGTTATTCTTTCAGAATGGCTTGAAGAAGGAATCAAATATTAATCATACAAGAGAAAGACTTGGAATCGAACTCAACAGCAAGTATATTTGCGAAGAATTACATTCATATGATAATACATCATATTTTCGTAAGAATAGTTGGAATCAAATGTGTTATTTGTACCATTGAAGAACCAAGTGAATTTGTTCAATAATTGTATATTTAAGAATTCTATTTCTTAAGTTGTTTACTCATTTTTGATGATATTTTGTTAGAATCTATGTAACTATATTAAAATGTATAAGGCTATTAGTCTATAAGAATATGTATGAATTTGTATTTAAGTCTGAATGTATATGAAGAATAAAATCATAGACTGACTTGGATGTATATGAAGAATATGTAGAATTCTTAAATACGGTTAATTATCAAAAATACCTGAATTGGAACTATATTCTGTAAGAATAAAATCGGAAATATTGTTACTAGTTTATGGTTGGCATTCTGTCAGAATGACAGAATAAATTCGGTTTATTATAAAAAATTATGTTATAATTAATTGAATTAATTTTAAAAATACAAAAAATTATAAACCTAAACAAAATTCATATAAAAAAATTGAATTAATTTAAAAAATCCAGAATTTAAAAATTAAGAGATTAAATTATCCCTAAAAATCCGATTTTTCCTTTTTTAATATAGGTTAATTGACTAAAATACCCTTAAGTTGAAATTTGTGTGATTATAAGGTACATGTTACCCTATTGTAATATCCTAGACCCTCAGATCATAACCATTGATTCTATTCCACCCGTTGGTCCATATTTGTGTGTACGAGCACACAATAGATGCTAGAAACAAATGAACCTAGCCATATATATATATATATATATATATATATATATATATATATATATATATATATGAATATATGAATATACATATTCATAAATGAATTAGTATATACTTATTCTTATTAGAATAAGTGTGACAACCCGGAACTTCTATCTTGTACACTTAGTAAATTCAATCAATGTTAAACTTGTTCTGTTGACTTCGTGTACTGTTTAAGGGTTCATTTAAGCGTTCTAAGCTTGAGTATAGCCAAGGTTGAGGTTAGGAAAGAGTTAACACGCCGTAGGGTGACAAAACCGGGCCATACACACCCTTAGGGGGAGTGTACGGCCGTACACAAGGGTGTACGGCCGCACACTCACTTTTAGGCAACATACTGACCCCTATATAAAGGGTAGCCCCCTTTACTTTCATTCCTTTAACACCTTGGCAGCACACAACACCTTTCCTCTCAAGCTTCTTCAACCACAAACCCTCCAAAGCTTCAAGAATGTGAGTAATTCATCCTCTAACTTGATATCCTTGAAAGACCACTCTATCTAAGCCTTAATACTATAAGATTCGTCGTGTTCTTCATGTCTTGAAGAGAGTACGATCGTACACCTTCATAAGGTGGGCCGTACACTCCTAAAGGACTCTCCAAAGTGAGAGTTTGACTTCCATATTTGAGTTGGACATGACCCTAGGTTTGCTACACCTTAGAATTGGCATTTTGGACATCATCATGTAGGGTGTACGACTGCACACACCTGTGTACGGCCGCACAGACCCTTGTGTGGTAGCACACTCCTTGTGTGCGACAGCACACTCCCGTGTGCGACCACACACTCACCCTAGGACCACAAACCCATTTCTAAGACCCTTAACTTGTACTACCACTAAGTATGGACCTAGAACACTTCATGGATGCAAGTATGGACCTTGAAAACACCTCAAAGGCACCTTCCATCATGAGTGTACGGCCGTACACCCCTTGGGCCACACACACCTTTAAGGTGGCCATACACCTCCCTCATGCAATCCTTTAAGGTTCTAACACTTAGTGCAAGTAGTTCCAAGTTCCTAGAGTGGTTCTCCATCACATCTAGTGGTGAAATACCTTCATTTGACTCCTTTATGTGTCATTACGTGTTAATTAGGATCAAATCGTGTTCAAGGCTCCACTTGAACATTCGGCATCCCGTATCGATCCTTCATTCAAATCGCCCGAGGTGAGTTCATACCCCTACGTTTTTTCCGAGTTTTTCATGTTTTCAGGGGGGAATACAAGCAAAAGTACAAGGAAACTTGTGCTCAAAATATATTATTTTGTTTAAGATAATTATATTTTCAGTATGCTTTTAACATGGAAAACAGTTTTTACCAAACGATTAAGGAATCAACTCATAGAAACAGTTTTCAAAACTAGGGTAACGAACTTGTGAATGATGTAGTAAAATGTATTATTTTATAAGGGATTCATGCAAATCATAAAAAGGATTTCCAGTATTATTACTTGTAAATTTGTTAGTCTAAGTTGGAGACACGTCCTTAAAAACACTCCCACAGAATCAGAGTGTAGGACTAGCACTCGTGACCAGAATCACTTGTAGGGAGAGTGTGACTGTTGTGTATAGATCTATACGGGACTGACATTCGCGCACCTTGCTGCTAGCTACAGTCGGACCTGCAGGTCTACGGGTGACAAAGTCATAAAGGATACCGGCCCCGTTACGTGCCATATCCAGTCAGTTATGGTCATGAAACTCACAATGTAGATAACAGAGATTTACTTTTGTAATAATGGATCAAGTGAACTAACCTCAAAGTAATAACCGATTGATTACTGGAGGGTATTAACAATGCCTTCAGGATTTAGTTCACCACGTTTTCTTTTATTAGTTTTATTTATGTAATAAGGCTAATGTACCTTACTGGGAGTAACCATGGTCTTTAAAAGAAAACTACATTTATCGATATAAGTATGGTAGATACTTGTACACCTCAGTTTAGAACGGATAATCAATGATCAACTTTTAGGGAAGATATAGGATTTTCCCGGGATAACTCGGCTTTTCATAAACGGATTGTTTAACAGGTAACTAACGGATATTCATATTCATTCCACGGCTCCTTGGATTGTACATATCTTGTATGAATCTGGAGGTTATGGAAGGAATGAGTTTTCAAACACGCTTTTCATAACAAAATATAGGATTTTCTTGAGGAACACTTTTCAAAAGGATTCAAAGAACATTTTTCCACAAAAACTAAATGCTTATGAATTCACCAGCTTTATGCTGATATTCTTTCAAACTGCTTGTATTCTCAGGAAATAAGTAGACATGTACTTCTTGGATTTAGAGGAGCCGGAGCAATAAGAGTCATGTTTTTATATTTTACATACTTTTGATGTATTTAAAACAAGTTTCAAACTGATGTAAACATTTTACTTATATATGTATCCACTGTATTGGTCGTGTTGCTATGATTCCTATTATTCATTGGTTGTGATGCTAAACATGACGTCCTCCACCCCGGAACGATTCCGCCATTCCGGTTTCGGGGTGTGACAATAAGTATTTGTAAATGAATAGGTATATACTTATTCATATATGAATACGTATTCATATATGAATAAAATTTGTTATGTACTCCCGGTACGCACTTAAGCGACATATTCGAAATGAATGACCCAAATTCATTCCCTTGTTCTCAACCTTTTTTCTCAATTAAATCCTCACACACACACACACACATACACACACACACACACACACACACACACACACACACACACACACACACACACACATATATATATATATATATATATATATATATATATATATATATATATATATATATATATATATATATATATATATATATATATATATATATATATATATATATATATATATATATATATATATAGGACTAAAAAATAAGTGAGGACTGCGAAAAAAAAAGAAAAAAAGCATTAAACGCGCGTCCAGCCCACTTCCCCCTCCCCTATTCCCCTATTTTTCTCTCTCCGCCACTTGTCCACCAGCCACTGGCTGGTGGGTTTTTTTCCACTCACTTTGTTTTTTGAAGAAAAAAAATGTGAAAAAACCAAAATTCTTAAAATTTATTTCTCTACAAAATGAGCATAATCATGAAAATTTGAAAAAAAAAAATTTATAAAAAATTCATAAAAAAATTCTCCAAAAATTATGAAAATTTTAGGGATACTTTTACTCATTATACTGGTGACTTTGTAAAAAGATTTTTTAAAAAATAAAAATAAAAAATGCCCTTGAAGTGTTTATTTTTAATTTTAAAATACTACCTCCGTTCCACATTAATTATCTACATTTGACATTTTCAGTCTTATTTTTGAACTTTGATCTTAAATATTTTTCTTTCTGATAGATAATACTTGATGCAAAATATATGAATGAATTGTATTTTAAATGTATTTTCATTGTTCTAAGTTTCATCAAGTAATATATAACACAAATAAAAAATATTTAAGGTCAAAGTTGAAGAAAAAAGACTTCAAAAGTCAAAAGTGGACAATTAATTTGGGATGGAGGTATTAGTTTTTTTTTAAAAAAAATGTTGAATATAATATGATCCAAAATATGATGATTCAAAATATTTATGAATAAAAAAACTTTTGATTCAATTTGTTTATGATCTTTAATTCGTTATCATCTAAAAATATTTAGACTCAAATATGTTATAATCCTTAATTATATCTTTTATGATTCAAAATTAAATGATTTAAATTATATAATGATCCAATTTTTTTTTTTGAATCAAACTTTATTTAATTAAATATATTATTGATCCAAAATCATAGGATTCAAAAATGATTTGATTCAAAATACTGTGATTCAAAACAATTTGATTTAAAATTTTATGATCTAAAAATAATATGATTAAAAAATAGTATGAACGGAAAACATTATGATCCTTAATATTATTCTTATTTAAAATTTTATAATTGTCAAACATTAAATATTCGAATCGATATTTAGTTTTAAAAAAATCAAAAGAAACCAAAAAAATAAAAACAAAAGTAAACAAAAAAAACTAGTATCTTCAGTAAAGACATAAAAAATATTTAAAAAATGAAAAATAAAAAAGGAAAAAAGAAAAAATATATATTTAAAAAAAACGAAAAAATAAGAAAAACGAAAAAATGAAAAACGTGAAAACCGAGTATATGTCTATTTATTTGTTTGATTTTTTTAAAATAAAATAAAATAAAAGAAACAAAAATAAATAATAAAATCCACTTAAATGACGTTCAATGGACGTTCGTCACACGTGATTCAATCCTCGAGTCCGTATTAATTACCTCGGACGTGGGTCGAATGTGAACGCACCACGACCAAATATTTGGTTTGACGTTTGTGTCATGGATGAAATGGGGTGGTGAAGAATTGTGTTCGCAGTCCTCAACATTTTTTTAGTCCTCATCGGAATATATATATATATATATATATATATATATATATATATATATATATATATATATATATATATATATATATGGCTTAGTTATTATGCAAACTAAAAAAAACATGAGAATTTGCGAACTATGCATTAGCAGTCATATAGACTGCGGATGCAGATATGCATGCATGCATCAACAGTCATATGGATTGTGAACGCAGATAAGCATGCATGCATCAACAGTGCATATATATGAACATTTTTCAAAAAGAAAATCGTCAAATCTTTTTTTGAACCTAGATATGGCTTAGACACCACATTTTGTTAATATTTGTGGTTTTGATTTTGAAAAAATTGATATTTGGATTATTAGTTCTCAAGTTCGCACAAATATTTAGGTTCTCAAAAGAACTTGCGTCTCCCTCTCTCTCTCTCTCTATATATATATATATATATATATATATATATATATATATATATATATATATATATATATATATATATATATATATATATATATATATATATATATACACCGATCTTAATAAAATACTCATTTTATCCGTGTGGCTCTTCATTTTTGCATAAAAGTTAAATTACTGTGTAGCCTTCATGCATTTAACTCATTAATTCGACCTTATATATCACAATTATATAGTTTCCTTATTAACATTGGTTCTAACAACATTATTTTGAAAATCGAACCTATAAAAGGTTACATGTAATTAAAAAACAATATTATTTCCAAATTTATGGTTCATTCTTTCATGATTGTTATGGTGAAAATCTTCATTTTCCCACTCAACCTTCACCCGTGTTTCCTCCTCAACAACAAATTAAAATCAAAATTCAAACCCTCCCAAAGTTAAGATCATAATTTGTACAGAAAAACCCTAAATTATTTCCTTTTTATAAGGGTTCTTTAACAATTTCTCTCTTCAACTGCTAATACATGAACATTATGCTTTATTTATATTTTATAGCTGTAATCAGTTTTGTAAAAATTCCGAATAGAAACCCGATTAGCCTTAGGCACTACCTGACCGATTACAAGGCGCCTAACGATTAAACCCTACGTACACAATGAGTGAAAAAGCAGTAAATGATGAAATTTTAACACTTTAAAGAAGTTCTATAACAATGGAAACTATTTGAATAATGATTAGTGTTTTATTAATCACAGTAACCTATTTTGTTATGATATTAGTGGTATTTACGCACTTTGTTATGATATTAGTCATATTCATTTTTTTTTTAAATTAAACAAATTAGCAATTTATGGTCCCCGATTAATCCTCACCTAGCCGATTAATCCATTAACCCTAGTCCATCGACTAGCTAACGTCGAACGTTTTTTACAACCTTACATGTAATCAAGATTAAGTTTGACAATAGCGTGTCATCTGATACTCCATTTTTCTCTTCTTAGGGATTACTATTAATATGTGCATGGATTGCGATTCTCCAAACTCAAATTCCAACCTGATCGCGATTGGTTACGGACATCAAATGCGATTGGATGCAAAGGATCAGAAGCCGTCGAAAGGCAATTCTCCAACAGTAACTTCAATTTCGATTGCGACTGGGTCCGAACAATTGGAAGCCGTCAGAGTCATTGGTGAACCGTTGCGATAGCAAACAACATCGGAATGTGATCCGTTGCAATTGCGATCCTCGGAATGTAATCGGATGCGAACAACCTCGGAATGTGATTCGTTGTGATTGCGCACCTCGGAAGCCAACATACTTTTATGCACTCGATTTCGAACGACTGGTGCTTACCGTTTGTGACAACCGTCAAATTTCGGTCAATTCAAAGTCAAACAAAGTCAACAAGTCAAACCGGTCAACTCCAATAACCCTTGTATGTTAGGGTTTACGTTATGTAATCACTATACAATTCGCTATTTTAATGAGAAATCATCATTTGGAAAGTTCATGTGTTTGATTTTCCTTAGCCTTAACAGTGCTAAACAACGAACCAAAGCGATAAAACACTATTGCACAATCATCGGGATTGTGTAGGACACTAAATCATGGCTTAACGGGGTTTACGGACCTTGCGTTTCAAAGCCAAACACTCAAAAAGGTCTCAAAAGAACTCTCTCTCAATCTCTTTCACTCAATCTCTCTCTATTAGAAATCTCTCCCAAATCTCTCTCAAAAGTTCCTTTAACTTTTTGTAATCATTCGGGTCATCACGACCCTTAACCGGGTCAAAAACCACTTGAAACGGGGTAAAAACGGGTAAAATAGCCTTAAGGACCCAAAACCGAAGCTTCAGGACCGAAGCCTCGCATGCGAAGCCTCGGACCGAAGCCTCGCATCCGAAGGCTCGGACCGAAGCCTCGCATCCGAAGTGCTCAGGACCGAAGCCTCACACCGAAGCCTCAGGTCCGAAGCCTCAGGTCCGAACCTCGGCCCAGGACCGAGCAACTTCGCAGATTCAGCCTTTTTTCCTGGTTTTCGACTACGACTTCGTTTTAACTCCGTTTTTCATTATTTTAACGTGGGATTTTCACCCAAAACTTTATTTTATAAACTAAGGCCCCAAAATATATAAATCTCCAGGGTTTTTATAAAATATATTAAAAGAATTAGTGGTTGAACTAATTATTGAGGGAATATTTGCTTTTCCTTAATTTATGGCAAAAGCAAACCACCACCACCTCACTCTATGATTAGCCACTCTTTCCCACTACCCCATGTCTCCTTAGTGGACCTTTACACCCAATCTCTAGCTCTTCCCACGTTCTAAGAGCTGGAGGATTGATCCTCTCTCCTCATTCTCCATAAAACTCTTTCATTCTACACTTAGCAACCAAGAACACTCTCCAAAATTCTCTCATCTTTTCTCTCAACTTCAAGAACTTCAAGGCTTTCTCCAGGGATTTCTTTCTTCAATTAGTAAGTATCTTCATCATTCACAAAATTATTAAACTCCGTTCTACTCAAATCATTGATATCTTACACAAGTTCCATCTTATTCGGTGTTAGATTCTCGAATCATCAAGACATCTTCTTAGTGTTCTTGGGTTGAACACTTCCTCTCTCTCACTTTCATCTACTGAAACCACATAAGGTGAGTTCATACCCCTACATTTACATGTTTTTCTTAAGTTTTAAGGGGGGAATACAAGTAAAATCATCAAGAACACAATTAAACTTTTTCTAACAGATTACATCAGAAAAGATGGACGTTAATCACGGACTGTTTTGGTCAACTTAAATATTTTAGTTTTCAAAACTGTTCCAGGTGCAAGTAGTTCAAACTCTTAGCTTTAAAATGGCTACTTTCACATCTCCATATGATTTTTATACAATTTATGGTGATTTTTACAAAACTGCCTGTCATTTCAGAGGCAAACCCGGACCAGTCTGTGATTATGAACATTTTCACCTCTGTTAGAGATCACTAAAAATCATGATAAAATTTACGAACAAACTAGACTCATATTCCAAACTCTCAAAATTTGCGGATTTGGATTTAGAGCTTTGATGATTTTTCTATAAATTTTCTAATAACAGTAACAGAAACTGTTTTCAACGAAAAGTTGCTGTTAATTTCATTTCACCTTGTAACATGTTGAGCAAGGTGTATATCTTTATGTGATTATATGTTATTGCAATATATGACATTTTATCTTAATATTTAGACACACATCAGTTTACAAATGGATTTGGACATATAAAATATAAAGAATAACAAGTGATTATAATCAAAGTACAACCGATACATTCAAACATTTAATAAACTATTTTGAATATAGTTTGCATACATTACTACGTACTACCCTTGGTTGATAAACTATAATAGGTATAGTTTATGATACATTACATAACACATACATTTAAAAAGGGTACATTTATACAAAGGATATTTTCATTAAGCAAGGTACGGCCATACGGTACCAAGTTTTCATAACACGTAATTCCGTTAATGACTTTGTGAGACATTTACTTCAAATTACCATTAAGTCCTGTATTGTAACCAGAGTCTCCTTGAGGGAGAGCGTGATACTTGTGTATAGATCTATATTGGGTTTGACAAACCCACACCTAAACTGAATGCAACAGTTAGACCGATAGGTCTGGGGTGACAAATGTCATAACATTTCCGACGCCTGAAGAACGTCGTTTTAGGCAACCTTGGTCATAGTATGGTTATAATAAACTCACATAAAGTATTAATAAACATTGGAATTTACGGGAACTTCATTAAAAATTTAACGAGTTTATGTCGATTTAAACTTGCATTGTTTTACTATAAATATGACAAATTACTTGTACATTTCGGTCTTTGGGTTTTAAGACTACATTTACACATTAAGGAAAATATTGGATTTTCTAACACAAATACTACTTTTACAAACGAAAGGCTTTTAATAATACCAAACAAAAGCTTATGAACTCACCAACCTTTGTGTTGACACTTTTTCAAACAACTTGTATTCTCAAGAAATCATTAAATAGGTAATCAAGTGCTTTTGAGGATGGGACGCTAAGGCGTCTACTATTTCATATTTTATCAACATATTGTAATTGATTCGTAAACATGTAATTCATACAATGATGTAACTTTTTCAATTATATATATATTGGTTGTGTTTGCTTGAATTACTATTACAATTGTTGTTATGATACTATACATGAAGTCCTCCACCCCCGGACGTTTCCGCCATCCTTGGTTTGGGGGTGTGACAGATTGGTATCAGAGCGCAGTTTATAGTGAATTAAGTATATCAAACCACATAAGATATACAAACTATAAACACAATTGGGACTAATAGTCTCTGATTTGTGCATTTTTCAAATAAATATACTTTTAGAAAATAAATGATTTTTTTATTAAAAGTATAAATACATGCATACATGCTCATATAGTGTCATAACTAGAAGAACATAAAATAAAAGAAGAGGAGTTGTACATTATGGGTATGCCTTGGTATATGTAAATCAAGTCTGGGAAGGATATAGCCTGATCAACTATATCTGTCCGGGAATTGACTTGCATATACCTAATAACAGACTACAAAGGATACTTTAAGAACTCAAAACTAAACATTTACAAATACTATAGGAGTATTTTGTGTTACTATAATAAATTATCTGAGAATTAAATAGGTCTTTATTTATAGATCAATAGCTGCTAAGTGGATGCGCTAAGGTCATATGTAACTAAGATACTATAGACTTAGAATTTATGTATCTTTGTTTCACTTCCTGTCCTTGTTTGGTTGTGGTCTTGGAGTTAGGGTCATCTATTCGAAGGACTATTATATCTTAATCACATATGACTGGTATGCACTTTGCAACTAATTAAGTAACCGATAAAGATCATTTTAAAATATAATATATTAATTATGTCCCGACTAAATTAGTATATGTGAAACTTCTACAAACAGTCATATACTTGGAAACAAGGAAACTCAAATAAAATATTTTATACTTTCATTTTACCTCATAACCCAATGTATTGGGTCAATTAAAAGTATAAAATCGTATGTATCGTAAACATACCGGAAAACAACGTAATAATATACTTTATGTATAAAAGATTTCTCTTCCTATAAATACACTTTTACTAAAAGTACATTGGTTTACGACTTATGACAGAACCATGCCGCCAAGGAGAAGACCAAGACCTTCCAGCAACACAGCAACACCTCCTCCGCCGCCGCCTCCACAGTTTGATCCTGCGATGTTCCAGGCTGCAGTAACAGCAGCCGTAGCGGCCGCAATGTCGCAGATAGGGACAAACGGAGCTGGTGGTTCGGGATCGGGGGCTACAAACTCTAACCACGGAGACAGTACGTGGCGTGCAAGAGAGTGTTCATACAAAGACTTCACCAATGGCAAACCCGACAACTTCAATGGAAACGGGGGAGTCATCACTTTGATGCAATGGTTTGAAAAGACCGAAGTAGTCTTTCAGGTGTGCTCTTGCCCCGAAGCGAGCAAAGTTAAGTTCGCAGCCTTCACCTTCACCGGTCGGGCCCTTACTTGGTGGAACTGCCGGATTAAGTCACTTACTCTCGAAGTGGCTAGCTCCATAACCTGGGCAGAACTAAAAACGTTGATGATGAAGGAGTACTGCCCGAGAGGTGAAATTCAAAAGCTGGAACAAGAACTTTGGAACCTCAGGATGACGGGCTCTGACCTTGAAACCTACACCACCCGATTCAATGAATTGGCTCTCCTCTGCCCAACAATGGTTACTCCGGAGGAGAAAAAGGTGGAGCGATACCTTTGGGGACTGTCTCTCCACGTGCAAAGTAGTGTCCTGGCTTCAAGGCCAACTACTTTTGACAGTGCCAGGGAGCTGGCACAACAACTTGTTGACCACCGAGCCGGTCATAATACTACAACCACCACCACTGATAAATCAAAAGGAGGAAACAACAAAAGGAAGTTCTGGAACGAAAAGAAGAGCCAACCAGCACAGGACCCCGCTAAGAAGCAACAAATTGTTGCTGTCCATGCCGCCACTAATGCTGCCACTACTGCTACCACTCCAGCACCACCGAAGCCATATGCGGGAACCCTACCTAAGTGCAACAAGTGCAACTTTCACCACAATGGTGCTTGTAGGGAGATGCACTGTAACAACTGCGACAGGAAGGGGCACACTGCTCGTTTCTGTAAAGCGTCGGCTCGACCAATCAACCAAGTCGCCAGTACGGGGGCAACCCGAACCTGCTACAACTGTGGAGACGCAGGTCACTTCAAAAGAGACTGCCCCAAAGCACAAGCCCCTAATGCTGGTGGAGTAGGAAGAGTCCTGGCAATAGGACATGGGGAAGCAGTCGAGGATCCCACGGTGGTTACCGGTACGTTTCTCCTCAATAACTCTTATGCATGCGTACTATTCGATAGTGGAGCGGAGAGGAGTTTCGTGAGCCACCAATATAAACATTTACTTGAACAAAATCCCCAATCACTAAAGGATACTTATGTAGTAGAAATGGCAAATGGGAAAGTAGAACGCACTAGCGATATATACTCAGAATGTACTCTCACTCTAGACAACCATACATTTAAAATTGACCTGATGCCGGTCACCATAAAAAGCTTCGACGTAATCATCGGGATGGATTGGTTAGTTCCTCACCGTGCCGACATTCTATGTTACGAAAGGGCCGTTCGCCTCAATCTACCAAATGACGAAACCCTTCTCATTTATGGTTACAAACCTAGTGCGAATTTACAAATCATCTCATGCATCAAAGCCCAAAAGTATCTCCGGAAGGAGTACCACGCCTTCTTAGCCCATGTAGTAGACAAGAAACAAGACGTGAAAGACATCAAAGACATCCCCGAAGTGTGTAACTTCCCGGATGTGTTCCCAGAGGATCTTCCTGGTTTTCGACTACGATTTCGTTTTAACTCCGTTTTTCATTATTTTAACGTGGGATTTTCACCCAAAACTTTATTTTATAAACTAAGGCCCCAAAATATATAAATCTCCAGGGTTTTTATAAAATATATTAAAAGAATTAGTGGTTGAACTAATTATTGAGGGAATATTTGCTTTTCCTTAATTTATGGCAAAAGCAAACCACCACCACCTCACTCTATGATTAGCCACTCTTTCCCACTACCCCATGTCTCCTTAGTGGACCTTTACACCCAATCTCTAGCTCTTCCCACGTTCTAAGAGCTGGAGGATTGATCCTCTCTCCTCATTCTCCATAAAACTCTTTCATTCTACACTTAGCAACCAAGAACACTCTCCAAAATTCTCTCATCTTTTCTCTCAACTTCAAGAACTTCAAGGCTTTCTCCAGGGATTTCTTTCTTCAATTAGTAAGTATCTTCATCATTCACAAAATTATTAAACTCCGTTCTACTCAAATCATTGATATCTTACACAAGTTCCATCTTATTCGGTGTTAGATTCTCGAATCATCAAGACATCTTCTTAGTGTTCTTGGGTTGAACACTTCCTCTCTCTCACTTTCATCTACTGAAACCACATAAGGTGAGTTCATACCCCTACATTTACATGTTTTTCTTAAGTTTTAAGGGGGGAATACAAGTAAAATCATCAAGAACACAATTAAACTTTTTCTAACAGATTACATCAGAAAAGATGGACGTTAATCACGGACTGTTTTGGTCAACTTAAATATTTTAGTTTTCAAAACTGTTCCATGTGCAAGTAGTTCAAACTCTTAGCTTTAAAATGGCTACTTTCACATCTCCATATGATTTTTATACAATTTATGGTGATTTTTACAAAACTGCCTGTCATTTCAGAGGCAAACCCGGACCAGTCTGTGATTATGAACATTTTCACCTCTGTTAGAGATCACTAAAAATCATGATAAAATTTACGAACAAACTAGACTCATATTCCAAACTCTCAAAATTTGCGGATTTGGATTTAGAGCTTTGATGATTTTTCTATAAATTTTCTAATAACAGTAACAGAAACTGTTTTCAACGAAAAGTTGCTGTTAATTTCATTTCACCTTGTAACATGTTGAGCAAGGTGTATATCTTTATGTGATTATATGTTATTGCAATATATGACATTTTATCTTAATATTTAGACACACATCAGTTTACAAATGGATTTGGACATATAAAATATAAAGAATAACAAGTGATTATAATCAAAGTACAACCGATACATTCAAACATTTAATAAACTATTTTGAATATAGTTTGCATACATTACTACGTACTACCCTTGGTTGATAAACTATAATAGGTATAGTTTATGATACATTACATAACACATACATTTAAAAAGGGTACATTTATACAAAGGATATTTTCATTAAGCAAGGTACGGCCATACGGTACCAAGTTTTCATAACACGTAATTCCGTTAATGACTTTGTGAGACATTTACTTCAAATTACCATTAAGTCCTGTATTGTAACCAGAGTCTCCTTGAGGGAGAGCGTGATACTTGTGTATAGATCTATATTGGGTTTGACAAACCCACACCTAAACTGCATGCAACAGTTAGACCGATAGGTCTGGGGTGACAAATGTCATAACATTTCCGACGCCTGAAGAACGTCGTTTTAGGCAACCTTGGTCATAGTATGGTTATAATAAACTCACATAAAGTATTAATAAACATTGGAATTTACGGGAACTTCATTAAAAATTTAACGAGTTTATGTCGATTTAAACTTGCATTGTTTTACTATAAATATGACAAATTACTTGTACATTTCGGTCTTTGGGTTTTAAGACTACATTTACACATTAAGGAAAATATTGGATTTTCTAACACAAATACTACTTTTACAAACGAAAGGCTTTTAATAATACCAAACAAAAGCTTATGAACTCACCAACCTTTGTGTTGACACTTTTTCAAACAACTTGTATTCTCAGGAAATCATTAAACAGGTAATCAAGTGATTTTGAGGATGGGACGCTAATGCGTCTACTATTTCATATTTTATCAACATATTGTAATTGATTCGTAAACATGTAATTCATACAATGATGTAACTTTTTCAATTATATATATGTTGGTTGTGTTTGCTTGAATTACTATTACAATTATTGTTATGATACTATACATGAAGTCCTCCACCCCCGGACGTTTCCGCCATCCTTGGTTTGGGGGTGTGACACCGTTGGTTACGAAAACTACTTGGGCTCAGTGGCACGTGGAGTTTGCATGGTAACCTACATAAATTAAGGGCAGAATATTGTACCTTTTTTAGAAACAGTTTTAAGGAATTTATTTGTTACACTCTTTTAGCCGTAAATTTAGCTTCTAATAAGCCTCTAGTAAACAGTTTCCTTTTTGTAGGTAGTTTCCATTTGTAACTGCTTTTTAGGCTATAAATAGCCATTTGATCTATCATTTGTAATCAGTTTTCGTCAAAGAATTTTAATCAAAGAACTTTGTTCATCCTTTCTCAAATTATTGTGTCTAATTCAAATTGTATCATTGTTTGAGACACCTTTCTCATTCGTTGCTTCGATTTCAAAGTCAATAGGTCTTGGCTTGTTATCACATATCATTTGAACGAGGCTTTCCTGATTTTGATAGAACTCAAGTTAATAGGTCTTAACTTGTTTTCATCGATATTCAATCTATAGGTCTAGGTTGTCAATCAAATCTATCCCTTTTATTATTGTTCTTGTCATTCAATCCCTTTATTTTCTTGTTCCGTTGCAATAAGAAAATCCCAAAACAAATTACCCTCCATATTCGTATCATAAGTGGTATCAGAGCTGAAATTTCCTGCCAAGTTTTATTGATTTCATTCTTTTTCCATATTTGTTGTTCTAACCCAGAGCCGAAATTCCTACCTAGTTTTGTTGATTTCGTGCTAAGGTTTTATTAAAGCCTGATTCAGATGGATTGGGAAGAGCCTAATTTTCTTCGTAATCTCCATGATGCTCTAAGAAACATTATTGAAGATCCGCATCGAAGGAAGCCCATATGTGAATTGCATCGTGTGGAAGACTTCAAAGTGAATGAATTGTCTGAATTCGTTGGTGGAACTGATCCAGAAATGTATTTGGAGTATGAGAGGAAGATTTAAATAATATTCGAGTTCAAAACATTAGATGAAGAGAAGTGTTGCAAATATGTAATTCAGAAGCTGAGTGGAGGTGCTTCACGATGTATCAAAGGATTGAAATCCAAGAGAGTTCGTGAAGGAAAGGCAAAGATCTCGTCGAGTCTTTAAAATGAAAACACATAAAATAGTATGTTCCAACAAATCGCTGATTCACAACTTATCGTACAATTACTGAATCAAGGCAAGGGAAAATAAGTGTGGCTGAATATATTGATGAATTATTGGAAGAAGAAAGTAGTTTGGGTGATACTTTTGTGGTTGAAGAAGCTCATGAAACCACAGAGAAAGAGGAGAAGTATGAGGCCTCGGTGTGTGATACAACCCTGGTACTTAGAACTCTTCAAACCCAAGTTGTACAAGTTCATGTTACTAATGCTGATGGGGAAAAGGAATTTATTGAAGAAATTGAATCGAAAGAGGAGGATGAAGATTCTGGTCCCCTCTACGATACCAATGGGGAAGAGGAACTTAGTGAAGAAATTGAAAAATAAATTAATTTCGTGGTCGTAGATGAAATTGTTGAAACAATTGTGGAAGGAATCAATTTTGTTGATATGGACAAAGTTGTTGAAGAAAAGGTGATTTTTATTGAACAAAAAAATTCATTACAAGAGCTCACAACCTCAGTGAACCAATGACTATAAGTGCCATGAAAATTCAGGTTCTCATATCTTTTATGAACATTATTCCTTTTCTAAAGATCTTAAAGAAATTCAAATTGGAAGTTTCATTGATCAAAAAGGATTATTTGTTTTTCATCTTCATGTTCGTTTCAAAGCGTGGGGAAATTTTACACTTTGGAGACCATGGAATGCTTATATTTTGCATTTTGAAGGCCTTGATGAGAAGAGGAAATGTGGTGAGAAGTTGGATTTTGTTGATTATGATCTTACCAATGATGTTTCTGTTTTGACTTCATTCATCGATGACTTTTTAGTCGTGACTTAAAATCAACAAGAGCAACTATTTTTGGATGATAGCAGAATTTTTTACCCTCCAAAAGACGATATGAGGGAGAATTTAAAAAAGGATGTGTTCATGGTGGTAGCGATCAGTCACGAAAAGAGGCTTTCCGTGGCAATTCTTATGCCAATTTTTTGTGTTGTCCACAAACAAAGATATGTTTATTAATTCGTCATTTTTTGTTCAAAAACACGAAGAGCGATGGCATGAAGTTTGTGGTGAAAGAATGAAGAAGGACAAAGATCCAAGTCCCAAGCGTTTACGTGGGAGGGAGCTCATGGTGTTTGGAATCATATTCTTTTGGTGTGCTCTAAATTGGGAAACCATGATATTGGGGTGTGCCGCTCATCAACTTTTAAATACAACCCATGATCCATTCTTTCAAGTGACTGCTATTAACAATTTAAATTATCACAAGGTTAATTTGCAGGGTCCTAATCTTGTTCATGGGAATGTACGAAGGTGGTTTTTGATCCACAAATGGAAGGCATGGTTAGGATTGAATTCAACGAGTTATTTAAGTTGTTTGAAGAATAAAATGTGTATGTGCAGGAGAGACATATTGGAGGAGGGGTTACATCGCTATGATCAGAATGAAGTCAACATCGTTGTGATTGGTTACGTCGTTACGATCAGATCAGTTGCGTCGTTGCGATTAGATCAGTTGCGTCATTACGGTCGGAAAGGAGTCAATATCGCTACGATAAATTATTGTGTAGGTTTGTGGTGGTATATTTGGGTGATATTTTGTTGCATAGTCGAAGTGAAGATGAGCATTTGGAACACTTGAAACAAGTGTTTGAAACCCTTAGATCACAAAAGCTCTATGACAAGAAGGAGAAGTGTTCGTTTATGGTAGATCAAGTTATGTGCTTGGAGTTTGTTGTTTCGAATAAGGGAGTGTCGATTTATCAAACCAAGATTGAAGCAATCAATTCTTGGCCGAGTCCTAGGAGTATAAGTGCAGTTAGGTCCTTTCATGGTTTGGCTTCATTTTATAGGCGGTTTATAAAAGATTCCAGCACAATAACTAGTCCAATAACTGGTTATTTAAAGAAGGGTACTTTTATGCGGCGAGAAGATGCTAAAAAGTCTTTTGAAGTGATTAAGGATGGTAAAACCAACGTGGTGGCTGATGCACTTTCACTTCGTTTTACATTACTTGCTACTCTTGATGTTCGTTTATTAGGTTTTGAAACTTTAAAAGATGATTATGGTGATGATGTTGATTTTGATGAATTGTTTGGAAAATGTGCTAATGGTGCCCAAGGGGAGTTTTTGGTGCAAGATGGTTTTCTATTTAAAGGGAACCGACTTTGTGTTCCAAGGCTTGTTGTTCATGAATTGTTGATACGTGAAGCACATGGTGGTGGTTTGTCCAAAATAGTGCATGTATTGACTCATACTTCTATGGATCAAAGGGGCATTGAGATTGATGACATGAGAGCTGCTAAACCTAAGCAAATGGTTAGTTTGAAGACAAAAGAGTTAAGTTATAATGCTTTCGGTATGGTTAAAACTGATTTTAAGAAGGGTAATGTCATATTTATAAAAGATGATTAGAGATATCCTTCATTTGAAAGAAGAGACCAACTTGGAGTAAAGAAAAAGTCACATTCTGCAATAAAAATTTGTTTTCAAGACGCTACCATGGAAGGTTCGTATGGAAGAACAACATTATGAAGTCCTTACTGAATTGAGGATAATTCCTTTCAAAAGGGGGGGGGGGATAATACGTGCATGGATTGCTATTCTCCAAACTCAAATTCCAACTTGATCATAATTGTTATGAACGTCAAATGCGACTAGATGCGAAGGATCGAAAGCTGTTGGAAGGCGATTCTCCAACTATAACTTCAATTCCGATTGTCATTGGTTGCGATTGGGTCCGAATGATAAGAAGTCGTCAAAGACACTGGTGAACCATTGTGATAGCGAACAACCTCGAAATGTGATCCTTTGCGATTGCGATCCTCAGAATGTGATCGGATGAGAACAACCACAGAATGTGACCCATTGTGATTGTGAACCTCGGAGTGTGATCAGTTACAAACCTTGGAAGCCAGAAAATGTTTATGTACTCGATTCCGAATGACTAGTGCTTACTTGTTTACAAAACCTACTTGGGATCAATGGCACATTGAGTTTCCATGGTAACCTGCATATTTTAAGGGCGTGATGTTCAACCTTTTTTAGAAATGGTTTTTAGGCATTTATTTTTGCACTTTTTTATCCATAGATTTAGCTTCCAATAAGCCTCTAGTAGGCAGTTTCCTTTTTGTAGCCAGTTTCCTTTTGTAACCGCCTTTTAGGCTATAAATAGCCATTTGATCCATCATTCGTAATCAGTTATAGTTGAAGAATTTTAATCAAAGAGCTTTGTTCATCCTTTCTCGAATTATTGCGTATAATTGAAATTGTGTCATTGTTTGAGACTTGTTTCTCATTTGTGGCTTCTATTTTAAGTCAATAGGTCTTGGCTTGTTATCACATATTATTTGAAGGAGGTTTTCCTGATTTTGATAGAACTCAAGTTAATAGGTCTTAACTTGTTTTCACCGATATTCAATCTATAGGTCTAGGTTGTCTATCAAATCTATCCATTTTATTATTGTTCTTGTCGTTCTATCCTTTTATTTTCTTGTTCCACTATAATCAGAAAATCCCAAAACAAATCCACATTCGTATTAGCTATATGGTGTTTTGAGGTGTTTTATGGAAAATGGAGCAAAAGATCTGAGGTATGTAAATACAAATATTTTATCTCTCTTTCTCATTAAATATTCTATTTCTCAAAAGGTTTCTTGCTTTTTATGTCACTTGATGTATATTATGTCTATTTAAATACACGCTTCCAACTTGAAACAAACATGTGTTAATACAACTCTAAACAAAAAAGGAGTGTTTTTTCTTTGTTCCATCATGGTTAAAGCTAAAATACATTGATGAATGCAAGAAAAAATAATGTATTTTTGATTATTTGCGTCCGACATTTGCATATATATATATATATATATATATATATATATATATATATATATATATATATATATATATATATATATGAAAAAGTAAAGTTCATAGGTATTTTTAGGTTAGAATATGGAGTTTCAAAGACTAAAGCAATAAAAGGTGTGGACTAATGTGCCTCCACCCCTGTATCACATATTTCTTCTACAAACTTTTGTTTGTGTTATTAGTTGGAATAAATATACAAAGAAATCTTGTTAAATGTGTTAATTTTGTGTAACTTAAAAGCTATCTAAACTTATTGCAAGGTTGTGGTAAATGAATTAGCTTGAAATCTTTTAACTTGTCTTTGAAATCAATAAAATCTCTTTACTATGTGCATATTTGCTAAATCTGATGGAAAAAAGTCACAAATACCCAAAACTGAATCAGTTTTTGATTTTTCACTCAAAGCATGGTTGTCTTATGATATGTGCATATTTAGTTATATATTTCATGCATTATTTCAATACTTTTTGCAACATTTATGCTCATTAGAGAACAAAAGGTACTTAATTTGTTTAAAATATGTTTTGTAGCAGCGAAGGCATGCTCAGGATCAAAAGGAAGCTATTACGGAGCTGGAAGCGGAAAAATTGGATCAAAGTCAAAGAAGTCTTAAAACTTGAAGACCACGACGTGGTGATCTCCAACACGTCGTGGTGGTTGAAGACATCTCGATCAAATAGTGACTTGGTGATTACATGTTTTTAAAGAAGATCACGTCGTGGTGGCGGTCAACCACGACGTGGTGTATCAGATTCGGGATTTATAAATAGACCGATTCTTTTCTCAACCCTAAGGGATGCATAGAGTTATATTCGACTTTTGGTTACCATCGAAGTGTTGGAATACATCAGAAGCATAGATTTTGATTGGAGATTAGGTCTTGAAGAGATTTGAGGCAATAATACTTCTAAAACTTATTTACTTTGTTCTTCATTATGATTTTCATTGTGAACTTTGATTTTAATTGTTTGTTTCCAGAAATAATGGGATAAAAACCCTAACTTCTGTTTAGAGTAGATGGTCGTTATGACTATGTGTTGATTTATTGGATTTTGAAGTGTTGCTAGTTGCTTATTTGTTATGACAGCTTGTTAAATACCCTTTTGTGTTAATGATAACTACTTCTTCTATTTGTTGTAACATCCAAAAAATTTAATAAATTTTAACTTTTAAAAAACAACCCATTTCTTCTTTAAAGTGTTTACAAAACCAATGTTTCAAAAGTATTGTTCTAAATCTGAGTATCCCACGATCCAATGTCATAAAAACAGGAAGATGTGCACGATCACGCCTTCGCTTTCCCATGATCCTCTGAAGTACCTGAAACAATAAACTGAACCCATAAGCACGAAGCCTAGTGAGTTTCCCACAAAGTACCACCACACGACATAACAACAATAGCATGCATACGTGAGCCTTCAGCATTGTCACACCCCCAAACCAGAACGGCAGAAACGTCTGGGGGTGGATGGAGTGACTTCATGTACAGTATCATAACAATTGAATAGTAATGAAACATAGCAGCACAAACATTCATACATTTAGATTTCGAGTATAACATTGTTTACAAACGCGATTGTTTAAAAGTTGAATACAAATAACTGAAAAGTAAGAAAACATGAAATGACGATGTCGGCCCTCAAGAAGGGTTGAGTACATGCCTGCTAGATCCCTGAGAATACAAGTCGTTTTGAAAAGCGTCAACTAAAAAGTTGGTAAGTTCATAAGCATTTTTGTACAAAATAGTTTTACACTTGTTTAGAATAGTTCTCGTAGTACTTTCAGAAAAATCCAATATTTTCTTTAAAAAAAAGAAGGTTTGCAGTCTCGTTCTAAAACCGTGAATATATGCATTCATATCCTTTGTTTCTTTTGTTATACTTGTAAAGAGTGTGTTCCCAGAAAATCCAATATTTTCATAAATATGAGCCGAAAGTGAAAGTAGTTCCTTGGTATCCTTTCCTTGTAAAGTAATAATATATATAGTTCCAGAAAAATGCAGTATTTTCCTTAAAGATGAACTGTGGTCTTAAACCCTAAGACCACGATGGAGGTGAATATCATACAGAAAATAGTTTATAGTTTCATTTCTTTCAATAAAACGAATGAAGTAAGCTTCTCGTAAACCCAAAAATCATTTTGTTTATCCCTATGTGAGTCGTTACAACCATACTAATGACCTAACGTCTGGCTTGACGTTTTTCAGGCGTCGGTTTCTATAAGATATTTGTGACCCTAGAGTGGCCTAGTCTAGCTGTAGCGAACAGCTCAGGTGTGGGGGTGTCAACCCCGTATATATCTATACACAATTACCCCGCTCTCCCTCCAGGAGACTCTGGTTATAACTAACAGGACTTACCGCGTACGCTAGGTAGGTACGACTAAAGGAGTCTCACAAGAGCATTAACAGATTTACGTGAACTATGACTCCTTTTCTTGTAAAACAGGATAGTTATACCTTTAAATAATTAAATGTGTCTTTGAAAAGTGTGGTTCGTGACTTCCAAACTATACCGATTATAGCTTATCTTGTTGGTTTGAAATAATTTATATACTCTTTTATATAAATATAATGGTGTGTTGCAGCATGAAAAATATGAAATCAAAACATAGTATTTTGATGTTAAAACTCACTAGATTTTGTGTTTGACTATAATGTACTATTTTTGCTGATAAAACCATCTTTTAATAAAAGTTCCTAAAAGCCACAAATTTACATAATACCTGGAAATTTATTATGTTTCAACAATTTTACAAGTATTAGTGGTAAAAATTTATATATCCAAAAATTTACCATTTTGAGGGTAAACTCTCATATTTTATCATCTTTCAAGCTTCCATAACCAAAATACTTTAACATTTTCTTTGACATTGTTGGTGATTTTTAACATACTTTAAAAAGAGAAAACATTTTTATTTAGCAACTTGTTTCCTTTTCCACATGTTACCCAAATATGTAAAACTACACAAAGATATTCTTGTTCCAAACTTGAGACTTTGTGAAAAATCTCAAGTTTAAGGAGTTTTTAGCATGAAATAACAATATCCCAACACACATAAACATATATTCATACCACTACATGCAAATATCCAAAGATTTCAAACAAGGCTTGACTTGTATTCCCCCCCCCCCCCCAAAAAAAAAAAGAATGAAAACTTGAAAATAATAGGGTATGAAGCTCACCTTGGTTTGGTTTGGTGGATGATTTGAAGAGATGTTGAGAAGTTGTCAAGCCTAAGCACTTGAAGAGTTTAATAAACTCATTGAAACTTAGTATATCCTAAGAATATTAACACATAATATTATGTGTAAATAGGATGAAATAAACAAAATAATTTGTGGAATCACTAGCCAAACTCGAAATACTTACAAGGATCTAGGAATGATACTTGAAGAATGTTGAACTTGAAGATCCTAGGTTCGTTCTTGAGAGTGTTTTGAAGTGTTTGCTAATTGAAGTGAGGGAGGGATTTATGACAGAGTATGGATTGATCAGAGAACAAGAATAAGGGAATTGTGAGGTCTAGAGAGGATGTTCTCGATCAAATAAGAGAAGTAAAGTTGATGTAAAGTTTGCTTTGAGGACTGTTGGTTATATTATGGATACATGGTGGTTCCTACATGGTTTACTAGGATTTCGTTGGAAAAAGAAGAGATATCAAGTCCTAGAGTCAACCATTTTTGTCTTATCCTCATCCTAAGCCGTAAACACCATAGAATGGTGGTGTTTACGCCCTAAATGCCCCCTATAATGGAGTTTTTGACAAAAGGGTGGTCCACCAAGTGGTTTACGGCCAAACATGATAACTAGAAGGTGTTTTCGGCCAAGGGGGGTCCACTAAAGGTGTTTATGATCATGGGGTTTTTCATTGGTGAAAACTCTAATGGTTTTCATTGGTGAAAACTCTAATATGGGGTTTTCATGGGTGAAAACTCTAATATGGGGTTTTCATGGGTGAAAACTCTAATGTAACCTCCACTTTTTGATTACGTTTTTAACTATTTGCTCTATTTAGATATTTAGCTATTTGTTACTAACATGGTCCTCCAAGTATGATTATATGTGTATACAAACAAATGTTCATCTTTGATCTGCAAGAATCCATGGCAACAAAGTTACATTGCACAATCATTGAACATGGTTAAAATCTAGATTTTGCTTGATCCAAATTTTTTGGGTTGTCACATCATTCCCCCCCCCCCGCTAGAGGGAATTTTGTCCCGAAATTCGTATCTTGGACGGCTCTTGCAACTAGGTGAAATGTTGCGAGTATTTTTGTTTCGTCTGGCCTTTTCGTTCTTAGGTGAGTTCAGGTCCTTGCTTTGCGTTCTAGTGGACCTTTACTTTTGGTATGTGGCGTTGTTCTTTTGATTTATTCGTCATGATCCCTACATGTATCTCTTTGGGGTGTAGGTTCTCTTTTACCTTTGTCTCGTCGAGTGGGACTACCAGAGGTTCGGCGATCAAGCACTTCTTAGGGTTGGATTTGTGGAATGTGGGATGTATGACGTTGAGTCTTGGTGGTAAGTGAAGTCTATGGGCTTTTGAACCTATCCTGACGAGGATCTCGAATGGTCTTCTGAAGATTGTGCTCCTTGTGTCCTAGAAGTAGTGTTCCTAGGCCTTAAGGATTGGCATTATTGCTATCAAGGTTAAGGTTGCGTGTGGTGCAGCTGGACTTATGAATCCTAGGCTGCCTTGGGAGTTTTCTTCCTACGGAATCCTAAACTGGCGGGATGCCGACCTTTGCTTGTTTCTTAGAGTTGGCTAAGTGGGTCGACGATTCAGAACAGGGGATATCAATTCTTGACGATGGGTTTGCTTGATTCCTAGTAGTCAGTGGTCCTATGGGCAATCCGCTTTTCCGCCTTATGAGTCAGACGGGTGTTCTCTGAGGTTAGGGGCTTGGTCTGACAATGTCCTTACTTGTTAGGTCATTCTATTGATCGAACAATATCTGTTTGGTACTAAGTTCTATTGGTTACTAGAATGGTTCCAAGAGTCGAGTCGATTCCGAACTCAACTTAGCACATGGGTGATGTTTCCTAAGGAACTTAGGGAACATCTAGGGGAGGTTATAAACCTCTGGGATTCCCTTGATGTCTTTTGTTTCTTGTTTCCCATCTTTATTTTGGGGCTAGGAAGGAGCGTGGTATCTCTTACCTAAGTACTCTCGAGCCTAGATGTTAAAGATGGTTCGGTAATTTGTCGTTATAGGTTGAAAGAGTTTGTTAATTGGTCGAGCAAGGCGAAGGGACTCCTTGCAGTGTTTGGAATTGGTACGGTGAGGATCAACCAGTCCGTGTCAAGTGACAACGTTGGACTTCTTATTGTAACAGATGTTAAGTCGACTTGGAATGGAGATGATTGTTTAGAACGATAACGTATTCTACGTATATATCCTTGATGCTTCCGGTTTTATCCTTGTTATTATTTTTTTGAACATTTCATAATACAATCCCTACAAGGTCCCTCTATGATTGCTTGGTGTATACAGGTCATGTATAATTAAGATTGAGAAGACAGTCAACTGAGTAACCCTGCCCTAAATCCACAATCAAACAAGAAATAGGAAATAAGGCGGAATCACTCACTCTAAGCTTGTCGGATCTTAACTATGTATGACCTTAATGTATACACTAAGCCATCATAGTTAGCCTGTAAGGATCCATAGTTTTTATATGAATGACGTGTTTATATTCGGTTGAGGAAACCATTTATGATTTTTAATTTATTTGAAAAAGATTTTAGTGAAAATTTGATGCTTAAATATTGTTTTTTGGGGACATACAAAAAAATCCCGGTAGGGTTCCTTTTTGCTCCATCATGTCCAGTTGTTAAACTCCTCCTGTTCCTCCCTCATTCCTCTATGTTGGACAATCCCTCTTGAAATGTCCCATCTCACCGCATTTGTGGCATACTGGCCTTATTCCAGCTGCAGGGGTTGGAGTGGTGTGCTGGGCCGGAGTCCTACAGAAACGGGCGGTGTGCCCTTCTTGTTGCACCTAATGCAGTGTAAATCTCGGAAGGCTCCATAGTGATGGAAGTTTCACTTGTTTCATTTTGGGCGAGTCCCAGCATATTGTCTCACTGGTGTTGGTGTGGCACGTGTTGTGGCAGCATGAACAGCAACAATCTATTGTTTCTTTGAGGGCTCTTGAGTTGGCTGTTCCTTTTTCTTACTTCCAGACTTTCGTTTCATGTTCTTAGGTTTGGGGTTCGGGGTGTCCTTGTAAGTAGTCACTCGTTGGTTTCCTTGGTTGTTTCTACGGTTGGAATTGTCGATACTGTTTCCATCTTCGTTGGTGTTGTTAGCGTGGAGTTGCGCCATGACAGTTGTCACTGCAGCTGTTACGGCGTCCTGGAATGTAGCGACATCTATCTGCAGAATTGGTGTCTCACTGGTGTACTGGTTATTTCCGTGGAAAGACATGATTCTGTTGCACGATGAGAAGCAAGCACATAAGTGACTATGGTCATTTCTAGTTGTACTCTATCTACTTTCATATACATTTCACGTTTTGTTGTACGATTCTCATTGTTTCGACCTACATCCCTATGATGTATTTTTGGTAGAGAGTAGAAATAGGTATTGTACGAACGTTAAGTTTATCAAAGAGTACATAGATATCAGTACACTTAGTTAATTCGGATTACATGAGTTTTTGGAGGGCGTACCTCCCTTGATTTAATACTACTAGTTGTAACGAAAAACAAAATAAACCCATGACATAGTATGAGTAGGGTAGTGATGCTCATATGCCGAAGTAGCGCACAAGGTGCTCAACCATTTCACTCATTTCACGAGTGGCCTCTTCCGCTCTCTGCTCTCCTAAGGCTGCTCTAGCCTCAGCCGCAATGAGTTGTTGTCTTACGGTGGCCACTTCCTCCTCTAAGGAGCATAAACGGTCGGTAAGATTCTTCTGCTCTGCGTGCCAGTTTGACATTGCTCACGAAGGGTAAGGCTCGCTAAGGACCTCTCCGATGCCTTCATCCTCACCTGACTCCTCACCAGACTCCCCTCCCTCGTAGTCCATCTCTTGGTACTCCTCGGGACCTACTTCTGGGTTTTCGTCTTGAACCTCTTCTGGCTCCCCCTCGATCCATTCATCGGCTACTAGGGCAGGGTAGTGGGGGTCTTTGTGGTGAAATTCATCCATGTCGCCTGTGCGAGAATAGAGGTATGAGAAGTATGTAGAAGATTTAGGTGCGAGAGTTATATGGTATCCTAAATTACTCCTATAGTATTTTTAAACTTTATGTTTGGTTCTAATATTCCTTTGTATATAGAGTTGGTAAGTTTTAGATTTGTTGCAACACCATTATCACTCCCAAACACATGTTGGTCATATCTTAAATAAATATAGTTGATCAGGCTATATTTATCCTGTTGGATAAGGTGTCTAAGTCCATAACTATTTCTGGTATGTACTTGACCCGACCCGGCATGGTCCATTTGGGTTGCATGGCACCATGCAATTGGATAAACTAAAATGAGAGAAATAACACTTATGGTTTATTAATATATTATAAGTTCTAATATATTAATAATATTATTTAATTAGTTTGATCAAGAATTAATTTAGAATTAATTAAGTGATCAAAAGATAACTAATTAAATATATGGGTAGATTATGTAAATCTTCCATATCTTATATAGTGGGCTAAGAGGCTCCATGGATTATCAAGTTGGGTTCCACCCATAGGATGCTCCATGGATGCTCCATGGGAGTTACAAACCCATGGGTCATGGAAATGAAGAGTCATGACACATTAGGGTTTACATGGTGTAACCCTAGATGTGTCAACACTATATAAGAAACCCATTCTCCACCAAAATGGGCTACACATAAGAAACAAGAGGGCTAGACCAATTTTAGAAGTGTGTATTCTCTCTAAAGTCATTCCAAAAGCATTTGGTGTTGTGTGAAGCATTTGAGGCATCACACTTGGGGTGCTAGGCTCACAAGGTTTCAAGGATCATAAGCAACAACAAGGTAAGTTATTCTATCTTTCATGCAAGTTAAAATTTGTTCCCCATGTATGCTAGATAGGAATATAACCTTGGAATTCAACTTTGCATGATAATTAGACAAACATAGATCCAAGGTTATTAGGGTTGCATGTACACTTAGGAAGTGTTAGAATGCTCAAAACCCATCAGTGGTATCAGAGCCTAGGTTTGTTTGTTGTTTTTTTTTTTTATGTGCAAACAGCTTGAAAAAAAAATCGTTTTTCTGTTTTCTGCTCGTATGATGTTTTAAAGCTTGTTTTAGATGGTGTAATGTTTATGCTAATCCATTTACAATGGCAATTATTAAAATTACAAGTTTTTTTTTAAGTGTAATTTTTGATTCTTGAAAGTGTTCATATTCATGTTCTTGAACTTATGAAGATTAGATGATCATAGGAATTGTTTGTAACCTTCATGGTAGTTTAATTCATGATCATAATGTGTTTTAATGGAGTCCATAACTTGTCCTCAAGTTATGGAAACCAAAAGTCTCACTTTTATTAAAGCCATTAAAAGAACACAAGAGTTATAAAAATGAAGAGTCTTCATTTTTATTACTCAATTAATTCATAAGTTATAAGAAATGAAAAGTTTTGGAAGTTTACAAAACTTGCCCTCAAGTTTTGGAACATGTAAAGTCTTGATTAAAACTTTAGTTCCAACCCTTAGAATTTTAAAAGTTAAAATTCAACCCTTATACTTTATAATATTATAAGTTACTAATATATATATATATATATATATATATATATATATATATATATATATATATATATATATATATATATATGTATAACGTCAAGTCGTCTTATCGCTAGTACGCCTCATTCACGAAGCCGGTCTATAAGGGGGGTATAAGGTTGTTGCCTATAAAATGGCAACTTAATGGGTGTCCACTCTCACCCACCGCTTCCTTGATCGGTGGAGGGTCGTTAGCCGAACGGGTAGGACAAGGACTTATAAATTCTCATTAAAAGTATGATGAATATTATAAAGTAACTAAATGCTTTTATTAAATTCCCAATCTTAGTTACTTTAGGAAAATGTGAATAAGGTGCTAATCCATGAAATTACACTTTACACTTTGTTTAAGTCGTTAGTGGAGCTCGTGTGGTTAACCGGCACACTAACTTGGACTTAACAAGGAAGGTAAAGGGTGACTTAAAGTTTATTATAGGTCGGTGGAGCTCGTGTGGTTAACCGGCACATCGATTG
This sequence comes from Lactuca virosa, assembly GCF_052849685.1. Lineage (NCBI taxonomy): Eukaryota > Viridiplantae > Streptophyta > Magnoliopsida > Asterales > Asteraceae > Lactuca > Lactuca virosa. The sequence goes on from NC_136434.1 coordinate 253,210,677, forward strand.
AGTAATAAACATTAAGTGTACCAAGTGATTTGCATGGTTACTTCACACCTCGTTTTGTGATCCTCGGTATCCCAGTCACAAAACTTGGAGGGCACACTCGAGATTGAAACATGCCTTTGAAAAGTTCATTGAATCTCAAAAGAATCTAGGAATTTCTAAGAACCAATTAAAAACCTAATATCTATATTTCGTTTTTCATGGTGGAAATTGGTGAATCGTCATTCACCTACCTTTCAAATATGTTATAGCTTGGATTACGGCATACCTCTTCTAAGTTATAATATATTGTGATTGGATCCTAGCCTTAATATTACATTTGGATGTTTTATTAAGGACTCTCTTAATATCTAAACTAATCTTGTTCTCTTCTTTCAGATGTCTTCAAACAATGCTGCTTCTGGCTCTAATCCTAATGGCTCCTTTACCCTTATGAACTTGTGTGGGAAAGTCACTTTTGATGGATCCAACTTCAATGAATGGATCAGAAACATCAGGATGATTACCCGCTACGAGGACAAAGAATATGTCCTTGACAAGGAGCTTAAGGAGATTGATGAGACCACTGCAACTCCCCAGGAGATCGCTGACTTCCGGGCACATGAAAGGGATGCTACAAAAGTGGCATGCATCATGTTGGCCACCATGACAGCGGAACTCCAAAAGTCCTATGAGGACTTCTACCCTTTTGAAATACACCAAGATCTGATGGAAAGATACCATCAAAGTGCACGACAAGAGAGGTATGAAATCATATGCTCTATAATAACAACCATGATGAAGGACGGGGAATCCGTCACGAGCCACATGCAGAAAATGCAAAGGTATGTGGATCGGTTGCTGAAGCTTAATGTGAACTTCCCTGAGGAGCTTGCAATAGATATCATTTTGCACTCCTTACCATCGTGCTATGATCAATTCCGCATGACATATCACATGAATAAGGAAGAGGTCACACTCAGCAAACTTTAGGGACTCCTCAAGACCGCATAAACAGGTCTTAAGGGTAAGTCGGTTGTTAACACTCATACTCCAAACTCCGCCCCGGTTTTGGCAATCGGGAAAGGTAGAGGGAAGAAGAGGAAGAGCTCTTCGAAGGGTACCAAGGCTAGGACCCTTGATGGCTGTTCTTCAAGTGGAACCAAGAAAGGTTTTGTCACTCCTTCTTCTGACCCTAAAGAGGCTGAATGCTTCTATTGCCATGAAAAGTCACATTGGAAGCGGAACTGCCCAAAGTACCAGCAAGATGTGAAGGATGGGAAAGTTAAACCCAACCATGCAGGTATTTACACTATCTTATCTAATAACTCACCCCATTCTAACTCTTGGGTCCTTGATACAGGTTGTGGTATTCATATCTGTTCTGATTTGCAGGGACTAAGAAGAAGTGAGAATGTGGAGCATGAAAGAATAAACTTAATCATGGGGAATAGGAAAGCTTTACCTGTCACAAAGATTGGAGTTTATACTTTATCGCTAAGTAGTGGGTTTAGTTTAGATTTGAATAAATGTTGTTATTCGCCAGAAATGGCAAGAAATATTATTTCCTTTCATGCATGGTATAAACAAGGTTTCACCTTTTCATTTGATAATGAAGTTGGTTCGATTAATGCTTTCTTTAATAATGTTCTTTATTTTAAAGCATTACCTTGTGATGGTGTGTATGAAACTGTATCTGTGGTTGATAACTTAGGAAATAATGTATTGTGTATTGATTCTGTTAATGATAATAACTTGGATAAAGCATCATTATGGCATTGTCGTCTTGGACATATAAGCAAGAAACGCATAGGCCAACTCCAAAAGGATGGAGTATTGGAGTCATTTGACCTAAAGTCAGATGATAGTTGCGAATCATGCTTCCTTGGAAAAATGACAAAGTCACCCTTCACAGGTTCTTGTGAGAGGGGTGAAGGTTTGTTGTATCGTATACACACGGATGTGTGTGGGCCCTTCAAACATGCCACAAGGGATGCTAATCGTTATTATTTGACTTTTACTGATGATTATAGTAGATATGGATATGTCTACTTAATCAAGCATAAGTCAGAGACTTTTGAGAAGTTTAAAGAGTTTAAACAGGAAATCGAGAATCAATTGGGCAGGAACATTAAGATGCTTCGATCCGATCGAGGTGGTGAGTATCTTAGTTCAGAGTTCCTCGACTATCTTAGGGAATGTGGGATTGTCTCACAATTGACACCTCCCAGGACACCGCAGTTGAATGGTGTAGCTGAGAGGCGTAATCGAACCTTGTTGGATATGGTTCGTTCCATGATGAGTCGAGCTTCGCTACCAATCTCATTTTGGGGGTATGCCTTAGAGACTGCCGCCCATATCCTTAATCTAGTTCCCACAAAGAAAGTTGCCAAAACTCCTCATGAGATGTGGACTGGTAAAGTACCCAAACTAGACCACATTAAGATTTGGGGTTGCGAGGCTTTCGTGAGACGCGAGACTCATGATAAGCTCGAACCTCAAAGTGAGAGGTGTATTTTCATCGGCTACCCACATAAATCCTTTGGTTACCTCTTCTACAGACCTAGTGAGAATGTGGTCTTTGTAGCTAGGAGGGCTTTCTTTCGAGAGAGAGAGTTCATAAGCCAAGGAGACAGTGGGAGGCAAGTTGACCTTGAAGAAATTCAAGAGTCAAGTGGTGAAGGAACTTCAAACCCTAGCACTCAACTTGAGGAGGAAACTTTTGTTGAGCCAATTGACAAGTCTGTACCTCTGAGGCGTTCCACAAGGGTTAGGAATGCACCTGAGCATTACTATGGATCCCATATTACTGCGGAAGGTGATACACTTATCAGTGATGAGACACTGATAGGTCTGGATGAACCTAACAGTTACGCGGAAGCCATGGCAGGCCCTGAGTCAGCCAAGTGTAAAGAGGCAATGGACAGCGAGATACAGTCCATGTATGACAATCAAGGTTGGAACTTGGTTGAGAATGTACCAGGTCGTAAGACTATAGGGTGCAAATGGATCTTCAAGAAGAAGATCGGCATGGATGATAATGTACACACTTATAAGGCACGACTGGTTGCAAAGGGTTTCTCACAAACTCCGGGAGTTGATTATGATGAGACCTTTTCTCCAGTGGCCAAGATTAAGTCTATTAGGGTTCTGTTAGCCATAGCTGCATTTCATGACTATGAAATATGGCAAATGGATGTCAAAACCGCTTTCCTTAATGGAAAGTTGGCTGAGGATGCTTACATGAGTCAGCCAGAGGGTTTTGTCAATACAGAGTACCCTAATAAAGTGTGTAAGCTTGAGAAATCCATTTATGGGTTAAAGCAAGCACCTCGCAGATGGAATCTTTGCTTTGATGAGAAAGTCAAAGAATTTGGCTTTTCTAGGAGTGAAGATGAATCTTGTGTATATGTCAAGGCTAGTGGGAGTATAGTTAGCTTTTTGGTATTGTATGTGGATGACATACTACTCATAGGAAATGACATCCCAACTCTGCAGGAAGTTAAGTCCTGGCTTGGGAAGTGTTTCTCTATGAAGGACCTAGGAGAAGCTGCCTATATTCTAGGGATAAGGATCTTGAGAGACCGGAGTAAAAGACTAATTGGACTTATTCAGAGTACCTACTTGGATAAGGTGTTGAAGAGATTCGGCATGCAGGACTCCAAGAAAGGAGAGTTACCCATCCAAAGTAATGCCAGATTGAGTAAGACACAAAGCCCTAGTACTGAGGCTGAGATAGCAGAAATGAGTCGAATACCTTATGCTTCGGCTGTAGGATCGATCATGTATGCTATGACGTGTACTCGACCTGATGTAGCCTTTGCTTTGAGCATGGTTAGCAGGTATCAGGGGAACCCTGGCAAGGCACACTGGACTGCGGTAAAGAATATCCTCAAGTACCTACGGAGGACTAAGGACTGGGTCCTTACCCTCGGTGGGAGTGAAGACTTGAGAGTTGTAGGGTATAGTGATGCTAGCTTTCAGACTGATAGGGATAATTTCCGCTCTCAGTCAGGCGGGGTCTTTACCTTAAATGGAGGAGCAATTTCTTGGAAGAGTTCCAAGCAAGAGACAGTGGCTGATTCAACTTGTGAATCAGAGTATATAGCAGCTAGCGAGGCAGCAAAGGAGGCGATATGGCTGAAGAACTTCATTGGAGACCTTGGAGTTGTACCAGCTATTAAAGAGCCAATGGAAATTTTCTGCGATAGTGAAAGTGCAGTTGCCTTAGCCAAGGAACCAAGGGATCACGGGAGATCCAGACACATCGACAGAAAATACCATTTCATCAGACATCGAATAGAAGAAGGACTCCTCGTGGCAAAGAGGGTATCATCGGATGAGAATCCAGCAGATCCCCTCATGAAGGGACTGACACGGGTTAAGCATCTCTAGCATGCTCGTAGCATAGAGCTGAAGGATGATATTAGATTTAGTAGTTAGATAACCTTGAAATTTGTAAAGTGTAATTGTCATTAGATGATGAATAAAAGGTGTTTTATTTATGAGTAAAGTGTTGCTATCTCTTGTCGATCGTTTACTATATTTCTTTTGCATGTTTTGACTTCCAAAATAATTATGTTTGGTATATCATATTATTCGAACCTCCACAGTCGGTCATATGTCGGAAGTAGGTATGAATCAAGACTGTCATGATTGGTTGCAGAGGTCTAAGTTGTTGGACATGGCTACAACACTCATGAGTGCTCATAAGTTCTGAGCATTGGACTCAACCCACGCTCACTGGAATCACTTCATGGAATTTATCTCGAGTGATCGTGAGACGGTAATATCATATAAGTCTTCAAACCTAGATATATGATTTGTTACTTATGAGTTGGTTATGCATTGATTGTACGAAAACGCATTGGTAACTCGATGTTATAAAACGTGCTCTTGTGTATAATTCAATGAGTAGTAGAACAAACATATGACTCGAAGTTTATTTGTTCCTTCTTGGATTAGAAGCTGATATCTGGGCCCCTCGATGATTTTGTTTTGACCTATGTACCGGGCCCGGTCAGAACTAAGTTGATGTGTTCAATTAAGTTCTTTGTCAAACAAATCGGAAATCGGGAAACAAACTGCTGGACAATAAGTAAGACATTGTTCCATGTATTTGTCCGGCTGATATCTAGAACAGAGGATTATATGATCACTTATCTTAAATGGCGTATCATCATCTTCTCAGTTCCGAGAGACCTTGAAAGAGCTACGATTGCCGATCGGTTCCTGAAGTATTGCAGTTATAGTTATTAGACTTATCCAAGTGGGAGACTGTTGGATAAGGTGTCTAAGTCCATAACTATTTCTGGTATGTACTTGACCCGACCCGGCATGGTCCATTTGGGTTGCATGGCACCATGCAATTGGATAAACTAAAATGAGAGAAATAACACTTATGGTTTATTAATATATTATAAGTTATAATATATTAATAATATTATTTAATTAGTTTGATCAAGAATTAATTTAGAATTAATTAAGTGATCAAAAGATAACTAATTAAATATATGGGTAGATTATGTAAATCTTCCATATCTTATATAGTGGGCTAAGAGGCTCCATGGATTATCAAGTTGGGTTCCACCCATAGGATGCTCCATGGGAGTTACAAACCCATGGGTCATGGAAATGAAGAGTCATGACACATTAGGGTTTACATGGTGTAACCCTAGATGTGTCAACACTATATAAGAAACCCATTCTCCACCAAAATGGGCTACACATAAGAAACAAGAGGGCTAGGCCGATTTTATAAGTGTGTATTCTCTCTAAAGTCATTCCAAAAGCATTTGGTGTTGTGTGAAGCATTTGAGGCATCACACTTGGGGTGCTAGGCTCACAAGGTTTCAAGGATCATAAGCAACAACAAGGTAAGTTATTCTATCTTTCATGCAAGTTAAAATTTGTTCCCCATGTATGCTAGATAGGAATATAACCTTGGAATTCAACTTTGCATGATAATTAGACAAACATATATCCAAGGTTATTAGGGTTGCATGTACACTTAGGAAGTGTTAGAATGCTCAAAACCCATCATATCCTAGATATGATTACATAACTGCCTAGGTTTGACGGTAGTGTCCAACCTCTAAACACTTTTTTTTTCTTCTTATTATGACACTGTTCTAATATGTATACTTTTATAAAATACTTATATTTTTAAAATATAATTTTAGTCAGGGTGTTTTAATCCCATTGTATTTATAATTGTATATCTTGTATGGTTTGATATACTAGTTCACTATAAACAATGCTCTGATACCAATCTGTCACACCCCCAAACCAGAACGGCGGAAATGTCTGGGGGTGGATAGAGTGACTTCATGTTGTAACACCCCGTTTATTTAATAAATAAATTAATTAATTAATGAATGTTTAGTAGCCCTAAAATCAATGATTATATTGCAAGGTGTTGATTTCAAGGAGCTGGATGTCACAATTTTAAAGATTGGGGGTTAAAAGAGTTAACATGGCTGAAGTTTGATCATTGGACTTAAATTGAGAAGAATTTAGAATGCTGAGGGATAAAGAGTAAATTCCGGACTTAATTTGGAAGTAATATTGAAGACATGGGCTGCTTGGTTATAATTAGGACTCAATATAAAAGGAATTATGGAAGCAAGGGGTAAAATGTAAATTCTAGATTTATATTGTAAAGGTTTATGGAATCAGGGGTTAAAAAGGTAAATTATGGATGTAAAATGAAAAAGATCTTGAAGAGAGGGGCCATTTGCGACATTATGGCAATAAGTTTGGAATGTGTCGGGTATTTAAAAGCACATGAAACCCTAACCCTAAGGGAGCCATATCAGCCGCCATCTCCCCACCCTTATGCCTCCCCCTTCGTCTCCAGCGCCCCCACCACTCACCTTGTTCATTTTCTTTCTGACCGCCTAGCATGACCAGGGTAGTCCTCGTCATCGGAAACATTGAAGACCGTCAGGAGACGCCAATCGCCACTATTACATTGCTACTGCCGCCGCCGGAGGAGCTGGAGCGTGGTTGCAGTCGTCGCGAAGTCTCCCTTTTCCCGGTTCGTTGCTGCTACGCCACTATCTTTCTCCTTCTACTTCCAGCTCGTGTCGTCGGACGTCGTGTGGGGGCCGGAAAACCACCGAAGCCGCCACTGTGAGCCTCCGCCGCCAGCATAGATGAAAATGCCTTGCACCGTCGGCAGGATAAGCGAGGTTGTCGGGAAGACCATCAAGATCAAGGGAGAAGCTGGAAAACCCTAGCCGATGTTCTTGGCTGAAGAAGCGTCTTCGTTGCCGGCTGTCGCACCACTGTCGTCGCCGGTCACTACAGGTGGGTGGCTGGGGTCGTTTTGTGACATATAGCGGGTGTGTGTGTGTATTTCTGTTAGTGCGTGTTTTGTATAGCCGGAATAGCAAGAAAAGGCCACTGCCAGCACCGTGAGGTGGTGGCTGCTGCCACGTGCCACCACCGGCCACCACTAGGGTGGCGGTGTATATGTGTTTGTATTAGTGTGCGTGTGTGTGTGTGTGATTATTTGGGGTTTAGCATTGTAAAATGTAACTAGAAAGAAGAATAGCGAAAAGAAACCCTAACCACCACCGTGAGGTGGTGGCTGCCGCCACCGGCCGCCGTGTCGGGTGGCGGTGTGCCTTGTTTGGATTGTGACTCGTTTGGAATGTTTGGATAAAGGGACTAAAACCCTAATGGGCCCAATAAATCCCTAATGGACCTAAAAGCCCAAACATGTGACTAACAGGCCTAATGAACCCTAACTGATCAAAAGACCTAGCTATTGGGCCTATTGGGCTAAGATGGGGTTGGAAACCCTAATTAGGGTTTTGAAAACCCTAATATTGGATTTATGGGCTTGGACTTATCGGGACCCACATTTGGGCCATTGGAATGGAATTGTGTATTAAGCCCAATCAGACCATATGATTTATTTAGAAGAGTGATGGACTTAATGGATTAAGTCCTCAATGGGTTATGTGAGAAACACTTAACCCTAATCGACATTTTATGTGAAACCCTAATATCACTTGGGTTTATTGTTGGGCCTTTCTATTGGGCCTTGATGATTGGGTTATTAATGGGCCATCCAAGATCAAGCAAACGGAGTAGAATAATTAATGGGCTTTGAAGTAAGGCCCATATGAGGAGTTGGGTCCGATTTGGAAAATTGGGCCATAGATGGGCCATAGTTTGGGCCTTTATGATTATGTGATATTAGGCCATTAGAATGTTGAATGTTGGACTGGACTAAATGGTTGGGCCTTATGGTAAGACCTTATAAAGGTTTGGGCCCAATTTGGAAAATTGGGCCATGTGTTGGGCTTTGACCCATAGTTGACTTTTGGGCCTTTGGATTGGGCCTTAGGCTTGGATCAAGCTAAGATTGGGGTAACGCAGTCTTTTACCCCAAGCATGGACTTATGGTTATGTATTGGAACACAATAATTAATTGGGTGTTATTTTGATGTTGACTGTTCGGGAACCTGTCATCCAGCAGCTGGGGTTGGGCCTGCGGGACTTCAGCAGTGTGAGGTGAGTTACCTTCCAGTAAAAGTGGGTCTAAGGCACCAAGGATGGCCCACTAGTAGTTGATTATAGTTGAGATAATTGTCTTTGTGATAATTGTCTGGTTTGCTACTACCTGGTATGTTTATGTGTTACCATGATATGTTATATGTGATAGTGGTAGTAGGAGGGGAATAGTCCCCAATTTCGGTTGTTAGGACCGAAGGGTAGGTCGGGCACCCCAGATATGCCTGACAATATGATTATGTTATGATATGTGTGATAGTAGTAGTAGGGGGTGAAATAGTCCCCGAAGTTCGGTTGTTAGGACCGGCGGGTAGGTCAGCACCCCAGAATGGCTTGACACGGGTAGGTCAGCACCCCAGAATGGGTTGACACGGGTAGGTCGGCACCCCAGAATGGCCGGACCGGGTAGGTCGGGCACCCCAGAATTGCCTGGCAGTATATATGCTATGTGATTGTATGGTATGTGGTATGATGGGGGAACTCACTAAGCTTCGTGCTTACAGTTTTCAGTTTTGGTTTCAGGTACTTCGTTTTTAAAGGAAAGGAGCCGGCTCGATCGCAGCGCATCACACTATGGTTTTCCACACATGAGATTTTTTGGGATTATACTCTGATATTGTTTTATGATAACATGTTTTGATTATTTCTACTTTGGTCTTGGCATGACAAGATATTATGGATGTTTTATTATACTGTTGGTTTTATAATAACGTATTTAAAAATGAAATTTTTGGCCTGTATTTTTGGGATGTTACAAGTTGGTATCAGAGCCTTGGTTTGAGGGATTCGGGCACCCTCCCGGGTGTGTCTAAACTCAAACTAAGGACTTGGTATGAAAATTTTCAAAAGTAAAAACCCTTTTATAAAAAGAAGTTTTAAAAGAATTTGAAAAGAGATCATAACTTTGAAAAGAACAAAGTGTGTGATGCGTGCAATCAGCCGAGCTCAAGTAAGTTTTCCCCAAGATACCCATACATGTTATGTTATGATATGATATGATATGGTTATGAGAACTGCATGCTAGATTAGGGCTGAGGATCTAGGAGGATGCCTTATATGCTTATTATATGTGCTTGTAGACTTGCATGCTAGTACTGATCAGTCAGTGATAGGATAGCCTATTTAGGTTATGCCTGATTGTATGATCCTTTGAATTGCATGCATAGATTCCTGATTAGAGGATAGAATGGTTTAATTGGATTATGATGGTTAGATTTTCCATTGTCTGAATGTTGTTTGCTTTGTGCTTTGTAGGACTCTTTGTGATGTGAGTTAGCTACTAAGTGAATATGCTAAGTCACATGGGACACAAGTAAGATAATCTCAGAGTGTTGGACTTGACCCTATTGCACAGCTCTTGTCTGAGTCCAACCGTTCTAGGGATGGGTCTCTTACTCGAAGGATTATCTGATCTCTGTTGCATGTGGCTATATTCATAAGGTAGCTAGTTGACATTACTAGGAATCTTTCAGCAGCTGAGGACTGGGTGAGTTCGGGAACCTAGGAAAGCCTAGGATATGTTTCAGTGGGTTAGTAGTGAGGTTCAGTGAGACTTGAGTGTACCAGTTTGAGGAAGTGACTTGGAGGATTCAGGAGGATTGTTGAGGAAAGTATGGATAGGTGTGGAAAGTAGTATTGGACTCGTACTACTGAAAGCACAGGATCCATACTCGAATCAGTGAGAGTCTTGGAGAATCTGAGAAGCTTCGGGGAGGAGTTTGTAACCCGGTTTGGGGACAGAGGATGTTCCAGTTGTTGCAGCTTAGCCATGGGCAAGTGAGCTAATGAGCGTGATAGGGTGTCAGACCCTGAAGGATATGACATCCAGGAGCTGTAGATGCGACATTGGTTGGAGCGCCCTAGGAAACGAGGGTCGTGCCAGGTGCGTATAGTAGAGGGTCCCGGGAAGAGACCCATGACTTCTGATAATCGGGTGAAAGGCCATCGAGGCCGGAGTCAGTGCAGCACGTACGGGAAATTGCACAAGGGAGTTGTCACCCCAAGGGTTTAGGCTGCTACAAGGTAGCAGGGTTGGTCATGTCAGCAAAATGTGATAAGGATTCTTGGGTATATTCGAATCTTTGGAATGTCAGGTCGATATGGTGCTAAGCACCTAAGAATGAAACTCAGATTCTGGTTCCGGCTCAGGAGCAGAGCCTGAACCAGTCGATGCGCGATCGCAGAAGTTCATCTCATCAGAGATTACTTATGGAGTTTGTGAATGGACCTTGATGGTCTTTCGTTCAGCCAAGGAAGGGATTTGGGAGCTTTTGACCGTCATCTCGGGGTCTATCAGGCCAGATTCGTCGCGGGATAGTTAGGGGTTCATCTAAAACCCAAGGTCTGTGGATTCTTACAATCCTTCAGGAAGGAGGAACCTATTATTAGTTCCTGTCATCGGGTCCGGAGAGAGTTTTGTACCGTGTTCTCAGGATGGTCTAAGTATCTCTGGAGAACGTGATCAGTATTCCTCTAGATGTTGCGGATATGTCATCTTCTATTGCTAATAGATGGATGATGGGAATATGTATCACTTTGGAATTGTGAGTGAGTTTGGATAGGTCAGATCTTGGGTCAGTTTTCTGTTAGTGGTTGGGTTATCAAGGATCATATATGTCATCTCGCATGCCGAAAAGTCCTTGATGAACCCACAGAGGGACGCATCTTGCGGAGTGGGTTTCGCGTGTACCGTTATCATTACGGATCTTTATCGGGATCGGTAAAGGAGTAATATGTAGAGGATACTCGGTCAGGGTTAGAGCGATAGTTCTCCAGTGAAGTCGGTGTTCAGTGGTTCTATCATGGTTCGGGTGTGGTCGACAATTGTCTATGGATGAACTTTGGAGTTCAAGGCACTACTGTTGCTAGGAAAGGACCGGTAGCATGAAAATGGTAATGTCAGTTGTGGGTGTTAGATGCATAAGTGGTTGGTCATTGGATGTTCAAGACAATTGTATTTTTGCATGGGCTGTGTTCGGTTAGAGTTCAGTGGTGCTGGAAGGTTGGAAGTGGGAATGAGGATTAGTCAGCCAGAGTGAAGATTAAGGCCTTCAGTTGACAGCATGGTAGACGGACTAAGGTGTCAGACTGGACCAGATTTCAAGAGTACTCTTCAAGATTTCAGAGGATGGTCTGATCTTAAGGTTTGACTGGTAATTGATCGTTAGCATTAGTAAGCTCAGATTGTCGGTAGTGGACCATTAGGAAGTAAGAAGGATTGGGAATCCTTCAATTCTCACGTACCGTGAAGACTTAGTCGAATCTAAGTGGGGGAGACACTTTTGTAAAGTTCTCCAAATGTAAGTTCTGGTTGCGCGAGGTGCAATCTCTTTGGCACCTTGTCAACCAGAAGGGTATTCCGGTCGATCCGGCCAAGATAGAGGTCGAGATGCAGTAGGAGATTCTAAGGTCTCCAACTGAGATTCGGAGTTTCCTGGGTCTAGCGGGTTATTACCGGAGATTTATACGGGACTTCTCCGAGATTGCGGTTCCTTTGACCCGACTGACCAAGAAGTCGGTGGCCTTTTGTTGGGGGCCTGAGCAGCAGACAGCCTTCGAGACTCTCAGATAGCAGGTTTCGGGAACCAGGGTAGAACTCCAGTTAGGATTCAAGTTCAGTTGTGTGTTAGGTCGAATGCGTGTTCGACCCAGTATGGAAAGTGTTGTAAGACTACGGGGGTAGCCGTAGCATTTACTAGCAGCCAGATAGTGTTAGAGTGTTGTAAGTCTGTGGGTGTAGCCGTAGCATTCACTAGCAGCCAGATAGTGTTAGAGTATTGTAATTATGCGGGTGTAGCCATAGCATTCACTAGCAGTCTGATAATATTAGAGGGTTGTAAGTATGCGGGTGTAGCCGTAGCATTCACTAGCAGCCAGATAGTGATGGAGTGTTGTAAGTCTGCGGGTGTAGCCGTAGCATTCGCTAGGTTAGTAGATAGCATGAGTGCATTGTTAGGACGCGGAAGGAACAGTAGTACCCACCAGTTCTGGTGCAGCAGTGAGGATATGGAAATCCACAGATTGGATTTCGGATTTACCCAAATGGATTAGATCTGGTTGGGCCAGTGATAAGACTATAGGAGTGTCACTACAGTTATGAGATCTGGGAAGTAATAGACTGCTTAAGGACGTGTGAGATAAGGCTACCATTGGTCAGGTAGCAATCACTTTTAGTCTTGGATTTGATGATGACAGGATTCGACGCATGGACCCGATCGGTTAGATCAGAAGGTTGTTAGAGCCACAGTGGCATGATAACTAGTTGCAACTAGTCCAGAGAAGGATTTCGTTCAAAAGTCGTGTGAGGCGACTAAGTAGGAGTCCTTTGGCTCCGCAGCCGGGCCGGAACCTGGTATTTCAGATGATTGGCGAGCGAATTGAGACCCATGAGGTCTCGATAGCTTTTGGAAAGCAGCCATGTGGCAACATACTGCTTCAGGCAGTTCAGTGTTCGGGCAGATTCAACGTTTGGGCAGTGTTAGTATTTATGTTTTAGGTTGCAAGTACAGACAGAATAGCTGGTTGATTGGGGAAGTGATAAGTCACTCACAGCGGAATTAGTTGAGTCTTGGCCAAGTATAAGTGATCTGCAGGGATAATTAGGTCTGTGATCCTCTTTTATAGTGGAAACCTCGAGCTATTAGAAGTTGAGTAATCAGCTAAAGGATAAACAGACTGGACAATGATTCAGTATGAGTGGTTTGTCAGGGAAGCAGACCATCTCAAGACAGCAGATTTCAGATGGAGTAGATGTGATCGTGTTGCGAGGAATTCATTCACCTGCGGATTTTAGGGCCTTGCGAAGATTGGTTGCGACTATCCTGGGAAGGCTAGGGTGTGCCCAGGATAATGACCATGTTACTAGAATGGTTGGGTGTGAAAGGAATGGTAAGGAATGATTTCGAGGACGAAATCTAATTTAAGTGGGGGAGAGTTGTAAGACCCCGTTTATTAAATAAATAAATAGATTAATTAATGAATGTTTAGTAGCCCTAAAATCAATGATTATATTGCAAGTTGTTGGTTTCAAGGAGCTAGATGTCACAATTTTAAAGATTGGGGGTTAAAAGAGTTAACATGGCTGAAGTTTGATCATTGGACTTAAATTGAGAAAAATTTAGAATGCTAAGGGCTAAAGAGTAAATTCCGGACTTAATTTGGAAGTAATATTGAAGACAGGGGCTGCTTGGTTATAATTAGAACTCAATATAAAAGGAATTATGGAAGCAAGGGGTAAAATGTAAATTCTGGATTTATATTGTAAAGGTTTATGGAATCAGGGGTTAAAAAGGTAATTTCTGGTTGTAAAATGAAAAAAATCTTGAAGAGATGGGCCATTTGTGACATTATGGCAATAATTTTGGAATGTGTCGGGTATTTAAAAGCACACGTAACCCTAACCCTAAGGGAGCCATATCAGCCGCCATCTCCCCACCTTTATGCCTCTCCCTTCGTCTCCGGCGCCGCCACCACTCACCTTGTTCGTTTTCTTTCCGACCGCCTACCACGACCAGGGTAGTCCTCGTCACCGGAAACATTGAAGACCGTCGGGAGACGCCAATCGCCACTGTTACATTGCTACTGCCGCCGCTCCTTCTACTTCCAGCTCGTGTCGTCGGACGTCGTGTGGGGGCCGGAAAACCACCGAAGCCGCCACTGTGAGCCTCCGCCGCCAGCATAGATGAAAATGCCTTGCACCGTCGACAAGATAAGCGAGGTTGTCGGTAAGACCATCAAGATCGAGGGAGAAGCTGACAAACCCTAGCCGCCGCTGTTCTTGGCTGAAGAAGCATCGTCGTTGCCGGCTGTCGCATCACTACCGTCGCCGGTCACCACAGGTGGGTGGTTGGGGTCGTTTTCTGACCATATAGCGGGGTGTGTGTATGTATTTCTGTTAGTGCGTGTTTTGTATAGCCGGAAAAGCAAGAAAAGGCCACCGCCACCACCGTGAGGTGGTGACTGCTGCCACGTGCCACCGCCGACCACCACTAGGGTGGCGGTGTATATGTGTTTGTATTAGTGTGCGTGTGTGTGTGATTATTTGGGGTTTAGCATTGTAAAATGTAACTAGAAAGAAGAATAGTGAAAAGAAACCCTAACCACCACCGTGAGGTGGTGGCTGCCGCCTCCTGCCGCCACCGGCCGCCGTGTCGGGTGGCGGTGTGCCTTGTTTGGATTGTGACTCGTTTGGAATGTTTGGACAAAGGGACTAAAACCCTAATGGGCCCAATAAAGCCCTAATGGACCTAAAAGCCCAAACATGTGACTAACGGGCCTAATGAACCCTAATTGATCAAAAGACCTAGCTATTGGGCCTATTGGGCTATGATGGCGTTGGAAACCCTAATTAGGGTTTAGAAAACCCTAATATTGGGTTTATAGGCTTAGACTTATCGGGACCCACATTTGGGCCATTGGAATAGAATTGTGTATTAAGCCCAATCACAGCATATGATTTATATAGAAGAGTGATGGACTTAATGGATTAAGTCCTCAATGGGTTAAGTGAGAAACACTTAACCATAATCGTCATTTTATGTGAAACCCTAATATCACTTGGGTTTATTGTTGGGCCTTTCTATTGGGCCTTGATGATTGGGTTATTAATGGGCCATCCAAGATCAAGCAAATGGACTAGAATAATTAATGGGCTTTGAAGTAACGCCCATATGAGGAGTTGGGCCCGATTTGGAAAATTGGGCCATAGATGGACCATAGTTTGGGCATGTATGATTATGTGATATTAGGCATTAGAATGTTGAATGTTGGACTGGACTAAATGGTTGGGCCTTATGGTAAGACCTTATAAAGGTTTGGGCCCAATTTGGAAAATTGGGCCATGTGTTGGACTTTGACCCATAGTTGACTTTTGGGCCTTTGGATTGGGCCTTAGGCTTGGATCAAGCTAAGATTAGGGTAAATCAGTCTTTTACCCCAAGCATGACCTTATGGTTATGTATCGGAACCCAATTATTAATTGGGTGTTATTTTGATGTTGACAGCTCGGGAACCTGTCATCCAGCAGCTAGGGTTGGGCCTGCGGGACTTCAGCAGTGTGAGGTGAGTTACCTTCCAGTAGAAGTGGGTCTAAGGCATCAAGGACGGCCCACTAGTAGTTGATTATAGTTGATATAATTGTCTTTGTGATAATTTTCTGGTTTGCTACTACCTGGTATGTTTATGTGTTAGCATGATATGTTATATGTGATAGTGGTAGTAGGAGGGGAATAGTCCCCAAGTTCGGTTGTTAGGACCGAAGGGTAGGTCGGGCACCCCAGATATGTCTGACAATTTGATTATGTTATGATATGTATGGTAGTAGTAGTAGGGGTGAAATAGTCCTCGGAGTTCGGTTGTTAGGACCGACGGGTATGTCAGCACCCTAGAATGGCTTGACACGGGTAGGTCAGCACCCCAGAATGGCTTGACACGGATAGGTCGGCACCCCAGAATGGTCGGACAGGGTAGGTTGGGCACCCCAGAATTGCCTGGCAGTATGTATGCTATGTGATTGTATGGTATGTGGTATGATGGGGGAACTCACTAAGCTTCGTGCTTACGGTTTTCAGTTTTGGTTTCAGGTACTTCGATTTTAAAGGAAAGGAGTCGGCTCGATCGCAGCGCATCACACTATGGTTTTCCACACATGAGAGATCTTTGGGATTATACTCTTATATTGTTTTATGATAACATGTTTGGATTATTTCTACTTTGGTTTTGGCATGACATGATATTATGGATGTTTTATTATACTGTTGGTTTTATAATAACGTATTTAAAAATGAAATTTTTGGCCTGTATTTTTGGGATGTTACACATGTACAGTATCATAACAATATAATAGTAATGAAACATAGTAGCACAAACATTCATACATTTAGATTTCGAATATTACATTGTTTACAAACGCGATTGTTCAAAACTTGAATACAAATAACTGAAAAGTAAGAAAAACATGAAATGATGATGCCAACCCTCAAGAAGGGTTAAGTACCTGCCTGCTAGATCCCTGAGGATACAAGTCATTTTGAAAAGCGTTAACTAAAAAGTTGGTGAGTTCATAAGCATTTTTGTACAAAATAGTTTTACACTTGTTTAGAATAGTTCTCGTAGTACTTTCAGAAAATCCGATATTTTCTATAAAAAAAAAAGTTTGCAGTCTCGTTCTAAAATTGTGAATATATGCATGCATATCCTTTGTTTCTTTTGTTATACTTGTAAAGAGTGTGTTCCTAGAAAATCCAATATTTTCATAAATATGAGCTGAAAGTGAAAGTAGTTCCTTGGTAACCTTTCCTTGTAAAGTAATAATATATAGTTCCAGAAAAATGCAGTATTTTCCTTAAAGATGAACTGTGGTCTAAAACCCTAAGTCCACGATGGAGGTGAATATCATACAGAAAATAGTTTATAGTTTCATTTCTTTCAATAAAACTAATGAAGTAAGCTTCTCGTAAACCCAAAAATCATTTTGTTTATCCCTATGTGAGTCGTTGCAACCATACTAATGACCTAAACGCCTGGCTTGACGTTTTTCAGGCGTCGGTTTATATAAGATATTTTTCACCCTAGACTGGCCTAGTCTAGCTGTAGCGAACAGCTCAGGTGTGGGGGTGTCAACCCCGTATAGATCTATACACAATTACCCCACTCTCCCTCCAGAAGACTCTGGTTATAACTAACAGGACTTACCGCGTACGCTAGGTAGGTACGACTAAAGGAGTCTCACAAGAGCATTAACAGATTTACGTGAACTATGACTCCTTTTCTTGTAAAACGGGATAGTTATACCTTTAAATAATTAAACGTGTCTTTGAAAAGTGTGGTTCGTGACTTCCAAACTATACCGATTATAGTTTATCTTGTTGGTTTGAAATTATTTATATACTCTTTTATATAAATATAATGGTGTGTTGCAGCATGAAAAATATGAAATCAAAACATAGTATTTTGATGTTAAAACTCACTAGATTTTGTGTTTGACTATAATGTACTATTTTTGCTGATAAAACCATCTTTTAATAAAAGTTCCTAAAAGCCACAAATTTACATAATACCTGGAAATTTATTATGTTTCAACAATTTTACAAGTATTAGTGGTAAAAATTTATATATCCAAAAATTTACCATTTTGAGGGTAAACTCTCATATTTTATCATCTTTCAAGCTTCCATAACCAAAATACTTTAACATTTTCTTTGACATTGTTGGTGATTTTTAACATACTTTAAAAAGAGAAAACATTTTCATTTAGCAACTTGTTTCCTTTTCCACATGTTACCCAAATATGTAAAACTACACAAAGATAATCTTGTTCCAAACTTGAGACTTTGTGAAAAATCTCGAGTTTAAGGAGTTTTTAGCATGAAATAACTATATCCCAACACACATAAACATATATTTATACCAATACATGCAAATATCCAAAGATTTCAAACAAGGCTTGACTTGTATCCCCCCCCCCCCCAAAAAAATGAAAACTTGAAAATAATGGGGTATGAAGCTCACCTTGGTTTGGTTTGGTGGATGATTTGAAGAGATGTTGAGAAGTTTTCAAGCCTAAGCACTTGAAGAGTTTAATAAACTCTTTGAAACTTAGTATATCCTAAGAATATTAACACATAATATTATGTGTAAATAGGATGAAATAAACAAAATAATATGTGGAATCACTAGCCAAACTCGAAATACTTACAAGTATCTAGGGATCATACTTGAAGAATGTTGAACTTGAAGATCCTAGGTTTGTTCTTGAGAGTGTATTGAAGTGTTTGCTAATTGAAGCGAGGGAGGGATTTATGAGAGAGTACGGATTGATCAGAGAACAAGAATAAGGGAATGGTGAGGTCTAGAGAGGATGTTCTCGATCAAATAAGAGAAGTAAAGTTGATATGAAGTTTGCTTTGAGGACTGTTGGTTATATTATGGATACATGGTGGTTCCTACATGGTTTACTGGGATTTCGTTGGAAACAGAAGAGATATCAAGTCCTAGAGTCAACCATTTTTGTCTTATCTCATCCTAGGCCGTAAACACCATAGAATGGTGGTGTTTACGCCCTAAATGCCCCCTAGAATGGAGTTTTAAACAAAAGGGTGGTCCAACAAGGGGTTTACAGCCAGACATGATCACTAGAAGGTGTTTTCGGCCAAGGGTGGTCCACTAAAGGTGTTTATGATCATGGGGTTTTTCATTGGTGAAAACTCTAATGGTTTTCATGGGTGAAAACTCTAATGTAACCTCCACTTTTTGATTATGTTTTTAACTATTTGCTCTATTTAGACTTTTAGCTATTTGTTACTAACATGGTCCTCCAAGTATGATTATATGTTTATACAAACAAATGTTCATCTTTGATCTGCAAGAATCCATGGCAACAAAGTTACATTGCACAATCATTGAACATGGTTAAAATCTAGATTTTGCTTGATCCAAATTTTCCGGTTGTCACAAGCATGACTGGACTGCCTCGTAGGCCTACAAACTATATGGACCGCTCTCAGAGCCTTCAACATGACTGGACCGCCGCACCGGGCCGACAGCCTATGTGGACCGCTCTCTAGGCCTTTGGCCTGTCTGGACCGCCTAGCAGGCCTTCAATCTATATGGACTGCCCTGGATGTCTTTGCCTTCAGCACAAAGCAGGACCGCCTCAACCCAACCGACCATAACACATCATCATATATCATAACAATCAATCAATTAGAATAGATACATGTAGTCATACAGATCTAAAAGATCACTGTCGCCCAACAACATCCTATCTACCAGGATAAAGATCTAACAGATCACTATAGCCCAACAACATCCTATCTACCATGATACAGATCTAACATATCACTATAGCCCAACAACATCCTATCTACCAGGATAAAGATCTAACATATCACAATAGCGGTCCTCACTTAACAAAGGATTGTGACCTTGATGAAGATGGGAATCGGTAAGTTCAAACTTGTTATTCTAATGGAGATAGATACGATGGAAATTAGAAGAAACCCAATAAGGAATGGTTGCCCTATGATGAGTATCAAAAGGCAAGGGAGGAAAAGTATAGGCAACAAGGTCGCGGGTTTGACCAAAAGGAGCAACCAACTCCCGAAAATAAGAATGACTTTGAACACATGCTTGCTCGATTCACAGCTACATCAGAGAAAAGACACAATAAGACTGATGTTGTCATTCGAAATCAGCAAATCTCCATCAGAAATATTGAGCAACAAATCGGTCAGCTCTCAAATCAATTCAATGAACAATTACCGGGCACACTTCTAAGCAACACAGAACAAAATCTGAAGGCGCATGTCCATGCCATCACAACAAGGAATGGTAAATTTATTACTCCTATGGATCCTATTTCTAATGTTGATTTAGATGTTGTGCAGAAACATGAAAGTAAAAATCAGGAAAATGACTCTGAACCTCAACCACGACGTGGTGAAGAACCAACCACGACGTGGTCATCTGCTGATGCCAATAAAAATCCTCCAGTCAAGCCATATCAGCCACCGTTGCCATTCCCGAGCCGAGCAAAAAAAGACAAGCAAGCCGGAGACTATAAAAAGTTCCTGGAGCATATAAAGGCCCTTCAGATCAATATTCCATTCATCGAAGCAGTGGACCAAATGCCAAAATATGCCAAATTTTTGAAGGATCTTCTCACGAATAGAAAGAAGATGGAAGAGGCAGCAAAGGTGATCTTAAACAATAATTGCTTAGCCTCTATGCTGAACAAGTTACCTAAGAATATGGGGGTTCCGGGAAGCTTGATACTCCCATGCTAATTCGGAAATTTGGCCACAAGCTACGATATTGCCAATTCGGGAGCTAGTGTCAATCTTATGCCTTACTAGTGTTTCAAGAAACTAGATCTTTCAGAACTGAGACCAATTCGCATGGCAATTCACCTCACTAAGAAGATGGTGACCTTTCCAAGAGGTATATGTGAGGACTTGTTGGTTAAAATTGACAAATTGTTTTTCCCGCAGATTTTGTTGTTCTTGATATGGAAGAAGACAACCAAGTTCCGATCATTCTTGGAAGATATTTTCTAAGCAACGCACGGGCCTTGGTAGACATACGAGAGTCAAAACTCACCCTTCGAGTTAGAGAAGATGCTATCACTTTTGGAGTGGATCGAGCTATGAAACATTAAAAAATAACCGATGACATGGCTTTCGCGGTGGATATCTTCGATGAGGTATTGGAAAAAGAATTGAATGGGTGGAAGGACAACGATTCAGAGGGGTACATGGTTCTTCAAGACAATGATTTTGATGCTGAACATGACATAGAAGAATTAGATAGGCTTATGGAAGAAAGTGAAATTGAAGACCTTAAAATACAATCAGAAGGCCAATCATGACGTGGTGACTTGACCACGTCATGATCAAGTGAAAAATCGTGATCAAACGTGCCATTTGAAAACACCATGGCGTGGCAGGTAGAAGACCACGACGTTGTGGCTTCTCAGAACACGAAAGAAGAACTAAAGACCTTTCCCAAACATCTGTAATATGCATTTTTGGAGGAAAATAAGCAAAAGCCTATTATTATATCAACTAATCTTGAGCCCAAAGAGAAGAAAAGATTGGTGGAGGTATTGAGAAAATGCAAGAACGCCATTGCTTGGAAGATTTTCGACATAAAGGTGATCAGCTCTTCATATTGCTCACACAAAATCAACCTGAAAGAAGGGGCCAAACCAGTGGTACACGCAGAGAAGATTAAATCCAAAGATGCAAGAAGTGGTGAAGAGAGAAGTGGTGAAATTATTATATGACGAGATTATATATTCCATTTCTGATAGCCCATGGGTTAGCCCAATCCATGTGGTAGCAAAGAAGGGTGGCATGATGGTGGTTGCAAACAAAAAGGGCGAGCTCATTTTGATACGAAAGGTAACTGGTTGGCAAGTATGCATCGATTATCGCAAGTTAAACGATGTCACTTGCAAAGACCACTTTCCCCTACCTTTTATCGATCAAATGCTTGAACGTTTATCTGATCATCATTATTACTGTTTTTAGATGGTTTTTTAGGGTATTTCCAGCTTCCCATCGACTCACGAGACCAAGAGACGACATTTACATGTCCAAGCGGGAACTTTGCCTATCGTCGCATGCTATTTGGACTACGCAATGCGCAGACCACATTTCAAAGATGCATGACCGCAATCTTTCACGACATGTTGAAAAAGGTCACGAAAGTTTTCATGGATGGGTTTTCGGTTTTTGGTTCATCTTTGAATGATTGTTTGGATAACCTTGACTTACTTAATTCTTGTTAGGTGTGAGAACACCAACTTAGTCTTGAATTGGGAAAAGTGCCATTTTATAGTGAAGGAAGGAATAGTCTTAGGTCACAAGGTTTTCAAGGCAGGGATTTAGGTGGATCATGCAAAGATCGACACGATTGTTACATTACCGACTCCAACTAACGTGAAAGGGGTGCAGAGTTTTTTTGGGTCATGCGGTATTTTACCGTCATTTCGTAAAGGATTTTTCAAAAATTGCAAGACCATTAATGTAACGACGTAAATTTTCAAACAAAAATTTTCAATTTAAAAGAAAACACTTATCACAGCAATAAAATCTCAAAATGCCACAATGTCAATAATCAAATCTCATAATCAAAGACTGTATATATATAAAACTCCAGCATCCTCTAAATCATAACTCAAACTTTGATGTGTGTGTGTGTGTACAATCATGTCGGCGCCCTCCCGTGATCCTGAGAAGTACCTGAAACACATAACACATAACACGGTAAGCACGAAGCTTAGTGAATTCCCCAAAATACCACATACAACACATTAGCCACTCAAGGCTATAACTCTGTAAGACCCTCCGGTCTATGTGTCTCAGTGGGACCCTCCAGTCCCATGGCTCGTTGGACCCTCTGGTCCGGTCTCAGTGAGGACCCTCCGGTCTCATAGCTCATTGGACCCTCCGGTACGGTCTCAGTAACACATAATATAGCATATATATCACACAAACAAACGCATAACTCAAGTAAGCACATACGACCCTCTGGTCACACATAAATACCACTCTAGGTAAAGTATAGTGAGAAGACTCACCTTGTAAGAATTGGACAACCTCGAACTCGAATCACCAGTCTAGCCTCCGCCTAACACACACAATAATTATCCTTAATTAATAGCTGCTCTCGTGAAGCTAGACTAACCCTTCAATACACTCACACAAGGGTAAAAGACCATTTTACCCCTCCATGGGCTCAATAGACCACACGTTGACCAAAACCCTAAAAGTCAACCAAAAGTCAACGGCAGGGAGTACGCTCCGCGTACCAGCTCTCTACGCTGGGCGTACTCAGCTGCCATGCAGATATCGGGGATGCTCGACCCCTACGCTGCGCGTACTAGGATTACGCCCAGCGTAAGTCCCAGTTTCACTCTCCTCACATATTTGGTCTTAATCAGTTAAAACCTTGGCTCATATCACAGATCTGGACTCCCTAATATCTCTTAATCCATAAATTCAGTGACTTTAAGCCTTTGCATGGCTGATTAGGTCACAAACACTCAAAACTCTCATCCTCGTTCCTCATAAAGCTCATAACTCACGTATGGCTTGCTTCTAACATCCAAGATTGGATTTTTATGACTTTACTCCACAAAATACACTAAAAGGGGGTTGATCAAGGTCTCTGGAGCTCATTAACCCATAAAGTCTCCATCTTTTGGGACAAAATGCTAAAATACTCCATATAAATGCACAAATCAAAAGAGTGAGAAAGCTTGAAGCTTTATACCTCTAAGTGAAGCTTTCCACACAGCTAAGCTCAGATCCACAAGCCTGGACTGTCACTCTTTCTTCACCAAGGCTTCTTCACCACTTAAAGAACACAAGTTTACACTCACAAGCTCTCAAATGCACTCACAAGCTATAAGAACGATGATTTAGGGTTAGGAGGGTTTGGTGTCTGGGAATGATGGCCAGGAATGAGGCCATCATATCCTTTATATAGGGAACTCACTAACAATTAGGGTTTTCATTCTGGGCCTAGTACGCCCAACGTACCCTCTGGTACGCCCAACATACTAGGTGATCTCTGCGTCAAATGCACGCATATGAGTACGTTGAGCGTACACTCTAGTACGCCCCGCGTACTCATTTACCACCTTTTTTTCTAAAAAGGGCCAAAATGGACAAATGCTCAAAAGATCAAGGTTTACAAGGTATACCTGGACTTGGGATGTTACAATTCTCCCCCACTAGAATTAGACTTCGCCCTCGAAGTCATGCTCCGCAAATAACTCTGGATGCTGCTCCCGCATCTCCGACTTCGGCTCCCAAATCGACTCGGACCCTTTCCGATGCTGCCACTGGACCTGAACCAGGGGCACCTCTTTGTTCCTTAGAACCTTCACCTTTCGATCTAAAATCGCAATCGGTCTCTCAAAGTAATTCAGGATCGCATCCACCTGAATGTCCTCTAGGGGTACCACTACCGTCTCATCGGCTACACACTTCCTCAACTGAGATACGTGGAAGGTGTTATGAATCTGACTCAACTCCGCCGGTAGCTCCAACCGGTAGGCTACTCTGACTACTCTGGAGGTCACTCTAAAAGGACCGATCTATCGGAGCCCCAGCTTGCCCCGCTTCCTGAATCGGATCGCCCATTTCCATGGGGATACCTTCAAGAGGACAAAATCTCCGACCTGGAATTCTAGCTCGGATCGCCGCTTGTCCGCATAACTTTTCTGGCGACTCTGGGCCGTTAGTAATCTCTATCTAACCTGCTGAATCTGCTCAGTCGTCTTTAGCACTATCTCAGTGCTACCCATCACTCTCTGACCCACCTCTCCCCAACAAATAGGAGTCCGACACCTCCTCCCATATAAAAGCTCAAAGGGAGGCATACCAATACTCAAATGGTGGCTGTTGTTGTAGGAAAACTCAGCCAGGGGTAAGTAAGTGTCCCAACTTCCTCCGAAGTCCATGACACAGGCACGCAGCATGTCCTCAAGCGTCTGAATCGTCCGTTCGCTCTGCCCCTCCGTCTGCAGGTGGTACGCAGTACTAAAATGCAAGCACGTGCCCAACTCCTCATGAAATTTCTTCCAGAATCTGGAAGTGAAGCACACGTCTCGATCTAACACTATCGAGATTGGCACTCCATGCTGAGATACCACCTCTCTCACATAAATCTCAGCCAATCTCTCTGCAGAAGAGCTCTCACTAATAGTAAGGAAGTCAGCACTCTTCGTCAGTCGGTCCACAATCACCCAAATCGCGTCAACTCCACGCGCAGTCCTCGGTAACTTGGTGATAAAGTCCATAGAGATCTGTTTCCACTTCCACTGGGGAATCTCCAGAGGCTGCAATGGACCATGTGGACGCTGGTGCTCTGCCTTGACCCGACGGCAGGTCAAGCACCTCTCAACTACCTAAGCAACATCCCGCTTCATATAGGGCCACCAGTAATCTCTCTCCAGGTCCAAATACATCTTAGTAGCCCCGGGATGGATCGAGAATCTCGACCTATGCGCCTCCTCCATCAGTATACGTCGAGCTCCGCCCATAAAAGGGCACCCAAATCCGCCATCAGAAAGTCATATGCCCTCGGCTATCCGTCGCAAACTTGGACACATGTCCAATCACCCGCTCCCTCTTGCAGTTCTCCGGTCTCACGGCCTCCACCCGAGCCTCTCGAATGGTATCTAAGACTGGAGTCATCACTGTCATCCT
Source organism: Lactuca virosa (assembly GCF_052849685.1). Classification (NCBI taxonomy): domain Eukaryota; kingdom Viridiplantae; phylum Streptophyta; class Magnoliopsida; order Asterales; family Asteraceae; genus Lactuca; species Lactuca virosa. The sequence continues at coordinate 253,235,897 of NC_136434.1, forward strand.
CATACACACATCTCGGATCGGAGCACTCTCTGCTCTGCGGCTCAGGGCGTCGGCTACCACATTAGCCTTGCTCGGATGATATAGGATCTCGCAGTCATAGTATTTCACCACATCCAACCATCTCCTCTGTCTCATGTTTAGGTTGGGCTGATCCATGAGATACTTCAGGCTCTTGTGGTCCGTGTATATGGTACACCGAAACCCGTACAAATAGTGGTGCCAGATCTTGAGGGCGAACACCACCGCTCCCATCTCCATATCATGGGTGGGATATCTCGTCTCAGGAGGCTTCAATTGCCTCGATGCGTATGCTATCACGTGCCCTCTCTGCATCACCACCGCACCCAACCCGGATATAGATGCATCACAGAAACCCACAAAGTCCTCCACTCCCTAGGGAAGGGCTAACACCGGGGCTACGCACAATCTCTGGCGAAGAGTCTCAAATGAGGTATGCTGCTCGGGACCCCAAGTAAAAGTAATGCCCTTCCTGGTCAACCTGGTGAGGGGGATGGCAATCTTGGAGAAATCTCTGATAAATCTCTGATAATAGCCAGCCAACCCCGGAAAACTCCTGATCTCGGATGGGGATCTCGGCACCTCCCATCACATAACTGCCTCAATCTTGGCCGGGTCGACTAATATCCCATTCTGATTAACGAGATGTCCTAGGAACTGGACCTCTCGTAACCAGAATTCACACTTGGAGAATTTGGCATACAGCCTCTCCGATCTCAAGACTCCAAGAATCTCTCTCAGATGCTCCTCTTGCTGTTCTCTGGATCTCGAATACACCAAGATATCGTCGATGAACACGATTACCGATCGATCCAACATAGGCCTGCACACCCGGTTCATGAGATCCATGAATGCTGTCGGTGCGTTGGTGAGCCCAAAAGGCATCACCACGAACTCGTAATGCCCATAATGCATCCTAAAGGCCGTCTTCTGGATATCCTCCTCACGGACTCTCATATGATGATATCCAGACCTCAAATCGATCTTGGAAAACCAAGACGTGCCCTGCAGCTGATCGAACAAATCGTCGATCCTCGAAAGTGGATAACGGTTCTTGACCGTCAGCTTGTTCAACTCCTGGTAGTCAATGCACATCCGGTGTGAACCATCCTTTTTCTTGATAAAAAGGATCGGTGCCCCCCACGGCGAGCTACTCGGTCTGATAAATCCTTTCCCCAGCAGCTCCTGGATATGTTAGGATAACTCCTGCATCTCTGGCAGTGCAAGGCGATAAGGTGCCTTGGCGATAGGTGCCGCTCCCGGAACCAAATCAATCCGGAACTCCACTTGCCTCTCGGGAGGCACACCCAGTAACTCCTCGGGAAAGACATCCGGGAACTCACTCACTACTGGAACCTCGGCGATAGAACTTAGTCTCTTAGCAGCAGCTTGTGTATCCATCACATACGCTAAAAAGCCTCTGCAACCCTGCTGTAGACTCTGCTTTGCTCTGGCAGCCGAACAGAATGCTGACCCAGATCGGGTACCCTCACCATATATTGTAAGCACTCCCCCACTAGGGTCTCGTATGGTCACCAACTGACGCTCGCAGTCGATTACAGCTCCGAACCGGCTCAACCAGTCCATGACCACAATGACACAGACATCACCCATCGCGATCGGTACAAAATCTATCGGAAACTCAACACCAAAAATCTCGAGCACACATCCCCGGATCACATCAGTGGCAAAAACCGCATGCTCATCGGCTATAGAAACTCTCAGATGTCGACTCAACGACTTACGTCGGATACTGATGTGGCGACTAAATCCTAATGATACGAAGGATCGACTCGCACCCGAGTCAAATAACACTAAGGCAGGTACATAACTCACAAGAAAAGTACCTAAGCATATCACAATATAAGCACAAATAACTCAAAATAGAATAAATAAAGGAATACATACCGGCCACGACATCAGGTGTTGCGCGGACCTCCTCCGTTGTCAGCTGGAAAGCTCTCCCACGAACCTTTGGCGCCTCGACCTTCATGGGCCGACTCTCGGTAACTTGTACAGTAGCAGGTGCAGATCCCTACGTTGATCCCTGTAGCAGCTGGGGGCAATCGGCCTTCCGATGGCCGGTTTGGTTGCAATGAAAGCAAACTGCAAACCCCTTGGGGCAATACCTCGCGATATGCCCGTCCTTGCCACACTTGTAGCAAACACCCGCTCGACATGTCCCCTCATGACTCTTGCCGCACTTCCTACAAGTGCAGCCCTTCTGGCCTCCAGATCTGGAATCAGCGGGCTTAGCCTGCTTGGCTGCCGCCTGAGACTGTGTCGGTCGCCAATCCCTCCCCTGAGACTCCGCCTCCTCTCTGGCCTGAGTCTCCAGCTCAATCTCCCTCTTTCGGGCATTTGCATGAACCTCAACAAATGACCGATAGGACGAGTTCGCCACGAATTCAAGAATATCCCTCCTCAGAATGCTCAAATATCGACTCATACGTGCCTGCTCGGTAGACACGTGCTCAGGGCAGAACAAAGCCCTCTCATGGAACATCCTCGTAATCACTGTCATTGAATTTGTCCTCTGCTTGAGGGACAGAAACTCCTGGGCCAATCGTTCCCTCTCCACCGGGGGAACATACTCATCTCAAAACATCGCAGTAAATCTCTCCCATGTCATTGCAGTGTGCTCTGCAGGAGTGTAACTGGCTGTCACAAACTTCCACCAGTCCTTCGCTCCCAAGCGAAGCTGGTTCAAATCGAATCGTACCCTCAAGTGCTCCGGACATGAACAAGTGTAGAAACACCCCTCGATATCAGAGATCCATCTCATCGCAGCAATCGGATCCTGAGTCCCATCAAACTCTGGTGGCTTCGTGTTGCTGAACTCCCGGTACAGCAACGAGTCACCCCCCCTGTGGCCTGGCAGCAGCGACAGCTGTGGTGGCTGCAGCAGCAACCGCCTCGGTAACAGCAGCATAACGCTCATCAAACGTCTCAATCAAGGTGGTCTTAATAGACCCAAACATCTCCGGGATAGCCTCCCGGATGACTGCGGCCACCTTGTCATGAATCATCCTGCGAATCTCATCATCGTTAGCTCCACTGCTCTCGGGGTTGTGGCGCGTACCCACCATGATGTCTCTGAAACCCAACTCATAATAATCAGAGACTCGCTCGAGTATACTCACACTCGATCACTCGCCCCTACTTGTTCCTTAGCATCCTAAGGATTCTTACTTGGACTGCTTACAGATCCGGTGCTTTCAGTAGTACGAGCCCAATACTACCTTCCACACCATATCTGTATTTACCCCAAGTCCTCCTCCGAGGATCCCGATTTCACAAGTACTCTATATCTCACAAAGCGCAGACTACTCTCGCAGTAGACCTCGCACAAGCTCATCTAGGTGATCCCTGCTAAATACTCATACTCAAAGCAAATCACAGATAGCAGCAGCTCCTAGGCTAAGGCATCACAAATCAAGCCACTCTAGTCCTAATATATGAAATACCTAGCCTACTCTCTAGCATGCATAATATCTCATAAAATATCTCATGTAAATCTCATAACATAAAAGTAAGGGTATTTTGGGAAATCACCGTTCGGGCTCTGGCTGATTGTACACACTGCTCCAACTCGTTTGCTCATAAACTCTTTCCCATTTTTGAAAATTTATTTCTTTTTGAAAAATTTTCTCAAATCCTCAGTTTGAGTCCAAACACACCCGGAGGTGCATCCGAATCCCTCAAACCAAGGCTCTGATACCAACTTGTAATGACTTAAATTTTCAAACCAAAATTTTCAATTTAAAAGAAAACATTTATCACAGTAACAAAATCTCAAAATATCACAATGTCAATCATTAAATCTCATAATCAAAGACTGTATATATATCAAACTCCAGGATCCTCTAAATCATAACTCAAACTCTGATGTGTGTGTGTGTGTACAATCATGTCGGCGCCCTCCCATGATCCTGAGAAGTACCTGAACACATAACACATAACACGGTAAGCACGAAGCTTAGTGAGTTCCCAAAAATACCACATACAACACATTAGCCACTCGAGGCTATAACTCTGTAAGACCCTCCGGTCTATGTGTCTCAGTGGGACCCTCCAGTCTCATGGCTCGTTGGACCCTCTGGTCCGGTCTCAGTGAGGACTCTCTGGTCTCACAGCTCGTTAGACCCTCCGGTCCGGTCTCAGTAGCACATAATATAGCATATATATCTATAACATCCGGTTTACCAGGTATACTGTTTTGAGTATTTAATTCAAGGACTTTGGAGGGACTCGACGAGTCGGTGCCTCAACTCGTCGAGTAGGGTCGCGACTTGGTGACGTGGTTAATGAATGGACTCGACGAGTCGGAGAGATGACTCGCCGAGTCAGCGCTGTTGGCAGAAACCCTAATTCTCTCGGGCCTGGGCCTATTTAAAGGCACTTATAGCCTCCTTGACACCCCCATCAGTGTCATTCGTCACTTGAGAGAAACCCTAGAGTCATTGGTGTGCAAGAGAGGGAAAGGGACTCATTGGAGGTCATTCCTTGGGGAGAAGATCAAGGGTGTTGCAAGGATCAAGAAGAGAGCTTGTGGATCTATTTCATCCCCATCTTCAGCTTCAGATCAAGGTATGAAGCCCTTACCTTTCCTGTTTTATTGAATAGATCCTTTGAGTATGAGAAATTAGGGCTCATATCACTTTTGGTGGGGTTTTGGGTGCATCAAACCCCCCCTCTTCTGAGTATGCCATAGAGTTGGATCTTGTATGATCCAGAGAGTCAGAAAGTAGGAAGCCATTGTTGTGCAAACATGAGGTTTTGAAGTTAGGAAGCTTTATTGGAGTCTAAATGGCATATAGAGAAAAATATGATATGCATGGATATCAAGATCGGATCTTTATGTGACTTTTGGGTATTAGGAGGTCAGATCTATGAGTTAGAGTTAAAGATCTGACCTCCGGTGGTTGAATGAGAAATCCAATGGAGCCAACTCGCTGAGTCCAGGGGATGACCTGACGAGTCGTATTGGGTGTGACCTAGTAGCCTGGACCTAGTGTTAACTCATCGAGTTGGGAGTCAACTCAGTGAGCTGAGTGAACCCTAGGATGAACGTGGAGAATACGAGTGGACTCGGCGAGTCATAGGTGTGCACTCGGCGAGTCAGGTCAACCTTGACTGTTGACTCAGTCTGGTTTTCTATTGACTTCTTGGGTGGGTCAATAAGAGGCAGGAAGGGCCAAGGAGGGGTAAAATAGACTTTTACCCATCCCGAGGGTAAGAAAGGGGAAAAGAGGACTTAATGAGTAAATGAGTAATAAAGCGGATAATGATTGAAATGCTTGTCTTATGTGTTAGGCAGAGGCTAGTCCAAGATTTCCGAGTGCTTGTCGGTTACCTACTAGTCGAGGTGAGTCTTCTAACTATACTTTACCTAGAGTGGTAATTATGTGTGACCAGAGGGTCTTATGTGCTTGCTTGAGTTATGCATGATTGTGTGATATGTATTGTATGCTATATTATTTGTTGCTTAGACCGGACCGGAGGGTCCAACGAACTATGAGGCCAGAGGGATCTTAATCAGACCGGACCAGAGGGTCCAACGAGCTAGACCGGACCAGAGGGTCCAACGAGCTACGGGACTGGAGGGTCCCGCTGAGACACATAGACCGGAGGTTCTTACAGAGTATAGCCTCGAGTCGCGAATTGTTGTATGTGGTATTTTGGGGAACTCACTAAGCTTCATGCTTACCGTGTTATGTGTTATGTGTTATGTGTTTCAGGTTGTTCTCAGTATCGCGGGAAGGCACCGGCTTGATTGTACACACCAGTGAGAGAGTTACGTTTTTGAGGATCCTGGATTTTAACCGAGCAATTATGGAGTTTTGAGTTGTAAACTTAATAAATGAGATTTTTGTGAAATACATTATGAGAATTATGTGATTTTAAATGAAAAATTTGTTTTGAAAATTTTCGTCGTTACAAGTTGGTATCAGAGCCTTGGTTTGAGGGATTCGGATGCACCTTCGGGTAAATCTGGACTCAAAGTGAGGATTTGAGAAAAAAAATTCAAAGAAATGATTTTTCTAAAACGAGCAAGAGTTTCTAAGAGAATACGAGAAGGAGAAGTGTGTACAATCAGCCAGAGCCCGAACGGTGATTTCCCAAAATACCATATTTGTGCTATGAGATATTTTATGATATTCTGCATGCTAGAGGATAGGCTAGGTATTTCATATTTTAGGACTAGAGTGGCCTGATTTGTGATGCCTTAGCCTAGGAATTGTTGTTATCTGTGATGTGCTTTCGAGTATATGTTGAGTAAGAGTATCCAGCAGGAATATTACAGAGATAGAGTTTCGAGTAGAGGAGTAATCTAGGAGAGATACCTAGATGAGCATTGGAGGAAGCTGCTGAGAGAGTAGTTAGATGCCTGTGTGGGGAGAGTTACTTGAGTCGGTGACACCTGTGAGGCGAGTAGAGCAAATAGAGTTGTAACCTAGAGTGGTTTTACGTGCTGGGAGAGATTATTCGATGAACGAATGTTGCTTGCTTCGTGCTTTGTGGAACTCTCGATGATGGGAGTCAACTACCAAGTGAATGTGACGGTATTCAGGAGGTAGATGGATGGTATCATAAAGAGTTCTTCAGCAGCTGATGGCGGAAAAGAGTGAGAACCTAGGAAGAGCCTAGGGAGTGACCATGGTCAGATGAGTGCGCTGACAGAGTAGAGCATTTCGCTGGGGAGCGAGCACGCACGACGGGATTGGTGATTGAGAAGGTTGAGCAGCTACTTAGGAACTCTGGGATAGTCCGTGTAGAAAGTATGGGTAGATGTGGCAGGTAGTATGGGCCAGTACTACTAAAAGCAGAGGACCCATACTCGATGCATGGAGTATTCTGGAGGATCTAAGTAGCAGTTTGAGAGGTGATGTCATGGTTCGGGCACCATGCTTTGTAGCAGATCGAGAGGTGATGTCATGGTTCGAGTACCATGATTTGTAGCAGATCGAGAGGTGATGTCATGGTTCGTGTACCATGATTTGTAGCAGATCGAGAGGTAATGTCATGGTTCAAGTACCATGATCGAGAGGTGATGACATGGTTTGAGTACCAATACTCGTGATGGTTAGTGCTTCTGGTTTACCAGTTATTCCGGTGTGGTAGGTCAGACTGAGATCAGATGTGAAAGAGTATGGGGCCAGAGGGCCATGTTGAATAAGTTTCTATGGAGTACACCTGAAGAGGGAAATCGAGTTAGTTTCCGAGGGATTTTTGGTGAGATGCCATTTGGAGTTGCAAGACTCAGGGATGAGTAGAAGATGGTGATCTATGGAGGAGTACGGTCTGAATTGAGCAATCGGCCGATAGAGGAGATGTCACTTTCTGTGACCAGATTTGTGCTATTTCCGTATCCTGTAAGAAGCAGAAGAGATATTGAGACTTTTGATTTCTGAGATTGGGGGTAAACCCTGTGGGGTAGCATTGATGGCGATCTTCCACCAGAGTATGTGGGCAGTATGTCTGCCGTGACTCTTATTGTCTATTTGAGTATAGTAGGGCATGTATTAGCTGTAGCGTCGGACGATCAAGAAGAGGATATTGGGGCGGTGGCTCTTATTGTCTATGATGAGTATCGAGTGTGGTAATGAGGTCTCCGCTCTTATTACAACCCACGTGATAGAACGTTGGTTGAGGGGTCGAGGATGAGGAGTATGATAGTTCATTATTTTCAGATTAAGAGTCAGAGTTACTACTGGACAGTTGAGATATTCGGTAATGGGATGGTATGAGATTCTGTATGATTAGAGGCAATCATGATGAGAAGTTTCTGAGGATTTCATCCGAGGTTCGGGGTATTTGGAGTCGCAGGGTCTCTATCGGGGAGACCACCGAGCATTGCGTGGTACCTTCCAAGAGTAAGTGTGATGTTCCTAGTGGAAACAGTCTGTGGAATAGATTATTGGTGCGCCAATTGGTGATGGTTCGCACCCTGAGTGGGGGAGAACCAGATATTCTATCGAGAGGATCAGAGATTTGTTCAAGAGCGCTTAGGGAGCTGGATAGAGACATGCACTATGGATTCATGAGACCATGGTTATTGGTGGTCGAGGCGAGTTGCAGAGGGAGTTAATGCATGTTGTACGCGTTCAAGAAAGGATGAGTGTCTGCACGGCAGGTAGCCGTTGGTCTGAGGCCTTTTGGTAGATAAGAATTTTTCGAGGTGGTTGGTTCGTAGGGATACTGCGGCAGTTGGGAAATTTTGGTTCGATGAATGGATTATTCTATGCTCTTTGGAAAGGGTAAGAGATGATCGGGCATCCAATTTCTGGGTCGGCATGCGTAATCTCACTTGGTTTTGAGCAACAAAGGAAAGAGTTTTGGAGGGTCGCCTTCGTGTTCTGAGTCGTTGGCGATTTCTCCGTGTTTCAATTTGGGAGATGGAGTATTCCGAGATTACAAGTGGCACGAGAGAAAGATCAGTTGCGAGATTCCGAGGAAGCAATGCAGTATCTGAGTATGATGTCATAATTATGAGATCAGTGGTAGAGTCAAGACACTGTGAGGCGTTGTGATGGTGTATCGGGGTATCCGAGTTAATGTCCTAAATCTCGGATTATTTTGAGTTTTGAGTTTGAGATGGCAAGTGGGGTATCAAGTATCTACTGTTCTAGTGGGAGCCCTTCGGCCAATTGACATCAAGCGAGATTATTCGAGAATGTGGATTGCAGCAGGGAAAGGTGTTTTGTTATGGCGGATGTCGTCAGAAATAGCAATGCATAATTTGGGTAAGTGTGTACACCTATCTATGGTTGGTCCGCAGGGCATGATTTAATGATCGCAGTGTGGCGTCGACCTGAGGATGAGATTGTGAAGTGGTAAGAGCAAGTGCGGTAAGACTGCGGGGAGCTGCAGTTTCAAGGAGTTAGTGAAGGGGTGTGGTGATGCTACGGGGAGCCGTAGTACTCACTATTCAGTGAGAGGTTGTAGTGATGCTACGGGGAGCCGTAGTACTCACTATTCAGTGAGAGGTTGTGGTGATGCTACGGGGAGCCGTGGTACTCACTATTCAGTGAGAGGTTGTGGTGATGCTGCGGGGAGTCGTAGTACCCACTAGTCAGCGAGAGAATGTTGTCATGAAGTACTCTCTGATCAGAGCATGACGCAGAAGAGTTTTAGGCTTGGGTAGCCCTAATATTTGAGTTTGTGGGAGCCTGGTGGTCGAACCAGGGGCGAGACTGGGGTCTCCATATTTGTCGGGAGTCGTTATATTTTGAATTGAGTAATGGATGTCTCAACCAAAAGGAAGTGGATAAGTGGGGTACGCATGGGTTGCGGGTCATGAGTCATGAGTTGAGTGGTTCATTGGGACGAGTGGTTCCAACTCTGGGTCAGACCAAACTCTCGAGTTTGAGTTTGGCTCTGGTAGTGCGTCGGGTAGGCGAGATGAGATTCCAGATTCAGAGATGAGTTCCATGTTGAGGGGTATTGTTTGTCATCTGATGTCTTAGACCTGAGTAGGTCGGTACTCGGGTACGGGAGGTACTGCGGGATGCATGGAACTAACGAGTCATAGACGAAAAAGGTCAGGGGTGAGCCGATCTTCAGTGGGGATTTTAGTATTCGCTTGGGATAGCGAGAATTTCGTGACTGGTGTGTCACAATGGACCGAGATAGTCGTTGAGAGGGGGAAGGCGGCGAGACGTTTTGAGACATGTAGTGGGTAACCTTTGGAGGTCCGACTGTAGGGTCGAGAGTAGACCATGTGCTAAATGATAAAAGAGATATTTGTGAGAAGGTGAAGGATTACGATTTCAGAAGTTGAGGACTTCCGAGCAAGCATGATTAATTCTTTTGTGTCTGAGATCAGGGTGATGAGAGTTTATTGTTCGGATGAGTTCTGATTATAGTTCAGTGGATGAGCCCCTGGTGGGATGTGAGCCCTTTCGTTCCTTGGGGCGTGATTCGGATCGTTTCGTATGAGTGATCGGTCGCCGATTTTTGGACTTTGTCTTGTGTGAATCAGTGGAGCAGTGAGTTATCAGGGTTGGTGTTCGTGGAGAATATATCATGGTGATAGCTTGAATGGCCGGTCTGGCGGCGGGCCAGGCCACTAGAGTTTCTAGAGTTTGGGAATGTCAGAAAGGGGTAACTTAGCGGCAGAAGGGTTGGTTTGGTTCTGGACTTGGGAATTTCGGTGTGGATTCAGGTGTCCATGGAAAAAGATATCGGTGTGGTATGAGATCCTTTTGGTAGTGCCTTTCGGGTTGTTGGATTCAATCTATATGTGGTTAAGGAGCGATTTCGAGGGCGAGATCTAATTCAAGTGGGGGAGAATTGTAACATCCGGTTTACCAGGTATATTGTTTTGAGTATTTAATTCAAGGACTTTGGAGGCACTCGACGAGTCGGTGCCTCAACTCGTCGAGTAGGGTTGCGACTTGGTGACGTGGTTAATGAATGGACTCGACGAGTCGGAGAGATGACTCGCCGAGTCAGCGTTGTTGCCAGAAACCCTAATTCTCTCGAGCCTGCGCCTATTTAAAGGCACTTATAGCCTCCTTGACACCCCCCATCAATGTCATTCGTCACTTTAGAGAAACCCTAGAGTCATTGGTGAGCAAGAGTGGGAAAGGGACTCATTGGAGGTCATTCCTTGGGGAGAAGATCAAGGGTGTTGCAAGGATCAAGAAGAGAGCTTGTGGATCTATTTCATCCCCATCTTCAGCTTCAGATCAAGGTAAGAAGCCCTTACCTTTCCTGTTTTATTGAATAGATCCTTTGAGTATGAGAAATTAGGGCTCATATCACTTTTGGTGGGGTTTTGGGTGCATGAAACCCCCCCCCCCCTTTTCTGAGTATGCCATAGAACTGGATCTTGTATGATCCAGAGAGTCAGAAAGTAGGAAGCCATTGTTGTGGAAACATGAGGTTTTGAAGTTAGGAAGCTTTATTGGAGTCTAAATGGAATATAGGGCAAAATATGCTATGCATGGATATCAAGATCGGACCTTTATGTGACTTTTGGGTATTAGGAGGTCAGATCTATGAGTTAGAGTTAAAGATCTGACCTCAGGTGGTTGAATGAAAAATCCGATGGAGCCAACTTGCCGAGTCCAGGGGATGACTCGACGAGTCGTAGCGGGTGTGACCTAGTAGCCTGGACCTAGTGTTAACTCATCGAGTTGGGAGTCAACTCAGTGAGCTGAGTGAACCCTAGGATGAACGTGGAGAATACGAGTGGACTCGGCGAGTCATAGGTGTGCACTCGGCGAGTCAGGTCAACCTTGACGGTTGACTCAGTCTGGTTTTCTATTGACTTCCTGGGTGGGTCAATAAGAGGCAGGAAGGGCCAAGGAGGGGTAAAATAGACTTTTACCCATCCCGAGGGTAAGAAAGGGGAAAAGAGGACTTAAGGAGTAAATGATTAATAAAGCGGATAATGATTGAAATGCTTGTCTTATGTGTTAGGCAGAGGCTAGTCCAAGATTTCCGAGTGCTTGTCGGTTACCTGCTAGTCAGGGTGAGTCTTCTCACTATACTTTACCTAGAGTGGTAATTATGTGTGACCAGAGGGTCTTATGTGCTTGCTTGAGTTATGCATGATTGTGTGATATGTATTGTATGCTATATTATTTGTTGCTTAGACCGGACCGGAGGGTCCAACGAACTATGAGAGCAGAGGGTTCTCAATCAGACCGGATCGGAGGGTCCAACGAGCTAGACCGGACCAGAGGCTCCAGCGAGCTACAAGACTGGAGGGTCCCGCTGAGACACATAGACCGGAGGGTCTTACAGAGTATAGCCTCGAGTGGCGAATTGCTGTATGTGGTATTTTGGGGAACTCACTAAGCTTCGTGCTTACCGTGTTATGTGTTGTGTGTTTCAGGTTGTTCTCAGGATCACGGGAAGGCACCGGCTTGATTGTACACACCAGTGAGACGTTTTTGAGGATCCTGGATTTTAACCGAGAAATTATGGAGTTTTGAGTTGTAAACTTAATAAATTAGATTTTTGTGAAATACATTATGAGAATTATGTGATTTTAAATGAAAATTTTGTTTTGAAAATTTATGTCGTTACAATATCACACAAACAAATGCATAGCTCAAGTAAGCACATACGACCCTCTGGTCACACATAAATACCACTCTAGGTAAAGTATAGTGAGAAGACTCACCTCGTAAGAATTGGACAACCTCAAACTCGAATCACCAGTCTAGACTCCGCCTAACACACACAATAATTATCCCTAATTAATAGTTGCTCTCGTGAAGCTAGACTAACCCTTCCATACACTCACAGAAGGGTAAAAGACCATTTTACCCCTCCATGGGCTCAATAGACCACACGTTGACCAAAACCCTAAAAGTCAACCAAAAGTCAACGGTAGGGAGTACGCTCGGCGTACTCTGCTGCCATGCAGATATCGGGGATGCTTGACCCCTACGTTGTGCGTACTAGGATTACGCCCACCGTAAGTCCCAGTTTCACTCTCCTCATATATTTGGTCTTAATCAGTTAAGACCTTGGCTCATATCACAGAGCTGGACTCCCTAATATCTCTTAATCCATAAAGTCAATGACTTTAAGCCTTTGCATGGATGATTAGGCCACAAACACTAAAAACTCTCATCCTCTTTCCTCATAAAGCTCATAACTCATGCATGGCTTGCTTCTAACGTCCAAGATTGGATTTTTATGACTTTACTCCACAAAATACACTAAAAGGGGGTTGATCAAGGTCTCTGGAGCTCATTATCTCATAAAGTCTCCATCTTTTGGGACAAAACCCTAAAATACTCCATATAAATGCACAAATCAAAAGAGTGAGAAAGCTTGAAGCTTTATACCTCTAAGTGAAGCTTTCCACACAGCTAAGCTCAGATCCACAAGCCTGGACTCTCACTCTTTATTCACCAAGGCTTCTTCTCGACTTCAAGAACACAAGTTTACACTAACAAGCTCTCAAATGCACTCACAAGCTATAAGAACGGTGATTTAGGGTTAGGAGGGTTTGGTGTCTGCGAATGGTGGCCAGGAATGAGGCCATCATATCCTTTATATAGGGAACTCACCAACAATTAGGGTTTTCATTCTGGGCCTAGTACGCCCAGTACGCCCAGCGTACTAGGTGGTCTCCGCATCAAATGAACGCATATGAGTACGCTGAGTGTACACTCTAGTACGCCCCGCGTACTCATTTACCACCTTTTTTCTAAAAAGGGCCAAAATGGACAAATGCTCAAAAGATCAAGGTTTACAAGGTATACCTGGACTTAGGATGTTACAATTAACCCAATTGCTTTTAAAAGATGCGGATTTTAATTTTTCTAAAGAATGTTTGGAAGCCTTTGAAAAGTTAAAAGATAAATTGACTCACGCCCCAATCATGGTAGCCCCAAATTAGAGTTTAGCTTTCGAGCTTATGTTTGATGTTAGCAATTTCTCTTTAGGAGCAGTTTTGGCACAACGAGTTGATAAGCACTTTCAACCCATTTATTATGTAAGAAAAACCCTTAATCCGGCCCAAGAACATTACACAACTACAGAAAAAGAGTTGTTAGCCGTAGTTTATGATTTTGACAAATTTCGTCCCTATTTGATTTTGTCCAAAACAATTGTTTTTACTGACCATTCTTCTCTTAAGTGTTTGTTTAATAAGCAGGATGTGAAGCTAAGATTGATTCGATGGGTGCTTTTACTTCAAGAATTTGACATCGACATCGCGGACAAAAAGGGAATGGAAAACGTGGCGGTCGGTCATCTTTCAAGATTAGAGAATCCGAAACTCAAAGAATTGAATGAAGATGAGATTGATGATAACTTTCATGAAGAATATTTGATGGAAATGACGGGTGAAGATCCATGGTATGCGGATATTGTCAACTACATTGCAAGCAAATATCTACCCAAGGGCTTATCCCATCAACAAAAGAAGAAACTCTTCTCAGAACTCAAATACTATTTTTGGGATGAGCCTTACTTATTTAGAAGTTGTGCGGATGGGATTATTAGACGTTTCGTATTCAGAAGTGAAGCAAGAGATATTCTCCAACATTGTCATAGTGGGCCAACTAGAGGACATCATGGCCCAATACACGACAAAGAAGGTGTTTGATGCAGGATTTTATTGGCCCACAATCTTCAAAGACGCTACCACTTTTGTCAAGGAGTGCGACTCTTTCCAACGTTCGGGTAATATTTCTTCACGCAATGAAATGTTACAAAACATCATTCACGTCTGTGAAGTGTTTGACATTTGGGGGATTGACTTTATGGGACCTTTTCCAGCTTCGAGAGGTAATAAGTACATATTAGTAGCAGTTGATTACGTGTAGAAGTGGGCGGAAGCGCAAGCTTTACCCACTAATGATGCACGTGTTGTCGTTAAATTTCTTAAACGATTATTTTCTCATTTTGGAATGCCCAAAGTATTAATTAGTGATCGGGGAACTCACTTTTGCAATGAACAACTTACAAGGGTATTACAAAAAATGGTCCACCATAGGTTTGCAACACCTTATCATCCACAAACAAGTGGGCAAACCGAAATAACAAATATGGATTTTAAAAAGAATATTATAAAGGTCAGTCGAAAGTAACAAAAAGGTATGGTCCGATAAGCTTGATGATGCATTATGGGCGTTTCTAACCACTTTTAAAACTCCAATTAGTACACGCCTTATAGGCTAGTTTTTGGTAAAAGTTGTAATTTACCGATCGAAATCGAACACAAGGCATTTTGGGCTTTGAATTATCCGAATTGCATACTAACTGTTTGATACAGATGAATGCCTTAGAGGAATTGAGAAATGAAGCATATACTAATTCCTTGATTTATAAGGACAAAACAAAGAAGTGGCATGATGCTAGGTTAAGAGGCAATAAGCATTTTGAGCCCGGTCAAAAAGTCCTACTCTTTAACTCAAGAATGAAATCGTTCCAGGCAAATTAAAGACACGATGGTATGTCCCGTTCATGGTAAAAGAAGCCTTTCCATATGGAACAACTGAATTATATAAGGATGATGAAACATCCTTTAAAGTAAATGGGCATCGTGTGAAACATTACAATGAAGGAATGCCAAAAGAAGATATGGAAGGAGAGGACGTGATTTTGGAAGAAACCGCCGCAATGTAGGGCGGAAAGAAGTCCAGCTCACGACTCCTCAAAAAGAAGTGCTTACAGGAGGCAACCCGGAATTTGAGTTTGCATTTTATTTTCTTTTAGTTTTAAATTTTGTTTTGTTTTTGTATTAGTGTGCTTTAAAAAGGATTTTTCAATCTTTTTCTAATAAATGTTGCTATGAGGCCAAGCAAGGCACAAGTGTGGGGTGTGGTGTTATTAAAGAAAAAAATAATAAGTTAATTTTTTTATGGTGCACTGTACACCACCACGACGTGATGAGTTGTTCCATGATGTGGTGGTGGAAAAGGGCCCGATAATCACGAAGCTTTAAACCAACACGACGTGGTGTTGGTTTTTACATTGAATTCAGATTTAACCCTAAAAGTAAAAAAAAATCACTTTTTCACCTACACGCTCCCAACATGTTGAGTTCTGCACTCCGCGACATCCTTCTCCAACAATCTTCGATTTTTCACGTTTTTCTTCAGCAAAGGTAACATCTTTCTACTCCTAATGGTTTTGTCCAACAATTTTGATTAGTGGTTTTTCAAACCTAGGGTTCCGATTTTTGACTCAATTTGGGGTTGTTTTTACTTGTTTTGGATTGGAAATTGATGCCTAATAGTGTTAATAGTAAGCCTAAACAAAACCCTTGTGCTTAATTTGAGTTTAATCGGCTGATTCTTCTTCGATTTCGTTCATAGTCGCCGAGCTATTCTTGAAACACGACGTGTTGGTCCTGACCACGTCGTGCTGACGGTTCAGTGAACATAATATTTTTTATTTTTTTATTTCATTCCTAAATTGCTTTGTTTTTTTGGGTTGTTTGTTTTGTTTGTTTTTGCAGAAAATGAACAGAAGAAGGCAAGGAAACCCTAGTGCATCCCAAGATTTCCCGTGGTATAATTTTCCCAATGTTGTTGAACCTCCGGTTATGATTGAATGAAGGAACAAGTTAGATTCAATACAGGTCCGGGAGATTCACGTGTCGAATGCTCTCCGTTCGGATTGGTTTCAAGAAGTCGAGTTAGTGGAAATGCTTGACCAATATTTGGTCAAGGAATTTGTTGGGGACGATATTCAGTTTGTGTGCACAGGATGGAGGCAATTATTTAGGATTCAAGAGCCGATATTTAAGGAATTATGTGTGGAGTTTCTCACTACTATCCGGTTCAAGAAGAGGGATGATATTTATGACATGGAAAAACTTCACTTTTTGTTTAGGAGGACAAAGAAGAGAGTGCAGTGTGGCTGAGTTGGCATGGAGGTTGGATCTTTATGATCAAGCTGAGGTTATGACAACAGATTTTAGCACGTTTATTGAGCATTGATATATGGGTTTTCTAAATGGTGTTAGTGATGCAAACTGGTGGAACACCATTGCCAATGGTGTTGGGTTTTATGTACTCAAACATTCTTATGGTGCACATACAACCCTAATGCTTTGAACCTAAGTTTTCTCTAATTATACATGCAACATTGGTTCCAAAGCATGAAGACTAAACTAGCATACAAAAATTTAGCATATGAATCATAGAAAAAGTTGTAGAGTTACCTCTTGATGTTATTGATGTTGCTAGTACGACTTTGGCCTTGTGAGAACTTAGCACCCCAAGTGTTGTGCCTCAAACAAGTCACAAACACCAAGTAATAATTAGATGGATATGAGAGAGGCTAAAGAGACTCTAAAACTGATTTCTCTTCTTGGAATGCAAGTAGTGGTCAGTTTTAGGGCTTAGCACAACATATATATGTGTAGAATATCAAGGGTCATGTGTAACCTAATCCATACACATTAGTCTATGATCCATCCATTTGATTTGGATAAATGCTACATGGATTAATCCATAAGCCCAATCACAAACCAAACCATGGATCATTAGCCCAACTCATATGTATCAATTTAATTAGTCTCTTTTGATCACTAAATTAATTCTAAATTAATTCTTGATCAATACTAATTAAATAATATGATTTCTCAATTAATATATTATAAGTATTAATATATTATACTTATAATATATTAATAAATCATAAATAACCTCTTACTCAAATATCCATCTATCAAATTGTTCTGGTGAAGGCAACCCGAAATGGACCATGCTACTATCGGGTCAAGTACATACCAATTATAGTTATGGGCTTAGACACCAAATCCAACAGTCTCCCACTTGGATAAGTCTAATAACTATAATTGTCGATGCAAATTAAAATCTGATTAGCAATCGTAGCTCTCAAAAAGCCGCTGTCATACTCTGATGCGTCCAATAGATAAGTGATCATATAATCCTATGTTCTACAAGATATCATGCGGACAAATACATGGAACATAGTCATACTTATTGTCCCGCAGTTTGCTTCCCGATTTCCGATTTGTCTGACATATAACTTAATTGAACACATCAATAGAGTTCTAACCGGGCCCGACACATAAGTCAAAACAAAATCATTGAGGGGCCCAAGATATCGCTTTTAATCCTCTTAGGATAAAAGGAACAGATAAACTTCGACTTATATGATTGTACTAACTATTCGTTGAATCATACACAACAGCATGTTTTATAACATCGAGTTACCGATGCGTTTTCGTACTGTCAATGTACAACCAACGAATAATCGCCAACTCATATATCTTGGTTTGAAGATTATACGATATTATCGTCTCACAATCACTCGTGATAAATTCCATGAAGTGATATGTGACCGTGGGTTTAGTCTAATACTCAAATCTTATTTCAAGAGTACTCATGAATGTTTGTAGCAATCTTTTGCTATGTCTAACACCTTAGACAATCATACAAAAACCCATTCATGACAGTCTTCTTTCATAACCTACTTCCAAAGTATGACCGACTGTGGATAGTTTGAATAATCTTATTATTCTGGAAGTCAAAACATGCAATGAAACAATAGTAAATGATTGACACAAGATAGTAACATTACTTATAAATAAAAACCACCTTTTATTCAATCGTCATATGTCAATTACATTTCAACTATTACAAGTTTCTAAAATTCTATCTAATCATTAAAACTAATATCGTCCTTTAGCCTGATTCTTCTAGCGTACTGCAAGTGCTTGACCCTACTCAGTCCCTTCGTAAGAGGATATGTTGGGTTCTCTTCTGACGATACCCCCTTCATTACGAGGAGTCCTTCTTCTACTCGATGTCTAATGAAGTGATATTTTCTGTCGATGTGCCTGGATCTGCCATGATCCCTTGGTTTCTTGGCTAAGGCTACTGCACCCTCGTTGTCACGGAAAATCTCCATAGGCTCCTTTATAGCTGGTACAACTCCAAGGTCTCCAATGAAGTTCTTTATCCATATCGCCTCCTTCGATGATTCACTTGTTGCTATATACTCTGATTCGCATGTTGAATCTGATGGTTTTAAGTATACTACAACATCCTATGGTGCACATACAACCCTAAATTCTTTGGATCTATGTTTTCTCTAATTATACATGCAATATTGTTTCCAAAGCATTAAGCCTACAACTAGCATACAAATGACATAATCAACATAAAAGAGAATTATAGAATTACCTCTTTGTTGTAGCTTGTAGACTTCTTGAGTTTGGCCTTTAAGAACTTAGTGCCCCAAGTGTTGCACCTCAATTGGAATCATACAACACCATAAACAATGGAGGACTTGAGAGAGAATACTTGCACTCATAAATCGGCTATAGCTCTTCCAAGAACACTAGGGTGCCAATTTTAGGATATAATGGGTTTCTTATATAGTGTGGCAAAACTAGGGTTACACCATGTAAACCTTAATGTGCATGACCTTCCATATTCCTTAGGCTCCATGGGTTTAAACCTCCATGGATCATCCATGGGTTGTCACATGGGTTTAGACCAACCTAAGGAATCATGGATCATTTGCCCACACCATAAGAATGAATGATTTTACCAAATCAACCCCTTATATTTAATTAGTCTCTTTTGATCACAAAATTAATTCCAAATTAATTCTTGATCAATACAAATTCCATCCTTACAAATTGTTCTGGTGCCATGCAACCCAAATGGACCATGCTACTCTCGGGTCAAGTACATACCAATTCTACTTATGGACTTAGACACCTAATCCAACAGTCTCCCACTTGGATAAGCCTAATAACTATTATTGCAAGTACGACTCCACAACCCGACTAGCAATCGTAGCTCTTAAAAGTCGTTGTCGAACTCTGACCTAGTCAATGACGCATCCATTAGATAAGGGATCATATATTCCTCCATTCTAGATATCATATGGACTGAGACATGGATTATAATCATTATCTCTGTCCATCCATTGTTTCCGGATTTCCGATTTATGACGACCGACTAATTGAACAAATTAAATCAGTCCAGGCTTGGCCAAGCACTTCGGGTGTCATCACTAAATCATCGAGGGGCCCACATATATCGCTTTTATCCACATGGGGTAAAAGGAACGAATAAACTTCGACTTAAATGCTTGCTTGTACTTACTCATCAAATTACACACAACAATATGTTTTATAACACCAAGTTAGTGGTGCGTTTACATATGCCAATGTGTAACCGACTTGCAACTACAACTCACACGTCTTGGTTCCAAGAATATAAGATATTATCGTCTCACAATCACTCGTGATAAAATCCATGAAGTGATTCAGATGAGCGTGGGTTGAATCCAATACTCGAATCTTATTCCAGGAGTACTCATGAACACTGCAGCTATGTCTAAAACACCTAGATAAACTACAGACCCATTCATGACAGTCTTGCCTCAATACCTACTTCCAAAGTATGATCGACTGTGGATGGTTTGAATAACCTAGTTATTCGGGAAGTCAAAACATACAAAGTGGAACACAAGAATAATACTAATCCTATATGGCCCCAAAAATTTTGAGTGCCATATTGATTACTGATGAGATTAAAATGTTTAGATCGATAAGATTCTTAAACGAACAAATCAAGAACACAATGAAAATAATAACACCAGATGAATCAATGCTTGTGTCGAATGATTAATCAGTCACGACCTCAGAAGAACTCTATGAAGAATTGCTACTGTAGAGGTGTGCTAGGGTTATAATACGATCAAAAGAACAAAACTATCAAAAAGCGTACATACTAAGATGCATGCATGCACTATATAAAGTAAACCCTAATAAATGTAAACGGCTGGACAGGCCCATAACCGAGAACATAATAGACCTAAACGAAAGGCCCAATGACGCAACACTTCATAACCCAACAATCTCCCCCTTTGCGTCAATTGAGGCGAGAGATCACTACTGCAGAACCTATGTGGTCTTCTTGACGGTTTTGAACAGCTTCGGTATAATAGCGAGAATGGTGCGTCGAAATTTGATATACCATAGAAGCATGTCATTGAAGATCTTCTTTGCAGCATCATCGTTGGATTTACATCTGTTGATTATATCCAGAATATGTTCAAGAGCAACAGTGGAAAACAGATGCTTGTCAGACAAAGCGAACAGGCACTTTAGTGGAGGAGCCGAACCTCCAACTTCTTTAGTAAACATCATCGTTAGATGTTCTGTGTCAATCTTGCCCATATGCATCTTGTTCACATCACTAGCTTTGCCAATGGGTCTGACAGTAGTCTTCTTCCTCAGAGCCGAAGCGATCTCCTGATCAAGCTTCGCTACTTCATGAATATACGACGCCAACATTCTCTTTATGTGATCAAGAATGGGTTCGTACTTCTGCTCATTTGACAACAAAATGTTAGTCAACAGAATCCAGTTGTGAGGATTGAGATTCGGCAAATCTGCAAGAGAAAATTCATAAACCGAATCATCCGAACCACGAGTAACCCGAAACTTCACATTGATAAACTTCCCCGAAACAACTGGCTTCAGAACCTTGACCGTTGTAATCTTCATTGCACTCCAGGTCAAATACTAAGGTTACGAGAAAGCAAGGTAGTAATCGATCAGATCTCTATCAACTTTCGGGTCCGGTGAGGGAACAGCAGCAATTGGGTAAAAACAGTGGAAGACGAATTCCCTTCGGGTGATCGGCATATCAAATTACGCGTCTTTAGAATTAACCAAGTCAAAGGAAATGACTGGTTCAAGCCAATGAGTGCTTGGGGATTCAATCGCTTCCTTCTGCAAGTTTTCCAATGTCCATAATGGAAAAAGTGATTTACTTCGTTCCAAAATGTCATGGGCAGCTTTAGCTTTCCTTTCCCTCTCTTCGGTTTCACGGGTTTGCTTTAACAACTCCGCTTGATTCGCATCATCTTCGACTTCACTTTCACCAACAACTTTCTTTCTTTTATCTTGAACAGTTGAACCCGAAGCTTCATTATCCTTCGGTTCTGTGGTGACACTTGGTTTAACAGGAGGAGGTGGAGGATTCTCGGTTGTTTGGCTTTTGGAGGTTTGTTTTGGTGGATCTTGACTAGTTTCTCCCCCTTGTTTTGGACGGACGTCCGCCTCCAAAACACCTTCGATTCGACTCAAAAGATCAAGGGCAGGACGCAATTTTTCAGCCAAACGTCTCCTGATAGTAATGGTGAGAACTATATCATGAGCATCGAGGAGATCAACCAAAAGAGCGTGAATATCAGCAACACAGGTTTTCACAATTGTACGCTCGGTCTTGAGATCGGCAATCTCTTTATGTGCTTGATTGAGCTTGATAGAGTGAGTTTTGAGTAGAGTGGCTTGTCGAGCGACCTCATCCATCACTTTATTTTCCATAGCCAGATCAGCCTGGAGTTTGTCTAAGCGAGAGTTAATTGACTTGGTGAGGATCGATTGATCAGTTTCGATGTCAGACCGAACTGTTTCAAGCTTTACTAGTTCGGCTTGGAGAGAGGAAATAAGCTTCTCTACAGAAGAAGTCACTGTGTTGACATGTTGCCGCGACTCAGCTTGAAGAGACTGCAAGAATGCCTTAGCATCGGCCATTAGTTTATCGACTTTTTCGGTCGTTGTCTTAGTGGATTCATCGACGGCTTTGGTTGCTTTGTCGATTGAAGTATCATGCTGCTGAACCAAAGTGGCTACTAAAGCTTGTATAGCAGCATCAGAATATGCCGAAGTGGAGGATTGAGATGAAGAAGCGAGCAAAGTATCAAGCTTCTCATTTAACTCCTTGAGATGCCTCTTGGTGACAGGGGCATCATCATCATCATCACTTTGAACAGTATAGGGACTGTAGTGAAAAGAGTCGAAATCCATATCAGTGCCACCGAGAACAGTATCTGATTCGTCTGAGTTGATTGGCGACAAAGGTTTTGAGGTAATGGGGGTTTCAACACCTAAAGTTTGTGCCCCCGCATCAGATGCGTTGACAGGAGGTGTATGTACAGTAGAAGTTGTGGTAGTGGTTGATTCGGTGAATAATGGTGGTGGTAGGAGTGTTGAAGTAGGAATTTGAGTGGAAGTTGTTGGAGGGCATGGAGCGATTGAAATAGGAACAGTGGTGTGATGAGGAGAAGGAGGTGGAGACTAAACAATGTTCGTATAGATTACCTCTGGAGTTACTTCTCGGACCGAATCATCAGAATGATCTTGCTCCGGCTCTTGTTCGTCTTCAACATCTTGATCTGAAGGAATATATTCACTGTCACTAGATGATGGAGCTTTCGCCTTGGTAACCATCTTTTTCAGTTTGCGCTTCTTTGGAGCCGAAGGGTCTGCAGTGGAACGTTTCGCTTCTTTGGAGTGATAGGTTTAGAAGAAGGCCCTTCTTGAATTTCCTTCCTCGAATCCCCTTTCTTGCCCCTTTTGGCTGGTTTATCAGCCATATCAAGCGAGTGTTGCATCTCTAGGGTTAACGGTCTCGGTCCAGAAGCTGGAAGCTTTTTGTACTCACTGATTAGCTTGCTGGCGTTTGATACACACTGATACATGGACTCCAGAATCGAGCCAATAAAAGGAAATTTTGTGAAATCAGCCACAATGATTTTAGTGTGAAACGTGGCAATCGCAGACTTCAAGGAATCCGCCATAACTGGAACTTGGAACTTCTCCATTGCACGCTGTGTGATAATCGTCCAGAATCTCCCGCAAGATATCTCAGTGTGACGAGATGAAGAATTCAGACTTTGAATCAACTAGGCCCAGAGAATCGACCCATAGTCAAGGTTGATTCCATGATACAGACCATAGAGAATGGTCATGAAACTCTTGCTAGCACCATCAGAACCTGCAACATGTTCAGAAAAACTCTTTGATAGAAGAGTAAACAATCCATTCCAGTGAGGAGGAAGGCAAGACTTCTTAACCTTGGTGATAGTAGTGAGAATGTCGTTGTACCCCATGTTATAAAACATCTCGAAGAGTTGTACAGTGGAAATCGAGTCGGGGTTCACCAGTGAATCTCCAAAAGGTAGCCCTAAAGGGAACAAAATCGAGCCTTCGAGACATAAGTCTTCTTATCAAAAATCTCGAATAAAATTCTTTCATCGGCCTTGATGTATTTTGCAGAAGAATAAACCTGAGAAAGAAGAGACATTGGAACAACATCGACTTTTGTAAGGGCATTCACCAATGGTGAGTAGTTCAGAAATTCAATAATCTGCAACATGTAGGAATCATAGGAGTACGGCACCAAGTTGATAATCAGATTCTGATCGGGCTTGATTGTAAGGTGAGAGGATTGAGCGGTGTTGTCTTGAATGGAAGAAGAGTCAGCCATTGTTGAAGCTTGGTGGGGAAGATGAATAGTAGAAGAGAAGAAATCGTCGTATGAAGGTGGTAAAGAGGAGAATGGAATGGAGGAAAATCCTTTATACGATTTCCAAGAGAGAGAAAGTTTCCTTAATGATGATGGTGTGACGTACTGAAACGTCGCCTAAAAAGTAGCGATTTGACAACTGTCGTTCCCCAAAAGGTGTGTCAGGCGGCGTGATGATAGGTGAACGTTTCAAATTCACGCGCCTTTTTCAAAATCTTGTCCATTCATCTTCTCGTTAGAGTAACCAATCGTTTCAAATGCCCTTTCGAAACCAATTCACCCATTTCGCCTTATATGCCAAACAGATTGATTTAGCATCCGTCACGTCTTTAATAAAAAGACCATCATTGGTTGTAGAAGCGAAACAACAATTTTGAAAATTGCCCTTGAAACAACGAACCTGACTTTGGAAGATCATAAAGAACTTCGTGCAAGATTGTGCCAAAGAAAAAGAAATAAAGCAAGTTATTTATGTGGGATATTAGTGATGTCTTTTAAAGACACAAAACTGTGGATCCCGAGCACAAATCTCTTCCTTCACAATCAAGAGAGACTGAGAAGTGTCTGTGTGGTTTCTCGTTGAAGTACGATCAAATGTTTGTTAAAAAGCAATGAAAGGCATATTTTCAAGATTCGGTTATAATGGTGGCTTTCGCTTCAACTGAACTACGGACCTTGATATAAGATCGAAAGTCGAGTGAAGTACTTGAGTGGCCAGTGTAGCCAAAAACATCAAGTAGGTGGGTTCATTTTTCAGTGACTTGGTGATAATTTAGAAATCTCAAAACAAAAATAAAACTGGATCTTTGGGGTAGAAATGTCCTTGTGTTGGAGCATTTCGTAAAGATCTCATAAAGTAAAATAAAAGAGATTTCATGGTACCGACCACAAAGGTGGTTTCGTCAATACATGGGTGAAAACTAGAACATTTGATTGTTCACCGTCAATTCAGTTAAGGTATTGGATTGTGGGTTTCACTTAGTACGTGGTGAAACGAAACTAAGATCATTAACACAGATTTTGTGTAACCATAAACCTCAGTGGTAAATGCTGAGAGTCTCAAGGGTTACGATCATGAAGCGTAATGAAATGGAGAAAAGTATAAAGGTGGTTAAGGAACCGAAAGTACCTCTGCTATACAATAAGGACCGAGCAGATAACTCTTAACTCAGTGTGAGAAGAGTAAGGTAGCTCATTACTTAAGTGATTTTGTAGCCTGATTGGGAAGAAACGATTTGTATATATCGAATCAGTAAGGCTTCACTTAGAGTTTGTGAGGCTTTCGTCAACATGCAGCAGTATGCTTCTAGGGACACTTAGCTAGTATACAGAGTAAGAATATATACCTTTCCCGTGATTCATGGTTGAGACACGCAGTAAGTTTGATAGAATCCAAAAAGAAATACAAGAAAATACTTTTGTGTTTTGATAGATCTAGAAAAAAAAACAGAAAGGAAATATATATATATATATATATATATATATATATATATATATATATGTATATATATATATATTAAATTGACATAAAACAAAAGAAGAAAATTGTTTTTGTATTTTAGATTTTTCTGAAAAAGACATAAAAACAGAAAGGAAAAATAAGTGTACAAAAGTATACATAATGAATCTGTCGAACGTTCGCCTTTGAATAGATGAGGCGAAATAGACCGAGCGTTCGGTTCATTTCGGTTACCGAAAAATCCGGAACCGAAATAGACCGAGCGTTCGCTCTATTTCGCTTGTTGAATTTTAAAGAGGCGAAAGCGAAAGTGAACTTTAATGAAGCGAAGATGGGTTCGGTACAGATTCAGCTTCCATCATTCCCAAGCCTTGGAGTATTCTATTGAAGGTTGCTTCAGGCAAAGCTTTCGTGAAAATGTCAGCCAATTGATCAGCAGATCGAACGAATTGAACTTCGACATTTCCATCTTCTACGTGATCCTTGATGAAGTGATATCGCAGTGCAATATGTTTCGTCTTGGAATGCTGCACTGGGTTGTGACAAATACGGATTGCACTTTCTGAGTCACAATATAAGGGAATTTTCTTCATATTCAATCCATAATCCCTTAGTTGACTTTGGATCCAGACGACCTGTGAGGTACAAGATGTTGCTGCAATATATTCAGCTTCGACAGTGGATGGAGATACACAAGTTTGTTTCTTGGACTGCCAGCTGGCGAGTTTACCATCAAGAAATTGACAACCTCCAGTTATGCTTTTTCGGTCTAGACCACATCCTCCAAGATCGGCATCAGAGAATGCTTGAACAAAGAATCCTGATTTGGATGGATACCAAATCCCTAGAGACGAGGTTCGCTTCAAGTACCTGAGGATGTTCTTAATAGCCACCATGTGAGGTTCGCATGGATTGGCTTGAAACATGGCACAATAACAAACCGAAAACATGATATTCGGTCTACTAGCTGTAAGATACATTAGTGACCCAATTATTTGACGATGGAGAGTCATGTCGACAGCTGGTTTATCCAGGGATGGTGTCAGCTTCGTCCCGAACGCCATTGGAACCTTTACTCTTGAGTCTCCCATCATGCCAAATTTTGCTAGTAACGTCTTTGTGTAAGCCTCCTGGTTGATAAAAATGCCTTCTGGTCCCTGTCGTATGTTCATGCCAAGGAAAAAGTTAATTGGACCCATTGAGCTCATCTCAAATTTAGTCTCCATCAATTTTCGGAATTCAGCAGTTAAACTGGGATTCGTAGAACCGAAGATGATGTCATCAACGTAAATTTGGACAATCATTAGGTGGTCACCCTCTTTCTAGCGAAACAAGGTTGGGTCAACCGAACCTTGTTTGAATTTAGACATTTTCAGAAAACGAGTTAAAGTTTCATACCAGGCTTTGGGGGCTTACTTTAGACCGTAAACTGCTTTGTCAAGAATGTAGCAATGATCATGATATTTCTCATTCACGAAACCCGGTGGTTGTTCAACGTATACGGTTTCTTCCAATTCCCCGTTCAGGAAATCACACTTAACGTCCATTTGAAAAACTTCAAAATTCTTGTGTGCTGCGTATGCCAGAAAGATACGCACGGATTCTCACCTAGCAACTGGAGCGAAGGTTTCTTCATAATCGATCCCTTCTTCCTGACAATATCATTTCATTACCAGTCTCGCTTTGTTCCGTATCACATTCCCTTCTATATCCATCTTATTACGGAAAACCCATTTTAAGCCAACTACAGATGCATCCTTTGGAGTAGGAATCAGTCTCCAGACTCGGTTTCTCTCAAACTCGTTGAGTTCGTCTTGCACAGCTTGTACCCAATCAGAATGATCGAGTGCAGTGTAGACTGTTTTCGGTTCTATCTTGGAGACAAACGAATTAAACATGCAATATTCAACTTGTGAGAATAAAGCAGTTTGTTTCGCTTTAATTTGAGAGCGTGTGAGGACTCCCTCGGATGATTAACCAATCACTTGTGCTTTCGGATGATCTCTTGTCCATTTAGTGAGTGGAGGGTAATTCGGATCATAGGCATGATCTAGTTCAGCATTCACTTCCTCTTCGAATTCTGACTAAACGTCCGAATTATCATTTGTATTCTGATTCTCCCCCTCGAATGATGAGATGGTTTCAACATCAGGTTCAGAATTCTCCCCCTCGATTAGACTTTCATGGGTCTTGGTTGGAGATGAGTTTTCCCCCTGGAGAGGCGAAGCTTGTTTACTTGATGAAGGCGAATCCCCCCCCCCCCCTGTAGTGGCGTGCTGTCTTTTGGAGTGCTATCATTTTGCGTGCTTGAAGCATGAGGTTCGCTTGGACTCTGGGGTTCGCTTTCCATGTCTTTTGCAGCGTCATCGATTATCTTCTTTAGGTTATCGATTTTGTTATCGGCTTCATTTGCTTCAGAGTGGATGGCCTTTTCTGGTTCATCAAAAAGCAACATGTACTCTTCGAACAGGTTGGATATCGGTGCAGTGACTTTACCAGTAACAGGAAAAATTTCCTCCATGGAACCTTCGCTTGATTGGAATTTCTTCATGTAATTGTCATCAAACATGACATAATAGGTTTCTTCTAACTTCTATGATCTTTTGTTAAGAACCCTATATGCCTTGGAGGTTAGAGAGTACCCCAAGAAAATCCCTTCATCACCTTTCACATCAAATTTGTTTCGGTTCTCTTTGGAGTTGAAGATGAAACATCTGGAACCGAAGACATGGAAAAACTTTACGTTAGGTTTGCGATTATTAAGGATTTCATAAGGAGTGACAGAAAATCGCTTATTGAGAAAGGATCGGTTCTGGGTATAGCAAGCAGTAGCGATAGCATCGGCCCAAAAATACAGAGGTAGAGAAGCAAAGCTGATCATGGTTCGGGCTGCTTCACACAAGGATCGGTTGCGTCTTTCAACAACTCCATTCTGCTGTGGAGTGTAAGGAGCAGAGAAATTGTGTGTAACTCTCTTTCCGTCTAGAAATTCTTCAAAATCGTTGTTCTTGAATTTCAATCCATTGTTGCTTCGGATGTTACGAACTAGCTTTCGCAACTGAACTTCCACTTGCTTTATGAAGTTCTTCAGCTTTGGAGTAGCCTCTGATTTCTGTTTAAGAAAATATACCCAAGTGAAACGGGGAAAATCATCAACAATAACAAGTATAAACTTACTACCACCGATACTTTCAATTGCAGATGGTCCACATAGATCAATATGAAGAAGCTCAAGACTCTCGATGATCTTTGTATTTATAAGAGTTGGATGACTCTTTCTGCTTTGCTTTCCTATTTCGCATGCAGCGCATAGATGCTCCTTATCAAACTTCAAGAGGGGAAGACCTCTCACATGATCACCAAGAACGAGCTTGTTGATATCCTTAAAGTTGAGATGCGAGAGTCTTCGGTGCCATAACCAGCTTTCATCAGAATGAGCCTTAGTTAGTAGACATACAGCAGGCTTCCGTCGTATCGGATTTAGATTAAGTGGATACATCTCGCCTTTTTGCTGCGACTTCAATAGAACCGTTTTTGTTTTCTTCTCTATTATTTCTGATCCTTCATCATCGAACGAAACCTTCAGACCAGTTCCCACAACCAATTGTGAAACGCTGATTAGGTTGTGTTGCAATCCTTCCACATAGGCAACTTTAAGGATTGAGAAATCTCCATTTGTAATCATCCCGTAGCCCTTTATCGTGCCATAAGAGTTGTTTTCGTATTTGACACATCCACCATCTTTGAGAGCATGAAACTCCCTTAGCTCTTCCTTCCTTCCTGTCATGTGACGCGAGCAGCCACTATCAATATACCATTCGTCGTCGAACTTCTCGTCACGTATAATCTGCAAAAATTAAGCAGTTTTAGGAACCCAAAGTTGTTTGCGTCCTGGTGAGCCTTTTACAGGACAAGGAAAAGCAATAGAAAGATCAACCATATACATTCGTTTTATTAAAGTGGTTTCGTCATTTCTTTTAATGGTGAAAACTTTGATTTTGTTATTTGCTTTGTTAGAATCGATTTGTTTTTCTTTATGTTGATTCTTAACAACTCCTTTCGTATTTGTGACAACCCGATATTTCGAGTCAACGTAATGTTCGAAAAGTCAAATATTATAAACTATTTTGAATCAATAAAAATTAGCGTTGAAAACGAAGTGTTCTAGAGTCTCAATTGGAGTACAAAAATGATAGACATTGTATCAAGGTTTTCAAAAATATAGAGAACACTCAAATCCGAGTTATAACGAAGAAGTTATGACCAATCAAAGATTCGTGACAAAACCGGTAAAACGCTATTAAGCGTGAAAAGTGAAATTTCAATAAAATACTTTTTAGCCTTAAGTATCTAAACGAAAGTCGTAGATTATGTTAAACCGTGAGCGTACATAAAAAGAACGTCCAAATCTGACTTCGTATGAGGAAGTTATGATTTTTCTAAATTTCAGATCAGCGGTAGACAGCTAAAAATTCGAATTTAAGATCGAGCAATTTTTAGACGATGCAACTTAAACGGAAATTGAAGATCTCGACAATAGTAGTACAACGGTAAAAAGACAGATGAAAACGGAGATCGGATGAAGAAGTTATGGATTTTTAACGGAATTATCCTGTCCCGGCCTATTAAATAAAATATAATTCAAAATAAATTCAAAATTAGCTGACGAATTCTAAATGAAAGTTGTAGAGTATATTCTCACCTACGCATGGATATAAAGAACGTCAAAAACGGAGCTCGTATGCGAAAGTTACGCATTTTTGAAGTTTGTGGCACACACATCGAGACTTATCCGAAGGGAACGCCCCGCGTTCGTGCTCGCAGACCTGATCCTTCGCCATCCCATCCGAGGTTCGTAAGCGATGACGTATTTCGACTTCGGAACGCGCTGCGTTCAGGGGAACGCCCTGCGTAGGGGAACGCCCCGCGTACCCAACAGGAACGCCCCGCGTTCGCACCTTGACCAACTCCTATAAATAGCATGCGAGAGTTCCGGGTTCCTTTGCTCATTTTCTCTCCTTCTCTCACATTTTTACCTCGTTTTGCATGCAAGTAATATCCCGAAGTCCCGGTTTCATATCTAAGCCCCGACGAAGGTCCGAAGCTCCGAAATTCCCGAGAAATTCGCCACTTTCTGGTCGAGGTGCCGCCCGAGAAAATCTTGTTTTCTTCAAATCACGCACTTTCCCAGTGAGTTCATACCCCTACGTTTTTACGTTTTCTTTAGTTTTCAGGGGGGAATACAAGTTCAAAATACCAAAACTATCTAATACATGTTTAAGAGTTTTCCTACACCTTGTAACATGCTGAGCAAGGTGTGTATACGGTTTACACTTATCATTTCAAATGTCGATTTATGGAAATACAATGACTTGCATAAAAAGGTTTCATCCAAACACACACAACACTTTTTGATAAACTATAACAGGTATAGTTTGAGCACTTCGTTAGACAAAGAAACAGTAACTCAATCGACTTACAAAACAAATATTTCATCGCACACTACGTGATCTTGTATTAATTAAACTCGCGAGACATTCTCCTTCGGGGTACTCCTAAGTACCACAGAAAAGTCCTGTAGTTATAATCAGAATCTCCGGGAGGGAGAACGTGATAGTTGTGTATAGATCTATAATGGGTCTGACAAACCCGCACCTAAGCTGCTTGCAACAGCTAGACCGGCAGGTCTGGGGTGACAAGTGTCATAACTTTCCGACGCCTGAAGAACGTCGCATACAAGGTCATCTAGTCTTTAGTATGATTATAACATCTCCCATGGAATATTAACACAGCATATAATTCACGGAAATTCTAAGGTTTTATATAAATGAGTTTTATTTAAATATAAAACACACACATAAGTATGACGACTTACTTACACATACTAGGCCTTGTTTCAATTCAGTTTACAACAAATCTTTTAGAAAATATTGGATTTTCTGGAAACAAACTTGTAACAAACGTTAAGGAAACAACATTCATTTTTATAAAATACTTATGAACTCACCAGCTTTATGCTGATACTCTCTTTTCAAAACAACTTGTATTCTCAAGTAATCAGTAATACAGGTAACCGCAAGATTTCTGAAGTCAAGACGCTAAGGCATAGATTCTTTTGCTACATTTTATCATCATATGTAATTTAATTGGAAACATGTATTTTTGGAACATGTATTTTGGAAACAATGTAATCTTTTAAATTATATCTATGATGGTTGTGTTTTACTTTCTTCACTATGGTTATGATACTGAGCATGACGTCATCCGCCCCCGAACGTTTCCACCATTCTGGTTTGGGGGTGTGACAGATTGGTATCAGAGCTTTGTTTATAGTGAACTAAGTATATCGAACCACGTAAGATATACAAATTATAAATACAACGGGACAAAAGTTCTCTGACGTAGCTTTTCAAAAATACTTTAACAATAAAAATTAATATTTTTATAAAAGTATTCGCACAATCGCACATTCAGTATCATAATGGCAATAACATAAAAGTATCAAGACAAGTTGGACACCATGGTCCAGCTTCGGGGTATGTAGTCAGACCTTGGATGAATATAGCCTGATCAATTATATTTAGCCAAGGTAGGACCAATGTATGCCGAAGAAGGATCATGGCGAGCAACAAGTCTGCAACTTACCAAAGATTTCAAGAATCAAACATAAAAATACTATAGGAGTATTTTAACACAAGAAGCCGTAATCACAACTTCGACAACTAACTTCTTGTTTCCAAAGTTTCTTGCGACATTCCTCCTTATCCCCATTCTCGTACAGGTACGATGGCAGGATTCCATTTACCAGGTGACCCCTACTTTCCCAACCAAGGGAATGCCGGTTGGATTGTGGAAGACCCAGAGGAAGAACCCGAAGAAGAGCCCATGGAGGACGAGGAACCCATGGAAGAAGAAGAATCCGTAGACGGTAAAGAGGAAGAAGACTCAGATGGAACCGACTCCGAACCCGAAGTTTACAATCCACACCCTGCCCCTAATCCTCCGCGACACTTCCAGGGCCCGACGCCCCAATGGGCCGAAACAATACATCGATGGAGCCGAGAACAAGGTCAACGACCTCCCTATGGCATGCAACGAGGCTTCTACGATCTCAGCAGAGGAGGGTCAGCCGACTGAGCCCTCCCTGTCATAGTTCACCGTGTCACACGCCACGAAGAGCAAACAAGAGTTAACACCCAACATCTCATGGAGGTTGGTGCTACCAGCCAAGTCAACTCCGTTCGCATTCGCCGGTTAGACGACGACCACGATCAGACTCGAGACTGCACCGAACTTCTTCGATGGGAAATGGCTGCAACCCGAACCGAAGTGCAAGAACTCCGAGAGCACCGAGCCACCCTAGAGGGACGTCTAGCTGAAGCGGAGCGTCAAGCGGCAGAATCCAGGGTCGAGATGAGGAACTTCGTATCTACACTTCATGATCCTCAGAACTTCAACCACTACAAGTAGTGCTTGCACTGTTCGCCCCAGTTTAATTTAGTTTTGCAGATAAATATTACTTTCTAGTATTTTAGGTTCAATCTCGCGATTTAAGTGTTTACACTTTCGGGATCAGTTAGGCGGCCAAAAATTTTCGTACATTGATGTAGCAAAGGCCCCTAGTAGGGTCAAATTTTCCCAAGTATTGTATACTAAGTTATATCAATGATATTGGCATGCTATTTACTTTAGTAACACTACTCCAATTTCATAACATGAGCTATTTTCAGATAAAAAAATTTATTGGTGACCAACCTACGATCGCCCGAGGTATAAAACAAGGTTGTATGTAATTAGGGCCATGTCGACCTAGAAATGGTGGTTCCGCCTTGGATCCTGTTCCTTGTTTGGTTGTGGGCCCAGGGCAGACCCATTAGATTCGAAAGTTTATTTAATCTTAATTACATGTAAATATTATACATCAAGTGATTGTTGGTTGGACCCGCTATCGATACTATCACAGACATTCATGAAAATCAATACTACCGAAATTCATAAAGTCTATATTTCATTGTTTATAGACTTCTAGTATGAATGAATTCTTACAACATTCTTACAAGTCGGAATCCTGATGCATACAAAGAACTAATAATGTTTAGTTTAACACTCGACTTGTATCAAAGACTTATTGTCTTTCCATTCTTGATTATGGCAGAAAATGCCACCTCGTAGAAATCCTAGGCGCGGTGACGCAGCTGAGACTGCACCACCCCCACCACCACCTCCTCAGTTCGACCCAGCCATGTTCCAGGCTGCGGTGGCGGCCGCAGTGGCAGTCGTGATAGCCCAAATCAACCCCAGTAATTCAGGAGGTGCAGGCAGTGGTGCCTCGAATACTAATAACGGGGACGGCCAGAGACACTCGAGAGAGTGTACTTACAAAGACTTTACTAACGCCAAGCCCAAAACCTTCAACGAAAGCGGAGGTGTCATAGCGTTGCATTGTTCGAGAAAACCGAGACCATTTTCAAAATATGCGCATGCCCTGAAGCAAGCAAG
Source organism: Lactuca virosa (assembly GCF_052849685.1). Taxonomy (NCBI): domain Eukaryota; kingdom Viridiplantae; phylum Streptophyta; class Magnoliopsida; order Asterales; family Asteraceae; genus Lactuca; species Lactuca virosa. The sequence continues at coordinate 253,269,662 of NC_136434.1, forward strand.
GTCAAATTTGCTTCATGCATATTCTCCAAAAGAGCCCTCACCTGGTGGAAGGGTCATGTCAAGGCACTAACGCTCCCGGTGGCTAATGCGATAACATGGGAAGATTTTAAAACCATGTTAATGAAGGAGTACTGCCCCAGGGGTGAGATACAGAAGCTGGAAGAAGAATTTTGGGGTCTTAAAATGACAGGCTCTGACATCCTGTCGTACACCTCAAGGTGTAACACTAGTCAAAATAGGTCAATAGACAATCACATGTGATTATGCCAATCATGTAATGTGATTTTGTTAAACTAGTAATGTGATAAGAGTGTTATGTAGTTCATGATAAATTCTAATACAAATATTAACTTTCTTTATGATACAACTCCAAGTATACGTCCATACGATTCCAAAAATATAGAGAATGTCTGAATCTGACTTCGAATAAAAGAAGTTATGATAAACCGAACACTATAAATCTCTATAGTAAGAGGAATTTAAAATATACTTAGAATTAGCTATTAAAATCTAAAATAGAGTTGTAGTACTTGTAAATACCTACGCGTGCATATAAAGAACGTCAAAAACGGAGTTCGTATGTGAAAGTTACGACCTTCCGAAGATTCAGCTGTCAGAAACCCTAATCTGACTGAGCTCACGACGTGAGCACAGAACTCACGACGTGAGAAGTCATTTATCCATATCTCAGAATCTAGAAGGTATGTGACGAGGCTGCGAGGGGATAAGATCCAAACTCACGACGTGATCAAGGATATCTCACGACGTGAAGAGTCACATGGCCACCTTCCGAAGCTGGGGACGCAAATGGAAAGTCTACGGGATGAGCATGCAGGACTCACGACGTGAGCCTTATAAAACTCACGACGTGAGGTTCTAAAATCCTTAGTATAAATAACAGGTCCGACTTCAGCCATTCTTACACCTAAACTTCTTCCCTTTCTCTCCTTTGTTGAGGCCCTCTTGCATCCCGAGCCCCGACGACCTTGTACGCTGACCGTTTCTGCTTAGATTACATAAAATCACGCTACTAGGGTGAGTTTCACGGCCCCACTTTCTAATATTTCGGGGGAAAACGCATGCTAAATATTATATATACGTTACTATTATGTCTATATGATAGTATATAGTTATAATAGCCGGGGTATAGTTGTTCTAAATATAATATTTTGAATATATACAACTATTATCAACTTGTCAGCATGTTATTTTACTAATGTAGATCTTGAGTTATACTTAGGATTCTATATATATGTTGTGTGCGATATAGTTCCGAAGTTATATTCGGAAGTTCTATATGTTAAGTTATAAAATATGTTGCTATTATTGGTTTTATGTCAAGATAAAACTTGGTATGTTATATATTGTTATTATGGGTTTTATGTCAAGATAAAACCTGATTTTACTTCAAGATATAGTTGTTATACTGCCTAAATGTTATGAAGTTAGGAGTACTGTTTAAAAGCATAGTCTAGTAACTTAGGGTTTTAGACATGAAAATGCTTTTGTTGTTAGAGCTATAGGAAGCCATCAAAGTCTACATGAGTAATTATATTCATCAACTAAGATTGGGGATCTTAGCGGAAATCCTCTGAACTGTAACCGTTAATCCCGTGTGAGCGAGGAAGTCGTGTATAATTAGTATACGGGTTGACCACCCCACTTGTGACTGTTAGCTACAGTCAACCATAAGCAAGTGACGAACTATCCTTTTACTTGTTATTGTTCCGGCGTCGATGAAGCGTACGGTGTTCCTCATGGAAATCATGAGTGGGTTGTCCTCATGTAAATCATGAGTGGGTTTTCCTCATGTAGATCATGAGTGGGTTTTCCTCATGGAAATCATGAGTGGGTTTTATCAGAGGTATTATGTCATAGCAGCGGTTACACGCTCATGGTAGCAAATTGTTAGTAACATTATACCTTGTCATATACAAGTATTAATGTTAAGTATAATTTTTCCCCTACTTATACCCTAGGTACTACTTGTATGTTAAGTAGATAATTATACCTAACACACATACTCGTATAGAATTAAAATAGATTTATACGTAGCGGTTTTACTCGTATAGAATTGAAATAAGATTTATACGTAGCAGCTTTCATTTGTATGGAATTACAAACATTTATATTTATAATATATGAGACTTATAGGTATATACTTATTTGGTAAGTAAACCATTATACCTAGGATATAAATATTAAACGTTGGAGAGTCAAAATAATACTTTCAAAACTATACTTTTGATCGTGGAAAATGTATTATTTTATGGAGTCAAAACATGTGGACTCACCAACTTTATGTTGACGTATTTTAAAATGCATGTGTTTTCAGGAACTTGAAAAGCTGGTATGTATTCGAACAGAAGAAGTTTTACTATTACCTTTCTGTTCATTAAGAAGTATGCCATAGTCGGATATTATGTAATAGGTTCTAGAAAAATAGTTATGTAACTTTCAGTTATCAATAAAGGTATGTATTTTCTTTAGTAATGTTCAATGAATGTTATATAACTGTGATACGAATAATGACGTTACATCACCCGGTGTTTCCGCCGATGGCTGGGGGTGTGACAGAATTGGTATCAGAGCTATTAACTATAGTGAACTAGTACTTTCTTAGGAAAGCACGTCTATTGTTTAGGACTTACTCTATTAGGTTTAGGTATATCCCTTAGCCTATAAATAAAAAGTATTATTAATTATTCTACTGAAGGACTACTTACGGGAGCGGTGACAAGGATAGACATGTCGATTTGGGTTGCTGGATTTCAGAACGGCTATATGCTAAAATGATCCTGCCCTTTCGACTGTCCTGACTGGCTGGAGCCTTATCAGATAGACCTGAAGTAACAAACAATAGTTAAAGAGTGAATACAATAAATAAGAATATAGAGTCATATATAAAGACTCAGACCTGCGATGAGAATACACCTTAATACCCAGAATGTTTTTGATCTCAAGGATTTAGATCAAATATTCCAACTAAAGTTTATATGTGCATATATCCTATCACAACTAGGTGTAGGTGCGCAACTACATTTTATTATGATCAGATCATATGAAATATTTAATTTGGGAGTAATATTTGATAGACTAAAACTTTTTGGTGATCCAAAACGTATAGGAATTCGGCATGGCACATTCAAGAGAATGGATAATCATCGAGGACACGGATGAAGAAGAGGAAGTTTCATTCCCCATGATGGTAAGCGATCCTTACTACCCTATAAATCCAACCACCTTTCATCCAATACCTTCCGACGATGGAGCGCCTTTACCCTCCAACGAATGGGAAGAGAGTGAACCAATGGAAGAAAGCAAATCCATGGAGAAAACAGAATCGGTGGCATCATCTTTACCACCACTGAACACTCTTTACCGTAAAGTTCCAGGAGGAGTAAAAATGAAACGCACGACACATAAATCCATACCAATATGGCAAAAGATTAAGAAGAATCAGAAGGCGACATCTTCAGGAAGTTATAGAGTTCAAGATGAACCTGCACGGATCGCACAAACCGTTGATAGGTGGGTGGCTGAAGAAAGAGCTACTAAGATGTATGAGACCGGTCAATCATCTCGACCACATCTCCCACTTTCTTCTGAAGCTAGCACTTTATCTCAATTGTTTGAGAAAAGTGTGAAAATTGAAGATAAGATGGAAATTGTCGAAGGGAGGGCTACTCATCTCTCTGGAAGAGTACGAAGGCTAGAAGGACAAAGGACACGAGATCAGGAATCGGTGATGGATGTCCATCATCGTATAAATTTTGCTTATAATGACATGATTACTCACGATGCCAGGATTACAGAGTTAGAGCTCTACAATCAAACCTCACGAAACGAAGAACGCACAGGAAGTCTTGAGCAGAGAACTCAAGCACTTGAAGAGCAAGTGGTTAATGTCACTGACGTGCTAGGTCATCACTTAGGTTTCTGGTAGATAAGCTACAACTAGTGGTTATGTAAATAGAGAAAATCAGACTAGTTAAGGCGAAAAGAGGAAAGTTTATAGCAAGGATGTAGAAAACCTTGCAAATTTTGCAATGTTTATAGAAACTTTTCTCTTATAAACCTAAATAAACTGATGTAACCGCTGGTAATAATATGAAGCATACGTTACAGTAATCATTGTGTTGTCTATTATGTTTTACACTTTGAATAATAACTGGAGTATTTAGTACTCGTGTATTAAATGATTAACAAAACTCATAAAATTCTTATTATTTATAATAGGAACTAAAACAAAATGCCTAGAAGGAGTAATCGGCTAAACCCTAACCGACCATCAGCACCACAACAACAACAACCGCAACCACCACCAGAAATAAACCCCTCAATAAGTACAGTACAACTTGAAGAAATCATAGCTCAAAGAATTGATGCGGCTCTATCTAATGTCACAAGAGATGGAGTTAGAAATGAAGGCCATGTAGGGACCGCTAGAACATGTACCTACAAAGATTTTATGAATTGCAGGGCAAAAAGCTTTCATGGAAATGAAGGGGTAGTTAATTTGACGAGGTGGATAGAAAAGACAGAGTCCGTCTTTCAAATAAGCTTCTGTCCAGATGATTGTAAAGTATGATTTGCAGTATGTACTTTCGTTGATGCAACACTTACATGGTGGAACAGCCATGTGAATACAATGGGAATTGATACTGCAAATTCCATGAAATGGGAGGAGCTAAAAATGATGCTAGTGGAGGAGTATTGTCCTAGGGAGGAGATACATAAGATGGAACAAGAATTGTGGACCCTAACCATGAAGGGTTCAGAGATAAAAGCTTATACTGCTAGATTTAATGATCTTGCAGTAATGTGTCCAGCACTGGTAACCCCTGAATATAAGAAGATTGAGCGATATATTTGGGGTTTAGTAGCGCAAATTAAAGGCATGGTGATCGCATCAAAGCCTACAACCTATGACAGCACCAAGAGAATAGATCATCAGCTAACCCTGATAGAGATCCAAGGAACAGAAGTGGTCTCAAAGGCTGAGTCTCCCAAATCTGGAACAAACAAGCGCAAGTTTAATAGGAAGAATCCCAAACAATCATCTGAGAAAAGACAAGAAGTGGCAACCAATTATGCAGCCACAACAACAGTACCTACGCAACCAAAGTCTGCATGGTGCAATCAGTGCAACCGTCATCATCCAGGTGACTGTTTTGTCTGCACGAAGTGCAAGAAGAAGGGACATACTGCTAGTCACTGCAGGAGCACAACACCTGCAACCATGAACCAGGGAACAAATACTGGAGCAGGCCATGGTGAAGGAAGAAAGTGTTATGAGTGTGGAGAGGTTGGACATATCAAGAAAGAATGTCCAAAGTTAAGGAGTCAAGGAGGCATAGGGTGTGGCAAGGCGTTTGTGATCGGAAGCAGAGAGGCTATCCAGGACCCTTCGGTCGTGTCTGGTACGTTTCTCATAGATAATTTATATGCTACTACACTCTTCGACTCTGGAGCAAATAGAAGTTTTATAACTCCGACGTTTAGAAAATTGTTAAGTCGTAAGTCTAGAAAATTAAAAGAAATCTATGAAGTAGAAATCGCTAATGGTCAAATTGAGAAAACACATGAAATCCTAGAAAACTGTCTGTTAACTCTTAATAACTACCTTTTTCACGTCAACCTCATGCCAATGTCTATCGGTAGTTTTGATGTCATAATTGGCATGGATTGGTTATCTTTACACCACGCCGGAATTCTATGTCATGAGAAAGCTATACGACGACCCTTACCAAACGGCGAAGCCCTGATTATCTATGGTGATAAATCTGGGAAGAACCTCAAAGTCATCTCTTGTACTAAGACCCAGAAATATCTACATAAGAAATGTAGCGCATTCTTAGCCCACATTGTAGATAGGAAGAGAAAGACAAAAGAAATCAAGGACATACCTCAAGTATGTGATTTCCCTGACGTGTTTCCTGAAGATCTACCTGGAATACCTCCCGTCCGACAAGTCGAGTTTCGAATCGACTTAATTCCAGGAGCAGCCCCAATAGCGAAATCTCCTTATAGGTTGGCTCCATCCGAAATGCAAGAATTGTCTAGCCAACTACAAGAACTTCTTGACAAAGGCTTTATCCGACCAAGTTTTTCACCTTGGGGAGCACCAATTTTGTTTGTCAAGAAGAAGGACGGATCCTTTCGAATGTGTATCGATTATCGGGAGCTGAACAAGCTAACGATCAAGAATCGTTATCCGCTTCCAAGAATTGATGATCTATTCGATCAACTGCAAGGATCTAGCTACTACTCAAAGATAGATCTTAGATCAGGATACCATCAACTCAGAGTACAAGAAGATGACATTCCAAAAACAGCATTTAGAACTCGTTATGGTCATTATGAGTTCTTAGTTATGTCTTTTGGATTGACCAATGCCCCAGCAGTGTTTATGGATCTCATGAATCGCGTTTGCAAACCATACTTGGATAAATTTGTGATCGTATTTATCGATGATATATTGATATATTCATGAACCAAGGAAGAACATGGTCAACACCTGCAAATAATCTTGGAGCTACTAAGAAAAGAAAAGTTGTACGCTAAATTCTCCAAATGCGAGTTTTGGATTAGAGAAGTACAATTTTTAGGTCATGTAGTTAGCAATGAAGGAATTCATGTTGACCCATCCAAAGTCGAGGCAATTAGGAATTGGGACGCACCAAAGACACCAACAGAAGTGCGTCAATTCCTAGGACTTGCTGGCTATTACCGAAGATTCATAGAGAATTTCTCTAAAATAGCCAAGCCGCTTACAACACTAACCCAGAAGGATACGAAGTTCAACTGGGAAGACAAACAAGAAGCTGCTTTTCAGAAACTGAAGCAAATGTTGTGTAGTGCACCAATCCTATCCCTTCCAGATGGGACAGAAGATTTCGTCGTGTACTGCGACGCATCAAATCAAGGATTGGGATGTGTGTTGATGCAAAGAGGAAAAGTTATCGCCTATGCATCACGACAACTTAAGGTGCATGAGAATAATTACACTACCCATGATCTTGAATTGGGAGCTGTAGTTTTTGCACTAAAAATTTGGAGACATTACTTATATGGTACTAAGTGTACTATTTTTACCGACCACAAGAGTCTCCAACACATCTTCAACCAAAAAGATCTTAATATGAGACAACGAAGATGGGTCGAATTGTTGAATGATTATGAATGTGAGATTCGTTATCATCCCGGAAAGGCAAACGTGGTAGCAGATGCCTTGAGCCGGAAAGAATATATTAAAACCCGACGGGTACGAGCATTAACTATAACTATCCATTCTAACTTTACCGCACAAATTAGAGAAGCTCAAGTTGAGGCTCTAAAAGAAGAAAACATCAAGAACGAAGATTTGCGAGGAATGAAAAAGCAACTTATACAAAAAGATGACGGAACGCGACACTTTATGAACCGAATTTGGACGCCTAAGTTCGGTGGAGTCGGGGACTTGGTCTTAGAAGAAGCCCACAAGTCCAGATATTCCGTGCATCCAGGCTCTGACAAAATGTACTTAGATTTAAAAGTACATTATTGGTGGCCAAACATGAAGGCAGAAATTGCTACTTATGTGAGCAAATGTTTAACTTGTTCTAGAGTAAAGGCAGAACATCAAAAGCCTTCAGGTTTACTTCAACAACCTGAAATACCTTAATGGAAATGGGAGCAGATATCAATGGACTTCATCACTAAGTTACCTAAAACTCCTAGTGGGTCCGACACTATTTGGGTAATAGTCGATAGATTAACTAAGTCCGCCCATTTCTTACCAATTAAGGAGAACGACAAGATGGAGAAGCTAACTAGAATTTATCTTAAGGAAATTGTCAGATTGCATGGAATTCCAAATTCTATTATTTCTGACCGAGATAGTAGATTCACTTCACGATTTTGGCAATCTCTACAAAAATCCTTAGGAACACGTCTAGATATGAGTACAGCTTACCATCCACAGACTGATGGACAGAGTGAGAGAACCATTCAGACTTTAGAAGATATGCTCTGAGCCTGTGTAATAGACTTTGGAAATGCGTGGGATACTCATTTACCGTTAATTGAGTTTTCCTACAACAATAGTCATCACACCAGCATCAAGACTGCACCGTTTGAGGCTCTTTATGGAAGAAAATGTCGTTCCCCATTATGTTGGGCAGAAGTTGGAGATACGCAGATGGCCAGAGAACGTACGGGTGATACCTTACGTACTGGACCAGAAATAATCCACGAGACAACTGAAAAGATCGTGCAAATTAAGGATCGATTAAAGGCTGCACGTGATCGTCAAAAGAGTTATGCTGACGTGAGACGTAAGCCTTTAGAATTCCAAGTTGGAGATAAAGTAATGTTGAAAGTCTCTCCTTGGAAAGGCGTAATTCGATTCGGGAAACGAGGCAAACTAAACGCACGGTATATAGGACCTTTTGAAATTCTGGCAAGGATTGGTTCTGTCGCATACCAACTCAAGTTGCCTCAAGAACTAAGTAATGTGCACGATGTTTTTCACATATCAAACCTCAAAAGATGTCTATCCGATGACACTCTTGTAATACCTCTCGAAGAGATACAAGTCAATACGAAACTCAACTTTGTAGAAGAACCTGTTGAGATCATGGATCGAGAAGTCAAACGATTAAAGCAAAGTCGTATTCCCATAGTGAAAGTTCGATGGAACTCTTTACGAGGACCTGAATTTACTTGGGAACGTGAAGATCAGATGAAAGAAAAATACCCTAAATTATTTGGCAAAACCCCATCCATAAGATAAATTTCGGGACGAAATTATTCTAACGGGGGGAGAATGTAACACTAGTCAAAATAGGTCAATAGACAATCACATGTGATTATGCCAATCATGTAATGTGATTTTGTTAAACTAGTAATGTGATAAGAGTTTTATGTAGTTCATGATAAATTCTAATACAAATATTAACTTTCTTTACGATACAACTCCAAGTATACGTCCATACGATTCCAAAAATATAGAGAATGTCTGAATCTGACTTCGCATAAAAGAAGTTATGATAAACCGAACACTATAAATCTCTATAGTAAGAGTAATTTAAAATATACTTTGAATTAGCTATTAAAATCTAAAAGAGAGTTATAGTACTTGTAAATACCTACGCGTGCATATAAAGAACGTCAAAAACGGAGTTCGTATGTGAAAGTTACGACCTTACGAAGATTCAGCTGTCAGAAACCCTAATCTGACTGAGCTCACGACGTGAGCATAGAACTCACGACGTGAGAAGTCATTCATCCATATCTCGGAATCTAGAAGGTGTGTGACGAGGCTGCGAGGAGATAAGATCCAAACTCACGACGTGAGCAAGGATATCTCACGACGTGAGGAGTCACATGGCCACCTTCCGAAGCTAGGGACGCAAATGGCAAGTCTACGGGATGAGCATGCAGGACTCACGACATGAGCCTTATAAAACTCACGACGTGAGGTTCTAAAATCCTTACTATAAATAGCAGGTCCGACTTCAGCCATTCTTACACCTAAACTTCTTCCCTTTCTCTCCTTCGCTGAGGCCCTCTTGCATCCCGAGCCCCGACGACCTTGTACGCTGACCGTTTCTGCTTAGATTACATAAAATCACGCTACTAGGGTGAGTTTCACGGCCCCACTTTCTAATATTTCGGGGGAAAACGCATGCTAAATATTATATATACGTTACTATTATGTCTATATGATAGTATATAGTTATAATAGTCGGGGTATAGTTGTTCTAAATATAATATTTTGAATATATACAACTATTATCAACTTCTCAGCATGTTATTTTACTAATGTAGATCTTGAGTTATACTTAGGATTCTATATATATGTTGTGTGCGATATAGTTCCGAAGTTATATTCGGAAGTTCTATATGTTAAGTTATAAAATATGTTGCTATTATTGGTTTTATGTCAAGATAAAACTTGGTATGTTATATGTTGTTATTATGGGTTTTATGTCAAGATAAAACCTGATTTTACTTCAATATATAGCTGTTATACTGCCTAAATGTTATGAAGTTAGGAGTACTGTTTAAAAGCATAGTCTAGTAACTTAGGGTTTTAGACATGAAAATGCTTTTGTTGTTAGAGCTATAGGAAGCCATCAAAGTCTACATGAGTAATTGTATTCATCAACTAAGATTGGGGATCTTAGCGGAAATCCTCTGAACTTTAACCGTTAATCCCGTGTGAGCGAGGAAGTCATGTATAATTAGTATACGGGTTGACCACCCCACTTGTGACTGTTAGCTACAGTCAACCATAAGCAAATGACAAACTATCCTTTTACTTTTTATTGTTCCGGCGTCGATGAAGCGTACTTTGTTCCTCATGGAAATCATGAGTGGGTTGTCCTCATGTAAATCATGAGTGGGTTTTCCTCATGTAGATCATGAGTGGGTTTTCCTCATGGAAATCATGAGTGGGTTTTATCAGAGGTATTATGTCATAGCAGCGGTTACAGGCTCATGGTAGCAAATTGTTAGTAACATTATACCTTGTCATATACAAGTATTAATGTTAAGTTATAAGTTTTCCCCTACTTATACCCTAGGTACTACTTGTATGTTAAGTAGATAATTATACCTAGCACACATACTCGTATAGAATTAAAATAGATTTATACGTAGCGATTTTACTCGTATAGAATTGAAATAAGATTTATACGTAGCAGCTTTCATTTGTATGGAATTTCAAACATTTATATTTATAATATATGAGACTTATAGGTATATACTTATTTGGTAAGTAAACCATTATACCTAGGATATAAATATTAAACGTTGGAGAGTCAAAATAATACTTTCAAAACTATACTTTTGATCGTGGAAAATGTATTATTTTATGGAGTCAAAACCTGTGGACTCACCAAGTTTATGTTGACGTATTTTAAAATGCATGTGTTTTCAGGAACTTGAAAAGCTGGTATGTATTCGAACAGAAGAAGTTTTACTATTACCTTTCTGTTCATTAAGAAGTATGCCATAGTCAGATATTATGTAATAGGTTCTAGAAAAACAGTTATGTAACTTTCAGTTATCAATAAAGGTATGTATTTTCTTTAGTACTGTTCAATGAATGTTATATAACTGTGATACGAATAATGACGTTACATCACCCGGTGTTTCCACCGATGGCTGGGGGTGTGACACAAGGTTCAGCGATCTAGCCATGCTGTGTCCCGGGATGGTTCCTACTGAAAGCAAGAAGGTTGAAAGATATGTATGGGGATTATCTCAACAACTCCAAGGACACGTATTGGCCTCAAAGCCAACTACCTTCGACAATGCCAAGGAACTGGCACAGCAGCTCATCGACCATAACGCTAGTCATGGCACTGTAACGACCACCTCCGAGTAAGAAAAAGGGGGAAACAACAAAAGGAAGTTCTGGGATAAGAAGAAGGGCCAACGTGCCCAAGACCCTGCCAAGAAACAACAAGTGGTTGCTGTGCACGCTGCCACGACCCCTACCAACCCTACTCCGATAAGGCAATACGCCGGGAACCTACCCAAGTGCAATAAATGCAACTACCACCACAACGGTGCATGTCGTGAAATGCATTGCACCAACTATAACAAGAAGGGGCACACCGCCGGATTCCGTAGTACTCCAGCCCAACCGAACGCACAAGCTGCCAACGCCGGAGCAAGCCGAACCTGCTATGGATGTGGAGAAGCAGGACACCTCAAACGTAACTGCCCGAAGGCAAGAAACCCCAACCCCGACGAAGTGGGCAGAGTTTTGGCGATAGGTCATGAGGAAGCTGTCGCAGATCCAACTGTGGTTACCGGTACGTTTCCCCTCAACAATACCTATGCATGCATTCTTTTCGATAGTGGCGCGGAGAAAAGCTTCGTGAGCCACCAATTTAAACGCTTGCTTAATCAAACACCACAAACACTAAAAGACACATTCACCGTAGAAATGGCTAACGGAAAAACAGAGAACACTAACGACATTTACATCGGGTGTACCCTCACTTTAAACAATCATTCCTTCCAAATAGACCTTATGCCGGTCACCATAAAAAGTTTTGATGTGATCATTGGCATGGATTGGTTATGCCCTCACCATGCTGAAATCCTATGTCACGAAAAGGCCGTTCGCCTTAATCTGCCAATTGGCGAAACTCTCGTTGTCTATGGCGACAAACCTAGCTCAAACTTTCAGATCATCTCCTGTCTCAAGGCTCGAAAGTATCTCCGCAAGGAGTGCCACGCCTTCCTAGCCCACGTCGTAGATAAGGGTCAAGGAATGAAAGACATCAAGGACATTCCGGAGGTCTGCAATTTCCCCGATGTATTCCCGGAAGACCTTCCAGGAGTGCCCCCTCCTCCACAAGTCGAATTCCAAATCGACTTAATTCCCGGAGCTACCCCCGTAGCCAAATCGCCATACCAACTAGCCCCAGCCGAAATGCAGGAACTGTCCAGTCAACTGAACGAACTACTGAGCAAAGGCTTCATTAGACCAAGCTTCTCGCCTTGGGGAGCACTGGTTTTGTTCGTCAAGAAGAAGGACGGATCGTTCCGCATATGCATTGACTACCGCGAATTAAACAAACTCACCATCAAAAACCGATATCCTTTGCCTCGAATCGATGACCTCTTCGACCAACTACAAGGAGCGAGTTTCTTCTCGAAGATTGACCTTAGATCTGGGTACCATCAGCTACGAGTTCAAGAGGAGGATATTCCCAAGACAGCTTTCAGAATGCGTTATGGTCACTACAAATTTGTAGTGATGCCTTTCGGCTTAACCAATGCACCCGCAGCGTTTATGGATCTGATGAACTGTCACGCCCCCAAACCAAGGATGGCGGAAACGTCCGGGGGTGGAGGACTTCATGTATAGTATCATAACAACAATTTTAATAGTGATCAAAGTAAACACAACCAACATAAATATAATTGAAAAAGTTACATCATAGTACGTGTTTACATGTTTCTGAATCAATTACATTATGTTGACAAAAATACAATGTTTGACGCCTTAGCGTTCCATCCTCAAAAGCGGCCGATTACCTATTTACTGATTTCCTGATAAAACAAGTAGTTTTGAAAGAGTGTCAACAATTAAGTTGGTGAGTTCATAAACTTTTGAAGGTGATACTAAAATCCTTTTCTTGTAAAAATGATGTTTGTTCAAGAAAGATCCCATATTTTCTTATGTAATGCATTCTAGTCTTAAAAGTCAAGACCGAAGCGTACAAGTATTTTACCACACTTAAAGAAATTTATGCAAGTTTAAATCGACATAAACTCGTTAAATTTAGAAGTAAAACCCGTAAATCTTATGTTTTGTTAATACCACATGTGAGTTATTATAACCATACTATGACTCAGACGACCTCGTAATACGACGTTCTTCAGGCGTCGCAAGTTAAATGACAATTGTCACCCCAGACCTGCCGGTCTAGCTGTTGCATGCAGCTCAGGTGTGGGTTTGTCAGACCCAATATAGATCTATACACAACTATCACGTTCTCCCTACAAGAGACTCTGGTTACAATTTACAGGACTTTTGATTTCGTTACTTGGATGTAACGCGAAGCGAATGTCTCACAAATTTATTCATTAACAGATTTAGGTGAACTGAAAACCTTAGGTAAAGAGTTTGAAATGTAATGAGACATAAACTATACCTATTATAGTTTATTATAATCGTTTATGATGTAAAGGCAACATAAACTATACTTCCATAGTTTATCAAATGTTTGTATACAATGGAGGTAAACTTTGTTTATAACAATAAATTAATTACCATACTTGTGAAGGTAAACTCCATTTGTTTTCTGATGTATGTCAATTCATCAAGACGAAATGACACATAATGTAAAAACATATATTCACATAATGGTACACACCTTGCTCAACAAGTTACAAGGTGCAAATGAAATTGATAGCATTTTTCTAGTATTAACATTTCTATTACTGTTCTTAGAAAATTTATAGAAAAATCATCCAAGGTCCAAATCAGAATCTGTAAATTCTGAGAGTTTGGAAAATGAGTCTAGTTTGTTCATAAATTTTATTATGATTTTTAGTGACCTCCAACCTATGTGAAAAGTCCATAATCACAGACTGGTCCGGATTTGCTCTTGAAATGATAGGCAGTTTTGTAAAAATCACCATAAATTGTAGACAATTCGTATGGAGATGTGCAAGTAGTCATTTTAAAGGTATGAACCTGAACTATTTGCACCTAATACAGTTTTGATAACTAAAATGTTTAAGTTAACCAAAACAGTCCGTGAATGGAGTTAAACTTTTCTGATGAAGGCTGTTAAATGAGTTTAGTTGTGTTCTTGGTGTTTTAACTTGTATCCCCCCCCCCCTTAAAACTTAAGAAAAACATGAAAAGATAGGGGTATGAACTCACCTTGTGTGTTCTTAGTGGATGGATGTTGAAGAAAAGAAGTGTTCTACTCAAGAACACTAAGAAGATGCCTTGAAGGTTCGAAGATCTAACATGAATGTGATGATGTTTGTGTAAGATATCTATGATTTGAGTAGAAGGAAGTGAAATAATCATAAGGAGGATAATATCACTTACCAAAAAAGAAAGAAAACTTGATGATCAGCCCTTGAATCTCGAAGTTGAGAGAGAGAGAGAGAGAAGTGAGAGAGAAAGGTGTTTGTTCTTTGGTGGAAATGAGAGAAATAAGAGAGGAGAGATAATGATTCTACCTTTTGTTCAAGTGTATGACTGGAAGAAAATGGTGGGAAGGACGATGGAAGTGACTAGGTATGGTGGAAGGACAATGGTTGGTCATGGAGTGGGCATGGGGTAGTTGCTTGTGTCATACACTAAGGCAAAGTCAACACTCCACCACAAGATCTAACTTAATAGATTTTTATTCTTAAATAAGGATTTTCCCTAAAAATATGCTTAATTTATGAATATATGGGGTCTTATATGTCAAAATATAAGTTTGGGTGAAAATCCATCGTTAAAATAATTAAAAACGGGCTTAAAACGGAGTCGTGGTCGAAAACGGGTGGAAAATGGGAAAATCCGCAGTCAGGGGCGAGGTTCCGGTCTTAGCAGCCTTAGAACCGGAGGGGGAGGGACTTCGGTCCGAGCAGGTACAGCAGGCGATCTCATCAGAAGGAGCCGAAGGCGGGGGTCAGGTCTGGTGCTCCAGTTTCGGGTTCGATTCAGCGTTGCGGTCTTCATCAGCCTCGGTCCTCAGCAGTTCCGGTCCTTAGTCGTTCCGGTTCGATGGTTGCGGTTCCTTAAGGGGACTTCGGTTTTGGTTCTTGGAGCTTCGGCTCAAGGAGGGTTTGGTCCCTATAGAGAGACTTCGGCCCTAAAAGGCTATTTTCCAAGGTATCATCCCGTTTCGAATGGTTTTTCACCAAGTCAAGTGTCGGGATGCCCCAAATGATTAAAAAATCAAAAGAGGTTTTGAGAGAGATTTGAGATACTTGGAGAGATTTGGGAGAGATTCCTTTTGTGGCCTTTTTGAGTGTTTGGCTTTGAAACGCAAGGTCCACAAACCCCGTTTAGCCATGTTTAAGAGTCTTACACACCCCCGAAGGGTATGTAATAGTGTTTTATTGCTTTGCTACCTCACTTACCCCGATTAGGGTTCAAGGAATCTAAAAATACAAACTTTTCAAGTGATGATTTCTTATTAAAATAGTGAGTTGTACAGTAATTTCATAAAGTGAACCCTAGTATACAAGAGTTAGCAGAGTTGACGGGTTTGACTTGTTGACTTTATTTGACTTTGACTAGACCAGAATTTGACGGTTGTCACATCATCCCCCCGTTAGAAGGAATTTCGTCCCGAAATTTGCATTTTGACTGGGACTTCAAGAATTTGGGAAGAGATGTGAATACTTTTGTTTCATCTGATCCTCGCGTTCCCAGGTGAATTCGGGTCCTCGTTTAGCATTCCAGCGGATCTTCACAATGGGGATACAACTTTGCTTTGTTCTTTTGATCTCTCGATCTATGATTTCTACCGGTTCTTCCACGAAGTGGAGACTCTCGTTGATTTCAATTTCATCGAGAGGTATCACGAGGGTCTCGTCGGATAGACATTTCTTTAAGTTCGATACGTGGAAGGTAGGATGTACGTTATTAAGTTCCTGTGGTAGGCGAAGCTTGTAAGCTACTGGGCCAATCCTAGCGAGGATCTCGAATGGTCCGATGTATCTAGGGTTCATTTTTCCTCATTTGCCGAAACGTATTAAACCCTTCCAGGGTGAGACCTTTAATAGCACGCGATCCCCAACCTGGAATTCCAAGGGCTTTCGTCTGTTATCCTCGTAACTTTTCTGTCTGTCTCTAGAAGCTTTTAACCGTTCTCGGATTTGAACTATCTTCTCTGCAGTTCCCTTATTATTTCCGGACCAGTGAGGGTGCTATTAGGGACTTGTCCCTTAGCTAGTTGCGTGTCACCCACTTCAGCCCAGCACAGAGGTGACCTGCACTTGCGGCCATAGAGGGCTTCAAATGGTGCAACCTTGATGGTAGTGTGATAACTGTTATTGTACGAGAATTCGACAAGTAGTAAATGGATATCCCAAGATTTACCAAAGTCTATCACACATGCTCTAAGCATGTCTTCTAGTGTCTGAATGGTCCTCTCACTTTGCCCGTCGGTTTGTGGGTGATAGGATGTACTCATGTCCAGCCTAGTTCCCAAGGACTTCTGAAGTGATTGCCAGAATCGCGAGGTAAATCGACTATCCCTGTCTGAGATAATGGATTTTGGCACGCCATGCAGTCGTACAATCTCTTTGATGTACGTCCTAGTCAGTTTCTCCATCTTGTCGGTTTCTTTTATCGGTAGGAAGTGCGCCGATTTGGTCAATCTGTCTACGACTACCCATATGGTATCAAGCCCGCCTGTGGTCTTGGGTAGCTTGGTTATGAATTCCATGGTTATCCGTTTCCACTTCCACTCAGGTATATCAGGCTGTTGTAGAAGTCCTGAGGGTTTCTGATATTCTACTTTGACCTTGGCGCAAGTCAAACACTTGCCTACATAGGTAGCAATTTTGGCTTTCATGTTTGGCTACCAGTACAACTTTTTGAGATCCAGATACATCTTATCTGAACCTGGGTGGATGGAGTATCGAGTCATGTGTGCTTCGTTCATGATGACGTCTCGGAAACCACCGAACTTCGGTGTCCAGATTCGGTTCATGAGGTAACGAACTCCGTCGTCTTTGACTTCTAGGTTTTTATCCATTCCTCTTAATGCCTCACCCGTCACATTTTCCGGTTGCAAGGCCTCCAGCTGAGCCTCTTTGATTTGTGTGGACAGGTGTGAATGGATTGTCATCGTTAATGACTTTACTCGGCGCCCCGAGTATTCCTTTCGACTTAAGGCATCTGCTACCATGTTTGCCTTACCTGGGTGATAACGAATCTCACACTCGTAATCGTTCAGTAGTTCTACCCATCGTCTTTGCCTCATGTTGAGCTCCTTTTGATTGAGAATGTGCTGAAGGCTCTTGTGATCGGTAAAGACAGTACACTTTGTTCCGTAAAGGTAGTGCCTCCAGATCTTTAGGGCGAACACTACTGCTCCCAATTCGAGGTCATGCGTGGCGTAGTTGACTTCGTGCGTTTTCAATTGCCTCGATGCGTAGGCAATGACCTTTCCTCGCTGCATTAATACACACCCAAGCCCCTGATTTGATGCGTCGCAGTAGACTACAAAGTCTTCGGTTCCTTCTGGCAGAGACAGGATTGGTGCGCTGCACAGGGCTTGTTTTAACGTTTGGAAGGCAGCTTCTTGTTTATCTTCCCATTTAAACATCACACCTTTTTGAGTCAAGGTGGTGAGCGGTTTAGCGATCTTGGAGAAGTTTTGGATGAATCTTCGGTAGTACCCAGCAAGCCCCAAGAATTGTCGGATTTCCGTTGGTGTTGTAGGTGCTGACCAGTTCTCGATTGCCTTGATTTTGGAGGGGTCCACATGTATCCCTCTCTCACTGACCACATGACCAAGTAAATCCACTTCTCGGATCCAGAATTCACACTTAGAGAATTTAGCATAAAGCTTTTCAGCTCTCAACGTCTCTAGCACTTGTCGCAGGTGTTGGCGATGCTCTTCCTTGCTTCGTGAGTAGACCAAAATGTCGTCGATGAATACGATCACGAACTTGTCTAAGTAGGGTCGACACACTCGATTCATCAGGTCCATGAATACTGCAGGTGCGTTTGTTAACCCGAAGGGCATCACTACAAATTCGTAGTGCCCATAGCGAGTTCTGAAGGCTGTCTTGGGGATATCTTCTTCTTGAACTCGTAGCTGATGGTAGCCCGACCTCAGATCGATTTTTGAAAAGTAGCTTGCTCCTTGAAGTTGGTCGAAGAGGTCATCGATTCGGGGTAGAGGGTATCGGTTTTTGATGGTAAGCTTATTTAACTCGCGGTAGTCGATGCACATGCGAAAAGATCCGTCCTTCTTCTTTACAAACAGGACCGGTGCTCCCCAAGGTGAAAAGCTCGGCCTGATGAACCCTTTGCTTAACAGCTCGTTCAATTGACTGGACAATTCTTGCATTTCTGCCGGCACTAGGCGGTATGGAGCTTTGGCTATTGGGGTAGCTATGGGGACCAAGTCGATTCGGAATTCGACTTGCCGTGCGAGGGGTACGCCTGGAAGGTCTTCAGGGAATACGTCGGGAAAGTTGCACATCTCTGGAATGTCCTTGACATCCTTCGTATCTTGTTTCTTATCTACTACGTGGGCTAAGAAGGTGTGGTATTCCTTTCGGAGATACTTTTGAGCCTTGACGCAAGAGATGATTTGTAAGTTTGCACTGGGTTTATCACCGTAGACGAGAAGGGTTTCGCCACTTGGCAGATTGAGGCGAATGGCCCTTTCGTAACATAGGATGTCGGCATGATGAGAACTTAACCAATCCATACCGATGATTATGTCGAAACTTTTTATTGTTACCGGCATTAGGTCGATTTTAAATGAATGATTATCTAGAGTGAGGGTACACCCTGAGTATATATCGCTAGTGCGCTCTGCCTTTCCGTTTGTCATTTCTACGACGTATGTGTCTTTTAGTAATTGGGGATCTTGTCTAAGTAATTGTTTGAATTGATGGCTCACAAAACTCCTCTCTGCCCCACTATCGAATAGTATGCATGCATAAGAGTTATTAAGGAGGAACGTATCGGTAACCACCGTGGGGTCCTTGACTGCTTCTCCGTGTCCTATAGCTAGGACTCTTCCTATACCCCCAGCATTGGCGTTTCGTGCCTTTGGGCAGTCTCGTTTGAAGTGCCCCGTTTCCCCACAGCCATAACAGGCACGACTTGCTCCGGTGTTAGTGACTTGAGTGATGGGTTGGTCTGGTGCTTTACAGAATCGAGCAGTGTGCCCCTTCTTGTTGCAATTGTTGCAGTGTCTTTCCCGACAAGCACCGGTGTGGTGGAAGTTGCATTTATTGCACTTGGGAAGGGTTCCCGCATATTGCTTCGGTGGTGCTGGAGTGACAGGAGTAATGGTAGCACGGACAGCAACTGTCTGTTGCTTTTTGGCGGAGTCCGGCACCGACTGCTTCTTTTTGTTGTTCCAGAATTTTATTTTATTGCTCCCCCCTTAGCTTGATCATGGGTGGTAGTAACAGTACCGTGGCTGGCTCTATGGTCGATAAGTTGTTGTGCCAATTCCTTGGCACTGTCAAAAGTAGTGGGTTTCGAGGCCAGCACATTATCTTGAATCTGGGATGATGGCCCCCAAAGGTATTGTTCCACCTTCTTCTCTTCTGGAGTGACCATTACTGGGCAGAGGAGTACGAGGTCATTGAATCGGGTAGTATAAGTTTCAAGGTCTGTGCCCGACATCTTGAGGTTCCAGAGTTCTTCTTCGAGTTTTTGCACTTTGCCCCTCGGGCAATACTCCTTTAGCATCAAAGTTTTCAAGTCCTCCCAGCTGATAGAGTTAGCCACTACAGGAGTAAGTGACTTAACTCGGCCATTCCACCAAGTGAGAGCTATACCGGTGAAAGTGAATGTCGCATACTTGACTTTGCTTGTTTCGGGGCAAGCACAGATTTCGAAAACTGCTTCAGTCCTCTCGAACCATTGCATTAGTGTGACCACTCCCCCGCTTCCATTAAAAAAATCAGGTTTGCCATTTGTGAAATCTTTGTAGGAACACTCTTTTGTACGCCCCGTACTGTCCCCGTGGTTAGAGTGCTTAGCACCCGATCCAGAACCACCAGTACCGTTTGTCCCTATTTGCGACATTGCGGCCACCACGGCTGCTGTTACTACAGCCTGGAACATCACGGAATCAAACTGTGGAGGTGGCGGCGGAGGAGGTGGTGCTGTGCTGCTGGAAGGTCTGGATCTTTTCCTTGGCGGCATAGTTCTGTCAAAAGTTATAAAGACGAAAAATCGGTAAGTCTTCAATTGTAAGTCGGAGTTTATTAAATTTGATTATTTGTTATATGTCTCGACTTAAATTATTCAGAAATGATTTATGAAGAAAGTTCATGCGCTCGAACTCCCCGAATTTAGTAGTGACCTCAAATGTAATTCTGTAATCTTTGGTCATGCTTGGTCCTTTCCTATGATCTCTCGATGCACACCAGTTATTTGTGATTATGGTCCAATAGGCCGTTGAACTTAATGAGTCTATCCTAGGCCCACAACCAAACAAGGAACGGGACCTAAGGCGGACTCACCATTTCTAAGTCGATCGTCTCACAATTACAATTAACCAGGAGGTGTACATTAAGAATCTCAGAAACACCGAGAGCAAATTGTTTGCACTGTCATGCTATGAGATTTATCATAAACTCGCAATGAAATAAAGTACATGCCAATTTCATTGATATAATTTGATACATATTGTTTAGGAGAATTGGACCTTTAAGCAGGTCTACATCAATGTAACGGAAAATTTTGGCATAACATAGCCCCTTGAGTAGTGTAATCACTTAATCGCAGGGTTAGCTTACATGCAAAAGAGTAGCACCAACGCATACTCAAAATCCTAGTTTATAACAAAATGTGAGTAGTGTAAGAACTACTCGTGGCGGGTGGCATCTGGTCCATTGTGGCCTTGAGATGAGGTCGAGGCTCCCTGAAGCTCTGCAATCCGGCGTTCCGCCGTGATTACTCTCTCCTCGAGAGCTGCGTGCCTTATCTGGTACTCCCTTACCTCCGCCCGCGCGGTGGTAAGGTCCTTGATGAGTTGATCAATGGGGTAGAAGTCTATTTCCAAGTCCCTGGTACGAGCATCTGAGGCGTCTACAGCAGCGTTGAGATCCCGAACCTGATTTGCCACTTCCCTATTCTGGTCTCCAAGGTTCGTGATCTGTTGGATCACGACTGGGAGGGCTCTATCAGCCGGTCCCCCATGACTAAGGTCGTAGTAACCCTGTTGATCACCAAATGGTGATCGTTGTCGTTGTTGACGGCCTCATCGCTCGATCACTATTGCCCAACGGGGCTCGGGCCCGTTGTAGCCAAAACGGTTTGCAGGCACCCTGGCGATGTAAGGAGGGTTGATGACTTCCTCCTCTGGCTCTTCCTCTTCTTCTTCTTCGTCCTTCATTTCCTCTTCCTCCTCGGGTTCCTCTTCTTCCTCAACCTCTTCGGGGTCTTCCTCAGGATCCTCCTCGATCATTTCCTCGGGTTCTGCCTCGAGCCATCCAGCGTTTCCCTCATTAGGGAAGTAACGGTCTCCAGGCAGATGGAATCCCGCCATGTTGTCTGTACGAGAATAGGTGTGTAAGAGATATGAAATGAATCTAAATTGTCGAGTTATAAATTTACAAAATACTCCTACAGTATTTTTAAATGTTATGTTTGGTTCTTAGCGTATTCATTATAGGGTGATGTTAGGTTGTCAGATTCGTTGTCCACTACGACTATCCCCTAATACATGAAAGTCACTTCTCAGACAGATATAGTTGATCAGGCTATATCCATCCCAGACTTGACCACATATTCCAAGGCATACTCGTAACGTACAACTCCTCCTATTTTACCTTATGTTTTTCCTAGTTATGACACTATGCGAGTATGGATGCATGTACTTATACTTTTAACAACAAACCGTTTACTTTCTAAAAGTATAGTCATTTGAAAATGTTCAATCAGAGACTTTCAGTCCCAATTGTGTTTATAGTTTGTATATCTTATGTGGTTCGATATACTTAGTTCACTATAAACATTGCTCTGATACCAATCTGTCACACCCCCAAACCAAGGATGGCGGAAACGTCCGGGGGTGGAGGACTTCATGTATAGTATCATAACAACAATTTTAATAGTGATCAAAGTAAACACAACCAACATAAATATAATTGAAAAAGTTACATCATAGTACGTGTTTACATGTTTCTGAATCAATTACATTATGTTGACAAAAATACAATGTTTGACGCCTTAGCGTTCCATCCTCAAAAGCGGCCGATTACCTATTTACTGATTTCCTGATAAAACAAGTAGTTTTGAAAGAGTGTCAACAATTAAGTTGGTGAGTTCATAAACTTTTGAAGGTGATACTAAAATCCTTTTCTTGTAAAAATGATGTTTGTTCAAGAAAGATCCCATATTTTCTTATGTAATGCATTCTAGTCTTAAAAGTCAAGACCGAAGCGTACAAGTATTTTACCACACTTAAAGAAATTTATGCAAGTTTAAATCGACATAAACTCGTTAAATTTAGAAGTAAAACCCGTAAATCTTATGTTTTGTTAATACCACATGTGAGTTATTATAACCATACTATGACTCAGACGACCTCGTAATACGACGTTCTTCAGGCGTCGCAAGTTAAATGACAATTGTCACCCCAGACCTGCCGGTCTAGCTGTTGCATGCAGCTCAGGTGTGGGTTTGTCAGACCCAATATAGATCTATACACAACTATCACGTTCTCCCTACAAGAGACTCTGGTTACAATTTACAGGACTTTTGATTTCGTTACTTGGATGTAACGCGAAGCGAATGTCTCACAAATTTATTCATTAACAGATTTAGGTGAACTGAAAACCTTAGGTAAAGAGTTTGAAATGTAATGAGACATAAACTATACCTATTATAGTTTATTATAATCGTTTATGATGTAAAGGCAACATAAACTATACTTCCATAGTTTATCAAATGTTTGTATACAATGGAGGTAAACTTTGTTTATAACAATAAATTAATTACCATACTTGTGAAGGTAAACTCCATTTGTTTTCTGATGTATGTCAATTCATCAAGACGAAATGACACATAATGTAAAAACATATATTCACATAATGGTACACACCTTGCTCAACAAGTTACAAGGTGCAAATGAAATTGATAGCATTTTTCTAGTATTAACATTTCTATTACTGTTCTTAGAAAATTTATAGAAAAATCATCCAAGGTCCAAATCAGAATCTGTAAATTCTGAGAGTTTGGAAAATGAGTCTAGTTTGTTCATAAATTTTATTATGATTTTTAGTGACCTCCAACCTATGTGAAAAGTCCATAATCACAGACTGGTCCGGATTTGCTCTTGAAATGATAGGCAGTTTTGTAAAAATCACCATAAATTATAGAAAAATCGTATGGAGATGTGAAAGTAGTCATTTTAAAGGTATGAACCTGAACTATTTGCACCTGATACAATTTTGAGAACTAAAATGTTTAAGTTAACCAAAACAGTCCATGAATGGAGTTAAACTTTTCTGATGAAGGCTGTTAAATGAGTTTAGTTGTGTTCTTGGTGTTTTAACTTGTATCCTCCCCCCCCCCCCTTAAAACTTAAGAAAAACATGAAAAGATAGGGGTATGAACTCACCTTGTGTGTTCTTAGTGGATGGATGTTGAAGAAAAGAAGTGTTCTACTCAAGAACACTAAGAAGATGCCTTGAAGGTTCGAATATCTAACATGAATGTGATGATGTTTGTGTAACATATCTATGATTTGAGTAGAAGGAAGTGAAATAATCATAAGGAGGATAATATCACTTACCATAAATGAAAGAAAACTTGATGATCAGCCCTTGAATCTCGAAGTTGAGAGAGAGAGAAGTGAGAGAGAAAGGTGTTTGTTCTTTGGTGGAAATGAGAGAAATGAGAGAGGAGAGATAATGATTCTACCTTTTGTTCAAGTGTATTACTAGAAGAAAATGGTGGGAAGGACGATGGAAGTGACTAGGTATGGTGGAAGGACAATGGTTGGTCATGGAGTGGGCATGGGGTGGTTGCTTGTGTCATACACTAAGGCAAAGTCAACACTCCACCACAAGATCTAACTTAATAGATTTTTATTCTTAAATAAGGATTTTCCCTAAAAATATGCTTAATTTATGAATATATGGGGTCTTATATGTCAAAATATAAGTTTGGGTGAAAATCCATCGTTAAAATAATTAAAAACGGGATTAAAACGGAGTCGTGGTCGAAAACCGGGTGGAAAATGGGAAAATCCGCAGTCAGGGGCGAGGTTCCGGTCTTAGCAGCCTTAGAACCGGAGGGGGAGGGACTTCGGTCCGAGCAGGTACAGCAGGCGATCTCATCAGAAGGGGCCGAAGGCGGGGGTCAGGTCCGGTGCTCCAGTTTCGGGTTCGATTCAGCGCTGCGGTCTTCATCAGCCTCGGTCCTCAGCAGTTCCGGTCCTTAGTCGTTCCGGTCCGATGGTTGCGGTTCCTTAAGGGGACTTCGGTTTTGGTTCTTGGAGCTTCGGCTCAAGGAGGGTTTGGTCCCTATAGAGAGACTTCGGCCCTAAAAGGCTATTTTCCAAGGTATCATCCCGTTTCGAATGGTTTTTCACCAAGTCAAGTGTCGGGATGCCCCAAATGATTAAAAAAAATCAAAAGAGGTTTTGAGAGAGATTTGAGATACTTGGAGAGATTTGGGAGAGATTCCTTTTGTGGCCTTTTTGAGTGTTTGGCTTTGAAACGCAAGGTCCGCAAACCCCGTTTAGCCATGTTTAAGAGTCTTACACACCCCCGAAGGGTATGTAATAGTGTTTTATCGCTTTGCTACCTCACTTACCCCGATTAGGGTTCAAGGAATCTAAAAATACAAACTTTTCAAGTGATGATTTCTTATTAAAATAGTGAGTTGTACAGTAATTTCATAAAGTGAACCCTAGTATACAAGAGTTAGCAGAGTTGACGGGTTTGACTTGTTGACTTTATTTGACTTTGACTAGACCAGAATTTGACGGTTGTCACATGAACCGAGTGTGTCGACCTTACTTAGACAAGTTCGTGATTGTTTTCATCGATGATATACTAGTCTACTCCCGAAGTAAGGAAGAGCACAGCCAGCATTTACGTCAAGTCCTAGAGACACTGAGGGCGGAGAGACTGTACGGAAAGTTCTCAAAGTGTGAGTTCTGGATTCGAGAGGTGAATTTCCTCGGACATGTAGTCAGCAAGGAAGGAATCCATGTGGACCCTTCAAAGATCAAGGCGATTGAAAGTTGGGCAGCACCAAGAACACCCACAGAGATCCGACAATTTTTAGGGCTCGCCGGTTACTATCGGAGGTTCATTCAAAACTTCTCCAAAATCGCAAAACCACTCACCACCCTGACTCAAAAAGGGGTGACATTCGTCTGGGAGATAAGCAAGAGGCTGCATTCCAAACACTAAAACGAACTCTATGCCGTGCTCCGATCTTGTCCCTACCAGATGGAACCGGGACTTTGTGGTTTACTGCGATGCTTCAAACCAAGGTCTAGGGTGTGTGTTAATGCAACGAGGAAAGGCCATTGCCTACGCCTCAACACAACTGAAGGCGCATGAGGTAAACTACACGACGCATGACCTTGAATTAGGAGCAGTAGTTTTCGCCCTAAAAATCTGGAGGCATTACCTTTACGGCACTAAGTGCACCATCTTCACCGATCACAAAAGCCTCCAGCATATCCTCAATCAGAAGGAACTCAACATGAGACAAAGGCGATTGGTGGAATTACTAAACGATTACGAATGCGAGATTCGTTATCACCCCGGAAAGGCCAACGTGGTTGCAGACGCTTTAAGCAGAAAGGAGTACTCAGGCCGCCGAGTAAAGGCATTAACCATGACCATCCACTCACACCTGTCCGCACAAATCAAGGAAGCTCAGGAAGAAGCCTTGAAGCCAGAGAACGTGACAGGTGAAGCATTGAGAGGAATGGACAAAAATCTTGAAGTCAGGGATGACGGAGTTCGTTGTCTCATGAACCGGATCTGGACACCAAAATTTGGTGGGTTCAAGGACGTTGTCATGAACGAATCTCATAAAACACGCTACTTCGTGCATCCCGGCTCAGACAAGATGTACTTAGACCTCAAGAAGTTATATTGGTGGCCGAACATGAAGGCCGAAATAGCTACCTTTGTGGGCAAGTGCCTGACTTGCGCTAAGGTTAAGGTAGAATATCAAAAGCCCTCGGGACTACTACAACAGCCAGAGATACCCGAGTGGAAGTGGGAGCGGATTACGATGGATTTCATTACCAAGTTACCTAAGACCACGGGTGGACTTGACACCATTTGGGTAATCGTCGACAGATTGACCAAATCCGCACAATTCCTACCAATAAAGGAAACAGACAAAATGGAGAAGCTGACAAGGATCTACATTAGAGAAATAGTGCGCCTTCACGGAGTACCAATATCCATTATCTCCGATAGAGATATTCGGTTCACATCACGATTCTGGCAATCACTACAGAAAGCTATGGGAACTAGGTTGGACATGAGTACAGCTTACCACCCACAGACTGACGGTCAGAGTGAAAGAACCATTCAGACGTTAGAGGACATGCTAAGAGCTTGCATGATAGACTTTGGAAAAGCTTGGGATACTCATCTGCCTCTTATTGAGTTTTCCTACAATAATAGCTATCATACTAGCATCAAAGTTGCTCCGTTCGAAGCCCTCTATGGCCGTAAGTGCAGGTCACCCCTGTGCTGGGCTGAGGTGGGAGATACGCAACTAGCAAAAGGACAAGTCCCTAACAGCGCACTCATTGGCCCGGAGATCATCAGGGAAACAATCGAAAAGATCGTCCATATTCGAGAACGAATGAAGGCTTCGCAAGACCGACAAAAGGGCTACGCGGACAAGAGACGGAAGCCTTTGGAGTTTCAAGTTGGGGATCGTGTACTTCTGAAGGTATCACCTTGGAAAGGACTCATACGTTTCGGAAAGCATGGGAAACTAAATCCAAGGTACATTGGACCATTCGAAATCCTCGCCCGGATTGGCCCGGTGGCATACAAACTACGATTACCACAGGAACTCAATCACATTCATCCTACCTTTCATGTGTCAAACCTGAAGAAATGTTTGTCTGATGAGACCCTTGTCGTTCCCTTGGAAGAAATTGAGATCAACGAGAACCTCCACTTCGTAGAGGAACCTGTTGAAATCATGAACCGAGAAATGAAGTCGACGAAACAAAGCCGCATCCCCATCGTAAAGGTCAGGTGGAACGCCAAACGAGGACCTGAATACACCTGGGAATGCGAGGATCAGATGATACATAAGTACCCGCATCTTTTTCCTAGTCCATAAACTCTGTCTTAGATTAAAATTTCGGGACGAAATTCCCTTTAACGGGGGGATGATGTGACAACCCGATATTTCGAGTCAACGTAATGTTCGAAAAGTCAAATATTATAAACTATTTTGAATCAATAAAAATTAGCGTCAAAAATGAAGTGTTCTAGAGTCTCAATTGGAGTACAAAAAGTGATAGACATTGTATCAAGGTTTTCAAAAATATAGAGAACACTCAAATCCGAGTTATAACGAAGAAGTTATGACCAATCAAAGATTCGTGACGAAACCGGTAAAACGCTATTAAGCGTGAAAAGTGAAATTTCAATAAAATAATTTTTAGCCTTAAGTATCTAAACGAAAGTCATAGATTATGTTAAACCGTGAGCGTACATAAAAAGAACGTCTAAATCTGACTTCGTATGAGAAAGTTATGATTTTTCTAAATTTCAGATCAGCGGTAGATAGCTAAAAATTTGAATTTAAGATCGAACGATTTTTAGCCGACGCAACTTAAACGGAAATTGAAGATCTCGACAATAGTAGTACAACGGTAAAAAGACAGACGAAAATGGAGATCGGATGAAGAAGTTATGGATTTTTAACGGAATTATCTTGTCCCGGCCTATTAAATAAAATATAATTAAAAATAAATTCAAAATTAGCAGACTAAGTCTAAATGAAAGTTGTAGAGTATATTCTCACCTACGCGTGGATATAAAGAACGTCAAAAACGGAGCTCGTATGCGAAAGTTACGCACTTTTGAAGTTTATGGCACACACATCGAGGCGTATCCGAAGGGAACGCCCTACGCTCCCTAAGGGGACGCCCCGCGTTCGTGCTCGCAGACCTAATCCTTCGCCATCCCATCCGAGGTTCGTAAGCGATGATGTATTTCGACTTCGGAACGCGTTGCGTTCAGGGGAACGCCCTGCGTAGGGGAACGTCCCGCGTACCCAACAGGAACGCCCCGCGTTTGCACCTTGACCAGCTCCTATAAATGCGAGAGTTTCGGGTTCCTTTGCTCATTTTCTCTCCTTCTCTCACATTTTTACCTTGTTTTGCATGCAAGTAATATCCCGAAGTCCCGGTTTCATATCTAAGCCCCGACGAAGGTCCGAAGCTCCGAAATTCCCGAAAAATTCGCCACTTTCTGGTCGAGGTGTCGCCCGAGAAAATCTTGTTTTCTTCAAATCATGCACTTTCCCAGTGAGTTCATACCCCTACGTTTTTACGTTTTCTTTAGTCTTCAGGGGGGAATACAAGTTCAAAATACCAAAACTATCTAATACATGTTTAAGAGTTTTCCTACACCTTGTAACATGCTGAGCAAGGTGTGTATACGGTTTACACTTATCATTTCAAATGTCGATTTACGGAAATACAATGACTTGCATAAAAGGTTTCATCCAAACACACACAACACTTTTTGATAACCTATAACAGGTATAGTTTGAGCACTTCGTTAGACAAAGAAACAGTAACTCAATCGACTTACAAAACAAATATTTCATCGCACACTACGTATCTTCTATTAATTAAACTCGTGAGACATTCTCCTTCGGGGTACTCCTAAGTACCACAGAAAAGTCCTGTAGTTATAATCAGAATCTCCGGGAGGGAGAACGTGATAGTTGTGTATAGATCTATAATGGGTCTGACAAACCAGCACCTAAGCTGCTTGCAACAGCTAGACCGGCAGGTCTGGGGTGACAAGTGTCATAACTTTCCGACGCCTGAAGAACGTCGCATACAAGGCCATCTAGTCTTTAGTATGATTATAACATCTCGCATGGAATATTAACACATCATACAATTCACGGAAATTCTAAGGTTTTATACAAAGGAGTTTTATTTAAATATAAAACACACACATAAGTATGACGACTTACTTACACATACTAGGCCTTGTTTCAATTCAGTTTACAACAAATCTTTTAGAAAATATTGGATTTTCTGGAAACAAACTTGTAACAAACGTTAAGGAAACAACATTCATTTTTATAAAATACTTATGAACTCACCAGCTTTATGCTGATACTCTCTTTTCAAAACAACTTGTATTCTCAGGTAATCAGTAATACAGGTAACCGCAAGATTTCTGAAGTCAAGACGCTAAGGCATAGATTCTTTTGCGACATTTTATCATCATATGTAATTTAATTGGAAACATGTATTTTTGGAACATGTATTTTTGGAACATGTATTTTGAAAACAATATAATCTTTTAAATTATATCTATGATGGTTGTGTTTTACTTTCTTCACTATGGTTATGATACTGAGCATGACGTCATCCGCCCCCGAACGTTTCCGCCGTTCTGGTTTGGGGGTGTGACAGTATCCTTCCTAGGGTTAGAGGTCGTCTTCTTTATTTGATCTTCTGAATCGGAGACAAGCTTGCCTTTTCCTTTAATGCTTCCTTTCATTGAGATTCTTCTGATATCTTCTGTTTCGTTGACGCTTTTGCTCTGCAAGCTGCTTGGAAGATTTGTGAATATTTACATTCAGTTTCGGTTTCCTTGCATGAGTTTCGCTCCTTACTGACTGAGATTCGCTTGTCCTTTTAGTCTCACTTTGAGCTTCTTTTGTACCAATTGTACTTGCTTTAGCGAAGTTAGATGGCTTATTGATTGGTTCAGTCACATATCTGCCTTTCACCCTCCAAGAGGTTCTTTCCGATAATCCTTTCGTTTCATCTGCATTATCAATCGGGGCAGACCAAAAGTACTCATCACAGCCATCAACATTATTTTCATCTACCAAGGAAGTTAGCTCAACAGTCTGCTTCTTGGTAACTCCAGTGGTGGCGTACACCTGATTCGGTACAGTTTGTACCTTTCGGTATACCACAACCTTTTCTTTCAGGACTTTGTTCTGATCTTTAGACGATCGAGCGAACTCAATAGAGTTTTCAGATATAAGGACTTTTGTCACAACTGGCATTTTAGCTAGGAAATTCTATTCCTGTGTAACCATTCAACTATTGTAAAACTTATATTCTAAGTAAATCTCACTCAATGCACATTTAGATTCACCATCCATGTTCATCAAAGAGTCTGAAGCCCTAAGATCCATGGTTTAAGTCCATATTGGACTAGGAGTTCCTTATTGGGCCTAATGGACCAATAAGCACCCAATTCAACTTTATTGGACTTAGAAGCTCTAATTGGACCCAATTCACAAATTTAAAACAATTTGTACCATTTGGGCCTAGAAGGATTCATTCTAATCCTAATGGGCCTTATTGGGCCATAACTAATCCA
Organism: Lactuca virosa; assembly: GCF_052849685.1. NCBI lineage: Eukaryota > Viridiplantae > Streptophyta > Magnoliopsida > Asterales > Asteraceae > Lactuca > Lactuca virosa. Next base: position 253,300,430 of record NC_136434.1, read on the forward strand.
ATTAACCTTGGTGAGCCATAAGTCCATTCTTTTACTCTAATTGGGCCGTGAATGCTTCCAAGAGCCCAATGGGCCGAAAAACCTTATGTTTAGGATCCAAATGTCCTAGCTAAAGTTAATGGGCCCAATCTACTCTAAGTCTTTCTTCTTGGCCCAAACTCTCGGCCCATGTATAAAATAAAAAAAAGGAAAATAAGAGATTAAAAGGGGGGGTGTTTGACTTTAGAGTGCCACCTCCTTTTTATACAACATACATCCATACAAGGAACACCATGTATCCATACTTGTCACTTCATCTCTCTCTCCCCTCTCCTATTCTACTCTCGGTCGAAGACAACAAACACACACACACAGATTACACCAAATTCTCTCCATTTCTCTCTAAGATCATCCATCTTCTTCCTCCAAAATTCTCAAGATTTAGCTTAGGTTTCAAGAGGATTTTCACAAGATAATCATCATTCTTGGTAAGCCTTTACACACTCAAGTTTTATAACTCCATCTTCATGATAGATCACTCTTTTAAACAATGTTTTTGGTGATCATACTCCTAGAAATCTTCTTAAGTTCGAGATCTACTTCAAGGTGTTGCTAGGACCAAAATCTTCTTCATTTCTTCTTCAAAACCGAAACATCAAAGCAAAGGTGAGTTCATACCCCCTTGTTTTCGGTTTTCATATGATTTTTGGGGGAGAATACAAGTAAAATGTGTAGATCTATGTGTTATATGCATATTTTGTGTGAATTCTTAGTTTATTTGGCAAAAATGTGTTAGATCTTAGTGAATCTCGAAATTTTAAGTATTATGTAGCAAAGATCTAAGAACTACAACACTATATATATATATATATATATATATATATATATATATATATATCATATTACCAAGCCAAAGGAGAACAGATGTTTTAGATGCAAAAGAATTCAACAAAAACCTTGTTAAAGGTCAAAATTGTCAAGAAAACAAAAGATAAGGGTAAAAAGTGAAAATTCTGTTTTAATGGGGGCCAAACGGGTCCTACATGTATAAAAAGGTATTTTTATGCTAAACATACTTTTACAAGGGTCAAAAATGCAAATTTAAGCTCATTGGGCCAAACTTTTGGGCCTCACGGCCTTTGGGCCCATTTTGCGAAAAAATGAAGTTTTAAGGTTTAAAAATGTTATTTGGCAAAAGTTTTAATCATAAATGTAAATAAAACAAATTTAGAGGTGAAAATATCATTTATTTTCAAATTGGACCAAAAATGTAAAGTTTTCCAAAACTGGGCCGAAAGTGTAAACTTTTGCCAATAAGGGGCTGAAAATGTAATTTTCTGCGAAACAGGGTTTTAAATGTGAAAATATAACATTTTGGGTCAAAACTGTAAATTTACCGACATTTGGGACAAAATTGCAAACTTTTATAAATTAGGGACTAAAGCGTCATTTTTACAAAACTTTGGGCCTTAATTAAATATTTGAGTATTATTGGCCAAAAATGTCATTTTTACAAAATGAAAGCCTTTTATCATCAATCTATTAAGCCGCGAACTAAAACAAAGAACCAAATCAAACGAACAAACGAATTACGTCAAAAACTATTTATTGGGCTCAATATTCACATTTCTTGGCCATTGGGCCCTAAGGGCCCAATTAAGTGTGTATTGAGCCCAATGTTTTCCATGACATGTTTATTGGGTCTTGTGGTCCACTTACATGTTAATTTGGGCCTAAGTTATGGATTACATGTTTATTGGGCTTTTGTGGCCCATTTACATGCCTATTGGGCCTAAATTACCCTTTTACATGTGATTGGGCCTTTATGGCCAAATTTCATACTAATAGGGCTTGGAATGGAAATTTCATGTGTTAGAAGCCGTAATGATACCCTTATGTAATCATTAAAATCCGTAAACTTATTCAAGTACCTTTCGAATACCAAAAACATCTCACAAATACGTAAACATTGAACATAATGCAAAAAGAGGTTAAGAATCTAGTGAGACTTGTCGGTCGGCACCACTGAGTGTACGATCGTAGTCTGTAGTTATAATCAGAGTTTCTTGGTAGGAAAGCGGGAGTTTGTGTATAGATCTATACGGGGTGACCCCCCACGCCTTAGCTGTTCGCTACAGCTAGACTAGGCCAGTCTAGGGCGACAACATCCTTAGCAAGACCGGCATTTGGAAAAATACCAAGACGGGCGACCTAGTCATTATCATGCATGGTTATAACGGCTCATATAGGGATTCAATACCAAAAGATAACCTTTTGAAGATAAACTCTTTAATTGTGTTAATGCAAAACGACTTAGTTAACGATACAAGAAATTAGACATTATTATAAAACAGAAAATATCGGATTTTCTGGGGAAATTATTCATATACAATTATCATTTATTCAAAATACAACGAATCTAAACTACACTCTTACAAGTTTTATCTATTAAATTCACACATGCATTTATACTCGATTTTCACATCATTTTCAAAACATTTTATAGAAAATATCGGATTTTCTGGGTTTTTACGAAAGATACAAAGACTTTTACTCAAATATACTTATAAACTCACCAACATTATATATGTTGACCGTTTTCAAAATAACTTGCATTCTCAGGTAATCGTTAAGTTGGAAGATATGCAAGTGTGTATGGTTTTGTTTATGTAACATCACTTATCGTACTCTGAACAATTAGAACTTATGTATTTTAACAATGTACTTGATGTGAACAATGTTGGTTGTATTATGTAATGTTGGTGATGAATGTATTACATTTCATGTATATTCATTGTAATGATTATTCAATTGATAGTCACACTAGCCCCCGGACGTTTCCGCCGTCTGGTTCGGGGTGTGACAACTTTTGCTGGGTCGGGTTCGGTTTTAACAAATTCAGAACAGTCAACCACGTCCTCTACATAAATTTCACTCATATCATCGTCCTCGTCAAATTCAGAAGTATTGTTGGCATCAATCTTGTTTTCTGAACTTAACTTGGTACTCAATGAATCAAAAATCTGAACAGCTTCGGTCTTAATTTTCAACTTGTCATTTTCGTCCAATAAGTTTTTAACCATGTCCTTGTGGTCTTTTGACTTAATAAAGGACGCAATTTTGTCCAGACCAATCCTATAGGCATCAGTGGTTTCTTCTGACGACACAATTGATTCACAGTTATAACAATCAGCATCTATTCCGTCTTCCTTTAGTTCAAGAAAAGGCAAAATCATTTTGTGAATCTTTTTGCCAATATCACAATCTGGATGCAACTGAGTAATATTTGTATAAAGACGCTTAGCAATTAAACAAAAAATATTCCTTTGTTTCAAAATTTTCAAATTGTCTCTTTGCAAATATATCAATTCGTCTTTTGCCCTAACCAACTCTAACTCCTTCTGATCTATCCATATCCTTCGCTCCTCACTCTTGGACGATACCCTGCTAATTTGATCAGTTAGGTTAGCATTTGTGAGGCGAGTTTATTTTAGGCTACCACTTAGACTAGAAAATTTAGATTTTAAATTATTCAATTCCTTTTCATAGTTAGAAATGGGTATTTTGAGTTTTTCAAGGATAGAATTTACCTTCTTGATCATCTGATCACAGTCGTTGATCTGTTCTCCAACCAGTTTCGCTGTGAAGCATCTATCCTCCCTCTCTTTCGCTTCATCATCCCCGCCATCTGTAGTGTAACCTCTCATTTGTGACACTCCAGCCGTCACCATCAAACACTTTCCTGCTAAACCAGAACCTTCTTCTTTCGCCACAAATGCCCTGCCATGAGTGGGCTTGCGTACTTCCTCATCTTCCGAATCAGTAGACCAGATCTCTACTCCACCGAACTCATTTTCTTCAACATTTTCCTGCACAAGTAACACAGGCATGGATTTATCGTTAGACTTCTTCTTCTTGGCTTCTTCAAGCTTACGAGTGTGGTAGGCTTCATCATCTTCACTCTCTTTCTTCTCATTCATCCTTCTCAACATGCATTCCTTCGCTAGATGGTTTTTTCCATGACAATAATTGCAGTCATAGCCCGAGTCACCCACAAGTTTGCACTCTTTCTTTTCCTCTTCTTTCTGAGGAGCACTTTTAACCTCCTCTTTAGCCTTCTCCAAACTATAGCTTCCCTGCCAGTTTCGGTTCTTGGCTGGGAACTTCTTTCTTGCAAATCGCTTGGGATTGGATACCATCAGTGCATATTCTTCATCTGTCAGATCACATTCAGATAGGTTGGACTCAGTTTCTTCTTCAACCAAATTCTTACCCTTTGAGATAAGAGCCAATGATCCCATTCCGGAAACTACTTTCGTTTCCTTGGTCACAACACTTTCATGAGACTTGAGAATTCCCACGAGCTTCGCCAATGAATAGGATTTAAACTGTTCATGAGCTTTAATAGTTGAAACCACAGCCATCCATTCTGGCCTTAGACCATTCATAAAGGTGACTTTCTGCTCGATCACCTCTCTGCCAATTCCATGCTTGATCATCTTGTTGAGAAGATGGTTGTAACGATCAAATGTTTGAATGAGACTTTCATCTTGTTTTTGCTTGAAGTCACCAAACTCTGAAAACAGAAGAGTTTGAGTAGAATGTTCGAGATCTTCATCGGTGGAATACAACTCCTTAAGCCGATCCCAAATCTCCTTTGCAGTGGTACATGCACTCACCAAACGAAAGGTGTCAGATTGTAAAGCGAATATGATCATCCTCATTGCTTTTATGTTGCTAAGCAACTTGTCCTTCTCGTCTTGAGTAACATCTTTCACGTCAATCATCAACTGATTATACTCCTTTTGAGTCTTGATGGTTCTTTCGGTTCCAGTATGAGAAAAAGGACCCACGGTGATTGCTTCCCAGATTAAATATCCGTTGGCCTCTGAACCAAGGACATAATCTTCAAAGTGAAGAGCCCAGACTTCATACTCTTGAGTATACAGGATTGGAATCCTTGTAGTCGATCCAATACTGTTGGAGATGTTAATAGGATTGGTTTGAGATTCGTCGTGAGACATAATGACTTGATCTGTTTACCTGTCAAGAATCAGACTTGTAAAGTGGTATTAGGGTAATATCGAGATCTATTAACAATGTCAACGAAGAGATGACGGCTCAAGAGATTCAATAGAAGCGGAAACCCTAAAAATATTCTTCAAACAGAAGAGATGCGTATGATTTACACAGCCTCCTGCTCTGATACCAATTGATGAGATTAAAATGTTTAGATCGATAAGATTCTTAAACGAACAAATCAAGAACACAATGAAAATAATAACACCAGATGAATCAATGCTTGTGTCGAATGATTAATCAGTCACGACCTCAGAAGAATTCTATGAAGAATTGCTACTGTAGAGGTATGCTAGGGTTACAATACGATCAAAAGAACAAAACTATCAAAAAGCGTACATACTAAGATGCATGCATGCACTATATAAAGTAAACCCTAATAAATGTAAACGGCTGGACAGGCCCATAACCGAGAACATAATAGACCTAAACAAAAGGCCCAATGACGCAACACTTCATAACCCAACAATTACTCATTATTCATTGTATAATGTTTCGATTTATCAACTTAATACTTGAATTAAAACAATATCTATGCCATGCTCCAAGCATGCACACTATGTTTGTCTATGGTCCTGAATTTGTGAAAATAGATCAATTAAAAAAACATTTCAATGATGCTCATTTCACAATTCCAAATCTTTATTGCAAGTGTAAGAATTCCAAATTCTTGTCACTGCTTAAACTATCATCTAATGTTGCCTTTGTAATGCCATGGTACCAAAAGTCACAGAGACTTGACTAATGATATTACATAACTTTCCACTGGAGATTGATAACAAAACAATTCCAAGGAAGCGAAGTCTCAGATTCAAAGTACATTCCTTTGAACATCCTTCTTGCATAAAAGTTTCTAACTTTCTCATGTACTCTTAATCTCCAACTCCCAATATGGAAACATTCCATATTTTGCCATACGACAACTCATTATTAATAAAATGCTGTCTATTCATAATAATGTCAATATGGTTCATCCATTACTATACTTCCAACTGTCCTTAAGCGACCAATCCTTGGCGAACCTTAGATTGTCCTTAACAGTTGTTTAACCACTTTAGTCATATCCGGTTCTATTCCTTTTTCCCTCTTAAGGCCCTAGACATTTGGAAAATTTAGAACACGAGAATATTATAACATATGCAATCGATCCTATACCCGAAGCATATGGGATGTGATTCATAATGTCTAACATAAAGACATGATATTTGATCAGCCTTTTGCTATAATATTTCTATTTGGCATGTTCTCACAATTCGAATTATGAAGAGGGATGTCGTAATCATAATCGAATTTGAGAACGCAATTAACATTTCCATATATAGAATTTTCTTATCTTGAACCATTCCAACATAACATTCATATATATTTGACTAAATTTGATTAAAAACTCAATCTAAGCTTTTATATTTTGAAATGAAGTATAATTTCCTCTCCCGTACTTATAGCAAAACAACTTTTCAAGCCCTGCAACTTTGTGAATTGAAACTTTTGTTTTCTATAATTAACATTGCTAACTCGCAACACTTAACGTAATAATTGTGCTCCCACTAGCATAAGAATTACATTCTTATTAGCATAACACTTATGCTCCCACTAGCTTTGACATGTATTCAGAAATCAGCTGGACTTCTAGAAATCAATACTTATTGACTTCGTTTCCAAAGTTCAGATTTCTGATAAGAGATGCTTCAATAAGACTTTATCTAGGCTTCTTAAACTCATACACCTTTCCTTAGATAGCTCACATGTGTGTCTAAACAGTTTTAGAACTTACAACAATAAGTCTTAAATGTTTAGACCTTTTCCATTTCTCACAATTTGAACTATGAAGAGGGATGCCGTAATCATAATCGAATTTGAGAATGCAAATATCACAATTGCTAACTATTTAAAATCTACTTAGTGAAAGCGTTTCCTCACAATCATTTTCATGAATTGGAGAGAAACCTTATGACACTTAGATTTTATGGTATATGTGTTCCTATCTATGTGAATTTGTCATAACCATAATCACAAGACAAGGTTAGTGACAAATCCAAAATCATATGGACTGAACTTGTTCAATCTTAATTTCTTGCCACCTGGCAGCACAAGGCCTGCCATTGCTTCCAGGTTGTTATGCAAACAACTGAGAACTCATAGAACTCACATGCATAGTCAACTTTAACTGGAATGGCACAGAAACAAGAATATGTCAACACGATAGATTACAAACCTCAAGTCGTGTGCTAGTGATTAACAATAGGTTTATTCTTGATTAGTTCCTGAAGCTATTCAAGACCATTAAGACTCTCACTGACTTCTTGACATATAAGATTCTTTTGTCAAGAACCATTCCTTAACAAACAAATATTCAAGAGTTAGTGTGGGTTCTTATCAAGAAAATAACTTCATACAATTGGTCTTAGTTGGTCTTTGTTTTATCCAAAACATCACAACTACTAATCTCAAATGTGCATGAGCAAGAAAACTTTTCTACTCCACATTTCATGATGTGTTATAATCAGACCTAGGATATGTCACTCAAGACACAATCTTGGAGTTTGACTCTAAGACTCGATTTTGGAGCGAAGTATGACTCATCTTCTTGATTTAACTAATTCAACAATTCCCGATACCTCTTCTTAGTCACACTTATGCACTAAGGTGTCCTTACAGGATCAATTGTTACATTGTTCCATAATCATAAGTATGATCATAAAACACGATAAAAAAAGTATTCTCCTTTCCTTTCAGATTGGAGAAACTTCCATCTTTCTGCCTAATTTGATTCTTCTTATTCGTTATGCTATACTTTGAATCTTTTCAATGTATCAGAATTATACTTAATCTTGTAAGCATAATCATATTTACTAAGCTTTTAGTAAATTATGACCAAGAGTCTTTATCATTCTTTGTGGTGGATCTGACAAGTACACATCAATGTGCACTAGATCCTTAAGTCTTTCACATGACTCGCATACATATGTGAACACGGAATTAGTCTTAAGACTCCCACTGACCTCTTGACATATAAGATTCACTTTGTCAAGGAACATTACTTGACAAACAAATATTCAAGAGTTACTGCGGTTTCTTATCAAGACAAACACTTCACACAATTGGCCATAGTTGGTCTTTGTTTTGTCCAAAACATCACAACTTACCAATTTCAAATGTACAAGGGTAGAAAACATTTTACTCTACATTTGATAAGTGTTATAAACCTATTTTAAGATTATGTCACTCAAGGCTCAATCTTGGAGTGTGGCTCTAAGATTTGATTTTGGAAGTATGATTCACCTTTTGACTTAACCATTTCAACAATTCACGATTCCTCTTCTTAGCCATACAAATGCACTTAGAGGATCAATTGTGATATGGTTTCATAATCATTAATATAATCATAAAACACGATACTCAAGTACTCTCTCTTCTTTTTAGATTTGGAGAAACTTTATCTTTCTGCCTAATTTGATTCTTCTTATTCGTTCTGCCATACATTGAAACTTTTCCAATGGTTCAGAATTATACTTAATCTTCTAAGTATAACCACATTTACTAAACTTTAGTAAATCATAACGAATAGTCTTATCGTTCTTTGTGGTGGACCTGACCAACGCACAACCAAGTGTATCTGATCCCCTAGTCCTTCACTTGACTCACATATACATGTGAACAAGGAATTAGTCTTAATTTCCCAAAGATGAAGGTTCTCGTTCATCACACAATACAATTTGTATGATTCCAAGTTTCTATCCAACTGAAACTTGAGTGATGAGAATCTTTCCTCATTTGGTAAATTATGACACTACCACAAACGAAAGAATCAAATCCATTTTCCAATATTGATATTAATGGAAACATATAAGCAACAATTTTCACAAATGCCATTGTAAGGAAACTTAAAATAAGATAAATTTCAAAAAATTTCTTTATTTATAAAAATTGCGGAAAACTTATCCTTACAATGCAAATACATATGAAAACTATGTTGTTATCTATGTTGGATTAGTGTCTAAGCTCGTAACTATATTTGGTATGTACTTGACCCGGTTGTGCATGGTCCTTTTGGGTTGCCTTCACTAAAGCAACTTGACAAGGTAATTTAAGGAAAGAGAGAGGATATTATGGTTTATTAATATATTATAAGAATAATATATTAAAGGAGAAATCATATTTATTTAATTAGTATTAGTCACAAATTAATTAGGAATTAATTTGGTAACTAAAAGAGATTAATTGAATAAAGGGGCTTAAACTGTCAAGTGTGTGATAGTTGAGTTTTGGGTTGGGAAACCTAATGGACTAAGGGGGAACGAAATTATGATGAGGGATCATCATATTTTCGTCCAAGGGCCCTATTCCAGAAGGTTCCTTGGGCTGCTTGGTCATTAAGTTGTCCATTAGGGTTTAGACTGAAACCCTAGCAGCCTACAGTATAAATAAGACCCATAGGCTTCAATTTTCGGCCACTTGCTTCCCAAGAGAAACCCTAGGCCGAAATTAAGCATCCTTCCTCCTCTCTCAAAGTTGCCTTCTTGCTTGTGGTGTTTGTGATCCATTTGAGGAGTTACAATTGTGACTCTAAGCTCAAGAGAAGAAGATTCAAGCTACTATTTTAAGAGGTAAACATCTAGATCTGATGTTATATGTTAATTTCGAAATATGTATGCTAGGTTAGGGTTTATAAGTCTTGGATTCATTGCATGTACAATAGAGAAACCTAGATCTAAGCATTAGGGTTTGTATGAGCACATAGGATTGTTCTTATGCTTAAAACCCATCAATCTATTCCTAAGCAATCTATCATAACTCTTAAGCAGCAGCTAAAAATTCTGATCATCGAACCATGCAATCGAAATCCATCTCTTCACGATTAGAATCAGCTTACTCTTCCTTTAAGTTTCCTTTCATTTTTTTGATTCTACAAAACATCAAAATGTAATTACATTACATCAGGTATTAAGAATCTCCAATTAGGAACTTAATAGAGTTAGATAGTGGATTTTACCTGAAGCAGAGTCAAACATTTTGACTTTACCATCCTTGCGATCTTTCAGGTAAATATGGCAGCTATGCAACCAATGCCCCTTCTCTTGGCAATAGAAACATATGGACTCTTTGGTAATGGTACACAGGACTATCTCAGACTTAGCCTTTCTCTTTTCCATTTGGTCAATTGACTTGACCATGGTCAATCCCTTTCCATTGGGAAGAGAAAGCTTTTCTGGACTTCCAATGTCACCATTGTCAATGTCCATGGAAGTTTGGGTAGTAGATCTACGAATCAAATTTGTTTTACCAGTGCACCAAATCATTGCTGATTCAGCAGCAACAAGCAAATAGGTAAGATCAATAAGGGTCATGTCGTGATCTGTCATATAGTAGTCCTTAATGAAATCACTATACGACTTAGGGAGTGACTGAAGAACCAAGTCAACAGAAAACTTCCTTGAAACAACGACACCCAACATTCCCAACCTTTCAATGTGTGACTTCATCTCCAAGACATGTGTACACACAGACCTTCCATCTTGGTGTTTGCTAGCCAATAGGATTTGAGTGAACTTGAACTTTTCAAGTCTTTGAACTTGTGGGTCAGGGAGAATTATTGGAGGAGGTGGAGGAAGTGAAGTTCCACTACAACACGAAGAAGGGATTAATCTTTCACCTCGATCGTCTTGTGGAATATCATCTTTATGAAGAAAGCTTTTTTCAAAAGATTTAGGAAGATCATAGTTATCTGACCTAGACATCTATAATGGGAGAAATTCAAGATAGTTGATTTAAGTCCTTAACATAACACCCAAATGAAATATTAAGGCTAGGACCCAACACAATATTTTACAATTCGGAAGAGGGATGCCGTAATCCAATCGCAAAATATTTGAAGGTAGGTAAATGACGATTTACCAATTTCCACCATGAAAAACGAAAATGAATTTTAGGTTTTAAATGAATTGAAATTCCTAGATTCTTTGAGATTCATTGAACTTTTCAATGACATGTTTAAATCTCGATTGTGCCCTTCAGGTTGTTGACTGGGATGCCGAGGATCACAAACAAGGTGTGAATAACCATGCAAATTAGCTTGGTACACTTAATGTTACAGATCACCTAATCAATGTGTCGGTTAACCACACACGCTCCATTAATCTATGATTAACATCAAGCTACCCTTTGCCACACACTGTCAGTCCCAGATTAGTGTGCCGGTTAACAACACGCGCTCCATTAACGACTTAACAAGGTGCAAAGTGTCATTTCATGGGTTAGTACCAAATTCACATTTTTCCTAAGTAACTAAGATTGGGAATTTATAAGTGTTTAGTTACTTGGTATTTTCATTAAACTTTTAATGAGAATTAATGTCCTATCCTACCCGTTCGGCTAACGACCCTCCACCAGTCAAGGAAGCAGTGGATGAGAGTGGACACCCATTAAACTGCCATTTTATAGGTAGTAACCTTATACCCCCCTTATAGACCGGCTTCGTGAATGAGGCCTACTAACGGTAAGACCGACTTGTCTTAAACATATATATATATATATATATATATATATATATATATATATATATATATATATATTATTAAACTTATAATAATATAAAGTATAAGGGTAGAATTTTAACTTTTAAAACTCTAGGGTTTGGAACTAAAGTATTTAAAAGTGAGACTTTACAAATTTCAAAACTTGAGGGCAAGTTTTGAAACTTGTCAAAACTTTTCATTTCTCTAACTTATGAGTTTAATGAGGTTTTTATGAAAAAACTTTTCAAGTTCCATAACTTGAGGACAAGTTATGGAAGACCTTAAAACCATTTAAGATGACTTTTAAAATGAGACTCTTGAAATTCCATAACTTGAGGACAAGTTATGGAGTTCATAAAAAACATTTATGAAAAACTCTTCATTTTCCATAACTTGAGGACAAGTTATGGAATTCATAAAAGGCATATAGATCAAATATTTCAATTAACAGAATAATCAAATAATTTTTCTATGATCTAGATTAAACTCATAAGTCAAGATAATTCACATCAACTATTTACAAGAGATTAGTCTATAATATAAACTAATACAAATCTTGAAACTATGACAATTATCTTTTAATTGGGCAAGCATGATCATTACCTTATGAAAAAACACATTTCATGGTTCAAAAAACAGTTTGGGGGTAACGATCCTAATCCAATTTCTGGCTAAAAGTCGAAAGTCTTCCTACTGGAGCACCAACTCGGCGAGTACATGAACTGGACTCGTCGAGTTAGCCATTTTATGAAGGGACTCGGCGAGTCACCTAGTGGACTCGACGAGTTCACTGGGCAGAAGGCAGAAAATTCGATTTTTTACTTTGAAAACCAATAAAACATCAAGTATAATGGAAAACAATCCTAGGCACTGATACCACTGATGGGTTTAAGTATACTACAACATCCTATGGTGCACATACAACCCTAAATGCTTTGGATCTATGTTTTCTCTAATTATACATGCAATATTGTTTCCAAAGCATTAAGCCTACAACTAGCATACAAATGACATAATCAACATAAAAGAGAGTTACAGAATTACCTCTTTGTTGTAGCTTGTAGACTTCTTGATTTTGGCCTTTAAGAACTTAGTGCCCCAAGTGTTGCACCTCAAATGGAATCACACAACACCACCAACAATGGAGGACTTGAGAGAGAATACTTGCACTCATAAATCGGCTATATCTCTTCCAAGAACACTAGGGTGCCAATTTTAAGAGCTAATGGGTTTCTTATATAGTGTGGCAAAACTAGGGTTACACCATGTAAACCCTAATGTGCATGACCTTCCATATTCCTTAGGCTCCATGGGGTTAAACCTCTATGGATCATCCATGGGTTGTCACATGGGTTTAGCCCAACCTAAGGAATCATGGATCATTGGCCCACACCATAAGAATGAATGATTTTAGCAAATCAACCCCTTATATTTAATTAGTCTCTTTTGATCACAAAATTAATTCCAAATTAATTCTTGATCAATACTAATTAAATAATATGATTTCATATTAATATATTAGATATTATAATATATTAATAAATCATGAATATCCTCTTCTCAAAAGTCCATCCTTACAAATTGTTCTGGTGCCATGCAACCCAAATGGACCATGCTACTCTCAGGTCAAGTACATATCAATTATAGTTATGGGCTTAGACACCTAATCCAACAGAATCAACTACAGTCTCCTTTTTCGAACTTTTCCAAGTTACTGCTCCACCATTTAGGGTAAATATCCAGCCCGACTGAGAGCGAGAATTATCTCTGTCGGTCTGAAAGCTGGCGTCACTATACCCTGTCAGTCTTAAGTCACCACTCCCACCGAGGGTAAGGACCTAGTCCTTAGTCCTCCGTAAGTACTTAAGAATGTTCTTTTCCGCGTTCCAGTGTGCTTTACCAGGATTCCCTTGATATCTGCTAACCATGCTCAAAGCAAAGGCTACATCAGGACGAGTACAAGTCATAGCATACATTATCGAACCAACAACAGAAGCATATGGTATTCGACTTATTTATGCTATCTCGGCCTCTTTACTCGGACTTTGAGTCTTACTCAGTTTGGTATAGCTCTGGATAGGTAATTCTCCTTTCTTGGATTCCTCCATGCTGAAACGTTTCAACACCTTGTCCAAGTAGGTAGTTTGACTAAGTCTTATTAGTCTTTTACTCCTGTTTCTCAATATCCTTATCCCTCGAATATAAGCAGCTTCTCCGAGGTCCTTCATAGCGAAACACTACCTAAGCCAGGACTTAACCTCTTGCAAGGTTGGGATGTCATTTCCTATGAGCAGTATGTCATCCACATACAACACGAGAAAGCTAACTATACTCCCACTAGCTTTGACATACACGCAGGACTCATCCTCACTTCTCGAAAAGTCAAACTCTTTGACTTTCTCATCGAAACAAAGATTCCATTTGCGAGATGCTTGTTTTAATCCATAAATGGATTTCTCAAGCTTACACACTCTATTAGGGTAATTTGCATTGACAAAACCCTCTGGCTGATTTATGTAAACATCCTCAGCCAACTTCCCATTAAGGAAAGTGGTTTTGACATCCACCTGCCATATTTAATAATCATGAAACGTAGCTATGGCTAGCATAGCCCTTATAGACTTAATTTTGAGCACTGGTGAAAAGCTCTCATCATAGTCAACTCTAGGAGTTTAAGTAAAGCCCTTCGCAACCAATCGCGCCTTATAAGTGTGTAATTTCCCATCCATGTCGGTCTTCTTCTTGAAGATCCATTTGCACCCGACTGTCATACGGCCTGGTACATTGTCAACTAAGTTCCAAACTTGATTGTCATACATGGACTGAATCTCGCTGTCCATTGCCTCTTTCCATTTAGCAAACTCAGGGCCTGCCATGGCTTTCTTATAGTTGTTAGGCTCATCCAAATTCACCATTGTGCTATTATTGATAAATGTATCACCTTCAGAAGTAATATGGAAACCATAAAACTCATGTTCCTACCTAACTCTACCGGAACGCCTTAGAGGTAAGGACTCGTTAATTGGTTCAACAGGAGTTTCCTCCTCGGGTTGAGTGCAAGTGTTTGAGGTTCCTTCATCACTTAACTCTTGAAGCTCTTCAAGGTCAATTTTCCCCCCACTGTCCCCTTAGCATATGAGTTCTCTCTCACGAAAGACTCATCTCCTTGCAACGAAGACAACATTGTCACTCGGTCTATAGAAGAGATATCCAAAGGATTTTTGTGGGTAGCCGATGAAAATACATCGCTCACTTCGAGGTTCGAGCTTGTCATGAGTCTCTCGTCTTACGAAATCCTCGCAACCCCATAACTTGATGTGGTCTAATGAGGGAACATTCCCTGTCCACATCTCGTGAGGCGTTTTGGAAACCTTTTTAGTTGGGACTAGATTAAGGATATGGGCGGCAATCTCTAAGTCATACCCCCAGAATGAGATAGGTAACAAAGCTCGACTCATCATAGAATGAACCATGTCTAGCAAGGTACGATTGCGCCTCTCAGCTACACCATTAAGCTATGGTGTCCTAGGTGGCGTCAATTGTGAAACAATTCCACATTCTTTAAGATAGTCGTGGAACGCGATACTAAGATACTCTCCTCCTCGATCGGATCGAAGCATCTTTATCTTCGTGCCCGATTGATTCTCCACTTCCTGCTTAAACTCTTTGAACTTTTCAAAGGTTTCTGACTTATGCTTGATTAAGTAGATATAGCCATATCTGCAGTAATCATCAGTAAAAGTCACATAGAAGCGGTTAGCATCCCTTGTGGCGGTTCTGAAGGGTCCACACACTTCTGTGTGTATGAGATCCAACAGACCCTCACCCCTTGCACAAGTGCCAGTGAAGGGTGACTTTGTCATCTTTCCAAGTAAACAAGATTCACAAGTGTTATCTGACTTTAAGTCAAATGACTCCAACACTCCATCCCTTTAGAGTTGGGCTATGCGCTTTTTGTTAACATGTCCAAGACGACAATGCCATAAGCATGCTTTATCCAAATCATTAGATGAATCAGTATGCAATACATTATTTCCTAAGTTATCTACAATCATCACAGTTACATATATGTCATTGCAAGGTAATGCTTCAAAATAAAACACACCATTGTAATAAGCATTAATACTACCAATTTCATTATTAAAAGAAAAGGTAAAACCTTGTTCATACAAACTGTGAAAGGAAATAATATTTCTCGCCATATCAGACGAGTAACAATTATTATTCAAATCTAATTTTAAACCATTACTAAGTAATAAAGAGTAAACTCCAATCTTGGTGACATATGACTTTCCCCTATTCCCCATGATTAAGTTCATCTTCCCGTGCTCCACATCCCTACTTCTTTTTAGTCCCTGCAAATCAGAACAAATGTGTAAGCCACATCCTGTATCAAGGACCCAAGAATTAGCATGTGATGAGTTATTAGATAGAATAGTATAAATACCTACAAAGGAGGGTTTGATCTTCCCATCCTTTATGTCCTGCAAGTATTTTGGGCATCTTCGTCTCTAGTGCCCCTTTTAATGGCAATAGAAGCATTCAGCTTCCTTTGGATTGAAAGAGGGCGTGACAGAACCAACTTTGGTTCCACTGGAAGAGGATCCAGCATGGGACTTTCCCTTATGACTCTTGGAAGGAGTCTTCCTCTTCTTTCCCTTTCTATGTCCAATTGCTAAGACAGGGGCAGTTGCAGTAGGAGTAGGTACAACAGATTTGCCTTTCAAACTGCTTTCTGTAGTTCTCAAGAGACCTTGAAGCTTGCTTAGAGTCACCTCCTCCTTGTTCATATGATAAGTCATATGAAACTGATCATAACAGGGAGGTAAGGAGTGAAGGATAATGTCAATTGCCAATTCTTCATCGAAATTGACATTTAGTTTTAGCAAGCGGTCCACAAACCTTTGCATCTTTTGCAAGTGGGGGCCGTGATGGACTCTCAATCCTTCATTTTGGTCGTGATCATGGAGGAAATGATCTCATACCTCTCCTGCCATGCACTTTGATGGTACCTTTGCATCAAGTCCTGGTGCATTTCATAAGGCCAAAAGTCCTCATATGACTTTTGGAGCTCAGCAGTCATGGCAGCGATCATTATACACGACACTTTGGTCACGTCCCTCTCATGAGTTTTGTACTCGGCAATCTGTTCGGGAGTAGCAGTGGATTCATCAATCTTCTTAAGCTCTTTATCAAGGACCTATTCTTTTTCCTCATAACGAATTGCCATTCTTATGTTTCGAATCCAATCATTGAAATTCGATCCATCGAAGATGACCCTCCCACATAAGTTCATGAGGGAGAAAGAGCCGGAAGGGATTGGGTTGGAAGCATTGTTTGAAGTAGACATCTGAAAAGAAGAACATAGTTTAAATTAGATAAGGATCCTTAATATAACACCCAAAATGGAATATTAAGGCTAGGACCCAACACAATATTCTACAATTCGGGAGAGGGATGTCGTTATCCAATTGTAAAATATTTGAAGGTAGGTAAATGACGATTTACCAATTTCCACCATGAAAAACGAAATTGAAGATTAGGTTTTAAATGAATTGAAATTCCAAGATTCTTTTGAGATTCATTGAACTTTTCAATGGCATGTTTAAATCTCGATTATGCCCTTCAAGTTTGTGACTGGGATATCGGGGATCACAAACAAGGTGTGAATAACCATGCAAATTAGATTGGTACTCTCGATGTTACAAATCACCCAATCAATGTGCCTTTTAACCACACACGCTCCATTGATCCATGATTAACATCAAGCCACCCTTTGCCACATATTTTCAGTCCCAAATTAGTGTGCCGGTTAACCACACATGCTCCATTAACGACTTAACAAGGTGCAAAGTGCAATTTCATGGAATAGCACCATTTTCACATTTTTCCTAAAGTAACTAAGATTGGGAATTTATAGAAGTTTATTTACTTTAATAGTTTTCATTATACTTATTAATGAGAATTAGTGTCCTATTCTACCCGTTCGGCTAACGACCCTCCACCAGTCAAGGGAACGGTGGGCGAGAGTGGACACCCATTAAACCACCATGTTATAGGCAGTAACCTTATACCCCCCCCCTTATAGACCGACTTCGTGAATGAGGCCTACTAACGGTAAGACTGACTTGTCTTATACATATATATATATATATATATATATATATATATATATATATATATATATATATATATATATAAGTATAAATCTTTAATATTATAATAGTATAAGGGTTGAATTTTAAACTTTTAAAATTCTAGGGTTTGGAATTAAAGTTTCATTAATGTAACTTTTCAAGTTCCAAAACCTGAGGGCAAGTTTTGTAACTTGTCAAAACTTTTGAAATTCATAACTTATGGATTTTAAAGTTGCATAAATGAGACCTTTCCAATTCCATAAATTGAGGATAAGTTATGAACTTTACATGACCCTTGGTATTTCATAACTTATGAAAATTAATGTTTCATGAATGATGTGACTTTTCTCATTCCATAACTTGAGGACAAGTTATGGAACTCTTCAATATACACTTCTAGATCAAATTAACTAATCCAATTATCATTTGATGATTATTTACCAATTTGACCTAATTTGATTCATATTACATGATAACTTCAAATTTTACAAATAACTAGTATTACACAAAAATAAGTAGTTATCTTAGAATTTGATAAACATCATGTTATTGGATGGGGATTAACATTACCATATCATTAAAATCAAATTTTATGAACCAAAACAGTTTGTGGTAATGTTCCTAATCCAAAACAAGCCAAAAACTCGAAAATTCTGCTCACAGACAGACCAACTCGTCGAGTGCACTTATGAACTCTACGAGTTCGTCATCATAAGGCACCTACTCGTCGAGTTCATATATGGACTCGTCAAGTAGGCATGGCTGAATCAAGTTTTGCAGTTTTTCCAGCTTTGAATATTACACAGTTGCATCAATACAATAAAAAACATCCTAGGCTCTGATACCACTGTTGGGTTTTATGTACTCAAACATTCCTATGGTTCACATACAACCCTAATGCTTTGGATCTAAGTTTTCTCTAATTATACATGCAACATTGGTTCCAAATCATAAAGCCTAAACTAGCATACAAAAATTTAGCATATGAATCATAAAACAAGTTGTAGAGTTACCTCTTAATGTTATTGATGTTGCTAGTAAGACTTTGGCCTTGTGAGAGCTTAGCACCCCAAGTGTTGTGCCTCAAACAAGTCACAAACACCAAGTAACAATTCACATGGATATGAGAGAGGCTAAGGAGACTCTAAAACCGATTTCTCTTCTTGGAATGCAAGTAGTGGTCAATTTTAGGGCTTAGCACAACATATATATATATATATATATATATATATATATATATATATATATATATATATATGTATATATATATATATATATATATATATATATATGTGTGTGTGTGTGCGTGTAGAATATCAAGGGTCATGTGTAACCCTAATCCATACACATTAGCCCATGATCCATCCATTTGATTTGGATAAATGCTACATGGATTAATCCATAAGCCCAATCACAAACCAAACCATGGATCATTAGCCCAATTCATATGTATCAATTTAATTAGTCTCTTTTGACCACTAAATTAATTCTAAATTAATTTTGATCAATACTAATTAAATAATATGATTTCTCAATTAATATATTATACTTATAATATATTAATAAATCATAAATAACCTTTTACTCAAATATCCATCTATCAAATTGTTCTGGTGAAGGCAACCCGAAATGGACCATGCTACTATCGGGTCAAGTACATACCAATTATAGTTATGGGCTTAGACACCTAATCCAACAAGTGGAGTGTACATTCTAGTGACAACTTAAGAGGGTGACATCTAGTCACTAATTCATAGGCTTATCCACCGCCTCCTCACCTTTACCATCAATCAGAGGAAGGAGGGGGATAAGGTTCGAACCTTTGACGTATTTTTCCTTTGAAGCATCATTACACTCGAGGCCTTTTGCAATCTTCCACATTGTGTGGCGGAATTTTTGGCAACTAGAGAAGGGAAGGACAGGAAGGGAGCACCAATTACTTGGGGAGTGCTCATCTCGCGGTTGGCCCGGTCTTATGGTATTTTTGAGCTGAGGGAGGCTAGGGATTTGACACTTGAGAATACCCGTCGTTTAACCACCTTTTATTCAAAAGGGAGCTAATGGTCATTGATAATGGGGATAAAAACTACTCAATTTACCCAGATGACCCAATGGAGGCTCCTGCACTTAGGCGAGTTAGAAGGCGACCAAATGACATGCAGGAGGATCCGCCTGTTATTTCTAAGGAGGATGACTTGCCAATGGATCCCTACAATGTTTATTTGAGGCGATCTCAAGATAATTTAGGCTGGGGTATGAACTACATGGGAATGCACATGGATCTAATGATGAAACATTTATCCATTGATCGACCGACTCGGTATCCCTCTTCATACATGTACATCATGACTTGGGATGAGTTATGGGCGGAACACCAAGGTGGTGCTGGAGGTAGCGGAGGAGGAGGAGACGAAAACGAAGAGTGATTATCCTTGGTTTTTATTTTATTTTATGTTTGTGTGGTTTTTAAGACATCTTATTTGTTTTATGTTTGGTAATTTAGGACTTTTAAGTAATGTAGGATTTGAGTAATTTTAGTTTTTGTGATTGTTTTCCTTTTTATTACTTGTTTGTTTTTGAAGTTCTCAAAAGCGTAGTTAGTTGATGAATGATTTCTAAGAGAATGTGACAAAGCTTAAGTGAGGGGTGAAACTCGCGACTTGCAAGGAAATGATTTTGAGTGAAGATGCCAAGTAGTTAATCATACTAACTAGAAGAAAGCATTTTTCAGCAAAATAGAAGGGTATACCACCATGGTATTACTTTTTATTGGCCAAGAATCGAGCTAGACAGAAGTCATATTATATCTAGAAAAGAACGAAACCACGGCATGGTCACATATCACCACGACGTGGTGTCGAGGAACTTCTCGATCAAAAGTCCAGATTAATGAAGAACACGACGTTTTCATCTCTAACCCTATCATGTTGCTACTCAGTTCCACCAATTTTTGGTTGCTTGTTTCGTACCATTTGAAATATGTTATTCTTGGTGTATTGAAGTCTATTCCAGTGACAGTCTAAAGTACCATTTTTCAGCTATCTCACGAGATGTCAACCACACGATTCAAGTTCAACCTCGCCAATTCTATCTCAGGGGAGTCTATTCCAATTTCTCTCATTACTTTTATGTTCTTGTATTGTTAGAGTATGCAATGGGGACATTCCATCATTGAAGTGTGGGGTAGGGGTTGAACATAGGAATAACAATCATTCTAAAAAATTTATTATGAAAAATGACCAGGATTAATTTTTTTAGAAAGACTGAAACAATGGTCTAAAACTGAATCTAGTTAAAAAAATTGTTGTTATGTTGAGACCTAGGTTGCTAGTGTTGTGTGGGATGATCCGATGCGGGGCTCGATGTTTATTCGAGCCAACATATGTTCTAGTATATATGTGGCTTCCTTGTCCTAGTGAAATCATGAGACAAAAATACGACTTTGCCCAATTTGAGGGATGTAAAAAGTTTTGGCTTTGGGAAAACCTAGACCTAATAAAAAGCTTACCAGTGACTGATTTATCTCCTGGTTCCTTTCTGTCAAAACAAAGGGAGTCAGTTTATCAAGTTTATCTGTTTACTTTTCTGTATTGTTGAGTCTAGTTATATATAAATAAAGTAACAGTTCAGGCGTGGAGCCAATTTGTGACCTTTGGGACTTGGTTAGTATTCCCCACATGATATTTTTCGTATATATGTCCCCTTGCAATACATTAACGTGGATCGAAATGGTAAGAATGCCATTACACGAGTTTCATCGAAAGTCATGGTCTCCATTAGTGACCTAAGGGATTCCGAGTACTCCAACAAATCTTTTAGAAAGTCACGAACTATAGTATTAGTAAAGTTACAATTAAGTTTAAGTTTTAGTTATTTATTTGCTTATATGAGATTATGGAAAGTTGGAAGTATTGAGAAAGAATAAAAAAAATAAAAAAATGAAAAAAAAAAAAAAAGTGAAAAAGAGAAAAAGTTCAAAAAAAGATAATGTTCCAACAAATAAAAAGTGTAGTTATATTTTTAGAAAAATTATACTATATATTATTTTCATTTCTGTTGAGTCACTTGGCATTTGACAATAACTTTTGAGACGAAAAGGGGGTAAATAAAAGGACATAGGAGGTAAGAATGGCAAAAATGAACGTTGCTCAAATTGACTAGGGAATGTTTATGAGGGTCGTAAGTATTTAGGATTGGGGAAGTTCTTAGGAAAAATTAGACACAAATATATGCATTGTTGTCTTAATGTAATGGATGGGCTCAAAATGGATTGCCTTGTGAGATATTGGTAGCTAGGGTTTTGATGTGATGATAATAAAATCAGTTTTGCTTGGGGGCAAGCAAAAGTCAAGTGTGTGGTATTTTGATATGTGCATATTAGTTATATATTTCATGCATTATTTCAATACTTTTTGCTAGATTTATGCTCATTATATAACAAAAGGTACTTAATTTGTTTAAAATCTGTTTTGTAGCAACGAAGGCATGCTCGGGATCAAAAGGAAGCTATTGCGGAGCTGAAAGCAGGAAAATTGGATCAAAGTCAAAGAAGTCTTAAAAACTGGAAGACCACGATGTGGTGAGCTCCAACACGTCGTGGTGGTTGAATAAATCTCGATCAAATAGGGACTTGGCGAGTACGTATCTTTAAAGAAGACCATATCGTGGTGACGATCAACCACGGCGTGGTGTGTCAGATTCGAGATTTATAAATATGTTGATTCTTATCTCAACCCTAAGGGAGGCTTAGAGTTATATTCGACTTTTGGAGACCATAGAAGTGCTGGAACACAGCAGAAGCTCAGATTTCGATTGAAGATTAGCTTTTGAAGAGATTTGAGGCAATAATACTTCTAAAACTTATTCACTTTGTTCTTCATTATGACTTTCATTGTGAACTTAGTTTTTAAGTGTTTGTTTCCAGAAATCATGGGCTAAAAACCCTAACTTATGTTTAGAGTAGATGATCATTAGGACTATGTGTTGATTTGTTGGATTTTGGATTGTTGCTAGTTGCTTATTTGTTATGATAGTTTGTTAATGATATCTACTTCTTCTGTTTTTTGTTGAGTTTTTCTGAATTGGATAATCATTCTTATTTGGTAAACTTGAATCTTATGAATTTGTGACCATCAAAGTTATAAGACTAGTGTTTTGATCATAAATCTAGGGTTAAATAAAAGAATACGTAAATTAATGTGGAAGTTAATATGTGATGATCATTTATGTATTATCCATTAATGTCAATCATTAGTTCAAGTCTAGCACAACTCGAATTTAATACTAGTCATCTTATTTGTTTATTCACCTGATCAATGCATGAATGAATTAGTTTTACTAAAGGATTATTCTTTTGATCATAAAGTTTAATCAACCTAGGAATCGGTAAGCAATAAACAACTTAATCCATTGCACTTATCCAATAAATCAACCATATGAGTAGTGTGAACTGAATCTAAACGGAAGTCTCTTTAATACCTTGTTTTACTTCTTAATTTGAATTACTTTTGTTAGTTTAATTGCTTTTGGTGATAATAGTTTTAAGTTTCTAGACTTGTAAAACTAGAAAACCCCTTCTTTTATTGTAACATCCGGACTTCGAGGTGTATTGTTTATTTATTTATTTTGAGGACTATTGAGTTACTCGACGAGTCGGTGCTACAACTAGTCGAGTACAGTCGCGGTGTGCCACGTGGGATTAATGATCTACTCGACGAGTCCAAGAGCCGACTCACCGAGTAGACGCTGTGAAGAGAAACCCTAAATCCCCGGGTTTGGGGCCTATTTAAGGGCACTTATAGCCTCATTTGCGGCTCATCAGCTGCTTGCCTTCACTGAGAGAAACCCTAATCCCCCTTTGAGCTAATAGAGAGAGTGTGTGAGCTAATATTGAGTATTTTGGTGCAACTTTGGAAGAGAAGATAAGGATTTCAAGCAAGGAGCAAGAGGAGGCTGTTCGATCTGTTGTTATTCATCCAAGAGCTCCTGTTAAAGGTATAAAGTTTATACCTTTCTCATTTGTTTGGGTAGATCTCATATTAGGGCTTCTTTTCTATCTATTATTGGGATTTTGAGGGTATTGAGTTCATATGGAGGTTTGGACTTCAGATCTGGACCTTATGAGGTCCCTAGAATCCAAAGGTCCCTACTTTATTCAGCCTTAATAGTGCTCTTGAGTGAAAAACCCTTATTAGAGCATGTTCTTGGCATTTCAAGCCCAAAGTGCCATGCATGGACGTAAAGCTTGTGAATTTATGTGATTAACGATCCTTTAGTGTCTAGATCTAGAGTTTGGGATGGTTCTCTGCCTTGAAATCGTCTGAATGAGGATTGAGTCTGAATGGACTAGCCGAGTCGATGAGTCGGCTCGACGAGTCAGTTAGGGTTTGTCCCGATGAGCTGGCCATGCTATAGCTCGGCGAGTTAGGGGTTAACTCGACGAGCTGGACCTTCACAAGACTTCTGAGGAACGAGTGGACTCGACGAGTCACAAGAGTGCACTCGGCGAGTCAGGTCAAACCTGGACTGTTGACTCGAGTTTGACTTCTGTTGACTTTAGGGTTTGGTCAGCATGAATCAATGAGGTCATGGAGGGGTACAAAGGTCTTTTACCCATTCGAAGAGTTAGAGAGAAAGAGAGAACAACCTATGGTGTATTTGAGTATGAGTAAGGTATTAATTAGAGATAATTATCATGTGTGTTAGGCGGAGGATAGTTCGAGATTTTCGAGTACGATACTTTTACTTGCCAGCTTACGAGGTGAGTCTTCTCACTATACTTACCATGAGTGGTACCTTTGTGTGATTGAGATGTTTATTGTGCTTACCTGTGTATCTTAATATTCTGCATTATGTCTTTGTGATTTATGCTGAATATTGTTATTATGAGTTTACAGAGTTAGGACCGGAGGGTCCCACTGAGACACATTGACCGGAGGGTCTTATTGAGTTATGGCCTAGAGTGGCTAATGAGCTGTGTGTGGTATTTTGGGGAACTCACTAAGCTTTGTGCTTACCGTGTTATGTGTTATGTGTTTCAGGTACTTCTAAGGATCACGGGAAGGCACCGGCTTGATTGTATACACACACCTCAGCGATTGAGTTATGATTTAGAGGATCCTGGAGTTTTGATATATGAATAGTTTTTGATATGAGATTTGATAATTTGACATTGTGACATTTTGTGATTTTATTATTGAGATAAATGTGTTTTTAAATTTAAAATTTTGGTTTGAAAATTTACGTTGTTACAAGTTGGTATCAGAGCCTTGGTTTGAGGGATTCGGATGCACCTCCGGGTGTGTTTGGACTCAAACTGAGGATTTGATAAGAATTTTCAAAAGAAAAGAATTTTTCCAAAACGAGAAAGAGTTTTAAGAGAAAACAAGTTGAAGCGGTGTGTACAATCAGCCAGAGCCCGAACGGTGATTTCCCAAAATACCCTTACTTTTGTGTTATAAGATATTTATGAGATATTTTGTTAAGATTGCATGCTAGAGGGTAGGCTAGGTATTTCATATTCTAGGGCTAGAGTTGCCTGATTTGTGATGCCTTAGCCTGGGAGATGTTTTTGATCAGTGTTATCTGTTATTTGCTTGAGTATGTGTTGAGTTCTGAGTCGGGAGATAATCTAGGAAGAGATACTTAGATGAGCTTAAGAGAGGTCTACTGAGAGAGTAGTCTGTGATTCGTGAGATATAGAGTATCTGTGAATTAGAATCCCAGGAGGAGGACTTGGGGTGACTACAGGTGGGGTGTGGAAGGTAGTATTGGGCCCGTACTACTGAAAGCACCCGGTCTGTGTGCAAGCCAAGTAAGAATCCTTAGGATGATAAGGAGCAAGTAGGGATGAGTAGTCGAGTGTGAGTATGCTCGAGCGAGTATCTGATGATTTTGTGTTGTGTTTCAGAGACATCATGGTAGGTACACGCCACACCCCAAAGAGCAGTGGAGTTAGCGATGATGAGATTCGCAAGATGATTCACGACGAGGTGGCCGCATCCATACGTGAGGCTATTCCGGAGATGTTTGGGTATATTAAGACCACTTTGATCGAGACGTTTGACGAGCGATATGCTGCAGTTTCTGAGGCGGCTGCTGCTGCAGCCACCGCAGTTGTCACTGCTGCCAGGCCACAGGGAGGTGACTCGTTGCTATACCGGGAGTTCAGCAACACGAAGCCACGAGAGTTTGATGGGACTCAGGATCCGATTGCTACAATGAGATGGATCTCTGATATCGAGGGGTGTTTCTACACTTGTTCATGCCCATAGCATTTGAGGGTGCGGTTCGCGCTGAACTAGCTTCGCTTGGGAGCGAAGGACTGGTGGAAGTTTGTGACGGCCAGTTTTACTCCTGCAGAGCATGCTGCAGTGACTTGGGAGAGGTTTTTTGTGATGTTCCGAGATGAGTATGTTCCCCCGGTGGAGAGGGAACGTTTGGCCCATGAGTTCCTGTCTCTTAGGCAGAAGACAGAGTCGGTGACTGTGATTACGCGGATGTTTCACGAGAGGGCGTTGTTCTGCCCTGAGCATGTGTCGACTGAGAAGGCACGCATGAGCCTGTATTTGAGCATTCTGGTGAGGGATATTCAAGAGTTCATGGTGAACTCGTCTTATCAGACATTTGCTGAGCTTCAGGCAAATGCCAGGAGGAGGGAGATCGAGCTGGAGACTCAGGCCAGGGAGGATGCGGAGTCTCAGGGGAGAGACTGGCGGTTGGCGCAGTCGCAGCCGACAGCCAAGCGGGCTAAGCCCGCTGATTCGAGATCGAAAGGCCAGAAGGGCCGAACTTGTGGCAAGTGTGGCAAGAGTCATGAGGGATCTTGGCGGGGGGGGGGGGGGGGGATTTGCTACAAATGTGGCAAGGAGGGGCATATGGCGAAGGATTGCCGCAAGCGATTTGCAGTCTGTTTCCACTGCAACCAGACCCGCCATCGGAAGGCCAAGTGCCCTCAACTTGTTCAGGGGTCAGCTCAGGGTTCCTCTCTTGCTGCTTTGCGTGCTACTGATGTTCGGCCGGTGAAGGCCGAGGTTCCGAAGGCTCGTGGGAGAGCTTTTCCACTGACAGCGGAGGAGGTCCGCGCAGCACCTGATGTCGTGGCTGGTACGTATTTCCTTATTTATTTATTCTGAGATTTATTGTGCTTATTCTGTGTTATATTTAGGTACATTTCTTGTGAGTTATGTACCTGCTTTAGTGTTATTTGACTCGGGTGCGAGTCGATCCTTCGTGTCTTTAGCTTTTAGTCGTCACATCAGTATCCGTCGTGAGGCGTTGAGTCGACCTCTGAGGGTTTCTATAGCAGATGAGCATGCAGTTTTTTCTACCGATGTATTTCGAGGATGTGTGCTGGATATTTTTGGTGTCGAGTTTCCAATTGACCTGGTACCGATCGCGATGGGTGATGCCTGTGTCATCGTGGGCATGGATTGGTTGAGCCGCTTTGGAGCAGTGATCGACTGCGAGCGTGAGTTGGTGATTATACGAGACCCTAGTGGAGGAGTGCTTACAATGTATGGCGAGGGTACCAGATCTGGGTCAGCTTTCTACTCTGCTGCCAGGGCAAGGCAGAGTTTACAGCAGGGTTGTATGGGTTTCCTAGCGTACGTGATGGATTCGTGGATTGTGTCAGAGACGCCGAGTTCTATCTCCGAGGTTCCGATAGTGTGCGAGTTTCCTGATGTTTTTCCCGAGGAGTTGCCGGGTGTGCCTCCCGAGAGGCAAGTGAAGTTTCAGATTGATTTGGTTCCGGGAGAGGCGCCTATCGCCAAGGCACCTTATCGCCTAGCGCCACCAGAGATGCATGAGTTATCCTCACAGCTTCAGGAGCTGCTGGGGAAGGGATTTATTCGACCGAGAAGCTCACCGTGGGGAGCGCCGATCCTTTTTGTCAAGAAAAAAGATGGTTCACACCGGATGTGCATTGATTACCGGGAGTTGAATAAGTTGACGGTCAAGAACCGTTATCCACTTCCGAGGATCGATGATTTATTCGATCAGCTGCAGTGGGCATCTTGGTTTTCCAAGATTGATTTGAGATCCGGATATCACCATATGAGAGTATGCGAGGAGGATATTCAGAAGACGACCTTTAGAACTCGTTATGAGCATTACGAGTTCGTGGTGATGCCTTTTAGACTCACCAACGCACCGGCGGCATTCATGGATCTCATGAACCGGGTGTGCAGGCCTATGTTGGACCGGTCGGTGATCATGTTCATCGATGATATCTTAGTATATTCGAGATCCAGAGAGCAGCATGAGGAGCATCTGCGAGAGGTTCTTGGGGTTTTGAGGTCGGAGAGGCTGTATGCCAAATTCTCCAAGTGTGATTTCTGGTTACGAGAGGTCCAGTTCCTGGGACATCTCGTTAATCAGAATGGGATATAGGTCGATCCGGCTAAGATTGAGGCGGTAATGCGGTGGGAGGTGCCGAGATCCCCATCCGAGATCAGAAGTTTTTTGGGATTGGCCGGCTACTATCGGAGATTTATCAGGGATTTCTCCAAGATTGCGGTTCCTCTCACCAGATTGACCCGGAAGGGCGTTACTTTTGTTTGGGGGCCTGAGCAGCAGGCATCATTCGAGACTCTTCACCAGAGATTGTGCGAAGCTCCGGTGTTATCCCTTCCGGAGGGAGTGGAGGACTTTGTGGTCTATTGCGATGCGTCTATCTCAGGGATGGGTGCAGTGTTGACGCAGAGGGGTCACGTGATAACATATGCGTCGAGGCAGCTGAAGCCTCACGAGATGTAACATCCTGTTATTTTCTATATGTAAAGTCAACCCTAGTCAATCAAAGTCAAAATTGGGTCAACTAATGTCAACTTAAACCTTATTCTATCTTAAATGGATTAGATTAATATTTTATAAATGTGTACACCTTGTATTCAAAGTGTTATATGTTTAAGAGGTAAAAACTTGAAGTCCGAGACTATTTTTCTTTCCTTCGGACAAACAACCTCGCAGCCGTGATCGCAACCGAGAACAGCTTCGGCCGTAAACGAGGGTCGTGAACCCTCGGACCGTGAACCCTCGCGTATATATAATTTTCAGCCGACTTTTAGCTCATTTCTTCACTTTCAAAACACAATTCCAACCTTTCTCTCAAGTATCATCAAGCTAGAACACCCTCTCTCCTCAAGAACATGCTAGGATCATCATTCCTTATCATTTCAAGTGATAATCACTAGTTCTTCACAAGATTTAACAGGTATCTTTTCATGATCTTGTTATCATTTCAAGAACATCATTCAATCTTCTTATAAACCTGATAATTTCACTAGTTTACACGAAGAACACGCGAAGAACACCCAGATGAAAACCTTTGAATCATCTTAGAAACTTTCTTAGGATAATCAATTGTTCATCATTCATCAAAAACACAGGGCCGTGAACCCTTCATATTCTTGGGTCGTGAACACCTCATGGGCCGTGAACCTTCATGAGTCTTGGGCTGTGAACACCTATCAGCTTCCATTTTAGCTTTTAACACTCCTATTTGTAAGTTATACTTACAAATTAGTCCATTTCCTAATCATTCCTATGATTATATTGGCTAATTGGTTACATATATGCTATACAAATCACTATATAGGACTTGTTTTGCTACGGGATAACACTTGTGGAACTAAACATCCTATATCAAATCATCAATAGAATCACCCTCCCAAAAGGTGAGTTCATACCCCCGTATTTTCATAGTTTTTACTGTTTTAAGGGGGGAAATACAAGTCTAACACAAGGATTTTTGTGTTACAAGCAAATGGTTTCAATACATGAATTTCAATTGTCATCAAATCAAATGGTTTTAAATTGTGTTCAATTGACATCAAGTCACCAAAAATATTTCAAAATGTTAAATTCTTTAAACAACTTTATAAACTTATATTTTTCCCCAAAAATCATATATATATATATATATATATATATATATATATATATATATATATATATAAATAAGATTTAAAGGGCTTAGGACTGATAACTCACTTTGGTTCCTTTTCCTTGTTTGGATGTGGGCTTATAGTATCGGTTATTTGTCCGAATGTCGTTTAAATTTTACTTATATATATTAGTATATGTATATAAATATAAAAGTTATTTCATTCAGTTCAAATACCCTTTGTAACATGTTGAGCAAGGGGTTGCATTCATGAACAGTTAGTATCAATTCAAAAAGTACATATAAATTATAATACGTATAATTTATAGTTCATAGAACATTAATTCACGATTCAAGTATACTAGAGTACACCATTTTACAAGAACAAGGGTTTGTTTCAAAACTAATCAAGGGTATACAGCTTTCAAATACATGTTAAGAATACTGATTCAGGAGCATACTGACAATCATTATTTCAGAATGATTGGGTTTTCACTTATATTATACACGTAACGTCTATATGCTTTTTATGAGTCATTTGATTCAAGTTGTTTAATTCATTTAAACAACATAGTTAAAGTCCTGACATTATAACCATAATCTCTAGTCGGGGATCGGAACAAGTGTGTATAGATCTATATTGAGATTGACAACCCCGCACTCAGACTGCTAGCTACAGCCGGGCATACACGCCTACGAGTGACAGTTGTTATCAACAGTTTTTAACGCCTTCAAAGCGTTGTTTCAGGCCATCTAGTCTCAGTATGGTTATAATAACTCATTAAAAAGATATTAACAATACGGTTAGTGTATAATTAACTAAACATTAGTACATTTTCAAAGTACCAGTTTACAAAAAATACAGTTTATGGTATTACATCTCAGTATTCAATAACAGTTGGTGAAGCCAGGCACACTCACTTTTACAGATTATACAAAAGGATACAAAAAACAGAACACTAGTTTACAAACATAACGGTTTTATGTGATTAAAACTATTTTTCATATACAGCAGAAAATATAGGATTTTCTGGAACAGTTTACATATTCAAGAAACAGAAAACATATTTTCAAACATAAATACTTATGCACTCACTCAACTTTATGTTGATACTCTCTTTTCAAATTACTTGTATTCTCAGGGAATCAGTAGACAGGTACTCCCCGAGCTTTTGAGAAGATGGAGCTATTTTTGAGTCATGTCTTCTTCTTTTCTATAACTATTTTGGTGTCGATATACATTGATTAAACACATGTAAAAACTTCTACTTCATGTCTTCTTCTTTTCTATAACTATTTTGGTGTCGATATACATTGATTAAACACATGTAAAAATTTCTACTTATTAATACAATGGTTGTTTGTACTTTGATTACTATAATGCATGTGTTGTGATACTACAAATGAAGTCATCCACCCCCGGACGTTTCCGCGGTCAGGTTTGGGGGTGTTGCAGATTGGTATCAGAGCATTATTTATAGTGAACTTAGTATATCAATCCATAAAAGATATACAAACTATAAATACATTGGGGCTAGGAGCTCTGACTACAAGTATACTTTTAAAATTTAAGTATTTTTACAAGAAGTATACTAACACACATACCTACAAGCACAATATCACAGTCATAACAACTTAAAAGTATTTGGATGTTGGACACTGCAGTCAAAACTGGGCAGTTATGTAATCATATCTGGGATTAATATAGTCTGATCAACTATATTGGTTTGAGATATGACCAACATGTGTTTGGGAGTGATGGTAGCGTTGTGACATGTCTAAAACTTATCAACGATACATAGACAGAAGAACTCTATAACAGAACATAAAGTTAAAATACTGTAGGAGTATTTTAGGCACTATATACTAAGATCAAACATGTGAAAACAAAAGAACCATTGTTGTTCGAGCTATAAATATTAAGTGTATATTACAGTTATGTATAATCAAAGTTTTATAGACTTAGAATATGTGATCTAGCTTCATTTTTTGTTCCTTGTTTGGTTGTGGACTTAGAGCAGGATCACTTAATCGAAGGTCGATTATACCCAAGTTATATATAATTAGTATACACTTTGTAGTTATAGTAGTACCCAATACAAAATATGTCATACAGAATTCATTATCTGTTAACTGTAAGTTTCTCTCGTAGAAACTTGTATTTGCAATCTCTCGTTACTAATTATATTATATATCTCTTATCCTTATTCTCGCTTAGATAACAATGGTTGGATTCCATCTACCCGGAGACCCGTACTTTCCTAACCAGGGAAATGGAGGATGGGTCAATGATGAGCCAGAAGAGAATCCTGAAATCCCCTTAGATGATGACTTTGCAGAAAATTTTCTTGAAGATCCTGATTCAGAATCAGAAGCCTATAATCCACCACAAGTTGCCCAGAATCCCAATCCACGACAAAACTTCCAAGGCCTGATGCCTCTGTGGACAATAAACTTAGACAGGTGGAGTAACGAGCAGGGTCAGAACCATCCGTACCATGGAGACCGAAGCTTCTATAATCTGGACGTAGGAGGCTCAGCAGACAAAGCCCTCCCAGTGTTAGTTCGTCGTGTGGCACGTAACGATGAACAAGGAAGAGCTGCAATCGACCGAGTCATGCAGGTTGATGTTGCTACTGGAGTCAACACTATTCGTATACGCAACCTAGAAGGCAGCCACAATGCGACAAGGGATCATACGAATTTCTTGATGAGAGAACCAGCGGCATCCCAAGCTGAAGTTAGAGAACTGTGAGAACGACAATTATCACAAGACAGGCGTATGTACGAAATAGAACGCCAATTAGGCAAATCTAGGGCCGGACCTAGTAAGAAGTAGATTGTACTCTAATCGTTCACTACTTACTCTTTTGGTTATAGTCTAAGTCTTCGGATATGTTTAGCGTTATTTTTCATAGTTTTCAGTACGACCGCGAAAATTTCATTTTCGGTAGGTCGGTTTAATGTCGATGTTTTCCCAGTATTGTGGTATATTGTAGACTTGTATAAGGTCAAGTTTTTCCAAACTCTATGTAATTAATATACCAATACAATCGACATGCATTTTCATACTCTTTGAAAAATAACCACTCAAATTCATATTATCCTGTTGCAAGTTGTACTTGTAGTAGACTTCTATTTCCAATTCCTTACAAGATTCATACTGAACTAAGTGTTTTAGTTCAGAGATATCATATTCATGTTCATTCTTGATATCTAACTGTATTTTCATCTTTTATTTCTTAAAGTGAAAGATGCCTCCTCGGAGAAAGCCAAGACGTGTCAATGTTAATGAAGCGCCAACACCACCTCCGCCACCACCTCCTCAATTTGATGCTGCCATGTTTCAGGCGGCGGTCACAGCTGCTGTCGTAGCTGCTATGTCTCATATAAACACCACTATCGCAAGTGGATCAGGGAGTGGCGCACACCCCTCCAATCAGGGTGATAGTCACGGGCACCATCGGGAGTCCACTTACAAGGACTTCTCGAATGCCAAACCCAAGACCTTTAATGGGACTGGAGGAGTGATGGCGTTAAGGCAATGGATTGAGAAAACAGAGGCAGTCTTCGAGATCTGCTCCTGCCCGGAGGGTAGCAAAGTCAAATTCGTTGTCTGTACCTTTGCTGACTGTGACATCCCCAAAATCACGGCCAGAAAAGACCGATTTGTTTATGCTTTGTTTTATAAATCAGAGTAATCGTTTACAGAAAACAGTTGCGGAATTTGTTCCCAAAACAAAATGTGATAAGAATTTATCAAAGCATTTCTTTAAAGAAATGTATTTTCATTAAATAACAAAATCTCGGGATGTCATGTTCCGATACAGACCAAAAGCATAAACAATACAAAATAGACCTTACAACAGTTATTTATAACTACTGATCTATAATCCAAAATCTCTCGTCAAGTCCACCAACTTATACTCTTGTGCCATTACCTGTAATGCAAAGAAAACAAAGTGGGTCAGGCTTGGGGGCCTGGTGAGCATATAGGGTTTTCAACCCACAATAATATAATTATTATATTTAATCATCAAACAATCAACCCAATTACCCATCCTCATTATCTTCTTTAATTCTTAAGGTTTTACCCTAAGAATCAACTATCCTTCATTCATTCATTCCTAAGGATTGACCTAAGGAATTGGCACAAAGTCCATTGCTACCACGGTTTACACAACAGGCACTACGTCTCATAGTCACCAGGGTTTATACAATAGGCACTACGTCGCATAGTCACCAGGGTTTACACAATAGGCACTACGTCGCATAGTCACCAGGGTTTACACAATAGGCACTACGTCGCATAGTCACCAGGGTTTACATAATAGGCACTACGTCGCATATTCACCAGGGTTTACACAATAGGCACTACGTCGCATAGTCACCAGGGTTTACACAATAGGCACTACGTCGCATAGTCACCAGGGTTTATACAATAGGCACTACGTCGCATAGTCACCAGGGTTTATACAATAGGCACTACGTCTCATAGTCACCAAATATTTCATCTACCCATGCTCTACCCAACATATTTGTAGATATAAAATACATATACGGTTTAAATCATTAAAAACATGTATAAAACATCCATTCCACACCCATCTCAAATAAACAAACAATATATAACACATAGCACGTATTTCATAGCAAATACTTCATATTTATGTGTTAGAAGAAAACGAATATACACTCACACCAAACGTATACTTAATACATTCAAACAATACTTGTATTAAAATCGTGTTTATGAAAGGGACTATACACTCACTTGATCAGAAGATGATCGGACAGCACTACAGCTCTAAGAGTAGTATTCTTCGGTGAAACTAGAATATCTTCAAACACCGGGCTTCTCGCGGGCAGAGCTTCGGCTCGGAAACTCTTTTCTTCTCGGGATCTTCGGAGCTTCGGGACTTGCTTCGGGTCTCGGGATGATACCGGGGCTTCGGGGGGTTAAAATAGGGCTTAGAGGGAGTATCGGGAGTGGGAGAGTAAGAGATGAGCAACCAAACTCGGCTGACCCTCGATTTCTATTTATAGGGTGAATTTTCTGAGTTCACCTCGTGAGTTTCTAATATTCACCTCGTGAACTGGCTCACCTCGTGAGCTCGATACGTCATTGCGTTCGTCATGGCCACTTGCCCTGGAAGACGTCCATCATCTGTTCACCTCGTGAGTTTCTAATATTCACCTCGTGAACTGACACAGCCTTGGGGTTCACGCCCCGAACTTCAGAAATTCATAACTTTCGCATACGAGCTCCGTTTTCTACGTTCTTTATATCCACGCGTAGGTGAGATTATGCTCTACAACTCTTATTTAGACTCCGTTGGCTAATTTTGACTTTATTTTTATTATATTTTTATTATATTATTTTTAGTAGGTCGGGACAGGAAAACTCCGTTATAAATTCATAACTCCTTCATTTGACGTCCGTTTTCGTCTGTCTTTTTACCGTTGGACTACTATCAACGAGATATTCGATTCTCGTTTAGATTGTTTTGGCTAAATATCGCTCGATCTCATATTCTAACTTCGGGCGGTACACTGCTAAGCCGAAACTTCGAAAAATCATAACTTCCTCATACGAAGTCAGATTTGGGCGTTCTTTTCATGCACGCTCTCGGTTTAACGTATTCTACGACTTTCGTTTAGATCGCTAAATCTAAATATCGCTATATCGTAAATTCACTATTTACGTCGCGCTGTGTCGTGCCGGTTCTGTCGCGAAACTTTGACATGTCATAACTTCTTCGTTATAACTCGGATTTCGGCGTTCTTTATATTTTCGGAAACCTTGAGACATATACTACAACTTGGTTAAGATTAATCCTTCTAAATAATCTTCCATCAAAAAGTCATTTTTGATGCTTATCGTCTCTAAATTGACTAGCCCGGATCTACGGGCGTTACACTGACAGATCCCTAACATGGTGGAACAGCCATGTTAAGTCACTGACCTTGGTAGTGGCTAACTCTATAAGTTGGGAGAACTTGAAGACCATGCTGATGCGGGAGTACTGCCCGCAGGGTGAAATTCAGAAACTCGAGCAAGAGCTCTGGGGTCTTACTATGGTTGGTTCAGACATAACAACCTACACAAATCGATTCTGCGACTTAGCGATCCTATGTCCAGAAATGGTTGCTCTGTAGAGCAAAAAGATTGAGAGGTACATCTGGGGGCTGTCGCCCCAGATTCAGGGAAGTGTCATTGCTTCCAGGCCTGTTACCTTTGACAGTGCCAAAGAGTTTGCACACTCCCTTATCGACCACGGAGCCCATCAGAACTTAGTGGTTGCTGCTCCAGAACAACCCAAGGGAAACAACAACAACAACAACAACAACAACAACAACAACAACAACAACAACAACAGTAACAACAACAAGAAGAATAAGAAAGCCTGGAATAAAAGAAAGGGCAAATCTTCTTAGGAGCCATCGAAAAAGCAACAGTTAGTGCCGGTCCATGCTGCTATTGTACCTGTTGTTGTTCCTGCTAACCCTGCACCAACTAAGCCCTATGTTGGTAATCTCCCCAAATGTAACAAGTGCAATTACCACCACAACGGAAATTGTCGGGAAATGCAGTGTCATAACTGGAACAGAAAAGGGCATACTGCCCGATTCTGTAAATCACCACCCCAACCGATTAACCAAGTACCTGCCGCTGGAGTAGGTCAAGCATGCTATGGATGCGGTGATGTTGGAAATTTCAAGAGAGATTGTCCCAAAAGCTGGAAATGCCGGTGGAGTTGGGAGAATTCCGGAAATGGGTCACGAAGAAGCGGTGGCAGACCCTGCGGTGGTCACGGGCACGTTTCTTCTCAACAATACATATGCATGCATTCTATTTGATAGTGGTGCTGAGAAGAGCTTCGTGAGCCATAATTTCAAACACCTGCTAAATCGAAACTCCCAACCACTAAATGAAGCTTTCACAGTCGAAATGGCTAACGGTAAATCCGAATACACTGACGATATATACATAGGATGTACCCTTACCTTGAATAAGTTTTCTTTCCCGATCGACCTTATGTCGGTCTCTATCAAAAGTTTCGACGTCATTATAGGTATGGATTGGTTGTGCTCTAACCATGCCGACATCCTATGTTATGAAAGAGTCATTCGCCTGAACTTGCCAACTAACAAAACTCTTATCATTTATGGCGACAAACCCAAAACGAACCTTCAGATCATTTCTTGCATCAAGGCACGGAAGTACCTTCGCAAGGAGTACTGTGCTTTCTTAGCTCACGTGGTAGACAAAAAGCAAGAAGTGAAAGACATCGCGAGCATTCCTGAAGTCTGCAACTTTCCCGACATATTCCCCGACGATCTTCCAGGAGTGCCTCCCGAACGACAAGTCGAATTCAGAATCAACGTAATCCCTGGGGCTACCCCTATAGCCAAATCCCCCATATCGTCTTGCACCTTCTAAAATGTAAGAATTATCCAGCCAACTGAACGAACTCCTTAGCAAAGGTTTCATAAGACCAAGCTTCTCACCCTGGGGAGCACCGGTCTTGTTCGTGAAGAAGAATGATGGATCATTCCGCATGTGCATAGACTACCGCGAGCTGAATAAACTTACCATCAAGAACCGTTATCCTCTGCCTCGCATTGACGATCTGTTCGACCAACTTCAAGGTGTGAGCTACTTCTCGAAAATAGACTTAAGATCTGGGTATCACCAACTACAAATTTTGGAGGAGGATATTCCTAAAACAGCGTTCAGAACTCGTTATGGTCATTACGAGTTCGTAGTGATGCCTTTCGGATTGACGAATGCACCTGCTGTGTTCATGGATTTAATGAACAGAGTGTGTCGTCCGTTCCTGGACAAATTCATCATAGTCTTCATTGACGACATCCTTATTTACTCAAGAAGTGAAGAGGAGCATGGCCAACATCTTCGTCAAGTATTGCAAACTCTTAGAACAGAGAAACTTTATGCGAAGTTCTCGAAATGTGAATTTTGGATCATGAAGGTAGATTTCCTGGGCCACGTGGTCATTGAAGAGGTAATTCACGTGGACCCTTCCAAAATAAAGGCAATTGAGAACTGGTCAGCACCTAAAACACCTACAGAAATCCGTCAATTCTTAGGTCTTGCTGGCTACTATCGTAGATTCATCCAGAATTTCTCCCAAGTTGCTAAACCTCTTACCACCCTGACGCAAAAGGGTGTAACTTTTAGCTGGGGAGAGAAACAAGAAACAGCATTCCAAACGCTGAAGCGAGCTCTGTGCAGCGCACCGATCCTGTCTCTTCCTAAAGGGACAGAGGATTTCATAGTGTACTGTGATGCTTCTAATCAAGGGCTTGGATGTGTTCTTATGCAAAGAGGAAAGGTTATATCCTACGCCTCAAGACAGCTAAAGACACATGAGGTCAACTATACAACACATGACCTTGAACTAGGAGAAGTGGTATTTGCTCTGAAGATTTGGAGACATTATTTATATGGCACGAAATGCGCAATATTCACGGACCATAAAAGTCTTCAGCATATCTTCGACCAGAAAGAGCTGAACATGAGACAACGACGGTGGATGGAGCTACTGAACGATTACGAATGTGAGATTCTTTATCACCCTGGTAAAGCCAATGTAGTAGGTGATGCCCTTAGCAGAAAAGAATACTCGGGACACCGAGTAAATTCGTTGACCATGACAATCCATTCACAGATCAAAGAGGCTCAACTCGAGGCCTTGAAACCTGAAAACGTGGCAGGTGAAACCCTGAGAGGAATGGATAAGAACTTAGAAGTTAGGGATGATGGAGTCTATTGTTTCATGAACCGGATCTGGACACCAAAGCTCGGTGGTTACAGAGACGTGGTTATGAATGAAGCTCACAAAACCCGATACTCCATTCATCCAGGTTCAGACACAATGTATCTGGACCTCAAGAAGCTGTACTTGTGGCATAACATGAAGGTCGAAATTGCTACCGTTGTGGGCAAGTGCCTTACTTGTGCCAAAGTCAAGGTAGAGTACCAGAAACCTTCAGGTTTATTGCAACAACCTGAAATCCCTGAATGGAAGTGGGAGCGGATTACGATGGATTTCATAACTAAGTTACCCAAGACATCAGGTTGTTATGATACTATTTGGGTGATGTTCGATAGATTGACCAAATCTGCACACTTCTTACCAATAAAAGAAACTGACAAGATGGAAAAGCTAACACGAACTTACCTCAAAGAGATTGTTAGACTGCATGGTGTGCCAATATCTATTATTTCTG
The DNA here is from genome assembly GCF_052849685.1 of Lactuca virosa. NCBI lineage: Eukaryota > Viridiplantae > Streptophyta > Magnoliopsida > Asterales > Asteraceae > Lactuca > Lactuca virosa. The sequence continues at coordinate 253,339,282 of NC_136434.1, forward strand.
ACCGATATAACAGATTCACCTCTCATTTCTGGCAGTCTTTACAAAAATCTCTGGGAACTAGGTTGGACATGAGTACAGCCTACCATCCACAAACTGACGGACAGAGTGAGAGGACGATTCAAACACTAGAAGATATGTTGCGAGCTTGCGTGATAGACTTTGGAAAGGCATGGGATACTCATTTACCCCTTGTCGAATTCTCTTACAACAACAGTTATCACACTAGCATAAAGGCTGCTCCTTTCGAAGCCCTCTATGGCCGTAAGTGCAGATCACCTACGTGCTGGGCTGAAGTGGGTGATACGCAACTAGCTAGAGGTCAAGTTCCTGACAGTACCCTCACTGGTCCGGAAATCATTCGTGAAACTACGGAGAAAATCATACAAATTCGAGAATGACTTAAAGCTTCCAGAGACAGACAGAAAAGCTACGCTGACAAAAGGAGAAAACCTTTGGAATTTCATGTTGGTGACCGCGTCTTGTTAAAGGTCTCACCCTGGAAGGGCATGATATGCTTTGGAAAGCGTGGCAAGCTGAACCCAAGGTACATATGACCATTCGAGATTCTTACTAGAATCGGTCCAGTAGCTTACAAACTCCGACGACCTCAAGAACTAAGTAACATACATCCTACCTTCCACGTCTCTAAATTGAAAAAGTGCTTATCCGACGAGACTCTTGTGATCCCACTCGACGAGATCGAGGTAAACGAGAATCTCAACTTCGTGGAAGAACCCGTAGAGATCTTAGGTAGGGAAGTAAAGAGAACCAAACAAAGTCGTATCCTGATAGAGAAGGTTCGTTGTAATGCAAAACGGGGACCGGAATTCACTTGGGAGCGAGAGGATCAAATGCAACAGAAGTATCCACATCTTTTTCCTAATCTTTCTGTATCTCTTTAATCCAAATTTCGGGACGAAATTCTCTCTAACGGGGGGATAATGTAACATCCCGTTATTTTCTATATGTAAAGTCAACCCTAGTCAACCAAAGTCAAACTTGGGTCAACTAAAGTCAACTTAAATCTTATTCTATCTTAAATGGATTAGATTAATGTTTTATAAATGTGTACACCTTGTATTCAAAGTGTTATATGTTTAAGAGGTAAAAACTTGAAGTCCGAGACCATTTTTCTTTCTTTCGGACAAACAGCCTCGCAGCCGTGATCACAACCGAGAACAGCTTCAGCCGTGAACGAGGGCCGTGAACCCTCGGACCGTGAACCCTCGCGTATATAAAGTTTTCAGCCGACTTTTAGCTCATTTCTTCACTTTCAAAACACAATTCCAACCTTTTATCTCAAGTATCATCAAGCTAGAACACCCTCTCTACTCAAGAACATGCTAGGATCATCCTTCCTTATCATTTCAAGTGATAATCACTAGTTCTTCACAAGATTTAACAGGTATCTTTTCATGATCTTGTTATCATTTCAAGAACATCATTCAATCTTCTTATAAACCCGATAATTTCACTAGTTTACACGAAGAACACGCGAAGAACACGAAGAACACCCGGATGAAAACCTTTGAATCATCTTAGAAACTTTCTTAGGATCATCAACTGTTCATCATTCATCAAGAACACAGGGCCGTGAACCCTTCATATTCTTGGGCCGTGAACACCTCATGGGCCGTGAACCTTCATGAGTCTTGGGCCGTGAATACCTATCAGCTTCCATTTTAGCTTTTAACACTCCTATTTGTAAGTTATACTTACAAATTAGTCCAGTTTCTAATCATTCCTATGATTATATTATCTAATTGGTTACATATATGCTATACAAATCACTATATAGGACTTATTTTGCTACGGGATTACACTTGTGGAACTAAACATCCTATATCAAATCATCAATAGAATCACCCTCCCAAAAGGTGAGTTCATACCCCCGTATTTTCATAGTTTTACTGTTTTAAGGGGGGAATACAAGTCTAACACAAGGATTTTTGTGTTACAAGCAAATGGTTTCAATACATGAATTTCAATTGTCATCAAATCAAATGGTTTTAAATTGTGTTCAATTGACATCAAGTCACCAAAAATATTTCAAAATGTTAAATTCTTTAAACGACTTTATAAATTTATATTTTTCCCCAAAAATCATATATATATATATATATATATATATATATATATAATATTTAAAGGGCTTAGGACTGATAACTCACTTTGGTTCCTTTTCCTTGTTTGGATGTGGGCTTATAGTATCGGTTATTTGTCCGAATGTCATTTAAATTTTACTTATATATATTAGTGTATGTATATAAATATAAAAGTTATTTCATTCAGTTGAAATACCCTTTGTAACATGTTGAGCAAGGGTTTGCATTCATGAACAGTTAGTACCAATTCAGAAAGTACATATAAATTATAATAGGTATAATTTATGATTCATAGAACATTTATTCACGATTCAAGTATACTAGAGTACACCATTTTACAAGAACAAGGGTTTGTTTCAAAACTAATCAAGGGTATACAGCTTTCAAATACATGTTAAGAATACTAATTCAGGAGCATACTATCAATCATTATTTCAGAATGATTGGGTTTTCACTTATATTATACACGTAACGTCTATATGCTTTTTATGAGTCATTTGATTCAGGCTGTTTAATTCATTTAAACAACATAGTTAAAGTCCTGACATTATAACCAGAATCTCCAGTCGGGGATGGAAACAAGTGTGTATAGATCTATATTAGGATTGACAACCCCGCACTCAGACTGCTAGCTACAGCCGGGCATACACGCCTATGAGTGACAGTTGTTATCAATAATTTTTTACGCCTTTAAAGCGTTGTTTCAGGCCATCTAGTCTCAGTATGGTTATAATAACTCATTAAAAAGATATTAACAATACGGTTAGTGTATAATTAACTAAAGATGAGTACATTTTCAAAGTACCAGTTTACCAAAAATATAGTTTATGGTATTACATCTCAGTATTCAATAACAGCTGGTGAAGCCAGGCACACTCATTTTTACAGATTATACAAAAGGATACAAAAACAGAACACTAGTTTACAAACATAACGGTTTTATGTGATTAAAACTACTTTTCATATACAACAGAAAATATAGGATTTTCTGGAACAGTTTACATATTCAAGAAACAGAAAACATATTTTCAAACATAAACACTTATGCACTCACTCAACTTTATGTTGATACTCTCTTTACAAATTACTTGTATTCTCAGGGAATCAGTAGACAGGTACTCCCCGAGCTTTTGAGAATATGGAGCTATTTTTGAGTCATGTCTTCTTCTTTTGTATAACTATTTTGGTGTTGATATAAATTGATTGAACACATGTAAAAACTTATACTTATTAATGCAATGGTTGTTTGTACTTTGATTACTATAATGCATGTGTTGTGATACTACAAATGAAGTCATCCACCCCCGGACGTTTCCGCCATCAGGTTTGGGGGTGTGACACGAGACGAGGTATCCCACCCATGATTTGGAGTTAGGGGCGGTAGTGTTCGCCCTCAAGATTTGGCGCCACTATCTTTATGGTGTTCGGTGTACCATATACACGGACCACAAGAGCCTGAAGTATCGCATGGATCAGCCCAACCTGAATATGAGACAGAGGAGGTGGTTGGATGTGGTGAAAGACTATAATTGCGAGATCTTGTACCATCCGGGCAAGGCTAATGTGGTAGCCGACGCCCTGAGCCGTAGAGCAGAGAGTGCTCCGATATGAGGTGTGTGTATGAGGATGATAGTGATGACTCCAGTCTTAGATACCATTCGAGAGGCCTAGGTGGAGGCCGTGAGACCGGAGAAGCGCAAGAGGGAGCGGGTGATTGGGCAGGTGTCTGAGTTTACGACGGATAGTCGAGGGCTTATGACTTTCCGAGGGCGGATTTGGGTGCCCTATACTGGCAGAGCTCGCCGTATTCTGATGGAGGAGGCGAATAGATCGAGATTCTCGATCCATCTAGGAGCCACTAAGATGTACTTGGACCTGAAGAGATATTATTGGTGGCCATGTATGAAGAGGGACGTGGCTTGGGTAGTCGAGAGGTACTTGACCTGTCGTCGGGTTAAGGCCAAGCACCAGCGTCCTCATGGCAAGTTACAGCCACTAGAGGTTCCCCAGTGGAAGTAGGAATAGATTTCCATGGATTTTATCACCAAATTGTCGAGGACCACGCGAGGTGTCGACGCGATTTGGGTGATTGTGAACCGCTTAACAAAGAGCGCTCACTTTCTTGCTATTAGTGAGAGTTCTTCTGCAAAGAGGCTGGCCGAGATATATGTAAGAGATGTGGTAGCTCGACATGGAGTGCCAACATCGATAGTGTCAGATCGGGATGTGCGCTTTACTTCTAGGTTTTGGAAGAAGTTTCATGAGGAGTTGGGTACGCGATTGCACTTCAGTACAGCCTACCACCCACAGAAAGACGAGCAGAGCAAGCAGACGATTCAGACGCTCGAGGACATGCTTCGAGCATGTGTTATGGACTTTGGTGGAAGTTGAGACACATATCTGCCCTTGGCCGAGTTTTCTTACAACAACAGCCACCATTCCAGTATTAGTATGCCTCCTTTTGAGCTTCTTTATGGGAGGAGGTGTTGGACTCCTATCTGTTGGGGAGAGGTGGGGCAGCGAGTGATGGGTAGCACTGAGATAGTGCTCAAGATGACTGAGCAGATTCAGTAGGTCAGACAGAGGTTACTGACGACCCAGAGTCACCAGAAGAGTTACGCAGACAGGCGAAGATCCGGGTTTGAGTTTCAGGTTGGAGATTTTGTCCTCCTGAGGGTATCCCCGTGGAGAGGGGTGATCCAATTCAGGAAGAGGGGCAACCGGAAAACCGGACCGGAACCGGAACCGGTATAACCGGAAAATTCTTAAACGGTCCGGTTCCCGGTTCTAAAAATTGGCCTTGTCCGGGTTCCGGGTATTCCGGGTATGGGTCCAACGGCTACAGGTCCAACGGGTTTGAGAACCGGATTCGAAAAAAAGAACCGAACCCGAATTAAATACCAGACGCTGGAGTTTTAAGCTCCAATCCATAAATCCATTAAGATGAATTGTCTTTTCAAAATTAAGTTTATTCATCATGAAAATCTTGTTGGCTACCTAGGTGTTGAATTTCTCTATTGCTCCGGTGTGTGTTTGATTTCTTCCTGGGGTTTGGTTGCGCGCATATGGGAATTTTTAGCAATAGAGATCTCTGGTTTTTATTATTTCATGTCTCATTGGAATGGGATTGGGTCTTGGTGTGGACTCAATTCTTTTCGTGTGTGTATGTGTTACCACTAATGTTATACAGATGGATTTCTTGGTATGGAATAAATTTGGAGTTGGTTGTTTGTATTCCATAATTATGTGTGCAAGTGATACAAGGCCATAAGCTACACGTTTGGTCTATGTGAGGTTTACACTTACAACCTATTGTTGGGTTTCTTTATGTCCAAGTCAGTTACATGCTAATTGTTGTGAAAGCAATTTATATCTGGTTGTGGAAGTTTGTAGGTGGAACAGAGTTGATCATATGGTCTCGTTATTACCCTGAAAGGCAGAGAATCCACTTGGTGAAATTTGCATATTGGTCATGGCTTGTTCTTTTGCCTAGCTGTGATTACCCATTACAAGTTGTAGTTTCAAACTGGTTGTTGTGGGTGGAGACCTGGAGTATCAAGATCATTGCTTGGTTAGTTGGTTTAAAGATGTTTTTAAAAATGGAAATAAAAGCATCACACGGAATTTAGCTTTCTTAGAGAAACAGATCCCAACAGGGGTATTTTTGGAACTTATGATACCTTTTATTTTAACTTTAAAGAACAAAGAGATTATTATGAATTATTCTTAATTTGAGGCCTTGGAATATAATATACTATTGAAGCCAAGAAACAAACATCAATTCCTTTAGAATTACTCTTCTCGTATCCACCATCGTGAATCTTATTAAAGATGCCCAATATGTATGTTTCTTGTTTTACTTTGATTTTGCATATTAACAAATTACAAGTTTATACATATTCAATACTCAATCAAGATTCTGAACAATTTTTAAGAAAAATAATGTAACGTTGCAGAAACTGCAAATACAAGCAGGGGTAGTTTTGGAAGTTTTCTTATTCCGGTTCCAATCTTGGGTTTCCGGTTCCAATGTTCAAATTCCGGTTCCAACCGGTTCCATACCCACTTTACCCGCTCCGATACCCGGAACCGAACCAGAATCGGTTCCCGTATACCGGTCCGGTTATCGGGTCTTATAATCCGTCAATTCCGGGTTCCGGGTCCGGGTCCAACGGTCCGGGTTTGGACCCACTTTCATCCCTACTCGATACATCGGTCCTTTTAGGGTGACCGCCAGAGTGGGTAAGGTAGCGTACCGTTTGGAGCTACTTGCGGAGTTGAGTCAGATTCATAACACCTTCCACGTGTCTCAGCTGAGGAAGTGTGTAGCTGATGAGACGGCAGTGGTGCCATTAGAGGACATTCAGGTGGATGCGAGCCTGAATTATATTGAGAGACCGATTGCTATCATGGATCGGAAGGTGAAGGTTCTCAGGAACAAATAGGTACCCCTGGTTCAGGTCCAGTGGCAACATCGGAGAGGGTCCGAGTTGACTTGGGAGTCGGAGTTCGAGATGCGAGAGCAGTATCCAGAGTTATTTCCAGATCATGACTTCGAGGGCGAAGTCTGATTCTAGTGGGGGAGAATTGTAACATCCAGACTTCCAGGTATATTGTTTATTTATTTATTTTGAGGACTATTGAGTTACTCGACGAGTCGGTGCTACAACTCATCGAGTAGAGTCGCGATGTGCCACGTGGGATTAATGATCTACTCGACGAGTCCAAGAGCCGACTCACCGAGTAGACGCTGTGAAGAGAAACCCTAAATGCCCGGGTTTGGGGCCTATTTAAGGGCACTTATAGCCTCATTTGCGGCTCATCAGCTGCTTGCCTTCAGTCAGAGAAACCCTAATCGCCCTTTGAGCTAATAGAGAGAGTGTGTGAGCTAATATTGAGTATTTTGGTGTAACTTTGGAAGAGAGGAGAAGGATTTCAAGCAAGGAGCAAGAGGAGGTTGTTAGATCTATTGTTATTCATCCAAGAGCTCCTGTTAAAGGTATAAAGTTTATACCTTTCTCATTTGTTTAGGTAAATCTCATATTAGGGCTTCTTTTCTATCTATTATTGGCACTTTGAGGGTATTGAGTTCATATGGAGGTTTGGACTTCAGATCTGGACCTTGTGAGGTCCCTAGAATCCAAAGGTCCCTGCTTTATTCAGCCTTAATAGAGCTCTTGAGTGAAAAACCCTTATTAGAGCATGTTCTTGGCATTTCAAGCCCAAAGTGTCATGCATGGACGTAAAGCTCGTGACTTTACGTGATTAACGAGCCTTTAGAATCTAGATCTAGAGTTTGGGAAGGTTCTCTGCCTTGAAATTGTCTGATTGAGAATTGAGTCTGAATGGACTCGCCGAGTCGATGAGCCGGCTCGACGAGTCAGACCTTGACTGTTGACTCGAGTTTGACTTCTGTTGACTTTAGGGTTTGGTCAGCATGAGTCAAGGAGACCATGGAGGGGTACAAAGGTCTTTTACCCATTCCAAGAGTTAGGGAGAAAGAGATAACAACCTATGGTGTATTTGAGTATGAGTAGTGTATTAATTAGAGATAATTATCCTATGTGTTAGGTGGAGGATAGTTCGAGATTTTCGAGTACGATACTTTTACCTGCTAGCTTACGAGGTGAGTCTTCTCACTATAATTACCATGAGTGGTACCTTTGTGTGATTGAGATGTTTATTGTGCTTACCTGTGTATCTTAATATTATGCATTATGTCTTTGTGATTTAGGCTGAATATTGTTATTATGAGTTTACTGAGTTGGGACCGGAGGGTCCCACTGAGACACATTGACCGGAGGGTCTTATTGAGTTATGGCCTAGAGTGGCTAATGAGTTATGTGTGGTATTTTGGGGAACTCACTAAGCTTTGTGCTTACCGTGTTATGTGTTTCAGGTACTTCTAAGGATCACGAGAAGGCGCCAGCTTGATTGTACACACACATCAGCGATTGAGTTATGATTTGGAGGATCCTGGAGTTCTGATATATGAATAGTTTTTGATATGAGATTTGATAATTTGACATTGTGACATTTTGTGATTTTATTATTGAGATAAATGTGTTTTTAAATTAAAAATTTTGGTTTGAAAATTTACGTTGTTACATTTATTACTTGTTTAAATTAGTTAACATCTAGTAGAATTTAGCTGATATTTCTGTTCCTTATGTTCGATACCCTACTTACCTTAACTATTCTGCTATTCGATTAGGTACACTGCCTATTGCGTATTATTTAGTCTAGATTAGTAGATTTATTACTTAGTACATAAAATACATATTATCTTACTATTTACGTATTTAATTAGTTTTCTGATTTTCTATTTTTCTGAATAGAAGTGAAGCTTGGGTGGGTAGTGGCAATGAAATTAAAGTTTAACTCACTACAAAAAATCTAATTCCATTGTTGCCTTTTGAACCAGGTGGTTCTTATGCTAAAATATCCTTATCAATATTTATGGGATTTTACCAATAAATATGCATTTTATATGGACAATATATGATAACACATGTAATTTTTGGTGTTTTAACCATGTTATTATAAATGTGACACTTAAGCACTCCAACATACCGGCCTGACAGCATATTCATATATGAATACACATATTCATATTTGAATACGTATTCATATATGAATATAAATAAATAATTATATTCATATATGGATACATATATTCATATATGAATATGGCGGCAACGGTTTGTGGCGGAGATAATGGTGGTTGGTGATGGAGGTAGTAGTGACGGTGGTGGTTGATGGCGGTGGTTGTGGTAGAAGGGAGGTGGTGGATTCATATATGAATATATTTACATTTATATTCATATATGAATATTACCCATCCTCGTGCCGGTACGACGGAGCCTTTTGCGGCAAAAATAAATGATTAACTGAGAATGATTCCCTTATTCTTAACCTTTTTTTTCAATCGAACTTAACTCTCTCTCTCTCTCTCTCTCTCTCTATATATATATATATATATATATATATATATATATATATATATATATATATATATACACACACACATTAGACGAATGTCCGCGTGTTGCGCAGAAACACCTATATAGTTAAAGTCTTTACAAATATATATTTTTTAAATATAACAATAACATCGTTGTTAAATTTGATATAATAATTCGTATACTAAATTGATATAATATATTGATTATTTTGAACTATATGATAATATATACATCTATTATAACTTCATAATCTCAATCGTTTGAATGACTTCTACCCGCGAGTTACACATGAATAAAATTAAATATAATATATGGTTTAATGTTATTTATAGTTTTTATTGTTAATTAATTTTTTAAAATTTATTTGCTTAATGTTTTAATTTCTATCATTATAATTATTTAAAACATCAAACATTATTTTTTGATTTTAAAGGTAACAATATAATCATTTATATTGAGTTATTTTTAACTATTGTTATTGTAAGTTATTTTAAGCTACTTATTTGAAAACTTTTAACAATTATAAAAATATATTTAGGAAATATTTTAGTAAAATTGACATTACAATTTAGTTTTTGCATTTATCACTTTTAACTATTTACAAAATGCTCTTTGGTTTTTTAAGTGAAACTGAAATTTATATTAAAGTTGAGATTGTAATGTTATATTTAAGTTAATAATTTAAGTATTTTGTCCAAATTGTTCACTATTGTAGCTTTAAACTGATAATGATTTACATATAACAACATATTAAATATAATAAATTAAGTATAATATGTTAAAAGTTAAAGACATAACTTTATAAGTAGAAGTAAAGATATTATTTTAAAATTGAAATTTAGTTTATTTATGATTACACTTTAGGTTTGATATTTATTTAACCTTATTAACCAACTTATAATCATTATTAGAAATACACTACAATTTATCACTTTTTACTAATTACAAAATATTCTTTGGGTTGTTTAAGTTAAACTAAAATTTATATTTAAGTTGACCCTGTAATGTTATATTTAAATTAATAATTTCAGTATTTTATACAAATTGTTCCAAAATTGTATCTTTAAAATGATAATGGTTTACATCCAATAATATATTAAAACTAATAAATTAAGTATAATATGTTAAAAGTTAAAAAATATAACTTTATTAAGTAGAAGTAAAGATATTATTTTAATATTGAAATTTAGTTTATATATGATTACACTTTAGGTTTGATATTTATTTAACCTAATTAACCAAATTATAATTATTATTAGAAATAAATTAAAAAGTTATGGGAGTTTCAAATGAATGTGCTGAAAGGAAAAATGCATGGGAGTTTCAAATGAATGTGGTGAAAGGAAAAATGTTTCATTTATAAGTTTATGATTACACTTCAGGTTTTATATTTATTTAACCTTATTAACCAACTTATAATCATTATTAGAAATACACTACAATTTATCACTTTTGACTATTTACAAAATATTCTTTGGGTTGTTTAAGTTAAACTAAAATTTATATTTAAGTTGACCCTGTAATGTTATATTTAAATTAATAATTTAAGTATTTTATACAAATTGTTAGAAAGAAATTGAAAAGTCATGGGAGTTTCAAATGAATGTGGTGAAAGGAAAAATGCATGAGAGTTTCAAATGAATGTGGTGAAAGGAAAAATGCTTCCTTTATAACTTTATGATGATGATGATGATTACACTTTAGGTTTGATATTTATTTAACCTTATTAACCAACTTATAATCATTATTAGAAATACACTACAATTTATCACTTTTGACTATTTACAAAATATTCTTTGAGTTGTTTAAGTTAAACTAAAATTTATATTTAAGTTGACCCTGTAATGTTATATTTAAATTAATAATTTAAGTATTTTATACAAATTGTTCCAAAATTGTATCTTTAAAATGATAATGGTTTACATCCAACAATATATTAAAACTAATAAATTAAGTATAATATGTTAAAAGTTAAAAAATATAACTTTATTAAGTAGATGTAAAGATATTATTTTAATATTGAAATTTAGTTTATATATGATTACACTTTAGGTTTGATATTTATTTAACGTAATTAACCAAATTATAATTATTATTAGAAAGAAATTGAAAAGTCATGGGAGTTTCAAATAAATGTGGTGAAAGAAAAAATGTTTTATTTATAAGTATATAATGATATATATATATATATATATATATATATATATATATATATATATATATATATATATATATATATATATATATATGTTTAGGTTCTATGGAAAACAAAAAACCCTAAAAATCCTAAAAATGCATAAAAAAAATACTTAGAAATCACAAAACTTTTTTTTGAAATTTTTTTTAAAAATCGTAGTTTTTTCTTAAAATTCGCTGAAAAAAAAATAAAAAATCAATTTTTTTATTATTTTATTTTTTTTATAAAAAAAAAGTTTCAAAATTTTTTTCAGCGAATTTTTATAGAAAGCTGCGATTTTTTCAAAAAAAATTCAAAAAAAAGTTTTGTGATCTCTAAGTATTTTTTTATGCATTATTATGATTTTTAGGGTTTTTTTAGGGTTTTTTTGTTTTCCAAATAACCCTTCCCTATATATATATATATATATATATATATATATATATATATATATATATATATATATATATATATATATACTAGGTATGAGACCCATGTATTAAATGAGTTTATTTAAAAAAAATTAAATATGAAATTTTAACAATATGAGAAGTTTGAATTTATAAAAAAAGTGAGAAAAATTTTAAATTATTAAATTTAATGAGGCTTTAATACATTGAATATATTACATATATAAAGCCTTTCTAATAAATATCTTACATATATATTACCTTACATATTAAATGTGAAAATTTTAATTTAATTAAATGAAAATTACAATAAAATTACAAGTGGAAAATAGAAAATTCAAAAATTATAGAAAATGACATGTGTCCAAATGAAGGAGAAGAGGACATGTGACAAATTTTTTTTGATTTATTAGGGAGGATATATATATATATATATATATATATATATATATATATATATATATATAACGACAAATCTATTGTACTCATAAATCTATCTATATCGTAGATGAGACTTGAATCTCGACTTCGAAAATTAAGGAGAAAGAGAACACCTGATAATACTGCTAATACTACTAAGCTAGAAGCCATTTGATGATCTAACTTATACATGCCCCGATAAAGGAATACTATGAGTTGATCCCATCTATGAATCTAGGGATGCACATCTATTCGGGCTCAGACCGGACCATACTAAAAACCGAAAAACTAAAAACTGATTAAGTAGGAAATAGAGAATCGAGATCGGACCGAATACTCCGATTTGGTTCTACAAATAAACCGAAGAACTAGAAACTGATTTAGGGAAATAAAGAAATAAGAATCAAACCTAATACCCTTATTCAGAACCGAATACCCTAGTTCTGATTCGGTTCTACAATCGAGAATCAAACCGAATACACTCATTCTAATTCCAACCCGAATCTGATCAAGAACAAAAAATAAACAAAAATCAATTTAGAGGAAACCAAGAACCCAAACCAAACAAAATACCTCGGTTCGTGTTGGGGTTTGGGTGTTCCGTGGTGGTCAACTGTTGGTCCCTATATGAATCTATGATCCAACATTTGGGTATCCTGGAATTCTGAACACGTGACCGAGGGTTTGAGGCAATGCTCATCGTCAAAGCAAACCACCGCAGCAGAAAATAAGAAAGGCGACGAGCAGCGTGGAGGAGGCTCTTTTTATCAACATAATCAATTAATGGCGTCGTTCAATTGGGTTTCCTTTCTTAGAATTACTCTCCTTCTTCTCCTCGTAGCCGCCATCACCGTCGCTTGCTTTACTCTGCCCGTTGAAAAGGTCATCATCTATTTATCTAAGCATTTTGGATCTTATCTTGCTTTAGCTGAATCATCGATTTCTTTTTTTGCGTGGTTTAAGTTTTTATCATTTCATTTCATCTTCAATTTTTTACTTGATTTGTTTTACCAAATTTACTTGTTTCCAATTCACAACCATCTGGTTTCCCTGTAATATGGGCTTCATTTCCAATTCTGATTCATGTAATTGGAGATGAGCAGGCGAATTATTTGTTTGTTCTAGTTGTATTTTTCCAACTTGAAGCGTCTGTTCTGTAGAAGTTATTTATTGTTTATACTTTTTGCGTTTTTTTTTCCAGACATTGAAGGACTTTTTGTTATGGATTGAGCAAGATCTTGGTCCTTGGGGTCCTCTTGCATTGTAAGTAGACCAATATCACTGTTTGTGTGAATCTGAGGTATTACTTGGCTTCAAAAATTGTTTGTCTTGTTAGAATTCAATCATAAATGTTTGATCAACTTATTATCAGTTGTAACAGAGAGTAGGATGGGATTATGTAGAGTGGTTATCAGATTTAGCTACCAGGCACGATTGTATTTCTGAAATATGAAAAAGAAGATACCATTTCATCAGATAGTTATATCTCACGGCCAAATCTAAAATATGAAAATCCTAACAGAAACTTTAAGGAACTAATAATACCCAGAGCAGAAATTATTACAATATGTGGTCCAAAAACGAGCAAAATAGAAAAAGATTACTTTAATGTTACAAATTAATAAAATGAGTAACCCTTTTCCTCAAGGATTATGATTAGCTCAAATGTCAAATTCTGAAAGATCCCAAGTGTTGTGAGTTTGTCCATTGAAGTAGCAAAACCTGTGAGTTGGCTGTGTTTCTCTTGTCTAGTATTTCCAGTGGCAGATGTGGTGATCACCTTCTTCAAGTTAAAAAGTAGAAACGGTCCCTCCCTAATTCCTACACTCCTTTTCAGGAGCAAGTTTCATATCTTAGCCTGTCCTGTCTCATCTCCTGGACAGTTGTGTAAGGTTGCCAATTTGTGGAAAACCATCATGTGAACTGAGGGGGTGTTTGGGATTGCTTATTTAAAATAATTTAATACTTTTTATTTTTGTAAAAGTGTTTGGTTTAGATTATGCGGATGAATTGTTTTTTAGTGCTTGGCAAATTCTGCATATACATGTACAATGACAGACAGAGATGAAAGGCGCGTCGTTGGTCATGAAAACATATTATTTTTAGGGTTAAAACGAAGGATTAGTAGGTCCTGAGGTATGAACACTTTTAAATAAGTTAGAAGGAAACAATTGATCAATAAGCACTTTTTATTATTCCAAACATTCAAAAGTCCCATATTAACCATAATAAGTTAATGCTTTAACTCAAATACAAACCCAATCTCCCACTGCAAATGCAAATGCAAATGTTTCATCCCCTCCACAACACGAGAGCTTTTTGGTGGAGAAGCTCAACATTACTCAGTAGGTTTTTTAAGTTTGAACAGCTTATTTTGAACTTAATCAGTAGTCAATAAGCTCTTGAAAAAGCTCCAATTCTGGATGCTCTAATGTTTGTCTGCTGCTGCAACAACGGTGGTATTGGTAGAAAGTTAAAGTGGTAACAAATGTATTGGATCAAAAATAGGGAGACATTCAAAGCGTGGAACGTTGTATGAGTATGACTAGTCACTAGTTTGCTAATGGAAGCCGTTTAATGACCCATCCAGAAGTAGTAGTAGGCGGTGGGACTGGGACTGGAGGGACCCATACATATATTTCTAGGTATCTATCTGTTCAGTGATATCAATAGCGAGCATAGCGACCGCTATTGCGTTTTGCGAGGCGAGGCGTTCAAGGGTCGCTATGGGCTCAATAGCGACTGCATCGCGACGTAGCGACATTCTTGATTTTTTTTTTTTTTTTTTTTTAATACGGTATCTATAGACCCGTTTTAGGGTTTTTTTTAGTTGACTAAGTCAAAGAAGGTTCATACGCTCTTCTCTCGACCCCGCCTCCCTTCCGCTTCTTCAACTATTGCCAGCTCCTTTCCTTCTTCCTGCGATTTCTCTTGCAATCAAAGATTAATAGTCTTTTTTGGTAGTATGCATGTTTTAGAACTTATTTGAGTTAATAGTCTTGGGATTTTTAGCTTATTTATTAGTTATAATTGCTAATTAGGTGAAAGTAATAGTAGTATAAATTTTTTAATAGGTATTCTCTAAAAATGAAATAGCCGTCGCTATTTGATCGCTATCGCGACATAGCTTATAGGTAGGTTGTCGCTATGACCTCGCTATCGCCATCGATAACACTGTATCTGTTTAAGATCTCAGTTTGTCCATGTGAGCCTTCCAAAACTTAGTTGGTAAGGAATCTGTTACTAATTGATTATGTCAAGCTTGCTTCATAAAAAGTCTAGTAGCTACTACTGTGTAAAAGCTTGGAAGTGGTCAAACTTACTCGATAACAAAATCCATAAAATTTCTGGAATCTCAATTACCAACTGCTTGTTGGACACTTTCTGACTTGAGTTGCGGGTATACTGCTATCTATGGTTATGGTATGAAAAAGTTTAAGCTTCAATGATCGATCGATCCATCCATCATATTCATATGTATGTAGTAAGTAGCATTTTCCTACCACACACACTAAGGCTGTCCTTAAGAACATCTCTTTAAGTGCTGGAGGTTTAGCAACACTAAGTGCAATTTTGTTGTAGTCAACATATCTGAAATACCCAAACAACTAGAGAGGGCTCTTCTTCAAAAGTTCAAATTGCATTGCTCTTTGTGTCTGCAACCCAACATTGGTTTACTTAACATTTATGTGGTATTAGTATAGGGTTACATTCACATTCTTTGTGGTCCAGAATATGCTGAAGAGCATGATGATCGGTCTTGGTCTTCGTCTTAATAACACAAACCTCTCATCTCCTTCTCTCTCTCGGTATCAAGTCTCTGCTATTTGAAGTTTGTTTTGGATCAAGCAACTTCCATGTTCACAAGTGCTAGAACAAGAATTTGGGATATCAAATCCCTTCCCTGAATTAAAACCTTTTTTCTTGAGTAATTCAGTATAATAATACTTTAAAAACTGATTCAAGAATACCCTTAATTCCCTTATATTAGGTTGATGTCGTTTAACTATGTCTTGAATTCCGCATGACTGAAATAGTCCGCTTGGCTGCTGCATAGACTATTCAACAAATAAAGAATTCTTCCGGGTGAAGTACTTTTGGTGTAAAAGAAACAAAAACAAACTTCCTTAAATATTTTTTGAGTATCGAGTTTGTGGGATTCTCGCATAAGTTCATGTTCACAATCACCACACTCAAATACTTGGACATGACATCATCTTTCATCTCACCAACCATTCACTTCAGAGGTAGAGGTAGAGGTAGCTAACAATCAGATTTAGCTGCCCAATTCACTGTCAGCTACTGCACTTGTATTTCTTAAATATGTATTTTTTAATATATATATATATATATATATATATATATATATATATATATATATATATATATTTTGCATCATGGGGTTGCTACCTTAACAGAAACTTTAAGGAACCAGTATCCAGATAACAGATGAAAGCCTGTGGTCCCAATGTCACAAATATAAAAAAAAAAAAAAGGTTATTGTAATATTCTAATAAATAAAATGAGATGATATCAGAAGGCTTTACTCACCCACTAAGCTACAAGGGAAAATTGCAGATAATAGCAATGTACTTTGCTCTTGCTTCTAGTATGGGCAGTCTACTTTTTTTTTTTTTTTTTTTTAATAGCAACACACATCTTTTTACCCATGAACGTCTAGGATTATTACTTTGTCTTGATTTTAGTTTCAAATGAACATTTTTGTTAATTAGATTGTACATGGTTTTGACATGCAGTTTGTCTTTAGATCATATCATGCGTATCTTATGTGCCCTACTTTTGTCTCCAGTCCGGCATTTATCATGCAATTAGTGACAAAACGATGGTAAAGGCATGTCAAATATACATTTGAACAATGCTGAAGCAATAATATGATGTATACTAATGATAATGTTGTTTATTGAATCAAGACACCATGTCTGTCTAATACAGCATACACTAACATTCACCATTTCATTGATTAAAACTTTTAGATTCTGTGACTTGTCTTTGCCTCTGTGTGTGTGTGTGTGTAGTTATAACTTGAAACTTTCTTGGGTTGGCAATTGGCAATTGGCAATTGGCATAACATAATCATACCTAACCGAACTGACCCTGCAGGGCTGTTGCATATATTCCTTTAACAGTTCTGGCAGTTCCTGCATCAGTACTTACTGTAAGTTGATTTCAACACCCAAAAGCAAGTGTGTGTGTGTGTGTAAGTGTATGTGTATGTGTATGTGTATGTGTATGTGATAGTGATAGCGGTGTTTCTTCCCTTCCAGCTGGGTGGTGGTTATCTCTTTGGTTTGCCTATCGGTTTTCTTGCTGACTCCATTGGTGCTGTGATTGGTGCAACTGCAGCATTCCTTATGGGCAGAACAGTAATATTATTATTTTTTAAATCAAGTTGTTTTTATAGCATGCCATGATCGTAATCTTGTTTCTCTTAAGTTTCTTTGCAGATTGGGCGATCGTATGTTATTTCCAAGTTGGAGGATTACCCACAGTTTCAAGCTGTTGCAATTGCTATTGAAAAATCTGGATTTAAGGTATTTTGATTCCATTTTTCATATGGTGGGTGGGTTTAGCATAAATAACAAAAGTATTGGCATTGACAATCAAGCTACAAATTACTTAAACAGCATAACTTTTGCATGTTTTAGGTTGAAACGAGCAAGAAATCTCTTTATCCTTCCTTTTTATGTTTATGGAATGTAGCAACTACTTTGAATTCTAAATCCGGAATTCACAGGAAAGGATATTTATTACGAGGGTGCATATGTTTTCTCAAGGGTCATAGATCTATCAAAAGAATTGCAATCTTTGGGCATGTTTGCTTAAGATTCCTTTCCATGGCTGCCGTGTTTGGTTGCCTTGTCAAAATGGATGGAATTTGATCCCATAGGCATTCAATCCTTTTAATTCCATGTTTGATGGATTTCAATTTTCAACATTCCTTGGTGTGAGTAGAAAAAATTTAATTCCTTTTTTCCTTTTTATTAAAAGACCAAAATATCCCATTTTATATATATATTGAAATTGATAAAATTAACAATATTCCATCATAAATAATTACTCTAACTTTTATTTTTGAAATCCATTTGATTAAGTATCGACAAAACGTGTGACATTATAATTCCTTCGAATACCAAATCCCTCACATTTCAATTCCTTAGACGTACGTATCCAATTCTTTCCAAAAACATTATGTGAACCAAATGTTCCATTAAGAAATTAGGATCGTAAGGAATTGTAATATTTCACGTTTTTGGTTGGGCAGGAAATAGAATGGAATTCAATTTTATTTATGTATTTATTTATTTTAATGCACACTTAGAGGCACACACACACACACACAGTTTCAGAAATATTATTCAAATTTAAATACCTTTTAATTATACTTCATTATTTATTCATTTTAATATATACATATAATGGGGGGATATGTTGGCCATTTACCAGACAAGGGAAGAAATGCTATTGAAATCCTTCCGAGCTTGGGAGGAATGGTGAATTCCATCCATTTGGCAACCAAATATGCACCATTTTCGTCAGATTCCATTGGACCTTAAAGGAAAGAAAAATACATAACATACTATCATTTTCTATAATGCATTGCAGCTGAATAGTTTTGTTCTTTTGTTACCCTTTGACCTTACATTAGCATAGCAAATTAATTAACATTTTTATAGAGAATTATTTCGCGGTGATGTTTTTGTTATTGCAATTTTATCATATACTACTATTTTATTGCTTATGATGGTGTTGGTGTCTTAAATCTTAATGATATGATAGAAAAAGAATTGGTCTAAAATAAATTATGTTGGCTTGGCAGATTGTCTTGCTGCTTCGGCTTGTTCCGTTACTTCCGTTTAACATGTTGAATTACCTTTTATCCGTGACTCCAGTTTCCATATGGGAGTACATGATGGCTTCATGGTTGGGAATGATGGTATGGTATAATCAATTCACTCAAGACATTTAACCATGCCCTGTTTTCATACTTACTTATACTTATTACTTATGTGGTTATCAGCCGATTACCTTTGCACTTGTGTATGTTGGAACAACTTTGAAGGACCTGGCTGCTGTTACTCATGAATGGAGTCAATTCTCAAAAACTCGTTTGGTAATATATATATGTCTATGCCTATGCCTGTTTTATTTTGAATATTTTCTATTTTTTCGTTCATGCATCTCATTAGTCGTGCTTGTGTTTGACTTGGAATGCATTCATTTCATTGCCTTGTACTTACTGGATGTCAATAAGAAAACCTTTGGTAAGGTCATCCCTAGAAACTAGAAAGTTTGTTCTGTGTCATCCCGTCCTAGAATTAGTATATAATTATCTAATGATGTTTGATGGTTTGAATCGTGAGAAGAAATACCAAAAACGCAACAAGAGTTGTATTGTACAACTTTTAATAATTTAGTATTATTAGTAATTATGGTATTTATCTTATTATTGCTGGGATTTGATTTGTTTGTTTTTAAAAGTTTCCTAATTTACGTTTAGGTCAGAATAAATTGGGGAAGTTACGTTTTGATTGGTGATCTCCCTTTCTTTTTTTCTTTCTTTTCAATTCCATTATGTATACTATGTGATTGATGATTATACCATCCATCTATCTCGCATGCGTAATGTAAATAAATAAACTTTGTCTGATTGAAAATTTTCTTTTTGGTGTACGCAGGCACTAGTTGTTCTAAGTTTTGTGGTGTCTGGTAAGTTCCTTATATGACATGATGTCACTGGGACAAAAATTGCAAATTTTCATTCAACGCAAAAATTGGGATGTGGACATGGACTCTCCCATCCTCATTATTGAAACAAGAAACAACGTATTTCCATTTATTAATTTATGATGGCATTTTACTTCCACTCTTCATATTACAACACTCTACTTTCCATTTTTTAAATATTATTTAAGCTATTGTACTTTCAAAAAGAGAAATTAAATATCTTACTTTTTGTTCCTACAAATCCTCCTATCCAATTAAATAGTGACATGTGTAACATTTAATGTTCATTTAATGATATTTTAATATACTAATATGACATATATCATCATTTAATTGGGTAGTAGGATTTGTAGGAACAAAAGTAGGAGGATATTTAATTTCTCCCACCCAATTATCGGGCTATTGTACTTGAAAAAATCTACTCAAGTGGAGCATGGCAGTAAAATTGGTTTGTATTTTGATGAAAGCTGCTTGCCTAGATTGGGTATATTTTTGAAAGTGTAATAATAGGAAGAAATAAAAATTATGCTCTAAGGAACAAATAAATGAAAACGAGTTGCTATTTCTTGCATATTCGAAAATAGCCCTAGAAACCTTGTTCATTTAGTTAGTACTGAAATTGGTTGGTTGCAGTGGTGTTGATGGTAGTTGTGACGAAAGTTGCAAAGTCGGCTCTTGAGAAGGCTTTGGCAGAAGATGTGGATAAAGCTGTAGTAGATGACATCGGCAGCAATTCATCCACTGTTGTAGATCTGCATGAGCCGCTGCTTGTGCAAGATTAGATTGATATTCATTCTTCCAACATTTCTCTCTATTCCTGTATGTATAGTCTACAAACAAAAGACCAAAATTACTGTAAATACATAAGTCATTATTCGTAAGCTAGAGTCGGATTTTATTTTAGAAAAATTAAATATCCTCCTACCTTTTTTTTTTTTTTTTTCTTACTTATCTTTCCACTCATATAAAACAATGACATGTGAAATGTATTAATTTCCATCTCTTAATTTTCCCTTTTGATTTTGACACTTGTTTTGATTTAGTGAGTAGGAAGAAAAAGTCAGGATGATATTTGATTTCTCTTTATTTTATTCTTTTTACTACTTTGTATTGCATGCCTAGCGAAACGACTCTCACTTATTACTTCGGTTGGACTAGACTTAGACTCATGTCCTCAAGATAAAAGGTGTACAACCAAAAAAACATGAATGAGATGGACAAAAGTTCCACATCTAAAAAGGTGAAACAAACTCATTCTTAATTTATGTTATTATTATTGTTCAAAAGTATTCTTAGAAAACTTGTCTGGTTTTGCCCCTAGTGACAATAATGTTGGTGAATTGTTTCACCAATTGTATTTGAGTGTACCTCCGATGATCTGCGAAGATTGGAACTCGTCGGAACAACTCACATTGGTTTCGCAGTTTGGTGTTTTACCCGTCGGTTATAGCTATTATCCAGTGGTTACATTAGAAATCTGAATTAGTGAATATGGACTTGGTTTTTGACCTTGTATTTATCTTATTAAAATGTCTGTTTTTTTTGTGATAGGTTTGATTGTTGGAGACAATTTTGGGACAAAAAAACTATCTTGTGACAGCTTTCAAACAAGTGGCATACTTAACCATATTTTGGTCAAAATTTTGGTATACACGGAGTTTTCTCTCATTTTACGAGTCTTATCCAATTGAGGATCTGAGAGTACCACCAAAATACTTCGATTTGAAAGTGTAACACGATTCTCATAATTCCAAGTGCAATTCTTACCCCAAAATTCTAACAAATATCAAAGTATTTGTGATCATGGCAAGTGGTGATTACGTGAAGGACATGACAAACAAGCTTGACAAACTGAACAAATTTGAAGGGCAAGATTTTTGTAGATGGCAGAAGAAGATGCACTTCTTCTTACTACTCTGAAAGTGGTGTATGTTCTGAGTATACCCATGCCAGAATTTGCTAAAGATGAAACTTTGGAGTAAGGGTGAGCATAATAACCGAAAAACCGAATCAAAATCAAATTAACCAATATAACCGAACCATTTTAAAAACCGTTGGTTTGGTTTCGAATTTTTGTTAACCAATAACTAACGGTTCAGTTATGGTTTTATAGGTTAACCGAACCATTATTAACCGAATCGCTAACTTTATATTTTAATATATAAAAATTATAGATTATATATAAAATAATATAGTTAAACTTATTTAAGACCCATTAAAATTTTAAAATATAATCCATTAATCCTCACTTATCAGGAGACGGGCGAGCAATCAAAACATCAAAGGCTGATCAGGCAGACACACACAATCTTCCAATCATGCATTGAGTTAGATTATCGATTAATGTTGTAATTCCTAATCGACTAATTCTACAATTTGTAAACATTATTCATAATTAGTTCAATCTTCACACTCATAATCCTAATCGAAGGCTTCTCACACCGTTAATCATAATCAAAGATTGTTTTGACTTTATAGTCCTATTCGAAGGATTTTTTGACTTTATAATCAAGACTTCTAGGTAAGTTAAGTTTTTGTTCTTCTTAACTTTGTGATATATTAAAAACTGTTTTTGACTTAATCACATTGAATG
This sequence comes from Lactuca virosa, assembly GCF_052849685.1. Classification (NCBI taxonomy): domain Eukaryota; kingdom Viridiplantae; phylum Streptophyta; class Magnoliopsida; order Asterales; family Asteraceae; genus Lactuca; species Lactuca virosa. Next base: position 253,361,697 of record NC_136434.1, read on the forward strand.
TATATGAGTGTTTGACCCCTTTTTTTTTTTTTTAAATCCAGATAACACATAATATAACACACAATATGAACGTTTGACTCTTTTATTCTACAGTTTTGATTTAATTGCATTGAACATGTATGAATATTTGGCTTTATTTTAATGTTAATATCAATTATCAATATATGAAATTATTAATGTCAATTTTTTTTAATTATATTTTTATTGAATGTTTTTTATTTTGAATGTGACTATGTGTTATCTCACTTTGAGTATTAAATGTACACATTTTATTCTATTACTATAAGCTAGGTTACAAACATTGGCGCCAATGACTTTTTTGTATTTTCTTTTCATTTTTATGCCAATATACTGCGCCAATGACTTTTTTGTATTTTCTTTTCATTTTTATGCCAATATACTTTGGCCATTTATATTATTTCGAACATTATGGTTAACCAATATTAACCATTAACCAAAACTGTTAACCGACAAAAACCATTAACCATAACCAATATTAACCATACTCAATGGCTACCAAAATGCATTAACCAATCATAATGGTTATGGTTTGGTTTTGACCAATAACCGAACAAAAACGTCCTATACACACCCCTACTTTGGAGGCAACAAGAAGAAGATCAAAGTGGAACAATGATGACTACATCTATCATGGTCATATTCTCAATGGTATGTCTGACTCTCTGTTTGATATCTATCAAAATGTTGAAACTGCAAAAGAACTTAGGAAGAGTACACGACTGGAGATGCTTCACGTAAGAAGTTTCTTGTCAATAACTTTATGGGTTACAGTATGACTGACTCCAGGCCTGTTATGGAACAATTCCATGAAATGTTAAAGATCAAGGGAAAGTTTGCTCAACACAATCTGAAAATGGATTAAACTATTTCTATCGTTGTGATTATTGACAAACCGCTCCCTTCCTGGAAAGATTTTAAACATAATCTGAAACTTAACAAAGATGAATTAACTTTGACTCGACTTGGAAGCCGTTTACGGATTGAAGAGTCCTTAAGGAATCAAGAACTTGATAACAATCCTAAAGGCAAGAACCAAGTTGGTTCCCCTTTTGTGAGCATGGTGGAAGAAGAAAGTTCAAAGAATCCCAAAAAGTCTAATGGAAAAAGGAAGTTTAAAGGAAAGGATTACAAGTCTTCCAAGAAGAAGGAAAAAGTGGTTTGTTGGAATTGCAACAAACCAGGTCACTTCAAAAAAGATTGTAGTCCTCGTAAAGTGAACAAGGATGGTGCTAGTGATGCGATTATGGAAGGCGATTCTCCAACTTCAAATTTCCAGCCCAACTACAAGTGGTCACGATCGGTTGCGAACGGATATGAACGATCACAATCTGTCGGAAGGCGTTTCTTCAGCGAAAACTATGAGTCTGGAGGCGATAAGTTGTGACGGGCTGTTGATGGATGCGAACGAGTGTGATTGGGTGCGAACGATCGCAAGGTGTTACATTCACATTTAGACTGTTGCAAAGGATGGAACACATCAGAGTTGTTTGGACTAATTCGTTGCGAATGGGATTCAAGGCAAAGAATTACGGCTGGTTCCGACCAATCGGAATGCATCAGAGTCTCATGTTACGACGGGGTGCGAATGTGATTCTCGGATGCCATCAGATCCTTATTCCAACAGCTTGGTTCTGATGGGCTGTTACTTGGTGTTGGCTCCGATGGGTGACTTGTTGTTGGTTTCGATTCTGAACACATCTTACATTCCATTGGACTACTCGGTTCCAATGGGACATTTGGATGCGATGGATAACTTGGTGTTGGATTATTTATTATGTCGTGTCAAATTTATTATGTACGTAATTAGTCTTTATTAACAGATTGGGCCTGTCCATCCATCATTATGATGCTAGGGTTAGACTATTTATAGTGCATACATGTATCGTTCTAGGTCAATCATTTTGTATTGCCCTACATTGCTTTTACAGAAAAGTTCTTGGCGAACTCTTCTAAAGCTTTGATTATATAAAACAGTCGACACATCTTTGATTATTGTTCTTATAGTTTGATTCACTTTACTGTTACTGAATCTATCGATCTTTAAGTTATTGTTTCATCAATTGGTATCAGAGCAGGAGATTGTGTAACTCATACGCAAATCTTTTGTCGAGTATTATTAGGGTTTTGAGTTTCTGGTGGATTTGTTCTTGTCATCTTCATCGTTTTCATCGATTGTAGACGTTAGATCTGGGTCCTTGTTTTACCCTAAACTCGATTATTGTTTTACACATCTGATTCTATATAAGTTTTTGTGAATCAACATCATGCAACCAGAAGATCCTCATACTCTTTCCTTCAATCTGTCCAGCAACATCGGATCTACTACCAGAGTCCCAATCCTTTTTCCGCAGGATTATGAGGTCTGGGCACTGCACTTTGAAGACTACGTTCTTGGCCTTGAGGATCATGGCACTTTAATATGGGAAGCCATGACCCATCAGACGTTCGCACACACTGCTACAAGGAGGATCATTAAGACTCAAGCCGAATCAATACTCTTCTTGTTGACGTTAAAGATGTCTCAAGATGAAAAAGACAAACTGCTAAGAAACATCAAAGTGATGAGAATAATCAGGTTCACTCTTCCTCCAGACACTTTTCATCTGGTAAGTTCATGTGATACTGCGAAGGAGATTTGGGACAGGTTGAAAGAGCTTTATTCAAGTGATGTAGATCTGGAACACTCAGTTCAAACATTACTTCTTTCGGAGTTTGGTGCTTTTGTTCAGAAGTTTGATGAAAAGCTTGATCAGACCTTCAACCGTTTTAATCATCTATTGAGCAGAATGCTTAAACATAATCTCAAGCGTGAAAAGATTAAGCAAAAGGTTACATTTATGAATGGATTAAGGCATGAATGGAAAGCTGTAGTGTCCACAGTAAAAGCTCCTGAACAGTTTAAGAGTTATACTCTGGCAAAGCTTGTGGGAATTCTAAGATCCCATGAACATGAGGTGACGAAGGATGTGAAGATTGTGTCCAACATAGGTTCATTGGCCTTGGTTGCAAAAGGAAAAAAGGTTGCTGAAGAAGATTTTGAATCCGACTTTTCGGATAGTGAACTTACCAAAGAGGAACATGCTCTTATGGTATCTAATCCCAAAAAGTTCATCAAAAAGAATTTGGTCGGTTTAAGAACATGAACAAGCAGGGAAACTTCAGCTCTGAAAGGTCAAGAGAAGAGAGCTTCAAGAACTCTCAAAAGGAAGAAGACAAACAAGAGAAAAAGTTGTTGGGAGATTCTGGCTATGATTGCAATTACTGCCATGACAAGAATCATTTTGCTAAGGATTGTAAGTTAAGAAGGTTGAATGAGAAGAAGGAGGATGAGAAAGACGAAGCCTACTATCTTAGGAAGATAGAGGATTTGAAGAAAAAGAATGTTGGGAACGCGAAGCCTGCTTTGATTGTGCAGGAAGGTGGTAATGAATTTGGTAGTTTTGAAGTTTGGTCCACTGATTCCGAAGATGATAAGGTTCGGAAGCCCACAAATGGTGGATGTTTTGTTTCTAAGTCTGAAGCATTGGGGTATGAAGGAAGGTCTCTGATGGTTCAGAGCGGGGTCCCGGAACAGAGGGGATACGTAACTGATGGCGGAGAGCCATCTGATAATTGTTTTGCTGCGAGACCTGTTTCTGAACAGGTGAGTGAATGCGAGAAGGTCATCAGTAAGGTACACTCCATACTCCAATCTATTAATATTCTTGTTTCACGTTACGAATCTGAATTAGATGATTTAAATTACACTTTCTCTAATTTTAGCGATAGTTTAAAGATAACTCGTCTAAACAATTCTAACCTAAGTGATCAAATCAGCAGGATAACAAATAAAAGTGAAGAGAGGAGAATATGGATAGGGAAGCTGGAGTTAGAGCTTAATAGGTCAAAAGATGATGTTATTTATCTTAAGAGAGACAATTTAGCACTTTTAAAACAAATGAATATTTTCTGTTTAATTACAAAGCGGTTATATTTCAATATTACTCAACTGCATCTTGATTGTGAAATAGGTAAAAATATACACAAAATGATTTTACCCTTTCTCGAATTGAAAGAGGATGAAATCGATGTAGAGTGCTATAAGTGCGAATCCATTGTGTCATCTGATGATGTTTTCGAATCTTACAAAATTGGACTTGGCAAAATTGAAGCATATATTCAGTCCAAAGAACATAAAAACATGTTAAAACAAATGTTAGATGGAAATGATAAAAAACATATTAAATCTGATACTATGCAAAATTTTGACTCGTTATGCACAAAATTGAGTTCTGAAAACACTTTTGATGTTGAAAATGTTTCTGAATTTGACGAAAGTGACATGAGTGAGATTTTTGTAGAGGATGAGATCGATTGTTCAGCATTTATACAAAATGAGTCTGAACCAAAGAAAAATTTGATTTCTGAAAATTCAATTGAATATATTCGTGTTGTTGAAAATAAAGGTTCAGAAGTTTTAAAAGCAAAAGACACAGTATTTCCGAAAGTTCATACAGTCCCTAATCAAGTCTTTGTAAAAACCGGACTGAACAAAAACGACACGTCAGAACTAACGTCCATTTTTAATGATGATAATGTTGATGGTTGTGACGAATTTTTCTGGTCTAGACCAATAGACAATTTGGACGAAACAAAAGGTCTTTCCGAAATGACCTCTTGGAAAACGAAAGGAAAATATGTTTCGGAACCACTGGATCTTGTTGAATTTCGTTATGACCAGGCGGACCAAGTGGCACCAAGGATATACTCAGTGAAACTTCTTCTGAACAACATGAAAATCCTGTTAGAAAAGAGAAACCTAGAGCTAATATTCATAAGTCAGCTGAGGAACTTATTGCTAAAAAACGAAAAATGAATGCTAGATATCAGAAAAACTTAAAAGAAAGAAAGCGTTTATTGAAATCTAAACATTCCAATTCTGTTAACCCAGAAAGATCTGTAAATCAAAATGCAAAATTCTCTCCAAATCCGAAACCTAAATCGTTTTCAAAGCCACAGTCTTCAACTCCACAGGTTTCAAAACCAAAAGTTTTTCCGAAACCATCATTTTCAAAACAAAGGAAACCTTTGGAAAAGACAAAACCCATTTTTTCTCCAAAAACAAATGTTTCAAAATCTGTCAACACATAAAAAGATGTTAAGGGCAAAAATAAAGTAGTTTCGGAACCATAGATTTTTCTCGAGGAATTCGAAGCGAACTTGAAAAAGGAGAAAATGGCATTTGAAAAGAAGATGGCTGAAAAACACAAGGATTTTATTTAAAGAAAAACAATTCCTGTTGAGTTTAATCTTTGTGATAATAAAATGAAGGTTTTTAAAATATTCAGAGGAGAGAATAGTGTTTTTCTCAAAAGAACCTTCCGGGTTGATACGAAGGTAACTTTTCTTGTTTATAAGAAAACCTCACAAGGACCCAAGAAAGTTTGGGTTCCTAAATCTCTCTGAATTTTGTAGGTAATGCGTGACGAACAAAACGACTCTGAATGATATATCGACAGTGGTTGTTCGCGTCACATGACAGGAAGGAGAGAAGAACTGAGGGAATTCCGATCGCTGAAGGACGGTGGCAAAGTGAAATTCGAAAATAATGCCACAGGTAAGATCAAAGGATATGGCATGATTACGAATGGTGAATTCTCCATTCGGAAGGTAGCATATGTGGAAGGCCTGCAACATAACCTGATAAGAGTTTCGCAATTGGTTGTCGGTACAGGGCTGAAAGTATCATTCGATGATGAGGGATCTGAAATCATAGAGAAGAAAATAAAGGCAGTGCTTCTGAAACCCAAAAGAAAGGGAGAGATGTTTCCTTTGAACATAAAACTGATCACCAAAAAGCCTTCAATTTTCCTACTTACGAAAGCATCTTCGGATGACAGTTGGCTATGGCACTGAAGGCTCTCGCATATGAAATTCAAGGACATCAACAAAATTGTACTTGGCGATCTTATACGAGGACTTCCTCTTCTGAAGTTTGAGAAGGAACATCTGTGTGCAGCATGCAGACTAGGAAAGCAAAGTCGCAAAAGTTACTTGACAATAATAAACACCGTAGTAATCAAGCCGCTAGAACTTTTACACATTGATCTCTATGGTCCATCTGCCATCGAGAGCATTGGTGGTAATAAGTATATTCTAGTGATAGTTGATGATTTTTCTAGATTTACTTGGGTTTATTTTCTTAGACAGAAATCAGATGCAACTTCGAAACTAAAGGACTTCATCAAGTAGATCGAGATCAAATTGCGAAAGCCCGTTCGGAACGTACGCAATGATAACAGTTCAGAAATAAAAAACCAAGTGTTTGAAGAGTTCTTCACTGAAATAGGAGTCTCTCACAACTTCTCTGCTCCTTACACTCCTCATCAGAATGGTGTCGTTGAAAGACGAAACCGATCTCTCTGTGAAGCTGCAAGGACTATGCTATCTTTTGCGAACCTTCCACTATACATCTGGGCTAATGTTAACGGAACTGTCTGTTTCAATCATAATCGCTCTTAAATCAATACGAGATTCCTTATCACTCCTTATGAGATTCTAAATAAACGAAAACCTAACGTTAAGTTCTTTCATGTCTTTGGTTCCAGGTGTTTCATATTTAATTTAAAAGAACAACAGAACAAATTTGATGTAAAAGCTGATGGCTTTTTAGCACTATATCAATCCGACGGTGCACATACAACCCTAATGCTTTGGATCTAAGTTTTCTCAAGTTATACATGCAATTTTCTTTTATCCAAAGCATGAACCCTAACCAGCATACAATTTTGAGATTTACAACATAAAACAAGTTAGATGAATACCTCTTTGTTGTAGCTTGTAGAACTTGGCTTTTCAAGAGCTTAGTACCTCAAATGTGATACCTCAAATAAGTCACAAACACCAAGAACAATGGAGGATTATGAGAGAGAGGCTAGGAGGCACCAAAAATCGGCTAGGGTTTCTTCTTGGAAGTCTTGGCCGATTTTGGAAGTGCTAGGGGTTACATTTATAGTGTGGAATTCCTAGGGTTTTAACTTGTAAACCCTAATTCATTTACTTAGGCCTTTAAGCAATCCAATAACTCATTTGATAGGCCCTTTGGACTAAATCTTCATGGACTCTCACATAGATTTAGTCCATCCCTAATCAACGTGGATCATTAGCCCAAACTATATGTATTACTGATTTACCTAATCAGTCCCCGTTAACTTAATCAGTCTCTTTTGATCACTAAACTAATTCCAAATTAATTCCTGATCAATACCAATTAAATAATATGATTTCTCAATTAATATATTATTCTTATAATATATTAATAAATCACAAATAACCTTTTTCTCAAATATCCATCCTATCAAATTGCTCTGGTGAAGGCAACCCAAAAGGACCATGCTACTATCGGGTCAAGTACATACCAATTATTGTTATGGGCTTAGACACCTAATCCAACAGTCTCCCACTTGGATAAGTCTAATAACTATAACTGCCAATGCAACTTCAAAATCCGATTAGCAATCGTAGCTCTCAAAAGTCGCTTTCCAACTCTGATCTAGTCAATAACCCGTCCTTTAGATAAGGGATCATATAATCATCTATTCTACAAGATATCGTGTGGTCAAAGACATGGAATAAAGTCATACTTATTGTCCAACAGTTTGTTTCCCGATTTTTGATTTGTTTGACATAGAACTTAATTGAACACATCAATTGAGTCTTGACCGGGCCTGACACATAAGTCAAAACAAAATCATCGAGGGGCCCATGATATCGCTTTTAATCCTCTTAGGATAAAAGGAACAGATAAACTTCGACTTATATGCTTGTACTAATTACTTGTTAAACTAAACACAACAACACGTTTTATAACATCAAGTTACTGGTGCGTTTTCATACTATCAATGCACAACCAACTCGTAATCAACAACTCATATATATTGGTTTGAAAGACTATACAATATTATCGTCTCACAATCACTCGTGATGAATTCCATGAAGTGATTCATGTGAGCGTGGGTTTAATCCAATACTCAAATCTTATTTCAGGAGCACTCATGAACGTTGTAGGAAACTTTTGCTATGTCTAAACACTTTAGACAATCTACAAGCCAATTCATGACAATCTAACTTCATAACTTACTTCCAAAGTATGATCGCCTGTGGATAGTTCGAATAATCATATTTTTCTGGAAGTCAAAACATGCAAAAGTGAAACATAAAATAAACAATTGACAGAAGACAGTAAACTTTACTTATAAATAAAACCCTTATTATTTAATTATCAAATGTCAATTACATTTATTTATTACAAGTTTCTAACTGCCTATCTAATCACTAAAACTAATATCGTCCCTTAGGCCAATGCTCTTAGCATGCTGTAAATGTTTAACCCTACTCAGTCTCTTCGTAATAGGATCTGCTGTGTTATCCTCTGACGATACCCTCTTCATTACGAGGAGTCCCTCTTCTACTCGATGTCTTATGAAGAGATATTTTCTGTCGATGTGCCTAGATCTGCCATGATCTCTTAGTTCCTTGGTTAAGGCGACCGCACCCTCGTTGTCACAGAAAATCTCCATAGGCTCCTTTACAGCTGGTACAACTCCAAGGTCTCCGATGAAGTTCTTTAGCCATATTGCCTCCTTCGACGCTTCACTTGCTGCTATGTACTCTGATTCGCACGTTGAATCAACCATAATCTCATGTTTGGAACTTTCCACGTTACTGCTCCTCCATTAATGGTAAATACCCAGCCCGATTGAGAGCGGAAATTATCTCTGTCGGTCTGAAAGCTGGCGTTAGTATACCCTGTCACTCTCAAGTCATCACTCCCACCGAGGGTAAGGAACCAGTCCTTAGTCCTCTGCAGGTACTTAAGAATGTTCTTTACTGCTATCCAATGAGTTCTACTAGGATTCCCTTGATATCGACTAACCATGCTCAAAGCAAAAGCCACATCAGGGCGAGTACATGTCATAGCATACATGATCGAGCCAACGATAGAAGCATATGGTACTCGACTCATTTCTGCTATTTCGGCATCGGTACTCGGACTCTGAGTCTTACTCAGTTTGGTATTGCTCTGGATAGGCAATTCTCCTTTCTTGGAATTCTCCATGTTGAAATGTTTCAACACCTTGTCCACGTAGGTACTTTGACTAAGTCCTATTAGTCTTTTACTCCTATTTCTCAATATCCTTATCCCTAGAATGTAAACAGCTTCCCCGAGGTCCTCCATTGCGAAACACTTCCCAAGACAGGACTTAACCTCCTGCAAGGTTGGAACGTCGTTTCCTATGAGTAATATGTCATCCACATACAACACCAGAAAGCTAACTATACTCCCACTAGCCTTGACATATACGCAGGACTCATCCTCACTTCTCGAAAAACCAAACTCTTTAACTTTCTCATCGAAACAAAGATTCCATCTGCGAGACGCTTGCTTTAGTCCATAGATGGATTTCTCAAGCTTACACACTCTATTAGGGTACTTCGCATCTACAAAACCCTCTGGCTGACACATGTAAACATTCTCAGCCAACTTCTCATTAAGATAAGCAGTTTTGACATCCATCTGCCATATTTCATAATCATGAAACGCAGCTGTAGCTAGCATAACCCTTATAGATTTGATCTTCGCTACCGGTGAGAAGGTCTCGTCATAGTCAACTCCAGGAGTTTGAGTAAAGCCCTTCGCAACCAATTGCGCCTTATATGTGTGTACTTTCCCATCCATGTCAGTCTTCTTCTTGAAGATCCACTTGCCTCTTTCCACTTTGCAGACTCTTGGCTCGCCATGGCTTCCTTGTAGTTGTTAGGTTCATCCAAATTTATCAGTGTACTATCACTAATAAACGTATCACCCTCAGTAGTTATATGGAATCCATATAATACGAGTGGAACACTAACTCTACTGGAATGTCTAAGAGGTAAGGACTCGTCAACTGGTTCAACAGGAGTCTCATCCTTAGCTTGAGCGCTAGTGTTAGAGGTTCCTTCATCGCTTAACTCTTGAAGCTCTTCAAGGTGAATTTGCATCCCACTATCCTCTTGGCATATGAGTTCTCTTTCACAAAAAACACCCCTTCGCGCTACGAAGACCACGTTATCACTAGGTCTATAGAAAAACTATCAAAAGGATTTCTATGGGTAGCCGATGAAAATACAACGCTCACTATGAGGTTCGAGCTTGCTGTGAGTCTCTCGTCTTACGAAAGCCTCGCAACCCCAAACCTTGATATGCGCTAACAATGGAACCTTCTCTGTCCACATTTCGTGAGGTGTTTTGGCAACCTTCTTAGTTGGGACTAGATTAAGGATATGGGCGGCAGTCTCGAAGGCATACCCCTAGAATGAGATAGGTAACGAAGCTCGACTCATCATGGAGCGAATCATGTCTAACAAGGTTCGATTGTGCCTCTCAGCCACACCATTCAGCTGTGGTGTCCTAGGTGGCGTCAATTATGAAACAATTCCACATTCCTTAAGATACTCGTGGAACTCGATACTAAGATACTCACCATCTCGATCAGATTGGAGCATCTTTATCTTCCTGCCCAATTGATTCTCCACTTCTTGCTTAAACGCTTTGAACTTTTCAAAGGTTTCCGACTTGTGCTTGATTAAGTAGATATATCCATATCTGCTATAATCATCGGTAAAGGTTGCATAGAAGCGGTTAGCATCCTTGTGGCGGATCTGAAGGGTCCACACACATCGGTGTGTATGAGATCCAACAAACCCTCACCTCTTTCACAAGTACCAGTGAAAGGTGACTTGGTCATCTTTCCAAGCAAACAAGATTCTCACGTGTCATCCGACTTTAAGTCAAATGACTCCAGCACTCCATCCTTTTGGAGTTGGGTCTTGTTGACATGTCCAAGACGACAATGCCACAATCATGCCTTGTCCAAACCATTGGACGAATCAATATGCAATACATTATTTCCTAAGTTGTCTACAATCATCACCGTTTCATATATACCGTTACAAGGCAATGCTTCAAAATAAAATTTACCAACTTGTAACATCCCAAACTTGTAACATCCCAAAATTGAAGACCAAAAATTTCATTTTTAATTTAATAATTCATAAAACAGATTATGGAAAACATCATCGAGTTATCTCATTTCATAAAAACCATAGATCATATGTCTCAAAAGCATGTCATAAGATAATAATAATGTCAGAGTATAAATCCCAAGAACATCATAGTGCGGATAATCGTGGTGTGATGTGCTGCTATCGCGCCGATTCCTTTCCCCTCGAAGAAGAAGGACCTGAAACAAAAACTGAAAACCGTAAGCACAAAGCTTAGTGAGTTCCCCCATCATAGCACATACCATACAATAAACATACTGTCTAACATGTCCGGGTACAGAACTACCCCTTTGGTCTCTTTAAACCGGTAACTGCCTAGCATATCAGGGTGCTGGCCTACCCCTTCGATCTCTTTCAATCGATAACTTTCCTAGCATATCAGGGTGCTAGGCTACCCCTTCGATCCTTTCGACTGGTACCTCGCCTAGCATATCAGGGTGTTGGCTTACCCCTTCGGTCCTTCCGACCGGTACTGGGGACTATTTCACCCCCTACTTCTACCATATAACATCCTAGTACATAAACACATAAGTCACATACTGCCTAGCTTATCAGGGTGTTGGCCTACCCTTTCGGTCCTTTCGACCGGTACTAGGGCCTATCCTACTCCTCCTACCACTATCACATAATATCATAGCATACTAGCACATAAATCATAACAAATAGTGGCATACCAGATAATTATCACAAAGACAATCATCTCTATTATAACACTTACTAGTGGGCCGACATTGGTGCCTTCAACCCACTTCTACTGGAAGGTAACTCACCTCAAATGTCGTGTAGTAACTGAACTGCCCTCGGCTCTGGAATCAACTCCTCTCAAACTCCTACACATAAAAATATCCTTTAATTAATCTTTCATACTCATAACCCCATTAAGGGTCAGCTTTGGTTAAAGTCAAAGTCACAGTCAACACCCTGGTCAAAGTCAACATCCTGAGTTGACTCAACTCGCCGAGTTGGTCCATTAACTCGTCGAGTTCCCTGAATCATAAACCCTGAAATCACGATCCAACTCGTCGATTTCTTTCATGAACTCATCGAGTTCCTCCCTATAATCGAGTCGGGACTTCACAACACAACTCGTCGAGTACCTCCTTGAACTCGTCGAGTTCTTCAGTCTTCAAAACCCAAAACCATGGCCAACTCGTTGAGTCATCTCCTAGACTCACCGAGTTTGCTCAATAATAGAAAGGGTTGGGGGACTACGATCCAACTCGCTGATTTAGATGAACAACTCGTTGAGCAAATCTCTTTGTCTAAATTCATTCAGTCACTTCTAATCGAGTTCAATGCTTCCAAACCATAGATCTGGTCCCCTAGGGCTGTTATATCACGTAAAGTTGCTAACTTTACGTCCATGCATGGTGTCATGAAGCTAGAAACACCAAAACTAAGCTATATAAGAGATCTAGGGCATAGAGAAGGGCCAAGGCTTGATAAAGTTGGCAACTTTAAGCCTCACGAGCTCATGAGTGCCTAGATCTGAAGTCACAACTTCATGATATACTCAAATCCCAAAAATGACTTCAATATGGCCCAAAAGTGACAACATACTACCTTAAATGAAGATCTAAGTAATAGAAAGCCAATGTATCAACTTTATACCTCAAATGAGTCAGAAATGCAGCTCCAACTCTGGATCTACTAGCTTCCTATTGCATCCCCAAGCTTCTCCTTCCTTTACAAGCTTCAAAATCACAAAGAATGCACAAAATGACTCTAAACTCTCCAAAAGTGGATTAGGGTTTGGGACGATGGAGGTTGTAAATGAGGCCATCCTTTGGAGGTTAAGGTGTTTAAATAGGGTGCAAAACCCTTAAAATTAGGGTTTCATTTTGTCAGGCCTACTCGTCGAGTTGAGGCTCTCAACTCGTCGAGTAGACTTCATCACCCGCGTCAAAATCCATCTCTACTCGACGAGTTTGGGGCCTCCAACTCGTCGAGTTCCTGCATAAAAGTGAATAACTTATAACTTTAAATACATACCAGGAACTGAGTGTTACATTTAGGGAGGTCATTCCACTCGTACGTATCAATGTGGCTATCTAGGTCTGTAGTTCCATTGTAGGTCTTGAGGTGTGGCAACTTTGCAGTATTCAATATTTCATAGTCTAAGAGTTCTTTTTCAAAGTGTGATGTTACACTTCTTGAAAAGCAGTCTTGGTTTGGGACATGGAGAATATGACTGGGGTGGAACTGCTAGGTGGCGAGATATGGTTGTACCTGTTGGTTTTAAGTGCTATAACACTCCTATGGTGCACATACAACCCTAATGCTTTGGATCTAAGTTTTCTCTAGTTATACATGCAAATTTCATATTCCAAATCATGAAGCCTAACTAGCATACAAGATTGATATTTGAAACATAAAAAAGAGTTAGATGATTACCTCTTTGTTGTAGCTAGTAAAACTTGGCCTTTCAAGAGCTTAACACCTCAAATGGTTCACAAAAACCACAAGCAATGGAGGATAATGAGAGAGAGGTTATGAAGCTCCAAATTCGGCTAGGGTTTCATCTATGATCACAAGTGCCGATTTTTTTTTGGAGTCTAGGGGTTACTTTTATAGTTTGGAATTCCTAGGGTCTAACTTGTAAACCCTAATTCACTTCATTGGGCCTTTAATCAAATAATCCATATGATAAGCCCTTTGGACTAACCCTTCATGGACTCCCACATAGAATTAGTCTATCCTAATCAATATGGATCATTAGCCCAAACTATAAATATCACTGATTTACCTAATCAGTCCCCGTTAATTTAGTTAGTCTCTTTTGATCACAAAATTAATTCCAAATTAATTCTTGATCAATATTAATTAAATAATATGATTTCTCAATTAATATATTATACTTATAATATATTAATAAATCACAAATAACCTCTTACTCAAATATCCATCCTATCAAATTGCTCTGGTGAAGGCAACCCAAAATGGATCATGCTACTATCGGGTAAAGTACATACCAATTATAGTTATGGGCTTAGACACCTAATCCAACAGTCTCCCACTTGGATAAGTCTAATAACTATAACTGCAAGTACGACTTCAAAAACCGACTAGCAATCGTAGCTCTCAAAAGCCGCTGTCAGCACTGATCAATAACGCGTCCTTTAGATAAGGGATCGTATATTCCTCTATTCTACAAAATATCGTATGAACTGTGACATGGATTATAATCATTCTCTCTATTCATGTGTTGTTTCCCGATTTCCGATTTATGACGACTGGCTAATTGAACAAATCAAATCAGTCCAGGCTTGGCCAAGTGCTTAGGGTGTCATCACTAAATCATCGAGGGGCCCACATATATCGCTTTTATCCCACATTGGGTAAAAGGAATGGATAAACGTCAACTCATATGCTTTCTCAATTTACTCATCAAATCACACACAACAATATGTTTTATAACACCAAGTTACGGGTGCGTTTACATATCATCAATGTGCAACCGACTTGTAAACTACAACTCATATGTCTCTGTCTCAAGAATATAAGATATTATCGTCTCACAACCACTCATGATAAAATCCATGAAGTGATTCAAGTGAGCGTGGGTTTAATCCAATACTCAAATCTTATTACAGAAGTACTCATGAACACTGTAGCAAACTTTTGCTATGTCTAAACACTTAGACAATCTACAGTCGGATTCATGACAGTCTTACCTCATTACTTACTTCCAAAGTATGATTGATTGTGGATGTTTGAATAATTTTATTATTCGGGAAGTCAAACATGCAAAGTTAAACACAAGAATAACGTAATCCAATATGGTCTCAAACTTTTGAGTATAAATAAAACGTTTATTATTTAATCACCATATTGATTACACATTATTCATGGTATAATGTTTCGACTAATTAACTTAATACTTGAATTAAAACAATAGTTATCCCATGCTCCAAGCATGCACACTATGTTTACCTATGGTCCTTACTTTGTGAGATAGATCAATTGAACACATTTCGAATGATGCTCATTTCACAATTCCAAACTCTTATCATAAGTGTAAGAACACCAAATTCTTCCACTATTAGAATGCGTTAGATTCTAAGCTATCATGAAATGATAATTTTGTAATGTCTAGGAACCAAAGTCACCGAGATTTTGCCAATTACAAAACATTCCATTGGGGATTGTTATAAGACAACTCCATAGATACGCAGTCTCATATTCAAAGTACATTCCTTTGAACATCCTTCTTGCATAAAAGTTTCTACACATAGATTCTTAATATCCAACTCCCATTATGGAAACATTTCCATATTGTCATATGACTATCCATTCTTAACAGAATCCTATCTATTCAGAACCACGTCAATATGGTCCATCCATTACTACACTTCCAACCGTCCATAAGCAACCAATCTTTAGCGAACTTTAGATTGTCCTTGATAGTTGCATAAAACTTTCAGTCATGTCTTGTTCTAGTCCTTTTTCCCTCTTAATACCCTAGGTATTTGGAAATTAGAACAATCGAAAATTATGGCATATGTAATCGATCCTATATCTGAAGCACATGGGATACGATTCATAATGTCTTACATAAAGACATGATACTAGACCAGTCTTTTACTATAACATTTATATATATATATATATATATATATATATATATATATATATATATAGAATTTCTAATGTTGAAACATTTCAACATTACATTCATAAATATCCATGACTAAGTCCATTTAATAATTTCAATCTAATCTTTTAGATTCGAAATGAAGTATGAGTATCCTCTCCCTTTCTATAACAAAACAAATTTTCAAACTCTGCAACTTTGCAAATTAAAACCTTGTTTCCTATTAATAGTATTGCTAACTCACAACACTTAATGTAATAATTGTGCTCCCACTAGCATAACAATTACATACTTATAAGCATAACACTTATGCTCCTACTAGCTTTGACTTGTATTTAGAAATCAGCTGGACTTCTAGAAATCAATACTTATTGACTTTCTTACCGAAGTTCAGATTTATGATACAAGATGCTTCGATAAGACTTTATCTAGGCTTCTTAAACTCATACACATTTCCTTATATAGCTCATATGTGCGTCTAAACTATTTCAGAACTTACAACGACAAGTCCTGAATGTTCAAAATTTTTGCCATTTCTCACAATTCGAACTATGAAGAGGGATGTTGTAATCATAATCGAATTTGAGAACGCAATTAACACAATTGCTATCTCCTCTAAATCTTCTTAGTGAAAGTGTTTCCTCACAATCAGTTTCATGAAGTGGATAGAAACCTTATGTCACTTAGATTTTATGATGTATGTGTTCCTATCCATGTGAATCTGTCATTTCCAATCATTATCATAAGAAAAGGTCTATGAAAAATTCAAACTCATAAGGACTGAACTTGTTCAATCTTAATTTCTTGCCATATGGTAGCACAAGGGCCTACCATGTCTTCCAAGTTGTTCAACAACTCATCCTTACTGATCAAGGTACTTTCACTGATCCAGGTGCTTTGCCTTATGCAAAAAATTGAGAACTCACATGCATGGTTAACTTCAACTGGAATGGCACAGAAACAAGAATGTGTCAACACGATAGGTTAAAAACCTCAAGTCGTGTGCTAGTGATTAACAATAGGTTTATTCTTGATTAATTCCTGAAGCTATTCAAGACCATTAAGACTCCCACTGACTTCTTGACATATAAGATTCTTTTGTCAAGAACCATTCCTTAACAAACAAATATTCAAGAGTTAGTGTGGGTTCTTATCAAGAAAATAACTTCATACAATTGGTCTTAGTTGGTCTTTGTTTTATCCAAAACATCACAACTACTAATCTTAAATGTGCATGAGCAAGAAAAATTTTCTACTCCATATTTCATGATGTGTTATAATCCTGCCTAGGATATGTCACTCAAGACACAATCTTAGAGTTTGACTCTAAGACTCGATTTTGGAAAGAAGTATGACTCATCTTCTTGATTTAACCAATTCAACAATTCCCGATACCTCTTCTTAGTCATACTTATGCACTATGGTGTCCTTAGAGGATCAATTGTTACATTGTTCCATAATCATAAGGATGATCATAAAACACGATACTAAAGTATTCTCCTTTCCTTTCAGATTGGAGAAACTTCCATCTTTCTGCCTAATTTGATTTTTCTTATTCGTTTTGCTATACTTTGAATCTTTTCAATGTATCAGAATTATACTTAATCTTGTAAGCATAATCATATTTACTAAACTTTTAGTAAATTATGACCAAGAGTCTTTATCATTCTTTGTGGTGGATCTGACAAGTACACATCAATGTGTACTAGATCCTTAAGTCTTTCACATGACTCACATACATATGTGAACACGAAATTAGTCTTAATTTACCAAAGATGAAGATTCTCATTTGTTGGGTACAAAGTTATCCATGTATGACTTTGTAAATGGTTTGACTTTTGTAGACCCACTTGCATGTGGTAAAGTAGCCTTGTGACATGAGAGATAGATAGATAGATAGATAGATAGATAGAGAGAGAGACATGTAAACACCTCTATATAAGGTGGGTTCATACCACTTGTAGAGGTGTGCTTGAGAGATGTAACATTGAGAGTGTTAGTGTGTGTTAATTATGTAGATTTAGATCTAGAACTTTTTTTGTAAACACCTTTCATAATCGAATGCATCTCTTAAACACCCAAATCACCATGTTCTTTAATTTCGCATGCCAAATCTATGCTCATAATTCACATCAATTGGTATCAGAGCGGGTCTCGAAGATCAAAGCGATTTTTTGAAGAAACGGTTCTCGATTTGGCAACAATCATCACAATTGGAACACTTATGGTGAGTCTCTCGATGATCTCTCTAAATCTCTTTGATTCGTGCGTTGCGTTCTTGAATTTTTGATCATTTTGACTCAGTGGATCAATTTTTTTTGAAAAACCCACTTGTTGTGATCCAATAATTTTTTTTCATTGAGCAAATCCGATTCAATCCTATTCTTTTGTTTGATTCGATTCTCAAATTGCGATTGTTGATTTGAAACGAAATTTAAGCCCAAATTCATAGTGATTCAATTACTTTTGATTTAGCCCAAAATTGTCGATCTTGTATTGTTCATTAAATCCAATATTCGAAGACCAATGTCTAATTTCTTTGATGACAAAACTGCAAAAATGGTCCCTGTGGTACGCAATTTTTTGGGGTTTTAGTCCGAACCATGACTTTTTTTTGATTGGTGGTCCTTTTGAGGTATTTTGGTTGTGTTTTTGGTCCCTTGCTAAACTGAAATGACTAATATGCCCTCCTGATATTTTTTTTTATTTTTTTCTATTTAATTTAATGTTTTATTAAATTAAAATCTCTCTCTCTCTCTCTCTCATCATGTTCTTCCTCAAAAACATATATGGAATTTGATGAATGATTATTTTCCTCCTAAGGGAGAACATACATACACAATCAAGAACGTATATGTATACACACATTAACACATATAATCGAGAACATACAATCCCTTCCCCTTGTTCTTCTTCCTTGCAACCCAAACCCACCAATAACGGTTTCATTACCATTCTCCTTCTTTTTTCTGGATCCATGGAAGAATAGAGAAATGGAAAAAGACGAAGCTAGTGAGGAACAAGGTCTGAGTTAGACCTGGCAATTTGATACACGACACGAACACGATACGAGTTTTCCGTGTACGTGTTTTCAAAATTCGTGTTTCGTGTTTATTCGTGTTTGACACGTATTTTAAATTCGTGTTTCGTGTCTTACACGTGTCAAACACGAATTTACCTGTTTAGACACGTATAAGACACGATACAAATTCGTGTTGACACGTGACACGTACAAACACGTATATACACATATATACTTTAGGGTTAAATTTTATATTTATAATATATTAGGGACCAATTTTGTAACAGTCAATAATTAATTTATAGCACTAGCTTAAAAAAGTCATTAAAAACGTGTCTATTCGTGTTTTTTTGTGTTTTCGTGTAACACGGCTAAAAAACATGTCTATTCGTGTCGTGTCACGTGTCACACGAATTTTTTACGTGTCGTGTTCGTGTTTGTTACCCCAAACACGTTTTATAATTCATGTCGTGTTCGTGTTTAACTGTCACACCCCAAAACCGAGAACGGCGGAAACGTTCGGGGGTGGAGGATGTCATGTACAGTATCACAACAATGCAAAGTAGTAAACAAGCAACAACATCATCCATTGCATTAATAATATAATTTCATACAAGTGTGTTCTGTCAAGTTATATAGACACCAAAAATAATATACATCAAAATAAAGATGAGTCTTGAACGAGCTCCATCTTCTCAAAAACCTGGCTCCGGTACCTGTCTACTGGCGACCTGAGAATACAAGTTATTTTGAAAGAGTTTATCAGCTTTAAAGCTGGTGAGATCATAAGTATATTAGTGTTTGTAGTTGTATGAAAGTGTTTGTAAGTCTGTAATTGTATATGTTTGTAAAAGTTTGTATTTGTTTGAACTCTCCTAGAAAACCCTATGTTTCCTACTAAAAGTAGCCTTCTACTAAGGCATCGAGTGTCTGTGTGTGTGTCTCTTGTAAGTGTATGTATTTTCCCAAATCTGACTATCATTATCCAAAAATATAGTTTCTACATTATTGTTTTTTGTGTGAATATCACAAAGTAAATGTAATGGGAAAATGATATAGTACTGTAGTGTTGTATTAAGTAACTACTGCTGTACTAATTACTTTAAACCTATTGTTATTTAAAATACCATGTGATCGGCCTGTATCCTGCTACCGACTTAATAGAAAAACGACAATGTAAGATGTCGTAAGAAATGACGTTTGGCACCCGTAGACTTGCAAGTCCCACTGTAGCGAGTAGCAAGGTGTAGGATACAGCAAGGTGTAGGATAGTCAATCCAGTATAGATCTATACACAAACTCATACGCTCCCCAATTAAGGAGATTCTGGATACAAAAACAGTCATGGCAGGTAGTGTCATGCCCTGTTTAATGGCTCACATAAATGTAATAATGTATATGTAATGAATGTGCTAGCTGTGTTGTATGTTCTCCTTCTGTCTAGCCTGTATGTTCTCTCTGTATGGTATTGTTTGTTATCTCTTTCTCTGTATGGTATTGTTTGTTATCTACTCTGTATGGTATTGACTCATGTATGAACTGACTCTTTGTATGTTTCATTGTTCTAGTAATAGTATCTTCCTAAACTATACCTATTATAGTTTACTAGTAATGTTGTTTGTGTATATGAACATGTTTGCATACCTTTGCTACCCAAAGGCATTGAAATGAATGAAAGAAGTAACCTTTTATGTCTACACAGGTATACATGATATATAACTAGGATTCAAACGACCTTCGGACAAATAACCTTGATACCCTAAGTCCACAACCAAACAAGGAACAGGAAGTAAGGTAGACTCTCAGTACTAAGTCCTTTCAATCCTACTTATATAATTATATCCACATAGATACACAGAATATAAGTTAAAAGAGTTTAATAAAAGTATTTGATATGAAAAAGAGTTTGTAAGACAATTTGAAGTAAAACAGTTTGGTAACACAGTTTGAAAAGTAAGAGATCCACTTGTTTGGTAGTTATTAATCACATGTGATTGATATAATAACTATAATTGTTCAACTTGTAGTGTGATTAATAACTATAATTGTTCAACTTGTATCCCCCCCCATAAAAACATTTAAAAGGTTAATTAAGGGGTATGAACTCACCTGTAGTGAGTGGTTTGGATGAATGGAAAGTATAGGATGCTAGGTGTCAAGTGAAGACTTGTACACACTCAATGATCCTATATAACATATATTAAGACATATATGTATTCAATTAGCCTTTAAACAACTAATTAACAAAGTTAAGACATCCTAAGACATGTAAAACACTTTATATAAGTGTTATAGGTGCTAATGATTGCATCTAAGTGTTGTAGGACATTGCTATTGAGTTTAGGGTTCAAGGGAACCCCTTACATGAGTTTACGGTTTTATGACCATAACTCATTGAGTTTACGGTCGTAAACCCATGAGTTTACGGCCGTAAACTCATGCTTCTTTGACCATGTGATGTTTTGAAGCTCTACGAGTCCTTAGAAGCATTTCCACTTGAAGTATAAGCCTATGGAAGTGATTAGGGCACCATCTCACTCCTAAATAGAGTTTACGATCCTTGGACCATTTGCCTTTGGGTTTACGGCCGTAAACCCAAATGGTTTATGGTCTTTTGATGTTTTCATGATCTTAACTCATTAAGGAACGGATCCATGCTAGTTCCCAAGGCTTAGAAGGGTAAAGGGCACACTTTGGCACCCTTTTTAGGGTTTACGGTCCAAGAACATCTTGGACCGTAAACACCTTTGATCTTGCCTTTTCTTGGGTGATTTCTTGATATATGGAAGTGTAACAAGCCTTAAGATACTCTAGGATAGAAGTACTTACAAGATAGAAGCTTGAAAAGGTGTAAAAAGTCCAAGAACACTAGTGTGTGTTCTTGGTGTTCTTGGTGAAACTTGAAGATCTAACCTTTTGGAATGATTTCACGGTTGGAAGTGTGTTAAAACACTAGATTAAGTAATATATCAACTTAAAAGGGCTAGAAACACTTACAAGTTGAAGATCTTGAAGAAAAAGTCGAAGATACTTGAGAGAGAATTGAGTTTGGATCTTGAGTTTGTGAAAAATGGTAAAAAAATGACCAAGTGTCATATATATACCCCCAAAATAGGGTTTACGGCCGTAAACACCCTTGTTTAGGCCGTAAATTCCAAACTTTTGAAGCTTTGGGGTATTATTGTTGCACAATAAACCCTAGAGCATCCTCTCTCCTGATATCTCCTAAAGTGCTAATCCTAAAATTCTCAAACTTATTCCAAAAAGCTTGAAAATTAGCAGCAACAGTTCTGACTTCTATTGAATTGAAATGTTGTATAGAATAGAAATTTCGGGTTGTCACATCATCCCCCCCTTAGAAGGAATTTCGTCCCGAAATTAGAGTTTAAGCAAATAAGTAGTTACAAATAACTAAGTAAAAAAGACGAGGATATTTTAGTTTCATCTGATCCTCTTGCTCCCAAGTGAATTCAGGTCCTCGCTTGGCGTTCCAGCGAACCTTCACTATCGGGATGCGACTCTGTTTCGTTTGCTTGACCTCCCGGTCCATGATCTCTACTGGTTCTTCCACGAAGTTGAGGCTCTCGTTGATCTCGATCTCGTCGAGTGGGATTACAAGAGTCTCGTCGGACAGACACTCTTTCAAGTTCGAGACGTGGAAGGTAGAATGTATGTTACTGAGTTCGCTCGGTAAGTTAAGTTTGTAAGCTACAGGGCCGATTCTTGCAAGAATCTCGAAAGGCCCAATGTACCTTGGATTTAGCTTTCCACGCTTTCCGAAACATATCAAGCCCTTCCAGGGTGAGACCTTCAATAGAACACGGTCGCCCACCTGGAATTCCAACGGTTTCCTTCGTTTATCAGCGTAGCTTTTCTGTCGGTCTCTAGAGGCTTTCAATCGTTCACGAATCTGAATGATCTTCTCTGTCGTTTCCCGAATGATCTCCGGACCTGTGAGAGTGCTTTCAGGAACTCGTCCTTTAGCTAACTGGGTATCAACCACCTCAGCCCAGCACAGAGGGGATCTGCACTTTCGGCCATAGAGGGCCTTGAATGGAGCAACCTTTATGCTCGTGTGATAACTGTTGTTGTAGGAAAATTCGACAAGGGGTAAATGAGTATCCCATGCTTTCCCAAAGTCGATCACACAGGCTCGCAGCATATCTTCCAAGGTTTGGATAGTCCTCTCACTTTGCCCGTTTGTCTGCGGATGGTAGGTTGTACTCATGTCCAGCCTAGTTCCTAGGGAACTTTGTAACGACTGCCAGAACTTCGAAGTGAATCTAGTATCTCTGTCCGAGATAATGGATATTGGAACACCATGCAGTCGTACAATCTCCCTAATGTAAGTTCTTGTAAGCTTCTCCATCTTGTCTGTCTCTTTGATAGGCAGGAAGTGTGCGGACTTGGTCAATCTGTCGACGATGACCCATATGGTATCAAGTCCACCCGTTGTCTTGGGCAACTTGGTTATGAAATCCATAGTGATCCGCTCCCACTTCCATTCTGGTATCTCTGGCTGTTGTAGTAGACCGGAGGGTTTCTGGTATTCGACCTTGACCTTGGCGCAAGTAAGGCATTTACTCACGAAGGTAGCAATCTCTGCTTTCATGTTAGGCCACAAGTATAACTTTTTAAGATCCAGATACATCTTATCTGAACCTGGATGAACGGAATAACGAGTGTTGTGCGCCTCGTTCATGACCAAGTCTCTGAAATCTCCAAGTTTCGGGGTCCAGATCCGGTTCATGAGATAAAAAGCTCTGCCACCCTTAACCTCCAAGTTCTTATCCATTCCTCTCAGGGATTCACCTGCCACATTTTCAGGTTTCAAAGCGTCGAGCTGAGCCTCCTTAATTTGTGTGGACAAGTGTGAATGGATAGTCATAGTCAATGACTGGACTCTACGACCAGAATATTCTTTCCGACTTAGGGCGTCAGCTACTACATTGGCTTTACCCGGATGATAACGAATTTCGCATTCGTAATCACTGAGTAGCTCGACCCACCGTCGTTGTCTCATGTTGAGCTCTTTCTAGTCGAATATATGTTGTAGGCTCTTGTGGTCTGTAAAGATTGTGCTCCTTGTACCGTACAGGTAGTGTCTCCAGATCTTCAGAGCAAACACAACTGCTCCTAGTTCAAGATCGTGGGTAGTGTAGTTGACCTCATGTGTCTTTAGCTGTCTCGAGGCATAGGCGATGACCTTACCTCGCTGCATCAGAACACATCCGAGTCCTTGATTTGACGCATCGCAATAGACAACGAAGTCTTCTATCCCTTCGGGGAGGGATAGTATTGGTGCGGTGCACAAGGCTCGCTTGAGCGTTTGGAACGCTCTCTCCTGCTTCTCTTCCCAGTCAAAGGCCACGCCCTTCTGGGTCAGTGTCGTAAGAGGCTTCGCAATGCGGGAGAAGTTCTGAATGAACCTGCGATAGTAGCCAGCGAGACCTAGAAATTGACGAATTTCTGTAGGCGTCTTCGGTGCTGACCAGTTCTCAATGGCTTTGATTTTGGATGGGTCCACGTGTATTCCCTCCTCGCTAACCACGTGCCCTAAGAATTCGACTCGTCGGATCCAAAATTTGCATTTCGAGAACTTCGCATAAAGCTTCTCCGAACGTAGTGTCTCTAAGATTTGTTGTAGATGCTGACTATGCTCCTCCTTACTACGAGAGTAGATAAGTATGTCATCAATGAAAACAATAACGAACTGATCCAAGTAACTACGGCACACCTGATTCATTAAGTCCATGAATACTGCGGGCGCGTTTGTTAATCCGAACGGCATTACTACGAATTCGTAGTGTCCATAACGAGTTCGGAAGGCTGTCTTCGGAACATCCACCCCTAGCACTCGTAGTTGGTGATATCCGGATCTTAAGTCGATTTTTGAAAAGAAATTCGCCCCTTGAAGTTGGTCGAATAAATCGTCGATCCTAGGCAAAGGATAACGATTTTTGACGGTCAGTTTGTTGAGCTCCCTGTAGTCGATGCACATACGAAAAGATCCGTCTTTCTTCTTGACGAACAAGACTGGAGCTCCCCAGGGTGAGAAGCTTGGTCTTATAAAGCCCTTGCTGAGCAGTTCGTTAAGTTGACAGGATAGTTCTTGCATCTCTGCAGGTGCTAGACGATAGGGCGATTTGGCTACGGGGGTAGCCCCTGGAACTAAGTCGATTCTGAACTCAACTTGACGTTGCGGAGGTAATCCTGGGAGTTCTTCTGGAAAGATGTCGGGAAAGTCGCGTACTACTGGAATGTTCTGAATATCCTTCGTTTCCTGGCTCACATTGACCACATGAGCAAGGAATGCGCGACATTTCTTTCGCAATAATTTCTGAGCTTGAATGCTCGAGATGATACGAAGGTTTGTGCCGGGTTTGTCGCCATATACTACTAGAGTTTCACCAGACGACAGATTAAGGCGGACAGCCTTTTCATAACACATGATGTCAGCACGATGAAGACTCAACCAATCCATGCCGATGATGACGTCGAAACTTTTAATTGAGACCGGCATGAGGTCGATCGAAAATGAATGGCTATCTAAAGTTAGGGTACACCCTATAAATATACTGCTAGTGCTCTCCGTCTTCCCACTAGCCTTTTCTACAGTGAACGGTTCTTTAAGTGCTCGTGATTTTTGCTTAAGTAAATGAGCAAATTTTTGGTTCACGAAACTCCTCTCCGCTCCACTATCAAATAGTATACATGCATATGAATTTTCGAGGAGAAACGTACCAGTGACCACTGTGGGGTCGGCAACCGCTTCCTCGTGGCCTATGGCCAGCACTCTTGTCACTTCACCAGCAAACCCTGCCTTCGGGCAGTTCCTTTTGAAGTGGCCTACCTCGCCACATCCGTAGCAAGTCTGGCCCACTCCTGTGTCGGGGACTTGGGTGATTGGCCTCGCCGGAGCTTTGCAGAAACGGGCAGTGTGCCCCTTCCTGTTGCAGTTTGAGCACTGCATTTCCCGGCAGGCTCCTGTGTGGTGGAAGTTGCATTTGTTGCACTTAGGCAAACTTCCAGAGTACTGCTTGACCGGAGCAGCAGCGGCAGGTGCTATCGCAGCATGAACTACCACGACCTGCTGCTTTTTGGCAGCCTTCATCTTCTTCTTGTCACCCCAGAATTTCCGCTTGGACTCAGCGGTTCTGGCGGGTTCTGAGATGGCCAGGGTGGTTGTTGCGGCCGGGGTACGAACCCCATGGTCTATGAGCCGTTGTGCCAATCGTTTGGCACTATCAAATGTAGTGGGGTGTGAAGCTAAAACATTTCCCTGGTATGGTGGCATCAGCCCCCATATGTATCTCTCGATCTTCTTTCCTTCCGTATGAACCATGTTGGGACAGAGGGCCACTAGTTCACAGAACCTGGCGGTATACGAGACTATGTCGGAGCCCTTCATGGTTAGGCTCCACAGTTCCTCTTCTAGCTTTTGGATCTCTCCCCTCGGGCAGTACTCCTCAATCATGAGGTCTTTCATAGTATCCCAGCCCATAGCATTAGCCGTCACAAGAGATAGTGACTTGACATGACTATTCCACCATGTTAGGGCTTTTGATTCGAAGGTACAAGCGGCAAACTTGACCTTGCTTCCCTCCAGGCATGAGCAGATCTCAAAGACCGACTCTGTCTTCTCGAACCATTGCGAGAGGACAATGACTCCGCCAGTTCCCTTAAACGACAATGGCTTGCAGTTTGTGAAGTCCTTATAGGAGCACTCTCTCGAGCGCACGGGAGCTTCACCCTGAATAGACTACACAGGGGTTCCTCCTCCAGTGGAACCAGAAGAGTGATATTGAGCCATGGCTGTAGCCACAGCCGCAGCTACATCAGCATTTAGAGCTGTCGTATCTATTTGAGGAGCAGGTGGGGTTGGTACGGGAGGATTGCGTCTTGTTGATTTACGTGGAGGCATCTTTGAACTATAAGTTTAGAAAGATAAAGATTTTGATAAGAATTTGATAGGAAAATTGATGAGAATGACTCATGGACTCACTCTCCATAGCCCATCAGCATAATTGAATAGCACGATTTAAGGATGATCTAGTACTAGCAGATGATAGCAATTGGATATTGATTTCCATAAGATTAGATATCTGTCAAAGATACTGGAATTACAGATGTAACAAGTTCGGGAAAAATGACCTAGAAGTAGGTCTTACATCACCCAAGATGGGAAAATTTTGACAGAACTACGACCTAATCAAGACCTAACAGGTCTAAGATTTATAAGGATAGGAAATTAGACTAGAGTTTTTACATAGCCTAGTTTATATCCAAAAGAGAAGTCGATGAGACTCTATCGGCGACGAGAACTGCTAGAGTGAGTTCTCGATTCCGACAGAAGGCGTTCTATATCCCTCACGCGCCTATCGGATCTTGCTTGTTGTGCTCGAAGTTCCCTGACTTCAGCTTGGGTTTCAGTGAGTTCTCTCTGAAGAGCTGCATTGTGGACCAGAGTCCTTTCATGAGCAGACTCTAGCTGGCGAATGCGGACAGTGTTAACGCCAGAGTTGGCGTCAATCTCTACAACTCGGTCAATAGCTGCTCGACCTTGCTTGGTGTTCCGAGCAATCCTACGGACCATTACGGGTAGGACCCTGTCAGCTGAACCTCCCTCGGTGAGGTTGTAGAAACTTCTGTCCCCATTGTAGGGAATGGGTTTACCTTGTCCCTGACTCCATCTATTCAAGTGTGTGGCCCACAGGGGTGTGGGTCCTTGAAATGTTGGGTGAGGGTTCAGGTTTGGGTTTTGAGCAGCTGGGGGTAGGTTGTTGACTTCTGGCTCTGAGCCAGAACCATCAGAAAAGCCTTCAGCTTCATGATCATCCAAAGGAATTGGGTGATCATCTTCTGGTTCTTCTTCTAGCCATCCTGCATTGCCGTGGTTGGGGTAGTACGGGTCTCCGGGAAGATGGAATCTAGCCATTAAATCTACTCGAGAAAAGAGGTGTAAGAAATAACTAAATAGACGATCTAATTAAATAATTATAAGATGATCTTTATCAGTTACTCCAATACTTGTTTAGTGCATACCAGTTATATGTAACACAGACAGGATAGACCTTCGAATAGGTGACCCTAACTCTAAGCCCACAACCAAACAAGGACAGGAAGTAAAGCAAAGATTACAGATTCTAAGTCTATGATATCCTAGCACATATAACCTTAGTGTATCCACTAAACAACCATTGACATACTAATAAAGACCCTTAGTTCTCAGATAAGTAATTAATAGTAACACAAAATACTCCTATAGTATTTTAAGTTTAATGTTCTGTTCTACTGTTCTTGTTGTAGTAGTGTTGGTAAGTTTTTTTGACTTGTTGCAACCTCACAACCATACTTAGGCACATGCTAATCACTCCTCGGATAATGTAGTTGATCATGCTACATCTTCCTAGGGTTGACCATATGTCTCTAAGTCTACTTGTGCTGTCCAACAATCGTAATACTTTTGTTCTGTCCTAGTGACACTGATTTTAGTATGAATGCAGGTATGTATACATGGTTAAATATTTTATTATTTAAAAGTATAAACTCTTTATTAGAGTATTTTAATCCCGCTTGTGTTTATAGTTCGTATATCTTTTAGGGGTTGATACACTCGATTCACTATAAACAATGCTCTGATACCAATCTGTCACACCCCAAAACCGAGAACGACAGAAACGTTCGGGGGTGGAGGACGTCATGTACAGTATCACAATAATGCAAAGTAGTAAACAAGCAACAACATCATCCATTGCATTAATAATATAATTTCATACAAGTGTGTTCTGTCAAGTTATATAGACACCAAAAATAATATACATCAAAATAAAGATGAGTCTTGAACGAGCTCCATCTTCTCAAAAACCTGGCTCCGGTACCTGTCTACTGGCGACCTGAGAATACAAGTTATTTTGAAAGAGTTTATCAGCTTTAAAGCTGGTGAGATTATAAGTATATTAGTGTCTGTAGTTGTATGAAAGTGTTTGTAAGTCTGTAATTGTATATGTTTGTAAAAGTTTGTATTTGTTTGAACTCTCCTAGAAAACCCTATGTTTCCTACTAAAAGTAGCCTTCTACTAAGGCATCGAGTGTCTGTGTGTGTGTCTCTTGTAAGTGTATGTATTTTCCCAAATCTGACTATCATTATCCAAAAATATAGTTTCTACATTATTGTTTATTGTGTGAATATCACAAAGTAAATGTAATGGGAAAATGATATAGTACTGTAGTGTTGTATTAAGTAACTACTGTTGTACTAATTACTTTAAACCTATTGTTATTTAAAGTACCATGTGATCGACCTGTATCCTGCTACCGACTTAATAGAAAAACGACAATGTAAGATGTCGTAAGAAATGACGTTTGGAACCCGTAGACTTGCAAGTCCCACTGTAGCGAGCAGCAAGGTGTAGGATAGTCAATCCAGTATAGATCTATACACAAACTCATACGCTCCCCAATTAAGGAGATTCTGGATACAAAAACAGTCATGGCAGGTAGTGTCATGCCCTGTTTAATGGCTCACATAAATGTAATAATGTATATGTAATGAATGTGCTAGCTGTGTTGTATGTTCTCCTTCTGTCTAGCCTGTATGTTCTCTCTGTATGGTATTGTTTGTTATCTCTTTCTCTGTATGGTATTGTTTGTTATCTACTCTGTATGGTATTGACTCATGTATGAACTGACTCTTTGTATGTTTCATTGTTCTAGTAATAGTATCTTCCTAAACTATACCTATTATAGTTTACTAGTAATGTTGTTTGTGTATATGAACATGTTTGCATACCTTTGCTACCCAAAGGCATTGAAATGAATGAAAGAAGTAACCTTTTATGTCTACACAGGTATACATGATATATAACTAGGATTCAAACGACCTTCGGACAAATAACCTTGATACCCTAAGTCCACAACCAAACAAGGAACAGGAAGTAAGGTAGACTATCAGTACTAAGTCCTTTCAATCCTACTTATATAATTATATCCACATAGATACACAGAATATAAGTTAAAAGAGTTTAATAAAAGTATTTGATATGAAAAAGAGTTTGTAAGACAATTTGAAGTAAAACAGTTTGGTAACACAGTTTGAAAAGTAAGAGATCCACTTGTTTGGTAGTTATTAATCACATGTGATTGGTATAATAACTATAATTGTTCAACTTGTAGTGTGATTAATAACTATAATTGTTCAACTTGTATCCCCCCCCCCATAAAAACATTTAAAAGGTTAATTAAGGGGTATGAACTCACCTGTAGTGAGTGGTTTGGATGAACGTAAAGTATAGGATGCTAGGTGTCAAGTGAAGACTTGTACACACTCAATGATCCTATATAACATATATTAAGACATATATGTATTCAATTAGCCTTTAAACAACTAATTAACAAAGTTAAGACATCCTAAGACATGTAAAACACTTTATATAAGTGTTATAGGTGCTAATGATTGCATCTAAGTGTTGTAGGACATTGCTATTGAGTTTAGGGTTCAAGGGAACCCCTTACATGAGTTTACGGTTTTATGACCATAACTCATTGAGTTTACGGTCGTAAACCCATGAGTTTACGGCCGTAAACTCATGCTTCTTTGACCATGTGATGTTTTGAAGCTCTACGAGTCCTTAGAAGCATTTCCACTTGAAGTATAAGCCTATGGAAGTGATTAGGGCACCATCTCACTCCTAAATGGAGTTTACGGTCCTCGGACCATTTGCCTTTGGGTTTACGGCCGTAAACCCAAATGGTTTATGGTCTTTTGATGTTTTCATGATCTTAACTCATTAAGGAACGGATCCATGCTAGTTCCCAAGGCTTAGAAGGGTAAAGGACACACTTTGGCACCCTTTTTAGGGTTTACGGTCCAAGAACATCTTGGACCGTAAACACCTTTGATCTTGCCTTTTCTTGGGTGATTTCTTGATATATGGAAGTGTAACAAGTCTTAAGATACTCTAGGATAGAAGTACTTACAAGATAGAAGCTTGAAAAGGTGTAAAAAGTCCAAGAACACTAGTGTGTGTTCTTGGTGTTCTTGGTGAAACTTGAAGATCTAACCTTTTGGAATGATTTCACGGTTGGAAGTGTGTTAAAACACTAGATTAAGTAATATCTCAACTTAAAAGGGCTAGAAACACTTACAAGTTGAAGATCTTGAAGAAAAAGTCGAAGATACTTGAGAGAGAATTGAGTTTGGATCTTGAGTTTGTGAAAAATGGTAAAAAAAATGACCAAGTGTCATATATATACCCCCAAAATAGGGTTTACGGCCGTAAACACCCTTGTTTAGGCCGTAAATTCCAAACTTTTGAAGCGTTGGGGTATTATTGTTGCACAATAAACCCTAGAGCATCCTCTCTCCTGATATCTCCTAAAGTGCTAATCCTAAAATTCTCAAACTTATTCCAAAAAGCTTGAAAATTAGCAGCAACAGTTCTGACTTCTATTGAATTGAAATGTTGTACAGAATAGAAATTTCGGGTTGTCACATTAACAAATTCGTGTCGCGTAAATTCGTGTCTGACACGAATACACGACACGCAGACACGGATTGCCAGGTCTAGTCTGAGCATACCTGATTGAGGCAAGTACTGTTCATCGTCTTCTACAATGAACCCCCCTTGTAAAAACCCTTTGATTTTTCATCTAATTTAGCACTTTGTTAGCTGAATCGACTTGATTCACGTCAGCAATGGGGTACCTCTGTTCGTCAGAATTCTCTCAAGATGGAGAGATACAAATACACGCTTATACAACATGCCAACAACCCTTATTCCTCAAACTTTCCCTGCAATTATCGATTCTTAACAAAGGCATACAAAAACGAGCATAACCTATGTTTTGGAATCCTTTTTCGAATCAGAAGTAGTTTAGTTCTTTTCCTCTCCTCTTTCTGTCAAACAAAAAGTTGGACCACCCAATCCCTTCGGCTATGGGAACAAACGTCTTGGCCAAAACGATGATTTTGGTTGGGTTAAATATCTTCTTCTCAACGCCAAACTCGATTCCGATAACAAAAATCTAATTATCTCCATTTTTCAAGAACACCCAGAAAAATTCCAGTAAGAATCCATTAATAATGTGTAATCTTGGAGCTCATATTTTCTCTATCTCTGTATGGTCTGGAATTTTGGTTTTGATTTGTTTCTGTAGAAGTCTTGTGAGTGATTACGTTACAGCAGTAAAGACGATGGCATGTGATATTCTTGAATTGTTAGCAGATGAATTGACGGAAACATGGAAGACGCATGTAAGGTGTTCGATGAAATGCTCGAACAAGATAGTGATGTTTCTGCCATTGAGACACACATGAAGAGATTAAAATTGATTCTAGAACACATATAAATTTATTGATTTTTTTATAGTTTAGTAATGTTTATGATCTGGGTGTTCATTCGATCGAGAGAGAGAGAGAGAGAGAGAGAGAGAGAGAGAGAGGGCCCTTCTTATTTTATGATTATTAAAATAAATAAATTAGTATTAGATATATAAAGAAGTGAAAGAAAAATGAAAATAAATACCCCAAGGGTATTAGAGTCATTTTAATTTTCGGAGGGACTATTTTCACATACAAATTAGTCCAAAAGGACCATGAAGCCAAAAAAGTCGTGGTTTGGACTAAAACCCCCAAAAAATGCATAACACAGGGACCATTTTTGCAATTTTGTCTTCTTTGATTTGTTAATGTTTCGAAGCCCAAAACAATTTATGTTTGCTTCACTGTTCATAAAGCCCAATTTGCAATGTAATATTTTGTAATCAGAATACCTCAAGCCCATTCGTATCTTATGTTGATCGATATCATATAATTGATGATCTGTTGATTTGTGCGCTTGCATTACCTAGTTGTACAATTTGTTCCAAGTTTATTTCAGTTCTTCATCGATTGCTCTTTCATCGTTTGTTCATTAATCGGTTGTTCTTAAGTCCCGATTTTATTCCTTCGTCTCTAATAATCATTTGATGTTGATTGATTGTCTGAGATTAGATTTCATATGATTGGTGTATGATGAAATCCATTTTATTCAAGTCAAAACTAAGAATTCGATAGTTGATTGTTTGATTTTTATGAAATTGGTCAAGAACATTTGAAGGAGGTTAAGAACAGTTGGTTGAACTTGTTTTGATGTGAAATTGGATGTTAGAATCATCAATTTCATGTTTGTTGATTGTTGATTTCGAAAAGTCAAATCCAGAAAAAAGTCAAAGTCGATTTTCTGGAGATGAATCAATGAATTTAAGGTTGAAATCGTTTGTTACAAGTTAAACATGGGCTGTGGATGTCTAAATACTGTTTGATTTGGTGTTTAATTTAAAAAATTGCTTGATTTGAAGTTCTTGGTGTCGACGACTGTGAATGGGATCGTTCGTATTTTGGAAGATGATTTGGAAATCAAACTTTGTGTGGTCAATGTTAATGTCGTAATATGAAGACTTGGAATTCAAAAGAGTTAATTTCGACATGTAAGGATGTTAGGTTTAAAGGTTTGATAACGAACATATCCAAGTGTTGTTGCTGAAATTCAATTTTGGAAGCAAGTGGTTCATCATTGATGGGTTTGTGGTTCGTTATTGGTTTTTGGAAGAACATCGATGGTTTTGAAATTGGTTATAATTTCGAAAGTATGATTTTTATTGGAATTGAATATATTGCAAATCTTCGCATCTGGTATAAACGAATTGGGTTTCACTGTTTTGATGTCGAACATGTGAGGCTGAGAACAAAGAATCGGATTGGGAAGGTTGAATAAATTTCGAAATTGGGTCATTTACTGGAAATTGAAGAATTTGGGATTGAGATGGAGAGACTGATAACGAATATTTGATGTCGATGATCGAAGCCTTGAGTATTGATGTTGAGGTCAATGCTTTGATGGTCAATGGTTTCGTTAGCAAAGGGATGTACAATACTCGTTAATGAGAAGGGTAATGTCGACTTGATGTCAAGTAGCGAAGGGAAGGACCCGAGATTTCTTTGCCTTGATAACGAGTGACGAAGGCTTGATAGTTAATTGTCGCGAAGGGTTCCAATGTTGCGAAGATTTTTGTTTGATCGTTAAGGTCGAAGATTTTGAGTCGATAGTCACTGGGTAATGAATTGGAGAAAAAAACAAACATCTTTCGAAATTGGTCCTTGAAGTTTCGAAGATATGGCAAAAGTGGTCCAGTTTCGACATTGGTATAAAAAGATAATGAAGAAGGCAGAATTTTCGCAATGAATCCCTGCACTTTTGTCGAACTTTGCAGTTTATACCCATATTCGACATTGGGGTATAATTTCGACAATTTGAAGAAATATGACATAATTTCATATTCGGCCCCTGCAGTTAATGCGAATTGACGCTTTCTACCCATTTTCATAAATGGAGGAGAGTTTCGCATTTTTGGCTGTTTTGGGCGCACCGGGTCACTGCAAAATTTTGAAATTGACAATTTCTATCCAATTTTGAGAAATTTTGTCAAAGGCGGTCCGTGAAAGAAGCTAAAAATTGGATATTTTTTGGATTTTCCGGATTGAAGCAAAATGTTTATGCCATGTGTTAAGGGGGAGTTTTGGATAGAAAAATTCTGAATTGAGCACTCTCTCATTCCTTTTTGGTTTTATAATCAATTTTCGATTATAAAAAGGGGGATAAATTTATATGGAAATTTAAAAGTGGAATTTTTCATATTACGCAGACTTAAAGACAGAAGTGACCTCGAGTATTTGAAGCTGATGAAATGATTCGATTGGAAATTCAGAAGTGATTTCGGTTCATGATGGGTTTGGACTTACTGAAGATTTTTGGAGTGTGCTTTTATGCTCAAACTTGGGTAATTTTTTTGGAGATTGAGAAACTCCTAATTACCTTTTGATGCTCGGTTCGTATGGTCTCACATTCTAGAACCCAAATTGAAGAATTGAAGATTTGATGTTCATCTCTACACGTGTCATGTTTGAGGCTCGGTTCATGAAGTTGCTCGAGTTTGGAAGATTTGAAGCGGGTCATCCATTCCTAACTTTGAGGGGAAGAATGTTGGGTACAAAGTTATCCATGTATGACTTTGTAAATGGTTTGACTTTTGTAGACCCACTTGCATGTGGTAAAGTAGCCTTGTGACATGAGGTAGAGAGAGAGACATGTAAACACCTCTATATAAGGTGGGTTCATACCACTTGTAGAGGTGTGCTTGAGAGATGTAACATTGAGAGTGTTAGTGTGTGTTAATTATGTAGATTTAGATCTAGATCTTTTTTTTGTAAACACCTTTCATAATCGAATGCATATCTTAAACACCCAAATCACCGTGTTCTTTAATTCTGCATGCCAAATCTACGCTCATAATTCACATCATCATTCATCACACAATACAAGTCGCATGATTCCAAGTTTCTGTCTAATTGAAACTTTGGTGATGAGAATCCTTCATTATTTGGTAAACTATGACATTTCCACAAGAATCAAATTCATTTCCAATATTGCTAATAATATATGAACACCAATTTTCACCAATGCCATTGCAAGGATAATATAAAATAAGACAAAAACAAGATTTTTCTTTATTTATAAAAATGCGGAAAACTTGTCCTTACAATGCAAATACATATGAAAACTATGTTTCTAAATATTCCTAAGCAATCTATCATAACTCCTAAGCAGCAACTCAAAAATCCGATCATCAAACCATGCGATTGAAATCCATTTCTTCACGATCAAATTTAGCTTGCTTCTTCTTTAAGCTTCCTTCATTTTCTTCGATTCTACAAAACATCAAAATGCAATCTTATCACATCGTGTATCAAGAATCTATAAATAGGAACTTAATAGAGTTAGATAGTGGACTTACCTAAAGCAGAGTCATACATTTTGACTTTACCATCCTTGTGATCCTTCAGGTAGATACGGCAGCTTCGCATCCAATGCCCCTTCTCTTGACAATAGAAACAAACAGATTCTTTCAGAATGTCACACGGGACAATCTCAGACTTAGCTTTTCTGTTTACCATTTGGTCAAACGGTTTGACCTTGGCCAATCCCTTTCCATTGGGAAGAGAAGAATTTTCTGGACTTCCAATGTTACCATTGTCAATGTCCATGGAATTTTGGGAAGTAGATCTTTCAACCAAATTTGCCTGACCAGTGCGTCAAATCATTTCTGATTCAGCAGCAATTAGCAAATAGGTAAGATCGATAAGGGTTACGTCGTGGTCTGTCATATAGTAATCTTTAATGAACTCACTATATGACTTAGGAAGTGAATGAAGAACCAAGTCAACAGTCTGCTTCCTTGGGAACACGACACCCAACTGTCAATATGCAGCTTTATGTCCAAGACGTGAGCACATACAGACAATCCATCTTCATGTTTGCTTGCCAATAGGGCTTGAGTGATCTTGAAATTTTCAAGTCGGCAAACATGTGGGTCAGGGAGAACTATTGGAGGAGGTGGAGGAAGTGAAGTATGATTTCCATTTTCATGATCGAAACGTGGAACATCACCTTCACGAGGAAGGTTTTTTCCAAAAGATTCAGGAAGACCATAGTTGTCAAAACTAGACATCTACAAGGGAGAAATTCAAATTAGTTGATTTATGTCCTTAATATAACACCCAAATGAAATATTAAGGCTAGGACCCAACACAATATTCTACAATTCGGAAGAGGGATGCCGTAATCCAATTGTAAAATATTTGAAGGTAGGTAAATGACGATTTACCAATTTCCACCATGAAAAACGAAAATGAACATTAGGTTTTAAATGAATTGAAATTCCTAGATTCTTTGAGATTCATTGAACTTTTAAATGGCATATTTAATCTCAATTATGCCCTTCAAGTTTGTGAATGGGATACCGAGGATCACAAACAAGGTGTGAATAACCATGAAAATTAGCTTGGTATTCTCGAAGACATTTATCACTTAATCAATGTGTCGGTTAACCACACACGCTCCATTGATCTATGATAATCTACGAGCTACCCATTGCCATCCTTCATTAGTCCCATATTAGTGTGCCGGTTAACCACACGCGCTCCACTAACGACCAATAAGGTGTAATGTGCAATTTCATGGATTAGCACCAAATTCATATTTTTCCTAAAGTAACTAATATTTGGGAATTTATAAAAGTATTTAGTTACTTTATTTCATTATACTTTTAATGGAAGTTTGTGTCCTATCCTACCCGTTCGGCTAACGACCCTCTACTGGTCAAGGGTGCGGTGGATAAAAGTGGATACCCAATGACGGTCATTTTACAGGGCGCTTCCTTAAACACCCCTTATAGACCAGCTTCGTGAATGAGGCCTACTAACGGTAAGACTGACTTTTTACTTATACATATATAATATATTAGACTTTTAATTTTATATAGTATAAGGGTGTATTTTACACTTTTAAAATACTTGATGGTTTAATCTATTAATAAATTATACTCTTAATTTAATTAAACTTAAACCATGTTATTATGGATTTAATAATACTCTCTTAATTAATTTTTTAAATAACTATTAATAAAGCCATAATTATTCCTTCTAGCTATGTCCATTTAAATTTCTAAAAATTATAACTTTTAATTCTAAATTTAAATTATGAAACCAAAAGGATGTAATTTAAACATTTAAAATACTAGGGTTTTAGAATTTAACATTTTCGTAAATGAGCCTTTTCAAATTTCAAAACTTGAGGGCAAGTTTTAAACTCTTCAAAACTTTTTGGATTCCAAACTTGATGGAAAGTTTTGTAACTCCTTAAAAAAACTTTTGAGTTCCAAAACTTGATAGCAAGTTTTGTAACTCCTCAAAAACATTTCGATCAAATTTTGAACTAATAAAATAATCATATATATTTATCTGTTAACAATTTGACCTAATACTACTCATATATCAAGATAAATCCAAATCAAATAATACAAATAATTGGTTTATCATATAAACTAGTAATTATTTTAAAATTTGACAATTTATCTTTAAATTGATGAGGTTAATCACTACCATATAAGAAAAAACAGATTTTATGATATAAAACAGTTCATGCTAATGATCCTAATCCAATTCTGGGCAAAAAAACCCGAAAATCTGCCAACATACTGTCCAACTCGTCGAGTTCATCATGGACTCGTCGAGTTCACCCTGGCAGAAGGCAGAGTTCCATTTTTTTCAGCTTTGAACAATTAACCAATGCATATATATAACAGAAAACACACATGGCTCTGATACCACTATTGGTTTTAAGTACTATAACACTCCTATGGTGCATATACAACCCTAATGCTTTGGATCTAAGTTTTCTCTAGTTATACATGCAAATTTCATATTCCAAAGCAGGAAGCCTAACTAGCATACAAAATTGATATTTGAAACATAAAAAACGAGTTAGATGATTACCTCTTTGTTGTAGCTAGTAAAACTTGGCCTTTCAAGAGCTTAGCACCTCAAATATGATGCCTCAAATGGTTCAAAAACACCACAAGCAATGGAGGATAATGATAGAGAGGTTATGAAGCTCCAAATTCGGCTAGGGTTTCATCTATGATCACAAGTACCGATTTTTTTTGGAGTCTAGGGGTTACTTTTATAGTTTGGAATTCCTAGGGTCTAACTTGTAAACCCTAATTCACTTCCTTGGGCCTTTAATCCAATAATCCCTATGATAAGTCCTTTGGACTAACTCTTCATAGACTCCCACATAGAATTAGTCCATCCTAATCAATATGGATCATTAGCCCAAACTATAAATATCACTGATTTACATAATCAGTCCCCGTTAATTTAATTAGGCTCTTTTGATCACTAAATTAATTCAAAATTAATTCTTGATCAATACTAATTAAATAATATGATTTCTCACTTAATATATTATACTTATAATATATTAATAAATCACAAATAACCTCTTACTCAAATATCCATCCCATCAAATTGCTCTAGTGAAGGCAACTCAAAATGGACCATGCTACTATCGGGTCAAGTACATACCAATTATAGTTATGGGCTTAGACATCTAATCCAACAGTACCAACATGTTGTTGTATGCTGAAAAAAGAGTTGGAGTCATTACGTAGAAACTTTGGGGTTGAAACAGGAAAGTGAGCGGTGTATTCGTTGTGAATGGTTGGTTCAATGGTGGCAACTGGTTGGCTGAGGATAATTGGTTTGTTATCATCGGCGGGGGTTGTTGTAGTGGCGAAGAGAATAGTGTGTTCATCGTGAATGGTTGGTTCAACGGTGGCAATTGATTGGCTGAGGGTAGTTGGTTTGTTGTTAACAGTGGAGGTTGTTGTAACGGCGAGGAAAGTGGTGTGTTCAATGGGGTTGCATGGAGGGTTGCGGTTTGCTTACCGAAGGTTTGGTTTACTAACATGGGTGGTGTTTGTGTAAAAGCGAATGCTCCACCTGCTGTTGATATCACCGGCGATGTCATGCCACTAAGTATTGACGTCGTCTGGTTGTTGTGAAACGGGAAGGTTTGTGGTGATGTAGTGAGAAAAAGCATTGATCCCTCCATCTTTAGTGAGTGCTAACCATCTTTAGACCACCGGACTGTGGTGTATTGGTTGCGGCGGTCACCGATGGGTGTGGTGAAGCGGTAGTAGTGATGTCCGGTTCTAACGACATCATTGATCTGACTGGGCTTCCCAGCGTTTTGTTGGCTTCGCCAGTGCCTTCTGTCGTCATCTTCAGGGTGAATGATCTTTGGTTGCCAGTTGCTTGTTGTCACACACCGGGTGACGCCAATGATGCAACCTAGTCCTCCGTGAACACCGACCTGGTGGCTCTAGTAGAAGTAATGCGGTGATAAACGCTTCGGGAAGACCTACGAGGTTACAACATAAGGAAACCGTCATTCGTTCTCCGGGAGGAGCTCCCAAGAAAACGCTCCGATGGTCAAGTCAGTGGGTAAACTAAGAGTGAATGGTGAGAGCTAGGAGGGAACGACTTAGCGTTTGAGGTGGCGGATGAGGCCTTTTATACTGAGACCTCCTGGCCAGTCCGTACGGGGACAAGGTCGTTATATCCGACATAATCTGACGCCTTGATTGGCTAATCGTGCTCCTTATATTGCCAGAGCTAGCGATTGGTTCAGGTAGTAATGTTCTGAGCATACTCCTTGCCGTTGATAGCCGTTAGGTTTGTCACAGAGTAGAAGGCGCCCGCTTGAGGGCCAAGCCTTCCACGCGGTTGCCCAGCTCTAGAGGGGCAACCGCGAGCACGTGACTTCGTCAGGGGCGTCTGCGCTGGGAGTAGCTTTCCCTGGCGGCTTGCCTTGAGGCATCTTTAACGCGTCTTGAGTGCGTCTTCTAGCCCGTGCTAGGGGCACGTTATCAGATACTATTTACTTTTAAAATATTGTATATGATTATATATATATATATATATATATATATATATATATATATATATACACACACACACACACATACACACACACACACAAAAGAAGCTATATAAAATATTTATAAAAACATATTATTAATTAAAAATTAAAGTTTATAATTGATCAATATTTAATTTATGTTTATGATAGTAAGTTTTTGCTAAAAATAAATTAGTAGAGAAATGATTTGTCAAATCAAAGATTATAAATGGGATAAACAATCAATCATTATGGATACTTTAAAAATAACATTTGGAAAAATAATAAAAAACAAATATGAAACATAAAATCGCTATTAAAATTGGGAAAAATGACTTATCAGGATAATTTTTTTTTGTTTTGTACACATTTAGGTAATCTATGTTTTTTTATATACATTTGATTATTTAACTTGTTAAATGTGTTCACATGTTACCATTGTTGCCAGATATATGCGTATCTAGCTTGATTGAAGGTGGGTCCTAGGACGTACCTTTTTAAAAAAAAATTATAATAGAGGGTATAAGAAAAAGATAGGAAACGCGTTGTTATTTTTAAAGAAACTACCTAATAACTTTTGAAAAAAAAAATATTAATCAACACATATTTTTTATACCTATTAACCATTTAGTGGATAGCCCAATGTCTCAGTATAACCCAATCCTTTTAAAATTAAACAAAAAAGCAAAGAAAAGAATTGAAAACGTCATTCAACAACCTCCGTTCCCTTTGGCTTCAATCCTTCAATTGTTGCTCCTACCGATCATCGTCCTTTAGACCACCATTTCCGTTCGTCAATCGTCCTCCGCCGCTCACTGTTGTCGCTCATCCCATCCACCGAAAACAATCAATCATTCAATCCATAGGTTTACAATCTTAGATTTTTTGTACAATTGATTTGTCTATTTTCGTGTGGTCTTGATTGTTATTGTTAACATCCAATTTCAATTTTAGATTTCTTGGTTTTCATTGTTTATATCTAATTTTGTCTTGATTAATTTCAGAATTTCTCTATTAATATTGTTAACATTTAACATTCAATTTCAAATTTAGAATTTACTGAAAGACCTTATTAATCTTTAAAAACTATTATACCATACATATGTACACAAGTCCATGTTATACAATTTATATACATATCCAACAACAAGTAATAATGCTGCATGTTTGTCAAGCATGTTGTATTTCGCAAAAACAATTTTTATAACCACATTAAGGTTAAGTTTTGAAAAACAATTTGCTTCATAGCTTGAGAACATGGTTAATTGTTATTGTCTTTGATTTTATGATTTGTATATTTGATAAGGAAATAGTGATAATAGTTTATTAGTTTGGTACTTTTGTAACATTCAGTTTTATAATTCAATTTCATAATCAAGAATATGGCTGCATAAGTTTTAAGACATACAATCCAATCTGACCTGCCACCATTAATACTTTTTACTCTTTGAAAAACCATGTAATGAAAATGAATATATATATATATATATATATATATATATATATATATATATATATATATATATAGTTAGATTCATGTGAGACGATCTAGTTTTGTGAGACCGTGAGACCACTTTTTTCTAGTGAAATATTCTAATATTCTACTGTTCATAAAAATTAAATATGTATGATATTTTAATATTCTAAAACAATAATTTTAACATAGTTTACATTGAAATATTCTAAAACATATAATGTTAGAATATATTGCATATTCTTTTTTTACGAACAAAAGAATATAATAATATTTCAATAAAAAAATTTGGTCTCACAGTCTCACAAAATTATATCCGTCTCAAATGAACTCTTACCTTTCTCTCTCTCTCTCTCTCTATATATATATATATATATATATATATATATATATATATATATATATATATATATATATATATATATATATATATATATATAGAGAGAGAGAGAGAGAGAGAGAGAGTTAGGATTAAATGTGAATTGTAAATATATTGTGATTGTATGACCAAATTAGGTCCATTAGATTAAAATAATGAAGGGTTAAGATAACAATGACATGATAGTAATTAAGTGAGAAAATATTAATTACTTTCTACATTGAAACCACCATAATGATTTATTACTTATTTTGATTTTAAACAAATTTGGAAGGACAAATTTTAAGATATACGTTTCACTGAATTTTATTATCATGTTTTTATTTTAATTTATTTCAATTGCACATAATATTCTTAAAGAATGTAGTATTTTTGAAGAATCTACAACATTCAATTTAATACGAATTTAGTTAATTATCATTTATACAGAACTTTGTTTTCACACATAATTCCTTAAGAACACTTAAATGTATTATAACATATTTTTAAAGAATATGCAAAATTCTTTTTACACAATACTCACAAAATGTACATCAATTTCATAGATTATATTCTCTGAGAATAAAATATATAACTTCTATAAGAAATTTTAGCTGAAGACAAGTTTCAATTCTTTAAGAATGCAAACATTCTTGAAGAATACTTGAATGAAAATCGATACCCATATCGAAAAATTCAAAATTTCTTAAAGAATTCTAGTATTATTAAAGAATTCAAGAATAAAAATCCAGTTGCATGTTTGTAACACCACAACCTTTTTATTAGTCAAATCAAAATCCAATTTCATAATCACAATGCCAATCTAACAAAAAAAAATTACTTCCAAAAGTCAATATAAGCATTATTCTGTAAACAATCATCACAATAGATAAAGCAACCCGTTATATTAAATTCAAAGTCGGCATTATGTTTGTTCCATTTTTCCAATCCAATTGCTCAAATAGATTTAAAAAAGCAACAAATTAAGAATAAAAAAATGAGAATTGGGAAAGAAACCGATATTATGTTGTATGTGCGCCTTTAAGTTTTAATAACACGAACTAAAATAGTGGATTTCGAATTAAAGATAATTGCTAGTTTCCTAAACTATAGCTATTTGATTTAGATATTAATTAATAAATTAATCAAAAAATGATTGGACCATATTTGGACCATATTTGGACACACATTCATACAATAATTATGGTTTGTATATGAACCTAAGTCTATATATATATATATATATATATATATATATATATATATATATATATATATATATATATATATATATATATATATATATATATATATATATATATATGGGAAAAGTGAATATACCCTTAAGGGTATATAAGCTTAGGTACCCAAACCCACCATAATACATCGTTTTGTTTGATACATTCATTATAATATTCTTAAACTTCAACCCTTGACTTGATTTACTTTCAAGATTTTCGAAATTTCACTATTATCTTCCTTTTACATCACATCTTTTTGCCAAACACCTACCAGGCTATATATATTATAGTTGAAAATGAAAATTATGTAAGAGGAAGATAGTTGTGAAATTTATAAAAATCTTGGAAGTAAATCAAGTTAGAAGTTGAATTATAAGAACATTGGACAATTACAATGTATATATATGATACAAAACGAAATAGTATTGTGAGTATGGGTACCTAAGCTTATATACCCTTAAGGGTATATTCACTTTTCCCTATATATATATATATATATATATATATATATATATATATATATATATATATATATATATATATATATATATATATATATAGGCTTAGGTTATTCTATTCAAAGTAATTATTGTGTTATTGTATGCATAAATGTGGGCCAATCAATTTTACTTATTTTAAGAAAGTGATTAATATATATTTTTGAATTAAATATAATTGAAAAATATCATCTAATTTAATTACAAGGGTATTTTAGTCAATTAATATAGATTTAATAAAGGAAAATCGCATATTTTAAGGGATCATAGATTCTATTAATTTTAAAAATCTGATTTTACGAATTATAATTCTTTTAATTCGGACATTCTGACAGAATATGTTTATGAGTATATTTCAAAATAAAAATATTCTTGAACCATAAATAATAAAAATATTTTTGAACCTATTTCTTGATCATGACTTTAACAACTTCTTGTAGAATAACAAATTCTTGAACAATCAATTGAAGAATAAAAACAAAAAATACATAATTTCTTATAGAATACGGGTAACAATTGTTAAGAACTACATTAGAATATTACACTTATTAATAACAAAAAACACAATATATAAATCATTCTAGCAGAATATACTATTATATATAGTTTTTTCAATACATTGTATATTATTATGGTAGAATAATCCATTCTTTTTGGAAGATTGGTGGTCATTGTTAATCTTCATCCCATACAATATTCATCTTCAAGATTCTATTCTGACAGAATCAGAATTCAAGCTTTC
The DNA here is from genome assembly GCF_052849685.1 of Lactuca virosa. Classification (NCBI taxonomy): domain Eukaryota; kingdom Viridiplantae; phylum Streptophyta; class Magnoliopsida; order Asterales; family Asteraceae; genus Lactuca; species Lactuca virosa. Next base: position 253,406,069 of record NC_136434.1, read on the forward strand.
ATTCCAGTAGAACTGGAATTCGTGATTCTATACCGATAGAACTACAATCGTAGAAAATACACAAATCACAAAGGAAATATTGACATTTAATTCCCACAGAATCGGAATTCGCCACCATCTGTAGCAGTGCAAAGAAGGGATAAAAATGGTAAAAATCCGAGAAATTTGAAAAGAATTTCGGATATTGGGTAAAATGAAAATATAACCCATATTTTTTTTCAATTTGACGCTGAAAGTGTGAAAGGAGGGTTAAATCTGTGAAGTCTGTAAACATTTGAGGACTGGAATAGTTAAAACGCTGAAGTTGCAGGGACCAAGACTGTAACATCAGTCATCTTCTTCATACGAACAAAAAAGAACACGCTTTTGACTCCTAAAAGTCAAAATCAAATTTTCGTTTACAATCCTCCGATCTAGTTTCTGAAAATGACGAAATTGATGACCGACAATTCCAGTTTCCATCTCTACTGTGTTGTGCAAATCCGAATTCAATTTTATTCCAATAAAAATTCCGATTTCAATTTTGATACTCGAAATTTTGATGTCTATAACGATGAACAGAAACCGATTTTGAGTTCCAGATGCGAATTTCCGTTTCGCTGTAATTGTGACTTTTGATTTCTAAAATCAACAAGATTTCCGTTTCAATTTTGAGTCCAGAACTCTAATCTTGTGTAGTTAAATCGAACAACAAGAGACTTCAAATTCTTGAGTAATTAATCAAGATTCCAAGACCTGTTCATATCAAAATGTAACAACGAGTTTCGATTTTGGAGACAAAATCACAAACCTTCATTTCTAGTTGATGTCAATACGATTTCAATTCCGACTCCAAATTGATGAACCGAAAGCGAACCTAATTCAATTGATTACCGGCGACCATAACAGCGAACAGGGGAAGCAGCGATCGTATCTTTGTTCTGTTTTGGAGCTAGGGTTACGAATGGGATAGAATACAATTTGTTTATTGTTTTAAAAAGGAATAAAGGTAGGTCAAAGTATTTACCATAATTATAGGAGTGTATTTATAGAAATTATTTATCAAATTACTAAATTACCCTTATTTATTTGTTTGATTATTTATTTATTTTTTAAATATTGATTGGCCCACATTTATGCATACGTTAACACAATACTTAGTTTAAACAAATGAACTTAGCTCTCTCTATATATATATATATATATATATATATATATATATATATATATATATATATATATATATATATATATATATATATATATATATATATATATTCAATTTCATTATATAAGCAACCATTTTGGTTCTAAATTCGTAATTATGTGTAAATATATATATATATATATATATATATATATATATATATATATATATATATTTATTCAATTTCATTATATAAGCAACCATTTTGGTTCTAAATTCGTAATTATGTGTAAATCTTATAAAAAAATTACTTAAATATGAAAAAAAAATGATTACCTGTTACAAGTCATTTTCCCTTAGGCTATACGGTATCGAGTTTTGGTGGCTACGCGTGGGGCCTACGTGGCAAGGTCACCTACGCGTGAACACCGCCCAGGTGCACGTAGGTGCCTTGTGGCGTGGTGCGTATCACGGATGAAGACAACGAATGAAAGGGAGAGAGAGAGTGTGGAAACGGTTCTTTTTTGACCGTTTGCATTTCAAATAAAAAAATTAATTAATTTAAATTTTAAATTTAAATAACATCTTTTATCTATATATATATATATATATATATATATATATATATATATATATATATATATATATATATATATATATATATATATACACTACAATTTCACTCTTCATTTTACACTTCCAAATCAAAAAAATACTCCTATTTTCTTTCACTTTTCTTCCAAAAAATGGATCCAAACCAAAATACTCCACCCATTCCAAACTCCCCAAACACCAAACACTCCAAGTGATTATCAAGCATATATGCAATTGTTGAATTCTCCAATCCAACAACAACTTTTATTCACTAACCTTCCATACAACCCACAATTCTTCCAACAACAACGACCACAACAACAATTCACTCAACCTCAATTCATTCCCCAATTCCAAGGTTTTCAATAACAAGTTTCTCCACAACTCCAAACACAATCATCTCAAGTCCCATTAACTCAATCCCAAACCGTCAACCTCGACAACGACGATGAAATGGTCCAAGAAACACCACAACCATCTCGAAGAAGGCAACCAAAAGGAAAAGGGAAAAAGAAAGCAACGACTTGGAACGAAAAAGAAGAAGAAGCTTTAGCAAAAGCTTGGATTTTCATATCCTGTGACTCGAGGAGAGGCAACGCGCAATCTGGAGAAAGTTTTTGAAATCGTGTTTTGGACCACTTTCACGCGCTTCTTGGAAGGAAAACAGATCGGTCCTACGACGCGGTCAACGGAAAATGGCGTGATCTTCGCGCGATTTGCACAAAGTTTAATGGCATATTTGAAAATCTAAAAAATATGCATAAAAGTGGTTCCAACGATTTCAACATTTTATCAACCGCGTGCTACCAATTCAAAGTGACCAACAACGGTAAACCATTTGGTCACCAAAAAGCGTGGGAAGTGTGCTGTCAAGGTCCAAAATGGGTCCTTAATCCAGAGACATCGCATTCAGACTCGACCACCGGCTCCAACAAAAGAACAAGAACTTCTGAATCGGACGCGGGTTTTGGGTTAGACCTCAATGATGACGTCGATGTTGCCGAGGGAGAGGGTCCACCTGAAGTCCAACTCCGTCGACCACCGGGAAGGGACAAAGCAAAACGGGCGGCATCTTAAGCGGGAAAGCAACTGCAACTAGCGACGACGGACTTGTGGAATCCATAGATAAAACTAAGTTTTCTAAAAAGAAAATACGAATCCACGGAGGAATCTCATCGCCAAAAAAGCGCTCTTACCGATCTTCAAATCATAAACTCGAAGCCCCTACCGGATCTCGACCCCGAAAATCTCACGACATTTCTCAAAATCCAACAACGTGTCCGTGCTAAGTATGAGGATTTGGTTCTAATATTTATGTTTTAGTTGTTATGTTGTGTGTTTTTTTTGAGTAATTTAGGATAAATAAATAGTTTAAGATTTTTTTTTTAAATATTTTAGGATAAATAAGTAATGTTGGATTTTTTTTGTTGTTTTTTTAAATATTTTAGGATTTGACTTTTTGTGTTTTAAAATTAATGCAATGTGTTTTAATTTAGTGTTTTTAATGTGTGTTTTATTTAAATTACTTTTTTTAATTTAATTAAATATTGTCAAAAAAAAGAAAAAAGAAAAAAAAATGATGTGAAGTGTTAACTATTTCCAAAGGTTAGTGGGTTGGTAGTGAAGGTGATGTGACGCTGATGCGACCTCACTTTTTGAATATGTTGGATGTGACTATACCGCTTAGCCTTACGTGCGAGAGCTGAGTAGAAGCAAAAGCAAAAGTGTAGAAGCAGAAGCAAAAGCAAAAGTGGAATTAACAGCGAATGTACCGAACTCGAAATTTGGTATATTGGACAAAAACAGAATATACCTGTTACAAACGACGTCATATCAGTTGGCGGGCAGTGATTTGTTTGTGACAGACGTGTTTCATAAGCAACACGACATTTACCAGATTTTAAAATCGACGGTTCACGTTGATTTTGATTGTACGTTACGCTACTTTTATTTTTTTAGGGACTGGGTGCACGTGACAAACCAATGGCGTACGCTATGTCGACCACCTAAAAGAAATATAGAGGTGGACGTTACGCTGATTTACTTGTACTACCATCGTTACCATTCATCGGGTCCGCACACGCCGCACCACAGCAACTAGCAAACCAAATGGCGTCTTTTATAACGCCACCTCCTCATCTCCTGTGTTTGTTATTTAATTATAGTTTTAATTTTAATTTTTAATTAAAATTGGTAAAATCTATAAATTTAAATCGCAAACGGCGACAGCCTCTTCCCTTCAATCTAGGTATCGTGCTTCTCTCTCCACCACCATTACCACCCTCAATTCGGCGTCGTTCCTTTCTCTTCATCCTCTCTGTTTTCTGGTAATCTAAACTCTTCTCTTCTCTTATGTAAATAAATTGTTTTCAATATTAGCTTCCAAATGTATGCGTGCGTATATTTTTGAAGATTTTGTTGTTGATGTTGATTGTTATGTATAAACTTTTGATCTGAATATTTTTGAAATTTGCTCGTTTTTCATTTTGATTGCTTTTATTGGTCTGTCATGCTTTTACGTATATTTACCGTGACAAATGCGCAAATTCAAATATTGGTTTCAGTTTGAATCTGCGATCTCACTATACTTATGTTTTTGTTATTTGCACATTTTCGTTCTTTGAATACTTTTTGGTCGTAACTAGATTCTTGAATTGCAATGGTGGATTTGTTTAGTTTCGGTTTTTGATTGTAGTAGTCTAGTAGATGCTTTGTGTTATGTTTGTTCCTAATGGTCTAAAATATAAATTAACTGGATGGATGCTTAATATGGTGGGTATATTCTGCCTGAAAATTGTGTGTTTGATCTGATTAATGACTGGTTGGTTAAAATGCTATTTTGTGCTCTGTCATGTGGAGTTTTATCAGTAGAATGAATAACTACTTTGCAATTGCAACTCCATTTTTCTGGGAGGTGCTATAAAGAATATCCATACCATTGAATTGGAATTTGGAAAGAGATAGGTGTTGCTGTTGATTGTGGGGGGATTTGTGAATAAAAGAATAGTTGTTGTTAACTGCAACTCTACCTTTTGGGAATGTTTCCTGAAGGAGTCAGAAAAAGCTTGGATGATAGAAGTATAAAAGTAATCAGTCATGTGTTAAGGTTTTAGGGTTTTAACTTGAGGTCTGTAACTATTTGATTTGATGCTCAAAATCATGTAATCACAAGAATTGGTTTAGTTCGATTATGCATGAGTGAGTGTGAGAGTGTCACTAACATCAGGTAAAAAATTTCAGTAATATTCTTCCCACTACATAGAACCATATCTTACTAAGAGACATTGTTCATTTACCCCTACCCTGATTTCCCTTTTATCAATTTGTGTAGGGCAGATCTATGCAATGTTGTTTTGCATGCTATATGTATTCATTCTCCTGTAAACTTTTTAAAATGCTCCATCTCTACTTTATGTTATAGTGTCAATAACAGAAGGAGTTTTCAGTATGTGAAAGTGAAAGAAAGTTATGCTAGTAATTTTATTGTATTGCAGAAATGGCGTCTTGTGCAAGTGAAGGTCTATATCCTCTGCATAGGTCTAAAACCATTCATCTGGTATGTTTTATTTCTATTTATTAACCTCCACTCCTCCTTGGTCTATGTGTTGTTTATCTGATATGTTTTATTTCTATTCATCTTTTTTGTGGTTTTAATGTAATTACTAGGTGAGGCATGCTCAGGGAATCCACAATGTGGCAGGAGAGAAGGACCACAGTGCATATCTATCTGAACAACTGTTTGATGCACAGCTTACCCCTCTTGGTTGGCAACAGGTTTACTACTCTTTTTTCTTTTTATAATCTTATTTATTGACATCTATTTCCAAAGGACCTATTTTCTTCGAATATTAGTAATTAGCAAAACAAATTCGGCTTTTCCAAAAGCAAATCCACTTGAAAGAAAGATGAAACCTGCTAAAATGATCAGTTATTCGAGGGTTGAATGTTTATGGCTTTTAATCAAGTCAGAAGGTGGATCCCCCCTCCCCCCTTTTTTTTTGTCTTTTTACAGATATGGGTTAATTGTATTTTTAACTCCACTGCACCAATAATAGCAACACGCTTATATTTTGCAATTTTCCCAAGTAAAAATAAACAAACAAGAAATGTCAGTCATATATGTGAAACAATAGGTGATTAAATCACAATGTCTATCATGTTCAAACTTTCATACATATATATATATATATATATATATATATATATATATATATATATATATATATATATATATGTATGTGTGTGTGAAATGAAACAACAGGTGGATAATCTTCGGAAGCATGTTCGTGCATCTGGTCTTTCTAAACGTATTGAATTGGTTGTGGTTTCACCTTTGCTGAGGTACGTTTTCCCAGTCATTTTCAAATTGGTATGAGTTTATACTTTGATTGTAGTTTGGAAAATCCAAATGCAAAGCTATATCTGAGTATATTTTTCAAAGTAGAATGTCCTAACAAATAACAATTTGGGATTTGTAAACCAGAAATGCTGTCTGCTAATTTCCATGATTGATTTTTTTGGTTGTAGGACAATGCAAACAGCAGTTGGTGCTTTTGGGGGTGAAGGTTCAGGTTCAGGTTCAGGTGATGGGAATCCACTAATGGCACAAAATACAGGCAAAAGCAACCGGCCTGCAATTTCAAGTCTAAATTCTCCTCCATTCATCGCTGTTGAGCTTTGTCGAGAGCATTTGGTACGTCAATAATTCTTTCACAAATTTCACCACCCATGTATGTGTATGTGTATGTGTATGTGTATGTGTATGTAAAACTCTACTCAAACGACCTATTTTCTTCTATTAAGTGGCTTTTTCTGCATTAATTAATGTAAAGAGAAAAACACTTTGAACATCTTCTTATTAAGTCCAGAATTATAATGTCTTACATTTACATGATAGCAAATTAGAAATATGAGAGGGCTTGATTGACAAACTCATTTCAATGTTTTATTTTTATGCAGGGTGTTCATCCATGTGACAGGAGGAGAAGTATAAGTGAATACAAGCCCATGTTCCCAGCAATTGATTTTTCTTTGGCAAGTAGCTTCCTCCACTTTTAAACTTCTTCCATTGATTTGCTTATTATGGAATCTTACTTAAACATTGTTCATTGTTCTACCCAATTATAGCAATGTCATTATTGTCACTGCAATCATTGGGTAGATTTTTCCATGTATAAAGCCCCAATACAAAAAAGAAAAATTTAAACTACAATAATATGATTTGGTACATCTTTTAAACTACAGTACCCTAATAAATAAGTAAAGATTATTATTTATTTTTTTGGAAAGTACATGCAATAAAATTGTTTGGAATTAGGATGATACACAAATAAAGGAAAGTAGGCTGTTATTTCTTGCATTTAGCCCTTAAAGTTTGGGTTAAATGCAAAAAATAGCAGTCACAACATTATACTTTGAAAATTGTCAAAGTATAGTGTCCTAATAAGAAATATTTTTAAAAGTACAATGCTGATTGGGTAGATTTTTCAAAATAATAATAAGTTTAACTTTTAATAGACACGACAGTGAGATGCTATATAAAAGAAATACAGGAATAAAAATTACTCCAATCAGAAATGGTTTGTCTTTTTTGCATACAATCTCATCCTTTCTGAACTAGTTATGCAGTTTCTTGCTAAAAGTGGCAGAGTATTTATTACATCCATGTTGATGTTTTATTCAGATAGAAAACGAGGGGGATGTTTTGTGGACGCCTGATACAAGAGAAAAGAATGAGGATGTTGCAGCCAGGGGGGTGAAGTTTATGAAATGGTCATTTCTTTCTTATCATACACATTTTTTTTTTCAAAATAAAGTCAAAAGAAAGAAACACAACTTAATGTTTTGACATAAAATGTATATATTTTTATATTTTATGCAGGTTGTTGACTCGGGAAGAGAAGGAGATTGCAGTTGTGACCCATAGTGGTTTCTTGTTTCATACACTTGCTGCATATGGAGATGATTGCCATCCCACGTTGAAGAAGGAAATGTCTAAACAGTAAGTCCTTCTTTATTCTTCTATCCATTTGAATTACAATTTTTTATTCACCTCTTTTTCTTTTAGGTTAGAAGCAAGAATATACTTTCATCCATATGTTTATTATAGCATCCAACTTTCATTTCTTCCATCGCAGTAAGAATATACAAAGCAAGTAGCTGGATTTTTCAAAGTATACTTACTCTTTTAAAAAGTTTTTTTTCAAAGTACAATGTTATAATTGGGTAAGTAAAATGCCCTGACAAAAAAAATACAATCTTGGAATAGAGAAAAATGAAAGTAGGATACACTCTGTAATAAACAAATAAATAATAGTATGTTGCTGTTTCTTGTATATTTTTTAGGGAACAAATTTACAAAAATAGAAATTGAGGCCTCTTATTTGCTTATAAACTTGTAGCGCATATATATATATATATATATATATATATATATATATATATATATATATATATATATATATATATATATAGGGGCTTTTAAACGTTGATTTTGAAAGTATGTTCCTAGAATAAAAAAAACTTCCTTTTTACCAATAATCTATACTAAAACTTATGTCTTGTGAGAGAATACTTTTCCTTGATAAAACATATATATGTTTATAATAAGCACAAGCTTTTAGATTCGTCTCAACCACACCCATCCATAACTTATGTAACTCGATTGATATATCATACATGTTTTGAAGAGGTTAACCAAGTCTGTTTGTGATTCTGATGTACTCAGCTTCAACAACTGTGAGCTTCGTTCTATGGTCATCATTGATAGAAGGTAAGCAAGCATATATATATATATATATATATATATATATATATATATATATATATATATATATATATATATATATATATATATATATATATATATATATATATATATAAGGATCAAGGTTTTTGAGTTGAGAATGATTGAATCTTGAGAAACCGTGTTACTGATCATCATCCATCTATTCTGCAGCATGTTAGGATCAAACGCTTCAAAAACAGACTTTCCTGGCAAAATTCCTAGCGGTACTGATGTCCCGAGTGATGCTGTTTAGTAGTACCCTCCCCTTGGCTGCATTTGGTATTTTTTTTTTTTATGCAAATTAAAAAAATTAGATGCTAGGCAGGAAGGATTACAGAAAAATCAGAAGAGATATACGATGATGTCTAGTGAAGTTGTTACTATTATCCTCTATGTCTATACACTCGGTATCATGTTAGACTTGAGCAATGTTTTATATTTGATAAAATGCTTGATTATGGTTCTGTTTTAGTTCATTATGTTTGCAACACAAAGGCAATTTCAAGAGTATATTAGGAAAATTAGTCTTTTTTTTTTTTTTTTTTTTTTTTTTTTTTTTTTAATAATGGAAAAGATTTAATCTTTTTACCTCTACCTGCTACAAAGCATGACAGGTTGCATAACACACGAATGCCCTCATTAGATGACCCCTTTTGTTGAAGAAGAAAAAGTTGTAGTTTTGATTACTAGACTGATAAAGCATGAGATGCTATAACTTTTTGCAGTTATGCAAAATGCTATCCAATTATATCATTGCCAATCCATTTAGAAAACGAGGGAAATGAAAGTTCCAGAATATGTCTAGGAAGCTATTCAATTCTATTAGACATCCCACTAACTTTACTTGCATACATAAAAACAGTACATATTATATTAAAATGACCTTATTTATACTATTGGAAAGGATAATGACTTAAAGGGTAATATATACTTTTCAATTTGTACACATTTGGTCACTGAGATATTCTTCCGTTCACAACTTTATACATTCAGTCCTTATGTCCTTATGACCGGCTACTTCAAGTAAGTCGGAAAAAATGACTTAAAAGGGTAATATATTTCTCATTTTGTACACATATAGTCCTTAATATTTTTTTTCGACATTTAGTTCTTAATATTCATTTGTTGCCAAATAAGTTTTTGTTGTTTTTATACATTTTCAGTACTTATGACCGGGTTCTTTGGGTTTTTTTTTTTCACGGTATTCTACATGGGACAATCATTAATGATGTGTTGAGAATGTTGTTGCTTATAACAACCGTGTCCTCAACTGCTTGGTTGCTTAGGTCTTGTGATTTTGCTTCACGGTACTTATGACCGGGTTCTTTGTGTTTTTATTTTATTTTTTTTACGTTAAGAAGAAGTTATGACGTTCAGAACACAAGACCTAAGCAAAGCCACAATACCTAAGAAACCAAGCAGCGAAGGGCGCGGTGGCTGTAAGCATCAACAGCTCTGAACACCTCGTTAATGATTGTCCCACGTAGGATGTCGTGAGAAAAACCTAAAGAAAACGGTCATAAGTATTAAATGTGTACAAAAACAAGGATTCATTTTGCAACAAAAAATTTATTAAAGACTAAATGTGCAAAAAAAAATATTAAAGACTAAATGTGTACAAAGTGAAAAATATATAATAGCCGGTCATAAGAACTTAATATGCACATTTAAACAAGTTGAAGGGGTAAATGTGGACGAAAAAAACTCATTGACCAAATGCTTACAAATCAAAAAGATATTACCCTTTTAAGTCATGATCCCTATTGGAAAATACGTTGAAAATACCAATGTTTTAAATAACCTTAGGTATGACTTGACGACAATATTAAACTTCAAGCTTTTACGAGCCGTGGTGAGCCATATCGTTTGTAAGGCATGACTTGAGACGTCAATTTTGTATATAATTAATAATTCTATATATATTTTCTACTATTTTTCATTTTTATATACATATATAACTTATGGTGATATTTTGTTAAAACGTAGCATCAAGTACAAGCCTTAGAGTCATAACGAAACCATGGTGAGATTTTTAGAACCTTGGAAAATACCATAGAAAATGTTTGATGTTTTTTTTTCAATTGCAAACCAACTACTAGCAACTATGGGAACAAGCAAAATGATCAAATTTCATATCAATCAAAAAACTAAACCTTATATATTAATCCAAGGATATATATTTTTTTTCTTTTTTGAACTGAGTTTCATTAATATCGACTTTAAATATTTTGAACAACCATATATCAACCGCTATCAAATCTATCTTCTCGATTAAAAGGTTCAAAACATTTCAAATCAATTGAATAAAACATAAGATGAATCAGAAAAGTTTTAGAAGAAACATCAACCCTCGCCAACTTGTTGTTGAGAACAACTTTAAGAACTTTAGCCTTTAGAATAACCTACAACTGCCTGAAATACCCTACGAGAACCGCAAGAGAACCAAAGTCAAGAGAACACACATCATATTATTTTCAAGATATGTGTAAAAAAATAGCTTTAATCTTTGGAAATCAGGAGAACCGAAATTAAGAGAACACCCATTACATAGGAGAACACCCATAGCTACCTTTCCCAAACGTATTTTGTAATGTTCTAGCACCTTGTTCTAATATAGGGTGTAAGTCATTTTTGTCCACTTAACTTTTCGTTGTGTACTCATTTGGTCACTTAACTCATTTTAAATTTTAAAAGGTTACCGAACTTGTAAATTTATGCTACAGTGGTCATTAAACTTTTGGTTTGGTCACTTAACTTTTAGCTTTGCGCTCATTTAGTCACCTAACTTTTGAAATTGTGCTCATTTAGTTACTAAACTTTTAAAATAAAAATATAAAAATGAACTATAAAAAAACTTTTAAAAACAAAAAAGGGACCAAATGAGAACAAACCCAAAAGTTAAGTGACAAAAAAATGTTTTATGACCATTTTGACACAAATTTACAGGCTCTATGATTATTTAAAACTTAAAATAAGTTAAGTGACCAAATAAGCACAAAGTTAGAAGTTAAGTTACCAAAAATGATCTACACCCTGCTAATATATTATGCCGTTCAATATATATATATATATATATATATATATATATATATATATATATATATATATATATATATATATATATATATATGGGAAAAGTGAATATACCTTAAGGTATATAAGATTAGGTACCCCATGCTCAAAAGTACGTAGTTTTGATTAGTGGTTCATTTGATTAGTGGAATGGATCATATCTTTGGTCCAATTAACATACCCATAATAATAGCTTCATTATATATATATATATATATATATATATATATATATATATATATATATATATATATATGGTTAGGATTAAATGTGAACGTTAAATACACTGTGAATGTATGACTTAATTTGGGCCATTAGATTATAAAATCAAGGAGGCTAAGAATGGATGCTGATTCTTTTTAATTTCTAATTAGATTGCTTAAAAACGTTAATAGGGACAATTGATTCATTATTCATCTATTTTAAAAAAAGGAAGTTGACATGTTATATGCATACAACCCGATTCTTTCACTCTAACACCTAATATCATTCCATGTTATTAGGGAAAAGTGGTGTTGATATGATCATCTGAAGATGAGATTGCCCAAAAAAGTCAATTAGCTATTATAAATAATACCGTATTTAATTCTATGAACGTTCTAAACATAGATCAACAATCAACCGAGGGTTTAGAATTGAAGCATAGAATCGATGACAAAGAATGAAAAGACGTTCAAATTCAAGATTACGAGCGACCTTCAAATCGAGGTTCAAAAACACAGAAGATGTACTATTGAGGTTGGACGATGAAGACAATAATGATTTTGTCGCTCCACCACCCGTACTTTTTTTTAGTCAACTGGTTCTTTCAGAATGTCTGCAACAAGGTTATTAAGAAGTTAGGGTTTCTAAAGATAAGGTCTTTTTATGAATTCTAATCTAAGTTTGGTGAATAGTTTTACTGTTGCTCGTTTTTTTAATAGTAATGGGTTATTATGAAATAATAGAATGTTTATTACCTTGTATTCTATAACAATGTATATGTATTCTTGTAGAATTTAATTTGAGTATTCTTTATATGTTTAAAAAATGATAATGGAATAAGCTTTTTGTCAAATGGGATGTTTTTTGTAATGCATTCTTTCATAACGTGGTTATAAAATTTGTTTTTAACAAGATAGGGTTTGTAAAGATTTTTTTAAACATTAAGCACATTTTGATGGACATGTTAATGTGTCCTGATTTTCCTAGTAGTAGCAGGAAATATTCAAAGAAATTTTGGGCTTGTACAATGAATTCTGTAAGAATGCAGGAAATATTCAAAGAAATTTTGGGCTTGTACAATGAATTCTCTAAGAATTGCAGGTTTAGTACAAAGGTTTTGGTTATATAGAGCTTAATTGCAAAATAATTTTATCAGAATTATTGGTTTGTTACAATCTATTCAGATTTTTTTAGTTATAGTATAATGAAATATATTAGAGGTAATGGGTTAGTATAATAGTTTGGTTATACATGGCTTACTTACAAAAGTATACTTGCAAAATACTTGGTTTAGTACGATGATTTAGTACAAGTGTTTAGTATTTTGTTATTTAGCTTACTACGTAATGAGTACTTTGAAGAAATTATGTGTTAGTACAAATTATTCTTACAGAGTTGTTGGATCAATAACAATATTTGTGGTTGTACCAAACTTAATTACAAAAACATTCATTCATAATTGATTTTTTAGTACCATGGGTGAGTAAAAAGTTGTAGTTATTGTTGATTGAAATGCCATGCATTCTTGTATACTGTATTGTTTAAAAAGTGTTGGTTCAATGGAATATATTCTCAAAGAATTGGTGCTTTGTTACAATGGTTTTGTATACTTGAGTTTTTAACATAAATTCGCCTAAGTTGATACTAATGTATTAATTTGTTTTCACTGATAGAAGTTGTTGTAATTGCACCACAACCTATACCACAACCGGAAGCTACAACCGAAAGCTAATCAAGAATTACTAATTATAGAACTTATTGTACAAGAAGAACTAGTTATACAATCAATACAATAAAAAATATAAGAAATGATTGGAGTGGAAAGAAAATAAGAAAAAAAAGGACAAAAGACAACATAGAATGTAACATACACGTTCAGTTATCGTGTTATGTATTTTTAAAAGTGAAAAATATAATTAAATATTATATGAATTTGAGCATTGAGTTCTAACAGATAGTTTTTACTAGAAATGAAGTAAAACTATGTTTAGAATCACTCGGAAAATATTGGAAGTCTTATGAGATTCCAATTAAAAGTCAAATATCGAAATTTAACGAAAATATAAAATTTGAAATAATCAAAATTTTATTATTCAAAGTTGTAGATAATTTCATTAAAAACATTTAGGCGAAAACCTCATCGAAATCCGAGTTATAACGAAGAAGTTATGACCAATCGAAGATCCGCGACAAAATCGGCACGATGCCGAATGACGTAAAAAGTGAGTTTTTGATAAACTACTTTTTAGCCTTGGTGATCTAAATGAAAGTCGTAGTATTTGTTAAAACGAGAATTTTCATAAAAAGAACGTCCAAATCTGACTCCGTATGAGGAAGTTATGATTTTTCTAAGTTTCGGAATAGCAGTAGACAACTAAAAACTCGAAATGAAGATCGAGCGACATTTAGCCGACACAACCTAAATGAGAATCGAAGGTCTCGTCAATAGTAGTACAACGGTAAAAAGACTGACGAAAACAGACGTCGGATGAAGAAGTTATGAATTTTTAACAGATTTTCCTGTCCCGGTCTGTTAAAAATAATAATATTAAAAATAAACTCAAAATTAGCCGATGGAGTCTAAACGAAAGTTGTAGAATATATTCCCGCCTATGCGTGCATATAAAGAACGTCAAAAACAGAGTCTGTATGCGAAAGTTATGGATTTTAGAAGTTTGGGGCTCAATTTCCGAGGAATCTCGCATGGATAAGGTCGGATCTCGCACACGTCACCCGCCCCGTGTCCGATCTCGGTGAGTCAGCAGACACGTGTCCGATCTGGAGAGCCGTCCGAAGCGCGGTCCAATTGGCGTCCGACGCGTGTCAGAACCTCGCACCCGCCACCTGCCTCCCTCGCATCTGCTGCCGCGTGGAGCCCTCTCAGCCGTTGATCTTCGGTCTCGCACCCTATAAGGGGTTGCGAGATCTCCCAGGTAATTTTGGAAAATTGCCCATTTTCACCCCTAAACTCATATTTTCACTATTTCGACTTCCCCCGAAGCCCCAGAATCATTTCCAACACCCGAAACACGCCCCGAAGTGCCCGAGAAACCCGAGAAAATTATCTTTTCGGTTTGAAGCCCAACCCTCGCAGGGCCCGGTTTTCAACAAAGCTCCTGGTTTTCAACGAAGAAAGCTATTTATTATAACAAAGTGCTGCACAAATTACTATTTTAACCCCCGGTTATTTCACGGTGAGTTCAATATATAAGAACAATTGTATGTTATGTGTTGTATGTGCTATGTGCTTTTCCGTGTTATCATCTCGTGTTATTATTTCCGCTACTATGGTAGCAAAGCTATACCTTTGAACATGTGATCAGTGAAAGGACTTAGATTCACGGTGGTACTGGTATGTAGCCTCTGGCCATGTAGAGTATGTCTCGTAAGAGAATGAATTCTATTCTATGGCATTGGCAGAAAGTTAGACATGGCTGAAAGCCTGAAATCTACCAAAATGTTTAATCAGAAAGTGTATGTCTTCTGTGCCATTTGGGCCGAAGCTTTATTGATGTATATCAAGTATGGAAATTGTTATGTCTCATTGATTGTATATCTTTGAATCAAATCATTGATTGATATGGAAAACTTGTCACATGATTCACATATGCCTTTGTTGTTCCTTGTTCCTCTTTGCTTCTGTCATATTGAAGTATATATATGGCATAACGTTATATTGTATCTATTATTGAACTCACTAAGCGTCACCGCTTACCCCTCTCAATGTTTAACAATTGCAGGAGATAAGTAACCAGTATAGTCGTATACTGTTGGAAGGTTTAGAATAGTTATAATATTACTTTTGTATTTAGGGATCATATATGTATAACAGTATAGTATCCTGGGTAGTTGTGTAATATATAACTCTTTGTAATAGTCGGTTTGTATCCAGTAGTTTGTAATCACTTTATCAATGTAAAATATTGTTTTTATGAATATGCATGTAGCATGTTTTGGAGTAACAATTGTCAAGTATGAAAGTTTGGGTCTTTCAGAAATACGAAAGTTAGGGTCTTTCATAGAATCACCAAAAAATATAAATAGCTCCATATCTTTCGATAACCACATTCAGCGATTCACTCATCATGTGCTCTAACTATAATTTTGTTTCTCTATACCCGCAACCTACTTATTATGCTCTTCTTTTTTGTGTCCAATGAAAAGCCTCAACACAACATCATCACAAATGACTTCCATACTCTTTAATGGATTAGTACACTGTAATATATATTATATAACTGTCAGATTACTAACAAGAAATAAAATGGCATCAATAATTCTATAAGAAATATTAAGTAAAAATCAAACAACCAAAACAACAAAACATATATTATATAATTGGTTCTTGACATAAACACTTTCACAAAAAATACATTGAGTGTTTTTAGAATAGACAAATAATTAACTTAATTATTAAAAAGTCTTGTAGAATGGATAAATCTCTAAACAAATCATCTCAATCACATGAAAAGGATGAACAACATATATTTTAAAAGAATATGTATTTATATGAAACATACTAAAAATAACTACTTAACTGTTCAATCTGATACAATGATTCTAAAAGAATAGTAGTTTCAAAAGTATAACCTGACCAAAAAACGACAACAAATTGTTAACAATTTAGAACAAATTTCTTTATGCATTATTAGACAAATAAGTACATTTAAATAATTTAGAAAGTATTTCAATATGAACCATAAACGAGTTAAAAAAATTATCTATTATTATCACATTCTTTAAGAATGGGATACTAAAATTTGCATATCATGAATACCTCGAATACCTCGTTTCCTATGATCGTAACAAGAAGAGAACCTAAAGCCTATAAATTTTAATGAAAAAAGAAACCGAATTCTAACCTTGTTCGAAATTCCTGCTTTCTTGATTCTCGTTGACAAATGTTCATTGTTGAATTTTACTGACTTCAAATCAATTTATAAAAATTTGTAAAAAAATATGATTTGATTTACTGCACATCAATTGTTATGGAGGATGAAGATAATTCTTACGAATATGATGAAAATGACAATCGAATAAGATGAAGTGGAAGAAACCGATTCAAAAAATATAACGCCTGTGATTTCCTTATATATCGGTTTGTTTATTTTAGATAATACTGCAATTGGTTATGAAATTCCAATCTTACCATTTGCTGAATGAATTTGATCAATGGTTGATATTAGGTCATACATTCATTATGAACCTAACTCTCTCTCTCTCTCTCTGTATATATATATATATATATATATATATATATATATATATATATATATATATATATATATATATATATATATATATATATATAATACCCTAGATTTTTGATGGGTGAAATCAGATGGAGAACCTAAGGTACTATTTCCAATTCACGGGACCCAATTCACCCATCAAAAAGCCATCATACACTTAACGAACTCATCAAAAAGTGTTCATTTGGCTCCATTATCCACTTTCAATTGTGTATAATGCTGGACAAATCCAAATTGGCAGCCATAAAGCAGACTAAGCATCACATATATAAAGGTAAGTTCTTCTTATAAAAGGGGGAAGAAAAAGCAAGAAGGCAAATATTTATAAAATACAACACAAAGCAATATCTAATTTAGGTATCGGAGAGAAATACTAGGGTCCAACCATCAGTATAGTTTTTTGACCTAGTATTTGTTGATCTTGTACAGCGTGACTTCCCTGGTGTTCATTAGACACAGTCCCACAAGGATAACTATCAAGACGCACATAAGTTAACGTAACAACATTGACGCCATCCGTATTGAAAAATGCAGAGCAAACAACCAACTTCGCACCCACATTCTGACTCATCTTTCAGCCCAATCAACTTGATTACAACATTCATGCCAATATCTGTTACAACATTGATGATAGAGCAAAGAGTAGATTCCTCATCACAATCACCCGCCTTGACAACAACCCGAATGAGTGGCCAACAAGAACATGGTCCAGATGCTCAACCACCGTGAAGCGGACACATAGCTAGACAAGCACTGTTCGTCACAGTTGAAACGAACACAAGCTCAAGTACCTAAGGAAAAAAGACGACTAACAAGGCAACTACATTGGCGACTAAAAGTAACGAGCTAGTAGTACATACTTTTCCACCTTTGTTGCAACAACATTTAGCAACAACAACATTAGCACAACAAAACATACTGCCATATATATAGTTACCACCATCATTCCCATATAAACATTATCAAACATTTTGGCCTCCTCAGCAACAACAAGCTTATACTTTGCAGCCCATGTTGGGGACTAAATGGCAACACACGTGGGATAACCAACTCAGTTGCTAAGTAGAAACAAAAAGCAAGACCCGATGAGTATTATTGGAGGTGGACGAGTTTTAAGGTCGGATAATTCACCATTGGTATGAAGCATACGTGAATACCAATTACCACTGTGAGCAAATATACCTGAAATATCAAAATATCGATGGACGATGGATGCATATTATCTAGACAAGAAGTATTGATGCATTTTCTTCCCTACAACCCTATCCCGGCCATCATGACTATGGTATAAGAGTTTACTGGCAAAAAGTATACATGATTTTAATCAGTTAAAAAAGGAAATTTTCGGGCATTTTGTCCAGAAGAGAAGGTACATAGCCGATACACAAGCTATTCTAGGGTGCTAACAATGAGAAAGTTAGACCCTAAATGCTTTCGTTCGACGTTTCAACAAGGCTACTCTTAACACCTCGGAGAAACTTGTGGGAAACCAACCTATGTCCCGGAACGAGATGATGGAAAGGGTCCATTCGACTAGGAGAATTGTGCAAAAAACTTGTGGGCAACCAACCTATGTCTCGGAACGAGATGATGGAAAGGGTCCATCGCTACATGAAACAAGAAGAAGCAGTGTCTGATAAGCTAAAAACTGACCAAGTGGAAAGACTTAGTGTATAAAAGGATAGCCGAGCACCGTATGCGAGAACCCAATCAACAGAAATCCCAAGGTACCAAAATATGAGGCAGTTTCGGCAAACTCGTTTTCCCAACGCAAGTAGAGGTGGTGTAGTGACAAGATGTGTTAATCAAAATGAAGTGGCAACCATTGGGGAACACAGAAAGAGCCAAGGAAGGGCAAGAGAAAAGGCATGGACCAAGGATCATGGTAGATATTGTGAGTTCCATGAAACTAAAGGACATGATACCATTGAATGTACCATGTTACGTCGTGAATTGGAAAATAGAATGCAGTCGGTGCAATAACAGATTTAATAAAAGGACTTAGGTCTAAGCATTTGGAAAGTATAGCACTTGCCGAGCCGAAGACAAAAGGACCGAAAAAAATGAAATATTCATGGAAATGGACCAATGAGAAGCACAAAAGGAATAAGAAGACTATACATTTACGTTTGACGTATGGGATTATAGCAATAATAGCCGCAGAGGAGATGAGCCAATCATAGTAGGAGGATTCATGGGAAAAAATTATGTGAATGACATTTACGTAGACATCGGAAGTTCTACAGATGTCATGTACATGCATTTTTACAAGTAGTTACCAGGGTTTGTATAGAAGAAGTTCGAGCTGCCATAGAATCACCTGATCAGTTCCGCTGGTTATAATGTATGGCCATAAGGTACGATTTCATTACCGCTAACCCTAGTGGATCACCATAATGGCAGGAATAGTACCAAATTGGTGCGTTTTGTCATAATAAATGCATCATCACCGTATAAACTAATTTTCTGAAGGTCGTCAATGCATAAGTTCAAAGCAATAGCATACACGATTCACGGTGTACTAAAATTCTATACAATGTCGGGGTAGGGACAATACCAAAAAAAGAAAAGGAAGTTACATTGAACACATCCATAACCATAATAGCACCGACGAGGGTTTTCAAAATTTGAAGAGGATATGAGCAGTGAGATAGCGACATAAGAAAGGAATAACAGTAAAGCCCAGAGAGAAGAAGTAAAGGGAAGGGGAAGCAACATGCATGAAGGACGTATAAGAAAATAGATGTCTAGAGTATGTATTAAAACGGTTGGCTGAATGGGCATCATGATGCATGACAAAGGTGTTGGATTAAGGTGTCTAAGCCATAACTAAATTGGTATATTCTTAAATTAGAAACAAAGTCTTTTTTGGATTGCCCTCAAAACTAGTAACTAATTAGAATGACAGTTGGAGATAGAGGATAATTTGTTAGTTTATTATATGAATTAGTTGTGAGACCCATTTACTACATGAGTTAATTTAAAGAAAAAAGTTAAATATAAAGGTCAAAATATTTGAGAACTTTGAATTTATAATAAAATAAGAAAAATAATGAATTATTATAATGAAAATATTTGTTATCTTTTAAATTTAAACAAATAATTTAATTAAATAAACAAAAGAAACTAATGAGCTTTATTTTTGGGAATTTTGAAATTAAAATGTAAGTTGATTAATGAAATTGATATCCATTTATTACTACGTTTATTGCAATTATTACATTAAAATATTATGTGGAATTTAATAAAATAGAAAAACTCATAAAATGACATGTGTAAAAAAATTAATTCAAAATAACCACAAAATGACATTTGGCAAATTGACTAAGATTGTGACAAGTGGAAAAAAAATCTTCATTTATTAGAATAGATAATAAACTAATTGGAAATTGAAATATATGATTTATTAATATATTATATGATTAATATATTAATTGGAAATAGTTATGATTAATTGATTAATTAGAATTTATTAGGATTTAATTCTAAGCTTTATTAGAATTAATCATTCAAATGACTCTTTTGTTTCCATGGGAGTTTCCTTAAGCAAGTATAAATAGGACACCATGGATGCCATATTTTCCACACATCTTTACTTACTTTCATAAAACTGAATTCATTCTCTAGTCTCCTCTCTCCTCAAGTCTTCTTGCTACTAGAGTTTTGGGTACAAGCCATTAGAGGCATCCATTCCTTTGGTGCTAGCTTTCTAAGATCTAGAAGAAGGATTCTACTTTGATTATTTACAATAATTATCAAAAGATATGTAACCCTAATTTTATGTATGAATTTCGATTTCATATCCTCTCTCCTAGGATTTTCTTGATATTCATAGTTAGTTATCAATAGAGAAAACATAGATTCTTTCTAGGTTGCATGTGAACTTAAAAGTTGAAGTGTTTCTCCGCCATATGTAATTTTTTTTATAACCTAGAAAACCCATCAGTGGTATCAGAGCCATAGGTTTTCTATTTTATTGTGCACTAAAATGAATTGATCAAAAGAAGTATAAGGGATTAGGATTAAATTTGAATTATTTAAATTAATTGTTTAATTGGTAAATAATTATTTAATCCATGAAATTAAAATTATTTGATTAATTGTTTAATTGGTAAATAATATGATTTAAATTTATTTAATTAATTGTTTAATTCGAAAGATTAATTTTAAACATTGTATTTTGAAAAGTTTAAAATACACCTTATACGATATATATATATATATATATATATATATATATATATATATATATATATATATATATATGATTAAACGTTTAATATATTATATGTATAAGATAAGTCAGTCAAATCGCTAGTACGACTCATTCACGAAACCATACTCTAAGGGGGTATAAGGAAGCGACCTATAAAATGACCGTTGAATGGGTGTCTATTCTCACCCACCACTCCCTTGTATGGTGGAGGGACGTTAGCCGAACAGATTTGATAGGACATAACCTCTTAAAAGTATGCTACTATAAAGTAATTAAACCTTTTAGAAATCTCACTCTCGTTACTTTAGGAAAAAATGTGTGATTGTATGATAATCCATGAAAACATACATTGTTTCCTTATGAGTCGTTAGTGGAGCATGTGTGGTTAACCGACACACGAATTTGAGACTATAAAGGTGAAATAGTAAAACAACTCATGTTTATGATTGTTGATGGAGCGTGTGTGGTTAACCGGTACATGAATGCGAGATCATAAATCGATTGAGGGTGTTTGAGCGGGTTTGCATGGTTATTCACATCTTAATTGTGATCCTCGGCATCTCAATCACAATTGGTAAGAACATAATCGAGATTAAACATGCCATTGATAAGATTCAATGAATCTCAAAAGATCTAGGAGTTTCATGTGATTGAAATTGGTCAAATGACTCTACCTACCTAAAATACATTCGAATTTGATTACGACATCCCTCTTCAAAGGTCGAATCGAAAATATGGACCCTATCCTTAATTTAATTATGGGTTCATAATGAAGGATTAAAATCAACTAACTTGAATTCTCTCTTCTCCCAATATTAGATGTCAAATCAAGATAATAATGGTCTTCCTCGTTCTTATGGAAATGGGTTTCCTCAATCTTCTGGAGATGATCTTCCACTTTCAAGCCAAGGTGAAAATGTATTATCTTCCTTAGGAAATGGTGGAACTAGACATCGTCTCTCTTCAAATCTTCCACCTCCTCCTCCCGTGACACTCCTAACGTCACGAGTTGAAAGATATGAAACAACTCAAGCCTTTTTTGCATGTAAACATGAAGATGTAAATTTTGTGTGTGCGCACATTCTGAAAATGAAGTCGTACATTGACAATTTGGATAGCATGAGTGTCGTATTTCTAAGGGAGCAAGCCATTAGTTTGGTTCTTATCTCGCTTCCTAAGTCGTATGGTCAGTTTGTTGAGAAATTTCGTATGAGGAATCTCGATGTGACCCTAATAGATCTGACCCAAATGTTGATATTTGTTGAGGCAGAAATGCTTAAGAACACATCTGAAGCAGAGATGCTTATAAGGCCTGATTCCAAGGTTTCCATGGACATTGGCAATGGTGACATTAGTGATCTAGAAAAGATTTCTCTTCCCAATGGAAATGGGTCGGCTAAGGTCAAACCGTTTGATCGTATGGTTAAGAGAAAGGCTTGTTCTAGTATCGTTCCATGTGTTAAACCCAAAGTGTCCATTTGTTTCTATTGCCAATTGAAGGGACACTGATTGTGAAACTGCCCAAAGTACCTGAAGGATCTCAAAGATGGTAAAGTCAATTCGTATGACTCTACTTCTGGTACATCCAATATCTAACTCCATTGTTTTATAAGTTCCTATTCTTAGACTCTTAATACATAATGTGATGATCACATTTTGATGGTATTTCAGGATCTAAAAGGAAGAAGGAAGCTTAAGTGAAGTGAGCTAAATCTGATAGTGGGAATCGACTTTGGTCACATGGTTCGATGGTCTGAATTTGGAGCTACTACTAGGGAGTTAGGATAATTTAATAGATTTCTATTACTCTTCAGAGATGTCTAGAAATATAGTTTTTCATTTTATGCATTGTAAGGACAAGTTCCAATTTTCTTTTTAGCAATAAAATGAAGTTTTGGTTTACATAGTTGCCTTACCTTATTTCCTTGCAATGATATTAATGAAAATATTGGTTATGTTTCTAATAATAGCAATATTAATTGTTCATTTGATTCTTTTGATATCGCTTGTGGTAATATCATAATTAACCAAGTGAAAGGAAATCTCATCACCAACTAGGTTGATAATTGGAATCGTACAATTCGAATTGTATTATATATGCGATTCTTTTTCATTGGAAAATTATGACTTAAATCATTGTTCACATGTTTATGTGAGGCAAGTGAAGGACTAATGGATCTAGTACATGTTGATATGCACTCTTCAAATCCACCACAAAGGACAATAACTCTATTTGTCATGATTTACTGATGTTTCAATAAATATGGTTTTGTTTCTAAGATTAAACATAATTCTAATACTTTTGAAAAGTTCAAAGTGTAGCCGAACGAATAGAAGAATCTATCATGTAGAAAGATAAAAGATTCTCCAATCTGAAAAGAAAGGAGAATGCTTTAGTATCATGTTTTATGATCGTCTTAGTAATTGTGGAATTGTATCACAATAAATCCTCCAAGAACATTTTAGTGCAATTGTATGACTAAGAAGAGGAATAAAACATTGTTCTAAA
This sequence comes from Lactuca virosa, assembly GCF_052849685.1. NCBI lineage: Eukaryota > Viridiplantae > Streptophyta > Magnoliopsida > Asterales > Asteraceae > Lactuca > Lactuca virosa. The sequence continues at coordinate 253,429,829 of NC_136434.1, forward strand.
TGGTTCGATCATAAGACGAGTTATACTTTGTTCCCAATCAAGGTTTTAGAGCCATGCTCTAGTAACAATGAATCATATCTTGTAACTCATTTCAAAAACTAAAAAGGATAACAACACCTCGTAAAATGTGGAGTAATAGGTGTCGTTTGTTTTTTCGAAGCGAAAATGCTTGAAGTCTGCGGACCACCTCTGTTACCCTCTATAGCAGAAGAGGGGAACCAAACTACTGCAACATGTAATAAAAAGTTTGTTTGTTTTTTAACCTCTACAGACTGCTACAATAAGTTTAAGTAAGGCGTGAAGAGGTTTGAAGCAGAGGGTCAAGTGCTGCGCCACACAACACACGCACAACAATTTTTAAGTCAGAAGTCTTCTGAAAAACAAACAGTTATGAAGGGCCAAGTGTTGCGCGTGTGCTGTGCGGCATAGCAATAAGTGGTTAGAAGTGGTTTTTTAGAAAAAACAAACAACACCATAATGTTTTCTTACTCTAGCACATTTCGAATTGGAGTTGTGATGTTTTTGTTGATCGAAAAACAAGCTGAGACCTATTCTATGAAGTGTTTTATTGTCGGAAATCCGTACAAACTTTTGAATATTTGTTTTAGCTCGTCAAAGAATATTTCTTGAGAGAAAAACTCCTATGTCAAGAAGTTAGTGTCACACCCCGCTAAAGCGGAAACACGAGGCGTGGCAGTATAAAGGGTTTCATAGTAAAAGTTAAAAGACAACACCAACCATAGTATTAAAAATCATTACAAATTTACAATGGGTTTGAACAACTTTTAAAAGAAATTACAATGAAAATTGAAATACAGCACATGCGAATTCTCCTAAAAGTGAAGTGTCCCTAAGTGCCACTTACTCAATGATTCCTGAAAAAGCATGTAAAACGAGCGGTCAACTACCGAAATAGTTGGTGAGTTCACAATTTAAAAATAAAATTGGTTTCATGAATCGAAATCAAAGTTTTGATATAAGTTTCCATAGATAAAAATATATTGCTAAAATGAGTAAAATATGTTTGTATAAACAAAGTTCGTTGTCATCATGAGAAATAAAGTATGTTGCCCAAAAGAGATGCAACGTTCATATCCTCATGGGAAATAAAGTTTGTTACTAAAATGAGTAAACAAGTTTCATTGCTACAAGGAGCAAACAAGTTTGTTACTATAAGGAGCAACCAAGTTCGTTGCTAAAACAAGTAAATAAGTATCTAGTAACAAAAGTTCGTTGTTATAATGAGGTACAAAGTTTATTGCTATAATGAGAAACAAAGTTCATTGCTATAATTAATAAACAAGTTGATTGCCATAAATAACAAGTTTGTATGTGTATGAGCAAACAATGAGTTCCCAACCAAGCCTATGACTGATGCCCTATCAAGATCTATGCTTATCGTTCCATAGATTATATGGTATCATGCACTCCAGCAATCGGGTGAGTGAGGAGGTATCAATTCCTAATAACGCTATCCACAATGACCATTGGCTCAAAGAGTTAATGGTTGGAGTAAAGTATAAGGGAAGGGACTTAAGACGATAAGTTCTCATGTTCCGTGTTGCATAGACATACATAGCAGAATATAGCAAATTATAGCAAAATATAGCAATCGAGTTTGATACGAATCAATTTAAATGCAACGAACAATAAATAGTTTTTCGGACATGCTTTTCCACCCCAAAACATAAAAACCGAAAATAGGGGAGTGCGTGAATACTCACAATATGCATTGAGATGATGCAAATGGTGCCTTAAACTACGTTCCACTCGTAGCACTACCGATTCCTACAATAATGGTATATGCTAGTGAGTCTCTAATCGAAATCTAACACTAGTGTACTTACTACTACAATAGAATTATGCCAATAATGTGTCAAAATTTAATATTGTTAAGTTACAAACATTTTTCTGAAATGGTGAAATTTTATAACTCATGTGATTAAGATAATTTTGGATATTATTTGCCATATTTTTTTTGTAATATTAATTGAGGGTATTTCAATACATTTAAAGGTGTTTTAAACCCCTAAAAATCCAAAAATATTATCAAACAGTTTCCAAAATTCATCAAATTTTACATTTTTGTTCCAAATACAGTAGACGTCTTCCAGAAATTTTCCCTTGAATTTTTGATGTGATTAACTATTTTTCCCAATTTCTAAGCCTTCATAACAATATAAATTCGTGAAAAATAGTATCCAGATGATAAAAATTCCCAAACTTTTTATAATACTGCCATTGAACATACGTAAGCTGGAAAAAATATAAAAATGGATTTCTAAACTTTTTGTATCACTGTTATTAAACATATAGAAGCTTTGAAAAATATAAATGGTATTTTTCAATTAGTTTTGCTATTTTTCTTTGTTTTATTTTCTTGAATAATCATTAATTGGTGAATAATTATCAAACAGTTAAATTAAATTACCAAAAATTTTGTAAACTTCATTTACATTATACATAATCTGGGAAAAATACCAATGGTGATTTTCATATTCTGTAATCCGATTTTGTGGATTTAAGTATATTTAATCTTAGAAAATAGAAGAAAAATAGCATACTGAATAGAAAAATCATACAAATTTTTATTTAGAGGTATAATATATTATAAGGTCTTCTGGTACATTTTCATGAATTTTGGATGAGTATAACCATTTTTCCCATTATTAGTCCATTATAAATACAAAAATCGGGGAAAAATAGGTATGCATTATGAAAAATTCTGAACATATTTCTCTGAGTGTTCCACATGAGGTTGGATCTGTGAAAAATCTTATATAGCCTTTTCACATTCCTTAAAGTGGTTTTATGATTTATTTGAATTAAAGAAAAAGAAAATTTAAAACCATAACAAACAGTAACAAAAATCGATGAAACTTAACGAGATGCTATAATTTACTTTAGGGGTCATCCACGAATTTATCTAGGATTTATAGACCTCAAAAAGTATTTTAAATGATTTATTGCCTTGTTTTCTTGTAACAATTTTAATTAATCAAAGAAATGATAAAAACTCTTGGGATTTTCCAGATATTCATACCATCTTACTGGGAATCTGGGGAAATTTTATTTCGAACTGAAAAGGACTTTTAGATTGATTTTATAAATAAAATCATTTACATGCACTATTAACAATGTACTTTGATCATCAAGCTCTTTAGCTTGGTGTTCATCACATGCATCACAGTTTGAAGACCATGCATGGACATATGTTGGTCATAGTGATGTTTTCAAAGGAAATACTTGAATGCATAAGGTATATGAACCTTTAAAAACTTGTAAAAATCCGTATTTTAGGGTTTGACATAGGCTTTGGTCCTTGGATTTCACCATTAAACAACATGCATGTTGTTCTTGGGTGAAACCCTACCATTGTGACATCCCCATTTTCACGGCCAGAAAAGACCGATTTTGTTTATGCTTGTTTGAAAATCAGAGTAACATTTTACATAAAAGTGTTGCGGAATTTGTTCCCAAAATAAAAATATGATAAAGATTTATCAAAGCATTTCCGTAGAAATGTATTTCATTAAAAAGACTCGGGATGTCATGTTCGATACAGATCAAAAGCATAAACAGTACAATATAAGCCTTACTACATTATTTCATATCTACAGACCTATATCTGTAATCCCTCATCAAAAACATCACATCTATGCTCGAAGGCCACTACCTGTAATACATGAAACTGAGTGGGTCAGGCTTGGGATCCTGGTGAGCACATAGGATTTTCAACCCACAATAAATAAGTTATTTAATTTCATCAACCAACAATAACCCGATTACCCGTTCCCGTTATCCTCACTTTACGTCCCTAAACACCTATCATAAGGGACCTAGCCTAAGGATCATCATCGGGATGGACACTACTGCTAAGGGGATTCCTCACCAATAAATGTCCTTAAGGAAACCATGAGGGGGATGGAGTACACCGGTGAACACATCGTTCACAAACACCTACAGGTTGCGAGCCTGCTAGCGTTCCACTGGCCTGTCTAGAAGAGTCCGTGGTCGTCATCCATACTCCGCTAGATGACAGAATCAACAACAACAACATCGAGGTCTCTCATCATTTTATCACACATCGTCTATTACATCTACCCATGTTTTACCCCAACATTTTTGTAGATATAAAATACATATACAGTTTAAATCATTTAAAACATGTATAAAAATCTTTCATCAGCATAGACAGCAAGTATTCAGACTATATGCACATATAGCACGTAGTTTATATTAAATACTTCATATCTATGTGTAAGATGAAAGTGACTATGCACTCACTTGGTAAGGTGGTGACTCGGTACTCGGACAACACTTCGTTATCTCAAAACAAATTTTCCCTTGACCAAACCTAGTATCAATACCACTAGGGTTTAGTCTAACGTTAACCGCGACTAATCAATAGTCTACCTATTATTACTATTATATAAGCGTTAAGAAACACTCTTATATAACTTATAGTAATAGCCCAAATAATTATTTTAAGGTCCTAATAATGTTACTATATTAAAACATAAGCTATACTAAAGACATGGTAGGCATAGCTCACTTACAGCGGGTTTTCTCGAAAACCGGGCTTCGCTGGAGCAGCGTTCCCGAGCTGAAAGACTCTCTTGTCAGGGCTTCAGGAGCCTTGGGGCTTCCTTCGGGTGCTAGGGGGTTTACCTAGGCTTAGGGGGGGTTTTTGGGGGCTAGAGAGAGAGTTTAGAGAGAGAGAGAGAAGAGGTTGGAATGGTGTGAAGAATGAGGTAACCCGACACCTCTATATATAGGCCGGAAAACAGCTCTACTCGTCGAGTAGGAGGACCTACTCGTCGTGTCCATGCCACATGTCACCTTCTGGTGGCTAGCCTTGGGGAGGAAGCAACGGCCAGGATTGCGCCACGTCACCCGATTTCGCACAGTAGCCTCCCGACTTAGAAAAATCATAACTCTCGCATACGAGCTCCGTTCTCAACGTTATTTATATCCACGCATAGGTAAAATCCATATCTACAACTTTCATTTAGACTCCTTCGGCTAATTCTTGACCGAACTTAAATTTATTAGTAGAAGGAGATTATACTGTTAAATGTCCGCGTAAAATTCACAACTTCTACATACGGACTCCGTTGTCGTCTGTCTTTTTACCGTTGAGTTCCTATTAATGAGATCTTCAATTCTCATTTAGGTCGCGTAGGCCAAAAACCGCTCGATCTAAAATTCGAGTTTCGGGTCGTGCACTGCTAAGCCAAATCTTAGAAAATTCATAACTTCCTCATACGAAGTCAGATTTGGGCGTTCTTTTTATTGATGCTCTCGGTTTAACATATTCTACTACTTTTGTTTAGATTACTAAGGCCAAAAAATCTTCTATCGTTATTTCACTTTTTACGTTTCCCGGTGTCGTGCCGTTTTTGCCGCGAAACTTCGACAAACCATAACTTCTTTGTTATAACTCAGATTTCGGCGTTCGTTATATATCCGAAATCCTTGTTTCGACCACTACAACTTTATGTAAAGATATCGGGTTTATCTTACACTTTAATTTTGACGCTTATTTTTATTCTTTATTAATTATACCTTTATAATTAAGTATAAAACACATAAATTCACATAATTCACATAATACTCAAATATTTCATCTTTATTACTTCAAAAAGAGTTACAATAGTTGACCTAGACTATTACATCATCTACTAATGCTTAGCCCCAAAACACGGGCGTTACAATTCTCTCCCCCTTAGGATGATTCCGTCCCGGAATCATGCGTCAGCAATTAGATGCGGACAACGACTCATCATGTCACTTTCTATTTCCCAAGTGAGATTCAGCCCATTCGAATGTTTCCAACGGACTAGCACTAAATCGACTATCTTGCGTCGTAAGTTCTTAGTCTTACGGTCAACAATTGCCTCGGGCTCTTCGATTAGCTACTTATTCTCATCCATCCTTAACTCTGAGATTTGAATTATGTCGGGTACTTCTCCTGTGAACTTCCTTAGATAACACACATGGAAGGTGTTATGAATACCATCTTGTTCATCGGGTAATTCGAGCTTGTAAGCTTGGTTCCCAATTCTCTGAAGAACTTTGAACGGTCCAATAAACCTTGGACTCAACTTTCCTCGTTTCCCAAATCTTATAAGTCCCTTCCACGGTGAGACTTTAAACAAAACCGAATCCCCAACTTAAAAAGTCATCAGTCATCTTTTCTTGTCAGCATAGCTCTTCTGACGATCCTGAGCTGCTAACATTCTTTCCCTAATCACCTTCATCTTCTCAGCAGTCTCATGGACTATCTCGGGGCCCATAAACTGCTTTTCTCCAGCCTCAAGCCAACAAGACGGCGTACGACACTTTTGTCCGTACAAAGCTTGATAGGGTGCCATCTTGATGCTCGAGTGGAAACTGTTGTTGTAGGAAAATTCTACCAAAGGTAAGTGCTCATCCTAGTTACCTTGGAACTCGAGGGTACATGCTCTCATCATATCTTCCAGTGTTTGAATAGTTCTTTCAGTCTGACCATCAGTCTGCGGATGGTAAGCTGTACTTAAACACAACTTCGTACCCAATTCCTCTTGTAGACTTCTCCAAAACCTCGACGTGAAACGACTATCACGATCCGATACAATCGTTAGAGGAACACCGTGAAGTCTTATCACTTCCTTCACGTAAGCATTTGCAAGCTTATTCATAGACCACTTCTGGTTGGCTGCTATGAAGTGTGCACTCTTCGTGAAACGATCCACGACCACCCAAATCATGTCGCGACCGCTCTTCGTTCTGGGCAGTTTAGTCACAAAATCCATGTGATGTCTTCCCATTTACCCTGGGTACAGGTAAAGGTTCTAAACTCCCATACGGTTTCTGATGTTGTGCATTAACTCTTGCACAAGTTACGCACTCGGCCACATACTTTGCAACATCGAGCTTCATCGTCGGCCACCAGTAGTAGGGTTTTAGGTCCCTATACATTTTTGTGCTGCCGGGATGAATTGAGTACATGGTCTTATGCGTTTCTTCCATCAGAAGATCTCTTATTCCTCCCATCTTGAGTACCCAAATCCGATCTTGGAATACCTTTAGTCCTTGACTGTTTGTACCGAACACTAACGTTTTGCCCAAACGTTCTTCCTTTCGGTCGTCCTTCTCTAAAGCTTCTTCTTGAGATTTCATGATACTTTCCACAATCGTCGAGACAACTTCTATTCTCAACGCTCTTGGCCTTCTTCTCTCAAGATTGACTTTCTGACTTAGAGCATCAGCGACAACATTTGCTTTACCGGGGTGGTAAAGTATCTCACAGTCGTAGTCCTTGAGTAACTCTATCTAGCGTCGTTGCCTTATATTCAATTCCTTCTGATTAAAGAGATACTGGAGACTCTTATGATCAGTGAAAAGTTTGCACTTCGTGCCATAGAGGTAATGCCTCCACATCTTTAGAGAAAATACTACCGCTTCCAACTCCAAATCATGAGTGGGGTAGTTCTTTTCATGCTCCTTCAACTGTCGAGATGCGTACGCTATTACCTTTTCTCTTTGGGTCAGAACACATCCCAACCCGACTCCCGACGCATCGCTATATACCACGAAGTCTTCAACTTCATCGGGTAGAGAAAGAATCGGTGCTTCACATAACTTCTTCTTTAGCTTCTCGACCGCTTCTTCGTACTTCTCACTCCATGTATATGTAGCTCCTTTGTGGGTCAAAGCTGTCAATGGAGCAGCTATCGAAGAAAAGCCTTGGATAAACCTTCGATAATATCCGGCTAATCCCAGAAAGCTTCAAATCTCCGTGGGACTTTTTGGTCATTCCCACTTCATCACAACTTCGATCTTTGCTGGGTCAACCATTATCCCTTCTTGGTTAACCACATGACCCAAGAATTGGACTTCTCGGATCCAAAAATCACATTTGGAGAAATTTGCATACAGCTTCTCCTTCTTCAATACTTCTAACACTTCCGTAAGTGTCTGCCATACTCCTCTTGACTTTTCGAGTAAATCAGAATGTCATCTATGAACACTATCACGGATTTATCGAGGAATGGTTTACAAACCCTGTTCATCAAATCCATGAACGATGTTGGAGCATTGTTTAGTCCAAATGACATAACCAAGAACTCGTAGTGTCCATATCTTGTTCTGAATGCAGTCTTCTCAATATCCTGCTCTCTTACCTTTAGCTGATGATATCCTGACCTGAGATCGATCTTTGAGAAATAGCTCGAACCTTGCAGTTGATCGAATAGGTCATCAATCCTCAATAATGGGTACTTGTTCTTCACCGTTGCCTTGTTCAGCTCTCGGTAGTCTATACACATTCTCATGCTTCCGTCTTTCTTCTTCACGAATAGCACCGGAGCTCCCCAGGGTGATGAACTAGGTCGAATGAAACCATTGTCCAACAACTCCTGAAGTTGCATCATAAGCTCCTTCATCTCCGTTGGTGCTAATCGGTACAGTGCCTTCGTTATCGGTGTTGTTCCTGGTAACAAGTCTATTCTAACCTCTACTTGTCTATCAGGTGGTAATCCGAGAAGATCTTCGGGAAAGACTTCCGAATAATCACACACCACTGGTATACTCTGCACTTCCTTTTTATCCTTCTTTGCATCGATCACGAATGCCAAGTACGATGCACATCCCTTGGACAAACATTTCCTGGCTTTCATCAGGGAGATGATTCCAGAATTTACTCTGTGTTTGTCCCCGTACACCATAAATGACTCTTTTCCGGGTGGGTTCACCCTTACTATCTTCTTCCTGCAAAGAATCTCAACATCGTTGGCGCTAAGCCAATCCATTCCCAAAACGATGTCAAAACCGTTCAACTCTATGGGCAACAGCTCTTCGTGGAATTCATTTCCATTTAGGTCGATGACGATGTTCCTAATACGATTACTAACAGGTACGAATTTGCCACTGGCAACTTCTACAATCAGGGCATTATCAAGTTTTTCTATGGGCAATGCTAGTTTCCCACCAAACTTATGTAACACAAAGGAGTAGTTTTCTCCAGAATCAAACAGTATATTGGCAGGCAAACCAATTACAAGAAAGGTACCTGAAGCGACGTCTGCTGCCTCCTTCGCAGCCTCGAGCGTCATCTGGAAGGCTCTTGCCTTTGGCTTTGGTGGAATGTTGGGTCTTCCTGCCTCCTTCTTCTTCGGGAAGTCCCTCGAAATGTACCCTTCCTCGTTGCACTCATAACAGACCTTCTTAGTGAACGTGCACTCGTTGGCATAGTGCCCGGGCTTTCCACACTTGAAACAGGTGACCCCTCCGTCACATTTTCCTTGGTGCTTCTTCTTGCATTTTGTCGCACCCCCAAACCAGAACGGCGGAAACGTTCGGGGGTGGAGGACTTTTAGATAAGTATCACAACACATGCAATATAGTAATCAAAGTACAAACAACCATTGCATTAATAAGTATAAGTTTTACATAAGTGTTTAAACATTACATATTCAAACACTAAAGTAGGTACAATAGAAGAGAAGAGTCGCGGTACGGTACTAGGTAGTCTTCTCAAAAGCTTCTGGAGTGTACCTGTCTACTGGATTCCTAAGAATACAAGTTATTTGAAAAGAGTAGATCAGCATTTAAGCTGGTGAGTTCATAAGTATTTTAGTTCTGTTAAGTATACCCTAAGTTCTTTGAATAAGTTCACTGGTTTCTCCAGGAAATCCTATATCTCCTGAGGTGATTAACTGATAACCTCAATAGTTTCCCTCTGTAATTACTTAGTTTATACTGATTATACATAACATAATATTGAATTGATAGTTAAATGGGTGTATCTGCCCTAAGCCCACAACCAAACAAGGAACAGGAAGTAAGGCGGAAGTCACACATTTCACTGTCAATCGGACATTACTTATGTACGACTCTGATGTAATAACTAAGGAATTATAGAATTAACCACTAAAGGTCTTTTATGTTATACTAGTTTACAAAGATTGAGTGACTAAGTTTCATTTGATAAGTGGTTTAATTCCATAAACCGTTTCCTTTGTATAAGTGGTTTAATCCCATAAACCGTTTCATTTGTAAAAGTGGTTTACTCCCATAAACCGTTTCATTGGTAAAAGTGTTCTTAGTTATATCTGTTCTACAGTAACAACCTTAGTATTAATCATGGAGAGTATTCTATTATCCATAATACTGCCTTGTGGTTTTAAATGTTCAAAACCAGAAGTACAATACTTGATTTCATGATATATAGCTCTTACTGTAAGTAAAAGCTACTGAAGGTATATCTAGTCGGGATGTAATTAACTTTTCTTACTGTTATAAGAGAAGTATATTACTTTGTAATTCACTCATTGTTTTATCCATGTGAGTCCTATTAACCATACTAATATGACGGAAATGCCTGCAGCGACCTTCTTCAGGCGTCGGAACGGTATGATATTTGACACCCTAGGCCTGCCGGCCAAACTGTAGCGAACAGTAAAGGTGCGGGATTGTCAGTCCCATATAGATCTATACACAAATTCACGCTCTCCCTACAAGAGATTCTGGCCAATAGTTCAGGACTTAAAAAGGTCGTACTTAGATAAGCACACCGTGAAGGGTCTCACAAATTTATTGTTTCAACGAGATTTCCGATGTATTATTGTTTTTACCCGATGAATTCTAACTCTGGTACTTTGTATCGTACCCTTGGTTAATGCAAACCCGGTAAGATGTATTATTACCTCGAGTTTGCTAACTCGGGTACTCTGTATAGTACCTTTGCTAATGCCAACCCGGCAGAATGTATTATTACCTGTGATTGCTAACTCTGGTACTTTGTATATCGTACCTTTGTTAATGCAAACCCGGTATGATGTATTATTACTCGTGATTGCTAACTCTGGTACTCTGTATATCGTACCTTTGTTAATGCAAACCCGACATTACCACGTGTTTGCTAACCGTGGTACTCTGTATCGTACCTTTGTTAATGCAAACTAGGTATGATGTATCTTTACTTCTTTAATATGTTATTCGTATATTAAAGGTATTATCCATATCTTGGTATAGTTGAATGAATTTTGGTAATTTCCTTGGAAAGTATACAGTTGTAATTCATACTTGTATCTTTAGTTTTGAATGATAAATTATACCTATTATAATTTATATGTTCTAGATGATTAGCATGGTTTCTCATGGATGAACACCTTTGCTCAGCCTGATACAAAGGTGAAGATACCAAAAGGAGTAACCTTTGGTACTCATATATGTATAATATATATATAATTAAGAAGGAAACGACCTTCGGACAAACAATACAACCCTAATTCCACATCCAAACAAGGAAAAGGATATAGGATAATTCATTAGTCCTAAGCCCTTCAAATCTTATTTATATATTTATACATATATAAACATGATTTTGGAATTTACTTTGAAATATCTTATAAAACATTTTTCAAAGAATTTAACGGAGTTTTTACATGACTTTAAAGATTTAACATGGCTTCACGTTATTTTGGAAGTATTTGATAATTCTTAAAAGCATACGGAATCATTTTGTGTGATTATTATCACACACAGTTATTAACACAATTTAATATTGTGTTAAACTTGTATCCCCCCTAAAAGTATTTAAAAACCATTGAAAAAGTAAATTATAAGGGTATGAACTCACTTTGATAAGCGGTGATTTGGCCGACGTTTCGTTTCCCGTAAAGAGTTTATTTAACGAGAAACCGGCTCAAACCGGGCAGAGTTTCGACAGGAGAGAGGATGAATTCTCGAGAATTTCGGGGCTCCAGGGCTTGCCTCGGGCTTTAGACGCGATACCGGGGCCTTCGGGGGTCGTGAGAAAGTTTCCGGGGCTAAAATGTGAAAAAGGGGAAATTTTGGGGTGAAAAATGGGGTTTCTTCGGAACCCCTCGCATGCTATATATAGTCCGAAGGTTCGGACCCGAAGCTGTGCGAAGGTGACACGCGTCGGACAGGTGGCGAGGTTTCTGGCTTACTTCGGACCGCAGGCTCGCAGATGGGAGGCTCGGATTGGACCGGACTTCGGTCCAATAGAAGACTGACACGTATGCGAAGGGGGTGTCTCCGGAGTGTCCGATGCGAGGCTGTCCGAAGCTCATTGGACCTCGGCTGCGGTCCACTCAGGAGGTAACACGTGTACCGCGGTCCAACCAGAAGATGACACGTGGAGGTTCGCACGTGATGATGACGTGTCCGAAGGGTGACATGCGAAATTTCCCGGTTTTCAAGATTTTCTTGATTTTTGTGCCAAAAACTTGCGAAAATCATAACTTTCGCATACGAGCTCCGTTTTTGACGTTCTTTATATGCACGCGTAGGTAAAATCATACTCTACGACTTTCATTTAGACTTCGTCGGCTGGTTTTGACTTTATTTTTAATATTATTATTTTAAACAGACCGGGATGAGAATCCGTTAAAAATTCATAACTTCTTCATCCGACGTCCGTTTCCGTCTGTCTTTTTACCGTTGTGCTACTTTTGACGAGACCTTCGATTCTCGTTTAAGTTGCGCCGGCTAAATATCGATCGATTTATATTTTGAATTTTTAGCTGTCTACTGCTAAACCGAAACTTCAAAAAATCATAACTTCCTCATACGAAGTCGGATTTTCACGTTCTTTTTATGAACGTTCTCGGTTTAACATATTCTACAAGTTTCATTTAGATTGTTAAGGCTAAAAATCCTTTTATCGAAAATTCTCTTTTTACACTGAACAGTGTTTTGCCGGTTTTACCGCGGATTTTCGATTGGTCATAACTTCTTCGTTATAACTCGGATTTCAGTGTTCTTTATGTTTTTGGAAACCTTGTTACAAACTCTACCACTTGGTTCATCCCAATTACGATTATTGATCAATTAGTTTTTGACCAAAATTGGACTGGCCGTTAGAGGGAATTTCGTCCCGAAATTAAGTCTAAAGTGATACTCATGGACTAGGTCTAATCTTTCCTATCCCAAGTGAATTCAGGTTCCTGGTTTGTAATCCAGCGAACCTTCACTAACGGGATGAGACTTAGCGTGGTTCTTCAGATTTCCCTATCCATGGTTTTTATTGTTTCTTCTATAGAGTGTAGACTTTTATTTAACTTGATTTCATCGAGTGAAATAACAAGTGTTTTATCGGATAGACACCTCTTTAGATTTGATATGTGAAAAATGGGATGAATGTTATTAAGTTTTTGTGGTAGTCTAAGTTTAAAAGTACAAGACCGATTCTGGTAATAACCTTAAATGGTCTTATGTACTTTGGGTTTTGTATTTCACGCTTTCTCAAGCGCATCTTGTCCTTCCTGAGTGAGACCTTCATATGACAAGGTCATCAATCCTGGAATTCCAAGGGTTTTCTTTTATCGAAGCCGTAGCTTCTCTGGTTAACTCTGGAAGCTTTATGGCGCTTCCTGATTCGTATTTTGTTTTTGGTAGTTTCTCGGATGAATTCCAGATCAGCGAGGGTGCTGTGTGGAAATTGGATCTCTAGCTAGTTGCGTATTACCTACTTTAGTACAGTGCAGATAGAATCTGTACTTGTGACCACAGAAGGTTTCGAATGGAGCAACTTAAATGCTAGTGTGTTAAAGGACTCGACTAATTGGTGAATGGATATCCCATTCTTTACCATAGCCGATCCCATAGAATCATGACTACTCTGGTTCCTAGAGGTTTTTGAGTGACGGCCTGAACTAGGAGATGATTCTATTATCTCAATGGAGATAACATATATTGGCATACCGTGCACTCACACGTTCTAGTTATCTTATCTACTTGCCACATTTGCAGGTTTCAAGGCTTCCTGTTGAGCCTCCTTACTCTATGTGGAGAGATTTGAATAGGTTATCATAGTCTATGATTGGAACTATGACCTGGGTACTCTTTCCGACTTAGGGTGTCAGCTACTATATTGGCTTTGTCGAGATGATAACAAATTTCAAATTCGTAGTCATTTAGTAGCTCGACCCACTGTCGTGGTCTCATGTTGAATTCTACCTGGTAGAATACATGATACTGGATTTTGCTCCGAAGTTCATGATCAGACTCATACTTGGCTCATCCACCATAACCTCGTGTATACAAGTCGTATATAATTTAGATTTCACAAAACGTTCGGATGCATGACTCTGCCCCAGGTTCACAACCAAACAAGGAACAGGAGATAGGGCGGAATCACACATCCTTAATCTTGTTAAGTCTAACATATATACCACTCTTGTGTATACACTTAGCAACGATAGATTAACTTAATGAGTTCTTAGTCTCTATTCTTGAACTTGACCTGCGGTACAATGATTTTCCTATGAGATCTATTGAGGTACTTCGGTAGTTACTGACTTCTATGACTGCTTCGGTGCTTTTCGTTTGAAGTTTCCTGTCTACTGAGTAGGCTAGAATGACGGGGTACTCTTCGCATGGGTACTTCTGAAGTTTTGAAACAAGAGACAACCTAAGGGTTTTGTGTTATGGATTGAAAGAATTTCATCTTACGGTTGATTAAGGAAAAGTTTTCTTATACAGCATAAGAATTTTCACATGGTAAGGGTCAGGCCAAACCATGTCGAACGAGGATGTCGGAATTTTCTTGATGAAATAGATATTAAGTCGTTATGGGAGGAATGATTACTAGGGTGATATCCTATATACCTATGTTTTCCGTGCTTCTGGTTTTATTCTGTTATTATCACTACGAACCCCTTTTGATTCGAACTTGGCGGGTACTACCAATACGAGAGTCCTGATAATTTGAAATTATGAACTTTCATGAAACGATCCTTACTAGGTCTCTCTATAATCGATTGGTGTATACAAGTCATGTATAATTAAGATTGGTAAGACCTTTGACTGAGCAACCCTGCCCTAAATCCACAACCAAACAAGGAACAGGAATTGAGGCGGGATTACTCACTCTAAGTCTACAAATCTTAATTATAAATGACCCTTATGTATACACTAAGTCATCATAGCTTACCTGTTAGGGTTTCAAATTTTATATAATGGTTGTGATTTAATTTGAACGGAAGAGTAATCATAATTATAGATAATTATCGGGGTTTGGAAGCGTACCAAAATATAGCAGGGTTCTTTGATGCTTTCCCATGTATCGGGATCAAAATCCTCCTGCTCCCCCGTCTTTCTTCTCTGTTGGACAGTCCCTCTTGTAATGTCCTATTTCACCACAAAGGTGACATATGGGAATGGTTCCAACATCGGTAGCTGAAGTGATGAACTCGACCGGAGTTCTACAGATGTGGGCGGTATGCCCCTTCATGTCGCATCTATTGCAATGCAGCTCTCGGCAAACTCCATGATGATGGTAGTTGCACTTGCTGCAGTGTGGGAGGTTTCCTAAGTACGGCTTGGTTGGTGCTAGAATAACAGGGCTGATGGGGGTATCGACTGCCCCAGTTCGTTGCCCTCTGCTAGGTTCTTGAGTTGAACAACTCCCTTCCTTGTTCTCGAACTTTCGTTTAAGGATATTAGGCTTAAGGTTCGAGGTGTTCTTACAAGTAGGTGCTCGTGGCTGTACTTGGCCATCACCATGATCGGGGTTACCGATAGCATTACTATTAACATTTGCATTGTTAGCATTAAGGTGTGCCATGACAGCTGCTACAGCTGCTGTGACTGCAGCTTGAAACGTAGCCGCATCTATATGAAGGATTGGTGTTTCGCTGGTGGGTTGGTTACACTTCTTTGGAGGCATGATTCTGTTACATGATAAGAAAATGAGTTCGTGAGCGACTATCGTGTCTTTAGATGTATTCTAACCATTTGTATCTATGTATTAATCTTTTGTTTTGTTATTTTGTTCTCAATGATTCGACCTGCATCCCTATGATGCAGCCCTGGTAAGGAACAGGAATAAGTTTCTAGAATGGTTATGAACCGAGTATTATCCAAACTAAGTTACCTTTGTTTGGTGGATATCGTTTCCCAATTTTCGAAAATATTCGAAAACAATTCATAACAGTATCTACATAAAATAGACTTACGAATTTGAGAGGTAATCACTATCAATTAAGATTCCGTGATCTGATTTATTGTTATTAGCCGTGACAGGAAAAGAGGATAAGCTTCAAATCTAATGTGAGTAATGAAATCACTAACTCACTAGGTTGAACCGATTTACTAGTTATTACTTAGATGAAAAGGTGCTCGAACACTTCACATGAATCATGCGTGGTTTTCCTTTGTTCTTTGTTCTATTCTGGATGGTAATGATTTGTTCTCTCCTGTATAGGGTGTCCTTCTCCTCTGTAGGTATATTGAATTCCCGAGCTATCTTACTTCCGATTCTGACACTGACCCCCATTACTTCGTAATGAAGATTTTGAATCTTGGAAGTTCATGCGAATATCTCATTGGTGTCCTTAATAGGGTAAAGGCACTAAATGATTTCTATAGTTTATGTACTTACTTCTCATATGTTTCTTTCTTGGGATTCCCCTAATGAAATTCTGTTGGATCCTCCTTGACTCTTCTATTGATTGCTGGAGTAACTATGTTTATCTAACGGGTTTATACGAGAATGAGAATGTCTAAAGAATCTATGAGAAATTTTTTACGAAGGTGATTCTTTCTGGTCCTTCTATAATCACATGGTGTGTACCGATTATATATAATCCAGATCAAATAGACCTTTGAATAAGTAATCCTACTCTAAAGCAACATCCAAACAAGGAAAAGGAAGTACAGTGAAAATCACATATTCTAAGTCTATAAAATCTCGGCTATATATAACCTTAACGTATCCGCTTAGTAATTATAGATCTATCAGAACAGATCTTTTTAACATTTTCCCAAAGGTATGAAACATACCTCCATGTTATTTTAGTTATGAGTTTGATTCTTGGACTTCTAGATACAAGAACTTAACAAGTTCTCAGTTTTCTTGTTATAGCATACTAAAATACTCCCATAGTATTTTAGTCTTTATGTTTGGTTCTAGAATTCTTCTGGTACTTAGGTAAGTTTTAGACCAGTTGCAACACTACAATCACTCCCCTAAACACATGGTGGTCATATCTTGGATGAATATAGTTGATCAGGCTATATTGATCCCAGATATGATTACATCACTGTCTAGGTTTAACTGCAATGTCCAACATCTAAATACTTTTAGTTTTGTTCTTCTTGTGAAACTCATTCTGGTATATATACTCTGCATGTATTTATACTTTTATAAAATATTGATATATTTTTAAAGTATAACTCTTGGTCAGAGTGTTTTTATCCCAATGGGTTTATAGTTGTATATCTTTTATGACTGATATACTGAGTTCACTATAAACACTGCTCTGATACCAATCTGTCGCACCCCCAAACCAGAACGGCGGAAACGTTCAGGGGTGGAGGACTTTTAGGTAAGTATCACAACACATGAAATATAGTAATCAAAGTACAAACAACCATTGCATTAATAAGTATAAGTTTTACATAAGTGTTTAAACATTACATATTCAAACACTAAAGTAGGTACAATAGAAGACAAGAGTCGCGGTACGGTACTAGGTAGTCTTCTCAAAAGCTTATGGAGTGTACCTGTCTACTGGATTCCTGAGAATACAAGTTATTTGAAAAGAGTAGATCGGCATTTAAGCTGGTGAGTTCATAAGTATTTTAGTTCTGTTAAGTATACCCTAAGTTCTTTGAATGAGTTCACTGGTTTCTCCAGGAAATCCTATATCTCCTGAGGTGATTAACTGATAACCTCAATAGTTTCCCTCTGTAATTACTTAGTTTATACTGATTATACATAACATAATATTGAATTGATAGTTAAATGGGTGTATCTGCCCTAAGCCCACAACCAAACAAGGAACAGGAAGTAAGGCGGAAGTCACACATTTCACTGTCAATCGGACATTACTTATGTACGACTCTGATGTAATAACTAAGGAATTATAGAATTAACCACTAAAGGTCTTTTATGTTATACTAGTTTACAAAGATTGAGTGACTAAGTTTCATTTGATAAGTGGTTTAATTCCATAAACCGTTTCCTTTGTATAAGTGGTTTAATCCCATAAACCGTTTCATTTGTAAAAGTGGTTTACTCCCATAAACAGTTTCATTGGTAAAAGTGTTCTTAGTTATATCTGTTCTACAGTAACAACCTTAGTATTAATCATGGAGAGTATTCTATTATCCATAATACTACCTTGTGGTTTTAAATGTTCAAAACCAGAAGTACAATACTTGATTTCATGATATATAGCTCTTACTATAAGTAAAAGCTACTGAAGGTATATCTGGTCGGGATGTAATTAACTTTTCTTACTGTTATAAGAGAAGTATATTACTTTGTAATTCACTCATTGTTTTATCCATGTGAGTCCTATTAACCATACTAATATGACGGAAATGCCTGCAGCGACGTTCTTCAGGCGTCGGAACGGTATGATATTTGACACCCTAGGCCTGCCGGCCAAACTGTAGCGAACAGTAAAGGTGCGGGATTGTCAGTCCCATATAGATCTATACACAAATTCACGCTCTCCCTACAAGAGATTCTGGCTAATAGTTCAGGACTTAAAAAGGCCGTACTTAGATAAGCACACCGTGAAGGGTCTCACAAATTTATTGTTTCAACGAGATTTCCGATGTATTATTGTTATTACCCGATGAATGCTAACTCTGGTACTTTGTATCGTACCCTTGGTTAATGCAAACCCGGTACGATGTATTATTACCTCGAGTTTGCTAACTCAGGTACTCTGTATAGTACCTTTGCTAATGCCAACCCGGCAGAATGTATTATTACCAGTGATTGCTAACTCTGGTACTCTGTATATCGTACCTTTGTTAATGCAAACCCGGTATGATGTATTATTACTCGTGATTGCTAACTCTGGTACTCTGTATATCGTACCTTTGTTAATGCAAACTCGACATTACCACGTGTTTGCTAACCCTGGTACTCTGTATCGTACCTTTGTTAATGCAAACTAGGTATGATGTATCTTTACTTCTTTAATATGTTATTCGTATATTAAAGGTATTATCCATATCTTGGTATAGTTGAATGAATTTTGGTAATTTCCTTGGAAAGTATACAGTTGTAATTCATACTTGTATCTTTAGTTTTGAATGATAAATTATACCTATTATAATTTATATGTTCTAGATGATTAGCATGGTTTCTCATGGATGAACACCTTTGTTCAGCCTGATACAAAGGTGAAGATACCAAAAGGAGTAACCTTTGGTACTCATATATGTATAATATATATATATATATATATATATATATATATATATATATATATATATATATATATATATAATTAAGAAGGAAACGACCTTCGGACAAACAATACAACCCTAATTCCACATCCAAACAAGGAAAAGGATATAGGATAATTCATTAGTCCTAAGCCCTTCAAATCTTATTTATATATTTATACATATATAAACATGATTTTGAAATTTATACTTTGAAATATCTTATAAAACATTTTTCAAAGAATTTAACGGAGTTTTTACATGACTTTAAAGATTTAACATGGCTTCACGTTATTTTGGAAGTATTTGATAATTCTTAAAAGCATACGGAATCATTTTGTGTGATTATTATCACATACAGTTATTAACACAATTTAATATTGTGTTAAACTTGTATTCCCCCCCTAAAAAGTATTTAAAAACCATTGAAAAAGTAAATTATAGGGGTATGAACTCACTTTGATAAGCGGTGATTTGGCCGGCGTTTCGTTTCCCGTAAAGAGTTTATTTAACGAGAAACCGGCTCAAACCGGGCAGAGTTTCGACAGGAGAGAGGATGAATTCTTGAGAATTCTGGGGCTTGCTTCGGGCTTTAGACGCGATACTGGGGCCTTCGGGGGTCGTGAGAAAGTTTCCGGGGCTAAAATGTGAAAAAGGGGAAATTTTGGGGTGAAAAATGGGGTTTCTTCGGAAGCCCTCGCATGCTATATATAGTCCGAAGGTTCGGACCCGAAGCTGTGCGAAGGTGACACGTGTCGGACAGGTGGCGAGGTTTCTGGCTTACTTCGGACCGCAGGCTCACAGATGGGAGGCTCGGATTGGACCGGACTTCGGTCCAATAGAAGACTGACACGTATGTGAAGGGGGTGTCTCCGGGGTGTCCGATGCGAGGCTGTCCGAAGCTCATTGGACCTCGGCTGCGGTCCACTCAGCAGGTAACACGTGTACCACGGTCCAACCAGAAGATGACACGTGGAGGTTCGCACGTGATGATGACGTGTCCGAAGGGTGACATGCGAAATTTCCCGGTTTTCAAGATTTTCTTGATTTTTGTGCTAAAAACTTGCGAAAATCATAACTTTCGCATACGAGCTCCGTTTTTGACGTTCTTTATATGCACGCGTAGGTAAAATCATACTCTACGACTTTCATTTAGACTTCGTCGGCTGGTTTTGACTTTATTTTTAATATTATTATTTTAAACAGACCGGGATGAGAATCCGTTAAAAATTCATAACTTCTTCATCCGACGTCCGTTTCCGTCTGTCTTTTTACCGTTGTGCTACTTTTGACGAGACCTTCGATTCTCGTTTAAGTTGCGCCGGCTAAATATCGATCGATTTATATTTTGAATTTTTAGCTGTCTACTGCTAAACCGAAACTTCAAAAAATCATAACTTCCTCATACGAAGTCGGATTTTCACGTTCTTTTTATGAACGTTCTCGGTTTAACATATTCTACAAGTTTCATTTAGATTGTTAAGGCTAAAAATCCTTTTATCGAAAATTCTCTTTTTACACTGAACAGTGTTTTGCCGGTTTTACCGCGGATTTTCGATTGGTCATAACTTCTTCGTTATAACTCGGATTTCAGTGTTCTTTATGTTTTTGGAAACCTTGTTACAAACTCTACCACTTGGTTCATCCCAATTATGATTATTGATCAATTAATTTTTGACCAAAATTTGACTGGTGTCACACATTTGTCACACCATTTTGCTTCGGCTCCTCCTCCTCTCGAACCATGCTTCGAGAATTTACTCTTTTTGCTGGACCTCGAGGATCCATCAAATTTCCTTTTCTCACCAACATCAGCCCTCTCCAGACCCCTTTCCTTCTGTTGGGTTTCCACATTCTTAGTTGCTCGAATCGCTGATTTCAGAGTGGTTGCCATCTTGACCGTCGGGCCAAAGTCGGCTGGCAGTCCATTTGCGAACCTCTCAATTTTGGAGAGTTCGGTTGGAACCAGGTATGGAAATAACTTCATCTCCTCAGTGAATGCAGTAGCATAGTCGTCAATGCTCATCCTCCCCTTCTTCAAGTTTTGGAACTCATTGTTCAAATCAATCAGATCTATCTCTGAACAGTACTGCATCTTCAGTTGTTCCAAGAACTCATCCCATGACATCTTCAGGGCTTCTCCTAGCGGCATTGTATCCGCCAATAGCTTCCACCAGCTCAAGACTCCAGTTTTCAGTTGTCTTACTGTGAAGACAGTCTTCTGTTTCTCGCTACAGCTGCAGCTCTCGAACACCATCTCCATTTCGGAGATCCAATCCATAATCTCAACAGGCTTTGGGCTTCCTGAGAGACTTGGTGGCTTCGCACCCAAGAAATTCTTATACATCCGCCCATCCTTGTCGTTTCCCCTCTCTGGGTCATTCCTTCGTTCTCCTTGAGTCCCAACTTGACTCACATGGCGGCTATAGTTCCCTTCCTTCGATTGCTCGGGAATAAGCTCGGGTTGCTCAATGGGCATGGTAGGTTCGTCCCTATTTGTGTGCAACATCTGCCTCATTTCCTCCCTTTGTTCTGCTAACATATCACGAATCATGGCTTGTACTCCAGCCATGGTGATTGGCTCGGGTGCAACTTCTACTACAACAGGTATTTGTTGAATCACTGGGGGTTGATTCCTATTCCTATTTGCATTCCCAGCTCCACTGCGAGTTCTTGCCATTTTGATCTATACACTGAATAAGGTGAATTTGGATCTTTATTTAGGATAAACCTTTAAATCATCCTTATCGTTTCGAAACGTTTACATGCTAGCTCTAATATCGTAGTCGTATGTTTAGAATCCTAAACACATAAGGTTTCCAGATCCGGTCGGCAACAGACTATAGATCCGAACAAATAACAGCATATCAGGCATAAAGCATTTAGCACATAAAAGCATATTAGGCATACTTCCTAAATAAGCTAATGCTCACATCTCACAATCATCGCTTAGCATTCTAAGTTTAAGTCTAGAAATCCTACAAATTCCTAGTTCGCTTAAACTAATGCTCTGATACCAACTGTGACATCCCCATTTTCACGACCAGAAAAGACCGATTTTGTTTATGCTTGTTTGAAAATCAGAGTAACATTTTACATAAACGTGTTGCGGAATTTGTTCCCAAAATAAAAATATGATAAAGATTTATCAAAGCATTTCCGTAGAAATGTATTTCATTAAAAAGACTCGGGATGTCATGTTCGATACAGATCAAAAGCATAAACAGTACAATATAAGCCTTACTACATTATTTCATATCTACAGACCTATATCCGTAATCCCTCATCAAAAACATCACATCTATGCTCGAAGGCCACTACCTGTAATACATGAAACTGAGTGGGTCAGGCTTGGGATCCTGGTGAGCACATAGGGTTTTCAACCCACAATAAATAAGTTATTTAATTTCATCAACCAACAATAACCCGATTACCCGTTCCCGTTATCCTCACTTTACGTCCCTAAACACCTATCATAAGGGACCTAGCCTAAGGATCATCATCGGGATGGACACTACTGCTAAGGGGATTCCTCAGCAATAAATGTCCTTAAGGCAACCATGAGGGGGATGGAGAACACCGGTGAACACATCGTTCACAAACACCTATATGTTGCGAGCCTGCTAGCGTTCCACTGGACTGTCTAGAAGAGTCTGTGGTCGTCATCCATACTCTGCTAGATGACATAATCAACAACAACAACAACATCGAGGCCTCTCATCATTTTATCACACATCGTCTATTACATCTACCCATGTTTTACCCCAACATTTTTGTAGATATAAAATACATATATAGTTTAAATCATTTAAAACATGTATAAAAATCTTTCATCAGCATAGACAGCAAGTATTCAAACAATATGCACATATAGCACGTAGTTTATATTAAATACTTCATATCTATGTGTAAGATGAAAGTGACTATGCACTCACTTGGTAAGGTGGTGACTCGATACTCGGACAACACTTCGTTATCTCAAAACAAATTTTCCCTTGACAAAACCTATTATCAATACCACTAGGGTTTAGTCTAACGTTAAACGCGATTAATTAATAGTCTAGCTATTATTACTATTATATAAGCGTTAAGCAACACTCTTATATAACTCATAATAATAGCCCGAATAATTATTTTAAGGTCTTAATAATGTTACTATATTAAAACATAAGCTATACTAAAGATAGGGTAGGCATAACTCACTTACAACGGGTTTTCTCGAAAACCGGGCTTCGCTGGAGCAACATTCCCGAGCTGAAAGGCTAATTTCTCGGGGCATCGGGAGCCTCGGGGCTTCCTTCGGCTGCTAGGGGTTTACCTAGGCTTAGGGGGGGTTTTGGGGGCTAGAGAAAGAGTTTAGAGAGAGAGAGAAGAGGTTGGAATGGTGTGAAGAATGAGGGAACCCGACACCTCTATTTATAGGCTGAAAAATAGCTCTACTTGTTGAGTAGGAGAACCTACTCGCCGAGTCCATGCCACATGTCACCTTCTGGTGGCTAGCCTTAGGGAGGAAGCAACGGCCAGGATTGCGCCACGTCACCCGATTTCGCACAGCAGTCTCCCGACTTAGAAAAATCATAACTCTCGCATACGAGCTTCGTTTTCAACGTTCTTTATATCCACGCGTAGGTAAAAACAAGATCTACAACTTTCATTGAGACTCTGTCGGGTAATTCTTGACCGAACTTAAATTTAACAGTAGGAGGAGATTATATTGTTAAATGTCCGCGTAAAATTCACAACTTCTACATACGGACTCCGTTTTCGTCTGTCTTTTTACCGTTGAGTTCCTATTAATGAGATCTTCAATTCTCATTTAGGTCGCGTAGGCCAAAAACCACTCGATCTAAAATTCGAGTTTCGGGTCGTGCACTACTAAGCCAAATCTTAGAAAATTCATAACTTCCTCATACGAAGTCAGATTTGGGCGTTCTTTTTATGGACGCTCTCGGTTTAACATATTCTACTACTTTAATTTAGATTACTAATGCCAAAAAGTCTTCTATCATAAATTCACTTTTTACGTTTCCCGGTGCCGTGCCGGTTTTGTCGCGAAACTTCAACATGCCATAACTTCTTCGTTATAACTAGGATTTCGGCGTTCGTTATATATCCGGAATCCTTGTTTCGACCACTACAACTTTATGTAAAGATATCGGGTTTATCTTACATATTAATTTTGACGCTTATTTTTATTCTTTATTAAATATACCTTTATAATTAAGTATAAAATACATAAATTCTCATAATTCACATAATACTCAAATATTTCATCTTTATTACTTCAAAAAGAGTTACAATAGTTGACCTAGACTATTACATCATCTACTAATGCTTAGCCGCAAAACACGGGCGTTACAACCACCATCATCATCAAACTCGACATTCATGGATATATTCATAAATGTTCATAAAGAATGGTGTAGAAAAAGAAGAAGTGCAAGAAAAACCTTTAAAACAAGAAAGAAAAATGATGAAGAACGGAGGATTTTCGTGATTACCTTGAAGAACAACCCTAGAAGATGAAGATTTGAAGGTTTAGAGGTGTTCTTGGCTGGAGAATTCCGTGGGTTTAGAGAGAAAATGAGAGAGTTTGAGTGTGGTAAAGGGTGAAGTGTGAGAGAGAATGAGAGGTAGAGTGAGAGAGAAGATGGAGTGTGAAAGAGAAGAAGTCATTTAGTGTGTTGGAAAGATGAATTTTGAAGGAGGAGAGAGGGTGACCGGTTTTAGGGGGATAAGATATGGTTTCCCCCTCTTCCATTTTTATAAAATTCAAATCTTTTATAAAAATATCAAACCTTTTATAAAATGTGCACCTTAACCTAGTTTTTATGCATAAAAGTGTTGATTTTTTATTTATAAATTAAGGGTAAATGTTAATGAGTTAAATTTTATTTTCCTTAAATTCATTTTCATAATTTTAATTATTATAAGATAATATTAGAAGCTTCATAATTATTTTTATAGAATTTTTAAGGTTAAAGTTTATAAATGTGAGTTTTTAGGGCATTTAGGGTTTTTGAGAGTTAATAAATATTTGGATATCAAAATAAATTGAATTATTTGAGACTTCAAATTATCTTATGGTATTATAACTCTTTTATAGTTATAAATAATGTTTGTAATTCCTTTTTGTCGGTTTATTGGCATTTATATGTAGTGGTTCCGAGATTCAAGTGAACTTGAAGAACCAAGTATACTAGTCCTAGTCTTCAACTTTGACTTAAGTTTCTATGAGACTTTGACCTAATTTCTACTACTAGGTCAAATGCATGATGTGTGTATATGATTCATAAAAAAGGTGTTCGAGTCAAAGAGTGACCCGAATATGAATAGTCACTGCAGTTAAGTAGTTATAGAATTCACATATCAATGTGAAATCTAAGTACACCATCTATTGTTTCTATCTGTTTCCAAGTTTCTACTAGGTTATAACTTAGCTTCTAGTTACTAAGTCTAGTATGTGTTGTGCCTATATGTGCAACTAATTTTATCAAATCTAGAACTGACTCAAATTTTGACGGTTGTCACAGTCTCCCCCGGTTGAAAGAATTTCGTCCCGAAATTCAATTCGTGACGCATTCTATTAGAACTAAGCCGAATACAATTGTATAATTAGAGAGATGGTGACTTGAAGAGCTCTTTGATTATTTTGGGTTAATTCCTCAAGGGAAGAGCCCAACTCTTTAGCTATAATCAAATTAATGTTTCCCTAATTCGAGTTGTACAGTCTAGATTGCGAGAATTTAGGATCATGGAAATCATGATCCAACCATGGCGACCTAGTTGAAAAAGATCGTCTAGTTCCACCTAATAACGAAGAGATTAGGAACAATTTGTTCGCTTCTGGGTTGGCTACTAAATCTAGAAAAGATATATTACGAAATAAGAAAGGGTAGCACGAATGAAAGAGAAGCGATCGAGGGTAAGTTCCTACAGATACGTATTAAGGGTAGGCATCAAAGTTTTGGTGCATTTCAAATGTGAAGATTATACAAGTGTCGTCTTACACAATAAATTACGAAATGATGAAGGATCTTAGAGGCTATATTTACTACTAATTTAGTCTTGCTACATAAAACCATATTAAAAGAATGTATATATCTAGAGTCATTTTTGCAAATGGAGGCGATGAAAGTTTATGATAAATTAATTCACATTGTCTAGATAGCATTTTGAGTGTTTAGAATTGATAAGTAATCTCACTAGTATCAAAATGTGTAATAATTCCAAGAGAATGAAGATACATGAGTGACGATCAAACAAAGTAGTAAAATAATATAAAGATTAATTAAGGTTAAAGGTTTAAGTCGTCATGAAGGGAATTCGTATAGAAATATTGGTATTACACTTTTTGAAAAATTGTCCAATTATTTAAGTGAGGACAAATTCAAGATTACTAGGAGCCAGAATACCTATGAAAACAAGTTTGAGAGTTTAGGAACTCACTGGAAATTGAAAAGTAGAATGTTATTTTAAGAAGTGAGTAAGAATATCGATCATCGAAAATAGTGCATTCTCAATTTAGTGATTGTACCAAAAAGAATCATTTGAAGGATAGATAATTGTAATATTTAAAAAAAAATATATTTATGTTTTTAAGAAGAAGAAGCATAAGAAAATTTATCCTTCACATATATTTTCCGGATTTAGAAAAATGATAAGAACAAGGGTATTCATCTTGTGTATTAATTTTAAGGAAAGAAATACAATGAAAACTGCACTTTAAATCAAGTTTCCGAATTTAGAACGAAAGAGCAAATGTAAATAAGGATCACTTGTTTATAGAGATTTCAAAATAAAAACAAGATGTATATGATAAAAGGAGTAATTGAATATATCAAAGTTGACTAAATTAAAATTATGCCTCACGACTATACACGTATTAATCGCTCAAAACGAAAGGGTAGACCTCTAGTCTGTATGTGTACGAACATGATACCAGGAGAAGCAAAATAGACAGAAACAAAGTTAGAAAATGTATTATGTTACTATTATGGGAGTGCGACATCTAAAATCATAAGGAGAGTAAGAAATCAAGTGCGGGGGAAAGAAAAGGAAGATAGCAGCAATTATTGCTATTGTTAAAGTTATAAGAACAATACCTATAGGTAGATTTAAAACCAGGTTGAGATATATTTCAAACTTCAATATTTGATGTATGTTGATGATTAAATAGACATGTGGGAGTTTTAAAGTGTTTCCTAAAAATTTATGAGTTATCTATTAAGTTAAACTCCATTTGTGAAAAAGAAGAAACACTAAAACTTGTAATTGAAAATCTGACAACTTTGACCTTTTTGACTGGAGTCCAACAATGGTTAAAACGGATAAGGTAAAGACATAACATATTTAGATGAATAGTTGTGCATTGTCGAAAGTGTGTCATTGGAAGTTTAAAAGTGAACACTAAGTTTTCAAAAGCTATAAATTTTAAAAACTTCATAGATTATAAAACTATATTGAAGCAAAGTACACAAATAAGGTATGTTTTGAGATACAAGCATTAGATATGTCTTATAAACATGCTTGAAGTAGAAATTTGCATAAATATCATGTTGGGTTTCGAGAAAACACATTAAAGTAAATTACAATGTCTAAATGAGAAAGCTGTTAAAAGTGTCAAAACAAAAGTGTTTTGAAGATTCGATGAAGCTTTTACACATACTATGAACTTCAATGTCATATGCTTAAGTTTGATAGCATAGAGTCTTAAACACTTTTATAAAAGAAAATGTTTCTAAGTTTTTCGAAAATGTTCCAAACTGGTAAGCAAGGTTTAAAATGGTTTATATGCCCTTAAAAGCACATCTATCCATTGAAATGGATTCGAAATTAAATTAAAATAGCAAGGTTATAACCAACATTAGTTAAATTGAGTTTTGAAGAAAAGTGTTAAGTTAAAGAAAGTTGTCAAAAGATTTTAGCGAGAATATGGCTTACATTATTAGGAAAGGTCTAGTAAGTTGTATGAAATGGTTATAAAGTATTTTATCGATGATAAATAAAACCGATAAAGTGAAATAACTTTTCGATGGAAGATTAAGAAGTAAGGAATAAGTATGTTAGTGTAGTTGATCGTACCTAAATACTAAGGCGAGTACAAGGCGAGTATAAGACGAGTACCGATGTCTTTTTCCCAAAGATAAAGGACAAGAAAAATTGTTTGAAAAACGTTTTATGGTGTCAATGTAGTTTACAACCTTTTATAGAGGTCAAAGGGACATCCTATGTTAAGTTTTAAGCTCAAGGTGGAAACAACGTAGAGCCAAATCGTAGCGTAGTAATAAGGTCTCACATATGGGTTAAACCTCCGTGTCTCCTCGTGAGTCGAATCCAGAATGCCCGCCAATGGTATCCAAGTGATTACTTAGTGGCGACTCATCTACCTCCTTACGCGATGCTCCAATTATCATTCGTATCGGTATCGGAACGCTTTTTCCTAGTGGTAACTCTAGTACGAAGACGATGAAGAGGTATTGAGGAATAATTGGTATAGGTTTCGACTTAAGATTATTACTAGTGTATGTCTAACTACTAACCTTACATCTAAAGTCAATAGCTACCGAGGAATACCCATTCTTAGTACTAAGTGCATTGCTCATAGAGTGGCTAGTGATATAACCTAAGTGGTTAACCTAGCACTTGATAAGGGATAAGAGTATTTCTCAATAAATGCATTGTTATAAAAGTGCACTTAGTTTCTAAGTGTATCTAGATGAATGCCTATAATATGCAATGCCCGTACGCACACCGAAAAAATTTGTTTTTAAAAAGTTTAAGTTGAAAATTGTTTTTGAACATAATTCTACCATAACCGTTTCCAGCTTCACATTTTTTTCCTTAATTAAGCATAGTTGGCCAGGCTATCCTTAATTAAAGTCCAATAATACGTACTCGAATTAGTTATACCGGTAGTATGTTCAGTATTTTAAAAACTTTTTGAAATTTTTTGGCTATAGTTGTGGTTCTCCAAAGGAAAACCGGTATTCTCTATAACCTTCGGCTCTGATACCATTTTCTGTCACACCCCGCTAAAGCGGAAAAAGGAGGCGTGGCAGTATAAAGAGTTTCATAGCAAAAGTTAAAAGACAACACCAACCATAGTATTAAAAATCATTACAAATTTACAATGGGTTTGAACAACTTTTAAAAGAAATTACAATGAAAATTGAAATACAACACATGCGAATGCTCCTAAAAGTGAAGTGTACCTAAGTGCCACTTACTCAATGATTCCTGAAAAAGCATGTAAAACGAGCGGTCAACTACCGAAATAGTTGGTGAGTTCACAATTTAAAAATAAAATTGGTTTCATGAATCAAAATCAAAGTTTTGATATAAGTTTCCATAGATAAAAATATATTGCTAAAATGAGTAAATAAGTTTGTATAAACAAAGTTCGTTGTCATCATGAGAAATAAAGTATGTTGCCCAAAATAGATGCAACATTCATATCCTCATGGGAAATAAAGTTTGTTACTAAAATGAGTAAACAAGTTTCATTGCTACAAGGAGCAAACAAGTTTGTTACTATAAGGAGCAACCAAGTTTGTTGCTAAAACAAGTAAATAAGTATCTAGTAACAAAAGTTCGTTGTTATAATGAGGTACAAAGTTTATTGCTATAATGAGAAACAAAGTTCATTGCTATAATTAATAAACAAGTTTATTGCCATAAATAACAAGTTTGTATGTGTATGAGCAAACAATGAGTTCCCAATCAAGCCTATGACTGATGCCCTATCAAGATCTATGCTTATCGTTCCATAGATTATATGGTATCATGCACTCCAGCAATCGGGCGAGTGAGGAGGTGTCAATTCCTAATAGCGCCATCCACAATGACCATTGGCTCAAAAAGTTAATGGTTGGAGTAAAGTATAAGGGAAGGGACTTAAGACGATAAGTTCTCATGTTCCTTGTTGCATAGACATACATAGCAGAATATAGCAAATTATAGCAAAATATAGCAATTGAGTTTGATACGAATCAATTTAAATGCAACGAACAGTAAATAGTTTTTCGGACATGCTTTTCCACCCCAAAACATAAAAACCGAAAATAGGGGAGTGCGTGAATACTCACAATATGCATTGAGATGATGCAAATGGTGCCTTAAACTACGTTCCACTCGTACCACTAACGATTCCTACAATAATGGTATATGCTAGTGAGTCTCTAATCGAAATCCAACACTAGTATACTTACTACTACAATAGAATTATGCCAATAATGTGTCAAAATTTAATATTGTTAAGTTACAAACATTTTTCTGAAATGGTGAAATTTTATAACTCATGTGATTAAGATAATTTTGGATATTATTTTCCATATTTTTTGTAATATTAATTGAGGGTATTTCAATACATTTAAATGTGTTTTAAACTCCTAAAAATCCAAAAATATCATCAAACAGTTTCCAAAATTCATCAAATTTTACATTTTTGTTCCAAATACAGTAGACGTCTTCCATAAATTTTCCCTTGAATTTTTGATGTGATTAACTATTTTTCCCAATTTCTAAGCCTTCATAACAATATAAATTCGTAAAAAATAGTATCCAGATGATAAAAATTCCCAAACTTTTGATAATACTGCCATTGAACATACTTAAGCCAGGAAAAATATAAAACTGGATTTCTAAACTGTTTAATCCAATTTTATGATTTTTGTGCATTTATTCTAATAAAAATTGAAATAAATAGAAAACAGTTTCCAAAATTGCCCACACTTTTTGTATTACTGTTATTAAACATTCATAAGTTGGGAATAATATAAAACTGGATTTCTAAACTGTTTAATCCAATTTTATGATTTTTGTGCATTTATTCTAATAAAAATTGAAATAAATAGAAAACAGTTTTCAAAATTGCCCAAACTTTTTGTATCACTATTATTAAACATATAGAAGCTGTGACAAATATAAAAAGTATTTGTCAATTTGTTTCGCTATTTTTCTTTGTTTTATTCTCTTGAATAATCATTAATTGGTGAATAATTGTCAAAAAGTTAAATTAAATTACCAAAAATTTTGTAAACTTCATTTACATTATACATAATCTGGGAAAAATACCAATGGTGATTTTTATATTCTGTAATCCGATTTTGTGGATTTAAGTGTATTTAATCTTAGAAAATAGAAGAAAAATAGCATACTGAATAGAAAAATCATACAAATTTTTATTTAGAGGTATAACATATTATAAGGTCTTTTGGTACATTTTCATGAATTTTGGATGAGTATAACCATTTTTCCCATTATTAGTCCATTATAAATACAAAAATCGGGGAAAAATAGGTATGCATTATGAAAAATTCTGAACATATTTCTCTGAGTGTTCCACATGAGGTAGGATCTGCGAAAACTCTTATATAGCCTTTTCACATTCCTTAAAGTGGTTTTATGATTTATTTGAATTAAAGAAAAAGAAAATTTAAAACCATAACAAACAGTAACAAAAATCGATGAAACTTAACGAGATGCCATAATTTACTTTAGGGGTCATCCACGAATTTAGAAAATTCGTAACTTCCTCATATGAAGTCAGATTTGGGCGTTCTTTTTATGGACGCTCTCGGTTTAACATATTCTACTACTTTCGTTTAGATTACTAATGCCAAAAAGTCTTCTATCATAAATTCACCTTTTACGTTTCCCGGTGCCGTGCCGGTTTTGCCGCGAAACTTCAACAGGCCATAACTTCTTCGTTATAACTAGGATTTCGGCGTTCGTTATATATCCGTAATCCTTGTTTCGACCACTACAACTTTATGTAAAGATATCGGGTTTATCTTACACTTTAATTTTGACGCTTATTTTTATTCTTTATTAAATATACCTTTATAATTAAGTATAAAACACATAAATTCTCATAATTCACATAATACTCAAATATTCATCTTTATTACTTCAAAAAGAGTTACAATAGTTGACCTAGACTATTACATCATCTACTAATGCTTAGCCGCAAAACACGGGCGTTACAACCACCATCATCATCAAACTCAACATTCATGGATATATTCATAAATGTTCGTAAAGAATGGTGTAGAAAAAGAAGTACAAGAAAAACCTTTAAAACAAGAAAGAAAAATGATGGAGAACGGAGGATTTTCGTGATTACCTTGAAGAACAACCCTATAAGATGAAGATTTGAAGGTTAAGAGGTGTTCTTGGCTGGAGAATTCTGTGGGTTTAGAGAGAAAATGAGAGAGTTTGAGTATGGTAAAGGGTGAAGTGTGAGAGCGAATGAGAGGTAGAGTGAGAGAGAAGATGGAGTGTGAGAGAGAAGAAGTCATTTAGTGTGTTGGAAAGATGAACTTTGAAGAAGGAGAGAGGGTGGCCGGTTTTAGGGGGATAAGATAGGGTTTCCCCCTCTTCCATTTTTATAAAATTCAAATCTTTTATAAAAATATCAAACCTTTTATAAAATGTGCACCTTAACCTAGTTTTTATGCATAAAAGTGTTGATTTTTTATTTATAAATTAAGGGTAAATGTTAATGAGTTAAATTTTATTTTCCTTAAATTCATTTTCATAATTTTAATTATTATAAGATAATATTAGAAGCTTCATAATTATTTTTATAGAATTTTTAAGGTTAAAGTTTATAAATGTGAGTTTTTAGGGCATTTAGGGTTTTTGAGAGTTAATAAATATTTGGATATCAAAATAAATTGAATTATTTGAGACTTCAAATTATCTTATGGTATTATAACTCTTTTATAGTTATAAATAATGTTTGTAATTCCTTTTTGTCGGTTTATTGGCATTTATATGTAGTGGTTCCGAGATTCAAGTGAACTTGAAGAACCAAGTATACTAGTCCTAGTCTTCAACTTTGACTTAAGTTTCTATGAGACTTTGACCTAATTTCTACTACTAGGTCAAATGCATGATGTGTGTATATGATTCATAAAAAAGGTGTTCGATCAAAGAGTGACCCGAATATGAATAGTCACTGCAGAATTCACATATCAATGTGAAATCTAAGTACACCATCCATTGTTTCTATATGTTTCCAAGTTTCTACTAGGTTATAACTTAGCTTCTTGTTACTAATTCTAGTATGTGTTGTGCCTATATGTGCAACTAATTTTATCAAATCTAGAACTGACTCAAATTTTGACGGTTGTCACAGTTAGTGAGAGTCTTATTGATATTGAGAGTTTCATGAGTCAACCGACAATGATCCTTTTAGTTATCACTAGCATGCGATCTAAGGTTGATAACCTGTTGTGTTTTATTCTAAGTTATGTGCACTTCCAATCGAGTTGGCAACCCCTATGAGTTCTATGTTTTTCAGTTAACTGAAAAAAGCTAAGCACATTGGTCAGTGAAAGTACATTGATCAATATGGGTGAGTTGCTAACAACATGGAAGCACTGGTGGGCTTTTAAGCTGCCATAAGGCAAGAAATTTTGATTAAGCAAAGTTCAGTCCATGAAGGAGAACTAAATGTGATTTTGGTTTGTCCTAAACCTTGTCTTATGACTGTAGGTTGAAAAATAAAGTTCTACATGGATGGGAACATATGCGCCTTTGAATCTAGGTGATAAAAGGTTTCGCTCTAGTTCATGAAAATGATTATGAGGAAACACTTTCGTTGATAGATTTTAAGGATTTAATAAAGATCAACATGGATATTGGTTGTGTTAATTGCATTCTCAAATTCACAATATGATTACGGCATCCCTCTTCATATTTCGAATTGTGAGGAATGGCAAGAAATTGTTTAAACGTTTAGGAGATATGTTTATCACGTCTTGAAAGAGGTTGAACACATATACTATCTAGATAAAGTGCATAAGCCTAATTAATGGCTTGACGAAGCATCGCGAAATAGGAATTTGTACTTCAATGAGAAAGTCAAAGGTATTAATTTCTAGAAGTCCAGTTGATTTCTGAGTACCTGTTAAAGCTAGTGGGAGCATAATTGTTATGCCTGATATTGCATGTTGACAATACTATCGATAGCGAATAATGTCTCTAATGTACAAGTTGCAAAAGTTGGGAACTGTTACCCTATAGTGGAAATAAGGGAGATGGCACTCATACTTCATTATATATCTAAAGGTTTAGATTGTATAGTTTAATAGAACTTAGTCAAAGGCACATATGAATAGCATGTTGAAATGCTTCAACAATCGAGATTCTATATATGGAAATATTATAGCAAGAAATTGAACATATATTGGACCCTTATAATATTGAATCGAGTCCCATATGCTTTGGATATAGGATCGATTACATGTTCTATAATATTTTTTATTCTAATTTTCAAATTCTCTGAGCATTGTGAGAAAAAGGACTAGAATTTCAGGTGACTAGAGTTATTAAACAAACTGTCAAGAACATTCTGAGGTTACTGAAAATTGGTTGTTTGTGGACAGTTAGAAGTATGGTACTGTTTTGGAAGAACCATAGTGACACGTTTTGGATCGACATGATTCTTGGTCAGAATTGATGTTCATATGGGAATATTGAAACGATTCCATAATGGGAGATGGGTATATGGAAATGTCTCCATAATAAGAGTTGGCTATAAAATATACATGTGAGTTGGAAACTTTAATGTAAGAAAGGTGTTTAAGGAGTGTACCTTGAATTTGAGACCTCATTATCATGGAATTGTTTCTAGTAACAAAGTTCCAGTGGAATATTCTGTAATATTGGAGACTCGGTCTTTGAGACTTTAGAATCTCGATATCACAAGAAATCAATGCATCTAAAGTTGGAATTCCACCACATCTTGGATAGCGATAAGAATTTAGAATCGTGAATTGAGCATCATTGGACTAATGTCTAATCGATCTATTCATAAAGGAAGGATCATCGAGAGGCATAGTATGCACATTCGGGACATGGCATGACTGATGTTATCTAATTCAAGTGGTTAGTTGATTACTTGAAACATTATATAATGAATAAATTTATAATTGTTATGGTGATTAAATAATAGAGATTTATTTATGATCAATGGGTATGATGCCATAATTAATTAATTTATTAATATGTACCACTTTTCATGTTTTACTTCCCTGAGTAATTTAAATATTGTTCAAAACTCCATAGCCATTCATACTTTTGGAAGTAAGTAGTGAATTAAGATTGTCGTGAATTGATTGTAGATTGTCGATTGAGGTTAAGACATTGGAATTGGAGTTGCAACCATATTCATGAGTACTTTGAAAATAGAGATTTTTAAGTATTGGATAAACCCACTCTTAGAGATTACTTCATGGATTTTGTCATGAGTAATACTAAGATGATAATGATGGGTTTTGAGCAAAACGTACATTCCTATGTGTGCATGCAACCCTAAATTGATTGGATCTAAGTTTTCTCTATTTGAACATGCAAACTTGAACACAAAAGAAGAAACCCTAGGTTCTATGTATTATAATCAAAATTCACATAATAAAGGGTTATAATACATACCCTTAAGATTGTTATTGTAAAAAAAATCTTTAATCCTTGCTTGAAAGACCTTTGGTAGCAAGTGCCACAAGTGTTGTGCTTCTAATGGCTCACAAACAAACTCAAGCAACCAAGGATTACTGTATAGAGAGAGAGAAGTGAAGAAGAATTTTTTCTCTAAGCCTTTTCTAAGATTGCATAACCGAAATTCCTTATGGCGTAGGGTTTATATAGGTGTTAGGAAGGTATTGGATTAGGCAGGCGTATGCAAGATAACCCTAATCCCTTAACTTCCTCCCTAAGGCATCCAAGGAACCCTTAGAGCCCAAGGAAACCCTAGGAACACCCTAGAATTCCACCTTTAGGGAGGTTCTAGAATGCTCAATGCTCAACTATTGAACATTGTCACCTTTAGTCCATGCAGTTTCAATTAATTCCTTTATTCCAAAAATTAATTCGAAATTAATTTCTTATTAAATATTAATTAAACATTATGATTTCTAATTAATATATTATTTCCATAATACATTAATAAATCATTTATTTAGATTTTAATTAATTTATTAACCAAGTAATAAATTAATAAATCATTCTTCTCTTTCTAACAATTATCCTATTCAATTGCCAGGTTTGAAGGCAACCCAAAAGGACATTGCTACTATCAATTCAAGTACATACCAATTATAGTTATGGGCTCAGACACCTAATCCAACATATAGTATCTTCTATTCTTAAACAAAAATATGTAGTTCACGGTTTACAGATCAGTTGTGCATTGGTTTACTCATCCACATCTTGTAACTGGGTGTTATAAACGGTTATTCCATGTGTGATTTGATGTGTGAATTGTATGACTATATAGTCAAAGTAATTCTTTCCTTTTGCCCTAACAGGAAAAGCAATATCATTGGACCCCTCGATAATATGATGTTGACTATATAGTGTTGGGCCCAACCAACACTAATTGATGTGTTCAATTTGAAGTCCAATCAAGTCTTTACAAATCGGGAAATCAGGAAACATAATTTTGGACAATGAGATTGATTCTTATCCATGTCTCATTTCCATACGATATCTTGAAGAACGAAGGAATAGTTGATCACTTATCTTAGGGCCAAAAGCTGATTTGAATCAGAGTTCGACAGTGGCTTTGGAAAGCACTCTTTGTTGTTTATTTCATGGTCTATACTTGCAATTGTAGTTACAGACTTATCCAAGTGGGAGATTGTTGGATTAAGGTGTCTAAGCCAATAACTAAATTGGTATATTCTTGAATTAGAAGCAAAGTCCTTTTTGGGTTGCCCTAAAAACTAGTAACTAATTAGAATGACAGTTGGAGATAGAGGATAATTTGTATGACTATATAGTCAAAGTAATTCGTTCCTTTTGCCCTAACAGGAAAAGCGATATCATTGGGCCCCTCGATAATATGATGTTGACTTATAGTGTTGGGCCCAACCAACACTAATTGATGTGTTCAATTTGAAGTCCAATCAAGTCTTTACAAATCGGGAAATCAGGAAACATAATTTTGGACAATGAGATTGATTCTTATCCATGTCTCATTTCCATGCGATATCTTGAAGAACGAATGAATAGTTGATCACTTATCTTAGGGCCAAAAGCTGATTGGAATCAGAGTTTGACAGTGGCTTTGGAAAGCACTCTTTGTTGTTTATTTCATGGTCTATACTTGCAATTGTAGTTACAGACTTATCCAAGTGGGAGACTGTTGGATTAAGGTGTCTAAGCCAATAACTAAATTGGTATATTCTTGAATTAGAAGCAAAGTCCTTTTTGGGTTGCCCTCAAAACTAGTAACTAATTAGAATGACAGTTGGAGATAGAGGATAATTTGTTAGTTTATTATATGAATAATAAAATAATTCGAAATTGAAATATATGATTTATTAATATATTATATGATTAATATATTAATTGGAAATAGTCATGATTAATTGATTAATTAGAATTGATTTGGATTTAATTCTAAGATTAATTAGAATTAATCATTCAAATGACTCTTTGGTTTCCATGGGAGTTTCCTTAAGAAAGTATAAATAGACACCATGGATGCCATATTTTTCACACACCGTTACTTGCTTTCATAGAGCCAAATTCATGATCTAGTCTCTTCTCTCCTCAAGTCTTCTTGCTACTAGAGTTTTGGGTACAAGCCATTAGAGGCATCCATTCCTTTGGTGCTACCTTTCCAAGATCTAGAAGAAGGATTCTACTTTGATTATTTACAATAATAATCAAAAGGTATGTAACCCTAGTATTATGTAAGAATTTTGATTTCATAGCCTCTCTCCTAGGGTTTTCTTGATATTCATAGTTAGTTGTTATTAATATAGAAAACATAGATTCTTTCTAGGGTTCATGTGAACTTAAGGGTTTAAGTGTTTTTCCGCCACATGTAATTTTTGTTTATAACCTAGAAAACACATCAAAAGGAAGACATGAGTGTGATGATGAAAGATTTCAAATAGACAATAAGTATAAAACTGGTCACAGGAGAGGAAAAGGAAAAATGAAACCAAATCAAGTTGGCAGGAATCCGGATAAGCTCAAGTCCACTGTTGAAAGAAAAGGAGGATGAGAAGAATGATCGTTTGATGAAAGGAAAAGGAAAGAAAGGGTACCAAGTCAAAAAAGCAAGGAGTCTACAACAAGCATTAAAAGGAAGAGGATGGCACAAACAAAAAGTATAAATGAGTTTTATGATAGAGAAAAGAAGAAAACCGTAACACTTGAATCTTGGTAAGTTTCTCTTTTGCCCTTGCATTATTTAATTTGTCCCATTTAGTCCTTGAGTTGTACGCAGGGTGTACCAAAAGGTACGTTTATCGTACAAGCTGTAAAGCGAGTATGCGGGGGGTTACCAAGTAGTACGCTTAGCGTACTCATGCGAGGGTTTGATCGTGGATCCGGAGATGTACGTTGGGCGTATACAAGTGTACACGGGGCGTATGTAAGGACTTTTGATAACCCTAATTTTCGAGGTTGGCCACTATATAATCATCATTATGGACTTGAAACCCTCATTTATTCAGCCTCTTTGTCCTCCTATCCCTATACTCGAAACCCTAACTCCATAGTTGAGTGTTGTTGAGCTTAGAAGGTCTTTTAGGTGCATTTTTGGTGTTTTGAAGGAATGAGATCATCTTGAAGCTTCATTGGAAGAGTATGAGCTTATAGATCCGGGTTATCATCATCATTTGGCACTCATTTGAGGTATAAAGCTCTGAACTTGTTGTGTTATAGCCTAGATCTCCTTTGTTTGAGTTTTGGACCCTTTTTGGTCCCATAGATGAGATCCTGTGGATTATTATGATTTCTGAAGCTTAGAGTTGCTACTCTTGGTGTTCTTTTGGTCCTAGAGTCAAAACGTTGTCATCTTTGAAGCTTATAACCATCCATGCATGAGTTATGACCATTGTATTGAAAGCAGAATGTTATAAATCGAAATTGGGATCTTTTGGGGCATGAAAAGTCACCAAGTTAGTGACTTTATGGTTCTAGATACTCTTTGGGATTTAGATCTGTGTTTTGGACCGTTAGACTTAAGCATTAGGATCTTAATGGAAGAAATGGTTTAATGAAGGAATACGTTGGGTGTACAAGATAGTACGCACAACTAGGGATGAAAGTGGGTCCAAACCCGAACCGGATGGACCCGGACCCGAAAAACCCAGAACCGGTTAACGAGATCTTGTAGAACCGGAAACCGAACCGGTATATAGGAACCGGTTCCGGTTCGGTTCCGGGTACGGTACCGGGTAAAGTGGGTCTAGAACCGGAAAACCCGGAAACATCAAAGTGGATAGGTTGGAACCGGATAAAGTGGGTTTAGACCCGGAAAACCCGAAAAAACCGGAATCTTTTGGTAATTACTTACTACTTAGTGGGTTGAACTTTGAAAATTTTCATATTGATATTTCGACTTTGGGGGACTGTAACTCATTGAATATGAAACCAAAATTA
This sequence comes from Lactuca virosa, assembly GCF_052849685.1. Classification (NCBI taxonomy): domain Eukaryota; kingdom Viridiplantae; phylum Streptophyta; class Magnoliopsida; order Asterales; family Asteraceae; genus Lactuca; species Lactuca virosa. Next base: position 253,469,441 of record NC_136434.1, read on the forward strand.
ACAAAATTATAGTCTAAAATCATGTACAAACTCTAAAATACACTCTAAAAAAACCGCATGTCAATCCGACTTTAAACGATAGAGATATGCATGTGTTAACATTTTCACAGAATACAAAGTACAAAAACAAATAATTGAAAAGTTGAAAATTTTCAGTTTTGATATCCCGACTTCGGAGGACTGTAACTCATTGAATATTAAAACAAAAATGACAAAATTATAGTCTAAACTCATGTACAAACTGTAAACTACAAGTTGGAAAAAACCACATGTCAATCCAACTTCAAACGAATTAGATATGCATGTTTTAAAACTTTCACCGAATACAAAAAAACTGAAAAACTAAAAACTTCCAGCTTTGATATCTCGACTTTGGGGGACTGTAAATCAATGAATATAAAACCAAAAATGGCAAATTTATAGTCTAAAATCATGTACAAACTCTAAACTACATGTTGGAAAAAACCGCATGTCAATCGGAGTTGAAATGAATGAGATATGCATCTTTTAAACGTTTCACAAAAATCGGTTCCGACCCTAAAAGTGGTTCCGGTTCCTAACACCGGTTCCAGTTTTTAGACCTGGTTTACCCGGACCCGATGGACCCAAACCCGGATTACCCGGAACCCGGATAAAGCCATTTTTATAAACCCGGAACCGGAACCGGTTCTATATATTCCGGTTCTAACGGTTCTGGTTTCGGTCCGGTTTTCCGGTTCTAAATCTCATCCCTAGCGGAAAGGTATTGCATTCTGCACTTCAGAACTTTCAAAATTCACTCCGGAAGTTTTCTCAAATCTTATTCCGGAATGTCTTACAAATCATTTTCTGGAAACTTCTTCAAATCCCTTCTAGAAATTCTTTAAAATCATTATTTCAGAATTTTGCTCCGGAATCATAAACTTTTTTCCGGAATCGCAATCAATTTTTGACTCCGGAATCTAATTTTTTTGGAAACTTAAACTCTCTCCGGATTAATTCCTATTCCGAACCATTTGTCAAAATGCCATGTTCCGGAGCTCAACTCTTTATCCTCCGGATCTTACACTGTCCGGAATCGCTCATCCGGAATACCAAAGGTTTATAAGGCGAAACGTTTTATGTTGCAATGGTTACTTTGTGAGGATCCTTATCCAATCTTCCTTGATTTTCATGCCACGACTGCACATCTCCAAAAGCAACCATCTAATTGCAGTTTGGGTTTTCTATTTCAAGATTCAAACAACCCTACCTTTCCCTTCCTAAGTCAACTCAACCCCTAAAAGCCGTTTTTCATTTAATACAACCCGGTTCAAATTCGGACCCTCATCATTACCATCCTTAACCCGACTCGTTTCCCTTACCTATATATACCCATCAAAAACCCCCTTTTTCCTCTTTACACGCTCCAACCCTCCAAAACTTCAAATTTTCTCTGTGTTCATCGTGTTCTTCGAGCATTCATCCCTCTACAACAATGGCTTCCCAATCTTCTTCACCGAAAAACGCACCAACTGCCTCCACTCCCAAGAAATCAATTGCAAAGAAGAAACCCTCCAAGGGATCATCATCATCTACATCGCCTGAACCCTTTCTCAGGGATACAACCCAGTTGTTTTCGCTAAACCCTATGGATTACGATGAATCCGTTAGAGTCATGATCAAGTTCATATCAAACCATCCCATCTCCATCCCTCTCAACAAAGTCCCTGAACCACCTCTTCCACTTCATCATCTTCACAGATCCTTCACAAGAATCAAAGAAGAAGACGGTGTGTTGGAAACGAAAATCATTGGTGACAGAATAGTACCCATCTACAAATACACATTCCTTAAAGCGATCGGTGTAAAACAAAACCCCAGGGGTTTCAAAGCTCAAGAACCAACTGCAGAAGAGTTCCAATTGTTCTTGAATCACATTGGGTACAACCAGGACTACAAGGCAAAGGACTTCAAGAAATCAGCCGTTTCAGGACTCTGGACCGTGCTGATGCATCTTATCATTCGAGGACTATCCGGAAAGCATGGCGGTACGGATACCCTCAGCAAGGACTAGTTGTATGTAGTATACAACATCTATTCCAGACGCGATAATGCGGTTGACTTTCCGGAAGTGCTATGTAGGGATGAGATTTAGAACCGGAAAACTAGAACCGGAACCGGAATCGGAGCAGAACCGGAACCGTTAGAATCGGAATATATAGAACCGGTTCTGGTTCTGGGTTTAAAAATTGGCTTTATCCTGGTTCCGGGTAATCTGGGTTTGGGTCCATCGGGTCCGGGTAAACCGGGTCTAAAAACCGGAACCGGTGTTAGGAACCGGAACCACTTTTAGGGCCGGAACCGGTTTTTGTGAAACATTTAAAAGATGCATATCTCATTCATTTCAACTCCGATTGACATGCGGTTTTTTCCAACATATAGTTTAGAGTTTGTACATGATTTTAGACTATAAATTTGCCATTTTTAGTTTTATATTCATTGATTTACAGTCCCCCAAAGTCGAGATATCAAAGCTGGAAGTTTTTAGTTTTTTAGTTTTTTTTGTATTCGGTGAAAGTTTTAAAACATGCATATCTAATTCGTTTGAAGTTGGATTGACATGTGGTTTTTTCCAACTTGTAGTTTACAGTTTGTACATGAGTTTAGACTATAATTTTGTCATTTTTGGTTTAATATTCAATGAGTTACAGTCCTCCGAAGTCGGGATATCAAAACCGAAAATTTTCAACTTTTCAAGTATTTGCTTTTGTACTTTGTATTCTATGAAAATGTTAACACATGCATATCTCTATTGTTTAAAGTCGGATTGACATGCGGTTTTTTTAGAGTGTATTTTAGAGTTTGTATATGATTTTAGACTATAATTTTGTTAATTTTGGTTTCATATTCAATGAGTTACAGTCCCCCAAAGTCGAAATATCAATATGAAAAATTTCAAAGTTCAACCCACTAAGTAGTAAGTAATTACCAAAAGATTCCGGTTTTTCCGGGTTTTCCGGGTCTAAACCTACTTTATCCGGTTCCAACCTACCCACTTTGATGTTTCCGGGTTTTCCAGTTCTAGACCCACTTTACCCGGTACTGTACACGGAACCGAACCGGAACCGGTTCCTATATACCGGTCCGGTTTCTGGTTCTAGAAAATCTCGTTAAACGGTTCCGGGTTTTCCGAGTCCGGGTCCATCCGGTTTGGGTTTGGACCCACTTTCATCCCTAGCAGAGTTGCGGTTTACCAATAATCATGTTGATGTCGAGCGGGTACATGTTCTTGTTGCGAAGCGACTTGATTAAACACTCTTTCCGATCTTCAGTCATTACATAGCTGTACTTCTTGCAAAATTCCACACGTCGATTTGAATCAATGAGTTGAGCTACACTTATCAAATTATGCTTCAGATCAGCTACATAAGCCACATTTAAGATAGAGAAGTTTCCACTGGTGAGAATTCCGTAACCACGAATTTGAGAGTTGGAGTTGTTGCCATATGTTACGTAACTAGCTTTTAGAGAAAGCTTTAGATCTTGCAGAAAGTCTTTCTGCCCCGTCATGTGCATGGAGCAAGCACTATCAATATACCATATTGTTTCTTGCTCCGAAGCACAAAGTGCCTGCAAAATTAGTGAGTGATGGAGTTTTTAGGCTCCGAATTAGACTTTGGGACATAGGCACAGGCTTTGTGTGACATCCCCATTTTCACGGCCAGAAAAGACCGATTTTGTTTATGCTTTATAAAAATCAGAGTACCTCTTTTAGTGAAAATGTTGCGGAATTTGTTCCCAGTAAAACATGATAAATACGTTATCAAAACATTTCCGAAGAAATGTATTTTTATTCATTTTAAAACATTTGGGATGTCATCGTCAATACAGAAACATAAGCATAAACAGAACTTACATTCATTTACACTAGTGATCTACATCTCTTTAATCTCTCAGTGTAATGTAACTTCGTATCGACACCTGTGATACAAATAAGCTTGAGTGGGTCAGGTTGGGAAACATGGTGAGTACACAAGGATTTCAATCCCACAATGTTATATCATATATATAATGTAGAACTCACAAAATATACAATTTCACCATATATGTATAAGCAACTCTTACCCCACCCCGTTAATCCTTACAACGAGACTATCCATACACTCGGACCTTAAATTTTACCTGTCACTTAACCCATACTCTCGGATCTAATTCATGCTCTCGGATCAATAATTGTTCCCATTCCATACTCTCGGATTAGGGACAAGTGTCTATGTGTAAATCCATTCTCCCGGATTAATGATGAATGACTATGTCCTATCCATACTCCCGGACAGAGGACGACTGACTATAGGGGTGTCGAACGGGTAAAATTTTCGGGTTTCGGGTAGAACGGGTCGGGTAGAACGGGTATTTCCTTAAGAAAATAATACCCGATACCCGACCTATATTGTAATTCGGGTTTTCGGGTTTCGGGTATTCGGGTTTGAGGTCGGGTCGGGTAATTATCGGGTATACACGAAAATTTCTTAAATGACACTTATTGATAATTTTATTTTTTTTTATTATTTTTTTTACATGTTGGTTTTTTTAATAAAGAATCGGGTAGGAAAATACTCCATACAATTAACAAGTACATATATAATAACAATACAAATCATTATAATATGTTATGTACTTTTATAATTCCATTCCGTGGGATAGTGAGAAACTGAGAATTGTGATGACGGTTAAGGACTTCAGCTTCAGCGTCTTATTCCCTTTGCAAGTTTGCGTCGACTGTCGAGCCGTCGTTCATAAGAAGGAAACGAAGGGTTTTGTTTTATTTGAAGTGTGCGTACGTGACTGCATTGTATATTTGGTATTATTTAAAAAACGAATTCGGGTATTCGGGTATACCCGAAAATAAATATTCATACCTAAAACCCGACCTCTATTATTATCGGCTTAACTTATTACCCGAATGTTCATACCCGTTACCCGTTCTACCCACCCATTCTACCCGAATTCGGAACGGGTCGGGTGGGTAGAACGGGTTTCTGGTTTTTTCGACAGGCCTAACTGACTATGTCAATCCATACTCCCGGACTAAGGACAACTGACTATGTCTTAATCCATACTCTCGGATTAATGACAGTTGACTATGTCCAATCCGTACCCTCGTACTAGGGACAATGACTATGTCTAATCCATGCTCCCGGATCAATGACATATACTAAAGGTCTATTCTCTGAGTATAACTCACTCGTACTCGTAAGAAAATACTACCCAATATTCCTCATAATTAATTTAGGTTTACTCTTTATCCTAAATCATCATATATAATCAGGTATGTTCTTTAAGACGTATTTCAGGCAACATCAATTAACTCGCACATAAACATATAATTAATACTTCAATCAATACTTGTATTCAAATCATGTTCATGAAAGGGACTATGCACTCACTTGATAAGGTGATGACTCGGTACTCGGACAACGCTTCGTTTACTTTAAAATAATTTCCTTCGACGAAACCTAGTATTATTACCACTAGATTTTAGTCTAATATTTACCGTGACAAATTATTAGTCTTATTATTATTATTATTATTATTATATAAGCGTTTAAACAATACTTTTCAACCACTATGTACAGACAGGGGCCAGACATAAAACACCGGAGGGCAGGACCATTTTGGCATATAGCACTTGTGAAATCCAACAACCCTATGTGGCCCTTTAAAACCAGATTCCCCGTACCGCGAGTAGTTAAAAAGATATTATAACGACACTTATATAAGTCATAATAATAGCTCAAATATTTATTATAAGTTCATAATAACAATACTAATTTTAAATATAAGCTATATTAAAATAGGGTAAGCATAACTTACTTACAAGGGGGTTTTAGCTAGGAGTCAGGCTCTGCAGGGGCAGAACTTCGTCGCTGAATCTTTCTAAGAAAGATTCGTGCAGCGCTTCAGCGCTCACCTTACTATACTAAAACTACAGAAAGAGAAGTCGAATCACGAGGGACCGAAATGCTCGGGGGATAAGAAGAGAAAGACTCTTGAATCAAGAGAATGGTGCAAGAAATATGAGAGCCCAAGCCTCTTATTTATAGTAATTGAATTTACAAAAACTACCCTCCATAATTACTTAATGACCTTATAGTTATATAAACGACTAAACACCCCTTCATAATTACTTAATGACCTTATAGTTATATAAACGACTAAACACCCCTTCATAATACTATTTTAAATAGATTTAACGATATTTGTACTAAACTAATGTCGAAAGTACTCAACACTAGTCTTATAATAACCGCATCGTCGATACCTTTCTAATGATATATACATTTGTATATATATGTGTACGTATATATGATTTATACTTTATTTTAATACGTAAATATGCTATTATAATTTGTAACTCGATCATACGAACTCCATTTTTGACGTTCTTTATATCCACGCGTTGGTATTTACGATTAATACAACTTTCATTTACACGCCGTCAGCTAATTCTCATTCTATCTCAGATTTACAAAACTATATCGAATTTATCGCGCTCGAAGAGTAGGAACCAAGTTTCGTCCATATCTTTAACATACGAACTCTACTCTCGACATTCTTTATATCCACGCGTAGATAAAACAAGATCTAAAACTTTCATTTAGACTCCATCGGCTAATTCTCGACCGATCTTAAATTTAACAGTAGGAGGAGATTATACTGTTAAATGTCCGCGTAAAATTAATAACTTCTACATACGGACTCCGTTTTCGTCTGTCTTTTTACCGTTGAGTTCCTATTAATGAGATCTTCAACTCTCATTTAGGCCGCGTAGGCCAAAAACTTCTCGAACTAAAATTCGAGTTTCGGGCCGTGCACTACTATGCTAAATCTTAGAAAATTCATAACTTCCTCATACGAAGTCAGATTTGGGCGTTCTTTTTTTGTATGTTCTCGGTTTAACGTATAATAAAAATTTTGTTTAGATTACTAAGGCTAAAAATCCTTCTACCTTAAATTCACTATTTACGTCTCCCGGTGCCGTGCCGGTTTTGCCGTAAAACTTCGACGGGCCATAACTTCTTCGTTATAACTCGGATTTTAGCGTTCTTTATATGTACGGAACCCTTGTAACATATACTAAAACTTTGTTAAGATTAATCCTTCTAAATAATCTTCCATCAAAAACTCATTTTTAATGCTCATCGTCTCTAAATTGACTAGTCCGGATCTGCGGGCGTTACACTTTGGACTTTGATTGTGACTTCGGAACAACTTTGTGTTTCCTGGTGGTACTTTTTGAGTTCTTTGGAAACAGACAGAATGTTAATGTCTTTTCATCTATCCAGTAGTCATATTTAATGACTTGAAGGTTGCGAACAGTCTTCTTCGAACCATTGACTTCCGGAGCGTTGGAAACAGTTGTAACCTCCGGAACTGTTGTTTCTTTAATGTGAGAGTTGACTTTCCACACAAGATTTTTCTTTGAAGATTTTGAAGATTTTGTTTTCTTAGCAGTTTTTGATTTGCTTGATGACACATTGGTTTTCGAAAGATTAGGTTTAAAAATTGTGCCATCAGATTTAGCAAAAAAAACAGATGAAACAGTCCGAGGAGAAGTGTTTTGGACAGTCATGGCATTCACACGAGATTTAGGCTGAGTAGTACTGACTACTTTCTTGGGAATTCCAAGATACACTCTTTTTGGAGTTTCAAGGAACCTGGAATTTTCTCTAGTCTTAACTTCCTTTTTATGTGCATTTTGAGCTTCTACTTTAGGATCTACAATATCCTTCCTATTTAGCATTGGTTTTATCTTAGGGTGAAACGAGGATTTTGAAGTTTGTCCTGCGGATGGATTACTAAACTTAGGGTTAATGGGAACCAATTTTGTTTTTGAGATGACTAAGGAATCCGAATCGCAAGAATCAGAGGAGACACAGCTTGAATTTTTAACTTTATCATCTAAGGATGCCCATACAAACTCAGAGGTAACAGTTTCGGCTGTCACCGGAATGATTTCTTCAACAACACAGTTGTTCGGATGATTATGCTTAGGAACATAATCTACGCAATTTGAAACACTGTGATGAAATTCCGTGGTCCGATTCAGGTCCAGGTTTATCAGAGGCAGAAGAGGCGTGGAATTGGGACACTTGACAACAATTGGTTAGAACTCAGGAATTAAGGACTCAAAGTGGTCTGTGGTCTCATGAAGAGGTGACAAGGGAGAAACAGGGGTGTTCGAATGTTTGATGTTCGGAACCTCTCCCATGAATGTCAAATTTTGCAATTCCTTCAAGGGACGAGCAATTGGTTTCGGAAACTCGCTTCCGAGACCAGGTGCTTTAGACCATGGATGACGAAAATTATGAGTCATCCGTTCATTTGCTTCAAGCATTTCTATAGAATTATGCAAAGCATCTATCTTAGCACTGAGACGTTTGTTATCAGAAATCAAGACATTTCTTTCAGAATAGGTGATTTCACATTTGTCTTTTAAAATGATACATTCATCTTTTGACATAACAAGCTCACACTCTAAAGACTCGATTTTCAATTTTTTATCCTCAAAACGTAACCTAAGACGATTTAATTCACACTCCTTCTTCTCACTGGCTTCTATGGCAGACTCATAGGCTTTATAGATGGTGCTCATATCTGTTTGGATCTGGGTTAGATAAGGTTCACAGAGAGACAAATCAAAATTATTATCAGTAATCATAGATTTTACCTGCTGAACGATGCTTCGACCAGGTGGATCGTTGGTGGCCATGTAGCAGTAGTGTGGTTCAACAATATCATCTTTATCTTCTGACCCAGATGACCAATACCCTTCATCACATTCAACAATTTGTTTTGCCATTAAGCACATATTTCTTCCAGTTACCATCTCAGTATCATCTCCGGATGACCAATATCCTTCAACATCCCTTGATACAGTTGTTACGAAGGTTTTTTCACTTTCAGCCATCTCTTCAGCTTTTCGAACATAGTAAGCAGAGTCCTTGATCTTTGGTTTTTGCGGAGCATCAGCCAGAAAAGACCGATTTTATTTATGCTTTATAAAAATCAGAGTACCTCTTTTAGTGAAAATATTGCAGAATTTGTTCCCAGTAAAACATGATAAATACGTTATCAAAACATTTCCGAAGAAATGTATTTTTATTCATTTTAAAACATTTGGGATGTCATCGTCAATACAAAAACATAAGCATAAACAGAACTTACATTCATTTACACTAATGATCTACATCTCTTTAATCTCTCAGTGTAATGTAACTTCGTATCGACACCTGTGATACAAATAAGCTTGAGTGGGTCAGGTTGGGAAACCTGGTGAGTACACAGGGATTTCAATCCCACAATGTTATATCATATATATAATTTAGAACTCACAAAATATACAATTTCACCATATATATATATATATATATATATATATATATATATATATATATATATATATATATATATATATATATATATATATATATATATATATATATATATATATATATGCAACTCTTACCCCACCCCGTTAATCCTTACAACTAGACTATCCATACTCTCGGACCTTAAATTTTACCTGTCACTTAACCCATACTCTCGGATCTAATTCATGCTCTCGGATCAATAATTGTGCCCATTCCATACTCTCGGATTAGGGACAAGTGTCTGTGTGTAAATCCATTCTCTCGGATTAACGACGAATGACTATGTCCTATCCATACTCCCGGACTGAGGACGACTGACTATGTCTTAATCCATACTCCCGGACTAAGGACAACTGACTATGTCTTAATCCATACTCCCGGATTAATGACAGTTGACTATGTCCAATCCATCCTCTCGGACTAGAGACAATGACGATGTCTAATCCATGCTCCCGGATCAATGACATATACTAAAGTTCTATTCTCTGAGTATCACTCGTACTCGTAAGAAAATACCACCCAATATTCCTCATAATTAATTTAGGTTTACTCTTTATCCTAAATCATCATATATAATCAGGTATGTTCTTTAACACGTATTTCAGGCAACATCAATTAACTCGCACATAAACATATAATTAATACTTCAATCAATACTTGTATTAAAATCATGTTCATGAAAGGGACTATGTACTCACTTGATAAGGTGATGACTCGGTACTCGGACAGCGATTCGTTTACTTTAAAATAATTTCCTTCGACGAAACCTAGTATTATTACCACTAGATTTTAGTCTAATATTTACCGTGACAAATTATTAGTCTTATTATTATTATTATTATATAAGCGTTTAAACAATATTTTTCAACCACTATGTACGGACAGGGGCCAGACATAAAACACCGGAGGGCAGGACCATTTTGGCATATAGCACTTCTGAAATCCAACAACCCTATGTGACCCTTTAAAACCAGATTCCCCGTACCGCGAGTAGTTAAAAAGATATTATAACGACACTTATATAAGTCCTAATAATATCTCAAATATTTATTATAAGTTCATAATAACAATACTAATTTTAAATATAAGCTATATTAAAATAGGGTAAGCATAACTTACTTACAAGGGGGTTTTAGCTAGGAGTCGGGCTCTGCAGGGGCAGAACTTCGTCGCTGAATCTTTCTAAGAAAGATTCGTGCAGCGCTTCAGCGCTCACCTTACTATACTAAAACTACAGAAAGAGAAGTCGAATCACGAGGGACCGAAATGCTCGGGGGATAAGAAGAGAAAGACTCTTGAATCAAGAGAATGGTGCAATAAATATGAGAGCCCAAGCCTCTTATTTATAGTAATTGAATTTACAAAAACTACCCTCCATAATTACTTAATGACCTTATAGTTATATAAACGACTAAACACCCCTTCATAATTACTTAATGACCTTATATTTATATAAACGACTAAACACCCCTTCATAATACTATTTTAAATAGATTTAACGATATTTGTACTAAACTAATGTCGAAAGTACTCAACATTAGTCTTATAATAACCGCATCGTCGATACCTTTCTAATGATATATACATTTGTATATATATGTGTATATATATGTGTACGTATATATGATTTATACTTTATTTTAATACGTAAATATGCTATTATAATTTGTAACTCGATCATACGAACTCCATTTTTGACGTTCTTTATATCCACGCGTTGGTATTTACGATTAATACAACTTTCATTTACACGCCGTCAGCTAATTCTCATTCTATCTCAGATTTACAAAACTATATCGAATTTATCGCGCTCGAAGAGTAGGGACCAAGTTTCGTCCATATCTTTAACATACGAGCTCTACTCTCGACATTCTTTATATCCACGCGTAGATAAAACAAGATCTAAAACTTTCATTTAGATTCCATCGGCTAATTCTCGACCGATCTTAAATTTAACAGTAGGAGGAGATTATACTGTTAAATGTTCGCGTAAAATTCATAACTTCTACATACGGACTCCGTTTTCGTCTATCTTTTTACCGTTGAGTTCCTATTAATGAGATATTCAACTCTCATTTAGGTCGCGTAGGCCAAAAACCGCTCGAACTAAAATTCGAGTTTCGGGTCGTGCATTACTATGCCAAATCTTAGAAAATTCATAACTTCCTCATACGAAGTCTGATTTGGGCGTTTTTTTTATGTTCTCGGTTTAACGTATACTACAAATTTTGTTTAGATCACTAAGGCTAAAAAGTCTTCTACCGTAAATTCACTATTTACGTCTCCCGGTGCCGTGCCGGTTTTGCCGTAAAACTTGGACGGGCCATAACTTCTTCGTTATAACTCGGATTTCGGCGTTCTTTATATGTACGGAACCCTTGTAACATATACTACAACTTGGTTAAGATTAATACTTCTAAATAATCTTCCATCAAAAACTCATTTTTTTATGCTCATCGTCTCTAAATTGACTAGCCCGGATCTGCAGGCGTTACAATTATCTCCCCCTTAGGATGATTACGTCCCAGAATCATCAACGAAACAGGTCTGTATAATGACTCCGTACGTTATCTCTTTATCCTAGGTAATAATCGTAACTTCTATATTCCTTCGAATGAGTATCTAATTCTTGGACTTCTCGAGTGCAGGCGGTGCTCGATCTTGCACTTGCTCCCTATCTCACGTTAGACTCCAAATTATGACCTTCAAGTCACAATCTCGATCCTCACTGGATACAAACTTAAGATAAGTTTTTTTTATTACTACAATGGAACGATGTGTCATATTCTAATGACCTATCATCGTATGTTGCAACGCTTAGACTCAAGTCTCTTAGATTCTTCCAGAACAGACTATACTTTCGTTCATGTTCTAATTTCATCTTAAAAGGTAGCATTTGTAGCTACAAGAAACTTTTCGCGATACCTCTGCTGATCGATTTTTATTTCAATCTTCTGTCTTAAGTCAGATGCTACATCGAACTTGATTCTCTGAACCACATAACATACTCAGCGTAGCCGGACTCAATTTGATATGACCACTAGGGTCAGAATAACAATCATCTTCTTAGTCATTACCGAAACGATGGTAACGACATACTTGAATAAAACGAAATCAATTACTAGCTCCTTGGTAACCTTGTAACTTTCCCTGATCCAAGCGTGAGTCCTGTGCTTCCGGTAGTATAGGCCTCTACTACCATTCACACCTACTCATACTCGTCCCAAGTATTGTCTCGCAGTTTTCCAAGTCATCATACAATAAAATCACACAACAGCTTAACACATCAGATAGTAAAACGAAGGTTTTATATTATTCCTTGAAACGATTACGTGGGTGTTCAAGTTCATCCTAGACTATGCCTCTAATAGGCTACACCTTAAGATACTATAACTTGATCTTCGGATATCCATCCTCACTCCTGATTCCTTGCATTGTCAGCTGCTTCATTTAGGATCATATGGGTGCTCTTGCCTTCGGTTTTGGCGGCACATTTGGCTTTGCAGCTTCTTCTCTCCTTGGGCAGTTTTTCTTGTAGTGTCCTTCTTCACCACACCTAAAGCAAACTTCTCTCTTGGTTGTGCATTCGCTGGCATAATGACTAGTCTTCCCGCATTTGAAGCAGGTCATCTCTTTAGTGCATCTCCCAATGTGCTTCCTTCTGCACTTCTCACACCATTGTGCTCCTTCTCAAGACTTTGAGAATTTTCTCTTCTCGTCGGACTTGGTGGATCCTTCAAACTTTCTCTTATCGCCAACTTCAGCCTTGCTGGCGGCTCTTCCCTTGATCATATCTTCAACAGACTTTGCAACCCAAATAGCTGCCTCTAGAGTAGGTGCCTGACGTACCGACACCGCATACTCCCAGGGAACTCCCTTTGTGTACTTGTTGACTTTTGTCAGCTCGTCTGGGACAAGGCACAAAGCAAACTCCATTTTGTCCGTGAAGTTGTTGGTGTATTCATCGATGGACATGCTCCCTTTCTTCAAAGTTAGGAATTGGTTCTCTAGCTCGAGCAGGTTTTGGGCTGAGCAATACTTGCGCTTGAAATGCACCAAAAACTCTGCCCAAGTCAGTTGCAGGGGCTCATTGGGGCTTAGAGTCTTCCCCAGGGTGTTCCACCAGCGCACAACGCCTCCTCGGAACTGACGTACTGCAAATGTGCTCTGTAACTTGCCTCTGCATCCACACATCATGAAGGCCAACTCCATCTCCGATATCCAATCCATAACTCCGGTCGGATCTTCCTTTCCAGTGAAAGTCTATGGCTTGCAAGTTAGAAAATCCTTGTACTTGCATCCGTTCCTCTCGTCTCCGTCATCTTGGTTGTTTCGTCGAACTAATGGTGGGTTGGCTTGACCAACGTTCCCACTGTAGTTCCCTCCTTCCAACTGCCTATCATTCAGTTCGGGTTGTTCGATTGGTATTGTAGCTTCCTCTCGATTCTGTTGAAGCAAACGTCTGGTTTCCTCCATTTGACGATCCAACATCATTTGGATCATCGCCTGTACTCCGGCCATCGTGATGGGCTCAGGAGTGGCTACCACAACAGGTATTTGCTCAATCACTGGAGGTTGATTCCTGTTTCCGATTTGCATTCCCGACTCCACTTTGGGTTCTTGCCATTTCGATCTATACACCAATTCAGACGTTCGGTGTGTAATGACGAGAATTAAGATAGGAAAGATTTTATTTACGATCGATGTGTAAATCTCCCTATCACTCCGAAAAGTTATATGCCAGTTCTAATACCGTAATTAAACGTTTAGAAACCTGAACACATAAAGTTTCCAGATCCGGTCGGCAACAGACCATAGATCCGATCATATAATGCATATCATCAATCATTTAGCACATAAAAGCATGTTAGGTATTTTCCCTAAATAAGATAGTGTTTGTGTCTATTTAGGTGTATTACCTAAATTTTATTAGACACACTCCTCACAATCATTGTTTTGCATTCTAAGTTTAAGTCTAGAAATAAATCCATATTCCTAGTTCGCTTAAACTAATGCTCTGATACCAACTGTGACATCCCCATTTTCACGGCCAGAAAAGACCGATTTTATTTATGCTTTATAAAAATCAGAGTACCTCTTTTAGTGAAAATATTGCAAAATTTGTTCCCAGTAAAACATGATAAATACGTTATCAAAACATTTCCGAAGAAATGTATTTTTATTCATTTTAAAACATTTGGGATGTCATCGTCAATACAAAAACATAAGCATAAACAGAACTTACATTCATTTACACTAATGATCTACATCTCTTTAATCTCTCAGTGTAATGTAACTTCGTATCGACACCTATGATACAAATAAGCTTGAGTGGGTCAGGTTGGGAAACCTGGTGAGTACACAGGGATTTCAATCCCACAATGTTATATCATATATATAATTTAGAACTCACAAAATATACAATTTCACCATATATATATATATATATATATATATATATATATATACATATATATATATATATATATATATATATATATATATGCAACTCTTACCCCACCCCGTTAATCCTTACAACTAGACTATCCATACTCTCAGACCTTAAATTTTACCTGTCACTTAACCCATACTCTCGGATCTAATTCATGCTCTCGGATCAATAATTGTGCCCATTCCATACTCTCGGATTAGGGACAAGTGTCTATGTGTTAATCCATTCTCTCGGATTAACGACGAATGACTATGTCCTATCCATACTCCCGGACTGAGGACGACTGACTATGTCTTAATCCATACTCCCGGACTAAGGACAACTGACTATGTCTTAATCCATACTCCCGGATTAATGACAGTTGACTATGTCCAATCCATACTCTCGGACTAGAGACAATGACGATGTCTAATCCATGCTCCCGGATCAATGACATATACTAAAGTTCTATTCTCTGAGTATCACTCGTACTCGTAAGAAAATACTACCCAATATTCCTCATAATTAATTTAGGTTTACTCTTTATCCTAAATCATCATATATAATCAGGTATGTTCTTTAACACGTATTTCAGGCAACATCAATTAACTCGCACATAAACATATAATTAATACTTCAATCAATACTTGTATTAAAATCATTTTCATGAAAGGGACTATGTACTCATTTGATAAGGTGATGACTCGGTACTCGGACAGCGCTTCGTTTACTTTAAAATAATTTCCTTCGACGAAACCTAGTATTATTACCACTAGATTTTAGTCTAATATTTACCGTGACAAATTATTAGTCTTATTATTATTATTATTATTATTATATAAGCGTTTAAACAATACTTTTCAACCACTATGTACAGACAGGGGCCAGACATAAAACACCGGAGGGCAGGACCATTTTGGCATATAGCACTTCTAAAATCCAACAACCCTATGTGGCCCTTTAAAACCAGATTCCCCGTACCGCGAGTAGTTAAAAAGATATTATAACGACACTTATATAAGTCATAATAATAGCTCAAATATTTATTATAAGTTCATAATAACAATACTAATTTTAAATATAAGCTATATTAAAATAGGGTAAGCATAACTTACTTACAAGGGGGTTTTAGCTAGGAGTCGGGCTCTGCAGGGGCAGAACTTCGTCGCTGAATCTTTCTAAGAAAGATTCGTGCAGCGCTTCAGCGCTCACCTTACTATACTAAAACTACAGAAAGAGAAGTCGAATCACGAGGGACCGAAATGCTCGGGGGATAAGAAGAGAAAGACTCTTGAATCAAGAGAATGGTGCAAGAAATATGAGAGCCCAAGCCTCTTATTTATAGTAATTGAATTTACAAAAACTACCCTCCATAATTACTTAATGACCTTATAGTTATATAAACGACTAAACACCCCTTCATAATTACTTAATGACCTTATAGTTATATAAACGACTAAACACCCCTTCATAATACTATTTTAAATAGATTTAACGATATTTGTACTAAACTAATGTCGAAAGTACTCAACACTAGTCTTATAATAACCGCATCGTCGATACCTTTCTAATGATATATACATTTGTATATATATGTGTACGTATATATGATTTATACTTTATTTTAATACGTAAATATGCTATTATAATTTGTAACTCGATCATACGAACTCCATTTTTGACGTTCTTTATATCCACGCGTTGGTATTTACGATTAATACAACTTTCATTTACAAGCCGTTAGCTAATTCTCATTCTATCTCAGATTTACAAAACTATATCGAATTTATCGCGCTCGAAGAGTAGGAACCAAGTTTCGTCCATATCTTTAACATACGAACTCTACTATCGACATTCTTTATATCCACGCGTAGATAAAACAAGATCTAAAACTTTCATTTAGACTCCATCGGCTAATTCTCGACCGATCTTAAATTTAACAGTAGGAGGAGATTATACTGTTAAATGTCCGCGTAAAATTAATAACTTCTACATACGGACTCCGTTTTCGTCTGTCTTTTTACCGTTGAGTTCCTATTAATGAGATCTTCAACTCTCATTTAGGCCGCGTAGGCCAAAAACTTCTCGAACTAAAATTCGAGTTTCGGGCCGTGCACTACTATGCTAAATCTTAGAAAATTCATAACTTCCTCATACGAAGTCAGATTTGGGCGTTCTTTTTTTGTATGTTCTCGGTTTAACGTATAATAAAAATTTTGTTTAGATTACTAAGGCTAAAAATCCTTCTACCTTAAATTCACTATTTACGTCTCCCGGTGCCGTGCCGGTTTTGCCGTAAAACTTCGACGGGCCATAACTTCTTCGTTATAACTCGGATTTTAGCGTTCTTTATATGTACGGAACCCTTGTAACATATACTAAAACTTTGTTAAGATTAATCCTTCTAAATAATCTTCCATCAAAAACTCATTTTTAATGCTCATCGTCTCTAAATTGACTAGTCCGGATCTGCGGGCGTTACACTTTGGACTTTGATTGTGACTTCGGAACAACTTTGTGTTTCCTGGTGGTACTTTTTGAGTTCTTTGGAAACAGACAGAATGTTAATGTCTTTTCATCTATCCAGTAGTCATATTTAATGACTTGAAGGTTGCGAACAGTCTTCTTCGAACCATTGACTTCCGGAGCGTTGGAAACAGTTGTAACCTCCGGAACTGTTGTTTCTTTAATGTGAGAGTTGACTTTCCACACAAGATTTTTCTTTGAAGATTTTGAAGATTTTGTTTTCTTAGCAGTTTTTGATTTGCTTGATGACACATTGGTTTTCGAAAGATTAGGTTTAAAAATTGTGCCATCAGATTTAGCAAAAAAAACAGATGAAACAGTCCGAGGAGAAGTGTTTTGGACAGTCATGGCATTCACACGAGATTTAGGCTGAGTAGTACTGACTACTTTCTTGGGAATTCCAAGATACACTCTTTTTGGAGTTTCAAGGAACCTGGAATTTTCTCTAGTCTTAACTTCCTTTTTATGTGCATTTTGAGCTTCTACTTTAGGATCTACAATATCCTTCCTATTTAGCATTGGTTTTATCTTAGGGTGAAACGAGGATTTTGAAGTTTGTCCTGCGGATGGATTACTAAACTTAGGGTTAATGGGAACCAATTTTGTTTTTGAGATGACTAAGGAATCCGAATCGCAAGAATCAGAGGAGACACAGCTTGAATTTTTAACTTTATCATCTAAGGATGCCCATACAAACTCAGAGGTAACAGTTTCGGCTGTCACCGGAATGATTTCTTCAACAACACAGTTGTTCGGATGATTATGCTTAGGAACATAATCTACGCAATTTGAAACACTGTGATGAAATTCCGTGGTCCGATTCAGGTCCAGGTTTATCAGAGGCAGAAGAGGCGTGGAATTGGGACACTTGACAACAATTGGTTAGAACTCAGGAATTAAGGACTCAAAGTGGTCTGTGGTCTCATGAAGAGGTGACAAGGGAGAAACAGGGGTGTTCGAATGTTTGATGTTCGGAACCTCTCCCATGAATGTCAAATTTTGCAATTCCTTCAAGGGACGAGCAATTGGTTTCGGAAACTCGCTTCCGAGACCAGGTGCTTTAGACCATGGATGACGAAAATTATGAGTCATCCGTTCATTTGCTTCAAGCATTTCTATAGAATTATGCAAAGCATCTATCTTAGCACTGAGACGTTTGTTATCAGAAATCAAGACATTTCTTTCAGAATAGGTGATTTCACATTTGTCTTTTAAAATGATACATTCATCTTTTGACATAACAAGCTCACACTCTAAAGACTCGATTTTCAATTTTTTATCCTCAAAACGTAACCTAAGACGATTTAATTCACACTCCTTCTTCTCACTGGCTTCTATGGCAGACTCATAGGCTTTATAGATGGTGCTCATATCTGTTTGGATCTGGGTTAGATAAGGTTCACAGAGAGACAAATCAAAATTATTATCAGTAATCATAGATTTTACCTGCTGAACGATGCTTCGACCAGGTGGATCGTTGGTGGCCATGTAGCAGTAGTGTGGTTCAACAATATCATCTTTATCTTCTGACCCAGATGACCAATACCCTTCATCACATTCAACAATTTGTTTTGCCATTAAGCACATATTTCTTCCAGTTACCATCTCAGTATCATCTCCGGATGACCAATATCCTTCAACATCCCTTGATACAGTTGTTACGAAGGTTTTTTCACTTTCAGCCATCTCTTCAGCTTTTCGAACATAGTAAGCAGAGTCCTTGATCTTTGGTTTTTGCGGAGCATCAGCCAGGAAATCTTTAGCAAAGTGGTTTGCATGTCCACACTTATGACACACAATTTTCGGTTTGTCAGATTTAGGATTCTGAGAAGGTTCCGGAGTAGAGTTTGTCTTAGTGATGTTTGGTTTGTATGCAGGAGGATTTTACGAAGTTGGTTGAGGTTCCGGAGCTGAATATGGTTGAGGATTGTTTTGGTGAGGAGCATGGAATCGATTTTGGTATGGTTTCTAAGATGGATTGAAAGGACGTTTGTATTTCATGGAGAGTAGAGCAAACTCCTGTTGGAAACGAAGTTCAGAGTCCATGGCTTCGGAATCATCAACAGGATAGTTTTGTGTGGGTAAGATGGGTGCGGAGGTTTGAACAGATGGAATGGGTTTGAAAAGGTCCGAAGTGGATGAGTTCGGAATGGTTGGTTCGAATGAACTAACAAGAGCAAGAGGGCCTCCGGAGAGTTCCCTTATGGTTTGAGCAACATTAGACTCGTGTCCTTGAAGTTCATCAAAAAGTTGATAGAGCTTTAACTTTTTCAAATAACCATTACTTTGGAGAGGAGATTTCACATTTCCCCATCCTTTGCCGAGACTGTTTATGAATTTGAGATTGTACTCCAAAGGAGTTCGGACAATCCCATGAGCAGTCATGTTGTTGACCACGATTCGATAACACTTAGAGGCTGAGGCCACTGATTCACCAGGAGTGGTAGTGAAGGTATCGAAGTCATTGACAACTGAGGTGAGACGCTTGTCTTTCATTTTTTCCGAACCTTCAATCGGGTCCTGAAGAGTGTCCCAAATCTCTTTTGCTGATTTGCACAACTTGATGTGCTCAAACAGTGAAGGAGGAATACCAAACACCATTTTTGAGAAAGCAACTTGATCAGCATGCAACTTCTCAATATCATCTGCAGTTAGAGGAGCTGGACGAGCTTCATCTTGACCCATAAGCTGAGCAACAACATCTCTCATAACTGTTCTTACAGGAACATGAGGACCTTCTTTGACGGATCTCCAAATTTCTTCACCTTTCTCTTTGGCTAGTAAAAATCTTTCCATTCTAACTTTCCAGTGATCATATTCTTCCACAACTAGTAATGGGGCACGTGTAGGGCCACCCACACTATTTACGATTTGCATTGAAATCATTTGTTGAGGATTAGAAGCAGCCATTGAAGTTAAGATATCTTCAAGCAAAAGTGGTATATAGAATAACTTTTATCCTTAACACAGAAATGGTTGAAATACCAAGGTAATTTCAAACCAACTATAATATGATCTTATGGATTCAAAGGACAACCACTCAAGCTATGATACCAATTGAGAGAACAAATAGATCTGATGCGCAGGGACAAGGTTTGAAAACTCAAACCTTGAGTGAATGCTCAAGATCAATGTCTGCTTGCTAATAAATGTTCTAGTCAAGCCTGGATAGACCAGTCAAGTCTGAGTTAATATATTCAACAAATGATCAAGTCATAAATGAAGAATGAGAATAAAAGATCAAAGTAAAGTTAATAAATGAAGAACAAGAAGAATTTGAAAGTGAATTGAAGTAACTTATTAAATGCCAAAATAAGTTAAAGATCCGTCTCTTAACATTGCATTGAAAGCTCCTTTAAATAGGAGTGTGTGAAGCATGGTACAAACCAGTAAACATACATAGGACCAGATAAAAGGAATAATTCTTAAATGCTGATTGTCCAAGTTGACAAACATACTAAGTCCTATGAAATGTCTAATCATGCAAAGAGACAAAAGTAATTAATACACAAAGAGACAAAAACAGTGACTTCGGATCAACACACATTTCAGACATAATGTCCATTCCGGAATGTCTTCACTTCTGAACTTCTCATCTTTTACTCTCCAAGTCCGGACAGATTCCGGACTACTCTTCACTTCGGAACTCTTGTTGACTTCGGAATTGACGTTTGGACTTATGATTACTAGAGGTTCACTTTCAGGTTTCAACAGTCCTTTCCTCCATTAAATACAGGAGCTCCACGAGCACAAAACTCACGGAAAGAAATAGTGTGAGCTCCAACGATAGCCATAACCTCAGCACAGAACGCTCCCAAGTGCTCATCCAAGATCTCCTAAAACCCCACCTTGACCGAGCCAAAGATCGCAGGAGTCTTCTTCAAAATACCACAGCTAAATCTCCTAACATAATAAATTCTCGTGTCTACTCGCTAATCGGCTCAGTACCCTTACCTGAGCCAGAACCAAAACCTAAACCTCCTTCCTGGAAGCTCATCACCCGACTGAAATACAATCATGCAGAACATCATAACATACTCAAGAATCCTCTCCCCCAAGATTCTTAGATTCTCCAAGACTTTCCTCGATTCAAGTATGGATCCTGTGCTTTCAGTAGTACAGGCCCAATACTACCTTCCACACCTATCCATACTTTCCTCAAGGATCATCCCGAATCCTCTAAATCACCTACTCCACTAATGCACTAAATATTTGCTAAACAACAATACAAAACTCACCGAAGCACCTCCTAGGATCCCCCTAGTTTCCCGACCTCACCCTGCCATCAGCTGCTGAAGAACTCCTCATAATGCCAGTCATCCACCTCATGAATACCGTCATATTCACTTAGTAGTTGACGGCCATCATCCAAGAGTTCCACAAAGCACAAAGCAAGCAGCATTCGTGTAGTAACACTCCGATCCATAGAGCTATCATAGAACATTCACCCCACACACTACTACTGCTGCAAGAAATTTCACCCTTACTGCTAGTTGCCTTATGCATGCAAATTATACACAGAACAGGATCAAATAGGTTATCGAATAACAGACTCTACCCTAGGACCACAACCAGACAAGGAAAAGGAAATAAGTCCAAATCAATTATTCTAAGGCTATAAGATCCTAACCGTATACAATTTTTAAAGCATGCACATAGCATTTACTGATTCCAATAGATATTGTGACAACCGTCAAAATTTGAGACAATTCTAGATTTGAATAAACTTAGTTGCATATATAGGCACGACACATACTAGACTTTGTAACTAGAAGCTAAGTTATAACCTACTAGAAACTTGGAAACAATTAGAAACAATGGATAGTGTACTTAGATTTCACATTGATACTTGACTTCTATAGTTACTTTAACTATAACAACTATTCAAATTTTGGTCATTCCTTGACTTGAAAACCTTTTTGTGATTCATATACACACTTCATGCACTTGACCTAGTAGTAAAAATTAGGTCCGAGTCTCATAGGAACTGAAGTCAAAGTTGAAACTATGACTAGTATACTTAATTCTTCAAGTTCACTTGAATCTTGGAACCACTACATAGAAATGCTAATAAAGTAAAAAAAAAAGAATTACAAACATTATTTATAACTATAAAAGAGTTATAAGACTCTAAAATAATTTAAAGTCTCAAAGATTCAATTTATTTTGATATCCAATGATTTATTAAACCCTAAAACCCTACAAACCCTAAAAAGTCAAATTTACAAACTTTAACCTTATAAATTATATAAAATAATTATGAACCTTATACTATTATCTTATAATAATTAAAATTATGAAAATGTATTCAAGGAAAATAAAAATTTAAGTCATTAACATTTACCCTTAATTTATAAGTCAAAAATCAAGATTTTATGAGTAAAAACTATATTAAGGTCAATATTTTATAAAAAATTGGTATTTTTATAAAAGAATTGGAATTTTATAAAAATGGAAGAGAGAGGGAACATATATCCTCTTCAAAATTCACCCCCCCCCCCTCTATCCTCCTTCAAAAATTGCCTCTTCCCAACACACATTAATCAATTTTTCCAACTCCATACTCCATCGTCTCTTATCTCTCTCATTTCTCTCTCACACTCCACCACACATTTTCTCTATTCCTCTCCCTATGAACCACAAAAATTTCCAAAAAATAATCCCCAAGAACACATCTTAAACTCGAAATCTTCATCATCTTGTGATGTTCTTGAAGGTAAAATTGATTTCTACTTCACTATTCCTTCAAGTTTTACTATTTTTCTTTCATTTTTTCCTTCTTCTACTCCCTTCTATTGTAAAATCATGAACACTTGTGCCTACTCATGGTTTTGATGATGATGGTGGTAGGATTTCACCCAAGAACAAATGAAATCCAAGGACCAAAACCTATGTCAAACCTTAGAATACTGATTTTACTAGTTTTAAATGTTTATCCACCACATGCATCCAAGTTTCCTTTTGAACACATCACTATGAACAAAATATGTCCATGCATGGTCTTCAAACCGTGATGCATGTGATGAACGTCAAGCTTAAAGGCTTGATGATCAAAGTACATTGTTAATAGTGCATGTAAAGGATTTTATTCACAAAAAAATCTAAATCTCCTTTTCTTTTCTAAACAAATTTTTCCCAGAATAACAATAAGAAAATACGAAGATTTGGAAAATTCTAAAAGTTGTTTTTATTTCTTTGATTTGTTGAAATTGTTACAAGGAAACAAGACCATAAATCATATAAAATACTTTCTAACGTCCATAAATCATAGATAAATTCGTGGATGACCACTAAAGTAAATAAAGGCCTCCCATTAAGTTTCATCGGTTTTGGTTACTGTTTGACAAGATTTTTAATTTTTCTTTTGCTTAGTTCCAATAAATAATAAAACCACGATAGCGAATCTGAAAAGCTCATATATGATTTTTCACAACTTCTATACCATGTGGAATACTCAGAAATATATTTTGAGGATTTTTCATATTGTATTTATATTTTTCCATCATTTTTCGTTATATAAAGGACTAAAATCGGGAAAAATAGTTTTACTCATCCGCAATTCATGAAAGTTTACCAAAACATCTTATATTACATTAAGATTCTATATAAAAAGTTGGATGATTGTTCCCTTCTATATGCTATTTTTGTTCTATTTTCCTAATATTAAACATTCATAAATCCAAAAATTAGACTCCACTGTTTACAAATGACTCTCGATATTTTTCCCATATTATATACAACATCAAAAAAATTTACAAATTTTTTTAGGAATTATCTTAACTGTTTACTATATATTCTATTTTTTTAAACACACATAAATTATGAACATCAATATATGAAAATCACCATTGGCATTTTTCTCAGATTATATATGTTTAATAAAAGTGGAACACCAAGTTTGGAAAATTTTACATACTGTTTTCTAATTATCATCATTTTTGTTAAAATAAACACACATAAATCATAAAATTGGGTTACACTATTTGAAAATCAATTTTGGTATTTTTCCCAGCTTATGTACAATGTATATGAATTTTATAAAAAGTTTGGTAGTTTTCATTTACTGTTTAATAATTATTCACGAATTAATGTTTATTTAAGTGAATAAAACAAAGAAAAATATCTAAACTATTTGGAAACCAACTTTTATATTTTTCCCAGATTATCTATGTCTAATAACACTATTACAAAAAGTTTGGGGAATTCTTGAAACTATTTTCAATTTATCTCTATTTTGATAGAATAAATACACAAAAATCTGAAAAATCATGTTAAACTGTTTGAAAATCCATTTTTATATTTTTCCCAGATTATGTATGTTGCATATCAGTGATGTACAAAGTTTGGGAAATTGTCTTAGCTGATTGCTATTTTTCATGAATTTTTATCTATTTAGAGAATTAAATATAAGAAAAATGGCTATACATATCTATAATCCATGAAATTTTATCTGGAAGTCTTTTAAAATAGTTAGAACCAAAATCAGAAGTTTGGTAATTTTTATTAACTGTTTAGTATTTTTAATGATTTTATGCTTATTCAAGGAATTAAAATGGTGAAAAATAGTTAGACAAATCAAAAAATTCAAGAAAATTTATGTTAACATCTTTGACTTCAGTTGAAACTGAAATAAAAAGTTTGGGAAACTTTAGAACTAAATTGATTTAGTTTTTGAATATTTAATCATTGGAACACCTCTTAAAATGCTATATATTAACATTTCAATAATGATAATTTTCCACTTAAATTGTTATTTAACAATTGATTCATGGAAATTTAATTTTCACAGAAAAAATGTTTACAAGTTATCAATATCAAAATTTTGACACATTATTGGCACAATTCTATTGTAGTAGTAAGTATACTAGTATTAGATTTCAATTAGAGACTCATTAGTGTGTAACATCGTTGCAGGAATCGATAGTGATACGAGTGGAGCATAGTTCAAGGCACCATTTGCATTATCTCAAAGCATTATGAGTATTCACGACTCCCCCTCTTTTCAGTTTTTATGTTTTGGGGTGGAAAAGCATGTCCGAAAAACTATTTATTGTTCGTTGTATTTAAATTGATTTGTATCAAACTTGATTGCTATAGTTTGCTATGTATGTCTATGCAACTTGAAACATGAGGCCTTATCGTCTTAAGTCCCTTACCTTACACTTTACTTCAACCATTAACTCTTTGAGCCAATGGTCATTATGGATAGTACTATTAGGAATTGACAACTCCTCACTCGCCCGATTGCTTGAGTGCATGATACCATATTCATCTTTGGAACGATAAACATAGATCTTGATCGGGCATCAGTCATAGGCTTGGTAGTGAACTCATTGTTTGCTCATATACATACAAACTTGTTACTTATTATAGCAATAAACTTTGTTTCTCATTATAGCAACAAACGTTTATTACTAGAAACTTATTTACTTGTCTTAGCAACGAACTTGTTTGCTCTTTGTAGCAGTAAACGTGTTTACTCATTTGAGCAACAAACTTTGTTTCTCATATTACCAACAAACTTCTATTTATGGAAACTTTATTACTTGTTCTAGCAACGAATTTCTATTCATGAAAACTTATTTACTTATTTTAGAAACTGTTTTCTATTTATCTTTAGTTTGATAGAATAAATACACAAAAATTAGAAAAATCGTGTTAAACTGTTTGAAAATCCATTTTTATATTTTTCCCAGATTATATATGTTGCATATCAGTGATGTACAAAGTTTGGGAAATTTTCTTAACTGATTGCTATTTTTCATGAATTTGTATTGATCTATAGAATTAAATATAGGAAAAATGGGTATACATATCTATAATCCATGAAAACTTATCTGGAATTCTTTTAATGTAGTTAGAACCAAAATCATAAGTTTGGTAGTTTTTATTAATTGTTTAGTATTTTTCATGATTTTATGATTATTCAAGAAATTAAAATGGTAACAAATAGTCAGACAAATCAAAAATGCAAAAAAACTTATCTTAAGGTCTTTGACTTCAGTTAAAACTGAAATGCAAAGTTTGGAAAATTTTGGAACTAAATTGATTTAGGTTTTGAATATTTAATCATTAGAACACCTCCTAAAATGTTAAATTTTAACATTTCATTAATGAGAATTTCCACTTGAATTTGTAATACAACAAATTTATTCATAGAAATCTAAATTTCACAGAAAAGTGTTTGTAACTTAACGATATTAAACTTTGACATAATATTGGCATAATTCTATTATAGTAGTAAGTATACTAGTGTTAGATTTTGATTAGAGACTCACTAGTGCATACCATTATTGTAGGGCATCGGTAGTAGGTCGTGTGGAATGTAGTTCAAGGCATAGTTAGCATCGTCACAAAGCATTGTGAGTATTCATGCCTCCCCCTATTTTGGGTTTTTAAATGTTTTGGGGTGGAAAAGCATGTCCGCAAAACTATTTATTGTTCGTTGTATATAAATTGATTTGTATTAAACTTGATTGCTATATTTTGCTATGTATGTCTATGCAACTAGAAACATGAGACCTTATCGTCTTAAGTCCCTTACACTTTACTCCAACCATTAACTCTTTGAGCCAATGGTCATTATGAATAGTGCTATTAGAATTGACAACTCTTCACTCGCCTGATTGCTTGAGTGCATGATACCATATTCATCTATGGAACGATAAGCATAGATCAAATAGGGCATCAGTCATAGGCTTGGTTGTGAACTCATTGTTTGCTCATATACGTAAAAACTGGCTTACTTATTGTAGCAACGAACTTTGTTTCTCATTATAGCAATGAAACTTGTTTACTCGTTTTAGCAACAAACTTTATTTTCCATGAAAATATGAACGTTGCATCTCATTTGGGCAACATACTTTATTTCTCATGATGACAACGAACTTTGTTTATGCAAACTTATTTACTCATTTTAGCAATGTACTTTTATTTATGGAAACTTCTTGCAAAACTTTGATTACAATTAGTGAAACCAATATTATTTTTAACCTTTGAACTCACCAACTATTTTTATAGTTGATGCTCGTTTTACATGCTTTTTCATGAATCACCTAGTAAGAGGCACGTAGAGACACAACACTTGTAGGAGCATTTGCATGTGTTGTCTTTCAAATACATTGTAATTTATTTTGAAAATTTGTTCAAACTCATTCTAAATTGTAATGCTTTTTAATACTATGGTTGATGTTGTCTTTTAACTTTTGCTATGAGACCCTTTGTACTGTCGCGTCCCGTGTTTCCACTTTAGTGGGGTGTGACAGATATTCCCATCTCAGCATAGCATCCAATGCACCCAATACAGTAAGGTATTACATATATCAAGCCAATCTATCTCGGACTAATCAGCTCTAGCATACAAGTCTACCAGCTCATATAATAGACATACAAAGACATCTATCCTAGCATTCTATCATGCAAAAACCGAGCAAATCCTTAGCCCTAACTAACATGCGCTTCACATATTCATAAATCAAGTTATATCAAATAAGATGTATGGATATTTTGGGAAAACTTACTTGAGTTCGGCTCATTGCATGCACCACACCCTTTCTTATCTTAGAAAATTCTTTTCTTGAAATACTTTTCTTTTTGAAAACTTTACCAACTCCTCTGTTTGAGTTCAGACACACCCGAGAATATGCCCAAATCCCTCAAACCAAGGCTCTGATACCAACTTGTAACGCCCCGAAAATCATGACTTAAAATTTTTTGTTTTTAGATTAATAAATCATTAATACCGATAGTTTCCATAAAACTAGAGTAATCAATATTTACCAAAACATCAATAACCCAGAGTAAATCATAGGAAGCGGAAACATGTAGTGTGTGCTCTGCAATCATCCCCAAAATACCATATAACATACAACCACAGAATATCATGCAACATACATATAGTTGCCATGGGCTCCCCCATGGTCTTTATCTAGTATGTCATGGCTCCTCCATGGTCTTTACCTTTAATGTCATGGGCTCCCCCATGGTCTGATATCCAATTGCCACGGGCTCCCCCCGGGGTCTTTCATGCAAGCATCACAGAGACAACTAGCATACCACATAACACGTAACGGGTCGGCATTGGTGCCTTCGACCCATGGATATAGTGAGAAGACTCACCTAGGACAACTAAAACATACACGAACACTCTTGGCTGCTGGCTAACAGCTCCACGAACTAGCAATAACAAAACAACACCCAATTAACAATTAGATTCCAATCCTTAGCTACAACTCCATCCCTGGGGTAAAAAGACCATTTTACCCCTAACCTGGCCTTGTTCGAATCTAAGACCCATACTTACAATCCGAAAGGCCCAAAGGCGAATTGATTAACCAATGGCCCAATTTTCCACATTGGGCCCAAACTCCTTACATGGGCCTTCCTCAAGGCTCAACCATTCTCTCTAGTCCAACACTTTGTATTCTGATGGCCCATTAATAACTCAAACTCTCGAGCCCAAAACCAAAGGATCCACAGAAAATTGGGCCCAAACCCATATGGGCCTTATCCTAAGCCCATATGTTCCTTAGATACAATTCATATTACCTTAAGCACCCCTTGGGACAAAATTGGTCAAAGATGTAAGCCAAAAGGACAAGATCCATAATCTATATCGACCCAACTCGATGAGTTGTCTAATCAAATCGCCGAGTTCTACATCAACTCAGAAACTGGGAAAACCAAAACAACTCGCCGAGTTGACCAACCAACTCGCCGAGTTCGCCCGAGACCCAACAGCTTAATACATTAAGCTGCCTTCATCGAATCCAAGAACTCCAAAGCTCTGATCTCAACCAAAATGAGATCTAGAAGGGTAAAGTTTCCAACTTTACCCCCAGGAACCACCAAAATGGGTTCAAACCCAAACCCTAGACTTAAAAGAGTGAGGGCTTAACCATTAAGCACTTAATCTCCAAAGACAAAGCCCCAAATTGTAGATCTGACACCCTAGAGCTGGAAAACCACATAAAGTTGCTAACTTTACATTCTTACATGGCTAGGAGAAGCTCAAAAGCTCAAGAAGGGCTTAATAAGGGACTTAATGCACACAAGAAGTCCTTAAATCCATAAAGTTGGCACCTTTATGCTAAAAGAGTCCATGACAACCCCAGATCTGAAAGAATAATGCATTGGGATGACCTAATCCAAACATTCATCCAACCCATGGCTAAAGGATAACATATTAACTCAAAAGAGAGATCTAAGCATCTAGCCATCAAGAAAAGAACTTGATACCTCAAACTCCTTGCAAAATGGGTAGAGATTCTGGATCCAAGACTTCCTTCTCCAAGCTTAGAACTTCAAGATCTTCTAACTCCTTCATAATGCACAATATGACCACCAAACTTCTTCCAAAGCTCAAATATTTGACAACGGAGGCTACAACTCGATTTAGGGTTTAGACAACAATGGAGGCTGATAAGGAGGCTAGCCCAAGGAGCTTAAAGCCTTTAAATAGGGTGCAACACCCTAAAAATTAGGGTTTCCTTCCCAGACACCAACTCACCGAGTTGGCTCCTCCAACTCGCCGAGTTCAACTCGAATAAGGCTAATTCTCAACAATTTATGTTCAATATTTCGGTTGTTACATTCTTCCTCCTCATCGTCTTCTTCCTAAGATAACAACGCCCTTTATACCCTTCTTCCTCAAACGGACATTGAAATGAACTATCGCTCATGCTCTTTGTTCGCTATTCCACTGACGCCAACGTAGATGCCATCGGATTCCTCCTTCGCGTCGTCGTCTTGCTCAGGTGAATTATTTTTTTGAACAACAAGATGTTGGTTATTGATTGGATCAATTTCACAAAATCAAAATCGAATTCAACTGGTGAAATTTTTGTTGTTGTTGTGTGTTCTGATTGTCTTGTTGTTGATGTACTCTGATTTTGATTGTTGTTTATCTTGCACCCAATTTCGATTTTCCTTGTTGTTGATGTGCTCTAATTGCGATTTTTATTTATCTTGCACCTGATTTTGATTTTCCTTCTATCATCTGATTTCGATTTCAAAGAACATCAAGAAAGAGTTCTGCAAGGATTTGGACTGCCAAACACCTCCCAGTTTCTAGATTGAAGCCCCAAACACAAGCTTTTTCGTGGTCAAGAGCTCGTTGGTTTTTTTCCAATTTGTCCATGTTTATACCCATATAAAAGATGTGTATAAAACAAGTATACCCATTGTTTGGCATTAGTAGATTTTTTTGGTGGCTGGTTGTTGCTTCACATCATTTTGCCTCACAATTTACCAGTTTACAATGTTCAAGTTATATGCTTTTTGTTATAGCATTATACATTGAAATAAGTGATTAGATTTTTCATGGTAAAATAAACTAATAAAAGAACTATGAAAGTAAAATGCTATAATTGTATTAAAATTTAAAATACAATGCTATAAAAGAAATAGATAAAAGTATGTAGTTTTCTTTTAAGTGTTGATGTAAAGGAATTATTGTAAAAGATATTGTCTGAGGGTAATATAGTCATTTTGTACTATGAGTTAGATGCAAAGTCAAACTGCAAATTTCAGTCAGAAGTTTACTCAGTCAGAACTTCTAACCCAGTCAGCTCTAACCCAATTAGTCAGTATCAAACGACCCCTTTCTCTTTAGTCTTTATACTTGAAGTGTATCCGATCTATGCAAACCTTTAAACTTCTATCAATATCAATTAACTATCTTGCGAATACTAACTACGTGCGTCTAGAATTAAGTAATCCTTCGACTAAGAGATTCACCCTACAACGGTTGGACTCAAATATGAGTTGCGCAATAGGGAAAAACCAAGCAATCTAAGACTATTTGATCCTAGGGGCATGTAATCCTAACACATTCATTTAATTGTTAATTAATATTGTCATAGATTTCAAGCAAAACAATAGTTAAGCAGTTAATCTAACAGGCAGTTCTAACACACTATCTACCAACATGTAAAATCATGGCAAGTAAACTACAAAATGCCTAGATAGAGCTAATCAGGTCCTGTCATATAAGCACATACTGATTACATATAATCATCACATAAGGCAAATAAATAAGTTTCATCAAATAAACTGTTATACATCACATCACTTAGACATGTTGACTAACCGTGGAGCTTGGATGACTGGACGATTGGTATTCTCTTTTCCGATTCATATCACATTTTTCCTTCACTGATATTTACAAAACGGGTCCCTTTTACTTAGGTCTACTTATAAAATAGATCTTTTCAAAAAAATTGTAGTGGTTTGAGTCTAAACACACTAATAGTATGTTTAATTCTCACAAATCATCACTCTGATACCTACTTGTAACATCGTAAAATCCAACCATAAATTTTTTGAAATGAGAGTATGAGTTTTACTAGAAGGTTTTATTCATAATAATTATCAAATCAAGAATGCCCAGATATTACAATCATGCCAACTCCTTGCCATTCGATGTTGAAGGCCCTGTAACAAAAAACATAAAGTAGCAATTCTAAGCCTAGGGATTAGTGAGTAATCATAACACTCACCTATCATACAGATTATATGTAATACACATAATAGCACATAATGGCAGATACTTCAAGTAATAAATCACATATTACTTACATACTATCACAAACAACTAAACACATATTAATGTTAGCATTTTGATGAATGATCACAACTAGTGCCCTCACTTAAGAAGCTTTTCTCTAGTTTCCCTTCATATACCACCTTCCTTAAAGAGGCTTCGCGTGGTCGACCATCCGTACATGGCCATCCAGACTGAACAACTAGATTCCCTTTCTGCGAGGCTTTTCTCTAGTTGTCCAGTCTATAACCACTTGCCCCACTTAAGAGGCTTTTTGTGGTTTCAAATAACATAATCGCATAGTCTATATAATAAGTAAGTTCATGTAACAACCCGATATTTCAGGTCAATGTATTGACTAAAAGTCAAATGTGGTAATCCCTTTTTGAATTAATTGGAATAACATCAAAAATGAAATGTTCGAAAGTCTCACTTTGAGTGTACTAAGTGGTAGATATCGTAACAAGGTTTCCAAAAATATAAAGAACATTAAAATCCGAGTTATAACGAAGAAGTTATGACCAATCGAAGATCCGCAACAAAACCGACAAAACACTGTTAAGCGTAAAATACAAAATTCCGGTAAAATACTTTTTAGCCTTAGGTATCTAAATGAAAGTCGTAGATATCATTAAACCATAAACATACATAAAAAGAACGCCCAAATCTGACTTCGTATGAGGAATTTATGATTTTTCGAAGTGTCGGACATAGCAGTAGACAGCTAAAAACTCGAATTAGAGATCGAGCGACTTTTTGCCAACATGACCTAAACGAGAATCGAAGATCTCATCAATGGTATTGCAACGGTAAAAAGTCTGACGAAAACGGACGTCGAATGAAGAAGTTATGGATTTTTAACGGACTTTTCCTGTCCCGGCCTGTTAAAAATGTAATATTAAAAATAAAGTCAAACTTAGCCAATGAAGTCTAAACAAGAGTTGTAGAGCATAATCTCGCCTACGCGTGCATATAAAGAACGTCAAAATCGGAGTTCGTATGCGAGAGATATGAATTTATGAAGTTCGAGACACGAAAATCAAAGTTGTCAGACAGCTCACGACGTGAGCCAGAAGATTCACGACGTGAGTCTGTGACTGATGGGTTCCAGAGCTGACAACAGGCGTCTCGTCAGTGGAAGAGGATAAGGGTCGACCTCACGACGTGAGCAACTCAATTCTCACGAAGTGAGACCCAAAAAGTTGGCCTATAAATAGATCTCAAGGGTTTTCCGAGTTTAATTGCTCACTTCTTCCCTTTGTCATGCTTATGCTCTGCGTTTAACCCCTGGAAGCCATCCCGAAGCCCCGGTTATCATATTCAAGTCCTGAAGGACGTTTTACGTTCCCGAGATTCCCGAGGATCCCGAGAAATCAGCTTTCTCCAGTCGAAGTTCTGCTCGACTTTTGTCTCACTTTCTTCAAGCTACCAAGTGAGTTCATACCCCCATTTCTACGCTTTTAACTGATTTTAAATGCTTTTGAACACTTTACGGGGGAGAATACAAGTAAACATATGGTTAATCTTGTGTGAAAACATCTATCTTTCGTTATACATTTCAGATTGTTTGTAATAACTATCATATGGATCTGTTAACATGCAAAACATCTTACCTTACTTTACCCTCTCGGAATAAAACCTGATTATAAATACTATAAGCTTATTTATACGTTTGCATCATATTAAGGGTAACTATTTTTCCGTTTACCACTTTTATACATACAAGAACATCCACCTTTTATTATGCCTTTGTTAACATTGTGAAAAAGGATAATCATTTCAGAAACAAACATATACATTTTAATACGGGACTTAATTGAGAATTCGTGAGGCATTCATCTTCAATATACCTTTTAAGGTACCACTAGAAGTCCTGTTTATAACCAGAATCTCCCGTCCGGAGAACGTGACAAGTGTGTATAGATCTATACGGGACTAATGATCCCGCGCCCTGACTGCTAGCTACAGTCCCCAGGGTGACAAGTGTCATCTCATTTCGACGCCTGAAGAACGTCGCTACAGGAAAATTATGATAGTACGGTTATAAAAACTCACTGGATAGACAATTATTATGGTATTACGTTTTTACGGGAAAAGTAACAGATACAGTTCTTTTCACATTCAAATACAAATCTTCTTATAGTTTTGTTTTACAATAAGACTATACATCATCTTTTGAGCATGTCATATTTGCTTAGAGGTTACGGTCTTGGTCATTTGAGACTGCATTTCACTTTTAGGAAAATATAGGATTTTCCTGGTTCAAATACATACAGTTTATACAACGATCTTTCATACTCATTTCATACATTTGTTAGAAAATATCGGATTTTCTGGAAAACATACACGAACTTTCGAATGGCATACATTATATCAAAACACTACTTATGAACTCACCAACTTTATTGTTGACACTTTTTCTTTGAAATAACTTGTATTCTCAGGAAAATGCTAAATCAGGTAGCAACTACTTTTGAGGACTAACGCGCTGGCGTTAGTAACATATTTTGGATCACCATATTGTATTTGATATTTAAACATGTAACACATACAATCATGTAAACTTTTCAAATATATTTATATTACGGTGGTATGTACTTTCTTTACTATTCAATTGTTATGATACTGCACATGATGTCCTCCGCCCCCGAACGTTTCCGCCGTTCAGGTTTGGGGGTGTGATAGATTGGTATCAGAGCATTGTTTATAGTGAACTAAGTATATCAAAACGATTTATTTTTTATATACAACTATAAACACAACTGGGCAAAAACACTCTGACTGAGAGTTATACTTTTAAAATGAAATTTTTATAAAATATACATGCATACATTGCATAATAGGGCCAATATCATATTGAAAACAATATAGAAGTATTACAGATGAGTTGTGCAGTGCATGTATGCCTTGGAACATGTAATCGGAACTGGGATGAATATAGCCTGATCAACTATATTTGTCTGAGAGCCGACTAACGTATGCCAGGGAGTAGTTGCAGTGGACAACAAGTCTAAAAACTTACGAAAAACATAACCTTATTGAATCAAACATAACATTTAGAATACTATAGGAGTATTTGGTAAATGCAATAAGTTTAAACTTTGATACTTCAGTATGTGCTTTAGTTTATAGTAAATTCTTAACCCTATTCTCGTATAGACACAATGGTTGGATTCCACCTACCAGGAGACCCCTACTACCCCAATCAAGGCAACGGAGGATGGGAGGAAGACGACCCAGAAGAGGATGAGGAACCCATGGAGGAGGAGGAAGAGGAAGGCTCTGATGGGACAAACTCAGAACCAGAAATAATCAATCCACCAGCCGTCCGACCTCCTGCGGTTCGAAGAGGTTTTCAGGGACCAACTCCCGTCTGGGGATGTCACATTCACCATTGGAGTCAACAGCAAGGATTGCGCCCTCCCTATGGCATGTGTCGGGACTTCTACGACGTCAGTGGTGGAAGTTCAGCTGACCGGGCTCTCCCAGTCATGGTGGGCAAAATAGCCAACCAGTCCTACCAATCAGGAGTCCAAGCGAGCCGGATTCGCGAAATCGACGTAGAGGTACATGGTAACGCAGTCGATATCCGTTGCCTGGATAGGTTGCAGGAGGATACCCAACTCCACACCGACACACTCCAAGGCCAACTAAACACAGCCCTCTCTGAGATAAGGGAAATGAGGGAGCGGCAAGCCACCTTTGACAGGCGTCTCATGGGGGCCAAGCAATCAGACACAGAGTCAAGCTCCAAGCGCAAACCACATCGCAAGTAGTACTTGCTCGACTCCCAAAATTTTGTTATAGAATAGGATCTCGACTAAAAGTCTTACTTTTCTCTAACTTTTGCAATCGGAGACCTTTAGAAAGGTCGAAAATTTTCCCGACTCCAAAATGTAACCCAATATATGTTTAATATATAAGGAAGTACTCCTTTTGTGTGTTAATTCTTTGCCTACCACTCGAATTCATAAGTTTATCTATAAACTCTAATTATGAATCAAAATCGAGAACCTTGTTTATGTCGAACCAAATACAAGAAATGTTGAAAATGGCTAACTCATTAACACATGACTTTCAAACATGTGAGACTTATTGTCTTCCATTAATTTTATTTCAGCACGATGCCTCCTCGTAGGTCAGCACGCCGAAATACGACACCAACACCGCCACCACCACCTCCAACTTACGATCCCGCTATGGTACAGGTTGCCATCACCGCAGCAGTAGCAGCTGCGCTATCCCAAATAAACTCTAATGGAGCTGGAGGGAGCGGGAGTAGTACCAATCATCAGAACCATGGCACTGGTCATGGTAATATTAGGGAATGCACGTACAAAGAATTCTCGAACGCCAAACCGAAAATGTTCAACGGCACTGGAGGAGTCATTACACTTATGCAATGGTTTGAAAAGACCGAGACGGTCTTTGAAATCTGTTCATGCCAAGAAATAAGCAAGGTCAAGTTTGCTGCTTGTACCTTCACAGACCGAGCCCTCACATGGTGGAAGGGCCATGTGAAATCCGTATATCTTCCAGTCGCCAACGCCATGAGCTGGGAGGACTTGAAGGTCCTACTGTTAGAAGAATACTGCCCGAGGGGCGAAATTCAAAAACTGGAACAAGAACTATGGAACTTGAAAATGGTTGGTTCTGACCTAGCCGCCTATACGGCCAAGTTCAGTGATTTGTCAGCCCTATGCCCGGGAATGGTCAACCCGGATCCGAAGAAAGTGGAAAGATACATCTGGGGGTTGTCACCCCAGATTCAAGGGCATGTTTTGGCTTCCAATCCAATCACATTCAACAGCGCGAAGCGCCTGGCTCAACGACTAATCGATCACGGGGTTAAACAGGGTACTATCACAGTTACTGTTGACCCTCTGAAGGAGGTAGAGGACCGAAGGAAACCCTGGAACAAGAGAAAGGGGCAAGCCCCGCAAGAGAACCCCAAGAGGCAACAGTTAGTGACAACTCACGCTGTTACTGTCCCTACCACCCCCGCACCAACAAAGCCGTACATCGGCAATCTGCCGAAGTGCAATAGGTGCAACTTTCATCACCACGGACCCTGCCGTGAGATGCATTGCACCAAGTGCAACCGGAAGGGACACACTGTCCGCTTCTGCAAGGAACCAACCCAACCAACCACTCCAGCCGCAAATGTAGGAGTAGGTCGTACTTGTTACGAGTGTGGAGCAACGGGACACTTTCGAAGGGACTGCCCGAAAGCAAACAATGGGAATACTGGTGGAAGTGGCCGAGTATTCGCAATGGGCCAGGAGGAAGCCGTTGCAGACCCCACTGTTGTTACGGGTACGTTTCTCCTCAATAACTCATATGCATATATGTTATTTGATAGTGGAGCGGAGAGGAGTTTTGTGAGTCATAGTTTTAAAAACCTACTCAAACAAATCCCTCAATCATTAAGTGAAACTTTTATAGTAGAAATGGCTAACGGGAAAACAGAAAGCGCTAAGGAAATATACTTAAATTGTACCCTCTCATTAAACAATAATTCCTTTCCAATCAACCTCATGCCAGTCTCAATAAAAAGTTTCGACGTCATCATAGGCATGGATTGGCTAAGTTCTCATCGTGCGGTCATTTTATGTTACGATATGGCCGTTCGCCTTAATCTGCCAAATGGCGAAGCCCTCGTTATTTATGGCGACAAACCTAGCACCCCTCTTCGTATCATCTCTTGCATCAAGGCTCAAAAATATCTACGCAAGGAGTGCCACACGTTCTTGGCACATGTTGTGGATGTGAATCGAGGAATAGAAGACTTCAAGGGCGTGCCTGACGTCTGTGACTTTCCTGATGTCTTTCCTGAGGATCTTCCAGGAGTACCGCCTGCGAGACATGTCGAATTCAGAATCAACTTAATTCCTGGAGCCACCCCTGTGGCCAAAGCGCCGTATCGCTTAGCCCCAGCAGAGATGCAAGAACTATCCAGTCAACTGAATGAATTACTCAGCAAAAGATTCATCCGACCAAGTTTCTCACCTTGGGGAGCACCAGTGCTTTTCGTGAAAAAGAAGGACGGATCATTCAGAATGTGCATCGACTACCGGGAACTCAACAAACTTACCATTAAGAACTGGTACCCCCTACCACGAATAGACGATTTGTTCGATCAACTCCAAGGAGCAAACTACTTTTCCAAGATCGATCTGAGATCGGGATATCACCAGCTGAGAGTTCTAGAGAGCGATGTTCCTAAGACGGCCTTCCGAACCAGATACGGCCACTACGAATTCGTAGTGATGCCGTTCGGACTAACCAATGCACCCGCCGTGTTCATGGACTTAATGAATCGGGTATGTCGTTCGTTCCTGGACAAATTTGTGATAATATTCATAGATGGATGACATACTTATTTATTCAAAAAGTAAAGAGGAACATGGTCAGCACCTGAGACAAGTCTTAGAGACGCTGAGAACTGAGAAGCTTTACGCAAAATTCTCAAAATGCTAGTTTTGGATTAGGAAGGTGGACTTCCTAGGTCACGTGGTCAGCGAAGAGGGAATCCAAGTGGACCCTTCCAAGATCAAGGCTATCCAGAATTGGTCTGCGCCAACAACGCCAACCGAAATTTGCCAATTTCTAGGCCTTGCTGGCTATTATCGCAGGTTCATACAGAACTTCTCCAGCATTGCAAAACCTCTTACCTCCCTGACTCAGAAGGGTGTAACCTACAACTGGGGGGAAAAGCAAGATACTGCATTCCAAACCTTGAAGCAAGCCCTGTGCAGTGCACCCATCTTGTCCCTTCCAGAGGGGACAGAAGACTTCGTAGTATATTGCGATGCTTCCAATCAAGGGCTGGGTTATGTACTAATGCAGAGAGGAAAGGTTATTGCGTACGCCTCACGACAACTGAAAACACATGAGGTCAACTACACCACTCATGACTTAGAACTTGGAGCAGTGGTGTTCGCTCTAAAGATTTGGAGGCACTACCTATATGGTACAAAGTGCACCATCTTCACAGACCACAAAAGCCTTCAACACATATTCGATCAGGAGGAACTTAACATGAGGCAAAGACGTTGGATTGAGCTACTCAACGACTACGAATGCAAGATTCGTTATCATCCGGGAAAAGCCAATGTAGTGGCAGATTCCCTTAGTCGTAAGGAGTACTCTGGTCGAAGAGTGAAGTCATTAACCATGACGATCCATTCACACCTGTCAACACAAATCAAAGAAGCTCAATTGGAAGACTTGAAACCCGAAAACCTGACAGGTGAAGCACTTAGAGGGATGGACAAAATTTTTGAGATCAAGAGTGACGGAGTTCGTTACCTCATGAACCGAATCTGGACACCGAAGTTCGGTGGGTTCAGAGAAATGTTTATGGACGAAGCACACAAGACCCCATACTTCGTACACCCAGGTTCAGATAAGATGTACCTGGATCTCAAACAACTCTACTGGTGGCCAAACATGAAAGCAGAAATTGCTACCTATGTGGGCAAGTGCTTGACTTGCGCCAAGATCAAAGTGGAACATCAGAAGCCCTCAGGTCTACTCCATCAGCCCGAAATACCTGAGTGGAAGTGGGATCAGATTTCCATGGACTTCATAACCAAACTACCCAAGACGCAGGGTGGTCACGATACCATTTGGGTGATCGTCGACAGGTTAATCAAATCTGCCCACTTCTTGCCATCAAGGAGACCGATAAAATGGAGAAACTAACAAGAACCTACATCCGAGAGATCGTGCGACTTCATGGAGTACCAATATCTATCATCTCGGACTGAGACAGTAGATTCACTTCAAGGTTCTGGCAGACGCTGCAGAAAGCTTTGGGAACTAGGCTCGACATGAGTACATCCTATCACCCACAAACTGACGGGCAGAGTGAGAGAACGATCCAAACCCTAGAAGACATGTTGCGAGCATGTGTAATCGACTTCGGTAAAGCATGGGACGTCCACTTGCCATTGGTGGAGTTCTCTTATAACAACAGTTATCACACTAGCATCAAGACTGCTCCATTCGAAGCCCTTTACGGCCGCAAGTGCAGATCACCTCTGTGCTGGGCGGAGGTGGGCGACACGCAGTTGGCGAAAGGTCTAGTCCCTAATAGTACTCTCACTGGTCCGGAAATCATAAGGGAAACGACTAAAAGGATCGTTCAAATTCGAGAGCGACTGAAAGCCTCACGAGATAGACAAAAGAGCTATGCCGACAAAAGGCGAAAACCCTTGGAATTTCAGGTTGGTGACCGCGTTCTACTGAAGGTCTCACCCTGGAAGGGCATGATACGCTTCGGGAAACATGGAAAGCTAAACCCAAGGTACATTGGACCCTTCGAAATTACTGCAAGGATTGGTCCAGTAGCTTATAGACTTCAACTTCCAATCAAACTTAACAAAGTACATCCGGTGTTTCACGTGTCTAACTTGAAGAGGTGTCTATCCGACGAATCTCTTGTAATTCCACTCGAGGAAATCGAGCTGAATGAAAATCTTAACTTTGTGGAAGAACCCGTCGAAATCATGGATAGGGAAATCAAACGGACTAAGCAGAGTCGCATACCAATAGTGAAGGTTCGCTGGAATGCTAAGCAGGGACCCGAATTCACTTGGGAGCGAGAAGATCAGATGCAACAAAAGTACCCGCATCTTTTCCCTAGTTCATAAACTTTTGCTTTGTAATTAATTTCGGGACGAAATTCCCTCTAACGGGGGGATGATGTAACAACCCGATATTTCAGGTCAATGTATTGACTAAAAGTCAAATGTGGTAATCCCTTTTTGAATTAATTGGAATAACATCAAAAATGAAATGTTCTAAAGTCTCACTTTGAGTGTACTAAGTTGTAGATATCGTAACAAGGTTTCCAAAAATATAAAGAACATTAAAATCCGAGTTATAACGAAGAAGTTATGACCAATCGAAGATCCGCAACAAAACCGACAAAACACTGTTAAGCGTAAAATACAAAATTCCGGTAAAATACTTTTTAGCCTTAGGTATCTAAATGAAAGTCGTAGATATCATTAAACCGTAAACATACATAAAAAGAACGCCCAAATCTGACTTCGTATGAGGAAGTTATGATTTTTCAAAGTGTCGGACATAACAATAGACAACTAAAAACTTGAATTAGATATCGAGCGACTTTTTGCCAACATGACCTAAACGAGAATTGAAGATCTCATCAATGGTTTTGCAACGGTAAAAAGTCTGACGAAAACGGACGTCGAATGAAGAAGTTATGGATTTTTAACGGACTTTTCCTGTCCCGGCCTATTAAAAATGTAATATTAAAAATAAAGTCAAAATTAGCCAACGAAGTCTAAACAAGAGTTGTAGAGCATAATCTCGCCTACGCGTGCATATAAAGAACGTCAAAATCGGAGTTCGTATGCGAGAGATATGAATTTATGAAGTTCGAGACACGAAAATCGAAGCTGTCAGACAGCTCACGACGTGAGTCTGTGACTGATGGGTTCCAGAGCTGACAGCAGGCGTCTCGTCAGTGGAAAAGGATAAGGGTCGACCTCACGACATGAGCAACTCAATTCTCACGACGTGAGACCCCAAAAGTTGGCCTATAAATAGATCTCAAGGGTTTTCCGAGTTTAATTGCTCACTTCTTCCCTTTGTCGTGCTTATGCTCTGCGTTTAACCCCTGGAAGCCATCCCGAAGCACCGGTTATCATATTCAAGTCCTGAAGGACGTTTTACGTTCCCGAGATTCCCGAGGATCCCGAGAAATCAGCTTTCTCCAGTCGAAGTTCTGCTCGACTTTTGTCTCACTTTCTTCAAGCTACCAAGTGAGTTCATACCCCCATTTCTACGCTTTTAACTGATTTTAAATGCTTTTGAACACTTTACGGGGGAGAATACAAGTAAACATACGGTTAATCTTGTGTGAAAACATCTATCTTTCGTTATACATTTCAGATTGTTTTTAATAACTATCATATGGATCTGTTAACATGCAAAACATCTTACCTTACTTTACCCTCTCGAAATAAAACCTGATTATAAATACTATAAGCTTATTTATACGTTTGCATCATATTAAGGGTAACTATTTTTCCGTTTACCACTTTTATACATACAAGAACATCCACCTTTTATTATACCTTTATTAACATTGTGAAAAAGGATAATCATTT
Source organism: Lactuca virosa (assembly GCF_052849685.1). Lineage (NCBI taxonomy): Eukaryota > Viridiplantae > Streptophyta > Magnoliopsida > Asterales > Asteraceae > Lactuca > Lactuca virosa. The sequence goes on from NC_136434.1 coordinate 253,511,480, forward strand.
CAGAAACAAACATATACATTTTAATACGGGACTTAATTGAGAATTCGTGAGGCATTCATCTTCAATATACCTTTTAAGGTACCACTAGAAGTCCTGTTTATGACCAGAATCTCCCGTCCGGAGAACGTGACAAGTGTGTATAGATCTATACGGGACTAATGATCCCGCGCCCTGACTGCTAGCTACAGTCCCCAGGGTGACAAGTGTCATCTCATTTCGATGCCTGAAGAACGTCGCTACAGGCAAATTATGATAGTACGGTTATAAAAACTCACTGGATAGACAATTATTATGGTATTACGTTTTTACGGGAAAAGTAACAGATACAGTTCTTTTCACATTCAAATACAAATCTTCTTATAGTTTTGTTTTACAATAAGACTATACATCATCTTTTGAGCATGTCATATTTGCTTAGAGGTTACGGTCTTGGTCATTTGAGACTGCATTTCACTTTTAGGAAAATATAGGATTTTCCTGGTTCAAATACATACAGTTTATACAACGATCTTTCATACTCATTTCATACATTTGTTAGAAAATATCGGATTTTCTGGAAAACATACACGAACTTTCGAATGGCATGCATTTTATCAAAACACTACTTATGAACTCACCAACTTTATTGTTGACACTTTTTCTTTGAAATAACTTGTATTATCAGGAAAACGCTAAATCAGGTAGCAACTACTTTTGAGGACTAACGCACTGGCGTTAGTAACATATTTTGGATCACCATATTATATTTGATATTTAAACATGTAACACATACAATCATGTAAACTTTTCAAATATATTTATATTATGGTGGTGTGTACTTTCTTTACTATTCAATTGTTATGATATTGCACATGACGTCCTCCGCCCCCGAACGTTTCCGCCGTTCAGGTTTGGGGGTGTGACAGTTCATGAGAACTTACCTGAAACAGCAAGACACGGTAGTTTAGTATAAACTACTGAATTGGCTAAGATTGAATTTTCAGCTCTTAGAACACCTACAACCATATTAATAACAAGCAATTTGAATCAACAATAATGTCAACTTAATTCTTTAATTAAGTTGACCTAATACTTTAGTGTAATAAGACCATCCTAATCCGATATCTTTAAACTAATAATTTTCACTTTGTCTAAAATAATAATCTAATTCAAATCAGTGAATAATTGGTAATAAATCTTCAATTTATATATACTTTATATTTTATTTATGTCATCTTAACCTAATAGATTAGTCCTTCCAAATAAAGGAACCATTAGTTACTTAATTGCAATTATGAAGACACATGACAAACACTTTATGATTACATGATAATAAAATTATATTATCATGAAAATCTTCCTTGTTTAAGAAGCCCAACATTTATCTATCTATCATCTTTCAAATTGAAAAATCAAGAAATTACATTCCCAACTAATAGGATAAAATGCTAAATGATCGTAACCAGCCCTTTACGAATTATCAGCCCATTTTTTTAACCAATCCAAATGATGAAAGTGAAGACCTATATCCTATATATGCAGTAAAAGTTCAAATTCCAGTTACCTCGCTAAATGGTCGACGAATTCTTTGATTTCAAACCACCAGATGAACTCAAACAATACTCCATCGTTGCCAGAATGACTTTGTTGGAACATGCTGCCTTCTTGCTGGAAATCACCAAGAAGGAAGTAAGGTCATTGTTCGACTTCACCCCATCTACTCGTTTAATCAATGCTCCATCAGAAAATAAATGAAACCAAAACATTATAGGGAAGTAAAACACAGCCCACAGCTACCCCATAGTGGCCTATGGTGGCGATGGAATGAAAATTGATGTAGCTAGCAATCGTAGGTGGGTTGTCAGACCCCGTATATGTAACGTCCCATTTTCACAACAAAAAATTTTCATTTTTATTAAGGTAAAACTTCCCAATTTATTAATCAATTAGTTAAGAAAACCGTTTGCTTCGAATTACATTTATTAAAAATCAGAGTATTATAGAAATATGGAATCTTCAATGTTGCTAATGAGTATGTACAGTCCCGCGCCTTCGCCTTCCAGCAATAACCGATGATACCTGAAAACCATAAACAACTGGGTAAGCATAAAGCTTAGTGAGTTTCCACCAAAATACCACCATATAAACCGATCACATATACAATCAAACATGTTAGGTCCAGTCAACCATCGGGTTGGAATACCCCAGGCCCAGTCAACCTCCGGGTCCAAACATCCTCATGATAGAATAGCCCAGGTTGGAATGTGTAACATCCGGACTTTCGGATACCTTAATGTGTGTTTAACCTTGAGATTTATAGAGTGACTCGAAGAGTCGTGAGTCCGACTCGCCGAGTAGGGCCGAGTTGCCAGCGTGGATTTAATGAGTGGACTCGATGAGTCAGAGAGCTGACTCGCCGAGTAGGTGCTGGGCAGAGAAACCCTTATTTCCCAGGGTTGGGGCCTATATAAGGGAATTTATAGCCTCATATGCGGCTCACCTTCACTGAGAGTAAACCCTAACGTCCTTTTGAGCTAGAGAGTGTGAAAGGAGCTAATTTTGGGGCCTTTTGGTACATTTCTTTTGAAGAGGAGGGAAGGAGTCATCAAGGAACAAGAAGGGGGCTAGTGGATCAGTGTTATTTCGTCCAAAAGCTTCTGGAGAAGGTAAAAGTTCCCACCTTTCTCCTTGTGGTGATTAGATCTCATGTTTTGATGAATAGGGCTTTCTATCACATTTTTTGTTGAGATATGAGTATATGAAGTCCCTTTCTAGGTCTAAACTTCAGATCTGGACCTTGTGAGGTCCAGAGGGTCCAAAGGCTCAAGCTCTATTCAGTCTCTTAAAGAGTTTTTGTGTTTTGGTGCCTTGTTGGAGCATGTATTGGCATTATGAGCCTTATATGCCATGTTCGAACGTAAAGCTTGCAGCTTTACGTGACAATCCACCCTTAGGATCGTAGATCTAGTGTCTGGAGATCTGCCTTAAATCGTCTGAATGAGGAATTTGATCAAAGGGACTCGCTGAGTCCATGGCCTGACTCGACGAGTCGGCGAGGGTTTGTCCCGATGGGTTTGATTGTGTGATAACTCGGCGAGTTGGGGGTCAACTCGACGAGTTGAGCTGGACTTTCTTGAGACTTCTGAGGAAACGAGGGGACTCGACGAGTCGCAAGAGTACACTCGACGAGTCGGGTCAAACATGGACTGTTGACTCGAGTTTGACTTCTGTTGACTTTAGGGTTTGGCCAACATGAGTATTGAAGACCATGGAGGGGTAAAATGGTCGTTTACCCAATTCGAGAGTTGGAGAAAGAAGAGTAACATTTGGTTACTTAGAGTCGAGAATTGAGTATTAGTTAGAGACATTTACCCTATGTGTTAGGCAATGGCTAGTTCGAGATTCGAATTCGAGGATAATTGCTTGCTGCTTGCAAGGTGAGTCTTCTCACTATACTTTACCTAGAGTAGTTCTTATGTGTGACCGAAGGGTCTTATGTGCTTACATTGAGTATCATGTTATCCTGCCTTATGTTTTGTGAATCATGTTGTGCATTATATCTTTGTGATTTATGCTATGCGGAGCTTTACAGACCGGACCAGAGGGTCCAACGAACTGTGGGACTGGAGGGTCCCACTAAGACACATTGACCGGAGGGTCTTACAGTGATATAGCCTCGAGTGGCTAATGAGCTCTGTGTGTGGTATTTTGGGGAACTCACTAAGCTTCGTGCTTACCGTGTTATGTGTTATGTGTTTCAGGTTTTTCTCAGGATCGCGGGAAGGCACCGACTTGATTGTACACACCAGTGAAAGAGTTATGTTTTTGAGGATCCTGGATTTTAACCAAACAATTATGGAGTTGCGAATTGTAAATTTAATAAATAAGATTTTCGTGAAATATGTTATGAGAATTATGTGATTTTAAATGAAAAATTTGTTTTGAAAATTTTCGGTGTTACAGAATGCTAATATACAACAGGTCCAATCAGCCAGCGGGATGGAATACCCAAGGTTTGTTGGCCTACCGCCTCAACCCTACCGCTCTTCCCGAGCCTCCGTGCCTACGGCTTATAGTCGGCCCACACTGTGTATCTTGGCCTACCGCACAAAGCAGGACTGCCTCAACCCAAACCAAACACAATATGTCGACATATAGACAATCAAGATCAAGTAGGCACGTAATACATGCAAACAACAATCATACAAGTCGCTACTTCCTACTAATCCTCTCACAACATACAGTCCTGCTACCAGCTAAACCCCATAGAATGCATAACCATTAGTAACCAGAGGTGAGATAGCCACCCGAACAGATGGTCCTACTCTAGAGCCACAACCAAACAAGGAACAGGGAAGAGAGCCTAGACCAAGAGTTCTCAGGCTATCCTACATGACCACCAACAGTCCCTAAGGTTACTCCATAGATGATAACCAGCAGGCACATATAACATACAGTTCTACAGATTATTACCACAAAGCAGCATACTCAATACTAAGAGACAGATCTAGCAGATCACTACAACATAGCAGGATACTCGATACCATAACAGAAATCTAACAGATCACTACAGCATAGCAGCATACTCAATATCAACAATCCAAGGAATGCATGGCCGTATATACTCAGAGGTGAGATAGTCACCCGGAGAGATGATCCCACTCTAGAATCACAACCAAACGAGGAACAGGTAAGAGAGCTTGGATCAAGAGTCCTCAGTCTATCCTACATGATTATAAATAGTTCCTAAGCTATCCCTCTACTAACAGATAACTGAAACTAGTGGGTCGGCAATGGTGCCTTCGACCCACGGGTATAGTGAGGCGAAACTCACCTCGATATGCGCGTAGGCAACCATTGTAGCAAAGAAGAATTCTACCAGTTTCAACTCACTTCCAATCACCTACAAGAAGATACTTGAGTCAATACCCGATCATAGGTCATAGTCACTTGCAATAGTGACCACCTCACATGAAATGACGATTAGGGTTTCACATAAAATGAAGATTAGGGTTAAGTGAGAATACTTAACCCATTAAGGACCTAATCACCTAAGGGTAGGACTGATTAAGGTTTGACTTAGTTATTCTTGGATGTAATAATAATCCAATCAATATGCCAAATACACGCCCGATCATTGTCCAAAATAGAGCTCCCTGATTTTAGGGTTTTTAACATAAAATGATAACTAGGGTTAGTGTTCCACACTTAACCCCTTAAGGACTTAATCCATTAAGTCCAATATTGCATTAAGTTAATAGTAGGGGCATTATTTAAATTTTAATTAACAGCTTTAACGTGGGTCCCATCCAACTCCAAAACTATGGTTTCTTGACAGTAGGGCTTTCTAAACCCTAATTAGGGTTTCCAACTCCTTAAGTTAGATGATTAGTTATATATATATATATATATATATATATATATATATATATATATATATATATATATATATATATATATAAATATACCAAGCACCACCCACTGCCACCTCGGACAGTGGTAGTCGACGGCGGTCCGTGGTAGCAGCCACCCGCACACGGCAGCGGTTCGAGAGATAATTCCAACAATCCAAACACACATACAAGTTCCTACATCATTCACACACATTCTCACCAAAAAGAGTATCAAACTGTCCAATACAACCACTAAGATGGTGGCGGACGGCGGCAGAAGGTGTCATCCACCACCTCATGGTGGTGGTGGTGGGTTTTCTTCGGTTTTCCAGCCAATCAATGTCCATACAACATCATAACAAGAAATATATACTAACACACTACAATACACACACACAGCCACCACCTCTAAGTTTTCGGCTAATAAAACACACCCACACACCCCCATCCACTGAAACACACTCACACACACACAAACACACACACACACACACACACTCATCGACCTAGACTGAAACAGGCATCCACAAGCACGAAAAACACACACAACACCGCCACCCTTGTGGTGGCAGGCGGTGGTCGAACGAACGTTATCAAAACGTGACAGCCGTCAGAGTAGTGATGGCAACGACTGTGACACCGACCAAAACGCAGGTCAGTACTCATCTAGAACCTCGTCATTTCCTTGTGTGCACTTAACTTGGCTCTAGAGTTACAAGTGGAACTAGGTTCGCGACTTAATATATCCCTCAGAACAATTAGTGTACCTTAGCTTGTATTGAACAATCATATTGATATGTGAATGAACCAACTGAGTGGTAAAGTAAAGTTGAACCTTAAGTCTAAACACAAAACTATGTTCGGTAGACCACAACCCAAGGGTAAGTTAGCAACCTTAAAATTTCCATATTGGAACAATTTAATGCTTAACAAGGTTAAGTATTCTAAGCAAATATGACCAAAATTAAATCATAATATGAACCAATTGTGAAGTTGATGACAAATTCAAATAATTCAGGATTCAAAATGTGAACCAAAAGTAAAATCCAAGGATTTCAAAATCCTACAACCATATATTATGAACCCTTGTTACAATTGTTGAAATATGACAAATTGGTTTTTATAAAAATTAAATCATAGGTTATCATTTTCTAAATTAATTCAATAAATATAAGTTTACAACTTATTTCCAAATGTAAATATTTCAACAAAATCCAACAATTAAGACCTTAGGAAATTATGATAATGTTTGAGTTTCTATAAAAATTGAAGCCTAGATTTATAAAATTCAAGGGTATTATTTGATCAAATATCAAGAAAAATACCCTCTCTCTCTCTCTCTTAAAATCTCGGCCATTAGGCCTTTCCCTCTCCTCCATGCCTTAAAACTTATCATTACACCTCATTTGAACCACTACACACTCCATCTCACTCTCCTTCTCCAAGAAAACTCTCCAACTTCCAAAAACTCTCCTACACCTCATAAAATCCTCCATTCTCTTCCCTAATTTCAGATTTTTGAAGGTATTGAAGTGTTCTTGCTTCACTCAAGATCGAAACCAAGGTAAACAACACAACCCTTTCTCATAGTTTTACGATTTTACTTCCTCTTCTTCATAGTTCTTCTTTACTTTTCGGATTCTATGCCCTTCTATGGCTAGAAATCCTTGTTTTTCCTATTGGTTTTTGTAGATTCTCACCATAACACATTACATGTGTTTGAGATGGTGAAAATTCGGGATCAAACCCATGCTAAGAGTGAAAAGATGCACATATGTTCATATGATTTCAAAAATCAATTTTTACACCTTGTTCTTCCTTTCTTTTGTGCTCTTACATAACAAAAAGCATTTAAACCATTTATAGTACATCTTGGATGCTTATTCACTCCATGCATGTGGTAGAAATCGGATTTGTGGTGCAATCCTAGTGTAAGATTTGATGATTCCAAGGAGTTCTCTATCACATGAATGAAACACCCATTTTGGGGCCTTGGAATAACCCTAAATCTAAGACTTGGATGCATGAACCTAAAAGTTTATTGTTCTTCTGTAAACTCTAGTTTATTTTGATTTATCTTCAACCATAAAAGAAGTATGCATGTTGTCTTTGTGAAAGTGCCCCTAAAAGGGCACTCAAAGCAACCAAGGATGACATGCATTGTGTTAGAATATTTTGTTCAACTTTGAACGGCCACAACTCACTCATTACTACACCAAATCACGATATTCTTTTTCCGAGGGCTAGTTACTTAAGATAGCTTTCGAACCCAATTGGTCTTACTGTAAAACATTAAAAATCTGATTTTTCACAATATTTACAAAACAGTTGCACAAACAGAACTTTTTCTGTGATCATTAATTTTGCTTTACGTGATCAAGGGTTTTAAACCCCACCTTAAATCTGGGGAAAATATTTTAGACACTTAACATATCCAACGAATAATTCCTTAAATTTCGTGGATTAAAACCCCATAGAATTTTCTACACAAATTCGTGAACTTTCAGCTACATCTAGAACTCATGCACTATATTGTGCAACATTGCTTAACTTGTTGGGGTTCAATACCCCTATTTTGCTTCTAAATATATTTTCAACAAATTGTTTTATGAAAGTCCATATATACAAGTGATGATCTGTAAAACCCCAAGGGCTAGAACCAATTCCTTACTTTTCTATAAAAATAGTGATTTGATGGCTATAAATTCAAAATAATCGTTTTCAGAGGAGATAGAAATCTGAAAAACCGTAGTATTAATATATTTACAGAATAAGAAAGACATGTAAATTTTTTGACGATTTGGACACCGTTTGGTATTTTATCCATTGGAGCGTGAATTTACAAATTTGGGTTATTGGACTCAAAAACCCTAACCAATATTTTTCTCAACCTTGGGAACATTATGAGAACCTGTAAAAATTAAATTGAGAATTTTAGAAATTGTTTACCATTTATTTTGAATTTTCTCTATTAATTGGGCTTTAATTTACAAATAAATATCAAATGACCTTCAAAAAATGTCTACAAAATTTCTGGACACCAATGCTCTTTGTTAGAACCAGAAAACCAATTTTTGTAATTTTTGGAATTTATTTCCATGCCTTTGTGAAATTTTGAACACAATGCATTATGAATTAATGTTACCGATAATGAATCGTACACACTTTGGGTACTTTTACGACACCACTAGTTGGATAGGTAGTTCATAGAAAATAGCTTAGTAAATTATATCTCACTAGAAACTATTTGTTCCATAGGATGCTATTAGGAATCGCACTCGTCAACATCAACCCGCGAAGCCCGAGCCATAAACTTTCCATTGTGAGTATTCACAACCCCTATTTTACCTTTTTAATGTTTTGGGGTGGAAAGCATGATACAATTTCTATGAACATTATTTTATGAACTTGTGTTATGAACTATATGATATGAACTTTGTTGTATGAACCTTGTATTATGAACATGTACTATGAATTTGGTGTTATGAACTTGTATGTTAAGTCCTCGGACAACCGATACAACCTATTAACTCATATTCGAGCCGATGGTCTTATGGATAGCGCTATTTGGGGTCGATAGCCCCCACTCGCCCAGAAACGTGAGTGCATATTTCCATGAACAGACATCATGGGAACCATGGACATGATGGAATGGGGGAAAAACGGTCGTTAGGCTTGGTTGTGAACGGAATGCAATGGCATTCATCATTTTATGAACTAGAACTTTTATTGAACAAACTATATTTTCTTGTTGAAATAATGTACTATTATAAACCTATGAACTCACCAACTATTTTATAGTTGACCCTCGTTTTTTCTTGCTTTTCTGGGAACGGTCATTGAATCAATAAGACACCAGCATGATTTAAGTTGTTGCTTTTGTTATGTATCAAACTATGTATTGTGAAAACTGAATGTATTTGTTTTATACGCGATGTAAACTTAAAACGCTTAATTTTTATGGTTGGTACTCCTATTTACCTTTTGTGATGAGACCTTAGACTGTCACTCTTCGTGTATCCGCTTTAATGGGGTGTGACAGATTTGGTATCAGAGCCTAAGGTTATAGAGAATATCGGTTTTTCCCTTTTCCCTTGGGAAAGCCTAAACTATAACCGTTGAGTTAATAAAACATACCATCTAGTATAACTAAATTGGGTAGTGCACTACTGGACCTTCATTATACATAGCCTGATCACCTATGTATAATTAAGGAAGAGCTAGTGCAAGACCGGAAGTGGTTATAGTGAATGGTATGAACACCCTCGGTTAAACGTAAGCATTGAATAAAATAGAAATTCAGTAGGATGCTAAAAACTCGTCGAAACAATAGAGTTTCTCATGTACCACCTAGCTATATCAAACACTAGCTCTCCAACACTTGGATCGGCAGATGAGTCAGGTTACGTCACTGCACACCCAAAAGACAATCACGACTCGAGCACCGAACCGACCGAAGATCCATTCACGGGATAGGAGACTGGAGAGGGAGTGAGCAGCCAGGCACCGACGTAGGAGACTTCAGCCCCGTCGATACTCGAGCCTTCACGACAGTCGACACCTCAGCCGCCCCTTTATGGACTACGTCTCAGGAGGATAACAAGAAAGAGTGCACCAATGTCGGGAGAAGTGATGAGGTTCGAGCGTCCTGAACTTGTGCCAGCCCATCCCGCACCAACGAACAAGCGACCCGAGCCCCGTCAGTCTCGACCCCCAGTCACAGGGATGCCTTATATATGTGCACCTGGGATGACTTATCAGGAGCGACGTAGCACGAAAGTCATGGCCCGAGATCTGCATGACGCCCGTAGTAGGATTGCTTATCATCATCACAACATTACCGACATGTCAGAAGTGGTGGGTGCGATGTGTGATTATGCATACATCACTAGGAGGACGATAATTAGAGCTATGATCACTAGTGCTATCGCGGGAGGGCTAGCATTGATTCTGGCAGTGGCACTTGTCTAGGTGATTGTGTTTTGGGGTTGATTCTAAGTGTCATGGTTTGTGTTTTATGATTATGGTTTATGAATTATGATGTATTGCCTTTGGTGTATGGCTTTTGGAACAATGATTGAAGTGCCTTTTGTAGCTTGCAGTGTCAAGCAATACGCTTTGTTAAACCTTTTATTTTCGAACTGCGAATGGAATTTACCTTAATGATTTTCAATCACCATGTTATTTCACCCTACCATTGTTATTCATGAGCTTTGAAATTTAATTGGAATTATTTTCTTTCTAAAACATCCTTAATTTTGTTTTTGTATGGTAGAACCATGGCCCAAAGAAGAAACACCAGCTCACGCCCAGCACAGCCTAAGAACGCCACTCTTGATATTGCTCAATTGGTTTCACAACAAATAATGGCTGCTATCCCTAACATTATGGCTCAAGTCACTACGGGAGTCAACGCAAGTCAGACAACCTGCAGAGGCCCTACACCTGCTGAGAACACCGATGGAACCGCGGTTCCGAATGAGGAAACAAGGGGATGCACCTATAAGTACTTCATGTCTTGCAAACCCAAGGAGTTTCATGGAACAGAGGGTGCGGTGGGATTACTGAAACAGATAGAAGGAATAGAGGTTGTACTCCACATCAGCAAATGCTCAAATGACTGCAAGGTTCCCTATATCGCTTGCCTTCTCCAAGACAGAGCCTTAACATGGTGGAATGCACAAGTCTGAAACCATGGAAGGGAGGCAGCGAACCAATTAGCTTGGGAGGAATTCAAAGAGTTACTCAAGAAGGAATACTGTCGTAAGGATGAGATCCAGAAAATAGAATCTGACTTCTGGAACCATGCCATGGTAGGAGCCGATGTGGAAGGCTACACTGTGTGTTTCCATGAACTCGCTGAATTAGTGCCGCACATGGTCACCGTAGAGAACAAGAGGATTGACTGATACATATGGGGTTTAGCACCAGAAATCCGAGGCATGGTTACTGCGACAAATTCTACAACAATCCATAGCGCTATAGACCTGTCGCACCGCCTTACGAATGATAAAGTGAGGGTCGGGATATTGACAATGAGCAATGAAAGTAACAAAAGAAAATCGGAGAACCAGTTGGGAAAGAAGAAGAATGACAACTCAGACAAGAACAAGAAAATGGCAAGGAACTTTGGTGTTAAAATAAAGGAACATGTGCAATACCGAGGGCATAAACCTACATGTGAGAGATGCAACTATCATCATGAAGGTGCTTGCCCCGTTTGCCATAAGTGCAATCGAGCAGGACATTTCGCAAAATATTGCAGGATAGACAAAGATCGCAAGGATGGTAAAAAGCATGCTATGAATGTGGGGGCGTGGACCACTTTAGGAATGCCTGCCCGAATATGAATAAGGGCCCCAACAACAACAATATTGTGACAACCCGAAACTTCTATCTTGTACATCTAGTCAAATCAATCAATGTTAAACTCGTTTCTGTGGCCTTTTAGCACTGTTTAAGGGTTTGTTTAAGTGTTCTAAGCTCAAGTACAACCAAGGTTGAGATTAGGGATGAGTTACTAAGTCATAAAGTAGCAAAATCGGGACATACACTCTCTTAGGAGGAGTGTACGGCCGTACACATGGGTGTGCGGCCGTACACCCCACCCCATGGCAGCACACTCAAGGTGGTGGGTCACCCACCCCTATATATATGAGTAGACCCCTTTCCTTCGTTCCTTTCTTCTCTTGGCTGCAAACTACTCCTTCTCTCTCGAGTTTCATCAACCGTGAACCCTTCCAAGGCCTCAAAAACGTGAGTTTTCCATCACCTAGCCTATTATACTTGAAGGACCTCTTGATCTAAGTCGTGAATCATCATGTTCTTCACCCTTTGAAGGAGTACGGCCGCACACCTTCATAAGGTTGGTCGTACACTCCTTAAAGGCTCTCCAAAGTGGGAGTTTGACCCCTATTTTCTAGTTGGACATGGCCCTAGCCTTGTTTCTGTTGGATTAGGTGTCTAAGTTCATAACTATTTATGGGTTGTACTTGACCCGACCCGGCATGGTCCATTTGGGTTGCATGGCATCATGCATTTGGATAGACTAAATGAGAGAAATAACACTTGTGGTTTATTAATATATTATAAGTTCTAATATATTAATAGTATTATTTAAATTAGTATTGATCAAGAATTAATCTAGGATTAATTAAGTGATCAAAAAGAGACTAATTAAATATATGGGTTGATTATGTAAATCATCCATAACTTGTATAGTGGGCTAAAAGGCTCCATGGATAATCAAGTTGGGTTAAACCCATTGGATGCTCCATGGAGGCTCCATGGGAGTTTCAAACCCATGGGTCATGGAAATGAAGAGTCATGCCACATTAGGGTTTACATGGTGTAACCCTAGATGTGACACACTATATAAAGAACATGTTGCTCACCAAAATCGGCTACACAAGAAGTTGCAAGAGGGCTAGGCCGATTTTCAAGTGTTCTATATATCTCTCAAAGTTATTCCAAAGCATTTGGTGTTGTGTGAAACATTTGAGGCATCACACTTGGGGTGCTAGGCTCTCAAGGTTTCAAGGAATCATAACAACTACAAGGTATGTAATTCTAGCTATCTTTTATATTATAAAGTTCCCCATGTATTCTAGATAGGTTTATGAACCTTGGAAAAAGTATTTTGCATGTATTTTAGACAAACATAGATCCAAGGTTTTCTAGGGTTGCATGTACACTTAGGAGCGTTAGAATGCTCAAAACCCAACATTGGTATCAGAGCCTAGGCTTGTTTGTTTGATACTTGATGCAAAATAGTGAAAAAACTCGTTTCTTTCTGCACTCTGAAGCATGAACTCGCCGAGTCCATGGGGGGACTCGCCGAATCCATGAGTAATCTCATCCTACTCGTCGAGTAGGTTCATGCACTCGACGAGTAGGAGCCTTAGAATGCAGTTTTTCGACTTTTGCTGCTGGAAATGGACTAGAAACATTACCCTAATCTGTTTTGGTGTTATAAAACTTGTTTTAGTTGGTGTAATGGTTGTTCTAATCCATTTACAATGGCTAATATCAAAATTTCAAGTTTTATATGGTTAATTTTATGATCCTTGAAATTGTTGATATGCATGTTCATGAACTTATGAGTTTAGAAGATCATAGGAATTATTTGTAACTTGCTTGTTAGTTTAATTATTGATCATTATATGTTTTAATGGAATCCATAATTTGTCCTCAAGTTATGGATTACCAATAGTCACACTTTTAAAGTCCATTATTAAACACATAGGTTACATAAAATGTAAAGTCTCTCATTTTAATAAACCATTAACTCATAAGTTATGAAAGATGAAAAGTTGTGAAAGTTACAAAACTTGCCCTCAAGTTTTGGAACATGTAAAGTCACATTAAAAAACTTTAGTTCCAACCCCTAGAATTTTAAAAGTTAAAATTCAACCCTTATACTCTATAATATTACAAGTTTAATAATAATTATATATGTATAAGATTAAGTCGTTTTACCGCAAGTAGGCCTCATTCACGAAGCCGGTCTATAAGGGGGGTATAAGGTTGTTGCCTATAAAATGGCAGCTTAATGGGTGTCCACTCTCACCCACCGCTTCCTTGATTGGTGGAGGGTCGTTAGCCGAACGGGTAGGACAAGGACTTGAATTCTCCCCTCATTAAGAGTATTAATGACGAATATAAAGTAACTAAATGTTTTATTATTCCCAATCTTAGTTACTTTAGGAAAAAGTGAATAAGGTGCTAACTGTCACACCCCAAAACCGGAACGGCGGAAACGTTCGGGGGTGGAGGACGTCATGTTTAGTATCACAAGATATGCATTATAGTAAGCAAAGTAACGAACAACCATTTCATTAGAAAGAAAGTGTTTACAATGTGTGTGTTCACAAAACATAGAATTCATAAGCAAATAACAAAACAAGACTTGAAGCTATTATGCTCCATCTTCTGAATTCCCAGCACGAGTACCTGTCTACTAGGCTCCTGAGAATACAAGTTATTTGAAAGAGTTGATCAGCAATTAAGCTGGTGAGTTCATAAGATTTTAGTGATGTAAGTAAGTTGTAGAAAGTTGTTTGTAAAATGTTGTTGAAAATGTAGTTGAAGAATGTAGTTGTAAAAATGTAGTTGAAAAATGTAGTAAGTTGTAAGTTCTGTTTAGAAAAGTTCGCCTGTTCCTCTAGAAATTCCTATATTTCCTACTTTAATGAAAGATAAGTAAAAATGACTCTACAATCCTTTCTATGAGTACTAAATGGATACAAGTTATATAAGACTCAAAGTAAACAAATAATCGATTGTGCGCATCTGCCCTAAGGCGGAAAGCACACATCCCATTGTTTGTTTGATCATTGTGGTATATAACCCTGGTGTATTCACTTGTTACTCATGGAGTTAATTGTAATGGTTCCTTTATATTTAATGAAAAAATTCTTTAAGAAAACCCTTATTCCTTATAATAAAATGGTGACCACAGTGATTACTTTTATGATCACTTAGTTTATACTGGCTATATATGATCTAATATCGAATAGAAAGTTAATTGGGTGAATCTGCCCTAAGCCCACAACCAAACAAGGAACAGGAAGTAAGGCGGAAAGCACACATCCAACTACATATTGGGTATTAATGATATATAACCATGATGTATAAACTCAGGTATTATAGAGTTAATCACCTAAGGTCCTTTAAGTTTATACTGGTTTAATAAAATGGATTAAACCGTTAACTGGTAAGTTTCTAGTTTTGTATATCAAAAGTTCTGATTTGGAAAGTATGTTTTGTACTAGAAAACTGTGCATTAACTCTGTGTCCTATGACTTGACCCATACTTGGTACCCTTATGATGACTTAATGTATACTAAGCATATATATATATATATATATATATATATATATATATATATATATATATATATCTAGAATCGGATAGAAAATGGACTGGGTGAATTCGTTCCAAGCCCACAACCAAACAAGGAACAGGAAATGAAGCGGAGAGCACACATCCTATTACCTGTCGGATCCTATTGATATATATATCATTTGACGTATACATTAAGGAATCATAAGGTTAGCATTATGGTCCTCTCTACTAAACGTAGCCTTCTACCAAGGCATCTAATGTTATGTGTGTTTGTTTCTTGCATGAGTGTGTATTTTCCCAAGTGAGACTATCATTACCCAAAAATACAGTTTTTTTTTACATTACCGTTTATTATGAGAAGATCACAATGTGAATGAAATGGGGAAATAATAATAGTACTGTAGTATTGTATTATAGTAACTACTGTTGTACTACCTACCTTAAACCAATTGTTATTTAAGGTATAATGTGATATGATTGCACCATACTATCGGCTAATAACACGACGATGAAAGACGTCGGAAGAAATGACATTTGGCACCCGTAGACTTGCAAATCCCACTGTAGCTAACAACAAGGTGTAGGATAGTCAATCTAGTATATTTCTATACCCAAATTCACGCTCTCCCTCTAGGAGATTCTGGCTGCAAATCGAACCATGACAGGTGATGCCATGCCTCGAAACAGTGATTCACATTTATGTTATAGTATACTTGTATATGTATTGTATGTACTAGCTGTATTGTATGTTCTCTCTGTCTAGTATGTATGTATGTTCTGTTTGTTTCTCATCATAGTATGTTCTGTTTGTTTCTCATAATAGTATGTTCTGTTTGTTTCTCATCATAGTATGCTTTGACTCATGTATGAACTGACTCTTTGTATGCTTCATTGTACTAGAAGTAATGAATAGTATCTTCCTAAACTATACCTATTATAGTTTACGAATGCTTTACTTGAACTGTTATTGAAAAGACTCATTTATCTACTAAGTTATGCTTGTACTTTAAAGCGGAGTTTTGTAAAACTATAAAGTAACATAACTTTTAAAAGAGTTTTTGAAATGTTTTGATCACTTATAAAAGACATAAGCAATCTTTTGAAAGATGTTTATAACAAACAATTACACAATTATCATTGTGTTCAACTTGTATTCCCCCCCTTAAAAGCATTTAAAACAGTTTAAAAGATTGATTACGGGGTATGAACTCACCTGATGTGGGTGATTCAACGAATACGCGTGTAAGGATGAGAAGTTCCACGAATGAAGTCCCGAGACACAACAAGTCCTAAATGACATATATTGGCATATAATGACATAAATATAGTGTTTGGAAGCAAACAAATGCAAGGAAACACCTCACGGGACTAGGAAACACTTTGACCAAGTGTTGGAATCACATGTGATTCATCAAAGGAAAGTGGAATGGCACTACAATGAGTTTACTGCCATGGGTTTACGGCCAAGGGAGTTTACGGCCGTAAACTCATGGTCAAACATGCATAAGTGTGTGTTTGAAGGCTAGGGAAGCTTGAGGGACTTTTGCTCTACACGAGGATGAGAAAGACCAACTCAATGGTGAGTGTTGATGAGTTTACGTCCAAGCAAGGAGTTTACAGCCGTAAACTCATGGTCATTGTGCATTTGAGAGTAGTTTAAGGTCCTATTTCCATCAAGGAAGGGTTCTAGGTCACAAGTTTTGCATCTAGGAGGGTTTATGGCCAAAATGGCACCCTTAAAGAGGTTTACGGCCATGGGAGATGGCTTGGCCGTAAACTCCTTTTGGTCTTGTGTTTTTGATGTTTTCAAGGCTCTAAGCATGAGTCCTAACTAGATATCAAGTGTAGGTAAGAGTACTTACGATGTAGAGGCTTGAAATGGTTGATTTTGGCCAAGAACACTAGTGTGTGTTCTTGGTGTTCTTGGTATTTCTTGAAGATCTAAGAAAAGATGATTTCTATGGATGAAATCAATGGATGAAGCTAGTTAAGAAGGTGTATCAACTAATCAAAGGATAGAATACTTACATATATGAAGATCTTGGATGAAAAGTTGGATGATACTTGAGAGGATTTGAAGAAAATCGGCCAAGGAAAGAAGGAATGAGAAAAATGGCCAAGTTTTATATATGTAGAGGTGAGTTTATGGCCCCCTTGAGTTTACGGCCGTAAACTCTTGGTAACTTGGCCGTAAACTCCTCTTGATGGAGTTTAAGGTTTGCATGCTATACTGTGGTTCTAGCAGGTACTTCCTAACACTCATTCCTTGAGTGTATTAGGCTTAAAACTCCTTAGAATGACCTTTAACTAGGCTAGAACTCATTACCAATGAGTCTAACACTCAGTTGAGTTGACTGACTGAGCTTTCAAAACAAAAATTTTTCGGGTTGTCACACTAACCCATGAAATTACACTTTGCACTTTGCTTAAGTCGGTTAGTGGAGCGTGTGTGGTTAACCGACACACTAACTTGGACTTAACAAGGTAGGCAAAGGGTGACCTAAGGTTTTTTCATAGGTCGGTGGAGCGCGTGTGGTTAACCGGCACATCGATTAACTGAAAAAACATTAAGGGTACCAAGTAATTTGCATGGTTACTTCACACCTTGTTTTGTGATCCTTGGTATCCCAGTCACAAAACATGAAGGGCACACTCGAGATTGAAACATGCCATTGAAAGTTCAATGAATCTCAAAAGATCTTGGAGTTTCAAATCCAATTAAAACCTAATAATTTATTTCGTTTTTCATGGTGGAAATTGGTGAATCGTCATTCACCTACCTTCAAATATTTTATAGCATGGATTACGACATCCCTCTTCCAAGTTATAAAATATTGTGTTGGGTCCTAGCCTTAATATGTCATATCGGGTGTTATATTAAGGACTTAAAATCAACTAACTTGAATATCTCCCATTGCATATGTCTGGGTTAGACAACTGTGATCTTCCCAAATCTCATGGAAATCCTATTTCTCTACCTCCACCTCCTCCATTTATTCTCCCTGACCCACAAGCCCGAAGACTTGAAAGGTTTAAGGTCACTCAAGCCCTACTAGAAATGGTTTCATTTCTAGTAGGGCTTGAGTGACCTTAAACCTTTCAAGTCTTCGGGCTTGTGGGTCAGGGAGAATAAATGGAGGAGGTGGGGGTAGAGAAATAGGATTTCCATGAGATTTGGGAAGATCACAGTTGTCTAACCCAGACATATGCAATGGGAGATATTCAAGTTAAGAATGAAGTCACACATTGACAGGTTGAGAATGTTGGGTGCTGTTATTTCAAGGAAGTTTGCTATTGATTGGGTTCTTCAGTCACTTCCTGAGTCGTATAGTGAGTTTATTAAAGACTACTATATGACAGATCACGACATGACCCTAATAGATCTTTCTTATTTGCTTGTTGCTGCTGAATCAGCAATGATTTGGCACAAAAGTCAAGCAAATATGGATGGAAGGTCTATTTCTCAAACTTCCATGGACATTGATAATAGTAACATTGGAAGTCCAGAAAAGCTTTTCTTCCCAATGGAAAGGGATCAGCCTTGGTCAACCCGGTTGACCAAAAGGTAAAGGGAAAAGCTAAGTCTGTGATAGTCCCATGTACCATACCCGAAGAGTCCATATGTTTTCATTGTCAAGAGAAGGGGCATTGGTTGCCAAACTGCCCTAACTACCTGAAAGATCTAAGAGAGAAGAAAAAAAAATCAAGAAGATTTGACTCTACTTCAGGTAAGTCCACTATCTAACTCTATTAAGTTCCTTATTGATGATTCTTAATACAAAATGTGACTCGGTTACATTTTTTTGTGTTTGGCAGGATCAAGCAAAGGGAAGGAAACTTAAAGGATAGGTATGCTGAATCTGATGGCGAAGATGGATTTCAATCGCATGGTTTGAAGATCAGATTCTTGAGCTACTACTTAGAGAGTTATGATAGATTGCTAGGAAATATGTAATAGCATAGTTTCCATTTAAAGTTGCATTGTAAGGAAAGTTTTTTTCCGCATTTATTAAATAAATAAAATTTTGTTTTACTTTATTTTATATCTCCTTGCAATGGCATTTATGGAAAATTGATGTTTGTATGGTTCTAGCAATAATGGAAATATGAATTTGATTCTTTCATTTGCGGTAGTGTCTAAATTTACCAAATAAGGAAAGATTCTCATCAACCAAGTTTCAATTGGACCGAAACTTGGAATCATTCAAGTTGTATATTATGATAAATGAGAACTTTCAGCTTTGGAAAAATTAAGACTAATTCCTTGTTCACATGTATATGTGAGTCAAGTGACGGACTAAGGGATCGAGTACACATTCTTGTGCACTAGTCAAGTCCACCACAAAAGATTGATAAGACTATTCGTCATGATTTACAAAGGTTTAGTAAATATGGTTATACTTACAAGATAAGTATAATTCTGAAACATTGGAAAGACTTCGATGTATGGCAGAACGAATGAGAAAAATCAAATTAGGCAGAAGGATAAAAGTTTCTCAAATCTGGAAAGATGTGAGAGTACTTTAGTATCATGTGTTGTGATCATCTTTATGATTAAGAAAAACCATGTCACAATTGATCCTCTAAGGACATCTTAGTGCATTCCTATGGCTAAGAAGAGGAATCAAGAATTGCTGAAATGATTGAATCAAGAAGATGAGTCATACTTTGTTCCAAAACAAGTCTTAGAGTCATACTCCCAGACTGTAAGTTGAGTGACATATCTTAAAGAAAGGTTTATAACACTTGTCAAATGTAAGAGTAAAAGTGTCCTACTCTTGTACATTTGAAATTTGTAAGTTGTGATGTTTTAGATAAAACAAAGACCAACTAAGGCCAATTGTGCGAAGTGTTTCTCTTGATAAAGAATCCGCACTATCTCTTGAAATATTTGGCAAGCGAGTCTTATATGTCAAGAGGACAGTGGGAGTCTTAAAGATCTTGGAAAAGCTTCTATATCTAATCAAGTAGGAAAACCTATAGTTTATCACTAGCACACGACTTGAGGTTTATAACCTATCGTGTTGACATATTACTACTTCTGTGCCCATTCCAGGAGAAGTTGGCTTTGCATATGAGTTCTGAGAGTTCTCAATTGGTTGCATAATAGCTTGGAAGCAATGGCAGGCCCTTGAGCTTCCAGGTGGCAAGACGTTAAGACTGCACAAGTTCAATCCATAAGAGTTTGGATTTGTCACTAACCTGGTCTTGTGTTTATGGTTTTGACAAAATCACATGGATAAGAACACATACACCATAAAATCTAAGTGTCATAAGGTTTCTCTCCGATTCATGAAAATGATGGTGAGGAAACACTTTCACTAAGTAGATTTTAATTAGATAACAGTTGTGATATTTGCATTCTCAAAGTCGTTAGTGGAGCGTGTGCGGTTAACCAGCACACTAACATGGACTTGTGAGAAATGGAAAAGGTCTAAACAATTAAGACTATGATTACGACATCCCTTTTCATAGTCCTGAAAGTGTTTAGACACACATATGTGCTACCTAAGGAAAGGTGTATGATTTTGATAAGGTTTTATCAAAAGCATCTCGTATCAGAAATGTGAACTTTGGTAAGAAGGTCAATAAAGTATTGATTTCTAGAAGTCCAGCTGATGTCTGAGTACATGTCGAAGCTACTGGGAGCATAAGTAGTATGCTAATAATCATCATGCAAGTGGGAGCATGATAATTATGATAAGTGTTGCAAGTTAGCAATGTCAATTATAGAAAACAAAAAGGTTTCAATTGGGAAAAGTTGTTTTGCTATAATTAAGGGAGAGGAAATTATACTTCATTTCAATTCTAAAAGCTTAGATTGAGGTTTTAATCATATTTAGTCAAGGATATATATATGAATTTCATGTTGGAATGGCTCAACATAAGGAAATTCTATATATGGGTCCATTATTTGCGTTCGAAAATTCAATTATGATTACGACATCCCTCTTCATAATCTGAATTATGAGAACTTGGCAAATAGAAATAGAAATAGAAATATTATAGCAAAAGACTGGTCTAGTATCATGTCTTTATGAATCGTGTCCCATATGCTTCGGATATAGGATCGATTGCATGTGCTATAATATTCATCTATTCTAAATTTTTCCAAATGCCCAGAGCATTAAGAAGGGAAAAGTACTAGAACTAGATATGACTAATTTGATTAAGCAATTGTTGAGGACAATCTAAGGTTTACCAAAGATTGGTTGCTCAGGGACAGTTGGAAGTATAGTGTTAATTTTGGAAGGACCATATTGACATATTCTGAAAAGAGGCAACTCTTGTTCTGTCGCACCCCCAAACCAGAATGGCGGAAACATTCGGGGCGGAGGACTTTAGGTAAGTATCACAACACATGCAATATAGTAATCAAAGTACAAACAACCATTGCATTAATAAGTATAAGTTTTACATAAGTGTTTAAACATTACATATTCAAACACTAAAGTAGGTACAATAGAAGACAAGAGTCGCGGTACGGTACTAGGTAGTCTTCTCAAAAGCTTCGGGAGTGTACCTGTCTACTGGATTCCTGAGAATACAAGTTATTTGGAAAGAGTAGATCAACATTTAAGCTGGTGAGTTCATAAGTATTTTAGTTCTGTTAAGTGTATCCTATGTTCTTTGGATAAGTTCACTGGTTTCTCCAGGAAATCCTATATTTCCTGAGGTGATTAACTGATAACCTCAATAGTTTCCCTCTGTAATTACTTAGTTTATACTGATTATACATAACCCAATATCGAATGGATAGTTAAATGGGTGTATCTGCCCTAAGTCCACAACCAAACAAGGAACAAGAAGTAAGGCGGAAGTCACACATTTCACTGTCAATCGGATATTACTTATGTATAACTATGATGTAGCAACTAAGGAATTATAGAATTAACCACTAAAGGTTCTTTATGTTATACTAGTTTACTGAAAGTAAATGACTAGGTTCCCATTTGTAAAAGTGGTTTAATCCCATAAACCGTTCTCTTTGTATTAATGTTTTGTATTTGTATTCCTTTATGAAAACTTGTAACTGAGAGTGTGCCTGGCTCCACCAGCTGTTATTGAAAACTGTATTGAACCATTGTATTTTGTATTCCTTAAACTGGTACTTTGAAGGTGTACTTTCGTTTAGTTGTTTATACACTAACGTATTGTTAATATCTTTTTAATGAGTTATTATAACCATACTATGACGGATGGCCTGAAACAAACGCTTTGTGGGCGTTTAAATTGGTGATAAAAATTGCCACTCATCAGCTTATTAACCTGACTGTAGCTAGCAGCCTGAGTGCGGGGTTGTCAATCCCGATATAGATCTACACACACTTGTTTCGATCCCCGGCTGGAGATTCTGGTTATAATGTCAGGGTTTTTCCTATGTTGTCTAAAATGAATTAAACAACCTGAACTTAGTGTCTCATAAAAAGTTTATAAACGTTACATGTGTATTATTTATGAAAACCCCAATCATTCTAAAATAAATGATTGACAATATGTTCTTAAATCAAAACCTAATCATACTGAAATAAATGATTGACAGTATGTTCTTGAATTAGAATTTCTAACATGTATTTGATAAGTGTAAACCCTTGATTTGTTCTGTATCAAAACCCTTGTTTCTTGTAAGACTGTGTATTCTAGTATACTTGAATCATGAATTATTGTTCTATGTATAAATTATACCTATTATAATTTATATGTACTTTCTGAATGTGTATTTAACCATGTTTGCATGTAATCCCTTGCTCAGCATGTTACAAAGGTAGTTAAACTGATGAAATAACTATTATATTTATATACATATACAATCTTATATATAAGTAAAATTTAAATGACACTCGGACAAATAACCGGTACTATAAGCCCACATCCAAACAAGGAAAAGGACCCGAAATGAGTTATTAGTCCCAAACCTTTTAAATCTTATTTATATACATATATATATATATATATATATATATATATATATATACAAACATGAATTTTGGGGAAAATATAAGTTTATAAAAGAGTTTAATGTTTTGAGTATTTTTAATAATTTAATGTCGTTTTATCATGATTTGAAATCATGATTTTTATAACACAAAGTTCTTGTGTTATGCTTGTATTCCCCCCCTTAAAACAGTAGAAATTATGAAAATACGGGGGTATGAACTCACTTCGATAAGTGGTGATTCGGGCAGCGTTTCGTTTCCCGTAAAGAGTTTATTTGACGAGAAACCGGCTCAAACCGGGCAGAGTTTCGGCAGGAGAGAGGATAACTTCTCGAGAATTCCGGGGCTCCGGGGCTTGCTTCGGGCTTTAGACACGATACCAGGGCCTTGGGGGGTCGTGAGAAAGTCGAGGGGGTGAAAATGTGAATTTGGGTGATTTTTGGGGTGAAAAAGTCCTTCCATCCGAGAAGGCTCGCACCCTTTATATAGGGGTGTGAGGGTTCGGCCGAGGAGGACAATTGGCGAAGGTGAGGAAGACTCAGCAGCCACGCGTCGGTCAACAGTGAAGGATACATGCGAGGCTCGGACAGATGGAGTCTTCAGAATGGGCTAGGCTTCAGTCCAATAGGAGGAGTGCACGCATGCGAAGGGGTGTCCGAGGGGCATCTCCGGGGTGTCTCTTGCAAGTGCTGTCCGAAGCTTATTGGACCTCGGCTGCGGTCCACTCAGAAGGTGACACGTGAACTGCGGTCCAACCAGAAGATGACACGTGGAGGTCTGCATGCGATGATGACGTGTCCGAAGCCTTGCATGCGAAATTGCCCGGTTTTCCATTTTTCTTGATTTTTGTGCCAAAAACTTGCGAAAATCATAACTTTAGCATACAAGCTCCGTTTTTAACGTTCTTTATATGCACGCGTAGGTAAAATCATACTCTAAGACTTTCCTTTAGACTTCGTCGGCTGATTTTAACTTTATTTTTAATATTATTATTTTTAACAGATCGGGACAGGAAATCCGTTAAAAATTCATAACTTCTTCATCCGACGTCCGTTTTCGTCTGTCTTTTTACCGTTGTGCTACTTTTGACGAGACCTTCGATTCTCGTTTAAGTTGCTTCGGCTAAATATCGATCGATTTATATTTCGAATTTTTAGCTGTCTACTGCTAAACCGAAACTTCGAAAAATCATAACTTCCTCATACGAAGTCAGATTTTTACGTTCTTTTTATGAACGCTCTCGGTTTAACATATTCTACAACTTTCATTTATATTGTTAAGGCTAAAAAGCCTTTTATCGAAAGTTCGCTTTTTACACTAAATAGTGTTTTGTCGGTTTTATCGCGGATTTTCGATTGGTCATAACTTCTTCGTTATAACTCGGATTTCAGTGTTCTTTATGTTTTTGGAAACCTTGTTACAAACTCTACCACTTGGTTCATCCCAATTACGATTATTGATCAATTTATTTTTGACCAAAATTTGAGTGGTGTCACATGTTCAAGAGTAATAGTCAAATGAATATCTAAAACCTTGTTTGTATAAACCATGAAATGAAATGATGTTTCTAGCCATATCTGGCGAATAGCAAAAATTATTCAAATTTAAATCTAAACCATTACTAAGCACTAAGGAATAAACTCCAATCTTGGTCACAGGCGACGATCTTCTGTTTCCCATGATCAGATTCATCCTTCCACGCTCCACATCCCTATTTCTTTTTAGTCCCTGCAAATCAGAACATATGTGAAAACCACATCCTGTATCAAGAACCCAAGAAGTAGCATGTGATAAACTATTAGATTAATTGTGTAAATACCTGCGAAAGATGGCTTGATCTTTCCATCCTTGATGGCTTGCAGATACTCTGGGCAGCTTCTTTTCCAATGCCCTATTTTGTGGCAGTAGTGGCACTCTGCCTCCTTAAGGTTTGAGTTGGGTTTAGCAGAACCAACTTTGGTTCCACTAGAAGAGGTGCCATCTTGGGACTTTCCCTTGTGGTGACCCCTTGAGGAGGCCTTCCTCTTCTTACCCTTCCCTTGCCCTATTGCCAAGACAGGGGCAGCAGCTGGAGTTGGAGGTGATGCAACAGATTTATCCTTGAGGTTGCTCTCAGCAGTCCTCAACAAGCCCTGAAGCTTGCTCAAGGAGACCTCTTCCTTATTCATGTGGTAGGTCATGTGGAACTGGCTATAGCAGGAAGGCAATGAGTGAAGGATGATGTCAATCGCTAGCTCTTCATCGAAGTTCACATTCAACTTCAGCAACCGATCAACATATCTCTGCATCTTTTGCAGATGGGCGGTAAGGGACTCTCCATTACCCATTTTGGTAGTGATCATCGAAGTGATGATCTCATACCTCTCTTGCCTAGCGCTCTGGTGGTAGCGTTCCAGCAGATCCTGATGCATCTCATAGGGGTACTTGTCCTCATAGGACTTTTGGAGTTCAGCAGTCATAGTCGCGAGCATGATGCAATGGACTTTCGTGGCATCACGCTCGTGGGCCTCGTAGGCTGTGATCTCATCGGCAGTAGCAGTTTCGATATCAATCTCCTTTAGCTTCTCGTCGAGGACATACTCTTTGTCTTCGTAGCGAGTGACCATGCGAATGTTGAGGATCCAATTACTGAAATTGGTCCCATCAAATATCACTTTCCCACACAAGTTCATGAGTGATAATGAACCAGAGGAGTTTGACCCAGAAGCGTTGTTGCTTGCGTTCGACATCTGAAAAGGAAAAAGAACAAAGTTGATTAGAAATGAATTTCCCCAATTAATCACCCAAATGAGAAATTAGGGCTAGGAACCAACAACATTATTTACAAATTAGAAAAGGGATGCCGTAATCTAACAAGTAAATAATTTGAAGGCAAGTGAATGTCGATTCACTAATTCTCCACCATGAAAAACGAAAAAGAAATTAGGTTTTAAATGTATTGAAAACTCCTAGATCTTTTGAGATACATTGAACTTTTCAATGGCATGTTTAAATCTCGATATGCCCCTCTAGTTTGTGAATGGGATGTCGAGGATCACAAAGTGGGTGTGAATAACCATGCAAATGTACATGGTGCCCTCATTGTTACAGTCACCTATTCGATGTGCCGGTTAACCACACACGCTCCATCGAACTATGACAAACAATGAGTCACCCTTTGCTACCATTGCTTAGAACCCAATTAATGTGCCGGTTAACCACACGCGCTCCATTAACGTCTTAGCAAGGGTACAAAGTGTAATTTCATGGGATTGCATCAATTCACTTTTGCATAAAGTAACTAAGATTGGAAATTTTATAAAAAACGTTTTACTTACTTTATATAGATTCATTATACTTTTAATGAGGAAAGGTTTGCCCGATCCTACCCGTTCGGCTAACGACCCTCCACCAATCAAGGAAGCGGTGGGTGAGAATGGACACCCATTAAATGACCATTTTATAGGCCATAACCTTATACCCCCCTTATAGATCGGCTTCGTGAATGAGGCCTACTAACGGTAAGACTAGCATTTAAGTTATACGTATATATATTAATCTTATAATACTATAAGTATAAGGTTGAATTTTTAAAACTTGTAAAATTCTAAGGTTTGAAATTTAAATAGTCCAAATTAAAACTTTTAATCACAAAACTTTAAATTTCAAAACTTGAGGACAAGTTTTGAACTTTTCAAAACATAAAGGATCAAATAGCAAATAATATAAATTAACTAATTAATTTAGTGATTATCTAGATTTGACCTAGTCAATATTACTTGCAAGACAATCCACCAATTAATTCAAATAATCAATTATTATCACATAAGGAAATTATTATTTAACTAAATGGTAATTATCTTTTGTTTTGTCAAGGATATAGTCAAATATATGATAAAATTCGGATTTTATTGACCCAAAACGATTAAGGCAAATATCCTCAAGCAAAACAACAAGAAATCCCGAAAATCACTCTGAAAGACGCTTGGACTCGCCGAGTCCCATCATGGACACGCCGAGTTCATACGACTCGTCGAGTCTGTCAGTCAGGGGCACAAAAAATGATTTTTCATGGCAAGAACAATCAAACATTGCATCAATTCAATAGAAATCAATCTAAGCTCTGATATCACTGATGGATTTGAGCCATAAGAACTTTCCTATGTGTACATGCAAACCCTAATGCTTGAATCTAGGTTTCTCTAATTGAACATGTAATGCATCCAAGACTTTCAATGCTAGATCTAGAGAATACAATGGAATCATAACATATGAAATCAGATCTAGATGAATACCTTTAGTTGCTTGCTTGAATCTTCTTGTTCTTGGAGCTTAGAGTCACAATTGTCACTCCTCTAATGGCTTACAAACACCAACTAGAAAGAGGTTGATTTGGAGAGAGGAGAGAGGTGTAGAAATCGGCTCTAGGGTTCCCCAAGGAAGCAAGGTGGCAGATTTCTCCAACCCATAGGGTCTATTTATACAATGAGCTACTAGGGTTACATCCTTAACCCTAATTGAATAACTTAGGCCCTAAGCAATCCAAGGATCCTTCTAGATTAAGGCTTGGACGAATTCAAGGAGTCCATAACCCTAAATTCGGCGACCCCTAGATCTATAAGGATTCATAGCCCAAAAACTCAACTATCACACATTTGACAGTTTAAGCCCTTTTATTCAATTAACCTCTTTTAGTCACCAAATTAATTCCTAATTAATTTATGACTAATATTAATTAAATAATATTATTATTCCTGTAATATATTATTCTCATAATATATTAATATAATAATATCTCTTCTCTCTTCATAAATCACCCTGTCAAGTTGCTATAGTGAAGGCAACCCAAAAGGACCATGCACAACCGGGTCAAGTACTTACAAAATATAGTTACGGGCTTAGACATTAATCCAACAGCTTCCCCAAGGTCCTTCATAGTGAAACACTTCCCAAGCCAGGACTTAACCTCCTACAAGGTTGGGATGTTGTTTCCTATGAGCAGTATGTCATCTACATACAATACCAGAAAGCTAACTATACTCCCACTAGCTTTGACATACACATAGGACTCATATTCTCTTCTCAAAAATCCAAACTCTTTGACTTTCTCATCAAAACAAAGATTCCATCTGCGAGATGCTTGTTTCAATCCATAGATGGATTTCTCAAGCTTACACACTCTATTAGGGTACTTTGCATTGACAAAACCCTCTGGCTGACACATGTAAACATCTTCATCCAACTTTCCATTAAGGAAAGAGGTTTTGACATCTATTTTCCATATTTCATAATCATGAAATGCAGCTATGGCTAACATAACCCTTATAGATTTAATCTTCCTTACTAGTGAGAAGGTCTCATCATAGTCAACTCCATAAGTTTGAGTAAAGCCCTTCGCAACCAGTCGCGCCTTATATGTGTGTACTTTCCCATCCATGTTGGTCTTCTACTTGAAGATCTAGTTGCACTCGACTGTCTTGCGACCTGGTACATTGTCAACCAAGTTCCAAACTTGATTATCATACATGGACTGAATCTCGTTGTTCATAGCCTCTTTCCATTTTGTAGACTCGGGGCCTGACATGGCTTCCTTGTAGTTAGATGGCTCATCCAAATTTACAAGTGTGCTATCACTGATAAACGTATCACCTTCAGTAGTAATATGGAAACCATAAAACTCAGGTGCCATTCTAACTCGAGAGGAACGTCGAAGAGGTAATGACTCGTCAATAGGTTTAATAGGAGTTTCCTCCTCGGGTTGAGTGTTAGTGTTTGAGGTTCCTTCATCACTTAACTCTTGAACCTCTTCAAGGTCAATTTTCCTCCCACTATCCTCTTGGAATATGAGTTCTCTCTCTCGGAAAACCCCTCTCCTCGCAACAAAGACAACATCATCACTCGGTCTATAGAAGAGATACCCAAAGGACTTTTGCAGGTAGCCGATGAAAATACGTCGCTCACTACGAGGTTCGAGCTTGCCGTGAGTCTCTCATCTTACAAAAGCCTCGCAACCCCAAACCTTGATATGTGCTAACAAGGGAACCTTCCATGTCCACATAATCTGAGGTGTTTTGGCAACCTTCTTAGTTGGGACTAGATTAAGGATATGGGCGGCAGTCTCTAAGGCATACCCCCAGAATGAGATAGGTAACGAAGCTCGACTCATCGTGGAACAAACCATGTCCAACAAGGTTCGATTATGCCTCTCAGACACACCATTAAGCTGTGGTGCTCTAGGTGGCTTCAATTGTGAAACAATTCCACAATCCATAAGATAGTGGTGGAACTCGATGCTATGATTCTCACCACCTCCATCGGATCGGAGCATCTTTATCTTCCTGTCCAATTGATTCTCCACTTCTTGATTAAACTCTTTGAACTTTTCAAAGGTTTCTGACTTATGCTTGATTAAGTAGATATAACCATATCTGCTGTAATCATCAGTAAAAGTCACATAGAAGCGGTTAGCATCCCTTGTGGCGGATCTGAAGGGTCCACACACATCGGTGTGTATGAGATCTAACAGACCTTCACCCCTTTCACAAGTACCAGTGAAGGGTGACTTGGTCATCTTTTCAAGCAAACAAGATTCGCAAGTGTCATCCGACTTCAAGGCGAATGACTCCAAGACTCCATACTTTTGGAGTTAGGCTATACGCTTCTTGTTGACATGTCCAAGACGACAATGCCATAAGCATGCCTTGTCCAAACCATTGGACGAATCAATATTCAACACATTATCTTCTAAGTTATCTACAACCATCACAATTTCATATATACCATTACAAGGAAATGCTTTAAAATAAAATACACCATTATAGAAAGCATTAATAGAACCAATTTCATTATCAAATGAAAATCTAAAACCTTGTTTATACAAAACATGAAAGGAAATAATATTTCTCGCCATATCCGACGAGTAACAACAATTATTCAACTCTAAATTTAACCCACTACTAAGCAATAAAGAATAAACTCCAATATTGGTGACACGCGACACTTTCCTATTCCCATGATTAAGTTTATCTTCCCGTGCTCCACATCCCTACTTCCTTTTAGTCCCTGCAAATCAGAACAAATGTGAAATTCACAACCTGTATCAAGGACCCAAGAATTAGCATGTGATGAGTTATTATAAAGAATAGTACCTGCGAAGGTGTTTTATCTTCCCATCCTTAATGTCCTGCAAGTATTTGGGGAAGCTTCGTTTCCAGTGCCCTTTTTCATGAAAATGGAAGAACTCTGCTTCCTTTGGATTGGTAGAGGGTTTAGCAGGACAAACCTTGGTTCCACTAGAAGAGGATCCATCATGGAACTTTCCATTGTGTCTCTTAGAAGGAGCCTTCCTCTTCTTCCCCTTCCCATGTCCAATTGCCAAGACAGGGCAGCAGCAGTAGGAGTGGGTACAACAGACTTGCCTTTCAAATTACTTTCTACAGTTCTTAGTAGGCCTTGAAGCTTGCTCAGAGTGACTTCCTCCTTGTTCATATGATAAGTCATTCTAAACTAATCATAACAAGAAGGTAAAGAATGTAGGATAATATCAATGGCCAATTCTTCATCGAAGTTCACATTTAACTTTAGCAAGCGGTCCACAAACCTCTGCATCTTTTGCAAGTGGGCCGTGATGGACTCTCCATCCTTCATTTTGGTTGTAATCATAGAGGCAATGATGTCATACCTATCCTGCCGAGCACTTTGATGGTACCTTTCCATCAAATCCTGGTGCATCTCGAAGGCCAGAAGTCCTCATAGGACTTTTGAAGCTCAGCAGTCATGGTAGCAATCATAATGCACGACACCTTTTTCGCGTCCCTCTCATGAACCCTGTATTCCTCGATTTGCTCGGGAGTAGCAGTTTGTTCATCAATCTCCTTCAGCTCTTTATCGAGGACATCTTCTTTGTCCTCGTAGCGAAGGGCCATACAAATGTTTTGAATCCGATCGTCAAAGTTTGACCCATCGAAGATAATTCTCCAAACCAAGTTCATGAGGGAGAACGAGCTAGAAGGGTTGGAGCCTGAAGCATTGTTTGGGATAGACATCTGAAAGGAAAAAGAACAAAGTTTAGATTAGATAAGAATCCTTAATATAACACCCAAATGAAATATTAAGGCTAGGACCCAACACAATATTTCACAATTCGGAAGAGGGATGCTGTAATCCAATTGCAAAATATTTGAAGGTAGGTAAATGACGATTTACCAATTTCCACCATGAAAAACGAAATTGTTTATTAAGCTTTAAATGAATTGAAATTCCTAGATTCTTTGAGATTCATTGAACTTTTCAATGGCATGTTTAAATCTCGATTATGCCCTTAAAGTTTGTGACTGGGATACCGAGGATCACAAACAAGGTGTGAATAACCATGCAAATTGCTTGGTACTCTTGATGTCACTTATCACCTAATCAATGTGCTGGTTAACCACACACGCTCCATTGATCTATGACAAACATCAATCTACCCTTTTCCACCCTTGTTAGTCCCAAATTAGTGTACCAGTTAACCACACACGCTCCACTAACGACTTGGCAAGGTGCAAAGTACAATTTCATGGAACAGCACCAATTTCACATTTTTCCTAAAGTAACTAAGATTGGGAATTTATAAAAGTTTAGTTACTTTATAATTTCATTATACTTATTAATGAAGATTAATGTCCTACCTTACCCGTTCGGCTAACGATCCTCCACCAGTCAAGGAAGCAGTGGGTGAGAGTGGACACCCATTAAACCACTATTTTATAGGCAGTATCCTTATACCCCCCTTATAGACCGGCTTCGTGAATGAGGCCTACTAACGGTAAGACTGGCTTGTCTTATACATATATATAAGTATTAAACTTTAATATTATAATAGTATAGGGTTGAATTTTAAACTTTTAAAAATCTAGGGTTTGGAATAAAAGTTTCATAAATGTGACTCTTTAAATTTCAAAACTTGTGGGCAAGTTTTGAAACTCTTCAAAACCTCTTGAGTTGTAGAACTTATCTTACATAAATGAGACTTTCCAAGTTCCATAACTTGAGGACAAGTTATGAACTTTTCAAGACCTTTGCAATTCCATAACTTAAAGAGTTTAAAGTTTCATGAATGAGACTTTTCATATTTCATAACTTGAGGACAAGTTATGAATCTCTTCATGAACCACTTAGATCAAAATATAAACTAGTACAGTTATCATATGACCTATCATTTACCAATTTGACCTAATTTAACTCTTATTGCAAGACAATTCTAATAAATTAATACAAATAATCATATTATCATTATATCAACCGTCAAAACTCATGTTAGGACCCATCTAGAACCTTGTCATTTCCATGCGTGCACATAACTTGGCTTTAGAAGCAACAAGTTGAGCTAGATCGCGACTTAATAGATCCCTCAGAACAAGTAGTGTAACATAGCTCGTACTAAGTAGTCACATTGATATGTGAATACTCCAACTAGGTTGTAAAGTGCCAAAGTTCAATCTCAAAATTAAACATGAAACCATGTTCAATAGATCACAGCTCAAGGGTAAGTTAAATACCCTAATTTATTAATCGGAATATATGAAATGCTTAACTAGTTTAAGCACTTATCAAATCAATTTAATTAAATCATGATTTGATTTAATTACAAGTTGGAAATAATATCTGCATATCATAATTTGAATTATGAGCCAAAAATATAATCCAAGGATTGTCTAATCCTACATTCATATGTTATGAACTTTTATTTCATTTATTTGAAATATAAAAATTTGACTTTATAAAAATCAAATCATAAGTTATCATTTTTATAACTTAATTCAAGATGATTCAAGTTTATGAATTTATTTCTAAAAACAAATAGTTCAATAAAAACCAAGAAATAAACTTTTGGAAGTTCATGAAAATACTTAGAGTTTTTATAGAAATTAAAGCTAAATTTTTATAAAACATAAGGGAAGGCTTTAAGAGGGTACCCTTACCAAGAAAAGCCTCATAATAACTCTCTCTCCTCCCCAAAAATTCGGCCATACACAATCTCTACATTGTGAGAGAGAAAAATCCCGAGGTCATATTTTGCATGTCAATGTGAGAGAGAAAAATCGACCTTAGATACATTTTCTGTGGGAGAGATTTTTTCAGATCATTTTTCATATGTTAGCCAAAATTTCTTGAGTTTTGTGGCCGATTTTAATGAAGTATACCCCCAAAGAGATGACGAGAGAGATAGCCTATCCAGAGAGATAGAACCTCACTTTCTTTCCCTCTTCTCTCTAAAAACACTCCACCACTTCTCTCTTCTTCCTAGAATCATTTCTCTCTCAAAAGTCCCTCAACTTCAGCCACATCCACGAAATTATCAGCCATATTTTGATCATTTTTGAGGCTTTTGAAGTGTTCTTGAAGTTTAAAATCGAAGACAAGGTAGGATGCTTCACTCTTTTCTTCTTCTTCATCATTTTGATGTAGATTTTTGCACTTTTTCTTTCTAAACTCGGATTCCATGCCTCCTCTTTGGCTAGAACCTTTTATTACATCTTAGTGTTTGTAGATTTTCACCAAAACACATTGCATGTGTCAAATATGGTGAAAATCCGGGACCAAACCAAAGCTAAGATCAAAAGGAAACTAGTATGTTCTTGTGACTCTAAAAAAAAACGGATTCAACACCTTCATTTTTTTTCTTTTTATTTTTTCATATAATAAAACCATTTCTAAGACATCTTGGATGGTTTTTCACTCCATGCATGTGTTAGAAATCGGATTTGTGGTGCAATCCTAGTGTAAGATTCGGTGGTTCCAAGGAGTTCTCTATCACAAGATTGAAACACCCACTTTGGGGCCTTGGATAACTCTAAATCTATGGATTGGATACATGCATGTGACAACCGTCAAAATTCGAGTCGGTTCTAGATTTGACTAGACTTAGTTGCACATATGGGCACAACACATATTAGACTTAGTAACTAGAAGCTAAGTTATAACCTAGTAGAAACTTGGAAACAGATAGAAACAATGGATGGTATACTTAGATTTCACATTGATATGTGAATTCTATAACTACTTAACTGTAGAGACTATCCATATTCGGGTCACTCTTTGACTCGAACACCTTTTCATGAATCATATACACACATTATGCACTTGACCTAGTAGTAGAAATTAGGTTGGAGCCTCATAGAAACTTAAGTCAAAGTTGAAAACTAGGACTAGTATACTTGATTCCTCAATTTCGCTTGAATCTCAAAACCACTACATAGAATGCCAATAAACCGATAAAATAAGTTACAAATATTATTTATAACTATGAAAAGAGTTATAATACCATAAGATAAATTGAAGTCTCAAAGATTCTATTGATTTTGATATCCAAATATTTACAAATCTCAAAAACCCTAAATGCCCTAAAAACCTAAATTTATGAAATTTAACCTTAAAAATTCTATAAAAATAGTTATGAGCCTCATAATATGATCTTATAATAATTAAAATTATAAAAATTCATTCAAGGAAAATAAATTTTAATTTTAACATTTATCCTTAATTTATAAATCAAAAATCAAGGTTTTATGAATAAAAACTTGATTTTAGTGCACATTTTATATAAAATTTAGATATTTTATAAAAGAACTTAAATTTTATAAAACAAAATGAATGAGAAAGGGGTATTATACTCAAAATTTCGGACCCCTCTCTTCCCATATCTCTCTCTCACACTCTCATTCTCCAACAGACACACACATCTCCCTTCTTTCCCTCTCTAGAAAACTCTCTCTACCTTCTCTCTATTTTTTTTCTCCAAACACCACAACCACAGCCTCTTAACCACGAAATTATGGAGATTCATAAGGGTTTTTCAAGCCACAAATAAATTTAAGGTAAAGAACATACATCTCTTGAAGATCCACAACAATGATTTAAGCCATGCATGTGCATTTTACTTCAAAAACCGACTTCTACTTCTTCATCTTCTTCAAACTTGTTTTCTTTTCGTTAAAATGGTTTTTAGAACATCATGGATGTGTTTTAACACCATGCATGTATGATAAACAAGGTTGCATGTTCATGATCTTAGTGCAAAAATTGATTTTAAGGATTAAAACATCAAACTCAAGTTAAGAGTTTTTGAGAAACAAAATTTTGTTCATAAATGCATGTATACATTTTGATAAGTTTTAATCTTTTGATCTCTGGAAACATGACTAGAATATAAGTTTATCATGATATCTTTAAAATATTTTAAAAGATTTACTCAAAGAAATGATGAAAACTCACTTTTCTAACCAATCATCATGCATGCAATCTGCCAGATTTCTTTACCTGACTTTAAACTGTCATATCTCACTCATTTCTTAAACAAAATTCGAGATTATTTTTCTGAAATATAATACTTTGAGTTAGCTTTCAAACCCATCTTACCTCACTGGAAAATTCCAATATTTTGAGTTTTAACAATTTTTACAAAATTGTTGCTCAATCAACACCTTTTTGTGAATACTAGTTTTGTATTGCATGTTCAAAGGTCTTATTCATCACTAAAAATCAAGGAAAATTAATTTGAGCACTTAACATCATGTATTAAGAGGTATAAAAAGATCTTGATTCAAAAGTCTTTGGAACATGTTGCAAAAATTCTCAAAGTAACATCAATGATCTTTACCAAAATCACAAGAATCAAGTTTTCTCTATAATTGTTTGAGCCTTTAGGCATGTTTTTCGACATCAAAAATAAGAAAAAAAAATTTCATTGTTATTAATTTGTTTGAAGATGCATTCTGGAAATTTTCAGCTCAATATATATTTTCTTTATTTTTACATGAAAATAATAAGAAAATAGAGTGTTAAAACATATAAAATACTTACACTTGTAAATAACTTCTGGAAATATTTGTGGATGACCCTTTAAGTTAATAAACATCTCTCATGAAGTTTCATCGATTTTTCTTACTGTTTAGTATGGTTTTTAATTTTCTTTTTATTTAGCTCCAATAAATCATAAAACCACTTTAGGGAATGTGAAAATATTATTTCTTATTTTTCACAGCTTTTACCTTATATTTAAGACTCGGAAAAATATTTTGGGAATTTTTCAAAATGTATATCTATTTTTCTTAAATTTTTGTGTTTATAATAGACTAAAAACAGGAAAAATAGTTTTACTCATCCAAAATTCATGAAACTTTACCAGAAACTCTTATAATATGTTAGGATGATACATAAAATTGTTGACGATTTTTATCTTCTGTATGTTATTTTTCTTCTATTTTCCCAAGATTTAATACACTTAAATGTACAAAAATCATAAAATTGGGTTAAACAGTTTAGAAATCCATTTTTATATTTTTCCCAGCTTAAGTATGTGTAATAACACTTGTAAAAAACGTTTTGTGAATTTTTGAAACTGTTATCTATTTATTTCTATTTTTATGGAATAAATACACAAAAATCAGAAAAATTGTGTTAAACTTTTTGAAAACACATATTAATATTTTTCCCAGGTTACGTACATTGTAAAACAGTTACACAAAAATTATAAGAATTGTTCATGATAATTTACTATTTTTCCATGATTTTATGTTTATTCAAGGAATTAAATAGTGAAAAATAGTTAGACAAATCAAAAATTCAAGAAAATTTATCTTAAGGTCTTTGACTTCAATTAAAACTGAAATAGAAAGTTTGGGAAATTTAGAACTAAATTGATTTAGTTTTTGAATATTTAATCATTAGAACACCTCTTAAAATGTTAAATATTAACATTTCAATGATGAGAATTTTCCACTTAAATTGTTATATAACAATTGATTCATTGAAATTTAATTTTCACAGAAAAATGTTTGTAACATATCAATATTAAATTTTGACACAATATTGGCATAATTCTATTGTAGTAGTAAGTATACTAGTGTTAGATTTCGATTAGAGACTCACTAGCGAATACCATTATTGTAGGAATCGGTAGTGGTACACGTGGAACGTAATTCAAGGCACCTTTTGCATCATCTCAATGCATTGTGAGTATTCACCACTCCCCTATTTTTGGTTTTTAAATGTTTTGGGGTGGAAAAGCATGTCCTAAACTTTTTATGTTCGTTGTATTTATTTTGACTCGTATGAAACTTTGATGCTATATTTCGTATGTATGTGTATGTTACTTTAATTCATGAGGACTGTATCGCGGTTAAGTCCCTAGAATCTCTAGACACAACTCATTAACTCTTTTGAGCCTATGGTTATTATGAATAGCGCTATCAGGAGGTAGACAACTCCTCACTCGCACGATTCGCTTGAGTGCATTTTACTATTTTATACACTATGTTTGCGATACACATAGTAGTCAATAGGGCATGATTCGGTCATTAGGCTTGGGTTGTGAACTCATGAATGGAAACTTGATGTACATACGAATCTTTATACACATACGAAACTTTGTTTCTCATTATAGCAACGAACCTTTATTATTGAAAACTTATATACTTGTTTTAGCAATGAAATTGTTTGCTCCTTGTAACAACGAATATTATTTCGATTCTTGAAAAATCATTTTAGCAATATACTTTTATTTATGGAAAATTTTATTAAAACTTTTAATTCGATTCTTGAAACCAATATTATTTTTAATCTGTGAGTACTCACCAACTATTTTTATAGTTGACGCTCGTTTTACATGCTTTTTCAGGAATCATTGAGTAAGTGGCACTTAGGGACACATCACTTTTAGGAGCATTCGCATGTGTTGTATTTCAATTTTCATTGTAATTTCTTTTAAAAGTTGTTCAAACCCATTGTAAATTTGTAATGATTTTTAATACTATGGTTGGTGTTGTCTTTTAACTTTTGCTATGAAACCCTTTATACTACCACGCCTTGTGTTTCCGCTTTAGCGGGGTGTGACAGAAAATGGTATCAGAGCCGAAGGTTATAGAGAATACCGGTTTTCCTTTGGAGAACCACAACTATTGCCAAAAATTTTCAAAACGTTTTTAAAATACTGAACATACTACTGGTATAACTAATTCAAGTATGCATTATTGGGCTTTAATTAAGTATAGCCTGGCCAACTATGCTTAAGTAAGGAAAATTTATGTGAGGCTGGAAACGGTTATAGTAGAATTATGTTCAAAACAATTTTCAACTTAAACTTTTGAAAAACAAAATTTTTCGGTGTGCGTATGGGCATTGCATATTATAGGCATTCATCTAGATACACTTAGAAACTATGTGCACTTTTATAACAATGCCTTTATTTAGAAATATTCTTATCCCTTATCAAGTGCTAGGTTAACCACTTAGGTTATATCACTTGCCACTCTAGGATCAATGCACTTAGTATTGAGAATGAGTATTCCTTGGTAGCTTTTGACTTTAGATGTAAGGTTAGCAGCTAGATACACACTAGTAATAATCTTAAGTCGAAACCTATACCAATTATACCTCAGTACCTCTTCATCGTCTTTGTAATATAGTTACAACTAGGAAAGCGTTCTGATACCAACACAGATGAAAAGTGGAGCATCACGTAAGGAGGTAGATGAGTCGCCACTAAGTAATCACTTGGATACCATTGGCAGGCATTCCGGGTTCGACTCATGAGGAGACACGGAGGTTTAACCCATACGTGAGACTTCTCTACTACGCTACGAATTTAGCTTTAGGTTGTTTCCACCTTGAGCTTAAAACTTAACATAGGATATCCCTTTGGCCTCTATATTAAAAACGTTTTACAAACAATTTTTCTTGTCCTTTATTTTGGGGAAAAGACATCGTTACTCGCCTTAGTATTTAGGTACGATCAGCTACACTAATCTACATGTTCCTTCTTAATCTTCCATAGAAAAATTATTTCGCTTCATCGGTTTTATTTATCATCGATAAAATATTTTATAACCACTTCATTCAACTTAGTAGATATTTCCTAAGAATGTAAGCCATATTCTTGCTAAAAATCTTTTGACAACTTGCTTTAACTTAACACTTTTCTTCAAAACTCAATTTAACCAATATTGGTTTTAACCTTGTCGTTTTAATTTCATTTCAAATCCATTTCAATAGATAGATGTGCTTTTAAGGGCATATAAACCATTTTAAACATTGCTTACCATTTTGACATGTTTTCGAAAAACTTAGAAACATTTTCTTTTATAAAAGTGTTTAAACTCTATGCTATAAAACTTAAACATATGACATTGAAGTTCATATTATATGAATAAGTTTCATCGGATCTTTCAAACCAGTTTTGTTTTGGCTCTTTTGGTCACTTTCTCATTTAGGCATTATACTTTACTTAAATGTGTTTTCTTGAAACCCAACATGGTATTTTTACAACCTTTCACTTCAGAATTTGTTTACAAGACATCACTAATGCCTACATTTTAAAACTTACCATATTTGTATATTTTATTACAAATTATTTATATAATCTATAATGTTTCTAGATTTTTACTGCATTGCAAAACCTAGTGTTCAATGTTAAATTTCTAGTGATTCACTCTCAACAATGTATAATTACTCTTCTAAATATATTGATTCTTTACCTTATCCGTTTTAACTACGGTTGAACTTCAGTCTAAAAGGTCAAAGCTGTCAGATTTTTCAATTACAAGTTTTAGTGTTTCTTCTTATTCACAAATGGAGTTTAACTTAATAGATAACTCATAAACATTTAGGAAACACTTTAAAACTCCCACATGTCTATTTAATCATCAACATACATCAAATATTTAAGTTTGAAATATATCTCAACCCGGTTTTAAATCTACCTATAGGTATTGTTCTTATAATTTTAACAACAGCAATCATTGCCGCCGCTATCTTCCTTTTTCTTTCCCCCGAACTTGATTTCTCGCTCTCATTCTAATTTTAGATCTCGCACGCCATGATAGTAACATAATACATTGTCTAACTTTGTTTCTGTCTATTTTGCTTCTCGTGGTATCATGTTCATATACGTACAGTCTAGAAGTCTACCCTTTCGTTTTGAGCGATTAATATGTGTATAGTCGTGAGACATAATTTTGATTTAGTCAACTTTGATATATTCAATTACGCCTTTTATCATATACATCTTGTTTTTATTTTGAAATCTACTATAAACAAGTGATCCTTATTTACATTTTCTCTTTCGTTCTAAATTCGGAAACTTGATTTAAAATATAATTTTCATTGTATTTTTCTTACAATTAATACACAAGATGAATACCATTGTTCTTATCATTTTTCTAAATCCATAAAATATATGTGAAAGAATACATTTTCTTATGCTTCTTCTTTTCTTTAAATACATCAAAAGTCTTGAATTTTACTATTATATATTCTCTAAATGATTGTTTTTGTAGAAACACTAAATTAAGAATCCACTATTTTCAATGATCGATATTTTTACACCTTTCTTAAAATAGCATTCTACTTTTCAATTTCTAGTGAGTTCCTAAACTCTCAAACATGTTTTCATAAATACTCTGACTCCTCATAAACTTGTATTTGTCCTGACTTAGACAATTGGACAATTTCTCAAAAATTTAATACAAATATTTTTATACAAATTCCTTTAATGACGACTTAAACCTTTAACCTTAATTAATCTTTATATTATTTTACTACTTCGTTTGATCGCCACACATGTATCTTCATTATCTTGAAATTATTATACATTTTGATAATAGTGAGATTAATTATCACTTCTAAACACTTAAAATGCTATCTACACAATGTGATTTAATTTATCATAAACTTTCATCGCCTCCATTTGCAACATTGACTCTCTAAATATATATATTCTTCGAATATAGTTCTATTATTGTAAGAGTAACCGTAGTAGTAATTATAGCCTCAGAGATCCTCAATCATTTCGTAATTTATTTTGTAGACGACACTTAAATAGCCTTTACATTGGAGATGTACCAAACCTTCGTTGCCTACCCTTAGTACGTTTTTTTAGGAACTTACCCTCGATCGCTTCCCTTTCATTCGTGTTACCCCTTCTTATTTCGGAATATATATTTTCCAGATATAGTAGCCAACCCGGAAGTGAACAAATTGTTCTTAATCTCTTCTTTATTAGGCGGCGAATTTACACTTAGTGCTAATTTAGAATGCGACTTGAGGATCAATGCGGATTTAACGCTCAATGCAGTTGGTGCTTCAGCAAAACTTATAACGTTCTATTAAGTTAGATAATATCTAACTAAATAATCTTTTCAACTAGGTCGCCATGGTCGGATCATGATTTCCATGATCCTAATTTCTCGCAATCTAGACTGTAGAACTCGAATTAAGGAAACATTACTTTGATTATAGCTAAAGAATTGGGCTCTTCCCTTGGAGAATTAACCCAAAATAATCAAAGAGTTCTCCAATTCACCACCTCTCTAATTGTACAATTGCATCCGGTTGAGTTCTAATAGAATTCGTCATGAATTGAATTTCGGGACGAAATTCTTTCAACCAGGAGAGACTGTGACAACCGTCAAAATTCGAGTCGGTTCTAGATTTGACTAGACTTAGTTGCACATATAGGCACAACACATATTAGACTTAGTAACTAGAAGCTAAGTTATAACCTAGTAGAAACTTGGAAACAGATAGAAACAATGGATGGTGTACTTAGATTTCACATTGATATGTGAATTCTATAACTACTTAACTGTAGAGACTATCCATATTCGGGTCACTCTTTGACTCGAACACCTTTTCATGAATCATATACACACATTATGCACTTGACCTAGTAGTAGAAATTAGGTTGGAGCCTCATAGAAACTTAAGTCAAAGTTGAAAACTAGGACTAGTATACTTGATTCCTCAATTTCGCTTGAATCTCGAAACCACTACATAGAATGCCAATAAACCGATAAAATAAGTTACAAATATTATTTATAACTATGAAAAGAGTTATAATACCATAAGATAAATGAAGTCTCAAAGATTCTATTGATTTTGATATCCAAAGATTTACAAATCTCAAAAACCCTAAATGCCCTAAAAACCTAAATTTATGAAATTTAACCTTAAAAATTCTATAAAAATAGTTATGAGCCTCATAATATGATCTTATAATAATTAAAATTATAAAAATTCATTCAAGGAAAATAAATTTTAATTTTAACATTTACCCTTAATTTATAAATCAAAAATCAAGGTTTTATGAATAAAAACTTGATTTTAGTGCACATTTTATATAAAATTTAGATATTTTATAAAAGAACTTAAATTTTATAAAACAAAATGAATGAGAAAGGGGTATTATACTCAAAATTTCGGACCCCTCTCTTCCCATATCTCTCTCTCACACTCTCATTCTCCAACACACACACACATCTCCCTTCTTTCTCTCTCTAGAAAACTCTCTCTACCTTCTCTCTAATTTTTTTTCTCCAAACACCACAACCACAGCCTCTTAACCACGAAATTATGGAGATTCATAAGGGTTTTTCAAGCCACAAATAAATTTAAGGTAAAGAACATACATCTCTTGAAGATCCACAACAATGATTTAAGCCATGCAT
Organism: Lactuca virosa; assembly: GCF_052849685.1. Classification (NCBI taxonomy): domain Eukaryota; kingdom Viridiplantae; phylum Streptophyta; class Magnoliopsida; order Asterales; family Asteraceae; genus Lactuca; species Lactuca virosa. The sequence continues at coordinate 253,554,099 of NC_136434.1, forward strand.
GTGCATTTTACTTCAAAAACCGACTTCTACTTCTTCATCTTCGTCAAACTTGTTTTCTTTTTGTTAAAATGGTTTTTAGAACATCATGGATGTGTTTTAACACCATGCATGTATGATAAACAAGGTTGCATGTTCATGATCTTAGTGCAAAAATCGATTTTAAGGATTAAAACATCAAAACTCAAGTTAAGAGTTTTTGAGAAACAAAATTTTGTTCATAAATGCATGTATACATTTTGATAAGTTTTAATCTTTTGATCTCAGGAAACATGACTAGAATATAAATTTATCATGATATCTTCAAAATATTTTAAAAGATTTATTCAAAGAAATGATGAAAACTCACTTTTCTAACCACTCATCATGCATGCAATCTGCCAGATTTCTTTACCTGACTTTAAACTGTCATATCTCACTCATTTCTTAACCAAAATTCGAGATTATTTTTCTGAAATATAATAGTTTGAGTTAGCTTTCAAACCCATCTGACCTCACTGGAAAATTCCAATATTTTGATTTTTAGCAATTTTTACAAAACTGTTGCTCAATCAGCACCTTTTTGTGAATACTAGTTTTGTATTGCATGTTCAAAGGTCTTATTCATCACTAAAAATCAAGGAAAATTAATTTGAGCACTTAACATCATGTATTAAGAGGTATAAAAAGATCTGGATTCAAAAGTCTTTGGAACATGTTGCAAAAATTTTCAAAGTAACATCAATGATCTTTACCAAAATCACAAGAATCAAGTTTTCTCTATAATTGTTTGAGCCTTTAGGCATGTTTTTCGACATCAAAAATAAGAAAAAAAAAATTCATTGTTATTAATTTGTTTGAAGATGCATTCTGGAAATTTTCAGCTCAATATATATTTTCTTTATTTTTACATGAAAATAATAAGAAAATAGAGTGTTAAAGCATATAAAATACTTACACTTGTAAATAAATTCTGGAAATATTTGTGGATGACCGTTTAAGTTAATAAACATCTCTCATGAAGTTTCATCGATTTTTGTTACTGTTTAGTATGGTTTTTAATTTTCTTTTTATTTAGCTCCAATAAATCATAAAACCACTTTAGGGAATGTGAAAATATTATTTCTTATTTTTCGCAGCTTTTACCTTATATTCAAGACTCAGAAATATATTTTGGGAATTTTTCAAAATGTATATCTATTTTTCTTAAATTTTTGTGTTTATAATGGACTAAAAACAGGAAAAATAGTTTTACTCATCCAAAATTCATGAAACTTTACCAGAAACTCTTATAATATGTTAGGATGATACATAAAATTGTTGACAATTTTTATCTTCTGTATGTTATTTTTCTTCTATTTTCCCAAAGATTTAATACACTTAAATGTACAAAAATCATAAAATTTGGTTAAACAGTTTAGAAATCCATTTTTATATTTTTCTCAGCTTAAGTATGTGTAATAACACTTGTAAAAAACGTTTTGTGAATTTTTGAAACTGTAATCTATTTATTTCTATTTTTATGGAATAAATACACAAAAATCAGAAAAATTGTGTTAAGCTTTTTCAAAACACATATTAATATTTTTCCCAGATTATGTACACTGTAAAACAGTTACACAAAAATGATAAGAATTGTTCATGATAATTTACTATTTTTCCATGATTTTATGATTATTCAAGGAATTAAATGGTGAAAAATAGTTAGACAAATCAAAAATTCAAGAAAATTTATCTTAAGGTCTTTGACTTCAATTAAAACTCAAATACAAAGTTTGGGAAATTTATTACTAAATTGATTTAGTTTTTGAATATTTAATCATTAGAACACCTCTTAAAATGTTAAATATTAACATTTCAATGATGATAATTTTCCACTTAAATTGTTATATAACAATTGATTCATTGAAATTTAATTTTCACAGAAAAATGTTTGTAACATATCAATATTAAATTTTGACACAATATTGGCATAATTCTATTGTAGTAGTAAGTATACTAGTGTTAGATTTCGATTAGAGACTCACTAGCGAATACCATTATTGTAGGAATCGGTAGTGGTACACGTGGAACGTAGTTCAAGGCACCTTTTGCATCATCTCAATGCATTGTGAGTATTCACCACTCCCCTATTTTCGGTTTTTAAATGTTTTGGAGTGGAAAAGCATGTCCTAAACTTTTTATGTTCGTTGTATTTATTTGACTCGTATGAAACTTGGTTGCTATATTTCGTATGTATGTGTATGTTACTTTAATTCATGAGGATTGTATCGCGGTTAAGTCCCTAAAATCTCTAGACACAATTCATTAACTCTTTTGAGCCTATGGTTATTATAGATAGCACTATCAGGAGGTAGACAACTCCCCACTCGCGTGATTCGCTTGAGTGCATTTTACCATTTTATACACTATGTTTGCGATACACGTAGTAGTCAATAGGGCACGATTCGGTCATAAGGCTTGGGTTGTGAACTCATGAATGGAAACTTGATGCACATACGAATCTTTATACACATACGAAACTTGTATTCTTATGTTGGCAACGACACTTGTATACTTATTTTTAGCAATGAAACTTGTATACTTATTTTAGCAACGAAACTTTTATGCTTATTATAGCAACGAACTTTGTTTCTCATTATAGCAACGAACTTTTATTACTGAAAACTTATATACTTGTTTTAGCAATGAAATTATTTGCTCCTTGTAACAACGAATATTATTTCGATTCTTGAAAACTCATTTTAGCAATATACTTTTATTTATGGAAAATTTTATCAAAAATTTTAATTCGATTCTCGAAACCAATATTATTTTTAATCTGTGAGTACTCACCAACTATTTTTATAGTTGACGCTCGTTTTACATGCTTTTTCAGGAATCATCGAGTAAGTGGCACTTAGGGACACATCACTTTTAGGAGCATTCGCATGTGTTGTATTTCAATTTTCATTGTAATTTCTTTTAAAAGTTGTTCAAACCCATTGTAAATTTGTAATGATTTTTAATACTATGGTTGGTGTTGTCTTTTAACTTTTGCTATGAAACCCTTTATACTGCCACGCCTCGTGTTTCCGCTTTAGCGGGGTGTGACAATGCATCTAAAAGTTTCTTGTTCTTCTGTAAACTCTAGTATATTATCATTCATTTTCTACCAAAAAGAGTATGCATGTTGTTTTTGTGAACATATGACCCAAAGAGGGCACCTTAATCAAACCAAAGGTAACATGCATTCTGTCAGAAACAATTGTTCGGCTTTGAACAGCCATATCTCACTCATTTCTTGACCAAATCACTATATTCTTTTTTTGAGACGTAGTTCTCTGAGTTAACTTTCGAACCCAAGTGGTCTCGCTGTAAAACATTAAGAATTCGATTTTATACGGTTTTTACAAAACAGTTGCGCAAACTGAAAGTTTTCTATGATCACTAGTATTTCATTACATAATCAAAGGCCTTAAACCCCACAATAAATCTGGAGAAAATTATTTTTGGAACTTGACACATTTATCTGAGAAGAACTAAAATTTCATGAACAAAAACTTTATATAAGTTTGTACAAAGTTGTTGAACTTCCAGCTACATTTGGAACTCATGCACTAGTTAGAGCTACATTTCTAAACTTGTTGGAGTTGAATACCCCCATTTAGCTCCAAAATAATTTTTAGCCAAATTGTTTTATGTAAGCTCATGGTGTCAAGGGATGTTCTGTAAAACCCCAAGTGCTAGATCATAATCTTTATTTTTCTACAAAAATTCAAAATAAATACTTACAGATGATATAAAAATCTGAAAAATTACAGAACTGGTTTATGTACAAAATATTGATGCCACCTAAATTTTCATACAATTTGGTAACTATTTGGAATTTTATTCTGATTTTTCATTTAATTAGAGCATGAATTTACAAAACCAGGTCTTAGGACTCAAGAGCACAAACCAATCTTTTCCTTGCTTGGGGAACATTATAAGAACCTTTGGAAATTAAATTGGGAATTTTTGCAACTGTTTTCTATTTATTTAGAATTTATCCTATTATTTGGGCTTTAATTTACAAATAAATATAAATGACCTTCAAAAATGTCTATAAAATTTCTGGACACTAATACCCTCTATTAGAACCAGAATATAAAGTTCTACAATTTTTGGAGTTCATTTTCATGCCTTTATGGATTGTTGAACACAAGACACAATGAATTCAACATTACCAATAATGAACCGAACAAACTTTGAGCACTTTACAACACCACTAGTAGTCTAGTAGGATAGGTAGTTCTTACATAATGTCTTAGTGAATTGTATCTCACTAGAAACTATGTGTTATGTAGGGCACTAGTAGAAATCGATCTCTACAACACCGAACCGCGAAGCTCGAACTGCAAACTCTCCCTAGTGAGTATTCACAACCCCCTTTTTATTGTTTTCATGTTTTGGGTGGAAAGCATGTTACTGTTTTATGAGCTATCCGTACTATATTAATGAACTTGGAATGATCTTGTTTTATGAACTTAATGAACTTGGAACGATATGGTTTTATGAACTTAATGAACTTGGAACGATATGGTTTTATGAACTTAATGAACTTGAAACGATATTGTTTTATGAACTTGATGAATTTGGAACGATACTCTTTTATGAACTTTCTGTTATGAACTTGTGTTATGAACTTTATACGATGAACTATTGATATGAACTTTGTGATATGAATTTGTTATGAACTTTGTATGTTAAGTCCCCGAGAACCGAACTACAATCTATTAACTCGTATTTCGAGTCGACGGTCTTATAGATAGCGTTATTTGGGGTAGACAGCCCCCCCTCACTCAGAACCGTGAGTGCATATTTCCGTGAACTGACATCATGGAAACCATGGACACGATGGAATGGGGCAAGAACGGTCGTTAGGCTTGATTGTGAACAGAGTGCTTTGGCATTCAACACTCATTTTGAGTTGGAACTTTGTGAACAAATCTATATTTTCATACTGAAATGATGTACCTTTATAAACCTGTGAATTCACCAACTATTTTATAGTTGACCCTCGTTTTTGCATGCTTTTCAGGGAACGGTCAGTGATCTAAATTAGACATCAACAAGAATTTGCACTTGACTTTGTACTAGGGAACTAAAATGTAATTTTGCTTCGATCATGATGTAAACTTAAAATTCCCAATGGTTATGGTTGGTAATCCTATGTATCTTGTATTATGAGACCTGAGCCTGTCACCCTTTGTGTTTCCGCTTTAACGGGGTGTGACAGATTTGGTATCAGAGCCGAAGGTTATAGAGAATACCGGTTTTCCCTTCCCTTGGGAAAGCCTAAACTATAACCAACGAGTTAATAATCATACCATCTGTTATAACTAAATCTTGTAGTGCACTACTGGACCCTAATTATGTTGGATTAGTGTCTAAGTCCATAACTATAATTGGTATGTACTTGACCCGACTCGGCATGGTCCATTTGGGTTGCATGGCATCGGAACATTTGGATAGACCGTTTATGAGGAAAAGACATTTTGTGACATATTAATATATTATAAGTTCTAATATATTAATATGAAATCATGTTATTTAATTAGTATTGATCAAGAATTAATTTGGACTTAATTTAGTGATCAAAAAGAGACTAATTAAATATATGGGGATTGATTGTGTAAATCATTCATTCTTATATATGTGGGCTTATGATCCAAGATTCCTTTATGTTGGGTTTAACCCATGTGGTGATCCATGGATACTCCATGGAGGTTAAAACCCATGGAGCATAAGGAATGGGTAAAGTCATGAGTTACATGGTGTAACCCTAATAGCCACACTATATAAGAACCCCTTTAGTTCAAGAAATTGGCACTAGTGATACATATTTTGAGGGCTAGCCAATTTGAACATGTATGTCTTCTTCTCATGGTTATTCCAAGAGTTCATGATGTTGTGTGAACCATTTGAGGTGTCACACTTGGGGCACTAGGCTCTCAAGCTTCATGGAGTCAAGCAACAACAACAAGGTATGTATTCTATCTATTTTAGTATCCTAGTATCAATGTTTTGATATGCTAGTTAGGATAATACCTTGGATAATCATATTTGCATGTATAATAGAGAAAACATAGATCCAAGGTATTTAGGGTTGCATGTACACTTAGGAGTGTTAGAATGCTCAAAACCCATCAGTGGTATCAGAGCCTAGGCTTGTTTTCAATTATACTTGATGCAAATTGCTGAAAAATGCTGAAAAAGTCGAATTTCGGGCATTCTGGGCACTGTACTCGCCGAGTCCACTGATGAACTCGCCGAGTACATGAAGAAAATCATCCTACTCGGCGAGTAGGTTGATACACTCGACGAGTAGGAGCCCCAGACAGCATATTTTCGAGGTTTTTGGCTAGAAATGGACTAGGAACATTACCCTAAGCTGTTTTTGGACTTATAAACTTGTTTTTGATGTGGTAATGTTCATGCTAATCCAATTTCAAAGATAATTGTCAATAGATTCATGTTTTGTATTAGTTTAGTGATTAGGCTAATTACATGAAAAAGTTTGATTTGAATTATCTTGTTCTTATGAGTTGCTTAGATTAATAGAAAAGTTAATTGATTATGTGTTTTCAATCCATTTTAATCTAAGAGTTGATTCTAAAATGTGTTTTTGTAACTTGTCCTCAAGTTATATGAAAAGTCACATTTAAGTTTCATAAAACTCATAAAAGTTGGCAATGGTTACAAAAAATGAAGAGTCTTGTCCTCAAGTTATGGAGGTTCAAGAGTCACTTCATTAAGTAATAAAATGTGTAACCTTAATTAATTCCATAAGTTATAAAATAAAGAAAAGTTACATTCTTTTATTAGTTTAAAGTCTTCCATAACTTGTCCTCAAGTTATGGAACTTGAAGAGTCTTTTAATTAAAACTACTTTAAACATATAAGTCATGGAATTAATTAGTTTTGAATAGTTTCAAAACTTGCCCTCAAGTTTTGGAATTTGAAAAGTTTCACTTATGAATACTTTAATTCCAAGTTAGCCCTTAGAATTTTAAAAGTTAAAATTCAACCCTTATACTATTATTATAATTTTAATTATATAGATATGTATAAGAAAAGTCAATCTTACCGTTAGTAGGCCTCATTCACGAAGCCGGTCTATAAGGGGGGTATAAGGTTACTGCCTATAAAATGGCAGTTTAATGGGTGTCCACTCTCACCCACCGCTTCCTTGACTGGTGGAGGGTCGTTAGCCGAACGGGTAGGACAAAGACTATAATTCTCCCTTCATTAAAAGTATTAATGATAAATACTAAGTAACTAAACATTTATAAATTCCCAATTCTTAGTTACTTAGGAAAATGTGAAATTGGTGCTAGCCCATAAAATTACACTTTGTACCTTACCAAGTCGTTAGTGGAGCGTGTGTGGTTAACCGGCACACTAACATGGACTAGTAAGAGTGGCAAAGGGTAACTTAACTTTATTATAGATCGGTGGAGCGTGTGTGGTTAACCGGCACATCGATTAGGTAATATTGTTGAGGGTACCAAGTCAATTTGTATGGTTATTCACACATTGTTTGTGATCCTCGGCATCCCAGTCACAAACTTGAGAGGGCACAATCGAGATTCAAACATGCCATTGAAAGTTCAATGTATCTCAAAAGATCTAGGAGTTTCAAATCCAATTAAAACTTAATTATATTTCGTTTTTCTATGGTGGAAATTGGTAAATCGTCATTTACCTACCTTTAACTATTTTATAACTTGGATTACGGCATCCCTCTTCCAGTTATAAATAGGTTATTGGGTCCTAGCCTTAATATTTCATATTGGGTGTTATATTAAGGACTCTAAATCAACTAACTTGAATATCTCCCAAAAGATGTCTAAGTTCAGACATCTATGATCTTCCCAAATCTCTTGAAACAAACTTTCCTAAATGAAGATGATGTCCCATGGAAATCATACCTCTTTCACCTCCTCCAATTATTCTCCCTAACCCACAAGTTCCTGAAAAGTTTAAGGTCACTCAAGCCCTAGGCAAGCAAAGGTCTATGTGTGATCACATCTTGGAGATGTAGTCACATATTGACAAGCCGGGAGAGTTGGGTGTCAAAGTCTAGAGGAAGCTGATGATCAATCACTTTCTAAGTCACATAGTGAGTTCCTTTGGGACTCCTATGAAACAGACTATGACAAGACCCTTAATGATCTTATCTATTTGCTAAGATCAACTTCCTAAAACTTTATGGACATTGACAATGATGACGTTGGATATCCAGTAAAGCTCTCTCTTCCCAATGGAAAGGGATCGCCCATAGTCAACTCGGTTGACCAAATGGTAAAGAGAGAGGCTAAGTCTGAGATAGTCCCATTATCAAGGGTCTATTGCCAAAGAAAGGGGCATTAGTTGCGAAGCTGCCAAATTTACCTAAGGATGTTAAAGTCAATAAGTTTGACTCTACTTCAGGTAAAGTCCACTATCTAACTCTGCTAAGTTTCTATTCTGAGATTCTTGATACATGATGTGACTGGGTCACATGGTGATGTTTTAAGAATCAAAGAAAAGGTGAAGAAACTTAAAGAAAGAATATGCTGAATCTGATCGCGTAGATGGATTTCTATCACATAGTTTGAAGATCGGATTCTTGAGCTACTTCTTAGGAGTTATGATATTTTGCTTAGGAATAGATAACAACAAGTTTTCATATGGATTGTAAGGATGAGTTTTTCCGCAAAGTTTTAAAAATAAAAGGTAAAATTTTTTGATTTTATTTATTTTAAAATATCCTTACAATGGCATTTGTGAAAATTTTTGTTGCTTATAAGATTCCATTAAGAGCAAGAGTGGAAATATGAATTTGATTCTTTCATTTGTGGTAGTGTCTAAATTTACCAAATAAGGAAAGATTCTCATCACCTAAGTTTCAGTTGGATAGAAACTTGGAATCATGCAAGTTGTATAGCATGATGAATAAGAACTTTCAAGCATTGGAAAATTAAGACTAACTACTTGTTCACATGGATGTGTGAGTCAAGTAAATGATCGAGTACACATTCTTGTGCACTGATCAAGCCCACCACAAATAATCGTTAAGACTATTCGTCATTATTTACTAAAATTTAGTAAATATGGTTATACTTACAAGCTTAAGTGTAATTCTGAGACATTGCAAAAGGTTTCAATGTATGGCAGAACGAATAAGAAGAATCAACTTAGGCAGAAAGATAAAAGTTTCTCGAATCTGAAAAGATGGGAGAGTACTTTAGTATCATGTTATATAATCATCTTAATGATTAAGAGACCTTATCACAATTCATCCTCTAAGTGCATTCTGGTAGCTAAGAAGAGGAGCTATGAATTGTTGAAGTGGTTAAATCAAGAAGATGATTCATACTTCGTTCCAAAAACAATTCTTGGAGTTATACTATAAAATTGTAACTTGAGTGACGTGTCTTAAAAGGGTTTAGAACACTTGTCAAATGTAAGAGTAAAAGTTTTCTACTGTTGTACATTTGAAATTGGTAAGTTGTGATGTTTTGGATAAAACAAAGACCAACTAAGGCCAATTGTGTGAAGTGTTTATCTTGATTAGAATCCACACTATCTCTTGAATATTTGACAAGAGAGTCTTATATGTCAAGAAGACAGTGGGAGTCTTAAAGATCTTGAAAGTCTCAAGAACTAATCAAGAATAAAACCTGAAGTTCTTCACTAGCACACGACATGAGGTTTATAACCTATCGTGTCGACATGTCTGTGCCTATTCAAGTTGGCTTTGCATAGGAGTTCTGAGAGTTCTTAATTGGTTGCACAGCTACTTGGAAGCAATGGCAGGCCCTTGAGCTGCCACATGGCAAGAAATTAAGATTGAGTTCAATCCATATGAGTTTGGATTTGTCATTATCCTAGTCTTGTGATTGTGGTTTGACAAATTCACATGGATAAGAACTCATACACCATAAAATCTAAGTGTCATAAGGTTTCTCTCCGATTCATGAAAATGATGGTGAGGAAACACTTTCACTAAGTAGATTTTAGCTAGATAGCAATTGTGATATTTGCATTCTCAAAGTCGTTAGTGGAGCGTGTGTGGTTAACCAGCACACTAACATGGACTTGTGAGAAGTGGTAAAGGTCTAAACAATCGAGACTATGATTACGACATCCCTTTTCATAGTTCTTAAAATTGTTTAGACACACCTGTGAGCTATCTAAGATAAGGTGTATGATATTGATAAAGTTTTATCAAAGCAATCTAGTATCAGAAATCTGAACTTTGGTAAGAAAGTCAATAAAGTATTGATTTCTAGAAGTCCAGCTGATTTCTGATTACATGTCAAAGCTAGTGGGAGCATGAGTGTTATGCTAATAATCATCATGTTAGTGGGAGCATGATAATTATGATAAAGATTGCAAGTTAGCAATGTTAATTATAGAAAACAAAAGTTTCAATTCGTGAGGCTGCAGGGGTTGAAAAAGTTGTTTTGCTATAATTAAGGGAGAGGAAATTATACTTCATTTCAATTCTAAAAGCTTAGATTGAGGTTTTAAGTCGTATTTATTCAAGGATATATATATGAATTTCATGTTGGAATGACTCAACATAAGGAAATTCTATATATGGGTCCATTATTTGCGTTCTAAAATTCGATTATGATTACGGCATCCCTTTTCATAATCTGAATTATGAGAACTTGGCAAATAGAAATGGAAATGTTATAGCAAAAGACTGGTTTAGTCTTTATGTGAGACATCATGACTCGTGTCCCATATGCTTCGGATATAGGATCGATTACATGTGCTATATTTATCCTTTCTAAAATTTTCCAAATGCATGGGGCATTAAGAAGGGAAAAGGTCTAGAACTGGATATGACTAAAAGGATTAAGCAATTGTCGAGGACAATCTAAGGTTTACCAAAGATTGGTTGCTCAAGGACAGTTGGAAGTATAGTGTTAATTCTGGAAGGACCATATTGACATAATCTGTAAGGAGGCAACTCTTGTTCAGAAGTGATAGTCAAAATGGAATATGGAAATGTTTCAAAGTTGGAAATTATTCAATCTGTGTAAGATTAGGAAACTTAATGCAAGAAGGATGTTTCCAAGGAGTTGATCTCCTTGGAATGCTCTGTAATGTTTGTTGTCAAGTCCTTGTAACTTTGTGCATAATCATTACAAGAGGATCAATGCATATAAGTTTAGAATCTAACAGATTTCAGTAAATGGCATGAATTTGGAATTCTTGCATTTGCAGTAAGGATTTGGGACTGTGAAAGAGGATCATTGGAGTTATGTTCAATTGATCTAATTCACAAAGTGAAGATCATAGACAAACATAGTATGCATACTTGGTGTATGGCATGACTAGTGTTTAGAAAACATAGTGTACATGCTTGGAGCATGGGACAACTATTGTTTTAAATTCAAGAATAAAGTTGATAGCTGAAACAGTATACAATGAATAATGTGTAATCATATGGTGATAAATAAAAGGTGTTTTATTTATGTTCATAGGTTTTGATACCATATTAGATTCTATTATTATTGTGTTTCATTTTGCATGTTTTGACTTCCAGAATAACTAGGTCGTTCTTCCGGATTGACTAAGTTATTCAAACTATCCACAGTCGGTCATATGTTGGAAGTAGATATGAATCAAGACTGTCATGGGTTGGCTTGTAGAGGTCTAAGATGTTGGACAAGGGGCTACAACACTCATGAGTGCTCATAAGTTCTGAGTATTGGATTCAACCCGCGCTCATTGGAATCACTTCATGGATTTTATCGCGAGTGATCATGAGACGATAATATCTTATATTCTTCAAACCTAGAGATATGAGTTGTTACTATGAGTTGGTTGTACATTGATTGCACGAAAACGCATTCGGTAACTCGGTGTTATAAAACGTGCCTTTGTGTATGATTCAACAAGTAGTAGAACAAGCTATATGAGTCGAAGTTTATCCATTCCTTTTACCTTCGGGATAAAAGCGATATCTGTGGGCCCCTCGATGATTTGGTGATGACAAATGTAAGTGCTCGGCCGGGCCTGGACTGATTTGATTTGTTCAATTAGTCAATCGTCATAAATCGGAAATCGGGAAACAACAAATGGACAGAGAGAATGATTATAATCCATGTCTCAGTCCATATGATATCTAGAATGGAGGAATATATGATCCCTTATCTAATGGACAAGTCATTGACAAAGGTCAGAGTTCATCTACAAGGTCAGAGTTCGACAGCGGCTTTTGAGAGCTACGATTGCCAGTTGGTTCCTGAAGTCATACGCAATAATAGTTTTAGACTTATCCAAGTGGGAGACTGTTGGATTAGTGTCTAAGTCCATAACTATAATTGGTATGTACTTGACCCGACTCGGCATGGTCCATTTGGGTTGCATGGCATCGGAACATTTGGATAGACCGTTTATGAGGAAAAGACATTTTGTGACATATTAATATATTATAAGTTCTAATATATTAATATGAAATCATGTTATTTAATTAGTATTGATCAAGAATTAATTTGGACTTAATTTAGTGATCAAAAAGAGACTAATTAAATATATGGGGATTGATTGTGTAAATCATTCATTCTTATATATGTGGGCTTATGATCCAAGATTCCTTTATGTTGGGTTTAACCCATGTGGTGATCCATGGATACTCCATGGAGGTTAAAACCCATGGAGCATAAGGAATGGGTAAAGTCATGAGTTACATGGTGTAACCCTAATAGCCACACTATATAAGAACCCCTTTAGTTCAAGAAATTGGCACTAGTGATACATATTTTGAGGGCTAGCCAATTTGAACATCTATGTCTTCTTCTCATGGTTATTCCAAGAGTTCATGATGTTGTGTGAACCATTTGAGGTGTCACACTTGGGGCACTAGGCTCTCAAGCTTCATGGAGTCAAGCAACAACAACAAGGTATGTATTCTATCTATTTTAGTATCCTAGTATCAATGTTTTGATATGCTAGTTAGGATAATACCTTGGATAATCATATTTGCATGTATAATAGAGAAAACATAGATCCAAGGTATTTAGGGTTGCATGTACACTTAGGAGTGTTAGAATGCTCAATACCCATCAAATTATACATAGCCTGATCACCTATGTATAATTAAGGAAGAGCAAGTGCAAAACCGAAAGTGGTTATAGTGAGTGGTATGAACAACCTAGGATCTTCTTAGACACTAAATAAAATTGGAAACCCTTAGTATACATATCTATCAAGTTACATTAGGCTACTGAGTTGCTTCTAAACACTAGGATTCCTTATGTGAAGTTTAGTTAGGTTGAACTCTATGTCTCGTGCTCTCGGATCGGGCGACGCATGAGGATACATTACCGGATGCCCATTAGTTAACCCATCCAGTAATGAGCCGTAAAAGGACCCCTCTATGGGATCAGAGTCCGGAGAGGAGGTTGGTAGTCAGTAACCTACCCAGGAGACCTACACACCATTCAGCTGTTTCATCGACTCCTTAGGTTGACATCTTCATCATCTTACATCTAATACCTTACCGTCGGGCCAAGTTATATCACTAGTCTCCATAGGATGTTATAAGGACATAACTCCAGTTGTCTTGTAGTGCGCAACTAGTATAGTAATAAGTATCTCCTAAATTTAGGAACCGCTTGAGATATATGGAGTATAACGTAATGCATAATATGAAAACACCTTGTGAGCTTCAGGACCTAAATACAAAATATTTTCAAATGACATTCAAGCACACTCTTATTTCCCCGAGCTCTTACCTCAACCCCTAAGTTCAGATCCCTTCCAACATTGTTTCAGTTCAAAGGGTGTAATGTGGAGGAAAATCAACCCATTACGACATACTTCAAGATCCGGAGGAGATATTACCTCTCGGACGTCGTTATAGAGAACTACTTCACGATGGAAGGTACCACCATCGCATAGTCTTATTATCCCATTTCGGGGACGTATCTGAACCTCACTTGACACGTATACGACCATATTTGGAGCATGTATGGCCACTATGATTTGTTATTCTAAGCAACCTTAGAAGTACCCTTCGTGTACCATGGCACCTAATCGACACCATACCAATGTTGTCTCCTTGGATTATACGTAAAGTGACTCGCTACTCCCAATGTACGGGGAATGTTTGGCCTAGTGCATATTGTCGTATACATTATGATGCCAACTAATAATTTGAAAAAAAGGCCTTGCCCACTCCTTCTAGGTCATTCTCTCTCTTTGGAGATTAAATTCTTCGAAAGTCATAAGTGACCTCTCAAATGTGTGTGTCTTGGCTTGCTCGTATTAATAGGAACTTCTTAGGAATTTTCGGACATACTTCTTTCGAGCGAGTTTTAGAATACCATCAACTATATTTCTCTCTATGCCCATTCCTAATATTTTCATAGCAATCCTTAGGTCCTTCTCCTCAACCAATCTAGAGAACTATTTTCCAACCTTTTGATATCCAACATGTAGACTGAAAAACCAACATGTTAATGTCTCGCCTTCGACCCAAAAGTAATTCCAGAGGAATTTCCTAAACTTTCCATTCCTGGATATGTCGAGATCAGAATTGGCCTAATTTATGGGGCAACACTTGTAGCTAAAACGTCATACCGCTTAGCACCCTTCCAAAATACAAGAGCTATCTGGTCAACTCCAGAAACCCCTCGAGAAAGGGGTTCATTCGTCTAAATTCTTAATGATTGGGTGCACTGATGTTATCCGTTAAAGAGTAAGATGGATCGATCGAATGTACGTTGATTATAAAGAACTAAATAAGTTGAGGATCAAACAATGATACTCTCTTCCCCAAATCAACGATCTGTTCGACTAACTATAAAATCCCTCGTACTTCTTTAAGAACGCCCAACCCCTAAATGTAGTGACCTAGAGTTAGGAAAGTTAGTATTCGCCTTTAAAATCTAGAGACAATATTTATATGAAACCAAATGCACTATCTATACTGACCACAAAGGCCTTCAACATATCCCAGAGCGAGGATGCTCAAACATGAGGTTAAGGAAATGAGTATCTTGCAAAGGTAGTATAGCTCATTAGAAGATTGCAAACTCGAGTGAATCACTTGACTCCTCCTATTGATACAAATGAGACTTCAGGCATTGCTAGTGCGTACTCACTATTCGTAATTGTATCTCTAGATTCATTCCTGCTTATTCCATTAGCATTTGATTCCATTTCAGTATTCATGTATGCTTCGTAAGGGCATAATAATCATCTTTGACATTTTTGACAAATTTCTCATTTAAGTATTCCATTTTTCCTAAATATGATTTCTCAAGTTTGAGCATGTCATTTCAGAATATTTTGGTCCTAATTTGTTTATATTACATTACCAGAACATTGATTTCAAACCATCTATTAATTTACTCTTTTATGTCACTTTTCATATTTTAAATCAAGAAAGTTTCCAAAATTAGAAAATTTTAAAACTTTGATATTTTTCGGCAAATTACTACCATTATGTTGTTAACTATTAAAATTGACACGTCAAGTGTATGTTATCTCTTTTTCTGAGAGTTTTTTTTATATAAATCAAGTTTAAATTTTAAACAAGGAGCACGGATTTTCGGACATTATACATTTAACTTCTTGACGCAAGCCTGTTATTTATTTCCCTCAATGCAACTTTCTTTGTGATGAGAAAAACATAGTATCAAACCTTGGGTCATTTTGAATATACTCACTATCCGCTTTTAACAACAACATAATTAGTTTCCTTACGGAATTTGTAGCATCTCTCTTGTCAAACTTGGAGTGTTTACTCCCATCGGTGTTCTTGCATCCTTATCAACCCTTTATGACTCATTGTCCCAATGTAGTAAAGTATTCTTACTCTATCCATTATGATCAACTTCGTCATTAGCACGTACTTCAGAACTAGAAGCTTCCTCCATATAGAGTGTACCCTATTTATGATCTCTAGAAACCACTAAATTTCTTTATGTTTCTTTACATGTCTAACCACCATAAATAGCTTGGTGACCCTCGCCGTTGAGTTGGTATACCTTTGTCGACATTCTCTTAAGGACTAGAAAGAACTTGACTTCCCACAAGTTCTAAATTTGTACCAAAGGTTGCTTTGGGGACCGCATCCCCAATGAGAATGATACCTTAGTTCATATTGTGTGCTACTCAAACTATCCCACTGTAGTTCTTTGGATTCTTTATGGAACTAACGGAATTACTAGAAGGAAGCGACACCTTATTTCCTATTAATTAGAATTCTATTGAGGCATTACTACAGTAAATAAGAGCATCATCATGAGAACTGTTTGCAACATTCACCTCTTTCGTACTCTTACATCAGAAGCTCTGGTCATCATTAGAGTTCCAACATGAGATGCCTTTCCCATTGTTCAATTAACATCTCCTCCCCGACTTGGATGTTTCCCTTGGAACTCTATCTATTCATGTCCTTATCAAGGATCCAATCGGGAATGCTGTAAATATTTAGCTATCCAACCCTAATGGAGCTGCTAACTATTTCCCCGGTACTAGACAAACTATCAAGTAAATGATAATAGTTGCATTAACAAGACTACGTCTTCTAACCCAGTGCCAACAGAGGCCAGTCTTGAGGTAATTGAGTTGTGTTATTCTCACGAATTATCACAGAGCTTCCCTTTCACATTCACGTTCCATAGCGAACGAATCAAGTGCACCTTGTTTGTAGTAGAGGATGCTTCATGCATTTTGGACAATGCTCATATCAAATTGTGGGTTTTCTCCATACTGGCAAGGATGTATGCACATCCTTCACCGTTAATAATTTTAGGACTCCAAGTGCTTGTTGCTCCAGATGGTGTCGATCCTTTTGCGATTCATATGAGGTATTCAAACCATCAGGATGGTAGATATAATTTATTATAATGGAGTTTGACAAGGACTGCTAAAGGAAACGATCCGATTTGGATAGAGGTAGATCTATTGGCATAATCTGCACACTTCCTTCCCATTCGAGAAGATTACCGAATGGAAAATCTTTCCCGGATTTATGTAGATAAGATCGTAGTACATCATGGAGTACCTATTTCCATTATTTTGGATAGAGAGTCTCCTTGTGTTGGTAGTCACTTTAGAAAGACTTTGTACACGATTAAAGATAAGTACTACCTACCATCCTCAGATGTATGGAAAATAGAATGAACTATCCACACTTTGAAAGACATACTCCAAGCCCATAAGATCAGTTTAGGAGGTATTTAGAGCTCCCAGTTACGATTAGCTGAGTTTTCCTATAACAACAACTATCACGCCAGTGTTAAATGTGTGTCGATCACCCCTTTGTTGGCTGGAAATTGGTGATAGCAATTAATGAGGCTTGGTGAAGATCAAGAGAGCATTGACAAGATCACGAAGATACAAGATAGATTCGAAAGTGCTTGCGATCGTAAGAAGAGCTATGTTGATAAGCATAGGAAACCCTTGGAATTTGAGATAAAGTACTCTTAAAAATTATCGCCATGGAAAAGAAATGTACGCTTCAGAAAAATAGGAAAACTAATTCCTTGCTATGTAGGGCCCTTCGATATTATTGAAATAATCGGTTGAGTGACATATAAGCTCAAGATACCAGAAGAACTTAGTGCGATACACAACATATTCCATGTATTGAACCTCAAAAAGTGCTTGGTGGAGGAATCCCTGAACGTACCTCTAGAGGACATCCAAATTAATGATCGAATAAAATTCATGGATGAACCCATAAAAATCATCAATAGCACGAACCTGAGCTACATGGGAAAGGGAGGATTTCATGAAGAACAAATATCCTCAACTATTTTCTACGTATGAACAAATGGTACCGCCAGTTGAATTTCGGGACGAAATTCCCACAACTGGGGGAGAATGTAACAACCGTCAAAACTCATGTTAACCCATCTAGAACCTTGTCATTTCCATGCGTGCACATAACTTGGCTTTAGAAGCAACAAGTTGAGCTAGATCGCGACTTAATAGATCCCTCAGAACAAGTAGTGTAACATAGCTCGTACTAAGTAGTCACATTGATATGTGAATACTCCAACTAGGTTGTAAAGTGCCAAAGTTCAATCTCAAAACTAAACATGAAACCATGTTCAATAGATCACAGCTCAAGGGTAAGTTAAATACCCTAATTTATTAATCGGGATATATGAAATGCTTAACTAGTTTAAGAACTTATCAAATCAATTTAATTAAATCATGATTTGATTTAATTAATAGTTGGAAATAATATCTGCATATCATAATTTGAATTATGAGCCAAAAATATAATCCAAGGATTGTCTAATCCTACATTCATATGTTATGAACTTTTATTTCATTTATTTGAAATATAAAAATTTGATTTTATAAAAATCAAATCATAAGTTATCATTTTTATAACTTAATTCAAGATGATTCAAGTTTATGAATTTATTTCTAAAAACAAATAGTTCAATAAAAACCAAGAAATAAACATTTGGAAGTTCATGAAAATACTTAGAGTTTTTATAGAAATTAAAGCTAAATTTTTATAAAACATAAGGGAAGGCTTTAAGAGGGTACCCTTACCAAGAAAAGCCTCATAATAACTCTCTCTCCTCCGCAAAAGTTCGGCCATACACAATCTCTACACTCCTCCTCTCTCTCTCACTCATTATTGCTCCTTTATGCAAAATCCCGAAGTCATATTTTGCTTGTCAATGTGAGAGAGAAAAATCGACCTTAGATACATTTTCTGTGGGAGAGATTTTTCCAGATCATTTTTCATATGTTAGCCAACATTTCTGGAGTTTTGTGGCCGATTTTAATGAATTATACCCCCAAAGAGATGACGAGAGAAATAACCTATCCAGAGAGATAGAACCTCACTTTCTTTCCCTCTTCTCTCTAAAAACACTCCACCACTTCTCTCTTCTTCCTAGAATCATTTCTCTCTCAAAAGTCCCTCAACTTCAGCCACATCCACGAAATTCTCAGCCATATTTTGATCATTTTTGAGGCTTTTGAAGTGTTTTTGAAGTTCAAAATCGAAGACAAGGTAGGATGCTTCACTCTTTTCTTCTTCTTCATCGGTTTGATGTAGATTTTTGCACTTTTTCTTTCTAAACTCGGATTCCATGCCTTCTCTTTGGCTAGAACCTTTTATTACATCTTAGTGTTTGTAGATTTTCACCAAAACACATTGCATGTGTCAAATATGGTGAAAATCCGGGACCAAACCAAAGCTAAGATCAAAAGGAAACTAGTATGTTCTTGTGACTTCTAAAAAAAACGGATTCAACACCTTCATTTTTTTTCTTTTTATGTTTTCATATAATAAAACCATTTCTAAGACATCTTGGATGGTTTTTCACTCCATGCATGTGTTAGAAATCGGATTTGTGGTGCAATCCTAGTGTAAGATTCGGTGGTTCCAAGGAGTTCTCTATCACAAGATTGAAACACCCACTTTGGGGCCTTGGATAACTCTAAATCTATGGATTGGATACATGCATCTAAAAGTTTCTTGTTCTTCTGTAAACTCTAGTATATTATCATTCATTTTCTACCAAAAAGAGTATGCATGTTGTTTTTCTGAACATATGACCCAAAGAGGGCACCTTAATCAAACCAAAGGTAACATGCATTCTGTCAGAAACAATTGTTCGGCTTTGAACAGCCATATCTCACTCATTTCTTAACCAAATCACTATATTCTTTTTCTGAGACGTAGTTCTCTGAGTTAGCTTTCGAACCCAAGTGGTCTCACTGTAAAACATTAAGAATTCGATTTTATACGGTTTTTACAAAACAGTTGCACAAACTGAAAATTTTCTATGATCACTAGTATTTCATTACATAATCAAAGGCCTTAAACCCCACAATAAATCTGGAGAAAATTATTTTTGGAACTTGACACATTTATCTCAGAAGAACTCAAATTTCATGAACAAAAACTTTATATAAGTTTGTACAAAATTGTTGAACTTCCAGCTACATTTGGAACTCATGCACTAGTTAGTGCTACATTTCTAAACTTGTTGGAGTTGAATATCCCATTTAGCTCCAAAATAATTTTTAGCCAAATTGTTTTGTGTAAGCTCATGGTGTCAAGGGATGTTCTGTAAAACCCCAAGTGCTAGATCATAATCTTTATTTTTCTACAAAAATAAGGATTTAATGGCCAAAAATTCAAAATAAATACTTAAATATGATATAAAAATTTGAAAAATTACAGAACTGATTTATGTACAAAATATTGATGCCACCTAAAGTTTCATACAATTTGGTAACTATTTGGTATTTTATTCGGATTTTTCATATTAATTAGGGCATGAATTTACAAAACCAGGTCTTCGGACTCAAGAGCACAAACCAATATTTTTCCTTGCTTGGGGAACATTATAAGAACCTTTGGAAATTAAATTGGGAATTTTTGCAACTGTTTTCTATTTATTTAGAATTTATCCTATTATTTGGGCTTTAATTTACAAATAAATATAAATGACCTTAAAAAATGTCTATAAAATTTCTGGACACTAATACCCTATATTAGAACCAGAATATAAAGTTCTACAATTTTTGGAGTTCATTTTCATGCCTTTATGGATTTTTGAACACAAGACACAACGAATTCAACATTACCAATAATGAACCGAACAAACTTTGAGCACTTTACGACACCACTAGTAGGATAGGTAGTTCTTACATAATGTCTTAGTGAATTGTATCTCACTAGAAACTATGTGTTCTGTAGGGCACTAGTAGAAATCGATCTCTACAACACCGAACCGCGAAGCTCGAACTGCAAACTCTCCCTAGTGAGTATTCACAACCCCCTTTTTATTGTTTTCATGTTTTGGGGTGGAAAGCATGCTACTGTTTTATGAGCTATCCGTACTATATTAATGAACTTGGAATGATCTTGTTTAATGAACTTAATGAACTTGGAACGATATGGTTTTATGAACTTAATGAACTTGAAACGATATTGTTTTATGAACTTGATGAATTTGGAACGATACTCTTTTATGAATTTTCTGTTATGAACTTGTGTTATGAACTTTATACGATGAACTATTGATATGAACTTTGTGATATGAATTTGTTATGAACTTTGTATGTTAAGTCCTCGAGAACCGAACTACAACCTATTAACTCGTATTTGGAGCCGACGATCTTATGGATAGCGTTATTTGGGGTAGACAACCCCCACTCACTCAGAACCGTGAGTGCATATTTCCATGAACTGACATCATGGAAACCATGGACACGATGGAATGGGGCAAGAATGGTCGTTAGGTGCTTTGGCATTCAACACTCATTTTGAGTTGGAACTCTGTGAACAAATCTATATTTTCTTACTGAAATGATGTACCTTTATAAACCTGTGAACTCACGAACTATTTTATAGTTGACCCTCGTTTTTGCATGCTTTTCAGGGAACAGTCAGTTATCTAAATTAGACATCAACAAGAATTTGCACTTGATGTTTCTTTTGCTATGTATTAGACTTTGTACTAGGGAACTAAAATGTAATTTTGCTTCGATCATGATGTAAACTTAAAATTCTCAATGATTATGGTTGGTAATCCTATGTACCTTGTCTTATGAGACCTTAGCCTGTCACCCTTTGTGTTTCCGCTTTAACAAGGTGTGACAATCATATAATCAAAAAATTATCTTAAAATTTGATAATTGTTTTTTTTTTAATTTTGGATGATGGAAATCATTACCTTATCACAAAACCAATTTTTAATAGTCAAAACAGTTTGTGGTAATGATTATAATCCAAAACTTGGCCAAATAACTGTAAAAATCGTCCACTGGATAGTCACCACGTCGTGGTCACCAGCCAGATTCCAAAAAAACGATTTTCCTTGCTTTGAAAAATTACCAATTCATCAATATAATATAAAACAATCCTAGTCTCTGATACCACTGTTGGGTTTTGTCACACCCCAAAATCGGAATGGCGGAAACGTTCGGAGGTGGAGGACGTTATGTTTAGTATCACAAGACATGCATCATAGTAAGCAAAGTAATGAACAACCATTTCATTAGAAAGAAAGTGTTTACAATGTGTGTGTTCACAAAACATAGAATACAAAATCAAATAACAAAACAAGACTTGAAGCTACTATGCTCCATCTTCTGAATTCCCAGCACGAGTACCTGTCTACTAGGCTCCTGAGAATACAAGTTATTTGAAAGAGTTGATCAACAATTAAGCTGGTGAGTTCATAAGATTTTAGTGATGTAAGTAAGTTGTAGAAAGTTGTTGTAAAATGTTGTTGAAAATGTAGTAAGTTGTAAGTTCTGTTTAGAAAAGTTCGCCTGTTCCTCTTAGAAAATCCTATATTTCCTACTTTGATGAAAGATACGTAAAAATTGATTCTACAATCCTTTCTATGAGTACTAAATGGATACAAGTTATATAAAACTCAGAGTAAACAAACAATCGACTGTGCGCATCCGCCCTAAGCCCACAACCAAACGAGGAACAGGAAGTAAGGCGGATAGCACACATCCCATTGTTTGTTAGATCATTGTTGTATATAACCCTGTCTTATTCACTTGTTACTCATGGAGTTAATTGTAATGGTTCCTTTATATTTAATGAAAAGATTCTTTAAGAAAACCCTTATTCCTTATAATAAAATGGTGACCACAGTGATTACTTCTATAATCACTTAGTTTATACTGGCTATATTTGATCTAATATCGAATAGATAGTTAATTGGGTGAATCTGCCCTAAGCCCACAACCAAACAAGGAACAGGAAGTAAGGCGGAAAGCACACATCCAACTACCTATTAGGTATTAATGATATATAACCATGATGTATAAACTCAGGTATTATAGAGTTAATCACCTAAGGTCCTTTAAGTTTATATTGGTTTAATAAAATGGATTAAACCCTTAACTGGTAAGTTTCTAGTTTTGTATACCAAAAGTTCTGATTTGGAAAGTATGTTTTGTACTAGAAAACTGTGCATTGACTCTGTGTCCTATGAATTGACCCATACCTGGTACCCTTATGATGACTTAATGTGTACTGAACATATATATATATATATATATATATATATATATATATATATATATATATATATATATATATATATATATATATCTAGAATCGAATAGAAAATAGACTGGGAGAATTCGTTCCAAGCCCACAACCAAACAAGGAACAGGAAATGAAGCGGAGAGCACACATCCTATTACCTGTCGGATCGTATTGATATATGTATATCCTTTGATGTATACATTATGAAACCATAAGGTTAGCATTATGGTCCTTTCTATTAAACGTAGCCTTCTACCAAGGCATATAAATGTTATCTATGATTGTTTCTTGTATGAGTGTGTATTTTCCCAAGTGAGACTATCATTAACCAAAAATATAGTTTTTAGATTACCGTTTATTGTGAGAAGATCACAAATGGGGAAATAATAATAGTACTGTAGTGTTGTATTATTGTAACTACTGTTGTACTACCTACCTTAAACCAATTGTTATTTAAGGTATAATGTGATATGATTGCACCATACTATCGACTAATAACACGATGATGAAAGACGTCGGAAGAAATGACATTTGGCACCCGTAGACTTGCAAATCCCACTGTAGCAAACAACAAGGTATAGGATAGTCAATCCAGTATAAATCTATACCCAAATTCACACTCTCCTTCTAGGAGATTCTGGCTGCAAATCGAACCATGACAGGTGATGCCATGCCTCGAAACAGTGATTCACATTTATGTTATAGTATACTTGTATATGTATTGTATGTACTAGATGTATTGTATGTTCTCTCTGTCTAGTATGTAGTATGTTCTCTTTGTTTCTCATAATAGTATGTTCTCTTAGTTTCTCATCAAAGTATGTTCTCTTAGTTTCTCTTAATAGTATGCTTTGACTCATGTATGAACTGACTCTTTGTATGCTTCATTGTACTAGAAGTAATGAATAGTATCTTCCTAAACTATACCTATTATAGTTTACTAATGTTTTACTTGAACTATTATTGAAAAGACTCATTTATCTACTAAGTTATGCTTGTACTTTAAAAACGGAGTTTTGTAAAACTATAAAGTAACATAACTTTAAAAGAGTTTTTGAAATATTTTGATCACTTATAAAAGACATAAGCAATCTTTTGAAAGATGTTTATAACAAACAATTACACAATTATCATTGTGTTCAACTTGTATTCCCCCCCTTAAAAGCATTTAAAACAGTTAAAAGATTCATTACGGGGTATGAACTCAGCTGATGTGGGTGATTCAACGAATACGCGTGTAAGGATGAGAAGTTCCACGAATGAAGTCCCGAGATACAACAAGTCCTAAATGACATATATTGGTATATCCTGACATAAATATAGTGTTTGGAACAACCCAATGCAAGGAAACACCTCACGGGACTAGGAAACACTTTGACCAAGTGTTGGAATCACATGTGATTCATCAAAGGAAAGTGGAATGGCACTACCATGAGTTTACGTCCATGGGTTTGCGGCCAAGGGATTTTACAGCCGTAAACTCATGGTCAAACATGCATAAGAGGGTGTTTGAAGGCTAGGGAAACCTGAGGGACTTTTGCTCTACACAAGGATGAGAAGGACCAACTCAATGGAGGCTTTTGATGAGTTTACGGCTAAGCAAGGAGTTTACAGCTATAAACTCATGGTCATTATGCAATTGAGAGTGGTTCAAGGTCCTATTTTCATCAAGGAAGGGTTCTAGGTCACAAGCTTTGCATCTAGGAGGGTTTATGGCCAAAATGGCACCCTTATAGGGGTTTACGGCCATGGGAGATGGCTTGGTCGTAAACTCCTTTTGGTCTTGCATTCTTGATGATTTCAAGGTTCTAAGCATGAGTCTTAACTAGATATCAAGTATAGGGAAGAGTACTTACGATCTAGAGGCTTGAAATGGTGATTAAGGTCCAAGAACACTAGTGTGTGTTCTTGGTGTTTCTTGAAGATCTAAGAAAAGATGCTTTCCATGGATGAAATCATTATATGATACTAGATTAAGAGATGTATCAACAAATCAAGGAAGAACACTTACAACTTTTGAAGATCTAGGATAAAAATCGGGATGATAGTTGAGAGGGAAATGGAGTGTTCTTGAGTTGGAAATGAAAGAAATGGCTAGAAATGATCAAGGGCCATATATATGGACTTGAGTTTACGGCCGTAAACTCATTGACATTGTGGCCGTGAACTCCTTATGATGAGGTTAAGGCTGGAATTGTTGTACAGTGTCTCTAGCAGGTACATTCTAACACTCATTCCTTAAGTGTACTAGGCTTAAAACTCCTTAGAATGACCTTTAACCATGCTAGAACTCATTACCAATGAGTCTGACACTCAACTGAGTTGACTGACTGAGCTTTCAAAGCAAAAAAATTTCGGGTTGTCACATCATCCCCCCATTAGATGGAATTTCTTCCCGAAATTAGCTTTCTTAGTAGTACTACTGGGGTTGCGCTCCTCTGATTGGCAGAATACCTACTCGTAGACCTGGCAACTTTGCCCTGGCGTTCATGATAGGATTCGTACCTGGTCCATCTATCATTACCTCGTGTATACAAGTCGTATATAATTAGGATTAGTAAGACGGTCGGATGTGCGACTCTGCCACAGGTCCACAACCAAACAAGGAACAGGAGATAGGGCGGAAACACACATACTAGGTCTGCGTAATCATAATCATATACTACCCTCACGTATGCACTGAATAGTGATAGATGGGTTGTATTCGTCCATAGCCTCTGTGCTCGAACTTGGCCTGTTGGACGAGTGGTATTTCGTGACGGTCTGCGGACATCCGACGATAAGGCTTCGGAGGACAAAGTACTCTTCACACGAGTACTTCGGGGTTTAGAATACGAAAGATAAAACTGAGGTTTAGGTCGGACTGTCGATACGAATGACGAAAGTTTCGAGAACTTGACGATCGAGGCGATAGAAACATATGAACTTAGTATGGTGAGGACCACGCCAATTCATGACGAGTGATAGTAACGAACTCTTTACTGAACAAAGTTTTTGGCCAATTTGAAAGAAATGTCTGCTCTACGATGATGTACTCCTAGTGTGCTCGAAAATGTACTCCTAGTGTGTTCGACAATGTACTCTTTGTAAATGTTTTAGTGCTTTCTGTTTTCCCTTTGATGTTAACACTCCTACGTATAGTACCGCTATGTGCGCATACATAGAAATGAAAGTGCTTTGATAATTGGTGATGATACTTTATATCATGATCCTCCTTGGTACTACTACGATCGCCTGTCATATAAAAGTTATGAATATTTAAGATGAACAAGACAGTCGACTGAGTAACTCTACCTCAAATCCTCAACCAAATAAGGAACAGGGATTAAGGCGGAATCACTCACTCTAAGCCTGTAACCTCTTAGTTATTCACAACCCTGATGTATATGCTAAGCCATCATAGCTTCTCTAAACGGATCTTTTAGTTCTTTTGAATATTGCGATCTATTCCAATATGTGAGTTATTATAATTACTTTTTAAGTGTTTTCCCCAAGTTTTAATCTTATATGAATATAAATCAATTTTCAAAGTAATTAATATTTCGAAAACGTACCGCTGCTCGCTGACGACTCTGGGGTTGATTCCCCTGTGGTGATCATCAGAATTCGTCCATCCGCTCCTGAGTTCTTTGTTATCGGGCAGTCCCTCTGATAGTGTCCAGTCTCACCACAGCCATAACAGGCTTGGTTTTCTTCAGCTCCGGGGACTTGGGAGATCGGTTGAGCCGGTGCCCTGCAGAAACGGACTGTGTGTCCCTTTCTGTGGCAGTTCAGACACTGCATTTCCCGGCATACTCCGGTGTGGTGATAGTTGCACTTTCCACACTTTGGGAGGGTTCCAGCATATCGACTGGTAGGTGCTGGAGCAGCAGGCGTTGTAGCGGCGTACATAGTACTCGCTTGTTGCTCTTGCGGGGTGTCCTGTGTTGTTCGCTTCTTCTTCCTCTTGTTCCCCGACTTCTGATTATAGTCCTTTCCCTTTGATGGCTCGGGAACGAGGACTTCCACACCATGGCGGACTCCATGGTCGATGATTCGCTGAGCCAGACGTTTAGCATTATTGAATGTGGCTGGGTTAGAAGACAACACATCTCCTTGGGTCGGAGCAGTCAGACCCCAGATGTATCTTTCTATCTTCTTACTCTCCGGGGTAACCATCCCGAGGCATAACGCTGCTAAGTCGCTAAATCTGTCAGTGTAGGCCACTATGCCTGGGCCGACCATAGTGAGCTCCCATAGTTCTTGTTCCAGCTTTTGAACTTCGCCCCTCGGGCAGTATTCTTCCAGCATCATTGCTTTTAGGTTCTCCCAACCTACTGAGTTAGCCACTAATAGGGTCAGTGACTTTACATGGCTGTTCCACCATGTTAGGGCTTTGTCAGAGAAGGTGCAGGCAACAAACTTCACTTTGCTCCCTTCGGGGCACGAACAGATTTCGAAGACCGAATTTGTTTTCTCGAACCATCGCATCAGAGCGACGACTCCACCATTCCCATTAAAGGAACTTGGTTTGCAGTTCATGAAGTCTTTATACGAACACTCCCTTGGGTGTATGTGAGTAGCTCCGGGGTTGGCTAAGTGGGTACCGCTACCAGTTTCGAAGGTACCACTTCACCGAGGTGAGCTATAGCAGTTTCCACTGCGGAGGATATCGCTGCGTGGAGAGTAGCAGTATCGAATTGAGGAGGAGTTGGAGTTATCGGAGTAGTGAGTCTGATTGATCTGCGAGGAGGCATCTTTGCTAAAAGAATACAAAGATGAGACGGAATAAGTCTAAAGCAATTGACTCAAGCCGAAAGCTGAAAAGACAAGGTTATTCTAGTTCTAGGTGTATCGGGTCCTGACTTCCACAGGGTTCTAGAAACAATTCATAAAAGAGTCTATACCTAATAAACTCTATGAATTTGAAATGGCTATCCTCGAATGAATATTTGTTGCCTGAATAACTGTTACCAGCTGCATGTAAGAGAATAATCCTAACACATAATGTGAGCAGTGTCTCCACTCGCTCATTAAGTTAACAAGATTATTATTTATTAGTGTGACGTGTAAGACGTTTTGGTTACTTCGGTTGATCCCAGTTTGAAAGCTCCTCATGAACTTGCTCTCGTTTCCTCCTGACTCTTCTGTTGTCTACTATGAGGAAGTGGTTACATCTATCTGGGCTTGTCGTGCGAGAATGGATGTGACTAAAGAATCTATGAGATTTAAGGTAACTTTATGGGGTGATCCTTACAGAGTCCTGCTATAATTGTACAATGTATAAAAGTTGTATATAATTCAAGATTAAATATACATTCGAATAAGTGATCCTACTCTAAAACCACAACCAAATAAGGAATGGGTAGTGAAGCGTAGATCACAAATTCTAAGTCTATAAGATCTCAATTATATAAAACCTTGGGAGTATACATTGTAAGATTATAGACCTATCCATAAGGGTCTTTTAAGTTATCACATAAGTTATTTGTATGGTGCCTAAAATACTCCTATAGTATTTTAACGTAACCTACTTGGTATGTTTTAAACTTGTTATCGTGCTATAGTATCATAGAATATTCCTATAGTATTCTAACTCTAATGTACTTGATCTAGTATTCTCTTGACTGGTGTTTAGGTAAGTTTTAAGACTGTTGCAACACCACATCGCTCCCAAACACATGTCGGTCACATCTCGAATGAATATAGTTGATCAGGCTATATTGATCCTAGCTATGATTACATAACTGTTCAGGTTTGACGACAGTGTTCAACCTTTAAATACTTTAGTTCTGTTCTTCTTGTGATACTTGGTCTAGTATGTACATGTATAAGCAAGTAGGTATATTTTTATAACTTATCGTTAAACCCTTAACTGGTAAGTTTCTAGTTTTGTATAACAAAAGTTCTGATTAAAGTATGTTTTGTACTAGAAAACTGTGCATTGACTCTGTGTCCTATGACTTGACCCATACCTGGTACCCTTATGATGACTTAATGTGTACTGAACATATCTATATATATATATATATATATATATATATATATATATATAGAATCGAATAGAAAATAGACTGGGTGAATTCGTTCCAAGCCCACAACCAAACAAGGAACAGGAAATGAAGCGGAGAGCACACATCCTATTACCTGTTGGATCCTATTGATATATGTATATCCTTTGATGTATACATTAAGGAATCATAAGGTTAGCATTATGGTCCTTTCTATTAAACGTAGCCTTCTACCAAGGCATCTAATGTTATCTATGATTGTTTCTTATATGAGTGTGTATTTTCCCAAGTGAGACTATCATTAACCAAAAATATAGTTTTTAGATTACCGTTTTTTGTGAGAAGATCACAAATGGGGAAATAATAATAGTACTGTAGTGTTGTATTATTGTAACTACTGTTGTACTACCTACCTTAAACCAATTGTTATTTAAGGTATAATGTGATATGATTGCACCATACTATCGACTAATAACACGATGATGAAAGACGTCGGAAGAAATGACATTTGGCACCCGTAGACTTGCAAATCCCACTGTAGCAAACAACAAGGTGTAGGATAGTCAATCCAGTATAAATCTATACCCAAATTCACACTCTCCCTCTAGGAGATTCTGGCTGCAAATCGAACCATGACAGGTGATGCCATGCCTCGAAACAGTGATTCACATTTATGTTATAGTATACTTGTATATGTATTGTATGTACTAGATGTATTGTATGTTCTCTCTGTCTAGTATGTAGTATGTTCTCTTTGTTTCTCATAATAGTATGTTCTCTTAGTTTCTCATCATAGTATGTTCTCTTAGTTTCTCTTAATAGTATGCTTTGACTCATGTATGAACTGACTCTTTGTATGCTTCATTGTACTAGAAGTAATGAATAGTATCTTCCTAAACTATACCTATTATAGTTTACTAATGTTTTACTTGAACTATTATTGAAAAGACTCATTTATCTACTAAGTTATGCTTGTACTTTAAAAACGGAGTTTTGTAAAACTATAAAGTAACATAACTTTAAAAGATTTTTTGAAATGTTTTGATCACTTATAAAAGACATAAGCAATCTTTTGAAAGATGTTTATAACAAACAATTACACAATTATCATTGTGTTCAACTTGTATTCCCCCCCTTAAAAGCATTTAAAACAGTTAAAAGATTCATTACGGGGTATGAACTCAGCTGATGTGGGTGATTCAATGAATACGCGTGTAAGGATGAGAAGTTCCACGAATGAAGTCCCGAGATACAACAAGTCCTAAATGACATATATTGGCATATCCTGACATAAATATAGTGTTTGGAAGCAACCCAATGCAAGGAAACACCTCACGGGACTAGGAAACACTTTGACCAAGTGTTGGAATCACATGTGATTCATCAAAGGAAAGTGGAATGGCACTACCATGAGTTTACGTCCATGGGTTTGCCGCCAAGGGAGTTTACAGCCGTAAACACATGGTCAAACATGCATAAGAGGGTGTTTGAAGGCTAGGGAAACTTGAGGGACTTTTGCTCTACACACGGATGAGAAGGACCAACTCAATGGAGGCTTTTGATGAGTTTACGGCCAAGCAAGGAGTTTACAGCCGTAAACTCATGGTCATTATGCAATTGAGAGTGGTTCAAGGTCCTATTTTCATCAAGGAAGGGTTCTAGGTCACAAGCTTTGCATTTAGGAGGGTTTATGGCCAAAATGGCACCCTTATAGGGGTTTACGGCCATGGGAGATGGCTTGGCCGTAAACTCCTTTTGGTCTTGCATTCTTGATGATTTCAGCATGAGTCTTAACTAGATATCAAGTATAGGGAAGAGTACTTACGATCTAGAGGCTTGAAATGGTGATTAAGGTCCAAGAACACTAGTGTGTGTTCTTGGTGTTTCTTGAAGATCTAAGAAAAGATGATTTCCATGGATGAAATCATTATATGATACTAGATTAAGAGATGTATCAACAAATCAAGGAAGAACACTTACAACTTTTGAAGATCTAGGATAAAAATCGGGATGATAGTTGAGAGAGAAATGGAGTGTTCTTGAGTTGGAAATGAAAGAAATGGCTAGAAATGATCAAGGGCCATATATATGGACTTGAGTTTATGGTCACATGAGTTTACGGCCGTAAACTCATTGACATTGTGGCCGTGAACTCCTTATGATGAGGTTAAGGCTGGAATTGTTGTACAGTGTCTCTAGCAGGTACATTCTAACACTCATTCCTTAAGTGTACTAGGCTTAAAACTCCTTAGAATGACATTTAACCAGGCTAGAACTCATTACCAATGAGTCTGACACTCAGTTGAGTTGACTAACTGAGCTTTCAAAGCAAAAAAATTTCGGGTTGTCACAGGTTTTGAACACTATAACACTCATATGGTGCACATGCAACCCCAGATGCTTTAGATATAAGTTTTCTCTAATTATACATGCAATTTCATTTTTCCAAAGCACACACCCTAACTAGCATACAATTGAAGATATACAACATAAAACCAATTCAGATGAATACCTCTTAGTGTAGCTTGTCGGTCTTGGCCTTTAAAAGATTTAGCACCTCAAATGTGATGCCTCTAATGTGTCACAAACACCAAATGCAAGAGGATACTTATGAGAAGTGGCTAGATAGCACGAAATTGGTTATGGCTCTTCACAAGAATACACGGGGGCCGATTTTAGTGACTAAGGGGTTGCTTTTATAGTATGGGAAAGCCTAGGGTTACATCCATGCAAACCCTAATTTACCATGACCCTTCATATTTCTTAGGCCCTATGGGTTAAACCTTCATGGCAGTACAAAGGGTTTCATAGCAAAAGATAAAGACAACACCAACGATAGTATTAAAAGCATTATAATTTACAATGGGTTTGAACAAATTTTAAAAGAAATTACAATGTAATTGAAAAACAACACATGCGAATGCTGCTACAAGTGATGTGTCCCTAAGTGCCATCTTATAGACGAGTTCCTGAAAAAGCATGTAAAATGAGTGGTCAACTACCGAAATAGTTGGTGAGTACTCACAGGTTTATAACATACTATAGTTTAAAATCATGAAAATCAGAATATTGATAATAGTTTCCATAAACAAATGTTCATTGCTAAAATAAGTAAATAAGTTTTCATGAATAGAAGTCCGTTGCTAAAACGAGTAAACAAGTTTCATTGCTATAATGAGCAAACAAGTTCGTTGCTACAAGGAGCAAACAAGTTCATTGTTAAGACAAGTAAATAAATTCCACGTGATAAAAGTTTGTTGCTATAATGAGAAACAAAGTTCGTTGCTCAAATGAGTAAACAAGTTCACTGCTACAAAGAGCAAACAAGTTCGTTGCAACAAAGTGAAGGGTTTTAGTATAATACAACATCCTATGGTGCACATACAACCCTAAATATCTTGGATCTATGTTTTCACCAATTATACATGTAAATGGTTTCCAAGGCATTAAACTATAACTAGCATGCAATTTCATATTACCAAATAAGATACTAGTTAGAGTAACATACCTTTCATGTTGTAGCTTGATTACATAGAGCTTAAGAGTCGAGTGACTCAAGTGTGACACCTCAAATGGTTCACACAACACCAATAACAACTTGGAATAACTTGAGAGAAAAGTCCCTTGTGCTCAAATCGGCTAGCCCTCTCATATGAAACCTTAGTAAGCCCTTAGGGCCGATTTCTTGAGCCATGGGGTCCTTATATATTGTGGCTATTAGGGTTACACTATGTAACTCATGTCTTTCCATATTCTTCATGCTCCATGGGTTAAAAAAATCCATGGAGTATCCATGGGTTACTCCATGGGTTTAGCCCAACATGAAGAACTATGGATCATAAGCCCACATATATAAGAATGAATGATTTACACAATCAATCCCCATATATTTAATTAGTGTCTTTTGATCACAGAATTAATTCCAAATTAATTCTTGATCAATACTAATTAAATAATATTATTTCATATTAATATATTAGAACTTATAATATATTAATAAACCATATATATATCCTTTTCTCACAAAAGTCTATCCAAATCGTTCTGATGCCATGCAACCCAAATGGACCATGCCAAGTCGGGTCGAATACATACCAATAATAGTTATGGGCTTAGACACCTAATCTAACAGTCTCCCACTTGGATAAGTCCAAAACTATTATTGTGTATGACTCCAAAACTCGACTAGCAATCGTAGCTCTTAAAGCCGCTGTCGAACTCTGAACAAATCAATGACACGTCCATTACATAAGGGATCATATATTCCTCCATTCTAGATATCATATGGACTGAGACATGGATTATAATCATACTCTCTGTCCATTGGTTGTTTCCCGATTTCCGATTTATGACGACTGACTAATTGAACAAATCAAATCAATCCAGGCTTGGCCAAGCACTTCGGCTGTCATCACTAAATCATCGAGGGGCCCACAGATATCGCTTTTATCCATTTAAGGGTAAAAGGAATGGATAAACTTTGACTCATATGCTTGTTGTACTACTTGTTGAATCATACACAAAGGCACGTTTTATAACATCGAGTTACCAATGCGTTTTCATACAATCAATGTATAACCAACTCATAGTCAACAACTCATATCTCTAGGTTTGAAGAATATAAGATATTATCGTCTCATGATCACTCGTGATAAAATCCATGAAGTGATTCAAATGAGTGTAGGTTTAATCCAATACTCAGAACTTATGAGCACTCATGAATGTTGTAGCAACTCCTTCTATGTCCAACACCTTAGACATCTATAAACCCAATTCATGACAGTCTTGCCTTAATACCTACTTCCAACGTATTATCGACTGTGGATGGTTTGAATAACTTAGTCAATCGGAAAGAACGACCTAGTTATTCTGGAAGTCAAAACATGCAAAGTGAAACACAAGAATAATCGAATCCAATATGGTCTCAAAACTTATGAATATAAATATAACACCTTTTATTTATCACCATATTGATTACACATTATTCATTGCATACTGTTTCAAATTATCAACTTTAATACTTGAATTAAAACAATAGTTGTCCCATGCTCCAAGCATGTACACTATGTTTTCTAAACACTAGTCATGCCATACACCAAGTACGCACACTATGTTTGTCTATGATCTTTACTTTGTGAAATAGATCAATTGAACATAATTCCAATGATTCTCATTTCACAATCCCAAATCCTTACCGCAAATGCAAGAATTCCAAATTCCTGCCATTTACCGAAATCTGTTAGATTTTAAACTTATATGCACTGATCCTCTGTAATGATTATGCACAAAGTCACAAAGATTTGTAAACAGACATTACAAAGTATTCCAATGGAGATCAACTCCATGGAAATGAAGTCTCATATTCAAAGTACATTGCTTTGAACATCCTTATTGCATTAAGTTTTCTAATCTTACACAGATTGAATAGTTTCCACCCATGGAGACATTTCCATAGTCCCATTTTGACTATCACCTCTGAACAAGAGTTGCCTCTTTTCAGAATATGTCAATATGGTCCTTCCAAAATTAACACTATACTTCCAACTGTCCCTGAGCAACCAATCTTTAGTAAACCTTAGATTGTCCTCGACAATTGCTTAATCATTTTAGTCATATCCAATTCTATACCTTTTCCCCTCTTAATGCCCTGGGCATTTGGAAAATTTAGAAAGGATGAATATTATAGCACATGCAATCGATCCTATATCCGAAGCATATGGGACACGATTCATGATGTCTCACATAAAGACATGATACTAGACCAGTCTTTTGCTATAATATTTCTATTTCTATTTTCCATGTTCTCATAATTCAGATTATGAAAAGGGATGCCGTAATCATAATCGAATTTTAGAACGCAAATAATGTTCCCATATATAAAATTTCCTTATGTTGAACCATTCAAACATAACATTCATATATATATACTTGACTAAATTTGATTAAAATCTCACGATCCAAGCTTTTAGATTTGAAATGAAGTACAATTTCCTCTCCCTTAATTATAGCAAAACAACTTTTCCCAATTGAACTTTTGTTTTTCTATAATTAACATTGCTAACTTGCAACACTTATCATAATTATCATACTCCCACTTGCATGATGATTATTAGCATAACAAATGCTCCCACTAGCTTTGACATGTACTCAGAAATCAGCTGGACTTCTAGAAATCAAGACTTTATTGACTTTCTTACCAAAGTTCAGATTTATGATACGATATGCTTTGATAAAACTTTATCAAAATCATACACCTTTCCTTAGATAGCACACATGTGTGTCTAAACAGTTTCAGAACTATCAAAAGGGATGTCGTAATCACAGTCTCAATTGTTTAGACCTTTTCCATTTCTCACAAGTCCATGTTAGTGTGCCGGTTAACCACACACGCTCCACTAACGACTTTGAGAATGCAAATATCATAATTGTTATCTACTTAAAATCTACTTAGTGAAAGCGTTTCCTCACCATCATTTTCATGAATCGGAGAGAAACCTTATGACACTTAGATTTTATAGTGTACGTGTTCCTATCCATGTGAATTTATCAAAACCATAATCACAAGACAAGGTTAGTGACAAATCCAAAACCATATGGACTGAACTTGTGCAGCCTTAACTTCTTGCCACCTGGCAGCACAAGGGCCTGCCATTGCTTCCAAGTTGTTATGCAACCAATTGAGAACTGTGACAACCCGAAATTTCTATTCTGCACAACCATTCAATTCAATAGAAGTCAGAACAGTTTCTACTAACTTTCAAGCTTTTTGGAATAAGTTTGAGTGTTTTAAAGTTAGTACTTCAGGAGATAACAAGAGAGAGGATGCCCTAGGGTTTATTGTGCAACAATAATGTCCCAAAACTACAATAGTTTGGAGTTTACGGCCTAAACAAAGGTGTTTACGGCCGTAAACCCTAAAAGGGGGTATAAATATGACACTTAGTCATTATTTACCACTTTTCACATTTTCAAGATCCAAAACCCATTACTCTCTCAAGTATCATCCGACTTTTCTTCAAGATCTTCAACTTTGTAAGTGTTTCTATCCCTAAAAAGTTGATATCTTACTTAATCTAGTGATCTTACATGATTCCATCCGTGAAATCATTCCAAAAGTGTAGATCTTCAAGTTTCACCAAGAACACCAAGAACACACACTAGTGTTCTTGGACTTTTAGCACCTTTTCAAGCTTCTACCTAGTAAGTACTTCTACCCTAGAGTATTATAAGACTTGTTACACTTCTAATCATCAAGAAAACACCCAAGAATCAAAGGATCAAAGGTGTTTACGGTCCAAGAACACCTTGGACCGTAAACCCTAAAAAGGGTGCCAAAGTGTGCCCTAGTCCCTTACCAAGCCTTGGAAACTAGCCTAGACCCTTCCTTGACTTGCTTAGTACTTGAAAACATCAAAAGACCATAAACCATTTGGGTTTAAGGCCGTAAACCCAAAGACAAATGGTCCAAGGACCGTAAACTCCACAAAGGAGTGAAATGGTGCCCTAAACACTTCCTAAGGCTTAAACATGAAGTAGGAATGCTTCTTATGATCTTTAAAGCTTCAAAACTCAAAATGGTCAAAGTACCATGAGTTTACGGCCGTAAACTCATGGGCTTACGACCATAAACTCATTGAGTGATGGTCACAAAACCGTAAACTCCAAGGGAGTTTACCTTTGAACCCTAAACTCAAATGCAAGGTCCTACCACCCTTAGATGCAATCCTTAGGACTTATAGCACTTAAATCAAGTGTTTTATAGGTCTTAGGATGTCTTAAACTTGGTTAATTAGTTGTTTTATGACTAATTGGATACATATATGTGTTATTATATGTTAACTAGGATCCTTGTGTGTGTTCAAGTCTTCACTTGACACTTAGCATCCTATACATTCCGTTCATCCAAACCACTCACTACAGGTGAGTTCATACCCCTTAATTAACCTTTTAAATGTTTTTAAATGCTTTTATGGGGGGGGGGAATACAAGTTGAACTATTATAGTTATTATATCAATCACATGTGATTAATAACTACCAAACAAGTGGATTTCTTACTTTTCAAACTGTGTTATCAAACTGTTTTACTTCAAAACTGTTTTACAAACTTTTTGTCATATCAAATACTTTTATTAAACTCTTTTAACTTATATTCTGTGTATCTATATAGATATAGTTATATAAGTAGGATTGAAATGACTTAGGACTGATAGCTCACCTTACTTCCTGTTCCTTGTTTGGTTGTGGACTTAGGGTATTCAGGTTATTTGTCCGAAGGTCGTTTGAATCCTAGTTATATATTGGGTAGCAAAGGTATACACAAACATGTTCATACATTCAAACAACATTACTAGTAAACTATAATAGGTATAGTTTAGGGAGATACTAATACTATTACTAGAACAGTGAAGCATACAATGAGTCAGTTCATACATGAGTCAATAACAAACAAACAATAGATACTATGATGAGAAACAAATAATAGATACGATAATGAGAAACAAACAATAGATACTATGATGAGAAACAAACAATAGATACTATTGAGAAACAAACAATAGAATACTATGATGGGAAACAAACAATACATGCTAGACAGGGAGAGAACACACAATACAGCTAGCACATACATATACTAGAACATTATTACATTTATGTGAGCCACGTAACGGGGCATGACACTACCTGTCATGACCGTTTTGTATCCAGAATCTCCTTAAGTGGGGAGCGTATGAGTTTGTGTATAGATCTATACTGGATTGACTATCCTACACCTTGCTGCTCGCTACAGTGGGACTTGCAAGTCTACGGGTGCCAAACGTCATTTCTTACGACGTCTTACATCGTCGTTTTTCTATAGAGTCGGTAGCAGGATACAGGCCGATCACATGGTACTTTAAATAACAATTGGTTTAAGGTAGTTAGTACAGCAGTAGTTACTTAATACAACACTACAGTACTATTTCATTTTCCCATTACATTTACTTTGTGATCTTCACACAATAAACAATAATGTAAAAACTATATTTTTGGTTAATGATAGTAGCATTTGGGAAAATACACACTCTTACAAGACACACACACACAGATACTAGATGCCTTGGTAGAAGGCTACTTTTAGTAGGAAACATAGGGTTTTCTAGGAGAGTTCAAACAATTACAAACTTTTACAAACTTATACAATCACAGAATTACAAACACTTTCATACAAAGACAGACATTAATATACTTATGATCTCACCAGCTTTAAAGCTGATAAACTCTTTCAAAATAACTTGTATTCTCAGGTCACCAGTAGACAGGTACCGGTGCCAGGTCTTGAGAAGATGGAGCTCGTTCAAGACTCATCTTTTATTTTGATGTATATTTTTGGTGTCTATATAACTTGACAGAACACACTTGTATGAAATTATATTATTAATGCAATGGATGATGTTGTTGCTTGTTTACTACTTTGCATTGTTGTGATACTGAACATGACGTCCTCCACCCCCGAACGTTTCCGCCGTTCCGGTTTTGGGGTGTGACAAGAACTCTCAGAACTCTATTGCAAAGCCAACTTTAACTAGAATGGGCACAAAAATAGGAATATGCCAACACGATAGGTTATAAACCTCAAGTCGTGTACTAGTGATAAACTACAGGTTTTATTCTTGATTAGACTCTTTCAAAATCTTTTAGACTTCCACTGTCCTCTTGACATATAAGACTGTCTTGCCAAGACCCATTCCTTGACAAACAAATATTCAAGAGATAGTACGAATTCTTATCAAGACAAACACTTCACACAATTGGCCTAAGTTGGTCTCTGTTTTATCCAAAACATCAAACTTACCAATTTCAAATGTACAAGAGTAGGACACATTTTACTCTTACATTTGACAAGTGTTAATAAACCTTCTTTAAGATGTGTCACTCAAATTACAATCTTGTAGTATGACTCTAAGACTTGTTTTGTAACAAAGTATGACTCATCTTCTTGATTTAACCATTTCAACAATTCATGACTCCTCTTCTTAGCCATAAGAATGCACTAAGATGTCCTTAGAGGATGAATTGTGATATGGTCTCGCAATCATTAAGATGATCATAAAACATGATACTAAAGTACTCTCCCATCTTTTCAGATTTGAGAAACTTTTATCTTTCTGCCTAATTTGATTCTTCTCATTCGTTCTGCCATACATCAAAACTTTTCCAATGTTTCAGAATTATACTTAAACTTGTAAGTATAACCATATTTACTAAACTTTAGTAAATCATGATGAATAGTCTTATCGATCTTTTGTGGTGGACTTGACCAGTGCACAAGAATGTGTACTCGATCCCTTAGTCCTTCACTTGACTCACATATACATGTGAACGAGGAATTAGTCTTAATTTTCCAAAGCTGAAAGTTCTCATTCATCATACTATACAACTTGCATGATTCCAAGTTTCGGTCCAATTGAAAACTTGGTTGATGAGAATATTTCCTTATTTGGTAAATTTAGACACTACCACAAATGAAAGAATCAATTTCATATTTCCATTATTGCTAGAAACATATAAACATCAATTTTCCATAAATGCCATTGCAAGGAGATAAAATAAAATAAAACAAAAAATTTTATTTATTTATAAGATGCGGAAAAATCTTTTTCCTTACAATGCAACTTTAAATGGAAACTATGCTATTACATATTTCCTAGGAATCTACCATAACTCTCTAAGTAGTAGCTCAAGAATCCGATCTTCGAACCATATGATTGAAATCCATCTTCGCGATCAGATTCAGCATACTCTTTCTTTAAGCTCCCTTCCCTTTGCTTGATCCTGCCATACATCAAAATGTATTAAGAATCTTCAAATAGGAACTTAATTGAGTTAGATAGTGGACTTACCTGAAGCAGAGTCAAACTTTTTGACTTGACCTTCTCTCAGATCTTTTAGGTAGTTAGGGCAGCTTCGCAACCAATGCCCCTTCCTTTTGGCAATAGAAACATATGGACTCTTTGGTAATGGTACATGGGACTATCTCAGACTTAGCCTTTCTCTTTACCATTTGGTCAACCAAGTTGACTATGGCCGATCCCTTTCCATTGAGAAGAGAAAGCTTTTCTGGATATCCAATGTTGCCATTGTCAATGTCCATGGAAGTTTGAAAAGTTGATCTTCTAATCAAATTTGCTTTACCAGTGCTCCAAATCATTGCTGATTCAGCAGCACCAAGCAAATATATAAGATCATTAAGGGTCATGTCATAGTCTGTTACATAGTATTCCCAAAGGAACTCACTATGTGACTTAGAAAGTGATTGAACAACCAACTTTCTCAAGACTTTGACACCCAACTCTCTCGGCTTGTCAATATGTGACTTCATCTCCAAGATGTGAGCACACATAGACCTTGCTTGCCAATAGGGCTTGAGTGACCTTGAACTTGTGGGTTAGGGGGAATAATTGGAGGAGGTGGAGGGAGTGAATAATGATTTCCGGGACATCATCTTCATTAGGAAAGCTTGTTCCAAGAGTTTTGGGAAGATCATAATTGTCTGAACCAGACATCTTTTGGGAGATATTCAAGATAGTTGATTTAAAGTCCTTAATATAACACCCAATATGAAATATTAAGGCTAGGACCCAACACAATATTTTATAACTTGGAAGAGGGATGCCGTAATCCAAGCTATAGAATATTTGAAGGTAGGCGAATGACGATTCACCAATTTCCACCATGAAAAACGAAATAATTTATTAGGTTTTTAATTGGATTTGAAACTCCTAGATCTTTTGAGATTCATTGAACTTTTCAATGACATGTTTCAATATCGATTGTGCCCTCTCAAATTTTGTGATCGGGATGCCGAGGATCACAAAACAAGGTGTGAATAACCATGCAAATATACTTGGTACCCTTAATATTTAGCACTCAATCGATGTGCCGGTTAACCACACGCGCTCCACTGATACTATGATAAACATTAAGTTACCCTTTGCCTACTTTGTTAAATCCAAGTTAGTGTGCCGGTTAACCACACACGCTCCACTAATGACTTAAGCAAAGTGCAAAGTGTAATTTCATGGGTTAGCACCAAATTCACATTTTCCTAAAGTAACTAAGATTGGGAATTTATAAAAAGGTTTAGTTACTTTATATTTATCATTATACTTATAATGAAAATTATAGTCCTTGTCCTACCCGTTCGGCTAACGACCGTCCACTAGTCAAGGAAGCGGTGGGTGAGAATGGACACCTATTAAGCTGCCATTTTATAGGCAACAACCTTATACCCCCCTTATAGACCGACTTCGTGAATGAGGCCTACTAACGGTAAGACTGACTTGCTCTTATACATATATATATTATTAACTTATAATACTATAAAGTATAAGGGTTGAATTTTAACTTTTAAAACTCTAGGGTTTGGAATTAAAGTGTGTGTCAGACTTTACAATTTCCAAAACTTGAGGGCAAGTTTTGAAACTATTCAAAAACTTTTCATTTCTATAACATATGAGTTTAATATGGCTTTTAATGGCAAGACTCTTGGCCATCCATAACTTGAGGATAAGTTATGGAGCTCATAAAACAATTTATGGGAAAAGACTCTTCAAGTTCATAACCTAAGACTCTTTAATAATTCTTTTAAAGAAAAACTTTTGGTTTTCCATAACTTGAGGAAAAGTTATGGAATCCATTAAAGACCATTTAGATCATCAAATAAACAAACAAATATGTCAAGGAAAACTATGATCTAAATTAAACTCATATGAACAAGACAATTCAAATCAAACAATTTTCATGTAATTAGCCTAACAATTAAACTAATACAAAACATGAATCTATTGACAATTATCTTTTGAATTGGATTAGAATGATCATTACCACATCAAAAACAGGTTTATAAGTTTAAAAACAGCTTAGGGTAATGATTCTAGTCCAATTCCAGCCTTAAAACTAGAAAATATGCTGTCTGGGGGTCCAAATCGTCGAGTGCATGAACCAAATCGATGAGTTGGATGAATTTATACATGGACTCGGCGAGTCCACTGTCCAGAACAGCAGAAAATTGATTTTTTCAGCATTTTTCAACAATTTCCATTAAGTATAAATGAAAACAAGCCTAGGCTTTGATACCACTAAAGGGTTTTAGTATAATACAACATCCTATGGTGCACATACAACCTAAATACCTTGGATCTATGTTTTCACTAATTGTACATGCAAATGGTGTCCAAGGCATTAAACTATAACTAGCATGCAATTTCATATTACCAAATAAGATACTAGTTAGAGTAACATACCTTTCATTTTGTAGCTTGATTCCATAGAGCTTAAGAGCCGAGTGCCTCAAGTGTGACACCTCAAATGGTTCACAGAACACCAACAACAACTTGGAATAACTTGAGAGAAAAGTCCCTTGTGCTCAAATCAGCTAGCCCTCTCATATGAAACCTTAGTAAACCCTTAGGGCCGATTTCTTGAGCCATGGGGTCCTTATATATTGTGGCTATTAGGGTTACACTATGTAACTCATGTCTTTCCATATTCTTCATGCTCCATGGGTTAAAACCTCAATGGAGTACCCATGGGTTTAGCCCAACATGAAGAACTGTGGATCATAAGCCCACATATATAAGAATGAATGATTTACACAATCAATCCCCATATATTTAATCAGTGTCTTTTGATCACATAATTAATTCCAAATTAATTCTTGATCAATACTAATTAAATAATATGATTTCATATTAATATATTAGAACTTATAACATATTAATAAACCATATATATCATTTTCTCACAAAAGTCTATCCAAATCGTTCTGATGCCATGCAACCCAAATGGACCATGCCAAGTCGGGTCGAATACATACCAATAATAGTTATGGGCTTAGACACCTAATCCAACACATAGAACAAACAAGTTCATTGCTAAGACAAGTAAATATGCTATGCAATCATTCCATTGTTTTGATGATTACTTCTAACTTGTGAACTAACAGATAAAAACCACCAAAAAATCGTTGGTTCTAGAAATAAAAAATTATGATATCTTGCAATAGCTGTAACCACTCCAGCAGCAACAAGTAGACATCCTGCAATTTTATTCCATGAGTACCTTCTTCCTAAAAGTAGAGCAGAAAAACCCAGCTGCCACAACAAAAACGTCTGCAACAACACAAGCTTAGGCCTTGTTACATTATATTCCTCATCAAGTGTTATCTGGATAAATGATGTTTACAAAATATTCGAGAATATGACAGCACACTGTCACTAGGTAGGGAAAATGGAAGGAAAAAATAAATTTGTAAAAAGTTGGGACTTAATGGAGGAAAGCCTTATTCCACATCCACTACATTAATGCCAATATTTTGAAACAAAAGTTTCCAAATCAGAACTAAAATTTCATGCTTTTATTTTTTCAACAAGTTCGACTTTTTGAGGGAAACAAAAAAGTTGCAACTTTTTGTTCCATTGAAAGTCAAACGCAATACAACTTGTTCTATGTGTCCAGGGAAGTGAAGATTTTGGCACATGTTATATTAATTTGTTATCTTTTTTATTATTTAAATGTCTAGTTTATCCCTAACGAAAGTAGCTAAAAGTTAGGTCTTGGGGTTTCTAGCCGGCCATAGGTTTTTAGTATTATATTTCCTCATTTTCCATTTTTTTAATCAAGCAAAATAAATGAAGTCATTTTCTCATTCTTCTCTCTATCTCAAGGTAACATTGTGTTACCCTAAGTAGGGATGACAAAAAACCCCATACCCAATGGGGAACCCGAAATCCGCACCTGTTTTGACTGGGGAATCCTCGAGTTAACCGGGGAAGGGAAATCCCCAAATAAAAAAGTGGGGATGGGGATACCCCTAATCCCCGACCCTGGACCCGTCCCCGATATATATATTAATATATAAAAATAATACAAAACATATATTTACATTACAATTTATAATACATAAAATTTAATCCAAGTAACATAACTCGTTAGCAATTAGTTGGTTGAAATTATAATTTTTCTTTTTCTTTTATATAATTTAAACTCATGTATAATTTTTTTTTCTATGTGGTTTATCTATTTTACCTCAAATATCACGATGATAATTTTTTTTACTTTATTTTTCATGTATTTATTTAAATTTGGTAGAAAATTATTTTATATTTTTTATGCAATCTATGAATATTTTTATATTTTT
The DNA here is from genome assembly GCF_052849685.1 of Lactuca virosa. NCBI lineage: Eukaryota > Viridiplantae > Streptophyta > Magnoliopsida > Asterales > Asteraceae > Lactuca > Lactuca virosa. The sequence goes on from NC_136434.1 coordinate 253,598,279, forward strand.
GTAAATTCTTTAAACTTATGCTGGTAAAATTGAAATTTAGAGTTTTTCTTTATGTAAAAGTTTTCATATTAAAAGAGTAAAAGAAATCCCCGATTCCCCGCTGGGATCCCCAGTCCCCGTTGGGGGTAGGGATAATTACCTTAAAACATATTAAAAGAGTTTTTATTTATATTCCCCGATGGGGATGGGGATTGGGGTCCCTTGTATTCCCCGCCCCCATTGCCATCTCTAACCCTAAGTGCAAAATTCTAAATGGTATCGAAGCAGATTCGATTATGTCCTAACCAGTAAGTACTTTTTCTTGATTCTTTCTTCTTTATTATCATCATGATTGGAATATGATTCAGAGAAATTCTTGCTGCCCTAATCAGCTAACAAAACATAGGAGAATCCACCTCACACCCAGCGAAATCCCAAATTACAACATTCTTCCCACCGGCTATAAACTGAATAGCCAAAACTAGAATCTTTTGTCACACTCTATCTTGATTTTCATAGGAAGAAAAGGAAAAGAAGAATACCTGTTTCCTTCCAACTCAAACCCCTCAACAGGATCTGCACCTCCTAAAAAGAAGATGAGTCGACCTTGGTGTGACAACCCGAAATTTTTTTGCTTTGAAAGCTCAGTCAGTCAACTCAACTGAGTGTCAGACTCATTGGTAATGAGTTCTAGCTTGGTTAAAGGTCATTCTAAGGAGTTTTAAGCCTAGTACACTTAAGGAATAAGTGTTAGAATGTACCTGCTAGAGACACTGTTCAACAAATCAAGCCTTAACCTCTTCATTTAGAGTTCACGGCCACAACACTTGATTTTACGGCCGTAAACTCAAGGTGGGCTGTAATCTCCCCCTTTAAGACTCATACCTTCATTTTCATTCATTATCTCACTTTCACCTCAAGAACACTCCATTTCTCTCTCAACTATCATCCCGATTTTCATCCTAGATCTTCAAAAGTTGTAAGTGTTCTTCCTTGATTTGTTGATACATCTCTTAATCTAGTATCATCTAATGATTTCATCCATGGAAATCATCTTTTCATAGATCTTCAAGAAACACCAAGAACACACACTAGTGTTCTTGGACCTTAATCACCATTTCAAGCCTCTATATCGTAAGTACTCACTCCTTAACTTGTTATCTAGTAAGAACACATGATTAGAGCCTTAAAGCTTCATCAAACTCATCATCAAGGAGAGTTTACGGCCATGAGTTTACACCCTGGCCGTAAACCCTTAAAAGGGTGGTGTTTTGAGCCTTAAACACTTCTAGACCCTTGTTAACCTTTGGAACACTTGAACCTTTGAAACTCCTTGCCTTTAAGACCCAAGATATGACCATTTGGAGAGTTTACGGCCATGGAGTTTATGGTCTGGCCGTAAACACCTCAACAACCTCCAAAACATTGGTTTTGCTCATCCTTGTGAAGGGAAATGATCCCTCAAGTTTCCCTAGCATTCAAACACCCTCTTATGCACATTACCATGAGTTTACGGTCATGAGTTTACACCCTGGCCGTAAACACTTTTTCCTAGCCGTAAACACCCCGTAGTCCAATCACATGTGATTCCAACACTTGGTTAAAGTGTTTCCTAGTCCCGTGAGGTGTTTCCTTGCATTGGGTTGCTTCCAAACACTATATTTATGTCAGTATATGCCATTATATGTCATTTAGGACTCGTTAATTCTCGGGACTTCATTCGTGGAGCTTCTCGTCCTTACGCGCATATTCGTTTGAATCACCCACATAAGGTGAGTTCATACCCCGTAATCAATCTTTTAAATTGTTTTAAATGCTTTTAGGGGGGGGGGGGAATACAAGTTGAACACAATGATAATTGTGTAATTGTTTGTTATAAACATTTTCAAAAGATTGCTTATGTCATTTATAAGTTGTCAAAACATTTCAAAAACTCTTTTCAAGTTATGTAACTTTATAGTTTAACAAAACTCCGTTTTTAAAGTATCAGCATAACTTAGTAGAAAAATGAGTCTTTTCAACAACAGTACAAGTAAATTACTAGTAAACTATAAGGGGTATAGTTTAGAGGTTCAGTTCATACTAGATACAATACACGATAACATAAAGAGAAACAAGGAGGTAGAAACAATACATCAGAGAGACATACTATACACTATAACAAAACGAACATACTAAGATGCTATAGCATGAGAACATACTAGATCTAATTATACCAATGAATCACTAACTCATTGTTTGTAACAAAAGGTGATAGTTAAATTGGGTATACATGATCATAAAACTTTAATGTGAATTACACAGCTTGCAATTGTTTGCAGAGGTCGCGTTTGGTCCCCAGAATCTCTTGACAGGGAGAACGTATAGTACGGGCACTAGCCTTCACATTATAACCTTACTAAAACATACATGTTTTAAGGTAATTAGTACTACAGAATGTCAATTCAAAAGACAACTGTGTACTTATAAACTCCCATTACTTTCAGTAAGTGACAGTTCCACTTGAAAGCTAATACAAACTATTTTCGAGTCAAGATAGTTATAAACTAGGGAAAACTTACATTTTACAAATGAAACACAGAACAGTCGGGTCTAGTACATTCAGTAGAAAGGGACCTATAATGCTAACTTTATGATTCCTTAGTGTATGCATTCAGGAATATATATATTAACTGGGTCCGACGGGTAGTAAGATGTGTGCTTTCCGCTTCATTTCCTGTTCCTTGTTTGGTTGTGGGCTTAGAGCAGATACACCCAGCCTACTATCTATCCGAGTTTAGCTATATATATGTTCCGTTTACACCAAGTAATCATAAGGGGTACCATGTATGGGTCAGGTCATAGGACACTAATTCAATGCACGGTTTTCTAGTACAAAACATACTTTTCAAATGAAGAACTTTTGGAATACAACACTAGAAACTTAACCAGTAAAGGGTTTAATCCATTTTATTAAACCAGTAAAACTTAAAGGACCTTAGGTGGTTAATTCTATAATACCTTAGTTTATACACCAGGGTTATATATAATTAATATCTGATAGGTAGTTGGATGTGTGCTTTCCGCCTCATTCCCTGTTCCTTGTTTGGTTGTGGGCTTAGGGCAGATTCACACAATTAACTATCTGTTCGATATTAGATTATATATAACTAGTATAAACTAAGTGATTATAGAAGGAACTACTATGGTTATCATTTTATAATAAGAAATAAGGGTTTTCTTAAAGGATCTTTTCATCAAATATAAAGGAACTATTACAGTTAACTCCGTGAGTTTTATATAACTTGTATCCATTTAATACTCATAGAAAGGACTGTAGAGTCATTTTTACTTATCTTTCATCAAAGCAGGAAATATAGGATTTTCTGGAGGAACAGGCAAACTTTTCTAAACAGAACTTACTACAACTTACTACAACTTTCTACAAACTTTCTTACTACTTACTACATCACTAAAATCTTATGAACTCACCAGCTTAAATGCTGATCTACGCTTTCAAAATAACTTGTATTCTCAAGAGACCAGTAGACAGGTTCGTGCACTGGGATTCAGAAGATGGAGCAGTTTAGCTTCATGTCTTTTTGTTATTTGCTATGTATTCTATATTATGTGAATCACATACTTTGTAAACACTTTCTTTCTAAGGAAATAGTTGTTTTTTTACTTGCTTACTATGATGCATGTCTTGTGATACTAAACATGACGTCCTCCGCCCCAGAACGTTTCTGCCGTTTCGGTTTTGGGGTGTGACACTTGGTGTGATCATTGCAAACGTCCTGTGAACACTAAAGAAACTTGTTGGAAGATTCATGGCATGCCTGCCGGCTAGAAACCTACCTAGTTCACGTACTAATATATATGGTAATTAGTGGAACTTTTGGAACCATTAACCAAGGAACTCGGTAAGTATTTCAAAGTAACCTTTGAAAACAAAGGGATAGCCACCGTTGCATTACACAACAAGGTAGTGGTTTCTCATGTTAATTTGAAACGAGTACATCAGCAGCAAAACCTTGGGTGGTTGAATATGGTACCACCAATCACATGACTGAAGATCGAAGCTCTTTCACTGAACTCCAGTGTCTAAAGGTAGAACCATTAGAGTTGCAACAGGATGAGACAAAAATGTTGTTGGCATTGGTACAATTGTCATATAGGAAGATTGTTTGTAACCATACATGAATATATCCACACTGGTTTTCCTAATGAAAGACAAGTCTGAAGTTTAGATTAATTTTTCAGCAATTTCATAAAATGGTCCAAAAGCAATTTGCAACCAGAACTCGGGTCCTCAAATCTGATAACGCAAAAGAATACTTTGACTCTCAGTTGGGAAGCTACTTAAATCAACATGGAATTGTTCACATTACCACTTGTGTCAATACCCCGCAACAAAATGACCAAATGCCCTCGATCACCTTCTTTTCAAGTTTTGTCCCATATTATTTCTATGGAGAAGCAATTTTAACTGTTGCGTACCAAATTCCCTCTCGAGTTATTGGGTTCAAAACCCCATAACAGAAACTTCGGTCCTTCCCTCACATTCGAACTCTGTCAAAAGTCCCACTCAAAATCTTTGGTTGCACTTCATTTGTTCATAACCATCAGCCCAATCATAACAAAATGGACCCTAGATTGATCAAGTGTGTTCTTATAGGATATTCCCCAAACCAGTGTGGATATAAATGTTATTCCCCATCCACCAGAAAATGTTCACTTAATGGATGTCACCTTCTTTGAAGAACCATACTATTTAGAGAACTCTGTGGAATATCAGTTTTTGGTGCTATCCGAATCAAAACCCTTCCAAGTCAAGCCATGACACATAGATACATTCTTCAACACCTATGCCTGTTTTCCAATCCGTCAGAAAAAGTAAGAACAAAGATGCCTAAAATGACAACATTGTCTATATGAGACGCCAAAAGCAACCTATGGTGGTAGAGCAAGTCACGACTGATGCACACAATCACGAATGATGAATCATCCCCAGATTTACAAGGTAATATCCAAATTTCAAACCTCTAGTTTGTATGTTCATCCTGATGATTTCGACTTGAATGTTCCAATTGCTTTACATTTACACAAGGGGAAAGGGAGGAGTTGTACTGCACACCCAATAAGTAACTTTGTTTCATATGATAAACTATCACCAAAATACAAGGTGTTTCCGTGCAAAAGGCTATACACGAGCAAACTTATGGAATTGATTATATAGAGACTTTTGCACATGTAGCTAAATTAAATTCCATTCGATTTTTACTCTCGCTTGCTGCAAATCTTGATTAGCCATTGTATTAACTCCATGTAAAGAAGTCATTCTTAAATGGAGGATTAGAAGGGGAAGTCTACATGAGGTTTAGAATCACAAGAAAATAAAGGAGTGGTGTCTAAGCTAAGAAAGTCCATGTATGTGCTAAAACAATCACCACGAGCTTGGTTTGAACGACTGACTCAAGTGATTAAGAGTTATAGATTTATTCAGGGGCAAGCAAATCACACGATGTTTGCGATAGATAGATAGATAGATAGATAGGTCGTAATCATGATTGTCTTTGTCGACGCCATCATTAAAACCGATAATTACAAGCACATCGATGAGCTGAAACTGGTCTTGGGAAGGGAGTTTAAAATCAAAGATCTGGGCTAAATTAGATATTTTCTGACAATGGCTCTTACACAACAAAAATACACCTTAGACCTTTTGCTAGTTAGGGTGTAAGCAAGCTAGCATACCAATGGAGCCTGGAAAAAAATCCCGAACAGAAAATAGAGAAGAGTTGGCGGACAAAGGTAGATATTGGAATTTGGTTGGAAAATTTATCTACCTTGCACATACGAGACCATACATTGGGTTTGCAGATTCATGAATGCTCCAACAACACAACATATGGAAGCAGTTTTCTAGATACTGCGTTACTTAAAAATGAATCCAGGATCTGGATTGTTCTTCAAAAAGACTACTGAGTGGGAAGTTAAAGTGTATACCAATGCTGATCAACTATTGGATATTGTACCTTTTGTATAGGTAAATCTTGTCACCTAGCGAAGCAAGAAGAGATCAGTCATAGCTTGAGGCCGAATACCATGCAATGTGTCAAGGAATCTGTGATGGAATTTGACTTGGAAGGATACTTAAGGAACTTAAGATTCCAAACAGCACGAAAATGACCCTTTTTGCGACAATAATGTTGTCATTGAGATAGCTAAAAACTCAGTACATCATCATGAAACCAAACACGTGGAGCTCCATCATCACTTCATCAAAGAAAAGCTTGGAACTAGTATACACTTATGTTACTTCAAACTTCCAGATTGTTTACATTCTAACCAAGGGCCTTCCGAAGAATAAATTTGATAGTATGAAGAGCAAGCTGGATATGATTGATATTCATATCTACCTTTAGGGGAAGTGAAGATTGTATGTAACACACGTTATTTTAATTTGTTCTCTTTTTTATTATTTAAATGTATAGTTTAAATAATAAAAAAGAAAGTAGCTAAAAATTAGGTATTGAGGTTGCTAGCTGGCCCTAGGTTTTTTAGTATTTATATTTCCTCATGTTTTGTTTTTTTAATCAAGTAAAATAAATCAATTCATTTTCTCGTTCTTCTTTCTATCTCACGGTAACATTCTGAACCCTAAGTGCAGAATTCTAAGGAAAGAAACATATTTCTTCTGTTTGAGAGAGAGAGAGAGAGAGAAAGAGAGAGAGAGACCTGATAGCATAATTGCTAGTGAAGAAACGACAGCAGAAGAAATTTTGACGAGGTTGAGAACCGATATGTTGAAAGCAATATTGTTGAGTATGTAGGGAAATGGTAACACTGGTGAACCCTCGCAACCTAAAACCAACAATCATGTAAATAAATGATGTTTAAAGCTTATTTGAGAAAATGAAAGGAAAAAATAGAAGAGGGCGAATCTGTTAACAATTTGGGGATAGCCTCATTCCTTAGTTTGTCCATTAAGTGATTCATTGTTACTCTTACCGTTACTTTTACTATAAGTCTTAGGTGGTGTTTCGTTTTAACTTAATGAACTCAATAGATACACACACACTTAATGAATAAAAATGAATAAATAAAGACTAAACATGGAAGGTGGGTAGGGGTGGGACGTGACACTTTCCACAATTTCCCTAGTCTTGTTATGATCAAATCACAGATTTCTCATACCTAATGATATCGTTATTATCTCTCCAACTTTCATCCCTCATCCTCCCAAAATCATGTGTGTTTTGAATGTATTCTTATCCATTCAGGACTTGATGGTAAAAAAGCCAGGGCCTTAGTGTTGCTTCATAACATACTTTCTAGAGTAAGATCCCTTTTACATTTATTTGCACAAATGTTAAGAATATCACCTGATGAACTAGCGTCGATGTTGAGAAAGCAACCAACTCCAGTCTTTATGTATGAAGGAAGCTCGTGAAGTGGTATGCCTTTCAGATTTGATAACAAGGGAAGAAACAAAAGCACAAAAATAGCCTACAAATAAATCATCATCAGCAAAAATAATTTGATATGTTCCCCCCCCCCCCCATCAGACTATGTGTAGTCTGTTACACGGGACTACTGGACAAGCTTTATAGAGTTATTCTCGATGTTTTTTTACAGACAGGAAATTGAAAGTGAGTCATTATGAATTGTCATTAATATTGGGCTATTAACTTTTTAGTAAGCTTCTTTTTGCAAATAAAAGGCTCTTGGGAAAATGCAAAAAGAATATTACACTTGATTGGCATAAATGAGTGATTTCTAGACAAAGACTCTTAGGGACATTTGGTTTGCAAAATGTTTTTGAAAGGATGGATTCTGTCAAATGAAGATATTATAATCTGCCACGTGTTTGGTTGGTAAGAACCGGTATGGAATCTAATTCCATTTCGTTGGCGTTTTAGGTTTAATTTGTAAATAGTTTAAAAGAATTATACCATTAGACGACCAAAATACCCTTTGTTGTTTTTTTTTGCAATTTCGTTCTTGTTTTATACAAAACATTTCTGAAGATGACATAGAGAGACTGTTATTCTTGTCTTTATACATTGAAAATGAATACATACAAGAACCAGCCATTTGTGCAACTCTGGTGTGTGTTATTTTTGGCTTTCACACCAAGAACAATGGTTAGTTTGTATCAAGATTCGAGAAGCCTTTGTATGATGGGTAATAAAGCTGGTTAATTTAATATATTTAGATAAGTGAACGCGTACGGTACTATACAGAATGCTGATATGGTTGATTTGTGTTTGTAAGGCGATATTTAATTTTAAGTAAGTACCTGGAACCCTGAACCAAATGAATTAACAAGAAATATATCGAGCAACTTCCCCTGTAGAAATCAAAATGGAATGTGAAATACATAATAAGCAAACAAGCAATAATAATATGTTTCTTCAAACAAGGCCAACGATTGTACCTTTAGTAAATAAGTTTTCATGAATAGAAGTTCGTTGCTAAAACGAGTAAACAAGTTTCATTGCTATAATGAGCAAACAAGTTCGTTGCTACAAGGAGCAAACAAGTTCATTGTTAAGACAAGTAAATAAATTCCAAGTGATAAAAGTTTATTGCTATAATGAGAAACAAAGTTCGTTGCTCAAATGAGTAAACAGGTTCACTGCTACAAAGAGCAAACAAGTTCATTGCTAAGACAAGTAAATAAACTTCCAGTAATAAAAGTTCGTTGTTATACTGAGAAACAAAGTTTGTATGTGCGTAGTGAACAGATCATGAGTTCACAACCCAAGCCTAAGACCGAATGCTCTCTTGAATGCTATGTCTATCGCTAACATAGGGAGACATAATGGTACAATACACTCAAGCGAATCGTGCGAGTGAGGAGTTGTCTACCTCCTAATAGCACTATCTATAATAACCATGGGCTCAAATGAGTTAATGAGTTGTGTGAATTGATTCCAGGGACTTAAACGCGATAAGGACTCATGAATTAACAATAGCATACAGATACACAACAAAATGTAGCAACCAAGTTTGATACAAGTCAAATTAAATACAACAAAAAATAAAGAGTTTTTGGACATGAATACTCACAATGATATGTGAAGGTATTTGTGAAGGTATTTGTGATGCCTTGAGCTAACTTCCCTCACGTCCTACTACCGATTCCCTATGATAAGGTTACACACTAGTAAGTCTCTAGTCGAAAATCTAACACTAGTGTACTTAATTTCTACAATAGAGTTATGCCAATATTGTGTCAAAATTAGGTTTTGTATAAGTTGCAAATACTTTCTGAAAATTCAGATTTCCATATATCAATTGACTTATTAACATTTGCAAGTGACAAATCCCATTTTGTGTTATTGTTTGAAATGCATTTTAGCACTTTTGGAATGGCTTTACAAACTAAAAATCCAAAACTAAATCAAATTAGTTCTAAAAATTTCCAAACTTTACATTTCAGTCCTAACTATAATGTAGAACCCTCTTGTAAATTTTCATGATTTTTAATTATGTTTAACTATTTTTCCACAATTTAATTCCTTGAAAACATCATAAAATCATGAAAAATAATAAACAGTTAATAAAAATTTCCAATCTTTTTGTAAAACTGTTATACAATGTATATAAATTGGGAAAGATACTCAAATTAATTTTCAAACAGATTAACCCGATTTTATGAATTTTGTGTATTTATTATAACAAAAATCAAAATAAATAGGAATCAGTTTATAAAATTCTCCAAACATTTTTTGCCACTGTTATGTAACATATATAAACTGGAAAAAATATCAAAGCTGTTTTCAAACAATTTAACTATGTTTTTTTGTTTTATTCATTTAAATAAGCATTAATTCGTGAAAAATTGTTAAAAAGTAGGTGAAATTCACTAAAATTTTAATTTACCATTAATATGTAATATAAGACATTTTGAGGAAGTTTCACAATTTTTGGAAAAGTGTAGCTATTTTTCATCAATTTAATCCCTTAAACATTCATTAAATCGGGAAAAATAATACATTGTCTTGGAAAAATCTGAATTTTTTTTCATGGAGTCTTTATGACGTCTAGAAGACGAGAAAATTAAGAAATATGTCTTTGGACATTCATAAATGTATTTTACTCTTTATTTCTCTTCAACAAAAATAAATTAGAAATCAAAAGAAGACAGCCTTAGAAATGCATACAACTTCATGAAAAGTCCTTACTCAGTGCATAGGTTATATCCGAAATTTATCATAATTTATTAACCATCAAAAGTATTTTATATGAAGTATTTCTCTATTTTATTGAAAGAATTACAATAAATCGAGAAAAATGATTCATTTTCTGAAAATTTCCAGATCATCTTATTTTGTTGTTTGGATTCTGGAAAAAATTGGATTTGAGCAGAAAAGAAGTTTTAGATATTTATTTATGAATAAATCCTTTATTAGCATTCTTAACAATGTACTTTGATAATCAAGCCTTTAAGCTTGATGTTCATCACATGCATTATGATTTGAAGAACATTAATGAACTTATTTTGTTCAAAATGATGTTTCTAAATGAAAAACTAGAATGCATGTGGTTTTGGATCTTTAAAACTTGTAAAACTCAAGATGATGGATTTGATTTAGGTTTTGATCATTGGATTTCACCTTCTAACAACATGCATATTCTTTTTGGGAGAAATCCTACCACCTTCATCATCAAATTCGACATGCATGTGAATCATCTCAAAGAAAAGTGTAGAAGAGGGAGAAAAATACAAGAAAACATGAAATTGTTGAAAGAAAAAGTAAAGAAAATACAAGGAAATTAATTTTACCTTGAATATCAACTTCAATTGATGGATATTCTTGAGTAAAATGAGGGATATTTTCTGGAAATTTTGTGGGTTTTGGAGCTAATTCATAGAGGTAAAGAGTGGGGATTTTAGAGAGAAGAAAAGATAGATTATATCTCTCTAGATAGCTCATCTCTCTCGCCATCTTTTTTGGGGTTATACTCCACCAAAATACATAGATTCTTATGAACTCATGAAGAATTGACTGGCTAAATCTCTCCCACAAATGTGGCTTTTATGTTCATCAGCTTTAGAGAGAAGTTTTTAGAGAGAGAAAGAGAAAGGTGGAGTGAATGGGAAGTGAAAATGATTGACTTTGGAAGGAGAAATGAGGGGAGAGAGAGGGACGCCGAATTTTGAAGATGAGAGAGGATATTTGATTTTTTTTATTAATTCCTTAATTTTATAAAATTTCTTTCAATTTATATAAAATGTGTATTTTATATAAATTTTTTTCATCACTCTTGGATTTTTAGCTTATAAATGTAAGGTTAATGTTAATGAATTAAATTAATTTCCTAGATTATATTTCCACATTTTAAATATATTAATTTGGTACTATAGTGTTTGTAAAAACTTTTATGGGATTTTGATAGAAAACTTCATAAATTTAAGTTTTTATGACTTTTAGGGTTTTAAGGAATTTGTAAATCTTTGGATATCAAAATAAATTGAATCTTTGAGACTTCACATTGTTTTTAGGTTTCCTAACTCTTATTCAAGTTAGAAATAATGTTTGTAATGAATTTTTATCGGTTTATTGGCATTCTATGTAGTGGTTCTGAGATTCAATTGAATTTGATGAATGAAGTATACTAGTCTTAGTTTCAACTTTGACTTAAGTTTATATGATACTTTGACCTAAATTTTACTTCTAGGTCAAGTGCATGATGTGTCTACATGATTCATGCAAAGATGTTCAATTCAAGGAATGACCCGAATATGGATAGTCATTACAGTTAAGTAGTTGTAAAATTCACATACCTTGAATTGACAGCATCCATCTCAGAATAGAATCTTGCTACTTTTTCTATGCCAACAAATTTGTTGTGTATTGTTATAGCAAACCTACCTTATTCACCAAAGTCTGATATGGCTACCTACGCTACCCACATCAGACTGGGGGGGGGGGGGGGGCAATCCAGCTAGGTATAGCTCAAGATGAAAACAGCTTCAAAACGATTATTAATGCTTGTGCAAAGCAGACTATGTAGATGGTTATCGGTGACATTCCATCTGCGTGTGACTACAACAACAAATGTGTCGGATGTCAGTCTCAGGGACTGAATGGCAAGCTTACGCTTCTTAGCTACCCTGACACGACGCCTTATCGACATCATTATCGCATAGCAGCCCCACTCGGCATAACATCACCAACAGCCTTTCTCTACAGAATGGCATCAACAGCTACGTTGCATCTCACCGACCAGATCGTACTCCTAAAAAGGAAAGATAATTCAACCAACCCATGCTTGGTTCATTACGCATCACCACAACTCTCGTGGGAGAGGTTCAATCGTTTTTTTATTTGATGCATTGGTGCTTTGTCTAGTCTTATCCGATTGTTAGCAATCCAATCACATCGGACTAGGGGGACTTGATAACACACGGTTTATATGGCTGACTCCAATCCAATTTTATTGGTTGCGTACCAATAACATTAGAATGAGGGGATTTGATGATATTAGGCCCATTAGCATGGTCCAGACAGCTCTGGCGCGCCAGCCCTTGCCTGGCGCTGGCGCTCCCTTGTTGGCCTTGTCTAGCACTCTCCTGCCGGCTCGACCCGACATTCTCTTGCCAGCCCTTTCGGGTACGCGCCTGCCAGCCTTGCCTGGTGCGCGCCCGCCAGCCTCGCCCGACGCCCCCGGGCGGCCTTGCCCAACTCCTTGCTAGCTGGGCCTAAATTGGGTCGGCCCAAGGCCTGACCAAACTACCCTTGATCTAATTATCCCCTATAAAGTGAGCAGTATCTCCTCCATGGAGAAGGATCCTCCCCCCTTGGCTCAGCCGCCGCCCTAGACTCCGGCCGGGTGTCTCAGCCACCACCCTCCGCCTTCAGCCACCATACACCACCCCCAACACCAAGATGGTTCTATCCAGCTAAGGAGAACCACCTCATCCCTACCAACCGATCTAACTTGATCGTCGGAGCCTGCTCTGGGGGCACAGTCCCTGGGGCAGTTCAAACATCCTTGTTTGTTGTGACCTCGCAGATTCTCCCCGGCCTAGAAGTATACTCTCAGAGCAGGTGGTCGGAGTCGATGTCGCATCAATGTCAAAATAATTTTATGGTATGCTTATGTTTATGATTCTGCTAGGTACATTCTTAGTAAATTCCTTTCCTGATCTTGTGCTTTTTGACTCTAGTGCGAGTCGGTCTTTTGTGTCTCAATCGTTCAGTGGGAGTTTTGGTATGACTCTGGGATAGTTAGAGTGTCCGTTGCAGGTTTCCATCGCCAACTAGCACATGGTTTCTACATCGAGCATTTTTCGGGGTTGTACTCTGGAAATTTTCTGGGTGTCTTACCCGATCGATTTGATCCCTATACATGTAGGGGATGTGTGTGTGATAACAGGGATGGACTAGTTTAGTAGGTTCGGTGCGACGACTGACTGTGAGGTCTAGCAGGTTGTAGTTCGAACCCCAAGTGGGGAGGAATGATTATTTATGGGGAGGGTAATAGAGTTGGATCAGCCTTTTGTTCTGTTGCAAAGGCTCAACAGTATCTGCAGCATGGGTGTATGGGTTACCTCGTGTATATGATTGACACTCAGGTTGGGAAGGAGGTGTCCGTTTTGGATGTGCCTGTAGTCAGAGAGTTCCCAGTGTTGGTTTTAAATTTATTGTGTCAAATGTGTATGCTAGAATAGTCTTTTTTATCGGTTTGGTCTTGTCTTTTCACAGTTTTGCTTCTAGGGTTAGCGTATTTATTGTGCATGCATGTATCAATTAGGGTTAATGTTTTGATCGATCTACCTAGCTCTCACCGAGAAGTTCTTTCTTTGAACTCTTCTAGAGCTATTCTAATCAAAGCATTCGACACTATTTTGATCTTTGTTCTTTTCATTCAATTCTCGTTATTTAATATAGAATCTATCAATCATAATTATTGTTCTTACAATTGGTATCGGAGCAGGAGATAGTGTAATCAATTCAATACTCTTCTGTCGAGTTTTTTCTAGGGTTTTACATAATACTTAGATTTGTTCTTGTAGTCTCAATCGTTCTTATCGGCTGTAGATTCTAGATCTAGATCTCAAGTTTTTCCCTTGAACTTGATTCATGTTTTTACATATCTGGTTCTATATTTGTTTTTGTGAAATTTTGACAATATGAAGAACGAAGATCCACATACTCTTTTGTTCAACCTCTCCAGTAGTATTGGATCCACGACAAGGATTCCTATACTCTTTCCTCAAGATTACGAAGTATGGGTGGTACACTTCAAAGATTATGTTCTCAGTATTGAAGATTATGGTTCCACAACATGGCAATCGATGACGCAGAAGATGTTTACGCACACGAAAACCAGGAGAGTAATGACTACTCAGGTTGATTACAATGCACTTCTTATTGAACATACGAATGTTCATCAGGATGAAAAAGATAAGATGATGTGTAACATAAAGGCGATGAGAATAAAAGGTTTGCTCTTCCTCCAGATACTTTTCGTCTTGTCAGTTCATGCGAAACTACGAAGGAATAATGAGATAGGTTGAAGGAGCTTTATTCAAGTGACGCTGATTTGGAACATTCGATGCAAACTTTGCTTTTATCAGAGTTTGGAGCTTTCATACAAAAGTCTGATGAAAAACTAGATCAGACGTTTAATCGATTTAGTCATCTGTTAAGCAGAATGATCAAACACAATCTCAAGTGTGAAGTCATTGAACAGAAAGTCACGTTCATGAATGGACTGAGATCCGAAGGGAAAGCTGATGTGTCCATTATGAAGGCACACGAACAGTTCAAAAGCTACTCATTGTTCAAGCTTGTGGGAATTCTGAGATCCCATGAAGACGAACTTACGAAGAATGTGAAGCTTGTTTCTAGTCTTGGTTCTTTGGCTTTAGTTGCAAAAGGCAAGAAAGTAGCAGAGGAAGATTCTGAATTAGATCCTTCGGAAAGAGAAATCTCAAAAGAAGACAAAGCTCTTCTGGTGTCCAATCCCAATAAGTTCTATAAAAAGAATTTTTCCCGCAACAGAAACAAGTTCAGATAGGGAAATTCTAGTTCATAAAAGACTAGAGATAATATTCATAAGAATTATGGGAACGACGATGATATGACGGAAAATAAGTTGTTGGATGATTCTGGTTATGATTGCAATTATTGCCATGGCAAGAATCACTTTGCCAAGGCATGCATCCTTAGGAGGATGAATGACAAGAAAGAAACTGAGAAGGATGAAGCCTACTATCTTCAAAAGATAGAGGAACTTAGGAAAAGGAGTGCATCTGTGACAACCCGAAATTTCTATCTTCTACAACCATTCAATTCAATCAAATTCAGACTTTTTCTGCTATCTTTTAGCACTATTTACAGTCTGTTTGAGGGTTCTAAGCCTAGTATATTCAAGAATCGGGTGTTAGGAAGTATCTGCTTGAGTCTAGTGTACCTTAATCAAGCCTTAAACCCATTAAATAGAGTTTACGGCCAAACCTTCATGTGTGGGCCGTAAACTCATGAGTTGGCCGTGAACTCATGCTATAAGCATGAGTTTACATCATTTTCCTCATTTCTCTTCCATTTCAAGGCTAGAAACCCCATTTCTCTCTCAAGTATCATAAGATCTTCATCCCGATCTTCCAAAAATGTAAGAATTCTTTCTCTTGATTTGTTGTTACATCTCCTTATCTTGTGTTTGTACATGATTTCATCCATGAAATCTTTCCATTTTGATAGATCTTCAAGTGTTCTTCATTTCACCAAGAACACCAAGAACACACACTAGTGTTCTTGGACTTTAAACACCCTTACAAGCTTCTATATTGTAAGTACTCTTGCCTTAGCTTGTTATATTCTTGAATCACTTAGTTTACACCTAGAAAACATCAAGAAAACAAGATCAAAAGGTGTTTACGGCCAAGGCAATCTCCTTGGGCCGTAAACCCTAATTTAGGGTGCAAATGAGCCCTAATCCCTTCCAAAGCCTTGGAACCAAGTCTAGAACACTTCCAAGATGAGTATAGGACCTTAAACATCAAGAGAATCAAGAACATAAGGTGTTTACGGCCAAGGAAATCACCTTGGGCCGTAAACACTAATAAGTTTTACATTTGTGCTCCCATTCCTTCCTAAGGCTTACACTTGATCATATAACACTTCCTAATGACTTGTAAGACCTTATAACACAACTTGGTACATAATACCATGAGTTTACGGCCGTAAACTCATGGGGGTTTACCCCTTGGCCGTAAACTCATGTGATGCATCCATGTTGGCCATAAACTCCAATGTGAGGCCATACTTCCCTTAGATGCAACCCTTTGGTACTTCTAGCACTTGAATTAAAGTGTTTTCCATGTCCTAGGGTGTCTTCACTTGCTTAATTAGTTGTTAATTGACTAATTAGATATATATATGTGTCATTATATGTTAAATAGGATCCGTGTGTGTGCTCAAGTCTTCACTTGACACTTAGCATCCTATACCATCCGTTCATCCAAACCACTCACTACAGGTGAGTTCATACCCCTTAACCAACCTTTTAAATGATTTTAAATGCTTTTATGGGGGGGAATACAAGTTGAAACATTATAGTTATTATATCAATCACATGTGATTATTAACTATCAAACATATGGATTTTCTTGCTTTTCAAACTGTGTTATCAAACAAACTACTTCAAATCGTTTTATAAACTCGTTTACATGTTAAATACTTTTATTAAACTATTTTAAACTGATATTTTGTCAAATGCATATCTATATAGATATAGTTATATAAGTAGGATTGAAAGGACTTAGGACTGATAGCTCACCTTACTTCCTGTTCCTTGTTTGGTTGTGGACTTAGGGTATCGGTTGTTTGTCCGAAGGTCGTTTGAATCTTAATTATATACTATGTATATATATATAGATATAAAAGTTCCTTCATTCAGTTCAATACTTTTGGGTAGCAAGGGTATACAATCATGTTCATTCATACAAACAACATTGCTAGTAAACTATAATAGGTATAGTTTAGGAACTTAATAATACTATTACTAGAACAATGAAACAAACAAAGAGTCAGTTCATACATGAAACAGTACATACTATACATTATACAAGAGAACATACTATTATGAGAAACAAAGAGAACATACATACATACTAGACAGAGAGAACATACATACATACTAGACAGAGAGAACATACAATACAGCTAGTACATACTATACATTATACAAGAGAACATACTATTATGAGAAACAAAGAGAACATACACACATACTAGACAGAGAGAACATACAATACAACTAGTACATACAATACATATACAAGTATACTATAACATAAATGTGAATCACTGTTTCGAGGCATGGCACCACCTGTCATGGTTCGATTTGCAGCCAGAATCTCCTAGAGGGAGAGAGTGAATTTGGGTATAGAAATATACTGGATTGACTATCCTACACCTTGCTGTTCGCTGTAGTGGGATTTGCAAGTCTACGGGTACCAAATGTCATTCCTTCCGACGTCTTTCATCGTCGTGTTATTAGTCGATAATATGGTGCAATCATATCACATTATACCTTAAAGAACAGTTGGATTAAGGTAGAAAGTACAGCAGTAGTTACTATAATACAACACTACAATACTTTATTATTTCCCCATTGCATTTATGGTGATCTTTTCACATAAAAGGTAATGTAAAACTATATTTTTGGTTAATGATAGTCACACTTGGGAAAATATACACTCTTACAAGAAACAAACATACAGAACATTTGATGCCTTGGTAGAAGGCTACGTTTAGTAGAAAATATAGGATTTTCTAGGAGATACAAACATTTACAAACATTTACAAACATATACAAACATTTACAAACATTTACAAACTTACATCAAGCAATTACAAACATTTTCATACAAACAATGACACTAAAATGCTTATGATCTCACCAGCTTTAAAGCTGATAAACTCTTTCAAAATAACTTGTATTCTCAGGTCATCAGTAGACAGGTACCGATGCCAGGCTTTTGAGAAGATGGAGCTCGTTCAAGACTCATCTCTTATTTTGATTTACATTTTTGGTGTCTTATAAACTTTATAGAACACACTTGTATTAAATTATATTATTAATGCAATGGATGATGTTGTTGCTTGTTTACTACTATGCTTTGTTGTGATACTGTACATGACGTCCTCCACCCCCGAACGTTTTCGTCGTTCCGGTTTTGGGATGTGACAGATTGGTATCAGAGCATCGTTTATAGTGAATCGAGTATATCAACCCATAAAAGATATACAAACTATAAACACAACGGGATTAAAATACTCTGACTAAGAGTTTATACTTTTAAATAATAAAATATTTAACTAAGTATACATACCTGCATTCATACTAAAATCAGTGTCACTAGGACAGAACAAAAGTATTACGATTGTTGAACATCACAAGTAGACTCGGGGATGTATGATCAGTTCTGGGAGTGACATAGCCTGATCAACTATGTTGGTCCGAGAAGTGATTAGCATATGCCCGAGAATGGTTGTGATGTGGCAACAAGTATAAAAACTTACCAATACTACTACAATGAAAACATCAGAACAAAACATAAACCTAAAATACTATAGGAGTATTTGGTATACCATAATTACTTATCTGAGAACTAAAAAGGTCTTTATCAGTAAGTCAATTATTGCTAAGTGGATACGCTAAGGTTATATGTAACTAGGATGTCATAGACTTAGAATCTGTAATCTTTGCTTGACTCCCTGTTCCTTGTTTGTGGTGGGTTTCGAGTTAGGGTCACTTATTCGAAGGTCTATCCTGTGTTGATTACATATAACTTGTATGCACTAAACAGGTATTGAAGTAACGGATAAAGATCATCTTATAATTAGTTAGTTAGTACGTCTATTAATTATTTCTTTATCCCTATTTCTCGCGTAGATAACATGGCTGGATTCCATCCCCACGACGACCCGTACTTCCCTAACCAAGGTGATGGAGGAGGGTTTGAAGCAGAGCCAGAAGATGATCACCCAATCCCTTTGGATGATCACCAGGCTGAAGGCTTTTCTGATGGTTCGGACTCCGAGTCTGAGGTCAATAACCTACCCCCGGTGGCTCCTGTCCCAAATCCTAACCCTCGTCCGACTTTTCAAGGCCCGACGCCTCCTTGGGTGGAAAGCTTGGAAACATGGAGCCAAGAGCAGGATCAGCCCATGCCATTCAATGGAAACCGAAGCTTTTATGACCTGAGCGAAGGAGGCTCAGCAGACAGAGTCTTGCCAATCCTGGTCCGCAGAGTTGCCCGAAACGAAATTCAGGGCAGGACAGCTCTCCATCGAATCACGGAAGTTGACGCCAATGCAAGAATGCATACCATCCGCACCATTCATTTGGAAGATGCTCGTGAGAGATCTAGGGGAGACCACGAGGCCCTGCAGCAAGAGCTAGCTGAAACTCGGGCTGAAGTCATAGAGCTCCGAGTACGCCAAAGGGTGTACGAAAGGCACCTGCTCGATGTGGAGCGTCAGCTGGCTGAACTAAGGGCTCACCCGAGGGATAACCGTCACCAGTAGGAGATATTCTACTTTGCTTTCCTTGGTTTAAGGAATAGTCTTCCTATCTATGCTCCAAGTAGCACTTTTCAATATAACCATCCCTGTTCTGAAAGCACTTTTTAGTTAGGCCTTTGTGCTGTTAAAACTTTTTACTTCGGATATGATGTAAGACGTAGAAGGTCATTTTGTCCAAACTTATTACATCTTAAATATCAATGATATTGACAGTCGGCTAATTTCTGTGCCAATCCTTGTTCAAATACTTCCATTCTATCTAAACCTCACTTTCGTCAAATAATTGAGCTGTGGAAATTAGCTCAAGGATCACTTCCATTTCTTGTCGAAGGTTGGATCATGTTATCCACCAACCAATGATAGCCTAGTTCGAAATAGCAATCGTCTAGTGACCAGTCTACGAACTTACTTCAACTCTTTACCAGTACTGCATCATAGGGATGTAGGTCAAACCATCGAGAATAATTTAACAAAACGAAAACTTTATCTTTACATGAATGAGTAGAATACATCTAGGACCGACCATAATCACTCACGAACTCCTTTTCTTGTCATATAACAAAATCATGTCGTCATCTAGAAATAGTCAGCCGGACGACAAAACCCCGATCCTTCATATAGACGTTGCCACCTTCCAAGCCGCGGTAACAGCTGTCGTGGCAGCTGTCCTTGCACACTTCAATGCTGGTAACGCAATCAAGGCTGTAAAAGGTGTTGACAGTTCAAATTGTTGTAACCATTCGGGAAATCAACAGATGATAACTACTACAAACACCCAAAGCCGCAAATCTGAGAATAAGAAACGAAAGCGTCAAGCCCAAAAGGAGCACAAGCGATCTCAAAAACTTGCCACGCAACAACAAGTGGCGACCCCTGCCACTTCAACACCGATCAGACCATATAAGGGAACACTCCCGAAGTGTGAAAAGTGTACTTTTCATCATAACGGAGTTTGCAGTGATTTGCAATGCATGAATTGCAATCCAATGGGGCACACTACTCGTGTCTGTAGGGCGCCGGCACGAACCGTCTTCCAAGCCACTAGCATCGGGGTCAGCTCGGCTTGCTATGGTTGTGGTAAAACCGGACACTATAAAAGGAATTGTCCAAAAGAGAGGAACAACGAAAGCGCTCGTGTCCACATAACTCCGACCCGACACTTCACTTCCACCACCGATGCTGGTGCAAGCCAGATTTGCCATTTATGCGGTGAGATAGGACATCTCAAGAAGGATTGTCCAATAATAAAGAACTCTGGCGCAGACGGGAAGATACTAAGGATCACTGCTGAAGGAGAGACTACTCCGGACCCACGTTGAAATTCTAGGACGTTTCGTTATAGTAGACTTATAAACTGTTAAAAACTAGTGCAACTCGAGTCATATCTTTGGCGAGATCCCGTCAGTCAAGGGACTCTCGTGCTACGTGTACTTGTTTTTGTAGTATACCTTGTTCGCAGCAGCAGTCTTGTAAGATAAAACTAAAGTATTGAAACTCTGTCAAGTTGCACCATTATGTTTTTGTAACACCTTTATGATCTAGTCTAACGCCTTTTATTCCGAGTAGTCCGACATTATCATGTAACATGAGTCAATTCGATCCTCACAATGCCAGTCTCGTGCGAAAATTCTTTTCCCCGTAATCGCCTTTCTAGCGAAGCCATCATTCCAGAACTCCGAGATACTCATGCGAAGGGTATCTTATGTTTCGTATCCTTCCCGAAGAAACCTCCCCGAAATACCACTCGTACAGTACGTCAAGTTCCATCCGAAGACCCATACGGTTAATCTATCACTGAGGAATGTATACGCAAGGGTGGTATATAATCAAGGTTCTACAGGTTTAGAATTGATGGTTCCGCTTTAACTTCTTTTCCTTGTTTGGATGTGAGCTTAGACAAGAATCATTTATTTGACGGACTTTTCAATCTTAATTATATAAGACTCGTATACGCGAAGCTGTGATTGATGACCAAATATGACTTCTAATATGAACTTCAGCACGGAGACTGCTCAAGAATACGAGTGATCGCACTGCTATGCGAATAAACTTAGGAGCCAATCAAATGCCTTTCCCGCCGATCGAGACAGGATATTCAGATAGAATAGAAGTACCTGTCCTTTTTCCTTACTTTATGAGTAATCATACTTTCTTTTGGATCTTTCCGACATCGTTCCAGAAGAACTTCCAGGATTACCTCCTCAACGTCAAAGTCGAGTTCAGAATCGACTTAATTCCAAGGGCTACCCCAGTAGCCAAATCGCCCTATCGTCTAGCACCTGCTGAGATGCAAGAACTATCCGGTCAACTTAACGAAATGCTCCGTAAGGGCTTTATAAGACCAAGCTTCTCACCATGGAGAGCACCGGTCTTGTTCGTCAAGAAGAAAGACGGATCGTTTCGTATGTGCATCGACTACGGGGAGCTCAACAAGCTTACTATTAAGAATCGTTACCCACTGCCTCGCATAGACGATTTGTTTGACCAACTGCAAGGGGCGACTTACTTTTCAAAGATAGATCTGAGATCCGGGTATCACCAATTACGAGTGCTAGGGGAGGATGTTCCAAAAACATACTTCCGAACTCGTTATGGACACCACGAGTTAGTAATGATGCCATTCGGATTTGCCCAACGCACCTGCAGTATTCATGGACTTAATGAATAGGGTATGCCGTCCTTACTTGGATCAATTCGTCATTGTCTTCATTAATGACATACTTATCTACTCTCGTAGTAAGGAAGAGCATAGTAAGCAACTACGTCAGATCTTGGAAACATTCCGATTAGAGAAGCTCTACGCGAAGTTACCTAAATGCGAGTTCTGAATTCGAAGAGTCAAATTCCTGGGTCACGTTGTTAGTGAAGAGGGAATTCATGTGGAACACTTCCAAAATCAAGGCCATTGGGAACTGGTGAGCTCCGAAGACATCTACAGAAATTCGTAAATTTCTAGGTCTCGCTGGCTACTATTGTAGGTTCATTCAGAACTTCTCTCGAATTGCAAAACCTCTTACGACTTTGACCCGGAAGGGCGTGACCTTTGACTGGGGAGAGAAGCAAGAGAAAGCGTTCCAAACGCGGAAGCGAGCCTTATGCACCGCACCGATACTATCCCTCCCAGAAGGAATAGAAGACTTCGTGGTCTACTGCGATGCATCCAATTAAGGGCTCGGTGGTATTCTGATGCAACGAGGTAAGGTCATTGCCTATGCCTTTCGTCAACTTAATACACTCAAAGCCAGCTATACGACACACGATCTGGAGTTAGGGGCAGTGGAAATTGCTCCGAAGGTCCGGAGATCATTCGGGAAACGACAGAGAAGATCGTTCAGATTCGTGAACGATTGAAAAGCTAAGTAGACAAAGGAAGGAAACCTTTGGAATTCCAGGTGAGAGACCGAGTTCGTTTGAAAGTCTCACCCTGGAAGGGCTTGATACGCTTCGGGAAAGTTTGGAAAGCTAAATCCAAGATACGTAGGGCCTTTCGAGATTCTCGCAAGAATCGGACCTGTAGCTTACAAACTCAATCTACCCCGCGAACTTAGTAACGTACATTCTACTTTCCACGTCTCGAACTTGAAAAAGTGCCTATCCGTCGAGACTCTTGTAATCCCACTCGACGGGATCGAGATCAACGAGAGCCTCAACTTCGTGGAAGAACCTGTAGAGATCATAGACCGAGAGGTCAAGCAAACGAAGCAAAGCCGTACCCCGATAGTGAAGGTTCGCTGGAACACCAAGCGAGGACCAGAATTCACTTGGGAGCGCGAGGATCAGTTGAAACTGAAATATCCTCATCTTTTTACTTAGTTATTTGTAACTACTTATTTGCTTAAACTCTAATTTCGGGATGAAATTCTCTCTAACGGGGGGATGATGTGACAACCCGAAATTTCTATCTTGTACAACCATTCAATTCAATCAAATTCAGACTTTTTCTGCTATCTTTTAGCACTATTTATAGTCTGTTTGAGGGTTCTAAGCCTAGTATATTCAAGAATCGGGTGTTAGGAAGTATCTGCTTGAGTCCAGTGTACCTTAATCAAGCCTTAAACCCATTAAATAGAGTTTACGGCCAAACCTTCATGTTTGGGCCGTAAACTCATGAGTTGGCCGTGAACTCAAGCTATAAGCATGAGTTTACATCATTTTCCTCATTTCTCTTCCATTTCAAGGCTAGAAACCCCATTTCTCTCTCAAGTATCATAAGATCTTCATCCCGATCTTCCAAAAATATAAGAATTCTTTCTCTTGATTTGTTGTTACATCTCCTTATCTAGTGTTTGTACATGATTTCATCCATGAAATCTTTCCATTTTGATAGATCTTCAAGTGTTCTTCATTTCACCAAGAACACCAAGAACACACACTAGTGTTCTTAGACCTTAAACACCCTTACAAGCTTCTATATTGTAAGTACTCTTTCCTTAGCTTGTTATATGCTTGAATCACTTAGTTTACACCTAGAAAACATCAAGAAAACAAGATCAAAAGGTGTTTACGGCCAAGGCAATCTCCTTGGGCCGTAAACCCTAATTTACGGTGCAAATGAGCCCTATGCCCTTCCAAAGCCTTGGAACAAAGTCTAGAACACTTCCAAGATGAGTATAGGACCTTAAACATCAAGAGAATCAAGAACATAAGGTGTTTACGGCCAAGGCAATCACCTTGGGCCGTAAACACTAATAAGTGGTACATTTGTGCTCCCATTCCTTCCTAAGGCTTAGACTTGATCATAGAACACTTCCTAATGACTTGTAAGACCTTATAACACAACTTGGTACAAAATACCATGAGTTTACGGCCGTAAACTCATGGGGGTTTACCCCTTGGCTGTAAAATCATGTGATGCATCCATGTTGGCCATAAACTCCAATGTGAGGCCATACTTCCCTTAGAGGCAACCCTTTGGTACTTCTAGCACTTGAATTAAAGTGTTTTTCATGTCCCAGGGTGTCTTCACTTGCTTAATTAGTTGTTAATTGACTAATTAGATACATATATGTGTCATTATATGTTAAATAGGATCCGTGTGTGTGCTCAAGTCTTCACTTGACACTTAGCATCCTATACCATCCGTTCATCCAAACCAGTCACTACAAGTGAGTTCATACCCCTTAATCAACCTTTTAAATGATTTTAAATGCTTTTATGGGGGGGGGGGAATACAAGTTGAAACATTATAGTTATTATATCAATCACATGTGATTAATAACTATCAAATATATGGATTTTCTTACTTTTCAAACTATGTTATCAAACAAACTACTCCAAATTGTTTTATAAACTAGTTTACATGTTAAATACTTTTATTTTCTTACTTTTCAAACTATGTTATCAAACTATGTTATCAAACAAACTACTTCAGATTTAGACGTTCTCTATATTTTTGGAATCGTATGGACGTATACTTTCAGTTGTATCATAAAGAAAGTTTATATTTGTATTAGAATTTATCATGAACTACATAGTATGTTTATCACCTTATGGATGGGGTTTTGTCAAATAGTTGGTGGTATTTTTCTTTCATCTGATCTTCACGTTCCCAAGTAAATTCATGTCCTCGTAAAGAGTTCCATCGAACTTTCAGTATGGGAATACGACTTTGCGTTAATCGTTTGACTTCTCAATCCATGATCTCGATAGGTTCTTCTACAAAGTTGAGTTTCGTATTGACTTGTATCTTGTCGAGAGGTATAACAAGAGTGTCATCGGATAGACATTTTTTGAGATTTGATACGTGAAAAACATCGTGCACATTACTTAGTTCTTGAGGCAACTTGAGTTGGTATGCGACAAAACCAATTCTTGCTAGATTTTCAAAAGGTCCTATATACCTTGGGTTTAGTTTGCCTCGTTTCCCGAATCGAATTACGCCTTTCCAGGGAGAGGCCTTCAACATTACTTTATCTCCAACTTGGAATTCTAATGGCTTACGTCTTACGTCAACATAGCTCTTTTGACGATCACGTGCAGCCTTTAATCGATCCTTAATTTGCACAATCTTTTTAGTTGTCTCGTGGATTATTTCTGGTCTAGTACGTAAGGTATCGCCTGTACGTTCTCTGGCCATCTGCGTATCTCCAATTTATGCCCAACATATTGGGGAACGACATTTTCGTCCATAAAGAGCCTCAAACGGTGGAGCCTTGATGCTGGTGTGATGACTATTGTTGTAGGAAAACTCAATTAACGGTAAATGAGTATCCCACACATTTCCAAAGTCTATTACACAGGCTCGGAGCATATCTTCTAAAGTCTGAATGGTTCTCTCACTCTGACCATCAGTCTGTGGATGGTAAGCTGTACTCATATCTAGACATGTTCCTAAGGATTTTTGTCGAGATTGCCAAAATCGTGAAGTGAATCTACTATCTCGGTCAGAAATAATAGAATTTGGAACTCCATGCAATCTGACAATTTCCTTAAGATAAACACTAGTCAGCTTCTCCATCTTGTCGTTCTCCTTAATTGGTAAGAAATAGGCGGACTTAGTCAATCTATCGACTATTACCCAAATCGTGTCGAACCCACTAGGAGTTTTAGGTAACTTAGTGATGAAGTCCATTGATATCTGCTCCCATTTCCATTCAAGTATTTCCGGTTGTTGAAGTAAACCTGAAGGCTTTTGATGTTCTGTCTTTACTCTAGAACAAGTCAAGCATTTGCTCACATAAGTAGCAATTTCAGCCTTCATGTTTGGCCACCAATAATGTACTTTTAAATCTAAGTACATCTTGTCAGAGCCTGGATGCACGGAATATCTAGACATGTGGGCTTCTTTTAAGACCAAGTCCCTGACTCCACCGAACTTAGGCGTCCAAATTCGGTTCATAAAGTGTCGCATTCCGTCATCTTTTTGTATAAGTTGCTTTTCCATTCCTCGCAAAGCTTCGTTCTTCATATTTTCTTCTTTTAGAGCCTCAAGTTGAGCTTCTCTAATTTGTGCGGTAAAGTTAGAATGGATAGTTATAGTTAATGCTCGTACCCGACGGGGTTTAATATATTCTTTCCGGCTCAAGGCATCTGCTACCACGTTTGCCTTTCCAGGATGATAAGGAATATCACATTCGTAATCATTCAACAATTCAACCCATCTTCGTTGTCTCATATTAAGATCTTTTTGGTTGAAGATGTGCTGGAGACTCTTGTGGTCGGTAAAAATAGTACACTTAGTACCATATAAGTAATGTCTCCAGATTTTTAGTGCAAAAACTACAGCTCCCAATTCAAGATCATGGGTAGTGTAATTATTCTCATGCACCTTAAGTTGTCGTGATGCGTAGGCGATCACTTTTCCTCTTTGCATCAACACACATCCCAATCCTTGATTTGATGCGTCGCAGTATACGACGAAATCTTCTGTCCCATCTGGAAGGGATAGGATTGGTGCACTACACAACATTTGCTTTAGTTTCTGAAAAGCAGCTTCTTGTTTGTCTTCCCAGTTGAACTTCGTATCCTTCTGGGTTAGTGTTGTAAGCGGCTTGGCTATTTTGGAGAAATTCTTTATGAATCTGCGGTAATAGCCAGCAAGTCCTAAGAATTGACACACTTCTGTTGGCGTCTTTGGTGCTTCCCAATTCCTGATTGCTTCAACTTTGGATGGATCAACATGAATTCCTTCGTTGCTAACTACATGACCTAAAAATTATACTTCTCTAATCCAAAACTCACATTTGGAGAATTTGGCGTACAACTTTTCTTTTCTTAGTAGTTCCAAGATTATTTGCAAGTGTTGACCATTTTCTTCCTTGGTTTGTGAATATATCAATATATCATCGATAAATACTATCACAAATTTATCCAAGTATGGTTTGCAAACACGATTCATGAGATCCATAAACACTACTGGAGCATTGGTCAATCCAAAAGACATAACTAAGAACTCATAATGACCATAACGAGTTCTAAATGCTGTTTTTGGAATGTCGTCTTCTTGTACTCTGAGTTGATGGTATCCTGATCTAAGATCTATCTTTGAGTAGTAGCTGGATCCTTGCAGTTGATCGAATAGATCATCAATTCTTGGAAGCGGATAACGATTCTTAATCGTTAGCTTGTTCAGCTCCCGATAATCAATACACATTCGAAAGGATCTGTCCTTCTTCTTGACAAACAAGATTGGTGCTCCCCAAGGTGAAAAACTTGGCCTAATAAAGCCTTTGTCAAGAAGTTCTTGTAGTTGGCTAGATAATTCTTGCATTTCGGATAGAGCCAACCGATAAGGAGATTTCACTACTGGTGCTGCTCCTGGAATTAAGTCGATTCGGAACTCGACTTGTCGGACGGGTGGTATTCCAGGTAGATCTTCAGGAAACACGTCAGGGAAATCACATACTTGAGGTATGTCCTTGATTTCTTTTGTCTTTCTTTTCTTATCTACAATGTGGGATAAGAATGCGCTACATTTCTTATGTAGATATTTCTGGGTCTTGGTACAATAGATGATTTTGAGGTTTTTCCCAGATTTATCAGCATAGATAATCAGGGCTTCGCCGTTTGGTAAGGGTAGTCGTATGGCTTTCTCATGACATAGAATTTCGGCGTGGTGTGAAGATAACCAATCCATGCCAATTATGATATCAAAACTACCGATAGGCATTGGCATGAGGTTCACATGAAAAAGGTAGTTATTAAGAGTTATCAGACAGTTTTCTAGGATTTCATGTATTCTCTCGGTTTGACCATTAGCGATTTCTACTTCATAGATTTCTTTTAATTAGCTAGACTCATGACTTAACAATTTTCTAAACGTCGGAGTTATAAAACTTCTATCCGCTCCAGAGTCGAAGAGTATAGTAGCATATAAATTATCTATGAGAAACGTACCAGATACGACCGAAGGGTCCTGGAAAGCTTCTCTGCTTCCGATCACGAATGCCATGCCACGTCCTATGCCTCCTTGACTCCTTAACTTTGGGCATTCTCTCTTGATATGTCCAACTGATGGATTTTGAGCATTCTAACACTCCTAAGTGTACATGCAACCCTAGAAAACCTTGGATCTATGTTTGTCTAAAATACATGCGAAATACTTTTTCCAAGGTTCATAAACCTATCTAGCATACATGGGGAACTTTAATCATAAAGATGGCTA
Organism: Lactuca virosa; assembly: GCF_052849685.1. Classification (NCBI taxonomy): domain Eukaryota; kingdom Viridiplantae; phylum Streptophyta; class Magnoliopsida; order Asterales; family Asteraceae; genus Lactuca; species Lactuca virosa. The sequence continues at coordinate 253,626,896 of NC_136434.1, forward strand.
GAATTACATACCTTGTAGTTGTTATGATTCCTTGAAAACCTTAAGAGCCTAGCAACCCAAGTATGATGCCTCAAATGCTTCACACAACACCAAATGCTTTGGAATGACTTTAGAGAATATAAAACACTTGTAAAATTGGCTTGCCCTCACTTGTTCTTTGTGTAGCCGATTTTGGTGAGTAACATAGTCCTTATATAGTGTGTCACATCTAGGGTTACACCATGTAAACCCTAATGTGACATGACTCTTCATTTCCATGACCCATGGGCTTGTAACTCCCATGGAGCATCCAATGGGTTTAACCCAACTTGATAATCCATGGAGCCTTTTAGCCCACTATACAAGTTATGGATGATTTACATAATCAACCCATATATTTAATTAGTCATCTTTTGATCACTTAATTAATTCCAAATTACTTCTTGATCAATACTAATTAAATAATACTATTAATATATATTAGAACTTATAATATATTAATAAACCACAAGTGTTATTTCTCTCATTAAGTCTATCCAAATGCATGATGCCATGCAACCCAAATGGACCATGCCGGGTCGGGTCAAGTACATACCAGAAATAGTTATGGACTTAGACACCTTATCCAACAGTCTCTGTGACAACCCGAAATTTTCATTTGTATAATTTCTACAGTCAAACACGTCAAATTTTAGTCAAAAACATTTCAGTACATTTTTTAGCCGGTTTAAAGTCCGTCTGATTATTTTTAATAATTATTCTTGAAACGAACGGATAAAAGGAAGTATTCTCTCGGGTCTCGGAGTAGCAAACACACACGTAACACCTTAATAGGGAGTTCACGGCCAAACTTGTGGAGTTTGGGCCGTAAACTCCCTTAGGGCCGCAAACTCATGCATAAAGCATGAGTTTACTCTCCATTCTTTCATTCTCCAACTTCCAACCTCAAGTTTACTCCCCATTCTCTCTCAACTATCATCCCGTTCTTCACCCGATCTTCCGAAAATGTAAGTATTTCTCGACTTGATTTGTTGTTATAACCTAACATCTAGTAGTTATACATCATTTCATCCATTCATTCTTGATTTTCACTTAGATCTTCAAGTGTTCTTCAAAACACCAAGAACACCAAGAACACACACTAGTGTTCTTGGACCTTAAACACCCAATCAAGCTTCTATCTTGATCCGTGTTTGTGCTCAAGTCCTCACTTGACACCTAGCATCCTACCCGGCACTACCATCAAATCCACTCACTACAGGTGAGTTCATACCCCTTAATCGACCTTTTAAATGTTTTTAAATGCTTTTATGGGGGGGGGGGGGAATACAAGTTGAATCAAACAAGTTATAGTATCAATCACATGTGATTTATAACTTGCAACCAAATGGATTTTCTATATTTTTAGTTGCTTTGCCAACAAAACTGCTTCAAAATGTTTATCAAACTCATTTTTATGTTAAATTGTTATAAAACTATTTCCAAACTCTTTTAAACTCCTTTATTTTCCAAACCATATCTACACCAATATATTTATATAAGTAAGACTTGAAGGACTTAGGACTGATAGCTCACCTTATTTCCTGTTCCTTGTTTGGTTGTGAACTTAGGGTATTTTGTTATTTGTCCGACTGTCGTTGGATTCTTAGTTATATATCATATATGTTTGTGTTGGATATAAAAGTCTTCACTTCAGTTCAGTACCTTTGTGTATCAAAGGTATGCAACCAACATTACTATTTAACTATAATAGGTATAGTTAAGGATTTCTACTCATTACTACTATTACATTGGTACCTACCAGAGTCAGTACAGTCATGAGTCAATACATGTTAAATACTATACAAAGAGAATATTATATAATATACAAGAGAACACTCTATACATTATACCCGAAAGTACATTATACGATATTCAAGAGCATATACTAAAATAGAATGTGACATACTACTTCTCGATACGACACTACACTGTGCTATCACCGTGTAACCAGAGTCTCCTGGAGGGAGAGCGGGCATTATGTGTATAGATCTATACGGGACATACACTCCCACATCCCGACTGCTAGCTACAGTCCGAGCCGACTCGGCCTAGGGGTGACAAAATGTCACCATGCTACGTATGACCTGGAGGGTCATCAGTTATTCGATCGTCAATCAGCATGGTTACATACGAGTTCACATTCATACCTTTAATTAACACTTTAATAATTAAAGGCAAAACAGACTCCCCGAGGTGTATTGTACATTTAATACTACCTGGAGTCTGCATTTTTACTACATTTAGCCGGCAGTGACACTGCTGGGGTAAAATACTATTTTCCCAATTACTTTACACAAATGAAGTTTAAAACTATATTTTCATATTGATAGCTTCACTGGGAAAACTTTTACATCTTCAAAGGATTAAACATGCAAACAAACGAGTCTTGGTAGAAGGCTACTTTTACTGGAAAACATAGGGTTTTCTAGGGAACATACTATTTTCGAACATTGAAATCAGTTATTATACTACATCATTGTAAACATTTTTATACAAGCAATGACACTAAATACTTATGAACTCACCAGCTTTATGCTGATAAACTCTTTCAAAATAACTTGTATTCTCAGGTCATCAGTAGACAGGTACAGATGCAGCCTTTTGAGAAGATGGAGCACATACAAGACTCATCTTTATTTTGATTATACTTTTGGTGTCTAACAAACTGTAAAGAACACGCTTGTATTACAATTATTATATTAATGCAATGGATGTTGTTGCTTGTCTTTACTATTATGCATTGTTATGATACTGTACATGACGTCCTCCACCCCAGAACGTATTCCGCCGTCCTCGGTTTTGGGGTGTGACAGATTGGTATCAGAGCACTGTTTATAGTGAATCAAGTATATCAACCCATAAAAGATATACGAACTATAAACACATCGGGATTAAAACACTCTGACCAAGAATATATACTTTTAAATAATAAAATATTTAACTAAGTATATATATACAACCATTCATACAAAGGGCAGTATCATACTAGAACAGAACAAAAGTATTAAGATTGTGGAACAGCACAACTAGGCTTAGAGACATATAGTCAAATCTGGGTGAATGTAGCCTGATCAACTATATTTTCCAAGGAGTGACTAGTATGTGCCTAAGAATGGTTGTGGTGTTGCCACAAGTCTAAAAACTTACCAACACTACTACAAGAGCATTAGAACAAGAATACTATAGGAGTATTCTGCATTACTATGAATTACATATGTGAGAACTAAAAAGGTCGTTACTAGTGGGGCAATGGTTGCTAAGTGGATACTCTACGGTTACATGTGACTCACGCGCTATAGACTTAGAATCTGTGATCTTTGCTTTACTTCCTGTTCCTTGTTTGGTTGTGGATTTAGAGTTAGGGTCACTTATTCGAAGGTCTATCCTGTTTCGGTTGCATGTAATTAGTATGCACTATGCAAGTATTGGATCAACTAATAACGATCATCTTATAAGTATCTTAGATTAGTACGTCTATTGACTATCCCTTTCCCATTTCTCGCGTAGATAGCATGGCTGGCTTTCATCTCCCTGGCAATCCGTACTATCCGAACCAAGGCATCGGAGGATGGCTTGATGAAGAGCCGGAAGATGATCACCCAATCCCTCTGGATGATCACCTCGCAGAAGGCTTTTCAGATGACTCCGACTCCGAACCAGAAGTCAACAACCATCCCCAAGAAGCTCCAATTCAAAACCCCAACCCCCGTCCGGAGTTTCAAGGTCCCACTCCCATGTGGGCAACAACCTTGAATCGATGGAGTGATGAACAGGGTCAGCCGTTACCTTTCAACGGAAACCAAAGCTTCTACAACATAAGTGAGGGAGGATCAGCTGACCGAGTCCTGCCCATCATGGTCCGTAGGATTGCTAGGAACGTCGAACAAAGTCATGCAGCCATCGGCAAAGTTGTGGAAATTGACGCCAACTCTAACCTTAATGTTGTCCGTATCCGCCAACTTGAAGAAGCTATGGATAGGACTAGGAGGACCAATGAGGCTCTGCAGCAACAGCTAGCTGCATCCCGAGCTGAAGTCATGGAACTCCGAGTGCGTCAGAGGGCGCATGAACGACATCTTCAGGAAGTTGTACGCCAACTGGCTGATCTTAGGGTTCGCCCAAGAGATACCCGTCGCCGTTAGAAGATGTCAACTAATCTTTACTTTTGAATCAGGGAATAGCCTTTCTTTCTGTGCTTTAGGAAGCACTCGTCTGTAAAATATTCCTAACTTTTAAAAGTACCCTAATTAGACTTCTAAGCTGCCAACATTTTCCTTAGGGTTTGATGTAAGACCTACTGTTAGGTCAACTTTTCTGAACTCATTTTACATCAGTAATACCAGTAATATTGGCAGTTATCTAATCTATGGGAAAGTTTGTACTCTTGTGTTTCTCTGATCTATTAGTATATTCTATCTAATAGTTGGACTATGGCGATCTAGTCCATGAAACACTCCCATCATTCTTACAATTGTTTCTCACCATTATCATCATCTTTGTAAATTTTTAGTAAAAGATGCCTCCTCGCAAACGCCCGACCAGAAACACGCCTGCAAGTCAAACTCCACCACCACCTCCTCTGCAACAGTTTGATGCGGTAATGTTCCAGGCAGCTGTGACCGCATCTATGGCCCAAATAAACTCTGGCGATGCAAGTGGAGCCGGAATGGGCACAAACTCTAGACACGGTGAAATCCACCCACGTACACAGGGGTGTACCTATAAGGATTTCGTGAACTGCAAGCCAACATTCTTCAACGGGACCGGAGGGATCATCGCACTGTCCCAATGGATCGAAAGAACTGAGGCCATCTTCGAGATGTGCTCGTGCCCTGAAGAGAGCAAGATAAAGTTCGCAGCTTGTACCTTCACCGAAAGGGCCTTGACGTGGTGGAATGGCCATGTCGAATCACTCTCCTTGGTGACAGCCAACGCCATGGGTTGGGATACACTGAAAGACCTGCTGACGAGGTAGTACTGCCCGAGGGGCGAAATTCAGAAACTCGAGGAAGAACTCTGGAACCTCAAGATGAAGGGGACCGACATAGTGGCTTATACAGCCAGGTTCTGCGACCTGGTAACTCTATGTCCTAATATGGTCCCCACCGAGGGTAAGAAAATTGAACGATACATCTGGGGATTATTGCCCCCGTATCGAGGGAACGTTCTAGCATCACACCCTACGACCTTTGACAGTGCCAAGGAATTGGCCCAAAGGTTGATTGATCATGAAGTTCCCTACACTCCATCAACAACCACCACGGCCGCCACCGCGCCAACCAAGACAACTGACAACAAGAGGAAATGGTGGGACCGAAAGAAGGGCAAGTCAACTCAATCCTCTTCCAAGAACCAACAGACTGTGGCTGTCCATGCTGCCACTACTCCTGCTGCCCCTGTACCAGCCAAAACATATGCAGGGAACCTACCCAAGTGCACCAAGTGCTCTTTCCATCATCATGGCCCCTGCCGTGAAATGCACTGCACTAACTGCGACCGGAAGGGCCATACCGCCAGGTTTTGCAGAACACCACCCAAGCCCATTTCCCAGGTCCCCAGTTCGGGAGTAAGCCAGGCCTGCTACGGCTGTGGCAAGGTGGGACATTTCAAAAGAAACTGTCCAAAGGCAGGGAATGCGGGAGGAGCAGGCATACTACTTGCTATTTGCCACAATGAAGCAGTAACATATCCCACAGTAGTCACGGGTACGTTCCTTCTCGATAACTCTTATGCTTGTATCCTATTTGATAGTGGGGCAGAGAGGAGTTTCGTAAACCAAAACTTTAAACACTTGCTTAAGCAATCACCGCAACCACTAAAAGAAACCTTCGTCGTAGAAATGGCTAACGGAAAGACAGAAAGTTCTAACGAAACCTACATAGGTTGTACCCTCACGCTAGATAATCACTCATTTCCTATCGACCTCATACCAGTAGCAATCAAGAGCTTCGATGTCATTGTGGGCATGGACTGGTTGAGTCTCCATCGTACCGATATTCTGTGTTTCGACAAAGCAATCCGTCTGAACCTGCCAAATAACGAAACCTTGTTGATCTACGGAGACAAACCCAGTACGAGCCTTCGCATCATCTCAAGTATTCAAGCCCGGAAATATTTGCGTAAGGAATATCGCGCGTTCCTTGCACACATCGTCGACACGAGCCAGAAAACAAAAGACCTGAAAGACTTCCCTGTGGTATGTGACTTCCCCGACGTCTTTCCAGAAGAGCTACCGGGATTACCTCCCCAACGTCAAGTCGAGTTCCGAATCGACTTAATCCCAAGAGCCACCCCCATAGCCAAATCGCCCTATCGTCTAGCGCCTGCTGAGATGCAAGAGCTGTCCGGTCAACTTAACGAACTGCTCAGCAAGGGCTTCATAAGACCAAGCTTCTCTCCCTGGGGAGCACCGGTCTTGTTCGTGAAGAAGAAAGACAGATCGTTCCGTATGTGCATCGATTACAGAGAGCTCAACAAACTTACGATCAAAATCGTTACCCTCTTCCTCGTATAGACGATTTATTCGACCAACTGCAAGGGGCGAGTTACTTTTCCAAGATTGATCTAAGGTCCGGGTATCACCAGTTACGAGTGCTCGAGGAGGATGTTCCAAAAACAGCCTTCCGAACTCGTTACGGACACTACGAGTTCGTAGTGATGCCGTTTGGACTGACCAATGCGCCCGCAGTATTCATGGACTTAATGAATAGGGTGTGTCATCGTTACTTGGATCAGTTCGTCATCGTCTTCATAGATGACATACTTATCTACTCTCGAAGTAAGGAGGAGCATAGCAATCATCTACGACAAGTCCTGGAAACCTTACGATCGGAGAAGCTGTATGCGAAGTTCTCTAAGTGCGAGTTTTGGATCCGAAGAGTCGAATTCTTGGGACACGTGGTTAGCGAAGAAGGAATCCATGTGGACCCATCCAAGATTAAAGCTATTGAGAACTGGTCAGCACCGAAGACGCCTACAGAAATTCGCCAATTTCTAGGCCTCGCTGGCTACTACCGCAGGTTCATACAGAACTTCTCTCGAATCGCGAAACCCCTTACAACATTGACCCAGAAAGGCGTGGCCTTTGACTGGGAAGAGAAACAAGAAAAGGCATTCCAAACCCTGAAACGAGCCTTATGCACCGCACCGATACTATCCCTCCCTGAAGGGATAGACGACTTCGTAGTATACTGCGATGCATCCAATCAGAGGCTCGGTGGTGTTCTGATGCAATGAGGTAAGGTCATCGCCTACGCCTCAAGACAGCTGAAGACACACGAGGTTAACTACACCACACACGACCTCGAATTAGGGGCGGTTATATTCGCCCTAAAAATCTGGAGACACTACCTGTACGGTACTAAGAGCACCATCTATACCGACCACAAAAGCCTCCAACACATCTTCAACCAAAAAGAGCTCAACATGAGACAACGACGGTGGGTCGAGCTACTCAATGACTACGAATGCGAAATTCGTTATCATCCGGGTAAAGCCAACGTAGTAGCAGACGCCCTAAGTCGGAAAGAATATTCTGGCCGAAGAGTCAAGTCATTAACAATGACTATCCATTCGCATCTATCCGCACAAATTAAGGAAGCTCAGCTCAAAGCTTTGAAACCTGAACATGTAGCGGGAGAATCCCTGCGAGGAATGGATAAAAACCTGGAGGCCAAGGGTGACGGAGCCTTATATCTCATGGACCGGATCTGGACACCGAAACACAGCGGTTTCAGAGACTTGGTCATGAAGGAAGCGCACAACACTCGATATTCCGTCCACCCAGGTTCAGATAAGATGTATCTGGATCTCAAAAAGTCATACTGGTGGCCTAACATGAAAGCAGAGATTGCTACCTTCGTGAGTAAATGCCTTACTTGCACCAAGGTCAAGGTCGAGTACCAGAAACCATCAGGACTACTCCAACAACCGGAGATACCTGAGTGGAAGTGGGAGCGGATCACCATGGACTTCATAACCAAGTTACCCAAGACAACGGGTGGGCTTGATACCATATGGGTCATCGTCGATAGATTGACCAAGTCCGCACACTTCCTACCCATCAAAGAAACCGACAAGATGGAGAAGCTCACAAGAACATACATTAGGGAGATCGTACGACTGCATGGTGTTCCTATATCTATTATCTCCAATAGAGATAGTAGATTCACTTCGAGATTCTGGCAGTCACTGCAAAGCTCCCTAGGAACGAGGTTGGACATGAGTACAGCCTACCATCCACAAACTGACGGACAAAGTGAGAGAACTATCCAAACTCTGGAAGATATGCTGTGAGCCTGTGTGATCGACTTTGGGAAGGTGTGGGATACCCACTTACCTCTCGTCGAATTCTCTTACAACAACAGTTATCACACGAGCATCAAAGCTGCTCCATTCGAAGCCCTCTACGGCCGAAAGTGCAGATCCCCTCTGTGCTGGGCTGAGGTGGGTGACACCCAGTTAGCTAAAGGACGAGTTCCTGACAGCACTCTCACGGGTCCGGAAATCATTCGGGAAACGACAGAGTAGATCGTTCAGATTCGTGAACGATTAAAAGCCTCTAGAGACCGACAGAAAAGCTACGCAGACAAACGGAGGAAACCTTTGGAGTTCCAGGTAGGAGACCGAGTCCTTTTGAAAGTCTCACCCTGGAAAGGCTTGATACGCTTCGGAAAGCGTGGAAAGCTAAATCCAAGATACATAGGGCCTTTCGAGGTTCTCGCCAGAATCGGCCTCATAGCTTACAAACTCAATCTACCTCGCGAACTCAGTAACGTACATCCTACCTTCCACGTCTCGAACTTGAAAAAGTGCCTATCCGACGAGACTCTTGTAATCCCACTCGACGAAATCGAGATCAACGAGAGCCTCAACTTCGTGGAAGAACCTGTAGAGATTATGGACCGAGAGGTCAAACGAACCAAACAAAGCCGCATCCCAATTGTGAAGGTTCGCTGGAACGCCAAGCGAGGACCTGAATTCACGTGGGAGCGCGAGGATCAAATGAAACTTAAATATCCTAATCTCTTTGCTTAGTTATGTTGTAATAACTTAGTTGCTTGAACACTAATTTCGGGACGAAATTCCCTCTAACGGGGGGATGATGTGACAACCCGAAATTTTCATTTGTATAATTTCTACAGTCAAACACGTCAAATTTTAGTCAAAAACATTTCAGTACATTTTTTAGCCGGTTTAAAGTCCGTATGATTATTTTTAATAATTATTCTTGAAACGAACGGATAAAAGGAAGTATTCTCTCGGGTCTCGGAGTAGCAAACACACACGTAACACCTTAATAAGGAGTTCACGGCCAAACTTGTGGAGTTTGGGCCGTAAACTCCCTTAGGGCCGCAAACTCATACATAAAGCATGAGTTTACTCTCCATTCTTTCATTCTCCAACTTCCAACCTCAAGTTTACTCCCCATTCTCTCTCAACTATCATCCCGTTCTTCACCCGATCTTCCGAAAACGTAAGTATTTCTCGACTTGATTTGTTGTTATAACCTAACATCTAGTAGTTATACATCATTTCATCCATTCATTCTTGATTTTCACTTAGATCTTCAAGTGTTCTTCAAAACACCAAGAACACCAAGAACACACACTAGTGTTCTTGGACCTTAAACACCCAATCAAGCTTCTATCTTGATCCGTGTGTGTGCTCAAGTCCTCACTTGACACCTAGCATCCTACCCGGCACTACCATCAAATCCACTCACTACAGGTGAGTTCATACCCCTTAATCGACCTTTTAAATGTTTTTAAATACTTTTATGGGGGGGGGGAATACAAGTTGAATCAAACAAGTTATAGTATCAATCACATGTGATTTATAACTTGCAACCAAATGGATTTTTTATATTTTTAGCTGCTTTGCCAACAAAACTGCTTCAAAATGTTTATCAAACTCATTTTCATGTTAAATTGTTATAAAACTATTTCCAAACTCTTTTAAACTCCTTTATTTTCCAAACCATATCTACACCAATATATTTATATAAGTAAGACTTGAAGGACTTAGGACTGATAGCTCACCTTATTTCCTGTTCCTTGTTTGGTTGTGGACTTAGGATATTTTGTTATTTGTCCGACTGTCGTTGGATTCTTAGTTATATATCATATATGTTTGTGTTGGATATAAAAGTCTTCACTTCAGTTCAGTACCTTTGTGTATCAAAGGTATGCAACCAACATTACTATTTAACTATAATAGGTATAGTTAAGGATTTCTACTCATTACTACTATTACATTGGTACCTACCAGAGTCAGTACAGTCATGAGTCAATACATGTTAAATACTATACAAAGAGAATACTATATAATATACAAGAGAACACTATATACATTATACCAGAAAGTACATTATACGATATTCAAGAGCATATACAAAAATAGAATGTGACATACTACTTCTCGATACGACACTTCACTGTGCTATCACCGTGTAACCAGAGTCTCCTGGAGGGAGAGCGGGCATTATATGTATAGATCTATACGGGACAGACACTCCCACATCCCGACTGCTAGCTACAGTCCGAGCCGACTAGGCCCAGGGGTGACAAAATGTCACCATGCTACGTATGACCTGGAGGGTCATCAGTTATTCGATCGTCAATCAGCATGGTTACATACGAGTTCACATTCATACCTTTAATTAACACTTTAATAATTAAAGGCAAAACAGACTCCCCGAGGTGTATTGTACATTTAATACTACCTGGAGTCTGCATTTTTACTACATTTAGCCGGCAGTGACACTGCTGGGGTAAAATACTATTTTCCCAATTACTTTACACAAATGAAGTTTAAAACTATATTTTCATATTGATAGCTTCACTGGGAAAACTTTTACATCTTCAAAGGATTAAACATGCAAACAAACGAGTCTTGGTAGAAGGCTACTTTTACTGGAAAACATAGGGTTTTCTAGGGAACATACTATTTTCGAACATTGAAATCAGTTATTATACTACATCATTGTAAACATTTTTATACAAGCAATGACACTAAATACTTATGAACTCACCAGCTTTATGCTGATAAACTCTTTCAAAATAACTTGTATTCTCAGGTCATCAGTAGACAGGTACAGATGCAGCCTTTTGAGAAGATGGAGCACATACAAGACTCATCTTTATTTTGATTATACTTTTGGTGTCTAACAAACTGTAAAGAACACGCTTGTATTACAATTATTATATTAATGCAATGGATGTTGTTGCTTGTCTTTACTATTATGCATTGTTATGATACTGTACATGACGTCCTCCACCCCAGAACGTATTCCGCCGTCCTCGGTTTTGGGGTGTGACAGTCTCCCACTTGGATAAGTCTAATAACTATAACTGCAAGTATGACTTCAGGAACCGATCAGCAATCGTAGCTCTTTTCAAGGTTTCTCGGAACTGAGAAGATGATGATACGCCATTTAAGATAAGTGATCATATAATCCTCTGTTCTAAATATCAGCCGGACAAATACATGGAACAATGTCTTACTTTTGTCCAGCAGTTTGTTTCCCGATTTCCGATTTGTTTGACATAGAACTTAATTGAACACATCAACTTAGTTTTTACCGGGCCCGATACCTAGGTCAAAACAAAATCATCGAGGGGCCCAGATATCGCGTCTAATCCAAGAAGGAACAGATAAACTTCGACTCATATGCTTGTTCTACTACTTGTTAAATCACACACAATGGCACGTTTTATAACATCGAGTTACCAATGCGTTTTCGCACGATCAATGCATAACCAACTCATAGTCAACAAGTCATATATCTAGGTTTGAAGACTTATATGATATTACCGTCTCGCGATCACTCGAGATAAATTCCATGAAGTGATACCAGTTAGCGTGGGTTGAATCCAATACTCAGAACTTATGAGCACTCATGAGTGTTGAGGCCATGTCCAACATCTTAGACCTCTACAACCAACTCATGACAGTCTTAATTCATATCTACTTCCAACATATGACTGGCTGTAGATAATTTGAATAATATGTAAAACACAACATAAATATTCTGGAAGTCAAAACATGCAAAAGAAATAATAGTAAACGATTGGCAAAAGATAGCAACACTTTACTCATAAATAAACACAACTTTTATTCATCATCAAATGTCAATTACACTTTACAAATTTCGAAAAATTATCTAACTACTAAAACTAATATCATCCTTCAGTCCTATGCTCCTTGCGTGCTGGAGATGCTTAACCCTACCCAGTCCCTTCGTGAGGGGATCTGCCGGGTTCTCATCCGATGATACCCTCTTTGCCACAATGAGTCCTTCTTCTATACGATGTCTGATGAAATGGTATTTTCTGTCAATGTGTCTGGATCTCCCGTGATCCCTTGGTTCCTTTGCTAAGGCAACAGTACTTTCACTATCACAGAAAATCTCTATGGGCTCCTTTATAGATGGTACAACTCCAAGGTCTCCAATGAAGTTCTTCAGCTATATCGCCTCCTTTGCTGCCTCGCTTGCCGCTATATACTCTAATTCGCAAGTTGAATCAGCCACTGTCTCCTGCTTGGAACTTTTCCAAGATAGTGCTCCTCCGGTTAAGGTAAAGACCCAGCCCGACTGAGAGCGGAAATTATCCCTATCAGTCTGGAAGCTAGTATCACTATACCCTATAACTCTCAAGTCATCACTCCCACCAAGGGTAAGGACCCAGTCCTTAGTCCTTCGCAGGTACTTGAGAATGTTCTTTACCGCAGTCCAGTGAGCCTTACCAGGGTTCCCCTGATACCTACTAACCATACTCAAAGCAAAGGCTACATCAGGACGAGTGCAGGTCATAGCATACATGATCGAGCCTACTGCAGAAGCATAAGGTACTCGACTCATTTCTGCTATCTCAACCTCGGTACTCGGGCTCTTAGTCTTACTCAATATAACGTTACTCTGGATGGGTAACTCTCCTTTCTTGGAGTCTTGCATGCTGAACCTCTTCAACACCTTATCCAAGTAGGTACTCTGACTAAGTCCAATTAGTCTTTCACTCCGGTCTCTCAGAATCCTTATCCCAAGAATATAGGCAGCTTCTCCTAGGTCTTTCATAGCGAAACACTTCCCAAGCCAGGACTTCACTTCCTGCAGGGTTGGGATGTCATTTCCTATGAGTAGTATGTCATCCACATACAATACCAAAAAGCTAACTATACTCCCACTAGCCTTGACATATACACAAGATTCATCTTCACTCCTCGAAAAGCCAAACTCTTTGACTTTCTCATCAAAGCAAAGATTCCATCTGCGAGGTGCTTGTTTTAATCCATAAATGGATTTCTCAAGCTTACACTCTATTAGGGTATTCTGTATTGACAAAACCCTCTGGCTGACACATGTAAACATCCTCAGCCAACTTTCCATTAAGGAAAGTAGTTTTGACATCCATTTGCCATATTTCATAGTCATGAAATGCAGCAATGGCTATCAATACACTAATAGACTTAATCTTGGCTACTGGTGAAAAGGTCTCATCATAATCAACTCCTGGAGTTTGAGAAAAGCCCTTTGCAACCAGTCGTGCCTTATAAGTGTGTATATTACCATCCATGTCGGTCTTCTTCTTGAAGATCCACTTGCACCCAACTGTCTTACGACCTGGTATATTGTCAACCAAGTTCCAAACTTGATTGTCATACATGGACTGTATCTCGCTGTCCATTGCCTCTTTCCATTTGGCTGACTCGGGGCCTGCTATGGCTTCCGCATAGTTGTTAGGTTCATCCAGACTTACCAGTGTCTCATCACTGATAAGTGTCTCACCTTCCGCAGTAATATGGAAACCATAGTAGTGCTCAGGTGCATTCCTAACCCTTGTGGAACGCCTCAGAGGTACAGATTTGTCAATTGGATCAACAGGAGTTTCCTCCTCAGGTTGACTGCTAGGGTTTGAGGTTCCTTCACCACTTGACTCTTGAAGTTCTTCAAGGTCAATTTGCCTCCCACTGTTTCCTTGGCTTATGAACTCTCTTTCTCGAAAGACACCCCTCCTTGCTACAAAGACCACATTCTCACTGGGTCTGTAGAAGAGGTAACCAAAGGATTTTTGTGGGTAACCGATGAAAATACACCTCTCACTTCGAGGTTCGAGCTTACCGTGAGTCTCACGTCTCACCAAAGCTTCGCAACCCCAAATCTTGATGTGGGCTAGACTAGGAACTTTTCAAGTCCACATCTCGTGAGGTGTTTTGGCAACCTCCTTTGTAGGGACCAGATTAAGGATATGGGCGGCAGTCTCTAAGGCATACCCCCAGAATGAGATTGGGCGAAGCTCGACTCATCATGGAACGAACCATGTCCAACAAGGTTCGATTACGCCTCTCAGCTACACCATTCAACTGTGGTGTCCTGGGAGGTGTCAATTGTGAGACAACCCCACATTCCCTAAGATAGTCGAGGAACTCTGTACTAAGATACTCACCACCACGATCGGATCGAAGCATCTTAATGTTCCTGCCCAATTGATTCTCGACTTCCTGTTTAAACTCTTTAAACCTTTCGAAAGTCTCTGACTTATGCTTGATTAGGTAGACATATCTATATCTACTATAATCATCTGTAAAAGTCACATAATAACGATTAGCATCCCTTGTGGCAGTTTTGAAGGGTCCACACACATCCGTGTGCACTAGATCCAACAAACCTTCACCCCTAGCACAAGAACCTGTGAAGGGTGACTTTGACATTTTTCCAAGTAAACATGATTCACAACTATCATCTGACTTTAGGTCAAATGACTCCAAGACTCCATCCTTTTGGAGTTGGCCTATGCGTTTCTTGCTTACATGTCCAAGACGACAATGCCATAATGATGATTTATCCAAGTTATTATCATTAGTAGAATCAATACACAACACATTATTTCCTAAATTATCTACAACAGACACAGCTTCATACACACGATGTGACAACCGTCAAAATTCGAGTTAGTTTTAGATTTGATAAACTTAGTTGCACATATAGGCACTACACATATTAGACTTAGTAATTAGAAGCTAAGTTATAACCTACTAGAAACTTGGAAACAGATAGAAACAATGGATGGTGTACTTAGATTTCACCTTGATATGTGAATTCTACATCTACTAAGCTGTAGTGACTATCCATATTTGGATCACTCTTTGACTCGAACAACATTTCATGAATCATATACACACATCATGCACTTGACCTAGTAGTAGAAATTAGGTCAAAGTCACATAGAAACTTAAGTCAAAGTTGAAACTAGGACTAGTATACTTGATTCCTCAATTTCGTTTGAATCTCGGAATCACTACATAGAATGCCAATAAACCAATAAAAATAAATTACAAACAATATTTCTAATTTGAATAAGAGTTATGAAACTCTAAAATAGTTTAAAGTCTCAAATATTCTATTTATTTTGATATTCAAAGTTTATTAAACTCCAAAACCCTAAAAGCCATAAAAACTCATATTTATAAACTTTAACCTTAAAAATTTATATAAAAATAATTATGAAACTTATAATATGATCTTATAATAATAAAAATTATGAGAATGCATTTAAGAAAAATAAAATTTAAGTCATTAGTATTTAACCTTATTTTCTATGTAAAAAAAAATCAAGGTTTTGTGAATGAAAATTAAAATAAGGTGCATATTTTATAAAAACTTGATATTTTTATAAAATAAAGTTATAATTTTATAAAATTTAAGAGAGGGAGACCCTCTCTCCACTCCAAAATCGGACTCCCTCCTCCCAAGATGCCTCTCCTCTTCCCAACACAAAATGATTCTTCTTCTCTCTCACACTCCATCTTCCCTCATTTTCTCTCATTTCTCTCTCACACTCTCACACACATTTTCTCTCTTCCTCCCACTATGAACCACGAAATTTTACAGCCAACATGTCCAAGAACACTCAAGATACTCAAAATTTTCATCATCTAATGGTGTTCATTAAGGTAGAACACGAAAATCTTTCATTTTCCTTTACTTTTCTTTCTTGTTTTAAGGAGTTTTCTTGCACTTCTCATTCTTCTACACCATTCTTTATGAACATTCATGAAAATATCCATGAATGTCGAGTTTGATGATGATGGTGGTAGGGTTTCACTCAAGAACAACATGCATGTTGTTTAATGGTGAAATCCAAGGACCAAAACCTATGTCAAACACTAAAATACAGATTTTTACAAGTTTTGAAGGTTCATATACCTTATGCATTCAAGTATTTCCTTTGAAAACATCACTATGATCAACATATGTCCATGCATGGTCTTCAAACCGTGATGCATGTGATGAACACCAAGCTAAAGAGCTTGATGATTAAAGTACATTGTTAATAGTACATGTAAATGATTTTATTTATAAAAAAATATCTAAAAGTTCTTTCTGTTCGAAATAAAAATTTTCCCAGATTCCCATGAAGATAATATGAATATCTGGAAAATTCCAAGAGTTTTTACCATTTCTTTGATTTATTAAATTGGTTACAAGAAAACAAGGGCATAAATCACATAAAATACTTTCTGAGGTCTATAAATCCTAGACAAATTCTTGGATGACCCTTATGGTGAATAATGACCCCTCATAAAATTTCATCGATTTTTGTTACTGTTTGATGTGTCTTTTGATTTTCTTTTTGTGTGGTTCCAATAAATCACAAAACCACTTTAGAGAGTGTGAAAATGCCATCTAACAATTTTCGCACCTCTTACCAGAGGTGGAAGACTCAGAAAAATAATTTCAAGATTTTTCTTAATACATTTCTATTTTTCCCCAATTTTTGTAATTATAATGGCCTAAAAATAGAAAAAATAGTTTTGATCATCCAAAATTCATGCAAATTTACCAGAACCTCTTGTTGTACATTAGGAGCCTACATAAAAATTTTGATGATTTTTCTCTTCTGTATACTATTTTTCTCCTATTTTCTAAGGTTAAATACACTTAAATACACTTAAATACCCAAAACCGGATTATACAATATAAAAACCACATTTGGTATTTTTCCCAGATTATTTACTTTGTAATTGAAGTGTACAAAAATTTTGGTAATTTACTTTAACTGTTTAATAATTATTCTCCAATTAATGATTATTTAAGAGGATAAAACAAAGAAAAATAGAAAGACTAATTGAAAAATATATTTTATATTTTTCACAGCTTCTACATGTATAATAAAAGTGTTACAAAAAGTTTGGGTAATTTTGGAAACTGTTTTCTATTTATCCCCATTTTTATTAGAATAAATGCATAAAAATCATAAAATTGGGTTAAACAGTTTAGAAACCCCTTTTTATATTGTTCCCAGCTTAAGTATGTGTAATGACATTGTTATAAAAAGTGTGGGGTATTTTCATAACCGATTTCTATTTTTCATGAATTTGTATCTATTTAGAGAATTAAATATGTGAAAAATGGTTATACATATTCATAATCCATGAAAATTTATCTAGAAGTCTTTTAGTACATTTAGAACTAAAATCTGAAGTTTGGTAATTTTTATTAACTGTTTAGTATTTTTCATGATTTTATGCTTATTCAAGAAACTAAAATCGTGAAAAATAGTCAGACAAATCAAAAATTCAAGAAAATTTATCTTAAGGTGTTTGACATCAATTAAAACTGAAATGCAAAGTTTGGGAAAGTTTAGAACTAAATTGATTTAGTTTTGAATATTTAATCATTGGAACACCTCTAAAATGTTAAATATTAACATTTCAATAATGAAAATTTTCCACTTAAATTGTTATATAACAATTGATTCTTTGAAATTTAATTTTCACAGAAAAATGTTTGTAACTTATCAATATTAAATTTTGACACATTATTGGCATAATTCTATTGTAGTAGTAAGTATACTAGTGTTAGATTTCGATTAGAGACTCACTAGCGAATACCATTATTGTAGGAATCGGTAGTGGTGCACGTGGAACGTAGTTCAAGGCAACATTTGCATCATCTAAATGTATTGTGAGTATTCACGCACTCCCCTATTTTCAGTTTTTATGTTTTGGGGTGGAAAAGCATGTCCCGGAAAACTATTATTTGTTCATTGTATTTAAATTGATTTGTATCAAACATGATTGCTATTTTATTGCTATATCTCTCTATGTATGTCTATGCAACACGGAACATGAGAACTTATCGTATTAAGGCGCTTCCCTTATCTCTAACCATTAACTCTTTGAGCCAATGGTCATTGTGGATAGCACTATTAGGAATTGACAACTCCTCACTCGCCCTATTGCTGGAGTGCATGATACCATATTCATCTATGGAACGATAAGCATAGATCTTGATAGGGCTTCAGTCATAGGTTTGGTTGAGACTCATTGTTTGCTCATACACATACAAACTCGTTTCTCTTTATAGCAATAAACTTGTTATTAATTATAGCAATGAACTTTGTTTCTCATTACAACAACGAACTTTTATTACTGAAAACTTATATACATGTTTTAGCAATGAAATTGTTTGCTCCTTGTAGCAACGAAATTGATTGCTCATTTTAGCAATGAAACTTGTTTACTCGTTTGAGTAACGAACTTTATCTTCCATGAGAATATGAATGTTGCATCTTATCTGGGCAACATACCTTATCTCTCATGATGACAAAGAACTTTGTTTTTACAAACTTATTTACTCATCTTAACCATATACTTTTATTATTGGAAACTTTTATCAAAACTTTGATTTCAATTCATGGAACCAGTATTATTTTGTTTATCTGTGAGTAATCACCAACTATTTTTATAGTTGACGCTCGTTTTACATGCTTTTTCAGGAATCATCGACTAAGTGGCACTTAGGGACACTTCACTTTTAGGAGCATTCACATGTGTTGTATTTCAATTTACATTGTAATTTCTTTTAAAAGTTGTTCAAACCCATTGTGAATTTGTAATGATTTTTAATACTATGGTTGGTGTTGTCTTTTAACTTTTGCGATGAAACCCTTTGTACTGCCACGCCTCGTGTTTCCGCTTTAGCGGGGTGTGACACACGATCACAAGGTAATGCTTTAAAATAAAACACATTATTAAAGAAAGCATTTATTCCACCAACTTCATTATCAAAAGAAAAGGTAAAACCATGTTTGTACAAAGCATGAAAGGAAATAACATTTCTTGCCATTTCAGGCGAATAACAACATTTATTCAAATCTAAAGTAAACCCACTACTTAGCAACAAAGTATAAACTCCAATCTTGGTGACAGGTGAAACTTTCCTATTCCCCATGATCAAGTTTATCTTTCCATGCTCCACATTCTCACTTCTTCTTAGTCCCTGCAAATCAGAACAAATATGAATACCACAACCAGTATCAAGGACCCAAGAGTTAGAATAGAGTGAGTTATTAGATAATATAGTGTAAATACCTGCATGGTTGGGTTTCACTTTCCCATCCTTCAAATCTTGCTGGTACTTTGGGCAGTTCCGCTTCGAGTGTGCCTTTTCATGGCAATAGAAGCATTCAGCCTCTTTTGGGTCAGCAGAAGGAGTGACGAAACCTTTCTTGGTTCCACTTGAAGAGGAGCCATCAAGGGTCTTACCCTTGGTACCCTTCGAAGGGTTCTTCCTCTTCTTCCCTCTACCTTTCCCGATTGCCAGGACAGGTGCGGAGTTTGGAGTAGGAGTAGAATTGGTAACAACCGACTTACCTTTAAGACCTGATTTTGCGGTCTTTAGGAGTCCTTGAAGTTTGATAAGTGTAACTTCCTCCTTGTTCATGTGGTATGTCATGCAGAATTGATCATAACACGGAGGTAAGGAGTGCAAAATGATATCTATTGCTAACTCCTCTGGGAAGTTCACATTCAACTTCATCAAACGGTCCACAAACCTTTGCATTTTCTGCATGTAGCCCGTGATGGGTTCACCATCTTTCATTCGGGTTGTTATCATGGAGG
Source organism: Lactuca virosa (assembly GCF_052849685.1). Classification (NCBI taxonomy): domain Eukaryota; kingdom Viridiplantae; phylum Streptophyta; class Magnoliopsida; order Asterales; family Asteraceae; genus Lactuca; species Lactuca virosa. Next base: position 253,646,822 of record NC_136434.1, read on the forward strand.
AGATGATTTCATATTGCTCTTGACGAGCACTCTGATGGTAGCGGTCCATCAAATCCTGGTACATCTCAAAAGGATAGTAGTCCTCATAGGACTTTTGGAGCTCGACTGTCATAGTGGCCATCATGATGCATGCCACTTTGGTAGCATCTCTTTCATGTGCCTCATATTCAGCAAACTCCTTAGGAGTAGCAGTTGGCTCGAGTACCTTAAGCTCCTGGTCAAGAACATATTCTTTTTTCTCGTATCGAGTGACCATCCTGATGTTTCTGATCCAATCAGTAAAGTTGGATCCATCAAAGATGACTCTCCCACAAAGGTTCATGAGAGAGAAGGAGCCAGTAGGGTTTGAGCCAGGGGCAACATTGTTGGAAGACATCTGAAAAGAAGAAAAGAAAATCTTAGTTTAGATATAAAGATAGTCCTTAATAAAACACCCAAATGTAATATTAAGGCTAGGATCTAATCACAATATATTATAACTTAGAAGAGGGATGCCGTAATCTAAGCTAAAACATATTTGAAAGGTAGGTGAATAGATTCACCAATTTCCACCATGAAAACGAAATATAAATTATTAGGTTTTATTTGGTTTTTAGAAACTCCTAGATTCTTTTGAGATTCATTGAAAATTTTCAATGGCATGTTTCAATCTCGAGTGTGCCCTTCATGTTTTGTGACTTGGATACCGAGGATCACAAAACAAGGTGTGAAGTAACCATGCAAATTACTTGGTACCCTTAATGTTTTTCACTTAATCAATGTGCCGGTTAACCACACGCGCTCCACCGACCTATGAAAAACCTTAAGTCACCATTTGCTTACCTTGTTAAGTCCAAGTTAGTGTACCGGTTAACCACACACGCTCCACTAACAACTTAATCAAAGTGCAAAGTGTAATTTCATGGGTTAGCACCTTATTCACATTTTCCTAAAGTAACTAAGATTGAGAATTTATAAAACATTTAGTTACTTTATAATAATCATTATACTTTTAATGAGAATTTTTAAGTCATTGTCCTACCCGTTCGGCTAACGACCCTCCACCAGTCAAGGAAGCGGTGGGTGAGAGTGGACACCCATTAAGCTGCCATTTTATAGGCAACAACCTTATACCCCCCTTATAGACCAGCTTCGTGAATGAGGCCTACTAACGGTAAAACGACTTGATCTTATACATATATATATATATATATATATATATATATATATATATATATATATATATATATATATATATATATATATATATATATATATATATATATATATATTATTAAACTTATAATATTATAAAGTATAAGGGTTGAATTTTAACTTTTAAAATTCTAGGGGGTTGGAACTAAAGTTTATTAAGATGGCTTTACATGTTCCAAAACTTGAGGGCAAGTTTTGTAACTTTACAAAACCTTTCAATTCATAACTTATGAGTTATTAAAATGAAGACTCTTCATTTTGTAACTTGTGTGTTCTTTTAATGGAATTAAACAAAGAGACTTTTGGTTATCCATAACTTGAGGACAAGTTATGTACGCCATTAGAACACATAAAGATCATGAATTCAGCATTAATCAAGCAATTCCTATGATCTATCAAGAACCCATAAGAACATGAATAATCATATCAAAATTTCAAGAACATATGAACACATATAATCATGTAATTTTGATATTAGCCATTGTAAATGGATTAGAACAATCATTACACCATCTAAAACAAGTTTAATAACACCAAAACAGTTTAGGGTAATGTTTCTAGTCCATTTCCAGCAGCAAAAGTCGAAAATCTGCATTCTGAGGCTCCTACTCGTTGAGTGCACGAACCTACTCGATGAGTAGGATGAGTTTAGTCATGGACTCGGCGAGTTCATCATGCAGACAGCAAGAAAATCGACTTTTTTTCACTATTTTGCATCAAGTATCAAACAAACAAACCTGGCTCTGATACCACTTATGGATTTTGAGCATTCTAACACTCCTAAGTGTACATGCAACCCTAGAAAACCTTGGATCTATGTTTGTCTAAAATACATGCGAAATACTTTTTCCAAGGTTCATAAACCTATCTAGCATACATGGGGAACTTTAATCATAAAGATGGCTAGAATTACATACCTTGTAGTTGTTATGATTCCTTGAAAACCTTGAGAGCCTAGCACCCCAAGTGTGATGCCTCAAATGCTTCACACAACACCAAATGCTTTGGAATGACTTTAGAGAATATAAAACACTTGTAAAATTGGCTTGCCCTCACTTGTTCTTAGTGTAGTCGATTTTGGTGAGTAACATAGTCCTTATATAGTGTGTCACATCTAGGGTTATGTAACACCCGTCAAAAGTAGGTCAATAACAATCACATGTGATTATATCAATCATGTAATGTGATTTTGTTAAAACTAGTAATGTAGTAAACTTACTATGTATTTCATGATAATTCTAATATAAATATGAATTTTCATACATACTTTATAGTATAAATCAAAGTATACATCCATACGATTCCAAAAATATAGAGAACGTCTGAATCTGACTTCGCATGAAGAAGTTATGATAAACCGAACACTATAAATCTCTATAATAAGAGGAATTTAAAATACACTTAGAATTAGCTATTTAATTCTAAAATAGAGTTGTAGTACTCGGAATTACCTACGCGTGCATATAAAGAACGTCAAAAACGGAGTTCGTATGCAAAAGTAATGGCCTTCCGAAGATGTGGCTGTCAGAAACCCTAATTTGACTGAACTCACGACGTGAGCATAAAAACTCACGACGTGAGGAGTCAAACCGCCATATTTCGGATCTAGAAGGTGTGACGAGGCTGCGAGGGGATAAGATCCAAACTCACGACGTGAACAAGGCATTTTTCACGTCGTGAGGAGTCATTTTGCCACCTTCGGAAGCTAGAGGACGGATGGCGTGAGATAAGTTTGGAACTCACGACGTGAACAATGAGTTTCTCACGTCGTGAGGGTCCAAAATCCTTCCTATAAATAGCAGGTCCGACTTCAGCTATTCCTTACACCATTTCCCTTTCTCCTCTCTCCTGTGCTGAAGCCATCTTGCATCCCGAGCCCCGACGACCTCGTACGCTTACCATTTCTGCTTAGATTACATAAAATCACGCTATTAAGGTGAGTTTCACGGCCCCACTTTCTAATATTTTCGGGGGAAAACGCATGCTAAATATTGTATATACGTTATTATTATGTCTATATGATAGTATATTAGTATCAACGTAGATAGTTATAATAACCGGGATATAGTTATTTCGTATCTGAAAATATACAACTATCGTAAAGTTGTTAGCATGTTATTGTTATAGTAGTATACTAATGTAGATCTTGAGTTATACTTAGGATTCTATATATATGTTGTGTGCGATATAGTTCCAGAGTTATACTCGGAAGTTCTATATGTTAATTGATAAGTATGTTGTTATTGGTTTTATGTCAAGATAAAACCAGGTATGTTATATGTTGTTGTTATTGGTTTTATGTCAAGATAAAACCTGGTTTAAATTCTAATTATAGCTGTTGTACTACCGCAAGGTGTAATCCTTGTACTACCGCAAGGTGTGATCCTTGTACTACCGCAAGGTTAAATCCTTGTACTACCGCAAGGTGTGATCCTTGTACTACCGCAAGGTGTACTCCTTGTACTACCGCAAGGTGTGATCCTTGTACTACCGCAAGGTGTGATCCTTGTACTACCGCAATGTGTGATCCTTGTAATAATAATAATAGGTATAAAACTAAGTCATACAGTCACAGCTACAGACTCATGGTAGAACAACTTTAGAAGCATTATACTTTGTCGATATACAAGTATGAATGTTAAGTATAAGTTCCCCAAAGACTTATACTCTAAGTATAAGAATCTAGTAGGTATATTACTTGTATATTAAGTAGACCACTACACCTATCATACTTACTCGTATAGAATTGAAATAGATTTATACGTAGCGGTTTTAATCGTATAGAATTGAAATAAGATTTATACGTAGTAACTTTCGTTTGTATGGAATTACAAACACTTATATTCATAGTATATGAGACTTATAGGTAAACTACTTATTTGGTAAGTAAACTTTTATACCTAGGATATATATGCTAAACTTTGGTGAGTCAAAATGATACTTTCAAAACTATACTTTTGAACATGGAAAATGTATTATTTTATGGAATCAAAACCTATGAACTCACCAACTTTATGTTGACGTATTTTTAAATGCATGTGTTTTCAGGAAGTTGATAACTATGATACGAGAAATGACGTTACACTGTCCGGTGTTTCCGCCGACGGCCGGGGTGTGACAGATTGGTATCAGAGCTATTAACTATAGTGAACTAGTACTTTCTTAGGAAAGCACGACTATAGTTTAGGGCTTACTCTGTTAGGTTTAAGTATATCCCTTAGCCTACAATATAAAGTATTATTAAATATTCTACTGAAGGACTACTTACGGGAGCGGTGACAGGATAGATATGTCGATTTGGGTTGCTGGATTTCAGAACGGCTATATGCTAAAATGATCCTGGCCTTCGACTGTCCTGACTGGCCGGTGTCTTATCAGCTAGACCTGAAGTAATGAACAATAATTAATAGAGCATGAATACAAAAAATAATAAATATAGGGTCATATATGAAGACTCAGACCCACGATGATAATACATCTAAATACCCGGAATGTTTTTGATCTCAAGGATTTAGATAAGATATTCTAACTAAAGTTCATATGTGCATAGATCTTATCACAACTAGGTGTAGGTGTACAACTATATTTTATTATGATTAGATCATATGAACTATTTAAATTGGGAGTAATATTTGATAGACTAAACACTTGATGATCTAAAATGTATAGGAACTAAACAAAATGCCTAGAAGAAGTAGCGCTCGTCTAAACCTTAACCAACGACCAGAACCACAACAACAACAACAACCGCAACCACCACCACGAGAAACAAACCCTCCAATAAGTTCAGCAGAACTTGAAGAAATCATAGCTCAGAGAATCGCTGCAGCACTTGCTAATGTCACAAGAGGAGGAGTTAGAAATGCAGGCAATGTAGGGACAGCCAGAATGTGTACCTATAAGGATTTTATGAATTGCAAACCTAAGAGCTTCCATGGAACGGAAGGGGTTGTTAACTTGACCCGGTGGATTGAAAAGGCATAATCAGTATTTCAAATAAGCTTCTGTCCGGACGAATGTAAGGTACGATTTGATGCGTGTACCTTCGCTGATGCATCACTTACATGGTGGAACAGCCATGTGAATACAACGGGTATTGATGCTGCCAATTCCATGCAATGGGAAGAGCTGAAGAGGATGCTAGTAGAGGAGTATTGTCCCAGGGAGGAAATACATAAGCTAGAACAAGAATTATGGACCCTAACCATGAAGGGTTCAGAGATAAATGCTTATACCACTAGATTCAATGATCTTGCGGTGATGTGTCCAGCACTAGTAACCCCAGAGTATAAGAAGATCGAGCGATATATCTGGGGTCTAGCATCGCAAATCAAAGGAATGGTGATCGCATCGAAGCCTACAACATATGAAAGTGCAAAGCGTATAGCTCATCAGCTAACCAGCACAGAAATCCAAGTGGGATTTATTGCTGAGTCTCCCGAATCTGGAACGAACAAGCGCAAATTTAATGGGAAAAATCCCATACAATCATCTGAGGAGAGACAAGATGTGGCAACTAATTATGCAACCACAACAGCAATACCCATACAACCAAGGAAGTATGCTGGAAAACTCCCAATGTGCACTCAATGCAATCGTCATCACCTAGGTAACTGTTCATGGTGCAGTCAATGTAACCGTCAGCACGCAGGTGACTGTTATATTTGCATGAAGTGCAAAAAGAGGGGACACACTGCAAATTACTGCAGGAGCACAACACATACAACAGAAAATCAAGGAACAAACACTGGAACAGGCAATGATGGAGGAAGAGCAAGTTTTGAGTGTGGAGAAATTGGACATATCAAGAAGGAATGTCCAAAGTTAAGGAGTCAAGGAAGTTAGGCCGTTATAGGGCATTCGTAACAGGAAGCAGGGAAGCTATCAAGGACCCTGCAGTGGAATTTGGTACAAGATAAATTTCGGGACGAAATTTACTTCAACGGGGGGAGAATGTAACACCCTTCAAAAGTAGGTCAATAACAATCACATGTGATTATATCAATCATGTAATGTGATTTTGTTAAAACTAGTAATGTAGTAAAATTACTATGTATTTCATGATAATTCTAATATAAATATGAATTTTCATACATACTTTATAGTATAATCAAAGTATACATCCATACGATTCCAAAAATATAGAGAACGTCTGAATCTGACTTCGCGTGAAGAAGTTATGATAAACCGAACACTATAAATCTCTATAATAAGAGGAATTTAAAATACACTTAGAATTAGCTATTTAATTCTAAAAGAGAGTTGTAGTACTCGGAATTACCTACGCGTGCATATAAAGAACGTCAAAAACGGAGTTCGTATGCAATAGTTATGGCCTTCCGAAGATGTCGCTGTCAGAAACCCTAATTTGACTGAACTCACGACGTGAGCATAAAAACTCACGACATGAGGAGTCAAACCGCCATATTTCAGATCTAGAAGGTGTGACGAGGCTGCGAGGGGATAAGATCCAAACTCACGACGTGAACAAGGCATTTTTCACGTCGTGAGGAGTCATTTTGCCACCTTCGGAAGCTAGAAGACGGATGGCAAGTCTACGAAGAGATAAGTTTGGAACTCACGACGTGAACAATGAGTTTCTCACGTCGTGAGGGTCCAAAATCCTTCCTATAAATAGCAGGTCCGACTTCAGCTATTCCTTACACCATTTCCCTTTCTCCTCTCTCCTGTGCTGAAGCCATCTTGCATCCCGAGCCCCGACGACCTCGTACGCTGACCATTTCTGCTTAGATTACATAAAATCACGCTATTAAGGTGAGTTTCACGGCCCCACTTTCTAATATTTTCGGGGGGAAACGCATGCTAAATATTGTATATACGTTATTATTATGTCTATATGATAGTATATTAGTATCAACGTAGATAGTTATAATAACCGGGATATAGTTATTTCGTATCTGAAAATATACAACTATCGTAAAGTTGTTAGCATGTTATTGTTATAGTAGTATACTAATGTAGATCTTGAGTTATACTTAGGATTCTATATATATGTTATGTGCGATATAGTTCCAGAGTTATACTCGGAAGTTCTATATGTTAATTGATAAGTATGTTGTTATTGGTTTTATGTCAAGATAAAACCAGGTATGTTATATGTTGTTGTTATTGGTTTTATGTCAAGATAAAACCTGGTTTAAATTCTAATTATAGCTGTTGTACTACCGCAAGGTGTAATCCTTGTACTACCGTAAGGTGTTATCCTTGTACTACCGCAAGGTTAAATCCTTGTACTACCGCAAGGTGTGATCCTTGTACTACAGCAAGGTGTACTCCTTGTACTACCGTAAGGTGTGATCCTTATACTACCGCAAGGTGTGATCCTTGTACTACCGCAATGTGTGATCCTTGTAATAATAATAATAGGTATAAAACTAAGTCATACAGTCACAGCTACAGACTCATGGTAGCACAACTTTAGAAGCATTATACTTTGTCGATATACAAGTATGAATGTTAAGTATAAGTTCCCCAAAGACTTATACTCTAAGTATAAGAATCTAGTAGGTATATTACTTGTATATTAAGTAGACCACTACACCTATCATACTTACTCGTATAGAATTAAAATAGATTTATACGTAGCGGTTTTACTCGTATAGAATTGAAATAAGATTTATACGTAGTAACTTTCGTTTGTATGGAATTACAAACACTTATATTCATAGTATATGAGACTTATAGGTAAACTACTTATTTGGTAAGTAAACTTTTATACCTAGGATATATATGCTAAACGTTGGTGAGTCAAAATGATACTTTCAAAACTATACTTTTGAACATGGAAAATGTATTATTTTATGGAGTCAAAACCTGTGAACTCACCAACTTTATGTTGACGTATTTTTAAATGCATGTGCTTTCAGGAAGTTGATAACTATGATACGAGAAATGACGTTACACTGTCCGGTGTTTCCGCCGACGGCCGGGGTGTGACAGGTTACACCATGTAAACCCTAATGTGACATGACTCTTCATTTCCATGACCCATGGGTTTGTAACTCCCATGGAGCATCCAATGGGTTTAACCCAACTTGATAATCCATGGAGCCTTTTAGCCCACTATACAAGTTATGGATGATTTACATAATCAACCCATTTATTTAATTAGTCATCTTTTGATCACTTAATTAATTCCAAATTAATTCTTGATCAATACTAATTAAATAATACTATTAATATATATTAGAACTTATAATATATTAATAAACCACAAGTGTTATTTCTCTCATTAAGTCTATCCAAATGCATGATGCCATGCAACCCAAATGGACCATGCCGGGTCGGGTGAAGTACATACCAGAAATAGTTATGGACTTAGACACCTTATCCAACACCAACCTCTCCACACTCATAACACTTTCTTCCTTCACCATGGCCTGCTCCAGTATTTGTTCCCTGATTCACTGTTGCAGGTGTTGTGCTCCTGCAGTGACTAGGTGTGACAACCCGAAACTTTCAATTGTTTTAACTCCGCAGTCAAGCACTTCAAAAATTAGCCAAATTCATCTCAAAAACATTTTTGGCCGGTTTTAAGTCCGTTTGAGTATTTTATTTTAATTTTTCGTCAAACGAGCAAATAAATGGAAGTGTCTGTTAGGTGCGTTGTGTAACGAGTTAAACAATAAACACCTTGACTAGGTGTTTACGGCCAAACAAGGGGTTTGGACTGTAAACTCCCTTTGACATGAACTCATGCATATAGCATGAGTTTACCCTCCATTTCCCATTTTTCACTTCCCACTCAAGAACACCAAGCCTTTTTCCTCTCAAGTATCATCACACACTTCTTCCAAATCCACCAAAAATGTAAGTTTTCCTTCCTAAATTCGTTCATACAACACTTAATCTAGTGTTTATACATCATTTCATCCATGAATTCTTCATTTTTAACTAGATCTTCAAGTGTTCTTCAAAACACCAAGAACACACACTAGTGTTTTTGGGTCCTAAACACTCCTACAAGCTTCATATAAGTAAGTACACTCCTCCTAGCTAGTTGTTAGCTTAGTGTACTTGTTAATCCATGGAATGAACACCAAAAATCCTCAAGAACATGTGTTTACGGTTTGGGGATCTCCATAACCGTAAACACCTCCAAAAGGTGTTTAGATGCCCTAATGCCTTCTAATGTTTGTATAAAGGAGTAGAACCTTGCATGCATGAACTAGAAACCCCAAAAACATGAAAGGAATGGACAAACATGAGTTTACGGTTTGGGAAGGTCTCCCAAAACCGTAAACACCTTCAAAGGGTGTTTAAGTGCCCTTAACACCTCCTATGGCTTGTATAAGTGACTAGAACCTTGCATGCATAAGATAGAAACACCAAAACACAAAAGAAGAGGACAAACATGAGTTTACGGCCGTAAACCCATGTGTTTACGACCGTAAACTCCCAAGGAGTGGTCCAAGGACCGTAAACTCCAAAAGAGGGTCATTTCGAGCCCTAGTCACTTCCTAAGCCCTTGATTCGAGTCTAGCTTAATTCCTTGAGTGGTTTAGGACCTTTGAACACCCAATGGCACCACTTCCATGAGTTTACGGCCGTAAACTCATGGGGGAAGTGGTCCAGAAACCGTAAACACCCCTAAGGGCCAGCATTTGAAGTGTAAACTCCATAGTGAGGTCATACACTCCTTATATGCAACCCTTAGTACTCTTAGCACTTGTAGCAAAGTGTTTTCATGTATTAGGGTGTTCTAACTCACTTAATTAGTTATTAAATGACTAATTAGATACATAAATGTATCATTGCTTGTTCAATAGGATCCGAGCGTGTGTTCAAGTCCTCACTTGACACATAGCATCCTATACCATCCGTCCATTCGAATCACCCACGACAGGTGAGTTCATACCCCTATACTTTTCCGAGTTTTTCATGTTTTCAGGGAGGGGGGAGGGGAATACAAGCAAAAGTACAAGGAAACTTGTGCTCGATTTATCTCTTTTTGTATAAAATGATTTCATGTTCAGCATGCTTTTAACTCAGAAAACTGTTTTACAAATCGATTAAGAAATCAACTCGTAGTAATAGTTTTCAAATCTAAAGCAAGGAACTCGCGAACCTTATCATAATATGTATTATTTCATAAAGGATTCATGCAAATCATAAAAGGATTTATGTATTATCACTTGTAAATTCGTTAGGCTAAGTTTGAGACATGTCCTCGGTAACACTCCCCCGGATTCGTGAGTGGAGGGCTACGACTTATAACCATAATCTCTTGGAGGGAGAGCGTGACTATTGTGTATAGATCTATATGGGACTGACTATCCCACACCCTCGCTGCTAGCTACAGTGGAACCCTTTGGTTAAGGGGTGACAAAGTCATAAATGATACTGGCCCATTTACGTGCCTTATCCAGTCTTAGTACGGTTATGGCACTCACAACTTAGGTAGCGGGAATTTACTCTTCTAATATAATCCTCTGGGTGTAAGTAGAGCTTCTAATATAATCCTCTGGGTGTAACCAGAGCTTCAAATATAATCCTCTGGGTGTGACCAGAGCTTCTAATATACTCCTCTGGGTGTAACCAGAGCTTCAAAAAGAAAACTGCCGTCCAAGTATGATAAATACTCGCGTATAGATAACCAACTTTCAACCTTTAAGAAAATATGGGATTTTCTGGGATAACCAAATCTTTCATAAATAGTCTGTTTTATGTGTAACTAATGGATAATCAAAACCTCTTTCATAAGGAAATATGGGATTTTCTTGGGAAAACAACTTTTCAAAGAATCAAAGAAACATGTCTTTTACCAGAATTAATAAACTTATGAACTCACCAGCTTTATGCTGATATTTTAAAACTGCTTGTATTCTCAGGGCATCAATAGACAGGTACTCCTGCCAACTTTTTGAGAAGACGGAGCGTATCGGATTCACGTCTTTTACTTTTGCTATATACTGATATGTATAATCTTTGTATTAAGACAATGTAAATCTTTTCATGTATGTATTCAATGTTTGGATTGTGTTTACTATGCTTACTATGATACAATTGTTGTGATACTACGCATGACGTCGCTCCGCCCCGGAACGTTTCCGCCTTCGGTTTCGGGGTGTGACAGATTGGTATTAGAGCTATTGTTTATAGTGAACTAAGTATACCGAACCTTACATGGTATACAACTATAAACACTAAGGGGCCTAAGTGCTCTAAACTAAAAGTATACTTTCAAAATATAAGTATTTTTACAAAAAGTATACAAGTATACCCGTATTCCAGGAACCGTGCCATAAGTAGAACAAAACAAAAGTATTTTGGATGTTGAACACTGCAGTTAAACCTGGGCAGTTATGTAATCATGTCTAGGGTCAATATAGCCTGATCAACTATATTTATTCGAGACATGACCAACATGTGCTTGGGAGTGACTTTGGTGTTGCAGCAGGCCTAAAACTTACCCCGTATCCATATAACTTAAAATACTATATGAGTATTTTAGTCAGAGTCGAATACTTCGTAGAAATTCATTCAAAGTGTTGCTACTCATTCCTCTTAGCGATAGCTTACTGCATCAGTAATCTTTCTTTGCTTATCGCTTAGTAGAACACTCTAACCATCATATTGAGATACATCTTGCTTTATATCTCTTGATTCGATTCCAGAGGACTTACCATCCTCTTCTTCCTGATTGTTTCTAGAACAAGATGCCTCCCCGAAAAAGGCCTAACAGAAGGAATGACGACACTCCACCACCACCACCGCCCTCTTAGTTCGATCCCGTTATGTTCCAAGCAGCTGTTACTGCTGCTGTGGCAGCCGCGATGTCACAAATGAATTCTGGCGGATCTGGTGGACAGGGAAGTGGTACACATCCCCAAAATCATGAAGGTGGTCAGGGACACCAGAAGGAGTGTTCCTATAAGGACTTCATGAGCGCGAAACCCACATCTTTCGACGGCATTGGAGGTGTCATTGTCCTGACTCAATGGATCGAGAAATTTGAGTCCATTTTCGAAATCTGTTCCTGTTCGGAGGTCAACAAAGTAAAGTTCGCCGCTTGCACTTTCGCCAACAGGGCGCTGACCTGGTGGAATGGTCGGGTCAAATCCCTAACCCTACCAGTGGCGAACACCATGGGTTGGGAAAGCTTAAAGGAACTCATGATAGCTGAATACTGCCCACGGGGCGAAATGCAGAACCTAGAGCACGAACTCTGGAATCTAAAGATGAAGGAATCCGACATTGCTGCTTACACATCTAGGTTTGAAGACCTAACGCTCCTCTGTCCGGGGATGGTCACCCCGGAAAGCAAAAAGATCGAAAGATACATTTGGGGACTGACCCAGCCGACCAAAGGAAATGTCCTGGCTGCTAGGCCAAACACCTTCGATAGCGCTAAGTGTCTGGCGTAGACTCTCATAGATCATGGAATTGATCTTGATGAAGTGACCGCTACTCCTGAACCGGCTAAGGAGAGTGGTGAGAAAAGAAAGTCCTGGAAACAGAAAAAGGGCCAGTCTTTGCAGGAGCCCTCAAAGAAGCAACACACAGTATCAGTCCACGCTGCTACTACTCCTGCTGCTACTCCTGCAACTCAAGCACCTACCAGTAGGTATACTGGTAATTTTCCTTGGTGCGGTAAGTGCAGTTATCATCATCGCATCCCTGGCCCATGTCGTGAAATGCTCTGCAACAACTGTGGCAAGAAGGGCCACCTGACTCGAGACTGCAGAACACCAGTTCAACCAACCCATCAGGCCCCTGGAGCAGGTATTGGTCAAGCCTGCTATGGATGTGGAGAAGTCGGGCACTACAAGAGAAACTGCCCCAAGGCAACAACAACTGGAGGCACAGGGAGAGTACTGGCAATGAGCAAGGAGGAAGCAGTTGCTGATCCTACAGTTGTTCCAGGTACGTTCCTCCTCGACAACTCTTATGCATGCATTCTTTTCGATTCTGGTGCTAAAAGAAATTTTGTTAGCCATGTATTCAAACATCTTGTTAAGCATAAACCTCAACCATTAACTGAAATATTTACCGTCGAGATGGCTAACGGTGAGAAAGAGAGCACTAATGATATTTATGTAGGCTGTACTCTCACCTTAAACAATCATTCTTTTCCCATCAACCTTACGCCAGTTTCCATAAAAAGCTTCGATGTCATTTCCGGCATGGATTGATTGAGCCCCAATCATACTGATATCCTTTGTTACTAAAAAGCTATCCATCTTAACCTTTCCTCCGATGAAACTCTCGTAATTTACGGCGATAAACTCAGTTCGAACCTCCGTATCATGTCATGCATCCAAGCCCAGAAACTCCTGCGAAGGGAGTGTTATGCATTTCTAGCCCACGTTATTAACGAGAAGCAGGAAGTTAAAGACCTCGAGAGCATCCCCGAAGTCTGCAACTTTCCTGACGTCTATCCCAAAGAGCTCCCGGGAATCCCTCCCGAACGCCAAGTCGAGTTCCGTATTGACTTAATCCCAGGAGCTACCCTCGCAACCAAATCTCCATAGCGCCTAGCACCAGCAGAAATGCAGGATTTATCTAGTCAGCTCAATGAGCTGCTTAACAAAGGATTTATCAGACCGAGTCCCTCGCCCCGATCTTGTTCGTGAAAAATAAGGATGGATCCTTTCGGATGTGCATCGATTATCGAGAGCTGAACAAGCTCATAGTGAAAAACCGTTACCCTCTTCCTCGAATCGATGATCTCTTCGACCAACTTCAAGGAGCCAGTTACTTTTCCAAAATAGACCTAAGATCAGGGTACCATCAGCTGCGAGTCCATGAGAGTGATGTTCCTAAGACAGCCTTTCGGACTCGATATGGTCACTACGAGTTCGTAGTAATGCCCTTCGGTCTAACCAACGCACCGGCAGTGTTCATGGACCTGATGAACCGGGTGTGCCGTCCTTTCCTGGACAAGTTCGTCATTGTGTTCATCGACGATATACTTGTCTATTCCAGAAGCGAGGAAGGCATACACGTGTACCCCTCCAAAATCAAAGCAATAGAGAATTGGTCAGCACCGAAGACGACCTGAGCCTTCTAAGAATCAAATCGGGGAATGCACCCCCAGTGAGAAAGAACTTTTGGAACTTCAGAATGACGATCACGCCAAGTGATGATCTAACCATGGAAGTACATTATGTTCTAAGTACCGAAACATTCTATCTTCTCAAGAGCTTAGGACCATTCGAGAACCTCGCTAGGATCGGTCCCGTAGCCTACAAACTTCGTTTACCGCAGGAACTTAGCAACATTCATCCTGTGTTCCACGTTTCGAATTCTTAAGAAATGCGTATCCAACGAAACCCTGACGATTCCTCTCGATGAGATTGAAATCAACGAGAATCTGAACTTCGTAGAAGAACCAGTCGAAATCATGGATAGAGAGGTCAAGTGAAACGAAACAAATCCGCATCCCAACGGTGGAGGTCCGCTGGAGCGCCAAGCAAGTACCGGAGTTCACTTGGGAGTGCGAAGAGAAATTGAAACTTAAACGTCCCCATCTCTTTACTTAGTTATTTTGTGATAACTAGGTGGCTCGAACTCTAATTTTGGGACGAAATTCCCTCTAACGGGGGGATGATGTGACAACTCGAAACTTTCAATTGTTTTAACTCCGCAGTCAAGCACTTCAAAAATTAGCCAAATTCATCTCAAAAACATTTTTGGCCGGTTTTAAGTCCGTTTGAGTATTTTATTTTAATTTTTCGTCAAACGAGCAAATAAATGGAAGTGTCCGTTAGGTGCGTTGTGTAACGAGTTAAACAATAAACACCTTGACTAGGTGTTTACGGCCAAACAAGGGGTTTGGACCGTAAACTCCCTTTGACATGAACTCATGCATATAGCATGAGTTTACCCTCCATTTCCCATTTTTCACTTCCCACTCAAGAACACCAAGCCTTTTTCCTCTCAAGTATCATCACACACTTCTTCCAAATCCACCAAAAATGTAAGTTTTCCTTCCTAAATTCGTTCATACAACACTTAATCTAGTGTTTATACATCATTTCATCCATGAATTCTTCATTTTTAACTAGATCTTCAAGTGTTCTTCAAAACACCAAGAACACACACTAGTGTTTTTGGGTCCTAAACACTCCTACAAGCTTCATATAAGTAAGTACACTCCTCCTAGCTAGTTGTTAGCTTAGTGTACTTGTTAATCCATGGAATGAACACCAAAAATCCTCAAGAACATGTGTTTACGGTTTGCGGATCTCCCAAAACCGTAAACACCTCCAAAAGGTGTTTAGATGCCCCTAATGCCTTCTAATGTTTGTATAAAGGAGTAGAACCTTGCATGCATGAACTAGAAACCCCAAAAACATGAAAGGAATGGACAAACATGAGTTTACGGTTTGGGAAGGTCTCCCAAAACCGTAAACACCTTCAAAGGGTGTTTAAGTGCCCTTAACACCTCCTATGGCTTGTATAAGTGACTAGAACCTTGCATGCATAAGATAGAAACACCAAAACACGAAAGAAGAGGACAAACATGAGTTTACGGCCGTAAACCCATGTGTTTACGACCGTAAACTCCCAAGGAGTGGTCCAAGGACCGTAAACTCCAAAAGAGGGTCATTTCGAGCCCTAGTCACTTCCTAAGCCCTTGATTCAAGTCTAGCTTAATTCCTTGAGTGGTTTAGGACCTTTGAACACCCAATGGCACCACTTCCATGAGTTTACGGCCGTAAACTCATGGGGGAAGTGGTCCAGAAACCGTAAACACCCCTAAGGGCCAGCATTTGAAGTGTAAACTCCATAGTGAGGTCATACACTCCTTATATGCAACCCTTAGTACTCTTAGCACTTGTAGCAAAGTGTTTTCATGTATTAGGGTGTCCTAACTCACTTAATTAGTTATTAAATGACTAATTAGATACATAAATGTATCATTGCTTGTTCAATAGGATCCGAGCGTGTGTTCAAGTCCTCACTTGACACATAGCATCCTATACCATCCGTCCATCCGAATCACCCACGACAGGTGAGTTCATACCCCTATACTTTTCCGAGTTTTTCATGTTTTCAGGGGGGAATACAAGCAAAAGTACAAGGAAACTTGTGCTCGATTTATCTCTTTTTGTATAAATTGATTTCATGTTCAGCATGCTTTTAACTCAGAAAACTGTTTTACAAATCGATTAAGAAATCAACTTGTAGTAATAGTTTTCAAATCTAAAGTAAGGAACTCATGAACCTTATCATAATATGTATTATTTCATAAAGGATTCATGCAAATCATAAAAGGATTTCTGTATTATCACTTGTAAATTCGTTAGGCTAAGTTTGAGGCATGTCCTCGGTAACACTCCCCCGGATTCGTGAGTGGAGGGCTACGACTTATAACCATAATCTCTTGGA
Organism: Lactuca virosa; assembly: GCF_052849685.1. Lineage (NCBI taxonomy): Eukaryota > Viridiplantae > Streptophyta > Magnoliopsida > Asterales > Asteraceae > Lactuca > Lactuca virosa. Next base: position 253,663,373 of record NC_136434.1, read on the forward strand.
GGGAGAGCGTGACTATTGTGTATAGATCTATATGGGACTGACTATCCCACACCCTCGCTGCTAGCTACAGTGGAACCCTTTGGTTCAGGGGTGACAAAGTCATAAATGATACTGGCCCATTTACGTGCCTTATCCAGTCTTAGTACGGTTATGGCACTCACAACTTAGGTAGCGGGAATTTACTCTTCTAATATAATCCTCTGGGTGTAACCAGAGCTTCTAATATAATCCTCTGGGTGTAACCAGAGCTTCAAATATAATCCTCTGGGTGTGACCAGAGCTTCTAATATACTCCTCTGGGTGTAACCAGAGCTTCGAAAAGAAAATTGCCGTCCAAGTATGATAAATACTCGCGTATAGATAACCAACTTTCAACCTTTAAGAAAATATGGGATTTTCTGGGATAACCAAATCTTTCATAAATAGTCTGTTTTATGTGTAACTAATGGATAATCAAAACCTCTTTCATAAGGAAATATGGGATTTTCTTGGGAAAACAACTTTTCAAAGAATCAAAGAAACATGTCTTTTACCAGAATTAACAGCTTATGAACTCACCAGCTTTATGCTGATATTTTAAAACTGCTTGTATTCTCAGGGCATCAATAGACAGGTACTCCTGCCAACTTTTTGAGAAGACGGAGCGTATCGGATTCACGTCTTTTACTTTTGCTATATACTGATATGTATAATCTTTGTATTAAGACAATGTAAATTTTTTCATGTATGTATTCAATGTTTGGATTGTGTTTACTATGCTTACTATGATACAACTGTTGTGATACTACGCATGACGTTGCTCCGCCCCGGAACGTTTCCGCCTTCGGTTTCGGGGTGTGACACTAGCAGTATGCCCCTTCTTCTTGCACTTTGTGCAAACAAAACAGTCATCTGGATGATGACAGTTGCACTGGCTGCATCATGAAGATTTTGGTTGTGTGGGTACTGCTGTCGTGGCTGCATAATTGGTTGCCACTTCTTGTCTTTTATCAGATGATTGTCTGGGATTCTTCCCATTAAACTTGCGCTTGTTTGTTCCAGATTTGGGAGACTCGGCCTTTGAGACCACTACTGCTCCTTGGATCTATGTGAGGGTTATCTGATGAGCTATTCTCTTGGTGTTGTCATAGGTTGTAGGCTTTGATGCGATCACCATGCCTTTGATTTGTGATGCTAAACCACAGATCTATCGCTCAATTTCTTATATTCAGGGGTTATAAGTGCTGGACACATTACTGCAAGGTCATTAAATCTAGCGGTATAAGCTTTTATCTCTGAACCCTTCATGGTTAGGGTCCATAATTCTTGTTCCAGCTTATGTATTTCTTCCCTAGGACAATACTCCTCAACTAGCATCATCTTTAGCTCTTCCCATTTCATGGAATTTGCAGTATCAATTCCCGTTGTATTCACATGGCTGTTCCACCATGTAAGTGTTGCATCAGCGAAAGTACATGCTGCAAATCGTACTTTACAATCGTCTGGACAGAAGCTTATTTGAAAGACGGACTCTGTCTTTTCAATCCACCTGGTCAAATTAACAACCCCTTCATTTCCATGAAAGCTCTTTGGCTTGCAATTCATAAAGTCTTTGTAGGTACACATTCTAGTGGTCCCGACATTGCCTACATTTCTAACTCCACCTCTTGTGACATTAGATAGAGCCGCATCAATTCTTTGAGCTATGATTTCTTCAAGTTGTGCTGTACTTATAGGGGGTTTGGTTCTGGTGGTTGTTGTTGTGGTGCTGATCGTTGGTTAGGGTTTAGCCGAGCACTACTCCTTCTAGGTATTTTGTTTTAGTTCCTATTATAAATAATAAGAATTTTATGAGTTTTGTTAGTCATTTAATACACGAGTACTAAATACTTCAATTATTCTTTAAAGTGTAAAACATAATGGATAACACAATGATTACTGTAATATATGCTTCATATTGTTACCAGCGGTTAAATCAGTTTATTTAGACTTATAAGAGAAAAGTTTCTATAAACATTGCAAAATTTGCAAGGTTTTCTACATCCTTGCTATAAACGTTACTCTTCTTGCCTTAACTAGTCTGATTTTTCTATTTACACAACCACTAGTTTTAGCTTATCCACCAGAAACCTAAGTGATGTCCTAGCACGTCAGTGACATGAACCACTTGCTCCTCAAGTGCTTGAGTTCTCTGCTCAAGACCTCCTGTACGCTCCTCGTTTCTCGAGGTTTGATTGTAAAGCTCTAACTCTGCAATCCTTGCATCGTAAGTAATCATGCCATTATAAGCGAAATTTATACGATGATCGACATCCATCACCGATTCCTGATCTCGTGTCCTTTGTCCTTCTAGCCTTCGTACTCTTCCGGAGAGATGAGTATCCCTTCCTTCGACAATTTCCATCTTATCTTCAATTTTCACACCTTTCTCAAACAATTGAGATAAAGTGTTAACTTCAGAAGAATGTGGGGGATGTGGTCGAGATGATTGACCAGTCTCATACATCTTAGCAGCTCTTTCTTCTGCCACCCACCCATCAACGGGTTGTGCTATCCGTGCAGGCTCATCTTGAACTCTATGACTTCCTGAAGATGTCGCCTTCTAATTCTTCTTAATCTTTATCCATTTCGGTATGGATTTGCGAGCTGTGCGTTTCATCTTCGCTCCTACTAGAACTTGACGGTAAAGAGTGTTCATTGGTGGTAAAGATGATGCCACCGATTTTGTCTCCTTCATTGGTTCGCTCTCTTCCATTGGTTCACTCTCTTCCCATTCGTTGGAAGGTAAATGTCACACCCCTAAACCGGAACGGTGGAAACATTCGGGGGTGGAGGACGTCATGTACAGTATCATAACAATGCATAATAGTAAAACAAGCAACAACATCCATTGCATTAATAGAATAGTTAAATACATGTCTGTTCTTTAGTAAAGTTTAAATGACACCAAAAATGTATAAACAAAATAATGACGAGTCTTGAATCCACTCCGTCCTTCAAAAGCTACATGGGTGTACCTGTCTACTGGTTCCCTGAGAATACAAGTTATTTTGAAAGAGAGTATCAACATAAAATGCTATCACACCCCAAAACCGGAACGGCGGAAACGTTCAGGGGTGGAGGACGTCATGTACAGTATCACAACAAAGTACAGTAGTAAACAAGCAACAACATCATCCATTGCATTAATAATACAATTTCATACAAGTGTGTTCTGTAAAGTTTATAAGACACCAAAAATGTAAATCAAAATAAGAGATGAGTCTTGAACGAGCTCCATCTTCTCAAAAGCCTGGCATCGGTACCTGTCTACTGATGACCTGAGAATACAAGTTATTTTAACAGAGTTTATCAGCTTTAAAGCTGGTGAGTTCATAAGCGTTTTAGTCTCATTGTTTGTATGAAAGTGTTTGTAAGTACTTGATGTATAAGTTTGTATAAGTTTATAAATGTTTGTAAATGTTTGTAAATGTTGTAAATGTTTGTAAATGTTTGTATCTCCTAGAAAATCCTATATTTTCTACTAAACGTAGCCTTCTACCAAGACATCAAATGAAATGTGTGATTGTTTCTAGTAAGAGTGTAATTTTCCCAAGTGTGACTATCATTAACCAAAAATATAGTTTTACATTACTTTTTATGTGAAAAGATCACAATGTGAATGCAATGGGGAAATAATAAAGTACTGTAGTGTTGTATTATAGTAACTACTTCTGTACTTTCTACCTTAATTCGGCCGTTAATTAAGGTTAAATGTGAAATGATTGCACCATACTATCGACTAATAACACGACGATGAAAGACGTCGGAAGAAATGACATTTGGCACCCGTAGACTTGCAAGTCCCACTGTAGCTAACAGCAAGGTGTAGGATAGTCAATCCAGTATAGATCTATATGCAAATTCACGCTCTCCTTCTAGGAGACTCTGGCTACAAATCGAGCCATGACAGGTGATGCCATGCCCCGAACGATGGTTCACCTTTATGTTATTGTATACTTGTATGTGTAATGTATTTACTAGTTGTATTGTATGTTCTCTCTGTCTAGTATGTATGTATGTTCTCGTAGTTTCTCATAATAGTATGTTCTCTTGTATAATGTATACTATGTACTAGCTGTATTGTATGTTCTCTCTGACTAGTATGTATGTATGTTCTCTTAGTTTCTCATAATAGTATGTATTGACTCATCTATGAACTGACTCTTTCTATGTTTCATTGTTCTTGTAATAGCATTTGTAACTTCCTAAACTATACCTATTATAGTTTACTAGTAATGTTGTTTGTATGAATGAACATGATTGTATACCCTTGCTACCCAAAGGTATTGAACTGAGTGAAGGAACTTTTATATCTATATACATATACATAATATAGTTGATCGGGCTACATCTTCTCAGGGTTGACCATATGTCTCTAAGTCTACTTGTGCTGCCCAACAATCGTAATACTTTTGTTCTGTCCTAGTGACACTGATTTTAGTATGAATGCAGGTATGTATACTTGGTTAAATATTTTATTATTTAAAAGTATAAACTCTTTATCAGAGTATTTTAATCCCGCTGTGTTTATAGTTCGTATATCTTTTATGGATTGATACACTCGATTCACTATAAACAATGCTCTGATACCAATCTGTCACACCCCAAAACCGGAACGGCGGAAACGTTCGGGGGTGGAGGACATCATGTTCAGTATCACAACAATGCAAAGTAGTAAACAAGCAACAACATCATCCATTGCATTAATAATATAATTTCATACAAGTGTGTTCTGTCAAGTTATATAGACACCAAAAATATACATCAAAATAAAAGATGAGTCTTGAACGAGCTCCATCTTCTCAAGACCTGGCACCAGTACCTGTCTACTGGTGACCAAAAATATACATCAAGTTATTTGTAACTTCCTAAACTATACCTATTATAGTTTACTAGTAATGTTGTTTGTATGAATGAACATGATTGTATACCCTTGCTACCCAAAGGTATTGAACTGAGTGAAGGAACTTTTATATCTATATACATATACATAATATATAACTAAGATTCAAACGACCCTCGGACAAACAACCGATACCCTAAGTCCACAACCAAACAAGGAACAGGAAGTAAGGTGAGCTATCAGTCCTAAGTACTTTCAATCCTACTTATATAACTATATCTATATAGATACACATTTGACAAAATATGAGTTTAAAAGAGTTTAATAAAAGTATTTAGCATGCAAAAGAGTTTGTAAAATGATTTGAAGTAGTTTGTTTGATAACACAGTTTGAAAAGTAAGAAATCCACTTGTTTGGTAGTTATTAATCACATATGATTGATATAATAACTATAATAGTTCAACTTGTATTCCTCCCCATAAAATCATTTAAAATCATTTAAAAGGTTGATTAAGGGGTATGAACTCACCTGTAGTGAGTGGTTTGGATGAACGGATGGTATAGGATGCTAAGTGTCAAGTGAAGACTTGAGCACACACACGGATCCTATTTAACATATAATGACACATATATGTATCTAATTAGTCAATTAACAACTAATTTAGCAAGTAAAGACACCCTAGGACATGGAAAACACTTTGATTCAAGTGCTAGGAGTACCAAAGGGTTGCATCTAAGGGGAGTATGGCCTCTCATTGGAGTTTATGGCCAATATGGGTGTATCACATGAGTTTACGGCCAAAGGGGTAAACCCCCATGAGTTTACGGCCGTAAACTCATGGTATTTTGTACCAAGTTGTGATATGAGGTCTTATAAGTCACAATGAAGTGTTCTATGATCAAGTCTAAGCCTTAGGAAGGATTGGTGGCACATATGCACCATTTACTAGTGTTTACGGCCCAAGGTGATTGCCTTGGCCGTAAACACCATTTGCTCTTGGTTCTTTTGATGTTTAAGGTCCTATACGTTTCTTGGAAGTGATCTAGACTTGGTTCCAAGGATTTGGAAGGGATTAGGGCTCATTTTGCCCCCTTAATTAGGGTTTACGGCCCAAGGAGATTGCCTTGGCCGTAAACACCTTTTGATCTTGTTTTCTTGATATTTTCTAGGTGTAAACTAAGTGATTCAAGCATATAACAAGCTAAGGCAAGAGTACTTACAATATAGAAGCTTGTAAGGGTGTTTAATGTCCAAGAACACTAGTGTGTGTTCTTGGTGTTCTTGGTGAAATGAAGAACACTTGAAGATCTATCAAAATGAAGATATTTCATGGATGAAATCATGTACAATCACTAGATGTTGTAGTATATCAACTAATCAAGGAAAGAAACACTTACAAAGTTGAAGATCTTAGTGAAAAATCGGATAATACTTGAGAGAGAATAACTTCTAGACTTGAAAATGGTAAAAATGACTAAAATGACTAAGTGTCATATTTATACCTTAGAGTTTACGGCCGTAAACTCCATTTTATGGCCGTAAACTCCAAACTCTTGGAGTTTTGAGACTTAAATGTTGCACATTTGTGACAACCCGAAATTTCTATTCTGTATAACATCTCAATTCAATAGAAGTCAGAACAGTTTCTGCTAACTTTCAAGCTTTTTGGGATAAGTTTCAGTGTTTTTAAGTTAGTACTTCAGGAGATACCATGAGAGAGGATGCTCTAGGGTTTATTGTGCAACAATAAAGTCCCAAAGCTCCAAGAGTTTGGAGTTTACGGCCTAAACAAAGGTGTTTACGACCATAAACCCTAAATTGGGGGTATATATATGACACTTAGTCATTATTTACCATTTTTCACAAATTCAAGATCCAAACTCAATTCTCTCTCAAGTATCATCCAACAATTCTTTAAGATCTTCAACTTGTAAGTGTTTCTTGTCCTAATAAGTTGATATATTACTTAATCTAGTGATTTAACACACTTCCATCCGTGAAATCATTCCAAAAGGTTACATCTTCAAGTTTCACCAAGAACACCAAGAACACACACTAGTGTTCTTGGACTTTTAGCACCTTTTCAAGCCTCTATCTTGTAAGTACTTCTATCCTAGAGTATAATAAGGCTTGTTACACTTCTATACATCAAGAAAACACCAAGAAAAGTACGGATCAAAGGTGTTTACGGTCCAAGAACACCTTGGACCGTAAACCCTAAAAAGGGTGCCAAAGGGAGCCCTAGTCCCTTCTAAGCCTTGGAAACTAGCATAGATCCTTTCCTTGTTAAGCTTAGCACTTGAAAACATCAAAATACCATAAACCATTTGGGTTTACGGCCGTAAACCCAAAGGCAAATGGTTCAAGGACCGTAAACTCCATTTAGGAGTGAAATGGTGCCCTAATCACTTCCATAGGCTTATACTTCAAGTGGAAATGCTTCTAAGGACTTGTAGAGCTTCGAAACAACACATGGTCAAAGAAGCATGAGTTTACGGCCGTAAACTCATGGGTTTACGACCGTAAACTCAATGAGTTATGGTCACAAAACCGTAAACTCATATAAGGGGTTCCCTTGAACCCTAAACTCAATAGCAATGTCCTACAACACTTAGATGCAATCCTTAGGACTTATAGCACTTATAAAAGGTGTTTTACATGTCTTAGGATGTCTTAACTTTGTTAATTAGTTGTTTAAAGACTAATTGGATACATATATGTGATATTATATGTTAACTAGGATCATTGAGTGTGTACAAGTCTTCACTTGACACTTAGCATCCTATATCATCAGTTCATCCAAACCACTCACTACAGGTGAGTTCATACCCCTTAATTAATCTTTTAAATGTTTTTAAATGCTTTTATGGTGGGGGGGGGGATACAAGTTGAACAATTATAGTTATTATATCAATCACATGTGATTAATAACTACCAAACAAGTGGATTTCTTACTTTTCAAACTGTGTTACCAAACTGTTTTACTTCAAACTATCTTACAAACTCTTTTACATATCAAATGCTTTTATCAAACTCTTTTACATGTTAAATACTTTTACTTAAACTCTTTTAACTTATATTCTATGTATCTATATAGATATAGTTATATAAGTAGGATTGAAAGGACTTAGGACTGATAGCTCACCTTACTTCCTGTTCCTTGTTTGGTTGTGGACTTAGGGTATTCGGGTTATTTGTCCGAAGGTCGTTTAAATCCTAGTTATATATCATGTATATGTGTATAGATATAAAAGGTTACTTCTTTCATTCAGTTCAATGCCTTTGGGTAGCAAAGGTATACAAACATGTTCACATACACAAACAACATTACTAGTAAACTATAATAGGTATAGTTTAGGAATGCCTCTGGGTAGCAAAGGTATACACGGTCGCCCACCTGGAATTCCAATGGTTTCCTTCGTTTATCTGCGTAGCTTTTCTGTCGGTCTCTAGAGGCTTTCAATCGTTCACGAATCTGAACGATCTTCTCTGTCATTTCCCGAATGATCTCCGGACCGGTGAGAGTGTTGTTAGGAACTCGTCCTTTAGCTAACTGGTTGTCACCCACCTCAGCCCAGCACAGAGGGGATCTGCACTTTCGGCCATTGTGGGCTTCAAATGGAGCAGCCTTTATGCTTGTGTGATAACTATTGTTGTAGGAAAACTCGACAAGGGGTAAATGAGTATCCCATGCTTTATCCGTCGGTCTGTGGATGGTAGGCTGTACTCATGTCCAGCCTAGTTCCTAGGGAACTTTGTAGCGACTGCCAGAACCTCGAAGTGAATCTACTATCTCTATCGGAGATAATAGATATAAGAACACCATGTAGTCGTACGATCTCCCTAATGTAGGTTCTTGTTAGCTTCTCCATCTTGTCTGTTTCTTTGATAGGCAGGAAGTGTGCGGACTTGGTTAACCTGTCTACTATCACCCAAATGGTATCGAGACCACTCGTTGTCTTGGGCAACTTGGTTATGAAGTCCATTGTGATCCGCTCCCACTTCCATTCCAGTATCTCCGGCTGTTGTAGTAATCCTGAGGGTTTCTGGTATTCGACCTTAACCTTGGCGCAAGTAAGGCATTTACTTATGAAGGTAGCAATCTCTGCTTTCATGTTAGGCCAGCAGTATAACTTTTTAAGATCCAGATACATCTTATCTGAACCTGGGTAGACGGAATATCGAGTGTTGTGAGCTTCGGTCATGATCAAGTCTCTGAAACCACCGTGTTTCGGCGTCCAGATCCGATCCATGAGATATAAGGCTCCGCTACCCTTGACTTCCAAATTCTTATTCATCCCTCTCAGGGATTCACCCGCCACATTTTCAGGTTTCAAGGATTCGAACTGAGTTTCCTTGATTTGTGTGGACAAGTGTGAATCGATAGTCATAGTCAAAGATTTGTCTTTACGACCAGAGTATTCTTTCCGACTTAGGGCGTCAGCTACTACATTGGCCTTGCCGGGATGACAACGAATTTCGCATTCGTAATTACTGAGTAGCTCGACCCACCATCGTTGTCTCATGTTGAGCTCCTTCCGGTCGAATATATGTTGTAGGCTTTTATGGTCTGTAAAGATAGTGCTTTTTGTACCATACAGGTAGTGTCTCCAGATCTTCAGAGCAAACACTTCTGCTCCCAACTCAAGATCGTGAGTGGTGTAGTTGACCTCGTGTGTCTTCAGCTGTCTGGAGGCATAGGCGATGACCTTACCTCGTTGCATCAGAACACAACCGAGCCCTTGGTTGGATGCATCGCAATAGACTACGAAGTCTTCTATTCCTTCTGGGAGGGATAGTATCGGTGCGGTGCATAAGGCTCGCTTTAGCGTTTGGAACGCTTTCTCCTGCTTCTCTTCCCAGTCAAAGGCCACGCCCTTCTGGGTCAAAGTCGTAAGAGGTTTTGCAATCCGTGAGAAGTTCTGAATGAACCTGCAATAGTAGCCAGCGAGGCCTAGAAATTGACGAATTTCTGTAGGCGTCTTCGGTGCTGACCAATTCTCAATGGCTTTGATTTTGGAAGGGTCTACGTGTATTCCTTCTTCGCTAACCACGTGTCCTAGGAATTCGACTCTTCGGATCCAAAATTCGCATTTCGAGAACTTCGCATAGAGCTTCTCTGATCGTAATGTTTCCAAGACTTGTTGAAGATGTTGACTATGCTCCTCCTTACTACGAGAGTAGATAAGTATGTCATCGATGAAGACGATGACGAACTGATCCAAGTCAGGACGACACACCCTATTCATTAAATCCATGAATACCGCGGGCACGTTGGTTAATCCGAACGGCATCACTACGAATTCGTAGTGTCCATAACGAGTTCGGAAGGCTGTCTTCGGAACATCCTCCCCTAACACCCGTAACTGGTGATACCCGGATCTTAGGTCAATTTTTGAAAAGAAGTTCGCCCCTTGAAGTTGGTCAAACAAATCGTCTATACGAGGCAGAGGGTAACGATTTTTAACGGTAAGCTTGTTGAGCTCCCTGTAGTCAATGCACATACGAAACGACCTGTCTTTCTTCTTGACGAACAAGACCGGAGCTCCCCAGGGTGAGAAGCTTGGTCTTATAAAGCCCTTGCTGAGCAGTTCGTTAAGTTGACCGGACAGTTCTTGCTTCTCTGCAGGTGCTAGACGATAGGGTAATTTGGCTACTGGGGTACCCCTGGAACTAAGTCGATTCTGAACGCGACTTGACGTTGTGGAGGTAATCCTGCGAGTTCTTCTGGAAAGATGTTGGGAAAATCGCGTACTACTGGAATGTTCTTAATGTACTTCGTTTCTTGGCTCACATCGACAACATGAGCAAGGAATGCGCGACATTCCTTTCGCAAGAATTTATGGGCTTGAATGCTCGAGATTACGTGAAGGTTAGTGCCGGGTTTGTCGCCGTAGATTACTAGAGTTTCACTAGACGGCAGATTAAGGCGAACAACCTTTTCATAACACATGATGTCGGCACGATGCAGACTCAACCAATCCATGCCGATAATGACGTCGAAAGTTTTAATTGAGACTGGCATGAGGTCGATTGAAAATGAATGGCTATCTAGAGTTAGAGTACAACCTATGTATATGCAGTTAGTACTCCCTGTCTTTCCATTAGCTATTTCTACTGTGAATGGTTCTTTTAGTGCATGCGATTTATTCTTAAGTAAGTGAGCAAATTTCTGGTTCACGAAACTCCTCTCTGCTCCACTATCAAACAGAATGCATGCATATGAGTTATCGAGGAGAAACGTACCAGTGACCACTGTGGGGTTGGCATCTGCTTCCTCGTGGCCTATAGCCAGAACTCTTCCCACTCCGCCGGTGTTCCCTGCCTTCGGGCAGTCCTTTTGTAGTGGCCCGCCTCGCCACAACCGTAGCAAGCCTGGCCTACACCAGCGCCGGGGACTGGGGTGATTGGCTTTGCCGGAGTCTTGCAGAAACGGGCAGTGTGCCCCTTCCTATTGCAGTTAGAGCACTACATTTCCCGGCAGGCTCCTGTGTGGTGGAAGTTGCATTTGTTGCATTTGGGCAAACTTCCAGCGTACTGCTTTACCGGAGCAGCAGCGGCAGGAGCTATCGCAGCATGAACTGCTACGACCTGCTGCTTTTTGGCATCCTTCTTCTTCTTCTTGTCATCCCAGAATTTCCGCTTGTTGTCGGCGACTTTGGAGGGTTCTTAGATGGCTAGGGTTGTTGTTGTTGATGGGGTACGGACCCCATGGTCAATGAGCCGCTGTGCCAACCTCTTGGCACTATCGAATGTAGTGGGGTTTGAAGCTAAAACATTCCTCTGAAATGGAGGCACCAGCCCCCAGATGTACCTCTCTATTTTCTTTCCCTCTGTGTGATCCATGTTGGGACACAGGGCCACCAGCTTTCTGAACCTGGCGGTATAGGAAACTATGTCGGAGCCCTTCATGGTTAGGCTCCATAGTTCCTGTTCCAATTTCTGGATTTCGCCCCTCGGGCAGTATTCTTCAATCATGAGCTCTCTGAGAGCTTCCCAGCCTATAGCATTTGCCACCACAAGAGATAGTGACTTGACATGGTTATTCCATCATGTCAGGTCTTTTTCCTCGAAGGTGCAAGCAGCGGACTTGACCTTGCTCCCTTCTGAACAGGAGCAGATTTCGAAGACCGATTCGGTCTTCTCGAACCATTGCGAGAGGGCAATGACTCCACCTGTCCCTTTAAAGGACTTTGGCTTGCAGTTGGTGAAGTCCTTGTAGGAGCACTCTCTCGAGCGCACAGGGGCTTCACCGTGAGTAGAATGAACAGGTGTTCCACCTCCGGTGGCACTTGAAGAATGATATTGAGCCATGGCTGTTGCCACAGCCGCAGCTACTGCAGCATTTAGAGCTGCCATATCGATTTGAGGAGTAGGTGGTGTTGAAGTTACAGGAGGATTGCGTCTCGTTGATCGGCACGGAGGCATCTTTTAACTAAAAGTTTACAAAGATGACGATACGGGTAAGAATAGAGAAACTGATGAGAGTGACTCATGGACTAACTCTCCGTAGCCCAACAACACAAATGAATAGTATGATTGAATGTAGATCTAATACTAACATATGATAGAATATGGATATTAAATTCCATGAGATTAGATATCTGTCAAATATACTGGTATTACAGATGTAACAAGTTCGGGAAAAGCGACCTAGAAGTAGGTCTTACATCAAACCAAGATGGGAAAATTTTGACAGAACTAAGACCAAATCATGAATTAACAGATCTAAGGTCTTCACCAAGATAGGAACTTAAACTAGAGTTTTTACATAAACTAAGTTATATCCAAAAGAGAAAGTTGAGTAGGATCTATCTACGACGAGAGCCACTAGAGTGAATCCTTGATTCTGACAGACGGCGCTCCATGTCTCTCATGCGCCTTTCTGTCATTGCCTGTCGAGCTCGAAGTTCCCTGACTTCAGCTTGGGTTTCAGTAAGTTCTCTCTGCAGGGCTGCATTCTGGTTCTGAGTTCTTTCATGAGCAGACTCTAGCTGACGAATACGGATGTGTTAACGCCAGAGTTGGCGTCGTTTTCCACGACTCGGTCGATGGCTGCTCGACCTTGCTCGGTGTTCCGAGCAATCCTACGGACCATGATGGGAAGGACTCGGTCAGCTGAACCTCCCTCGCTTAGATTGTAAAAGCTTCGGTCCCCATTGTAGGGCATGGGTTGACCCTGTTCCTGACTCCATCTGTTCAAGTTTGTGGCCCACAGAGGTGTGAGTCCTTGAAATGCTGGACGAGGGTTCGGGTTTGGAGCTACTGGGGGTAGGTTGTTGACTTCAGGTTCGGAGTCAGAACCATCAGAAAAGCCTTCAGCATGGTGATCATCCAAAAGGATTGGATGATCATCTTCTGGCTCTTCTCCAAGCCATCCAACATTGCCTTCGTTTGGGAAGTATGGATCTCCGGGGAGATGGAATCCAGCCATGATATCTACGCGAGAAAAGGGGTATATAAGAAATAACTAAATAGACGCACTAATTAGATAATTATAAGATGATCTTTATCAGTTACTTCAATACTTGTTTAGTGCATACCAGTTATATGAAATCAAAACAGGATAGACCTTCGAATAAGTGACCCTAACTTGAAACCCACAACCAAACAAGGAACAAGGAGTAAAGCAAAGGATCACAGATTCTAAGTCTATGACATCCTAGTTACATATAACCTGAGCGTATCCACTTAGCAACTACTGACCTACTGATAAAGACCTTTTTAGTTCACACATAAGTAATTTATAGTAAAACAAAATACTCCTATAGTATTTTAAGTTTATGTTCTGATCTAATGTTTTCATTGTAGTAGTATTGGTAAGTTTTTAGACTTGTTGCCACCTCACAACCATTCTCGGGCATATGCTAATCACTTCTCAGACCAACATAGTTGATCAGGCTATGTCACTCCCAGAACTGATCATACATCCCCGAGTCTACTTATGATGTTCAACAATCGTAATACTTTTGTTCTGTCCTAGTGACACTGATTTTAGTATGAATGTAGGTATGTATACTTAGTTAAATATTTTATTATTTAAAAGTATAAACTCTTGGTCAGAGTATTTTAATCCCGTTGTGTTTATAGTTTGTATATCTTTTATGGGTTGATATACTCGTTTCACTATAAACTATGCTCTGATACCAATCTGTCACACCCCAAAACCGGAACGGCAGAAACGTTCAGGGGTGGAGGACGTCATGTACAGTATCACAACAAAGTATACTAGTAAACAAGCAACAACATCATCCATTGCATTAATAATATAATTTCATACAAGTGTGTTCTGTAAGTTTATAAGACACCAAAAATGTAAATCAAAATAAGAGACGAGTCTTGAACGAGCTCCATCTTCTAAAAAGCCTGGCATCGGTACCTGTCTACTGATGACCTGAGAATACAAGTTATTTTGAAAGAGTTTATCAGCTTTAAAGCTGGTGAGTTCATAAGCGTTTTAGTGTCATTTTTTGTATGAAAGTGTTTGTAAGTACTTGATGTATAAGTTTGTATAAGTTTATAAATGTTTGTAAATGTTTGTAAATGTTGTAAATGTTTGTAAATGTTTGTATCTCCTAGAAAATCCTATATTTTCTACTAAACGTAGCCTTCTACCAAGACATCAAATGAAATGTGTGATTGTTTCTAGTAAGAGTGTAATTTTCCCAAGTGTGACTATCATTAACCAAAAATATAGTTTTACATTACTTTTTATGTGAAAAGATCACAATGTGAATGCAATGGGGAAATAATAAAGTACTGTAGTGTTGTATTATAGTAACTACTTCTGTACTTTCTACCTTAATCCGGCCGTTAATTAAGGTTAAATGTGAAATGATTGCACCATACTATCGACTAATAACACGACGATGAAAGACGTCGGAAGAAATGACATTTGGCACCCGTAGACTTGCAAGTCCCACTGTAGCTAACAGCAAGGTGTAGGATAGTCAATCCAGTATAGATCTATATGCAAATTCACGCTCTCCTTCTAGGAGACTCTGGCTACAAATCGAGCCATGACAGGTGATGCCATGCCCCGAACGATGGTTCACCTTTATGTTATTGTATACTTGTATGTGTAATGTATTTACTAGTTGTATTGTATGTTCTCTCTGTCTAGTATGTATGTATGTTCTCTTAGTTTCTCATAATAGTATGTTCTCTTGTATAATGTATACTATGTACTAGCTGTATTGTATGTTCTCTCTGACTAGTATGTATGTATGTTCTCTTAGTTTCTCATAATAGTATGTATTGACTCATCTATGAACTGACTCTTTCTATGTTTCATTGTTCTTGTAATAGTATTTGTAACTTCCTAAACTATACCTATTATAGTTTACTAGTAATGTTGTTTGTATGAATGAACATGATTGTATACCCTTGCTACCCAAAGGTATTGAACTGAGTGAAGGAACTTTTATATCTATATACATATACATAATATAGTTGATCAGGCTACATCTTCTCAAGGTTGACCATATGTCTCTAAGTCTACTTGTGCTGCCCAACAATCGTAATACTTTTGTTCTGTCCTAGTGACACTGATTTTAGTATGAATGCAGGTATGTATACTTGGTTAAATATTTTATTATTTAAAAGTATAAACTCTTTATCAGAGTATTTTAATCCCGCTGTGTTTATAGTTCGTATATCTTTTATGGGTTGATACACTCGATTCACTATAAACAATGCTCTGATACCAATCTGTCACACCCCAAAACCGGAACGGCGGAAACGTTCGGGGGTGGAGGACATCATGTTCAGTATCACAACAATGCAAAGTAGTAAACAAGCAACAACATCATCCATTGCATTAATAATATAATTTCATACAAGTGTGTTCTGTCAAGTTATATGGACACCAAAAATATACATCAAAATAAAAGATGAGTCTTGAACGAGCTCCATCTTCTCAAGACCTGGCACCGGTACCTGTCTACTGGTGA
This sequence comes from Lactuca virosa, assembly GCF_052849685.1. Lineage (NCBI taxonomy): Eukaryota > Viridiplantae > Streptophyta > Magnoliopsida > Asterales > Asteraceae > Lactuca > Lactuca virosa. Next base: position 253,679,191 of record NC_136434.1, read on the forward strand.
CCTGAGAATACAAGTTATTTTGAAAGAGTTTATCAGCTTTAAAGCTGGTGAGATCATAAGTATATTAATGTCTGTGTTTGTATGAAAGTGTTTGTAATTCTGTAATTGTATAAGTTTGTAAAAGTTTGTAATTGTTTGAACTCTCCTAGAAAACCCTATGTTTCCTACTAAAAGTAGCCTTCTACCAAGGCATCTAGTATCTGTGTGTGTGTGTCATGTAAGAGTGTGTATTTTCCCAAATGCTACTATCATTAACCAAAAATATAGTTTTTACATTATTGTTTATTGTGTGAAGATCACAAAGTAAATGTAATGGGAAAATGAAATAGTACTATAGTGTTGTATTAAGTAACTACTGCTGTACTAACTACCTTAAGCCAATTGTTATTTAAAGTACCATGTGATCGGCCTGTATCCTGCTACCGACTCTATAGAAAAACGACGATGTAAGACGTCGTAAGAAATGACGTTTGGCACCCGTAGACTTGCAAGTCCCACTGTAGCGAGCAGCAAGGTGTAGGATAGTCAATCCAGTATAGATCTATACACAAACTCATACGCTCCCCACTTAAGGAGATTCTGGATACAAAACGGTCATGACAGGTAGTGTCATGCCCCGTTACGTGGCTCACATAAATGTAATAATGTTCTAGTATATGTATGTGCTAGCTGTATTGTGTGTTCTCTCCCTGTCTAGCATGTATTGTTTGTTTCTCATCATAGTATTCTATTGTTTGTTTCTCATCATAGTATCTATTGTTTGTTTCTCATCATAGTATCTATTGTTTGTTTCTCATTATCGTATCTATTGTTTGTTTCTCATCATAGTATCTATTGTTTGTTTGTTATTGACTCATGTATGAACTGACTCATTGTATGCTTCACTGTTCTAGTAATAGTATTAGTATCTCCCTAAACTATACCTATTATAGTTTACTAGTAATGTTGTTTGAATGTATGAACATGTTTGTGTATACCTTTGCTACCCAAAGGTATTGAACTGAATGAAGGAAGGAACTTTTATATCTATATACATATACATAATATAATACTAGGATTCAAACGACCTTCGGACAAATAACCTGAATACCCTAAGTCCACAACCAAACAAGGAACAGGAAGTAAGGTGAGCTATCAGTCCTAAGTCCTTTCAATCCTACTTATATAACTATATCTATATAGATACACAGAATATAAGTTAAAAGAGTTTAATAAAAGTATTTGATATGACAAAGAGTTTGTAAAACAGTTTTGAAGTAAAACAGTTTGAAAAGTAAGAAATCCACTTGTTTGGTAGTTATTAATCAAATGTGATTGATCTAATAACTATAATAGTTCAACTTGTATTCCCCCCATAAAAGCATTTAAAAACATTTAAAAGGTTAATTAAGGGGTATGAACTCACCTGTAGTGAGTGGTTTGGATGAACGAAATGTATAGGATGCTAAGTGTCAAGTGAAGACTTGAACACACACAAGGATCCTAGTTAACATATAATAACACATATATGTATCCAATTAGTCATAAAACAACTAATTAACCAAGTTTAAGACATCCTAAGACATGTAAAACACTTGATTTAAGTGCTATAAGTCCTAAGGATTGCATCTAAGGGTGGTAGGACCTTGCATTTGAGTTTAGGGTTCAAAGGTAAACTCCCTTGGAGTTTACGGTTTTGTGACCATCACTCAATGAGTTTACGGTCGTAAACCCATGAGTTTATGGCCGTAAACTCATGGTACTTTGATCATTTTGAGTTTTGAAGCTTTAAAAATCATAAGAAGCATTCCTACTTCATGTTTAAGCCTTAGGAAGTGTTTAGGACACCATTTCACTCCTTTGTGGAGTTTACGGTCCTTGGACCATTTGTCTTTGGGTTACGGCCGTAAACCCAAATGGTTTATGGTCTTTTGATGTTTTCAAGTACTAAGCACATCAAGGAAGGGTCTAGGCTAGTTTCCAAGGCTTGGTAAGGGACTAGGGCACACTTTGGCACCCTTTTTAGGGTTTACGGTCCAAGGTGTTCTTGGACCGTAAACACCTTTGATCCTTTGATTCTTGGGTGTTTTCTTGATGATTAGAAGTGTAACAAGTCTTATAATACTCTAGGGTAGAAGTACATACTAGGTAGAAGCTTGAAAAGGTGCTAAAAGTCCAAGAACACTAGTGTGTGTTCTTGGTGTTCTTGGTGAAACTTGAAGATCTACACTTTTGGAATGATTTCATGGATGGAATCATGTAAGATCACTAGATTAAGTAAGATATCAACTTTTTAGGGATAGAAACACTTACAAAGTTGAAGATCTTGAAGAAAAGTCGGATGATACTTGAGAGAGAAATGGGTTTTGGATCTTGAAAATGTGAAAAGTGGTAAATAATGACTAAGTGTCATATTTATACCCCCTTTTAGGGTTTACGGCCGTAAACACCTTTGTTTAGGCCGTAAACTCCAAACTCTTGGAGTTTTGGGACATTGTTGTTGCTCAATAAACCCTAGGGCATCCTCTCTCCTGTTATCTCCTGAAGTACTAACTTTAAAACACTCAAACTTATTCCAAAAAGCTTGAAAGTTAGCAGAAACTGTTCTGACTTCTATTGAATTGAATGGTTGTACAGAATAGAAATTTTGGGTTGTCACATCATCCCCCTGTTAGAAGGAATTTCGTCCCGAAATTAGAATTTAAGCAAATAAGTAGTTACAAATAACTAAGTAAAAAGAAGAGGATATTTCAGTTTCATCTGATCCTCTCGCTCCCAAGTGAATTCAGGTCCTCGCTTGGCGTTCCAGCGAACCTTCACTATCGAGATACGGCTTTGTTTCGTTTGCTTGACCTCTCGGTCCATGATCTCTACTGGTTCTTCCACGAAGTTGAGGCTCTCGTTGATCTCGATCTCGTCGAGTCGGATTACAAGAGTCTCGTCGGACAGACACTTTTTCAAGTTCGAGACGTGGAAAGTAGAATGTACATTACTGAGTTCGCGTGGTAAGTTAAGTTTGTAAGCTATATGGCCGATTATTGCGAGAATCTCCAAAGGCCCTATGTACCTTGGATTTAGCTTTCCACGCTTTCCGAAGTGTATCAAACCCTTCCAGGGTGAGACCTTCAATAGAACACGGTCGCCCACCTGGAATTCCAACGGTTTCCTTCGTTTATCAGCGTAGCTTTTCTGTCGGTCTATAGAGGCTTTCAATCGTTCACGAATTTGAACGATCTTCTCTGTCGTTTCCCGAATGATCTCCCGACCCGTGAGAGTGCTTTCAGGAAATCATCATTTAGCTAACTGGGTGTCACCCACCTCAGCCCAGCACAGAGGGGATCTGCACTTTCGGCCATAGAGGGCCTCGAATGGAGCAGCCTTTATGCTCGTGTGATAACTGTTGTTGTAGGAAAATTCGACAAGGGGCAAATAAGTATCCCATGATTTCCCAAAGTCGATCACACAGGCTCGCAACATATCTTCCAAGGTTTTGATAGTCCTCTCACTTTGCCTGTCTGTCTGTGGATGGTAGGCTGTACTCATGTCCAGCCTAGTTCCTAGGGAACTTTATAGCGACTGCCAGAACCTCGAAGTGAATCTACTATCTCTGTCCGAGATAATGGATATGGGAACACCGTGCAGTCGTACAATCTCCCTAATGTAAGTTCTTGTAAGCTTCTCCATCTTGTCTGTTCCCTTGATAGGCAGGAAGTGTGCAGACTTGGTCAATCTATCGATGATGACCAATATGGTATCAAGTCCACCCGTTGTCTTGGGCAACTTGGTTATGAAGTCCATAGTGATCCGCTCCCACTTCCATTCCGGTATCTCCGGCTGTTGTAGAAGGCCGGAGGGTTTCTGGTATTCGACCTTAACCTTGGCGCAAGTAAGGCATTTACTCACGAAGGTAGCAATCTCTGCTTTCATGTTAGGCCACCAGTATAACTTTTTAAGATCCAGATACATCTTATCTGAACCTGGGTGGACGGAATAACGAGTGTTGTGCGCCTCGTTCATGACCAAGTCTCTGAAACCACCGTGTTTCGGGGTCCAGATCCGATCCATGAAATAATAAGCTCCGCCACCCTTGACCTCCAAGTTCTTATCCATCCCTCTTAGGGATTCACCCGCCACATTTTCAGGTTTCAAAGCGTCGAGCTGAGCTTCCTTAATTTGTGTGGATAAGTGTGAATGGATTGTCATAGTCAAAGATTTGACTCTACGACCAGAGTATTCTTTCCGACTTAGGGCGTCAGCTACTACGTTGGCTTTACCCGGATGATAACGAATTTCGCATTCGTAATCACTGAGTAGCTCGACCCACCGTCGTTGTCTCATGTTGAGCTCCTTCTGGTCGAATATATGTTGTAGGCTTTTGTGGTCTGTAAAGATAGTGCTTATTGTACCATATAGGTAGTGTCTCCAAATCTTCAGAGCAATCACAACTGTTCCTAGCTCAAGATCGTGGGTGGTGTAGTTGACCTCGTGTGTCTTCAACTTTCTTGAGGCATAGGCGATGACCTTACCTCGCTGCATCAGAACACATCTGAGCCCTTGATTGGAAGCATCGCAATAGACAACGAAGTCTTCTATCCCTTTGGGGAGGGATAGTATCGGTGCGGTGCACAAGGCTCGTTTGAGCGTTTGGAACGCTCTCTCCTGCTTCTCTTCCCAATCAAAGGCCACGCCTTTCTGGGTCAGTGTTGTAAGAGGTTTCGCAATGCGGGAGAAGTTCTGAATGAACCTGCGATAGTAGCCAGCGAGGCCTAGAAATTGACGAATTTCTGTAGGCGTCTTCGGTGCTGACCAGCTCTTAATGGCTTTGATTATGGAAGGGTCCACGTGTATTCCCTCTTCGCTAACCACGTGCCCTAAGAATTCGACTCTTCGGATCTAAAATTCGCATTTCGAGAACTTCGCATAGAGCTTCTCCGAACGTAGTGTTTCTAAGACATGACGCAGATGTTGACTATGCTCTTCCTTACTACGAGAGTAGATAAGTATGTCATCGATGAAGACGATGACGAACTGATCCAAGTAAGGACGACACACCCTGTTCATTAAGTCCATGAATACTGCGGGCGCGTTTGTTAATCCGAACGGCATCACTACGAATTCGTAGTGCCCATAACGAGTTCGGAAGGCTGTCTTCGGAACATCCTCCCCTAGCACTCGTAGTTGGTGATATCCGGATCTTAAGTCGATTTTTGAAAAGAAGTTCCCCCCTTGAAGTTGGTCAAATAAATCGTCAATACGAGGCAAAGGATAACGATTTTTGACAGTTCGCTTGTTGAGCTCCCTGTAGTCAATGCACATACGAAACGATCCGTCTTTCTTCTTGACGAACAAGACTGGAGCTCCCCAGGGTGAGAAGCTTGGTCTTATAAAGCCCTTGCTGAGCAGTTCGTTAAGTTGACAGGATAGTTCTTGCATCTCTGCAGGTGCTAGACAATAGGGCGATTTGGCTACGGGAGTAGCCCCTGGAACTAAGTCGATTCTGAACTCGACTTGACGTTGCGGAGGTAATCCTGGGAGTTCTTCCGGAAAGATGTCGGGAAAGTCGCGTACTACTGGAATGTTCTGATTGTCTTTCGTTTCTTGGCTCACATAGACCACATGAGTAAGGAATGCGCGACATTCCTGTCGCAAGAATTTCTGAGCTTGAATGCTCGAGATGATACGAAGGTTCGTGCCGGGTTTGTCGCCATAAACTACTAGAGTTTCGCCAGACGGCAGATTAAGGCGTACAGCCTTTTCGTAACACATGATGTCGGCACGATGAAGACTCAACCAATCCATGCCGATAATGACGTCGAAACTTTTAATTGAGACCGACATGAGATCGATTGAAAAAGAATGGCTATCTAGTGTTAGGGTACACCCTATGTATATACTGCTAGTGCTCTCTGTCTTTCCATTAGCCATTTCTACAGTGAACGGTTCTTTAAGTGCTCGTGATTTTTGCTTAAGTAAATGAGCAAATTTTTGGTTCACGAAACTCCTCTCCGCTCCACTATCAAACAGAATGCATGCATAAGAGTTATCGAGGAGAAACGTGCCAGTGACCACTGTGGGGTCGGCAATCGCTTCCTCGTGGCCTATGACCAGAACTCTTCCCACTCCACCGGTATTCCCTGCCTTTGGGCAGTTCCTTTTGTAGTGGCCCACCTCCCCACAACCGTAGCAAGCTTGGCCTACACCAGCGCCGGGGACTTGGGTGATTGGCCTCGCCGGAGCTTTACAGAAACGGGCAGTGTGCCCCTTCCTGTTGCAGTTCAAACACTGCATTTCCCGGCAGGCACCGACGTGGTGGAAGTTGCATTTGTTGCTCTTAGGCAAACTTCCAGCATACTGCTTTACCGGAGCAGCAGCGGCAGGTGCTATCGCAGCATGAACTGCCACGACCTGTTGCTTTTTGGAAGCCTTCGTCTTTCTCTTGTCATCCCAAAACTTCCACTTGGAATCAGCGGTTCTGGCGGGTTCCGAGATGGCCAGGGTTGTTGTTGCGGCCGGGGTACGAACCCCATGGTCTATAAGCTGCTGTGCCAATCGCTTGGCACTATCGAATGTAGTGGGGTTTGAAGCCAAAACATTTCCCTGGAATGGAGGCACCAGCCCCCATATGTATCTTTCAATTTTCTTCCCCTCTGTATGAACCATGTTGGGACAGAGGGCCACCAGTTCACAGAACCTGGCGGTGTAGGAGACTATGTTGGAGCCCTTCATGGTTAGGCTCCACAGTTCTTCCTCCAGTTTTTGGATTTCGCCCCTCGGGTAGTACTCTTCAACCATTAGCTCTCTCAGGGCTTCCCAGCCCATAGCATTTGCCACTATAAGGGATAGTGACTTGACATGGCTATTCCACCATGTTAGGGCTTTTGCCTCAAAGGTGCAAGCAGCAAACTTGACCTTGCTCCCTTCTGGACAGGAGCAGATCTCGAAGACCGACTCTATCTTTTCGAACCATTGCGAGAGGGCAATGACCCCGCCAGTCCCTTTAAAGGACAATGGCTTGCAGTTAGTGAAGTCCTTATAGGAGCACTCTCTCAAGCGTACAGGAGCTTCACCATGAGTAGATTGAACCGGAGTTCCTCCTCCAGTGGAACCAGATGAATGATATTGAGCCATGGCTGTAGCCACAGCCGCAGGTACAGTAGCATTCAGGGCTGCCGTGTCGAATTGAGGAGCAGGTGGTGTTGCAGTTATCGGGGGATCGCGTCTTATTGATCGGCATGGAGGCATCTTTGAACTATAAGTTTAGAAAGATGAAGATATCGATAAGAATTTAATAGGAAATAGATAACAATGACTCATGGACTAACTCTCCATAGTCTAACAGCACAAATGAATAACACGATTGATTGTAAACGAAAGCATTTGGATATAATTTCCATGAGATTAGATATCTGTCAATAATACTGGAATTACAGATGCAATGAGTTCGGGAAAAATGACCTAGAAGTAGGCCTTACATCAACCAAGATGGGAAAATTTTGACAGACTACTACCTAATCAAGACCTAACGGGTCTAAGATTTACAAAGATAGGAAATTAGACTAGAGTTTTTACACTAACTAGGTTACATCCAAAAGAGAAGTCGATGAGACTCTAACGGCGACGAGAACTACTAGAGTGAGTTCTTGAATCCGACAGTAGACGTTCTATGTCCCTCATACGCCTTTCAGACCTTGCCTGCTGAGCTCGAAGTTCCCTGACTTCAGCTTGGGTTTCAGCAAGTTCCCTCTGTAGAACTGCATTGCGGACCTGAGTCCTTTCTGTTGGGTTTTGAGCATTCTAACACTCCTATGGTGTACATGCAACCCTATAAACCTTGGATCTATGTTTTCTCTATTATACATGCAAATAAGAACTTTCCAAGGCTTTAATCCTAACTAGCATACTATGAGGCAACTATACTACAAAGACTAGTTAGATGACATACCTTTTTGGTGTAGTTTGATATCTTCAAGCTTTAAGAGCTTAGCCCCAATAGTGTGGAAGCCTCAAGTGGAATCACAAATCACCAAAGCACCTTGGAAGACTTTGAGAATAAGAATACTTTGGTTCTCTCTAGTGAAATCGGCTAGCCCTCTTAGTGTACCCACACTTGTGCCAATTTCACCAACCAAGGACATCTTTATATAGTGTGGAGACTAGGGTTAAACCCATGACCTTTCATTTCATATGATCCATGGGTTACACACTCCATGGACTATCCATGAAAGCTTAGCCCAAGCTAAATGAACTTGGCCCATTCCATATATATAAGAGTCCATATTTAATTAGTTCATTTTGATCACTTAATTAATTCTAAATTAAGTCTTGATCAATACTAATTAAATAATATGATTCCATATTAATATATTAGAACTTATAATATATTAATATAAATCATAAATATACTATTCTCAAAAGACTATCCATATAAATTGTGTCGGTGAAGTGCAACCCAAATGGACCATGCCGGGTCGGGTCAAGTACATACCAAATATAGTTATGGACTTAGACATTAATCCAACAGTCTCCCACTTGGATAAGTCTAAAACTATTATTGAGTATGACTTCAAAACCTAACTGGCAATCGTAGCTCTTAAAGACGCTGTCGAACTCTGACCTTGTGAATGACTTATCCATTAGATAGGGGATCATATATTCCTCCATTCTAGATATCATATGGACTGAGACATGGATTATAATCATTCTCTCTGTCCATTTGTTGTTTCCCGATTTCCGATTTATGACGACTGACTGATTGAACAAATCAAATCAGTCCTGGCTTGGCCAAGCACTCATGTGTCATCATTAAATCATCGAGGGGCCCACAGATATCGCTTTTATCCCGAATGTAAAAGGAACGGATAAACTTCGACTCATATGGCTTGTTCTGCTACTTGTTGAATCATACACAAAGGCACGTTTTATAACATCGAGTTACCAATGCGTTTTCGTGCAATCAATGTACTATCAACTCATAGTAACAACTCATATCTCTAGGTTTGAAGAATATAAGATATTATCGTCTCATGATCACTCGTGATAAAATCCATGAAGTGATTCAAATGAGTGCGGGTTGAATCCAATACTCAGAACTTATGAGCACTCATGAGTGTTGTAGCACAACTTTGTCCACCAACTTGGACCTCCACAAGCCAACCCATGACAGTCTTGATTCATATCTACTTCCAACATATGACCGACTGTGGATGGTTTGAATAACTTAGTCATTCCGAAAGAATAACCTAGTTATTTTGGAAGTCAAAACATGCAAAGTGAAACACAAGAATAAATGAATCAAATATGGTATCAAACCCTATGAATATAAATAAACACTTTTATTTATCACCATACTGATTACCCATTATTCATTGTTTCAGTTTTATCAACTTTATACTTGAAGTAAAAACACTAGTTGTCCCATGCTCCAAGCATGTACACTATGTTTTTCTTAAACAATAGCTTTGCCATACACCAAGTATGCACTCTATGTTTGTCTATGATCCTTACTTTGTGAACTAGATCGATTGAACATAATTTCAATGATTCTCTTTTCACACTCCCAAATCGTTATCGAAAAAAAAGTGTAAGAATTCCAAATTCCTATCATTTATCGAAATCTGTTTAGATTTTAAACTTATATGCACTGACCCTCTTGTAATGAATGTGTACAAAGTCACAAAACTTGTCAACAATCATTACAGGGCATTCCAATGAAGATCAACTTCATGGAAATTAAGTCTCATATTCAAAGTACATAGCTTTGAACATGCTTCTTGCATTAAGTTTTTCTAATCTTACACAGATAACTTCCACCTATGGAGACAACTCCATATTCCCATTTTGACTACCCCTTCTGAACAAGAGTTGCCTCTTTTCAGATTAGGTCAATATGGTCCTTCCAAAGTTAACACTATACTTCCAACTGTCCTTGAGCAACCAATCTTTGGTAAACCTTAGATTGTCCTAGACAATTACTTAATCACTTTAGTCATATCTAATTCTCGACATTTTCCTCCTTAACGCCCCAAGGCATTTGGAAAATTCAGAAAGGATAAATATTATAGCACATGTAATCGATCTTGTACCCAAAGTAAATGGGACACGATTCATGATGTTTCACATAAAGACATGGTTCTAGACCAGTCTTTTGCCATAATATTTTTTTTGTTTGCCATATTCTCAAAATTTGACTATGAAGAGGGATGCCGTAATCATAATCGAATTTTGAGAACGCAATATATAGAATTTTCTTAAGTTGAACCAAACCAACATGAAATTCATATATATATTCTTGACTAAGATGATTAAAATCTCAATCTAAGCCTTTTAGAATTGAAATGAAGTATAATTTCCTCTCCCTTAATTATAGCAAAACAACCTTTTCAACCCCTGCAATCTCACGAATTGAAACTTTTGTTTTCTATAATTAACATTGCTAACTTGCAATACTTATCATAATTATCATGCTCCCACTAACATGATGATTATTAGCATAACACTTATGCTCCCACTAGCTTTGACATGTATCCAGAAAACAACTGGACCTCTAGAAGTCAATACTTTATTGACATTCTTACCAAAGTTCAGATTTCTGATACTAGATTGCTTTGATAAGACTTTATCAAAATCATACACCTTATCTTAGATAGCTCACATGTGTGTCTAAACAATTTCAGAACTATGAAAAGGGATGCCGTAATCATAGTCTCAATTGTTTAGATCTTTTGTCATTTCTCATAAGTCAATGTTAGTGTGCTGGTTAACCACGCACGCTCCACTAACGACTTTGAGAACTACAAATATCACAATTGCTATCTAATTAAAATCTACTTAGTGAAAGAATTTCCTCACCATCATTTTCATGAATCGGAGAGAAACCTTATGACACTTAGATTTTATGGTGTATGTGTTCTTATCCATGTGAATTTGTCAAACCATAATCACAAGACTAGGTTAGTGACAAATCCTAACTCATATGGATTGAACTTGTGCAATCTTAACTTCTTGCCACCTGGCAGCTCAAGGGCCTGCCATTGCTTCCAAGTAGCTATGCAAACAATTGAGAACATGTAGAACTCAAATGTATAACCAACTTAACTGGAATGGGCACAGAAATGTCAACACGATAGGTTATAAACCTCTAGTTGTGTGCTAGTGATGAAATACAGGTTTTTATTCTTGATTACTTCTTGAAACCCTTTCAGGATCTTTTAGACTCCCACTGTCTCCTTGACCTATAAGACTTTCTTGCCAAATATTCAAGAGATAGTGTGGATTCTAATCAAGAAAGACACTTAACACATTGGCCTTAGTTGATCTTGTTTTATCCAAAACATCACAAATTACCAATTTCAAATGTACAAGAGTAGAAAACTTTTACTCTTACATTTGACAAGTGTTTTTAAACATCTTTTAAGACATGTCACTCAAGTTACAATCTTAGAGTATAACTCTAAGAATTGTTTTTTTTTTTTTTAACCATTTCAACAATTCATAACTCCTCTTCTTAACTATCAGAATGCACTTAGAGGATGAATTGTGATAAGGTCTCAAAATCATTAAGATGATCTTAAAACATGATACTAAAGTACTCTCCCATCTTTTCAGATTTGAGAAACTTTTATCCTTCTGCCTAATTTGATTCTTCTCATTCGTTCTGTCATACATTGAAACGTTTCCAATGTCTCAGAATTATACTTAAGCTTGTAAGTATAATCATATTTACTAAGCCTTAGTAAATCATGACGAATAGTCTTATCGATCTTTTATGGTGGACTTGATCAGTGCACAAGAATGTGTACTCGATCCCTTAGTCCTTCACTTGACTCACATATACATGTGAACAAGGAACTAGTCTTAATTTTCCAAAGTAGAAAATTCTCATTCATCATACTATACAACTTGCATGATTCCAAGTTTCTATCCAACTGAAACTTGGGTGGTGAGAATCTTTCCTTATTTGGTAAATTTGGACACTACCACAAATGAAAGAATCAAATTCATATTTCCACTCTTGCTCTTAATGGAATCTTATAAGCAACAAATATTTTCACAAATGCCATTGTAAGGATATTTTAAAATAAATAAAATAAAAAATTTTCCTTTTATTTTAAAAACTTTGCGGAAAAAACTATCCTTACAGTGCAAAAGCACATGAAAACTTTGTTGTTATCTATTCATAAGCAATATATCATAACTCCTAAAAAGTAGCTCCAAAATCCGATCTTCAAACTATGCGATAGAAATCCATCTACGCGATCAGATTCAGCATATTCTTTCTTTAAATTTCTTCACTTTTCTTTGATTCTTCAAACATCAACATGTGACCCAGTCACATCATGTAATAAGAATCTCCAAGTAGGAACTTAATAGAGTTAGACAATGGACTTTACCTGAAGTAGAGTCAAACTTATTGACTTTAACATCCTTAGGTAAATTTGGCAGCTTCGCAACCAATGCCCCTTCCTTTGGCAATGGACCCTTGATAATGGGACTATCTAAGACTTAACCTCTCTCTTTACCATTTGGTCAACCGAGTTGACTATGGCCGATCCCTTTCCATTGGGAAAAGAGAGCTTTACTGGATATCCAATGTCATCATTGTCAATGTCCATAAAGTTTTAGGAAGTTGATCTTAGCAAATAGATAGATCATTAAGGGTCTTGTCATAGTCTGTTTCATAGGAGTCCCAAAGGAACTCACTATGTGACTTAGAAAGTAGTTGAGCCACCAACTTTCTCAAGACTTTGACACCCAACTAAACCGGCTTGTCAATATGTGACTACATCTCCAAGATGTGATCATACATAGACCTTTGCTTGCCAATAGGGCTTGAGTGACCTTAAACTTTTCAAGAACTTGTGGGTTAGGGAGAATAATTGGAGGAGGTGGAGGAAGTGAAGTTCCAAGAGATTTGGGATGATCATAGATGTCTGAACTAGACATCTTTTGGGAGATATTCAAGATTGTTGATTTAAAGTCCTTAATATAACACCCAATATGAAATATTAAGGCTAGGACCCAACACAATATTGTATAACTTCGAAGAGGGATGCCGTAATCCAAGCTATAGAATATTTGAAGGTAGGTGAATGACGATTCACCAATTTCCACCAAGATAAACGAAATGTATTATTAGGTTTTAATTGGTTTTGAAACTCCTAGATTCTTTTGAGATTCATTGAACTTTTCAAAGGCATGTTTCAATCTCGAGTGTGCCCTTCAGGTTTTGTGACTGGGATGTCGAGGATCACAAAACAAGGTGTGAAGTAACCATGCAAATTACTTGGTACCCTTAAGTGTTTACCCCTCAATCGATGTGCCGGTTAACCACACACGCTCCATCGATACTATGATAAACATTAAGTTACCCTTTGCCTACCTTGTTAAATACGAGTTAGTGTGCCGGTTAACCACACACGCTCCACTAACCGACTTAAACAAAGTGCAAAGTGTACTTTCATGGATTAGCACCTTATTCACATTTTGCTAAGTAACTAAGATTGGGTATTTATAAAAGGTTTAGTTACTTAGTATTTATCATTAATACTTTTAATGAAGGGAGAATTTATAGTCTTTGTCCTACCCGTTCGGCTAACGACCCTCCACCAGTCAAGGAAGCGGTGGGGGAGAGTGGACACCCATTAAACTGCCATTTTATAGGCAGTAACCTTATACCCCCCTTATAGACCGGCTTCGTGAATGAGGCCTACTAACGGTAAGACTGACTTGCTCTTATACATATATATATTATTAACTTATAATATTATAAAGTATAAGGGTTGAATTTTAACTTTTAAAATTCTAAGGGCTAAACTTGGAATTAAAGTATTCATAAGAGAAAACTTTTCAAATTCCCAAACTTGAGGGCAAGTTTTGTAACTTTCAAAACTTTTCTATTCCATAACTTATGTGTTTAAAGTAGTTTTAATTAAAAAACTCTTCAAGTTCCATAACTTGAGGACAAGTTATGGAAGACTTTAAACTAATTAAGAAAGTGACTCTTCATAATTCATAACTTATGGAAACTTTATGAGTTTAACTAAGGTTACACATATTTTATTTAATGAAGAGACTCTTGAACCTCCACAACTTGAGGACAAGTTATGGAGTCATAAAACCATTTAATGAGAACAAGACTCTTCATTTTGTAACCTATGACAATTTTTTTATGAGTTTTAAGAAACTTAAATGTGAATTTTCATGTAACTTGAGGACAAGTTACACAAACACATTTTAGAATCAACTTTTAGATTAAAATGGATTGAAAACAACTATTCAATTAACTTTTCTATTAATCTAAGCAACTCATATGAACAGAGATAATTCACATCAAACTTTTCCATGTAATTAGCAATACTCTTAAACTAATACAAAACATGAATCTTTTGACAATTATCTTTGAAATTGGATTAGCATGAACATTACCACATCAAAAATAGGTTTATAAGTTCAAAAACAACTTAGGGTAATGTTCCTAGTCCATTTCTAGCCAAAACAGTCGAATATATGTTGTCTGGGGGTCCAACTCGTCGAGTGCACGAACCAACTCGGCGAGTTGGATGCTTTTTGCCTTAGACTCGGTGAGTCCATCAGTGGACTCAGCGAGTCTGCTGTGCAGACAGCACCAAAATTCGATTTTTAAGCAGTTTAAGCAAGTATAACAAGAAAACAAGCATAGGCTCTGATACGACTGTTGGGTTTTGAGCATTCTAACACTCTTGTGGTGTACATGCAACCCTATAAACCTTGGATCTATGTTTTCTCTATTATACATGCAAATAAGAACTTTCCAAGGCTTTAATCCTAACTAGCATACTATGAGGCAACTATACTACAAAGACTAGTTAGATGACATACCTTTTTGGTGTAGCTTGATATCTTCAAGCTTTAAGAGCTTAGCCCCAATAGTGTGGAAGCCTCAAGTGGAATCACAAATCACCAAAACACCTTGGAAGACTTTGAGAATAAGAATACTTTGGTTCTCTCTAGTGAAATCGGCTAGCCCTCTTAGTGTACCCACACTTGTGCCAATTTCACCAACCAAGGACATCTTGATATAGTGTGGAGACTAGGGTTAAACCCATGACCTTTCATTTCATATGATCCATGGGTTACACACTCCATGGACTATCCATGAAAGCTTAGCCTAGGCTAAATGAACTTGGCCCATTCCATATATATAAGAGTCCATATTTAATTAGTTCATTTTGATCACTTAATTAATTCTAAATTAAGTCTTGATCAATTAAATAATATGATTCCATATTAATATATTAGAACTTATAATATATTAATATAAATCATAAATATACTATTCTCAAAAGACTATCCATATAAATTGTGTCGGTGAAGTGCAGCCCAAATGGACCATGCCGGGTCGGGTCAAGTACATACCAAATATAGTTATGGACTTAGACATTAATCCAACACTTTCATGAGCAGACTCTAGCTGGCGAATGCGGACTGTGTTAACGCCAGAGTTGGCATCAATCTCCACTACTCGGTCAATAGCTACTCGACCTTGCTCGGTGTTCCGAGTAATCCTACGAACCATGATGGGTAGGACCCTGTTAGCTGAACCTCCCTCTGTGAGGTTGTAGAAGCTTCTGTCTCCATTGTAGGGAATGGGTTGACCCTGTTCCTGACTCCATCTATTCACGTTTGTGGCCCACAGGGGTGTGGGTCCTTGAAATGCTAGACGAGGATTCAGGTTTGGGTCCTGAGCAGCTGGGGGTAGGTTGTTGACTTCTGGCTCTGAGTCAGAATCCTCAGAAAAGCCTTCAGCTTCGTGATCATCTAATGGGATTGGGTGATCATCTTCTGGCTCTTCTCCCAGCCATCCTGCATTGCCGTGGTTGGGGTAGTACGGGTCTCCGGGAATATGGAATCCATCCATTATATCTACGCGAGAAAAGGGATATAAGAAATAACTAAATAGACGAACTAATTAGATAATTATAAGATGATCTATATCAGTTACTTCAATATTTGTGTAATGCATACCAGTCATATGTAACGAAGACAGGATAGACCTTCGAATAAGTGACCCTAACTCTAAGCCCACAACCAAACAAGGAACAAGAAGTAAAGCAAAGATCACAGATTCTAAGTCTATGATGTCCCAGATACATATAACCTTAGTGTATCCACTCAACAACTATTGACATACTAATAAAGACCTTTAGTTCTCAGATAAGTAATTATAGTAACACAAAATACTCCTATAGTATTTTAAGTTTATGTTCTGTTCTACTGTTCTCATTGTAGTAGTGTTGGTAAGTTTTTAGACTTGTTGCAACCTCACAACCACACTTAGGCACAAGCTAATCACTCCTCGGATAATGTAGTTGATCAGGCTACATCTTCCCAGGGTTGACCATATGTCTCTAAGTCTACTTGTGCTGCCCAACAATCGTAATACTTTTGTTCTGTCCTAGTGACACTGATTTTAGTATGAATGCAGGTATGTATACTTGGTTAAATATTTTATTATTTAAAAGTATAAACTCTTTATCAGAGTATTTTAATCCCGCTGTGTTTATACTTCGTATATCCTTTATGGGTTGATACACTCGATTCACTATAAACAATGCTCTGATACCAATCTGTCACACCCCAAAACCGGAACGGCGGAAACGTTCGGGGGTGGAGGACATCATGTTCAGTATCACAACAATGCAAAGTAGTAAACAAGCAACAACATCATCTATTGCATTAATAATATAATTTCATACAAGTGTGTTCTGTCAAGTTATATAGACACCAAAAATATACATCAAAATAAAAGATGAGTCTTGAACGAGCTCCATCTTCTCAAGACCTGGCACCGGTACCTGTCTACTGGTGACCTGAGAATACAAGTTATTTTGAAAGAGTTTATCAGCTTTAAAGCTGGTGAGATCATAAGTATATTAATGTCTGTGTTTGTATGAAAGTGTTTGTAATTCTGTAATTGTATAAGTTTGTAAAAGTTTGTAATTGTTTGAACTCTCCTAGAAAACCCTATGTTTCCTACTAAAAGTAGCCTTCTACCAAGGCATCTAGTATCTGTGTGTGTGTGTCTTGTAAGAGTGTGTATTTTCCCAAATGCTACTATCATTAACCAAAAATATAGTTTATACATTATTGTTTATTGTGTGAAGATCACAAAGTAAATGTAATGGGAAAATGAAATAGTACTGTAGTGTTGTATTAAGTAACTACTGCTGTACTAACTACCTTAAACCAATTGTTATTTAAAGTACCATGTGATCGGCCTGTATCCTGCTACCGACTCTATAGAAAAACGACGATGTAAGACGTCGTAAGAAATGACGTTTGGCACCCGTAGACTTGCAAGTCCCACTGTAGCGAGCAGCAAGGTGTAGGATAGTCAATCCAGTATAGATCTATACACAAACTCATACGCTCCCCACTTAAGGAGATTCTGGATACAAAACGGTCATGACAGGTAGTGTCATGCCCCGTTACGTGGCTCACATAAATGTAATAATGTTCTAGTATATGTATGTGCTAGCTGTATTGTGTGTTCTCTCCCTGTCTAGCATGTATTGTTTGTTTCTCATCATAGTATTCTATTGTTTGTTTCTCATCATAGTATCTATTGTTTGTTTCTCATCATAGTATCTATTGTTTGTTTCTCATTATCGAATCTATTGTTTGTTTCTCATCATAGTATCTATTGTTTGTTTGTTATTGACTCATGTATGAACTGACTCATTGTATGCTTCACTGTTCTAGTAATAGTATTAGTATCTCCCTAAACTATACCTATTATAGTTTACTAGTAATGTTGTTTGAATGTATGAACATGTTTGTGTATACCTTTGCTACCTAAAGGTATTGAACTAAATGAAAGAAGGAACTTTTATATCTATATACATATACATAATATATAACTAGGATTCAAACGACCTTCGGACAAATAACCTGAATACCCTAAGTCCACAACCAAACAAGGAACAGAAAGTAAGGTGAGCTATCAGTCCTAAGTCCTTTCAATCCTACTTATATAACTATATCTATATAGATACACATAATATAAGTTAAAAGAGTTTAATAAAAGTATTTGATATGACAAAGAGTTTGTAAAACAGTTTTGAAGTAAAACAGTTTGATAACACAGTTTGAAAAGTAAGAAATCCACTTGTTTGGTAGTTATTAATCGCATGTGATTGATATAATAACTATAATAGTTCAACTTATATTCCCCCCCCCCATAAAAGCATTTAAAAACATTTAAAAGGTTAATTAAGGGGTATGAACTCACCTGTAGTGAGTGGTTTGGATGAACGGAATGTATAGAATGCTAAGTGTCAAGTGAAGACTTGAACACACACAACGATCCTAGTTAACGTATAATAACACATATATGTATCCAATTAGTCATAAAACAACTAATTAACCAAGTTTAAGACATCCTAAGACATGTAAAACACTTGGTTTAAGTGCTATAAGTCCTAAGGATTGCATCTAAGGGTGGTAGGACCTTGCATTTGAGTTTAGGGTTCAAAGGTAAACTCCCTTGGAGTTTACGGTTTTGTGACCATCACTCAATGAGTTTACGGTCGTAAACCCATGAGTTTACGGCTGTAAACTCATGGTACTTTGACCATTTTGAGTTTTGAAGCTTTAAAGATCATAAGAAGCATTCCTACTTCATGTTTAAGCCTTAGGAAGTGTTTAGGGCACCATTTCACTCCTTTGTGGAGTTTACGGTCCTTGGACCATTTGTCTTTGGGTTTACGACCGTAAACCCAAATGGTTTATGGTCTTTTGATGTTTTCAAGTACTAAGCACATCAAGGAAGGGTCTAGGCTAGTTTCCAAGGCTTGGTAAGGGACTAGGGCACACTTTGGCACCCTTTTTAGGGTTTACGGTCCAAGGTGTTCTTGGACCGTAAACACCTTTGATCCTTTGATTCTTGGGTGTTTTCTTGATGATTAGAAGTGTAACAAGTCTTATAATACTCTAGGGTAGAAGTACTTACTAGGTAGAAGCTTGAAAAGGTGCTAAAAGTCCAAGAACACTAGTGTGTGTTCTTGGTGAAACTTGAAGATCTACACTTTTGGAATGATTTCACGGATGGAATCATGTAAGATCACTAGATTAAGTAAGATATCAACTTTTTAGGGATAGAAACACTTACAAAGTTGAAGATCTTGAAGAAAAGTCGGATGATACTTGAGAGAGAAATGGGTTTTGGATCTTGAAAATGTGAAAAGTGGTAAATAATGACTAAGTGTCATATTTATACCCCCTTTTAGGGTTTACGGCCGTAAACACCTTTGTTTAGGCCGTAAACTCCAAACTCTTGGAGTTTTGGGATATTATTGTTGCACAATAAACCCTAGGGCATCCTCTCTCCTGTTATCTCCTGGAGTACTAACTTTAAAACACTCAAACTTATTCCAAAAAGCTTGAAAGTTAGCAGAAACTGTTCTGACTTCTATTGAATTGAATGGTTGTACAGAATAGAAATTTCGGGTTGTCACACTATACTTTTCTTGGAAGTGATCTAGACTTGGTTCCAAGGCTTTAGAAGGGATTAGGGCTCATTTTGCCCCTTAATTAGGGTTTACGGCCCAAGGAGATTCCCTTGGCCGTAAACACCTTTTGATCTTGTTTTCTTGATGTTTTCTAGGTGTAAACTAAGTGATTCAAGCATATAACAAGCTAAGGCAAGAGTACTTACAATATAGAAGCTTGTAAGGGTGTTTAATGTCCAAGAACACTAGTGTGTGTTCTTGGTGAAATGAAGAACACTTGAAGATCTATCAAAATGAAGAGATTTCATGGATGAAATCATGTACAATCACTAGATGTTGTAGTATATCAACTAATCAAGGAAAGAAACACTTACAAAGTTGAAGATCTTAGTGAAAAATCGGATGATACTTGAGAGAGAATGACTTCTAGACTTGAAAATGGTAAAAATGACTAAAATGACTAAGTGTCATATTTATACCTTAGAGTTTACGGCTGTAAACTCCATTTTATGGCCGTAAACTCCAAACTCTTGGAGTTTTGAGACTTAAATGTTGCACATTGAACTTTAGAGTATACTTCCTATAATTACCTCTTGAAGGTACTAGGCTTTAGAACACCCAAACAGACTCTAAACAGTGCTAAAAGTTAATAGAAATGAGTCTGACTTCTATTGAAGTAAATGGTTGTACAAGATAGAAATTTCGAGTTGTCACAAATGCTGGTGAGTTCATAAGTGTTTAGTGTTATTTAGTAATTAAAACCTCAAAATTTTTGTATTAAAAACCTTGTAAAGTTTGTAAAGTTTTACCAGAAAATCCTATATTTCCTGCTTATAATGAAAAGTGGCCTTCAACCCGAGGCCCGACTATTTACATGTTTGTTCTTGTATAAAATGTAAAGTTTGCATATATACTTGGATAGTATGGAAATTATAGTAGTACTTTATAACTGAATAATAGTGTGCTTTTCCCATTTACTACTATTGTCTATAAGGAAAATAGAATGTTTTGACCTAGTAGTACCACTACTGAAAATATGAAATGGGAAAATGAAGACTCATAGTCGTATTAAATGTACTATACGCTTTGGAGAGTCTTATTTGCCTTTAAAACCGATTTGGTTAATTAAAGATTAGAAATGTGACGTAGTTGTAACCATGCTGATTGACGGCTGAACACACGACGACCTTCTGGCGTCGAAAATAGTAAGGTGACATTTTGTCACCCCTTGGCCTTACCGGCTGGGACTATAGCTAGCAGTCGGGGTGTGGGAGTGTCTGTCCCATATAGATCTATACACATAATACCCGCTCTCCGTCCAGGAGACTCTGGTTACAAATGGGATACATCAATGTTTTGTCGTATCATGAAGTAGTATTTCACATTCTAGTTATCGCGTTCTTTCTGTACTTGTATATATATGTAATTGTATATGTTCTTTCCTACTCTTGTATATGTATATGTTCTTTCCTGTTCTTGTATATGTATATGTATATGTTTGTGTTCTTTCCTGATCTTGTATATGCATATGTATATGATCTCTAAACTATACCTATTATAGTTTACTAACATGATTAGTTGTTCTCGACTTATAGAAAGGAGTCAATTGTTCAGCTTTAACAATTTAGTTATGTATACTTTTTTAAAGATAAGATTTTATATTCGTATACGTATTTAGCATGTATAACTATGAGTTAATCGACAGTCGGACTAGTGTATCCTACCCTAAACCCACAACCAAACAATAAACAGGAGTCAAGGTTATCAACAATAATCCTAAGTCCATTAAAGCATGCTTATACACTAATACATAAACGCATATTGTTTTGAAAGTAAAAGAGTTTGAACAGAATTTGAAAAGAGTTTAAAGGTTGTTTAAAAAGAGTTTTTACAATAAAATCTAACAATGTTTTAAAAGTAGTTTGGAAATGAGTTTGAAATAAGATATTTGACAAGTATACAAATGTTTATACTAACACAAATTTAATTGTGTTCAACTTGTATTCTCCCCCTAAAAGCATTTAAAACAGTTAAAGGCACATTCTCCTGATTGGGAAAGTATGGGTCTCCCGGAAGATGGAAACCAGTCATGGAATCTACGCGAGAAAAGGGATAAATGATAGTTAATAGGCGTCCTAATCTAATGATACTTATAGGGGAGTGATCCTTCGAATAAATGACCCAACTCTAAGTCCACAACCAAACAAGGAACAGGAAGTAAAGCGATAGTCGTAAATTCTAAGTCTATAGAATCTTTAATTATATATAACTTTAGTGTATACACTCCATACTCATAGACCTGCTAATAAGGGTCTTTAGTTTTCACAGAAGTTAATAGCATCACAAAATACTCCTATAGTATTTTAAGTTTGTTTTATGTTCTCACAGAGTCTTTGTGGATAGTTGGTAAGTTTTTAGACTTGTTGCAACATCACAACCATTCTTGGGCATATGCTAATCACTTCTCGGACTGACATAGTTGATCAGGCTATGTCATTCCCAGAACCGACCATACTTCCCCAAGCCTACTTGTGTTGTTCAACAATCGTAATACTTTTGTCCTGTTCTAGTATGATACCCCCCGGTATAAATGCATGTATATATACTTTTAGTAAGATACTTGTATATATTTTTAAAAGTATAATTTTTGGTCAGAGTGTTTTAATCTCATTGCATTTATAGTTGTATATCTTTTATGAATTGATATACTCAGTTCACTATAAACAATGCTCTGATACCAATCTGTCACACCCCCGGACCGAAACGGCAGAAACATTCGGGGGTGGAGGACGTCATGTACAGTATCATAACAATGCATAATAGTAAAACAAGCAACAACATCCATTGCATTAATAGAATAGTTAAATACATGTGTGTTCTTTACTAAAGTTTAAATGACACCAAAAATGTATAAACAAAATAATGACGAGTCTTGAATCCACTCCGTCCTTCAAAAGCTGCATGGGTGTACCTGTCTACTGGTTCCCTGAGAATACAAGTTATTTTGAAAGAGATTATCAGCATAAAATGTTGGTGAGTTTATAAGTGTTTAGTGTTATTTAGTAATTAAAACCTTAAAATGTTTGTATTAAAAACCTTGTAAAGTTTGTATACTTTTACCAGAAAATCCTATATTTCCTGCTTATAATGAAAAGTGGCCTTCAACCCGAGGCCCGACTGTTTACATGTTTGTTCTTGTATAAAATGTAAAGTTTGCATATATACTTGGATAGTATGGAAATTATAGTAGTACTTTATAACTGAATAATAGTGTGCTTTTCCCATTTACTACTATTGTCTATAAGGAAAATAGAATGTTTTGACCTAGTAGTACCACTACTGAAAATATGAAATGGGAAAATGAAGACTCATAGTCGTATTAAATGTACTATACGCTTTGGAGAGTCTTATTTGCCTTTAAAACCGATTTGGTTAATTAAAGATTAGAAATGTGACGTAGTTGTAACCATGCTGATTGACGGCTGAACACACGACAACCTTCTGGCGTCGAAAATAGTGAGGTGACATTTTGTCACCCCTTGGCCTTACCGGCTGGGACTGTAGCTAGCATTCGGGGTGTGGGAGTGTCTGTCCCATATAGATCTATAGACATAATGCCCGCTCTCCCTCCAGGAGACTCTGGTTACAAATGGGATACAACGATGTTTTGTCGTATCATGAAGTAGTATTTCACATTCTAGTTATCGCGTTCTTTCTGTACTTGTATATATATATATATATATATATATATATATATATATATATATATATATATATATATATATATATATATATATATATATATATATATATATATGTATTTGTATATGTTCTTTCCTACTCTTGTATATGTATATGTTCTTTCCTGTTCTTGTATATGTATATGTATATGTTTGTGTTCTTTCCTGATCTTGTATATGCATATGTATATGATCTCTAAACTATACCTATTATAGTTTACTAACATGATTAGTTGTTCTTGAATTATAGAAAGGAGTCAATTGTTCAGCTTTAACAATTTAGTTAAGTATACTTTTTAAAGATAAAATTTTATATTCGTATACGTATTTAGCATGTATAACTATGAGTTAATCGACAGTCGGACTAGTGTATCCTACCATAAGCCCACAACCAAACAAGGAACAGGAGTCAAGGTTATCAGCAATAGTCTTAAGTCCATTAAAGCATGCTTATACACTAATACATAAACGAATATTGTTTTGAAAGTAAAAGCGTTTGAACAGAATTTGAAAAGAGTTTAAAGGTTGTTTAAAAAGAGTTTTTACAATAAAATCTAACAATGTTTTAAAAGTAGTTTGGAAATGAATTTGAAATAAGATATTTGACACGTATACAAATTTTTATACTAACAGAAATTTAATTGTGTTCAACTTGTATTCTCCCCGTAAAAGCATTTGAAACAGTTAAAGGTTGATTGCAGGGGTATGAACTCACCTGAAGTGAGTGGTTTGAATGAAAGATCAATATGGGATGCGGAGTGTCAAGTGAAGTCTCGAACACAAACAGATCCTATTTAGCATGTAATAACACATATATGCATCAAATTAGGGTATATCACAACTAGTTATGATAGGAAAACACCCTAGGGACTTGGAAACACTTGAAACTAAGTGTTAGAATCGTATGTGATTGAATGAGGGAGGTGTACGGCCACACAAAGGTGTGTACGACCATGGGTGTACGGTCCATGAGTGTACGTGTGACAACTCGAAATTTCTGTCTTGTATAATCATTCACTTCAATCTAAGTCAGACTTGTTTCTGCTAACTTTTAGCACATTTTAGAGTCTGTTTTAGTGTTCTAAAGCCTAGAATCTTCAAGAGGTAATTATAGGAAGTATACTCTAGAGTTCAATGTGCAACATTTAAGTCTCAAAACTCCAAGAGTTTGGAGTTTACGGCCATAAAATGGAGTTTACGGCCGTAAACTCTAAGGTATAAATATGACACTTAGTCATTTTAGTCATTTTTACCATTTTCAAGCCTAGAAGTCATTCTTTCTCAAGTATCATCCGATTTTTCACTAAGATCTTCAACTTTGTAAGTGTTTCTTTCCTTGTTTAGTTGATATACTACAACATCTAGTGATTGTACATGATTTCATCCATGAAATCTCTTCATTTTGATAGATCTTCAAGTGTTCTTCATTTCACCAAGAACACCAAGAACACACACTAGTGTTCTTGGACTTTAAACACCCTTACAAGCTTCTATATTGTAAGTACTCTTGCCTTAGCTTGTTATATGCTTGAATCACTTAGTTTACACCTAGAAAACATCAACAAAACAAGATCAAAAGGTGTTTACGGCCAAGGCAATCTCCTTGGGCCGTAAACCCTAATTAAGGGGGCAAAATGAGCTCTAATACCTTCCAAAGCCTTGGAACCAAGTCTAGAACACTTCCAAGAAAAGTATAGAACCTTAAACATCAAAAGAACCAAGAACAAATGGTGTTTACGGCCAAGGCAATCACCTTGGGCCGTAAACACTAGTAAATGGTGCATATGTGCCACCAATCCTTCCTAAGGCTTAGACTTGAACATAGAACACTTCATTGTGACTTGTAAGACCTTATAACACAACTTGGTACAAAATACCATGAGTTTACGGCCGTAAACTCATGGGGATTTACCCCTAGGCCGTAAACTCATGTGATGCATCCATGTTGGCCATAAACTCCAATGAGAGGCCATACTTCCCTTAGATGCAACCCTTTGGTACTTCTAGCACTTGAATTAAAGTGTTTTCCATGTCCTAGGGTGTCTTCACTTGCTTAATTAGTTGTTAATTGACTAATTAGATACATATATGTGTCATTATATGATAAATAGGATCCGTGTGTGTGCTCAAGTCTTCACTTGACACTTAGCATCCTATACCATCCGTTCATCCAAACCACTCACTACAGGTGAGTTCATACCCCTTAATCAACCTTTTAAATGATTTTAAATGATTTTATGGGGAGGAATACAAGTTCAACTATTATAGTTATTATATCAATCATATGTGATTAATAACTACCAAACAAGTGGATTTCTTACTTTTCAAACTGTGTTATCAAACAAACTACTTCAAATCATTTTACAAACTCTTTTGCATGCTAAATACTTTTATTAAACTCTTTTAAACTCATATTTTGTCAAATGTGTATCTATATAGATATAGTTATATAAGTAGGATTGAAAGTACTTAGGACTGATAGCTCACCTTACTTCCTGTTCCTTGTTTGGTTGTGGACTTAGGGTATCGGTTGTTTGTCCGAGGGTCGTTTGAATCTTAGTTATATATTATGTATATGTATATAGATATAAAAGTTCCTTCACTCAGTTCAATACCTTTGGGTAGCAAGGGTATACAATCATGTTCATTCATACAAACAACATTACTAGTAAACTATAATAGGTATAGTTTAGGAAGTTACAAATACTATTACAAGAACAATGAAACATACAAAGATTCAGTTCATACATGAGTCAATACATACTATTATGAGAAACTAAGAGAACATACATACATACTAGACAGAGAGAACATACAATACAGCTAGTACATACTATACATTATACAAGAGAACATACTATTATGAGAAACAGAGAGAACATACAATACAACTAGTACATACATTACATATACAAGTATACAATAACATAAATGTGAACCATCGTTCGGGGCATGGCATCACCTGTCATGGCTCGATTTGTAGCCAGAATCTCCGAGAGGGAGAGCGTGAATTTGGGTATAGATCTATACTGGATTGACTATCCTACACCTTGCTGTTAGCTACAGTGGGACTTGCAAGTCTACGGGTGCCAAATGTCATTTCTTCCGACGTCTTTCATCGTCGTGTTATTAGTCGATAGTATGGTGCAACCATTTCATATTTAACCTGAATTAACGGCCGGATTCAGGTAGAAAGTACAGAAGTAGTTACTATAATACAACACTACAATACTTTATTATTTCCCCATTGCATTCACATTGTGATCTTTTCACATAAAAAGTAATGTAAAACTATATTTTTGGTTAATGATAGTCACACTTGCGAAAATATACACTCTTACAAGAAACAAACATACAGAACATTTGATGCCTTGGTAGAAGGCTACGTTTAGTAGAAAATATAGGATTTTCTAGGAGATACAAACATTTACAAACATTTACAAACATTTACAAACATTTACAAACATTTACAAACTTATACATCAAGTACTTACAAACATTTTCACACAAACAATGACACTAAAATGCTTATGAACTCACCAGCTTTAAAGCTGATAAACTCTTTCAAAATAACTTGTATTCTGAGGTCATCAGTAGACAGGTACCGATGCCAGGCTTTTGAGAAGATGGAGCTTGTTCAAGACTCATCTCTTATTTTGATTTACATTTTTGGTGTCTTATAAACTTTACAGAACACATTTGTATTAAATTATATTATTAATGCAATGGATGGTATTGTTGCTTGTTTACTACTATACTTTGTTGTGATACTGTACATGATGTCCTCCACCCCCGAACGTTTCCGCCGTTCCGGTTTTAGGGTGTGACAGTACGACTGTACACTCATGAAGAAGTGTGCATTTGAGGTGTTTTTATGGTCCTAACTAGCATCAAGGAAGTGTTCTAGGTCCCATGCATTGTTTAAATGAAATTTTAACGCCAAGAATGAGTATCAAAGAGGGTTTACGGCCCTATGAGGTGTGTACGGCCGTACAAGGGTGTACGGCCGTACACCCTTCATGTTCATGATAAGTTGGTCGATTTCAAGGTGAACCATAAGCATTTCTAGTAAATAACAAGCATAGGAAGCAGTTACTCACGATTTGGAAGCTTGAAGTGGGTTTATAGCCATCAAGAACTAGTGTGTGTTCTTGGTGTTCTTGGTGAAAGATGAAGATCTAGCAAATGATAAAATTAATGAGATGAAAACATGGATTCACCACTAGGTAAAGTAATGTAGGAACAAATCAAGGTGGGAAACACTTACATCTTTGAAGATCTTGGTGAGAAATGTGATGATAGTTGAGAGAGAAATACGAAATCTAGGCTTAGGAGTGTGTAAAGTGTTGAAAAATGGCCAAGTGCCACTTATATAAGGGAGAGTGTACGGCCAAGAGGGGGGTGTACGGCCGTACACCCATGTGTACGGCCGTACACCCATGTGTACGGCCGTACACTCCTCCTGAAGGAGTGTTTGGCCCAAAATGCAACTTTACGACATTACTAACTCATCCCTAAACCCAATCTTGATTGTACTTAAGCTCAAAACCCTTAAACGGACTCTAAACAATGCTAAAGATAGCAGAAACGAGTCTGACTTTGATTTAATTGAATGGTTTGTACAAGAGAGAAATTTCGGGTTGTCACAGTAAAGGCGCTCCATCGTCAGAAGGTATTGGACGAAAGGTGGTTGGATTTATAGGGTAGTAAGGATCGCCTACCAACATCGGGAATGAAACTTCCTCTTCTTCATCCGTATCCTTGATGATTATCCATTCTTGTGAATGTGCCATGTCGAATTCCTATACATTTTGGATCACCAAGAGTTTAGTCTATCAAATATTACTCCCAAATTAAATAGTTCATATGATTTGATCATAATAAAATGTAGTTGCGCACCTACACCTAGTTGTGATAGGATATACGCACATATAAACTTTAGTTGGAATATTTGATCAAAATCCTTGAGATCAAAAACATTCCGGGTATTAAGGTGTATTCTCATCGCGGGTCTGAGTCTTTATATATGACTCTATATTCTTATTTATTGTATTCACGCTTTAATTATTGTTTGTTAGTTCAGGTCTATCCGATAAGGCTCCGGCCAGTCAGGACAGTCGAAAGGGCAGGATCATTTTAGCATATAGCCGTTCTGGAATCCAACAACCCAAATCAACATGTCTATCCTGTTACCGCTCCCGTAAGTAGTCCTTCAGTAGAATAATTAATAATACTTTTTAATGTAGGCTAAGGGATATACCTACACCTAACAGAGTAAGCCCTAAACAATAGACGTGCTTTCCTAAGAAAGTACTAGTTCACTATAGTCAATAGCTCTGATACCAATCTGTCACACCCCGGCCATCGGCGGAAACACCGGGTGGTGTAACGTCATTCTTCGTATCACAGTTAACATACATTGAACAGTACTAAAGAAAATACATACTTTTATTGATGATTGAAAGTTACATTACTGTTTTTTCTAGAACCTATTACATAATATCCGACTATTGTATACTTCTTAATGAACAAAATGATAATAGTAAAACTTCTCCTGTTCGAATATATACCAGCTTTTCAAGTTCCTGAAAACACATGCATTTTAAAATACGTCAACATAAAGTTGGTGAGTTCACAGGTTTTGACTCCATATAAAAATAATACTTTTTCTGAGTTCAAAAGTATAGTTTTGAAAGTATCATTTTGACTCTCCAACATTTAGTATATATATTAGGTATAATAGTCTACTTATCAATTAAGTGTTATACCTAAACATTCCTTGAACCTAAGGTATAAGTAGGGGGAAACTTATACTTAACATTAATACTTGTATACGACAAAGTATAATGTTTCTAACAATTTGCTACCATGAGTCTGTAACCGCTGCTATGACATAATACCACTGATAAAACGCACTCATGATTTCCATGAGGACAACCCACTCATGATTTCCATGAGGACACCCCACTCATGATTTCCATGAGGACAACATATACACAATACCGCACGCTTCATCAACGTCGGAACAATAAACAAATAAAAGGATAGTTCGTCACTCGCTAATATTTGATTGTAGCTAGCAACCACGAGTAGGATTGTCAACCCGTATACTAATTATACACGACTTCCTCGCTCGCACGGGATTAACGGTTACAGTTCAGAGGATTTCTGCTAAGATTCCCAATCTTAGTTGATGAATACAATTACTCATGTAGACTCCGACGGCTTCCTATAGCTCTAACAACAAAAGCATTTTCATGTCTAAAACCCTAAGTTATTAGACTATGCCTTTAAACATTACTCCTAAGTTCATATTAATTTAGGCAGTACAACAGCTATAACTTGAGGAAAAATCGGGTTTTATCTTAACATAAAACCAACAATAACAATATATAACATACCAAGTTTTATCTTGACGTAAGACCAATAATAGCAACATACTTTTTAACATATAGAACTCCCGAATATAACTTCGGAACTATATCGCACACAACATATATATAGAATCCTAAGTATAACTCAAGATCTACATTTAATACAAGAACATGCTAACAAGTTGATAATAGTTGTATATATTCAAAATATTATATTTAGAACAACTATATACCGGTTAATATAACTATCTATGTTGGTATTAATATACTATCATATAGACATAATAGTAACGTATACACAATATTTAGCATGCGTTTTCCCCCGAAAATATTAGAAAGTGGGGTCGTGAAACTCACCCTAGTAGCGTGATTTTATGTAATCTAAGCAGAACGGTCAGCGGTTCGCGATCACCGGGCCCGGGATGCAAGATGGCTTTAGCAAAGGAGAGAGGAGAAAGAAGTTCAGGTGTAAGAAGAGAAGAGGCCGGACTTGCTATTTATAGGCTATCCAAGACAAGTTCACATCGTGAACTTAAGGTTCACGTCGTGAATATGAGCTGCATAATCTCGTAGACTTGCCATTTGCGTCCTAGCTTCAGAAGGTGTCACGATTCTAGATTCACGTCGTGAACTTTATGTTCACGTCGTGGGGATTCAACACCTCACTACCGTAGACTTCGCACGTGTTTTCTAGCCCCAAAATGTGTCTTGGACTACTTTCACGTCGTGAATTTAAGGTTCAAGTCGTGAATCCAGACAGCAAGGGTTTCCTGCCACGTGTCATGCTCTCAGACAGCTGCAACTTCGGAAGGTCGTAACTTTTGCATACGAACTCCGTTTTTGACGTTCTTTATATGAACGCGTAGGTAATTCCAAGCACTACAACTCTCTAATAGATTCCAATAGCTAATTCTAAGCCTATTTTAAATTCCTCTAGTTATAAGGATCTATGGCGTTAGAATTTCTCATAACTTCTTCACGCGAAGTCAGATTTAGACGTTCTCTATATTTTTGGAATCGTATGGACGTATACTTTGAGTTGTATCATAAAGAAAGTTTATATTTGTATTAGAATTTATCATGAACTACATAGTATTTTTATCACCTTACTATGTTACAAAATCACATTACATTATTGGTATAATCACATTTGATTGTCTATTGACCTATTTTGACTGGTGTTACACATTAAGAGGGAAAAAGGACTAGAACTGGATTTGACTAAAGTGGTTAACAACTATTAAGGACAATTTAAGGTTCGTCAAGGATTGGTCGCTTGTAGTTGGAAGTATAAAATGGATGGACCATATTGACATATTTTGAAAAGAGGCAACTCTTGTTCAGAAGTGATAGTCAAAATGGGAATATGGAAATGTTTCCATAAGTGGAAGTTATTCTTTAAATCTGTGTAAGATTAGAAAACTTAATGAAAGAAGGATGTTCAAAGGAATGTACTTTGAATTTGAGACTTTGCTTCCTTGGAATTGCTTTGTTATCAATCTCCAATGTAAAATTTTGTAATATCGATGGTCAAGTCTCTGTGACTTTTGGTACCATGACATTACAAAGGCTTCATTACATGAAAGTTTAGCAGTGACAAGAATTTGGAATTCTTACACTTGCAATAAAGATTTGGAATTGTGAAATGAGCATCATTGAAATGTTTTTCCAATTGATCTATTTCACAAGGTCAGGACCATAGACAAACATAGTGTGCATCCTTGGAGCATGGCATAGCTATTATTTTAATTCAAGTATTAAGTTGATCAATCGAAACATTATACAATGAATGATGAGTAAGCAATATGGCACTCAAAAGTTTTGGGGCCATATAGGATTAGCATTATTCTTGTGTTTCACTTTGCATGTTTTGACTTCCCGAATAACTAGGTTATTCAAACCATCCACAGTCGATCATACTTTAGAAGTAGGTATTGAGGCAAGACTGTCATGAATGGGTTTGTAGTTTGTCTAGGACAAGGTGGCTGCAGTGTTTATGAGTACTCCTAGAATAAGATTCGAGTATTGGATTCAACCCACGCTCATCTGAATCACTTCATGGATTTTGTCATGAGTGATTGTGAGACGATAATATCTTATATTCTTATAACGGAGACATGTGAGTTGTAGTTACAAGTCGGTTGCACATTGACATATGTAAACGCACCAGTAACTTGGTGTTATAAAACATATTGTTGTGTGTAATTTTATGAGTAAGTACAAGCAAGCATTTGGGTTGAAGTTTATCCGTTCCTTTTACCCCATGTGGATAAAAGCGATATCTGTGGGCCCCTCGATGATTTAGTGATGACAAACCTAAGTGCTTGGCCAAGCCTAGACTGATTTGATTTGTTCAATTAGTTGGTCGTCATAAATCATAAATCGGGAAACAACAGATGGATAGAGATAAAGATTATAATCCATGTCTCAGTCCATATGATATCTAGAATGTAGGAATATATGATCCCTTATCTAATGGACACGTCATTGACTTAGTTAGAGTTCGACAACGGCTTTTAAGAGCTACGATTGCTAGTCGGGTTGTGGAGTCGTACTTGCAATAATAGTTATTAGACTTATCCAAGTGGGAGACTTTTGTATTAGGTGTCTAAGCCCATAACTATCTGTCACACCACCAAACCGAAACGGCGAAAACGTTCGGGAGTGGATGACGTCATATGTAGTATCACAAAAATTGCATCATAGTAATTAAAGTAAACAAAACCATTATATTGAATATATATATATATATATATAAAAGGTTTTTACATCTGTTTGATTCATATTTCTATACATCAAAAACAGCAAAAATATAAAGACGTGACTCTATACGCTCCGTCTTCTCAAAAGTCTGTTGGAGTACCTGTCTACTGATTTCCTGAAAATACAAGCGATTTTGAAAAGAGAGTATCAGCATTAAGCTGGTGAGTTCATAAGCATGTTTTTGTAATGAAAACTTGTTAATGAATCAGTGAAAATGTTTATATGTTTCCAAGAAAATCCAATATTTTCTAATGTATGAGTTTGTTACAGTGATCTATAAGTACAAAAACCCTGGCTATCACCAGTATGTATAGAATGTTCTGTTGGAAAACCCTGGTTACTACCAGTGTGTATAGTAGTTTCATTAATTAAAATAAAACCATGTATTTTATCCCCTGGAACCCTCCAGTATAATGTATAGTAGTTCTATTAATTAAAATAAAACTAATGAAGAGTGAAATCCCGTAAACGAAAGGTTAGTTTATACTATTGTGATTCGTATAACCATGCTTGATATGACTGATGACCTCTACGACGTTCTTCAGGGGTCGGACGGTATGATATTTGTCATCCCAAGCATGCCTGCCTAACTGTAGCTAGCAGTTTAGGTGTGGGATTGTCAGTCCTGAATAGATCTATTCACAAATCTCACGCTCTCCCTCTAGGAGACTCTGATTATGCTAAAAGACAGGATTTAACCTGTACCTCGAAAGGTACAAACGAAGAGTTGTCTCACAATCCTGTATTAACTAGTTTACATATAGTTCTGTATTGTTCTTTTGTAATTGAACCAGTTTGTATACTTTATAGAGTAATAATTATACTTAAATAACTATTCGGTACTGAATTCTTGTTACCCGAGAGATATAAATGAATATCATAAACTAAGTCTGTTATAGTTTTTATGTTTAACAATGTATAAGCTCTGAATTTGTAAAACTGTATATTGAAACCCCAAACTATACCTATTATAGTTTGCATGAATATTATGTATTTGGTTCATGAATTGATCTGAAATCTATGCAATTTGGTAGTAAGTTGAAAACTTCCCTTATGCTCTGCATAATACAAAAGGGATAAAATATCTAAATATTTTATAAAAATATGAAAACATATGGATGTATCAATTGCATCAGTTTTAATCGTGTTGAAATCCTTTTGTATAAATTCACAAAATCAATTGTGTTTGGCTTGTACTCCCCCGTGAAAATATTAAAAACAGTAAAAGCATAGGGGTATGAACTCACTGTTGGTTGCATGAAATGTCGGACAACGAAACTAGGAGTGAAGACCCTCGGGTTGATGTACACGGCACTTAACGGGATCCTGATATCAATTAAATACATATATGCATTTTATTAGCGAAACCATTATTTATAGTGTTGGAAAGACGCTTGCTTTTGGTTTAGGAATGTTATCGGGACTCGATTGAATCGGAGAAAGCGGGTTTTCAGCCAAGTTCACGACTTGGGAAGGTTTGCGGCCGTGAAGGGGATTACGGCCGTGAACTGTTCTCAGCCGTGAACAGCCCCTTGAAGGTTTTACGGCCGTAAACGGTGTTCTTGAAGGAAATATGAATGTTTGAAGGGTTCACGGCCGTGAACGGATTGCGGCCCTTGAAGGTTTGAAGATTTGAAGGGTGTACGACCGTGAACTCAAGAACAACTATGTTTGAATCGACGTAAATGCTGATGTTATATGCTCCAAAACATGTTTTAAGGTAAATGTAGTGTTAGATGATGAGAAAACTTAAGAAATCTCGGGTTTTCGGGTGGGGCTTTTTAGAGAGAGAAAGTGTGTTTGCTGCCAGAAAGTATGAATGAGGGTAGGAACCAAGTATTTATAGGCTGGGAGTATGGTCGGTTCACGGCCGTGAACAAGTTTACGGCCGTGGTCGGTTCACTGCCATGAACACCACTCAGGTCGGAAACTGTTGATTTTTCGAAGGAAACTTGGGTTTTTCGCGCGATTTGGTTCCAACTCTTTTATAAAATTTCATTATATATAACTAAAACGGCTTTCTAAACAATAGGAATTTAATGGAACAAATAAAATGTGAATTTATTTAACAGAAAATGGCTAAGTTTAACGAAAAAAGGTTTGGGTTGCTACATAATCCCCTCGATAGAGGGAATTGGCATTCCAGCGGACCTTCACTATCGGTATGTGACTTTGTTTTGTTCTTTTGACTTCTCGATCCATGATTTCTACTGGTTCTTCCACGATATTAAGGTTCTCATTGATCTCGATCTCATCAAGAGGGATCACAAGGGTTTCGTCGGATAGACACTTTTTAAGGTTCGAGACGTGGAAGACGGGATGGATATTCCTAAGCTCTTGGGGTAAACGAAGTTTGGAAGCTACGGGACCGATCCTAGCGAGGATCTTGAATGGTCCTATGTATCTCGGATTCAGCTTTCCACGCTTTCCAAAGCGTATCATGCCTTTCCAGGGTGAGACCTTCAAAAGAACACGGTCACCAACCTAGAACTCCAAGGGTTTTCGTCTCTTATCGGCGTAGCTCTTTTGTCTATCTCTTGAAGCTTTTAGTCGTTCTCGGATTTGTACGATCTTTTTTGTGGTTTCACGGATGATTTCTGGGCCAGTGAGAGAGCTGTCGAGAACTTGACCTCTAGCTAGCTGCGTGTCACCCACCTCAACCCAGCACATAGGGGATCTGCCCTTACGACCATAGAGGGCTTCAAACGGCACAACCTTGATGCTAGTGTGATAGCTGTTGTTGTAAGAGAACTCGACTAAGGGAAAATGGGTGTCCCACAACTTGCCAAAGTCTATAATACATGCTTTTAACATGTCTTCCAAGGTCTGAATGGCCCCCTCACTCTGCCCATTTGTATGTGGATGGTAAACTGTGCTCATATCCAGCTTAGTTCCAAGAGTCTTCTACAGTGACTGCCAAAATCTCGAGGTGAATCTGCTATCCTGATCGGAGATAATGGACACAGGCACACCATGCAGACGAATTATCTCTTGGATGTAGATTCGTGTAAGTCTCTCCATCTTGAATGTTTCTTTAATTGGCAGGAAGTGGGCGGATTTAGTCAATCGATCGACAATTACCCAGATGACATTGTACCCACTCGGAGACTTGGGCAACTTAGTGATGAAATCCATCGTAACCCTTTCCCACTTCCACTCAGGTATTTCTGGCTGCTGAAGTAGACCTGAGGGCTTTTGATATTCCACCTTCCCTTGGCGCAAGTTAGGCACTTTCCCATGAAGGTAGCGACCTCTGCTTTCAAGTTTGGCCACCAATAGAGCTTTTTAGGGTCCAGATACATCTTATCCGAACCGGGGTGAACGGAGTATCGAGTCCTGTGAGCTTCACTTATAACAACCTCTCTGTAACCGCCGAAATTTGGGGTCCAGATCCGGTTCATGAAATAATAAACTTCGTCTCCCTTGATCTTTAGGTTCTTTTCCATTCCCATCAAGGCTTCATCCGACATGTTCTCTGGTTTTAAGGCTTCCAGCTGAGCCTCTCTGATTTGAGCGGACAGATGGGAATAGATGGTCATTGTCAGTGCCTTCACTCTACGACCTGAATACTCTTTTCGGCTGAGGGAATCCGCTACCACATTGGCCTTGCCGGGATGATAGCGTATTTCGCACTCATAATCACTGAGTAGCTCTACCCATCACCGTTGCCTCATGTTCAAATCTTTCTGATTGAAGATATGTTGTAGGCTCTTATGGTCGGTGAAGACAGTACACTTGGTTTCATATAGATAATGCCTCCAATTTTTTAAGACAAAGACCACTGCTCCCAACTCCAAATCGTGAGTTGTATAATTGACTTCGTGTGTTTTCAGCTGTCTCGAGGCATAGGCAATAACCTTTCCTCGCTGCATGAGCACACAACCTAGGCCCTGATTGGATGCATCGCAGTAGACCACGAAGTCCTCCGTCCCTTCAGGCAGAGACAAGATAGGTGCACTGCATAGGGCCCGCTTCAATGTTTGGAACGCAGTGTATTGCTTTTCTCCCCAACAAAAGGGTACACCTTTCTGAGTCAGGGTGGTTAAAGGCTTAGCAATCCTGGAGAAATTCTGGATAAACCTACGATAGTAGCCAGCGAGACCCAAGAATTGACGGATTTCTGTGGGCGTCTTCGGTGCTGACCAATTCTCAATCGCCTTGATTTTGGAAGGGTCCACGTGTATGCCTTCCTCACTAACCACGTGACCAAGGAAAGTTACTTTTCTGATCTAGAATTCGCACTTTGAAAACTTTGCATAAAGTTTCTCCGTCCTTAGAGTTTCTAGCACTAGCCTCAAGTGTTGTTTATGATCTTCTTCACTCCGAGAGTAGACAAGTATATCATCAATGAACACTATCACGAACTTTTCTAGGAAAGGGCGACACACCCGATTCATCAGATCCATGAATACTGCAGGTGCGTTGGTTAGACCAAAGGGCATTACTACAAACTCGTAGTGACCATAGCGAGTTTGGAATGCTGTCTTGGGAACATCACTCTCATGGACTCGCAACTGGTGGTACCCTGATCTCAGGTCTATCTTTGAGAAATAGCCGGCTCCTTGGAGTTGATCGAAGAGGTCGTCGATTCTGGGTAAGGGATAACGGTTTTTGATGGTAAGATTGTTCAGTTCATGATAATCTATGCACATCCGAAAGGACCCGTCCTTCTTTTTCACAAATAAGACCAGGGCTCCCCAGGGTGAAGAACTTGGTCTGATGAATCCCTTG
Organism: Lactuca virosa; assembly: GCF_052849685.1. Taxonomy (NCBI): domain Eukaryota; kingdom Viridiplantae; phylum Streptophyta; class Magnoliopsida; order Asterales; family Asteraceae; genus Lactuca; species Lactuca virosa. The sequence goes on from NC_136434.1 coordinate 253,716,265, forward strand.
CTGAGTAGTTCATTGAGCTGGCTGGATAACTCTTGCATTTCTGCCGGCGCTAGGCGGCAACGGGATTTGGCTACGGGGGTAGCTCTGGGGATTAAGTCGATTCGGAACTCGACTTGTGTGACATCCCCTAATTTCTCGGCCAGAAAAGACCGATTTAATTTATGCTTTTTAAAATAAGGTCAGAGAAATCCTTTTAAAAGATGCGGAATTGGTCCCCAAAACAAAACATGATAAAAGTTTATCAAAACCTTTCTTTAATAAATATATATTTCCCTTTTTAGATCAAAACCTCGGGATGTCATGTTCCGATACAGATCAAAAGCATAAACAAGACATTATAAGCCTTACAACAGTTATTTACAACTACTGGCCTATAATCCAAAAATCTCTCATCATCATCTGACTATGCTCGGGGTCCACTACCTGTAATATAAAAAGCTGAGTGGGTCAGGCTTGGGAGCCTGGTGAGCATATAGGGTTTTCAACCCACAATAATAATAAACTTATTAAATTCACCAATCAACAATAACCCTGATTACCCATTCCCATTATCCTCACTTTACGTCCCTAAACACCTGTCACAAGGGACCTAGCCTAAGGATTATCATCGGGGTGGACACCACTGCTAAGGGGACTCCTCAGCCATACATGTCCTAAAGGAAACCATGAGGGGGGTGGAGTACGCCAATGAACATTTAGTTCACCAACACCTACAAGTTGCGAACTTGCTAGTGTTCCACTGGACTGTCTAGAAAGGTCAGTGGTCGTCATCTATACTCCGCTAGACGACAACAACAACAACAACAACAACAACAACATCGAGGCCTCTCACCATTTTAACACACATCGACTATTTCATCCACCCATGTTTTACCCAACATATTTGTAGGTAAAATACATATACAGTTTAGAACTTGTATAAAACATCTATTCAACAGTCACCTCAAATAAACACTTAATATAATTACACATAGCACGTATTTTATAGAAAATACTTCATATCTAGGTGTAAGATGAAAGTGACTACACACTCACCTGATTTAATGATAATCGGGCAGCACTTCGTTTCCTAAAACGATCGTTTCTAATAAAACCAGGAGTTTTATTTAGAAACCGGACTCTGCGAGGGTCGGGCTTCAAAACCGAAAAGATAAATTTCTCGGGCTTCTCGGGCACTTCGGGATGTGTTTCGGGTGTTTGGTATAATACCGGGGCTTTGGGGGAAGTTGGAATGAAAGAAATATAGGGGCGAGGCTTCTGATCCGAGGGCTGAGAAGACTCCACGTGGCAGCAGATGCGAAGGTCAGGCAGATGGCTCGCACGTGCGAGGGTCCAGCTGTTGGCTTCTGATTGGACCGAGGTCTAGGGTCCGAGGGTTGGGTCGTGACGCACCATGCGAAGCTCGGACACGTCAAGAAGGCACGAGTCGGACCGCGGTTGGACCAATACTTCGGATGCGAGGGAATGCGACACGCCTCGCCAGCTGGCCTCGGTGACTCAGCATTTTCGGACACGTGGCGTGCATGGAGCGAAGGTGACATGGCCGAAGTCCCACCATGCGAAATTTCTCGGATTTAGCATTTTTTCTCGTTTTTTGTGCCAAAACTTCTAAAATCCATAACTTTCGCATACGGGCTCCGTTTTTGACGTTCTTTATATGCACGCATAGGTAAAATTACGCTCTACAACTTTTGTTTAGACTTCGTCGGCTAATTTTGACTTTAATTTTAATATTATTATTTTTAACAGACCGGGACAGGAAATCCGTTAAAAATTCATAACTTCTTCATCTGACGTCCGTTTTCGTCTGTCTTTTTACAGTTGTACTACTATTGACGAGACCTTCGATTCTCGTTTAGGTTGTGTCGGCTAAAAATCACTCGATCTAAATTTCGAGTTTTTAGCTGTCTACTGCTAAGCTGAAACTTAGAAAAAAAATGATAACTTCGTCATACGAAGTCAGATTTGGACTTTCTTTTTATACATAATCTCGGTTTAACGAACACTACGACTTTTGTTTAGATCACTAAGGCTAAAAAGTAGTTTATCAAAAACTCACTTTTTACGTCATTCGGCACCGTGTCGGTTTTGTCGCGAAACTTCGACAGGTCATAACTTCTTTGTTATAACTCGGATTTCGGTATTCTTTATATATCCGTAATCCTTGTCACGGCCACTACAACTTTCTTAATAGATATCGGCTTTATCTAATATTTATTTTCGACGCTCATTTTTATTCTTAATTAATTAAACCCTAATAATTAAGCATAAAACACATAATTCACATAATATTCACATAATTCCTTTTCATTTCTTCAAAATGAGTTACAAAGGTTAACCTAGACTATCACGTCAATATTAATGCCTAGCCTAGAAACACGGGCGTTACAATTCTCTCCCCTTAGGATGATTCCGTCCCCGGAATCACACATCAGCAAACAAATGCGGGTAGCGACTCATCATGTCACTCTCCGTTTCCCAGGTGAGATTTGGCTCATTCGTATGTTTCCAACGCACAAGCACTAAATCAACCATCTTGCGTTGCAACTTCTTAGTCTTACGGTCAACGATTGCCTCAGGTTCTTCAATTAACCTCTTGTTTTCATCCAACCTTAATTCAGAAATGGGAATTATGTCGGGCACATCTCCCGTGAACTTTCTCAAATAACACACATGAAAGGTATTATGAATACCCTCCAGTTCTTCTGGTAATTCTAGCTTGTAAGCTTGATTCCCGATCCTCTGAAGAACTTTAAACGGTCCAATAAACCTTAGACTCAATTTTCCCCTTTTACCAAATCTTATAAGTCCCTTCCACGGCGAGACTTTAAGTAAAACCGAATCTCCAACTTCGAATGATATCGGTTGTCTTTTCTTGTCAGCATAGCTCTTTTGACGATCTTGAGCTGCTAACATCCTTTCCCTAATCACTTTCAACTTTTCAGCAGTCTGATGGACTATTTCAGGTCCCATAAACTGCTTTTCCCCAGCTTCCAGCCAACATGACGGCGTTCGACACATTTCTCCATACAAAGCGTGATAAGGTGCCATCTTGATGCTCGAGTGGAAACTATTATTATAGGAAAATTCTACTAGAGGTAAGTGTTCATCCCAGTTACCTTGGAATTCCAGGGTGTATGCTCTCAGCATATCCTCCAACGTTTGAATGTTCGTTCGCTCTGACCATCGGTTTGCGGATGGTAAACTGTACTCAAACACAACTTGGTACCCAATTCCTCTTGTAGACTCCTCCAAAACCTTGAGGTAAAACGGCTGTCACGATCTGATACAATCGTTTACGGAACACCGTGAAGCCTCACAATTTCCTTCACGTAAGAATTCGCAAGGTTATCCATAGACCATTTCTCGTTGGCTGCTATGAAATGCGCGCTCTTAGTGAAGCGATCAACGACCACCCAAATCATGTCGTGACCGTTCCTTGTTCTGGGCAGTTTAGTCACAAAATCCATGGTGATGTCTTCCCATTTACCCAAGGGTACATGCAAAGGTTCTAAACTACCATACGGTTTCTGATGTTGTTCCTTAACCCTAGCACATGTTACACACTCGGCCACATACTTAGTGACATCGAGCTTCATCGTCGGCCACCAGTAATAGGGTTTTAGATCCCTATACGTTTTTGTACTGCCGGGATGAATCGAGTACATGGTCTTGTGAGCCTCTTCCATCAGAAGATCTCTTACCCCTCCCGTCTTAGGTAACCAAATCCTATCTTGGAACACCTTCAATCCTTGACCGTTTGTATCAAATAGTAACGTTTTGCCCAAACGTTCTTCCTTTCGGTCATTTTTCTCTAAAGCTTCCTCTTGAGGTTTCTTTATACTTTCCACAATTGTCGAGACAACTTCAATTCTCAACGCTCTTGGCCTTCTCTTTTCAAGATTTACCTTCCGACTGAGAGCATCAGCAACAACATTTGCTTTACCAGGGTGGTAAAGTATCTCACAGTCGTAGTCCTTGAATAACTCTAGCCAGCGCCGTTGCCTCATGTTCAATTCCTTCTGATTAAAGAGATATTGAAGACTCTTATGATCTGTGAAAAGTTTGCATTTAGTACCATAAAGATAGTGTCTCCATATCTTTAAGGCGAATGCTACCGCTGCCAACTCCAGATCATGAGTGGGGTAGTTCTTTTCATGCTCTTTCAATTGCCTCGATGCATACTGTCACACCCCAAAACCGAAACGGTGGAAACGTTCGGGGGCGGAGGACGTCATGTACAGTATCACAACAATTCATAATAGTAAACAAGCAACAACATCATCCATTGCATTAATAGTAATAATTTTTAATACAAGTGTGTTTTGAAGTTTATAAGACACCAAAATGAATAATCAAAATAAAAGATGAGTCTTGAATGTGCTCCATCTTCTCAAAACCTGGCCATCGGTACCTGTCTATTGGCGACCTGAGAATACAAGTTATTTTGAAAGCGTAGATCAGCATTTAAGCTGGTGAGTTCATAAGTATTTTAGTGTCATTGTTTGTATAAGTTTGAAGAATGTTTGTAAACGTTTGATGTAAAAGTTTGTAAGTGTTTGATGTAAATGTTTGTAAGTGTTTGATGTAAATGTATGTAAACTTCCTAGAAAATCCTATATTTTCTACTAAAGTAGTCTTCTACCAAGACTCAACTGTTCTCTATGTTTGTTCTTTTGTAAAAGTATGAGTTTTCCCAAAGTATGATTATCATTACCAAAATATAGTTTCTCATTACCGTTTATGTGAGAAGATCACAATATGAATGAATTGGGAAAAATAAAGATGTACTGTAGTTTTATCTAGTTAACTACTAATGTACTAACTACCTTTAAACTTGTTAGTTAATTAAGGTAAAATGTGATATGATTGTAACCATACTCGATTAACCAGTGAAACACGACGTTCGAGACCTCGAAATGATATGACATTCGTCACCTGCAGACCTGCAGGTCCCACTGTAGCTAGCAGCAAGGTGTAGGAGGGTCAGTCCCGTATAGATCTATACACAAATTCACGCTCTCCCTCCAGGAGACTCTGGGTACAAAACGTGACACAACAGTATATGCCGAGCCATGAAGTAGTATCTCACATTAATGTTATAGTATTCTTGTATTTGTATAGTATGTACTAGTGTAGTGTATGTTCTCTCTGTCTAGTATGTAGTATGTTCTCTAGTGTATAGTATGTAGTATGTATTGATTCTCATTATAGTATGCTCTATCTGTTTCTCTTTATAGTGAGTATTGTTTCTCGTTATAGTATTCTCTGTCTGTTTCTCTTTATAGTGAGTATTGTTTCTCGTTATAGTATTCTCTATCTGTTTCTCTTTATAGTGACTATTGTTTCTCGTTATAGTATGTATTACTCATGTATGAACTGACCCTTAGTATGTTTCATTGTTCTAGCAATAGTATTAGCGACTTCCTAAACTATACCTATTATAGTTTACTGTCACACCCCAAAACCGGAACGGCGGAATCGTTCGGGGGTGGAGGACGTCATGTTCAGTATCACAACAATGCAAAGTAGTAAACAAGCAACAACATCATCCATTGCATTAATAGTATAATTTCATACAAGTGTGTTCTGTCAAGTTATATAGACACCAAAAATATACATCAAAATAAAAGATGAGTCTTGAATGAGCTCCATCTTCTCAAAGCCTGGCACCGGTACCTGTCTACTGGTGACCTGAGAATACAAGTTATTTTGAAAGAGTTTATCAGCTTTAAAGCTGGTGAGATCATAAGTATATTAATGTCTGTATTTGCATGAAAGTGTTTGTAAGTCTGTAATTGTATAAGTTTGTAAAAGTTTGTAATTGTTTGAACTCCCCTAGAAAACCCTATGTTTCTTACTAAAAGTAGCATTCTACCAAGGCATCTAGTATCTGTGTGTGTGTCTCTTGTAAGAGTGTGTATTTTCCCAAATCCGACTATCATTAACCAAAAATGTAGTTTTTACATATTTGTTTATTGTGTGAAGATCACAAAGTAAATTTAACGGGAAAATGAAATAGTACTGTAGTGTTGTATTAAGTAACTACTGATGTACTAACTACCTTAAACCAATTGTTATTTAAAGTACCATGTGATCGGCCTGTATCCTGCTACCGACTCATAGAAAAACGACGATGTAAGACGTTGTAAGAAATGACGTTTGACACCCGTAGACTTGCAAGTCCCATTGTGGCGAGCAGCAAGGTGTAGGATAGTCAATCCAGTATAGATCTATACACAAACTCATACGCTCCCCACTTAAGGAGATTCTGGATACAAAACGGTCATGACAGGTAGTGTCATGCCCCGTTACGTGGCTCACATAAATGTAATAATGTTCTAGTATATGTATGTGCTAGCTGTATTGTGTGTTCTCTCCCTATCTAGCACGTATTGTTTGTTTCTCATCATAGTATTCTATTGTTTGTTTCTCATCATAGTATCTATTGTTTGTTTCTCATCATAGTATCTATTGTTTGTTTCTCATCATAGTATCTATTGTGTGTTTGTTATTGACTCATGTATGAACTGACTCATTGTATGTTTCACTGTTCTAGTAATACTATTAGTATCTCCCTAAACTATACCTATTATAGTTTACTAGTAATGTTGTTTGAATGTATGAGCATGTTTGTGTACCTTTGCTACCCAAAGGTATTGAACTGAATGAAGTAACCTTTTATATCTATACACATATACATGATATATAACTAGGATTCAAACGAACTTCAGACAAATAACCTGAATACCCTAAGTCCACAACCAAACAAGGAACAGGAAGTAAGGTGAGCTATCAGTCCTAAGTCCTTTCAATCCTACTTATATAATTATATCTACATAGATACACAGAATATAAGTTAAAAGAGTTTAATAAAAGTATTTGATATGAAAAAGAGTTTGTAAAACAGTTTGAAGTAAAACATTTTGATAACACAGTTTGAAAAGTAAGAAATCCACTTGTTTGGTAGTTATTAATCACATGTGATTGATATAATAACTATAATAGTTCAACTTGTATCCCCTATAAAAGCATTTAAAAACATTTAAAAGGTTAATTAAGGGGTATGAACTCACCTGTAGTGAGTGGTTTGGATGAACGGATAGTATAGGATGCTAAGTGTCAAGTGAAGACTTGAACACACACAAGGATCCTAGTTAACATATAATCACACATATATGTATCCAATTAGTCATTAAACAACTATTTAACCAAGTTAAGACATCCTAAGACATGTAAAAGACTTGATTTAAGTGCTTATAAGTGCTAAGGATTGCATCTAAGGGTTGTAGGACTTGGTTATTGAGTTTGGGGTCCAAGGGTAAACTCTTTTGGAGTTTACGGTTTTGGGACCAACTCACATTGAGTTTACGGTCGTAAACCCATGAGTTTACGGCCGTAAACTCATGGTACTTTGACCATTTTGTGTTTTGAAGCCTGAAAGGTCATAAGAAGCATTCCTACTTCATGTTTAAGCCTTAGGAAATGTTTAGGGCACCATTTCACTCCTTTGTGGAGTTTACGGTCCTTGGACCACTTTTCCTTGGGTTTACGGCCATAAACCCAAATGGTTTATGGTCTTTTTGATGTTCTAAGTCCTAAGCACATCAATGATGGTATCTAGACTAGTTTCCAAGGCTTGGTAAGGGACTAGGGCACACTTTGGCACCCTCATTAGGGTTTACGGTCCAAGAACATCTTGGACCGTAAACACCTTTGATCTTGTGTTTCCTTATGTTTTCTAGATGTTTAGGAAGTGTAACAAGTCTTATAACACACTAGGGTAAGAGTACTTACTATGTAGAAGCTTGAAAGGTGTTAAAAGTCCAAGAACACTAGTGTGTGTTCTTGGTGTTCTTGGTGAAACTAAGAACACTTGAAGATCTACACAAATGGAATGATTTCACGGATGGAATCACGTAAGATCACTAGATTAAGTAAGATATCGACTAAACAAGGCAAGAAACACTTACTTTCTTGAAGATCTTGAAGAAAAGTCGGATGATACTTGAGAGAGAAATGAGTTCTAGTTCTTGAAAATGTGAAAAAGTGAATAAAATGGCTAAGTGCCATATTTATACCCTTGGGGTTTACGGCCGTAAACACCTTGTTTAGGCCGTAAACTCCAAACTCTTGGAGTTTTGGGACATTATTGCTACACAATAAACCCTAGGGCATCCTCTCTCCTGTTATCTCTTGAAGTACTAACTTTAAAACACTCAAACTGACTCCAAAATGCTTAACAGTTAGCAGAAACAGTTTTGACTTCTATTGAAGTGAATGGTTGTACATAATAGAAATTTCGGATTGTCACATCATCCCCCCCGTTAGAAGGAATTTCGTCCCAAAATTAGAGTTTAAGCAAATAAGTAGTTACAACAACTAAGTAAAAAGACGAGGATATTTCAGTTTCATCTGATCCTCTCGCTCCCAAGTGAATTTAGGTCCTCGCTTGGCGTTCCAGCGAACCTTCACTATCGGGATACGACTTTGTTTCGTTTGCTTGACCTCCCGGTCCATGATCTCTACAGGTTCTTCCACGAAGTTGAGGCCATCATTGATCTCGATCTCGTCGAGTGGGATTACAAGAGTCTCGTCGGACAGACACTTTTTCAAGTTCGATACGTGGAAAGTAGAATGTACGTTACTGAGTTCGCGTGGTAAGTGAAGTTTGTAAGCTACAGGGCCGATTCTTAGGAGAATCTCGAAAGGCCCTATGTACCTTGGATTTAGCTTTCCACGCTTTCCGAAGCGTATCAAGCCCTTCCAGGGTGAGACCTTCAATAGAACACGGTCGCCCACCTGGAATTCCAACGGTTTCCTTCGTTTATCAGCGTAGCTTTTCTGTCGGTCTCTAGAGGCTTTCAATCGTTCACGAATCTGAACGATCTTCTCCGTTGTTTCCCGAATGATCTCCGGACCCGTGAGAGTGCTTTCAGGAACTCGTCCTTTAGCTAACTGGGTATCACCCACCTCAGCCCAGCACAGAGGGGATCTGCACTTTCGGCCGTAGAGGGCCTCAAATGGGGCAGCCTTTATGCTCGTGTGATAACTATTGTTGTAGGAAAATTCGACAAGGGGTAAATGAGTATCACATGCTTTCCCAAAGTCGATCACACAGGCTCGCAACATATCTTCCAAGGATTGGATAGTCCTCTCACTTTGCCCGTCTGTCTGTGGATGGTAGGCTGTACTCATGTCCAACCTAGTTCCTAGGGAACTTTGTAGCGACTGCCACAACCTCGAAGTGAATCTACTATCTCTGTCCGAGATAATGGATATGGGAACACCGTGCAGTCGTACAATCTCCCTAATGTAAGTTCTTGTAAGCTTCTCCATCTTGTCTGTTTCCTTGATAGGCAGGAACTGTGCGGACTTGGTCAATCTGTCGACGATGACCCATATGGTATCAAGTCCACCCGTTGTCTTGGGCAACTTGGTTATGAAGTCCATAGTGATCCGCTCCCACTTCCATTCAGGTATCTCCGGTTGCTGGAGTAATCCTGATGGTTTCTGGTATTCGACCTTGACCTTGGCGCAAGTAAGACATTTACTTACGAAGGTAGCAATCTCTGCTTTCATGTTAGGCCACCAGCATAGCTTTTTAAGATCCAGATACATCTTATCTGAACCTGGGTGGACGGAATAACGAGTGTTGTGCGCCTCGTTCATGACCAAGTCTCTGAAACCACCGAGTTTCGGGGTCCAGATCCGATCCATGAAATAATAAGCTCCGCCATCCTTGACCTCCAAGTTCTTATCCATCCCTCTCAGGGATTCACCCGTCACATTTTCAGGTTTCAAAGCGTCGAGCTGAGCTTCCTTAATTTGTGTGGACAAGTGTGAATGGATTGTCATAGTCAAAGATTTGACTCTACGACCAGAATATTCTTTCCGACTTAGGGCGTCAGCTACTACGTTGGCTTTACCCGGATGATAACGAATTTGACATTCGTAGTCACTGAGTAGCTCGACCCACCGTCGTTGTCTCATGTTGAGCTCCTTCTGGTCGAATATATGTTGTAGGCTTTTCTGGTCTGTAAAGATAGTGCTTTTTGTTCCATACAGATAGTGTCTCCAGATCTTCAGAGCAAATACAACTGCTCCTAGTTCAAGATCGTGTGTGGTGTAGTTGACCTCGTGTATCTTTAGCTGTCTCGAGGCATAAGCGATGACCTTACCTCGTTGCATCAGAACACATCCGAGTCCTTGATTTGACGTATCGCAATAGACAACGAAGTCTTCTATCCCTTCGGGGAGGGATAGTATTGGTGCGGTGCACAAGGCTCGCTTGAGCGTTTGGAACGCTCTCTCCTGCTTCTCTTCCCAGTCAAAGGTCACGCCCTTCTGGGTCAGTGTTGTAAGAGGTTTCACAATGCGGGAGAAGTTCTGAATGAACTTGCGATAGTAGCCAGCGAGGCCTAGAAATTGACGAATTTCTGTAGACGTCTTCGGTGCTGACCAGCTCTCAATGGCTTTGATTTTGGAAGGGTCCACGTGTATTGCCTCCTTGCTAACCACGTGCCCTAAGAATTCGACTCTTCGGATCCAAAATTCGCATTTCGAGAACTTCGCATAGAGCTTCTCCGAACGCAGCGTTTCTAAGACTTGACGAAGATGTTGACTATGTTCCTCCTTACTACGAGAGTAGATAAGTATGTCATCGATGAAGACGATGACGAACTGATCCAAGTAAGGACGACACACCCTATTCATCAAATCCATGAATACTGCGGGCGCGTTTGTTAATCTGAACGGCATCACTACGAATTCGTAGTGCCCATAACGAGTTCGGAAGGCTGTCTTCGGAACATCCTCCCCTAGCACTCGTAGTTGGTGATATCCGGATCTTAAGTCGATTTTTGAAAAGAAGTTCGCCCCTTGAAGTTGGTCAAATAAATCGTCAATACGAGGCAAAGGATAACGATTTTTGACGGTTAGTTTGTTGAGCTCCCTGTAGTCGATGCACATTCGAAACGATCCGTCTTTCTTCTTCACGAACAAGACTGGAGCTCCCCAGGGTGAGAAGCTTGGTCTTGTAAAGCCCTTGCTGAGCAGTTCGTTAAGTTGACAGGACAGTTCTTGCATCTCTGCAGGTGCTAGACGATAGGGCGATTTGGCTACTGGGGTAGCCCCTGGAACTAAGTCGATTCTGAACTCGACTTGACGTTGCGGAGGTAATCCTGGGAGTTCTTCCGGAAAGATGTCGGGAAAGTCGCGTACTACAGGAATGTTCTGAATGTCTTTCGTTTCTTGGCTCACATTGACCACATGAGCAAGGAATGCGCGACATTCCTTTCGCAAGAATTTCTGAGCTTGAATGCTCGAGATGATACGAAGGTTAGTGTCGGGTTTGTCGCCATATACTACTAGAGTTTCGCCAGACGACAGATTAAGGCGTACCGCCTTTTCGTAACACATGATGTCGGCACGATGAAGACTCAACCAGTCCATGCTGATAATGACGTCGAAACTTTTAATTGAGACCGGCATGAGGTCGATCGAAAATGAATGACTATCTAGAGTTAGGGTACACCCTATGAATATACTGCTAGTGCTCTCCGTCTTTCCATTAGCCATTTCTACAGTGAATGGTTCTTTAAGTGCTCGTGATTTTTGCTTAAGTAAATGAGCAAATTTTTGGTTCACGAAACTCCTCTCCGCTCCACTATCAAATAGTATGCATGCATAAGAGTTATCGAGGAGAAACGTACCCGTGACCACTGTGGGGTCGGCAATCGCTTCCTCGTGGCCTATGGCCAGAACTCTTCCCACTCCACCGGCATTCTCTGCCTTCGGGCAGTTCCTTTTGTAGTGTCCCACTTCGCCACAACCGTAGCAAGCTTGGCCCACACCAGCGTCGGGGACTTGGGTGATTGGCCTCGCCGGAGCTTTGCAGAAACGGGCAGTGTGCCCCTTCCTATTGCAGTTCAAACACTGCATTTCCCGGCAGGCTCCTGCGTGGTGGAAGTTGTACTTGTTGCACTTGGGCAAACTTCCAACGTACTGCTTTATCGGAGCAGCAGCAATGGCAGGTGTTATCGCAACATGTACTGCCACGATCTGCTGCTTTTTAGCAGCCTTCTTCTTCTTTTTGTCATCCCAGAACTTCCACTTGGAATCAGCGGTTCTGGCGGGTTCTGAGATAGCCAGGGTTGTTGTTGCAGCCGGGGTACGAACCCCATGGTCTATAAATCGTTGTGCCAATCGCTTGGCACTATCAAATGTAGTGGGGTTTGAAGCCAAAACATTTCCCTGGAATGGTGGCATCAGCCCCCATATATATCTTCCTATCTTCTTCCCCTCTGTATGAACCATGTTGGGACAGAGGGCCACCAGTTCACAGAACCTGGCGGTATAAGAGACTATGTCGGAGCCCTTCATGGTTAGGCTCCACAGTTCCTCCTCTAGTTTTTGGATTTCGCCCCTCGGGCAGTACTCCTCAATCATCAGCTCTCTCAGAGCTTCCCAGCCCATAACATTAGCCATTATTAGAGATAGTGACTTGACATGGCTATTCCACCATGTTAGGGCTTTATCCTCAAAGGTGCAAGCACCGAACTTGACCTTGCTCCCCTCTGAACAGGAGCAGATTTCGAAAACCGATTCAGTTTTCTCGAACCATTACGAGAGGGCAATAACTCTGCCAGTCCCTCTGAAGGACTTGGGCTTGCTGTTAGTGAAGTCCTTATAGGAGCACTCTCTCAAGCGCACAGGAGCTTCACCATGAGTAGATTGAACCAGAGTTCCTCCTCCAGTGGAACCAGATGAATGATATTGAGCCATGGCTGTAGCCACAGCCGCAGCTACAGCAGCATTTAGAGCTGCCGTATCGATCTGAGGAGCAGGTGGTGTTGGTGCGGGAGGATCGCGTCTTGTTGATTTACGAGGAGGCATCTTTCAACTATAAGTTTACAAAGATGAAGATATTGATAAGAATTTAATAGAAAATTGATGAGAATGACTCATGGACTAACTTTCCATAGTTCAACAGCACAATTGAAGGATGATTTAGTACTAGCAGATGATAGTAATTGGATAATAATTTCCATGAGATTAGATATCTGTCAATAATACTGGAATTACAGATGTAATGAGTTCGGGAAAAATGACCTAGAGGTAGGTCTTACATCAACCAAGATGGGAAAATTTTGACAGACTACTACCTAATCAAGACCTAACGGGTCTAAGATTTACAAAGATAGGAATTTAGACTAGAATTTTTACACTAACTAGGTTATATCCAAAAGAGAAGTCGATGAGACTCTAACGACGACGAGAACTACTAGAGTGAGTTCTTGACTCCGACAGAAGACGTTCTATGTCCCTCACGCGCCGCCTATCAGATCTTGCTTGCTGAGCTCGAAGTTCCCTGACTTCAGCTTGGGTTTCAGCAAGTTCCCTCCACAGAACTGCATTGCGGACCTGAGTCCTTTCATGAGCAGACTCAAGCTGGCGAATGCGGACTGTGTTAACGCCAACGTTGGCGTCAATCTCTATGACTCGATCGATAGTCGCTCGACCTTGTTCCGTGTTCCGGGAAATCCTACGAACCATGATGGGTAGGACCCTGTCAGCTGAACCTCCCTCGGTGAGGTTGTAGAAGCTTCTGTCTCCATTGTAGGGAATGGGTTGACCCTGTTCCTGTCTCCATCTATTCAAGTTTGTGGCCCACAGAGGTGTGGGTCCTTGAAATACTGGACGAGGATTCAGGTTTGGGTCCTGAGCAACTGGGGGTAGGTTGTTGACTTCTGGCTCTGAGTCAGAATCCTCAGAAAATCCTTCAGCTTCGTGATCATCCAATAGGATTGGGTGATCATCTTCTGGCTCTTCTCCCAGCCATCCTGCATTGCCGTTGTTGGGGTAGTACGGGTCTCCGGGGATATGGAATCCAGCCATGATATCTATGCGAGAAAAGAGATAAAGAAATAACTAAATAGACGCACTAATTAGATAATTATAAGATGATCTTTATCAGTTACTTCAACATTTGCGTAGTGCATACAAGTCATATGTAACCAAGACAGGATAGACCTTCGAATAAGTGACCCTAACTCTAAGCCCACAACCAAACAAGGAACAGGAAGTAAAGCAAAGATCACAGATTCTAAGTCTATGATATCCTAGATACATATAACCTTAGCGTATCCACTCAGCAACTATTGATATACTAATAAAGACCTTTAGTTCTCAGATAAGTAATTAAAGTAACACAAAATACTCCTATAGTATTTTAAGTTTATGTTCTGTTCTACTGTTCTCATTGTAGTAGTGTTGGTAAGTTTTTAGACTTGTTGCAACCTCACAACCACACTTAGGCACATGCAAGTCAACCCTCGGATAACATAGTTGATCAGGCTATATCTTCCCAGCTTTGACTATATGTCTCTAAGTCTACTTGTGCTGTCCAACAATCGTAATACTTTTGTTCTGTCCTAATGACACTGATTTTAGTATGAATGCAGGTATGTATACTTGGTTAAATATTTTATTATTTAAAAGTATAAACTCTTTATCAGAGTATTTTAATCCCGCTGTGTTTATAGTTCGTATATCTTTTATGGGTTGATACACTCGATTCACTATAAACAATGCTCTGATACCAATCTGTCACACCCCAAAACCGGAACGGCGGAATCGTTCGGGGGTGGAGGACGTCATGTTCAGTATCACAACAATGCAAAGTAGTAAACAATATTGCATTAATAATATAATTTCATACAAGTGTGTTCTGTCAAGTTATATAGACACCAAAAATATACATCAAAATAAAAGATGAGTCTTGAATGAGCTCCATCTTCTCAAAACCTGACACCGGTACCTGTCTACTGGTGACCTGAGAATACAAGTTATTTTGAAAGAGTTTATCAGCTTTAAAGCTGGTGAGATCATAAGTATATTAATGTCTGTATTTGCATGAAAGTTTTTGTAAGTCTGTAATTGTATAAGTTTGTAAAAGTTTGTAATTGTTTGAACTCCCCTAGAAAACCCTATGTTTCCTACTAAAAGTAGCCTTCTACCAAGGCATCTAGTATCTGTGTGTGTGTCTCTTGTAAGAGTGTGTATTTTCCCAAATCCGACTATCATTAACCAAAAATATAGTTTTTACATATTTGTTTATTGTGTGAAGATCACAAAGTAAATGTAATGGGAAAATGAAATAGTACTGTAGAGTTGTATTAAGTAACTACTGTTGTACTAACTACCTTAAACCAATTGTTATTTAAAGTACCATGTGATCGGCCTGTATCCTGCTACCGACTCATAGAAAAACGACGATGTAAGACGTTGTAAGAAATGACGTTTGACACCCGTAGACTTGCAAGTCCCATTGTGGCGAGCAGCAAGGTGTAGGATAGTCAATCCAGTATAGATCTATACACAAACTCATACGCTCCCCACTTAAGGAGATTCTGGATACAAAACGGTCATGACAGGTAGTGTCATGCCCCGTTACGTGGCTCACATAAATGTAATAATGTTCTAGTATATGTATGTGCTAGCTGTATTGTGTGTTCTCTCCCTATCTAGCACGTATTGTTTGTTTCTCATCATAGTATTCTATTGTTTGTTTCTCATCATAGTATCTATTGTTTGTTTCTCATCATAGTATCTATTGTTTGTTTCTCATCATAGTATCTATTGTGTGTTTGTTATTGACTCATGTATGAACTGACTCATTGTATGTTTCACTGTTCTAGTAATAGTATTAGTATCTCCCTAAACTATATCTATTATAGTTTACTAGTAATGTTGTTTGAATGTATGAGCATGTTTGTGTACCTTTGCTACCCAAAGGTATTGAACTGAATGAAGTAACCTTTTATATCTATACACATATACATGATATATAACTAGGATTCAAACGAACTTCGGACAAATAACCTGAATACCCTAAGTCCACAACCAAACAAGGAACAGGAAGTAAGGTGAGCTATCAGTCCTAAGTCCTTTCAATCCTACTTATATAACTATATCTACATAGATACACAGAATATAAGTTAAAAGAGTTTAATAAAAGTATTTGATATGAAAAAGAGTTTGTAAAACAGTTTGAAGTAAAACATTTTGATAACACAGTTTGAAAAGTAAGAAATCCACTTGTTTGGTAGTTATTAATCACATGTGATTGATATAATAACTATAATAGTTCAACTTGTATCCCCCATAATAGCATTTAAAAACATTTAAAAGGTTAATTAAGGGGTATGAACTCACCTGTAGTGAGTGGTTTGGATGAACGGATAGTATAGGATGCTAAGTGTCAAGTGAAGACTTGAACACACACAAGGATCCTAGTTAACATATAATCACACATATATGTATCCAATTAGTCATTAAACAACTATTTAACCAAGTTAAGACATCCTAAGACATGTAAAAGACTTGATTTAAGTGCTTATAAGTGCTAAGGATTGCATCTAAGGGTTGTAGGACTTGGTTATTGAGTTTGGGGTCCAAGGGTAAACTCTTTTGGAGTTTACGGTTTTGGGACCAACTCACATTGAGTTTACGGTCGTAAACCCATGAGTTTACGGCCGTAAACTCATGGTACTTTGACCATTTTGTGTTTTGAAGCCTTAAAGGTCATAAGAAGCATTCCTACTTCATGTTTAAGCCTTAGGAAATGTTTAGGGCACCATTTCACTCCTTTGTGGAGTTTACGGTCCTTGGACCACTTTTCCTTGGGTTTACGGCCGTAAACCCAAATGGTTTATGGTCTTTTTGATGTTCTAAGTCCTAAGCACATCAATGATGGTATCTAGACTAGTTTCCAAGGCTTGGTAAGGGACTAGGGCACACTTTGGCACCCTCATTAGGGTTTACGGTCCAAGAACATCTTGGACCGTAAACACCTTTGATCTTGTGTTTCCTTATGTTTTCTAGATGTTTAGGAAGTGTAACAAGTCTTATAACACACTAGGGTAAGAGTACTTACTATGTAGAAGCTTGAAAGGTGTTAAAAGTCCAAGAACACTAGTGTGTGTTCTTGGTGTTCTTGGTGAAACTAAGAACACTTGAAGATCTACACAAATGGAATGATTTCACGGATGGAATCACGTAAGATCACTAGATTAAGTAAGATATCGACTAAACAAGGCAAGAAACACTTACTTTCTTGAAGATCTTGAAGAAAAGTCGGATGATACTTGAGAGAGAAATGAGTTCTAGTTCTTGAAAATGTGAAAAAGTGAATAAAATGGCTAAGTGCCATATTTATACCCTTGGGGTTTACGGCCGTAAACACCTTGTTAGGCCGTAAACTTCAAACTCTTGGAGTTTTGGGACATTATTGCTACACAATAAACCCTAGGGCATCCTCTCTCCTGTTATCTCTTGAAGTACTAACTTTAAAACACTCAAACTGACTCCAAAATGCTTAACAGTTAGCAGAAACAGTTTTGACTTCTATTGAAGTGAATGGTTGTACAGAATAGAAATTTCGGGTTGTCACATTTACTAGCAATGTTGTTTGTATATATGAACATGTTTGTATACCTTTGCTACCCAAAGGTATTGAACTGAATGAAGAACTTTTATATCTATATACATACACATAATATATAACTAAGATTCAAACGACCTTCGGACAAACAGCCGATACCCTAAGTCCACAACCAAACAAGGAACAGGAAGTAAGGCGAGCTATCAGTCCTAAGTCCTTTCAATCCTACGTATATAACTATATCTATATAGATATGCATTTGACAAAATATAAGTTTAAAAGAGTTTAATAGAAAGTATTTAACATGTAAAAGAGTTTATAAAACGATTTGAGGTAGTTTATTTGATAACACAGTTTGAAAAGTAAGAAATCCACTTGTTTGGTAGTTATTAATCACATGCGATTGATATAATAACTGTAATAGTTCAACTTGTATTCCCCCCATAAAAGCATTTAAAATCATTTAAAAGGTAAGTTAAAGGGGTATGAACTCACCTGTAGTGAGTAACTCGAATGTAAGATCGATAAAGGATGTTAAGTGCTAAGTGAAGACTTGAGCACAACGGATCCTAATAAGCATATAAAGACACATATATGTATATAATTAGTGTTTATACTACTAATCATGTAAGGAACACACCTTAGGAACTAGTAAACACTTATATGGAAGTGTTATAATCAGAAGGGATTGCATCTAAGGAGTTTAAGGCCACACCATGGTGTTTACGGCCATGTGTTCACGGCCACAAGAGTTTACGGCCATGTGTTCATGGCCTCATGAGTTTACGATCGTAAACTCATGATGATTTGTGTCCAAAAGGTGTTTTAAGGTCTTACAAACCACAAGGAGGTGTTCTAGCCTTAAGTCCAAGCCCTAGGAAGAGTTATGACCACATTTGCACCCTTAATAAGGGTTTACGGCCAAGGGAGATGCTCTTGGTCGTAAACTCTCTTTGATCATGGATTTTGGACGATTTCAAGGTGCTAAGCATGAGTTCTTACTAGATATCAAGTATAGGGAAGTAATACTTACGATATAGAAGCTAAAAAGGTTGATTTTTGACCAAAACACTAGCGTGTTCTTGGTGTTCTTGAGGATCTTGAAGATCTAACCCAAAAGATGATGTTAATGGATGGAATCAAAGGGGTTATGCTAGATAAGAAGATGTAGTAACTAATTAAGGGATGAATCACTTACATTTTTGGAAGAAAAATGAAGATCCTTGATGATAGTTGAGAGCAAAACTCGATTTCTTGGCTTGGAAATGGTAAAAGTGTTGAAAAATGGCCGAGTATCACATATATAGCCAAGAGTTTACGGCCACCATGAGTTTACGGCCGTAAACTCATGTGTCTTGGCCGTAAACTCCTCATGAAAGGGGTTTATGGCTTGCTTGATGGTTTTGAACTTCAACTGACACTTCCTATCACTCATTCTTTGGATGTACTAGGTTTAGAATGCTCAAACAGACCCTAAATAGTGCTAGAAGATAGCAGACACAAGTCTGACTTTGATTGAGTTTAAGTGTTGTACAAGATAGAAATTTCGGGTTGTCACATCATCCCCCCGTTAGAGAGAATTTCGTCCCGAAATTAGAGTTTAACAAATAAGGTATTACAAATAACTAAACGAAAAGATGAGGATATTTTAGTTTCATTTGATCCTCGCGCTCCCAAGTGAATTCAGGTCCTCGCTTGGCGTTTCATCGAACCTTCACTATCGGGATACGGCTTTGCTTCGTTTGCTTGATCTCTCGGTCCATGATCTCTACAGGTTCTTCCACGAAGTTGAGGCTCTCGTTGATCTCGATTTCGTCGAGTGGGATTACAAGAGTCTCGCCGGACAGGCACTTTTTCAAGTTCGAGACGTGGAAAGTAGAATGTACGTTACTAAGTTCGCGAGGTAGTTTGAGTTTGTAAGCTATAGGGCCGATTCTAGCGAGAATCTCGAAAGGCCCTACGTATCTTGGATTTAGCTTTCCACGCTTTCCGAAGCGTATCAAGACCTTCCAGGGTGAGACCTTCAATAGAACACGGTCGCCCACCTGGAATTCCAACGGTTTCCTTCGTTTGTCTGCGTAACTTTTCTATCGGTCTCTAGAGGCTTTCAATCATTCACGAATCTGAACGATCTTCTGTTTCGTTTCCCGAATGATCTCTGGACCTGTGAGAGTGCTGTCAGGAACTCGTCCTTTAGCTAACTGCGTGTCACCCACCTCAGCCCAGCACAGAGGGGATCTGCACTTACGGCCATAGAGGGCTTCAAATGGAGCAGCCTTTATGCTCGTGTGATAACTATTGTTGTAGGAAAACTCGACAAGGGGTAAGTGAGTATCCCATGCCTTCCCAAAGTCTATCACATAGGCTCGCAACATATCTTCCAAAGTCTGGATAGTCCTCTCACTTTGTCCGTCGGTTTGTGGATGATAGGCTGTACTCATGTCCAACGTAGTTCCTAGTGAACTTTGTAGCGACTGCCAGAACCTCGAAGTGAATCTACTATCCCTATCAGAGATAATGGATATGGGAACACCAGGCAGTCGTACTATCTCTCTGATGTATGTTCTTGTTAGTTTCTCCATCTTGTCAGTCTCTTTGATAGGAAGGAAGTGTGCGGACTTTGTTAACCTGTCTACGATCATGTGACAACTCGAAATTTCTATCTGGTACAACCATTCACCTCATTAGAAGTCAGATTTGTTTTTGCTAACTTTTAAGCTGTTTGGAGTCATTTTGAGTGTTCTAAAGCCTAATACTTCAAGAGGAAATTATAGGAAGTATACTTTAGAGTTTGTGGTGCATCATTTATGTCTCAAAACTCCAAGAGTTTGGAGTTTACGGCCCCAAACATGGAGTTTACGGCCGTAAACTCTAAAGAGTATAAATATGACACTTAGTCACTTTTGGCTCATTCTTCACCTTCCTAGCTCAAGAACACCCACATTCTCTCTCAAGTATCATAAGATCTTCTTCCAAATTTTCCAAAAATGTAAGTGTTTCTTCTCTTGATTTGTTGATACAACACTTCATCTAGTAGTTATACATGATTTCATCCATGAAATCTTCTCTTTTTCATAGATCTTCAAGTGTTCTTCATTTCACCAAGTACACCAAGAACACACACTAGTGTTTTTGGACCTTAAACACTCTTACAAGCTTCCTATAAGTAAGTACACTCCTCCTAACTAGTTATTTACTAAGAATGCTAGTTAAACCATTGAAAAAATCAAGAATACCCAAGAACACATGGGTTTACGGCCAAGGCAATCTCCTTGGACCGTAAACACCATAAGGTGGTGCATATGTGCCACCATTACCTTCTAGGGCTTGGATATTAGACTAGAACCTTGCATGCATGAGCTAAGGACCTTAAACCACGAAATGGTAGGAGTTACCATGGGTTTACGGTCGTAAAGCCACTAGGACCGTAAACCCTAAACCGTAAACTCCATGGGAGTTGGTCCATGAACCGTAAACCCTAATAAGGGGGCCATTATGAGCCCTAGTCCCTTCTAAATCATTGGAACCAAGTCTAGATCACTTCTTTGAGGAGTATAGCACCTTAAACAAGCAAAAGAAGCAAGCACACATGAGTTTACGGTCGTAAACTCATGGGGTTATGACCATGGGCCGTAAACTCTAAAAGTTGGTGCAAATTGTGCCACTATTACTTCCTAAGGCTTGGACTTGATCATAGGATGCTTAACCTTGACTTGTAAGACCCTAAAACACACAATGGTACTAATTACCATGAGTTTACGGCCGTAAACTCATGGGGTTATGACCATGGGCCGTAAACTCTAAAAGTTGGTGCAAATTGTGCCACTATTACTTCCTAAGGCTTGGACTTGATCATAGGATGCTTAACCTTGACTTGTAAGACCCTAAAACACACAATGGTACTAATTACCATGAGTTTACGGCCGTAAACTCATGGGGGGAAATGACCATAAACCGTAAACTCATGTGGTGTTACCATATGGGCAGTAAACTCCAATGTGAGGCCATACTCTCTTTACATGCAACCCCTTGATACTCCTAGCACTTGAATCAAAGTGTTATCCATGTTTTAGGGTGTCCTTACTTGATTAATTAGTTGTTAAATGACTAATTAGATACATATATGTGTCATTACATGTTAAATAGGATCCGTGTGTGTGTTCAAGTCTTCACTTGACACTTAGCATCCTGTCCGGCACTTCCATCCAAACCACTCACTACAGGTGAGTTCATACCCCTTAATCAACATTTGAAATGATTTTAAATGCTTTTATGGGGGGGGGGGGGGGAATACAAGTTGAACTATTAAGTTATTATATCAATCACATGTGATTAATAACTGTCAATCAAATAGATTTTTGCATGTTAAACTGTTTTCTTCAGCTAAAGGTTTTCATATATTACTTTCAAATCTCTTTAAAGTACTATAATCTCTTTTTAAATTACTAAACTTTTATCAAAGTCTTTTAAACTTATATTCTTGTTAGATTCATGTCCATATAGATATAGTTATATAAGTAGGGTTTGAAGGACTTAGGACTGATAGTCTGCTTTATTTCCTGTTCCTTGTTTGGTTGTGGACTTAGAGTATCCGGTTATTTGTCCGAGTGTCGTTGAAGTCCTAGTTATATATTATGTATATCTGTTTAGATATTAAAACTCTTACTCCAGTTTAGCACCTTTGGGGTAGCAAAGGTACCTAGATAACCTCTCAAGCAAACTATAATAGGTATAGTTTAGAAATCAACAATAACTTTTATGAGGAGAAACTAGCTATATCAATATTCTAAAACATGTACTTTTAGTAAAAAGAAACGTATATAGCAATCAAAACACGAGATACATCCTCATGACGTGGATTTCACCGTTGTCGAGTTGGTAACCAGAGTCTCCTGGAGGGAGAGCGGGCATTGTGTGTATAGATCTATACGGGACAGACCATCCCACATCCTGACTGCTAGCTACAGTCCCAGCCGACCAAGCCAAGGGGTGACAAATGTCACATTTACTTCGACGCCAGCAGGTCGTCGTGTTTACATCCGTCAATCAGTATGGTTACGAGTATTTCCACATTTACCTTATAATTCATGGCCTTAAGGTAAGTAGTACCACGGTAGTTCACATATAAAACTAAGGTACTATAATATTTTCCCTAATACATTAACTTAGAACGTTTTGATATAAAACGATAATGTAAAACTTTATTATGATAATGATACGTGTATGGGCTTGATTTAGCGAGTAGGGTAGTCTTTAGGTAAATTAAGAGAGAATAGCAACCACAAATGATATGTGAATGGAAAGAAATGGATAGATTAGTAACAACTCAAGACCTATTAAGTTGTATACCGGTGAAAACAATCCAAGACCTATTGGATTGAGTTCGTATCAAGTCAAGAACACGTCCCAACAAGATAATTTGTGAATTATAACAATAATTCCATGTGAACAAAAGTTTTTTTTCTTAGAAATTCGCCTATTACATTTCCATGGATAAACATGGCTTTATATGAAGCCTTTATTACAAAGTTGGTGGTTACAAGCCAACCAACCAACTACTCATTAAAGCTAGTAAATGAAAATTAAGGAAACTCTTGAAATAACACAATAAAACGTCTACCACACTTAAGAATGACAAAAAAACGTCCATGTCTTCAATTGTTCTTCAATTGCTAGTAATTGGTTATGAGAAGATGTAAAGAGTGTAACTCCCAAGGATTAAAGAAAGCCATCAATGATAAGAGTGTAACTCCCAAAGTTTAAAGAGAGCCATCAATGATACCCTTCCAAATGCTTCCATAACCACCCAAGCTTTGAATCAAACAATCAATAAAGTCTTGGATTTATTAAACTTTTATTAATTTAATTAAGAAAACCCTAATCCATCAACTACGTCACCATGCACACCCCATAGGCCATTAAGCCCAAACAATCTTTCTAGCCCAATATTATGCTACCCATAACCTTTTGGGCCTTCATTATCCGTACATGGATCATTCCCTCCTTCTTCGAAAGGAATTGTCCTCAATTCAGTACGGACCAGATTATGTTGTTCTCCCATATGAAACTTCCATGACAGTAGGTCTTGAAAACAAATATTCATTACAGAATGTGACCTTTTCTTTACTCCAAGTTGGTATCTTCTTTCAAATGAGGGATATCTCAAGATGACATTACCCTTCTTAATATCAGTTTTAGCCATACTGGAAGTGCCATCACTCAACTCTTTTTTTTTCAAACTAACCATTTTCTTTGGCTTGACAGCTCTCATGTCATCAATCTTACTCTCTTTTTCATCCATAGAAGTATGAATCAATACTTGCACTATTTTGGACAAACCACCATTGAAACTAAGCACAACATCCTCTTGTCCCTCTACATACCTATTCACAAGTTTGTAATCTTCCACAACAGTCATTTTTCACATGGCCTTGGGTTTTAAATTCCACCCATGTGTAATTATTTTTAGATAGTTAGCTGATACGAGCTCCTCTTTTGACCCACGCCACGATCCATGCTTCAAACCTCCTGTTTTATGTTTTAACACTTGTGAAAAGTGCAAATCATGGACATAAGAATCTTCATGAGATAGGGTATTGCATAAAAGAATCATCCCACGATCAATGTTCTTGAACTTGAAAAGATAAAAGAAATTTGGCCATATTAACGTAGGAGAAGCAACCATGATTTTTTCATTCATTGCAAACAACATTGTAGTGTCTCTCCTCCATTTACACATGTTCTTCTTCAAATAACTCAAAGAACTCGCTAAATTCAATCCTAACCTTATCTTCCATTTTGTGGACCAAAAACCAATTTTGTATACTCCCATGAACAAGATTACGACCTTGTAAATTATCCTTGTAATAATTTAAAGGATTAACAATGGTCATATAAAATAATGGATCATGGTTTGTATTTATGGGTTGATCACCAGCATGTTCCAATAACATGGCTTCCCAATTGAAGGTACACCACAAGAATAGGAACATAAGCATTATGAACTCCCTCCCTCGTAACTGCTTAGAACTTGGAACTTGATGGATCACTCCTTCTGCTGGACTCTTAGAAATAGGGTTTGTTATACGATGGGTATCATCTTTCTTAACCACAACCACATCTTTGTGGTCAAGAACCTGCTCGACCTCTTCTGATTCTTCAACCTTTTCTTCAATAATTTTTTTGTAACAACAAAATCTATTTCTATCACAAACATTTCAAAATTTTCGTTTCCAACCACAAATTTTTTTTCTTCTTCATGATCCTCTTCCCCGTCGGTGTCGTAGGTAGGGCTAGAGTCTTCAACAATTTCTTCTTCAACCACGAAATTGATCTTTTCTACAAATTCCTCTTCAACAAAGAAATTTATTCTTTCACAAAATTCCCCTTCCCCATCGGTGTCGTAGATGGGAATGGAATCTTCTTCCTCATCTTCTTCTTCAATTTTCTCTTCCTCTATTTCTTCTTCATCATACAACTTGCGCAACATTTTTGGACAACAACTTCTGAACAGGAACTGAAATCAAACAAACTTAGTAGGGATTTTTTTAAACAGGAACTCAACAACACCCAATCGGAACTAGGCTCTGATACCACTTATGATACGTGTATGGGCTTGATTTAGCGAGTAGGGTAGTGTTTAGGTAAATTAAGAGAGAATAGCAACCACAAATGATATGTGAATGGAAAGAAATGGATAGATTAGTAACAACTCAAGACCTATTAAGTTGTATACCGGTGAAAACAATCCAAGACCTATTGGATTGAGTTCATATCAAGTCAAGAACACGTCCCAACAAGATAATTTGTGAATTATAACAATAATTCCATGTGAACAAAAGTTTTTTTTCTTAGAAATTCGCCTATTACATTTCCATGGATAAACATGGCTTTATATGAAGCCTTTATTACAAAGTTGGTGGTTACAAGCCAACCAACCAACTACTCATTAAAGCTAGTAAATTAAAATTAAGGAAACTCTTGAAATAACACAATAAAACGTCTACCACACTTAAGAATGACAAAAAAACGTCCATGTCTTCAATTGTTCTTCAATTGCTAGTAATTGGTTATGAGAAGATGTAAAGAGTGTAACTCCCAAGGATTAAAGAAAGCCATCAATGATAAGAGTGTAATTCCCAAAGTTTAAAGAGAGCCATCAATGATACCCTTCCAAATGCTTCCATAACCACCCAAGCTTTGAATCAAACAATCAATAAAGTCTTGGATTTATTAAACTTTTATTAATTTAATTAAGAAAACCCTAATCCATCAACTACGTCACCATGCACACCCCATAGGCCATTAAGCCCAAACAATCTTTCTAGCCCAATATTATGCTACCCATAACCTTTTGGGCCTTCATTATCCATACATGGATCAGATAATGATAGTAACATTTGGGAAAAATGCTCTTTTAACATAAAACAGTCGGGTCTTGGTAGAAGACTGCTTTTAGTAAAGAAACTCATTCTCCTTAAACATAAAACAGTCAAGTCTTGGTAGAAGACTGCTTTTAGTAAAGAAACTCATTCTCCTTAAACATAAAATAGTCAAGTCTTGGTAGAAGACTGCTTTTAGTAAAGAAACTCATTCTTTTAAAACATGAAACAGTCGAGTCTTGGTAGAAGACTGCTTTTAATAGAAAATATAGGATTTTCTGGAGGGAATTCAAATACTCTGTAAACTTTTATCACCATCATCTAATGAGATTATTTTGAGGAAAAACATGTATTTATATCAATGTCATTAAAATACTTATTAACTCACCAGCATTAAAATGCTGATCCTCTCTTTCAAAATAACTTGTATTCTCAGGTCGCCAGTAGATAGGTACACTCCGGGAGCTTTTGCGAAGTCAGCCTTGTACCGAGCTGCACCTTATGTTATTCTCTATATCTACTTTTAATGTTGTTGCTAAATGTAACCTATGTAAAAACTTATACTATTAATGCAATGGTTGTTGTACTTTGATTACTATATTGCATGTGTTGTGATACTTGACATGACGTCCTCCACCCCAGAACGTTTCCGCCGTTCCGGTTTTGGGGGTGTGACAGATAGGTATCAGAGCATTGTTTATAGTGAACTCAGTATATCAAATCATAAAAGATATACAACTATAAATACAATGGGATAAAAACACTCTGACCAAGAGTTATACTTTAAAATATAACCATATTTTACAGAAGTATAAATACATCCAGAATATAAAAGCCCGAACAAGTATCACAAGAAGAACAAGAATAAAAGTCTTTGGATGTTGAGCATTACCGTCAAACCTGGGCAGTTATGTAATCGTAGCTGGAATAAATATAGCCTGATCTTGTATCTATAGTTTCCGGCCTTAATAGGCCTTAAACTAAGTGTTTTCAGTCCTACACTTCCATAAAGGAAGTGATTTCGGTCCTAGGTCAAATGGAATAGAGTTTTCGGCCTTAAAGTCAAACAGAAAAGGGTTTTCGGTTTTGGCTTTCCCAAAAGCATGTGATTTCGGTTTTGGTTAGGGATTTGATTCCCTAAACCGATAACTCCAATGTATGTAAGATATTTTATGGTTTTAGCTTTAATATCTAGACTTGTGTTGACTTATAATACCTTTAATCAACATGGGTTTCAATTTACACTCATGTGTTAACATATGAACTTATATAAACATGTATTCTTGGCATCTAAAGTTCTTATTGTATTACTGTTATGATGTGAATTCCCTTCTACATGGTTGCAGTTTAGACTTTTATTGACTTGAAACAACAGGTTGTTACATTCGAAAACTCCATAAAATATTTTTTCTTTTGTCTTTAAATTTCAAAAACAAAAATTCCAAAAAGATTTTCTTATTTTTGTATTTTCCATTTCAAAAACAAAAATCCAAAGATATTTTTTGTTGTTTTGTGTGTTTAATGATTTTCTGTCTAGTTCTCAATCGAGATATTATGGTGGATATTGCTTCGTGACTATTGGACATGTATAATTTCGAATCTTTGCACTAGTTAGGTGTCCCTAGAAGCATACTATTGTATGTCCACCTAAGCCTCATAGACTCAATGTGCTTCGAAGCCTTAATGGATCACTCACTATGAGGGTTCCTTCCCAATTAGGCTATATTCACATTAGTCGACGAGCTACCTTTCTCTTCTCTTTTTGAGTTAAGAGATTTATGTTATGTATATATCATTCGCAGAGGTACATTATGTTTATTAACCAATCTTTTTCACCAACTTAGTTCTTTAGAATTCACACACTTCACTTGCGTATCTTCGACATCTATGGTATAAACCAATCAGAATGTAGAAACTGCACAAGTCTGTGTTAATGATCTTGATTCGTGAGTCTATAGTGATGGTGAAACCCAACATTCCCAACTTATAAAGGAATTGACGGTGAACTTTAAGTTCAAGATTTTCATGAAACATTTGTTTCGATACCTTTCTTTGATATTCAAAATTATATTCCTCTCATTTTGCCCAACAGGATCCAGTACTTTTGGAATATGATTTCAGTCTTAGTATCAATTCGTATATTTGTCACTTTACAATTTTATCTCACCTTCGCTTGTCCCTAACTACACTGGTCATACATGTAATTTTGGTCATTGAACTCACACTTATGTTAAGTTGTGATTATGAACAAAATTGAGGCTACCTTCGAAGCTTAAATAAAAGAAGCCCTTCGGTACTCCTTTACGAGTATAGGATTGTATTTCATGGGATACCACACAAACAATTTGATATCTCTCTTGATATTGAATGAAGTGATCTTTGCGTGGGATCCATTTTCTTTTACATCGAATGCTTATTTGATGTCACTATACACATATTTTTTTTTACCTTGGTTCCCACTATTTCTTTGGCACACAATTGCACAGAAATCCTCGAGGTCTTGGGTACTACCAACTCAAACCTAGATTTAGCAAGTCTGGCTATGATTTCGTTTCTCATCCCAAAAACGAATGAGCCTTGCCTCAAAACGAAGGTTCAGTGACGGTTCTTATCCTCTTGGGGCAAACGAAAAGTTTGATTGATGTAACGGTTTGGTTACTTCACGGTTTTCTAGGAAAAAGTGCTCATTAATTTTCAGACGTGGCAACTTTTACAGCAACTGGACCACTTTCCTAGGATACACGTTGCAAAATTTCATTGATAGCCGGTTCAAATTCAAATTGTGTACTAAGTATAAAAGGAATTTGGGGCTCTCAAGTCAAAACTTTACGCATCCTGGTTGAATATTTTCCCCAAAATCTTCTTTCTTTATACTTATCTCTTCACACCAATCTCCAAAACCCTAACAATGGCGGCAACAGCTGCTCATGTTGATCCATCCCAAACTACTGATGAAGCCATCTCTCAACCCTTGTTAAATATTCAGAGTTCCAATTATCGAGTTCAACCAGACATTTCCAAGTACCCAGAAGAGTTACAAATGATGATAGTTGCTCTTAATCACTTCGTGCTCTCAACGGTCATTGCTTCTTCTTTTTCAGTGCCCATGACCTGGTTATCCTTGGCTGGTTCTACTGCCGTGTTCAATAAAACCTCCAAAGTCGTAACGTTTCAGCTTACAAATGAGAAGAAGTACAAGTTCACGAAGAAACACTTTGCACAGATCATGAAACTTCCAAACCCTGGTCTGTTTTATGAAGTGACGAATGACCAGGTGATACATATGTTCAATGAGATGGGTCATCAAGCCCCACTCACCGGAATTAGTCAGTTCAAGAAGTCTTCTTTTCCCTGTATCTGAAATTTTCTGTTTGGGATTTTTCTTTGTTGTCTCACAGGTCAAAGTGTTGCTCTTGATAAAGCCAAATTGGAGATATATGCCTTGATCGCTGGGTTATACTATGATTTAAATGTGGATTATGTTTCACAGTTATGGGAGGAGTTCGGAACTGGTATCGTACACACCAATGTTGCGAATGGTGTTTCTTGTATATTGGAGTTTGATTCTTTAAGAGGTGTATGAGAAAGAAGGAATTCTTTTCCCCTCTGATGTTCCAAAACGAGAGTTCACACTCTATCAACATCCAAAGACGATTCATAGGTTTTTCCTTCGGTACCACGAATTCCTGATGCCATGCTTCGAAAGGTGGATCCAATTAATCCATTTTTTGTTGCTTATCTGTCAACAATCAACCCAGATGTGGAAATAGGGGTTTTGTTTCCCAAAGGAATTGAAGGTACTTCGAAACATGGTAAAGGCTCAAAGAAATCCATGAAGGTTGATCAACCTAAGTCAGATCCTGAGGCAGTTGAGAAGGAGGTTACGAAGACTGTTCAAGATCCTGTTTCCAAAACTAATAAAGGTCCTGAAAAGGAAGTGGTTCCTTCGAAAAAAGGAGTTCTTAAACGAACTAAGCAGCCAACACACATACCTTGTCATTCCCCAAAAAGGCCTATTGTTGACGAAGTTCCTGAGAAATCTCTTTCTTCACTAAAGGAGGATTCTATATCGAATATCAAGAAGATTCGCAAACCCCAGCTTAATCGAAGGGGGTGTGATCATTCGCAAAATTCCTGCTCCTGTTTCTCATGCTTCAACGAAACAAAGAGCACATTCTATGGTAAAGAATATTAAGAAGAAGAAGAAGAAGAAGCAATTCGAATATCCATTGGATGAGGTCGTTCAGGAGACTCATTTCGGCGATGGTAGTGATCAATCTCCTATTCGCAATGTAGATATTGGTTTCGCATCACCACAGAGGGACTCTCCAGTCAAGTCGACTTTCAAGGCAACTAGAAGTCTAGGTGGCTCTGTGAATTTATCCAATACAGACACAACCACTGATTTGGGTGATTCTTCAACTATTTCCATCCCTGGGTAGACCATAATCATACCACCCGAAGTTTCAATGGCTAGATCCATTTTGGAGGAGGTTCGAACTTCAGGCATCCCTATGAACATATCTAATATGGACACAAATGTCAACATGGGTGATGAGATTTCGACATTCGAAGCTCAAGGTAACCCTTCTATTACAACTTCCTCAGTTCCAATTTCTCTTGTTTTATCATCTACAATCGAAACTACACTCATTGACACTTCTACTTCCGTACCACGATTTCATACACCCATTCCAACTTCGTTACCCACTTTAACTATCTCACCTACTTATAACAACATCATGAATCAACCTATTACTTCTCTTTTCTCTTCTCAATCAACCGAGGGTGAAAAGTCAGTTCCCAAAACAGATCATGATGAAGATGATGTGATGGTATCTTTTGCTGATATCCAGTTCGACCCCGATGGGGACAACATTCCTGATGATATGCTTATGTTAGGAAAGAAATTCAAGATTTTGAATCATAAGTTGAATTTGTTATTACAAATTCAGGCTAATACGGGTGGTCGAAACACTGATTCTGGGATTGAGGTTGATCTGCTGCTTAAATACCAAGAAAAGAGATTGAAGCAAGCAATGGAACAAATTGAAACGAAGTTCGTTTGAAACGTCATGTTGAGAATTTTCACTTTGAAGTTAAAGAACTTCGTGAAGTAGCTAAAGAACGACATATCCTTTTTGTTGAAGAGGTTAAGAAAGTTCAAGAATCTGTATATCTGAAGGTGAAGCCCCTTAAGTCTGAAATGTCGAAGGAGGTGATTAAGCTTGAACAGAGTTATTTGTCTCTTCATAACAAACTTGATGTTGTTACTGAGGCTATCCGAAAACTTTTCGAAGATTACACTTCATTCTCGACCAAGGATTCGCAGGTGTTTACAAAGATGGAAGAATTTCTAGCAAGCTTGAAGGAGTCAATTTCGAAGCTTGATTCTTCTCCCAAATCTTCTATTTCTCAGGAGTCTTTATCAGAAATATTTTCTTCTCTAGAGTCCAATCTGAATGCCGAACTTGCTCCTCTTCTAAAGATTGTGAATCTGATGCCAACTGATGCCCCACCTGTTAAAACAGGGTGCAAGGGGGGGAAAAGGGGGTTGGATCATCGAAGGATCATGATCAATGAAAGGTGGTTGGGAAGGAAATAAGCACACAAATTCCAACTTCACTTCCTACTTCTGTGTCAACTACCTCAACTACAATGACCTCGAAGCCATTAACCAAAGTCA
Source organism: Lactuca virosa (assembly GCF_052849685.1). Taxonomy (NCBI): domain Eukaryota; kingdom Viridiplantae; phylum Streptophyta; class Magnoliopsida; order Asterales; family Asteraceae; genus Lactuca; species Lactuca virosa. The sequence continues at coordinate 253,747,778 of NC_136434.1, forward strand.
TAGTCATTGGTTCTACTGCTGGGGGTTCGAGTTCTAAGCCACCACCTTCGAATAAAGTTAAAGGTGATAGAGGAAAAGGCATTATGAAGGAGATTTCAGACGAGGAGAAAAAGAAGAATGTCGAGAAATAAATCGAAAGACAAAGACAGATTAACAGTATCTTGAGACAAAGGCAAGGTGATACACCAGGTCTTGAGAAAAGAGATCCAACCAAGCAATACTGTTACAAAACAATTGAACAAATTGTTTCTGTAGGAGAGATGTATGACTTTGAAAAGGTTCTGAAGAAGATATTTGAGATTGAAAATACTGATTTCAATCAGCTGCATTTTCCCATCAATCATATGATGTTTATCTCAGCTCAATATCAGTTGGTGGACAAGTTTGATGAGAAGGAAGAATACAAGAGGCTAAAGTTGAGGTTTCATGCTATTATTGGAAAGAAGGAAGAGGAATTTTGGTCCTTTGTTTTAAAGTTTTGGGTGTATCCAAAGATAAGTTGTTCGAGGGGTTGTTGTAGAACTGTCGTTATCATGTGGTTCGGGCTAACAACGTTGCATGTGACTTTTCAGTACCAGATTTTCCTCTGATGAATCTCAATGATCTCGTCTGTTTTGCGAAGATCTTGAATAGTGTTGATGTGTCAAAGCTTCAAGTTAATAGCAAAGAATATTTCTTGATAGGTTTTGCTCATATCAAGCTGTTCATAGACAATTACTATGATTGTCTACCATTAACTAATATGGAGCATGCTTTAGCAATGGGAAGACAAGTGAAAGTGCCCCAATCATTGCTGAAAGGTCAAGGGAGTCTGAAGGATTTCGAAGATGGAGAAATTTGTGTTAAGCCTCTGGGAGTTGAATTCGTTGGGAAGAACAAGAATCAAACGATCACAAAGTTTTTGTTCAAAGTTGAAGATGTAGAGAGATACATGAATACACAGTACACGAGTCTTCTTGTTCGTCTTAATAACTGTAAAAGGAATACAGCTGGTGATAAGGCTGAGATTCAGCAGACGATCATATGGTACACGGAGATTGGAAGAGTACTTCAGCAAGCAACGAAGACGCTAATGACTTAAGATTCGACACTTCTCACAAAGGGGGAGAATGTAGAGTTCGAAATGTGTTGTGAGATGTCAAAGTGTCTTGTGTCATGTTTAGTATCGAAGTATGTTTTCATGTATTCGTTGTATGTTTTTCATAAGGGCATTTTAGAGTTCGAAGCTTCAATGTCTTAGCCCTTATGTATTTTTTGTGCTTCTGTTAACTCCTATAAATAGGGGTAAGTATATGTGTTAGAGTAACTTTTGTGAACTGTAAGAACACTTTACTCTTTCTTATCGTGTACTCTTTCAGAAGCAATAAAGAGCCAATCAGATTATATTTACATTTTGTGTTATTGATTCAATTCATACTCTGATTTCATTCTTACACTCGATTCATACGAACTACATTTGGTATCAGAGCATTATTCCTTCAGTTGATTTATGATTTTCTCGTGTTTTCAAAAGTTTTGAATCACTATTCTCGATTCAGAAATATTCCACACTCTTGATCTAGAAAATCTATTATGATCAACTGTTTTGATTTGATTCTGCATTTTGTTTTATAAATTGAGTGTTCGTTGTTTGTTTTCTGAAAGATTTATTCATTAGATTCTTCTTTCTGAAGCTTTTCATCATTTTTGTCCGTACATCAACGGTGAACTTCAACATGAACACGATGATTGGTTTCTCTCATCTTCTCGGTTCAACAACTAAAATTCCGATGCCGATTCCTGAATATTACGAGCAATGGGCGGATAGAATTGTAACAACCGGTTATTTTGGGTCAATAAAAGTCAAACACGTCAAAAGTATAAGTCTGATAATTAAATAGTTAAAGATTTAAATTCAATAAATAATGAATTATATCCCACTTTTAGTGTTTTCGGTTTTTGGAATCAAAATCCCACCAAAACCGAAATCCCATTTGGAAAACAATTAGGACCGAAATCAGTTTTGGCCAAAATCTATGTGAGACCGAAATCGGAATGCGAGGTCCCCACCTGACCGAAAACCCCTAGACCGAAAACTCTAGTTCTCGGTTGAATCTAGACCGAAATCAAAGTGATTTCGGTGGTACCTTAGACCAAAATCACTCAATTTAATTGGTGGCACACTAATCAGGAGGATAAAATACATTTCCCTATGCATCTATCACATCACATTTTATCCCATATATATATATATATATATATATATATATATATATATATATATATATATATATATATATATATAGGGAAAAGGGAATATATGGCTATTAGGTATTTAAGCTTAGGTATAGAATATGAAAACCGACGTCGTTTAGTTGGTAAACAATCAAATTCTTTAATTGATTTCCCGGTTTCTTAGAATAATGTTTCTTTCCTTCTTTCAATCTCAGCATGCATGATCATTCTTTATTGACTAATCATCTTCAACCCTAATACGGCAATCGGTTCCTTATCTTCTAGTGTTGTCTTTTTCGATTGTACATCGGTTGTTCCAGGTTGACTGAAAAAACGTAAGTAATGATAGATTGATCGAACTTTTTTCTTCTCGTACCGTCTTTTTCCATTTTATATCTCCGTTTCAGTTTGATTGGAAAATGGTAAGTGGTTATAGATTGATCGAACTTTTTAAAGATAGTATAAACTGATTCTTAATTCATTAACTCGTTAATTTTTCTATAGCGATGTTTCAGGTAGTAGTCAAATCGTTCCCAGTCATTAATCAAATTGTTCTAGGTACTAATTAGTTTGTGCAGTGTATAACTGATGAAAATAAACAAATTAAAGTGTGTGCGCTTATGCGATGTGACAGGTAATATGATAACATAAGCCATGATTCATTTATTATGCTAAAATCCCAATAAATTTCTTTATAGAAAAGAAAAACGAAAAATCAATGATGTATATTGCAAGTATTAGGAAAATAATAGGAATTACTCTGTTTTTCTCTTCTTTAATTGTATAAAGCACATATTAAATTATGAAGAGTACATACCGGAAGAAAATAATTTTTATTTGCACCATACTAAATTATACTATGTTTGACAGCTTTACCGTTTTATATTTCTAGCTATAATTTTTTTTTTTAAATCTCAATTCTTGTGTTTATATGTTCTACAGGTCATTCACTATGAACACAGACATTCGACTAGCAGATGACACTACTGAAATACATATGGTTGAAGAAATTGATGCAAATAGTTATTTTGAATCAACCTTAGAGTGTGAGAAAATAATTGATGTCAACGTAAATCTTGGTCATGATGGAGATGAAAGTATCATGGGAAAGGTTTTTAATACACCTCATGATGCCTATACGTTTTATAATCAATATGCTTTTTTATATGGATTTGGTATACGAAATCATTGGGACTATAAAAATAAGACGACAAATGAGGCTTACCGTAAGATGTACGTTTGCAATAAAGAAGGGTTTAAAAGATTGAAGACTAATAGTTCATGTGTGGGTGCAAAGAAACGACGTAGAGATTTGAGGACCGGATGTCAAGCAATGCTTCGAATTTCAAAAGGAAAAGATGTGCTATGGTTTGTGGACATATTTAACGATACCCACAATCATGAGTTGAGCACTACACCTACAAAAGTAATGAAGCATCGTTCTCATGGGAAGTTACATCGTTCATTGGCATGTAAATCTCTTATGATAGAACTTGGTCAATCGGGGTTAAAGCCTTCTCAAATTAAAAAAGCTGTTAATGCAATGAAAACTCCACAGGACATTGATGTTACTTCAAAGCAATGTGTGGATATCTTATCTGAGCAACGAAGACAATACAAAGGTAAGGAGTTTTATGGGCTTATCAAACATTTTCAAGATAAAGCATTAGTAGATGTTAACCAGTATTTTGTTGTGGATTTATTTGAGGATGGGTCACCTCGAAATATTTTTTGGGCCGATGGAAGATCAAGGGATGCATATACTAAATTCGGAGATGTTGTTGTGTTTGATGTTACATACATGACGAACAAATTTAAGATGCTATTTTCTCCATTTGTTGGGGTGAACCATCATGGTCAAACCATATTGTTTGGTGGTGCATTGCTAGAAAATGAAAAAGAAGAAACTTTACAGTGGTTATTTGAGCATTTTTTAAAGTGCATGTTCAACAAGCACCCATCTGCAATGATAACCGATCAAGATAAGGCTATAGGTAATGCAATAAAAAATGATACAATTGAAGAATCATGAGCTACTGTGCATGGCATATTAAGAAGCATGAGCTTGAACATCTTCGACCGCTGGAGTCTTATACACGATGGGTAAAAAATGATACAATTGAAGAATCTGAAAAAGATTGGGAAGTTATGTGTAGTAAGTATCACCTTGAAAATTATTGTTGGATCACCGATATGTATAACCAACGAAAACATTGGGTTAAAGCCTACTTGAAGGATGTTTTTTTTGCTGGCATGACAACTAGTCGACGAAGTGAGAGCATTCATTCCTTTTTTGATGGATTTGTTACTTCCAAGACTATGTTGAACGAGTTTGTAGTTCAATATGATAAAGCAGTTGAATCTCGAAGATCCGTTGAAGAAGATGAAGACTTTAAGACAATGAACTCGAAGCCAATTCTATCTTCTATTCATCCAATTGAAGCAAAAGCAGGTGAATGTTATACCAGAAATATTTTTGAGATTTTTAAAAAAGAATGGATAGAAGCTACGCAAAATTTAACTCATGAGACATTAAACAAATGTACAGAAGAAATCAAATATAGGGTTGGCCAAGTGAATATTGATAAAGCGCATTGGAGATTTGTTAGCTATCGTTTCACGAATCAAGTGGATGTCAGATGTTCGTGTGCTAAATTTGAAACATATGGCATATTATGCAAACATAGTTTATATGTGATTAAGAAGAGGAATGTTCAAACTCTTCCTGATCATTATATTTTACCTAGGTGGACGCTTGATGTTAGGTTTAGGGTGGGTGCTCGTTGCGTTGGAATGGATGAGATCAATACTGAAAATGAAGTTAGTGCCTTAACCCTATGGTATGTTCGTGCAAATTGTACCAAAGCAATCGAACTTGCAAAGGACTCCCCTTCAAAGATAAAAAAATTCAACAATTTAGTGGTAAAGTTTTTAGAAGATGAAATTATTCAGAAAAAGCCAAATGGACCTCAAAATGCATCTCAAGATTCTTGTATAGGAATTTCCCAAGTAGACATGATGCCTCATATATCTATTCGGGATCCTGTTGTTCTTACTAATACGAAAGGGCGTCCTAAAAATGCAAACAGGATTAAGTCTTCTTTGGAGGTGGCAAAGAAAAAGAGAACTTGTTCTCACTGCAAGGGATTGGGTCATTATGCCACTGGTTGTCCAAGAAAAAAGGTAATTTGTGTTTTTTTTTGTTTTTCTAATGCTTCATGATTTTTCTAATCTAATTCTCAACTTTTTTTTATTGTATCAGGAAGAGGAGGCTTTACAAGACAAACAATGAAGCTATTTTTTGAAGTTATTTTAGGGTTGGCAAAGAATAAAAAAATTAGCTGTTAAATTATTATTTTTTATCATTTGATTTATGTCAGACTTATACCATTGCTGATGAAGTGGTTATTTGAGATTTGAGTTCCCATAATAAAATAATGAAAATGATATTTGATGCTTGAGTTTTCTCAAATCGCAATGTAAATTATATTTAAGACTTGGAGGTGTATTATTATTTGAATTAGTGATTTGCCATTGTGGGTTCTCATTTCAAACTGTTTTTTACTATTTAATAATGTTATCATATTTGTGTAAAAACATCCAATCGCCTTCTTTGATTTTTTTTTGTTATGAAATATTGTATGCACCAACTGTATCTTCACTATACAATGCACTAACAAAACAAAGTAGAAGTACAATGCTATAATAGAAAGTAGGATGCTGTAATAAGTGAAAAAAATAGAAATCAATGCTTTAATATAGTCGTTATCAATTTAACAAACAAAATATTGGAAGAGTATACAACATATCTTGTGTTTACAAAAAATTATAAGAATATTTTTTCTTGACATAAAGGCTAATAACAACATTTGCAATCAGATGCATCATCTCAAGTAAATTGTCATTTGCAATCGGATGCGGCGAATAAAGATGGAGGGCAATCCATAACAAAATCATGGACGGTCCTTTAATAAAAATCGGTTGCATAAATTGCAATATATACTATTATACATGGTAGCTTTGTTGTTGGTTTGTGAACTAAGTCATGGTAGATGTATCCACGTTGATCTGTGAACACAAAACCAAAGAGAAAGACTTAAAGAGGTTTTAAAGTAAACATGATGCAACAACCAACATGAAATCGGCAAATTTGCAAAGGTTCCGATATGGGTTTAATAATTTTGATGCTCTTGCTGACAATAATCCACTAAGTAAACATAAACTTCAGACCAACTTTGTCAAATATTTTTTTTTCGCAAATCAATATCAAATTGTTACTTATAAAGTCAAATGTGTGTATGCAAATCAATACAAATTCACGACTTAAGCTTTCAACAATAAACATAACGATGTCATAAAAAAACAATAATTTGGGTATTTTTCTCCAACTACGTTTCACTGTACATCTCATGTGAACTGATATACATCAAACTGAACCAAATAATCAGACATAAGTCAATTTGGAAATCGATCATACTAAACCTCAAACCCCAAAAATTGGTAAAAGACAAATTAAGAAAAACCCAACAAGATTAAATTGAAGAAATTGACCTGAAATTCCACTGTGTTCAACCAATAACAACTTATAATAAACATATTAAGAATACCCACAAACCAAATAACCTAAATACGTAGTGAGTAGAGTAGTTCAATTAGTGGAAAATAACACAAAATTAACGAATTCAAGACACTGACTACGTCTGTGTATTGTATTACGATGCAAGAGTTCGATGGAGAAATTGAATTTAGGATACAAAATAAGCATATTTCAGTTTTGATTGTCTTCAATCTTCAAAACGTGTCTGGTCGTATTTGACTCTTTGGAAAGAAGGGTTCTAGAGAAATTTTGTCTAATTGATTTTTTTTGGCCTTGGACAGTCTTGGGGCCAAACAATAAGGAAGAAGGAAGTAGGAAGTAGGGAGAATGACATCGGCGAACAATCTGGGAGGGGTAAATGGAAAAGTCTGGAAAAATATTACATGCGAATTTGAGGAGGAAAAATCAGAGGAAAACCGTTCATCTATTTTATAGGAAAAACGACAGCGTTTTAAAGGTTCTGTACCTAAATTTGGCTACATAACAGCCATATATTCCCAAAGCCCATATATATATGTATGTATGTATAAACGAAATCTCTTCCTCATTTCTCACATTTTACTTCGAAAACTTCTCAAATTGCTCTCAAAACTAGTAAAGGTACCTTCATATCTTCATATCATTACCCAGATTATCTTCAAATCTTCATAATATCCCCAAGAACACCTTCAAACCTCTCAAGAACATTCATCCAATTTCCCAGGAAACTAAGTTCATTCCAAGGATTTATAGTAAGTATTCTTACATAAACTAGTATTATAAAAACACTTTAATTGTTATTTCACTAATTTACACACAATATCATGTGTTAATATTATTAGGATACGACTATATTCACGTATTCTAACTCGAAGAACATCGCCACGTATCCAGCCAAGAACACACTCGAGGTGAGTTCATACCCCTACGTTTTCTAAGATTTTTCTATGCTTTAGGGGGGGGGGGAATATAAGTAAAACACAAGATAAATTGTGTTAATATACAAACCGTTACATTTATATTTTTATTAAATATACATATACACATGGGTACAAATTTGACACAGTAAAACTTTAACCCTTTTTTAACATGTCGAGCAAAAAGGGTATAATTATATAAACGAACATATATAATTATTTCATTCCAAATTATTATCATGTTAAATTTGATAATAATATACAAAGGATTCACATTTCAATGAAACATTTTTATAAACTATAATAGGTATAGTTTAAGGAGCATTCACACTATTTTACCCTGTTTGGGACAATAAAAATAATTATTTAAAAGTATAATTATTTTTACAATATATAAACACTATGAAAGGATAATACATATAGTTACAAGAAAAAGAAATTTCATTACACTATACGTAAACGTATTAATACAGGATTGTGAGCCACTACCTTCATTGTACCTACCAGAGTACCACTAAAAGTCCTGAATTATAACCAATGTCTCTTGTAGGGAGAGCGTGACACTTGTGTATAGATCTATACGGGACTGACAATCCCGCACCTAAACTGTTAGCTACAGTTGGACCGGTAGGTCTCGGGTTGAAGAACGTCGTACAGGCCACTAGTCGTTAGCATGGTTATAATAAACACTCAAAATAAGTATCAATAAAATGTTTGGTTTACGAATACATACATGTCTTCAAATGGTTTCATTTAGATAAAACTACACTACTTCACAATGCAACTGGTGATCCCAGATACATACATTCAAAGGATTTCATACAGATACAACTACATTACACTATCTTCTAGTACAATACAATTTACAATTTTGGAAACATGCATTCAAACGGTTTTATAAAGATATAAAACTACGTTACACTACTTCAGAGCACAATAATACTTATACATTTTTCAGTCTTAGGGTATTTAAGACAACGCTACATTTAAAAGAAAATATTGGATTTTCTGGAAGAACACACTATCATTTTCAAGGAACAAAGTGAAGCGTTTTAAGCATCCTAACACTCCTATGATGTACATGCAGCCCTAGATGCTTTGGATCTATGTTTTCTCTATTATACATGCATACATTCAATATTCCAAAGCATCATCCTAACTAGCATACGATGGAGTATAAACAACATGAAATACAAGTTAGATGACATACCTTTTAGTGTAGTTGAAACCTTGGACCTTTAAGAACTTAGTGCCCCAAGTGTTGTACCTCAAATGGAATCACACAACACCACCAACAAATGGAGGAACTTGAGAAGATGTCACTTGCAATCATAAAATCGGCTTGCCCTCTTGTGTTTCCACTAGTGCCAATTTCATGAGCTGGAGGGGTTCTTATATAGTGTGGCTTAATTAGGGTTACACCATTCAAACCCTAATGTGCATGACCTTCCATATTCCTCATGCTCCATGGGTTTAAACCTCCATGGTTCATCCACGGGTCACCACATTGGTTTAGCCTAACATAAGGAACTATGGATCATAAGCCCACATTATAAGAATGAATGATTTATATAATCAATCCCCATATATTTAATTTGTCTCTTTTGATCACAAAGTCAATTCCAAATTAATTATTGATCAATACTTATCAAATAATATGATTTCATATGAATATATTAGAACTTATAATATATTAATAAACCATAAATAACCTCTTCTCAATTATCCATCCTTTAGATTGTTCCGGTGCCATGCAACCCAAATGGACCATGCTACTCTTGGGTCAAGTACATACCAATAATAGTTATGGGCTTAGACATCTAATCCAACAGTCTCCCACTTGGATAAGTCTAATAACTATTATTACAAGCATGACTCCAACCCGACTAGCAATCGTAGCTCTTAAAAGCCGTTGTTGAACTCTGACCTAGTCAATGACGTGTCCATTAGATAAAGGATCATATATTTCTCCATTCTAGATATCATATGGGCTGAGACATGGATTTTAATTATTCTCTCTGTCCATCTGTTGTTTCCCGATTTCCGATTTATGACGAATGACTAATTGAACAAATCAAATCAGTCCAGGCTTGGCTAAGCACTTAGGGGTGTCATCACTAAATCATCGAGGGGCCCACATATATCTCTTTTATCCACATGGGGTAAAAGGAACGGATAAACTTCGACCCAAATGCTTGGTTGTACTTACTCATCAAATTACACACAAGATATGTTTTATAACACCAAGTTACTAGTGCGTTTACATATGTCAATGTGCAACCGACTCGCAACTACAACTCACACGTCTCTGTTTCAAGAATATAAGATATTATCGTCTCACAATCACTCGTTATATAATCCATGAAGTGATTTAGATGAGCATGGGTTGAATCCAATACTCGAATCTTATTCCAGGAGTACTCATGAACACTGCAGCTATGTCCTAGACAATCTACAGACCCATTCATGACAGTCTTGCCTCAATACCTACTTCCAAAGTATGATCGACTGTGGATGGTTTGAATAACCTAGTTATTCGGGAAGTCAAAACATGCAAAGTGAAACTCAAGAATAATACTAATCATATATGGTCCCAAAACTTTTGAGTCATATTGATTACTCATTATTCATTGTATAATGTTTCGAATGATCAACTTAATACTTGAATTAGAACAATAGTTATGCCATGCTCCAAGCATGCACACTATGTTTGTTTATGGTCCCTACTTTGTGAAATAGATCAATTGACAATATTTCAATGATGCTCATTTCATAATCCCAAATCCTTACTCTAAATGTAAGAATATCAAATTCTTGCCATTTACTGTAATTTGTTAGATTTTAAACTTATATGCAATGATCCTCTTGTAATGACTATGCACAAAGGTCACAGAGACTTGGCAACAAACATTACAAAGTATTCCAATGGAGATTGACAACAAAACAATTCCAAGGAAGCGAAGTCTCAAATTCAAAGTACATACCTTTGAACATCCTTCTTGCATTAAGTTTTCTAATCTTACACATATTTAAGGAATGACTTCCACCTATGGAAACATATCCATATTCCCATTTTGACTATCACTTCTGACCAAGAGTTTCCTCTTTACAGAATATGTCAATATGGTCCATCCATTTTTATACTTCCAACTACAAGCGACCAATCCTTGGCGAACCTTAGATTGTCCTTTAGTCATATCCGGTTTTATTCCTTTTTCCCTCTTAATGCCCTAGGCACTTGGAAAATTTTAGAATGGATAAATATTATAGCACATGTAATCGATTCTATACCTGAAGCATATTGGACACGATTCATAAAGACATGATACCTAACCAGTCTTTTGCTATAATATTTGTATTTGCCATGTTCTCATAATTCAGATTATGAAAAAGGGATGTCGTAATCACAATCGAATTTTGAGAAAGCAATTAACATAATCATGACTAAATTTGATTAAAATCTCACAATATAAGCTTTTAGATTTGAAATGAAGTATTATATCCTCTCCCTTAATTATAGCAAAACAACTTTCCAAACTCTGCAATTTGCAAATTGAAACTTTTGCTTTTGATAATTAACATTGCTAATCTTGCAACATTCATCATAACTGATTATGCTCCCAGTAGCATAATAATTATTATCTTACTAGCATAACACTTATGCTCCCACTAGCTTTGACATGTACCCAAAAATCAGCTGGACTTCTAGAAATCAGTACTTATTGACTTTCTTACCAAAGTTCAGATTTCTAATACAAGATGCTCTGATAAGACTTTATCTAGGCTTCTCAAACTCATACACCTTTTCTTAGATAACTCACATGTGTGTCTAAACAATTTTAGAACTTACAACAATAAGTCTCAAATCTTTAGACCTTTGCCAGTTCTCACAATTCGAACTATGAAGAGGGATGCCGTAATCATAAATCGAATTTGAGAATGCAAATATCACAATTGCTAACTATTGAAATCCACTTAGTGAAAGCATTTCCTCACAATCATTTTCATGAATTGGAGAGAAACCTTATGACACTTAGATTTTATGGTGTATGTGTTCATATCCATGTGAATTTGTCAAACCGTAATCAAAAGACAAGATTAGTAACAAATCCAAACTCTTATGGACTGAACTTGTGCAATCTTAATTTCTTTCCACCTAGCAGCACAAGGGCCTACCATTGCTTCCAAGGTTGTTATGCAAACAACTGAGAACTCATAGAACTCACATGCGTAGTCAACTTTGACTGGAATGAGCACAAAAACAAGAATATGTCAAAACGATAGGTTGCAAACCTCAAGTCGTGTGCTAGTGTCTAACAACAGGTTTACTCTTGATTAGTTCTTGAAACTGTGACAACCGTCAAATTCAAGTCAAAGTCAACAAGTCAAACCGGTCGAATTTAATTAGTGCTTGTATGTTAAAAGTTATTCTATATATAAAAATGTGCATTTGTATGTCAAAAATTCAAGTGTCTCGAAAAATCTATGTATTAACAATGTAAAAACCCTAAAAAGGGAGTTAAACGCATCAAAACACGACTAAGGACCCTTTCGGGGACTTAAAACAATCATAAATGAAACATAACGGGGTTCCGAGATTATACGATAGTAATGGCTAAGATTAAATCTCTCCCAAATCTCTCCAAGTATGTGAAATCTCTCCCAAATCTCTCCAAGTATGTGAAATCTCTCCCAAATCTCTCCAAGTATGTGAAATCTTTCCCAAATCTCTCCAAGTATGTGAAATCTCTCCCAACTCTCTCTAAGTATGAGAAATCTCTCCAAGTATGTGAAATCTCTCCCAAATCTCTCTAAGTATGTGAAATCTCTCCAAGTATGCGAAATCTCTCCCAAATCTCTCTAAATATGTGAAATCTCTCCAAGTATGTGAAATCTCTCCAAGTATGGGAAATCTCTCCCAAATCTCTCTCAAAATCTCTCTCAACTTTTTATAGTCATCCCGACCCTTAACTTGGCCAAAAACCGCTCGAAACGGGGAGTTATATCGAAAAACAGCTAAATAGGGCCGAAACCCCTCTTAGGAACCGAACCTCTTAGGAACCGAACCTCTTAGGGCCGAACCCTTCTAATAGGACCGAACCCTCTCGAGCTGAACCCTCTCGAACCGAACCTTGTCAGAACCGAACCTTGTCAGAAGCGAACCTTGTCAGAACCGGACCTTGTCAGAACCGAACCTTGTCAGAAGCCTCTCGGACCGAAGCTCAGTAGACCGAAGCTCAGCAGACCGAACTTGAACTTCGGCCCCCAATCCGAGAAGCCTCACAGCTTCGCCTCTTTCACCCGGTTTTCGACCACGACTTCGTTTTAAGGCCGTTTCTCATGATTTTAACGTCAGATTTTCACCAAAATCCATATTTTATCATTTTTAACCCCCAGGACTCTTATTTTATTTATTTCTCAAGGATTTATTAATTAAAAATCATTAGTTTATATTAAGAAGATATTTACCCCACAAGTGGGTCAAGTGTGTCCACTTGCCCTCCATGTGTCATCCTCTCAATAGTCCAACCCTATCCACATCACACAAACCAAGGTAAACATCCTTTCAATCTTGCAAGTTGCTCCAGCAACATTTATATAAAGAAATCCCTGGAGGATTTCTTGATTCACTTTGATAAATCCTTCACTTACACACTTCTCATATCACCTCAAGAAGGCTTTTTCTCTCTACTTTCCACCACCTAGTGCAAGTGTTCTTGAGTTGCTACAACACTTTTTGGTAAGTATTCCATCTAAACTCAAGTGTCATTCCATAATTTCATAACACTCTTGGATCATTGACTCATATCTTAACACCAAAAATCATTCTTAGGATCATCCAAACTCTCACGTGTTCATCAAGTGTTCTTGACTTGATACTCCTCGTCTTCGACCTTCCACTCTTCCAAGAATCACTCAAGGTGAGTTCATACCCCTACATTTTCTAGTTTTCTTCAGTTTTCAGGGGGGGAATACAAGTTAAAACACCAAAACATATTCAAAACTTAACTTGACAGCTTATAACAGAAAAGTTGTGAACTGTTCACGAACTATTTTACCCAACTTAAACTTAATATTTTTCAAAACTGTATAATATGCAAGTAGTTCAGGTTTATACCTTTAAAATGACTACTTGCACATCTCCATACGATTTTTGTACAATTTATGGTGATTTTTACAAAACTGCCTATCACTGCAGTAACGAAATCAGACCACGTTGTGAAAATGAACATTTTCACACTAGTTTGAGAGCACCAAAAATTATGGGAACATTTATGAACACTGTAGACACTTTTTCCAAATACTCAGAGTTTGCGGATTCAGTTTTCGACTTACGATGATTTTCCTATAAATAATCAAAAACAGTGACAGTTAAGGGTAAAACTGTCAAAAACATATTTAAGAGTTATTCACACCTTGTAACATGTTGAGCAAGGTGTTTAAGATTTACACTTAGTATTTCCAATGCCCTTTATTTGAAATACATATACATGCGTAACCAGGTTTTAATACCATCTTACAACACTTTTGATAAACTATAATAGGTATAGTTTTGAACACTTCATCTAACAAAGAAAACAATAACATTATCGATTTACAAAATGAACTTTCACTACACACTACGTGAACTCGTTAATGAATATTTGTGAGACATTCTCCTTCGGGGTACTCTAAGTACCACATAAAAGTCCTTTAGTTATAATCAGAATCTCTTGGAGTGAGAACATGATAGTTGTGTATAGATCTATACTGGGTCCGACAAACCCGCACATGAGCTGCTTGCAGCAGCTAGACCGGCAGGTCTGTGGTGACAAGTGTCATAACTTTCCGACGCCTGAAGAACGTCGCATTCAAGGCCATCTAGTCTTTAGTATGATTATAACATCTCGCATGGAATATTAACACAACATAAAATTCACGGAAATTCTAAGGCTTTATACAAAGGAGTTTTATTTACATATAAAACACACACATAAGTATGACGATTTACTTACACATACTAGGCCTTGTTTCAATTCAGTTTACAACAAATCTTTTAGAAAATATTGGATTTTCTGGAAATAAACTTATAACAAACGTTAAGGAAACAACATTTATTTTTATAAAATACTTGTGAACTCATCAGCTTTATGCTGATACTCTCTTTTCAAAACAACTTGTATTCTCAGGTAATCAGTAATACAGGTAACCGCAAGATTTCTGAAGTCAAGACGCAGAGGCGTAGATTATTTTGCTACATTTTATCATCATATGTAATTTAATTGAAAACATGTATTTTTGGAACATGTATTTTGGGAACAATGTAATCTTTTAAATTATATCTATGATGGTTGTGTGTTACTTTCTTCACTATGGTTATGATACTGAGCATGACGTCGTTCTGGTTTGGGGGATGTGACAGAAACTTCCAAGATCTTTAAGACTCCCACTGACCTCTTGACATATAAGATTCACTTTGTCAAGGAACATTACTTTTCAAACATATATTCAAGAGTTAGTGGGGATTCTAATCAAGACAAACACGTCACACAATTGGTCTTAGTTAGTCTTTGTCTTATCCAAGACATCAGATCTTACCAATTTCAAATGTACAAGAGTAGAAAACATTTTACTCTACATTTGATAAGTGTTATAAACCTTCTTGAGATTATGTCACTCAAGGCACAATCTTGGAGTATGTCTCTAAAACTTGTTTTTGGAACGAAGTCTGACTCATCTTCTTGATTTAACCATTTCAACAATTCACGATTTCTCTTCTTAGCCATACAAATGCACTAAGATTTCCTTAGAGAATCAATTGTGATATGGTTTTCATAATCACTAAGATGATCATAAAACATGATACTCAAGTACTCTCCTATCTCTTCAGATTGGAGAAACTTTTATCTTTCTGCCTAATTTGATTTCTTCTTATTCGTCCTGTTATACATTGAAACTTTTTCAACGTTCAGAATTATACTTAAATTTGTAAGCATAACCACATTTACTAAACTTTACTAAATCATGATGAATAGACTTATCATTCTTTGTTATGGACTTAACCAGCGCACACCCAATGTACCCGATCCCGTAGTCCTTCACTTGCCTCACAAATTCAAGTGAACAAGGAATTAGTATTAATTTCCCAAAGATGAAAATTCTCATTCATCACACAATACAAGTTGCGTGATTCCAAGTTCCCATCCAATTGAAACTTGGGCGATGAGAAGCTTTCCTTATTTGGTAAATTATGACAATACCACAAACGAAAGAATCAAATTCATATTGCTGTCAATGGAAACATATAAACAAAAATTTTCACAAATGCCATTGTAAGGAAACTTAAAAATAAATAAATTTCAAAAAAAAATTTATTTTATTTATAAAACTACAGAAAAACTTTTCCTTACAATGCAAATACAAATGAAAACTATGTTGTTATGTATTCCTAAACAATCTATCATAACTCTTAAGCAGCAGCTCAAAATTCTGACCATCGAACCATGCGATCGAAATCCATCTATTCACGATCAGAATTAGCTTACTCTTCCTTTAAATTCCCTTTCATTTCTTCGATTCTACGAAACATCAAAATGCGACCTAGTCACATCATGTATTAAGAATCTCCAAATGGGAACTTAATAGAGTTAAACAATGGTCTTTACCTGAAGTAGAGTCATACACTCTGACTTTACCATCCTTGTGGTCTTTTAGGTAGATACGACAGCTTCGCAACCAATGCCCCTTCTCTTGGCGATAGAAACACATGGACTCTTTTGGGAATGGTACATGGGACAATCACAGACTTAGCCTTTCGCTTTCCCTTAGAAAAGACTTTAATAAACTCACATAAAGTATAAATGAATATTGGAATTTACGGGAACTTCATTAAAATTAAACGAGTTTATGTCGATTTAAACTTACATTATTTATTATAAGTAAGAAAAGTTACTTATACATTTCGGTCTTTGGATTTAAGACTACATATACATTTTAAGGAAAATATTGGATTTTCTAAAACAAATAATACTTTTATAAACGAAAGGCTTTTAATAATACTAAACAAAAGCTTATGAACTCACCAACCTTTGTGTTGACACTTTTTCAAACAACTTGTATTCTCAGGAAATCATTAAACAGGTAACCAAGTGCATTTGAGGATGGGACGCTAAGGCGTCTACTATTTCATATTTTGTCAACATAATGTAATTGATTCGTAAACATGTAATTCATACAATGATGTAACTTTTTCAATTATATATATGTTGGTTGGGTTTGCTTGAATTACTATTACAATTGTTGTTATGATACTATACATGAAGTCCTCCACCCCCGGACATTTCCGCCATCCTTGGTTTGGGGGTGTGACAGATTGGTATCAGAGCACAGTTTATAGTGAATTAAGTATATCAAACCACATAAGATATACAAACTATAAACACAATTGGGACTAATAGTCTCTGATTTGTGCATTTTTCAAATAAATATACTTTTAGAAAATAAATGATTTTCTTGATTAAAGTATACATACATACATTACATGCTCGCATGGTATCATAACTAGCGAAAACATAAAGCAAAAGAAGAAGAGTTGAACATTTTGAGTATGCCTTAGTATATGTGGATTAAGTCTGGGAAGGATATAGCCTGATCAACTATATCTGTCCGGGAATTGACTTGCATATACCGGGAGATGGTCAGGATGGGCAACAAATCTAACAAACCTAATAACACACTACAAAGGATACTTTAAGAACTCAAAACTAAACATTTACAAATACTATAGGAGTATTTTGTGTTACTATAATAAATTATCTGAGAATTAAATAGGTCTATATTTATAGATCAATAGCTGCTAAGTGGATGCGCTAAGGTCATATGTAACTAAGATGCTATAGACTTAGAATTTATGTATCTTTGTTTCACTTCCTGTCCTTGTTTGGTTGTGGTCTTGGAGTTAGGGTCATCTATTCGAAGGACTATTATATCTTAATCACATATGACTGGTATGCACTTTGCAACTAATGAAGTAACCGATAAAGATCTTTTTGAAACATAAATATATTAATTATGTCCCGACTAAATTAGTATGTGTGAAACTTTTACAAACGGTCATATACTTGGAAACAAGAAGCTGCTTTCCAAATGTTAAAACAAGCCCTATGCAGAGCACCGATCTTGTCTCTCCCAGAGGGAACCGAAGACTTCGTAGTGTACTGTGATGCTTCGAATCAAGGCCTCGGATGTGTGCTCATGCAGAGAGGGAAGGTTATCGCGTATGCATCAAGACAGCTTAAGACACACGAGGTTAATTATACTACGCACGACCTGGAATTAGGAGCAGTAGTATTCGCTTTGAAGATCTGGAGACACTACCTCTACGGCACGAAATGCACTATCTTCACTGATCACAAAAGTCTTCAGCATATCCTCAATCAGAAAGAGCTCAACATGTGACAGAGGAGATGGGTAGAGTTGCTGAATGACTACGAGTGCGAAATTCGTTATCATCCGGGCAAGGCCAATGTAGTGGCCGATGCTCTAAGCAGGAAGGAGTACTCGGGCCGCCGAGTAAAATCCTTAACAATGACAATCCATTCCCACCTGACCATACAAATCAAGGAAGCTCAACTGGAAGCTTTGAAACCAGAAAAGGTGGCAGGAGAGACATTAAGGGGAATGGATAAAAACTTAGAAGTCAAGGATGATGGAGCACGTTATATCATGAACCGGATTTGGACACCGAAGTTCGGTGGACTCCGAGACGTCCTCATGAATGAAGCACACAAGACTCGATACTCCATCCATCCCGGGTCGGATAAGATGTATCTGGACCTCAAGAAATTATACTGGTGGCCGAACATGAAAGCTGAGATTGCTACCTATGTGAGCAAGTGCCTGACTTGCGCCAAGGTCAAAATCGAATACCAGAAACCATCCGGGCTATTACAACAACCGGATATACCTGAGTGGAAGTGGGAACGAATAACCATGGACTTCATAACCAAGCTGCCTAAGACATCGGACGGGCTTGACACCATATGGGTAATCGTAGACAGATTGACCAAATCAACACACTTCCTACCGATAAAAGAAACCGACAAGATGGAGAAGCTGACTAGAACGTACATCAAAGAGATTGTACGACTCCATGGTGTGCCGATATCCATTATCTCCGATAGAGATAGTAGATTTACCTCACGGTTTTGGCAGTCTCTATAAAAATCCTTGGGAACTAGGCTTGACATGAGTACGGCCTACCACCCACAAACCGACGGACAGAGCGAACGAACCATTCAAACGTTGGAAGACATGTTAAGAGCTTGTGTGATAGACTTCGGTAAAGCATGGGATACCCATCTACCGCTTATCGAATTCTCCTACAATAACAGCTATCATACTAGCATCAAAGTCACTCCATTCGAAGCTCTTTACGGTCGCAAATACAGATCACCCCTGTGTTGGGCTGAGGTGGGGGATACACAGCTAGCTAGAGGGCAAGTCTCTAATAGCACCCTCACTGGCCCTGAAATCATAAGGGAAAAGAGTCTCGAGATCGGCAAAAGAGTTATGCAGACAAACAACGCAAACCCTTGGAATTCCAGGTGGGTGATCGTGTACTACTAAACGTTTCCCCTTGGAAAGGAATGATACGATTCGGCAAACGCGGGAAACTAAATCCAAGGTACATCGGGCCATTCGAAATCCTTGCTAGGTTTGGGCCAGTAGCATACAAACTTCGATTACCTCAGGAACTCGACAAAGTACATCCCACATTTCACGTGTCGAACCTAAAGAAGTGTTTGTCTGATGAGACACTCGTAATACCACTCGGCGAAATCGAAGTTAACAAAAATCTCCACTTCGTGGAGGAACCAGTCGAAATCATGGATCGGGAAATCAAACGAACGAAACAAAGTCGTATTCCCATCGTGAAGGTCCGTTGGAACGCTAAACGAGGGCCTGAGTTCACCTGGGAACGCGAAGATCAAATGAAACAAAAATACCCACATCTTTTCCCAAACTCTTGATGTCCCAGTCAAATGCAAATTTCGGGACGAAATTCCTTCTAACGGGGGGATGATGTGACAACCGTCAAAATTGAGTCAAGTCAAAGTCAAACAAAGTCAACAAGTCAAAACCAATCGACTCAATTAACCCTTGTATATTAGGGTTTACACTATGTAATTACTGTACAATGCAATATCTTAATGAGAGAAACATCATTTGGAAAGTTCGTGTGTTGAATTTCCTAAGTAAACATTGAACCAAAACGATAAAACATTATTGCACACTCATCGGGAGTGTGTACGACACTAAAACACGGTTTAACGGGGTTTACGAACCTTGCGTTGTGAAGCCGGACACTCAAATTAATCACAAACGAAACCTCTCTAAATCGTTTTCACTCTATCTCTTTCTCTTTGAAATCTCTCCCAAATCTCTCTCAAAAGTTACTTTAACTTTTTGTAATCATTCGGGCTATCCCGACCCTTAACCGGGTCAAAACCCACTTGAAACGGGGTAAAAACGGGTAAAATAACCTTAAGGAACCAAAACCCTCCTATTAGAAGCGAAAACTCTCATGAGAAGCCTCTCAGGACCGAAGCCTCTCAGGACCGAAGCCTCTCAGGACCGAAGCCTCTCATGAGAAGCCTCTCAGGACCGAAGCCTCTCATGACAAGCCTCTCAGGACCGAAGCCTCTCATTAGAAGCCTCTCAGGACAGAAGCCTCGCATGAGAAGCCTCTCAGACAGCCCATGCGAGAGGTCTCACAGACGGCCCCTTTTTACCGGTTTTTCGACTACGACTTCGTTTTAACTCCGTTTTTCATTATTTTAACGTGGGATTTTCACCCAAAACCTTATTTTATAAACTAAGGCCCCAAAATATATAAATCTCCAGGGTTTTTATAAAAATGTATTAAAAGAATTGGTGGTTGGACTAATTATTGAGGGAATATTTGCTTTTCCTTATTTTATGACAAAAGCAAGCCACCACCACCTCGCTCTATGATCAGCCACTCTTTCCCACTACTCCTTGTCACCTTAGTAGATCTTTACACCCTATCTCCAGCTCTTCCCACGTTCTAAGAGCTGGAGGATTGGTCCTCTCTCCTCATTCTCCTTAAAAGCCCTTTCATTCTACACTTAGCAACCAAGAACACTCTCCAAAATTCTCTCATCTTTTCTCTCAACTTCAAGAACTTCAAGGCTTTCTCCAGGGATTTCTTTCTTCAATTAGTAAGTATCTTCATCATTCACATAATTATTAAACTCCATTCTACTCAAATCATTGATATCTTACACAAATTCCATCTTATTCGGTGTTAGATTCTCGAATCATCAAGACATCTTCTTAGTGTTCTTGGGTTGAACACTTCCTCTATCTCACTTTCATCTACTGAAATCACATAAGGTGAGTTCATACCCCTACATTTACATGTTTTTCTTAAGTTTTAAGGGGGGAATACAAGTAAAATCATCAAGAACACAATTAAACTTTTTCTATCAGATTACATCAGAAAAGATGAACTTCGATCACGGACTGTTTTGGTCAACTTAAATATTTTAGTTTTCAAAACTGTTCCAGGTGCAAGTAGTTCAAACTCTTAGCTTTAAAATGGCTACTTGCACATCTCCATATGATTTTTCTACAATTTATGGTGATTTTTACAAAACTGCCTATCATTTCAAAGGCAAACCCGGACCAGTCTGTGATTATGAACATTTTCACCTCTGTTAGAGATCACTAAAAATCATGATAAAATTTACGAACAAACTAGACTCATATTCCAAACTCTCAGAATTTGCGGATTTGGATTTAGAGCTTTGATGATTTTTCTATAAATTTTCTAAGAACAGTAACAGAAACTGTATACAACAAAAAGTTGCTGTCAATTTCATTTCACCTTGTAACATGTTGAGCAAGGTGTATATCTTTATGTGATTATATTGTTATTGCAATATATGACATTTTATCTTAATATTTAGACACACATCAGTTTACAAATGGATTTGGACATATAAAATATAAAGAATAACAAGTGATTATAATCAAAGTACAACCGATACATTCAAACATTTAATAAACTATTTTGAATATAGTTTGCATACATTACTACGTACTACCCTTGGTTGATAAACTATAATAGGTATAGTTTATGATACATTACATAATACATACATTTAAAAAGGGTACATTTATACAAAGGATATTTTCATTAAGCAAGGTACGGCCATACGGTACCAAGTTTTCATAACACGTAATTCCGTTAATGACTTTATGAAACATTACATAACACATACATTTAAAAAGGGTACATTTATACAAAGGATATTTTCATTAAGCAAGGTACGGCCATACGGTACCAAGTTTTCATTACACTACACGTAAATTCGTTAATGACTTCTGTGAGACATTCGATTCAATTTACAAATAAGTCCTGTATTATAACCAGAGTCTCCTCGAGGGAGAGCGTGATACTTGTGTATAGATCTATATTGGGTTTGACAAACCCACACCTAAACTGCATGCAACAGTTAGACCGATAGGTCTGGGGTGACAAATGTCATAACATTTCCGACGCCTGAAGAACGTCGTTTCAGGCCAACTAGGTCATAGCATGGTTATAATAACTCACATGTGGTATTAACAAACATAGAATTTACGGGGATTTCACTAAAATCAAACGAGTTTATGTCGATTTAAACTTGCATTGTTTTACTATAAGGAACGAACACTACTTGTACATTTCGGTCTTTGGGTTTTAAGACTACATTTACACATTAAGGAAAATATTGGATTTCTGGAACGAACACTACTTTTACAAGAAAAGACTTTAATAAACTCACATAAAGTATAAATGAATATTGGAATTTACGGGAACTTCATTAAAATTAAACGAGTTTATGTCGATTTAAACTTACATTATTTATTATAAGTAAGAAAAGTTACTTATACATTTCGGTCTTTGGATTTAAGACTACATATACATTTTAAGGAAAATATTGGATTTTCTAAAACAAATAATACTTTTATAAACGAAAGGCTTTTAATAATACTAAACAAAAGCTTATGAACTCACCAACCTTTGTGTTGACACTTTTTCAAACAACTTGTATTCTCAGGAAATCATTAAACAGGTAACCAAGTGCATTTGAGGATGGGACGCTAAGGCGTCTACTATTTCATATTTTGTCAACATAATGTAATTGATTCGTAAACATGTAATTCATACAATGATGTAACTTTTTCAATTATATATATGTTGGTTGGGTTTGCTTGAATTACTATTACAATTGTTGTTATGATACTATACATGAAGTCCTCCACCCCCGGACATTTCCGCCATCCTTGGTTTGGGGGTGTGACAGATTGGTATCAGAGCACAGTTTATAGTGAATTAAGTATATCAAACCACATAAGATATACAAACTATAAACACAATTGGGACTAATAGTCTCTGATTTGTGCATTTTTCAAATAAATATACTTTTAGAAAATAAATGATTTTCTTGATTAAAGTATACATACATACATTACATGCTCGCATGGTATCATAACTAGCGAAAACATAAAGCAAAAGAAGAAGAGTTGAACATTTTGAGTATGCCTTAGTATATGTGGATTAAGTCTGGGAAGGATATAGCCTGATCAACTATATCTGTCCGGGAATTGACTTGCATATACCGGGAGATGGTCAGGATGG
The DNA here is from genome assembly GCF_052849685.1 of Lactuca virosa. Taxonomy (NCBI): domain Eukaryota; kingdom Viridiplantae; phylum Streptophyta; class Magnoliopsida; order Asterales; family Asteraceae; genus Lactuca; species Lactuca virosa. Next base: position 253,771,176 of record NC_136434.1, read on the forward strand.
GCAACAAATCTAACAAACCTAATAACACACTACAAAGGATACTTTAAGAACTCAAAACTAAACATTTACAAATACTATAGGAGTATTTTGTGTTACTATAATAAATTATCTGAGAATTAAATAGGTCTATATTTATAGATCAATAGCTGCTAAGTGGATGCGCTAAGGTCATATGTAACTAAGATGCTATAGACTTAGAATTTATGTATCTTTGTTTCACTTCCTGTCCTTGTTTGGTTGTGGTCTTGGAGTTAGGGTCATCTATTCGAAGGACTATTATATCTTAATCACATATGACTGGTATGCACTTTGCAACTAATGAAGTAACCGATAAAGATCTTTTTGAAACATAAATATATTAATTATGTCCCGACTAAATTAGTATGTGTGAAACTTTTACAAACGGTCATATACTTGGAAACAAGAAGCTGCTTTCCAAATGTTAAAACAAGCCCTATGCAGAGCACCGATCTTGTCTCTCCCAGAGGGAACCGAAGACTTCGTAGTGTACTGTGATGCTTCGAATCAAGGCCTCGGATGTGTGCTCATGCAGAGAGGGAAGGTTATCGCGTATGCATCAAGACAGCTTAAGACACACGAGGTTAATTATACTACGCACGACCTGGAATTAGGAGCAGTAGTATTCGCTTTGAAGATCTGGAGACACTACCTCTACGGCACGAAATGCACTATCTTCACTGATCACAAAAGTCTTCAGCATATCCTCAATCAGAAAGAGCTCAACATGTGACAGAGGAGATGGGTAGAGTTGCTGAATGACTACGAGTGCGAAATTCGTTATCATCCGGGCAAGGCCAATGTAGTGGCCGATGCTCTAAGCAGGAAGGAGTACTCGGGCCGCCGAGTAAAATCCTTAACAATGACAATCCATTCCCACCTGACCATACAAATCAAGGAAGCTCAACTGGAAGCTTTGAAACCAGAAAAGGTGGCAGGAGAGACATTAAGGGGAATGGATAAAAACTTAGAAGTCAAGGATGATGGAGCACGTTGTATCATGAACCGGATTTGGACACCGAAGTTCGGTGGACTCCGAGACGTCCTCATGAATGAAGCACACAAGACTCGATACTCCATCCATCCCGGGTCGGATAAGATGTATCTGGACCTCAAGAAATTATACTGGTGGCCGAACATGAAAGCTGAGATTGCTACCTATGTGAGCAAGTGCCTGACTTGCGCCAAGGTCAAAATCGAATACCAGAAACCATCCGGGCTATTACAACAGCCGGATATACCTGAGTGGAAGTGGGAACGAATAACCATGGACTTCATAACCAAGCTGCCTAAGACATCGGACGGGCTTGACACCATATGGGTAATCGTAGACAGATTGACCAAATCAACACACTTCCTACCGATAAAAGAAACCGACAAGATGGAGAAGCTGACTAGAACGTACATCAAAGAGATTGTACGACTCCATGGTGTGCCGATATCCATTATCTCCGATAGAGATAGTAGATTTACCTCACGGTTTTGGCAGTCTCTATAAAAATCCTTGGGAACTAGGCTTGACATGAGTACGGCCTACCACCCACAAACCGACGGACAGAGCGAACGAACCATTCAAACGTTGGAAGACATGTTAAGAGCTTGTGTGATAGACTTCGGTAAAGCATGGGATACCCATCTACCGCTTATCGAATTCTCCTACAATAACAGCTATCATACTAGCATCAAAGTCACTCCATTCGAAGCTCTTTACGGTCGCAAATACAGATCACCCCTGTGTTGGGCTGAGGTGGGGGATACACAGCTAGCTAGAGGGCAAGTCTCTAATAGCACCCTCATTGGCCCTGAAATCATAAGGGAAAAGAGTCTCGAGATCGGCAAAAGAGTTATGCAGACAAACAACGCAAACCCTTGGAATTCCAGGTGGGTGATCGTGTACTACTAAACGTTTCCCCTTGGAAAGGAATGATACGATTCGGCAAACGCGGGAAACTAAATCCAAGGTACATCGGGCCATTCGAAATCCTTGCTAGGTTTGGGCCAGTAGCATACAAACTTCGATTACCTCAGGAACTCGACAAAGTACATCCCACATTTCACGTGTCGAACCTAAAGAAGTGTTTGTCTGATGAGACACTCGTAATACCACTCGGCGAAATCGAAGTTAACAAAAATCTCCACTTCGTGGAGGAACCAGTCGAAATCATGGATCGGGAAATCAAACGAACGAAACAAAGTCGTATTCCCATCGTGAAGGTCCGTTGGAACGCTAAACGAGGGCCTGAATTCACCTGGGAACGCGAAGATCAAATGAAACAAAAATACCCACATCTTTTCCCAAACTCTTGATGTCCCAGTCAAATGCAAATTTCGGGACGAAATTCCTTCTAACGGGGGGATGATGTGACAACCGTCAAAATTGAGTCAAGTCAAAGTCAAACAAAGTCAACAAGTCAAAACCAATCGACTCAATTAACCCTTGTATATTAGGGTTTACACTATGTAATTACTGTACAATGCAATATCTTAATGAGAGAAACATCATTTGGAAAGTTCGTGTGTTGAATTTCCTAAGTAAACATTGAACCAAAACGATAAAACATTATTGCACACTCATCGGGAGTGTGTACGACACTAAAACACGGTTTAACGGGGTTTACGAACCTTGCGTTGTGAAGCCGGACACTCAAATTAATCACAAACGAAACCTCTCTAAATCGTTTTCACTCTATCTCTTTCTCTTTGAAATCTCTCCCAAATCTCTCTCAAAAGTTACTTTAACTTTTTGTAATCATTCGGGCTATCCCGACCCTTAACCGGGTCAAAACCCACTTGAAACGGGGTAAAAACGGGTAAAATAACCTTAAGGAACCAAAACCCTCCTATTAGAAGCGAAAACTCTCATGAGAAGCCTCTCAGGACCGAAGCCTCTCAGGACCGAAGCCTCTCAGGACCGAAGCCTCTCATGAGAAGCCTCTCAGGACCGAAGCCTCTCATGACAAGCCTCTCAGGACCGAAGCCTCTCATTAGAAGCCTCTCAGGACAGAAGCCTCGCATGAGAAGCCTCTCAGACAGCCCATGCGAGAGGTCTCGCAGACGGCCCCTTTTTACCGGTTTTTCGACTACGACTTCGTTTTAACTCCGTTTTTCATTATTTTAACGTGGGATTTTCACCCAAAACCTTATTTTATAAACTAAGGCCCCAAAATATATAAATCTCCAGGGTTTTTATAAAAATGTATTAAAAGAATTGGTGGTTGGACTAATTATTGAGGGAATATTTGCTTTTCCTTATTTTATGACAAAAGCAAGCCACCACCACCTCGCTCTATGATCAGCCACTCTTTCCCACTACTCCTTGTCACCTTAGTGGATCTTTACACCCTATCTCCAGCTCTTCCCACGTTCTAAGAGCTGGAGGATTGGTCCTCTCTCCTCATTCTCCTTAAAAGCCCTTTCATTCTACACTTAGCAACCAAGAACACTCTCCAAAATTCTCTCATCTTTTCTCTCAACTTCAAGAACTTCAAGGCTTTCTCCAGGGATTTCTTTCTTCAATTAGTAAGTATCTTCATCATTCACATAATTATTAAACTCCATTCTACTCAAATCATTGATATCTTACACAAATTCCATCTTATTCGGTGTTAGATTCTCGAATCATCAAGACATCTTCTTAGTGTTCTTGGGTTGAACACTTCCTCTATCTCACTTTCATCTACTGAAATCACATAAGGTGAGTTCATACCCCTACATTTACATGTTTTCTTAAGTTTTAAGGGGGGAATACAAGTAAAATCATCAAGAACACAATTAAACTTTTTCTATCAGATTACATCAGAAAAGATGAACTTCGATCACGGACTGTTTTGGTCAACTTAAATATTTTAGTTTTCAAAACTATTCCAGGTGCAAGTAGTTCAAACTCTTAGCATTAAAATGGCTACTTGCACATCTCCATATGATTTTTCTACAATTTATGGTGATTTTTACAAAACTGCCTATCATTTCAAAGGCAAACCCGGACCAGTCTGTGATTATGAACATTTTCACCTCTGTTAGAGATCACTAAAAATCATGATAAAATTTACGAACAAACTAGACTCATATTCCAAACTCTCAGAATTTGCGGATTTGGATTTAGAGCTTTGATGATTTTTCTATAAATTTTCTAAGAACAGTAACAGAAACTGTATACAACAAAAAGTTGCTGTCAATTTCATTTCACCTTGTAACATGTTGAGCAAGGTGTATATCTTTATGTGATTATATGTTATTGCAATATATGACATTTTATCTTAATATTTAGACACACATCAGTTTACAAATGGATTTGGACATATAAAATATAAAGAATAGCAAGTGATTATAATCAAAGTACAACCGATACATTCAAACATTTAATAAACTATTTTGAATATAGTTTGCATACATTACTACGTACTACCCTTGGTTGATAAACTATAATAGGTATAGTTTATGATACATTACATAATACATACATTTAAAAAGGGTACATTTATACAAAGGATATTTTCATTAAGCAAGGTACGGCCATACGGTACCAAGTTTTCATAACACGTAATTCCGTTAATGACTTTATGAAACATTACATAACACATACATTTAAAAAGGGTACATTTATACAAAGGATATTTTCATTAAGCAAGGTACGGCCATACGGTACCAAGTTTTCATTACACTACACGTAAATTCGTTAATGACTTCTGTGAGACATTCGATTCAATTTACAAATAAGTCCTGTATTATAACCAGAGTCTCCTCGAGGGAGAGCGTGATACTTGTGTATAGATCTATATTGGGTTTGACAAACCCACACCTAAACTGCATGCAACAGTTAGACCGATAGGTCTGGGGTGACAAATGTCATAACATTTCCGACGCCTGAAGAACGTCGTTTCAGGCCAACTAGGTCATAGCATGGTTATAATAACTCACATGTGGTATTAACAAACATAGAATTTACGGGGATTTCACTAAAATCAAACGAGTTTATGTCGATTTAAACTTGCATTGTTTTACTATAAGGAACGAACACTACTTGTACATTTCGGTCTTTGGGTTTTAAGACTACATTTACACATTAAGGAAAATATTGGATTTCTGGAACGAACACTACTTTTACAAGAAAAGACTTTAATAAACTCACATAAAGTATAAATGAATATTGGAATTTACGGGAACTTCATTAAAATTAAACGAGTTTATGTCGATTTAAACTTACATTATTTATTATAAGTAAGAAAAGTTACTTATACATTTCGGTCTTTGGATTTAAGACTACATATACATTTTAAGGAAAATATTGGATTTTCTAAAACAAATAATACTTTTATAAACGAAAGGCTTTTAATAATACTAAACAAAAGCTTATGAACTCACCAACCTTTGTGTTGACACTTTTTCAAACAACTTGTATTCTCAGGAAATCATTAAACAGGTAACCAAGTGCATTTGAGGATGGGACGCTAAGGCGTCTACTATTTCATATTTTGTCAACATAATGTAATTGATTCGTAAACATGTAATTCATACAATGATGTAACTTTTTCAATTATATATATGTTGGTTGGGTTTGCTTGAATTACTATTACAATTGTTGTTATGATACTATACATGAAGTCCTCCACCCCCGGACATTTCCGCCATCCTTGGTTTGGGGGTGTGACAGATTGGTATCAGAGCACAGTTTATAGTGAATTAAGTATATCAAACCACATAAGATATACAAACTATAAACACAATTGGGACTAATAGTCTCTGATTTGTGCATTTTTCAAATAAATATACTTTTAGAAAATAAATGATTTTCTTGATTAAAGTATACATACATACATTACATGCTCGCATGGTATCATAACTAGCGAAAACATAAAGCAAAAGAAGAAGAGTTGAACATTTTGAGTATGCCTTAGTATATGTGGATTAAGTCTGGGAAGGATATAGCCTGATCAACTATATCTGTCCGGGAATTGACTTGCATATACCGGGAGATGGTCAGGATGGGCAACAAATCTAACAAACCTAATAACACACTACAAAGGATACTTTAAGAACTCAAAACTAAACATTTACAAATACTATAGGAGTATTTTGTGTTACTATAATAAATTATCTGAGAATTAAATAGGTCTATATTTATAGATCAATAGCTGCTAAGTGGATGCGCTAAGGTCATATGTAACTAAGATGCTATAGACTTAGAATTTATGTATCTTTGTTTCACTTCCTGTCCTTGTTTGGTTGTGGTCTTGGAGTTAGGGTCATCTATTCGAAGGACTATTATATCTTAATCACATATGACTGGTATGCACTTTGCAACTAATGAAGTAACCGATAAAGATCTTTTTGAAACATAAATATATTAATTATGTCCCGACTAAATTAGTATGTGTGAAACTTTTACAAACGGTCATATACTTGGAAACAAGAAGCTGCTTTCCAAATGTTAAAACAAGCCCTATGCAGAGCACCGATCTTGTCTCTCCCAGAGGGAACCGAAGACTTCGTAGTGTACTGTGATGCTTCGAATCAAGGCCTCGGATGTGTGCTCATGCAGAGAGGGAAGGTTATCGCGTATGCATCAAGACAGCTTAAGACACACGAGGTTAATTATACTACGCACGACCTGGAATTAGGAGCAGTAGTATTCGCTTTGAAGATCTGGAGACACTACCTCTACGGCACGAAATGCACTATCTTCACTGATCACAAAAGTCTTCAGCATATCCTCAATCAGAAAGAGCTCAACATGTGACAGAGGAGATGGGTAGAGTTGCTGAATGACTACGAGTGCGAAATTCGTTATCATCCGGGCAAGGCCAATGTAGTGGCCGATGCTCTAAGCAGGAAGGAGTACTCGGGCCGCCGAGTAAAATCCTTAACAATGACAATCCATTCCCACCTGACCATACAAATCAAGGAAGCTCAACTGGAAGCTTTGAAACCAGAAAAGGTGGCAGGAGAGACATTAAGGGGAATGGATAAAAACTTAGAAGTCAAGGATGATGGAGCACGTTATATCATGAACCGGATTTGGACATCGAAGTTCGGTGGACTCCGAGACGTCCTCATGAATGAAGCACACAAGACTCGATACTCCATCCATCCCGGGTCGGATAAGATGTATCTGGACCTCAAGAAATTATACTGGTGGCCGAACATGAAAGCTGAGATTGCTACCTATGTGAGCAAGTGCCTGACTTGCGCCAAGGTCAAAATCGAATACCAGAAACCATCCGGGCTATTACAACAGCCGGATATACCTGAGTGGAAGTGGGAACGAATAACCATGGACTTCATAACCAAGCTGCCTAAGACATCGGACAGGCTTGACACCATATGGGTAATCGTAGACAGATTGACCAAATCAGCACACTTCCTACCGATAAAAGAAACCGACAAGATGGAGAAGCTGACTAGAACGTACATCAAAGAGATTGTACGACTCCATGGTGTGCCGATATCCATTATCTCCGATAGAGATAGTAGATTTACCTCACGGTTTTGGCAGTCTCTATAAAAATCCTTGGGAACTAGGCTTGACATGAGTACGGCCTACCACCCACAAACCGACGGACAGAGCGAACGAACCATTCAAACGTTGGAAGACATGTTAAGAGCTTGTGTGATAGACTTCGGTAAAGCATGGGATACCCATCTACCGCTTATCGAATTCTCCTACAATAACAGCTATCATACTAGCATCAAAGTCACTCCATTCGAAGCTCTTTACGGTCGCAAATACAGATCACCCCTGTGTTGGGCTGAGGTGGGGGATACACAGCTAGCTAGAGGGCAAGTCTCTAATAGCACCCTCACTGGCCCTGAAATCATAAGGGAAAAGAGTCTCGAGATCGGCAAAAGAGTTATGCAGACAAACAACGCAAACCCTTGGAATTCCAGGTGGGTGATCGTGTACTACTAAACGTTTCCCCTTGGAAAGGAATGATACGATTCGGCAAACGCGGGAAACTAAATCCAAGGTACATCGGGCCATTCGAAATCCTTGCTAGGTTTGGGCCAGTAGCATACAAACTTCGATTACCTCAGGAACTCGACAAAGTACATCCCACATTTCACGTGTCGAACCTAAAGAAGTGTTTGTCTGATGAGACACTCGTAATACCACTCGGCGAAATCGAAGTTAACAAAAATCTCCACTTCGTGGAGGAACCAGTCGAAATCATGGATCGGGAAATCAAACGAACGAAACAAAGTCGTATTCCCATCGTGAAGGTCCGTTGGAACGCTAAACGAGGGCCTGAATTCACCTGGGAACGCGAAGATCAAATGAAACAAAAATACCCACATCTTTTCCCAAACTCTTGATGTCCCAGTCAAATGCAAATTTCGGGACGAAATTCCTTCTAACGGGGGGATGATGTGACAACCGTCAAAATTGAGTCAAGTCAAAGTCAAACAAAGTCAACAAGTCAAAACCAATCGACTCAATTAACCCTTGTATATTAGGGTTTACACTATGTAATTACTGTACAATGCAATATCTTAATGAGAGAAACATCATTTGGAAAGTTCGTGTGTTGAATTTCCTAAGTAAACATTGAACCAAAACGATAAAACATTATTGCACACTCATCGGGAGAGTGTACGACACTAAAACACGGTTTAACGGGGTTTACGAACCTTGCGTTGTGAAGCCGGACACTCAAATTAATCACAAACGAAACCTCTCTAAATCGTTTTCACTCTATCTCTTTCTCTTTGAAATCTCTCCCAAATCTCTCTCAAAAGTTACTTTAACTTTTTGTAATCATTCGGGCTATCCCGACCCTTAACCGGGTCAAAACCCACTTGAAACGGGGTAAAAACGGGTAAAATAACCTTAAGGAACCAAAACCCTCCTATTAGAAGCGAAAACTCTCATGAGAAGCCTCTCAGGACCGAAGCCTCTCAGGACCGAAGCCTCTCAGGACCGAAGCCTCTCATGAGAAGCCTCTCAGGACCGAAGCCTCTCATGACAAGCCTCTCAGGACCGAAGCCTCTCATTAGAAGCCTCTCAGGACAGAAGCCTCGCATGAGAAGCCTCTCAGACAGCCCATGCGAGAGGTCTCGCAGACGGCCCCTTTTTACCGGTTTTTCGACTACGACTTCGTTTTAACTCCGTTTTTCATTATTTTAACGTGGGATTTTCACCCAAAACCTTATTTTATAAACTAAGGCCCCAAAATATATAAATCTCCAGGGTTTTTATAAAAATGTATTAAAAGAATTGGTGGTTGGACTAATTATTGAGGGAATATTTGCTTTTCCTTATTTTATGACAAAAGCAAGCCACCACCACCTCGCTCTATGATCAGCCACTCTTTCCCACTACTCCTTGTCACCTTAGTGGATCTTTACACCCTATCTCCAGCTCTTCCCACGTTCTAAGAGCTGGAGGATTGGTCCTCTCTCCTCATTCTCCTTAAAAGCCCTTTCATTCTACACTTAGCAACCAAGAACACTCTCCAAAATTCTCTCATCTTTTCTCTCAACTTCAAGAACTTCAAGGCTTTCTCCAGGGATTTCTTTCTTCAATTAGTAAGTATCTTCATCATTCACATAATTATTAAACTCCATTCTACTCAAATCATTGATATCTTACACAAATTCCATCTTATTCGGTGTTAGATTCTCGAATCATCAAGACATCTTCTTAGTGTTCTTGGGTTGAACACTTCCTCTATCTCACTTTCATCTACTGAAATCACATAAGGTGAGTTCATACCCCTACATTTACATGTTTTCTTAAGTTTTAAGGGGGGAATACAAGTAAAATCATCAAGAACACAATTAAACTTTTTCTATCAGATTACATCAGAAAAGATGAACTTCGATCACGGACTGTTTTGGTCAACTTAAATATTTTAGTTTTCAAAACTATTCCAGGTGCAAGTAGTTCAAACTCTTAGCATTAAAATGGCTACTTGCACATCTCCATATGATTTTTCTACAATTTATGGTGATTTTTACAAAACTGCCTATCATTTCAAAGGCAAACCCGGACCAGTCTGTGATTATGAACATTTTCACCTCTGTTAGAGATCACTAAAAATCATGATAAAATTTACGAACAAACTAGACTCATATTCCAAACTCTCAGAATTTGCGGATTTGGATTTAGAGCTTTGATGATTTTTCTATAAATTTTCTAAGAACAGTAACAGAAACTGTATACAACAAAAAGTTGCTGTCAATTTCATTTCACCTTGTAACATGTTGAGCAAGGTGTATATCTTTATGTGATTATATGTTATTGCAATATATGACATTTTATCTTAATATTTAGACACACATCAGTTTACAAATGGATTTGGACATATAAAATATAAAGAATAGCAAGTGATTATAATCAAAGTACAACCGATACATTCAAACATTTAATAAACTATTTTGAATATAGTTTGCATACATTACTACGTACTACCCTTGGTTGATAAACTATAATAGGTATAGTTTATGATACATTACATAATACATACATTTAAAAAGGGTACATTTATACAAAGGATATTTTCATTAAGCAAGGTACGGCCATACGGTACCAAGTTTTCATAACACGTAATTCCGTTAATGACTTTATGAAACATTACATAACACATACATTTAAAAAGGGTACATTTATACAAAGGATATTTTCATTAAGCAAGGTACGGCCATACGGTACCAAGTTTTCATTACACTACACGTAAATTCGTTAATGACTTCTGTGAGACATTCGATTCAATTTACAAATAAGTCCTGTATTATAACCAGAGTCTCCTCGAGGGAGAGCGTGATACTTGTGTATAGATCTATATTGGGTTTGACAAACCCACACCTAAACTGCATGCAACAGTTAGACCGATAGGTCTGGGGTGACAAATGTCATAACATTTCCGACGCCTGAAGAACGTCGTTTCAGGCCAACTAGGTCATAGCATGGTTATAATAACTCACATGTGGTATTAACAAACATAGAATTTACGGGGATTTCACTAAAATCAAACGAGTTTATGTCGATTTAAACTTGCATTGTTTTACTATAAGGAACGAACACTACTTGTACATTTCGGTCTTTGGGTTTTAAGACTACATTTACACATTAAGGAAAATATTGGATTTCTGGAACGAACACTACTTTTACAAGAAAAGACTTTAATAAACTCACATAAAGTATAAATGAATATTGGAATTTACGGGAACTTCATTAAAATTAAACGAGTTTATGTCGATTTAAACTTACATTATTTATTATAAGTAAGAAAAGTTACTTATACATTTCGGTCTTTGGATTTAAGACTACATATACATTTTAAGGAAAATATTGGATTTTCTAAAACAAATAATACTTTTATAAACGAAAGGCTTTTAATAATACTAAACAAAAGCTTATGAACTCACCAACCTTTGTGTTGACACTTTTTCAAACAACTTGTATTCTCAGGAAATCATTAAACAGGTAACCAAGTGCATTTGAGGATGGGACGCTAAGGCGTCTACTATTTCATATTTTGTCAACATAATGTAATTGATTCGTAAACATGTAATTCATACAATGATGTAACTTTTTCAATTATATATATGTTGGTTGGGTTTGCTTGAATTACTATTACAATTGTTGTTATGATACTATACATGAAGTCCTCCACCCACGGACATTTCCGCCATCCTTGGTTTGGGGGTGTGACACCATTGATCTATGGTTAACATCAAGCTACCCTTTGCCACACACTGTCAGTCCAGATTAGTGTGCCGGTTAACCACACACGCTCCACTAACGACTTAACAAAGTGCAAAGTGCAATTTCATGGGTTAGCACAATATTCACATTTTCCTAAGTACTTAAGATTTGGGAATTTGTAAGTGTTTAGTTACTTTATATTTATCATTATACTTTTAATGAAGGGAGAATTAAATTCCTATCCTACCCGTTCGGTTAACGGCCCTCCACCAGTCAAGGAATCGGTGGGTGAGAGTGGACACCCATTAAACGAACATTTTATAGGTAGTAACCTTATACCCCTCTTATAGATCGGCTTCGTGAATGAGGCCTACTAACGGTAAGACTGACTTTACTCTTATACATATATATATATATATATATATATATATATATATATATATATATATATATATATATATATATATATATATATATATATTAAACCTATAATATTATAATAGTATAAGGGTTGAATTTTAAACTTTTAAAATTCTAGGGTTTGGAATTAAATGTGTCAAAAGAAGACTCTACATTTACAAATTCCAAAACTTGATGGCAAGTTTTGAACTATTCAAAAACCTTTGGAATCCATAACATATGAGTTTGATATAGACTTTAATGAAAAGACTCTTGGAAATCCATAACCTGAGGACAAGTTATGGAGTTCATAAAAACATTTAAGGAAAGAACTCTTCAAGACCATAACCTATGAGTTTAATGAAGTCTTTTAAAAGGAAAACTTTTCATTTTCCATAACTTGAGGACAAGTTATGGAGCATATTAAAGGCCATAAAGATCATCAAATAAACTAACAAACATGTCAAATAATATCCATGATCTAGATTAAACTCATATGAACAAGATAATTCATATCAAACAAATTTCATGTAATTAGCATAATCATATAAACTAATACAAAACATGAAAATTTGACAATTATCTTATAAATTGGATAAGCATGATCATTACCACATAAAAAACAGGTTTATAAGTTCAAAAACAGCTTAGGGTAATGATCCTAGTCCAATTCTAGCCAAAAACCTCGAAAATCTGCCTTATGGAGCATCAACTCGTCGAGTGCAAGAACAAACTCGGCGAGTTGGTCAGAATTGTGCTTGGACTCGGCGAGTCCACTGTCCAGAACAGCAGAAAACCGATTTTTCAAGCTTAAACAACAAGTAGCATCAAGTATAATTGAAAACAGCCCTAGGCTCTGATACCATTGAAGGGTTTTGAGCATTCTAACACTCATATGGTGTACATGCAACCCTAGATGCTTTGGATCTATGTTTTCTCTATTATACATGCATACATTCAATATTCCAAAGCATCATCCTAACTAGCATACAATGGAGTATAAACAACATGAAATACAAGTTAGATGACATACCTTTTAGTGTAGTTGAAACCTTGGACCTTTAAGAACTTAGTGCCCCAAGTGTTGCACCTCAAATGGAATCACACAACACCACCAACAAATGGAGGAACTTAAGAAGATGTCACTTGCACTCAATTATCCATCCTTTAGATTGTTCCGGTACCATGCAACCCAAATGAACCATGCTACTCTCGAGTCAAGTACATACCAATAATAGTTATGGGCTTAGACATCTAATCCAACACAAAGACATATCTTTCTCATACAAAATGCTTATGAACTCACCAACTTAATTGTTGACACTCTTTTTCAAAACCACTTGTATTGTCAGGAAATCAGTAGACAGGTACCCACCCATGTTTTGGTGAAGATGGAGCTTAGTATTGGTACATCTTATATTTTGTTGTATGCTTTTGGAGTCAAACAATGATTCAAATACAATGTAAATATTAATTTATCAATACAATGTTTGTAATGCTTTGATCTCTATTATGCAATTGTTGTGATACTATACATGACGTCATCCGCCCCGGACGTTTCCGCCGTTTACTTGGTCCGGGGGTGTGACAGATTGGTATCACAACATTGTTTATAGTGAACTAAGTATATCAAACCACACAAGATATACAACTATAAATACAATGGGGCTGAAACGATCTGACTAAAAGTATACTTTTAAAATATAAGCATTTTATAAGAAGTATATATACATGCATACATACCAGAAACAATATCACAATAAGAACTACATAAAAGTATTTAGATAAGTTGAACGTTGCAGTTAAGCCTAAATAGTTATGTAATCATATCTGGTACAAAAATAGCCTGATCAACTATATTTATTTGAGATACGACCAACATGTGTTTGGGAATAGTCGTGATGAACAACAAGTCTAAAACTTACCAACCCTATATTTCAAGAAACTCTAGAACAGAACATAAAGTTAAAATACTTATAGGAGTATTTTATGACACTATAGAACTACACAACTAGACCCTTCATGTGTCTTTTTACTGCTACCCTTGGGCAGTCAACATAACTAAATAGTTAAGACACTCTGTTTTGCTAATGCTCGATTCATAGCCATTATCAAAGACTTGTCATTATTCCACTCTTAAACCATACGACCGAAAGATGTCACCACGTAAATCAAACACGCGTGTCAACAACACACCACCAACTCCACCACCTCCACCACCTCAGCAGATGGACACTGCTATTTTCCAAGGTGCAGTAACAGCCGCCATGGCGCAAATCAGCATGAATGGCGCCAGTGGGTCAGGAGACGGTACCAATAATACTAGCCAAGGAGATAGCCAGGGACACCTGATGTGACAACCCGAAACTTTTATTATGTACGCTTGGTCAACTTTATCAACATTGAACTTGATTCCGTTACCTTTTAACGTTGTTTAAGAGTTAGTTTAAGTGTTCTAAGCTTGAGTACAACCGAGAATTAGATTAGAAATGAGTCAACAAGTCGTATAGAGACAAAATCGGGCCATACACCCTCTTGAGAGGTGTGTACGGCCGCACACCCATCTCCCAGCCGCACACTCATCCCTATATATATAGGGTGACCCCTTCACTCATTCCTTTCTTTTGGCTGCACTCTACTTCCTCTCTCTACTTTCTCTCTCTAAAAACTTCATCCAAGAACACTCTAAGGGCCTCAAAAATATGAATTACTCCATCATTCAGCTTGTTATACTCGTAAGACACCATGATCTAAGCTTAAAACTCTTCATGTTCTTCGTGTTCTTCATCACTTGAAGGTGTACGGCCGCACACCTTCATAAGGTGGCCGTACACACCTTAAAGACTCTCCAAAGTGAGAGTTTGGCCCCCATTTTGCTAGTTGGACTTGGTATTGGCTTTGAAACACCTGAAAATCGACATTTTGAGCATGAATGAAGAGTGTACGGCCGCACACCCCTATGTACGGCCGCACACTCCCATGTACGACCGCACACGCCCTCTGTACGGGGGCACATTCCTGTGTGCAACCGCACACACATGCTGACCGCACAACCTGGCCGCACACACTCTTTTGGCCGTACACCTCCCTGGTTTGATCATATAGGGTCCCGACAAGCATTTCCAAGTCTTTAGGGTGGTTTCCCGTCATGTTTAGTCATGAAACACCCAAATTCTAACACACATATGCATTATCACATGTTAATAGGATCCACTTGCGTGCGAAACACCGGTTGACACTCAGCATTCGTAACCGATCATACACCCAGATCCTACGTCGATCAGTGAGTTCATACCCCTACATTTTCCGTATTTTTAATGTTTTCAGGGGGGGAATACAAGCCAAACTCAAAGTATTTTATTAAGTTTTAAACTTATTAATGCAGTCCAACGATTTCCACGTTTAATAACATATTCGGATATTTTATCTCTTTTTGTAATATGTCGAGCATAAGGGAAACTATTATTTTGGAAATCTAACTTCATAGCTTTCAGAAAGGTTTTACAAAGCATTTTCTATACAAATTCTAATAAACTATAATGGGTATAGTTTAGGATAACCCTCTAGGCAGTCTCTACCTAATCAGATTTCATAAATGAATATATATAAACTATGGCAGATTTAGTTTATGTTATATATGTTTTCTCAGAAGTAGAAAATACATTTATTCAAGGATAAGTATTGTTTTATACTCTTTCCCGCTAGTAAACTAGATTATACAGAATTGTGAGGCTCTACTTCAATACTGTGCTCTTAGGTGTACAGTGATAAATCCCTTTAGTATAACCAGAGTCTCCTGGAGGGAGAGCGTGAGATTTGTGAATAGATTTATTCGGGACTGAGAATCCCACACCTGAACAGCTAGCTACAGTTAGGCGGGCACGCCTGTGGTGAACAAATGTCATTTAGCTTAACGCCTGAAGAACGTTAAAAAGGTCTCTCGGTCATATCAAGTATGGTTATACGACTCACAAAATAAGTATAAACTAACTTTGGTTTACGGACTCTACTCTTCACTTGTTTTATTTTGAGTAATAAAACTACTTTCATATACATACTGATAGTAATCATGGGTTTCCTAAATTTACATCTCTACCTCTAGGACGGATAACCTGTTTCTAGGGAAAATATGGGATTTTCCCAAGATAACACTGACATTTCTAAAACTGATGGTTTATTTCCTACTGATAGACACTCTTTCAAAACTGCTTTTCATAAGAAAATATAGGATTTTCTTGAGGAACACTTTTCAAAAGGATTCAAAGAACATTTTTCTCTAAAACTAAAATGCTTATGAACTCACCAGCTTTATGCTGATACTCTTTCAAAACTGCTTGTATTCTCAGGGAATTAGTAAACAGGTACTTCCAGGAGTTCGGAGAAGACGAAGCGTTAGAGTCGCGTCTTTCTATTTTACTTTTGATATGATTAAAACTATGTATTAAACAATTAAACCTTTTTCACATATGTATTCAATGTCTGGTTGTGTTTACTATGCTTGCTATGATACAATTGTTTTGATACTACGCATGACGTCCTCCACCCCGGAACGATTCCGCCATCACGGTTTCGGGGTGTGACAGATTGGTATCAGAGCCCTTGTTTATAGCGAACTAAGTATACCGAACCTTACATGGTATACAACTATAAATACTAAGGGGCCTAAGTGCTCTAAACTAAAAGTATTCCTTCAAAAATACAAGTATTTTTATAAAAGTATGTAAGTGTACCCGAGTATCAGAATCCGTGTCATAAGTAGACGAAACAAAAGTATTTGGATGTTGGACACTGCGGTTAAACCTGGGCAGTTATGTAATCATGTCTAGGATCAATATAGCATGATCAACTATATTCATTCGAGACATGACCAACATGTGCTTGGGAGTGACTATGGTGTTACAGCAAGTCTAAAACTTACCTAGATACTAGAGGAGTTCTAGAGCCAAACATAAGGATTAAAATACTATAGGAGTATTTTAGGATGCTATAACGACTAAGCCGAAAACTTACCCAAGGATCCATCTTTCAAGAATCAAGTATGTAGCCATGATACATTGGAAGTATTATTAGATTCGATGCCTATTAACTCTTCCTTTAACCGAAACATTTACCGTCGAGATGGCTAACGGAAAGAAGGAGAGCACTAACGATATATTCCTAGGCTGTACTCTTACCCTAGACGGTCGTTCCTTTCCCATCAACCTTATGTCAGTATCCATGAAGAGCTTCGATGTCATAATCGGCATGGATTGGTTGAGCCCCAATCGTGCCGATATTCTTTGTTACGAGAAAGCTATCCGTCTCAATCTTCCCTCTGGCGAAACCCTCACTATTTACGGTGATAAACTCAGTTCGAATCTTCATATCATTTAATGCATCCAAGCCCAGAAGTATTTGCGAAAAGAGTACCATGCATTCCTAGCTCATGTTGTCGATGAGACGCAAAAAGTTAAAGACCTCGAGAGCATCCCCGAAGTCTGCAACTTTCCTGATGTCTTCCCTGAAGACCTCCCAGGAATTCCTCCCGAGCGTCAAGTCGAGTTTCGTATCGACTTGATCCCCGGAGCCACTCCTGTAGCTAAATCTCTTTACCTTCTAGCGCCAGCGGAGATGCAAGAATTATCCAGCCAGCTCAATGAGCTGATCAGCAAAGGATTCATAAGGCCGAGTTCCTCACCTTGGGGAGCTCCAATCTTATTCGTGAAAAAGAAGGATGGATCCTTTCGGATGTGCATTGACTACCGAGAGCTGAACAAGCTTACCATCAAGAACCGTTATCCCCTACCCAGAATCGACGACCTCTTCGATCAACTTCAGGGAGCCAGTTATTTCTCCAAGATAGATCTTAGGTCAGGGTACCATCAGTTACGAGTTCACGAGAATGATGTTCCCAAAACGGCATTCCGAACTCGCTACGGATACTACGAGTTTGTAGTAATGCCCTTCGGTCTAACCAACACGCCAACAGTATTCATGGATCTGATGAATCGAGTGTGCCGCCCTTTCCTAGATAAGTTTGTGATCGTGTTCATCAACGATATACTTGTCTATTCTCGGAGTGAGGACGATCATAAACAGCACTTGAGACAGGTGCTGGAAACATTAAGGGCGGAGAAGCAATATGCAAAATTCTCAAAGTGTGAGTTTTGGATCAGGAAGGTGAATTTCCTTGGTCACGTGGTTAGCAAGGAAGGTATACATGTGGACCCTTCCAAAATCAAAGCGATAGAGTATTGGTCTGCACCAAAGACACCCACAAAAATCCGGCAATTCCTGGGTCTCGCGGGCTATTATCGCATGTTTATCCAAAATTTCTCCAGAATCGCTAAGCCTTTAACTACCCTGACACAAAAAGGGGTGACCTTTAGTTGGGGAGTCAAGCAAGACACTGCGTTTCATAACATTGAAGCAGGCCCTATGCAACGCACCTATCTTGTCCCTGCCCGAAGGGACGGAAGACTTCGTGGTCTATTGTGATGCGTCCAATCAGGGCCTAGGCTGTGTGCTCATGCAGCGAGGAAAGGTCATCGCCTATGCCTCGAGGCAGTTGAAAACACACGAAGTCAATTACACAACTCACGATTTAGAGTTGGGAGCAGTGGTCTTTGCGTTAAAGATCTGGAGACATTATCTCTACGGAACCAAGTGCACTATCTTCACTGACCATAAAAGCCTACAACATATTTTCGACCAGAAGGAACTGAACATGAGACAACGGCGATGGGTTGAGCTACTCAGCGATTACGAGTGCGAAATCTGCTACCATCCCGGCAAGGCCAATGTGGTGGCAGATGCCCTCAGCCGGAAGGAGTACTCAGGTCATAGAGTGAAGGCACTGACCATGACTATCCATTCCCATTTATCCGCGCAAATCAAGGAGGCTCAGTTGGAAGCATTGAAACCAGAGAACATGTCGGGTGAATCCTTGAGAGGAATAGAAAAGAACCTAGAGATCAAGGGGGACGAAGTCTATCATTTCATGGACCGGATCTGGGCCCCAAAGTTCAGTGGTTACAAAGAGGTCGTGATGAACGAAGCTCACAAGACTAGATACTCCGTTCATCCAGGTTCGGACAAGATGTACCTCGATCTTAAGAAACTATATTGGTGGCCGAACATGAAAGCAGAGATTGCTACCTTCGTGGGCAAGTGCCTGACTTGCACCAAGGTGAAGGTTGAATATCAGAAGCCCTCAGGTCTACTCCACCAGCCGGAGATACCTGAGTGGAAGTGGGAGAGAATTACTATGGACTTTATCACCAAATTACCCAGGTCTCCGAGTGGGCACGGCGCTATTTGGGTAATTGTCGACCGGCTGACTAAATCCGCCCACTTCCTGCCGATCAAGGAAAACTTCAAGATGGAGAGACTCACACGGATCTACATTCAAGAAATAGTCCGCCTTCATGGGGTACCTGTATCCATTATCTCCGACCGAGATAGCCGGTTTACCTCGAGATTCTGGCAATCACTACAGAAGGCTATTGGAACTAAATTAGATATGAGCACGACTTATCATCCGCAGACTGATGGACAGAGTGAGAGAACAATTCAGATATTGGAAGATATGTTGAGAGCCTGCGTCATCGACTTCGGCGCGTCATGGGACACTCATCTTCCTTTGGTCGAATTTTCCTACAACAACAGCTACCATACCAGCATCAAGGCTGCGCCGTTCGAAGCCCTCTATGGCCGCAAGTGCAGATCCCCTCTGTGCTGGGCTGAAGTGGGTGACACGCAGCTAGTCAAGGGTCAAGTCCGTGACAGCACTCTCACTGGTCCTAAAATTATCCGAGAGACGACTGAAAAGATCGTGCAAATCCGAGAACGACTGAAAGCCTCACGAGATAGACAAAAGAGCTACGCTGATAAGAGACGAAAACCCTTGGAATTCCAGGCCGGTGACCGCGTCCTTCTGAAGGTCTCACCCTGGAAAGGCATGATACGTTTCGGAAAAAGTGGAAAGATAAACCCAAGGTACATTGGACCATTTGAGATCCTTGCTAGGATCGGTCCCGTAGCATACAAACTCCAGTTACCACGAGAGCTCAGCAACATCCATCCTGTCTTCCGCGTGTCGAACCTAAAGAAGTGTCTGTCCGATGAGACACTTGTGATTCCTCTCGACGAGATCGAATTAGGCGAGGGTCTACACTTCATGGAAGAACCTGTCGAAATCATGGATAGAAAGATCAAACGAACAAAGCAAAGTCGCATCCTGATAGCGAAGGTTCGCTGGAATGCCAAGCGGGGACCCGAATTCACTTGGGAGCGCGAAGATCAGATGAAACAGAAATATCCGCATCTCTTTTCTAATCCATGATTTGTATTCTATGTTCGAATTTCGGGACGAAATTCCCTCTAACGGGGGGATGATGTGACAACCCGAAACTTTTATTCTGTACGCTTGGTCAACTTTATCAACATTGAACTTGATTTCGTTACCTTTTAACGCCGTTTAAGAGTTAGTTTAAGTGTTCTAATCTTGAGTACAGCCGGGAATGAGATTAGAAATGAGTCAACAAGTCGTATAGAGACAAAACCGGGCCATACACCCTCTTGAGAGGTGTGTACGGCCGCACACATGGGTGTGCGGCCGCACACCCATCTCCCAGCCACACACTCATCCCTATATATAGGGTGACCCATTCACTCATTCCTTTCTTTTGGCTGCACTCTACTTCCTCACTCTACTTTCTCTCTCTAAAAACTTCATCCAAGAACACTCTAAGGGCCTCAAAAACGTGAATTACTCCATCATTCAGCTTGTTATACTGGTAAGACACCATGATCTAAGCTTAAAACTCTTCATGTTCTTCGTGTTCTTCATCACTTGAAGGTGTACGGCCGCACACCTTCATAAGGTGGCCGTACACACCTTAAAGACTCTCCAAAGTGAGAGTTTGGCCCCCATTTTGCTAGTTGGACTTGGTATTGGCTTTGAAACACCTGAAAATCGACATTTTGAGCATGAATGAAGAGTGTACGGCCGCACACCCCTATGTACGGCCGCACACTCCCATGTACGACCGCACACGCCCTCTGTACGGCCGCACACTCCTGTGTGCAACCGCACACACATGCTGACCGCACACCCTGGCCGCACACACACTCTTTTGGCCGTACACCTCCCTTGTTTGATCATATAGGGTCCCGACAAGTATTTCCAAGTCTTTTGGGGTGGTTTCCCGTCATTTTTAGTCATGAAACACCCAAATTCTAACACACATATGCGTTATCACATGTTAATAGGATCCACTTGCGTACGAAACACCGGTTGACACTCAGCATTCGTAACCGATCATACACCCAGATCCTACGTCGATCAGTGAGTTCATACCCCTACATTTTCCGTATTTTTAATGTTTTCAGGGGGGAATACAAGCCAAACTCAAAGTATTTTATTAAGTTTTAAACTTATTAATGCAGTCCAACGATTTCGACGTTTAATAACATATTCGGATATTTTATCTCTTTTTGTAATATGTCGAGCATAAGGGAAACTATTATTTTGGAAATCTAACTTCATAGCTTTCAGAAAGGTTTTACAAAGCATTTATATACAAATTCTAATAAACTATAATGGGTATAGTTTGGGATAACCCTCTAGGCAGTCTCTACCTAATCAGATTTCATAAATGAATATATATATAAACTATTGCAGATTTAGTTTATGTTATATATGTTTTCTCAGAAGTATAAACTACATTTATTCAAGGATAATTATTGTTTTATACTCTTTCCCGCTAGTAAACTAGATTATACAGAATTGTGAGGCTCTACTTCAATACTGTGCTCTTAGGTGTACAGTGATAAATCCTTTTAGTATAACCAGAGTCTCCTGGAGGGAGAGCGTGAGATTTGTGAATAGATCTATTCAGGTTTGAGAATCCCACACCTGAACAGCTAGCTACAGTTAGGCGGGCACGCCTGTGGTGAACAAATGTCATTTAGCTTAACGCCTGAAGAACGTTATAAAGGTCTCTCGGTCATATCAAGTATGGTTATACGACTCACAAAATAAGTATAAACTAACTTTGGTTTACGGACTCTACTCTTCACTTGTTTTATTTTGAGTAATAAAACTACTTTCATTACATACTGATAGTAATCATGTGTTTCCTAAATTTACATCTCTACCTCTAGGACGGATAACCTGTTTCTAGGGAAAATATGGGATTTTCCCAAGATAACACCGGCATTTCTAAAACTGATGGTTTATTTCCTACTGATAGACACTCTTTCAAAACCGCTTTTCATAAGAAAATATAGGATTTTCTTGAGGAACACTTTTCAAAAGGATTCAAAGAACATTTTTCTCTAAAACTAAAATGCTTATGAACTCACCAGCTTTATGCTGATACTCTTTCAAAACTGCTTGTATTCTCAGGGAATTAGTAAACAGGTACTTCCAGGAGTTCGGAGAAGACGAAGCGTTAGAGTCACGTCTTTCTATTTTACTTTTGATATGATTAAAACTATGTTTTAAACAATGTAAACCTTTTTCACATATGTATTCAATGTCTGGTTGTGTTTACTATGCTTGCTATGATACAATTGTTGTGATACTACGCATGACGTACTCCACCCCGGAACGATTCCGCCATCACGGTTTCGGGGGTGTGACACCTGAGGGAATGTTCCTACAAAGACTTCACGAATGCCAAACCAAAGTCTTTTGATGACACCGGAGGTTTCATTGCTTTAACAAGGTGGTTCGAGAAAACAGAGTCGGTATTTGAAATTTGTGCATGCCCAGAAGCTAGCAAAGTCAAATTCGCAGCTTGTACATTCATGGATAGCGCCCTCTCCTGGTAGAACGGCTATGTCAAATCGCTGACTCTCCCAATAGCCAACGCCATGAGCTGGGACGACTTAAAAATTCTTATGCTAGCAGAATGCTACCCGAGGGGCGAAGTGCAAAAGCTAGAGCAAGAACTCTGGAGTCTGACGATGAAGGACTCTGACATCGCTGCCTACACTGCCAGATTTAGTGACGTGGCTGTATTATGTCCCAGGATGGTCACCTTGAAAAGTAAGAAAGTGGAACGGTACATCTGGGGACTATCTCCTCAAATCCAAGGAAACGTGATAGTTGCAAACCTACTTACTTTTGACAGTGCCAAACGCCTGGCACAAACACTGGTGGATCATGAAGTTCGCCACGGCTTCATGACAGCCATTCCCGAGCAACCCAAAGAAAGTGGAAAAAAAAGAAATTTTGGAACAAACGGATGGGCCAGTCGTTACAAGAGCCCACAAAGAAGCAACAAACTGTGGCAGTTCATGCTGCTGCTGTTCCTGCCGCTCCAGCACCCGCCAAACCATATGCTGGAACTCTCCCAAAATGCAACAAGTTCAACCTTCATCATTATGAAGCCTGTCCGGAGTTGCACTGCAATCATTGCAACAAGAAGGGGGCACACTGCCCACTTCTGCAAGGCACCGACACAACAAACCACCCAGACTGCTAACACCGGAGTAAGCCAGGCTTGCTACGGATGTGGGGAAATAGGGCATTACTAGAGGGATTTCCCAAAAGCAAGGAATGCAGAAGGGGTGGGCAGAGTTCTAACAATAGGGCACGAGGAGGTCGTGAATGATCCTACCGTCGTTATCAGTACGTTCCTCCTCAACAATTCATATGCATGCATACTTTTTGATAGTGGTGCGCAGAAAAGTTTTGTGAGCCCTAAATTTAAACACTTACTTAAACAAAATCCCCAATCACTAAAAGACACATTCACCGTAGAAATGGCAAACGGAAAGGAAGAGAGCATTAATAATATATACTTAGGATGTACCCTCACTCTAAAAAACTACTCTTTCCAAATCGACCTGATGCCGGTCACAATAAAAAGTTTCGACGTCATCATTGGCATGGATTGCTTAAGTCCTCACCATGTTGATATCCTGTGTTATGAAAAAGCCATTCGCCTTAATCTGCCAAGTAGCGAAACCCTCGTCATTTATGGCGAAAAACCCGGCACGAACCTTCAAATCATTTTCTTTCGTCAAGGCTCAAAAGTATCTTCGTAAAGAATATTGCGCCTTCTTAGCTCACGTGGTGGATAAGAAACAAGAAGTAAAAGACATCAAAGATATCTGTCACACCCCAAAACCGGAACGGCGGAAACGTTCAGGGGTGGAGGACGTCATGTACAGTATCACAACAAAGTATAGTAGTAAACAAGCAACAACATCATCCATTGCATTAAATGTTTGTAAATGTTTGTAAATGTTTGCAAATGTTTGTAAATGTTTGTAAATGTTTGTATCTCCTAGAAAATCCTATATTTTTCTACTAAACGTAGCCTTCTACCAAGGCATCAAATGAAATGTATGTTTGTTTCTTGTAAGAGTGTATATTTTCCCAAGTGTGACTATCATTAACCATAAATATAGTTTTACATTACTTTTTATGTGAAAAGATCACAATGTGAATGCAATGGGGAAATAATAAAGTACTGTAGTGTTGTATTATAGTGACTACTTCTGTACTTTCTACCTTAATCCGACCGTTAATTAAGGTTAAATGTGAAATGGTTGCACCATACTATCGACTAATAACACGACGATGAAAGACGTCGGAAGAAATGACATTTGGCACCCGTAGACTTGCAAGTGCCACTGTAGCTAACATCAAGGTGTAGGATAGTCAATCCAGTATAGATCTATACGCAAATTCACGCTCTCCCTCTAGGAGATTCTGGCTACAAATCGAGCCATGACAGGTGATGCCATGCCCCGAACGATGGTTCACATTTATGTTATTGTATACTTGGATATGTAATGTATGTACTAGCTGTATTGTATGTTCTCTCTGTCTAGTATGTATATATGTTCTCTCTGTTTCTCATAATAGTATGTTCTCTTGTATAATGTATATTATGTACTAGCTGTATTGTATGTTCTCTCTGTTTCTCATAATAGTATGTTCTCTTGTATAATGTATAGTATGTACTAGCTGTATTGTATGTTCTCTCTGTCTAGTATGTATGTATGTATGTTCTCTTAGTTTCTCATAATAGTATGTTCTCTTTGTTTCTCATAATAGTATGTATTGACTCATGTATGAACTGACTCTTTGTATGTTTCATTGTTCTAGTAATAGTATTAGTAACTTTCTAAACTATACCTGTTATAGTTTACTAGTAATGTTGTTTGTATGAATGAACATGATTGTATACCTTTGCTACCCAAAGGTATTGAACTGAATGAAGGAACTTTTATATCTATATACATTTACATAATATATAACTAAGATTCAAACGACCTTCGGACAAAAACTGATACCCTAAGTCCACAACCAAACAAGGAACAGGAAGTAAGGTGAGCTATCAGTCCTAAGTCCTTTCAATCTTACTTATATAACTATATCTATATAGATACACATTTGACAAAGTATAAGTTTAAAAGAGTTTAATAAAAGTATTTAACATGTAAAAGAGTTTGTAAAATGATTTGAAGTAGTTTGCTTGATAACACAGTTTGTAAAGTAAGAAAATCCATATGTTTGATATTTATTAATCACATGTGATTGATATAATAACTATAATGTTTCAACTTGTATTCCCCCCCCCCCATAAAAGCATTTAAAATCATTTAAAAGGTTGATTAAGGGGTATGAACTCACCTGTAGTGAGTGGTTTGGATGAACGGATGGTATAGGATGCTAAGTGTCAAGTGAAGACTTGAGCACACACACGGATCTTATTTAACATATAATGACACATATACCTATCTAATTAGTCATTTAACAACTAATTAAGCAAGTAAAGACACCCTAGGACATGGAAAACACTTGATTCAAGTGCTAGGAGTACCACAGGGTTGCATCTAAGGAGAGTATGGCCTCTCATTGGAGTTTATGGCCAATATGGGTGTATCACATGAGTTTACGGCCCAGGGTAATTTCCCCACGAGTTTACGGCCGTAAACTCATGGTATTTTGTACCAAGTTGTGATATAAGGTCTTACAAGTCATAATGAAGTATCCTTTGATCAAGTCTAAGCCTTAGGAAGGATTGGTGGCACATATGCACCATTAACTAGTGTTTACGGCCCAAGGTGTTTGCCTTGGCCGTAAACACCATTTGTTCTTGGTTCTTTCGATGTTTAAGGTCCTATACTCTTCTTGGAAGTGATCCAGACTTGGTTCCAAGGCCTAGGAAAGAGTTTATGGCAACATTGCACCCATCTTTAGGGTTTACGGCCAAGGGAGATTGCCTTGGCTTTAAACTCCCTTTGTTCTTGGATTCTTGGTGTTTTCAAGTCCTTAATTCGTTATCCTAACTAATAAACATGTAAAGGAGGTAAGGACTTACAATTTGAAGGCTAAAGAGGGGTGTTTTCGGCCCAAAACACTTTTGTGTTCTTGGTTTTCTTGAAGATCTTGAAGATCTAGATCAAAAGATGGAATTTGTGGATGGATTCAAGGATGAATCAAGAAGAAGTGATATAACAACACATAGATGGAAGTGTTTACTTACATTTGTGAGGATTGGAAGGAAGATCTTGAAGATCCTTGGGAGAGAATCGGATTTCTCTAGCTTGGAAGGTGAAGAATGAGTGAAAAATGACTAAGTGTCATATATATACAAGGGGTTTACGGCCACCATGTGTTTACGGCCGTAAACTCACATGGTGTGTCCGTAAACTCCATATGATGATGGCTAGGGCTTGTTTGATAGTTTACAACTTCAATTGGCACTCCCATTCACTTATTCATTGGATATACTAGGCTCGGAATGCTCAAATAGACTCAAAATAGTGCTAGAAGTTAGCAGAAACAAGTCTAACTTTGATTGGATTGTATGGTTTTTACAAGATTGAAATTTCGGGTTGTTACATTTTCCCCCGTTAGAGAGAATTTCATCCCGAAATTAGAGTTTAAGCAAATAAGTAGTTACAAATAACTAAGTATAAAGATGAGGATATTTCAGTTTCAACTGATCCTCGCGCTCTCAAGTGAATTCAGGTCCTCGCTTGGCGTTCCAACGAACCTTCACTATCGGGATACAGCGTGTTTCATTTGCTTGACCTCTCGGTCCATGATCTCTACAGGTTCTTCCACGAAGTTGAGGCTCTTGTTGATCTCGATCTCGTCGAGTGGGATTACAAGAGTCTCGTCGGATAGGCACTTTTTCAAGTTCGAGACGTGGAAAGTAGAATGTACGTTACTGAGTTCACGAGGTAGGTTAAGTTTGTAAGGTACAGGGCCGATTCTAGCGAGAATCTCGAAAGGCCCTACGTATCTAAATTTAGCTTTCCACGCTTTCCCGAAGCGTATCAAGCCCTTCCAGGGTGAGACTTTCAAAAGAACTCGGTCTCCTACCTGGAATTCCAAAGGTTTCCTTCTTTTGTCTGCGTAGCTTTTCTGTCGGTCTCTAGAGGCTTTCAATCGTTCACGAACCTGAACGATGTTCTCTGTCGTTTCTCGAAAGATCTCCGGACCTTTGGAGCAATTTCTACTGTATCTAACTCCAGATCGTGTGTTGTATAGTTGGGTTCGAGTGTATTAAGTTGACGGGAGGTATAGGCAACGACCTTACCTCGTTGCATCAAAATGCAACCGAGCCCTGGATTTGGATGCATCGCAATTGACCACAAGGTCTTCTATTCCTTCTGGGAGGGATAGTATCGGTACGGTGCATAAGGCTTGATTCCACGTTTGGAACGCTTTCTCTTGCTCCCTTTCCCAGTCAAGAGCCACACCCTTCTGGGTCAAAGTCATATGAGGCTTTGCAAATCGAGAGAAGTTCTGAAAGAACCTACGATAGTAGTCTGCGAGACCTAGAAACTTATGAATTTCTGTAGGTGTCTTCGGATCTGACAGTTCCCAATGGCCTGGATTTTGGAAGTGTCTACATGAATTCCCTCTTCACTAACAACGTGACCCATGAATTTGACCATTCGAATCCAAAACTCGCATTAAGAGAACTTCGCGTAGAGCTTCCCTGATCGTAATGTTTCCTAGACCTGACGTAGATGCTTACTATGCTCTTCCTTTCTACGAGAGTAGATAAGTATGTCATCTATGAAGACAATGATGAACTGATCCAAGTAAGGACGGCATACCCTATTCATTAAGTCCAAGAATGCTGTAGGCGCATTGGTTAATCCGTATGGCATCACTACTACCTCCTAGTGTCCATAACGAGTTCGGAAGGTTGTTTTTGGAATATCCTCCCCTGGCACTCGTAAATGGTGATACCCGGATCTCAGATCTATCTTTGAAAAGTAATTCGCCCCTTGCAGTTGGTCGAACAAATCGTCTATGCGAGGCAGTGGGTAACGATTCTTAACGGTAAGCTTGTTGATCTCCCCGTAGTCGATGCACATACGAAACGATCCGTCTTTCTCCTTGACGAACAAGACCGGTGCTCTCCATGGTGAGAAGCTTGGTCTTATAAAGCCCTTGCTGAGCAGTTCGTTAAGTTGACCGAACAGTTCTTGCATCTCTGCAGGTGCTAGACGATAGGGCGATTTGGATACTGGGGTAGCCCCTGGAACTAAGTCGATTCTGAACTTGACTTGACGTTGTGGAGGTAATCCTGGGAGTTCTTCTGGAAGGATGTCGGAAAGATCCAAAAGAAATTATGATTACTCATAAAGTAAGGAAAAAGGACAGGTACTTCTATTCTATCTGAATCTCCTATCTCGATCGGCGGGAAAGGCATTTGATTGGCTCCTAAGTTTATTCGCATAGTAGTGCGATCACTCGTATTCTTGAGCAGTCTTCGTCCTGAAGTTCCTTTTAGAAGTCATATTTGGTTCATCAATCACAGCTTCGCGTATACGAGTCGTATATAATTAAGATTGAAAAGGCCGTCGAATAAATGATTCTTCTCTAAGCTCACATCCAAACAAGGAAAAGAAGTTAAGGCGAAACCATCAATTCTAAACCTGTAGAACCTTGATTATATACCACCCTTGCGTATACATTCCTCAGCGATAGATTAACCGTATGGGCCTTTGGATGGAACTTGACGTACTGTACGAATGGTATTTCGGGGAGGTTTTTTCGAAAAGGATACGAAGCATAAGATACTCTTCGCATGAGTATCTTGGAGTTCTGGAATGACGGCTTCGCTAGAAAGGCAATTACAGGGAAAAGAATTTTTGCACGAGACTGGCATTGTGAGGATCAAATTGACTCATGTTACATGATAATGTCAGACTACTCGGAATAAAAGGCGTTAGACTAGATCATAAAGGTGTTACAAAACATAATGGTGCAACTTGACAGAGTTTCAGTACTTTAGTTTTCTCTTACAAGACTGCTGCTGCGAACAAGGTATACTACAAATGCAAGTACACGCAGCACGAGAGTCCCTTGACTGACGGGATCTCGCAAAAGATATGACTCGAGTTGCACTAGTTTTTAACAATTTATAAGTCTATTATAACGAAACGCCCTAGAATTTCAACGTGGGTCCGGAGTAGTCTCTCTTTCAGCAGTGATCCTTAGTATCTTCCCGTTTGCGCCAGAGTTCTTTGTTATTGGACAATCCCTCTTAAGATGTCCTATCTCACCGCATAAATGGCAAATCTGGCTTGCACCAGCATCGGTGGTGGAAGTGAAGTGTTGGGTCGGAGTTATGTGGACACGAGCGCTTGCGTTGTTCTTCTCTTTTGGACAATCCCTTTTATAGTGTCCGGTTTCACCACAACCATAGCAAGCCGGGCTGACCCCGATGCTAGTGGCTTGGAAGACGGTTCGTGCCGGCACCCTACAGGCACGAGTAGTGTGCCCTATTCGATTGCAATTCATGCATTGCGAATCACGGCAAACTCCATTATGATGAAAAGTACACTTTTTACACTTCGGGAGTGTTCCCTCATACGGTCTGAACGGTGTTGGAGTGGCAGGGGTCGCCACTTGTTGCTGTTGCATGGCAAATTTTTGAGATCGCTTGTGCTCCTTTTTGGCTTGACGCCTTCGTTTCTTACCCTCAGATTTGTGGCTTTGGGTGTTTGTAACAGTTATCACTTGTTGATTTCCTGGATGGTTACAACAATTTGAACTGTCAACAGCTTTTACAGCCTTGATTGTGTTACCAGTGTTGAAGTGTGCAAGGACAGCTACAACGGCAGCTGTTACCGCTGCTTGGAAGGTGGCAGCGTCTATATGAAGGATCGGGGTTTTGTCGTTCGGCTGACTATTTCTAGATGACGACATGATTCTGTTATATGACAAGAAAAGGAGTTTCGTGAGTGATTATGGTCGGTCCTAGATGTATTCTACTCATTCATGTAAAGATAAAGTTTTCGTTTTGTTAAAATGTTCTCGATGGTTTGACCTACATCCCTATGATGCAGTACTGGTAAGGAGTTGAGGTAAGTTCGTAGAATGGTCACTAGACGATTGCTATTTTGAACTAGGCTATCATTGGTTGGTGGATAACATGATCCAACCTTCAACAAGAATTGGAAGTGATCCTTGAGCTAATTTACCACAGCTCAATAATTTGACGAAAGTGAGGTTTAGATAGAATTCTAACGATGGTAGAATGAAAGTATTTGAACAAGGATTAGCATAGAAATTAGCCGACTGTCAATATCATTGATATTTAAGATGTAATAAGTTTGGACAAAAATGACCTTGAAGTAGGTCTTACATCATATCCGAAGTAGAAAAGTTTTAACAGCATAAAGGCCTAATCTTAGAAAGTGCTTACAGTACAGGGATGGTTACCTAGAAAAGTGCTACTTGAAGCATAGATAGGAAGACTATTCTTTAAACCAAGGAAAGAAAGGTAGAATATCTCCTACTGGTGATAGTTATCCCTCGGGTGAGCCCTTAGTTCAGCCAGCTGACGCTCCACATCGAGCAGGTGCCTTTCGTACACCCTTTGGCGTACTCGGAGCTCTATGACTTCAGCCTGAGTTTCAGCTAGCTCTTGTTGCAGGGCCTCGTGGTCTCCCCTAGATCTCTCACGAGTATCTTCCAGATGAATGGTGCAGATGGTATGCATTCTCGCATTGGCGTCAACTTCCGTGATTCGATGGAGAGTTGTCTTGCCCTGAATTTCGTTCCGGGCAACTCTGCGGACCAGGATTGGCAAGACTCTGTCTCCTGAGCCTCATTCGCTCAGGTCATAAAAGCTTCGGTTTCCTTTGAATGGCATGGGCTGATCCTGCTCTTGGCTCCATGTTTCCAAGCTTTCCACCCAAGGAGGCGTCGGGCCTTGAAAAGCCGGACGAGGGTTAGGATTTGGGACAGGAGCCACCGGGGGTAGGTTATTGACCTCAGACTCAGAGTCCGAACCATCAGAAAAGCCTTCAGCCTGGTGATCATCCAAAGAGATTTGGTGATCATCTTCTAGCTCTGCTTCAAACCCTCCTCCATTACCTTGGTTAGGGAAGTACGGGTCGCCGTGGGGATGGAATCCAGCCATGTTATCTACGCGAGAAAAGGGGTATAAGAAATAACTAAATAGACGTAGATAATTATAAGACGATCTTTATCAGTTACTTCAATACATGTTTAGTGCATACCAGTTATATGTAATCAAAACATGATAGACCTTCGAATAAGTGACCCTAACTCAAAACCCACAACCAAACAAGGAACAGGGAGTAAAGCAAAGATTACAGATTCTAAGTCTATGACATCCTAGTTACCTATAACCTTAGTGTATCCACTTAGAAACTATTGACCTACTGATAAAGACCTTTTTAGTTCACACATAAGTAATTTATAGTAACACAAAATACTCCTATAGTATTTTAAGTTTATGTTCAGTTCTAATGTTTTCATTGTAGTAGTATTAGTAAGTTTTTAGACTTGTTGCCACATCACAACCATTCTCGGGCATATGCTAATCACTTCTCGGACCAACATAGTTGATCAGGCTATGTCACTCCCAGAACTGATCATACATCCCCGAGTGTACTTGTGATGGTCAACAATCGTAATACTTTTGTTCTGTCCTAGTGACACTGATTTTAGTATGAATGCATGTATGTATACTTAGTTAAATATTTTATTATTTAAAAGTATAAACTCTTGGTCAGAGTATTTTAATCCCGTTGTGTTTATAGTTTGTATATCTTTTATGGGTTGATATACTCGATTCACTATAAACTATGCTCTGATAGCAATCTGTCACACCCCAAAACCGGAACGGCGGAAACGTTCAGGGGTGGAGGACGTCATGTACAATATCACAACAAAGTATAGTAGTAAACAAGCAACAACATCATCCATTGCATTAATAATATAATTTCATACAAGTGTGTTCTTTAATGTTTATAAGACACCAAAAATGTAAATCAAAATATGAGATGAGTCTTAAACGAGCTTCATCTTCTCAAAAGCCTGGCATCGGTACCTGTCTACTGATGACCTGAGAATACAAGTTATTTTGAAAGAGTTTATCAGCTTTAAAGTTGGTGAGTTCATAAGCATTTTAGTGTCATTGTTTGTATGAAAGTGTTTGTAAGTACTTGATGTATAAGTTTGTAAATGTTCGTAAATGTTTGCAAATGTTTGTAAATGTTTGTATCTCCTAGAAAATCCTATATTTTCTACTAAACGTAGCCTTCTACCAAGGCATCAAATGAAATGTATGTTTGTTTCTTGTAAGAGTGTATATTTTCCCAAGTGTGACTATCATTAACCAAAAATATAGTTTTATATTACTTTTTATGTGAAAAGATCACAATGTGAATGCAATGGGGAAATAATAAAGTACTGTAGTGTTGTATTATAGTGACTACTTCTGTACTTTCTACCTTAATCCGGCCGTTAATTAAGGTTAAATGTGAAATGGTTGCACCATACTATCGACTAATAACACGACGATGAAAGACGTCAGAAGAAATGACATTTGGCACCCGTAGACTTGCAAGTCCCACTGTAGCTAACAGCAAGGTGTAGGATAGTCAATCCAGTATAGATCTATACGCAAATTGACGCTCTCCCTCTAGGAGATTCTGGCTACAAATCGAGCCATGACAGGTGATGCCATGCCCCGAACGATGGTTCACATTTATGTTATTGTATACTTGGATATGTAATGTATGTACTAGCTGTATTGTATGTTCTCTCTGTCTAGTATGTATGTATATTCTCTCTGTTTCTTATAATAGTATGTTCTCTTGTATAATGTATAGTATGTACTAGCTGTATTGTATGTTCTCTCTGTCTAGTATGTATGTATGTTCTCTCTGTTTCTCATAATAGTATGTTCTCTTGTATAATGTATAGTATGTACTAGCTGTATTGTATGTTCTCTCTGTCTAGTATGTATGTATGTATGTTCTCTTAGTTTCTCATAATAGTATTTTCTCTTTGTTTCTCATAATAGTATGTATTGACTCATGTATGAACTGACTCTTTGTATGTTTCATTGTTCTAGTAATAGTATTAGTAACTTCCTAAACTATACCTATTATAGTTTACTAGTAATGTTGTTTGTATGAATGAACATGATTGTATACCTTTGCTACCCAAAGGTATTGAACTGAATGAAGGAACTTTTATATCTATATACATATACATAATATATAACTAAGATTCAAACGACCTTCGGACAAACAACTGATACCCTAAGTCCACAACCAAACAAGGAACAGGAAGTAAGGTGAGCTATCAGTCCTAAGTCCTTTCAATCTTACTTATATAACTATATCTATATAGATATGCATTTGACAAAGTATAAGTTTAAAACAGTTTAATAAAAGTATTTAACATGTAAAAGAGTTTGTAAAATGATTTGAAGTAGTTTGCTTGATAACATAGTTTGAAAAGTAAGAAAATCCATATGTTTGATATTTATTAATCACATGTGATTGATATAATAACTATAATGTTTCAACTTGTATTCCCCCCCCCCCCCCATGAAAGCATTTAAAATCATTTAAAAGGTTGATTAAGGGGTATGAACTCACCTGTAGTGAGTGGTTTGGATGAACGGATGGTATAGGATGCTAAGTGTCAAGTGAAGACTTGAGCACACACACAGATCCTATTTAACATATAATGACACATATACGTATCTAATTAGTCGTTTAACAACTAATTAAGCAAGTAAAGACACCCTAGGACATGGAAAACACTTGATTCAAGTGCTAGGAGTACCAAAGGGTTGCATCTAAGGGGAGTATGGCCTCTCATTGGAGTTTATGGCCAATATGGGTGTATCACATGAGTTTACGGCCCATGGTAATTTCCCCACGAGTTTACGGCCGTAAACTCATGGTATTTTGTACCAAGTTGTGATATAAGGTCTTACAAGTCATAATGAAGTATCCTTTGACCAAGTCTAAGCCATAGGAAGGATTGGTGGCACATATGCACCATTAACTAGTGTTTACGGCCCAAGGTGTTTGCCTTGGCCGTAAACACCATTTGTTCTTGGTTCTTTCGATGTTTAAGGTTCTATACTCTTCTTGGAAGTGATCCAGACTTGGTTCCAAGGCTTAGGAAAGAGTTTATGGCAACATTGCACCCATCTTTAGGGTTTACGGCCAAGGGAGATTGCCTTGGCCGTAAACTTCCTTTGTTCTTGGATTCTTGGTGTTTTCAAGTCCTTAATTCGTTATCCTAACTAATAAACATGTAAAGGAGGTAAGGACTTACAATTTGAAGGCTAAAGAGGGGTGTTTTCGGCCCAAAACACTTTTGTGTTCTTGGTGTTCTTGAAGATCTTGAAGATCTAGATCAAAAGATGGAATTTGTGGATGGATTCAAGGATGAATCAAATAGAAGTGATATAAAAACACATAGATGGAAGGGTTTACTTACATTTGTGAGGATTGGAAGGAAGATCTTGAAGATCCTTTGGAGAGAATCCGATTTCTCTAGCTTGGAAGGTGAAGAATGAATGAAAACGACTAAGTGTCATATATATACAAGGGGTTTATGGCCACCATGTGTTTACGGCCGTAAACTCACATGGTGTGGTCATAAACTCCATATGATGATGGCTAGGGCTTGTTTGATAGTTTACAACTTCAATTGGCACTCCCATTCACTTATTCCTTGGATATACTAGGCTCGGAATGCTCAAATAGACTCAAAATAGTGCTAGAAGTTAGCAAAAACAAGTCTAACTTTGATTGGATTTTATAGTTTGTAGAAGATTGAAATTTCGGGTTGTCACAATATTCCCCGAAGTTTGTAACTTCCCCGAAATATTCCCCGAAGATCTCCCAGGAGTACCTCCCGAACACTAGGTCGAGTTCAGAATCGACTTGATTCCTGAAGCTACCTCGGTAGCCAAATCCCCGTACCATTTCGCACCGGCAGAAATGCAGGAACTATCGAGTCAACTGAACCAACTACTAAGCAAAGGATTCATCAGACCGCGCGTCTCGCCTTGGGGGAGCATCGGTCTTGTTCGTGAAGAAGAAGGATGGATTGTTCCACGTGTGCATAGACTATCAAAAACCGATACCCTTTACCTCGAATCGATGATCTCTTCGATTAACTACACGGAGCAAGTTTCTTCTCAAAGATCGACCTAATATCATGATACCATCAGCTACAAGTCCAGGAGGAAGATATTCCTTAGACCTTATTCAGAACTCGCTACGGTCACTATGAATTCGTAGTAATGCCCAGATCCAGTCAAGTGTGTTAGCATCCAGGCTTGTTACTTTTGACAGCGCCAAAGAGCTGGCACAATCTCTTATAGATCACGGAAAACCACCAGAACCCAACGATTTCTACACCTGAGCAACAAAAGGGAAACAACAACAACAACAACAACAAGAAAAGGGGGTGGAACAAGAGGAAAAGCGGGGCTTCGTAAGAATCCTCAAAGAGACAGTAACTAGTTACACTCAATGCTGCCACGGTAACTCCTGTTGTCTCTACTAATCCCTTACCAGCGAAGCCTTATGTCGGTAATCTTCCGAGGTGCAACAAATGCACCTTCCATCACAACGGACCTTGCCGCGAAACGCAGTGACTAACTGCAACAGAAGGGGGCATACTGCCCGTTTCTACAAGACTCCAGCAAGGCCGACCGCTCAAGTTCCTAACGCCGGTGTAGGCCAAGCTTGCTACGGTTGTGGCGAAGTGGGCCACTACAAGAGGAACTGCCCTAAGGCAGGGATAGTTGGCGGAGTGGGAAGAGTTCTGGCCATAGGCCACGAGGAAGCCGTAGCTGATCCTACAATAGTTATTGGTACGTTTCTCCTCGATAAGTCATATGCTTGCATACTTTTCGACAGTGGAGCGGAGAAAAGCTTCGTAAACTAGAAATTTGCACACCTGCTTAAACAAAAACCACGTGCATTAGATAAATCATTCACTGTAGAAATGGCCAACGGGAAAACGGAAATTACTAACTGCATATACGTAGGTTGTACTCTAACTTTAGATGGCCACACTTTCAAGATAGACCTCATGCCGGTCCCAATTAAAAGTTTCGACGTTATTATCGGCATGGATTGGTTGAGTCTTCTTCACGCCGACATCATGTGCTTTGAAAAAGCAGTTCGTCTTAACCTCCCTAATAGCGAAACCCTAGTAATCTACGGTGACAAACCTAGTATGAGTTTTCGCATCATTTCGTGCATCCAAGCTCAGAAGTGCTTACGAAAGGAATGTCATGCATTCCTTGCTCACATCGTTGATACGAGTCAAGAAGTGAAAGACATTCAGAACATCCCCGAAGTACGCGACTTTCCTGACATCTTTTCAGAAGAACTCCCAGGATTACCACCACAACGCCAAGTCGAGTTCAGAATCGACTTAGTGCCAGGGGCTACTCCAGTAGCCAAATCTCCATATCGTCTGGAACCAGCGGAGATGCAGGAACTTTCCAGTCAGCTTAACGAACTTCTCAAGAAGGGATTCATTAGGCCAAGCTTCTCACCATGGGGAGCACCGGTCTTGTTCGTCAAGAAGAAAGACGGATCGTTTCGTATGTGCATCGACTACAGGGAACTCAACAAGCTTACCATTAAAAATCGTTATCCCTTACGCCGCATTGACGATTTATTTGATCAACTTCAAGGAGCCAACTACTTCTCGAAGATAGATCTACGATCCGGATACCACCAACTACGAGTGTTAGAGGAGGATGTTCCCAAGACAGCCTTCCGAACTCGTTATGGGCACTACGAATTCATAGTGATGCCATTCGGATTAACAAACACGCCTGTTGTATTCATGGATTTAATGAATAGGGTGTGTCGTCCTTACTTGGATCAGTTCGTCATTGTCTTCATCGATGACATACTCATCTACTCTCGAAGTAAGGAGGAACATAGCCAACACCTACGAAGAGTCTTAGAAACATTACGATCGGAGAAGCTCTATGCGAAGTTCTCTAAGTGTGAATTTTGGATTCGAAGAGTCGAATTCTTGGGCCACGTAGTTAGTGAAGAGGGAATTCACGTGGACCCTTCCAAAATCAAGGCCATTAAGAACTGGTCAGCACCGAAGACACCTACAAAAATTCGTCAATTTCTAGGTCTCGCTGGCTACTATCGCAGGTTCATTCAGAACTTCTCCCGCATAGCGAAACCTCTTACAACACTGACCCAGAAGGGTGTGGCCTTTGACTGGGAAGAGAAGCAGGAGAGAGCGTTCGAAACGCTCAAGCGAACCTTGTGCACCGCACCAATACTATCCCTCCCCGAAGGGATAGAAGACTTCGTTGTCTATTGCGATGCGTCAAATCAAGGACTCGGATGTGTTCTGATGCAGCGAGGTAAGGTCATCGCCTATGCCTCAAGACAGCTGAAAACACACGAGGTCAACTACACCACACATGATCTTGAGCTAGGAGCAGTCGTGTTTGCTCTGAAGATCTGGAGACACTACCTGTATGGTACAAAAAGCACGATCTTTACAGACCACAAAAGCCTACAACATATATTCGACCAGAAGGAGCTCAACATGAGACAACGACGGTGGGTCGAGCTACTCAGTGATTACGAATGCGAAATTCGTTATCATCCGGGTAAAGCCAACGTAGTAGCTGATGCCCTAAGTCGGAAAGAATACTCTGGTCGTAGAGTCAAATCTTTGACTCTAACTATCCATTCACACTTGTCCATGCAAATTAAGGAGGCTCAGCTCGACGCTTTGAAACCTGAAAATGTGGCGAGTGAATCCCTAAGAGGGATGGATAAGAACTTGGAAGTCAAGGGTGGCGGAGCCTTATACCTCATGGATCGGATCTGGACACCGAAACGCGGTGGCTTCAGAGACTTGGTCATGACCGAGGCACACAACACTCGTTATTCCGTCCACCCAGGTTCAGATAAGATGTATCTGATTCTTAAAAAGCTATACTGGTGGCCTAACATGAAAGCAGAGATTGCTACCTTCGTAAGTAAATGCCTTACTTGCGCAAAGGTTAAGGTCGAATACCAGAAACCCTCAGGTCTACTGCAACAGCCTGAGATTCCTAAATGGAAGTGGGAGCAGATCACTATGGACTTCATAACCAAGTTGCCCAAGACAACGGGTGGACTTGATACCATATGGGTCATCGTCGACAGATTGACCAACTCTGCACACTTCCTGCCTATCAAAGAAACCGACAAGATGGAGAAACTTACGAGAACCTACATTCGGGAGATTGTACGACTGCACGGTGTTCCCATATCCATTATCTCGGACAGAGATAGTAGATTAACTTCGAGGTTCTGGCAGTCGCTACAAAGTTCCCTAGGAACTAGGCTGGACATGAGTACAGCCTACCATCCACAGACCGACGGACAAAGTGAGAGAACTATCCAAACCTTGGAAGATATGTTGCGAGTCTGTGTGATCGGCTTTGGAAAAGCATGGGATACTCATTTACCCCTTGTAGAATTTTCCTACAACAATAGTTATCACACGAGCATAAAGGCTGCTCCATTCGAGGCCCTCTATGGCCGAAAGTGCAGATCCCCTCTGTGCTGGGCTGAGGAGGGTGATACCCAGTTAGCTAAAGGACGAGTTCCTGAAAGCACTCTCACATGTCCGGAGATCATTCGGGAAACGACAGAGAAGATCGTTCAGATTCGTGAACGATCGAAAGCCTCTAGAGACCGACAGAAAACCTACGCTGACAAACGAAGGAAACTGTTGGAATTCCAGGTGGGTGACCGTGTTCTATTGAAGGTCTCACCCTGGAAGGGCTTAATATGCTTCGGAAAGCGTGGATGCAATAGAACTATGATTGTCATGAAGTGTAGCGCCCGCAGATTCGGGCTAGTCAATTCAGAGACGATAAGCGTCAAAAATGACTTTTTAATAGAGGATTATTTAGAATACATAATCTTAACTAATTTTTAGTATATGTAACAAGGTTTCCGTACATATAAAGAACGCTGAAATCCGAGTTATAACGAAGAAGTTATGTCCTGTCGAAGTTTCGAGACAAAACAGGCACGACACCGAGAATCGTAAAAAGTGAGTTTAAGATAAAGCACTTTTTAGCGTTAGTGATATAAAAGAAAGTTGTAGAGTATGTCTCCACCTACGTGTGGATATAAAGAACGTCAAAAACGGAGTTCATATGCAAAAGTTATGACCTTCCAAAGATGTAGCAGTCTAAGAGCATGACACATGGCAGAAACCCTAATCAGCCATGCTCCACGACGTGGAAATAAGGTCCACGACGTGGAACTTGTCAGGGACACTAATCGAGGCTAGAAAATACGTGTTAAAGCTACGGGGTGACTCATGGAACTCCACGACGTGACCATATGTTTGCCACGACGTGGATTGGCCCAGAACAACCTATAAATAGAGATCAAAGCTCATTTATTCCTTACACCTTCTCCTTTCATTCTCTCTCATTTTCGAAGGCTGTTTCCCTTCCCGATCCTGTCAACGACGAACCACTGACCGTTTCTAGTTAGATTCTAACCGCAATCACAAAGGTGATTTCATACCCCTACGTTTTCACGATTTTTCAATTGTTTTAGGGGGGAATACAAGTAAAACACAAGAAATCTTGTGTTGAAAAATATAAATCGCTTATTATGTTTTCTTACCGTTTATATGCATTTTTACGTGAAATTACTAAATATGCGAAACAACGTTACTACCAAATTTACAAACATTTACAAAACATGTTAAAACACAACGGTTTTCATTTCAACAGAATATACAGTATAAACTATAATAGGTATAGTTTATGGTTCATTTTACAAAAAAGGGTTTTCAGTTCATTACTAAAGGGTATTACATTTCATTTACTAAAGGGTATTAAATTTCATTTAGCAAAATGGTTTTCAGTTCATTACTCATAAACTTGTTGAAGCAATAAATTGTGAGACATCTTCATGTACTTATCTAAGTGCCAGTGAAGGTCCTGACTTATAACCAGAGTCTCTTGTAGGGTGAGTGAGATATTTGTGTATAGATCAATACGGGAATAACAATCCTGCAGCTCAACTGTTAGCAACAATTAGGCCGACAGGCCTGGGGTGACAAATAACATTAACGTTTCCGACGCCTGAAGAACGTCGTGTTCAGGCCATCTTAGGCCATAGTATGGTTATAAGAACTCACATATAGAAAACAACGACACATTTACGGAGTAATAGATTTTCAGATAGTTTCATTTGAACATTAACTTCACATTTGGTTTACAGGGCAAACATACTTTCAAATAGTTTTACATAACAATAAAACTACATTACATGGCTTCTCAGTACAACACAGGTTACATTTCTAGAAACATATATTTAAAGGTATTACATACTAAGACAACTACAATATACTATTTTCCTAGTACAATGCAACTTACATTTCTAAAAAGACTTATTGTTTACTCCATGATTAATTAACGTATACGTTAGGGTTATATATAATAAAAATCCTATAGGCATTAGAATGCATGTTTCCGCCTTACTTCCTGTTCCTTGTTTGGTTGTGGATTTAGGGCAGAGTCACTCATTCGAATTGTGACAACCCGAAATTTCTATTCTGTACAACCTCTCACTTCAATAAGAGTCAGAACAGTTTCTGCTAACTTTCAGGCTTTTTGGATTAAGTTCTAGCGTTTTAAAGTTAGTAATTCAGGAGATGACAGGAGAGAGGATGCCCTAGGGTTTATTGTGCAACAATAATGTCCCAAAACTCCAAGAGTTTGGAGTTTACGGCCTAAACAAATGTGTTTACGGCCGTAAACCCTAAAAAGGGGGTATAAATATGACACTTAGTCATATTTTACCACTTTTCACATTTTCAAGATCCAAAACCAAATTCTCTCTCAAGTATCATCCAACATTTCTTCAAGATCTTCAACTTGTAAGTGTTTCTAGCCCTAATAAGTTGATATCTACCCTAATCTAGTGATCTAACATGATTCCATCCGTGAAATCATTCCAAAAGTGTAGATCTTCAAGTTTCACCAAGAACACCAAGAACACACACTAGTGTTCTTCGACTTTTAGCACCTTTTTGAGCTTCTACCTAGTAAGTACTCCTACCCTAGTGTGTTATAAGGCTTGTTACACTTCTAAACATCAAGAAAACACCCAAGAAATAAAGGATCAAAGGTGTTTACGGTCCAAGAACACCTTGGACCGTAAACCCTATTAAGGGTGCCAAAGTGTGCCCTGGTTGCTTCTAAGCCTTGGAAACTAGTCTAGACCCCTTCCTTAATGTGTTTAGTACTTGAAAACATGAAAAGACCATAAATCATTTGGGTTTACGGCCGTAAACCCAAAGACAAATGGTCCAAGGACCGTAAACTCCCTAAAGGAGTGAAATGGTGCCCTAATCTCTTCCTAAGGCTTAAACATGAAGTAGGAATGCTTCTTGTGATCTTTAAGACTTCAAAACACAAAATGGTCAAAGAAACATGAGTTTACGGCCGTAAATTCATGGGTTTACGACCGTAAACTCAAGGAGTTATGGTCACAAAACCGTAAACTCCAAGGGAGTTTACCCTTGAACCCCAAACTCAATAGCAAGGTCCTACCACCCTTAGATGCAATCCTTATGACTTATAGCACTTAAATCAAGTGTTTTACATGTCTTAGGATGTCTTAAACTTGGTTAATTAGTTGTTTTATGACTAATTGGATACATATATGTGATTATATGTTAACTAGGATCATTGTGTGTGTACAAGTCTTCACTTGACACTTAGGATCCTACATCATTCAGTTCATCCACAACCACCCACTACAGGTGAGTTCATACCTCTTAATCAATCTTTTAAATGATTTTAAATGCTTTCATGGGGGGGGGAATACAAGTAGAAAACAGGAAGTTATAGAATCAATCACATGTGATTTATAACTGTGTTTTCAACCAACTGATTTCACATACTTCAAAATGTGATAAATACAATAGTTTTCGGTTGTTTTATACTTTGTTATCAAATGATTTACTTTTGAAATATTTTATAAACTGACATCAAGTCATCATTATTTATTGTTCAAAACTCTTAAATGTTTTACAAAACCTCTTTCAACTTATTGTTAAAAACCATATCTATACACTTATGTTTCATATACATATGTATTGATATGAGAACTTTCATTCTTTCTTTAGTTCCAACACTCTTGTGTAGCAAGGGTGTATAAACCTACTTGGACATTCAATTTACATTCCAGTAAACTATTATAGGTATAGTTTAGGGGATACAAACTACTATTCCTATTACAAGGAATTACACAAGAGTCAGTTCATTCATGAGTCTATACTAATACATTACATACAATATGAAGAGATACTATTACATGGATACTTTCACATGGATACTATTACATAGATACTATATGATGAGATACTATTACATATTATATGTGTAGATACTATTATATATGTACGGGACTAACCATTCTACACCCAGCTGTTAGCTACAGAGGGAAAATGCACATCGACGGATGTCTACGGTTAATACTATTCGGCAATTACTATGCCGTGTTTATCCTAGTACCAAAGGATAATACTTAAATGATTATATAATTTCCCTTTTACTTTTATTTTGTGACACATTCACATAAACGTTGAGGTAGACTATATATTTATAATAATAGTCGCACATGGGAAAAACTTTCATTGATACAGAAATGCAACTTTCAAAGCATTCAGGTCTTGGTAGAAGACTACAGAAATGCAACTTTCAAAGCATTCAGGTCTTGGTAGAAGACTACCTTTTATACTAGTAGGAAATATGGGATTTTCTAGGGTTTTCACACTTATACTAAATGTTTTATTAAACATTTACAAGTCTTTCATAACAGCTTTTCCAATCAATGACACCATACTACTTATGAATTCACCAGCTTTATGTTGATCTACACTTTCAAAATAACTTGTATTCTCAGGTCACCGGTAGACAGGTACGATGACCAGGTTTTGAGAAGACGGAGCACAGTCAAGACTCGTCTTTTATTTTGATTACATATTTTGGTGTCTTATTACAATGATAGAACACTCATGTATTAAAAATTTTACTTTTAATGCAATGGATGATGTTGCTACTTGTTTACTACTTTGCACTGTTATGATACTTCACATGACGTCCTCCACCCCTGAATGTTTCCGCCGTTCTTGGTTTTGGGGTGTGACAGATTGGTATCAGAGCCTTGTTTATAGTGAATTGAGTATATCAACCCATAAAAGATATACAGACTATAAATACATTGGGATTAAAATACTCTGACCAAGAGTTTATACTTTTAAATAATAAAATATTTAATTAAGTATACATGCTTGCATTCATACTAAAATCAGTGTCACAACGACAAAAACAAAAGTATTACGATTGTTGGATATCACAGGTAAGCTCGGGGATGTATGGTCAGTCCTGGGAGTGGCATAGCCTGATCAACTATGCTGGTCCGAGGAATGATTAGCATATGCCCAAGAATGGTTGTGATATGGCAACAAGTCTAAAAACTTACCAACATTACCACAATGAAATACCATAGGGGTATTTGGTGTTACTATAATTACTTATTTGAGAACTAAAAGGTCTTTATCAGTAGGTCAATAGTTGCTGAGTGGATACACTAAGATTATATGTATCTAGGACGTCATAGACTTAGAAT
Organism: Lactuca virosa; assembly: GCF_052849685.1. Classification (NCBI taxonomy): domain Eukaryota; kingdom Viridiplantae; phylum Streptophyta; class Magnoliopsida; order Asterales; family Asteraceae; genus Lactuca; species Lactuca virosa. Next base: position 253,815,214 of record NC_136434.1, read on the forward strand.
CCGTGAATCTTTGCTTTACTTCTTGTCCTTGTTTGGTTGTTGGCTTAGAGTTAGGGTCACTTATTCGAAGGTCTATCGTGTCCTGAGTACATATAACTGGTATGCACTAAACAAGTATTGAAGTAACTGATAAAGATCATCTTATAATTATCTTAGTTAGTACGTCTATTAATTTCTTCTTATATCCCTTTTCTCGCGTAGATATCATGGCTGGATTCCATCCCCACGGCGACCCGTACTACCCTAACCACGGCAATGTTGGATGGCTCGGAGAAGAGCAAGAGAATGATCACCCAATTCCTTTGGATGATCACGAAGCTGAAGGCTTTTCTGATAGTTCTGACTCAGAACCAGAAGTCAACAATCTACCCCCAGCTGCTCAAAACCCAAACCTGAACCCTCGTCCAGCATTTCAAGGACCCACACCTCTATGGGCCACAAACTTGAATAGATGGAGTCAGGAACAGAGTCAACCCATCCCCTACAATGGAGACAGAAGCTTCTACAACCTCACTGAGGGAGGTTCAGCTGACAGGGTCCTACCCATCATGGTTCGTAGGATTTCCCGGAACACCGAACAGGGTCGAGCCGCTATCGACCGAGTCGTAGAGGTTGACGCCAACTCTGGCGTAAACACAGTCCGCATTCACCAACTAGAGTCTGCTCATGAAAGGACTCTGGTCCACAATGCAGCTCTGTAGAGAGAACTTGCTGGAACCCAAGCTGAAGTCAGCGAACTTCGAGCTCAGCAAGTAAGATCTGACAGGCGTGTGAGGCACATAGAACGCCTTCTATCGGAATCAAGAACTCACTCTAGTAGTTCTCGTCGCCGATAAAATCTCATCGAATTCTCTTTTGGATATAACCTAGTTATGTAAAACTCTGGTCTAATTCCCTATCTTTGTAAATCTTAGACCTGTCAGGTCTTGATTAGGTCGTAGTCCTGTCAAAATTTTCCCATCTTGGTTGATGTAAGGCCTCCTTCTGTTGGCCATTTTCCCGAACTTGTTACATCTGTAATTCCATTAATATTGACAGGTACCTAATCTCATGGGAATTATTATCCAAATACTATCATCTGTTAGTTCTAGATCTACATTCAATCGTGCTGTTGGGCTATGAAGAGTTAGTCCATGAGTCATTTTCATCAATTTTCCTATTAAATTCTTATCATTATCTTCATCTTTCTAAACTTATAGCTAAAAGATGCCTCCTCGCAGAAATCCAAGGCGTAACAATAATAACGAAACACCGATACCACCACCACCCCCACCACCTCCTCAGTTCGACGCTGTTATGTTCCAAGCAGCTGTCACGGCGGCCGTAGCGGCTGCCATGTCACACATCAATACTCCTGTTCCTAGTGGATCGGGAACAGGTGCACCTCCTTCCAACCATGGCGAGAGTCATGGGCATCCCCGGGAATGCACCTACAAGGATTTTACGAATGCCAAACCCAGAAATTTCAATGGAACTGGAGGGGTTATGATCTTAAGGCAGTGGATAGAAAAGACAGAAGCAGTCTTTGAAATCTGCGCCTGCCCAGAGAACAATAAGGTCAAGTTTGCTACTTGTACCTTTTCTGACAGGGCTTTAACTTGGTGGAATGGCCACGTTAAGTCACTGACTCTAATAGTGGCAAATTCGATAAGTTGGGAAAACTTGAAAGCCATGCTGATGAGAGAGTACTGTCCACGAGGGGAAATTCAAAAACTCGAACAGGAACTCTGGGGTCTTGAAATGGTTGGTTCTGACATATCAACTTATACTAATAGATTCTATGATCTGGCAATTCTTTGCCCTGATATGGTTGCTCTTGAGAGCAAGAAAATAGAGAGATATATTTGGGGACTGTCGCCCCAGATCCAGTCAAGTGTGTTAGCATCCAGTCATGTTACTTTTGACAGGGCCAAAGGGGTGGAACAAGAGGAAAAGCGGGGCTTCGCAAGAATCCTCAAACAGCAACTAGTTACAATCAATGCTGCCACGGTAACTCCTGTTGTCCCTGCTAATCCCTTACCAGCGAAGCCTTATGCCGGTAATCTTCCGAGGTGCAACAAATGCACCTTCCATCACAACGGACCTTGCCGGGAAATGCAGTGCACTAACTGCAATAGAAGGGGGCATACTGCCCGTTTCTGCAACACTCCAGCAAGGCCGACCGCTCAAGTGCCTAACGCCGGTGTGGGCCAAGCTTGCTACGGTTGTGGCGAAGTAGGCCACTACAAGAGGAACTGCCCTAAGGCAGGGATAGCTGGCGGAGTGGGAAGAGTTCTGGCCATAGGCCACGAGGAAGCCGTAGCTGATCCTACAATAGTTACTGGTACGTTTCTCCTCGATAACTCATATGCTTGCATACTTTTCGACAGTGGAGCGGAGAAAAGCTTCGTAAACCAGAAATTTGCACACCTGCTTAAACAAAAACCACGTGCATTAGATAAATCATTCACTGTAGAAATGGCCAACGGGAAAACGGAAAGTACTAACTGCATATACGTAGGTTGTACTCTAACTTTAGATGGCCACACTTTCAAGATAGACCTCATGCCGGTCCCAATTAAAAGTTTCGACGTTATTATCGGCATGGATTGGTTGAGTCTTCTTCACGCCGACATCATGTGCTTTGAAAAAGCAGTTCGTCTTAACCTCCCTAACAGCGAAACCCTAGTAATCTACGGCGACAAACCTAGTACGAGTTCTCGCATCATTTCGTGCATCCAAGCTCAGAAGTGCTTACGAAAGGAATGTCATGCATTCCTCGCTCACATCGTTGATACGAGTCAAGAAGTGAAAGACATTCAGAACATCCCCGAAGTACGCGACTTTCCCGACATCTTTCCAGAAGAACTCCCAGGATTACCACCACAACGCCAAGTCGAGTTCAGAATCGACTTACTGCCAGGGGCTACTCCAGTAGCCAAATCTCCACAACGCCAAAGACACCTACAGAAATTCGTCAATTTCTAGGTCTCGCTGGCTACTATCACAGGTTCATTCAGAACTTCTCCCGCATAGCGAAACCTCTTACAACACTGACCCAGAAGGGCGTGGCCTTTGACTGGGAAGAGAAGCAGGAGAGAGCGTTCGAAACGCTCAAGCGAGCCTTGTGCACCGCACCAATACTATCCCTCCCCGAAGGGATAGAAGACTTCGTTGTCTATTGTGATGCGTCAAATCAAGGACTCAGATGTGTTCTGATGCAGCGAGGTAAGGTCATCGCCTATGCCTCAAGACAGCTGAAAACACACGAGGTCAACTACACCACACATGATCTTGAGCTAGGAGCAGTCGTGTTTGCTCTAAAGATCTGGAGACACTACCTGTATGGTACAAAAAGCACGATCTTTACAGACCACAAAAGCCTACAACATATATTCGACCAGAAGGAGCTCAACATGAGACAACGACGGTGGGTCGAGCTACTCAGTGATTACGAATGCAAAATTCGTTATCATCCGGGTAAAGCCAACGTAGTAGCTGATGCCCTAAGTCAGAAAGAATACTCTGGTCGTAGAGTCAAATCTTTGACTCTAACTATCCATTCACACTTGTCCATGCAAATTAAGGAGGCTCAGCTCGACGCTTTGAAACCTGAAAATGTGGCGAGTGAATCCCTAAGAGGGATGGATAAGAACTTGGAAGTCAAGGGTGGCGGAGCCTTATACCTCATGGATCGGATCTGGACACCGAAACGCGGTGGCTTCAGAGACTTGGTCATGACCGAGGCACACAACACTCGTTATTCCATCCACCCAGGTTCAGATAAGATGTATCTGGATCTTAAAAAGCTATACTGGTGGCCTAAAATGAAAGCAGAGATTGCTACCTTCGTAAGTAAATGCCTTACTTGCGCAAAGGTTAAGGTCGAATACCAGAAACCCTCAGGTCTACTGCAACAGCCTGAGATTCCTGAATGGAAGTGGGAGTAGATCACTATGGACTTCATAACCAAGTTGCCCAAGACAACGGGTGGACTTGATACCATATGGGTCATCGTCGACAGATTGACCAAGTCTGCACACTTCCTGCCTATCAAAGAAACCGACAAGATGGAGAAACTTACAAGAACTTACATTCGGGAGATTGTACGACTGCACGGTGTTCCCATATCAATTATCTCGGACAGAGATAGTAGATTCACTTCGAGGTTCTGGCAGTCGCTACAAAGTTCCCTAGGAACTAGGCTGGACATGAGTACAGCCTACCATCCACAGACCGACGGACAAAGTGAGAGAACTATCCAAACCTTGGAAGATATGTTGCGAGCCTGTGTGATCGGCTTTGGAAAAGCATGGGATACTCATTTACCCCTTGTAGAATTTTCCTACAACAACAGTTATCACACGAGCATAAAGGCTGCTCCATTCGAGGCCCTCTATGGCCGAAAGTGTAGATCCCCTCTGTGTTGGGCTGAGGTGGGTGATACCCAGTTAGCTAAAGGACGAGTTCCTGAAAGCACTCTCACATGTCCGGAGATCATTCGGGAAACGACAGAGAAGATCGTTCAGATTCGTGAACGATTGAAAGCCTCTAGAGACCGACAGAAAAGCTACGCTGACAAACGAAGGAAACCGTTGGAATTCCAGGTGGGTGACCGTGTTCTATTGAAGGTCTCACCCTGGAAGGGCTTAATATGCAACTTTCAAAGCATTCAGGTCTTGGTAGAAGACTACATAAATGCAACTTTCAAAGCATTCAAGTGTTGGTAGAAGACTACCTTTTATACTAGTAGGAAATATGGGATTTTCTAGGGTTTTCACACTTATACTAAATGTTTTATTAAACATTTACAAGTCTTTCATAACAGCTTTTCCAATCAATGACACCATAATACTTATGAATTCACCAGCTTTATGCTGATCTACACTTTCAAAATAACTTGTATTCTCAGGTCACCGGTAGACAGGTACGATGACCAGGTTTTGAGAAGACAGAGCACAGTCAAGACTCGTCTTTTATTTTGATTACATATTTTGGTGTCTTATTACTATGATAGAACACTCATGTATTAAAAACTTTACTTTTAATGCAATGGATGATGTTGCTACTTGTTTACTACTTTGCACTGTTATGATACTTCACATGACGTCCTCCACCCCTAAACGTTTCCGCCGTTCTTGGTTTTGGGGTGTGACACGAATGTCCGTTCGATTTTGATTATATATAAATCGTATACTTTAAGTAATCATAGGAGGAAGCAGTATGTGTCACACCACTTACATAAATTAGAAATTTGGATTACAGATTATAAGCATAAGAAACTTATACATTTTAGTCTTAGGGTATTAAGACTACAACTCATTTCTATAGAAAATATTGGATTTTCTGGACGAACACGTTTACGTTTTCAAGGAAGAAAGAACATACTTTTATATACAAAATGCTTATGACCGCACCAACTTAAATGCTGACACACGTTTTAAAACCACTTGTATTCTCAGGAAATTAGTCGACAGGTACCTCCACATGTTTTCACGAAGACGGAGCATAGTAGTGTCATGTCGTAGATTTTGCTATAGTTTCGATGTGAAATAAACAATGTTTTGAACACAATATAAATTATATATTTTCAATATGATGGTTGTGTTGCTTTGATTACTATTATTCAATTGTTATGATATTGTACATGACGTCATCCGCCCCGGAACGTTTCCGCCGTTCAGGTTTGGGGGTGTGACAGATTGGTATCAAAGCATTGTTTATAGTGAACTAAGTATATCAAACCATATAAGATATACAACTATAAATACAATGGGACTAAAACACTCCAACTAAAAAGTATACATACATGCATGCATATCAGAACCAGTATCATGGTAAGAACCATATAAAAGTATTTAGATAAGTTGAATGTTGCGGTTAAGCCCAGATAGTTATGTAATCATATATGTGATAAATATAACATGATCAACTATATTTATTCAAGATACGACCAACATGTGTTTGGGAATGATCATGGTGTTGGAACAAGTCTAAAACTTACCAACTCTATATACCAAGAAAATCTAGAACCAAACTTTAAGTTTAAAATACTATAGGAGTATTTTATGATACTATAAATAAACTAAAACCCCTTACTGGCAGGACTATAATTGCTTAGTGTATACGTTAAGGTTTGTAACATCGTAAATTTTCAAACAAAATTTTCATTTTAAAAATCACGTAATTCTCATAACATAGTTCACAAAACCCCCAAATGATAATGTTTTCAAAAACACATATTCAGAAAATGTTTGAAACACAATCCAGGATCCTTAAAATGTAACTCCACCTCGTGTGTCCAATCAAGCCGACGCCTTCCCGTGATCCTAAGAAGTACCTGAAACACATAACACATAACACGGTAAGCAAGAAGCTTAGTTAGTTCCCCAAAATATCGCACATAACTCATTATCCTCTAATGGCTGTACTCAAATAAGACCCTCCGGTCAATGTGTCTCAGTGGAACCCTCCGGTCCTAACTCAGTAAGCTTAGAATAATACACAACATAAATCACAAAGCCATAATGCAGGATATCACAATACTCAATTTAAACACATAAGACCCTCCGATCACACAAAGATAACCACTCTAGGTAAGGATAGTGAGAAGACTCACCTCGTAAGAAATCGGATAACCTCGAACTCAAATCACCGATCTAGCCTCCGCCTAACACATACGATAATTATCTCTAATTAATAACGACTCTAAAATAAGCTAGACTAAACCCTTCTACAAACTCACAGAAGGATAAAAGAACATTTTACCCTTCCATGGCCTTAATACTCCACAAATTGACCAAACCCTAAAAGTCAACTAAAAGTTAACGGCAGCGCGTACAAGCCCTCTACGCTGGGCGTACTCCTTCGCCATGCATGCATTGGGGATTCACGACCCTACGCTGCGCGTACTGGAATTACGCTCAGCGTACTCCCCAGTTTTGCTCTTCCTACTCATTTGGTTTTAATCTGTTAAGACCTTAGCTCAAATCTTAGATCTGGACTCTCTAAAGGCTCACACTCCATAAAGTCTGTGACTTTAAGCCTTTGTATGGCTGAAAAAGTCACAAACACCAAAACTCTCACTCTCTATTCTCAAGAATGCTCATATCTCATGCATGGGGTGGTTTTGACGTCCAAGACTCCATTTTTATGAAACCACTCCATTAAAACACTCAAAGGGACACATATTAGGCTATGGAGTTTCAACAACTCATAAAGCTTCAAGCTTTGGGACCAAAAACCCTAAAATGGACCACATAAAGCACAAATAAAAAGGATGAGAAAGCTTTGAGCTTTATACCTCTCACTGAAGCTCCAACCACAGATAAGCTCAGATCCAAAGCATGTACTCCCACTCCTTCTTCTTCAAAGCTCCTTCTTCACTCCAAAGAAACCACAAGAACACTTAGTAGTTCACAAATGGACACACAAGATTAAGGGACGAGAAATTAGGGTTTGAAAGGGTTGAGGTCTGGGAATGGTGGCCAGAAATGAGGCCATCATGTCCTTTAAATAGGTACACACCCTTAATTAGGGTTTTCACTCTGGGCCTAGTATGGCCAGCGTACCCTCTGGTACGCCCAACGTACTAGGTGGCTTCCGCGTCAAAAACACGCACATGAGTACAGTGAGCATACACACGCATACGCCCCGCGTAATCACTTACCACCTTTTTTATAATAAAGTGCAAAACTTGACAATTATCCCCCACTAGAATCAGACTTCGCCCTCGAAGTCATCTTCTGGAAATAACTTTGGGTAGTGCTCGCGCATCTTGGACTCCGGCTTTCAACTCCACTCGAACCCCTTCCGATGTTGCCACTAGACAAGAACCAAACGTACCTCTTTATTATTCAAGACCTTCACCTTCCTATCTAAGATCGCTATCGGCCTCTCGATGTAATTCAGGCTTCGCATCAACCTGAATGTCCTCTAACGGTACCACTGCCGTCTCATCGACTACACACTTCCTCAACTGAGACACATAAAAGGTGTTATGTATCTTGCTCAACTCTGCAGGTAGCTCCAACCGATAAGTGTCACACCCCCAAACCAGAACGGCGGAAACGTTCGGGGGCGGAGGACGTCATGCTCAGTATGATAACCATAGTGAAGAAAGTAAACACAACCATCATAAATATAATTTAAAAGGTTACATCGTTTCAAAAGTACATGTTTCCAAATAAATTACATATGATGTCAAAATATAGCAAAAGAATCTACGCCTTAGCGTCTTGACTTCAGAAATCTTGAGATTACCTGTTTTACTTATTACCTGAGAATACAAGTTGTTTTGAAAGAGTATCAGCATAAAGCTGGTGAGTTCATCAACAATTTATAAATGAAAAAAAAATTGTTGGTGTTCCTTTTTGTTTGTTACAAGTTTGTTTCCAGAAAATCCAATATTTTCTTAAGGGTTGTTATAGTCTTAACTGAACCAAGACTTAGTGTATGTAAGTAAATCGTCATACTTGTGTGTGTGTGGTTTTATATTTAAATAAAACTCCTTAAATCCCTGTGAACTGTGTGTTTTCTTAATTTCTCATGTGATATGTTATAACCATACTAAACTCGAAGACCTCGTACTCGACGTTCTTCAGGCGTCGGAATGTTATGATACTTGTCACCCCAGACCTGGCAGTCTAGCTGTTGCAAGCAACTTAGGTGCGAGTTTGTCAGACCCAATAAAGATCTATACACAACTATCACGATCTCCCTCCAGGAGATTCTGATTATAACTATAGGACTTTACTGTGGTACTTAAGAGTACCCCGAAGGAGAATGTCTCACAAATTTATTTATTAACAAGTTCACGTAGTATGTAATGAAATACTTGTTTTGTAAGTCGATTGAGTTACTGTTTTCTTTGTCAAACGAAGTGCTCAAACTATACCTATTACAGTTTATCAAAAGTGTAGTGTGTTTGAATGAAACCTTGTTATGCATGTCTTTTTATTTCCATAAAATGACATTTAAAATACTAAGTGTAAATCATACATACCTTGCTCAGCATGTTACAAGGTGTGAATAACTCTTAAACATGTATTTGACAATTTTACCCTTAACTGTCACTGTTTTAGAATATTTATAGAAAAATCATCGTAAGTCGAAAACTGAATCCGTAAACTCTGAGTATTGGAAAAAGAGTCTACTGTATCCATAAATTTTCCTATAATTTTTGGTGGCCTCAAACCAGGGTGAAGATGTTCATCTTCACAACCTGGTCCGACTTTGATGCTGCAGTGATAGGCAGTTTTGTAAAAATCACCATAAATTGTAGAAAACTCGTATGGAGATTTGCAAGTAGTCATTTTAAAGGTATAAACCTGAACTACATGCATATTAAACAGTTTTGAAACTTATTAAGCTTATGTTGGGTAAAACAGTTCGTGAACAGGTCACAACTTTTCTGTTGTAAGCTGGGAAGTTAAGTTTCAAATATGTTTTGGTGTTTTAACTTGTATTCCCCCCTGAAAACTAAAGAAAACGCGAAAATGTAGGGGTATGAGCTCATCTTGAGTGATTTCTAAAAGAGTGGAAGGTTGAAGTCGAGGAGTATCAAGTCAGGAACACTTGATGAACACGTGGAAGCTTGGATGATCCTAAGAACGATTTTTGGTGTTAAGATATGAGTCGATGATCCAAGAGTGTTATGAAATTATGGAATAACACTTGAGTTTAGATGGGATACTTACAAAAAAAGTGCAGTAGTAGCTCAAGAACACTTTCACAAAGTGGTGGGAAGTAGAGAGAAAATGAGGCTCTTTTGGTGTTTTGAGAAGTGTAAGTGTTTGAAATTATCAAGTAAGCCAAGAAATCCTCCAAGGATTTCTATATATATTGAAGGTTGCTGGAGAAACTTGTAAGTTTGAATTGATGTTTGCATTGGTTTGTGTGATGTGGATAATGTTGGCTAATGAGAGGATGACACATGGAGGCAAGTGGGCACACTTGACCCACTTGTAGGGTAGAATAATCCTCTTATTATAAAATAATGATTTTTAATTAATAATCCTTGAAAATTATATAAAATATGAGTTTGGGGGGTTAAAAATGGTAAAAATATGAATTTGGTGAAAAATCCTGTCAAAACGGGTTTAGGAAGCGAAAGTAGTCGAAAACCGGCATTAAGGACCGAACCTGCGAGGTTCGGCTCTTAGGAGTGTGAGAACCGAGAGAAGGGGAGGAGGAGCCGAAGGGGGAAGAAGGGACCAAAGGTGGCAGGGAAGGAACCGAAATGGCTATGGAACCGAAATGGACTGAGGGTTCGGCCTATTTCGGTTGTAGGGAGTTTCGGTCCTGCATGCATGTTCGGTCTACTGAGCTTCGGTCCGAGAAGGTGGGTTCAGTTCTGATAAGTTCGGCTCTAATAGGAGGGTTCGGCTCCTAAGAGGTTCGGTTCCTAAGAGGTTCGGTTCCTAAGAGGGTTTCGGTCCTATTTAGCTGTTTTTCAATGTAACTTCCCGTTTTGAGCGGTTTTTGGCCAAGTTAAGGATCGGGATGACCCGGATGACTATAAAAAGTTTGAGAGAGATTTTGGGAGAGATTTCACATACTTGGAGAGATTTGGGAGAGATTTAACCTTAGCCATTATTATCGTATAATCTCGTAATGAAAGGTTCGTGAACCCCGTTATGCTTCGGTTAGGATTGTTTTAAGTCCCCGAAAGGGTCCTTAGTCGTGTTTTGATGCGTTTAACTCCCTTTTTAGGGTTTTTACATTGTAAACACATAGATTCTTCGAGGCACTTGAGTTCTTGACATACAAATGCACATTTTTATACATAGAATAACTTTTAGCATACAAGTACTAATTAAGTTTGACCGGTTTTGACTTGTGGACTTTGACTTGTTAACTTTGACTTTGACTTGAATTTGACGGTTGTCACATTATCCCCCCGTTAGAAGGAATTTCGTCCCGAAATTTGCATTTTGAGTGGGACTTCAAGGGTTGGGGAATAGATGTGGGTACTTTTGTTTCATTTGGTCCTCACGTTCCCAAGTAAATTCGGGTCCTCGCTTGGCGTTCCACCGGACCTTTACGATGGGAATGCGGCTTTGTTTCGTCGATTTGACCTCCTGGTGCATGATTTCAATAGGTTCCTCTACGAAGTGGAGGTTCTAATTGATCTCATTTTCTTCCAAAGGAATGACAAGGGTCTCATCAGACAAACATTTCTTCAGGTTTGACACATGAAAGGTAGGATGAACGTGGTTGAGTTCTCGTGGTAATCGTAGCTTGTATGCCACCGGACCAATCCTGGCGAGGATTTCGAATGGTCCGATATACCTTAGATTTAGTTTCCCACGTTTTCCGAAACGTATTAATCCCTTCCAAGGTGATACTTTTAGTAGTACTCGATCCCCAACTTGGAAGTCCAAAGGTTTTCATCTCTTATCCGCGTAGCTCTTTTGTCGGTCTTGCGAAGCCTTCATTCGTTCTCGAATTTGGATGATCTTTTCGGTTTTTTCCCTTATGATCTTCGGGCCAGTGAGTGCGCTGTTAGGGACTTTCCCTCTTGCTAGTTGCGTATCGCCCACCTCAGCCCAGCACATGGGTGATCTGCACTTACGGCCATAAAGGGCTTCGAACGGCGCAACTTTGATGCTAGTGTGATAACTATTATTGTATGAGAATTCGATAAGAGGTAAATGGACGTCCCATGCCTTACCAAAGTCTATCACACAAGCTCTTAGCATGTACTCTAACGTCTGAATGGTTCTTTCACTCTACGCGTTAGTCTGTGGGTGGTAGGATGTACTCATGTCCAGCCTAGTTCCCATAGACTTCTGCAGTGACTGCCAGAATCGTGACATGAACCGACTATCTCTATCGGAGATAATGGATATCGGTACTCCGTGAAGGCGCACTATTTCTTTAATGTAGATCCTTGTCAGTTTCTCCATTTTGTCTGTCTCTTTTATTGGTAGGAAGTGTGCGGATTTGGTTAATCTGTTGACGATTACCCAAATGGTGTCAAGTCCACCCATGGTCTTAGGTAACTTGGTAATGAAATCCATCGTAATCCGCTCCCACTTCCACTCGGGTATCTCTGGTTGTTGAAGTAGTCCCAAGGGCTTTTGATACTCTACCTTAACCTTGGCGCAAGTTAGGCACTTGCCCACAAAGGTAGCTATTTCGGCTTTCATGTTCGGCCACCAATAGAGCTTCCTGAGGTCTAAGTACATCTTGTCTGAGCCGGGATGCACGGAGTAGCGAGTTTTATGAGCTTCGTTCATGACAACGTCCCTGAATCCACCAAATTTTGGTGTCCAGATCCGGTTCATGAAACAACGAAGGCCGTCATCCCTGACTTCAAGATTTTTGTCGATGCCTCTCAACGCTTCACCTGTCACGTTTTTTGGCTTCAAGGCTTCTTCCTGAGCCTAATTAAACCTCTTCCAGAACCTGGAAGTAAAACGCACATCCCCATCTGACACTATCGAAGTCGGCACCCCATGTCGTGCCATCACCTCTCTCACATAGATCTCGGCCAATCTCTCTGCAGAAGAGCTCTCACTTATAGCAAGGAAGTGAGCGATCTTCGTCAGTCGGTCCACAATCACCCATATCGGGTCGACACCTCGCGCGGTTCTCAGTAATTTGGTGATAAAATCCATGGAAATCTGCTCCCACTTCCACTGGGGAATCTCTAGAGGCTATAACGGGTCATGTGGAGGCTGGCGCTCTGCCTTAACCCAGCGACAGGTCAAGCACCTCTCAACTACCCATGCCACATCCCTCTTCATACAGGGCCACGAGTAATCTCTCTTCAGATCCAAATATTTCTAAGTGGCTCCTGTATGGATCGAGAATTTCGACCTATGTACCTCATCCATCAGTATACGTCGAGCTCCACCTATATAGGGCACCCAAATCTGCCCACGGAAAGTCATAAGCCCCTAACTATCTGTCTCAAACTTGAAAACATGTCCGATAACTCGCTCCCTCTTAAGGTTCTCGGGCCTCACAGTCTCCACCTGAGCCTCTCGGATGGTATCTAGGACAGGAGTTATCACCGTCATCCTCATACACACGTCTCAGATCGTAGCACTCTCTACTCTGCGGCTCAAGGCATCGGCTACCACATTAGCCTTGTCGGGCTGATATAAGATCTCGCAGTCGTAGTCTTTCACTACATCCAACCACCTCCTCTGTCTCATATTCAGGTTGGGCTGATCCATAAGGCACTTCAGACTCTTGTGGTCTGTGTATATGGTGCACCGGACTCCATACACATAATGGCGCCAGATATTGAGGGCGAACACTACCGCCCCCAGCTCCAGATCGTGGGTGGGATACCTCGTCTCATGAGGCTTTAACTGCCTCGATGCATAAGCTATCACATGCCCTCTCTGCATCAACACCGTACCCAATCATGATATAGATGCATCACAGAAAACTACAAAGTTCTCCACTCCCTCGGGAAGGGCTAACACCGAGGCTTCGCACAATCTCTAGCGAAGAGTTTCAAATGAGGCCTGCTGCTCGGGCCACCACGCAAAAGCAACACCCTTCCGGGTTAATCTGGTAAGAGGAACAACAATCTTGGAGAAATCTCTGATAAATCTCCGATTGTAGCCAGCCAGAACCAGAAAACTCCTGATCTCAAACGAGGATCTCGGTACCTCCCATCTCATAACCGCCTCAATCTTGGCCGGGTCGACCAATATCCTAATTTGATTAACGAGATGCCCCAAGAACTGGACCTCTCGTAACCAGAGATCACACTTGGAGAATTTGGCATAAATCTTCTCAGCCCTCAATACTCCAAGAATCTATCGCAGGTGCTCTTCGTGCAGCTCTCTGGACCTCGAGTACACCAGGATATCGTCGATGAACACGATCATCGATCGATCCAACATGGGAGTGCACACCCGGTTCATGAGATCCATGAACGTTGCTGGTGCGCTGGTGAGCCCGAAAGGCATCACCACAAACTCGTAATGCCCATAACGAGTTCTGAAGGCCGTCTTCTGAATATCTTCCTCGCAAACTCTCAACTAATGATATCCAGATCTCAAATCAATCTTGTAAAACGAAGATGCTCCCTGCAACTGATCGAATAAATCTTCGATCCTCGGTAGCGGATAACAGTTCTTGACCGTCAGCTTGTTCAACTCCCGGTAATCGATGCACATCCGGTGTAAACCATCCTTCTTCTTAACAAAAAGGATAGGTGCTCCCCACGGCGAGCTACTCGGTCTGATGAAATCCTTCCCCAGCAGCTCCTGGAGCTGTGAGGATAACTCTTGCATCTCTGGTGCCGCAAGGCGATAAGGCGCCTTGGCAATAGGTGCCGCACCCAGAACCAAATCAATCCGGAACTCCACTTGCCTCTCGGGAGGCACACCTAGCAACTCCTCGGGAAAAACATCCGGGAAGTCGCACACTATCGGAACCTCGGATATAGAACTCGGCCTCTCTGAAACGACCTGCGTATCCATCACGTATGCCAAGAAACCCATACAACCCTGATGTAGACTCTGCCTCGCCCTGGCAGAGTAGAAAGCTGATCCAGATCTGGTACCCTCGCCATACACTGTAAGCACTCCCCCACTATTGTCTCGGATAGTCACTAACTGATGCTCGCAGTCGATCACACCTCCAAAACGGCTCAACTAATCCATGCCCACGATAACACAGACATCACCCATCGCTATCGGCACCAGATCTATCGGGAACTCGACACCAAAAATCTCTAACACACATCCTCGGAATACATCAGTAGCGAAAACCGCATGCTCGTCAGCTATAGAAACCCTCAGAGTTCGACTCAACGCCTCACGTCGGATACTGATATGACAACTAAAAGCTAAAGACACGAAGGATCGACTCGCACCTGAGTCAAATAACACCAAAGCAGGTACATAACTCACAAGAAAAGTACCTAAATATAGCACAGAATAAGCACAACAAATCTCAAAATAAAATAAATAAGGAAATACGTACCAGCCATGACATCGGGTGTTGCGCGGACCTCCTCTGCTGTCAGCTGAAAAGCTCTCCCACGAGCCCTCGCAACCTCGGCCTTCATCGGCCGACTATCAGTAGCACACAAAGCAGCAGGAGTGGAACCCTAGGCTGATCCCTAAACAAGCCAAGGGCACTCGGCCTTCCGATGGCCGATCTAGTTGCAGTGAAAGCAAACTGCAACCCCCTTGGGGCAATCCTTCGCCATGTGCCCCTCATTGCCATATTTGTAGAAAATCCCTGACCGACATGATCCCTAATGACTCTTACCGCACTTTCCACAAGTGCGGCCCTTCTGGCCCCCAGCTCTCGCATCAGTGGGCTTAGCCCGCTTCGTCGCCGACTGCGTTTGTACCGGTCTCCGGTCTCTCCCCTGGGACTCTCCCTCCTCCTTGGCCTGCAACTCAAGCTCGATCTCCCTCTGCCTGGAATTGGTCTGCAACTCGACCAATGTCTGGTAAGACGAGTTCGCCACGAACTCCCGTATATCCCTCCTCAAAATACTCAGATAACGACTCACACGTGCATGCTCAGTAGACACGTGCTCAGGGCAAAACAACGCCCTCTCATGGAACATCCTCGAAATCTCAGTCACAGTTTCTGTCTTCTGCTTGAGAGACAGAAACTCCTGGGCCAACTGTTCGCTCTCCACCTGGGGAACATACTCATCTTGGAACAACTATATGAACCTCTCCCACGTCACTGTAGCATGATCTGCATGAGTAAAACTGGCTGCCACAAACTACCACCAATCCTTCGCTCCCAAGCGAAGCTGGTTCAGTGCAAACTGAACTCGCAAGTGCTCTGGGCATGAACACGTATAAAAGCATCCCTCAATATCAGAAATCCATCTTGTCGCACCCCAAACCAGAACAGCGGAAACGTTCGGGGGCGGAGGACGTCATGTGCAGTATCATATCAATGCATAATAGTAAACAAGCAACAACATCATCCATTGCGTTAATAATATAATTTAATACAAGTGTGTTCTGTGTATAGTTTGATAGACACCAAAATATGAATCAAAATAAAAGACGAGTCTTGTATGTGCTCCGTCTTCTCAAAACCTGGTCCAGTGTACCTGTCTACTGGTGACCTGAGAATAAAAGTTATTTTGAAAGAGTAGATCAACATTTAAGCTGGTGAGTTCATAAGTATTTAGTGTCAGTTGTTGTATATGTTTAAAGAAAGTGTTTCTAAATGTTTGTTTGTAAAGGTTTGTATCTCCTAGAAAATCCTATATTTTCTACTTTAACTGAAATGTAGTCTTCTACCAAGACATGGTTGTTCTGTATGTTTGTTCCTTTGTAAAAGTGAGTGTTTTCGCAAAGACAGACTATCATTTACCAAAAATATAGTGTACATTACCGTTTATGTGAGAAGATCACAATTTGAATGTAATGGGAAAATAATAAAGATGTACTTGTAGTATTTGTATATAGCAACTACCGTTGTACTAACTACCTTAAAACAATTGTTTTAATTAAGGTAAAATGTGATATAGTTGTAACCATACTTGATTGACTGATAAAACACGATGTTCGAAGACATTGAAATGGTGTGACATTCGTCACCCAAAGACCTGCAGGTCCCACTGTAGCTAGCAGCAAGGTGTAGGATGGTCAATCCCATATAAATCTATACACAAATTCACGCTCTCCCTCCAGGAGACTCTGGTTACAAAACGTGACACAACAGTATATTGTCATGCCATGAAGTAGTGGCTCACATTAATGTTATAGTGTTCTTGTATTTGTATAGTGTGTTCTCTCTGTTCTAGTGTATTGTATGTTCTCTTTGTATAGTGTAGTGTATGTTCTCTTTGTTTCTCATTATATATGTTCTTTCTGTTTCTCATCATAGTATGTTTGAACTGACTCATGTATGAACTGACTCTTGTATGTTTCATTGTACTAGAAATAGTGAATAGTAATCCTCTAAACTATACCTATTATAGTTTACTAGTAATTTTGTTTGAGTGACTGAGTATGTTTGTACACCTTTGCTACCCAAAGGTGTTGAACTGATGTAAGAATTTTTATATCTATACATATATACATAATATATAACTAAGATTTAAACGACACTTGGACAAACAACCGGATACCCTAAGTCCACAACCAAACAAGGAACAGTAAATAAAGTGAGTTATCAGTCCTAAGTCCTTTCAACCTTACTTATATAACTATATTTATATATACATGATTTTGACAATATATAAGTGATCCGTGTATGGATAATGAAGGCCCAAAAGGTTATGGGTAGCATAATATTGGGCTAGAAAGATTGTTTGGTCTTAATGGCCTATGGGGTGTGCATGGTGACGTAGTTGATGGATTAGGGTTTTCTTAATTAAATTAATAAAAGTTTAATAAATCCAAGACTTTATTGATTGTTTGATTCAAAGCTTGGGTGGTTATGGAAGCATTTAGAAGGGTATCATTGATGGCTCTCTTTAAACTTTGGGAGTTACACTCTTATCATTGATGGCTTTCTTTAATCCTTGGGAGTTACACTCTTTACATCTTCTCATAACCAATTACTAGCAATTGAAGAACAATTGAAGACATGGACGTTTTTTTGTCATTCTTAAGTGTGGTAGACGTTTTTTTGTGTTATTTCAAGAGTTTCCTTAATTTTCATTTACTAGCTTTAATGAGTAATTGGTTGGTTGGCTTGTAACCATCAACTTTGTAATAAAGGCTTCATATAAAGCCATGTTTATCCATGGAAATGTAATAGACGAATTTTAATCAAAGAACCCTTTTGTTCACTTTGAATTATTGTTATAGTTCACAAATTATCATCTTTTGGACGTGATCCTTGAGTTGATCGAATTCAAACTAACAGGTCTTAGTTTGTCTTCAGATTTACAAGCTATAGGTCTAGTTTGTTTATCAAATCTATCATTTTATTGTTTTTGTCTCAAACAATATTCCATCTCAATACAAAACAGCCCATACACGTATCATAAGTGGTATAGAGCCCAGTTCTGATTGGGTGTTGTTGAGTTCTTGTTCCAAAAAAAAATCTTCTAAGTTTGTTTGATTTCAGTTCCTATTCGAAAGTTTTTGTCTAAAAATGTTGCGCAAGTTATATGATGAAGAAGAAATAGAGGAAGAGAAAATTGGAGAAGATGATGAGGAAGAAGATTATGGTCCCATCTACGACACCGATGGGGAAGGGGAATTTTGTGAAAGAATAAATTTCTTTGTTGAAGAGGAATTTGTAGAAAAAATCAATTTCGTGGTTGAAGAAGAAATTGTTGAAGACTCTAGCCCTACCTACGACACCGACGGGGAAGAGGATCATGAAGATGTTGAAGAAGAAAAAAATTTCGTGGTTGGAAACGAAAATTTTGAAATGTTTGTGAAAGAAATAGATTTTGTTGTTACAAACAAAATTATTGAAGAAAAGGCTGAAGAATCAGAGGAGGTCGAGCATGTTCTTGACCACAAAGATGTGGTTGTGGTTAAGAAAGATGATACCCATCGTATAACAAACCCTATTTCTAAGAGTCCACCAGAAGGAGTGATCCATCAAGTTCCAAGTTCCAAGCAGTTACGAGGGAAGGAGTTCATAATGCTTATATTCCTATTCTTGTGGTGTACCTTTAATTGGGAAGCCATGTTATTGGAACATGCTTGTGATCAACCCATAAACACAAGCCATGATCCATTATTTCATATGAGCATTTTTAATCCTTTAAATTATTACAAGGATAATTTACAAGGTCTAAATCTTGTTCGTGGGAGTGTACAAAAGTGGTTTTTGATCCACAAATGGAAGATATGGTTAGAAGTGAATTCAGCGAGTTCTTTGAGTTATTTGAAGAAGAACATGTGTATATGGAGGAGAGACACTACAATGTTGTTTGCAATGAATGAAAAACATGTGGTTGCTGCTCCTACGTTAATATGGCCAAATTTATTTTATCTTTTCAAGTTCAAGAACATTAATCGTGGGATGATCCTTTTGTGCAACACCCTATCTCATGAAGATACTTATGTCCATGATTTGCACTTTTCACAAGTGTTAAAACATAAAACAGGAGGTTGGAAGCATGGATCAAGGCATGGGTCAAAAGAGGAGCTCGTATCAGCTAACCATCTAAAAATAATTACACATGGGTGGAATTCAAAACCCAAGGCCATATGGTGCATCAATCATGATCAACTTTGGAAAATGAATGTTGTGGAAGTTTACAAACTTGTGAATGGGTATGTAGAGGGACAAGAGGATGTTGTGCTTACTTTCTATGGTGGTTTGTCCAAAATAATGCAAGTATTGATTCATACTTCTATGGATCAAAAGGAGAGTGAGATTGATGACATGAGAGCTGCTAAGCCAAAGCAAATAGTTAGTTTGAAAAAAGAACAGTTGAGTGATGATACTTCCGGTATGGATAAAACTAATTTTAAGAAGGGTAATGTCCGCTTAAAATGTCCTTCATTTGAAAGAAGATACCAACTTGGAGTAAAGAAAAGGTTACATTTTGTAATAAATATTTGTTTTCAAGACTTATTGTCGTGGAAGGTTCATATGCGAGAACAACATAATCTGGTCCGTACTGAATTGAGGACAATTCCTTTCGAAGAAGGAGGGAATGATCCGTGTATGGATAATGAAGGCCCAAAAGGTTATGGGTAGCATAATATTGGGCTAGAAAGATTGTTTGGGCTTAATGGCCTATGGGGTGTGCATGGTGACGTAGTTGATGGATTAGGGTTTTCTTAATTAAATTAATAAAAGTTTAATAAATCCAAGACTTTATTGATTGTTTGATTCAAAGCTTGGGTGGTTATGGAAGCATTTGGAAGGGTATCATTGATGGCTCTCTTTAAACTTTGGGAGTTACACTCTTATCATTGATGGCTTTCTTTAATCCTTGGGAGTTACACTCTTTACATCTTATCATAACCAATTACTAGCAATTGAAGAACAATTGAAGACATGGACGTTTTTTTGTCATTCTTAAGTGTGGTAGACGTTTTTTTGTGTTATTTCAAGAGTTTCCTTAATTTTCATTTACTAGCTTTAATGAGTAATTGGTTGGTTGGCTTGTAACCACCAACTTTGTAATAAAGGCTTCATATAAAGCCATGTTTATCCATGGAAATGTAATAGACGAATTTTAATCAAAGAACCCTTTTGTTCACTTTGAATTATTGTCATAGTTCACAAATTATCATCTTTTGGACGTGATCCTTGAGTTGATCGAATTCAAAGTAATAGGTCTTAGTTTGTCTTCAGATTTACAAGCTATAGGTCTAGTTTGTTTATCAAATCTATCATTTTATTGTTTTTGTCTCAAACAATATTCCATCTCAATACAAAACAGCCCATACATGTATCATAAGTGCTCTGATACCATATATGATGCGAATATGGGAGGTTTTGTTTTCGAGTGTTTGTGATTGCAGCAGGATAATAACAAATAGAGAAGAAACAATGCAAATGGGACTGTTATTGGTTATATTTGGAACAATTTTGGCAAGGTGGTAAACACGAAGAAGTAACAAAGGATATGTTGATTAACAGATTAGACCTATAATCTGCCAATCATGATAACAAGCCAAGACCTATTTACTTGAAATCAAAAATCACGAATGAGATCACGTCCCAAACGATGACACAAATCTGAATTATAAGCAATAATTCAAGAAAGGGATGAACAGAGTTCTGAATTTTCTTCAAAATATAGCTGATTTGCAAGTACAACTATGAACTCTATTTATAGTGCTAAAAACATAACTCTCGGAAATATCAAAAGTCTAAAACAATTAAAGAACTATTAAAGTACCATAATTAAACTAGTTAAAGACCCATTATTAAAATATTAAATATCCATTATAGCAGCAATTAATAAGCCAATTATGAAGACTCTTCAACTCTTTTAAGCTACTTATGATCATTTCCATGAATCCCTTCTTGTCACTCAATCATGGAACTTTAGAAAACAAAAGGGTCAAGTCATCCTCATTAGAGCACGCATCATTCTCCCCCACTTAGAAAAGACT
Source organism: Lactuca virosa (assembly GCF_052849685.1). Lineage (NCBI taxonomy): Eukaryota > Viridiplantae > Streptophyta > Magnoliopsida > Asterales > Asteraceae > Lactuca > Lactuca virosa. The sequence continues at coordinate 253,836,189 of NC_136434.1, forward strand.
TGTCCACGAGTCTTCGTCTTTATCCTCGAATCTTCATCTTTAATTCCTCTTACCCATGGTTTCCAAAGGGCAAACAATTTCCAAAGTTTAAAACAAACATAAACGTACCAAACCGGAAAATCGTCTTGATCAAAGATGTTTCTGATAGACTCGTTAGTTTCTTCGATTCTGATTTCTTGAGTAGCCATCGAAAGAAGATGATGGTTGTAAAGAATATAAAAACCTGAGAACTCTTCGTAGACATTATCATGACCGGTTTCTACAATTAAGAATTTTGGAAAAGAAATATTATTTTCAACACAAACTTCTTCTTCAACGAACGCGCCTTCATCTTCAGTGTCATAGACAGGTTCTATATCGTAAACGGAATCGGTGTCACCAAAATGACCATTGTTGTCTTTATCCACCACGTCCCAAAAGAGTGGGGAAGATTCAGAAAAACTCGAGAGGTATGCGTCTAATCCTATGAATTTGGGTTTCTCGCTCATTAGAGACATTTTCAACCAGGAATTCGGCTCTGATACCACTTATGATACGTGTATGGGCTGTTTTGTATTGAGATGGAATATTGTTTGAGACAAAAACAATAAAATGATAGATTTGATAAACACACTAGACCTATAGCTTGTAAATCTGAAGACAAACTAATACCTATTAGTTTGAATTCGATCAACTCAAGGATCACGTCCAAAAGATGATAATTTGTGAACTATGACAATAATTCAAAGTGAACAAAAGGGTTCTTTGATTAAAATTCGTCTATTACATTTCCATGGATAAACATGGCTTTATATGAAGCCTTTATTACAAAGTTGGTGGTTATAAGCCAACCAACCAATTACTCATTAAAGCTAGTAAATGAAAATTAAGGAAACTCTTGAAATAACACAAAAAAACGTCTACCACACTTAAGAATGACAAAAAAACGTCCATGTCTTCAATTGTTCTTCAATTGCTAGTAATTGGTTATGAGAAGATGTAAAGAGTGTAACTCCCAAGGATTAAAGAAAGCCATCAATGATAAGAGTGTAACTCCCAAAGTTTAAAGAGAGCCATCAATGATACCCTTCCAAATGCTTCCATAACCACCCAAGCTTTGAATCAAACAATCAATAAAGTCTTGGATTTATTAAACTTTTATTAATTTAATTAAGAAAACCCTAATCCATCAACTACGTCACCATGCACACCCCATAGGCCATTAAGCCCAAACAATCTTTCTAGCCCAATATTATGCTACCCATAACCTTTTGGGCCTTCATTATCCATACACGGATCAATAAGTTTAAAAGAGTTTAGAATGTAAAAGAGTTTTAAACATAAAAAGGAATTTTAACCATTTGAATGGTTACAGATGACTTGATGTCAGCTTATAAAAGGTTTTGAAATCGTTTGTTTGATAACACAATTTTGAAGTATAAGAAATCCACTAGTTTGATAGTTATTCCCCCCGTAAAAGCATTTAAAATCATTTAAAAGATAAGTTAAGGGGTATGAACTAACCTGTAGTGAGTGACTCGAATGTAAGATCGATATAGGATGCTAAGTGTCAAGTGAAGCCTCGAGCACAAACAGATCCTATTAAGCATATAATGACACATATATGTATATAATTAGTGTATATAACAACTAATCATGATAGGGAACCACCTTAGGGACTAGGAAACACTTGTATTGAAGTGTTAATATCACATGTGATTGTTCTAAGGGGGTTTACGGCCACAAAGGGTGTTTACGGCCAAGGTGTTTATGGCCATGGGTGTTTACGACCATGGTGTTTACGGCCATGGGAGTTTATGGTCAATGAAGATCTTGAGGAGGGTTTGCGGACAAGGGAGATGCTCATGGCCGTAAACTCTTATTGTTCTTGGGAAATGGTTGTTTTCAAGGGTGTATGTTAAGAGCTTCTATAGGATAACTAGTATATGGAAGGATACTTACGTTTTGAAGCTTGAAGGGGGTGTTCACGGTCCAAGACCTAGTATGTGTACTTGGTGTTATTGGTGTAAGTGATGAAGATTTGAAGATCTACCCAAAAGAGATGAAATCATGGATGAAATCATAGGGTTTCACTAGATTAAGCAAGGTACCAACTAACAAATGGAAGAAACACTTACATATTTGAAGATCAAGATGAAACTCTTGATGATAGTTGAGAGAGAATCAAGTTTCTTGAGTTGGAAGTGTGAGAAGTGGTGAAAATGAAGGAATATCATGTATATGGGAGGAGTTTACGGCCAGCCAAGAGATTACGGCCGTAATCTCTAGTGTACGGCCGTAAACTCCAAGACTTGGAATTTTCCGGCTTGAATGCTGCACAATGAACTCTAGCAAATATTTCCTAACACCAAATCCTTGAATGTACTAGGCTTAGAACACTCAAATAGACCCTTAACAATGCTAAAAGATAGCAGAAACAAGTCTGATTGTGATTGAATTGAATGACTGTACAAGATAGAAATTTCGGGTTGTCACATATCTCATGGCAGCAATCGGATCCTGTGTCCCATCAAACTCTGGTGGCTTCGTGTTGCTGAACTCTCGCAACAACAACGAGTCACCTCCTTGTGGCCTAGCAGTAGCTACGGCTGCGGTGGCTGCAGCAACAACAGCCTCAGTAACAGCGGTGTACCGCTCATCAAATGTCTCGATCAGGGTGGTCTTAATAGACCCAAACATCTCTGGTATCACCTATCGAATAGCTATGGCCACCTCCTCATGGATGATCCTGCGGATCTCCTCGTCACTAGTCTTACTGCTCTCGGGGTTGTGGCGCGTACCCACCATGATGTCTCTGAAAGACAACACAAAAATCATCAGAGACTCGATCGAGCATACTCACACTCCATTCCTGCCCCTACATGCTACTTAGTACCCTAAGGATTCTTACTTGGGCTGCATACATATCCAGTGTTTTCAGTAGTACTGTTGGGTCAAAAATATTGGTTTATACTTTACTTTTCTAGCAAAATGTATTTTTCAGTCATGTAATAGGTGTTTGCGGTTGGGTTCACGACCGTGAACCTGTTCACAGCCGTAAACACAACCACAAACACCTATTACATGACTGAAAAATACATTTTGCTGGAAAAGTAAAGTATAAACCAATATTTTTGACCCAACAATCTCCCCCTTGGTTTATAGCTTTCTTTTCTAACTGACCCAACAAGCTCCCCCTAAAAAGTAGCTGGCTTTTCTTGTCAATCTTCATTTGGAGCTTGGCTTCAGCGTTTATCTTCGATTTCTTCACAGCTTCAAGATGGACATGATGGATCTTCAATAATGACTTCATCTTGAGCACTTGGGCTTTTCTTCAGAATTTGGCTTTGAACGCACGTTGGGTGAGGAGGCTTCTTGAAAAGATTCTTGAAAGATGGCGCTTTCAGCTTGAGAATCTTCAGAGAGAACAATAGAGAGATCTAATCTTCTGAATCACTTCAGCAGGTATAAGAATAGCAGGAAATTGATTGAGGAGACTTCAATGCAATCTGTCACATAATCTTCAAGTCAGCTTCACCTTGCTTCTGGGGTAGAAAAATTGAATGTTGAAAGAATAGTCTTCATTTCTTGCTCCTTCGAATGAAAATTCTTCGATGATCACAGATGAAGCCTTGGCTCAGAAATTTTCGATTCAGTCTCCATGAGTCTCATCTACATCTGAATTCACTTTTCAAGACAAAACAAAATTTGATATAAACACAAAACTAAAAACAAAGTTAGCACACAATATTTTTGGCTTTTTTTAATTTTCTGATTTTTGTTTGATTTTTGAATATATTTTTCTTTTTTTTAATTCTCCCCCGAAATTTGTGCATAGAGGAAAACTATGAACAAATTTAACAAAAACAAAAATAATTGGGATCAAAGTTGTGAGACAGTTTTAAATTTGTTTATCAGTACCTTCACCTTCATGAATAGATCTGGTCAATTGCTGGTATTGTGGTCCACTTAAACACGAAGGATATCGACAAATTTTTCTAAATAAACCATTCAGCTGACGACGACCACGGGTATTGTTGTCCACTTAAATTAAGCAGCGAGATCTACATACAACCCCCAAATGGTTCAATTTTAGTTGCACTAGAACATGTTCCCCACTTCCCGATATACCCTGGTTATCAAGAACTTCCTAAGGACTCCTTACTTTAAGTTAGTAAACAGTTATTAAGGAGGAAGACAGAAGTGAGCTAGAGCAGTTGCCACTGCGGAGGATATCGCTGCTTGAAGAGCAGCAGGATCGAATTGCGATGGTGGAGTTGGAGTTATCGGAGTAGCGCGTCTGTTTGATCTGCGAGGAGGCATCTTTGCTAAAAGAATACAAAGATGAGATGGAATAAGTCTAAAGCAATGGACACAAGCCGAAAGCTGAAAAGACAAGGTTATCCTAGTTCTGGGTGTATCGGGTCCTGACTTCCACAGGGTTCTGGAAACAATTCATAAAAGAGTCTATACCTAATAAACTCTATGAATTTGAAATGGCTATCCTCGAATGCATATATGTTACCTGAATAACTGTTACCAGCTGCATGTAAGAAAATAATCCTAACACATAATGTGAGCAGTGTCTCCACTCGCTCATTAAGTTAAACAAGATTATTATTTATTAGTGTGACACATAAGACGTTTTGGTTACTTCGGTTGATCTTTCTTTGAAAGCTCCTCATGAACTTGCTCTCGTTTCCTCCTGACTCTTCTGTTGTCTACTATGAGGAAGTGGTTACATCTATCTGGGTTTGTCGTGTGAGAATGGAAGTGACTAAAGAATCTTTGAGATTTAAGTGAAACATTATGGGGTGATCCTTACAGAGTCCTCCTATAATTGCACAATGTATACAAGTTGTATATAACTTAAGACTAAATAGACCTTCGAATAAGTGATCCTACTCCAAAACCACAACCAAACAAGGAACAGGTAGTGAAGTGTAGATCACAAATTCTAAGTCTATAAATTCTCAATTATATATAACCTTGGAAGTATACATTGTAAAATTATAGACCTATCCGTAAGGGTCTTTTAAGTTATCACATAAGTTATTTATATAGTGCCTTAAAATACTCCTATAGTATTTTAATGTAATCTACTTGGTATGTTTTAAACTTGTTATCGCGTTATAGTATCATAGAATACTCCTATAGTATTCTAACTCTAATGTACTTGATCTGGTATTCTCTTGACTTAGTATTAGGTAAGTTTTAAGACCGTTGCAACACCACATCACTCCCAAACACATGTCGGTCACATCTCGAATGAATATAGTTGATCAGGCTATATTGATCCTAGCTATGATTGCATAACTGTCCAGGTTTGACCATAGTGTTGATACGTGTATGGGCTGTTTTGTATTGAGATGGAATAATGTTTGAGACAAAAACTGTGACAACCCGAAATTTACTCCGTCACTATAACCCGTTTCCGTTAATAAAAGTTAGTTTTATTAAAATTTTCCGTTAACTTATATTTATCTAAATAATTCATTTTTGAATTATTATTATAATATATTTATTAACGGGATAAAAACAACTAAGTCGGGTTACGGTTAGTTTACCCGGTAAAAACATTTAGCTCCGTTTAAACGACAGTGTATGGTGGGTCCCCACTAGGCAGCCATATATAAAGGAGGAGTGTCCACCTTTAGAGTCTTTTCCCACCTTGGAGCTTTCTCTCTCTACCTTCCCTCTCAAAAATCGGGTTTGGCTCAAGAACACCACTTTCAAGCCTCAAAAATCAAAGGTAATCTTCCTAACTTGATTTTCTAGCTTGGTATTCATGCTATTTCAAGTTGGATCATCCAAATACCCCAACATGCATGTGTTTACGGTTTGGGGAGCCTCCCAAAACCGTAAACTGCTATGTGAGGGTTTTGAAGCCCCAAAACACTTCCAAACCTTCTCTAATGCTTAGATATAGCTTAGATACTTGCATGCATGGACTAAGGAACCCAAGATCATGACTTTTTGGCCATAAACTTGAGTTTACGGTTCTTGAACATTCAAGAACCGTAAACCCAAAACCGTAAACTCCCAAGGAGTGGTCCAAGGACCGTAAACTCCAAGGGAGTACCCATTTGAACCCTAATCACTTCCCAAGCCTTTGAATTGATCCAAGAAGCCTTCCTTGTGATGCATGAGACCTTTAGACACCCAAACTCACCATTTCCATGAGTTTACGGCCGTAAACTCATGGGGGAAATGGTCTCCCAACCGTAAACACACTTAAGTGTGGCCAAGTGAAGTGTAAACTCCATAGTGAGGCCATACACTCCTTAGATGCAACCCTTAGCACTCCTAACACTTGAAACCAAGTGTTTTCATACATTGAAGTGCCTTTACTCACTTAATTAGTGATTACACAACTAATTAGATACTTTATACATCACTACATGTTACATAGGATCCGTGTGTGTGTTCAAGTCCTCACTTGACACCTAGCATCCTACCCGGCGTTTCCATCCACTTCACTCACTACAGGTGAGTTCATACCCCTAAATGAACCTTTTTAAATGTTTTTAACTGTTTTATGGGGGGGGGGGATACAAGTTGAACCAAATAAGTTATAGTAACAATCGCATGTGAATTATAACTTGCAACCAAAAGGATTTTCTACACTATTAACTGTTTTTACCACCAAAAAGGGGTTTTCTACATTTTCAACTATATTGCCAAGTAAACTGTTTTCAAATGCTTACCAAATTCATTTTCGTGTTAAATCACTATAAAACTATTTTCCAAAATTCGTTTAAACTAATTTTTATTCTCAAACCATATCTACACCAATATATTTATATAAGTAAGACTTGAAGGACTTAGGACTAATAGCTCACCTTATTTCCTGTTCTTGTTTGATTGTGGGCTTAGGGTATTTTGTTATTAGTCCGACTCTCGTTGAATTCTTAGTTATATATCTTATATATTTGTGTCAGATATAAAAGTTTTCATATCAGTTCAATGCCTTTGAATATCAAGGACATACAACCAACATTACTATTTAACTATAATAGGTATAGTTAAGGATTACTACTCAGTGCTGCTATTGCCATGACAACTACCAGAGTCAGTTCAGTTGTGAGTCAATATATGCTATGTACTATACAAGAGAACACTATACACTATACAAGGAGAACATTACATACTATACAAAGAGAACACTATATGCTATACAAGGAGAACATTACATACTATACAAAGAGAACACTATATGCTATACAAAGAGAACAATACATACTATACAAGAGAACTTACTAAAATAGAATGTGGCATACTATTTCTCGATACGACACATCTTTGTGCTATCACCGCGTAACCAGAGTCTCCTGGAGGGAGAGCGGGCATTATGTGTATAGATCTATACGGGACAGACACTCCCACATCCCGACTGCTAGCTACAGTCCGAGCCGTCTAGGCCCAGGGGTGACAAAATGTCACATCACTACATATGACTCGGAGGGTCAAAGGGATTCGATCGTCAATCAGCATGGTTACGTACGAGTTCACATTCAAACCTTTAATTAATACTTTAAGAATTAAAGGCAACAGACTCCTTGAGGAGTATTGTACATTTAATACTACCTGGAGCCTCCATTTCATTACATATGGCCGACAGTGATACTGTTGGGGTAAAACATTTTTTTTTCTCATTACTATACATGAATAAAGTCTAAAACTATATTTTCAAACTAACAACTACTGGGAAAACTTGTACATTATCAAAGGAACAAACAAACCATCGGGTCTTGGTGAAGACTACTTTTTTTTTTCTGGAAAACATAGGGTTTTCTAGGGCTCATACCATTTTCAAACACCGAAACTTTCTTTTACAAATGTATAATTGTGAATATTTTTATACAGGAAATGACACTAAATACTTATGAACTCACCAGCTTTATGCTGATAAACGTTTTCAAAATAACTTGTATTCTCAGGTCATCAGTAGACAGGTACGGATGCAGCTTTTGAGAAGACGGAGCACCCATAAGACTCCACTTTATTCTGATTGTATTTTTGGTGTCTAACATTTGTACTGAACACGTTTGTATTACAATTATTATTATCTTAATGCAATGGATGTTGTTGCTTGTCTTTACTATTATGCTTTGTTATGATACTGTACATGACGTCCTCCACCCCAGAACGTATTCCGCCGTTCTCGGTTTTGGGGTGTGACAGATTGGTATCAGAGCACTGTTTATAGTGAATCAAGTATATCAACCCATAAAAGATATACAAACTATAAACACATCGAGACTAAAACACTCTGAACAAGAATATATACTTTTAAATAATAAAATATTTAACTAAGTATATATATACATTCATTCATACAAAGGGTCAGTACCATACTAGAACAGAACAAAAGTATTAAGATTGTTGAACAGCACAGTTAGGCTTAGAGACATATGGCCAAAACTAGGTGGATGTAGCCTGATCAACTACATTTTCCTAGGAGTGGCTAGCATGTGCCTAAGAATGGTTGTGGTGTTGCAACAAGTCTAAAACTTACCAATACTGCTACAAGAACATCAGAACAAGAATACTATAGGAGTATTCTGCATTCTAGTTACAACATATGTGAGAACTAAAAGGGTCGTTACTAGTAGGGCAATAGTTGCTAAGTGGATACACCACGGTTACATGTGACTAAGGCGTTATAGACTTAGAATCTGTGACCTTTGCTTCATTTCCTGTTCTTGTTTGATTGTGGGCTTGGAGTTAGGGTCACTTATTCGAAGGTCTATTCTGCTTCGATTACATGTAATTTGTATGCACTATGCAAATATTGGGTCGACTAATAACGATCATCTTATAAGTATCATAGATTAGCGCGCCTATCAATTTTCTTTCCCCATTCTCGCGTAAATGGCATAACCGCATCCCGAGCGGAAGTCATGGAACTCCGAGCACGTCAGAGGACGCACGAGCGACATCTTCAGGGAGTTGTGCGCCAACTGGCTGATCTTAGGGTTTGCCCCAAAGGATCCCCGTCGCCAGTAAAAGATGCCAACTCATCCCTCTCTTTTGATTAAGGAATAGCCTTCTTTCTATAGTCAATAGAGTACATGCCTGTAAACATTCCTAACTTTGGAAGTACTCGAGCTAGACTACTAAACTGCCAACATTTTCCCTGATGGTTTGATGTAAGACCTACTGCTAGGTCATTTTCTTTCTCGAACTCATTATACATCAGTAATACCAGTACTATTGGCAGTATCTAATCGATGGGGAAGTTGTACTTTTGGGTGTCCCTAACCTAGCAGTACATTTCCCTTTGTTTGTTAGACTATAGAGAGTTAGTCCAAGAAACACTCTTATCATGTTTACAAATCGATTCTTACTATTGTCATCGTTTTCGTAACCTTTCAGTACAGGATGCCGCCTCGCAAGCGTCCAACCAGGAGAACTCCTGCAACTCAAGCTCCACCACCACCACCTACATCGTCGGTTCCTCCGCAGTTCGACCCGGTGTTGTTCCAAACAGCCGTGACTGCAGCCGTGACCGCCGCTCTGGCGCAAGTCAATTCTGGTGGTGCCAGTGGAGGTGGACTGGGCACTAACTCTAGCCAGGGTGAAACCCACCCCCATGCTCGGGAATGCACTTACAAAGATTTCATCAGTTGCAAGCCTACCTACTTCAACGGGACCGGGGGAATCCTTTCCCTAACCCAATGGTTCGAAAGAACCGAAGCAGTATTCGAAATGTGCTCCTGCCCCGAAGGGAGCAAGATAAAGTTTGCTACTTGTACCCTTACCCAAAGGGCCCTAACATGGTGGAATGGCCATGTCAAAGCCCTCTCCCTGGTAGCAGCTAACGTCATGGGTTGGGATACACTGAAAGACCTAATGATGACAGAGTACTGCCCAAAGGGAGAAATTCAGAAATTGGAGGAGGAACTCTGGAGTCTCAAAATGCAGGGTTCCGATATAGTAGCTTACACAACCCGGTACTGCGAGCTGGTAGCCCTATGCCCTAACATGATCCCCTCGGAAGCCAAGAAGATTGAGCGATACATCGGGGGCCTAGTACCTCCGTATCGTGGGAACGTTCTATCATCAAGACCAACGACCTTCGAAAGTGCCAAGGAGTTGGCCCAAATGCTTATCGATCATGAAGTTCCCCGTGCTCCATCAACAACCACAACCATCACTACTGCTCCAACTCACGCCTCCGACAACAAGAGAAAACGGGGAGATCGAAAGAAGGGGAAATCAGTCAAATCCTCTTCTAGTAACCAGCAAACGGTGGCTGTCCATGCTGCCACTACTCCTACTGCCCCTGTGCCCGCCAAAGCATATGCGGGGAATCTACCCAAGTGCGATAAGTGCGCCTTCCATCATAACGATCCATGCCGTGAAATGTACTACACCAATTGCGACCGGAAAGGCCACACCATCCGGTTCTGCAGGGCACCTCCCAAACCCATTTCCCAAATTCCTAGTTCGGGAGCAGGCCAGGCCTGCTATGGTTGTGGCGAAGTCGGACATTTCAAAAGAAACTGTCCAAAGAATGGCAATGCGGGAGGAGCAGGTAGACTACTTGCTATTGGCCACAATGAGGCTGTAGCAGACCCCACCGTAGTCACGGGTACGTTCCTTCTCGATAACTATTATGCTTGTATTCTATTCGATAGTGGGGCAGAAAGAAGTTTCGTAAATCAAAACTTTAAACACTTACTCAAACAATCACCGCAATCACTGAAAGAAACCTTCGTCGTAGAAATGGCTAACGGCAAGACGGAAAGTTCTAACGAAATCTACATAGGTTGTACCCTCACGCTAGATAATCATTCGTTTCCTATCGATCTCATACCAGTAGCGATCAAGAGCTTTGATGTCATCATAGGCATGGACTGGTTGAGTCTCCACCGTACCGACATCCTATGTTTCGACAAAGCCATCCGTTTGAACTTGCCCAACAATGAAACATTGATGATCTACGGAGACAAAACCCAGTACGAGCCTTCGCATCATCTCGAGCATACAAGCTCAGAAATACTTGCGCAAGGAATATCGCGCATTCCTTGCACACGTTGTCGACACGAGCCGGAAAACGAAAGAACTAAAAGATTTCCCCGTCGTGTGCGACTTCCCTGACATCTTTCCAGAGGAACTTCCAGGTTTACCTCCTAAACGACAAGTCGAGTTCCGAATCGACTTAATCCCAGGAGCAACCCCCGTAGCAAAGGCGCCCTATCGTCTAGCGCCTGCTGAGATGCAAGAACTATCCGGCCAACTTAACGAACTGCTCAACAAGGGCTTTATAAGACCAAGCTTCTCACCCTGGGGAGCACCAGTCTTGTTCGTAAAGAAGAAAGACGGATCGTTCCGCATGTGCATCGACTACAGAGAACTCAACAAGCTGACAATCAAGAACCGTTATCCCCTTCCTCGTATAAACGATTTATTTGATCAACTGCAAGGGGCGAGTTATTTTTCCAAGATCGATCTAAGGTCCGGGTATCACCAATTGCGAGTGCTCGAGGAAGATGTTCCGAAGACAGCTTTCCGGACTCGTTACGGGCACTACGAGTTCGTAGTGATGCCGTTCGGACTGACCAATGCGCCCGCAGTCTTCATGGACTTCATGAATAGAGTATGCCGTCCTTACTTGGATCAGTTCGTCATCGTCTTCATTGATGATATACTTATCTACTCTAGAAGTGAGGAAGAGCATAGCAATCATCTGCGACAGGTCCTGGAAACTCTACGATCGGAGAAGCTTTACACAAAGTTCTCAAAGTGCGAATTTTGGATCCGAAGAGTCGAATTCTTAGGACATGTGGTTAGCAAAGAAGGAATCCACGTGGACCCATCCAAGGTTAAAGCTATTGAGAACTGGTCAGCACCGAAGTCGCCAACAGAAATTCGCCAATTTCTAGGCCTCGCTGGCTACTACCGAAGATTCATTCAGAATTTCTCTCGGATTGCGAAGCCTCTTACGGCATTGACCCAGAAAGGCGTGGCCTTTGACTGGGAAGAAAAACAAGAGAAGGCATTCCAAACCCTGAAGCGAGCCTTGTGCACCGCGCCGATACTGTCCCTCCCCGAAGGGACAGAAGACTTCGTAGTATATTGCGATGCATCCAATCAGGGGCTCGGCTGTGTTCTGATGCAACGAGGTAAGGTCATCGCCTACGCCTCAAGACAGCTGAAGACACACGAAATCAACTACACCACGCACGACCTCGAGCTAGGAGCGGTCGTGTTCGCCCTAAAGATATGGAGACACTATCTGTATGGTACAAAGAGCACCATCTATACCGACCACAAAAGCCTCCAACACATCTTCAACCAGAAGGAGCTCAACATGAGACAACGACGGTGGGTCGAGCTACTCAATGACTACGAATGTGAAATTCGTTACCACCCGGGTAAAGCCAATGTAGTAGCAGACGCCCTAAGTCGGAAGGAATATTCTGGGCGAAGAGTCAAGTCCCTAACCATGACTATCCATTCGCATCTACCCGCACAAATTAAGGGAGCACAGCTTGAAGCTTTGAAACCGGAAAATGTGGCGGGAGAGTCCCTGCGAGGAATGGATAAGAATCTGGTAGTCAAGGATGACGGAGCTTATTACCTCATGGACCGGATCTGGACACCGCGACACGGTGGCTTCAGAGACTCGGTCATGAAAGAAGCGCACAACACTCGATATTCCATTCACCCAGACTCAGATAAGATGTACCTGGATGTCAAGAAATCGTACTGGTGGCCTAACATGAAAGCGGAAATCGCTACCTTCGTGAATAAGTGCCTTACTTGCGCTAAGGTCAAGGTCGAATACCAGAAACCCTCGGGTCTTCTCCAACAGCCAGAGATACCTGAATGGAAGTGGGAGAGAATTACTATGGATTTCATTACCAAATTGCCCAAATCTCCGAGTGGGTACGACACCATTTGGGTAATTATCGACCGGCTAACCAAATCCGCCCACTTCCTTCCTATCAAGGAAAATTTCAAAATGGAGAGACTTACGCGAATTTACATCCAAGAGGTAGTCCGACTGCACGGTGTACCTGTGTCCATTATTTCCGATCGGGATAGCAGGTTCACCTCGAGGTTCTGGCAGTCCCTACAGAAGGCTCTTGGAACTAAGCTGGATATGAGCACAACATACCATCCTCAAACCGATGGACAAAGTGAGAGAACTATTCAAACCTTGGAGGATATGCTGCGAGCCTGTGTAATCGACTTTGGTAAGGCGTGGGATACCCACTTACCCCTAGTCGAGTTTTCCTACAACAACAGTTATCACACAAGCATCAAAGCTGCCCCATTCGAAGCCCTATACGGCCGGAAGTGCAGATCCCCTTTGTGCTGGGCCGAGGTAGGCGACACTCAATTAGCTAAGGGACGAGTTCCTGACAGCACTCTCACCGGTCCAGAAATCATCCGCGAAACCACCGAAAAGATCGTACAAATCCGAGCACGACTTAAAGCCTCAAGAGACCGACAGAAAAGCTACGCAGACAAACGGAGGAAACCCTTGGAATTCCAGGTGGGAGACCGAGTCCTTTTGAAAGTCTCACCCTGGAAAGGCTTGATACGCTTCGGAAAGCGCGGAAAGCTGAATCCAAGATACATAGGGCCTTTTGAGATTCTCGCTAGAATCAGCCCCGTAGCTTACAAACTCAATCTACCCCGCGAACTTAGTAATGTGCATCCTACCTTCCACGTCTCGAACTTGAAAAAGTGCCTATCCGAAGAGACTCTCATAATTCCACTCGATGAAATCGGGATCAATGAGAGCCTCAACTTCGTGGAAGAACCTGTGGAGATCATGGACCGAGAGGTCAAACGAACAAAGCAAAGCCGCATCCCGATTGTGAAGGTTCGTTGGAACGCCAAACGAGGACCAGAGTTCACTTGGGAGCGCGAGGATCAAATGAAACTTAACTATCCTCATCTCTTTGCTTAGTTGTGTTGTAATAACGTAACTGCTTGAATTCTGAATTTCGGGACGAAATTCCCTCTAACGGGGGGATGATGTGACAACCCGAAATTTACTCCGTCACTATAACCCGTTTCCGTTAATAAAAGTTAGTTTTATTAAAATTTTCCGTTAACTTATATTTATCTAAATAATTCATTTTTGAATTATTATTATAATATATTTATTAACGGGATAAAAACAACTAAGTCGGGTTACGGTTAGTTTACCCGGTAAAAACATTTAGCTCCGTTTAAACGACAGTGTATGGTGGGTCCCCACTAGGCAGCCATATATAAAGGAGGAGTGTCCACCTTTAGAGTCTTTTCCCACCTTGGAGCTTTCTCTCTCTACCTTCCCTCTCAAAAATCGGGTTTGGCTCAAGAACACCACTTTCAAGCCTCAAAAATCAAAGGTAATCTTCCTAACTTGATTTTCTAGCTTGGTATTCATGCTATTTCGAGTTGGATCATCCAAATACCCCAACATGCATGTGTTTACGGTTTGGGGAGCCTCCCAAAACCGTAAACTTCTATGTGAGGGTTTTGAAGCCCCAAAACACTTCCAAACCTTCTCTAATGCTTAGATATAGCTTAGATACTTGCATGCATGGACTAAGGAACCCAAGATCATGACTTTTTGGCCATAAACTTGAGTTTACGGTTCTTGAACATTCAAGAACCGTAAACCCAAAACCGTAAACTCCCAAGGAGTGGTCCAAGGACCGTAAACTCCAAGGGAGTACCCATTTGAACCCTAATCACTTCCCAAGCCTTTGAATTGATCCAAGAAGCCTTCCTTGTGATGCATGAGACCTTTAGACACCCAAACTCACCATTTCCATGAGTTTACGGCCGTAAACTCATGGGGGAAATGGTCTCCCAACCGTAAACACACTTAAGTGTGGCCAAGTGAAGTGTAAACTCCATAGTGAGGCCATACACTCCTTAGATGCAACCCTTAGCACTCCTAACACTTGAAACCAAGTGTTTTCATACATTGAAGTGCCTTTACTCACTTAATTAGTGATTACACAACTAATTAGATACTTTATACATCACTACATGTTACATAGGATCCGTGTGTGTGTTCAAGTCCTCACTTGACACCTAGCATCCTACCCGGCGTTTCCATCCACTTCACTCACTACAGGTGAGTTCATACCCCTAAATGAACCTTTTTAAATGTTTTTAACTGTTTTATGGGGGGGGGGATACAAGTTGAACCAAATAAGTTATAGTAACAATCGCATGTGAATTATAACTTGCAACCAAAAGGATTTTCTACACTATTAACTGTTTTTACCACCAAAAAGGGGTTTTCTACATTTTCAACTATATTGCCAAGTAAACTGTTTTCAAATGCTTACCAAATTCATTTTCGTGTTAAATCACTATAAAACTATTTTCCAAAATTCGTTTAAACTAATTTTTATTCTCAAACCATATCTACACCAATATATTTATATAAGTAAGACTTGAAGGACTTAGGACTAATAGCTCACCTTATTTCCTGTTCTTGTTTGATTGTGGGCTTAGGGTATTTTGTTATTAGTCCGACTCTCGTTGAATTCTTAGTTATATATCTTATATATTTGTGTCAGATATAAAAGTTTTCATATCAGTTCAATGCCTTTGAATATCAAGGACATACAACCAACATTACTATTTAACTATAATAGGTATAGTTAAGGATTACTACTCAGTGCTGCTATTGCCATGACAACTACCAGAGTCAGTTCAGTTGTGAGTCAATATATGCTATGTACTATACAAGAGAACACTATACACTATACAAGGAGAACATTACATACTATACAAAGAGAACACTATATGCTATACAAGGAGAACATTACATACTATACAAAGAGAACACTATATGCTATACAAAGAGAACAATACATACTATACAAGAGAACTTACTAAAATAGAATGTGGCATACTATTTCTCGATACGACACATCTTTGTGCTATCACCGCGTAACCAGAGTCTCCTGGAGGGAGAGCGGGCATTATGTGTATAGATCTATACGGGACAGACACTCCCACATCCCGACTGCTAGCTACAGTCCGAGCCGTCTAGGCCCAGGGGTGACAAAATGTCACATCACTACATATGACTCGGAGGGTCAAAGGGATTCGATCGTCAATCAGCATGGTTACGTACGAGTTCACATTCAAACCTTTAATTAATACTTTAAGAATTAAAGGCAACAGACTCCTTGAGGAGTATTGTACATTTAATACTACCTGGAGCCTGCATTTCATTACATATGGCCGACAGTGATACTGTTGGGGTAAAACATTTTTTTTTCTCATTACTATACATGAATAAAGTCTAAAACTATATTTTCAAACTAACAACTACTGGGAAAACTTGTACATTATCAAAGGAACAAACAAACCATCGGGTCTTGGTGAAGACTACTTTTTTTTTTCTGGAAAACATAGGGTTTTCTAGGGCTCATACCATTTTCAAACACCGAAACTTTCTTTTACAAATGTATAATTGTGAATATTTTTATACAGGAAATGACACTAAATACTTATGAACTCACCAGCTTTATGCTGATAAACGTTTTCAAAATAACTTGTATTCTCAGGTCATCAGTAGACAGGTACGGATGCAGCTTTTGAGAAGACGGAGCACCCATAAGACTCCACTTTATTCTGATTGTATTTTTGGTGTCTAACATTTGTACTGAACACGTTTGTATTACAATTATTATTATCTTAATGCAATGGATGTTGTTGCTTGTCTTTACTATTATGCTTTGTTATGATACTGTACATGACGTCCTCCACCCCAAAACGTATTCCGCCGTTCTCGGTTTTGGGGTGTGACAAAAACAATAAAAGGATAGATTTGATAAACAAACTAGACCTATAGCTTGTAAATCTGAAGACAAACTAAGACCTATTAGCTTGAATTCGATCAACTCAAGGATCACGTCCAAAAGATGATAATTTGTGAACTATGACAATAATTCAAAGTGAACAAAAGGGTTCTTTGATTAAAATTCGTCTATTACATTTCCATGGATAAACATGGCTTTATATGAAGCCTTTATTACAAAGTTGGTGGTTACAAGCCAACCAACCAATTACTCATTAAAGCTAGTAAATGAAAATTAAGGAAACTCTTGAAATAACACAATAAAACGTCTACCACACTTATGAATGACAAAAAAACGTCCATGTCTTCAATTGTTCTTCAATTGCTAGTAATTGGTTATGAGAAGATGTAAAGAGTATAACTCCCAAGGATTAAAGAAAGCCATCAATGATAAGAGTGTAACTCCCAAAGTTTAAAGAGAGTCATCAATGATAAGAGTGTAACGCCTAAAGTTTAAAGAGAGCCATCAATGATACCCTTCCAAATGCTTCCATAACCACCCAAGCTTTGAATCAAACAATCAATGAAGTCTTGGATTTATTAAACTTTTATTAATTTAATTAAGAAAACCCTAATCCATCAACTATCTCACCATGCACACCCCATAGGCCATTAAGCCCAAACAATCTTTCTAGCCCAATATTATGCTACCCATAACCTTTTGGGCCTTCATTATCCATACACGGATCATTCCCTCCTTCTTCGAAAGGAATTGTCCTCAATTCAGTACGGACCAGATTATGTTGTTCTCGCATATGAACCTTCCACGACAATAAGTCTTGAAAACAAATATTTATTACAAAATGTAACCTTTTCTTTACTCCAAGTTGGTATCTTCTTTCAAATGAAGGACATTTCAAGAGGACATTACCCTTCTTAAAATTAGTTTTATCCATACCGGAAGTATCATCACTCAACTGTTCTTTTTTCAAACTAACCATTTGCTTTGGCTTAGCAGCTCTCATGTCATCAATCTCACTCTCCTTTTGATCCATTGAAGTATGAATCAATACTTGCATTATTTTGGACAAACCACCATAGAAAGTAAGCACAACATCCTCTTGTCCCTCTACATACCCATTCACAAGTTTGTAAACTTCCACAACATTCATTTTCCAAAGTTGATCATGATTGATGCACCATATGGCCTTGGGTTTTGAATTCCACCCATGTGTAATTATTTTTAGATGGTTAGCTGATACGAGCTCCTCTTTTGACCCATGCCTTGATCCATGCTTCCAACCTCCTGTTTTATGTTTTAACACTTGTGAAAAGTGCAAATCATGGACATAAGTATCTTCATGAGATAGGGTATTGTATAAAAGAATCATCCCACGATCAATGTTCTTGAACTTGAAAAGATAAAAGAAATTTGGCCATATTAACGTAGGAGAAGCAACCATGATTTTTTCATTCATTGCAAACAGCATTGTAGTGTCTCTCCTCCATTTACACATGTTCTTCTTCAAATAACTCAAAGAACTCGCTAAATTCAATCCTAACCTTATCTTCCATTTGTGGACCAAAAACCACTTTTGTATACTCCCATGAACAAGATTACGACCTTGTAAATTATCCTTGTAATAATTTAAAGGATTAACAATGGTCATATAAAATAATGGATCATGGTTTGTATTTATGGGTTGATCACCAGCATGTTCCAATAACATGGCTTCCCAATTGAAGGTACACCACAAGAATAGGAACATAAGCATTATGAACTCCCTCCCTCGTAACTGCTTAGAACTTGGAACTTGATGGATCACTCCTTCTGCTGGACTCTTAGAAATAGGGTTTGTTATACGATGGGTATCATCTTTCTTAACCACAACCACATCTTTGTGGTCAAGAACCTGCTCGACCTCTTCTGATTCTTCAACCTTTTCTTCAACAATTTTGTTTGTAACAACAAAATCTATTTCTTTCACAAACATTTCAAAATTTTCGTTTCCAACCACGAAATTTTTTTCTTCTTCAACTTCTTCCTGATCCTCTTCCCCGTCGGTGTCGTAGGTAGGGCTAGAGTCTTCAACAATTTCTTCTTCAACCACGAAATTGATTTTTTCTACAAATTCCTTTTCAACAAAGAAATTTATTCTTTCACAAATTTCCCCTTCCCCATCGGTGTCGTAGATGGGACCGAAATCTTCTTCCTCCTCTTCTTCAATTTCCTCTTCCTCCTTAATGTCTTCTTCATCATATAACTTGCGCAACATTTTTGGACAACAACTTCTGAACAGGAACTGAAATCAAACAAACTTAGTAGGGATTTTTTTAAACAGGAACTCAACAACACCCAATCGGAACTAGGCTCTGATACCACTTATGATGCGTGTATGGGCTTGATTTAGCGAGTAGGGTAGTGTTTAGGTAAATTAAGAGAGAATAGCAACCACAAATGATATGTGAATGGAAAGAAATGGATAGATTAGTAACAACTCAAGACCTATTAAGTTGTATACCGGTGAAACAATCCAAGACCTATTGGATTGAGTTCGTATCAAGTCAAGAACACGTCCCAACAAGATAATAATTTGTGAACTATGACAATAATTCAAAGTGAACAAAAGGGTTCTTTGATTAAAATTCATCTATTACATTTCCATGGATAAACATGGCTTTATATGAAGCCTTTATTACAAAGTTGGTGGTTACAAGCCAACCAACCAATTACTCATTAAAGCTAGTAAATGAAAATTAAGGAAACTCTTAAAATAACACAATAAAACGTCTACCACACTTACGAATGACAAAAAAACGTCCATGTCTTCAATTGTTCTTCAATTGCTAGTAATTGGTTATGAGAAGATGTAAAGAGTGTAACTCCCAAGGATTAAAGAAAGTCATCAATGATAAGAGTGTAACTCCCAAAGTTTAAAGAGAGTCATCAATGATAAGAGTGTAACTCCTAAAGTTTAAAGAGAGCCATCAATGATACCCTTCCAAATGCTTCCATAACCACCCAAGCTTTGAATCAAACAATCAATGAAGTCTTGGATTTATTAAACTTTTATTAATTTAATTAAGAAAACCCTAATGCATCAACTATCTCACCATGCACACCCCATAGGCCATTAAGCCCAAACAATCTTTCTAGCCCAATATTATGCTACCCATAACCTTTTGGGCCTTCATTATCCATACACGGATCAAGTGTTCAACCTTTAACTTCTTCTGTTCTGTTCTTCTTGTGATATTTGTTCTAGTATGTATATATGTATAAGCAAGTATGTATACTTTTATAAGGTATCATTATATATTTAAAATATATTCTTATCCAGAGCACTTCGGCCCCATTGTATTTATAGTTGTATATCTTTTATCGGTTGATATACTTAGTTCACTATAAACAATGCTCTGATACCAATCTGTCACACCCCAAAACCGGAACGGCGGAAACATTCTGGGGCGGAGGACGTCATGTTTAGTATCATAAGACATGCATCATAGTAAGCAAGTAATAAACAACCATTTCATTAGAAAGAAAGTGTTTACAAAGTATGTGATTCACATAATATAGAATACATGGCAAATAACAAAAAGACATGAAGCTATACTGCTCCATCTTCTGAATCCCAGTGCGCGAACCTGTCTACTGGTCTCCTGAGAATACAAGTTATTTTGAAAGCGTAGATCAGCATTTAAGCAGGTGAGTTCATAAGATTTTAGTGATGTAGTAAGTAGTAAGAAAGTTTGTAGAAAGTTGTAGTAAGTTGTAGTAAGTTCTGTTTAGAAAAGTTTGCCTATACCTCCAGAAAATCCTATATTTCCTGCTTTGATGTAAGATAAGTAAAAATGACTCTACAGTCCTTTCTATGAGTATTAAATGGATACAAGTTATATAAAACCCAGAGTAAACAAACAATCGGTTGTGTGTATCTGCCCTAAGCCCACAACCAAACAAGGAACAAGAAATGAGGCGGAAGACACACATCCCATTGTTTGTTAAATCTTCGTTGTATATAACCCCTACGTATTCACTCGGTACTCATGGAGTTAACTGTAATAGTTCCTTTATATTTGATGAAAAGATCCTTTAAGAAAACCCTTATTTCTTATTATAAAATGATAACCACATTAGTTCCTTCTATAATCGCTTAGTTTATACTAGTTATATATAATCTAATATCGAACAGATAGTTAATTGTGTGAATCTGCCCTAAGCCCACAACCAAACAAGGAACAGGGAATGAGGCAGAAGGCACACACCCAACTACCTATCGGATATTAATTATATATAACTCTGGTGTATAAACTAAGGTATTATAGAATTAACCACCTAAGGTCCTTTAAGTTTTACTGGTTTAATAAAATGGATTAAACCCTTTACTGGTTAAGTTTCTAGTTTTGTATTCCAAAAGTTCTTAATTTGAAAAGTATGTTTTGTACGAGAAAACGATGCATTGAATTAGTGTCCTATGACCTGACCCATACATGGTACCCCTTATGATTACTTGGTGTATACGGAACATATATATAGCTAAGCTCGGATAGATAGTAGGCTGGGTGTATCTGCTCTAAGCCCACAATCAAACAAGGAACACGAAATGAAGTGGAAAGCACACATCCTACTACCCGTCGGACCCGATTAATATATATCCCTGAATGTATACACTAAGGAATCATAAAGTTAGCATTATAGATCCCTTTCTACTGAATGTACTAGACTCGACTGTTCTGTGTGTCGTTTGTAAAATGTAAGTTTTCCCTAGTTTATAACTATCTTGACTCGGAAATAGTTTGTATTAGCTTTCAAGTGGAACTGTCACTTACTGAAAGTAATGGGAATTTATAAGTAGACAGTTGTCTTTTGAATTGACATTCTGTAGTACTAATTAACTTAAAACATGTTTTTTTTATTAAGGTCATAATGTGAGGAATAGTACCCATACTATACGCTCTCCCTGCAAGAGATTCTGGGGACCAAACGCGACTTACACAAACAAATTGCTAGGTCGTGTAGAATTCACATTAAAGTTATGTGATCATGTATACCCAATTTAACTATCACGTTTTGTTACAAACAATGAGTTAATGATTCATTGGTATAATTAGATATAGTATGTTCTCATGCTATAGCATCTTAATATGTTCGTTCTGTATAGTATGTAGTGTATAGTATGTAGTGTATAGTATGTTGTGTATAGTATGTATCTCTGAAGTATTGTATCTACCTCCTTGTTTCTCTTTATGTTATCGTGTATTGTTTCTACCTTCTTGTTTCTCTTTATAGTATGCTCTAGTATTTAGTATGTATTGAATCCCTAAACTATACCCCTTATAGTTTACTAGTGTTTTACTTGTACTGTTATTGAAAAGACTCATTTTGCTACTAAGTTATGCTGGTACTTTAAAAACGGAGTTTTGTTAAACTATAAAGTAACATAACTTGAAAAGAGTTTTTGAAATGTTTTAACAACTTATAAATGACATAAGTAATCTTTTGAAAATGTTTATAACAAACAATTACACAATTATCATTGTGTTCAACTTGTATTCCCCCCCCCTTAAAAGCATTTAAAGAAGTTTAAAAGATTGATTACGGGGTATGAACTCACCTTATGTGGGTGATTCAAACGAATATGCGCGTAAGGATGAGAAGTTCCACGAATGAAGTCCCAAGATACAACAAGTCCTAAATGACATATGATGACATATATTGGCATGAATATAGTGTTTATAAGCAACTATATGAAAGGAAACACCTTCCGGGACTAGGAAACACTTTGACCAATTGTTGGAATCACATGTGATTAATTTAAGGGATGTTTAAGGCCAAGGGTTTGTGTTCACGGCCATGAAAAGGTGTTTACGGCCAGGGTGTAAACTCATGGTAATGTCCATAAGAGGGTGTTTGAATGCTAGGGAAACTTGAGGGATCATTGCTTTTCACAAGGATGAGCAAAACCAATGTTTTGGAGGGTGTTTAGGTGTTTATGGCCAGACCATAAACTCCATGGCCGTAAACTCTCCAAATGGTCATATCTTGGGTCTTAAAGGCAAGGAGTTTCAAAGGCTCAAGTGTTCCAATAGTGAGTAAAGGTCTAGATGTGTTTAAGGTCCAAATCATGACAACTACAAGGGTTTACGGCCAAGGTGTAAACTCCTGGCCGTAAACTCTCTTTGATGATGAGTTTGGTGATGATTCAAGGTCTTACATGTGACAACCCGAAATTTCTATTTTGTACAGCCATTCAATTCAATAGAAGTCAGAACAGTTCTGCTAACTTTCAAGCTTTTTGGAATAAGTTTGAGTGTTTTAAAGTTAGTACTTCAATAGATATCAGGAGAGAGGATACCCTAGGGTTTATTAAGTAGCTATAAGGTCCCAAAACTCCAAGAGTTTGGAGTTTACGGCCCAAAATGGTATTAGGGTCGTAAACCCTATTAACTATATAAGTGACACTTAGCTTATTTTTCATTTTTTTTTCACATTTCCAAGACTAGAGCCATTTCTCTCTCAAGTATCATCCAAACTTTTCTTCAAGATCTTCAACTTGTACGTGTTTCTAAGCCCTAGTAAGTTGATATCTACCTTAATCTAGTGATCTAACACACTTCCATCCGTGAAATCATTCCAAAAGTGTAGATCTTCAAGTTTCACCAAGAACACCAAGAACACACACTAGTGTTCTTGGACTTTTAGCACCTTTTCAAGCTTCTACCTAGTAAGTACTTCTATCGTAGAGTATTATAGAGCTTGTTACACTTTTATGCATCAAGAAAACACCCAAGAAAGCCAAGATCAAAGGTGTTTACGGTCCAAGATGTTCTTAGACCGTAAACCCTAAAAAGGGTGCCAAAGTGTCCCTAGTCCCTTACCAAGCCTTGGAAACTAGCTTAGATCCCTTCCTTGATGTGCTAGGAACTTGAAAACATCAAAAGGCCATAAATCATTTGGGTTTACGGCCGTAAACCCAAAGACAATTGGTCCAAAAACCGTAAACTCCTTAAAGGGGGTGAAATGTTGCCCTAATCACTTCCTAAGGCTTAGGCATGAAGTAGGAATGCTTAGTAGGACTTGTAAAGCTTCAAAACACAAAATGGTCAAAGTACCATGAGTTTACGGCCGTAAACTCATGGGTTTACGACTGTAAACTCAATGAGAGTTGGTCACAAGACCGTAAACTCATGTTTGTGTCATTCCTCTTCCCTTTGATGAATCACATGTGATTCCAACACTTGGTCAAGGTGTTCCCTAGTCCCGGAAGGTGTTTCCCTTCATATAGTTGTCTATGAACACTATATTCATGTCAATATGTGTCCTTATATGTCATTTAGGACTTATTTGTGTCTCGGGACTTCATTTGTGGAACTTCTCATCCTTATACGCATACCTGTTTGAATCACCCACATCAGGTGAGTTCATACCCCGTAATTAATCTTTTAGCTGTTTTAACTGTTTAAATGGGGGAATACAAGTTGAACATAATGATAATTATGTAAATGTTTGTTATAAACATCTTTCAAGATGTTACTTATGTCATTTATAAGTTGTCAAAACGTTTCAAAACTCTTTTAAAGTTATGTTGCTTTATAGTTATACAAAACTCTGTTTTTAAAGTACAAGCATAACTTAGTAGATAAACAAGTCTGTT
The DNA here is from genome assembly GCF_052849685.1 of Lactuca virosa. Classification (NCBI taxonomy): domain Eukaryota; kingdom Viridiplantae; phylum Streptophyta; class Magnoliopsida; order Asterales; family Asteraceae; genus Lactuca; species Lactuca virosa. Next base: position 253,860,603 of record NC_136434.1, read on the forward strand.
CAGTAACAGTCCAAGTAGAACATTAGTAAACTATAATAGGTATAGTTTAGGAGAATGCTATTCATTACTTCTAGTACAATGAAGCACACAAAGAGTCAGTTCTTTCATGAATCAAACAATACCATACAGAACATATAGTGAAGAGAATCAAATAATACCATACAGAACATATAGTGAAGAGAATCAAACAATACCATACAGCACATAACAAACAAGTTAGGTTGCTATAACATGAGAACACATACAGGATCTAACTATACCAATGAATCACTAACTCATTGTTTTAAACAAAAGGTGATAGTTATATTGGGTATACATGATCATATACTTTAATGTGAATTACACGGCTTGCAAGAATTTGCAGGGGTCGCGTTTAGTTCCCCTAATCTCCCGACAGGGAGAGCGTATAGTAAGGGTTCTAGCCTTCACATTATAACCGTAATAAAACATATATGTTTTTAGGTTATTAGTACATCCATATGTCATTATAAACGACAGCTGTGTACTTACATTTCCCTTGTCTTTCATAAAGTGACATTACCACTTGAAAGTCCAACCCAAACTATTTTCGAGTCAAGATAGTTATAAACTAGGGAAAATATACATTCTTACAATCGACAAACCGAACAGTCGAGTCCAACACATAACAGAAGATGCCTTGGTAGAAGGATACGATTTAAGGATAGGACCATAATGCTAGTCTTATGATTCCTTAATGTATACATCATAGGATACATATATACCAATAGGGTCCGACAGGTAATAGGATGTGTGCTCTTCGCTTCATTTCCTGTTTCTTGTTTGGTTGTGGGCTTGGAACGAATTCACCCAATCTATTATCTGCCCGATTCTATATATGTGTATGCTTAGTATATTAAGTCATCATGAGGGTACCATGTATGGGTCAGGTTATAGAACACAGAGTCAAAGCACAACTTTTCTAGTACAAAACAGTCTTTCCAAAATCAATACTTTTGGTATACAAAACTAGAAACTTCCCAGTAAAGGGTTTAATCCATTTTATTAAACCAGTACAATTTAAAGTCCTTAGGTGAGTAACTCTATAATACCTTAGTTTATACACCATGTTTATATATAAAACTAATACCCAATAGGTAGTTGGATGTGTGCTTTCCGCCTTACTTCCTGTTCCTTGTTTGGTTGTGGGCTTAGGGCAGATTCGCCCAGTTAACTTTCTATCCGATATTAGATTATATATATCAGTTTAAACTAAGTTATTATAAAAGTAGTCACTGTGGTCACCATTTTATTATAAGAAATAAGGGTTTTCTTAAAGAACTTTTCATTAGATACAAAGGAACCATCACAACTAACTCCATGAGTAACAAGTGAATACACCAAGGTTATATATTACGACGATCTAACAACCAATGGAATGTGTGCTATCCGCCTTAATTTCTGTTCCTCGTTTGGTTGTGAGCTTGAGGCAGATGCGCACAATCAATTGTTTGTTTACTCTGAGTCTTACATAATTCGTACCCACTTAGTACCCATAGAATGGGTTGTAGTGTCATTTTACTTAAACTTCCATCAAAGTAGGAAATATAGGATTTTCTAGAGGAACAGGCGAGCTTTTCAAAACAGAACTTACAACTTACAACATTTTACAACTACATGTTACAACCACATTTTCAACACCATTGTTACATTTACATTGTTAACAACACCTTACAACTTACCTACATCACTAAACTCTTATGAACTCACCAGCTTAATTGCTGATCAACTCTTTCAAATAACTTGTATTCTCAGGAGACTATTAGACAGGTGCTCGTGCTGGGGATTCAGAAGATGAAGCATTATAGCTTCAAGTCTTGTTTTGTTATTTGTTTATGAATACTATGTTTTGTGAACACACACATTGTAAACACTTTCTTTCGAAATGAAATGGTTGTTCATTACTTGCTTACCATATACATATCTCGTGATACTAAACATGACGTCCTCCACCCCTGAACGTTTCCGCCGTTCCGGTTTTGGGGTGTGACATTACAAAGCACAAGGGAGTGTTCTAGCCTCAAATCCAAGCCTTCGGAAGAGTTTAAGGCTCATATGGCACCTTTATAGGGGTTTACGGCCAAGGGAGATGCTCTTGGCCGTAAACTCCTTTTGTTCTTGAGAATTGGATGATTTCAAAGTGTAGATCAAGTGTTTCTAGCATACAACTTAGTTAGGGGAAGAGTACTCACACTTTAGAGGCCCTTTGATGAAGATCGGGAGTGAAATCTCGATGATACTTGAGAGAGAATGGGAGATTTCGGCCAAGGAAAGGAAAAAAAATGAAGAAATGGCCAAGTCTTACATATATAGGGGTGAGTTTATGGCCAGACCATAAACTCTATGTTCTTTGGCCGTGAACTCCATTTTGGTGGTGTTAAGGCTTGAATACTGCACAGTGTCTCTAGCAGGTACCTTCTAACACTCATTCCTGAAGTGTACTAGGCTTAAAACTCCTTAGAATGATCTTTTTCAAGGCTAGAAGGCAAAAAAATATTTCGGGTTGTCACATTGGGTGTTGAACTCTTGCCCTTCGTGGCATTCCAGTCGCCATTGTCTGAACGTGACATTGAGGGATTTCTTTTGGAAAATCTCCCTCTTGGTGCGTTCTGCCAGCCATGTGCGTAGTAGGGAACGTATGCGCGATTTGGACAATTTCTGGCAATGTGTCCAGGCGTTCCACAGTGAAAGCAAGTCTTTTTCTACACTATGAAGTTGTTTCTTCCTGCCCCTGGTGGCATGTCCTTGCCTTGTCTCTTACTGTTCCCACAAGCACACTTGCAACAAGCACTCTGTTTAGCTTGAATTGGTGGCCTGTATTTACCAACAACAGGTTGATTAGAAGCAACAGATTCAGATTTCAAGGAGTCATGTGTATTTTCAATAGTGCTCTCCTTGTTCTCATCTTCTACCACTTTACCTGCACAGGAAGTAGAAACATCAGTATTCTTCACCTTAACACCCTCAGTTGGCCCTGATTGTTCAGTCTTGACTGGAGGTGGTTCAGGGAGTGGGCCAAACTGAGCAGGTGTCTCTTCCTCATTGGTTTCAAGGGGTGGGTTATAGTTGTCATTAAAGGGAGGTGGTACACTGTGATACCCTAGACCCTTGGATTGATTATCTTTAAATATTAATTACTTCTCAATCATCGAGGCAACTACCTCACTTGACACATCATACTTTCTAAAATTAAAATCTGCATTTTCAAATTTGTTTTTCAATGTGTCAAGCTCGGCAGTCACAGAGACAAGTTGTTTCTTAATGTAATTATATTTCTCACACTTGTTACTGTACTCCTCCAATTTCCTAAAGTCCTTAGCCTTGGCCTCTAATTTCTCTTTTAATGGTCTCTGGTCTTTCTTAAGTTCATACTTCTCATATTTTAGGTCCTCGTTCTCTCTCTTTATCAATTCAATTTGTTCACGTAAAAATTTAACAGTTTTAATGCAAGTTTGAGAGCATGAAACTTCATTGAACGGAATGTTTGAGGAGCTCATTGTTTTTTTTTTTAATATGCCCTTTGACTATAAACCGAGAAAGTCAACCTTAAAACTCAAATTTAAAAAGTCAAAATTAAAAGTCAAACTTAAAAGTCAAACCGAAAAGCTAAATTTGAAAATTTGAAAGTTAAACTAGAAAGTCAAAGTTTAAAGTCAAAGGTCAAACTTGAAAAGTCAAAGTCAAAATTTGTGGTCAAAGGTCAATTTAGAAATTCAAAAATTAAAAGCTAAAATTTTTGGAAGAAAATGGATTTTAAAAATAAAAGGAAATTGATTTTTGTGTTAAAAGTGTTAAAAATGTGAAATTACGGTCGAAGTTGCGAGCCTTTATGAATTAATTCCGGAATGAGAATACCATCTAGCAAGCTAGATCAAGTGGAAAGACGCCGGTTTATGGAAGTGAGGCACCCGGGTTCGAAACTCGGCAGCCCCAAATTTTTTTGATATACGATGATGCGCTTGCGAGGATCTTTTGCAGGGCCGAGAACGAAGCTAAGACCGAGAATGAGGCTGGACCGTGAACTCCGAGGAACCCTAATTCGTGATTACGGTCGCCGCCGAGAAACCCTAGCCGCAAACTGATTATGGCCGCCGCCGAGAAACCCTAGCTGCAAACGCTTCTTCGGCCGAGAACCCTCCTTCGGCCGTGAACCCTTCAACGGCCGTGAACCCTTCAATAGTTACGAAAAAAACGACGTTTTCACCATTTTTTCTCCAAAACTCGTTTTTAGCAAAAATGTAAAGAACAAACCCCCCTTATTTTTCAAAGATCTATCCAAAAACGCAAAAATCCTTCAAGAATACGATCAAATACGCTCCAGATCTGGGCAAAATGATTGATCCTTCACACTAAATTAATATGCATCTAGAACTGTGGCTTAACTTTTCCTTGATGTACGGACTTATGTCCTTAATTCTGGTTCTGATAGGGCGACTGGGGGATTCTGATAAAGTAGGTCTGTAGGAAATTATTTTCTTGCTTTCTATCTGTCAGTCATATGTTGCTTCCTCTACGTGATTGGAAGAGATCCGACCTGGATTGCAACATATGTAACTCTAATTCTACGCACCTCCTTATCTATGAAATTCTTTCTATCTGTTAGCCATATGTTGTCCCCTCTGCGTGATTGGAAGATCCGACCTGGGACACAACATATGCAACATTCTACCTCTCAATCCCTCTATCTCTGTTAGCCATATGTTGTCCCCTCTGCGTGATTGAAAGAGATCCGACCTGGGACATAACATATGCACCTATTTCTAAATCTGACTTCCTCCTTAATAATTTTTTACTCACCTAATGTAAGGAGTTCTTTGGACGTTCTTGATAACTAGGGTATATCGGGAAGTGGGGAACACGTTCTAGTGCAACTAAAATTGAACTATTTAAGAGGTTGTCTGTAGATCTCGCTGCTTAATTTAAGTGGACAACAATACCCATGGTCGTCGTCAGCTAAATGGTTTATTTAGAAAAATTTGTCGATATCCTTCGTGTTTAAGTGGACCACAATACCAGCAATTGACCAGATCTATTCATGAAGGTGAAGGTACTGATAAACAAGTTAAGACTGTCTCACAACTTTGATCCCAAATATTTTTTGTTTTTGTTAAATTTGTTCATAGTTTTCCTCTATGCACAAATTTAGGGGGAGAATTAAAAAAAAATTCAAAAATCAAACAAAAATCAGAAAATTCAAAAATCAAACAAAAATCAAAAAATTAAAAATCCAAAAATAGTGTTATTTCTGTTTTATTTCTTTTTCAGAAAAATCAAAAATCCAAAAATATTGTGTGCTAAGTTTTCTTTTAGTTTTGTTTTTTTCTTGAAAAGTGAATACATATATAGATGAGACTCATGGAGACTGTACCGAGAATTTCTGAGCCAAGGCTTCGTCCGTGATCATCGAAGAATTCTCATTCGAAGGAGCAAGAAATGAAGACGATTCTTTCAACATTAAATTTTTCTACCCCAGAAGCAAGGTGAAGCTGACTTGAAGATTATGTGACAGATTGCACTGAAGCCTCCTCAATCAATTTGTTGCTATTCATGAACCTGCTGAAGTGATCCAGAAGATTAGATCTCTCTATTGTTCTTTCTGAAGATTCTCAAGCTGAAAGCGCTATCTTTCAAGAACCTCTACAAGAAGCCTCCTCACCCAACGTGCATTCAAAGCCAAATTTTGCAGAAAAGCCCAACTGCTCAAGATGAAGTGATTCATTGAAGATTCATCAAGTTCAACTTGAAGTTGTGAAGAATTTGAAGATTAATGTTGAAGCCAAGCTCCCAATGAAGATTAACAAGAAAAGCCAACTACCTTTTTAGGGGGAGTTTGTTGGGTCAGTTAGACAAGAAAGCTATAAACCAAGGGGGAGATTGTTGGGTCAAAAATATGATTTATACTTTACTTTTCTAGGCAATTCTATTTTTTCAGTCTAGTTTACGGCTGTATGGGTGTTTACGGTCGTGAACGTGTTTATGGTCGTGAACGTGTTTACGGCCGTGAACGTGTTTACGACCCATGTGTCATATATATAGATGTTAGGCGGGTGAGGAGTGTACGACTAGAGGAGCTTAAGTGTGTGTATTCTAAGGTGTTCTAGAGAGAGAAAGGAGAGAAGGTGCAAGTGTGTGTGAATCTTGTGTATTGTTCATCATTCCAATCTTGAATACATCATAGATTCATCTTCTTCTTCTTCTTCTCCTTCTTCTCTATTTTGATCTAGCGTCATCCAATTGATTGGGATTCCGGACCATCAATTGGATCTGATTGATACACAAGAAGATTTGGGACATTACAAGTATGGGCCCAATACTACCTTCCACACCAACCTGTAGTCACCCTAAGTCCTCCTCCTAGTATTCCAATTCAGAAGTACACTATCTCTCACGGATATTAGACTAATCTCTCAGTAGAATCCTCATATACTCATCTAGATATCTCTCCTAGATTAACCCTCGACTCAGAACTCTTTTTAAGTTTATTCCTGCTAGATACTCCTACTCAGCACATACTCAAGGCAACAACAGATAACAGCAATTCCTAGGCTAAGGCATCACAAATCAGGAAACTCTAGCCCTAAATATGAAATACCTAGCCTATCATCTAGCATGCATCCCTAACATCTCATAAATATCTCATAACACAAATAAGTAAGGGTATTTTGGGAAATCACCGTTCGGGCTCTGGCTAATTGTACACACTGCTCCAACTCGTTTTTCTCTTAAACTTTTTCTCATTTTGGAAAAATCATTTCTTTTGAAATTTTTTCTCAAATCCTCAGTTTGAGTCCAAATACACCCGAAGGTATATCCGAATCCCTCAAACAAAGGCTCTGATACCAACTTGTAACACCGTAAATTTTCAAACAAATTTTTCATTTTAAAAATCGCGTAATTCTCATAACATAGTTCACAAAACCCCCAAATGATAATGTTTTCAAAAACACATATTCAGAAAATCTTTTAAACACAATCCAAGATCCTCAAAATGTAACTCTGCCTCATGTGTACAATCTCGTGATCCTAAGAAGTACCTGAAACACATAACACATAACACGGTAAGCACGAAGCTTAGTGAGTTCCCAAAAATACCGCACATAACTCATGGCTATACTCAAATAAGACCCTCCGGTCAATGTGTCTCAGTGGAACCCTCCGGTCCCACAATTCGAGTGGACCCTCCGGTCCTAACTCAGTAAGCTCAGAATAATACACAACATAAATCACAAAGACATAATGCAGGATATCACAATACTCAATATAAACACATAAGACCCTCCGGTCACACAAAGATTACCACTCTAGGTAAGTATAGTGAGAAGACTCACCTCGTAAGAAATCGAATAACCTCGAACTCAAATCATCGGTCTAGCCTCCGCCTAACACATACGATAATTATCTCTAATTAATAACGTCTTACAAAGAAGCTAGAATAAACCCTTCTACAAACTCACAGAAAGATAAAAAAACCATTTTACCCATCCATGGCCTTAATAGTCCACAAATTGACCAAACCCTAAAATTCAACTAAAAGTTAACGGCAACGCGTACAAGCGCTCTACGTTGGGCGTACTCCTTCGCCATGCATGCATCGGGGATTCACGACCCTATTCTGCGCGTACTGGGATTATGCTCAGCGTACGCCCCCATTTTGCTCTTCCTACTCATTTGGTCTTAATCCGTTAAGACCTTAGCTCAAATCTCAAATCTGGACTCTCTAAAGGCTCACACTCCACAAAGTCTATGACTTTAAGCCTTTGCATGGCTGAAAAAGTCAGAAACACCAAAACTCTCACTCTCAATTCTCAAGAATGCTCATATCTCATGCATGGGGGTGGTTTTGACGTCCAAGACTCCATTTTTATGAAACCACTCCATTAAAACACTCAAAGGGACAGATACTAGGCTATGGAGTTTCAACAACTCATAAAGCTTCAAGCTTTGGGACCAAAAACCCTAAAATGGACCACATAAAGCACAAATCAAAAGGATGAGAAAGCTTTGAGCTTTATACCTCTAACTGAAGCTCCAACCACAGATAAGCTTAGATCCAAAGCCTGGACTCCCACTCCTTCCTCTTCAAAGCTCCTTCTTCACTCCAAAGAAACCACAAGACCACTTATTAGCTCACAAATGGACACACAAGCTCAAGGGACGAGAAATTAGGGTTTGAGAGGGTTGAGGTCTGGGAATGGTGGCCAGAAATGAGGCCATCATGTCCTTTAAATAGGGACACACCCTTAATTAGGGTTTTCACTCTCGGCCTAGTACGCCCAACGTACTAGGTGGCTTCCGCGTCAAAAACACGCACATGAGTACGCTGAGCGTACACACGTGTACGCCCCGCGTACTCACTTATCACCTTTTCTCTAATAAAGGGAAAAACTTGACAATTACCAAAAGATCAAGGGCTGATAAGGTATACCTAGTCTTGGGATGTTACAAGGTTTTATATAATTAAGATTTTATAGACTTAGAATTAGTGATTTCGCTTTACTTCCTGTTCCTTGTTTGGTTGTGGTCTAAGAGTGGGATCACTTATTCGAAGGTCTATTCGATCTTTGTTATATACAACCTGTATACACTACGTGATTATAGGAGGACCTGGTAAGGATCACACCATAAAATTTTCATTAGAAATGCTTCTTTTAATCTCATAAATACTTTATCTACCCCTATTCTCGCACAAACGACATATCTAGACATCACAACCCCACTACTACAGCCAACAGAGGAGTCGAGGAAAAACCAGAAGGGATTCATGAGGAGGATTCCGAGAAGGGATCAGACAAAGAGAAAGGCCCTGGAGAGATCCTTAATGAACCTTACTCTATCAGGAGTAGACATGAAAGGACCACTAGGACATTCGGGTCCAGAATCTCCATCACGAAGTAATGGAGATCAGTAGCAAAGCCCTAAACATGAAGATGCAAATCCAACACACCCATGAAGAACAAAGAACACCATATGGATGCCATACTTACAAATAGATCAAGAAAACAATACGGACCACCTACACTCTTTATAGGAAGAGATAGCCACCATGAGACAATGAATCTTTGCAGCTAAAACTAGGACAATCATAACAAATCAGAGGAACAGAAGGGGGGCCACTCACGAGATGTGTGAGATGGTTGAGCACCCTGCGTGTCATTTTAATAACTAATAAACTAATATAACCTAATGAGTTAGTGACTACACTACTCACACTATGTGTTAGGCGTATCACACCTTTCGTCACAACTAGTAGTAGTAAAATCAAGAGAGACACGCCCTTCCAAAACCCATGAAACCCGATCAACTTAAGATTTTGACACCTATGTTCTATTTTGTTAAACCTATCATTGGCACAATACCTACTTCCACTCACTACCATAAATACAGCATATGGATGTTGGTCGAAACATTGAGAATTGTACAACAAAACGTGAAATTTATATGTGTATATATAAATAGATAGAATACAACTAGCAACGACCAAAGTTACTTACAAACTCATTTTACACCATCCAACAGAATAATGCCTTCACATGGAAGTAACCAACATACCAGCGCAACACTGGTTCTACAAATAGACCTCGCTACATTCCAAGCCGCCGTAACAGCTGCCGTGACAGCTGTCATGGCACAGCTCAACGCTAACAACACACATGGAAATGGAAACGATGTCCATAATTACAATCGTAATAACAACCAAGGGCACCAACGAGTGTCTACCTACAAGGACACCCCAAACCAGACACCTAAGAACAAGAAACGAAAGTTCTGGAACAAGAAGGGTCGTTCGACTCAAGGACCTACCAAAAGACAACAAACTGTAGCAGTCCATACCACCACTGACCCTACTACCTCAGTGCCGAACAGACCATATGTTGGGAATATCCCAAAGTGCAGCATATGCAGCTTCCATCACTATGGAGCCTGCCGAGAAATGCACTGCAGAAATTGCAACAGGAAGGGGCACAACACCCGTTTTTGTAGGACTCCGGCCCAACACACTACTCATGCCACTAATGTCGGAGCAAGTCAAGCATGCCATAAATGCGGTGAAACGGGGAATTGCAAGAGAGATTGCCCAACAGAAAGGAATGACTGAGAAGTGGGAGGAGTTTTAATAGCAGGACGTGAGGAAGCAACGAGAGACCCTACTAGGATTTCCGGTACGTTTCTACCTACGTAACTCATACGCATATATACTTTATGATAGTAGTGCGGGGAGGAGTTTCGTGAACCACAAATTTAATTAATTCCTTAAACAAAAGCCTCAAACACTTACTGAAATATTCACAGTAGAAATGGCTAACGGTGAGACTGAAACCACAACAAGACAAATACGTAGGATGCACAATACCACTAAAACAATAAATCCTTCCAAATCGGCCTAATAACGGTTACAATAGGAAATTTCGACGTGATCACTAGCATGTATTGGTTAAGCCCTAACCATACTGATATCAAATGTTTTACGAAAAGGTAGTTCACCTTAACCTACCGACTAACGAAAACACTTGTAATCTATAATGACAAACTTGACACAAACCCCCGAATCGTCTCTCGCTTCAAAGCTCAGAAATACCCACACGAGGGGTAACATGCCTTCCTAGCCCACACGATAGATAATAAATAGGAAGCGAAAAACATCAAGGATGTTCCAGAAGTCCGTAATCTCCCCGAAGTGTTCCCATCAGACCTCCCGGGAATACCACTCGTATAGCAAGTCAAGTTCAAGAATAAAGACTAAGGACCCATGCGGTTCACCTATCACTACTAGGTGTATACGTGAGAGTTGTATATAATTAAGATTCTATGGACTTAGGATGTATGATTCCGCCTTAACTCCTGTTTTTTGTCTGGTTGTGGGCTTAGGGCAGAATCACCTATTCGACTGTCTTTTCAATCTTAACTAGATGAGAAACCCCGCTTTGCGGGGTATGGATTTTCTAACAGTATAGAAAAATAAGGTATTATTGATCAATTGTTGTGGTCGATTGTGGTACGCTTTTTAGATTGAAACTACAATGTTGCAATGTTGTAACAGCCCAACTATATGAAAGTACATTAGTAAATCTTTAACTTGGAACAAAGTTTAGCTAAAAATGAATCTGTTTAATCTTATCTGAATTAAATAAAAGTGTAAACTAAAAAGTCGACATACACAATTATACAATTACAAAATACATGAGCAGATACAATTTGTAACTTGTGGACGATTTGTCCACTATGCCACTATTGTCTCTGGGTCCACAATGCGGGGACCATTAATTTGCCCAGCATATGGCTAAACAGTGCATGGACCATTCCTTAAGTTTATGGAGACAACTTAGTGAATGTCCTAATATTAGCTTCATTACATATTTTACTGATAGAGTTATAGATACTTGACATAACATGTTATAATAAGTTTAGTTAAAAGAATTAAGACTATGTTGGCTTGACTCGAAACATTCTACAATCATTTAAATAAATAAATAAATAAATAAATAAAAGCAACAAGATGTAACTTGCTCCCAACTGCCTGAAGACCTGAGGAACACTGTCTGTTGAAAGTCCTAATAGTTTTTGAAAATAAAAAATAGGTAAAATCATGTTAAAGGAATTAGAGTATGAGCGTATTTTGGTCTTTTAATAAAGAAGAATGGAATTGGATTCCTTCTATCATCAAAGATGGAGTTTAAAAGAACATGACAAAATTAATATAAAAAATCAAAAAATAAAATAAAATGGCAATATGATGGGGTTTAAAAAGGGTATTTCAGTCATTTGTACAAATGAGCAAGGATTGGAATTCAATTCCATGACTTTGTGGAAAGGAAGTTGAATTCCTTCAATGGTGTCCACACTCATTTTCAATAAAATGGAATTGATAAAAAAAAAAAGTAGTTAAAAACTATACAGTTCACTTACATTAGAGCAAAGATGCCCACCCAGGAAACATTTGACAAAGGGGATCAGAATTATATCATATAAATGGAATGGAACTGAATTCGAAATCTCACAGAATAATAGCATTTGTTCTCCTGGGCTTTCAGTTGATGATGTTGAATTTCAGGAATGTCGATTTCTTTCTTCCTCGCTTCTCCACAATGTTCATAACCAAACAGTTGGCATGCACTCTTAAAAACCATACATAAGACATTGAATTTACCCAAAATTTGAAGTATACAGTTGGAAATAGACCAAAAAAACCAAAAACAACACACAAATATTCACATACACTCTCTATTCCACCATGTAGACTATTGACCTTCTGAAACTAAACAAACACATAACTAAATATATTCAAAGGGGGAGAGTTTCATAAAGGCTATTTACTGCATTAAATAGGAATGGATTTGAATGTGTTCTTAGTAAATAGTAATCTTTGATTGTGTTTCTAATTGACTAATTAAAAAGTCGAGATTTGATTACTCTTTGACCACGTTTCAATCATTTTTTATCACATCGTCGAATCCTCTTTATCATTTTTAGATTAATAATATATTGGATCTTAAGATGATTTAGACATGATTACATATGAACAATCTATGTTCCAACTTTGAGGTATGAAAATTAAATACAAATTAAACATACCCATGATTAAAATTGTTGAAAAAAACTATAAAAAAGGGGAAAAAAAAAAGACAAATTCCATACCTGGAGTAGGAGGGGTCTTGTTCTAGTCAGGTACTACATATCGATTTCATGGTTTCATTGTTTATAAAGAATCCTGTTTTCCTCTAGTTCTATAATCAAAAAATGGTTTATATACCCACTGATTTTAAAATTACTCAATGATTAATGTCTATGCAAGCGTATGATAATGAAAACAGGAAGCATAAAGCATTGAGTTAATGAAAGCCTTACCTGCTGCGCAACACCAAAGCATCTCAGACCCCCTTTTTTTAGTTCACCCTTAGTATTCCATCTTCTTCTTGAATAACCTGAAGAGAGGACCAAACCATATAGTTGCTTTTTTGATGGTTCCAATGTAAACATAAGGCGGGTTTGTAGGTAAAGATTGGGGGATAAAAACTTAAAGTATACCCAAAATAAGTTAGCAGAAAATAAATAAATCAAGAAACATAGGAATAATCAAGAAAGTTAACTTGTTGATACCTCGGGTCGACCATCTTTCTTTTTTTGTACTAATTGCATCTTTTAATAAACCAAAACCTGCAACAAAGGAAAAATGAAACACTTCATGGAAATAACAATAATTTATCATCTATCATTTTTAATAGTGAAAAGATACTCTAGATGAAAATGAAATCATATTTAAAGTATAAATTCCATTTTTATGCAGTTTTAAAAGTAGTTGCTATTGAAGGAAGCTACTATAATGGATGATAGAATAGAACTAATCTTACCGGTTCTTTGAAGCATTTCATCAAGCACTTGATGTGCATTCTCAAATCTACCAACTTCGAACAACAAAAAAATCCAATCCTTCTTTAACTGAGTACCTTTTTAAGTCACCAACATAAGAAAACGACACCAGCTGAAGGAAAGATATAGGATGCTAAACACTTGACAAATCTATTGAAGAACATACAAAAAAAGATATCAAATATTTTTTTTACTCACTCTTCTGATTTTTAAACATGATGATGCTTTGTTTCATCCTCCCGATTCCCTACGACTCGTCTTGAAGGGTTGCTGCAGGAGGTGGTGGTGTTACCTGTTTAAAGGTTCACCGGAAAAGTAATTCTTAACAAACCCAACACCTCCGGTAAGCAAAGGAAATTGATGAAATTAGCAGATGAAGAACGAAATCATTAACAGAGATAGTCACCTGTTCTTGCCCTCTAAATGGAAAGAAAGCAATAAAAATCAAAACAAGTCAAACGAAACGGTGTGTTGGAGAAACCTGAGAACATGCAATCGATTGAAGCCAGGAAGAAAGGAACCGGAGGAGTCATTATTTATATTGGAGTACGTGAACATCGTCGTTGGTACATTTCCCGCTGCCTTCATCATTCCATGTCTTTGTCTCGACGGGTGACAGAGTTCGCTGCTTTGATTGATGTTTAGAGGAGCGACGGTGAAAAGCAATCCTAAGAGACTGTGGACAGGAACTGAAGCAAACAGTGGTGATGGCGGTACTCAATCACTTCTAAAGAGAAACATGTAGTGGAAGGATCGAGATGAAGAAGCGGTGGGAGATAAAAGGAAGAGGGTGGAAGGATCGGGAAGTAAAACGCAAAACCCTGTGGTAACAGTGACACAAATGCAACGATGATAAACACGTGTCGAAAGAATATACACAATTCCATAAGATGCCCACCAAGCCGAAATTACAACGAAAGCCATAAACAGGGGGCCATTTCTGCCAACCTCTTAGGAACTTTACTGTTCCTAAGAGGTCCACAACTTTAATATATACATAATAATTATATACGACTTGTATACACAAAGCGATGATAGATGAACCAGTTGTGAGTCCTACCACGAACTTCAGAACAAAGCTGCCCAGGTCCACTAGTGGACATGCTACCATTTGGGTGAACGTAGGCAAATAAACCAAACTCACACACTTCCTACCAATCGAAGCAACAGATGAAATAGAAAAGCTGACAGGAACATATCACAAGGAAGTTGTGAGACAGAACAGTATACCGCTATCAATTATCATGCATAAGGAAAATCGATTCGCCTCATGCCCCTGGCAGTCGTTACATGAGTCTTTTAAAACCCAACTAGTCTTGAGTACAACTTGCCATCCCCAAGCAAAAAGTAAGACTAACCGAAACAAAGCCGCATACCAAAAGCGAAAGTCTGCTGGAATGCCAAGTAAGGACCCGAATTCACTTAGGAGAACGAGAAGATCAGATGAAACAAAAGTACCCACATCGTTTCCCTAACTCATGAGTAACCACTTTAGAACTAATTTCGGGACGAAATTCCCTCTAATGGGGGGATGATGTCACAACTTGAAAAATTCTAGAGTAAACTAGGTCTAAACTTCAACAATGTACCAATGAATTCACAACGTAACTTGATGCAATAGAACTATGATTGTCATGAAGTGTAACGACCGCATATTCGGGCTAGTCAGTTCAGAGACGATAAACATCAAAAATGACTGTTTGATAGAGGATTATTTAGAATAAATAATCTTAACTAAGTTTTAGTATATCTAACAAGGTTTCTGTACATATAAAGAATGTTGAAATCCGAGTTATAAGGAAGAAGTTATGACCCGTCGAAGTTTCACGACAAAACGGGCACGACACCGGGAATCGTAAGAAGTGAGTTTAAGATAAATTACTTTTTAGCCTTAGTGATATAAAAGAAAGTTGTAGAGTACGTCTCCACCTATATGTGGATATAAAGAACGTCAAAAACGGAGTTCGTATGCAAAAGTTATGACCTTCTAAAAATGTAGCAGTCTAGGAGCATGACACGTGGCACAAACCCTAATCAGCCATGATCCACGACATGGAAATAAGGTTCACAACGTGGAACTTGTCAGGGACACTAATCAGGGCTAGAAAACACGTGTTAAAGCTACAGGGTGACTCATGGATGTCCACGACGTGACCATATGTATGCCACGACATGGATTGCCCCAGAACAACCTATAAATAGCGATCAAAGCTCATTCATTCCTTACACCTTCTCCTTTCATTCTCTCTCGTTTTCGAAGACCGTTTCCCTTCCCGAGTCTGTCAACGACGAACCACTGACTGGTTCTAGTTAGATTCTAACCGCAATCACACTCAAGGTTAGTTCATACCCCAACGTTTTCACGATTTTTCAATTGTTTTAGGGGGGAATACAAGTAAAACACAAGAAATCTTGTGTTTAAAAATATAAATCGCTTATTATGTTTTCTTACCGTTTTATGCATTTTTAAGTGAAATTACTAAATATGCAAAACAACGTTACTACCAAATTTACAAACATTTACATAATATGTTAAAACGCAACGGTTTTCATTTCAGCAGAATATACAGTATAAACTATAATAGGTATAGTTTATGGTTCATTTTACAATAATTAAACACTTAGAAATCTTTATGGAAGAGTTACATTTCATTTACTAAAGGGTATTACATTTTCATTTACTAAAGGGTATTACATTTTCAATTACTAAACAGTATTACATTTCATTTACTAAAGGATATTACATTTTAGTTACTAAAGGGTATTACATTTCATTTACAAAAAGGGTTTTCAGTTCATTACTAAAGGGTATTAAATTTCATTTACTAAAGGGTTATACATTTCATTTACCAAAAGGGTTTTCAGTTCATTACTCATAAACTTGTTGAAGCAATAAATTGTGAGACGTCTTCAACTACTTATCTAAGTGCCAACGAAAGTCCTAACTTATAACCAGCGTCTCTTGTAGCGAGAGCGAGATATTTGTGTATAGATCTATACGGGACTGACAATCCTGCACCTCAATTGTTAGCTACAGTTAGGCCGGCAAGCTTGGGGTGACAATTATCGTTACCGTTTCCGACGCCTGAAGAACTTCGTGTTCAGGCCATCTTAGGTCACAGTATGGTTATAAGAACTCACATAGAGAAAACAACGACACATTTACGAAGTAATATATTTTCAGACAGTTTCATTTGAACATTAACTTTACATTTGGTTTACGGGGCAAACATACTTTCAAATAGTTTTACATAACAATAAAACTACATTACATGGCTTCTCAATACAACACAGTTTACATTTCTAGAAACAGACATTTAAAGGTTTTACATACTAAGACAACTACAATCTACTATTTTCCTAGTACAATGCAACTTACATTTCTAAAAAGACTATTATTGTTTACTCCATGATTAATTAATGTATTTGTTAGAGTTATATATAATTAAAATCCTATAAGCATTAGAATGCGTGTTTACGCTTTACTTCCTGTTCCTTGTTTGGTTGTGGATTTAGGGCAGAGGCGCTCATTCGAATGTCCATTCGATTTTGATTATATATAACTTGTATACTTTAAGTAATCGTAGGAGGAAGCAGTATGGGTCACACCACTTATATAAATTAGAACTTCGAATTACAGATTATAAGGATAAGAAACTTATACATTTTGGTCTTAAGGTATTAAAAACTACAACTCATTTCTATAGAAAATATTGGATTTTCTGGACGAACACATTTATGTTTTCAAGGAACAAAGAACATACTTTTATATACAAAGTGCTTATGAACTCACCAACTAAAATGTTGACACACTTTTTCAAACCACTTGTATTCTCAGGAAATTAGTAGAAAGGTACCCACACAGGTTTCACGAAGACGGAGCCTAGTAGTGTCATGTCTTAGCTTTTTCTATAGTTTCGATGTCAAATAAATAATGTTTTGAACACAATGTAAATTATATATTTTCAATATGATGGTTGAGTTGCTTTGATTACTATTATTCAATTGTTATGATACTGTACATGACGTCATCCGCCCCCAAACGTTTCCGCCGTTCCGGTTTGGGGGTGTGACATGAACCGTGTGTGTCGACCTTACTTAGACAAATTCGTAAAAATTTTCATCGACGACATACTAGTATACTCCCGAAGTAAGGAAGAACATAGCCAACACTTACGACAAGTCCTGGAAACTTTAAGGGCAAAGAAGTTGTATGCGAAGTTCTCGAAGTGTGAATTCTGGATTCGAAAGGTGGATTTCCTTGGTCAGGTGGTCAGCGGGGAAGGAATACACGTAGATCCTTCCAAAATCAAAGCAATCGAAAACCGGACGACCCCAAGAACACCAACAGAGATTCGTCAATTTCTAGGCCTCGCTGGCTATTACAGAAGGTTCTTTCAAAACTTCTCTAAGATCGCAAAGCCAGTCACCACCTTAACTCAGAAGGATGTAACCTTCAATTGGGAGGAGAAACAAGAAATTGCTTTCCAAACACTAAAGTGAGCCCTATGCAACGCCCCGATCTTGTCCCTACTAGAAGGGACGGAAGATTTTGTAGTTTACTGCGATGCGTTCGAGCAAGGGCTAGGCTGCGTTCTTATGCAACGAGGAAAGGTCACATCCTATGCCTCGAGATAGCTTAAGAACCACGAGGTCAACTATACCATGCAAGAATTCGAATTGGGAGCAATAGTTTTTTCTCTGAAGATCTGGAGGCATTACCTTTATGGTACGAAGTGCACAGTCTTCACGGATCATAAGAGCCTCCAACACATCCTCGATAAAAAAGAACTCAACATGAGGCAACAACGATGGGTAGAACTACTCAATGATTACGAATGCGAGATTCACTATCATCCAGGCAAAGCCAATGTAGTAGCATATGCCCTTAGTCGAATGGAGTACTCGGGCTGCCGAGTAAAGTCATTAACCATGACCATCCATTCGCACCTGTCCACACAAATCAAAGAGGCTCAGCTGGAAGCCTTGAAACCCGAGAATGTGGCAGGTGAAGCCTTAAGAGGAATGGATAAAAGCGTGGAAGTTAAGGGTAACGGAGTTCGTTACCTCATGAATCGAATCTGGACACCGAAGTTCGGTGGGTACAGAGACGTTGTCATGAACGAAGCACACAAGACTCGATACTCCGTTCATCCCGGTTTAGATAAGATGTACCTGGGCCTCAAGAAACTTTATTGGTGGCCAAACATGAAAGCAAAAATTGCTACCTATGTGGTCAAGTGCCTGACTTGCTCCAAAGTCAAGGTAGAATACCAGAAGCCTTAGGGTTTACTACAACAACCAAAAATACTCGAATGGAAGTGGGAGCGGATAACTATGGATTTCATAACCAAGTTGCCCAAGACAATGAGTGGTCATGACACCATTTGTGTAATCGTCGACAGATTAACCAAATCCACGCACTTCTTACCAATAAAAGAAACCAAAAAGATGGAGAAGTTAACCAGGACGTACATTAAAGAGATCGTACGGTTGCATGGTGTGCCAATATCCATTATCTCTGACAGAGATAGTAGATTTACCTCACGGTTTTGGCAATCACTGCAAAAGTCCTTGGGAACCAAACTCGACATGAGTAGAGCGTACCATCCCCAGACTGATAGGCAAAGCGAGAGAACCATTCAGACACTGGAAGACATGTTGAGAGCTTGTGTGATTGATTTTGGTAAAGCTTGGGATACCCATTTACCACTCGTCGAATTCTTGTACAACAACAGCTATCACACTAGCATCAAGGTTGCTCCATTTGAAGCCCTCTATGGCCGTAAGTGCAGATCCCCTCTGTGCTGGGCTAAATTGGGTGATACGCAACTAGCAAAGAAACAAGTTCCTGACAGCAATCTCACCGGTCTTGAGATCATACGAGAAACTACAGAGAAGATCGTCTAAATTCAGGAACGACTAAAAGCATCTAGGGACTGACAAAAGAGCTATGCGGACAAACGACGAAAGCCCTTGGAGTTTTAGGTTGGTGACCGCGTCCTATTAATGGTCTCACCTTGGAAAGGAATGATACTTTTCGGTAAATGTGGAAAACTATGTCCAAGGTATATCGGGTCATTCGAGATTTTTGTTAGAATCGGCCCGGTAGCTTACAAACTCAAACTACCGCGTGAACTCAGTAACATACATCCCACATTTCACGTATCCAATCTAAAGAAGTGTCTGTCCGACGAAACTCTTGTGATCCCACTCGATGAAATCGCGATAAACGAGAGCCTATACTTCATAGAGGAACCTGTGGAAATCATGGACAGGGAATTCAAGAGAACAAAACAAAGCCGTATAACAATAGTGAAGGTTCGCTGGAATGCCAAGCGGGGACCTGAATTCACCTTTTGGCCGAAATCAGTTTTAGCCGAAATCTATGCGAGACCGAAATCGGCATGCGAGGTCCACACCTTTTGGACCGAAAACCCCTAGACCGCAAACCCTCTAGACCGAAAACTCTAGTTCTCGGTTGAATCTAGACCGAAATCAAAGTGATTTCGGTGGTACCTTACACCAAAATCCCTCAATTTAAGCAGTGACACACTAATGAATAGGATAAAATACACTTCCCTATGCATCTATCACATCGCATTTTATCCCATATATAGCTGTATAACCGAAATCTCTTCCTCATTTCTCACATTTCACTTCGAAAACTTCTCAAATTGCTCTTAAAACTCATCAAGGATCCTTCATATCTTTATATCATTACCCAGATTATCTTCAAATCTTCATAATATCTCCAAGAACACCTTCAAACCTCTCAATAACATTCATCCAATTTCCCAGGAAACTAAGTTCATTCCAAGGATTTATAGTAAGTATTCTTACATAAACTAGTATTATAAAAACACTTTACTTATTATTTTACTAATTTACACACAATATCATGTGTTAATATTATTAGGATACGACTATATTCATGTATTCTAACTCGCAGAACATCGCCACTCATTTTGTTATCCAGCCAAGAACAAACTCGAGGTGAGTTCATACCCTTACGTTTTCTACGATTTTTCTATGTTTTAGGGGTGGATACAAGTTTGACACAGTAAATATACAAACCATTACATTTATATTTTTGTTAAATTTAAATATACACATGGGTACAAATTTGACACAGTAAAACTTTAACCCTTTTGTAACATGTCGAGCAAAAAGGGTATAATCATATAAACAAACATATATCATTATTTCATTCCAACTTTTTATCATGTAAAATTTGATAATAATATACGAAGGATTCACATTTCAACGAAACATTTTTATTAACTATAATAGGTATAGTTTATGGAGCATTCACACTATACGTAAACGTATTAATACAGGATTGTGAGCCACTACCTTCATTGTACCTACCAGAGTGCTAAAAGTCCTGAATTATAACCAGAGTCTCTTGTAGGGAGAGCGTGACACTTATGTATAGATCTATACGGGACTGACAATCATGCACCTAAACTGTTAGCTATAGTTGGACCGGTAGGTCTGGGGTGACAAATGTCGTACCATTCTGATGCCTGAAGAACGTCGTACATGCCACTAGTCGTTAGCATGGTTATAATAAACACTCACAATAAGTATCAATAAAACGTTTGGTTTACGAATACATACATGTCTTCAAATGATTTTATTTAGATAAAACTACACTACTTCACAGTGCAACTGGTGATCCCTGATACATACATTCAAAGGATTTCATACAGATACAACTACAGTACACTATCTTCTACTACAATACACTTTATAATTTTGGAAACATGCATTCAAACGGTTTTATAAAGATATAAAACTACATTACACTACTTCAGAGCACAATAATACTTATACATTTTTTAGTCTTAGGGTATTTAAGACAACACTACATTTAAAAGAAAATATTGGATTTTCAGGAAGAACACACTATCATTTTCAAGGAACAAATACATATCTTTCTCATACAAAATGCTTATGAACTCACCAACTTAATTGTTGACACTCTTTTTCAAAACCACTTGTATTCTCAGGAAATCAGTAGACAGGTACCCACCCATGTTTTCGTGAAGACGGAGCTTACTATTGTTACGTCTTATATTTTTTTTTGTATGCTTTTGGAGTCAAACAATGATTCAAATACAATGTAAATATTAAATTATCAATACAATGTTTGTAATGCTTCGATCTCTATTATGAAATTGTTGTGATATTGTACATGATGTCATCCGCCCCCGAACGTTTCCGTCGTTTACACAGTTCGGGGGTGTGACAAGAATGGAAGATGATCTCAATGGGATTGATGAATATCTTTGGTGTTGCATTACTAGTGGACATCGTTCTACAAAAAGGCTAGAACAAGTCGAAACTGTTGGTTCTACTCCTGATGTTGTATTGCAAAATGATAAAAAAAGGCAAATGACAAGAGTGTTTCCGAGAACTTCGCGGTGCTCTTCCACCGGTGGTTTACAATTACGTACGTGGTTGCAAAACAGCAATGGAGATCTGGGATACTTTTAAAGAGAAGTATCACGGAAGTGAGAAGACTAGAAAGAGCTCGGTGAAGCAATGCTTGCTTGAATTAGGAGAATTCAAGCAGAAAGAGAATAAGAATATCAAACTTTATTATGATCATCTTAACGAGTTGATCTTCAAGTGTAATCGATATGGAGTTAATCGTTCTACTCTTGAGTACAATCTCACCTTCTTAATGGGACTTCGAAAGGAATGGAGAAACTTTAGTTTGATGATCAAGACACAACAGAGCTTCGATAACTATTTTCAACGAAATAGTTGAAGAAGGAAAAATTATTATAAAACAAAAAAGGAATGAGAAAGCGCTCAAATTCGAAATATTTCTATCCAAAAATCCCCTTAACACATGGCGTAAACATTTTGCAAAAATCCAAAATATCAAAATATCTTAATTTTTGATTTCGTTCACGGACCGCCTTTGACGAAATTTCACAAATTTGGGTAGAAACTGTCAATTTTGAAATTCTACAGTGAGCCGATGCGCCCAAAACAGCCTACGATGCGAAACTTTACCCTAATTGTGAAACTGGGCATAAAGTGTCAATTCGCATTAACTGCAGGGGCCTGTTTTGAAAATATTCCCATTTCTCAGAATTTTCAGCCCAATTTCGAATCAGGCTAAATTCTACCATTTTGCACAAACTCTAGGGATTCGAAACGAAAATTCAATTTTTAACATCATTTTTGTTCCCATTTCGAAGGTGGGTAGAAAATGTCAATTCTTTGATATTTGAGGAATTCGAATCGACACAGCTTGTTTCTTCTTCACTGCATTTCAAAGTCCAGTATCGTTTCAAGACATTCAAACTTACCATGTCGATACCCACAATAACAGTTCGAAATCAAAACTTCCCAATCAATCCACCAAAATCGAAACTCCAAACCATGACCCATTTTCGAAGTTTTCAAATCCAATACTCAAAAATTGATTCAAAGCGAAGTCCTTCAAATACGTTCGTGACCATAAAAGTGAAGTCAAATTGTGAGGTTCTCATATCAAACATATCAGACACACATCGAAACAATACCCTTCGAATCAATCTTCCCATTGTTTCCACAGCCTTCGTTATCAAGCCTACCCAATTGATATCCAAACCCATTTTCACTGTGAAACCATGTTCGATGTAGACATCCAAAAAAAATCAATATCGGCGTTCCCAACTCTTTCCCAAGTCGATTCTAGGACATGTTCGACATCCAAATCTAAAATCAACCCTTCTCAACTAAAATTGATTTCGAAACAAATAGCGATTCAAAATCGACACCAAAAATCGATTCCGACTCAAAATTGACCACGCACACATATGTTCGTTCGAAACCATCATCAGTCCACAATGTTCGACATCAAGATGATATTTCCAAACCAAGATACCAAAATCATCTCTTCTCAGCCACAATTCTTCTTATTTTGAAATCAAATTTTGTGACAACCCGAAATTGCTATCTTGTACAACATTTCAACTCAATCAAAGTCAGACTTATTTTTGCTATCTTTTAGCACTGTTTAGGGTCTGTTTGAGTGTTCTAAGCATAGTACATTCAAGGATCGGGTGTTAGGAAGTATCTGCTTGATACCATTGTGCACCAAGGTAGCCATAAACTTCATCATGTGGAGTTTACGGCCACATCACATGAGTTTACGGCCGTAAACTCAAGGTGGCCGTAAACTCAGGCCTTATACATGATGTTCTTCCATTACGTCCTCATTATTCACCATTTCAACCTCAAGAACTTGATTTATCTCTCAAGTATCATAAGGATCTTCATTTTTATCTTTAAAAATGTAAGTATTTCATCCTTTGTTTTGTTGATACATCTCATTATCTAGTATCAACCTCTGATTTCATCCATTAACTTCATCTTTTGGGTTTGATCTTCAAGATCACCAAGAACACACACTAGTGTTTTGGGCCGAAATCAACTCTTTTTGCTTCCATATTGTAAGTATCCTCTTCCTATACTTGTTATCTAGTAGGAACCCTTGATTTGCACCTTGAAAACATCCATTTCCCAAGAACAATAGGAGTTTACGGCCAAGAGCATCTCGCTTGGCCGTAAACCCTTCTTAAAGGTGCATTTGTTGGCTATAAACTCCCTAAAGTTAAGCATTGAACCTAGAACACTTCCTTGATGCTTGTAAGGACTTTAAATCACTCTTTGGCACAAGACTTCATGAGTTTACAGCCGTAAACTCATAGGACCGTAAACCCTATGGCCGTAAACACATAGGGCCATGAACACTTGGCCGTAAACACCATTATGTGGCCATACACCCCTTAGATGCAACCCTTTGTACTTCTAACACTTCAATCTAAGTGTTTCCTAAGTCCTAGGGTGTTTTCCTTACATGATTAGTTGTATAAACACCAATTATATACATATATGTGTCATTATATGCTTATTAGGATCCGTCGTGCTCAAGTATTCACTTGACACTTAGCATCCTACAATCCGATCTTTCATTCGTATCACTCACTACAGGTGAGTTCATACCCCTTAACTTATCTTTTAAATGATTTTAAATGCTTTTATGGGGGGGGGGAATACAAGTAGAACTATTATAGTTATTATACCAATCACATGTGATTAATAACTATCAAACAAGTGGATTTCTTACATTTCAAACTGTGTTATCAAACAAACTACTTCAAATCGTTTTATAAACTCTTTTACACGTTAAATACTTTCTATTAAACTCTTTTAAAACTTATACTTTGTGAAAATCATGTCTATATAGATATAGTTATATAAGTAGGATTGAAAGGACTTAGGAATGATAACTCGCCTTATTTCCTATTCCTTGTTTGGTTGTGGACTTAGGGTATCGGTTATTTGTCCGAAGGTCGTTTTAACCTTAGTTATATATTATGTGTATGTATATAGATATAAAAGTTCTTATATCAGTTCAATACCTTTGGGTAGCAAAGGTGTACAAACATGTTCATTCATACAAACAACATTGCTGGTAAACTATAATAGGTATAGTTTAGGAAGTCACTAATACTATTTCTAGAACAATGAAACATACAAGAGTCAGTTCATACATGAGTCAGTTCAAACATACTATAAAGAGAAACATATAGAGCATACTATAACGAGAGACAATACTCACTATAAAGAGAAACTGTACATACTATAACGAGAAACAATACATACTACACACTATACACTAGAGAACATACTACATACTAGACAGAGAGAACATACACTACACTAGAACATACTATACAAATACAAGAATACTATAACAATAATGTGAGATACTACTTCATGGTTCGGCAATATACTGATGCGTCACGTTTTGTACCTAGAGTCTTCTGGAAGGAGAGCGTGAATTTGTGTATAGATCTATACGGGACTGACCCTCCTACACCTTGCTGCTAGCTACCGTGGGACCTGCAGGTCTACGGGTGACGAATGTCATATCATTTCGACGTCTCGAACGTCGTGTTATACTAGTCGATCAAGTATGGTTACAATCATATCACATTTTACCTTAATTAAAATAACAAGTTTAAGGTAGTTAGTACATTGATAGTTACTTAGATAAAACTACAGTACATCTTTAGTTTTCCCATTTCATTCACATTGTGATCTTCTTACATAAACGGTAATGAAAACTATATTTTGGTAGTGACAGTCATACTTTGGGAAAATACTCACTTTTACAAAAGAACAAACATAAAGAACAGTTGGGTCTTGGTAGAAGACTGCTTTAGTATAAAATATAGGATTTTCTAGGAAGTTTACAAACATTTACATCACATACTTACAAACTTTTACATCAAACATTTACAAGCACATTCTTCAAACTTATTCAAACAATGACACTAAAATACTTATGAACTCACCAGCTTTAATGCTGATCTACGCTTTCAAAATAACTTGTATTCTCAGATCGCCAGTAGATAGGTACCGATGACCAGGTTTTGAAAAGACGGAGCTTTCAAGACTCGTCTTTATTTTGATTATTCATTTTTGGTGTCTTATAAACTATACAGAACACACTTGTATTACAATTATACTATTAATGCAATGGATGAGGTTGTTGCTTGTTTACTATTATGCATTGTTGTGATACTGTACATGACGTCCTCCGCCCCCGAACGTTTTCGCCGTTCTGGGTTTGGGGTGTGACAGATTGGTATCAGAGCCTTGTTTATAGTGAATTGAGTATATCAACCCATAAAGGATATACAACTATAAACACAACGGGATTAAAATACTCTGACCAAGAGTTTATACTTTTAAATAATATAATATTTAACCAAAGTATACATACCTGCACTCATACTAAAATTAGTGTCACTAGGACAGAACATAAGTATTACGATTGTTGGACAGCACAAGTAGGCTTGGGGACATATAATCAGATCTGGGAGTGATATAGCCTGATCAACTATATCTTTCCGAGAAGTGACTGCATGTGCCTAGGAATGGTTGTGATGTTGCAGCAAGTCTAAAAACTTACCAACACTACTACAATGAAAACATTAGAACAACACATAAACTTAAAATACTATAGGAGTATTTTGTGTTACTATAATTACTTATGTGCAAACTAAAATGGTCTTTATTAGTATGTCAATAGTTGCTGAGTGGATACGCTAAGGTTATATGTGACTAGGGTGCTATAGACTTAGAATTTGTGATCTTTGCTTTACTTCCTGTTCCTTGTTTGGTTGTGGGCTTAGAGTTAGGGTCACTTATTCGAAGGTCTATCTTGTCTTGGTTACATATGACTGGTATGCACTACACAAATGTTGGAGTAACTGGTAAGGATCATCTTATAATTATCTTAATTAGTATGTCTATTAATTATTTCTTTTACCCCTATTCTCGCGTAGATAACATGGCTGGATTCCATATCCCCGGCGACCCGTACTTCCCCAACCAAAATAACGGAGGATGGATCGATGTTGAGCCAGAAGAAGAACCTGCTATTCTATTGGACGATGACTTTGCTGAGAACTTCCCGGAGGATTTTGACTCCGAGCCAGAAGTCAGTGACCTACCACTGGTGGCTCAAAACCCAAATCCAAACCCTCATCCGACTTTTCAAGGCCCGACGCCTTTGTGGGTGGAAAGTCTGGAGACATGGAGTCAGGAACAGGGCCAACCCATTCCATTCAATGGAGACATAAGCTTCTACAATGTGAGCGAAGGAGGCTCAGCGGACAGAGTTCTACCTATTCTGGTCCGCAGAGTTGTCGTAATGAGATTCAGGGTAGGACAGCCGTCAACCGAATTGCAGAAGTTGACGCCAATGCAGGAGTCAATATTGTCCGCATTCGTCGGCTGGAAGATGCTCGTGAGAGAGCTGAAAGAGACAATGAGTCTCTACTTCAGGCACTAGCTGAGACTAGGGTTGAAGTATTAGAGCATCGCGTACGCCAGTGAGTGTACAAGCGACGCCTTCTTGAATTGGAGCGTCAGATGGATGACCTAAGGGTTCGCCCAAGGAGTTCCCGTCGCCAGTAGGGAATGCTCTGCTCAAATTTCCTTTTGTTTAAGGATTAGCCTTCTTATCTATGCCCTAATTAGCACTTCTCCCTATAGTTTCCTATTTATCTTAAGACCTTGAACTTTCGGTCGATAGGTATTTATTCTGTACAAATTTTCTTATCTTGGATTGATGTAAGACCTACTCCTAGGTCATTTTTCCAGAACTTGTCAAATCTGTAATACCAGTATTATTGACAAATATCTAATCTCGTGGAAATTAATATCCAAATGCTTTCATCTTTCTAGTTCTAGATCCCTATTCAATCATACTTTCATCTGTGTTGTTGGGCTATGGAGAGTTAGTCCATGAGTCACTCTCATCATTCTCACTATTAAATTCTTATCAATGCCTTCATCTTTGTGATCTTATAGCTACAAGATGCCTCCACGTCGATCAGTGAGGCGCACTGCTCCGAATCAAACTCCACCTCTTCCTCCTCAATACAACCCAACAGCTATCCAAGCTGCTGTGAATGCGGCTGTTACGGAAGCTCTAGCACAATTCACCTCGACCGGTACTAGTGGGAGTGGGACTAATGTGCCTCCCACTATTGTCAAAGCTCCAGTACGCTCTAGGGAGTGCACGTATAAGGACTTCACCAGCTGCAAACCCAGGGCCTTCAATGGAACTGGCGGAATCATTGACCTCTCGCAATGGTTCGAGAAGACGAAGTCGATCTTTGAGATCTGCTCCTGTCCGGAAGGGAGCAAGGTAAAATTTGCTGCCTGCACCTTCGCGGACCAAGCTGTGGCCTTTGACTGGGAAGAGAAGCAAGAGAAAGTGTTCCAAATGCTAAAGCGCGCCTTATGCACCGCACCGATACTGTCCCTCCCCGAAGGGATAGAAGACTTCATGGTTTATTGCGATGCATCCAATCAAGGGCTCGGTTGTGTTCTGATGCAACGAGGTAAGGTCATCGCCTATGCCTCATGACAGCTGAAGACACACGAGGTCAACTACACCACACTTGATCTTGAGTTAGGAGCAGTGGTGTTTGCTCTGAAGATCTAGAGACACTACCTGTATGGTACGAAAAGCACTATCTTTACAGACCACAAAAGCCCACAACAAATATTCGACCAGAAGGAGCTCAACATGAGACAACGGCGGTGGGTCGATCTACTCAGTGATTACGAATGCGAAATTCGTTATCATCCCGACAAGGCCAACGTAGTAGCTGACGCCCTAAGTCAGAAAGAATACTCTAGTCGTAGAATCAAATCATTGACTATGACTATCCATTCACACTTGTCCACACAAATTAAGGAGGCTCAGCTCGAAGCTTTGAAACTTGAAAATGTGGCGGGTGAATCCCTGAGAGGGATGGATAAGAACTTGGAAGTCAAGGGTGGCGGAGCCTTATATCTCATGGATCGAATCTGGACACCGAAACACGGTGGTTTCAGAGACTTGGTCATGACCGAAGCGCACAACACTCGATATTCCATCCACCCAGGTTCAGATAAGATGTATCTGGATCTTAAAAAGTTATACTAATGGCCTAACATGAAAGCAGAGATTGCTACCTTCGTGATTAAATGCCTTACTTGCGCCAAGGTTAAGGTCGAATACCAGAAACCATCAGGTTTACTTCAGAAACCGGAGATACCTAAATGGAAGTGGGAGCGGATCACGATGGACTTCATAACCAAGTTGTCCAAGACAACGGGTGGTCTCGATACCATTTGGGCGATCGTTGACAGGTTAACAAAGTCCGCATACTTCCTACCTATCAAAGAAACTGACAAGATGGAGAAACTAACAAGAACATACATTAAGGAAATCGTACGACTGCATGGTGTTCCCATATCCATTATCTCTGATAGAGATAGTAGATTCACTTCGAGGTTCTGACAGTCGCTATAAAGTTCCCTAGGAACTAGGCTGGACATGAGTACAGCCTACCATCCACAAACCGACGGACAAAGTGAGAGGACTATTTAAACCTTGGAAGATATGTTGCGAGCCTGCATGATTGACTTTGTGAAGGCATGGGATACTCATTTACCCCTTGTCGAGTTCTCCTACAACAATAGTTATCACACGAGCATAAAGGCTGCTCCATTTGAAGCCCTCTATGGCGGTAAGTTCAGATCCCCTCTGTGCTGGGCTGAGGTGGGCGACACTTAGTTAGCTAAAGGACGAGTTCCTGACAGCACTCTCACAGGTCCGGAGATCATTCGGGAAACGACAGAGAAAATCGTTCAGATTCGTGAACGATTGAAAGCCTCTAAAGACCAACAGAAAAGCTACGCAGACAAGAGAAGGAAACCGTTGGAATTCTAGGTGGGTGACTGTGACAACCCGAAACTTTTTCCATTATCCTTACTCAATTCCGTTAGTCAAATTTGGGTTTTTATATATTTCCATTTTCATTGGTACTATTTTTGGTCTAACGGAATATTCTAAACTCAGTTCGATCGAGTTTCGTATTCGAAAACGAGGTTTTCTAAGTCAAAGCATAGCATTCGGGCCAAATAACTCTTCGAGAGGAGTTTACGGCCGCAAACTTGGTTTACGACCGTAAACACCGTTCACGGCCGTAAACCCTCCACCCCACCTCTTGACCGTAAACTCACCCCTATATAAGGGATGAGTGGCCTTCATTTCTCACTTTACACACTCTAGAAGCTTTCTCTCTCTACTCTCTCTCTCTCTCTACAAACTTCGATTTTGCTCAAAGATCCTCAAGAATGTAAGTGATTCTTCACCTTGATTGTGTTTCTATCTCACTCCTAGTGGTAAATCCATGCTCCTATCTCATGAATCTCATCTTTTTCTAGATTTTCTCTCTCACCAAGAACACCAAGAACACACACTAGTGTTTTTGGACTCTAACCACCCTTTCAAGCTTCCATTACGTAAGTACTCTACCCTTAGCTTGTTAGATACAAGAATCTCTTGCTGAACATCTAGAAATCGTGACCAAAAGAGTGTTTACGGTCAAAGGCAATCTGCCTTGACCGTAAACTCTATTTATAGGGTGCAAAGTTGCCACAACACCCTCCTAAGATTAGAAACGAGGCTTAGAACACTTCCAGAAGGCTAGAAAGGGCCTTGAAACATCGAAAATCGCACTTTTCGCCAAGTGTTTACAGCCGTAAACACCTGGACCGTAAACCCATGGACCGTAAACACCTGGACCGTAAACCCATGGACCGTAAACACCTGGACCGGAAACACCTGGACCGTAAACACCTGGACCGTAAACCCAGGGACCGTAAACTCCTTATTACGGCCGCAAACTCCCCTCTTCAAACACATGTGATTCTAACACTTAGTTTTAAGTGTTTCCTAGTTCCTAAGGTGGTTTCCTTCCATAACAAATAGTGTTATGTCCTCACCTAATGTATATATGTACTTCTACATGCTAAATAGGATCCGTTTGTGTCCGAGGCTTTATTTGACACTCAACAACTCCTAGCAACTTACACTCGAATCCCACGTCAAACAGTGAGTTCATACCCCTACGCTTTTTCCGAGTTTTTCATGTTTTCAAGGGGGGGAATACAAGCAAAAGTACAAGGAAACTTGTGCTCAAATTATCTCATTTTGCATAGAATGATTTTATGTTCAGTATGCTTTTAACTCAGAAAACCGTTTTACCAATCGATTAAGAAATCAACTCGTAGAAACAGTTTTCAAATCTAAAGCAAGAAACTTGTGAATCATGTTATAATATGTATTATCTTATAAAGGATTCATGTAAATCATAAGCAAGATTTTCGTACTATTACTTGTAAATTTGTTAGGCTAAGTTTGAGACATGTCCTTGGTAACACTCCATCGGATTCGTGAGTGGAGGACTACGACTTATAACCATAATCTCTTGGAGGGAGAACGTGACTATTGTGTATAGATCTATATGGGACTGACTATCCCGCACCCTCGCTGCTAGCTACAGCGGAACCATTAGGTTCGTGGGTGACAAAGTCATAAAAGATACTGGCCCCCGTTTCGTGCCTTATCCAGTCTAAGTACGGTTATGGCACTCACAACTTAGGTAACGAGAATTTACTTTTGTAATAATGAAACGAGTGAACTAACCTCAAAGTAGTATCTGATTTGATTACTAGAGGGCATCAGTATCGCCCTTAGGATCTAGTTCACTACCTATTTTATTAGTTGTATTTATGTAATAAGGCTAATACATCTCACAGCGAGTAACCAGGGTTTTTTCAAGGAAACTACATCTATTTATACAAGTATGGTAGATACTTGTACACCTCGTATCAGAATCAAAAATCAACTATCAACTCATAAGAAAATATAGGATTTTCTTGGGAAACAACTTTTCAAAGAATCAAAGAAACATTTCTTTCACCAGAATTAAACGCTTATGAACTCACCAGCTTTATGCTGATATTTTTAAAACTGCTTGTATTCTCATGGCATCAATAGACAGGTACTCTTGCCTACTTTTAGAGAAGACGGAACATTCTGAAGTCATGTCTTTTACTTTTGTTTTATACTGTTATGTATAAACCATGTTTTTGATCAATGTAAATACTCATATTATAATGTAATGGTTGTGTTTACTTCGCTTACTATGATACAACTGTTGTGATACTACGCATGACGTCCTCCGCCTCGGAACGTTTCCGCCATCGGTTTAGGGGTGTGACAGCGACCGTGTTCTATCTTGTACAACATTTCAAGTCAATCAAAGTCAGACTTATTTCTGCTATCTTTTAGCAATGTTTAGGGTCTGTTTGAGTGTTCTAAGCATAGTACATTCAAGGATCGGGTGTTAGGAAGTATCTGCTTGAGACCATTGTGCACCAAGCTAGCCATAAACTTCATCATGTGGAGTTTACAGCCACATCACATGAGTTTACGGCCGTAAACTCAAGGTGGCAGTAAACTCAGGCCTTATACATGATGTTCTTCCATTTCTTCCTCATTATTCACCATTTCAACCTTAAGAACTTGATTTCTCTCTCAAGTATCATAAGGATCTTCATTTTTATCTTCAAAAATGTAAGTATTTCATCCTTTGTTTTGTTGATACATCTCATTATCTAGTATCACCCTTTGATTTCATCCATTAACTTCATCTTTTGGGTTTGATCTTCAAGATCACCAAGAACACACACTAGTGTTTTGGGCCGAAATCAACTCTTTTTGCTTCCATATTGTAAGTATCCTCTTCCTATACTTTTTATATAGTAGGAACCCTTGATTTGCACCTTGAAAACATCCATTTCCGAAGAACAATAGGAGTTTACGGCCAAGAGCATCTCCCTTGGCCGTAAACCCTTGTTAAAGGTCCATTTGTTGGCCATAAACTCACTAAAGCTAAGCATTGAACCTAGAACACTTCCTTGATACTTGTAAGGACTTTAAATCACTCTTTGGCACAAGACTTCATGAGTTTATGATACGTGTATGGGCTGTTTTGTATTGAGATGGAATAATGTTTGAGACAAAAACAAGAAAAGGATAGATTTGATAAACAAACTAGACCTATAGCTTGTAAATCTGAAGACAAACTAAGACCTATTAGCTTGAATTCGATCAACTCAAGGATCACGTCCAAAAGATGATAATTTGTGAACTATGACAATAATTCAACGTGAACAAAAGGGTTCTTTGATTAAAATTCGTCTATTACTTTTTCCATGCATAAACTTGGCTTTATATGAAGCCTTTATTACAAATTTGGTGGTTACAAGCCAACCAACCAATTATTCATTAAAACTAGTAAATGAAAATTAAGGAAACTCTTGAAATAACACAAAAAAACGTCCAAGACACTTGAGGATGAAGAAAAAACGTCTATGCTTCATTAAGGAGCCATAAGAGGCATTAATGAGCCATCAGAAGCATTAAAGTGTAACCCTAATCCACCAAAGAGTGATAAAAACGGCTAGGAGGCTTTATGAAGTAAAAAGTAACGTTTTTAGCACTTATGAAGCCTTAAAAATGTTGCCCTAGCCTTCATGCAACCCTAATTCAATTTGTGGGTTACCATGCACAACCCAACCATTAATCCCAAACCACCTTCTAGCCCACTAGTAATAACTAATCCATCACCTTTTGGGCTTTCATGATCCATGCATGGATCATCCCCTCCCCCTTTGAAAGGAATTGACCTCAATTCATCAAGGCCATCATCATCAAGATAAGGTGAATGATCTCCCATATTAAAGGTAGCATGCATTCCATGGTCTCCTCCCACATTCATATTGTAACGATTATCATTTTTAGAATTTGTCACTTCCACACATGTATCATTCCCTCCTTCTTCGAAAGGAATTGTCCTCAATTCAGTAGGGACCAAATTGTGTTGTTCCCCCATACGAACCTTCCATGACAGCAGGTCTTGAAAACAATTTTTTATTGCATAATGTGACCTTTTCTTTACTCCAACTTGGTCTTTTCTCCACATACACATGTTCTTCTTCAAACAACTCAAATAACTCGCAAAATTCAATCCTAACCGTATCTTCCATTTGTGGATGAAAAACCACTTCCGTACATTCCCATAAACTCGACCCTGCAAATTAACCTTGAAATAACTTAAATGGTTAATTGTAGTCATTTTAAATAATGGATCATGGTTTTTATTTGTAAGTTGATGAGCAGCACGCCCCAATATCATGGCTTCCCAATTAAAGGCACACCAAAAGAATATGAGTCCGAACGTCACGAGCTCCCTCCCACATAAATACTTGGGACTTGGATCTTCATATTTATTAATTCCTTCTTCTTTGCTCTTAGAAAGATGGTTTGTAAAAAGATGGATATCATCCTTCTTTCTTTCGCCACACACTTCACACCATTGTTCTTGGTGTTTTTGAACAATGAATGAAAAATTAATAAAAATATTTTTTATTTGTGGACACCATGAAAACTTGGAATAATAATTGCCACACAATGCCTCTTTTTGTGATTGATTGCTACCACCATGAACACATATTTTTTTGGAAATCATCATATTGTCTTTTGGAGGGTACAAAATTCTGCCATCATCCAAAAATAATTGGTCTTGCTGTTTTTGAGCCACGAATGAAAAGTCTCCATCTCTAATTGCACAAAACTTTTTATCAAAAGTAATACGCAAGTCTTTTTTCTCCTTTTGATCAATGAACAAAGACAAAATAAAAACATCATTAGTAAGATCATAATTAGTAAAATCCAACCTCTCACCATACCTCCTCCTGTCACCAAGGCCTTCAAAATGCAAAATATAAGCATTCCATGGCCTCCAAAGTTTAAAAATCTCCCACACTTTGAAACGAAAATGAAGATGAAAAACGAATAAACCTTCTTGATCAATGAAGCTTCCAATTTGGATTTCTTTAAGATCTTTAGAAAAGGAATTATGTTCATAAAAGATACGAGAAGCTGAATTTTTGTGGCACTTATATTCATTGGTCCTCGAGGTTGTGGGCTCTTGGAATGATTTTTGATGCTCAACAAAAATCACCATTTCTTCAAGAATGTTGTGCATATCAACAAAATTGATTTCTTCCACAAATGCTTCAACAATTTCATCTCCGATCACGAAATTAGCTTCTTCTTCAATTTCATCAACAAGTTTCTCTTCAAGCAAGAAATCCCCATCGGTGTCGTAGATGGGACCATACTCTTCTTCCTCATCTTCTACTTCAATTTTCTCTTCCTCTATTTCTTCTTCATCATATAACTTGCGCAACATTTTTGGACAACAACTTTTGAACAGGAACTGAAATCAAACAAACTTAGTAGGGATTTTTTTTAAACAGGAACTCAACAACACCCAATCGGAACTAGGCTCTGATACCACTTATGATGCGTGTATGGGCTGTTTTGTATTGAGATGGAATAATGTTTGAGACAAAAACAATAAAAGGATAGATTTGATAAACAAACTAGACCTATAGCTTGTAAATCTGAAGACAAACTAAGACCTATTAGCTTAAATTCGATCAACTCAAGGATCACGTCCAAAAGATGATAATTTGTGAACTATGACAATAATTCAAAGTGAACAAAAGGGTTCTTTGATTAAAATTCGTCTATTACTTTTTCCATGCATAAACTTGGCTTTATATGAAGCCTTTATTACAAATTTGGTGGTTACAAGCCAACCAACCAATTATTCATTAAAACTAGTAAATGAAAATTAAGGAAACTCTTGAAATAACACAAAAAAACGTCCAAGACACTTGAGGATGAAGAAAAAACGTCTATGCTTCATTAAGGAGCCATAAGAGGCATTAATGAGCCATCAGAAGCATTAAAGTGTAACCCTAATCCACCAAAGAGTGATAAAAACGGCTAGGAGGCTTTATGAAGTAAAAAGTAACGTTTTAGCACTTATGAAGCCTTAAAAATGTTGCCCTAGCCTTCATGCAACCCTAATTCAATTTGTGGGTTACCATGCACAACCCAACCATTAATCCCAAACCACCTTCTAGCCCACTAGTAATAACTAATCCATCACCTTTTGGGCTTTCATGATCCATGCATGGATCAGTTTACGGGCGTAAACTCATAGGGTCGTAAACCCTATGGCTGTAAACACATATGGTCGTGAACACTTGGCTGTAAACACCATTATGTGGCCATACACACCTTAGATGCAACCCTTTGTACTTCTAACACTTCAATCTAAGTGTTTCCTAAGTCCTAGGGTGTTTTCCTTACATGATTAGTTGTATAAACACTAATTATATACATATATGTGTCATTATATGCTTATTAGGATCCGTTGTGCTCAAGTCTTCACTTGACACTTAACATCCTACAATCCGATCTTTCATTCGTATCACTCACTACAGGTGAACCCCTTAACTTATCTTTTAAATGATTTTAAATGCTTTTATGGGGGGGGGGGGAATACAAGTAGAACTATTATAGTTATTATATCAATCAGATGTGATTAATAACTATCAAACAAGTGGATTTCTTACATTTCAAACTGTGTTATCAAACAAACTGCTTCAAATCGTTTTATAAACTCTTTTACATGTTAAATACTTTCTATTAAACTCTTTTAAAACTTATACTTTGTCAAAATCATGTCTATATAGACATAGTTATATAAGTAGGATTGAAAGGACTTAGGACTGAAAACTCGCCTTATTTCCTATTCCTTTTTTGATTGTGGACTTAGGGTATCGGTTATTTATTCGAAGGTCGTTTTAACCTTAGTTATATATTATGTGTATGTATATAGATATAAAAGTTCTTCTATTAGTTCAATACCTTTGGGTAGCAAAGGTGTACAAACATGTTCATTCATACAAACAACATTGATAGTAAACTATAATAGGTATAGTTTAGGAAGTCACTAATACTATTTCTTGAACAATGAAACATACAAGAGTCAGTTCATACATGATTCAGTTCAA
Source organism: Lactuca virosa (assembly GCF_052849685.1). Lineage (NCBI taxonomy): Eukaryota > Viridiplantae > Streptophyta > Magnoliopsida > Asterales > Asteraceae > Lactuca > Lactuca virosa. Next base: position 253,897,350 of record NC_136434.1, read on the forward strand.
ACATACTATAAAGAGAAACAAATAGAGCATGCTATAATGAGAGACAATACTCACTATAAAGAGAAACAGTACATACTATAATGAGAAACAATACATACTACACACTATACACTAGAGAACATACTACATACTAGACAGAGAGAACATACACTACACTAGAACATACTATACAAATACAAGAATACTATAACAATAATGTGAGATACTACTTCATGGTTTGACAATATACTGTTACGTCACGTTTTGTACCCAGAGTCTCCTGGAAGGAGAGCGTGAATTTGTGTATAGATCTATACGGGACTGACCCTCCTACACCTTGCTTCTAGCTACAGTGGGACATGCAGGTCTACGGGTGACGAATGTCATATCATCGTCTCGAACGTCGTGTTATACTAGTCGATCAAGTATGGTTACAATCATATCACATTTTACCTTAATTAAACTAACAAGTTTAAGGTAGTTAGTGCATTGGTAGTTACTTAGATAAAACTACAGTACATCTTTAGTTTTCCCATTTCATTCACATTGTGATCTTCTCACATAAACGGTAATGAAAACTATATTTTGGTAGTGATAGTCATACTTTGGGAAAATACTCACTTTTACAAATAAACAAACATAAAGAACAGTTGGGTCTTGGTAGAAGACTGCTTTAGTATAAAATGTAGGATTTTCTAGGAAGTTTACAAACATTTACATCACATACTTACAAACTTTTACATCAAACATTTACAAGCACATTCTTCAAACTTATACAAACAATGACACTAAAATACTTATGAACTCACCAGCTTTAATGCTGATCTACGTTTTCAAAATAACTTGTATTCTCAGGTCGCCAGTAGACAGGTACCGATGACCAGGTTTTGAGAAGACGGAACTTTCAAGACTCGTCTTTATTTTGATTATTCTTTTTTGGTGTCTTATAAACTATACAGAACACACTTGTATTAAAATTATACTATTAATGCAATGGATGATGTTGTTGCTTGTTTACTATTATGCATTGTTGTGATACTGTACATGAAGTCCTCCGCCCCCGAACGTTTCCGCCGTTCTGGTTTTGGGGTGTGACAAATTTGACCACAAAACTACTTCGGTTTCCAAATCAATAATCAAGTGTCGAATGAGGCTCACTTATTGTGTTCTACATCAAGAACATAAATCCAACCAATTTTCGAAATTTAACCCCAAATCAAGCATGATTTCGATATTCATAGCCCAAACACAACTTGTATCTTCCAATTTCAACATCCAATTCATCGATTCATCACTTAAAAACAAGTTTGACTTTTTCTGAGGTTTACTTTTCGAAGTCAAAGATCAACAAACATGAAATTGACGATTCTAATACCAAATGTCAGATCAAAAAGTGGTTATATCACTGTTCTTCATCTCCTTCAAGTGTTCTTGGTCAAGTTCTTCAAAATCAAAGAACCAATTTCTGATTTCTTAGCTATAACTTGATCATTATCGATTTTGAAATTGACGAAATTATAAAAAAACCGATTCACAAGTTCTGATTACCATCCATTTCTAATCGATTGTTCAGACACATTGAATCAAAAATGACATTCAAGAAAAAAACTATTATGAACACAAACATGATTATCCAATGGTACAATTAAGTAAAGCGTGCGTACATGTCGAACAAAGAACAACGATTTTTAGAATTAAATCACATTTGATGACTTTTAGGCTCCCTCAAAGATATCGGATCAAAAGCAAATATATGAATCACGTGAATTGGGCTAGATTTTTGGATCGAATGAACAGTGAACAGATTTTGATTTGATAGGTTTTGGGCTAAATTTTGATTCAAATGAATATTTGCAAATTTGAGAATCGAATCAAACACACGAATATTAAATTGGATTGGGCTTGATTAATTGAAAAATTATTGGATCATAACAATTGGCTTTTTTCAAAAAAAAAAAGATCTAATGAGTTAAAATGATAAAAAAAATTCAAGAACGCAAGAACGAATCAAAGAGATTTAGAGAGATCATCGAGAGAATCACCATAAACGTTCCAATTGTGTTGTATGTAGCCAAACCGAGAACCATTTCTTCAAAAAAATCGCTTTGATCTTCGAAGACCCGCTCTGATACCAATTGATGTGAATTATGAGTATATAATTTGACATTCGGAATTAAAGAACACAAAGAACATGGTGATTTGGGTGCTAAAAGATGTATTCGATCGTAGTAAATGAGTACAAAAAGGGAACTAGACTAGAACTTCATAAATATCTCACTCACTAGTCACTATGAACTACATCTCTCGAGGACACCTCTACAAGTGGTATGAAACCCACTATTTATAGAGGTGTTTACATCTCTCTCTCTCTCTCATGTCATAAGGCTAATCTACCACATGCAAGTGGGTCTACAAGATTCAAACCATTACAAAGTCATACATGCATAACTTTGCACCCCAACAGCGCAAATATCCGTTGAGCCTCATGATACACTAGTACACTGATTGTCTTGATGCGATGGTGAAGATACTAAACGAGAATGCCGACTACTAGGCAATTGGAAAAGTATCGAGTATTAAGGGGGTAATCGTATCGTATATGCGTCAGGGGGAGCTACACATTATCTCAGGGGGAGCATTTGTTGAAGCTGATAAAATTTACAATGGTTCTTTTGATGACTCATCTGAAGAAGATTAGTTTCGACATCATCAAATAAGGGGGGATTATATGGTCACACCTTACGATCTGATTAGTCAAACACTTTATACGTTCACCACTAGCGCCAGCACCAACATCACCATCAGCGCTAACACCTCAAGACCTTATCAGCGTCAACGTATGGAAAATTCTCTTATGTAATCTTTGTATATTAGGCAATTATACGGATATGTATAGGATAGATAGCAGATCCGATATCTTGGTGACAAGGATAAGTTCTTATTATAGATTAGATACAATCCCTTGATTGAAGGGATACTAGTATAGTTTAGTATATATTCAACATTACGGTGAAACCCTAATGTATGTCTTTGTAACCTTCGTTCTTTTGGTGAGAACAACCTCTTTCTTGGTGAAAGACATCTTTGTGATTAACTCGTGTTCTTTACATTTTCTGTTCTCTATTTTGTTTAGTTAGTTTGTTCTTTGTTATTTATACTTGAAGTGTATCTGATCGATACAAACCTTCAATTGGTATCAGAGCAGGTTTTTGATACACTCAAGTAATTATGTCGACCTCTTACAATCCTAAATCGACTGCTTGCAATAAGATCCCTCCTTTTGATGAACTCAACTTCACTGCTTGGAAATCAAAGGCCATGAACGCTCTTGAGATCATGGACTATGACATGCTCGACATCATCAACAAGGGTCCCATCGTCGTTGTGCATCAATCATCTAACGATGGTGCATCTAATGGTGAGATAAAGACGAAATCTATGCTAGGATACAAAAAGGAAGATAAAAGGGTGCTAAATATCGATGTAAAGGCGAGAGTTGCTATTGGAAACTCACTCCCATATCTTGTCTATCGTTTGGTTAAAAAAATGCTCAATTGCACAAAAGATGGTGTTCATACTATCATTTGCTTTTGAAGATATTGCATCTGACGAAGTTTTAAAAGGTAAGTGTCTCATGGCTCAATCGTTGAATCTCACGCTGATACATCGAATGATACGGTTGACACTCTTGACGCTGATATTTCTCAAGATGCTACAGACGTTAAGTATGATTGGGACTCCAACTCCGCGTATCAGGTAAAAAATCTTGTTAACTATTCTTCCATTGAAAACATCAAAAAAGATACTTTGATTAATCACTTGCGTTTCGATTTATCTATTTCAAACGAAGAAATATCTTCTCTGCCACTGAACTTTAACCAATCGAACCACCTTGCTACATAAGGCCTTCGTTTTCCTATCCAGAATTTCCATTGGTCTCTCAACATAATTCAAACGATAATCAACCTAAATATCATCTAAAGGAGCAAGTACTGAATCATCGGCTACACACTTCAGTAGCTGAGAAACATGGAAGGTGCTGTGAATCTGACTGAGCTCCTTAGGCAAATCCAATCGGTATGCTACCCTGGCTAATAATTGAAACGACCCAATATGTCGGGGCCCCAAATTGCCCCTCTTCCTGAAGCGTATTACACCCTTCTATGGTTATACCTACAGTAAAACCATATCGTCGACCTGGAACTCCAACTCTAATCGACGTTTGTCAGCATAAATCTTTTTCCGATTATGAATTGTATGTAACCTCTGTTTGATATGTTGACTAAGGTCTGTCGTATGAAGAACTACCTCGGTCTTTCTCATGACCCTGTGACCGACCTCTCCCTAATAGACCAGGGTACGACACTTCCTTCCACAAAGAAGCTCAAATGTCGGCGCACCGATACTAGAGTGATAGTTGTTGTTGTAAGAAAACTCATCCAGAGGAAAGTAGCAATCCCAACTCCCATCAAAATCTATAACACAGGATCTCAATATATCCTCGAGCGTCTGGATGGTCCTTTCACTCTGTTCGTCAGTCTGCAGATGATAAGCAGTGCTAAAGTGCAACCTCATACCCAGCTCCTCATGGAACCTCTGCTAAAATCAAGAAGTGAACCGAACATCTCTATTAGATACAATGGAAACTAGAACACCATGCTGAGCCAAAATCTCGTGCACATAAACATCAACCAATTTCTCGGCAGAGGAGCTCTCTCGAATAGCTAGGAAGTGGGCCCTCATGGTCATACGGTCCACCATAAGCCATATCATATCAAATCCCTTAGCCGTCCGAGGTAACTTTGTGATGAAATCCATAGTGATATGTTCTCATTTCTACATGGGAACCTCAAAGGGTTAAAGCTTGCCGTTTAGCCTCTGGTGCTCAGCCTTGACCATCCGAAAAGTCATGCATCTCTCAACATACTAGGCTATCTCTCTCCCTTCATGCACGACCACCAATAACTAAGTCTTAAATCCTGATACATCTTTGTGGCTCGAGCTAATGAAAATCTGGACTTATGTGCTTCCTCCTTCAGTGTCTTTCTGATTCTGCCAAAATCTGGTACCTAAACCCGACCGCACCAGGTCAACAATCCATAACTATGAGTGGAACACATGTCAATCTCGCCCCTGATTCTCTCCTGTTTCCACTTTTCCTTATTGACTCCCTTGGCCTGAGCCTCCCCTTATCAAGTCCGAAAGCGGTGAATCGATCGAAATCCTCATACATAAGCTCCCCATAGAGGAACTAGCCAACTTGCGGCTCAAGGCATCAACGACCACATTCATTTTTCCTGGGTGATAAAGAATCTCACAATCATAATCCTTGACCACATCAAGTGATCTATGCTATCTCATATTCAGATTCGGCTCAATGATATATCTCAAACTCTTGTGATCTGTATAGATGGTACACTAGACCCCATATAGATAATGCCAATAAATCTTGAAGGTAAACACTGTCGCGCTCAACTCTATGTCATGCGTAGGATATCGAACCTCGTGCGGATTCAACTTCCTAGAAGCATACACAATAAGGGGTCGTTTGTTTTTTTTCAAAACCTCTTCTTGAACACTTTTGTCTGAGTCCTGCAGACAACGCACAGACTTATATCCTCACAGAGTGTTTGTTTTCTCGAAGTGCTCAGATCTAAAAACGAATGTGCGAGGTGTACACCATGCAGACATAGACTACGAACTTCTCACATCTGCGTGCTTTTGACCTAAAAAAGGCTCATTTTTTTGATAAAGTTCTCTTCACACTGCGTCTTCTCCATCAGCGCCTCCAACCCCTCGGCTCCCTGTCTCACTCCACCACCTATCTGTCGTATCCCCCTCTCCAATCAGACGGCGCCGCCATCTGTTGGAGTTCTTGGCCCTCAACGATGCTGCCACACCTGTTAGAGTTCTTGGTCCTCAACAACGCCGCCACCTCCCTTCCTGTCAGACTTCACTGAAAACGTAGGTCAGCATATTTTTTGTTTTTTTATTTTTCACTTCTAACAAGAAATTGGTGATTAATTATGCGGGAAAAGTCTCTAATCTAGTGAAATATGTTGTTTCGTTTTGCTGAAAATGCTTGTTCTTGCTTAAATTTGGTGTTAGATGTTACAAATCTGAAAATAATGTTGAAAATGACCTTTCTTGCTTAAATTTCTTGTTGATTGTTGCTGAAAATCTATAACATTGGTGAAATCAAGCTTTTTTCTTGATTAAAATATAAAAGTATGTGCTAAAATATGAAATAATGATTAGAATGTCGTGATTCTTGCTGAAAATACTCTTTATTGCTTGAAATTGTTGTTGAATGTGCTGAAAATCGTTATTTGGTTTTGGAAATATGAAATAATGATGTTAATTTGTTGTTGACTATTTTTTTTCTGAAACGGTTATGATATACATGTTAAATTAGTTTTTGCTAAAATGTGTATGATATGCAATACCTTATGAAATCAGATTTGTGAATGTTGCAATACCTAATGAAATTTGATTTGTCTATGATATAATTGTTAATAGAAATGGGAGAGAAACAACAATGGACCAATGACCATTTAAAATGCTTATTGGATACTTGTATTGAAGAAGTACAGAATATGGTAGAAAAGGATTGAGTTTGCAAAAAGATTCATGGATAAGGCTTGGAAGAGTTCTTAAGGAAAAATTTGGCATTGATTTGACTCAAAAACAAATGAAAAACGCATATGAAAATCTGAAAGCCAAATACATAGGATGGATATATTTGAAAAACAAAATTGGCAATATATGCAAGTCTCAAACAAACACTTTTAACTTAACAAACGATGAGTGGAATAATTTTAAGAAGGTATATATATATATATATATATATATATATATATATATATATATATATATATATATATATATATATATATATATATATATATATATATATATATATATATATATATATATATATATATATATAAACATTTATGTTTGAAGCTGCCAAATATTCTTATACTATTTTTTCTTACATTTGGGTTTAGGGGCATCCGAAGGCTGCTTCATTGAGAACAATTCCACTGCCTTTTCCAGATCTTTGTGCACATCTTTTTGATGGAAATAGTGTCACTGATAATTTTAGGAGTTACTCAACCCAATCATCATCAATAGTTGGAGCATCTTTTTGTCGTGTTCCACCACTTTAGATTATGAGCACCCATTTTCTTGCAATAGATGATGATGGTGATGACACTTCCCATCATGCAAGTGATCCTTTTCATGAGCCGTCACCTTCTATTGCTGCACCTTCTGCTTCTTCACCATATACTGCTTCACCCTCCGGTAACCCTAACAAAAGGGCTAAACCCTCAACTCCTAGAGCTCCTAATGGCTCACCTTCTGCTTCTTCACCTGATGGAACTTCTATTACTGCTCACGATTTAGCATTTGAAATGAAAAAAGCTCTACAAAGTTTGACTAAAGGGTATACAATTCCTCAATGTTTAGAGAAGTTATAGGTGCTTGAGTTAGGCCTTCCAGATCCTCTACGCTTTGTTGCATATCACATTTTTGGAGGGACAATGAACATGAGAGAGATGTGGATGAATTTGCCAGATGTTCCCGAGATATTACGAGGATGGATTGAGATGACGGGTACAAATTCAGGAGTTTTAAAGGACAGAAAGATTGTCCAATGATTTTTCTTGTGTTAAAACTAATCGTTTACAATGTGTTGAAGTACTATGCATGTCCCGTGACTCTTTTGTATGACTATGTGCTCATTTTAGAGCAAATTACTCATTAAAGGACAACAAACATGTATCGGTTGAGGAAAAGATGGATATGTTTTTGATGATGATCGGCCATAATCAACGTTACATGATTATCAAGCAGAGATTTCAACACTCGAAGCAAACAATTTATAAATATTTTTATGAAGTGTTGGAAAAAATGATACTTTTCGCACAAGACGTTATAGTACCAACTTCTTTTAGGGCGTGTTCTGTATGGAGCTTTTTGGAGCGTTTGAGAGCTTCTAGCTTCTAGCGTTTGACAAAACGCTCCGTTTTGAACATAAAGCCTTGTTTGGCACTACAAGCTTATAGCGTTTAGTCTAAACAAAACGCTCCAAATCCCATGCTACTTCATGTAGCGTTTAACAAAACGCTCCAAATCCCATGCTACTTCATGTAGCGTTTAACAAAACGCTACAAGCTACAAGCTACCCGCCACCCGCTACAAGCTACCCGCTACCAGCTAATTTTGCCGAACACGCCCTTAATCTGAATCTAAACATTCCATGACATAATAGGAGGCTACGACGAGTTTTCAAATGAACGGTTGGTGCACTTGATGGCACTTTGATACATGTTGTTGTCCCTACTAAGAAACAAGACATATATAAAAGTAGGGGAAAGGGAGATTGTTACCAAAAACGTATTGACAATTTGTGACTTCATTATGATTTTTACATTTGTTGTGGTCAGGTGGGAAGGTGTAGCGCATGACTCTAGAATATTATCACAAGCAGTAGCCGATGCACAAGCATCATTCCCGTTTCCACCACCAGGTAAGTTTTTGGTTTTTTAAATATTTTTATCTTAGTAGGAAAATTGATTGGTGTTTTGCATTTTTACAAAAAAATATTATCTTTGTGATGTCGTGTATGCACACACTCGATGATTTATGGCCCCTTATCATAATGTGAGGTATTGGCTTGGAGATTTTTGTCAAAGACGTTCATTGATCAATAAAGAAAAATTTAACCATGTGCATGCAAAACTTCGGAACGTCATTTAGCGCGCTTTTGGTGTTTTGAAAGAATGATTCCCTATATTGAAGAGGATGGCACCATCCCATTTGTTACAGAAAGAAACATTGACATGACATGTTTCACGCTTCATAATTTTATAAGGAAATAAGGACTGAGTGAAGAGTATTTCGCACAATACGATGAACCCAATGTCTCGTTTCGAAATAACAATGTGGCTGTTGATGATGATGAAGACGAGATTCTAATACATGGTACTGCAGCAGACCGTGAATATATGACTCAGTTACATGATGAAATTATTGATCAATTGATGCAAAAATATAGATTGACTTGTTTTAAATGAAATTGTTATTGTAAATCATTAATTTTATTTCAATGTTGTGTGACTATTATTATTAGTATTTTGGTGTTTAAAAACCATTTTAAGTTTGTAAAATTATATTATTTGAAATTCAGTTTATTTTTGCAGCCTGCGGACGTTAAAAACAAACAGACTTCTTATTGCAGACTGTAGACGTTTGGTCCACCTCTTCTGCTGCAGAGGCTTGCAGATGTGGTTTGCAAACTGCAGACATTTTGGTTTCAGAAAAACAAACAACACCTAACTCTCCCTCGCTGCATGAGTACCTCCCCCAAACCAGTGATAGAAGCATCACAATAGACAACAAAATCCTCCACACCCTCCGGAAGGGTCAACACCGTGACTCAGATAACTACTGTCTCAGCGCCTCGAACGCAATCTGCTGCTCAGGCCCCCAACGGAAAGCCACACCCTTCCTCGTCAAATGTATTTTAGGGACAACAGCCATGGATAAATCCAAAATAAACCTCCGATAATACCCTGCTAAACCCAGAAAACTCCTGATCTTCGTAGGAGTCTTTGGGACCTCCCACTTCACAACTGCCTTAATCTTAGTCGGGTCGACCAGAACCCCGTTCTAGTTAACGAGGTGTCCTAAGAATTGAACCTCCCATAACCAGAACTCACACTTCGAGAACTTGGCATATAGCCTCTCCCTCTTCAAAACTCCCAGCAGCTCTCGAAGTTGCTCATCACGTTGCTCCATGGTCTTGGAATAGACCAGGATATCATCAATGAAAACAATAATTGATCGATCGAGCATCGGCCTGCACGCTCGATTTATCAAATCCATAAATACCACATGTGCATTGATGAGCCCAAACGACATCAACACGAACTCGTATTAACCATAGCGAGTCTGAAACATTGTCTTCTCTACGTTCTCCTCTCTGACCCTCATCTGATGATACCCTGACCTCAAATCAATCTTGGAGAACCAAGATGCACCCTGAAGCTGATTGAAGATGTCATCAATCTGTGAAAGCGGGTAACAATTCTTCACCGTTAACATTTTTAACTCTCGATAATCAATACACATACGGTGTGACCCATCATTCTTCTTCACAAACAAGATCGATTGTAACACTTCAAATTTTCAACCAAATTCTTCATTTTTAAAATTCCCAAAAACATCATTTTCAATACCATCCCATGTCAAATATAATTGTCAAATACATAACACCCCAAAACAAAATCAGAATATCCCAGAATCCACAAATATCCCCATTAACAGATGAGTGTGTACAATCATGCCACACCTTCCCTTAATCTTGAGATGTAACTGAAACACATTTACACCAACACGGTAAGCACAAAGCTTAGTGAGTTCCCCAAAATACCACATACACAAATAATTAGCCTCTCATGGTTGTATCACGATAAGGACCCTCCGGTCATTTGTCTTAGTGAAGACCCTCCGGTCTCATGTCTCGGTATGGACCCTCTGGTCATAACTCAATATATACACAAAATAATATAACAACATAAGTCACAAAGACAGAATGCATAAAACAATTATCTCAGTATAAGCAAATAAGACCCTCCGGTTAATAATACAAATAAGACCCTTCGGTCAATACATGCATCACCACACAGGTAAGTATAGTGAGAAGACTCACCTCTCGTAGAAAAGCAAGTAACCTTGCACCCAAACATCCAGTCTAGACTCCTCCAAAATGTGCCACATATAACTCTAATTAATAATAATTTTAATAACCTCGAATTTCGAGACCAAGCCCCTCAACTAAATCTCCAAAGGGTAAAAGACCATTTTGCCCCTTCTTGGTCAAAAGTCCACAATTTGACCTAGAACTCAAAAGTCAACGAAAGTCAACACCCAGCGCTTACGCTGGGCATACAACTATCTATGTTGGGCGTACAATTGGCTAAGCATGCGCGGGGATTCTCCACCCTACGCTGCGCGTAGCTGGGAGTACGTACGGCGTACTCCTCGGTCTCCCTCTTCTCACTTCTTTTGGTCTTAGCTCGTTAAGACAAACATTCCAACCATGGATCTGGGCTAAATAAGACATGTTCCTTCATAAAGTTACTGAATTTAAGCCATTGCATGGCTAGTCAAGACCCAATCTCAAAAACTTTATTTTTCTCAACAAAAAAAGGTCATACAACTCATGCATGAAGAGATTAAGAAGTCCAAAAACTCATTTTTGTGGACTAGAACACTCTAATGCACCTAAAAGGACAGAAGAATAGCTCTGGAGTTCACCAAACTCACAAAGTTCCAAACATGGGACCTAAAACCCTAAAAAGGACCCATAACAAGAAATAGAGCATACAATGAACAAGTTTTGACTTGATATCTCTGGAAGATGCACAAAATGAAGTAGAACTCAGGTCCACAAGCTAGAAGGAGAAGCTATCCTTCTTTCAAGGTTCCTTCTCCACCAAAAGCTTCACAAGAACACTCAAATGAACCACAAGCACTCACACAAGCTATGGAAACGAGATTAGAGTTTGGATGAGGTAGGAGGCTGATCATGGTGGCTAGAAATAAGGCCATCATGTTCTTTAAATAGGCACGCAAGAAGATATTAGGTTTCCATTTTTGGCCTAGTACACCCAACACACCCTGTGGTACGCCCAACGTACTAGGTGGCCTGCGCGTCCATGCTACGTACATGAGTACGCTGCGCATACACATGCGTACGCCCCGCGTACTCAATTGCCACCTTTTTCACAATAAGGACTAGTCTTGACATACACATAAAAGATTAAGGTTTAAGAAGTTATACCTCCTTTTGGGGATGTTACAAATCTCCCCCACCAGAATCAGACTTCGCCCACAAAGTCATCCTCCGGAAATGACTCTGGATATTGCTCGCGCATCTCGTATTCCGGCTCCCAAGTCGACTCCAAGCCTCTACGGTGCTACCACTGAACTCTGACCAAGTTCATTGCCTTGTTCCTCTAGGTCTTCACTCTCCTATACAAGATCACCACTGGCCGTTCAATATAATTCAGACGATCATCAACTTGAATATCCTGTAAAGGAACCACGGTTGTCTCATTGGCTACACACTTCCTCAGCTGGGATACATGGAAGGCGTCATGAATCTTACTCAGCTCTACAGGCAGCTCTAACCAATAAGCTACCTTTCCCACTCGAGCAACCACCCTGAAAGGACCAATGAATATGGGGCCCAACTTACCCCGCTTCCTGAAGCGGACCACCCCCTTCCATGGTGATACCTTCAGGAGAAGAAAGTCACCGACCTGAAATTCTAGCTCGGAACGCCGTCGATCTGCGTAACTTTTTTGACGACTCTGGACGGTCAGCAACCTCTTTCTGACCTGCTAGATATGCTCTGTCGTCTTGAGCACTATCTCGGTGCTCCCCATAACTCTCTATCCGACCTCCCCCCAACTAATAGGAGTCCGGTACATCCTCCCATATAATCACTCAAAGCGAGGCATCCCAGTGTTGGAGTGGTGGCTGTTATAAGAACACTCAGCCAAAGGAAGGTAGGAGTCCCAACTCCCACCAAAATCAACAACGCAAGATTGTAGCATATCCTCGAGCATCTGAATAGTCCACTTGCTCTTCCCGCCCGTCTGCGGATGGTACGTTGTGCTAAAGTGTAGCATGGTACCCAACTCCTCATGAAATATCTTCCAGAATCTGGAAGTAAAGCACACATGTCAGTCGGACACAATAGATGTCGAAACCCCGTGCCAAGCCACTACCTCTCAAACATAGATCTCTGCCAAATTCTCTGCGGAAGAGTTCTTACTTATAGCTAAGAAGTGAGTACTCTTTGTCAACCGGTCCACTATCACCCAGATAGTGTCCACACCCTTTGCGGTCCTCGGTAACTTGGTAATGAAATCCATAGAAATATGTTCCCGTTTCCAAAGGAGGACCTCAAGAGGCTGCAACTTTCCATGAGGGCGCTGGTGCTCTGCCTTGACCTTGCGACAGGTCAAACACATTTCTACAACCCTTGCCATATCTCTCTTCATACAGGGCCACCAATAATTGTGCTTTAGATCCAGATACATCTTCGTGGCCCCCAGGTGGATAGAAAACCTCGACTTATAGGAATCCTCCATCAAAATCCGATGGGCTCCACACGTATATGGCACCAATACCCGGCCATGCAGAGTTAAAATCCCCCTACTATCGGTCTCAAAAGCCGAAACCTGCTCGATCACCCGCTCCCTCTTGCGGTTTTCTGGTCTCACGGCCACCGCTTGGGCCTCCCTAATGACATCTAAGACTTGAGTCACCATTGTCATCTTCATACATACATCTCGAATGGGGGCACTCGCTGCTCTACGACTCAGGGCATCAGCCACTACATTAGCCTTGCCTGGGTGATACAAAATCTCAGAGTCATAGTCCTTCACTACATCCAACCATCTTCTTTGCCTCATATTCAGGTTGGGATGATCCATAAGGTACCTGAAGCTCTTATGGTCCGTGTAGATGGTACAACACACACCATAGAGATAATGGCACCAAATCTTGAGGGAAAATACCACCGCCCCCAGCTCCAAATCATGGGTGGGATACCTCGTCTCGTGAGGCTTCAGCTTCTTCGACGCATATGCAATCACATGCCCGCTCTGCATCAACACAGCACCCAATCCTGATATCGATGCATCACAATAAACCACGGAGTCCTCCACCCCTTCCGGGAGGGCTAGCATTGGAGCCTCACACAATCTATGGCAGAGAGTGTCGAATGATGCCTACTTCTTAGGCCCCCAAACAAAACCAACATCATTCCTGGTCAGCTTGGTGAGAGGAACAACAATCTTGGAGAAATCTCTGATAAATCTCCGATAATAAGCTGCCAGGCCAAGGAAACTCCTAATCTCGGATGGGGATCTCGGCACCTTCCATTGCATTAATGCCTCAATTTTGGCTGGGTCAACCAAAATACCATTCCGGTTGACGAGATGTCCCAAGAACCGGACATGTCGTAGCCAGAAATCGCACTTAGAGAATTTGGCGTAAAGCCTCTCCATCCCCACTACTCCAAGAATCTCCCGAAGATGCTCCTCATGCTGCTCTCTGGTCTTCGAATATACCAAAATTTCATCAATGAAAACGATCGCCGATCAATCCAACGTGGGCCTACACACCCGGTTCATGAGATCCATGAATGTTGTCAGTGCGTTGGTGAGCCCGAACGGAATCACCACGAACTCGTAATGCCCGTAACGAGTCTGAAAGGTCGTCTTCGGAATATCCTCATCTTGAACCCTCATTTAATGATATCCATATCTCAACTCAATCTTGGAAAATCAAGATGCCCCCTGCAGCTAGTCAAAGAGATCATTAATCATGGGCAACGGATAGTGGTTCTTCACCGTCAAGTTGTTCAACTCCCGATAATCTATGCACATCTGGTGTGAACCATCCTCTTTCTTGACAAAAAAGATCAGGGCTCCCCGCAGCGAACTATTCGGTCGAATGAACCCCTTCCCCAACTGCTCCTAAAGCTGAGAAGATAACTCCTGCATCTCGGGGCGCACAATACAATATGCTGCCTTGGCGATAGGCGTTGCCCCGAAATCAGATCAATCTGGAACTCCACCTGCCTCTCAGGAGGTACACCCACTACCTCCTTGGAGAAAACATCAGAAAAATCACATACCACCGGAACATCAGAAATAGAAATCGACTTCTTCTTCACAACCCGAGTATCTACCACATAAGCCAGAAAACCCATACACCCATGCTGCAAACTCTGCCTTGCCCTAGCGACAAAACAGAAAGTTGATTCCGATCTAGTACCCTCACCATAAATAGTAATCATTTCACCACTTGGATCCCGAACCTTCACCAGCTGACGCTCGCAGTCTATCAAAGCCCCAAATCGGCTCAACAAATTCATCCCTACTATAACAAAGACATCCCCCATCGCTATCGGCACCTAATCGATCGGAAACTCGACACCAAAAATCTCCAAAACACAACCACGAAAGACATCGGTAGCAAAAACCGCGTGATCGTCAGCTATGGAAACCCTCAATGGCCAACTCAAGGCCTCACGCCTGATGCTAAAGCAGCGACTAAAGAATAAGGACACAAAGGATCGACTAGCACCCGAGTCAAATATAACTAAAGCAAGCACACAGTTAACAAGAAAACAACCTACATGAAACACAAGATAAGCATAAATATATCAAATCAACAGCATAAATAAGGGGATACATACCAAAAACAACATCAGGTGTCGTGCGGAACTCCTCGGGAGTCAGCTGAAAAGCTCTCCCGTGACCTCTCGGAGCCTCGGCCTTCCCCGACCGTCCATCAGTAATACGCAAGGTAGTAGGAGCAGGGGCCTGAGCTGAACCCTGAGTGAGTTGAGGACACTCAGCCTTCCTGTGGTCGTCTGGTTGCAATGAAAGCAATCCGAAAATCCCTTGGGGCAATCCTTTGCCATATTCCGCTCCTTACCGCATTTGAAACAAATCCCCGATCGGCAAGGTCCCTCGTGACTCTTACCGTACTTGCCACAAGTGCGTCCCTTCTGGCCTCCTGCTCTAGAATTAGCGGGCTTGGCCAGCTTGGTAGTCGGTTGCAACTGCACTGGTCTCCTATCTCTCCCCTAAGACTTTCTCTCCTTCCTTGTTTGAGTCTCCTGGCATTGGTCTGCAACTCAGATAATGCCGGATATGATGAGTTCGCCACGAACACCCGAATATCCCTCCTCAAATTGCTCAAGTACCGGCTCACACGTTCCTGCTCCGTAGACACGTGCTCAGGGCAGAATAATGCCCTGTCGTGGAACATCCTCATGATCTCAGTCATTGTCTCTGTCTTCTTCTTGAGAGACAGAAACTCTTGGGCCAATCGTTCCATCTCCACCTTGGGAACGAACTTATCTCGAAACAGCTCGGTAAACCTCTCCCAAGTCACTGGAACATGCTCTGTGGGAGAATAATCAGTCATCACAAACTTCCACCAATCCTTCGCCCTTAAGCAAAGCTGGTTCAGCACGAATCAAACCTTCTGGTTCTCAGGGCAAGAACAGGTATAAAAACATCCCTCAACATCAAAGATCCATCTCATCGCAGCAATCAGGTCCTGGGTCCCGTCAAACTCTGGTGGCTTTGTGTTGCTAAACTCTCGGAACATCAAAGAATCACCTCCCTGAGGCCTCACAGCTGCAAGAGTTGAGGTGGCTGCGGCAGCGGCAGCCTCGGTGACAGAAGCATAACGCTCGTCAAAAGTCTCGATCGATATAGTCTTAATAGACTCAAACTTCCCTAGGATGGCCTCCCTGATCCCTGTGGCCAACTCGTCAGTAATGATCCTGCGGATCTCATCGTCACTGGTACTCGGCCTCTCGAGGTTGTTGGAGCCTGAACCTCGGGTAACCACCATATTCTCTAAAAGATAAACACGGAAATCATCAGGGACAAGCTAAAATGCATGCACAAAACTTATACATCCCTGCAAGCTCCTTAGCATGCTAAGATTCCTTCTTGAGTCGCATACGGATCCAGTGCTTTCTGTATTACAGGCCCAATACAACCTTCCACACCAACCCATGTTTATCCCAAGTCCTCCTCTTAAGGCCCTAAGTCAGAAGTACTCAATCCCATATGGATATCTAACTAATCCCTCAGCGGACTTCTCAACTAAATATCTAGGCACTCAACCTAGACTACTCCTCGACGCCTAACCGCCTTGCAAGTATCTCAGCCATCCTCTCCATCTGCTCAACACACACCAATCGTACATGATATAGGGCTCGATAGACAGTCGAATAAATGATTATTCCTCAATTCCAAAAACAATCACATACATTCTAAGGCTATAAAGTCTAAACCATGTACAACTAAGCAGCATACATAGAGCAGATAGCAAGGATAGGTTCAATCAAAGAAACAACCTCCTAGGATAAGGCATCACGAATCAGGCGTTTCTAGCTCATACTCATGGAGATACCTAGCCTACCATCTAGCGTGCAGTTCTAACAACTCAAGAATAACTCATTTTCAGAATATAATTTAAGTAAGGGTATTTTGGGAAATCGCCGCTCGGGCTCTGGCTGATTATACACACTGCTTCGTCCTGCTTTTCTCTTCAAGTTCTGTACTCTTTACTCGTTACTCTTTTCTTTTCCTTTTTTTTAAGAAAAAACTCTTTAAGAAAAAGGTTCATTTCTTTTTTTGAAAAATTTAATCAATTCATCGGTTTACGTCCAGACATACCTGAGGGTGAGCCCGAATCCCTCAAACCAAGGCTCTGATACCAACTTGTAACACTCAAATTTTTCAACCAAAATTTTCATTTCTAAAATTCCCAAAAACATCGTTTTTAATACCATCCCATGTCAAATACATAACACCCCAAAACAAAACCAGAATATCCCATAATCCACAAATATCCCCATTAGCAGACGAGTGTGTACAATCATGCCGGCGCCTTCCAACGATCCTGAGATGTACCTGAAACACATTTACACCAACACTGTAAGCACAAACCTTAGTGAGTTCCCGAAAATACCACATACACAAATAATTAGCCTGTCATGGTTATATCACGATAAGGACCCTCCGGTCACGTGTCTCAGTGAAGACCCTCCGGTCTCACGTCTCGGTATGGAACCTCTGGTCATAACTCAATATATACATAGAATAATATAACAACATAAGTGACAAAGACAGAATACATAAAACAAGCATCTCAATATAAGCAAATAAGACCCTCAGGCCAATAATACAAATAAGACCCTCCGGTCAATACATGCATCACCATACATGTAAGTATAGTGAGAAGACTCACCTCTCGTAGAAAAGCAAGTAACCTCGCACCCGAACTGCCGGTCTAGACTTATCCTAAATGTGCCACATATAACTCTAATTAATAATAATATTAATAACCTCGAATTTCTAGACCAAGCCCTTCAACTAAATCTCAAAAGGGTAAAAGACCATTTTGCTCCTTCTTGGTTAAAAGTCCACAATTTGACCTAGAACTCAAAAGTCAACGAAAGTCAACACCCAGCGCGTACGCTGGGCATACAAATCTCTATGATGGGGGTACAAATGGCTAAGCATGCGACAAGTATTCTTCACCCTACGTTGCGCGTAGCTGGGAGTACGCACGATTTACTCCTCGTTCTCCCTCTTCTCACTTCTTTTGGTCTTAAATCATTAAGACAAATATTCTAACCATGGATCTGGGCTAAATAAGACCTATTCCTTCATAAAGTTACTGACTTTAAGCCTTTGCGTGGATAGTCAAGACCCAATCTCAAAAACTCTATTTTTCTCAACACAAAAGGTCATATAACTCATGCATGAAGAGATTAAGACGTCCAAGCACTCATTTTCATGGACTAGAACACTCTAATACACCTGAATGGACAGAAGAATAGCTATAGAGTTCTCCAAACTCACAAAGTTCCAAACTTTTGACCTAAAACCCTAAAAAGGCCTAAAACAAGAACTAGAACATACAATGAACAAGTTTTGAACTTGATACCTCTGGAAGATGCACAAACTGAAGTAGAACTCAGATCCACAAGCTAGAAGCACAATCTATCCTTCCTCCAAGGTTCCTTCTGCACCAAAAGCTTCACAAGAACACTCAAATGAACCACAAGCACTCACACAAGCTATGGAAACGAGATTAAGGTTTGGAGGAGGTAGGAGGATGATAATGGTGGCTAGAAATGAGTCCATCGTGTTCTTTAAATAGGGACACACGAAGATATTAGGGTTCCATTCTTAGCCTAGTACGCCCAGCGTACCCTCTGGTACGCCCAACGTACTAGGTGGCCTCCGCGTCCATGCTACGTACATGATAACGCTGCACGTACACATGCATACGCCCCGCGTACTCAAATGCCACCTTTTTCACAATAAGGACTAGTCTTGACATACACATAAAAGATTAAGGTTTAAGAAGTTATACCTCCTTTTGGGGATGTTACATTGGCGCTCTCCAAGACAAACTGTTTGGTGTAATAAACTGCTTTCCTAACAACTCCCGAATCTGAGAGGACAACTCATGCATCTTTGGTGGTGCTAATAGATATGACGCCTTAGAAATCAAGGCCGCATCGGGGACCAAGTCAATCCTGAACTTAACCTGCCTCTCAGGAGGCACACCGGGTAATTCCTCCGAAAACACATCTGGGTGTGAGAGCAATAATTATGATCAATAGATTCTATATTAAATAACGAGAATTGAATGACAAGCACAAAGATTAAAATAGTGTTGAACGCTTTGATTAGAATAGCTCTAGAAGAGTTCAAAGAAAGAACTTCTCTGTGAGAGCTAGGTAGGGCGATCAAAACGTTAACCCTAATTGATACATGCATGCACAATAAATAGGCTAACCCTAGAAAGCAAAGTCGTGAATAGACAGGCCCAAACAGGTAAATAAGACTATTCTAGCATATACATTTGACACAATACGTTTAAACCCAACAAAGTCCCCCTTTGTGTAAAATACCGAAGGAGAACATCACTGTTGTCTTTTCAGCACCTTGAACAATTTCAGCATCAAATTCAGAAGGGTGTTTCTGACAACGAGGTACCACTTGATCATGTCTGAGAAACATTTCTGATCGGCAGTGGTGTTGGATTTACAAGCTTCAGTTAATCCAAGGATAGAGTTCAGAGCAACAGTGGAGTATAAGTGTTTGTCTCTCAAGAAAAACATGCTTCTCAGAACTTTCTGACCTTCCTTCCGTTGGTACACCACACACCAATTTTCCTTTTGGATTTTACCCAGCTTGATCTTATGGAGGTTCTTTGGTTCCTCTTCAGGCTTCAGAACCAGACTTTTCTTCAGAACAGACGCTATTTCTACATCCATTTTGGCAAGTTCATGAATATAGCAAATAAGCATCCTCTTTAGGTGTGCAACGATAGGCTCATAAGTCTTTTCTTCTTTTGACTCAATCAAGAACAATGAAATCCAGTCATACAGATTCATGCATGGATGGTCTGTTAGAGTGAATTCATCTTTGGTACGACTTGCTCCTCAGAATCCATTAAACTTAATGTTTATGAAGTCTTCTATCGAAACATGTGTATAAACCTTCAAAGCAACAATCTTTTGAAAACTCCAAGTATTGAATTGAGGCTTGGCATATTTAAGATAGAAGAGAAGAGCTTATGATAAACATCATAGTCTGAGAGTGGTGCCTTCTCAATCTTCTCAAAGCATCGAAACAGAAAACCAATGGGAGATATAGGAAAATCAAGCTGAGATTCCGTAGAATTGTCCAGATCAAAAGATATCGAAGGCTCCAACCAGTGGATGTTCGGCTCATCAATAGCCTCCCTCTGAATTCGTTCCATCGTCCACGGAGGAAATAGCAACTTCTGAGTTTCAAGAGCGACTTTGGCAATTTTATCCTCCTTCTCTTGATCTTGTAACTCCTTACGAAGATGCAAAAGATTATCAAGCTCCTTATCACGCTTCTTCCTTACTAGCTTTTTGACTTCAGAAAGCTCTTCTTCTTCATCTTCTTCATCACACACTTTCTCTTTTCCTTTACTTGATGCATAAGTTTCATTACCCTTCTGAGCATCAGTCTTCGGTTTTTCTTCATGTTGTTCATTAGTCGTTTGCTTCGCCTGGGGTTCTTCCTTGTGTTCCTTGTCTCCCCTTGTTTCGGAAGAGCATTGCTATTCTAAAAACCCTCAAGCTGATTCAACATCGCAAAGACTTACTTAAGTTTATCTGAAAGGTGTTGTCGAACTGAGACTATGAGTAAGGAGTCACGAGTCTCCACAATCCTGTACAGGTACTGATTAATCTCAGAAACACACCTTTTAACAACTATTTTCTCAGATTCCAAATCATCAAGATGCTTGTCTGTATACTGCAACTTTACCGAAAGAACCTTAGCTTTCACAGTCTTTTCAGCCAATTTATCCATGAGATTGTTTTCTGCTGCAAGATCATTCTGAAGCTTTTCAATCTTCGAGACAACAGATGCATTCAGTTCGGTGTTGTCTTGCTTGATCTCAGAACGGACAAGGGAAAGAGCTTCCTTTTCAGTCTGCAAGGAAATCCAAAACCCTGGAATAACTTTGTTCATGGCTTCGGTGTTGGAGTCAGTAGAGGTTCTGAACTCTGCCATAAACGATATAACATCTTGGTGTAGTTTTTCTACTTTTTCGGTCATTTATGAAATAGTTTTCTCTAAAGCATGAATTGCCTTGGTCGAGTCTTCAAGGACTTGCGCATTTGCCTTCGTTAGCATCTCAACATTAGCTTGATGGGATTTCAGCATGTACTCATAGTTAGATGAGGATTTGGAAGACTCTAACAGAGGATCCAACTTCTCATTAAGCTGTTTAAATTGCCCGTTTGTCATTGGGGCTTCATCATCATCACTGGTTTGGTTGATGGTGAAAAGGATGAAAACAAAGTATGTGAAGTTTTCTTGATCATCCCCAAAGAGAATATGAGGATCGGAATTGAAGGTTGGAGAAGTTGTAGATGTGGCTTGTTCCTTTGTGACACCAATGTTGGCATCTGCCCCGGTATCAGATACGTTGACATGAATGCCGGAAGTATGTACCTCCTCCGAAACAGACTTGGTGACAGTGACTTCTGGTGTACTTGTGATTGTAGAAGTAAGAGGAACAGTAAAATCAGTAAAGATAGGTGTAGAAAGAGGAATAGAGATTTGTGGAAGAGAAACACCCACAGGAATCTTCGATAGTAGTGGAGGAATGGTGATCGGAATTGTAGTGGTGATCGGAGAGGATGGATGAGTATTTATCTGAAAGAAATCAGATTATGGAGTAGAAGAAGTAGGTGGAGTGGATACCTTCAGAATTGGTTTAGTTGGAGTTGGTTTTGAAGTTACCGCTGTGTCTTCTACCTCGTTCTGAATAGTAGCATCCTCTTGAATATCAGTATGAGTTCTGGATTCCAGAGCCTCCTGAACAATCGGAGATGGTGATCTTGGTTTTCTTGCGTGTTTTTTGACCTTCTTCATAGTTTTCACCACTTCGAAAGGGGCTACTTTTGCTTTTTCTTTTTCCTCCCCTCTTTGGTTTGTTTGCTTCCTCAATAGCCTTTCATAGTTTATCTGACATGCGGCGAACACCAGATGTAGGCTGCTTGCGATACTCATTCACAATCACATTATCAGAAGAGACTTTTCCCACCATTGCTTCCAGAATTGAACCCATAAAGTTGAATTTTCTTGGGTCAGACATCATAAAAGTTGAAGTCTGAAGAATCGGAATGGCAGTTACGATTGAAGCAGGCACCAGTGGAACCTTGTAGTGGTTTAGGGCATGTTTAACCACTAAGGACCAAAATCGAGCACATGAGATCTCGACATTGTGAGTGGTGGAAGCAGTACTCTGAATAAGTTGAGTCCACATAATCGAGATTGATTCCGTGGTAGAGACCATAGATAATAGTATAGAAGAGCTTGCTTGCGCTGTCAAATCCAACAACTCGTTCAGAAAAACTCTTGAACAAAAGAATGAAGAGCATGTTCCACATTGGAGGAAGAAAGAGCTTCCTGAACTTACACAAGAGAGATATATCTCCAATGTATCCCATCTGGTGAAACATCTCGATGAGTGTAGTAGTGGATATTGATTATGGATCGACGAGTCCTTCAGATGAAGCAAGCCCTAGAATTTTGAAAAAAGGGCTTTATTGATCGAGGTCCTTTTAGTGCCAACCTCAAAGGTAATTATTCCATTTGCTTGAATGTAGGTGGCAGAAGAATACGCCTTAGAAAGATGGACCAGAGGAACCGATTCTGCCATGGTTAGAGCTTGAGCCAGCGGCGAGAACCTTAAGCATTCAATCATCGGCCTTAGGACTTCATGGTAGCGACAAGAATCAAGATCAAGAATGAGATTTTGATTTGGTTTGATGTTCAACATGACGATAGATGTTGGTTGATCGTCGAATGAAGTGGTTTCAGATGATCCTGCCATTATATCTTTGAGGAAGACAATGAACAGTAGAGAGAAAAAGGGTTTTTTCTTGGAAGGTTTTGAAAGTTGTATGAGCGGTGAGAGAAAACAAACCGTCGAAAACCCTTATATACGTCATGTGATGAGTGGTCAGAGAAAACCGCCGATTGACATTCCCATATCCCTGAAAAGTAGCCTTGGATAGCGTGACAACTCATCATGTGTTAGACGTCGTGTAACTGACATGCGTGATGTTATAGATTTGAAAAAGATGAGCCTGATTTGAATCCTTATCTCTAATAAATTCTTCGTTTCAGTTTCAATTCATTCGGAATTAATAACCAATCCATGAAGACTTGTTCTCTTAATTAAAAGTACTCAGTAGAAATTAGAACCAGACTTTGAAAAATCATAGAGATTTTTGTGCAAGAGTGTGCCAAAGCAAAAGGAAATAAATCAAATTATATTTATGGGATTCTGTGATGTCAAATAAAATTGACATGAAATTAGATGGATCCCGGGCAACGATCTCTTCCTTCTGAGTCAAGAGAGACTCTGAAGTGCTGGTGTGGTATCCCGTTAAATTACGATCATCTATTTGTTAAGAAATAGTGAAAAGCTTCTTTTAAGTAGGCTGCAAGGGTGGCTGAAGGTTCAGCCAAATTCTAAAATTTGACGTAAGTCCGAAAATTTGAGAAAAGTACTTGTTTGACCAGTTTAGCCATAAGAACAAGTATGCTTTGGAAATTGTTGAAGTGGCTGGATATTAAGAAAATCTCAAGAAAAATAAAAACCTGGATCTTCTAAGAAGAAACGTCTTAGGTTGAGAAGATTTCATTAAGATCACTCAAAACAAAAAATGAGATTTGACACAATAATGGTACAAACCAAAAAGGTTTTATTCATCAATTCATTGGTGAATATATCTAGAACATGTAATTATTCACCGTCAATTCAGAAATGGGTTTCGATTTTGGGTCTCACTCAAAATCATGATGATAACGATTTCAAGATCATCAACACAGAAGTTGTGTAACCTTAAACCTCAGTGGAAATTGTTGAGAGTCTTAAGGGTTACTTTTATGAATGTGAAGTTAATGGAAAAATTTAAGATTGGTTCCGAAGGAGAAAGTGTACCTCTGCTAAGTATTGATGACAAAGCAGTCAACTCTTAACTCAATGTGAGAAGAGTAAGGTAGCTCGATGACTTATGTGAATTATCAGCCTGATTGGGAAGAAATGATCAGAATGAAAGTTTCATTAAGGCTTCAAACATAGAGTCTCAGAGGCTTGGGACAACATGCAACAACATGCTTCTAGGGATAGTTAGCTAGTACATAGATTCGGAATTATACATGCCCCATCGTTCTGAATTGAGATAATGAAGAATATGAACCAGAGAAGTGAACGATTATATCTTAAAAGTAAAATATTTTTGGTATTTTAGATTTCTGAAAAAGATAAAACATAAATAAAGAAAAATATTTTTGCAATTTTTGGTTTTTCTTAAAACGAATGAAAAACATAATTTTTTTTTGTGATTTTGGATTTTCTGAATACAAATGAAAAATAGAAAATAAAGAGAAAATATTAAAGGAAAAAATAAATTCAGAATCACAAGTGAACAGTAACTTTCGAACCATTCCGAAGCTCGGACTCAATCGGAAGATACTTAATATACAAAGGATACATAGGAATTCTGAAACCCTGATGAACAGTAGATTCCGAACCATTCCGAAGCTCGGAACCAATCGGAATTTTGAAAATGAATTATCACCCATTCCGAAGCTCGGAACCATTCGGAACATGAACAGTAAGTTCCGATTATAAATGGGTTTTCGGAACTGAGTCCGCTTCGATCATGCCTAGCCCTTGTAAAATTCGATTGAGAGTCATTTCAGGTAAGGCCTTAGTGAAGATATCAGCCAGTTGATCAGAGAATCTAACAAAGTGTACTTCAACGTTTCCATCCTCTACATGATCCTTTATAAAATCATAACTTAGTGCAATATGTTTCGTCTTTGAGTGTTGCATTGGATTATTACAGATTCTGATTGCACTTTCTGTATCACAGTATAGTGGAATTCTTTTCATGCTGATCCCATAGTCCCTAAGCTGATTCTGAATCCACACAACTTGGGAAGTGCACGAGGCAGGTGTAATTTATTCAGCTTCTGCAGTAGATAAAGAGACACAAGTCTGCTTCTTGGATTGCCAACTCACAAATTTCCCATACAGAAACTAACATCCACCAGAAGTGCTTTTACTATCAAATCCACATCCACCAAGATCAGCATCGGACTATGCATTCACAAAGAATCTGGAATTAGAAGGATACCAAATTCCGAGAGAGGTGGTTCTCTTGAGGTATCAGAATATGCTCTTCACAGCAATCATATGTGGTTCACGGGGATACTCCTAAAACCTGGCACAATAACACACAACAAACATAATATCAGGACGACTCAATGTTAGATACATTAAATATCCAATCAGCTGATGATATAGAGTGATATCAACTACTGGCTTGTCCAAGGATGGTGTAAGATTCGTTCTGAACGCCATTGGAACCTTGACCTTTGAATCACCCACCATACCAAAATTTCGCTAGCAAGGTCTCCATGTAGGCTTCTTGGTTGATAAATATACCCTCGGAACTCTGTCTAATGTTTAAACCAAGGAAAAAGTTAATTGGACCCATTAAGCTCATTTCAAATTTAGTTTCCATCAATTTTTGGAATTCAACAGTTAATATAGGATTAGTGGATTCGAAAACGATGTCAACAATATAAATTTGAACGATCATTAAATGGTCACCGTCTTTCTTGCGAAAGAAGGTTGGGTCAACCGAACCTTGTTTAAATTTTGATTGTTTCAAAAAACGAATAAGGGTTTCATACCATGCACGAGGAGCTTGTTTCAGACAATACACTACTTTAGCCAATATATAACAATGATTTGGATACTTTTCATTAACGAAACCTGGTGGTTGTTCCACGTAGACGGTTTCCTCGAGTTCACCATTCAGAAATGCACGTTTCACATCCATTTGAAAAACTTCAAATTTTTTGTGAGCAGTATATGCAAGAAAGATCTGAACAGATTTAAGTCTTGCAGCAGATGCGAACGTCTCTTCGTAGTCTATACCTTCCTCTTAGCAGTATCCTTTCACAACCAGTCGTGCCTTGTTGCGAATTACATTTCCTTCCATATCCAATTTGTTCCGAAACACCCATTTCATTTCGACAACTGAGGCATCCTTCAGAGTGGGAACTAGTCTCCAAACTTTGTTTATATTAAATTCATTAAGTTCTTCCTGTATCGCTTGAATCCAATCTGCATGATCAAGAGCAATCTGTACAGTTTTAGGCTCAATTTTAGAGATGAACGAATTAAACATCCAAAATTCCATTTTTGAAAATAATACAGTTTGTTTCGCTTTTTGTTGTGCCCTTGTAAGAACTCCTAAAGATGATTCTCCGATCACTTGACATCTTGGATGATCTTTAGTCTATTTTGTCATAGGTGGATAACATGGATCATAAGCTGGATCAACTTCGGCAAAAACTTCCTCATATTCCGATTGCACATCAGAATCATTATTTTCATTCTCCCCTGGAAGTTTGCATTTCACCTATCATTTGGAATAGGATCCTCCCCCTGGAAATGAGTATCATTATTGGAACTTGAAGAGGAGCTCTCCCCCTGGAATGGAGAATCAGTAGGTTGTGGTGGATTGGGGAATTCCGAAGCATTCAGAATTGGTGGCTCATGAGAATTCTCGATGTTTTCTGCAGCTTCATCAACTATCTTCTTCAGTTCATCTTCTTGATTGTCTTTTGCCTTAGATTCAGAAGAGATGGATTTTTCGGGTTTGTAAAACAAATTCAGAATTTCTTCATATAGATTTGAGAGAGGAATAGTTATCGGATTTGTTGACGGAAAGATTTCCTCTGATTGATAATCTGCTTTCTGATACTTCTTCAAATAGCTATCATCAAAGGTGACATAATAGGTTTCTTCAATCTTTATTGATTTCTTTTTCAGAACCCTATAAGCTTTCGAAGTTAACAAATAACCCAGAAAAATGCCCTTTACATCGAATTTGTTCCTTTGTTCTTTAGAATTGAATATAAAACACCTGGAACCAAACACATCAAAGAATTCTACATTAGGTTTCCTATTGTTCAAAATCTCATAAGGTATAATTAAGAACCGTTTGTTGATGAATGAACGGTTTTGTGTGAAACAAGCAGTTGGAATAGCATCAGCCCAGAAGTAGAGAGGAAGATTCGCAAATGATAACATTTTCCTTGCAGCTTCACAAAGAGAGCGGTTTCGTCTTTCAACGACGCCGTTCTGCTGTGGATTGTAGGGAGCAGAGAAGTTGTGAGCTATCCCTTTGTCGGTTAATAATTCTTCAAACACTTGGTTTTTGAATTCTGAACCGTTGTCACTACGAACTTTCCGAACAGGCTTTCAAAATTGAAGCTAGATCTTCTTGATGAAATCTTTCAGCTTCGGAGTGGCATCTAATTTCTGTCTAAGAAATAATACCCAGGTAAATCGAAAAAATCATAAACAACAACCAAAATATATTTATTACCACCAATAGTTTCTATGGGAGATGGACCACACAAATCAATATGCATTAATTCCAGTGGCTCAATGATCTTGGTATTGATGATGGTTGAGTGACTCTTCCTACTTTGCTTTCCAAGCTCACAGGCAGCACACATATGTTCCTTGTCGAACTTCAGAAGAGGTAGACCACGTACAAGATCACCCAGTACAATTTTGTTTATATCCTGGAAATTCAGATGGGAGAGCCTTCGGTGCATTACCAACTATCATCTGAAGATGCTTTTGTATGAAGGCAAATGGATGGCTTCCCTTTGATAGGTTTCAAATTCAGAGGATACATTTCTCACTTTCTTTTAGACTTCAGAAGCACTGCCTTAGATTTCTTCTCTATAATCTCTGAACCCTCGTCATCAAATGAGACCTTTAGCCCAGTACCTACAATTAATTACGAAACACTTATTAGATTGTGTTGCAGGCCTTCTATATAAGCTACCTTCCGAATAGAGAATTTTCCATTTGTGATCATTCCATAGCCTTTTATTTCTCCGATAGCGTTGTTTCTAAACTTTACTCGACCGTCATCCTTTAACGATCTGAATTCTCTTAGTTCTTCCCTCCTTCCAGTCATGTGACGAGAACAGCCACTATCGATATGTCACACCCCCAAACCAGAACGGCAGAAATGCTCGGGGGCGGAGGACGTCATGTACAGTATCATAAAAATTACATAATAGTAAAACAAGCAACAACATCCATTGCATTTAAAATCGTTAATACATGTGTGTTATGTGAATTGATTGTATGACACCAAAAATGTATAGCAAAATAAAAGAAGAGTCTTGAATAAGCTCCGTCTTCTCAAAAACCTGGGTGCGTGTACCTGACTACTGGTTTCCTGAGAATACAAGTTATTTTGAAAAGAGGGTATAAACATTTAAGTTGGTGAGTTCATCAGCATTTAGTATTTGAAGTTTGTATTTGCTCCCTGAAAATGTTAGTATGTTCCTTATAAAATCCCATATTTTCTCTATTTAAATGAAAAGTAGTCTTAGGCCTTAAGACCAAAATGTTTGTACGTTATTGTACTCTAAAATAGTGTAAGTGTATGTTTTCCATAAATGCGTGTTTTCTTTGATACAAAATAGTGTACCGCACTTGTATGAACTCTATAGTGTATTAGTGCTAAAAGATAATGATAGGTAGTCCTATTACTTAAAATAAAACCACTGAAGTAATGTTTGTTTTTGTAAACCAAAATGTTTAGTTAATGCTTAATGTGAATGAGATTATAACCATATTGAACTGACTAGTGGCCTACATGACGTTCTTCATGTTGGATAAGGTGTCTAAGTCCATAACTATAATTGGTATGTACTTGACCCGATTTGGCATGGTCCATTTGGGTTGCATGGCATCAGAACAATTTGGATAGACTTTTGTGAGAAGAGGATATTTATGATTTATTAATATATTATAAGTTCTAATATATTAATATGAAATCATATTATTTAATTAGTATTGATCAAGAATTAGTTTGGAATTAATTTTGTGATCAAAAGAGACTAATTAAATAAATGATGATTGATTTTGTAAATCATTCATTCTTGTATAGTGGGCTAATAATCCATAGTTTTTCATGATGGGCTAAACCCATGTGGTGACCCATGGATCATGTGGAATATGGAAAAACATGAGTTACATGGTGTAACCCTAATTTGCACACTATATAAAGGAGCCTCATCCTTGTAAAATCGGCACTCAAGTGATACTAGTGAGGGCTAGCCGATTTGGTGCATATCAATCTTCCCTCAAGTTATTCCAAGTTTTTGGTGGTGTTGTGTGAATCATTTGAGGCATCACATTTGGGGTGCTAGGCTCACAAGGTCTTAAGGAATCCAAGCTACAAGAAAGGTATGTCATTCTACTAGTTTTATATTACATATACCCCATGATATGCTGGTTAGGATGAAACCTAGGAATAATCAAAGTTTGCATGTATAATAGAGAAAAACATAGATCCAAGGTTTCTAGGGTTGCATAGATCCAAGAAAAACATAGAAAAACATACACCATAGGAGTGTTAGAATGCTCAAATCCCATCACTTCAGGCGTCAGAATGTTATGACATTTGTCACCCATAGACCTGCCGGTCCAACTGTAGCTAACAGTCGAGGTGCGGGATTGTCAGTCCCGTATTGATCTATACACAAATTCACGCTCTCCCTCCAGGAGACTCTGGTTATAAAATAGGACTTTAGCATGTACCTAATAGGTACCATGAAGTAGTGGCTCACATTCTAGTATTAACTCGTTTATGTATAGTGTATATATGTTTTCTTGTTCTTGTAACTGAATAGCATATTTGTACTGAAAAGTAATTGTACTTATGTATTTGTTCATGTAATGTATCCTTGAACTAGAAAATAGTGTGAATTGATACCTAAACTATACCTATTATAGTTTATAAGTTGTTATGTTTGTACTGAAAACGATTAAGGAAATACTATTGAAAAAAGTTTAATACTCATATATATATTTGGCATGTATAATTAAGGTTTAACTGACAGTCGGACAACTGATCCTACCCTAAGCCCACAACCAAACAAAGAACAGGAGTTAAGGCAAGAGCAATAGTCCTAAATTTGTTAAATCCTAATTATATATATATATATATATATATATATATATATATATATATATATATATATATATATATATATATATATATATATATATATATATATATATATATATATATATATATATATATATATGAATATAGTGATCGGTTTTGGTATACTACAACATCCTATGGTGCACATACAACCCTAATTGTAAGTCCCCAAATATGCTTGTGTATCAATCAGATCCAATTGATGGTGCGGAATCCCAATCAATTGGATGATGTCAGATCAAATAGAAGAGAAGGAGAAGAAGAAGATGATGAATCTTGAATGTATTGATTAGAATGAAGTTCCCTTACACAAGATTCACACACTTACACACACTAAAACTCCTCTCTTCTCTCTATTCCGTACACTCCTTTTCTGTTCATCTATCTATTCCTCACACCCCTCACCCCTATATATACATGAGAAACATGGGCCGTAAATGGGTTTACGGTCGTAAACCTGTTTACGGCCGTAAACACTAAGCTGTTTACGGTCCTATACATAAAAATACATTTTCCTAGAAAAGCAAAGTATAAACCATAATATTGAGCCAACAATCTCCCCCTTGGTTTATATCTTTCTTTTCTTAATTGACCCAACAAGCTCCCCCTAAAAACTAGCTGGCTTTTCTTGTTAATCTTCAGTGGGAGCTTGGCTTCAACATTAATCTTCAAATTCTTCATAGCTTCAAGATGACCTAGATGAATCTTCAATGAATGACTTCATCATGAGCAGTTGGGCTTTTCTTCAGAATTTGACATTGAACGCACATTGGGTGAGGAGGCATCTTGTACTGATTCTTGAAAGATAGCGCTTTCAGCTTGAGAATCTTCAGAGAGAACATCAGAGAGAACAAATCTTCTGGATCACTTCAGCAGGTTCAAGATAGCAGCAGACTGATTGAGGAGGCTTCAATGCAATCCGTCACATAATCTTCAATTTCAGCTTCACCTTACTTCTGGGGTTGAAAGATTGAATGTCGAAAGAATAATCTTCATTTCTTGCTCATTCGAATGAGAATTCTTCGATGATCACGGATGAAGCCTTGGCTCAGAAATCTTCGACACAAACTCCATGAGTCTTATCTACACTTGAATTCACTTTTCAAGACAAAACAAAACTAAAAGAAAACTTAGCACACAATATTTTTGGATTTTTCATATTTTCTGAAAAAGAAATAAAACTGAAATAACACTATTTTTGAATTTTTAATTTTTTTTTGGTTTACAATTTTTTAATTCTCCCCTAATATTTAAATTAGAAGAAAACTATGAACAAATTTAACAAAAATAAAATGATATCTAACTTTAAGAGTGATTTGGGATCAAAGTTTTTAGACAACCTTTATCCGTTTATCAGTACCTCTCCCTTCATGAATAGATCTGGTCAATCGCCGATATTGTGGTCCACTTAAACACGAGAGATTGTGACAAAATTAGGATATACTATAAGTGACAAGACAATGTGATCCTAAGATCCTAGATAATATTCCTTAAGGACCATTCAACTGACGACGACCAAAGATATTGTTGTCCACCTAAATTGAGCAGCGAGATCTATAGACAACCTAGTGATTGTTCAATTTTAAATGTACTAGAACATGTTTCTCGCTTCCTGACATACCCCAATAATCAGGAACTTCCAAAGTACTCCTTACTTTAGGTGAGCAGATAATTATTATGAGAGAAGTTAGATTTAGAATGCATATGCTATACACCCAGGTCGGATCTCTTCCAATCTCGCAGAGGGTGAAACATATGACTAACCAGATTTAGAGGGATTTAGAAGTAGAATGGTGCATATGCTGTGTACCAGGTCGGATGTATTTCAATCACGCAAAGGAGACAGCATATGACTAACAGACAGGAAGAATTGCATAGATAGAAGATGCAGAGAAATAGAATTGCATATGTTGCAGTCCAGGTCGGATGTATTTCAATCACGTAGAGGAGGCAACATATGACTAACAGAAAGAAAGCAAGAAAATAATTTCCTACAGACCTACTTTATCGGAATTCCCCAGTCGCCCCATCAATACCGGAATTAAGGACCGAGTCCGTACATCGAGGAAGAGTTAAACCACAGTTCTTGATACAAATTATTTTAGTGTGACCGGTGGATTATCATGTATATCTCCCTGCTCAACCTATCTGAGCGTCGTATTGTCAGGCTAAATGGATCTATCTAGGTCAATATTTTTTAAGTCTCTAGATTCCTTAAGTTCATTAATGCCTAGTCAAGTCCATTTTAATCTTTCGTGCCTACCAGCGCATCGAACACAGAGCCTAGACAATTCAGATTCAGTCCCTTACACAGATTCAGATTGCCTGTTATCACATGACTATATCACTTCCCAAAACATCATCTACAAACAAAAACTATCAGCAACATATTTTTGATTTTTTGATTTTCTAATGTTTTTGGATTTTTTTTGTAATTTCTAATTTTTGTTTTGTTTTTATTTCTCCCCCTAAATTTATGTATAGGAGAGAAACGAAAGTAAATGCGCAAATTTAAACTATCCTAAAACAAAAATTAGTCTTTAAAGCGAATCAACTTAAGAAAAACTCAGGAGTATAGAGAAGAAAACTCAAACCGTAAGTCACCGATTGAATTTGCATCCAGAAGGTCTGAGAACAGCACGCGTAATCTCAGAACAGATCCGAAAATTCTTCATGTCATTAAGCACTAACCCCATTTGTGATCCCTTCCTTTCTTCCTTTCTCGCAAAAGGACACATACTCTCAAACAAAGATCTGAATGTTGTACAGTTGAGAGATGTCCCCTATCATGTGCCTGGAACAGCCACTACCAACAAACCGAAGTCCGATGATATGCCTCCATAGCTGCTCCGACACAGAGCGGGATCAGTTGGTCTTTGGAACCCAGTCCATTTTGAAACTGGGTCGACCTTTGCCATCTTTGCAAGGAACATTCTCCCACGACATGTCCTGTTTATCACAAACAGAAAATGTAGAAATATTAGAGTCATTAGGTGATTTGGGAGATTGAACCTTTGGAACCCATTTGTAGTTGGGTTTGACCCATTTCTTTTTCGATCCGATGGGTGGCTCAGTACTTGTTTTTGATCTTGATGTCAGCCGTTGAGATGACTTTGATTTTGGCTTCACAGGAGCATCTCTTGGATTGGACTTGTTGGCCGACATTCTCTTCTTGCCCGTGGGATTCAGATTCTTGGCCTTGTGGGTTTGATTCTTGGCCTTCTGCGCGTTCCAGTCACCATTGTCTAAACGTGACCTTGAGGGGTTTCTTTTGGAGTATCTCCCTCTTGGCGCGTTCTGCCACCCTTGTGCGTAGTAGGGAACATACGTGCAATTTGGACAATTTCTGGCAATGTGTCCAGGTGTTCCACAGTGAAAGCAAGTCTGCTTCTTCACGTAGGAGTTGTTTCTTCCTGCCCCTGGTGGCGTAACCTTGCCTTGTTTCTTGCTTTTCCCACACGCACAGTTGCAACATGCATTCTGTTTAACTTGATTTGGTGGCCTGTACTTCTCAACAACAGGTTGATCAGAAGCAACTGAGTTCGAAGCAACAGATTCAGAGCTCAAGGAGATGTTGGTTTGTTCAATGGTTTTCTCCTTGTTCTCATCTTTTTTCTACTTTACTATCAGACACACTCTCTTCAGCTGCTTGCTTGGATTGATTTAAGGATTGATCTGCAGGGGAAGTAGAAACGTTAGTATTTTCAACATTAATAAATCCTCCTGAAACAAAACCAGATGGCTTGCCATAAACCATGAATGGTTCTTTGGCAATCTCCTCTTTAGACAAAGGTTGATACTGATATGTATGATTAAAAGGAGGAGGTACATTATCGTATCCTAAACCCTTTGACTGATTATGTTTAAATTGCATGCAATGGTCTATCATGTTGGCAACTACTTCGCTTGATACATCAAACTTTTTAAAATCAAAATTTGCAGTTTCAAATTGCCCTTTTAATGTATCAAGCTCAGTAATTAACTCAGCATTATGTCTCTTGATATAATCATAATGTTCACATTTTTCACTGTATTCTGTCTGAATTCTCCTAAAGTCCTTTATTTTTGTTTCTAATTCAGCCTTCAGGGGTTTCTGTCCTTTCCTGAGTTGATATCCTTCATATCTCAGGTCCTCAACTTCTCTTTTTAATAAATCAATTTGTTCCCGAAGAAATTTAATCGTATCTTCACTAGATAGTGTACATGAAACTTCACATGAAACTTCATTGACCGGAAGGTTTACGGAACTCATTGTTTTTACACATTTCAAAGCGTCAAGTTCTTCAATAACAGCAGCAAGACTAAGACGATTGAGATCTTTTGTCTTCTTGATGACAACCACGTTCATATCCCACGACTTTGGAAGTGCATTCAGCAGCTTTTTGTTTATCTCAGATTTAGACAAGAAGATCCCAGCTATATTCATCTCAGTAGTAAGTGTAGTAAATCGCTGCAACTGAGCTTCCAGGGTTTCTCCAGGGATATAGTTGAACAGGTTGAATTTTTGTCTTAACATATCCTGACTCTCTTTCATGTCTTCACTTCCCTTGTTGACCTCAAAAGCCATTAAAAACACAACTAGAAGCCAAAATCAAACTTAAAAGTCAAACTTAAATTTAAAAATGCCCTTTGACTATAAACCTCAAAAGTCAACCTTAAAAGTCAAATTTAAAAAGTCAAACTTGAAAAGTCAAACTTAAAAGTCAAATCGAAAAGCTAAATTTGAAAATTTAAAAGTTAAACGAGAAAGTCAAAGTTTAAAGTCAAAGGTCAAACTTTAAAAGTCAAAGTCAAAATTTTAAGTAAAAAGTCAAAAATAAAAGTCAAAAATTAAAAACTAAAATTTTTGGTTGAAAATGGAGCTTAAAAATAAAAGAAATTGATTTTTTGGGCTAAAAGTGTCAATTTGCGAAACTTGGAACCGAAGGGGAGTCCTTTTGAATTAAATTTGGAAGGATTGAAACAAGTTCCTTGGTAGCTTAGTTGGTAAGGCGCTGATGTTGAAGAATCAGAGGTCCCAAGTTCGAAACACGGCAGCCCCAAAAACGATTCTCCCTTTTTTTAATGAAAGCACGCTGTGCGAACTTCGGATCTTATGCGAGGACGAGGCACGATGCGATGCAAGCTGCGAGGCGAAGATTAGATGTGAGGACGAGGTGCGAGGATGCTGCTGACCGTAAACGAGACCGAACACGTGCGAGCCGTAAACTCCGAGGGCCGTAAACTCGGGCCGTAAACTCCGGACCGTAAACTCCGGACCGTAAACTCGGACCGCAAACTTCGGACCGTAAACCTCGGATCGTAAACTCCGGACCGTAAACCTCGGAAACCCTAGTTGCTGACCGTAAACGCCGCCACCCCCTCGCTGGTTACAGCCAAAAACATCGTTTTTTTGACTTTGAAGCTCAAAAACTCGATCAAAAACCCCTTTTTATCAAAAACACGAAGAACAAACCCCCCCCCCCCCCCCTAATTTTCAGAGATCTATCCACAAACGCAGAAATCTTTCAAAAATAAGATCAAATATGCTCCAGATCTGACAAAATTGACTGATACAGTCCTAGCTCTGATACCAATTGTAAGTCCCCAAATATGCTTGTGTATCAATCAGATCCAATTGATGGTGCGGAATCCCAATCAATTGGATGATGTCAGATCAAATAGAAGAGAAGGAGAAGAAGAAGATGATGAATCTTGAATGTATTGATTAGAATGAAGTTCCTTACACAAGATTCACACACTTACACACACTAAAACTTCTCTCTTCTCTCTATTCCGTACACTCCTTTTCTGTTCATCTATCTATTCCTCACACCCCTCACCCCTATATATATACATGAGAAACATGGGCCGTAAATGGGTTTACGGCCGTAAACACTACGCTGTTTACGGTCCTATACATAAAAATACATTTTCCTAGAAAAGCAAAGTATAAACCATAATATTGACCCAACACTAATAGCTTTCTCTAATTATACATGACAGTCGGACAACTGATCCTACCCTAAGCCTACAACCAAACAAGGAACAGGAGTTAAGGCAAGAGCAATAGTCCTAAATTTGTTAAATCCTAATTATACACACACACACACACATACATATATATATATATATATATATATATATATATATATATATATATATATATATATATATATATGAATATAGTGATGGGTTTTGGTATACTACAACATCCTATGGTGCACATACAACCCTAATAGCTTTGGATCTATGTTTTCTCTAATTATACATGAAATATTGTTTCCAAAGCTTTAAGCCTGCAACTAGCATAAACATCATAGAAAGGAGTTGTAGAATTACCTCTTTGTTGTACTTTGTAGTTTTGCCTTTAAGAACTTAGCACCAATAGTATGAATGCCTCAGATGGAATCATAACACACCTTTGCACAAAGGATGACTTTTGAGATAATATCATTGCACCAAAATCGGCTCCATGCTCTCCAAGAACACTAGTGTGTCATTTTGGATGCTAAGGGGCTTCTTATATAGTGTGGCAAGATTAGGGTTACACCATGTAAACCCTAATGTGTGTGACCTTCCATATTCCTTAGGCTCCATGAGTTTAAACCCCCATGGATCATCCATGGTTTGTAACATTGGTTTAGCCCAACCTAAAGAATCATAGATCATTGGCCCACACCATAAGAATGAATGATTTACCAATTAATCCCCTTACATTTAATTAGTCTCTTTTGATCACTAAATTAATTCCAAATTAATTTTTGATCAATACTATTTAAATAATATGATTTTGATGTTAATATATTAGAACTTATAATATATTAACAAATCATAAATAACCTCTTCTCAAAAGTCCATCCTATCAAATTGTCCTGGTGATATGTAACCCAAATGGACCATGCTACTCTCGGGTCAAGTGCATACCAATTATAACATTTTTCCGTTAAAGTTAGTCGTTTTCCGTTAAATAAATTCACATTTTATTTGTTACGTTAAATTCCTATGGTTTAGAAAGTCGTTTTAGTTATATATAAAGAAATTTTATAAAAAAGTTGGAACCATACTTTCTCTCTCTAAAAACCCCCACCCGAAAACCCGAGATTTCTTAAGTTTTCTCTTCATCTAACACTCCATTTACCTTAAAACACGTTTTGGAGCATATAACATCAGCCTTTACGTCGATTCAAACATAGTTGTTCTTGAGTTCACGGCCGTATACCCTTCAAATCTTCAAACCTTCAAGGGTCGCAATCCATTCACGGCCGTGAACCCTTCAAACATTCATATTTCCTTGAAGAACACCGTTCACGACCGTAAACCCTTCAAGGGGCTGTTCACGGCCGAGAACAGTTCATGTCTGTAATCCCCTTCACGGCCGCAAACCTTCCCAAGTCGTGAACTTGGCTGAAAACCCACTTTCTCCGATTCAATCGAATCGCGGTAACATTCCTAAACCAAAAGAAAGTGTTTTTCCAACACTATAAATAATGGTTTCTCTAATAAAATGCATATATGTATTTAATTGATATTAGGATCCCGTTAAGTGCCGCGTACATCAACCCGAGGGTCTTCACTCCCAGTTTCGTTGTCCGACATTTCACGCAACCAACAGTGAGTTCATACCCTTATGCTTTTACTGTTTTTAATATTTTCAGGGGGAGAGTAGAAGCCAAACACAAATGATTTTGTGAATTTATACAAAAGGATTTCAACACGATTAAAACTGATGTAATTGATACATCCATATGTTTTTCACATTTTTATAAAATATTTAGATATTTTATCCCTTTGGTATTATGCTGAGCATAATGGATGTTTTCAACTTACTGGCAAATTGCATAGTTTTCAGATCAATTCATGAACCAAATACATAATATTCATGCAAACAATAATAGGTATAGTTTGGGGTTTCAATATACAATTTTACAAATTCAGAGCTTATAGATTGTTAAACATATAAACTATGACAGACTTAGTTTATGATATTCATTTATATCTCTCGGGTAACAAGAATTCAGTACCGAATAGTTATTTAAGTATAATTATTACTCTATAAAGTATACAAACTGGTTCAATTACAAAAGGACAATACAGAACTATATGTAAACTAGTTAATACAGGATTGTGAGACAACTCTTCGTTTGTACCTTTCGAGGTACAGGTTAAATCCTATCTTTTAGTATAATCAGAGTCTCCTGGAGGGAGAGCGTGAGATTTGTGAATAAATCTATTCGGGACTGACAATCCCACACCTAAACTGCTAGCTACAATTAGGCAGGCATGCATGAGGTGACAAATATCATACCGTCCGACGCCTGAAGAACGTCGTAAAGGTCATCAGTTATATCAAACATGGTTATACGACTCACAATAGTATAAACTAACCTTTCGTTTATGGGATTTCATTCTTCATTAGTTTTATTTTAATTAATAGAACTACTATACATTATACTGGAGAGTTCCAGGGGATAAAATACATGGTTTTATTTTAATTAATGAAACTACTATACGCACTGGTTGTAACCAGGGTTTTCCAACAGAACATTCTATACATACTGGTGATAGCCAGGGTTTTCGTACTTACAGATAACTGTAACAAACTCATACATTAGAAAATATTGGATTTTCTTGGAAACATATAAACATTTTCATTGATTCATTAACAAGTTTTCATTACAATAACATGCTTATGAACTTACCAGCTTAATGCTGATACTCTCTTTTCAAAATCGCTTGTATTCTCTGTTGGATAAGGTGTCTAAGTCCATAACTTATTTGGTATATACTTGACCCGACCCGGCATGGTCCATTTGGGTTGCACTTCACCCAAACTATTTATATGGATAATATTATGAGAAGAGTATATTTGCGGCCTATTAATATATTATAAGTTATAATATATTAATATAAAATTGTATTATTTAATTAGTATTGATCATAAATTAATTATGAATTAATTTAGTGATCAAAAGGTGACTAATTAAATAATGGGCTATTATATTTATATGGTGTGGGCTAACACTCATTAGGAAATGAGCTAAGCTTAAATGGGAGTCCATGGATGATCCATGGAGCTTTTAACCCATGGATCCTTGGAATAGGGAAAAGACATGGGTTATTAGGGTTTGCATGGTTCATAACCCTAATCATGTACACTATATAAAGAGGCTTTTGGTGCTTGAAAAGACACTATGTGTGTGTGCATAAGAGTGGCCGAATTTCTAGAGTGATTGGATACTCTCTCATAAGTTTTCCAAGTTTTTGGTGATTTGTGATTTCCATTTGAGGCATTCACATTATTGGTGCTTGGCTCTCAAACCCCCAAGGAATCACCTCACTAACAAAGGTATGTAATTCTTCTAATATCTTTTATGTTTAAAAGTACCCCATGTATGCTAGATAGGTTATAAACCTTGGAAAATTATTTTGCATGTATCTTAGACAAACATAGATCCAAGGTTTCTAGGGTTGCATGAACACCTTAGGAGTGTTAGTTTGCTCAAAACCGAACAGTGGTATCAGAGCCTAGGCTTGTTTTCTTGATAATTGATGCAAACTTGTTGAAAAACTCAAGTTTTCTGCATTCTGCAGCATGAACTCGCCGAGTCCATGGGGGGACTCGCCGAGTCCATGAGTAAGTTCATCCTACTCGTCGAGGAGGTTCGTGCACTCGACGAGTAGGAGCCTCAGAATGCAGATTTTCGAGTTTTGCTGCTGGAAATGGACTAGAAACATTATCCTAAACTGTTTTGGTGTTTTAAAACCTGTTTTAGATGGTGTAATGTTTATGCTAATCCATTTACAATGGCTTATATCAAAATTGCATGATTATATGTGTTCATATGTTCTTGGAATTTTTGATATGATGTTCATGTTCTTATGAATTATTGTTAGATCATAGGAATTATTTGCTAAATTGCTTATTGATAATTCTTGATCATTTATGTGTTTAATGGAGTCCATAATTTGCCCTCAAGTTATGGATTTCCAAAGCACTTTCATTTATGCACACTTAAAACACATAAGTTTCATGAAAATGAAGAGTCTTCATTTTTATGAACCTTTAATTCATAAGTTATGAAATGAAAAGTTTTGAATAGTTTCAAAACTTGTCCTCAAGTTTTGGAATTTGTAAAGTTACACACACTTTAATATACTTTAATTCCAAACCCTTAGAGTTTTAAAAGTTAAAATTCAACCCTTATACTATTTATAACATTAATGGTTAATTATTATATATATGTATAAGTTCAAAGTCGTCTTACCGCTAGTACGCCTCATTCACGAAGCCAGTCTATAAGGTGGGTATAAGGTTGTTGCCTATAAAATGGCAACTTAATGGGTGTCCACTCTCACCCACCGCTTGCTTGACTGGTGGAGGGTCGTTAGCCGAATGGGTAGGACAAGGACTTATAAATTCTCATTAAAAGTATGATGAATATTATATAGT
Organism: Lactuca virosa; assembly: GCF_052849685.1. NCBI lineage: Eukaryota > Viridiplantae > Streptophyta > Magnoliopsida > Asterales > Asteraceae > Lactuca > Lactuca virosa. The sequence goes on from NC_136434.1 coordinate 253,938,017, forward strand.
AACTAAACCTTTTATAAATTCCCAATCTTAGTTACTTTAGGAAAATATGAATATGGTGCTAACCCATGAAATTCACACTTTGTACCTTACCAAGTCGTTGGTGGAGCGTGTGTGGTTAACCGGCACACTAACTTGGACTAGTAAGGATCACGAAGGGTGACTTGATGTTTATCATAGATCGGTGGAGCGCGTGTGGTTAACCGACACATTGATTAGGTGATAATATTAAGGGTACCAAGTGAATATGCATGGTTATTCACACCTTGTTTTGTGATCCTCGGCATCTCAGTCACAAAACTTGAAGGGCACAATCGAGATTGAAACATGCCATTGAAAAGTTCAATGAGTCTCAAAAGAATCTAGGAATTTCAAAACCAATTAAACCTAATAATTCATTTCGTTTTCATGGTGGAAATTGGTGAATCGTCATTCACCTACCTTCAAATATGGTATAGCTTAGATTACGGCATCCCTCTTCTAAGTTATAATATATTGTGTTGGATCCTAGCCTTAACATTTGGGTGTATTATTAAGGATTCGATATGTCTAATCTAAACTTGTTTTCTTCTTTTCAGATGTCTTCCAACAATAATGCTTCGGGCTCTAACCCTACTGGCTCCTTTTCTCTCATGAACCTTTGTGGGAGAGTCATCTTTGATGGTTCCAACTTCATGGATTGGATCCGAAACATCAGGATGGTCACTCGCTACGAGGACAAGGAATATGTCCTCGATAAGGAGCTAAAGGAGCTTGATGAGTCCACTGCTACTCCTGAGGAGGTCGCTGAGTATCAGGCACATGAGAGAGATGCCACCAAGGTGGCATGCATCATGATGGACACCATGACAGTTGAACTCCAAAAGTCCTATGAGGACTATTACCCTTTTGAGATGTATCAGGATCTGATGGAAAGGTACCATCAGAGTGCTCGTCAAGAGCGGTATGAAATAATCTCCTCCATGATCACTACTCGTATGAAGGATAGCGAACCAATCACGAGCCACATGCAGAAAATGCAAAGGTATGTGGACCGTCTAATGAAACTGAATGTGAACTTCCCTGAGGAGTTGGCAATTGATATCATTTTGCACTCCTTGCCCTCATGTTATGATCAATTTCGTATCACATACCACATGAACAAGGAGGAAGTCACACTCAATAAGCTTCAAGGACTTCTGAAGACTGCCGAAAGTGGTCTTAAAAGTAAGTCGGTTGCTATTCCTACTGCTACTACTACCCCTGTTTTGGCTATCGAGCAAGGCAAAGGGAAGAAGAGGAAGCACCCTTCGAAGGGTACCAAGGGAAAGTCTCTTCAAGGCTCCTCATCTGGAACTAAAGGTGGCTCTATCACTCCTTCTGCCATCCCTAAGGATGCTGAATGCTTCTACTATCAGAATAAGGGGCATTGGAAGCGAAACTGCCCAAAGTACTTGCAGGATGTCAAGGATGGGAAAGTGAAACCATCCCATGCAGGTATTTACACTATATTGTCTAATAACTTACCATATTCTAACTCTTGGGTGCTTGATACAGGATGTGGTAATCACATATGTTTTGATTTGCAGGGCCTAAGAAGAAGTGAGAATGTGGAGCATGGGAAGATAAACTTAATCATGGGGAATAGGAAGATTTCACTTGTTACCAAGATTGGAGTTTATACTTTGTTGCTAGATAATGGGTTAAAGTTAGATTTGAATAAATGTGTGTACTCGTCAGAAATGGCGAGGAATATTATTTCCTTTCATGCTTTGTACAAACAAGGTTTTACCTTTTCTTTTGATAATGAAGTTGGTAGCATTAATGCTTTCTTTAATAATGTTCTTTATTTTAAAGCATTACCTTGTGATGGTGTGTATGAAGCTGTATCGGTTGTAGATAATTTAGGAAATAATGTATTGTGTATTGATTCTTCTACTAGCTTGGATAAAGCATCTTTGTGGCATTATCGTCTTGGACATGTAAGCCAGAAACGCATAGGCCAGCTCCAAAAGGATGGAGTATTGGAGTCATTCGACCTTAAGTCGGATGACAGTTGTGAATCTTGTCTACTTGGAAAAATGACAAAATCACCCTTCACTGGCACTTGTGCAAGGGGTGAGGGTTTGTTGGACCTTATACATACTGATGTATGTGGACCATTCAAAACCGCCACAAGGGATGCTAATCGCTATTATGTGACTTTTATTGATGATTTTAGTAGATATGGTTATGTCTACTTAATCAAACATAAGTCAGAAACTTTTGAAAGGTTTAAAGAATTTAAACAGGAAGTAGAAAATCAATTGGGCAGGAACATTAAGATGCTTCGATCCGATCGAGGTGGTGAGTATCTTAGTACTGAGTTCCTCGACTATCTTAAGGAGTGTGGGATTGTCTCACAATTGACACCTCCCAGAACTCCACAGCTGAATGGTGTAGCTGAGAGGCGTAATCGAACTTTGTTGGACATGGTTCGCTCTATGATGAGTCGAGCTTCGCTACCAATCTCTTTTTGGGGGTATGCCTTAGAGACTGCCGCCCACATCCTTAATCTAGTCCCTACAAAGAAGGTTGCCAAAACACCTCATGAGATGTGGACTGGGAAAATTCCCAATTTGGACCACATCAAGATTTGGGGTTGCGAGGCTTTCGTGAGGCGCGAGACTCATGATAAGCTCGAACCTCGAAGTGAAAGGTGTATTTTCGTTGGCTACCCACAAAAATCTTTTGGTTACCTCTTCTACATACCCAGTGAGAATGTGGTCTTTGTGGTAAGAAGAGGGGTCTTTCGAGAGAGAGAATTTATAAACCAGGGAGACAGTGGGAGGCAAATTGACCTTGAAGAAATTCAAGAGTCAATTGGTTAAGGAACCTCAGACACTAGCAATTAACCTGAGGAGGAAACTCCTGTTGATCCAGCTGACGAGTCTGTACCTCCGAGGCGTTCCACAAGGATTAGGAACACACCTGAGTTTTATTATGGATTTCATATTACTACAGAAGGTGATACATTTATCAGTGATAGTACACTGGTAAATCTGGATGAACCTAACAGTGTTAAGGAAGCCATGGCAGGCCCAGAGTCTGCTAAATGGAAGGAGGCTATGGACAGCGAGATACAGTCCATGTATGACAATCAAGTTTGGAACTCGGTTGACAATGTAACAGGCCGTAAGACAGTCGGGTGCAAATGGATCTTCAAGAAGAAGACCGACATGGATGGAAATGTACACACTTATAAAGCGCGACTGGTCGCGAAGGGTTTCACTCAGACTCAGGGTATTGATTATGATGAAACCTTTTCACCAGTGGCAAAGATTAAGTCTATTAGGGTTATGCTAGCCATTGCTGCATTTCATGATTATGAAATATGGCAAATGGATGTCAAAAGCGTTTTTCTTAACGGAAAGTTGGCTGAGGATGTTTACATGAATCAGCCAGAGGGTTTTGTCAGTGCAGAGTACCCCAATAGAGTGTGCAAGCTTGAGAAATCCATTTATGGATTGAAACAAGCATCTCGAAGTTGGAATCTTTGTTTCGATGAGAAGGTCAAAGAGTTTGGTTTCTCAAGAAGTGAAGATGAGACTTGCGTGTATGTCAGAGCTAGTGGGAGTATAGTTAGCTTTTTGGTATTGTATGTAGATGACATACTACTCATAGGAAATGACATCCCAACCTTGCAGGAGGTTAAGTCCTGGCTTGGGAAGTGCTTTGCTATGAAGGACCTTGGAGAAGCTGCCTATATCCTAGGGATAAGGATATTAAGAGAAAGGAGTAAAAGACTAATTGGACTTAGTCAGAGTATCTACTTGGATAAGGTGTAGAAAAGGTTCAACATGCAGAACTCCTAGAAAGGAGAATTACCGATCCAAAGCAATGCCAAACTGAGCAAGGCTCAGAACCCGAGTACAGAGGATGAGATAGCTGAAATGAGTCGATTACCTTATGCTTCCGCTGTTGGCTCAATCATGTATGCTATGACTTGTACCCGTCCTGATGTGCCCTTCGCTTTGAGCATGGTCAACAGATATCAGGGGAACCCTGGCAAGGCTCATTGGACTGCGGTAAAGAATATTCTCAAGTACCTGCGGAGGACTAAGGATTGGATCCTTACCCTTGGTGGGAGTGATGACTTGAGAGTAATAGGGTATAGTGATGCTAGCTTTCAGACTGATAGGGATAACTTCCGCTCTCAGTCGGGCTGGGTCTTTACCCTAAATGGAGGGGCAATCACTTGGAAGAGTTCCAAACAGGAGACTGTAACTGATTCGACTTGTGAATCAGAGTACATAGCAGCGAGTGAAGCGGCAAAGGAGGCGATATGGCTGAAGAACTTCATCGGAGACCTTGGAGTTGTACCAGCTATTAAGGAGCCTATGGAGATTTTCTGTGACAGCAATAGTGCGGTTGCCTTAGCCAAGGAACCAAGAGATCATGGCAGATCCTGACACATTGACAGAAAATATCACTTCATAAGACACAAGATAGAAGAGGGACTTCTCGTGGCAAAGAGGGTATCGTCAGATGAGAACCCTGCGGATCCCCTTACGAAGGAACTAACGAGGGTTAAGCATTTGCGGCATGCGAGACGCATCGGGCTGAGGGACGATATTAGTTTTACAGATTAGATAGTTATTACTGAAACTTGTAAAATGTAATCGACGTTTGATGATGAATAAAAATTGTGATTTATTTATAAGTAAGGTGTTGCTATCATTGTCAATTATTTACTATTGTTTCAGCTTTGCATGTTTTGACTTCCAGAATAATAAATTTATTCAAATTCTCCACAGTCGGTCATATGTCGGAAGTAGGTATGAAACAAGACTGTCATGAATTGGGATTGTAGATGACTAAAGGTGTTTAGCCATAGCAATGGTTGCTACAACATTCATGAGTGCTCATAAGTTATGAGTATTGGAATAAACCCACGCTCACTTGTATCACTTCATGGAATTTATCTCGAGTGATCGTGAGACGGTAATATCATATAAGTCTTGAAACCTAGAGATATGAGTTGTTACCTATGAGTTGGTTGTGCATTGATTGCATGTAAACGCATCAGTAACTTGATGTTATAAAACGTGCCTTTGTGTACAATTCAACAAGTAGTAGAACAAGCATATGAGTCGAAGTTTATCTGTTCCTTCTTGAATCAGAAGCGATATCTGGGCCCCTCGATGATTTTGTTTTGACCCATGTACCGGGCCCGATCAGAACTAAATTGATGTGTTTGATTAAGTTCTTTGTCAAACAAATCGGAAATCGGGAAACAAACTGCTGGACAATAAGTAAGACATTGTTCCATGTATTTGTCCGGCTGATATCATGAGAGCAGAGGATTATACGATCACTTATCTAAAATGGCGCTTCATAGTTCAACAGAGTTTTCGAGAGCTACGATTGCCGGTTGGTTCCTAAAGCTATATAGGCAAATACAGTTATCAGACTTATCCAAGTGGGAGACTGTTGGATAAGGTGTCTAAGTCCATAACTTATTTGGTATATACTTGACCCGACCCGGCATGGTCCATTTGGGTTGCACTTCACCCAAACTATATATATGGATAATATTATGAGAAGAGTATATTTGCGGCCTATTAATATATTATAAGTTATAATATATTAATATGAAATTGTATTATTTATATAGTATTGATCTTAAATTAATTATGAATTAATTTAGTGATCAAAAGGTGACTAATTAAATAATGGGCTATTATATTTATATGGTGTGGGCTAACACTCATTAGGAAATGGGCTAAGCTTAAATGGGAGTCCATGGATGATCCATGGAGCTTTTAACCCATGGATCCTTGGAATAGGAAAAGACATGGGTTATTAGGGTTTGCATGGTTCATAACCCTAATCATGTACACTATATAAAGAGGCTTTTGGTGCTTGAAAAGACACTATGTGTGTGTGCATAAGAGTGGCCGAATTTTTAGAGTGATTGGATACTCTCTCATAAGTTTTCCAAGTTTTTGGTGATTTGTGATTTCCATTTGAGGCATTCACATTATTGGTGCTTGGCTCTCAAACTCCCAAGGAATCAACTCACTAACAAAGGTCTGTAATTCTTCTAGTATCTTTTATGTTTAAAAGTACCCCATGTATGCTAGATAGGTTATAAACCTTGGAAAATTATTTTGCATGTATCTTAGACAAACATAGATCCAAGGTTTCTAGGGTTGCATGAACACCTTAGGAGTGTTAGTTTTCTCAAAACCCAACATTCTCAGGAAATCAGTAGACAGGTACTCCAACAGACTTTTGAGAAGACAGAGCGTATGGAGTCACGTCTTTATATTTTGCTGTTTTTGATGTCTATAAATATGAATCAAACAGATGTAAATACATTTTATATATATTCAATGTAATGGTTGTGTTTACTCTAATTAGTATGATGCAATTGTTGTGATACTACATATGACGTCATCCACTCCCGAACGTTTCAACCGTTTCGGTTTGGGGGGGTGAACTAAGTATACCGAACCTTACATGATATACATCTATAAACACTAAAGGGGGCCGAAGCACTATGAAACTAAAAGTATGCTTTTAAAATCTAAGTATTTTACAAGAAGTATACAAGTATACATACGTACAAAAAGCTATAACACAGTAAGAACTACATAAAAGTATTTAGGGTGAGTTGGACATTTCGGTTAAACTTGAATAGTTAAGTAGTCATATGTGGGGCCAATATAACCTGATCAACTATATTGTCCGAGATATGACCAACATGTGTTTGGGAGTGACTATGGTGTTGCAACAAGTCTAAAACTCACCAAATCTTATACAAATGAAGCACATAGTTAAAATACAATAGGAGTATTTTATGGTTCTATAACACTACACAAGTAGTACTAATCCTCATAAATGAAAGGCCTGCAATTCCTTGTTTATGATAGTAAACCTTTATTGTAGATCTCCGTTATCGCAGTAGGGTTTAGATATATCTCGCTCGAAAATATCCAATTCATGATCAGTATAGAAGGCTTATCGTTATTTTTCCCCTTGTATCTTTTAGAGAAAGATGCCTCCCAGGAAGAGACCCAACAGAAAGAGCAACAATCCCCCGACAGATCCTCCTCCGCCACCACTTCCTCAGTTCGATCCTGCCATGTTCCAGGGAGCACTTACAGCCGTTGTGGCTGCCGCGATGTCGCAGATAAATTCTGGCGGCTCTAGCGGATAAAGAAGTGGTACCCATCCCCAAAATCTTGAGGGTGGTCAGGGACACCAGAAGGAGTGTTCCTACAAAGATTTCATGAATGCGAAGCCTCAAATCCTTCGACGGCAATGGAGGAGTCATTTCCCGAACCCGGTGGTTCGAGAAGATTGAATCAATTTTTGAGATTTGTGCATGTTTTGAGGCCAGCAAGGTGAAGTTTGCCGCCTGCACCTTCATCGATAGAGCAGTGACTTGGTGGAATAGCCGGGTCAAATCCCTAATTCTGCCAGTAGCCAATGCCATGGGTTGGGAGAGTTCAAAAGAACTAATGCTTGTTGAGTATTGCCCAAGAGGCAAGATGCAGAAGTTGGAGCACGAGCTCTGGAACCTGAAGATGAAGGGTTCCGACATTGCTACTTATACAACTAGATTCTGCGATCTGGCTCTTCTATGTCCGGGGATGGTCACCCCGGAAAGAAAGAAAATAGAGAGGTACATTTGGGGATTGACACCCCCAACTCAAGGAAATGTTTTGGCTGCTAAACCTCTCACATTCGACAACGCCAAGTGTTTAGCACAAACTCTTATAGATCACGAGGTTGATCTTGATGCAGTGGTTGCCGTTCCCGAACCACCAAAGCCTAGTGGTGGGAAGAAAAAGTTTTGGAACAAGTGTAATGGCCAGTCTTCGCAGGAGCCCTCCAAGAAACAACAAGTAGTAGCAGTTCATGCTGCTACCACTCCTGCCGCTGTTCCTGCAACTCAAGCACCTGCCAGTAGATATGTTGGTACCCTTCCAAGGTGTGACAAGTGCAAATTTCATCATCATGGGCAGTGCCGTGAAATGTTGTGCAATAGCTGTGGTAAGAGGGACATACAACTCGATTTTGCAAGACACCATCCCAAATCACGCTCCTGGAGCGGGCGTTGGTCAAGCCTGTTATGGCTGTAGGGAGATCGGGCACTTCAAGAGAAATTACCGAAGACAACAATAGCTGACAACACAGGGAGAGTGCTAGCCATGGGCCAGGAGGAAGCGGTCGCTGATCCTATCGTTGTTACGGATACGTCGTTCTTCCTCGACAACTCTTATGCATGCATTCTTTTCGATTCTGGTGCGGAGAGAAGTTTTGTTAGTCATGCATTTAAGCATCTACTCAAGCATAAATCCTAACCTTTAACCGAAACATTTACTGTCGAGATGGATAACAGAAAGAAAGAGAGCAGTAACGACGTATTCCTAGGCACCCTTACCTTAAACGACCATTCTTTTCCAATCGACCTTATGCCAGTTTCCATAAAAAGCTTCGATGTCATCATCGGCATGGATTGGTTGAGCCCCAATCGTGCTGATATCCATTGTTATGAAAAAGCCATTCGCCTCAATCTGCCCTCTGGCGAAACCCTTATTATCTATGGTGATAAACTCAACTCAAACCTTCGTATCATTTCATGAATCAAAACCCAGAAATATCTACGAAAGGAGTTCTGTGCATTCCTAGCCCATATCGTTAATGAGAGGAAGTAAATTAAAGACCTCGAGAGCATCCCCGAAGTCTGCAACTTTCCTGATGTTTTCCGCGAAGATCTTCCCGGAATCCCTCCCGAGTGCCAAGTTGTAATGCCCATGTTTCTAGGCTAGGCATTAATATTAACGTGATAGTCTAGGTTAACTTTTGTAACTCATTTTGAAGAAATGAAAAGGAATTATGTGAATATTATGTGAATTATGTGTTTTATGCTTAATTATTAGGGTTTAATTAATTAAGAATAAAAATGAGCGTCGAAAATAAATATTAGATAAAGCCGATGTCTATTAAGAAAGTTGTAGTGGTCGTGAAAAGGATTGCAGATATATAAAGAATACCGAAATCCGAGTTATAACAAAGAAGTTATGACTTGTCGAAGTTTCGCGACAAAACCGGCACGGTGCCGAATGACGTAAAAAGTGAGTTTTTGATAAACTACTTTTTAGCCTTAGTGATCTAAACGAAAGTCGTAGTGTTCGTTAAACCGAGAGTATGTATAAAAAGAAAGTCCAAATCTGACTTCGTATGAGGAAGTTATGATTTTTTTTCTAAGTTTCAGCTTAGCAGTAGACAGCTAAAAACTCGAATTTTAGATCGAGTGATTTTTAGCCGACACAACCTAAACGAGAATCGAAGTTCTCGTCAATAGTAGTACAACGGTAAAAAGACAGACGAAGTCTAAACGAAGTTATGAATTTTTAACGGATTTCCTGTCCCGCTCTATTAAAAATAATAATATTAAAATTAGCCGACGAAGTCTAAACGAAAGTGGTAGAGCGTAATTTTACCTATGCGTGCATATAAAGAACGTCAAAAACGGAGCCCGTATGCGAAAGTTATGGGTTTTAGAAGTTTTGGCACAAAAATCGAGAAAAAATGCTAAATCCGAGAAATTTCGCATGGTGGGACTTCGGCCACGTCACCTTCGCTCCATGCGCGCCACGTGTCCGAAAATGCTGAGTCACCAAGGCCAGCTGGCGAGGCGTGTCGCATTCCCTCGCATCCGAAGTGCTGGTCCAACCGCGGTCCGACGCGTGCCTTCTTGACGTGTCCGAGCTTCCCATGGTGCGCCACGACCCAACCCTCTGACCCTAGACCTCGGTCCAATCAGAAGCCAACAGCTGGACCCTCGCACGTGCGAGCCATCTGCCTGAACTTCGCATCTGCTACCGTGTGGAGTCTTCTCAGCCCTCGGATCAGAAGCCTCGCCCCAATAAATAGAAGGGTGCGAGACCTCCCGGGTATATTTTGGAAAAGTGTCAATTTTCACCCCTTAAACAATATTTCTTTCATTCCAACTTCCCCCAAAGCCCCGGTATTATACCAAACACCCGAAACACGTCCCGAAGTGCCCGAGAAACCCGAGAAATTTATCTTTTCGGTTTTGAAGCCCAACCCTCGCAGTGCCCGGTTTCTCAATAAAACTCCCGGTTTTATTAGAAACGATCGTTTTAGGAAACGAAGTGCTGCCTGATTATCATTAAATCAGGTGAGTGTGTAGTCACTTTCATCTTACACCTAGATATGAAGTATTTTCTATAAAATACGTGTTGTGTGTAATTATATTAAGTGTTTATTTGAGGTGACTGTTGAATAGATGTTTTATACAAGTTCTAAACTGTATATGTATTTTATCTACAAATATGTTGGGTAAAACATGGGTAGACGAAATAGTCGATGTGTGTTAAAATGGTGAGAAGCCTCGGTGTTGTTATCATTGTTGTTGTAGTCGTCTAGCGGAGTATAGATGACGACCACAGACCTTTCTAGGCAGTCCAGTGGAACACTAGCAAGTTCACAACATGTAGGTGTTGGTGAACTAAATGTTCATTGGCGTACTCCATCCCCCTCATGGTTGCCTTTAGGACATGTATGGCTGAGGAGTCCCCTTAGCAGTGGTGTCCACCCCGATGATAATCCTTAGGCTAGGTCCCTTGTGATAGGTGTTTAGGGACGTATAGTGAGGATAACGGGAATGGGTAATCAGGGTTATTGTTGATTGGTGAATTTAATAAGTTTGTTATTATTGTGGGTTGAAAACCCTATATGCTCACCAGGCTCCCAAGCCTGACCCACTCAGCTTTTTATATTACAGGTAGTGGACCCCGAGCATAGTCGGATGATGATCAGAGATTTTTGGATTATATGCCAGTAGTTATAAATAACTGTTGTAAGGCTTATAATGTCTTGTTTATGCTTTTGATCTATATCGGAACATGACATCCCGAGGTTTTGATATAAAAAGGAAAATATATATTTCTTAAAGAAAGGTTTTGAAAAACTTTTATCATGTTTTGTTTTGGGGACCAATTCCGCAACATCTTTTAAAAGGATTTCTCCGACCTTATGTTAAAAAGCATAAATTAAATCGGTCTTTTCTGGCCGAGAAATTAGGGGATGTCACAGTTGGTATCAGAGCATTAGTTTAAGCGAACTAGGAATTTGTAGGATTTCTAGACTTAAACTTAGAATGCTAAGTGATGATTGTGAGATGAGTGTCTACCATATTTTAGACACGAGCACTAGTTTATTTTAGGAAAGATGCCTAAAATGCTTTTATGTGCTAAATGTTATATGTTTGCCATATATGCCATTAATTGTTCGGATCTATGGTCTGTTGTCGACCGGATCTGGAAACCTTATGTGTGTAGGATTCTAAGCGTATGATTACGAGATTAGAACTAACATGTAAATGTTTCAGAGTGATAAGGGAATTGAAATATCTATCAAGGATAAAGACTTAAATTCGCCTTATTCGGTATATAGATTATAATGGCAAGAACTCGAAGTGGAGCGGGAAATGCAAACAGAAACCAACAACCTCAACCCCAAGTGGTGGAACAGGTGCCTATAGTAGGAGCTGCACCAGAACCCATCACCATGGCTGGAGTACGAGCCATGATTCAGTCAATGATGGCTGAACAAAGGGAGAAAATAAGGCAAATATTGCTGAACAACAGGAATGAACCTTCAATTACTGCTGAACAACGTGAATTAAATGGCGATCAATCTGAAGAAAGAAACAACAGTAGATTTGTTGGTCATAGTGAACCGCTTGTGGTTGGGAGAAATAACCACGAGGATAGAGTGGAGAGAAATGGGTTCAAGTATTGGATTGGATCTCGGAAATGGAATTGGCTTTCATGACTTGTGGTTGCCAAGGCAAGTTACAAACCACATTTGCAGTGCGGCAGTTTAGAGGTAGCGCTGCTCGATGGTGGAGCACTCTGGGGAAAACCCTAAGCCCTAATGAGCCACTGCAACTGACATGGGCAAAGTTCTTGATGCACTTCAAGCGCAAGTACTGCTCGGCCCAAAATGTGCTTCAACTAGAAAACCAATTTCTGACGTTGAAGAAAGGAAGTATGACCGTTGATGAATATACTAATAACTTCACAGACAAAATGGAGTTTGCTTTGCGTATTGTCCCAGATGAGCTGGCAAAAATTGACAGGTACGCAAAGGGACTTCCATGGGAGTATGCGGTGCCAGTACGTCAGGCACTTACTTTGGAGGCAGCTATCTGGGCTGCCAAGTCTGTTGAAGATATGATTAAGGGGAGAGCCGCCAGCAAGGTTGAAGTTGGCGAAAAGAGAAAGTTTGAAGGAACTTCAGGTTCCAATAAAAAGAACAGATGAGATAATATCATTGCACCAAAATCGGGTCCATGCTCTCCAAGAACACTAGTGTGTCATTTTGGATGTTAAGGGGCTTCTTATATAGTCCAAGGACCGTAAACTCCACAAAGGAGTGAAATGGTGCCCTAAACACTTCCTAAGGCTTAAACATGAAGTAGGAATGCTTCTTATGATCTTTAAAGCTTCAAAACTCAAAATGGTCAAAGTACCATGAGTTTACGGTCGTAAACTCATGGGTTTACGACCGTAAACTCATTGAGTGATGGTCACAAAACCGTAAACTCCAAGGGAGTTTACCTTTGAACCCTAAACTCAAATGCAAGGTCCTACCACCCTTAGATGCAATCCTTAGGACTTATAGCACTTAAATCAAGTGTTTTACATGTCTTAGGATGTCTTAACTAGGATCCTTGTGTGTGTTCAAGTCTTTACTTGACACTTAGCATCCTATACATTCCGTTCATCCAAACCACTCACTACAGGTGAGTTCATACCCCTTAATTAACCTTTTAAATGTTTTTAAATGCTTTTATGGGGGGCAATACAAGTTGAACTATTATAGTTATTATATCAATCACATGTGATTAATAACTACCAAACAAGTGGATTTCTTACTTTTCAAACGGTGTTATCAAACTGTTTTACTTCAAAACTGTTTTACAAACTCTTTGTCATATCATATACTTTTATTAAACTCTTTTAACTTATATTCTGTGTATCTATATAGATATAGTTATATAAGTAGGATTGAAAGGACTTAGGACTGATAGCTCACCTTACTTCCTGTTCCTTGTTTCGTTGTGGACTTAGGGTATTCAGGTTATTTGTCCGAAGGTCGTTTGAATCCTAGTTATATATTATGTATATGTATATAGATATAAAAGTTCCTTCTTTCATTCAGTTCAATACCTTTGGGTAGCAAAGGTATACACAAACATGTTCATACATTCAAACAACATTACTAGTAAACTATAATAGGTATAGTTTAGGGAGATACTAATACTATTACTAGAACAGTGAAGCATACAATGAGTCAGTTCATACATGAGTCAATAACAAACAAACAATAGATACTATGATGAGAAACAAACAATAGATACGATAATGAGAAACAAACAATAGATACTATGATGAGAAACAAACAATAGATACTATGATGAGAAACAAACAATAGAATACTATGATGAGAAACAAACAATACATGCTAGACAGGGAGAGAACACACAATACAGCTAGCACATACATATACTAGAACATTATTACATTTATGTGAGCCACGTAACGGGGCATGACACTACCTGTCATGACCGTTTTGTATCCAGAATCTCCTTAAGTGGGGAGCGTATGAGTTTGTGTATAGATCTATACTGGATTGACTATCCTACACCTTGCTGCTTGCTACAGTGGGACTTGCAAGTCTACGGGTGCCAAACGTCATTTCTTACGACGTCTTACATCATCGTTTTTTTATAGAGTCGGTAGCAGGATACAGGCCGATCACATGGTACTTTAAATAACAATTGGTTTAAGGTGGTTAGTACAGCAGTAGTTACTTAATACAACACTACAGTACTATTTCATTTTCCCATTACATTTACTTTGTGATCTTCACACAACAAACAATAATGTAAAAACTATATTTTTGGTTAATGATAGTAGGATTTGGGAAAATACACACTCTTACAAGACACACACACAGATACTAGATGCCTTGGTAGAAGGCTACTTTTAGTAGGAAACATAGGGTTTTCTAGGAGAGTTCAAACAATTACAAACTTTTACAAACTTATACAATTACAGAATTACAAACACTTTCATACAAACACAGACATTAATATACTTATGATCTCACCAGCTTTAAAGCTGATAAACTCTTTCAAAATAACTTGTATTCTCAGGTCACCAGTAGACAGGTACCGGTGCCAGGTCTTGAGAAGATGGAGCTCGTTCAAGACTCATCTTTTATTTTGATGTATATTTTTGGTGTCTATATAACTTGACAGAACACACTTGTATGAAATTATATTATTAATGCAATGGATGATGTTGTTGCTTGTTTACTACTTTGCATTGTTGTGATGCTGAACATGACGTCCTCCACCCCCGAACGTTTCCGCTGTTCCGGTTTTGGGGTATGACAGATTGGTATCAGAGCATTATTTATAGTGAATCGAGTGTATCAACCCATAAAAGATATACGAACTATAAACACAGCGGGATTAAAATACTCTGATAAAGAGTTTATACTTTTAAATAATAAAATATTTAACCAAGTATAAATACCTGCATTCATACTAAAATCAGTGTCACTAGGACAGAACAAAAGTATTACGATTGTTGGGCAGCACAAGTAGACTTAGAGACATATGGTCAACCCTGGGAAGATGTAGCCTGATCAACTACATTATCCGAGGAGTGATTAGCATGTGCCTAAGTGTGGTTGTGAGGTTGCAACAAGTCTAAAAACTTACCAACACTACTACAATGAGAACAGTAGAACAGAACATAAACTTAAAATACTCTAGGAGTATTTTGTGTTACTATAATTACTTATCTGAGAACTAAAGATCTTTATTAGTATGTCAATAGTTGTTGAGTGGATACACTAAGGTTATATGTATCTGGGACATCATAGACTTAGAATCTGTGATCTTTGCTTTACTTCCTGTTCCTTGTTTGGTTGTGGGCTTAGAGTTAGGGTCACTTATTCGAAGGTCTATCCTGTCTTGGTTACATATGACTGGTATGCATTACACAAATATTGAAGTAACTGATAAAGATCATCTTATAATTATCTAATTAGTTCGTCTATTTAGTTATTTCTTATATCCCTTTTCTCGCGTAGATATAATGGCTGGATTCCATCTTCCCGGAGACCCGTACTACCCCAACCACGACAATGCAGGATGGCTGGGAGAAGAGCCAGAAGATGATCACCCAATCCCATTGGATGATCACGAAGCTGAAGGCTTTTCTGAGGATTCTGTCTCAGAGCCAGAAGTCAACAACCTACCCCCAGCTGCTCAGGACCCAAACCTGAATCCTCGTCCAGCATTTCAAGGACCCACACCCCTGTGGGCCACAAACTTGAATAGATGGAGTCAGGAACAGGGTCAACCCATTCCCTACAATGGAGACAGAAGCTTCTACAACCTCACCGAGGGAGGTTCAGCTGACAGGGTCCTACCCATCATGGTTCGTAGGATTGTTCGGAACACCGAGCAAGGTCGAGCAGCTATTGACCGAGTAGTGGAGATTGATGCCAACTCTGGCGTTAACACAGTCCGCATTCGCCAGCTAGAGTCTGCTCATGAAAGGACTCAGGTCCGCAATGCTGTTCTACAGAGGGAACTTGCTGAAACCCAAGCTGAAGTCAGGGAACTTCGAGCTCAGCAGGCAAGGTCTGAAAGGCGTATGAGGGACATAGAACGTCTACTGTCGGATTCAAGAACTCACTCTAGTAGTTCTCGTCGCCGTTAGAGTCTCATCGACTTCTCTTTTGGATGTAACCTTGTTAGTGTAAAAACTCTAGTCTAATTTCCTATCTTTGTAAATCTTAGACCCGTTAGGTCCTGATTAGGTAGTAGTCTGTCAAAATTTTCCCATCTTGGTTGATGTAAGGCCTACTTCTAGGTCATTTTTCCCGAACTCATTACATCTATAATTTCAGTATTATTGACAGATATCTAATCTCATGGAAATTATATCCAAATGCTTTCGTTTACAATCAATCGTGTTATTCATTTGTGCTGTTGGACTATGGAGAGTTAGTCCATGAGTCATTCTTATCTATTTCCTATTAAATTCTTATCAATATCTTCATCTTTTTAAACTTATAGTTGAAAGATGCCTCCACGCCGATCAACAAGACGCGATCCCCCGATAACTGCAACACCACCTGCTCCTCAATTCGACACGACAGCCCTGAATGCTGCTGTAGCTGCGGCTGTGGCTACAACCATGGCTCAATATCATTCATCTGGTTCCACTGGAGGAGGAACTCTGGTTCAATCTACTCATGGTGAAGCTCCTGTGCGCTTGAGAGAGTGCTCCTATAAGGACTTCACTAACTGCGAGCCATTGTCCTTTAAAGGGACTGGCGGGGTCATTGCCCTCTCGCAATGGTTCGAAAAGACAGAGTCGGTCTTCGAGATCTGCTCCTGTCCAGAAGGGAGCAAGGTCAAGTTTGCTGCTTGCACCTTTGAGGCAAAAGCCCTAACATGGTGGAATAGCCATGTCAAGTCACTATCCCTTATAGTGGCAAATGCTATGGGCTGGGAAGCCCTGAGAGAGCTAATGGATGAAGAGTACTGCCCGAGGGGCGAAATCCAAAAACTGGAGGAAGAACTGTGGAGCCTAACCATGAAGGGCTCCAACATAGTCTCCTACACCGCCAGGTTCTGTGAACTGGTGGCCCTCTGTCCCAACATGGTTCATACAGAGGGGAAGAAAATTGAAAGATACATATGGGGGCTGGTGCCTCCATTCCAGGGAAATGTTTTGGCTTCAAACCCCACTACATTCGATAGTGCCAAGCGATTGGCACAGCGGCTTATAGACCATGGGGTTCGTACCCCGGCCGCAACAACAACCCTGGCCATCTCGAAACCCGCCAGAACCGTTTGATTCCAAGCGGAAGTTTTGGGATGACAAGAGAAAGACGAAGGCTGCCAAAAAGCAGCAGGTCGTGGCAGTTCATGCTGCGATAGCACCTGCCGCTGCTGCTCCGGTAAAGCAGTACGCTGGAAGTTTGCCTAAGTGGAACAAATGCAACTTCCACCACGTCGGTGCCTGCCGGGAACTTCAGTGTTTGAACTGCAACAGGAAGGGGCACACTGCCCGTTTCTGCAAAGCTCCGGCGAGGCCAATCACCCAAGTCCCCGGCGCTGGTGTGGGCCAAGCTTGCTACGGTTGTGGCGAGGTGGGCCACTACAAAAGGAACTGCTCGAAGGCAGGGAATACCGGTGGAGTGGGAAGAGTTCTGGCCATAGGCCACGAGGAAGCGATTGCCGACCCCACAGTGGTCACTGGTACGTTTCTCCTCGATAACTCTTATGCATGCATTCTGTTTGATAGTGCAGCGGAGAGGAGTTTCGTGAACCAAAAATTTGCTTATTTACTTAAGCAAAAATCACGAGCACTTAAAGAACCGTTCACTGTAGAAATGGCTAATGGAAAGACAGAGAGCACTAGCAGTATATACATAGGGTGTACCCTAACACTAGATAGCCATTCTTTTTCCATCGATCTCATGCCGGTCTTAATTAAAAGTTTCGACGTCATTATCGGCATGGATTGGTTGAGTCTTCATCGTGCCGACATCATGTGTTACGAAAAGGCTGTACGCCTTAATCTGCCGTCTGGCGAAACTCTAGTAGTTTATGGCGACAAACCCGGCACAAACCTTCGTATCATCTCGAGCATTCAAGCTCAGAAATTCTTGCGAAAGGAATGTCGCGCATTCCTTGCTCATGTGGTCGATGTGAGCCAAGAAACGAAAGACATTTAGAACATTCCAGTAGTACGCGACTTTCCCGACATCTTTCCGGAAGAACTCCCAGGATTACCTCCGCAACGTCAAGTCAAGTTCAGAATCGACTTAGTTCCAGGGGCTACCCCCGTAGCCAAATCGCCCTATCGTCTAGCACCTGCAGAGATGCAAGAACTATCCTGTCAACTTAACGAACTGCTCAGCAAGGGCTTTATAAGACCAAGCTTCTCACCCTGGGGAGCTCCAGTCTTGTTCGTCAAGAAGAAAGACAGATCGTTTCGTATGTGCATCGACTACAGGGAGCTCAACAAGCTAACCGTCAAAAATCGTTATCCTTTGCCTCGTATTGACGATTTATTTGACCAACTTCAAGGGGCGAACTTCTTTTCAAAAATCGACTTAAGATCCGGATATCACCAACTACGAGTGCTAGGGGAGGATGTTCCGAAGACAGCCTTCCGAACTCGTTATGGGCACGACAAATTCGTAGTGATGCCGTTCGGATTAACAAATGCGCCCGCATTATTCATGGACTTAATGAACAGGGTGTGTCGTCCTTACTTGGATCAGTTCGTCATCGTCTTCATCGATGACATACTTATCTACTCTCGTAGTAAGGAAGAGCATAGTCAACATCTGCGTCAGGTCTTAGAAACACTACGTTCGGAGAAGCTCTATGCGAAGTTCTCGAAATGCGAATTTTGGATCCGAAGAGTCGAATTCTTAGGGCACGTGGTTAGCGAAGAGGGAATACATGTGGACCCTTCCAAAATCAAAGCCATTAAGAGCTGGTCAGCACCGAAGACGCCTATAGAAATTCGTCAATTTCTAGACCTCGCTGGCTACTATCGCAGGTTCATTCAGAACTTCTCCCGCATTGCGAAACCTCTTACAACACTGACCCAGAAAGGCGTGGCCTTTGACTGGGAAGAGAAGCAGGAGAGAGCGTTCCAAACGCTCAAACGAGCCTTATGCACCGCACCGATACTATCTCTCCCCGAAGGGATAGAAGAATTCGTTGTCTATTGTGATGCTTCCAATCAAGGGCTCGGATGTGTTCTGATGCAGCGAGGTAAGGTCATCGCCTATGCCTCGAGACAGCTGAAGACACACGAGGTCAACTACACCACCCACGATCTTGAGCTAGGAGCAGTTGTGTTTGCTCTGAAGATCTGGAGACACTACCTATATGGTACAAAAAGCACTATCTTTACAGACCACAAAAGCCTACAACATATATTCGACCAGAAGGAGCTCAACATGAGATAACGACGGTGGGTCGAGCTACTCAGTGATTACGAATGCAAAATTCGTTATCATCCGGGTAAAGCCAACGTAGTAGCTGACGCCCTAAGTCGGAAAGAATACTCTGGTCGTAGAGTCAAATCCTTGACTATGACAATCCATTCACACTTGTCCACATAAATTAAGGAAGCTCAGCTCGACGCTTTGAAACCTGAAAATGTGGCAGGTGAATCCCTGAGAGGGATGGATAAGAACTTGGAGGTCAAGGGTGGCGGAGCTTATTATTTCATGGATCGGATCTGGACCCCGAAACACGGTGGTTTTAGAGACTTGGTCATGAACGAGGCGCTCAACACTCGTTATTCCGTCCACCCAGGTTCAGATAAGATGTATCTGGATCTTAAAAAGTTATACTGGTGGCCTAACATGAAAGCAGAGATTGCTACCTTCGTGAGTAAATGCCTTACTTGCGCCAAGGTTAAGGTCGAATACCAGAAACCCTCTGGCCTTCTACAACTGTCGGAGATACCGGAATGGAAGTGGGAGCGGATCACTATATACTTCATAACCAAGTTGCCCAAGACAACGGGTGGACTTGATACCATATGGGTCATCGTCGATAGATTGACCAAGTCCGCACACTTCCTGCCTATCAAGGAAACAGACAAGATGGAGAAGCTTACAAGAACTTACATTAGGGAGATTGTACGACTGCACGGTGTTCCCATATCCATTATCTCGGACATAGATAGTAGATTCACTTCGAGGTTCTGGCAGTCGCTACAAAGTTCCCTAGGAACTAGGCTGGAATGAGTACAGCCTACCATCCACAGACAGACGGGCAAAGTGAGAGGACTATCCAAACCTTGGAAGATATGTTGCGAGCCTGTGTGATCGACTTTGGGAAAGCATGGGATACTTATTTGCCCCTTGTCGAATTTTCCTACAACAACAGTTATCACACGAGCATAAAGGCTGCTCCATTCGAGGCCCTCTATGGCCGAAAGTGCAAATCCCTTCTGTGCTGGGCTGAGGTGGGTGACACCCAGTTAGCTAAAGGACGAGTTCCTGAAAGCACTCTCACGGGTCCGGAGATCATTCGGGAAACGACAGAGAAGATCGTTCAAATTCGTGAACGATTGAAAGCCTCTAGAGACCGACAGAAAAGCTACGCTGATAAATGAAGGAAACCGTTGGAATTCCAGGTGGGCGACCGTGTTCTATTGAAGGTCTCACCCTGGAAGGGCTTGATACGCTTCGGAAAGCGTGGAAAGCTAAATCCAAGGTACATAGGGCCTTTCGAGATTCTCGCAAGAATCGACCCTGTAGCTTACAAACTTAACTTACCATGCGAACTCAGTAACGTACATTCTACTTTCCACGTCTCGAACTTGAAAAAGTGTCTGTCCGACGAGACTCTTGTAATCCCACTCGACGAGATCGAGATCAACGAGAGCCTCAACTTAGTGGAAGAACCAGTAGAGATCATGGACAGGGAGGTCAAGCAAACGAAACAAAGCCGTATCCCGATAGTGAAGGTTCGCTGGAACGCCAAGCGAGGACCTGAATTCACTTGGGAGCGAGAGGATCAAATGAAACTGAAATATCCTCTTCTTTTTACTTAGTTATTTGTAACTACTTATTTGCTTAAATTCTAATTTCGGGACGAAATTCCTTCTAACGGGGGGATGATGTGACAACCTGAAATTTCTATTCTATACAACCATTCAATTCAATAGAAGTCAGAACAGTTTCTGCTAACTTTCAAGCTTTTTGGAATAAGTTTGAGTGTTTTAAAGTTAGTACTTCAGGAGATAACATGAGAGAGGATGCCCTAGGGTTTATTGTGCAACAATAATGTCCCAAAACTCCAAGAGTTTGGAGTTTACGGCCTAAACAAAGGTGTTTACGGCCGTAAACCCTAAAAGGGGGTATAAATATAACACTTAGTCATTATTTACCACTTTTCACATTTTCAAGATCCAAAACCCATTTCTCTCTCAAGTATCATGTGACTTTTCTTCAAGATCTTCAACTTTGTAAGTGTTTCTATCCCTAAAAAGTTGATATCTTACTTAATCTAGTGATCTTACATGATTCCATCCGTGAAATCATTCCAAAAGTGTAGATCTTCAAGTTTCACCAAGAACACACACTAGTGTTCTTGGACTTTTAGCACCTTTTCAAGCTTCTACCTAGTAAGTACTTCTACCCTAGAGTATTATAAGACTTGTTACACTTCTAATAATCAAGAAAACACCCAAGAATCAAAGGATCAAAGGTGTTTACGGTCCAAGAACACCTTGGACCGTAAACCCTAAAAAGGGTGCCAAAGTGTGCCCTAGTCCCTTACCAAGCCTTGGAAACTAGCCTAGACCCTTCCTTGATGTGCTTAGTACTTGAAAACATCAAAAGACCATAAACCATTTGGGTTTACGGCCGTAAACCCAAAGACAAATGGTCCAAGGACCGTAAACTCCACAAAGGAGTGAAATGGTGCCCTAAACACTTCCTAAGGCTTAAACATGAAGTAGGAATGCTTCTTATGATCTTTAAAGCTTCAAAACTCAAAATGGTCAAAGTACCATGAGTTTACGGCCGCAAACTCATAGGTTTATGACCGTAAAATCATTGAGTGATGGTCACAAAACCGTAAACTCCAAGGGAGTTTACCTTTGAACCCTAAACTCAAATGCAACGTCCTACCACCCTTAGATGCAATCCTTAGGACTTATAGCACTTAAATCAAGTGTTTTACATGTCTTAGGATGTCTTAAACTTGGTTAATTAGTTGTTTTATGACTAATTGGATACATATATGTGTTATTATATGTTAACTAGGATCCTTGTGTGTGTTCAAGTCTTCACTTGACACTTAGCATCCTATACATTCCGTTCATCCAAACCACTCACTACAGGTGAGTTCATACCCCTTAATTAACCTTTTAAATGTTTTTAAATGCTTTTATGGGGGGGGGGGGGGGATACAAGTTGAACTATTATAGTTATTATATCAATCACATGTGATTAATAACTACCAAACAAGTGGATTTCTTACTTTTCAAACCGTGTTATCAAATTGTTTTACTTCAAAACTGTTTTACAAACTCTTTGTCATATCAAATACTTTTATTAAACTCTTTTAACTTATATTTTGTGTATCTATATAGATATAGTTATATAAGTAGGATTGAAAGGACTTAGGACTGATAGCTCACCTTACTTCCTGTTCCTTGTTTGGTTGTGGACTTAGGGTATTCAGGTTATTTGTCCGAAGGTCGTTTGAATCCTAGTTATATATTATGTATATGTATATAGATATAAAAGTTCCTTCTTTCATTCAGTTCAATACCTTTGGGTAGCAAAGGTATACACAAACATGTTCATACATTCAAACAACATTACTAGTAAACTATAATAGGTATAGTTTAGGGAGATACTAATACTATTACTAGAACAGTGAAGCATACAATGAGTCAGTTCATACATGAGTCAATAACAAACAAACAATAGATACTATGATGAGAAACAAACAATAGATACGATAATGAGAAACAAACTATAGATACTATGATGAGAAACAAACAATAGATACTATGATGAGAAACAAACAATAGAATACTATGATGAGAAACAAACAATACATGCTAGACAGGGAGAGAACACACAATACAGCTAGCACATACATATACTAGCTGTATATGTATGTGGGACAACTCTTCGTTTGTACCTTTCGAGGTACAGGTTAAATCCTATCTTTTACTATAATCAGAGACTCCTGGAGGGAGAGCATGAGATTTGTGAATAGATCTATTCGGGACTGACAATCCCACACCTAAACTGCTAGCTACAGTTAGGCAGGCATGCCTGGGGTGACAAATATCATACCGTCCGACGCCTGAAGAACGTCGTAAAGGTCATCAGTCATATCAAGCATGGTTATACGACTCACAATAGTATAAACTAACCTTTCGTTTATGGGATTTCATTCTTCATTAGTTTTATTTTAATTAATAGAACTACTATACATTATACTGGAGGGTTCCAGGGGATAAAATACATGGTTTTATCTTAATTAGTGAAACTACTATACGCACTGGTTATAACCAAGGTTTTCCAACAGAACATTCTATGCATACTGGTGATAGCCAGGGTTTTCGTACTTACAGATAACTGTAACAAACTCATACATTAGAAAATATTGGATTTTCTTGGAAAAATATAAACATTTTCATTAATTCATTAATAGGTTTTCATTACAATAACATGCTTATGAACTTACCAGCTTAATGTTGATACTCTCTTTTCAAAATCGCTTGTATTCTCAGGAAATCAGTAGACAGGTACTCCAACAGACTTTTGAGAAGACAGAGCGTATGGAGTCATGTCTTTATATTTTTGTTGTTTTTGATGTCTATAAATATGAATCAAACAGATGTAAATACCTTTTATATATATTCAATGTAATGGTTGTGTTTACTCTAATTAGTATGATGCAATTGTTGTGATACTACATATGACATCATCCACTCCCGGACGTTTCCGCCGTTTCGGTTTGGGGATGTGACAGAATGGTATCAGAGCTATTGTTCATAGTGAACTAAGTATACCGAACCTTACATGATATACAACTATAAACACTAAAGGGGCCGAAGCGCTATGAAACTAAAAGTATGCTTTTAAAATCTAAGTATTTTACAAGAAGTATACAAGTATACATACGTACAAGAAGCTATAACACAGTAAGAACTACATAAAAGTATTTAGGGCGAGTTGGGTATTTCGGTTAAACCTGAATAGTTAAGTAGTCATATGTGGGGCCAATATAACCTGATCAACTATATTGTCCGAGATATGACCAACATGTGTTTGGGAGTGACTATGGTGTTGCAACAAGTCTAAAACTCACCAAATCTTATATAAATGAAGCACATAGTTAAAATACTATAGGAGTATTTTATGGTTCTATAACACTACACAAGTAGTACTAATCCTCATAAATGAAAGGCCTGCAGTAGGGTTTAGATATATCTTGCTCGAAAATATCCAATTCATGATCAGTATAGAAGGCTTATCGTTATTTTTCCCCTTGTATCTTTTAGAGAAAGATGCCTCCCAGGAAGAGACCCAACAGAAAGAGCAACAATCCCCCGACAGATCCTCCTCCGCCACCACTTCCTCATTTCGATCCTGCCATGTTCCAGGCAGCAGTTACAGCCGTTGTGGCTGCCGCGATGTCGCAGATAAATTCTGGCGGCTCTAGCGGATCAAGAAGTGGTACCCATCCCCAAAATCTTGAGGGTGGTCAGGGACACCAGAAGGAGTGTTCCAATAAAGATTTTGTAATGCCCGTGTTTCTAGCCTAGGCATTAATATTGATGTGGTAGTATATGTTAACCTTTGTAACTCATTTTGAAGAAATGAAAAGGAATTATGTGAATATTATGTGAATTATGTGTTTTATGCTTAATTATTAGGGTTTAATTAATTAAGAATAAAAATGATCGTCGAAAATAAATATAAGATAAAGCCGATATCTATTAAGAAACTTGTAGTGGGCGTGACAAGGATTACTGATATATAAAGAATACCGAAATCCGAGTTATAACGAAGAAGTTATGACCTTTCGAAGTTTCGCGACAAAACCGGCACGGGGCCGGATGTCGTAAAAAGTGAGTTTTTGATAAACTACTTTTTAGCCTTAGTGATCTAAACGAAATTCGTAGTGTTCGTTAAACCGAGAGTAGGTATAAAATGAACGCCCAAATCTGACTTCGTATGAGGAAGTTATGATTTTTCGAAGTTTCAGCTTAGCAGTAGACAGCTAAAAACTCGAATTTTAGATCGAGTGATTTTTAGCCAACACGACCTAAACGAGAATCGAAGGTCTCGTCAATAGTAGCACAACGGTGAAAAGACAGACGAAAACGGACATCGGATGAAGAAGTTATGAATTTTTAACGGATTTCCTGTCCCGGTCTGTTAAAAATAATAATGTAAAAATTAAAGTCAAAATTAGCCGACGAAGTCTAAACGAAAGTTGTAGAGCGTAACTTTACCTACACGTGCATATAAAGAACGTCAAAAACGGAGCTCGTATGCGAAAGTTATGGATTTTAGAAGTTTTGGCGCGAAAATCGAAAAATAATGTCAAAACCAGGAATTTTCGCATACGTGGACTTCGGCCATGTGTCCTCGCCTCGCATCCGACGTGTGATGATTGTGAGATGAGTGTCTACCATATTTTAGACACGAACACTAGTTTATTTTAGGAAAGATGCCTAAAATGCTTTTATGTGCTAAATGTTATATGTTTGCCATATATGCCATTATTTGTTCGGATCTATGGTGTGTAGGATTCTAAGCGTATGATTACGAGTTTAGAACTAACATGTAAACGTTTCGGAGTGATAAGGGAATTTAAATACCTATCAAGGATAAAGACCTAAATTCGCCTTATTCGGTATATAGATTGTAATGGCAAGAACTCGTAGTGGAGTTGCAAATGCAAACGGAAACAGGGATCAACAGCCTCAACCTCAAGTAGTTGAGCAAGTACCTGTTGTAGGAGTTGCACCTGAGCCAATGACGATGGCTGGAGTACAAGCAACGATGCAGATGATGTTAGATCGCCAGATGGAGGAGACAAGGCGATTACTACAACAGCATAGGGAAGAAACTACGATACCTGTTGAACAGCCCGAATTGAATGAAGGGCAATCAGTAGGAGGGAACTACAGTGGGACTCTTGGTCAAGCCAACCCACCGATTGTTAGACAAAACTGTTGGATTAGATGTCTAAGCCCATAACTATTATTGGTATGTACTTGACCCGAGAGTAGCATGGTCCATTTGGGTTGCATATCATCAGGACAATTTGTTAGGATGGACTTTTGAGAGAAGGTTATTTATGGTTTATTAATATATTATAAGTTATAATATATTAATATGAAATCATATGTTTTAATTAGTATCGATCAAGAATTAATTTGGAATTAATTTAGTGATCAAAAGAGACTAATTAAATCTATGGGGACTAATTATGATAATTAGTTATATTTATATGTGTTGGGCTTATGATCCATGTTGGACCAAGTTTATGTATGGATATATAAAGAGTTGGGCCACATGAACCATGGATCATAAAACCCATGGGTATGGATTATGGGTTATACCCATGACCCTTGGAATCCTACATATAAATAGGTTACTCCATAGCCAAAATCACCATTTCTTTTCTTAGAGAAATATGGAGGTGTTTTGGTGCATGGAATTCTCTCTCAAGAGTCACCTTTGTCCTAGGTGTGTTGTGATTCCATTTGAGGCATTTCATACTATTGCTGCTAAGCTCTTAAGGCCAAATACATCAAGACTTCAAGCCACATAAAAGGTATGTTTCCCTAACTAGTATATTATATGGTTTATGTCAAATGCATGCTAGTTATAGGTTTAATGCCTTGGAAACCATTTGCATGTATAATAGAGAAAACATAGATCCAAGGTATTTAGGGTTATATGTGCACCATAGGATGTTGTAGTATACTAAAACCCAACAGTGGTATCAGAGCCATGGGTTGTTTTCTATTATATTTGATGCAAATGTATTTTTTTTTCAAGTTGAGGGAAAAAAAGAAAAAGAAAAACATGAAGTTTGTCAAATTTTATGATAATTACTTGATTTTATGAAAAACTAATTATTTATAAAATTTGAGTCACTTTACTACAAGAGTTGAATTAGGTCAATTTATTAAAAGATAGAATGATATGATTATTTTATTTGTTTTAAAAGTTTGATCTAAATGGTTTTAAGGAGTTACAAATTTTGTCATAAAATTTTGGAACTCAAAAGTTTTTTTTAAAGTTATGATCTTAAGAGTTTTGAAACTTCCATAAGTTATGGATGTGAAATGTCTCATTTATTAACTCTTTAGGTTATGAATTCCAAGAGTCTTCAAAGGATAATTGTCAAAGTTTCAAGATTTGTATTAGTTTATATGATTATCTAATTTCTTGAAAATTGTTGATGTGAATTATCTTTACTTATGAGTTTAATCTAGATCATAGAAAAATTATTTGATTATTGTGTTAATTGGAATATTTGATCTTAATGGTTTTTATGAACTCCATAACTTGTCCTCAAGTTATGGAAAGTGAAGAGTTTTTCTTTTTAAAGTGTCATTAAGTCTCATAGGTTATGAAAATAGAAGAGTCACTATTTTTAATGTCATCATTAAATGATTTAATGTCTTCCATAACTTGTCCTCAAGTTATGGAACTTGAATTTTTTTTTCATTAAACCTTAATTAAACTCATAAGTTATGAAAAATCCAAGAGTTTTGAAAGGTTTCAAAACTTGTCCTCAAGTTTTGGAATTTATAAAGTTACCCCCCATGTATACTTTAATTCCAAACTAGACCTTAGAATTTTAAAAGTTTAAAATTCAACCCTTATACTATTATTATAATTTTAATTATATAGATATGTATAAGATAAAGTCGTCTTACCATTAGTAGGCCTCATTCACGAAGCCGGTCTATAAGGGGGGTATAAGGTTACTGCCTATAAAATGGCAGTTTAATGGGTGTCCACTCTCACTCACCGCTTCCTTGACCGGTGGAGGGTCGTTAGCCGAACAGGTAGGACAATGACTATAATTCTCCCTTCATTATAAGTATAATGATAAATACTAAGTAACTAAACACTTATAAATTCCCAATCTTAGTTACTTAGGAAAATGTGAATAAGGTGCTAATCCATGAAATTACACTTTGCACTTTGTTTAAGCTGTTAGTG
This sequence comes from Lactuca virosa, assembly GCF_052849685.1. NCBI lineage: Eukaryota > Viridiplantae > Streptophyta > Magnoliopsida > Asterales > Asteraceae > Lactuca > Lactuca virosa. The sequence goes on from NC_136434.1 coordinate 253,965,869, forward strand.
GAGCGTGTGTGGTTAACCGGCACACTAACCTGGACTTAACAAGGTAGGCAAAGGGTAAATTAATGTTTATCATAGTATCGTTGGAGCGTGTGTGGTTAACCGGCACATCGATTGAGGGGTAAATATTAAGGGTACCAAGTATATTTGCATGGTTACTTCACACCTTGTTTTGTGATCCTCGGCATCCCAGTCACAAAACCTGAAGGGCACACTCGAGATTGAAACATGCCATTGAAAAGTTCAATGAATCTCAAAAGAATCTAGGAGTTTCAAAACCAATTAAAACCTAATAATACATTTCGTTTATCTTGGTGGAAATTGGTGAATCGTCATTCACCTACCTTCAAATATTTTATAGCTTGGATTACGGCATCCCTCTTCCAAGTTATAGAATAGTTTGTTAGGTCCTAGCCTTAATATATCATATTGGGTGTTATATTAAGGACTTAAATCAACTTTACGTGAATTTCTCCCATTGTTGATGTCTGGTTTAGACAACAATGATCTTCCCAAACCAAGCTTTCCTAATGAATATGACTTCCCGAGTTTGGCTCATGGAAGTCATACTTCTCTTCCTCCACCTCCTCCAATTATTCTCCCTAACCCACAAGTTCAAGGTCACTCAAGCCCTAATGGCAAGCAAGGTCTATGTGTGATCACATCTTAGAGATGAAGTCACATATTGACAAGCCGGGAGAGTTGGGTGTCAAAGTCTTGAGAAAGTTGGAAGTTCAATCACTTTCTAAGTCACATAGTGAGTTCCTTTGGGACTACTATGAAACAGACTATGACATGAACCTTAATGATCATATCTATTTGCTTGGTGCTGCTGAATCAGCAATGATTTGGAACGATAGTAAAGCAAATTTGATTAGAAGATCAACTTCCAAAAAAAATTTATGGACAGTGACAATGGTGACATTGGAAATCCAGAAAAAGCATTCTCTTCCCAATGGAAAGGGATTGGCCATAGTTAACCCGGTTGACCAAATGGGAAAGAGAAAGGCTAAGTCTGAGATAGTCCCATTACCAAAGGGTCCATATATTTATTTTGCCAAAGGAAGGGGCGTTGATTGCAAAGCTGCCAAATTACCTAAGGATGTTAAAGTCAATAAGTTTGACTCTACGTCAGGTAGAGCCCATTATCTAACTCTGTTAAGTTCTATTCTGAGATCCTCATTACATGATGTGACTGGGTCACATGTTGATGTTTTAAGAATCAAAGAATAGAGAGAAATCTTAAAGGAAGTATATGTTGATTCTGATCGCGAAGGTGGATTTCGATCGCATCAGAATTTTGAGCAGTTGCTTAAGAAGTTATGATATATTGCTAAGGAATAGATAACAACAATTTTCCATGTGGATTGTAAAGATAAGTTTTTCCGCAAAGTTTTAAAATAAAAGAAAATTGTTTAATTTTATTTATTTGAAGTATCCTTTACAATGGCATTTGTGGAAAATTGTTGCTTATATGATTCCACTAACAGCAATATTGGAAAATGGATTTGATTCTTTCATTTGTGGTAGTGTCTAAATTTACCAAATCAGGAAAGTTCCTCATCACCCAAGTTTCAATTGGACCGAAACTTGGAATCATGCAAGTTGAATAGTATGATGAATGAGAACTTTCAAGCATTGGAAAATCAAGACTAATTACTTGTTCACATGGATGTGTGAGTCAAGTGAAGGACTAAAGGGATCGAGTACACATTCTTGTGCACTGGTCATGTCCACCACAAAGCTCGTTAAGACTATTTGATTTACTAAAGTTTAGTAAATATGGTTATACTTACAAGTTTAAGTATAATTCTGAAACATTGGAAAAGTCTCAATGTATGGCAGAACGAATGGGAAGAATCAAATTAGGCAGAAAGATAAAAGTTTCTCAAATCTGAAAAGATGGGAGAGTACTTTAGTATCATGTTTATGATCATCTTAATGATTTAGAAATCATATCACAATTAGTCCTCTAAAGGTCATCTTAGTGCATTCTTATGACTAAGAAGAGGAGTCATGAATTGTTGAAATGGTTAGATCAGGAAGATGAGTCATACTTCGTTCCAAAACAATTCTTAGAGTCATACTCCAAGATTGTAACTTGAGTAACATATCTTAAAGAAAGGTTTAAAACACTTGTCAAATGTAAGAGTAAAAGTGTCCTACTCTTGTACATTTGAAATTGGTAAGTTGTGATGTTTTGGATAAAACAAAGACCAACTAAGGCCAATTGTGTGAAGTGTTTGTCTTGATAAAGAATCCGCACTATCTCTTGAATATTTGGCAAGATAGTCTTATATGTCAAGAGGATAGTGGGAGTCTTAAAGATCCTAAAAAGAATTTCAAGAACTAATCAAGAATAAAACCTGAGGTTCTTCACTAGCACACGACTTGAGGTTTATAACCTATCGTGTTGACATATTCTGTGCCCATTCCAGTTAAAGTTGGCTTTGCATAGGAGTTCTGAAAGTTCTCAATTGGTTGCATAACAACTTGGAAGCAATGGCAGGCCATGTACTGCCAGGTGGCAAGAAGTTAAGATTGCATAAGTTCAGTCCATATGAGTTTGGATTTGTCATTATCCTTGTCTTGTGACTATGGTTTGACGATTCACATGGATAAGAACACATACACCATAAAATCTAAGGGTCATAAGGTTTCTCTCCGATTCATGAAAATGATGGTGAGGAAACACTTCCACCAAGTAGATTTGAAGCAGATGGCAAAAGGTCTAAACAATTGAGACTATGATTACGACATCCCTTTTCATAGTTCTGAAATTGTTTAGACACACATGCATGCTATCTAAGGAAAGGTGTATGATTTGTTGGATAAGATGTCTAAGTCCATAACTTATTTGATATATACTTGACCCGACCCGGCATGGTCCATTTGGGTTGCACTTCACTCAAACTAGTTATGGATAATTTTATGAGAGTTGTATACTTACGATTTATTAATATATTATAAGTTATAATATATTAATATAAAGTCATGTTACTTAATTAGTTTTAATCTTGAATTAATTATGAATTAATTTAGTGATTAAAAGGAAGACTAATTAAATCATGGGCTATTATATTTATATAGTGTGGGCTAACACTCATTTGGGAATGGGCTAAGCTTATATGGAAGTCCATGGATGATCCATGGAGCTTTTACCCATGGATCCTTGGAAGAGGAAAAGACATGGGTTATTAGGGTTTCACCCTAACCATGAACACTATATAAACAAGCTTATGTTGCATGAAAAAACACTAATGTGTGTGTAAGTGTGGTGGCCAAAATCAAGAGTTAGTATACTCTCTCATACATTTTCCAAGTTTGTGGTGATTTGTGATTTCCATTTGAGGCATTCACATTATTGGTGCTTGGCTCTCAAACTCCAAGGAATCAACAATCAACAAAAGGTATGTAATTCATCTAGTTCTTTTATGGTTAAAAGTACCCCATGCCATGCTAGATAGGTTATAAACCTTGGAAAATAATATTTTGCATGTATCTTAGACAAACATAGATCCAAGGTTTAATAGGGTTGCATGTACACTTAGGAAGTGTTAGAATGCTCAAAACCCAACAGTGGTATCAGAGCCTAGGCTTGTTTGTTTGATACTTGATGCAAAATAGTGAAAAAAGTCGAATTTTTTTGCTGTCTGCCTGATGAACTCGCCGAGTCCATGGGGGGACTCGCCGAGTTCATGTGTAAACTCATCCTACTCGCCGAGTAGGTTCGTGCACTCGGCGAGTAGGAGCCTCAGAATGCAGATTTTCGACTTTTGCTGCTGGAAATGGACTATAAACATTACCCTAAACTGTTTTGGTGTTTTAAAACTTGTTTTAGTTGGTGTAATGGTTGTTCTAATCCATTTACAATAGCTTATATCAAAATTTCATGCTTTGTATGTGTTCATATAATTCTTGAAACTTTGATGATCATGTTCATGTTCTTATGAATTTAGAAGATGATAGGAATTATTTGCTGAATTGTTTAGGATTAATTCTTGATCATTTATGTGTTTTAATGGAGTCCATAATTTGTCCTCAAGTTATGGATATCCAAAGGTCACTTCTTTTAAACACACACTTAAAACACATAAGTTACATGGAAATGAAGAGTCTTCATTTTTATGAACCTTTAATTCATAAGTTATGAAATGAAAAGTTTTGAATAATTTCAAAACTTGTCCTCAAGTTTTGGAATTTGTAAAGTTACACACACTTTAATATACTTTAATTCCAAACCCTTAGAGTTTTAAAAGTTAAAATTCAACCCTTATACTATTTATAACATTAATGGTTAATTATTATATATATGTATAAGTTCAAAGTCGTCTTACCGCTAGTACGCCTCATTCACGAAGCCAGTCTATAAGGTGGGTATATGGTTGTTGCCTATAAAATGGCAACTTAATGGGTGTCCACTCTCACCCACCGCTTGCTTGACTGGTGGAGGGTCGTTAGCCGAACGGGTAGGACAAGGACTTATAAATTCTCATTAAAAGTATGATGAATATTATATAGTAACTAAACCTTTTATAAATTCCCAATCTTAGTTACTTTAGGAAAATGTGAATATGGTGCTAACCCATGAAATTCACACTTTGTACCTTACCAAGTCGTTGGTGGAGCGTGTGTGGTTAACTGGCACACTAACTTGGACTAGTAAGGATCACGAAGGGTGACTTAATGTTTATCATAGATCGGTGGAGCGTGTGTGGTTAACCGGCACATTGATTAGGTGATAATATTAAGGGTACCAAGTGAATTTGCATGGTTATTCACACCTTGTTTTGTGATCCTCGGCATCCCAGTCACAAAACTTGAAGGGCACAATCGAGATTGAAACATGCCATTGAAAAGTTCAATGAATCTCAAAGGAATCTAGGAATTTCAAAACCAATTAAACCTAATAATTCATTTCGTTTTCATGGTGGAAATTGGTGAATCGTCATTCACCTACCTTCAAATATATTATAGCTTAGATTACGGCATCCCTCTTCTAAGTTATAATATATTGTGTTGGATCCTAGCCTTAATATTACATTTGGGTGTATTATTAAGGATTCGATATATCTAATCTAAACTTGTTTTCTTCTTTTCAGATGTCTTCCAACAACAAAGCTTCGGGCTCTAACCCTACTGGCTCCTTTTCCCTCATGAACCTTTGTGGGAGGGTCATCTTTGATGGTTCCAACTTCATGGATTGGATCCAGAACATCAGGATGGTTACTCGTTACGAGGACAAGGAATATGTCCTCGATAAGGAGCTAAAGGAGCTTGATGAGTCCACTGCTACTCCTGAGGAGGTCGCTGAGTATCAGGCACATGAAAGAGATGCCACCAAGGTGGCATGCATCATGATGGCCACCATGACAGCTGAACTCCAAAAGTCCTATGAGGACTATTACCCTTTTGAGATGCATCAGGATCTGATGGAAAGGTACCATCAGAGTGCTCGTTAAGAGCGGTATGAAATAATCTCCTCCATGATCACTACCCGTATGAAGGATAGCGAACCAATCACGAGCCACATGCAGAAAATGCAAAGGTATGTGGACCGTCTAATGAAACTGAATGTGAACTTCCCTGAGGAGTTGGCAATTGATATCATTTTGCACTCCTTGCCATCGTGTTATGATCAATTTCGTATGACATACCATATGAACAAGGAGGAAGTCACACTCAGTAAGCTTCAAGGACTTCTGAAGACTGCCGAAAGTGGTCTGAAGAGTAAGTCGGTTGCTACTCCTACTCCTACTACTACCCCTGTTTTGGCTATCAGGCAAGGCAAAGGGAAAAAGAGGAAGCACCCTTCAAAGGGTACCAAGGGAAAGTCCCTTGAAGGCTCCTCATCTGGAACCAAAGGTGGTTCTATCACTCCTTCTGCCATCCCTAAGGATGCTGAATGCTTCTACTGTCAAAATAAGGGGCACTGGAAGCGAAACTGCCCAAAGTACTTGCAGGATGTCAAGGATGGGAAAGTGAAACCATCCCATGCAGGTATTTACACTATATTGTCTAATAACTCACCATATTCTAATTCTTGGGTTCTTGATACAGGTTGTGGTATTCACATCTGTTGTGACTTGCAGGGCCTAAGAAGAAGTGAGGATGTGGAGCACGGAAAGATAAACTTAATCATGGGGAACATGAAGGTTGCACCTGTTACCAAGATTGGAGTTTATACTTTGTTGCTAGATAGTGGGTTAAAGTTAGATTTGAATAAATGTGTGTACTCGTCTGAAATGGCGAGGAATATTATTTCCTTCCATGCTTTGTACAAACAAGGTTTTACCTTTTCATTTGATAATGAAGTTGGTAGTATTAATGCTTTCTTTAATAATGTTCTTTATTTTAAAGCATTACCTTGTGATGGTGTGTATGAAGCTGTATCGGTTGTAGATAATTTAGGAAATAATGTATTATGTATTGATTCTTCTAGTAGCTTGGATAAAGCATCTTTGTGGCATTGTCGTCTTGGACATGTAAGCAAGAAACGCATAGGCCAGCTCCAAAAGGATGGAGTCTTGCAGTCGTTCGACCTCAAGTCGGATGACAGTTGTGAGTCTTGTCTACTTGGAAAAATGACAAAATCACCCTTCACTGGTACTTGTGCAAGGGGTGAGGGTTTGTTGGACCTTATACATACTGATGTAAGTGGACCATTCAAAACCGCCACAAGGGATGCTAATCGCTATTATGTGACTTTTATTGATGATTTTAGTAGATATGGTTATGTCTACTTAATCAAACATAAGTCAGAAACTTTTGAAAGGTTTAAAGAGTTTAAACAGGAAGTAGAAAATCAATTGGGCAGGAACATTAAGATGCTTCGATCCGATCGAGGTGGTGAGTATCTTAGTACTGAGTTCCTCGACTATCTTAAGGAGTGTGGGATTGTCTCACAATTGACACCTCCCAGGACACCACAGCTGAATGGTGTAGCTGAGAGGCGCAATCGAACTTTGTTGGACATGGTTCGCTCTATGATGAGTCGAGCTTCGCTACCAATCTCTTTTTGGGGGTATGCCTTAGAGACTGCCGCCCACATCCTTAATCTAGTCCCTACAAAGAAGGTTGCCAAAACACCTCATGAGATGTGGACTGGGAAAGTTCCCAATTTGGACCACATCAAGATTTGGGGTTGCGAGGCTTTCGTGAGGCGCGAGACTCATGACAAGCTCGAACCTCGAAGTGAAAGGTGTATTTTCATCGGCTACCCACAAAAATACTTTGGTTACCTCTTCTACAGACCCAGTGAGAATGTGGTCTTTGTGGCTAGGAGAGGGGTCTTTCGAGAGAGAGAATTTATAAGCCAAGGAAACAGTGGGAGGCAAATTGACCTTGAAGAAATTCAAGACTCGATTGGTGAAGGAACCTCAGACAGTAGCAATCAACTTGAGGAGGAAATTCCTGTTGATCCAGCTGACGAGTCTATACTTCCGAGGCGTTCCACAAGGGTTAGGAACACACCTGAGTTTTATTATGGATTTCATATTACTGCAGAAGGTGATACATTTATCAGTGACAGTACACTGGTAAATCTGGATGAACCTAACAGTGTTAAGGAAGCCATGGCAGGCCCAGAGTCTGCTAAATGGAAGGAGGCTATGGACAGCAAGATACAGTCCATGTATGACAATCAAGTTTGGAACTTGGTTGACAATGTACCACGCCGTAAGACAGTCGGGTGCAAATGGATCTTCAAGAAGAAGACCGACATGGATGGGAAGGTGCACACTTATAAGGCTCGACTGGTTGCGAAGGGGTTTACTCAGACTCAGGGAATTGATTATGATGAAACCTTTTCACCAGTAGCAAAGATTAAGTCTATTAGGGTTATGCTAGCCATTGCTGCATTTCATGATTATGAAATATGGCAAATGGATGTCAAAACCGCTTTCCTTAACGGAAAGTTGGCTGAGGATGTTTACATGAATCAGCCAGAAGGTTTTGTCAGTGCAGAGTACCCCAATAGAGTGTGCAAGCTTGAGAAAATCCATTTATGGATTGAAACAAGCATCTCGAAGTTGGAATCTTTGTTTCGATGAGAAGGTCAAAGAGTTTGGTTTCTCAAGAAGTGAAGATGAGTCCTGCGTGTATGTCAGAGCTAGTGGGAGTATAGTTAGTTTTTTGGTACTGTATGTGGATGACATACTACTCATAGGAAATGACATCCCAACCTTGCCGGAGGTTAAGTCCTGGCTTGGGAAGTGCTTTGCTATGAAGGACCTTGGAGAAGCTACCTATATCCTAGGGATAAGGATATTAAGAGAAAGGAGTAAAAGACTAATTGAACTTAGTCAGAGTATCTACTTGGATAAGGTGTTGAAAAGGTTCAACATGCAGAATTCCAAGAAAGGAGAATTACCGATCCAAAGCAATGCCAAACTGAGCAAGGCACAGAGCCCGAGTACAGAAGATGAGATAGCTGAGATGAGTCGATTACCTTATGCTTCCGCTGTTGGTTCGATCATGTATGCTATGACTTGTACTCGTCCTGATGTGGCCTTCGCTTTGAGCATGGTCAGCAGATATCAGGGGAACCCTGGCAAGACTCATTGGACTGCGGTAAAGAATATTCTCAAGTACCTGCGGAGGACTAAGGATTGGATCCTTACCCTTGGTGGGAGTGATGACTTGAGAGTAGTAGGGTATAGTGATGCTAGCTTTCAGACTGATAGGGATAACTTCCGCTCTCAGTCGGGCTGGGTCTTTACCTTAAATGGAGGGGCAATCACTTGGAAGAGTTCCAAACAGGAGACTGTAGCTGATTCGACTTGTGAATCATAGTACATAGCAGCGAGTGAAGCGGCAAAGGAGGCGATATGGCTGAGGAACTTCATCGGAGACCTTGGAGTTGTACCAGCTATTAAGGAGCCTATGGAGATTTTCTGTGACAGCAATAGTACGGTTGCCTTAGCCAAGGAACCAAGAGATCATGGCAGATCCCGACACATTGACAGAAAATATCACTTCATAAGACACAAGATAGAAGAGGGACTCCTCGTGGCAAAGAGGGTATCGTCAGATGAGAACCCTGCGGATCCCCTTACGAAGGGACTGACGAGGGTGAAGCATTTGCAGCATGCGAGGCGCATCGGGCTGAGGGACGATATTAGTTTTACAGATTAGATAGTTATTACTGAAACTTGTAAAATGTAATCGACGTTTGATGATGAATAAAAATTGTGATTTATTTATAAGTAAGGTGTTGCTATCATTGTCAATTATTTACTATTGTTTCAGCTTTGCATGTTTTGACTTCCAGAATAATAAATTTATTCAAATTCTCCACAGTCGGTCATATGTCGGAAGTAGGTATGAAACAAGACTGTCATGAATTGGGATTGTAGATGACTAAAGGTGTTTAGCCATAGCAATGGTTGCTACAACATTCATGAGTGCTCATAAGTTATGAGTATTGGAATAAACCCACGCTCACTTGTATCACTTCATGGAATTTATCTCGAGTGATCGTGAGACGGTAATATCATATAAGTCTTGAAACCTAGAGATATGAGTTGTTACCTATGAGTTGGTTGTGCATTGATTGCATGTAAACGCATCAGTAACTTGATGTTATAAAACGTGCCTTTGTGTACAATTCAACAAGTAGTAGAACAAGCATATGAGTCGAAGTTTATCTGTTCCTTCTTGAATCAGAAGCGATATCTAGGCCCCTCGATGATTTTGTTTTGACCCATGTACCGGGCCCGATCAGAACTAAATTGATGTGTTTGATTAAGTTCTTTGTCAAACAAATCGGAAATCGGGAAACAAACTGCTGGACAATAAGTAAGACATTGTTCCATGTATTTGTCCGGCTGATATCATGAGAGCAGAGGATTATACGATCACTTATCTAAAATGGCGCTTCATAGTTCAGCAGAGTTTTCGAGAGCTACGATTGCCGGTTGGTTCCTAAAGCTATATAGGCAAATACAGTTATCAGACTTATCCAAGTGGGAGACTGTTGGATAAGGTGTCTAAGTCCATAACTTATTTTGTATATACTTGACCCGACCCGGCATGGTCCATTTGGGTTGCACTTCACCCAAACTAGTTATGGATAATTTTATGAGAGTTGTATACTTACGATTTATTAATATATTATAAGTTATAATATATTAATATAAAGTCATGTTACTTAATTAGTTTTAATCTTGAATTAATTATGAATTAATTTAGTGATTAAAAGGAAGACTAATTAAATCATGGGCTATTATATTTATATAGTGTGGGCTAACACTCATTTGGGAATGGGCTAAGCTTATATGGAAGTGCATGGATGATCCATGGAGCTTTTACCCATGGATCCTTGGAAGAGGAAAAGACATGGGTTATTAGGGTTTCACCCTAACCATGAACACTATATAAACAAGCTTATGTTGCATGAAAAAACACTAATGTGTGTGTAAGTGTGGTGGCCAAAATCAAGAGTTAGTATACTCTCTCATACATTTTCCAAGTTTGTGGTGATTTGTGATTTCCATTTGAGGCATTCACATTATTGGTGCTTGGCTCTCAAACTCCAAGGAATCAACAATCAACAAAAGGTATGTAATTCATCTAGTTCTTTTATGGTTAAAAGTACCCCATGCCATGCTAGATAGGTTATAAACCTTGGAAAATAATATTTTGCATGTATCTTAGACAAACATAGATCCAAGGTTTAATAGGGTTGCATGTACACTTAGGAAGTGTTAGAATGCTCAAAACCCAACATGATTTTGATAAAGTTTTATCAAAGCATCTCGTATCAGAAATCTGAACTTTGGTAAGAAAGTCAATAAAGTATTGATTTCTAGAAGTCCAGCTGATTTCTGAGTACATGTCAAAGCTAGTGGGAGCATAAGTGTTATGCTAATAATCATCATGTAAGTGGGAGCATGATAATTATTGTTAGTGTTGCAAGTTAGCAATGTTAATTATAGAAAACAAAAGTTTCAATTCGTGAGGCTGCAGGGATTGAAAAAGTTGTTTTGCTATAATTAAGGGAGAGGATATACTTCATTTCAGTTCTAAAAGCTTAGATTGAGACCTTAATCATCTTTAGTCAAGAATATATATATGAATTTCATGTTGGACTGGTTCAACTTAAGTAAATTCTATATATTGCGTTCTCAAAATTCGATTATGATTACGGCATCCCTCTTCATAGTCAAATTTTGAAAACATGGCAAATAAAAATATTGTAGCAAAAGACTGGTCTAGAATCATGTCTTTATGTGAGACATCATGAATCGTGTACCATTTGCTTTGGGTACAGGATCGATTGCATGTGCTATGATATTTGTCATTTCTAAATTTTTCCAAATGCCCAAAGGCATTAAGAAGGGAAAAGGTCTAGAATTGGACATGACTAAAATGATTAAGCAATTGTCGAGGACAATCTGAGGTTTACCAAAGATTGGTTGCTCAGGGACAGTTGGAAGTATAGTGCTAATTTTGGAAGGACCATATTGACATATTCTGAAAAGAGGCATCTCTTATTCAGAAGTGATAGTCAAAATGAGAATATGGAGTTGTCTCCATAGGTGGAAGTTATCTGTGTAAGATTAGAAAACTTAATGCAAGAAGCATGTCCAAAGCAATGTACTTTGAATATGAGACTTAGTTTCCATGGAGTTGATCTCCATTGGAATACCTTATAATGATTGTTGACAAGTCTTTGTGACTTTGTACATATTCATTACAGGAGGGTCAGTGCATATAAGTTTAAAATCTAAACAGATTTCGATAAATGATAGGAATTTGAAATTCTCACATTTTTCGATAAGGATTTGGGAGTGTGAAATTAGAATCATTGAAATTATGTTCAATTGGTTTATTTCACAAAGTAAGGATCATAGACAAACATAGAGTGCATACTTGGTGTATGGCAAATCTATTGTTTAAGAAAAACATAGTGTACATGCTTGGAGCATGGGACAACTAGTGTTTTTAATTCAAGTATAAAGTTGATAAAACCGAAACAATGAATAATGAGTAATCAGTATGGTGATAAATAAAAGTGTTTATTTATATTCATAGGGTTTGATACCATATTTGATTCATTTATTCTTGTGTTTCACTTTGCATGTTTTGATTTCTAGAATAACTAAGTCGCTCTTCCTGAATGATTAAGTTATTCAAACCATCCACAGTCGGTCATATGTTGGAAGTAGATATGAATCAAGACTGTCATGGGTTGGTTTGTAGAGGTCCAAGTTGGTGGACAAAGTGGTGCTACAACACTCATGAGTGCTCATAAGTTCTGAGTATTGGATTCAACCCACGCTCATTTGAATCACTTCATGGATTTTATCACGAGTGATCATGAGACGATAATATCTTATATTCTTAAAACCTAGAGATATGAGTTGTTACTATGAGTTGGTTATACATTGATTGCACGAAAACGCATTGGTAACTCGATGTTATAAAACGTGCCTTTGTGTATGATTCAACAAGTAGTAGAACAAGCCATATGAGTCGAAGTTTATCCATTCCTTTTACCTTCGGGATAAAAGCGATATCTGTGGGCCCCTCGATGATTTAGCGATGACACATGTGAGTGCTTGGCCAAGCCAGGACTGATTTGATTTGTTCAATCAGTCAGTCATCATAAATCAAAAATCGGGAAACAACAAATGGACAGAGAGAATGATTATAATCCATGTCTCAGTCCATATTATATCTAGAATGGAGGAATATATGATCCCTTATCTAATGGACGTGTCATTGATTTGTTTAGAGTTCGACAGCGGCTTTAAGAGCTACGATTGCTAGTCGGGTTATGAAGTCGTACTTGCAATAATAGTTTTAGACTTATCCAAGTGGGAGACTGTTGGATTAGATGTCTAAGCCCATAACTATTATTGGTATGTACTTGACCCGAGAGTAGCATGGTCCATTTGGGTTGCATATCATCAGGACAATTTGTTAGGATGGACTTTTGAGAGAAGGTTATTTATGGTTTATTAATATATTATAAGTTATAATATATTAATATGAAATCATATGTTTTAATTAGTATCGATCAAGAATTAATTTGGAATTAATTTAGTGATCAAAAGAGACTAATTAAATCTATAGGGACTAATTATGATAATTAGTTATATTTATATGTGTTGGGCTTATGATCCATGTTGGACCAAGTTTATGTATGGATACATAAAGAGTTGGGCCACATGAACCATGGATCATAAAACCCATGGGTATGGATTATGGGTTATACCCATGACCCTTGGAATCCTACATATAAATAGGTTACTCCATAGCCAAAATCACCATTTCTTTTCTTAGAGAAATATGGAGGTGTTTTGGTGCCTGGAATTCTCTCTCAAGAGCCACCTTTGTCCTAGGTGTGTTGTGATTCCATTTGAGGCATTTCATACTATTGGTGCTAAGCGCTTAAGGCCAAATACATCAAGACTTCAAGCCACATAAAAGGTATGTTTCCCTAACTAGTATATTATATGGTTTATGTCAAATGCATGCTAGTTATAGGTTTAATGCCTTGGAAACCATTTGCATGTATAATAGAGAAAACATAGATCCAAGGTATTTAGGGTTGTATGTGCACCATAGGATGTTGTAGTATACTAAAACCCAACAAAAACAACCAGGATGGAGGAGTTTATGGACGTGGATGCAAATACAAAGATTTCATGGCATCTAAACCGCCGTGTCTATCTAGAAGTCCGACACCGGTGGAAGTCATGAATTGGATCTCCGAAATGGAGACGATGTTTGAAAGTTGTGAGTGCAGCAACAAACAAAAGACCGCACTTGCAATTCCTCTGTTAAAATCTGGTGTATTGAGCTGGTGGAAGTTACTAGCTGGTTCGATGCCCAAGGGAGAAGCTAGTAAGATGTCTTGGGAAGACTTTGTGGTGCAACTGAAATTGCAATACTGCTCTGAGCAGGATCTTCTGGAAATTAATAATGAGTTCCAGAATTTAAAGAAGGGAAAGATGAGCGATACTGAATACACTGCTAGTTTTACGGAAAAGATGAAGCTCGTTCCTCATCTAGTTCCAACTGAACTCTCTAAGGTCAACAAGTTTGCCCTCGGATTACCAGCGGACTTTGGTCCGATGGTTAAGCAAACAACCACTTTGAAAGTCGCCATCTGGGCTGCTAAGAATGTTGAGATTCAGATCAAAGAAAAGGGTCTGGAGAGGGCAGAAGTTGGTGAAAAGAGAAAATTTGAAGGAACTTCAGGTTCCAATAAAAAGAACAAGTTCTCGAAGACTGGTTCGAGAAAATTCGGAGGAGGAGCCGAAGTGAAATGGTGTGAGAAGTGCAAGAAAAAGCACTCTGGGAAATATAGCGAGGGGGTGACTTGCTACAAATGTGGAAAGACTAAGCATTTTGCCAACATGTGTCCGTCCGGCAAGATGGTATGTTTTGAGTGCCATGAAGAAGGGCATGTTTTTAAAGACTCTCCAAAGAGGAAGGATGCAGCAAAGCCCAATCTACCACCAAAGCCGAAGGCGAGAGCCTTTCAGATGACACTTGAGGCTACAAAAGAAGAAGTCGATGTCGCTTCAGGTACCTTTCTTGTAAACGAATTGCCTGCCCAAATTTTGTTTGATTCTGGAGCCAATTACTTCTTTGTTTCTCATGAATTTGGTAGAAAACTAGCTTTGCCTGTAGATAGACTAGTTAATGCTATAATAGTCGAGATTGCTAGTGGCAAGTTTGTACCTGTTAGCCATCGTATGAAAAACGTCCTCATTGACTTGGATGGGAATAAGTTCCACGAGGAACTATTGCCTATCGAGTTAAATGGTTTCGACATAGTTTTAGGAATGGATTTGCTTAGCGCCAATGATGCTAAAATATTGTGTAGGAAGAAGATAGTAAAAGTAAACCCGTCAGGGAAAGAGTCGTTTATGGTGTATGGAGACAAACGCAGAGTAAACTCTGGAATCATTTCCCTAATGAAAGCCAGAAAGTGTTTGACCAAGGGATGTACATCATATCTAGCGTTCGTGATCGATGCTCAGAAGGAAAAGAAGGAGGTGCAGAATATTCAGGTGGTGTGTGATTATCCGGAAGTCTTTCCCGAAGATCTTCCCGGATTGCCCCCTGATCGACAAGTAGAATTTCGTATCGACTTGTTACCAGGAATGATGCCGATAGCAAAAGCACCGTATCGATTAGCACCAACAGATATGAAAGAACTTATGACACAACTTCAGGAGTTATTGGACAAAGGTTTCATTCGACCTAGTTCATCGCCCTGGGGAGCCCCTGTGTTGTTTGTAAAGAAGAAAGATGGGAGCATGAGAATGTGCATCGATTACAGAGAGCTGAATAAAGCGACGATAAAGAACAAGTATCCATTGCCGAGGATCGATGACCTGTTCGACCAATTGCAAGGTTCGAGCTATTTCTCGAAGATCGATCTTAGGTCAGGATACCATCAACTAAAGGTGAGAGAGCAGGATATCGAAAAGACTGCGTTCAGAACAAGATATGGACACTATGAATTTTTGGTTATGTCGTTCGGACTAACCAATGCCCCAGCAGCTTTCATGGATTTGATGAACAAGGTTTGTAAACCATACCTTGATAAATTCGTGATAGTATTCATAGACGATATCTTGATCTATTCGAAAAGCAAACAGGAGCACGAAAAGCATCTGCGTGAGGTGCTAGAAGTTTTGAAAAAGGAGAAGCTGTATGTAAAGTTCTCTAAATATGAATTTTGGATTCAAGAAGTCTAATTTTTAGGTCACGTGGTTAACCAAGAAGGAATAATGGTTGACCCAGCAAAGATTGAAGCTGTGATGAAGTGGGAACAACTAAAAAGTCCTACGGAGCTTTTTAGGATTAGCCGGATATTATCGCCGATTTATCCAAGGCTTTTCTTCGATTGCTACTCCATTAACAGCTTTGACCCACAAAGGAGCTACTTATGCTTGGAATGAGAAGCATAAGGAAGCCTTTGAGAAGTTGAAGAAGAGATTGTGTGAAGCACTAATTCTTTCGTTACCTGAAGGAGTTGATGACTTCGCAGTTTATAGTGATGCCTCTGGAGTTGGGTTAGGTTGTGTTCTGACCCAAAGGGATAAAGTGATAGCGTATGCATCGAGGCAATTGAAAGAGCATGAAAAGAACTACCCCACTCATGATCTGGAGTTGGCAGCGGTAGTATTCGCCTTAAAGATATGGAGGCACTATCTTTATGGTACTAAATGCAAACTTTTCACTGATCATAAGAGTCTTCAATATCTCTTTAATCAAAAGGAATTGAACATGAGGCAACGGTGCTGGCTAGAGTTACTCAAGGACTACGACTGTGAGATACTTTACCACCCTGGTAAATCAAATGTTGTTGCTGATGCTCTCAGTCAGAAGGTGAACTTGAAAAGAAAAGGCCAAGAGCGTTCAGAATTGAAGTTGTCTCTACAATTGTGGAAAGTATAAAGAAAGCTCAGGAGGAAGCTTTAGAGAAAAATGACCGAAAGGAGGAACGTTTGGGCAAAACGTTGGTGTTGGATACAAACGGTCAAGGGCTGAAGGTATTCAAAGATAGGATTTGGATACCTAAGACGGGAGGAGTAAGAGATCTTCTGATGGAAGAAGCTCACAAGACCATGTACTCGATTCATCCCGGCAGTACGAAAATGTATAGGGATCTAAAACCGTATTACTGGTGGCCGACGATGAAGCTCGATGTTGCTAAGTATGTGGCCGAGTGTGTAACTTGTGCTAGGGTTAAGGCGCAACATCAGATACCGTATGGGAGTTTAGAACCTTTACCTGTACCTATGGGTAAATGGGAAGACATCACCATGGATTTTGTGACTAAACTGCCCAGAACAAGGAACGGTCACGACATGATTTGGGTGGTCGTTGATCGCTTCACTAAGAGTGCGCATTTCATAGCCGCTAACGAGAAATGGTCTATGTATAAACTTGCGAATTCTTATGTGAAGGAAATTGTGAGGCTTCACGGTGTCCGGTTAACGATTGTATCTGATCGTGACAGCCGTTTTACCTCAAGGTTTTGGAGAAGTCTACAAGAGGAATTGGGTACCAAGTTGTGTTTGAGGACAGCTTACAATCAGCAAACTGATGGTCAGAGCGAAAGAACAATTCAAACATTGGAGGATATGCTGAGAGCATGTACCCTAGAATTCCAAGGTAGCTGGGATGAACACTTACCTCTAGTAGAATTTTCCTATAATAATGGTTTCCACTCAAGCATCAAGATGGCACCTTATCACGCTTTGTATGGGGAAAAGTGTCGAATGCCGTCATGTTGGCCGGAAGCTGGGGAAAAGCAGTTTATGGGACTTGAAATAGTCCATCAGACTGCTGAAAAGTTGAAAGTGATAAGGGAAAGGATGTTAGCTGCTCAAGATCGACAAAAGAGTTATGATGTGACAACCCGAAATTTATTCCGTCACTGTAACCCTTTCCGTTAATAAAATTATTTTATTATTAAAATTGTCCATTAACTTTTAAGTTAAATAATTCATCTAGGGTTATTGTCATAATTTCCTATGTATAGGAAATCAATAAAATCACACATAATACCCTCGATAATCCTTTGGAAAAATTTCTAGTTTACGACTAAGTCGGGTTACGGTCATTTAATCGGGTAAAATCTTAAACTCCGTTTAATGTCGGGATTGGGTGTGTCCCCACCTAACCGTGGACTCAACCCCATATAAGGGTTGAGTGGACTCCATTTGAACCTTTTCACCCACCTTGGAACTTTCTCTCTCTACTCTCTCTCTAAAAATTGGGTTTTGATCAAGAATCAACTCATTCAAGCTCCAAAATCGTAAGTGATCCTTCCTAGCTTGTTGTTTAACTTAACATGCATGCAAATCTATGGGTTAAAATCTCAAAAACCCCAAAAACTTGTGTTTACGGTTTGGGAAGGTCTCCCAAAACCGTAAACTCCCATAAGGGGGTTTTGAAGCCCCAAAACCCTTTCAAACCTCTTCTAATGTTTAGCTATGGCTTAGGAACTTGCATGCATGAACTTAGAACACCAAAATCATGTCTTTATGGGACTAGACATGAGTTTACGGTCCATGAACATTCATGAACCGTAAACACCCTAAAAAGGGGTTTTGATGCCCCAAAACCTTTCCAATGCTTGGCTAATGACCTAGAAACTTGCTTGAATGATCTTACAACCCTAAAACATGGATTGAGAAGTGTAAACATGAGTTTACGGTTTGGGAAGGTCTCCCAAAACCGTAAACACCTTCAAAAGGTGTTTAAGTGCCCTTAACACCTCCTATGGCTTCTATAAGTGACTAGAACCTTGCACGCATAAGATAGAAACACCAAAACACGAAAGAAGAGGACAAACATGAGTTTACGGCCGTAAACCCATGTGTTTACGACCGTAAACTCCCAAGGAGTGGTCCAAGGACCGTAAACTCCAAAAGAGGGTCATTTCGAGCCCTAGTCACTTCCTAAGCCCTTGATTCGAGTCTAGATCACTTCCTTGAGTAGTATAAGACCGTAAAACATCCAATGGCACCATTTCCATGAGTTTACGGCCGTAAACTCATGGGGGAGGTGGTCCAGAAACCGTAAACACCCCTAAGGGCACAATTTGAAGTGTAAACTCCATAGTGAGGTCATACACTCCTTATATGCAACCCTTAGTACTCTTAGCACTTGTAGCAAAGTGTTTTCATGTATTAGGGTGTCCTAACTCACTTAATTAGTTATTAAATGACTAATTAGATACATAAATGTATCATTGCTTGTTCAATAGGATCTGAGTGTGTGTTCAAGTCCTCACTTGACACATAGCATCCTATACCATCCGTCCATCCAAATCACCCACGACAGGTGAGTTCATACCCCTATACTTTTCCGAGTTTTTCATGTTTTCAGGGGGGGAATACAAGCAAAAGTACAAGGAAACTTGTGCTCGATTTATCTCTTTTTGTATAAAATGATTTCATGTTCAGCATGCTTTTAACTCAGAAAACTGTTTTACAAATCGATTAAGAAATCAACTCGTAGTAATAGTTTTCAAATCTAAAGCAAGGAACTCGTGAACCTTATCATAATATGTATTATTTCATAAAGGATTCATGCAAATCATAAAAGGATTTTTGTATTATCACTTGTAAATTCGTTAGGCTAAGTTTGAGACATGTGCTCGGTAACACTCCCCCAGATTCGTGAGTGGAGGGCTACGACTTATAACCATAATCTCTTGGAGGGAGAGCGTGACTATTGTGTATAGATCTATATGGGACTGACTATCCCACACCCTCGCTGCTAGCTACAGTGGAACCCTTTGGTTCAGGGGTGACAAAGTCATAAATGATACTGGTCCATTTACGTGCCTTATCCAGTCTTAGTACGGTTATGGCACTCACAACTTAGGTAGCAGGAATTTACTCTTCTAACATAATCCTCTGGGTGTAACCAGAGCTTCGAATATAATCCTCTGGGTGTGACCAGAGCTTCTAATATACTCCTCTGGGTGTAACCAGAGCTTCGAAAAGAAAACTGCCGTCCAAGTATGATAAATACTTGTGTATAGATAACCAACTTTCAACCTTTAAGAA
Organism: Lactuca virosa; assembly: GCF_052849685.1. Lineage (NCBI taxonomy): Eukaryota > Viridiplantae > Streptophyta > Magnoliopsida > Asterales > Asteraceae > Lactuca > Lactuca virosa. The sequence goes on from NC_136434.1 coordinate 253,985,419, forward strand.
AATATGGGATTTTCTGGGATAACCAAATCTTTCATAAATAGACTGTTTATGTGTAACTAATGAATAATCAAAACCTCTTTCATAAGAAAATATGGGATTTTCTGGGATAACCAAATCTCTCATAAATAGTCTGCTTATGTGTAACTAATGGATAATCAAAACCTCTTTCATAAGGAAATATGGGATTTTCTTGGGAAAACAACTTTTCAAAGAATCAAAGAAACATGTCTTTTACCAGAATTAACAGCTTATGAACTCACCAGCTTTATGCTGATATTTTAAAACTGCTTCTATTCTCAGGGCGTCAATAGACAGGTACTCCTGCCAACTTTTTGAGAAGACGGAGCGTATCGGATTTACGTCTTTTACTTTTGCTATATACTGATATGTATAATCTTTGTATTAAGACAATGTAAATCTTTTCATGTATGTATTCAATGTTTGGATTGTGTTTACTATGCTTACTATGATACAACTGTTGTGATACTACGCATGACGTCGCTCCGCCCCGGAACGTTTCCGCCTTCGGTTTCGGGGTTGACATATGCTGACAAGAAAAGACAACCGATATCCTTCGAAGTTGGAGATTCGGTTTTACTTAAAGTCTCGTCGTGGAAGGGACTTATAAGATTTGGTAAAAGGGGAAAGTTGAGTCCAAGGTTTATTGGACCATTTAAAGTTCTTCATAGGATCGGGAATCAAGCTTACAAGCTAGAATTACCGGAAGAACTGGAGGGTATTCATAACACCTTTCATGTGTGTTATTTGAGAAAGTTCACGGGAGATGTGCCCGACATAATTCCCATTTCTGAATTAAGGTTGGATGAAAACAAGAGGTTGATTGAAGAACCTGAGGCAATCGTTGACCGTAAGACTAAGAAGTTGCGATACAAGATGGCCGATTTAGTGCTTGTGCGATGAAAACATACGAATGGGCCAAATCTCACCTGGGAAACGGAGAGTGACATGATGAGTCGCTACCCGCATTTGTTTGTTGATGTGTGATTCCGGGGACGAAATCATCCTAAGGTGGAGAGAATTGTAATGCCCGTGTTTCTAGCCTAGGCATTAATATTGATGTGGTAGTCTAGGTTAACCTTTGTAACTCATTTTGAAGAAATGAAAAGGAATTATGTGAATATTATGTGAATTATGTGTTTTATGCTTAATTATTAGGGTTTAATTAATTAAGAATAAAAATGAGCGTCGAAAATAAATATTAGATAAAGCCGATATCTATTAAGCAACTTGTAGTGGGCGTGACAAGGATTATGGATATATAAAGAATACCGAAATCCGAGTTATAATGAAGAAGTTCTAAACTGTATATGTATTTTATCTACAAATATGTTGGGTAAAACATGGGTAGACGAAATAGTCGATGTGTGTTAAAATGGTGAGAAGCCTCGGTGTTGTTGTCATTGTTGTTGTAGTCGTCTAGCGGAGTATAGATGACAACCACAGACCTTTCTAGGCAGTCCAGTGGAACACTAGCAAGTTCACAACATGTAGGTGTTGGTGAACTAAATGTTCATTGGCGTACTCCATCCCCCTCATGGTTGCCTTTAGGACATGTATGGCTGAGGAGTCCCCTTAGCAGTGGTGTCCACCCCGATGATAATCCTTAGGCTAGGTCCCTTGTGATAGGTGTTTAGGGACGTATAGTGAGGATAACGGGAATGGGTAATCAGGGTTATTGTTGATTGGTGAATTTAATAAGTTTGTTATTATTGTGGGTTGAAAACCCTATATGCTCACCAGGCTCCCAAGCCTGACCCACTCAGCTTTTTATATTACAGGTAGTGGACCCCGAGCATAGTCGGATGATGATCAGAGATTTTTGGATTATATGCCAGTAGTTATAAATAACTGTTGTAAGGCTTATAATGTCTTGTTTATGCTTTTGATCTGTATCGGAACATGACATCCCGAGGTTTTGATATAAAAAGGAAAATATATATTTCTTAAAGAAAGGTTTTGAAAAACTTTTATCATGTTTTGTTTTGGGGACCAATTCCACAACATCTTTTAAAAGGATTTCTCCGACCTTATGTTAAAAAGCATAAATTAAATCGGTCTTTTCTGGCCGAGAAATTAGGGGATGTCACAGTTGGTATCAGAGCATTAGTTTAAGCGAACTAGGAATTTGTAGGATTTCTAGACTTAAACTTAGAATGCTAAGTGATGATTGTGAGATGAGTGTCTACCATATTTTAGACACGAGCACTAGTTTATTTTAGGAAAGATGCCTAAAATGCTTTTATGTGCTAAATGTTATATGTTTGCCATATATGCCATTAATTGTTCGGATCTATGGTCTGTTGTCGACCGGATCTGGAAACCTTATGTGTGTAGGATTCTAAGCGTATGATTACGAGATTAGAACTAACATGTAAATGTTTCAGAGTGATAAGGGAATTGAAATATCTATCAAGGATAAAGACTTAAATTCGCCTTATTCGGTATATAGATTATAATGGCAAGAACTCGAAGTGGAGCGGGAAATGCAAACAGAAACCAACAACCTCAACCCCAAGTGGTGGAACAGGTGCCTATAGTAGGAGCTGCACCAGAACCCATCACCATGGCTGGAGTACGAGCCATGATTCAGTCAATGATGGCTGAACAAAGGGAGAAAATAAGGCAAATATTGCTGAACAACAGGAATGAACCTTCAATTACTGCTGAACAACGTGAATTAAATGGCGATCAATTTGAAGAAAGAAACAACAGTAGATTTGTTGGTCATAGTGAACCGCTTGTGGTTGGGAGAAATAACCACGAGGATAGAGTGGAGAGAAATGGGTTCAAGTATTGGATTGGATCTCGAAAATGGAATTGGCTTTCATGACTTCTGGTTGCCAAGGCAAGTTACAAACCACATTTGCAGTGCGGCAGTTCAGAGGTAGCGCTGCTCGATGGTGGAGCACTCTGGGGAAAACCCTAAACCCTAATGAGCCACTGCAACTGACATGGGCAGAGTTCTTGATGCACTTCAAGCGCAAGTACTGCTCGGCCCAAAATGTGCTTGAACTAGAAAACCAATTTCTGACGTTGAAGAAAGGAAGTATGACCGTTGATGAATATACAAATAACTTCACAGACAAAATGGAGTTTGCTTTGCGTATTGTCCCAGATGAGCTGGCAAAAATTGATAGGTACGCAAAGGGACTTCCATGGGAGTATGCGGTGCCAGTACGTCAGGCACTTACTTTGGAGGCAGCTATCTGGGTTTCCAAGTCTGTTGAAGATATCATTAAGGGGAGAGCCGCCAGCAAGGTTGAAGTTGGCGAAAAGAGAAAGTTTGAAGGAACTTCAGGTTCCAATAAAAAGAACAAATTCTCGAAGGCTGGTTCGAGGAAATTCGGAGGAGGAGCCGAAGCCAAGTGGTGTGACAAGTGTAAGAAGAAACATGCTGGGAAATGCAGCGTGGAAGTCACTTGTTACAAAAGTGGAAAACCTGGGCATTATGCCAATGAATGCACCTTCAATAAAAATGTTTGTTTTGGGTGCAATGAAGATGGGCATATTTTGAGGGATTGCCCGAAGAAGAAGGATGCAGCAAAGCCCAATCTTCCACCAAAGCCGAAGGCGAGAGCCTTTCAGATGACACTTGAAGCTGCGAAAGAAGAAGTCGATGTCGCTTCAGGTACCTTTCTCGTAAACGAATTGCCTGCCCAAATTTTGTTTGATTCTGGAGCCAATTACTCCTTTATTTCGCATGAATTTGGTAGAAAACTAGCTTTGCCTGTTGATAGACTAATTAATGCTTTAATAGTCGAGATTGCTAGTGGCAACTTTATACCTGTTAGCCATCGAATGAAAACATCTTCATTGACTTGAATGGGAATAAGTTCCACGAGGAATTATTGCCTATCGAGTTAAATGGTTTCGACATAGTTCTAGGAATGGATTGGCTTAGCGCCAATGATGCCGAAATATAGTCTAGGAAGAAGATAGTAAAAATAAACTCGCCAGGGAAAGAGTCGTTTATGGTGTATGGAGACAAACGCAGAGTAAACTCTGGAATCATTTCCCTAATGAAAGCCAGAAAGTGTTTGGTCAAGGGATATACATCATATCTATCATTCGTGATCGATGCTAAGAAGGAAAAGAAGGAGGTGCATGTGACAACCCGAAATTTCTATTCTGTACAACATCTCAATTCAATAGAAGTCAGAACAGTTTCTGCTAACTTTCAAGCTTTTTGGGATAAGTTTCAGTGTTTTTAAGTTAGTACTTCAGGAGATACCACGAGAGAGGATGCTCTAGGGTTTATTGTGCAACAATAAAGTCCCAAAGCTCCAAGAGTTTGGAGTTTACGGCCTAAACAAAGGTGTTTACGGCCGTAAACCCTAAATTGGGGGTATATATATGACACTTAGTCATTATTTACCATTTTTCACAAATTCAAGATCCAAACTCAATTCTCTCTCAAGTATCATCCAACAATTCTTCAAGATCTTCAAGTTGTAAGTGTTTCTAGTCCTAATAAGTTGATATATTACTTAATCTAGTGATTTAACACACTTCCATCCGTGAAATCATTCCAAAAGGTTAGATCTTCAAGTTTCACCAAGAACACACACTAGTGTTCTTGGACTTTTAGCATCTTTTCAAGCCTCTATCTTGTATGTACTTCTATCCTAGAGTATAATAAGGCTTGTTACACTTCTATACATCAAGAAAACACCAAGAAAAGCAAGGATCAAAGGTGTTTACGGTCCAAGAACACCTTGGACCGTAAACCCTAAAAAGGGTGCCAAAGGGTGCCCTAGTCCCTTCTAAGCCTTGGAAACTAGCATAGATCCTTTCCTTGTTGAGCTTAGCACTTGAAAACATCAAAATACCATAAACCATTTGGGTTTACGGCCGTAAACCCAAAGGCAAATGGTTGAAGGACCGTAAACTCCATTTAGGAGTGAAATGGTGCCCTAATCACTTCCATAGGCTTATACTTCAAGTGGAAATGCTTCTAAGGACTTGTAGAGCTTCGAAACAACACATGGTCAAAGAAGCACGAGTTTACGGCCGTAAACTCATGAGTTTACGGTGAGTTATGGTCACAAAACCGTAAACTCATATAAGGGGTTCCCTTGAACCCTAAACTCAATAGCAATGTCCTACAACACTTAGATGCAATCCTTAGGACTTATAGCACTTATAAAAGGTGTTTTACATGTCTTAGGATGTCTTAACTTTGTTAATTAGTTGTTTAAAGACTAATTGGATACATATATGTGATATTATATGTTAACTAGGATCATTGAGTGTGTACAAGTCTTCACTTGACACTTAGCATCCTATATCATCAGTTCATCCAAACCACTCACTACAGGTGAGTTCATACCCCTTAATTAATCTTTTAAATGTTTTTAAATGCTTTTATGGGGGGGGATACAAGTTGAACAATTATAGTTATTATATCAATCACATGTGATTAACAACTACCAAACAAGTGGATTTCTTACTTTTCAAACTGTGTTACCAAACTGTTTTACTTCAAACTATCTTACAAACTCTTTTACATATCAAATGCTTTTATCAAACTCTTTTACATGTTAAATACTTTTACTTAAACTCTTTTAACTTATATTCTGTGTATCTATATAGATATAGTTATATAAGTAGGATTGAAAGGACTTATGACTGATAGCTCACCTTACTTCATGTTCCTTGTTTGGTTGTGGACTTAGGGTATTCGGGTTATTTGTCTGAAGGTCGTTTGAATCCTAGTTATATATCATGTATATGTGTATAGATATAAAAGGTTACTTCTTTCATTCAGTTCAATGCCTTTGGGTAGCAAAGGTATACAAACATGTTCACATACACAAACAACATTACTAGTAAACTATAATAGGTATAGTTTAGGAAGATACTATTAGTAGAACAATGAAACATACAAAGAGTCAGTTCATTCATGAGTAATACATAGTGATGAGAAACAAACATAATACATAGTGATGAGAAACAAACATAATACATAGTGATGAGAAACAAACATAATACACAGTGATGAGAAACAAAACATACAAGCTAGACAGAGAAAGAACACACAATACAGCTAGCACATACATATACATATACATATACATTACTTACAGTTATGTGAGCCACTTAACGGGGGCATGGCACTACCTGTCATGACCCGTTTTGTTTCCAGAATCTCCTTAAATGGGGAGCGTATGAGTTTGTGTATAGATCTATATGGATTGACTATCCTACACCTTGCTGTTCGCTATAGTGGGACTTGCAAGTCTACGGGTGCCAAACGTCATTTCTTACGACATCTTACATCGTCGTTTTACTATAGAGTCGGTAGCAGGATACAGGCCGATCACATGGTACTTTAAATAACAAATAGTTTAAAGTAATTAGTGCAGCAGTAGTTACTTAATACAACACTACAATACTATTTCATTTTCCCTTTCATTTACTTTTTGATATTCACACAATAAACAATAATGTAGAAACTATATTTTGGTTAATGATAGTCAGATTTGGGAAAATACAGTCTCTTACAAGAGACACACACACAGATATTAGATGCCTTGGTAGAAGGCTACTTTTAGTAGGATACATATGGTTTTCTAAGAGAGTTCAAACAATTACAAACTTTTACAAAACTTATACATTACAAGACTTACAAACACTTTCATACAAACTCAGACATTAATATACTTATGATCTCACCAGCTTTAAAGCTGATAAACTCTTTCAAAATAACTTGTATTCTCAGGTCACCAGTAGACAGGTACCGGTGCCAGGTTTTGAGGAGATGGAGCTCGTTCAAGACTCATCTTTTATTTTGATGTATATTTTGGTGTCTATATAACTTGACAGAACACACTTGTATGAAATTATATTATTAATGCAATGGATGATGTTGTTGCTTGTTTACTACTTTGCATTGTTGTGATACTGAACATGACGTCCTCCACTCCCGAACGTTTCCGTCGTTCCGGTTTTGGGGTATGACAGATTGGTATCAGAGCATTGTTTATAGTGAATCGAGTGTATCAACCCATAAAAGATATACGAACTATAAACACAAGCGGGATTAAAATACTCTGATAAAGAGTTTATACTTTTAAATAATAAAATATTTAACCAAGTATACATACCTGCATTCATACTAAAATCAGTGTCACTAGGACAGAACAAAAGTATTACGATTGTTGGACAGCACAAGTAGACTTAGAGACATATGGTCAACCCTGGGAAGATGTAGCCTGATCAACTACATTATCCGAGGAGTGATTAGCATGTGCCTAAGTGTGGTTGTGAGGTTGCAACAAGTCTAAAAACTTACCAACACTACTACAATGAGAACAGTAGAACAGAACATGAACTTAAAATACTATAGGAGTATTTTGTGTGACTATTAATTACTTATCTGAGAACTAAAAAGGTCTTTATTGGTATGTCAATAGTTGCGGGGTGGATACATTAAGGTTATAGGTAACTAGGATGACATAGACTTAGAATCTGTGATATTTGCTCTACTTCCTGTTCCTTGTTTGGTTGTGGGCTTAGAGTTAGGGTCACTTATTCGAAGGTCTATCCTGTCTAGGTTACCTATGACTGGTATGCACTACGCAAATGTTGGAGTAACTGATAAAGATCATCTTATAATTATCTAATTAGTTCGTCTATTTAGTTATTTCTTTATCCCTTTTCTCGCGTAGATTTCATGGCTGGATTCCGTATCCCCGGAGACCCGTACTACCCCAACAACGGCAATGCAGGATGGCTGGGAGAAGAGCCAGAAGATGATCACCCAATCCCTTTGGATGATCACGAAGCTGAAGGCTTTTCTGATGATTCTTACTCAGAGCCTGAAGTCAACAACCTACCCCCAGTTGCTCAAGACCCAAACCTGAACCCTCGTCCAGCATTTCAAGGACCCACACCTCTGTGGGCCACAAACTTGAATAGATGGAGTTAGGAACAGGGTCAACCCATACCCTACAATGGAGACAGAAGCTTCTACAACCTCACCGAGGGAGGTTCAGCTGACAGGGTCCTACCCATAATGGTTCGTAGGATTGCTCGGAACATCGAGCAAGGTCGAGCAGCTATTAACCGAGTAGTGGAGATTGACGCCAACTCTGGCGTTAATACTGTCCGCATTCGCCAGCTAGAGTCTGCTCATGAAAGGACTCAGGTCCTCAATGCAGTTTGCAAAGGGAACTTGCTGAGACCCAAGCTGAAGTCAGAGAACTTCGAGCTCAGCAAGCAAGATCTGATAGGCGTATGAGGGACATAGAACGTCTACTGTCGGATTGAAGAAATCACTCTAGTAGTTCTCGTCGCCGATAGAGTCTCATCGACTTCTCTTTTGGATATAACCTAGTTATGTAAAAACTCTAGTCTAATTTCCTATCCTTGTAAATCTTAGACCCGTTAGGTCTTGATTAGGCTGTAGTCTGTCAAAATTTTCCATCTTGGTTGATGTAAGACCTACTTCTAGGTCATTTTTCCCGAACTCATTACATCTGTAATTCCAGTATTATTGACAGATATCTAATCTCATGGAAATTATATCCAAATGCTTTCGTTTACGATAAATCGTGTTATTCATTTGTGCTGTTGGACTATGAAGAGTTAGTCCATGAGTCATTCTTATCTATTTCCTATTAAATTCTTATCAATACCTTCATGTTTCTAATCTTATAGTTGAAAATGCCTCCTCGTAAATCTACAAGACGCGATCCTCCCGCACCAACACCACCTGCTCCTCAATTCGACACGGCAGCCCTGAATGCTGCTGTAGCTGCGGCTGTGGCTACAGCCATGGCTCAATATCATTCATCTGGTTTCACTGGAGGAGGAACCCCTGTCCTATCTACTCATGGTGAAATCCCTGTGCGCTTGAAAGAGTGCTCCTACAAGGACTTCACCAACTGCAAGCCATTGTTCTTCAAAGGGACTGGAGGAGTCATTGCCCTCTCGCAATGGTTCGAGAAAACCGAATCGGTTTTCGAAATCTGCTCCTGTCCAGAGGAGAGCAAGGTCAAGTTTGCTGCTTGCACCTTTGAAGTAAAAGCCCTAACATGGTGGAATAGCCATGTTAAGTCACTATCTCTTATAGTGGCTAATGCTATGGGCTGGGAAACTTTGAAAGACCTCATGATTGAGGAGTACTGCCCGAGGGGTGAGATCCAGAAGCTGGAGGAAGAACTGTGGAGCCTAACCATGAAGGGCTCCAACGTAGTCGCCTACACCGCCAGATTTTGTGAACTGGTGGCCCTCTGTCCCCACATGGTTCATACTGAGGGAAAGAAAATCGAGAGATATATATGGGGGCTGATGCCACCATACCAGGGAAATGTTTTGGCATCACACCCCACTACATTTGATAGTGCCAAACGATTGGCACAGCGGCTCATAGACCATGGGGTTCGTACCCCGGCCGCAACAACAACCCTGGCCATCTCAGAACCCGCCAGAACCGCTGATTCCAAGCGGAAGTTTTGGGATGACAAAAAGAAGACAAAGGCTGCCAAAAAGCAGCAGGTCGTGGCAGTACATGCTGCGATAGCACCTGCCGCTGCTGCTCCGATAAAGCAGTACGCTGGAAGTTTGCCTAAGTGCAACAAGTGCAACTTCCACCACGTAGGAGCCTCCCGGGAAATGCAGGGTTTGAACTGCAACAGGAAGGGGCACACTGCCTGTTTCTGCAAAGCTCCGGCTAGGCCAATCACCCAAGTCCCCGGCGCTGGAGTGAGCCAAACTTGCTACGGTTGTGGCGAGGTGGGCCACTATAAAAGGAACTGCCCGAAGGCAGGGTTTACTGGTGGAGTGGCAAGAGTTCTGGCCATAGGCCACGAGGAAGCAGTTGCTGACCCCACAGTGGTCACTGGTACGTTTCTCCTCGATAACACTTATGCATGCATTCTGTTTGATAGTGGAGCGGAGAGGAGTTTCGTGAACCAAAAATTTGCTCATTTACTTAAGCAAAAATCACGAGCACTTAAAGAACCGTTCACTGTAGAGTTGGCTAATGGAAAGACAGAGAGCACTAGCAGTATATACATAGGGTGTACCCTAACACTAGATAGCCATTCTTTTTCCATCGATCTCATGCCGGTCTCAATTAAAAGTTTCGACGTCATTATCGGCATGGATTGGTTGAGTCTTCATCGTGCCGACATCATGTGTTACGAGAAGGTTGTACGCCTTAATCTGCCGTCTGGCGAAACTCTAGTAGTTTATGGCGACAAACCCGGCACGAACCTTCGTATCATCTCGAGCATTCAACTCAGAAATTCTTACGAAAGGAATGTCACGAATTCCTTGCTCATGTGGTCGATGTGAGCCAAGAAACGAAAGACATTCAGAACATTCCAGTAGTACGCGACTTTCCTGACCTCTTTCCAGAAGAACTCCCAGGATTACCTCCGCAACGTCAAGTCGAGTTCAGAATCGACTTAGTTCCAAGGGCTACTCCCGTAGCCAAATCGCCCTATCGTCTAGCACCTGCAGAGATGAAAGAACTGTCCTGTCAACTTAACAAACTGCTCAGCAAGGGCTTTATAAGACCAAGCTTCTCACCCTGGGGAGCTCCAGTCTTGTTCGTCAAGAAGAAAGACGGATCGTTTCGTATGTGCATCGACTACAGGGAGCTCAACAAACTGACCATCAAAAATCGTTATCCTTTGCCTCGGATTGACGATTTATTCGATCAACTTCAAGGGGCGAACTTCTTTTCAAAAATCGACTTAAGGTCCGGATATCACCAACTACGAGTGCTAGGGGAGGATGTTCCGAAGACAGCCTTCCGAACTCGTTATGGGCACTACGAATTCGTAGTGATGCCGTTCGGATTAACAAACGCACCCGCAGTATTCATGGACTTAATGAATAGGGTGTGTCGTCCTTACTTGGATCAGTTCGTCATCGTCTTCATCAATGACATACTTATCTACTCTCGTAGTAAGGAGGAGCATAGTCAACATCTGCGACTAGTCTTAGAAACCCTTCGTTCGGAGAAGCTCTATGCGAAATTCTCGAATTGCAAATTTTGGATCCGACGAGTCGAATTCTTAGGGCACGTGGTTAGCGAAGAGGGAATACACGTGGACCCTTCCTAAATTAAAGCCATTAAGAACTGGTCAGCACCTAAGACGCCTACAGAAATTCGTCAATTTCTAGACCTCGTTGGCTACTATCGCAGGTTCATTCAGAACTTCTCACGCATAACGAAACCTCTTACGACACTGACCCAGAAGGGCGTGACCTTTGACTGGGAAGAGAAACAGGAGAGAGCGTTCCAAACGCTCAAAAGAGCCTTGTGCACCGCACCAATACTATCCCTCCCCGAAGGGATAGAAGACTTCGTTGTCTATTGCGATGCGTCAAATCAAGGACTCAGATGTGTTCTGATGCAGCGAGGTAAGGTCATCGCCTATGCCTCGAGACAGCTAAAGACACATGAGGTCAACTACACTACCCACGATCTTGAACTAGGAGCAGTTGTGTTTGCTCTGAAGATCTGGAGACACTACCTGTATGGTACAAAGAGCACAATCTTTACAGATCACAAAAGCCTACAACACATATTCGACCAGAAGGAGCTCAACATGAGACAACGACGGTGGGTCGAGCTACTCAGTGATTACGAATGCGAAATTCGTTATCATCCGGGTAAAGCCAACGTAGTAGCTGACGCCCTAAGTCGGAAAGAATATTCTGGTCGTAGAGTCAAATCATTGACTATGACTATCCATTCACACTTGTCCATGCAAATTAAGGAAGCTCAGCTCGACGCTTTGAAACCTGAAAATGTGACAGGTGAATCCCTGAGAGGGATGGATAAGAACTTGGAGGTTAAGGTTGGCGGAGCTTATTTTCTCATGGATCGGATCTGGACCCCGAAACTTGGTGGTTTCAGAGACTTGGTCATGAACGAGGCGCACAAGACTCGTTATTCCGTCCACCCGGGTTCAAATAAGATGTATCTGGATCTTAAAAAGTTATACTGGTGGCCTAACATGAAAGCAGAGATTGCTACCTTCGTGAGTAAATGCCTTACTTGCGCAAAGGTCAAGGTCGAATACCAGAAACCCTCCGGTCTACTACAACAGCCAGAGATACCGGAATGGAAGTGTGAGCGGATCACTATGGATTTCATAACCAAGTTGCCCAAGACAACGGGTGGACTTGATACCATATGGGTCATCGTCGACAGATTGACCAAGTCCGCACACTTCCTGCCTATCAAGGAAACAGACAAGATGGAGAAGCTTACAAGAACTTACATTAGGGAGATTGTACGATTGCACGGTGTTCCCATATCCATTATCTCGGACAGAGATAGTAGATTCACTTCGAGGTTCTGGCAGTCGCTACAAAGTTCCCTAGGAACTAGGCTGGACATGAGTACAGCCTACCATCCACAGACAGACGGGCAAAGTGAGAGGACTATCCAAACCTTGGAAGATATGTTGCGAGCCTGTGTGTTCGACTTTGGAAAAGCATGGGATACTCATTTACCCCTTGTAGAATTTTCCTATAACAAGAGTTATCACACGAGCGTAAAGGCTGCTCCATTCGAGGCCCTCTATGGCCGCAAGTGCAGATCCCCTTGTGCTGGGCTGAGGTGGGTGATACCCAGTTAGCTAAAGGACGAGTTCCTGAAAGCACTCTCACAGGTCCGGAGATCATACGGGAAACGACAGAGAAGATCGTTCAAATTCGTGAACGATTGAAAGCCTCTAGAGACCGACAGAAAAGCTACGCTGATAAACGAAGGAAACCGTTGGAATTGCAGGTGGACGACCGTGTTCTATTGAAGGTCTCACCCTGGAAGGGCTTGATACGCTTCGGAAAGCGTGGAAAGCTAAATCCAAGGTACATAGGCCTTTCGAGATTCTCGCAAGAATCGGCCCTGTAGCTTACAAACTTAACTTACCACGCGAGCTCAGTAACGTACATTCTACTTTCCACGTCTCGAACTTGAAAAAGTGTCTGTCCGACGAGACTCTTGTAATCCCACTCGACGAGATCGAGATCAACGAGAGCCTCAACTTCGTGGAAGAACCAGTAGAGATCATGGACCGGGAGGTCAAGCAAACGAAACAAAGCCGTATCCCGATAGTGAAGGTTCGCTGGAACGCCAAGCGAGGACCTGAATTCACTTGGGAGCGAGAGGATCAGATGAAACTGAAATATCCTCGTCTTTTTACTTAGTTATTTTTAACTACTTATTTGCTTAAACTCTAATTTCGGGACGAAATTCCTTCTGAGGAGGGGATGATGTGACAACCCGAAATTTCTATTCTGTACAACATCTCAATTCAATAGAAGTCAGAACAGTTTCTGCTAACTTTCAAGCTTTTTGGGATAAGTTTCAGTGTTTTTAAGTTAGTACTTCAGGAGATACCAGGAGAGAGGATGGTCTAGGGTTTATTGTGCAACAATACAGTCCCAAAGCTCCAAGAGTTTGGAGTTTACAGCCTAAACAAAGGTGTTTACGGCCGTAAACCCTAAATTGGGGGTATATATATGACACTTAGTCATTATTTACCATTTTTCACAAATTCAAGATCCAAACTCAATTCTCTCTCAAGTATCATCCAATAATTCTTCAAGATCTTCAACTTGTAAGTGTTTCTAGTCCTAATAAGTTGATATATTACTTAATCTAGTGATTTAACACACTTCCATCCGTGAAATCATTCCAAAAGGTTAGATCTTCAAGTTTCACCAAGAACACACACTAGTGTTCTTGGACTTTTAGCACCTTTTCAAGCCTCTATCTTGTAAGTACTTCTATCCTAGAGTATAATAAGGCTTGTTACACTTCTATACATCAAGAAAACACCAAGAAAAGCAAGGATCAAAGGTGTTTACGGTCCAAGAACACCTTGGACCGTAAACCCTAAAAAGGGTGCCAAAGGGTGCCCTAGTCCCTTCTAAGCCTTGGAAACTAGCATAGATCCTTTCCTTGTTGAGCTTAGCACTTGAAAACATCAAAATACCATAAACCATTTGGGTTTACGGCCGTAAACCCAAAGGCAAATGGTTGAAGGACCGTAAACTCCATTTAGGAGTGAAATGGTGCCCTAATCACTTCCATAGGCTTATACTTCAAGTGGAAATGCTTCTAAGGACTTGTAGAGCTTCGAAACAACACATGGTCAAAGAAGCATGAGTTTACGGCCGTAAACTCATGAGTTTACGGTGAGTTATGGTCACAAAACCGTAAACTCATATAAGGGGTTCCCTTGAACCATAAACTCAATAGCAATGTCCTACAACACTTAGATGCAATCCTTAGGACTTATAGCACTTATAAAAGGTGTTTTACATGTCTTAGGATGTTTTAACTTTGTTAATTAGTTGTTTAAAGACTAATTGGATACATATATGTGATATTATATGTTAACTAGGATCATTGAGTGTGTACAAGTCTTCACTTGACACTTAGCATCCTATATCATCAGTTCATCCAAACCACTCACTACAGGTGAGTTCAAACCCCTTAATTAATCTTTTAAATGTTTTTAAATGCTTTTATGGGGGGATACAAGTTGAACAATTATAGTTATTATATCAATCACATGTGATTAATAACTACCAAACAAGTGGATTTCTTACTTTTCAAACTGTGTTACCAAACTGTTTTACTTCAAACTATCTTACAAACTCTTTTACATATCAAATGCTTTTATCAAACTCTTTTACATGTTAAATACTTTTACTTAAACTCTTTTAACTTATATTCTGTGTATCTATATAGATATAGTTATATAAGTAGGATTGAAAGGACTTAGGACTGATAGCTCACCTTACTTCATGTTCCTTATTTGGTTGTGGACTTAGGGTATTCGGGTTATTTGTCCGAAGGTCGTTTGAATCCTAGTTATATATCATGTATATGTGTATAGATATAAAAGGTTACTTCTTTCATTCAGTTCAATGCCTTTGGGTAGCAAAGGTATACAAACATGTTCACATACACAAACAACATTACTAGTAAACTATAATAGGTATAGTTTAGGAAGATACTATTACTAGAACAATGAAACATACAAAGAGTCAGTTCATTCATGAGTAATACATAGTGATGAGAAACAAACATAATACATAGTGATGAGAAACAAACATAATACATAGTGATGAGAAACAAACATAATACACAGTGATGAGAAACAAAACATACAAGCTAGACAGAGAAAGAACACACAATACAGCTAACACATACATATACATATACATATACATTACTTACAGTTATGTGAGCCACTTAACGGGGGCATGACACTACCTCTCATGACCCGTTTTGTATCCAGAATCTCCTTAAATGGGGAGCGTATGAGTTTGTGTATAGATCTATACTGGATTGACTATCCTACACCTTGATGCTCGCTACAGTGGGACTTGCAAGTCTACGGGTGCCAAACGTCATTTCTTACGACGTCTTACATCGTCGTTTTACTATAGAGTCGGTAGCAGGATACAAGCCGATCACATGGTACTTTAAATAACAAATAGTTTAAAGTAATTAGTATAGCAGTAGTTACTTAATACAACACTACAGTACTATTTCATTTTCCCTTACATTTACTTTGTGATATTCACACAATAAACAATAATGTAGAAACTATATTTTGGTTAATGATAGTCAGATTTGGGAAAATGCACACTCTTACAAGAGACACACACACAGATACTAGATGCCTTGGTAGAAGGCTACTTTTAGTAGGAAACATAGGGTTTTCTAAGAGAGTTCAAACAATTACAAACTTTTACAAAACTTATACATTACAAGACTTACAAACACTTTCATACAAACTCAGACATTAATATACTTATGATCTCACTAGCTTTAAAGCTGATAAACTCTTTCAAAATAACTTGTATTCTCAGGTCACTAGTAGACAGGTACCGGTGCCAGGTTTTGAGGAGATGGAGCTCGTTCAAGACTCATCTTTTATTTTGATGTATATTTTGGTGTCTATATAACTTGACAGAACACACTTGTATGAAATTATATTATTAATGCAATGGATGATGTTGTTGCTTGTTTACTACTTTGCATTGTTGTGATACTGAACATGACGTCCTCCACTCCCGAACGTTTCCGCCGTTCCGGTTTTGGGGTGTGACAGTGCAGAATACTCCGGTGGTGTGTGACTATCCGTAAGTCTTTCCCAAAGATCTTCCCGGATTGCCCCCTGATCGACAAGTAGAATTCCGTATCGACTTGTTACCAGGAACGACGCCAATGGCAAAAGCACCGTATCAATTAGCACCAACAGAGATGAAAGAGCTTATGACACAACTTCAGGAGTTATTGGACAAAGGTTTTATTCGACCTAGTTCATCACCCTGGGGAGCCCCGGTGTTATTTGTAAAGAAAAAGGACGGGAGCATGAGAATGTGCATCGATTACAAAGAGTTGAATAAAGCAACAATAAGGAACAAGTACCCGTTGCCGAGGATTGATGACCTGTTCGATCAGTTGCAAGGTTCAAGCTATTTTTCGAAGATCGATCTTAGGTCAGGATATCATCAACTAAAAGTAAGAGAGCATGATATCGAAAAGACTGCGTTCAGAACAAGATATGGACACTATGAGTTTTTGGTTATGTCGTTCAGACTAACCAATGCACCAACGGCTTTCATGGATTTGAAGAACAGGGTTTGTAAACCATACCTTGATAAATCCGTGATAGTGTTCATAGATGATATTTTGATTTATTCAAAAAGGAAGTAGGAGCATGACAAGCATCTGCGTGAAGTGCTAGAAGTTCTGAAAAAGGAGAAGATGTATGCAAAGTTCTCCAAATGTGAATTTTGGATTCAAGAAGTCCAGTTTTTAGGTCATGTGGTTAACCAAGAAGGAATAATGGTTGACCTAGCAAATATTGAAGCTGTGATGAAGTGGGAACAACCAAAAAGTCCTACGGAGATTCGAAGCTTTTTAGGATTAGCTGGATATTATCGTTGATTTATCCAAGGCTTTTCTTCGATCGCGACTCCATTAACAGCTTTGATCCACAAAGGAGGTACTTATACTTGGAATGAGAAGCATAAGGAAGCTTTTGCGAAGTTAAAGAAGAAATTGTGTGAAGCACCGATTCTTTCGTTACCTGAAGGAGTTGATGACTTCGCAGTTTATAGTGATGCCTCTGGAGTTGGGTTAGGTTGTGTTCTGACCCAAAGGGATAAAGTGATAGCGTATGTGTGACAACCCGAAATTTCTATCTTGTACAACACTTAAACTCAATCAAAGTCAGACTTGTGTCTGCTATCTTCTAGCACTATTTAGGGTTTGTTTGAGCATTCTAAACCTAGTACATCCAAAGAATGAGTGATAGGAAGTGTCAGTTGAAGTTCAAAACCATCAAGCAAGCCATAAACCCCTTTCATGAGGAGTTTACGGCCAAGACACATGAGTTTACGGCCGTAAACTCATGGTGGCCGTAAACTCTTGGCTATATATGTGATACTCGACCATTTTTCAACACTTTTACCATTTCCAAGCCAAGAAATCGAGTTTTGCTCTCAACTATCATCAAGGATCTTCATTTTTCTTCCAAAAATGTAAGTGATTCATCCCTTGATTAGTTATTACATCTTCTTATCTAGCATAACCCCTTTGATTCTATCCATTAACATCATCTTTTGGGTTAGATGTTCAAGATCCTCAAGAACACCAAGAACACGCTAGTGTTTTGGTCCAAAATCAACCTTTTTAGCTTCTATATCGTAAGTATTACTTCCCTATACTTGATATCTAGTAATAACTCATGCTTAGCACCTTGAAATCGTCCAAAATCCATGATCAAAGAGAGTTTACGGCCAAGAGCATCTCCCTTGGCCGTAAACCCTTATTAAGGGTGCAAATGTGGTCATAACTCTTCCTAGGGCTTGGACTTAAGGATAGAACACTTCCTTGTGGTTTGTAAGACCTTAAAACACCTTTTGGACACAAATCATCATGAGTTTACGGTCGTAAACTCATGAGGCCCTGAACACATGGCCGTAAACTCTTATGGCCGTGAACACATGGCCGTAAACACCATGGTGTGGCCTTAAACTCCTTAGATGCAATCCCTTGTGATTATAACACTTCCATATAAGTGTTTCCTAGTTCCTAAGGTGTGTTCTTACATGATTAGTAGTATAAACACTAATTATATACATATATGTGTCTTTATATGCTTATTAGGATCCGTTGTGCTCAAGTCTTCACTTAGCACTTAGCATCCTTTATCGATCTTACATTCGAGTTACTCACTACAGGTGAGTTCATACCCCCTTTAACTTACCTTTTAAATGATTTTAAATGCTTTTATGGGGGGGGAGGGAATACAAGTTGAACTATTATAGTTATTATATCAATCGCATGTGATTAATAACTACCAAACAAGTGGATTTCTTACTTTTCAAACTGTGTTATCAAACAAACTACTTCAAATCGTTTTATAAACTCTTGTACATGTTAAATACTTTCTATTAAACTATTTTAAACTTATATTTTGTCAAATTCATATCTATATAGATATAGTTATATAAGTAGGATTGAAAGGACTTAGGACTGATAGCTCGCCTTACTTCCTGTTCCTTGTTTGGTTGTGGACTTAGGGTATCGGCTGTTTGTCCAAAGGTCGTTTGAATCTTAGTTATATATTATGTGTATGTATATAAATATAAAAGTTCTTCATTCAGTTCAATACCTTTGGGTAGGAAAGGTATACAAACATGTTCATACATACAAACAACATTGCTAGTAAACTATATTAGGTATAGTTTAGGAAGTCACTAATACTATTGCTAGAACAATGAAACATACTAAGAGTCAGTTCATACATGAGTCAATACATACTATAACGAGAAACAATAGTCACTATAAAGAGAAATAGATAGAGAATACTATAACGAGAAACAATACTCACTATAAAGAGAAACAGATAGAGAATACTATAACGAGAAACAATACTCACTATAAAGAGAAACAGATAGAGAATACTATAACGAGAAACAATACTCACTATAAAGAGAAACAGATAGAGCATACTATAATGAGAATTAATACATACTACACACTATACACTAGAGAACATACTACATACTAGACAGAGAGAACATACACTACACTAGTACATACTATACAAATACAAGAATACTATAACATTAATGTGAGATACTACTTCATGGCTCGTCATATACTGTTGTGTCACGTTTTGTACCCAGAGTCTCCTGGAGGGAGAGCGTGAATTTGTGTATAGATCTATACGGGACTGACTCTCCTACACCTTGCTGCTAGCTACAGTGGGACCTGCAGGTTTGCGGGTGACGAATGTCATATCAATTCGACGTCTTGAACGTCGTGTTTCACTGGTCAATCGAGTATGGTTACAATCATATCACATTTTACCTTAATTAACTAACAAGTTTAAAGGTAGTTAGTACATTAGTAGTTAACTAGATAAAACTACAGTACATCTTTATTTTTCCCAATTCATTCACATTGTGATCTTCTCACATAAACGGTAATGAGAAAGTATATTTTGGTAATGATAGTCATACTTTGGGAAAACTCATACTTTTACAAAAGAACAAACATAGAGAACAGTTGAGTCTTGGTAGAAGACTACTTTAGTTGAAAATATAGGATTTTCTAGGAAGTTTACATACATTTACATCAAACACTTACAAACATTTACATCAAACACTTACAAACTTTTACATCAAACGTTTACAAACATTCTTCAAACTTATAGAAACAATGACACTAAAATACTTATGAACTCACCAGCTTAAATGCTGATCTACGCTTTCAAAATAACTTGTATTCTCAGGTCGCCAATAGACAGGTACCGATGGCCAGGTTTTGAGAAGATGGAGCACATTCAATACTCATCTTTTATTTTGATTATTCATTTTGGTGTCTTATAAACTTCAGAACACACTTGTATTAAAAATTATTACTATTAATGCAATGGATGATGTTGTTGCTTGTTTACTATTATGCATTGTTGTGATACTGTACATGATGTCCTCCGCCCTCGAACGTTTCCGCCGTTCCAGTTTTGGGGTGTGACAGATTGGTATCAGAGCATTGTTTATAGTGAATTGAGTATATCAACCCATAAAATATATAAAACTATAAACACAACGGGATAAAATACTCTGACCAAGAGTTTATTCTTTTAAATAATAAAATATTTAACCAAAGTATACTTACCTGCATTCAGACTAAAATCAGTCTCACTAGGACAGAACAAAAGTGTTACGATTGTTGGACAACGCGAGTAGTCTTGGGGACATATAATCAGATCTGGGAGTGATATAGCCTGATCAACTATATATTTCCGAGAAGTGATTAGCATGTGTCCAGGATTGTTTGTGATGTTGCAGCAAGTCTAAAAACTTACCAACACTACTACAATGAAAACATTAGAATAGAACATAAACTTAAAATACTATAGGAGTATTTTGTGTTACTATAATTACTTATGTGCAAACTAAAAAGGTCTTTATTACTATGTCAATAGTTGTTGAGTGGATACGCTAAGGTTATATGTGACTAGGGTGTTATAGACTTAGAATTTGTGGTCCTTGCTTTACTTTCTGTTCCTTGTTTGGTTGTGGACTTAGAGTTAGGGTCACTTATTCGAAAGTCTATCCTGTTTTGGTTACATATGACTGGTATGCACTACGCAAATGTTGGAGTAACTGATAAGGATCATCTTATAATTATCTTAATTAGTTCGTCTATTAATTATTTCTTTTACCCCTTTTCTCGCTTTGATAACATGGCTGGATTCCATCTCCCCGGAGACCCGTACTTTCCTAACCAAGGCGACGGAGGATGGCTTGATGTTGAGCCTGAAGAGGAACTTGCAATTCCACTGGATGATGACCTTGCTGAGAACTTCCTGGAGGATTCTGACTCCGAGCCAGAAGTTAACGATCAATCCCTGGTAGCTCCAAACCCACGTCCGGCTTTTCAAGTCCCGACGCCTCTGTGGGTGGAAAGTCTGGAGACCTGGAGTCAGGAACAGGGCCAACCTATCCCGTACAATGGAGACCGAAGTTTTTACAATGTGAGCGAATGAGGCTCAGCGGACAGGGTCCTGCCTATCCTGGTCCGTAGGGTTGCTCGTAACGAAATCCAGGGAAGGACAGCCCTCCAACGCATTGCGGAACTTGATGTCAATACAGGAATCAACATTATCCGCATTCGTCGACTGGAAGATGCTCGTAAGAGAGCTGAAAGAGACCGTGAGTCTCTACTTCAAGCACTAGCTGAGACTAGGGCTGAAGTCGTAGAGCATCGTGTACGCCAGCGAGTGTACGAGCGACGCCTTCTTGAAATGGAGCGTCTAATGGATGAGCTCAGGGTTCGCCCAAGGGTTTCCCGACGTCACTAGGGGATGCTCTACTCATCCCTTCTCTTTTGGATATAAATTAGGACTAAGTAAAAACTCTAGTTTTAGTTTTCCTGTATATGTTAAGACCTTGAACTTTCGATAGTTAGGTCTTTATCCTGTCAAAATTTTCTCATCTTGGTTTGATGTAAGACCTTCTCTTAGGTCTTTTTTCCCGAACTAATTGCATCTGTATTACCAATATTATTGACAGATATCTAATCTCATGGAAATTATCCAAATGCTTTCCTCTTTCTAGTACTAGACTTCTATTCAATCATGCTTTCATCTGTGTTGTTGGGCTATGGAGAGTTACTCCATGAGTCACTCTCATCATACTCTCTATTAAATTCTTATCAATATCTTCATCTTTGTGATCTTATAGCTACAAGATGCCTCCACGCCGAGTAACGAGGCGCACTAATCGTAATCAAACTCCACCTCCTCCTCCTCAATACAACCCAGCAGCTATCCAAGCTGCTATGAATGCGGCTGTTACTGCAGCTCTAGCACAATTCACCACCATCGGTACTAGAGGGAGTGGGACTAATGTGTCTCCCACCCCAGTTGAAGCTCCAGTGCGCTCTAGAGAGTGCTCATATAAGGATTTCACCAGCTGCAAACCTAGGGCCTTCAATGGAACTGGCAGAATCATTGCCCTCTCGCAATGGTTCGAGAAAACGGAGTCGATCTTTGAGATCTGCTCCTGTCCGGAAGGGAGCAAGGTAAAATTTGTCGCGTGCACCTTCGCGGACCGAGCTCTGACGTGGTGGAACAGCCATGTCAAGTCACTATCCCTTATAGTGGCAAATTCCATCGGCTGGGAAGCTCTTAAGGAGCTGATGATCGAGGAGTACTGCCCGAGGGGCTAAGTACAGAATATAGAGCAGGAGCTCTGGAGCCTAACCATGAAGGGCTCCGACATAGTTTCTTACACTGCCAGATTCAGCGATCTGGTAGCGCTATGTCCGGGAATGGTCCCTTCTGAGGCCAAGAAGGTGGAGAGGTACATCTGGGGGCTGGTGCCTCCATTTCAGGGGAACGTCCTAGCTTCCAACCCCACTACCTTCGATAGTGCCAAGCGATTGGCACAAAGGCTTATCGACCATGGGGTCCGTACCCCATCAGCAACAATAACCCTAGCCATCTCAGAACCATACAAAAGCCGCCGACAACAAGCGAAAATTCTGGGATGACAAGAAGAAGAAGAAGACTGCCAAAAAGCAGCAGGTCGTAGCTGTCTACGCTGTGATAGCACCTGTCGCTACTGCACCGGTAAAGGAGTACGCGGGAAACTTGCCGAAGTACAACAAGTGCAGCTTCCACCATAACGGACCCTGCCGTGAAATGCAGTGCTCTAACTGCAACAGGAAGGGACACACTGCCCGTTTCTGCAAGGTTCCCGCAAAGCCAATTACCCAAGTCCCCGGCGCTGGTGTGGGCCAGGCTTGCTACGGTTGTGGCGAGGTGGGCCACTACAAGAGGAACTGTCCGAAGGCAGGGAATGTCGGCGGCGTGGGAAGAGTTTTGGCTATAGGCCACGAGGAAGCAGTTGCCGACCCCACAGTGGTCACTGGTACGTTTCTCCTCGATAACTCATATGCATGCATACTGTTTGATAGTGGAGCGGAGAGGAGTTTTGTGAACCAGAAATTTGCTCACTTACTTAAGAATAAATCGCATGCACTTGAAGAACCGTTTACAGTAGAAATGGCTAACGAAAAGACAGAGAGTACTAGTTGCATATACCTAGGTTATTCACTAACACTAGATATCCATTCATTTCCAATCGACCTCATGCCGGTCTCAATTAAAAGTTTCGACGTCATAATCTGCATGGATTGATTGAGTTCTCATCGTGCCGACATCATGTGTTACGAAAAGGCTGTTACAAGAATATAAGTTTAAAAGACTTTAATAAAAGTTTAGTAATTTAAAAAGAGATTATAGTACTTTAAAGAGATTTGAAAGTAATATATCAAAACCTTTAGCTGAATAAAACAGTTTAACATGCAAAAATCTATTTGATTGATAGTTATTAATCACATGTGATTGATATAATAACTTAATAGTTCAACTTGTATTCCCCCCCCCCCATAAAAGCATTTAAAATCATTTCAAAGGTTGATTAAGGGGTATGAACTCACCTGTAGTGAGTGGTTTGGATGGAAGTGCCGGACAGGATGCTAAGTGTCAAGTGAAGACTTGAACACACACACAGATCCTATTTAACATGTAATGACACATATATGTATCTAATTAGTCATTTAACAACTAATTAATCAAGTAAGGACACCCTAAAACATGGATAACACTTTGATTCAAGTGCTAGGAGTATCCAGGGTTGCATCTAAAGAGAGTATGGCCTCACATTGGAGTTTACTGCCCATATGGTAACACCACATGAGTTTACAGTTTATGGTCATTCCCCCCCCCCCCCCATGAGTTTACGGCCGTAAACTCATGGTAATTAGTACCATTGTGTGTTTTAGGGTCTTACAAGTCAAGGTTAAGCATCCTATGATCAAGTCCAAGCCTTAGGAAGTAATAGTGGCACAATTTGCACCAACTTTTAGAGTTTACGGCCCATGGTCATAACCCCATGAGTTTACGGCCGTAAACTCATGTGTGCTTGCTTCTTTTGCTTGTTTAAGGTGCTATACTCCTCAAAGAAGTGATCTAGACTTGGTTCCAATGCTTTAGAAGGGACTAGGGCTCATAATGGCCCCCTTATTAGGGTTTACGGTTCATGGACCAACTCCCATGGAGTTTACGGTTTAGGGTTTACGGTCCTAATGGGTTTACGGCCGTAAACCCATGGTAACTCCTACCATTTCGTGGTTTAAGGTCCTTATCTCATGCATGCAAGGTTCTAGTCCAATATCCAAGCCCTAGAAGGTAATGGTGGCACATATGCACCACCTTATGGTGTTTACGGTCCAAGGAGATTGCCTTGGCCGTAAACCCATGTGTTCTTGGGTATTCTTGATGTTTTTCAATGGTTTAACTAGCATTCTAAGTAAATAACTAGTTAGGAGGAGTGTACTTACTTATAGGAAGCTTGTAAGAGTGTTTAAGGTCCAAAAACACTAGTGTGTGTTCTTGGTGTTCTTGGTGAAATGAAGAACACTTGAAGATCTATGAAAAAGAGAAGACTTCATGGATGAAATCATGTATAACTACTAGATGAAGTGTTGTATCAACAAATCAAGAGAAGAAACACTTACATTTTTGGAAAATTTGGAAGAAGATCTTATGATACTTGAGAGAGAATGTGGGTGTTCTTGAGCTAGGAAGGTGAAGAATGAGCCAAAAATGACTAAGTGTCATATTTATACTCTTTAGAGTTTACGGCTGTAAACTCCATGTTTGGGGCCGTAAACTCCAAACTCTTGGAGTTTTGAGACATAAATGATGCACCACAAACTCTAAAGTATACTTCCTATAATTTCCTCTTGAAGTATTAGGCTTTAGAACACTCAAAATGACTCCAAACAGCTTAAAAGTTAGCAAAAACAAATCTGACTTCTAATGAGGTGAATGGTTGTACTAGATAGAAATTTCGAGTTGTCACATCATCCCCCCGTTAGAGGGAATTTCGTCCCGAAATTTAGAGTTTAAGCAAATAAGTAGTTATAATTAATTAAGCAAAAAGATGAGGATATTTCAGTTTCATCAGATCCTCTCGCTCCCAAGTGAATTCAGGTCCTCGCTTGGCGTTCCAGCGAACCTTCACTATCGGGACACGACTTTGCTTTGATCGCTTGACCTCTCGGTCCATGATCTCTACAGGCTCTTCCACTAAGTTGAGGCTCTCATTGATTTCGATCTCGTCGAGTGGGATTACAAGAGTCTCGTCGGACAAGCACTTTTTCAAGTTTGAGGCGTGGATAGAGTAGGGTGGAATTTATGGAATCCCTAAAGTAGTTGAGGTCTTGACGGATGTTGGACCAGTTCTTATCAAGAATTTCTGATGATCCTAAGTTCTTGGGAAAAATAGAACGTTTCAGTACCTAGAACATAATGTACTTCCATGGTGAGATCATCACTTGGCGTGATCGCCATTCTGAAGTTCCAAAAGTTTTCTCTTACTGGAGCTGTAGTCCTTTCAATTGGTTCTTAGGAGGCTCAGGTCATCTTCGGATTCGTATTTCCTACTGGTTGGCTTTCAGAGGTTTTCTGGATCATTAAAGGTGCCGACTATATGTTGGCATCTTTTGGTTGCTTGGCATATACCTCAGTAATGACATTGCTGGTTATACAATAAAATACAGACTCCAGGTAGTATTAAATGGACGATACACCTCGGGGAGTCTAAAGTAGCCTTTAGACTCTGAGTTTTTATATCACTTGTATCCATTTAGTACTCGTAGAAAGGGTTGTAGATTCATTTTTACGTATCTTTCACCAAAGTAGAAAATCCAGTGCAGAAAAGGACTTGCACTTTCGACTCATGAGGTGCTTCTAATGGAATATCTCACACATCAGGATGATAGAGGGTTTTACCAGATGATGCTTAGATAACTCCAATTTTCATCATCGTCTAATAGATGCTTTCACAGCATGATCCCTAGTCGGAAGGAATCGTTCTCTCATTCGGTTCGCTGTTTCATAGATAGCAGTCTCTGATCAGGGCAAGTTTCGCTCTTAGAGATTTTCTGAAGTGATTGACTATTTCGGGAGGTGGTTCTATTATCTCTTTAGAGATAATATTCCTTGGAACACCCAGTAGTTTAACAATCTCTATGACATGCTCCATTAGTTTTCCATCGTGTCTGCTTCCTCGAGTTTGTAGGGAGCGCGTGATCTTGTATAACCAGTCTAGTCCACAATCTCTTTATGACCTGGGTTATAAAGCTTAACGCAACTTGCTGCCTACTTTACTCAAGTATTCTTGGTCGCGGAGGTAATCATATGGTTCTTAGCATCCTAGCATTAACTTTAGTGAATGCAGACTACCATCTATAGGGCGACGGTAACTTTCTCGCATGACGAGTCACTATCACAACTCTTTCCGACTTAGGCACTTCTCGTCTGTATCTGGATGAACAAAGTGCTTGAGTAGTGCTGGCATCCCTTGCAACTACTCTTCCGATGTTACCAAGTTTCTCTATCTAGATTAAATCTAGATGGCATAAGACTCTGCCACTCAGAACCTCAAATTTCCCCATCCATTCTTCTCAGAGTTTAACCTGTCACAGCTTTCCAGGTTTCTTGGCTCGCTACTGAGATGCTTAATTTGGGGGATCAGGCGTGAATGGATGGTCGTAGTCAATGTTTTTAAATCTTACGACTTGAGTTACTTTTCCTAACTGAGGGTGTCAGCTACCATGTTGGTCTGACCCGGGATGACAACAAATTTCGAATTTGTAGTCATTTTAGTAGCTCAACCCACAATTGTTTTCTTGACTTCAGCTCCTTCCCTATGGATATACGATGAAGGGCTTTATTTTAAGGTTCATGGTAGACCTCATACTCAGCTCAATCACTATTACTCAGTGTATACAAGTCGTATATAATTGACATTAACAGGATGTTCAGATGTGTGGCCCCACCCCAAACCCACAACCAAACAAGGGACAGAGAGTAGGGCGGAAGCGCACATCTTAAATCTTATCGACCTAAATTATATACCACCCTAATGCATATACCCAGTAGTAGTAAGTTAATCCCATGAGTTCTTTCTCTTGATTCACGAACTAGATCGTGCAGTGCAAGTGGTCTTTCTCGGGGATCTACTGAGTAGGCCTCGGGCGGTTATTGTCTTCCGGAATATCTGCAGTGCCTTTCGCTTCTGGTTTTAATGTCTAAGGGGGGTCTGGTTAACAGCGCGTGGTACCCCTCTCCTGGGTACTTCTAAAGGTTGGACGAGAGAGACGACAGATGGTTCGCATTAGGTTTTCTTATTAGGTTCAAAAGAACCTTTATTTGACGCTTAGGGTAAGGTGAAAGTTCTTTTTACACAGCACTAGGAATTCTCACATGGTCGAACTAAGTCGAACCATGGCTGACGGTAGTGTCGAAATTAACGAACATCGACATGATATGGAATGGAGATTGATAGGACCATGTGCTGAACAGAGCACACAAGTTCTTAGCGTTTCGGGTTCGTCCATGGTATTACTACCGCGAATATTTGGACCGACATGACTGACTCTGAACGCTAGGGGTCCTGATACTTTGGAAAGATGTACTTTTCATGAATAGATTTTCTCACGAGGTCTCTCTATAATCGCCTAGTATACACTAGTCATGTATAATTAATATTAAAAGGACTGTTGACTGAGCGACTCCGCCCTAAATCCACAACCAAACAAGGAACGGGAGATAAGGCCGCATCACTCACTCGAGGTCTATCAATCCTAATTATAAAAGGCCTTAACGTATATACTAAGCCATCATAGCTTTACCTGGTGGGTTTTTAAGTTTTACAACAGTGCTGCGACTTTTTCCTTAACGAGGGAGTAATTACAATTAGAATTGATTATTAAAGTTTTCGATTAGCTACTTAAGGTTGAGAAGCGTACCAAAATTCCACCGCGTTCCTTGATGTTCCTCTAGGCATTAGGGTTAAACTCCTCCTGCGTCCTTGTCATTTCTTTCAGTTGGGCAGTCCCTCTTGAGATGCCCAATTTCGCCACATAGGTGGCATATTGGACTGGTCCCAACATTGGTGGTTGATGTAATGAACTCAACCGGAGTCCTGCAGTTGCGAGCAGTATGCCCCTTCATGTTGCATCTAACGCAAAAGGGTTCTCGACAAACTCCATAATGATGGTAGTCACACTTGCTGCAGTGGGGGAAGTTTCCTAGGTATGGTCTTCTTGGTGTCGAGACAGGCGGATTGACAGGGGTATTGACTACCTCAGCTTGCTGCCCTTCGGAAGGTCCTTGAGCCAAGGTACTCCCCTTTTCGTTCTCAAACTTTCTTTTCAGGGGATTAGATTGGAGTTCTTGGGTGGCTTTACACACCGGTGCTGGTTGCTGCTGTCCATTGCTATGATCGGGATTCCCGATAGTGCTCCTGCTAACATTTGCGTTGTTAGCATTCAGGTGAGCCATGACAGCTGCTACGGCTGCGGAAACTGCAGCTTGGAACGTAGCTTCATCGATCTGAAGAGTCGGTGTCTTGCTAGCGGTTTGGTTACGTTTCTTTGGAGGCATGGTTTTTCCTACACGATGAGGAACACAAACTAATGAGAGACGATGGTTACTCCTAGACGTATCTTTCTTTATTATAATAGGCATAAATTTTTTTTCCCGCGCTTTGAGTTATGGTTCTCTAAGTGTCGACCTACATCCCTATGATGCAGTCCTGGTAACAGGGTAGAAGTAAGTGTATCGGAAAGCCATAAAATGGGTGTCGTTCCAACTAAGTTATCTTTATACTGGAGAGGTTCACTCTCCGGCTTTGAAAAGATTTGAAAGAACTTCGGAACGAAGATTACACAAGAAAAGACTCATGAAAGTTAAACACTCTCAATCGGGATTTTGTGATCCGATCTACTTATCTTAGTCGCGACGGGAAAAACGATTTGCCTAACACATAGTGTGAGTAGTGTAACCACTAACTCACTAAGTTGTATTAATTTAGGGGTTATTAGTGTGACTTTATAGGGATAGAACACTTCTCGGGTTTCATACATTGGCTCCTTCTGTTCTTCGTTTACTCTTGACTGGAATAAACGTTGGTTTTCTTCGGGTACTTATATAGGGTTCTTTTCTCCTGTGTACATATTGAATTTTCGCTCCACTTTACGTCCAATTCTGACTCTGATCGTCATCACTTCATAATGGATGACTGGAATCTCGGAAGTTCAGGCGAATTTCCCACCGATGCCCCTAAAAGGTATAGGTACATGGTGATTTCAATAGTCCCATCACTGTTCATTTATTTCCTAAGTGGAAATCTTCTCAACGAAACTCTTATGGGTCTTCGTTGACTCCTCTGCCGATTACTGAAGTGGATAAGGTTTTCTAAAGGGGTTTATGCGAGAATGGGGATGTCTAAAGAATCTCATGAGATTATTAAAACATTTTACTGTGTGATCCTTATCGGGTCCTTCTACAATTACATAGTGTACATCAATCATATATAGCTTAGATCTGATAGGCCTTCGAATATGTGCTACTGCTCTATATCCACATCCAAACAAGGAAAAAGGAAGTAGAGCGAAACCACACATTTTTAGCCTATGAGATCCTCACTATATATAACCTTGGGAGTATACACTCTGTAATCATAGACCTATCAATAAGGGTCTTCTTAGTTTTCACGCAAGGTTATTTGTGGTTCCTAAAATATTTCTATAGTATTTTAATTACATGTTTGATTCTAGAACTTCTGAACATGCTTTTGGGTTTATTGTTAGTCTTTTAGTATCATAAAAGACTCCTATAGTATTTTAAACTTTATGTTTGGCTCTAGCATTCCTATATGGTAAGTTTCAGATTCATTGCAACACCACCATCACTCCCAAACACACGTTAGTAGCATCTCGAATAAATATAGTTTATGAACGCAAACTCAATTCATTTCTTAAATTCCAAAACGAAAACACCCTCATTTTGTTCTCAAAACTCATCCAGAATCCTCTCAACTATCATACGAAATCATCATATCTTCTAGTAACCTTACCCAGATTCCTTCAAATCTTCATATTTCCATCAAGAACATTCATAACCACCTTCAAATCTTCAAGTTTTCACCAAGAACACCCAAGAACACCTTCAAATAATTCCTAGAATTTTTGTAAGTATTTATTACATAATTTAGTGTTGTCTAACACTTTTATTATTATTTAAATTAATATTTTATTAATTTAAATACGATATCGTGCATAATTATTATTAGGATACGACTACTCACAACGGTTCTAACCCAAGAATCATCGCTATCGCTTCGGATCCAAACGAGAACACGCATTCGAGGTGAGTTCATACCCCTACGTTTTCACTATTTTCCATGTTTTTTATTTAGGGGGGGGGGGGAATACAAGTACAACACAAGGAATTTTTGTGTTAACATCCAAACGATTCCAAACAATTTCAAACTATTTCAAGCTATTCTAAATTATTTCAACTGTTTCAACTATTGTTTTTACCAAAACATATATATATATATATATATATATATATATATATATATATATATATATATATATATATATATATATATATATATATATATATATATATATATATATAAGATTCAACAAGCTTAGGACTGGTGTTTTCGCCTTAACTCATGTTCCTTGTTTGGTTGTGGGGTTAGGGTAAAGTCACTTGTCCGACTGTCTTTTTAATTTCAATTATATATACCCTATATATGAGTATAAAACTTTAAACCTTTGTAACATGATGAGCAAAGGAGAATTTTCAGAAATATTTTCATTACAAACGGAAGATACTTATAAACTATAATAGGTATAGTTTATGGAACACACATACTACTCTACTAATTCAAGAAACAATACAAGAACATACTTATAAACTATAATAGGTATAGTTTATGTAACACTTACAACATTGTTACTAAATTCAGAGATACAATACAAATAAACATATAAACTATAATAGGTATAGTTTATGAAACATACATACAATTATTCATTACAAAGTGATTTTCATTTATTCTATACGTAATCGTCAGTATAGCTTTGTGAGACACATTTCAAGTACTTACCTAAGTACCAACCAAGCCCTGAAATTATAACCAGGGTCTCCTGGTGGGAGAGCGTTAATTTGTGTATAGATCTATATGGGACTGACAACCCGCACCTTAACGGTTAGCTACAGTTAGGCTGGCAGGCTTGGGGTGACAAATGTCATAACTATTCCAATGCCTGAAGAACGTCGTTTCAGGCCATCTTAGGTCATTAAGCATGGTTATAATAACTCACAATTTGGTATTGAACAATACGATTAGTGTATGAATACATAAACAACTTCAAGTAGTTTTTATTAAATAATAGAACTACAATATAGTATTTTACATTACAGCTGGTGGAATCTAGACATATACATTTATAGAGTTTTCATACAAGAATACATACAGTATACTATCTTCCAGTACATAGAAACATACATTTCAAAGAAACTTTCATTTTCATTTGGTTTTATTTAATAATAAGACTACGATATACTTATACTGAGTACAACATCACTTACATATTTTGCTCATATGGTATTAAGACTACAATTCATTCACAACAGAAAATATAGGATTTTCTGGGAGAGCATACTTACATTTTAAAAGAACAACAGACTGATTTCAAATACAAACATGCTTATGAACTCACCCACTTAAATGTTGATACACTTTCAAAATCACTTGTATTCTCAGGGAACCAGTAGACAGGTACACTACAAGTTTTTGAGAAGACGGAGCATTCATGGTGTCACGTCTTATAGTTTTTGTCATACACTTTTGATGTCATACAAACTATGTTATGAACAGATGTAAAAACTATACTTTAGCAATGTAATGGTTGTGTTTACTTTGATTACTATTATACAATTGTTGTGATACTGTACATGACGTCCTCCGCCCCCGAACGTTTCCGCCGTTCCGATTTGGAGGTATGACATCGGGTTTTTGAAAATTAAAGATAAAAGAAATAAAATCTTTTTGGTATTTTCGGTTTATAAAAACAATAAAATGTTACTTTACAATCGAAGTGAAGAATATTGACATCTAGACATAGCACTTCGAAACAACAAGTATTCTCAGACAACAAAATAGGATCTGAATCATTCAGAGAGATGTAGAAAACGAAGGGTGCCGAACACTGAATAGTGAACAGTAACTTCTGAATCTTTCAGCGGTGTTTCGACTCCTCGTTATTTCACAATGAAAACAAGCTTGGAACAGCAGTTGCATCAAGCATTCCTAATCCAGACAAGATCCTTAGAAAAGATTTCTGTGACAACTCGAAATTTCTATCTTGTACAACCATTCACTTCCATCAAAGTCAGACTCATTTCTGTTAACTTTTAGCATTGTTTAGAGCCGTTTGAGTGTTCTAAAGCCTAGTACTTCAAGAGGAAATTATAGGACGTATACTCTACAGTTTATTGTGCAACATTTAAGTCTCAAAACTCCAAGAGTTTGGAGTTTACGGCCCTAACATGGAGTTTACGGCCGTAAACTCTAAGAGTATAAATATGACACCTAGTCATTTTATTCATTTTTACCATTTTCAAGCCTAGAAGTCATTCTCTCTCAAGTATCATCCGATTTTTCTTCTTGATCTTCAACTTTGTAAGTGTTTCTTTCCTTGGTTAGTTGATATACTAGAACATCTAGTGATTGTACATGATTTCATCCATGAAATCTCTTCATTTTGATAGATCTTCAAGTGTTCTTCATTTCACCAAGAACACACACTAGTGTTCTTGGACTTTAAACACCCTTACAAGCTCCTATATTGTAAGTACTCTGATGCGTGTATGGGCTTGATTTAGTGAGTGGGGTAGTGTTTAGGTAAATTAAGCTAGAATAACAACCATAAATATATGGAATGAAAAGGATAGATTTGATAAACAAACTAGATCTATAGCTTGTAAATCTGAAGACAAACTAAGACCTATTAGTTTGAATTCGATCAACTCAAGGATCATGTCCAAAAGATGATAATTTGTGAACTATGACAATAATTCAAAGTGAAAATAAGGGTTCTTTGATTAAAATTCATGCCTTCTCTTTCCCATGCATAAACTTGGCTTTATATGAAGCCTTTATTACAAACTTGGTGGTTACAAGCCAACCAACCAATTATTCATTAAAACTAGTAAATGAAATTTAAGGAAACTCTTGAAATAACACAAAAAAAACGTCCAAGACACTTGAGAATGAAAAAAAAACGTCTATGCTTCATTAAGGAGCCATATGAAGCATTAAGGAGCCATAAGAAGCATTAAAGTGCAACCATAATCCATCAAAGAGTGATAAAAACGGCTAGGAGGCTTTATGAAGTAAAAAGTAACGTTTTTAGCACTTATGAAGCCTTTAAAAGTGTTTCCCTAGCCTTCATGCAACCCTAATTCAATTTGTGGGTTACCATGCACAACCCAACCATTAAGCCCAAACCACCTTCTAGCCCACTAGTAATAACTAATCCATCACCTTTTGGGCTTTCATCATCCATGCATGGATCATCCCCTCCCCCTTTGAAAGGAATTGACCTCAATTCATCAAGTCCATCATCATCAAGATAAGGTGAAAGATCTCCCATATTAAAGGTAGCATGCATTCCATGGTCTCCTCCCAAATCCAAATTGTAACCATTATCATTTTCAGAATTTGTCACTTCCACACATGTATCATTCTTTCCTTCTTCGAAAGGAATTGTCCTCAATTCAGTAAGAACCAAATTGTGTTGTTCCCCCATACGAACCTTCCATGACAGCAAGTCTTGAAAACAATTTTTTATTGCATAATGTGACCTTTTCTTTACTCCAACTTGGTCTTTTCTCCACATAAACATGTTTTTCTTTAAATAACTCAAAGAACTCGCAAAATTCAATCCTAACCGTATCTTCCATTTGTGGATGAAAAACCACTTCCGTACATTCCCATAAACTCGACCCTGCAAATTAACCTTGAAATAACTTAAATGGTTAATTGTAGTCATTTTAAATAATGGATCATGGTTTTTATTTGTAAGTTGATGAGCAGCACGCCCCAATATCATGGCTTCCCAATTAAAGGCACACCAAAAGAATATGAGTCCGAACATCACGAGCTCCCTCCCACATAAATACTTGGGACTTGGATCTTCATATTTATTAATTCCTTCTTCTTTGCTCTTAGAAAGATGGTTTGTAAAAAGATTGATATCATCCTTCTTTCTTTCGCCACACACTTCACACCATTGTTCTTGGTGTTTTTGAACAATGAATGAAAAATTAATAAAAATATTTTTTATTTGTGGACACCATGAAAACTTGGCATAATAATTGCCACACAATGCCTCTTTTTGTGATTGATTGCTACCACCATGAACACATATTTTTTTGGAAATCATCATATTGTCTTTTGGAGGGTACAAAATTCTGCCATCATCCAAAAATAATTGGTCTTGCTGTTTTTGAGCCACGATTGAAAAGTCTCCATCTCTAATTGCACAAAACTTTTTATCAAAAGTAATACGCAAGTCTTTTTTCTCCTTTTGATCAATGAACAAAGACAAAATAAAAACATCATTAGTAAGATCATAATTAGTAAAATCCAACCTCTCACCATACCTCCTCCTGTCACCAAGGCCTTCAAAATGCAAAATATAAGCATTCCATGGCCTCCAAAGTTTAAAAATCTCCCACACTTTGAAACGAAAATGAAGATGAAAAATGAATAAACCTTCTTGATCAATGAAGCTTCCAATTTGGATTTCTTTAAGATCTGTAGAAAAGGAATTATGTTCATAAAAGATACGAGAAGCTGAATTTTTGTGGCACTTATATTCATTGGTCCTCGAGGTTGTGGGCTCTTGGAATGATTTTTGATGCTCAACAAAAATCACCATTTCTTCAAGAATGTTGTGCATATCAACAAAATTGATTTCTTCCACAAATGCTTCAACAATTTCATCTCCGATCACGAAATTAGCTTCTTCTTCAATTTCATCAACAAGTTTCTCTTCAACCAAGAAATTTATTCTTTCACAAAACTCCCCTTCCCCATCGGTGTCGTAGATGGGACCATACTCTTCTTCCTCATCTTCTTCTTCAATTTTCTCTTCCCCTATTTCTTCTTCATCATATAACTTGCGCAACATTTTTGGACAAAAACTTCCGAATAGGAACCGAAATCAAACAAACTTATAAGATTTTTTTTTGGAACAAGAACTCAACAACACCCAATCAGAACTGGGCTCTGATACCACTTATGATGCGTGTATGGGCTTGATTTAGTGAGTGGGGTAGTGTTTAGGTAAATTAAGCTAGAATAACAACCACAAATGTATGGAATGAAAAGGATAGATTTGATAAACAAACTAGATCTATAGCTTGTAAATCTGAAGACAAACTAAGACCTATTAGTTTGAATTCGATCAACTCAAGGATCACGTCCAAAAGATGATAATTTGTGAACTATGACAATAATTCAAAGTGAAAATAAGGGTTCTTTGATTAAAATTATATTTTTTTGATTTACATTTTTGGTGTCTTATAACATTACAGAACACACTTGTATGAAATTATATTATTAATGCAATGGATGATGTTGTTTCTTGTTTACTACTATTCTTTGTTGTGATACTGTACATGACGTCCTCCACCCTTGAACGTTTATGTCGTTCCGGTTTTGGGGTGTGACAGATTGGTATCAAAGCATAGTTTATAGTGAATCGAGTATATCAACCTATAAAAGATATACAAACTATAAACACAACGGGATTAAAATACTCTGACTAAGAGTTTATACTTTTAAATAATAAAATATTTAACTAAGTATACATACCTGCATTCATACTAAAATCAGTGTCATTAGGACAGAACAAAAGTATTATGATTGTTGGACAACACAATTAGACTTAGAGACATATAGTCAACCCTGGGAATGATATAGCCTGATCAACTATATTTTCCGAGGAGTGACTAGCATGTGCCTAAGAATGGTTGTGAGGTTGCAACAAGTCTAAAAACTTACCAACACTACTACAATGAAAGCATTAGCACAGAACATAAACTTAAAATACTATAGGGGTATTTTGTGTTACTATAAATTACTTATGTGCAAACTAAAAAGGTCTTTATTAGTATGTCAATAATTGCTAAGTGGATACGCTAAGGTTATATGTAACTAGGATGCCATAGACTTAGAATATGTGATCTTTGCTTTACTTCCTGTTCCTTGTTTGGTTGTGGGCTTAGAGTTAGGGTCACTTATTCGAAGGTCTATCCTGTTTTGAGTACATATAACTGGTATGCACTAAACAAGTATTGAAGTAACTGATAAAGATCATCTTAATATTTTCTAATTAGTGCGTCTATTTAGTTATATCTTATACCCCTTTTCTCGCGTAGATATCATGGCTGGATTCCATATCCCTGGAGATCCGTACTTCCCGAACGAAGGCAATGCTGGATGGCTTGTTGAGGACCCAGAAGATGATCATCCAATCCTTTTGGATGATCACCAAGCTGAAGGCTTTTCTGATGGTTCAGACTCAGAGCCAGAGGTCAACAACCTACCCCCAGTAGCTCCAAACCCGAACCCTCGTCCTGCATTTCAAGGACTCACACCTCTGTAGGCCACAAACTTGAACAGATGGAGTCAGGAACAGGGTCAACCCATTCCCTACAATGGGGACGGAAGCTTTTACAACCTAAGCGAGGGAGGTTCAGCTGACCAAGTCCTGCCTATCATGGTCCGTAGGATTGCTCGGAACACCGAGCAAGGTCGAGCAGCTATCGACCGAGTAGTGGAAATTGACGCCAACTCTGGCATTAACACAGTCCGCATTCGTCAGCTAGAGTCTGCTCATGAAATAACTCAGATCCATAATGCAGCCCTGCAGAGAGAACTTACTGAAA
The DNA here is from genome assembly GCF_052849685.1 of Lactuca virosa. Lineage (NCBI taxonomy): Eukaryota > Viridiplantae > Streptophyta > Magnoliopsida > Asterales > Asteraceae > Lactuca > Lactuca virosa. Next base: position 254,022,351 of record NC_136434.1, read on the forward strand.
CCCGAGCTGAAGTCAGGGAACTTCGAGCTCGACAGGCAATGACAGAAAGGCGCATGAGAGACATGGAGCGCCGTCTGTCAGAATCAAGGACTCACTCTAGTAGCTCTCGTCGTAGATAGAGCCTACTCAACTTTCTCTTTTGGATATAACTTAGTTTATGTAAAAACTCTAGTTTAATTTCCTATCTATGTGAAGACCTTAGATCTGTTAAGTCATGATTTGGTCTTAGTTCTATCAAAATTTTCCCATCTTGGTTTGATGTAAGACCTACTTCTATGTCACTTTTCCCGAACTTGTTACATCTGTAATACCAGTATATTTGACAGATATCTAATCTCATATACTATCATCTGTTAGTACTAGATCTACATTCAATCATACTATTCAATTGTGTTGTTGGGCTACGGAGAGTTAGTCCATGAGTCACTCTCATAAATTTCTCTATTCTTACCCGTATTATCATCTTTGTAAACTTTTAGTTAAAAGATGCCTCCGCGCCGATCAACGAGACGCAATCCTCCGGTAACTGCAACATCACCTACTCCTCAAATTGATACCGCAGCTCTAAAAGCTGCAGTAACTGCGTCTGTGGCAACAGCCATGGCTCAATATCATTCTTCCGGTTCCACCGGAGGTGGAACACCTGTTCATTCTACTCACGGTGAAATCCCCGTGCACTCGAGAGAGTGCTCCTACAAGGACTTCACCAACTGCAAGCCAAAGTCCTTTAAAGGGACTGGCGGAGTCATTGCCCTCTCGCAATGGTTCGAGAAGACCGAATCGGTTTTCGAAATCTGCTCCTGTCCAGAAGGGAGCAAGGTCAAGTTCGCTGCTTGCACCTTCGAGGAAAAAGCCCTGACATGGTGGAATAGCCATGTCAAGTCACTATCTCTAGTGGTGGCAAATGCTATAGGCTGGGAAGCTCTTAGAGAGCTGATGATTGAAGAATACTGCCCGAGGGGCGAAATCCAGAAATTGGAACAGGAAATATGGAGCCTAACCATGAAGGGCTCCGACATAGTTTCCTATACCGCCAGGTTCAGCGAGCTGGTGGCCCTCTGTCCCAACATGGTTCACACAGAGGGAAAGAAAATAGAGAGATACATCTGGGGGCTGGTGCCTCCATTTCAGGGGAATGTTTTAGCTTCAAACCCCACTACATTCGATAGTGCCAAGCGGTTGGCACAACGACTCATTGACCATGGGGTCCGTACCCCAGCAGCAACAACAACCCTAGCCATCTCAGAACCCTCCAAAGCCGCTGACAACAAGCGGAAGTTCTAGGATGACAAGAAGAAAAAGAAAGCTGCCAAAAAGCAGCAGGTCGTGGCAGTTCATGCTGCGATAGCACCTGCCGCTGCTGGTCCGGTAAAACAGTATGCTGGAAGTTTGCCAAAGTGCAACAAATGCAACTTCCACCACACAAGAGCCTGCGGGGAAATGCAGTGCTCTAACTGCAACAGGAAGGGGCACACTGCCCGTTTCTGCAAGGCGCCGGCAAAGCCAATCACCCAAGTCCCCGACGCTAGTGTAGGCCAGGCTTGCTACGGTTGTGGCGAGGCGGGCCACTACAAAAGGAACTGCCCGAAGGCAGGGATCGCCGGCGGAGTGGGAAGAGTTCTGGCTATAGGCCACGAGGAAGCGGTTGCCGACCCCACAGTGGTCACTGGTACGTTTCTCCTCGATAACTCATATGCATGCATTCCGTTTGATAGTGGAGCAGAGAGGAGTTTCGTAAACCGGAAATTTGCTCACTTGCTTAAGAATAAATCGCATGCACTAAAAGAACCATTTACAGTAGAAATGGCTAATGGAAAGACAGAGAGTACTAGCTGCATATACATAGGTTGCACTCTAACTCTAGATAGCCATTCATTTTCAATCGACCTCATGCCAGTCTCAATTAAAGGTTTCGACGTCATTATCGGCATGGATTGATTGAGTCTGCACCGTGCCGACATCATGTGTTATGAAAAGGCTGTTCGCCTTAATCTGCCGTCTAGCGAAACTCTAGTAATCTACGGCGACAAACCTGGCACTAACCTTCGCCTCATCTCGAGCATTCAAGCCCAGAAATTCTTGCGAACGGAATGTCGCGCATTCCTTGCTCATGTTGTCGATGTGAGCCAAGAAACGAAATACATTAAGGACATTCCAGTAGTACGTGATTTTCCCGACATCTTTCCAGACGAACTCCCAGGATTACCTCCACAACGTCAAGTCGAGTTCAGAATCGACTTAGTTCCAGGGGCTACCCCAGTAGCCAAATCGCCCAATGGTCTAGCACCTGCAGAGATGCAAGAACTGTCCGGTCAACTTAACGAACTGCTCAACAAGGGCTTTATAAGACCAAGCTTCTCACCCTGGGGAGCTCCAGTCTTGTTCGTCAAGAAGAAAGACGAATCGTTTCGTATGTGCATCGACTATAGGGAGCTCAACAAACTGACCGTCAAAAATCGTTACCCTCTGCCTCGTATAGACGATTTGTTTGACCAACTCCAAGGGGCGAACTTCTTTTCAAAAATCGACCTAAGATCCGGGTATCACCAGTTACGGGTGTTAGGGGAGGATGTTCCGAAGACAGCCTTCCGAACTCGTTATGGATACTACGAATTCATAGTGATGCCGTTCGGATTAACCAACGTGCCCGCAGTATTCATGGATTTAATGAATAGGGTGTGTCGTCCTTACTTGGATCAGTTCGTCATCGTCTTCATCGATGACATACTTATCTACTCTCGTAGTAAGGAGGAGCATAGTCAACATCTTCGACAGGTCTTGGAAACATTACGATCGGAGAAGCTCTATGCGAAGTTCTTGAAATGCGAATTTTGGATCCGAAGAGTCGAATTCTTGGGACACGTGGTTAGCGAAGAGGGAATACACGTATACCCTTCCAAATTCAAAGCCATTGAGAACTAGTCAGCACCGAAAACGCCTACAGAAATTCGTCAATTTCTAGGCCTCGCTGGCTACTATCGCAGGTTCATTCAGAACTTCTCGCGGATTGCGAAACCGCTTACAACACTGACCCAGAAGGGCGTGGCCTTTGACTGGGAAGAGAAGCAGGAGAGAGCGTTCCAAACGCTAAAGCGAGCCTTATGCACCGCACCGATACTATCCCTTCCCGAAGGAATAGAAGACATTGTAGTCTATTACGATGCATCCAACCAAGGGCTCGGATGTGTTCTGATGCAACGAGGTAAGGTCATCGCCTATGCCTCCAGACAGCTGAAGACACACGAGGTCAACTACACCACTCATGATCTTGAGCTGGGAGCAGTTGTGTTTGCTCTGAAGATCTGGAGACACTACCTATACGGTACGAAGAGCACTATCTTTACAGACCACAAAAGCCTACAACATATATTCGACCAGAAGGAGCTCAACATGAGACAAAGATGGTGGGTCGAGCTACTCAGTGATTATGAATGCGAAATTCGTTATCATCGCGGCAAGGCCAATGTATTAGCTGACGCCCTAAGTCGGAAAGAATACTCTGGTCGTAAAGTCAAATATTTGACTATGACTATCCATTCACACTTGTCCACACAAATCAAGGAAGCTCAGCTCGAATCCTTTAAACCTGAGAATATGGCGGGTGAATCCCTGAGAGGGATGAATAAGAATTTGGAAGTCAAGGGTGGCGGAGCCTAATATCTCATGGATCGGATCTGGACACCAAAATACGGTGGTTTCAGAGACTTGATCATGACCGAAGCTCACAACACTCGAGATTCTGTCCACCCAGGTTCAGATAATATGTGTCTGGATCTTAAAAAGTTATACTGGTGGCCTAACATGAAAGCTGAAATTGCTACCTTCGTAGGTAAATGCCTTACTTACGCCAAGGTAAAGGTCAAATACCAGAAACCCTCAGGTTTACTACAACAGCCGGAGATACCGGAATGGAAGTGGGAGCAGATCACAATGGACTTCATAACCAAGTTGCCCAAGACAACGGGTGGTCTCGATACCATTTGGGTGATCGTAGACAGGTTAACCAAGTCCGCACATTTCCTACATATCAAAGAAACTGACAAGATGGAGAAGCTAACAAGAACCTACATTAGGGAGATCGTACAACTGCATGGTGTTCCTATATCTATTATCTCCGATAGAGATAGTAGATTCACTTCGAGGTTCTGGCAGTCGCTACAAAGTTCCTTGGGAACTAGGCTGGACATGAGTACAGCCTACCATCCGCAGACCGACGCACAGAGTGAGAGAACTATCCAAACCTTGGAGGATATGTTGCGAGCCTGTGTGATCGACTTTGGGAATGCATGGGATACTCATTTACCCCTTGTCGAGTTTTCCTACAACAATAGTTACCACACGAGCATAAAGGCTGCTCCATTTGAAGCCCTCTATGGCCGAAAGTGCAGATCCCCTCTGTGCTGGGCTGAGGTGGGTGACACCCAGTTAGCTAAAGGACGAGTTCCTGATAGCACTCTCACCGGTCCGGAGATCATTCGGGAAACGACAGAGAAGATCGTTCAGATTCGTGAACGATTAAAAGCCTCTAGAGACCGATAAAAAAGCTACGCAGATAAACGAAGGAAACTGTTGGAATTCCAGGTGGGCGACCATGTTCTATTGAAGGTCTCACCCTGGAAAGGCTTGATACGCTTCGGAAAGCGTGGAAAGCTAAATCCAAGATACATAGGGCCTTTCGAGATTCTCGCTAGAATCGGCCCTGTAACTTACAAACTCAACTTACCTCACGAACTCAATAACGTACATTCTACTTTCCACGTCTCGAACTTGAAAAAGTGTCTCTCCGACGAGACTCTTGTAATCCCACTCGACGAGATCGAGATCAACGAGAGCCTCAACTTCGTGGAAAAACCTATAGAGATCATGGACCGAGAGGTCAAGCAAACAAAGCAAAGCCGTATCCCGATAGTGAAGGTTCGCTGGAACGCCAAGCGAGGGCCTGAATTCACTTGGGAGCGAGAGGATAAAATGAAAATGAAATATCCTCATCTTTTTACTTAGTTATTTGTAACTACTTATTTGCTTAAACTTTAATTTCAGGACGAAATTCCTTCTAACAGGGGGATGATGTGACAACTCGATATTTCTGTCTTGTACAACCATTCACTTCAATCAAAGTCGGACTCATTTCTGTTAACTTTTAGCACTGTTTAGAGCCGTTTGAGTGTTCTAAAGCCTAGTACTTCAAGAGGAAATTATAGGACGTATACTCTAGAGTTTATTGTGCAACATTTAAGTCTCAAAACTCCAAGAGTTTGGAGTTTACGGCCCTAACATGGAGTTTACGGCCGTAAACTCTAAGAGTATAAATATGACACCTAGTCATTTTATTCATTTTTACCATTTTCAAGCCTAGAAGTCATTCTCTCTCAAGTATCATCCGATTTTTCTTCTTGATCTTCAACTTTGTAAGTGTTTCTTTCCTTGATTAGTTGATATACTACAACATCTAGTGATTGTACATGATTTCATCCATGAAATCTCTTCATTTTGATAGATCTTCAAGTGTTCTTCATTTCACCAAGAACACCAAGAACACACACTAGTGTTCTTGGACTTTAAACACCCTTATTGTAAGTACTCTTACCTTAGCTTGTTGTGTGCTTGAATCACTTAGATTACACCTAGAAAACATCAAGAACACAAGATCATAAGGTGTTTACGGCCAAGGCAATCTCCTTGGGCCGTAAACACTAATAAATGGGGCAATATGAGCCCAAGTCCCTTCCAAAGCCTTGGAACCAAGTCTATATCACTTCCAAGAAGTGTATAGGACCTTAAACATCAAAAGAACCAAGAACAAATGGTGTTTACGGCCAAGGCAATCACCTTGGGCCGTAAACACTAGTTAGTGGTGCACATGTGTCACCCTTCCTTACTAATGCTTGGAATTGAACTTAGAACCCTTCTAAATGACTTGTAAGACCTTAAAACACAAAATGGTACTACTTACCATGAGTTTACGGCCGTAAACTCATTGGGCCGTAAACCCATGGGCCGTAAACTCACATGGTGTTATCATTTGGGCCGTAAACTCCTAAGTGAGGCCCTACAACCCTTAGATGCAACCCTTTGGTACTCCTAGCACTTGAATCAAAGTGTTTTCCATGTCCTAGGGTGTCTTTACTTGGTTAATTAGTTGTTAAAAGACTAATTAGATACATATATGCGTCATTATATTTTAAATAGGATCCGTGTGTGTGATCAAGTCCTCACTTGACACTTAGCATCCTATACCATCCGTTCATCCAAGCCACTAACTACAGGTGAGTTCATACCCCTTAATCTACCTTTTAAATGATTTTAAATGCTTTTATGGGGGGGATACAAGTTGAAACATTATAGTTATTATATCAATCACATGTGATTAATAACTATCAAACAAAGGATTTGCTAGTCAATTAGCTGTTTTACCAAACAAAACTACTTCAGATGGTTATCAAATACTTTTACATGTTAAATACTTTCTATTCAAACTCTTTTAAACTTATACTTTATCAAATCCATATCTATATAGATATAGTTATATAAGTAGGATTGAAAGGACTTAGGACTGATAGCTCACCTTGCTTCCTGTTCCTTGTTTGGTTGTGGACTTAGGGTATCGGTTATTTGTCCGAAGGTCGTTTGAATCTTAGTTATATATTATGTATATGTGTATAGATATAAAAGTTCCTTCATTCAGTTCAATACCTCTGGGTAGCAAAGGTACACCATCATGTTCATACATACAAACAACATTACTAGTAAACTATAATAGGTATAGTTTAGGAAGTTACTAATACTATTACTAGAACAATGAAACATACAATGAGTCAGTTCATACATGAGTCAATAAAATACAGATAGAGAATACTATGATGAGAAACAAACAATAACATACAGATAGAGAATACTATGATGAGAAACAAACAATAACATACAGATAGAGAATACTATGATGAGAAACAAACAGAACATACTAGACAGAGAGAACATACATTACACTAGTACATACAATACATATACAAGAACATTACAACAGAAATGTGAGCCACGTAACGAGGCATGACATCACCTGTCATGGCTCGTTTTGTATCTAGAGTCTCCTAGAAGGAGAGCGTTGAATTTGTGTATAGATCTATACTGGATTGACTATCCTACACCTTGCTGCTCGCTACAGTGGGACTTGCAAGTCTACGGGTGCCAAATGTCATTTCTTCCGACGACTTTCAGCATTGTGTTTTAGTCGGTAGTATGGTACAGGCATTATCACATGTTACATTAAATAACAATTGTTTTAAGGTAATTAGTACAACAGTAGTTACTATAATACAACACTACAGTACTTTATTATTTTCCCATTGCATTCACATTGTGATCTTTTCACATAAAAGATAATGTAAACCTATATTTTTGGTTAATGATAGTCATACTTGGGAAAATACACACTTTTACAAGAAACAAACATACATTTCCTTTGATGCCTATGTAGAAGGCTATGTCACACCCCAAAACCGAGAACGGCGGAAACGTTCTGGGGTGGAGGACGTCATGTAATGTATCACAACAATGTAAAGTAGTAAACAAGCAACAACATCATCCATTGCATTAATAGTATAATTTTAATTAAAAGTGTGTTCTTTCATAGTATAAAACAACATAATGAATATTCAAAATAAAAGACGAGTCTTGACTGCTCCGTCTTCTCTAAACCTTGCATCGGTACCTGTCTATTTGTGACCTGAGACTACAAGTTATTTTGAAAGCGTGTATCAGCAATAAAGCTGGTGAATTCATAAGTATTTTAGTGTCATTACTTTGAAAAGTTGTTATGAAAGACTCGTAAAAGTTTAAAGAAACAGTTTTGTATAAGCGTGAAATCCCTAAAAAATCCCATATTTCCTACTAGTATAAAAAGTAGTCTTCTACCAAGACCCGAATGTTTTGAAAGTAGTGAACCCCTACAGAAGTGAAGGTTTTTCCTTGAACAACTATTATTATTCAAATCTATTCTACCTCATCGATCATGTGAAAGCGACACACAGTAAAGGTAATAAGGAAAATAATATAATAATTGAATTTGTATCCTTTTGCACTAGGATATTCACGGCGTGGAAACTCGCCGAACAGTACAACCGCAGCCACCTGCCGGTGTGTATTTTCCCTACTGTAGTTAACAGCCTTGGGTGTGGAATGGTAAGTCCCGTAGCGTATATAATAGTATCTACTCATATAATATGTAATAGTATCTCATCATATAGTATCTATGAAATCGTATCTATGTAATAGTATCTCTACATACATCATATATGTAATCGTATCTATGTAAAAGTATCTCTACATATAGCATATATGTAATTGTATCTATGTAAAAGTATCCATGTAATAGTATCTCTACATATAGCATATATGTAATCGTATCTATGTAAAGGTATCCATGTAATAGTATCTCTACATACAGCATGTATTCGTATAGACTCATGAATGAACTGACTCTTGTGTGATCCCTTGTACTAGGAATGGCAAGTAGAATCTCCTAACTATACCTATTATAGTTACTAGTAATGTACGAGTATAATCGGAAGTATACCTTTGCTACCCAAAGGTACTGAATTGACTTGAATCTTATATGACTATATAAAAGTATAAAAGAAGTTTTGTAAAACCTTTGAAAAGTTTAATAACTAAGAAAAGATGACTTGATGTCAGTTTATAATATGATTTGAAAACAGTTTGATAATACAGTTTAAGTGTAAGAAAACCTTTGTTGGAAACACAACTGTAATAGATTTTGAAAGGAAACATATAGTGTGTAAGACAGGTTGATAAAGAGATTTAAACAAGTAAAAACGTTTTGGAAAGTCATTTGAAGTAATATATTTGGTAAAACAGCTAAAAAGTGTAGTAATTCCATTTGTATGCTGGTTATTAATCACATGTAATTGATATGATAACTAGCATGATTCAACTTGTATCCCCCCCCCATAAAAGCATTTAAAAACATTTAAAAGATTGATTAAGGGGTATGAACTCACCTGTAGCGAGTGGATCGGATGGAAGTGTCGGACAAGTGCTACGAGTCAAGTGAAGACTTGAACACACACAATGAACCTAATAACATACGAAGACATATGTATATATACAATTAGTGATTATAACACTAATTAGACAAGTATAAACATCCTACGGCGTGGAAAACACTTTAGTCAAAGTGTTAGGAGGCTATTGGGTTGCAACAAAGGAGTGCAAGGCATTGCTACTGAGTTTATGGTCTATGGACCATACTTGATGGAGTTTACGGCCCAGGGGAGTTTACTCCTGGCCGTAAACTCTCTAATGGGTCTCCATTTGAGGCTTAAAGCTATGATGTCTTAAGTGGTTAAGTGTTCCAAGGCTTAAACAAGAGGCTAGGTGAGTTTAAGGTCCAAGAATGACCTTAACTTGTGTTTACGGCCTAGGGACCACTTCCCCATGAGTTTACGGCCGTAAACTCTTGGTAGGAAGTGCCATTTTGATGTTTGGAGGTTCCTAGCTCAATGGTGATTGGTTCTAGGCTAAGTTCTAGTCATTAGGAAGCATTAGGGGCACAATATCACCCCTTTATAGAGTTTACGGCCTAAGGACCATTTCCTTATGAGTTTACGGCCGTAAACTATATGTGGACATGGTTTCTTGGATGTTTAAGGTCCTTAACACTTCAAGGATATGATCTAAGCTAGGTTCTAAGCATAAGGAAGGAACTAGGGTGCAATTTGCCCCACTTATAGGGGTTTACGGCCCAAGAACATGTCTTGGTCGTAAACTCCTTTGATCTTGTGTTTCTTTGTGATTTCTAAGCCCTAAACATGTTAAACCTAGTGTACAATGAGTTAGGACAAGAGTACTTACGATCTAGGAGCTTGAATGGTCGTTTCTGGCCAAGAACACTAGTGTGTGTTCTTGGTGTTCTTGGTGGAACTTGAAGATCTACAAAATGGAATGATTTCACGGATGAAATCATGTAAGATCACTATGTCATGTAAGATATCAACTAGTTAGGGCAAAAGACTTACGAGTTTTGAAGATCGGGGACGAAGATCGGGATGATAGTTGAGAGGATTTGGGAGGAAATCAGCCAAGGGAAAGAAAGAAATGGACAAATGGCCTTCACTTTCACCATATAAGGTGAGTTTACGGCCCACATTGAGTTTACGGCCGTAAACTCCATTGTGGTGGCCGTGAACTCATGGTCAATGTGTTGTAGGCTTGTTCTTTGTGCTATAGATTCAGCAGATAAACCCCGACACTTATTCCTTAAGTGTACAAGGCTCAGAACGCTCAAACAGACTCTAAATTGTGCTAAATGATAGCAGGAATGAGTTTGACTTTCAATGAAGTGTTTGACTGTACAGGATAGAAAATTTCGGGTTGTCACAGGCTACGTTTAGTAGAAAATATAGGATTTTCTAGGAGATACAAACAATTACAAACATTTACAAACTTATACATCAAGTACATACAAACACTTTCATACAAACAATGACACTAAAATACTTATGAACTCGCCAGCTTTAAATCTGATCAACTCTTTCAAAATAACTTGTATTCTCAGGTAATCAGTAGACAGGTACCGATGCCAGGCTTTTGAGAAGATGGAGCACCTTCAAGACTCATCTCATATTTTGATTTACATTTTTGGTGTCTTATAACATTACAGAACACACTTGTATGAAATTATATTATTAATGCAATGGATGATGTTGTTGCTTGTTTACTACTATTCTTTGTTGTGATACTGTACATGACGTCCTCCACCCCTGAACGTTTCCGCCGTTCCGGTTTTGGGGTGTGACAATTTCTCATCCAAAGGCTTTGTAAAGAGATCAGCAAGTTGAATCGTCGTTTTCACAAAGTGAACCTCGATATTTCCATCCTCGACGTTATCCTTGATAAAATGATAGTGAAGTGCTATATGTTTGGTCTTCCAATGTTGCACCAGATTATGGCAGATGTGTATTGCACTCTGTGAATCACAATATAAAGGTATCTTTTTCATGTTTATTGCATAATCATCAAGTTGATTTTGTATCCATATGACTTGAGAAGTGCAAGCTGTAGCAACAACATATTTTGATTCTATTGTGGAAATCAAAACACAGATTTGTTTCTCCGATTGCAAGCTAACAAGCTTCCCGTCCAATAGTTGACATCACCACTAGTGCTCTTTTTGGTTTTATAATCATTTTTCGATTATAAAAAGGAGGAGAGAATTAAATATGGGAATTCGAAAGTTGAATTTTTCATATTACGCGGACTTAAAGACCGAAGTGACCTTGAGAAATGAATTTTATGAAGTGATTCAATTGGAGATTCGGAAGTGATTAGTTCATGATGGGTTTGGACTTATTGAAGATTTTTGGGGTGTGCTTTTATGCTCAAAATTGGGTAATTTTGTGGAGATTTTGATACTCCTAATTGCCTTTTGATGCTCGATTTTTATGGTCTCACACTCTAGAACCCGGATTGGAAGGTCATTGAAGAAATGAAGATTTGAAGTTCATCTCTACATGTGTCACGCTTGAGGCTTGGTTCGTGAAGTTGCTCGATTTTGGAAGATTGAAGCGGGTCATCCATTCCTAACTTTAAGGGGTAGAAGTTGGGCGCAAAGTTATGCATGTATGACTATGTAATGGTTTGCCTCTTGTAGACCCACTTGCATGTGGTAGATTAGCCTTGTGACATGAGAGACATATATATATATATATATATATATATATATATATATATATATATATATATATATATATATATATATATATATATATATATATATATATATATATATATATATATATATATATATATATATATAGAGAGAGAGAGAGAGAGAGAGAGAGAGACATGTAAACACCTCTATATATAGTGGGTTTCATACCACTTGTAGAGGTGTGCTTGAGAGATGTAGTTCATAGTGACTAGTGAGTGAGATATTTATGAAGTTCTAGTCTAGTTCCCTTTTTGCACCCAAATCACCATGTTCTTTGTGTTTTCTAATTTCGCATGCCAAATCAAATGCTCATAATTCACATCATGCTCCCCCTTAGATTTAGCTCCACTTCATATCATATATAACACCTCCTTAGTCTCTCCCCATTTTTGACATTAGCAACATATATGGAGGAAGCAACCAGCATATCAGAGTTGCAGCTAGTAATCTAATGAGTTTGTGATGTCTCCTGATAGTATGGGTTTAAACTACCATTCATTGACATAGTATTGCGAGATTTCATTAGCATGTGGTTTCATACGCTGACTCATTTATCACTTTTATTAGAAAAAAAGGTCAAAACTGGAATGATGCGTGTAATACATTCCGGTATGAAATGTACCCATCGGCATAGAGTGTCAAAGTTTTATCAGTGTATGGCTAATACAGTGAATCATAAACTTCTTTAATAGAAGAGTTGTTGGGAAAGAATGGGAGAATGATATACCCATCGTTACAGATATTTTAAATTCTCATCAGCGTCTGACTTCATACATTGAATCATAAAATTCTAAAAATCAATATATGATGAGAATGGATTGGTGCGTGTGATAAGTTGTAGTGTTTTTATCTAAACCATTGGCACAAATTTTTCAAGCTCTCATCAGTGTATGGTACATTACGCCGAATCATAAAGCTTTAAAGAAGAATTTATGGGCAAGAAGGTGTTGGTGCGTGTGATAGCCTACGATACATAGACTAACCATCGACACAACATTTCAAACTTTTATCAGTGTGTGGTATATCAAAGTGAATTGTAAAGTTTTATTGAGAAGAAATTAAGGAGAGAATAGAGGGTTTCAGTCATGCTGAGGTGGAATCAAAGTGAATCATAAACAGTGTCAGTTCATCAACAAAAAGTGGTTCAACTTTCGTATCATAGAGTTAAGTTGCAATCTAGAAATTTGAAGTTCACCGTCAATTCATTTAATGATGTACAATACAAAATAGCCAAGGAGATAAAAGCGTAAAAGATAGTCAATAGAATAATAGTTAAAAAGGAAAATACAGCTTTTTTAGAGACTCTTTATGTAGCCTTTTCAGAAGAATCATAAAAGCAGAATATCTTTTGAGTAGAATCACCAAAGAGAGATCTTTTGAAATAAATACTCTTTAAATAATTTCCTTTCTTCGAGATATATGTCCTTCAATTCTGGTTATAAAAGAAAACACAAGCAAGAATAAACAAATTAATATACAATACAACTCACTACAAACCAAGAATGATGAAGCCATTTATCATTGAGATGTTATATATGGATTGCAAGCTTCATGTTCATGAAGAGTAAGTGAGGAGCAAAAACCATTCTTTGTACCCTACGAGTTAACTGATCAAATCTGTGTAACCATCCTGTTGACAATATCAATACAAGAGTATTCGAGGTTCTATCGAATTATGAGTCAGTAGATGAAAGTAAGACTCATTGTATTGATAGGTGCTTCTTGCATCTATAACAATGAGTAGAGGAGAGAAAGAATATTGTTAACAAGAAAAAGACTTGATGCCAATATTTTTCTCAACAACTAGACCATTCAGAACATTATGGATTACTCCAGCTCTTTCTAACTCTGGATGGAAGAGGTCCAGATAAATCGTAGATAGACCTGAAAGATAGATAATAAAGAGAAAAGAGAATACTTGTATACATTAGAAGCAAAGCTTAAGCAAACTATGTAAAGTTATTTAAGGGATGAGAATAATAAAAGTGGCACTTGTTTTTGTGTTTTTTGTTTTTTTTTAAGAAAGTAAAGCAAGTAGAAGCAAATTTATTTCAAACGAGTTAGAAAACGATTAAGTCATTGAAAGCATGCCAAGATCTGCGATCAATTTTTAGAGTATTCTCGTCCAATGCCTTAGTGAAAATGTCAGCCAGTTGATTAGTGGATGGGATGTTGAACAACTCCACTTTTCCTTTTTGAACAATGTCCCTGATGAAGTGATGACGGATATCGATGTGTTTGGTTTTAGAATGTTGCACTGGATTCTGTATCATCTGAATGGCGTTGGTGTTGTCACAACAGATGAGTGTTTGAGAAGTTTAGACCATAATCTAAGAGCTGATTTTGAATTTATAAAATTTGAGCACAACACCTTCCAATGGCTACATATTCAACTTCAGCGGTAGAGCAAGCCACTGTTGTTTGCTTCTTGCTGGACCAACTCATCAATCTATTTCCGATCCATGAGAAAATAAGCTCCGCCAACCTTAACCTCCAAGTTCTTATCCATCCCTCTCAGGGATTCACCCCCCACATTTTCAGGTTTCAAAGCGTCGAGCTGAGCCTCCTTAATTTGCGTGGACAAGTGTGAATGGATAGTCATAGTCAATGATTTGACTCTACGACCAGAATATTCTTTCCGACTTAGGGCGTCAGCTACTACGTTGGCTTTACCCGTATGATAACGAATTTCGCATTCGTAATCACTGAGTAGCTCGACCCACCGTCGTTGTCTCATGTTGAGCTCCTTCTGGTCGAATATGTGTTGTAGGCTTTTGTGATCTGTAAAGATTGTGCTCTTTGTAACGTACAGTTAGTGTCTCCAGATCTTCAGAGAAAACACAACTGCTCCTAGTTCAAGATCGTGGGTAGTGTAGTTGACCTCATGTGTCTTTAGCTGTCTCGAGGCATAGGCGATGACCTTACCTCGCTGCATTAGAACACATCCGAGTCCTTGATTTGACGCATAGCAATAGACAACGAAGTCTTCTATCCCTTCGGGGAGGGATAGTATTGGTGCGGTGTACAAGGCTCTTTTGAGCGTTTGGAATGCTCTCTCCTGTTTCTCTTCCCAGTCAAAGGCCACGCCCTTCTGGGTCAGTGGCGTAAGAGGTTTCGCTATGCGTGAGAAGTTCTGAATGAACCTGCGATAGTAGCCAGCGAGGCCTAGAAATTGACGAATTTCTGTAGGCGTCTTAGGTGCTGACCAGTTCTCAATGACTTTAATTTTGGAAGGGTCCACGTGTATTCCCTCTTCGCTAACCACGTGCCCTAAGAATTCGACTCGTCGGATCCAAAATTCGCATTTCGAGAATTTTGCATAGAGCTTCTCCGAACGAAGGGTTTCTAAGACTAGTCGCAGATGTTGACTATGCTCTTCCTTACTACGAGAGTAGATAAGTATGTCATCGATGAAGATGATGACGAACTGATCCAAGTAAGGACGACACACCCTATTCATTAAGTCCATGAATACAGCAGGTGCATTTGTTAATCCGAACGGCATCACTACGAATTCGTAGTGCCCATAACGAGTTCGGAAGGCTGTCTTCGGAACATCCTCCCCTAGCACTCGTAGTTGGTGATATTCGGACCTTAAGTCGATTTTTGAAAAGAAGTTCGCCCCTTGAAGTTGGTCAAATAAATCGTCAATACGAGGCAAAGGATAACGATTCTTGACGGTTAGTTTGTTGAGCTCCCTGTAGTTGATGCACATACGAAACGATCCGTCTTTCTTCTTGACGAACAAGACTGGAGCTCCCCCGGGTGAGAAGCTTGGTCTTATAAAGCCCTTGCTGAGCAGTTCGTTAAGTTGACAGGACAGTTCTTGCATCTCTGCAGGTGCTAGATGATAGGGCGATTTGGCTACGGGAGTAGCCCCTGGAACTAAGTCGATTCGAAACTCGACTTGACGTTGCGGAGGTAATCCTGGGAGTTCTTCCGGAAAGATGTCGGGAAAGTCGCGTACTACTGGAATGTTCTGAATGTCTTCGTTTCTTGGCTCACGTCGACCACATGAGCAAGGAATGCGCGACATTCCTTTCGCAAGAATTTCTGAGCTTGAACGCTCGAGATGATATGAAGGTTCATGCCGGGTTTGTCGCCATATACTACTAGAGTTTCGCCAGACGACAGATTAAGGCGTACAACCTTTTCGTAACACATTATGTCGGCACGATGAAGACTCAACCAATCCATGCCGATGATGGCGTCGAAACTTTTAATTGAGACCGACATGAGATCGATTGAAAAAGAATGGCCATCTAAAGTTAGGGTACACCCTATTTATATACTGCTAGTGCTTTCCGTCTTTCCATTAGCCATTTCTACAGTGAATGGTTCTTTAAGTGCTCGTGATTTTTGCTTAAGTAAATGAGCAAATTTTTGATTCACGAAACTCCTCTCCGCTCCACTATCAAACAGAATGCATGCATAAGAGTTATCAAGGAGAAACGTAGCAGTGACCACTGTGGGGTCGGCAACTGCTTCCTCATGGCCTATGGCCAGAACTCTCGCCACTCCACTGGCAAACCCTGCCTTCGGGCAGTTCCTTTTGTAGTGGCCCACCTCGCCACAACCGTAGCAAGTTTGGCTCACACCAGCGCCGGGGACTTAGGTGATTGGCCTCGCCGGAGCTTTGCATAAACGGGCAGTATGCCCCTTCCTGTTGCAGTTCAAACACTGCATTTCCTGGCAGGCTCCTACGTGGTGGAAGTTGCACTTGTTGCACTTAGGCAAACTTCCAGCGTACTGCTTTACCAGAGCAGCAGCGGCAGGTGCTATCGCAGCATGTACTGCCACGACCTGCTGCTTTTTGGCAGCCTTTGTCTTCTTTTTTTCAGCCCAAAACTTCCGCTTGGAATCAGCGGTTCTGGCGGGTTCTGAGATGGCCAGGGTTGTTGTTGCGGCCGGGGTACGAACCCCATGGTCTATAAGTCGCTGTGCCAATCATTTGGCACTATCAAATGTAGTGGGGTGTGATGCCAAAACATTTCCCAGTTATGGTGGCATCAGCCCCCATATATATCTCTCGATTTTCTTTCCCTCAGTATGAACCTTGTTAGCACAGAGGGCCACCAGTTCACAGAATCTGGCGGTGTAGGCGACTACGTTGGAGCCCTTCATGGTTAGGCTCCACAGTTCTTCCTCCAGCTTCTGGATCTCGCCCCTCGGCCAGTACTCCTCAATCATGAGGTCTTTCAAAGTTTCCCAGCCCATAGCATTAGCCACTATAAGAGATAGTAACTTAACATGGCTATTCCACCATGTTAGGGCTTTTACTTCAAAGGTGCAAGCAGCAAACTTGACCTTGCTCTCCTCTGCACAGGAGCAGACTTCGAAAACCGATTCAGTTTTCTCGAACCATTACGAGAGGGCAATGACTCCGCCAGTCCCTTTGAAGGACAATGGCTTGCAGTTGGTGAAATCCTTGTAGGAGCGCTCTTTCAAGCGCACAGAGATTTCACCATGAGTAGATAGGACAGGAGTTCCTCCTCCAGTGGAACCAGATGAATGATATTGAGCCATGGCTGTAGCCACAGCCGCAGCTACAGCAGCATTCAGGGCCGCCGTGTCGAATTGAGGAGCAGGTGGTGTTGGTGCGGGAGGATCGCGTCTTGTTGATTTACGTGGAGGCATCTTTTAACTATAAGTTTAGAAAGATGGAGATATTGATAAGAATTTAATAGAAAGTAGATAAGAATGACTCATGGACTAACTCTCCATAGTCCAACAGCACAAATGAATAACACGATTGAATAGTATGGTTGAATGAAGATCTAGTACTAGCAGATGATAGCAATTGGATATTGATTTCCATAAGATTAGATATCTGTCAATAAGACTGGAATTACAGACGTAATGAGTTCGGGAAAAATGACCTAGAAGTAGGTCTTACATCAACCAAGATAGAAAATTTTGACAGACCACTACCTAATCAAGACCTAACGGGTTTAAGATTTACAAAGATAGGAAATTAGACTAGAGTTTTTACACAAACTAGGTTATATCCGAAAGAGAAGTCGATAAGACTCTATTGGCGACGAGAACTACTAGAGTGAGTTCTTGAATCCGACAGAAGGCGTTCTATGTCTCTCACGTGCCTATCAGATCTTGCTTGCTGAGCTCGAAGTTCCCTGACTTCAGCTTGGGTTTCAGCAAGTTCCCTCTGTAGAACTGCATTGCGGACCTGAGTCCTTTCATGAGCAGACTCTAGTTGGCGAATGTGGACAGTGTTAACGCCAGAGTTGGCGTCAATCTCTACGACTCGGTCAATAGCTGCTCGACCTTGCTCGGTGTTCCGAGCAATCATACGGACAATTATGGGTAGGACCCTGTCAGCTGAACCTCCCTCAGTGAGGTTGTAGAAGCTTCTGTCTCCATTGTAGGGTATGGGTTGACCCTGTTCCTGACTCCATCTGTTCAAGTTTGTGGCCCACATGGGAGTGGGTCCTTGAAATGCTGGACGAGGGTTCAGGTTTGGGTCTTGAGCAGCTGGGTGTAGGTTGTTGACTTCAGGCTCTGAGTCAGAACCATCAGAAAAGCCTTCAGCTTCGTGATCATCCAAAGGGATTGGGTGATCATCTTCTGGCTCTTCTCCCAGCCATCCTGCATTGCCGTTGTTGGGGTAGTACGGGTCTCCGGGGATATGGAATCCAACCATGAAATCTACGCGAGAAAAGGGATAAAGAAATAACTAAATATACGAACTAATTAGATAATTATAAGATGATCTTTATCAGTTACTCCAACATTTGCGTAGTGCATACCAGTCATAGGTAACCTAGACAGGATAGACCTTCGAATAAGTAACCCTAACTCTAAGCCCACAACCAAACAAGGAACAGGAAGTAGAGCAAATATCATAGATTCTAAGTCTATGCCATCCTAGTTACCTATAACCTTAATGTATCCACCCCACAACTATTGACATACCAATAAAGACCTTTTTAGTTCTCAGATAAGTAATTAATAGTCACACAAAATACTCCTATAGTATTTTAAGTTTATGTTCTGTTCTACTGTTCTTATTGTAGTAGTGTTGGTAAGTTTTTAGACTTGTTGCAACCTCACAACCACACTTAGGCACATGCTAATCAGTCCTCGGATAATGTAGTTGATCAGGCTACATCTTCCCAGGGTTGACCATATGTCTCTAAGTCTACTTGTGCTGTCCAACAATCGTAATACTTTTGTTCTGTCCTAGTGACACTGATTTTAGTATGAATGCAGGTATGTATACCTGGTTAAATATTTTATTATTTAAAAGTATAAACTCTTTATCAGAGTATTTTAATCCCGCTTGTGTTTATTGTTCGTATATCTTTTATGGGTTGATACACTCGATTCACTATAAACAATGCTCTGATACCAATCTGTCACACCCCAAAACCGGAACGGCGGAATCGTTCGGGGGTGGAGGACGTCATGTTCAGTATCACAACAATGCAAAGTAGTAAATAAGCAACAACATCATCCATTGCATTAATAATATAATTTCATACAAGTGTGTTCTGTTGAGTTATATAGACACCAAAAATATACATCAAAATAAAAGATGAGTCTAGAACGAGCTCCATCTTCTCAAAACCTGGCACCGGTACCTGTCTACTGGCGACCTGAGAATACAAGTTATTTTGAAAGAGTTTATCAGCTTTAAAGCTGGTGAGATCATAAGTATATTAATGTCTTTGTTTGTATGAAAGTGTTTGTAAGTCTGTAATGTATAAGTTTTGTAAAAGTTTGTAATTGTTTGAACACTCCTAGAAAACCCTATGTTTCCTACTAAAAGTAGCCTTCTACCAAGACATCTAGTATCTTTGTGTGTGTCTCTTGTAAGAGTGTGTATTTTCCCAAATCTGACTATCATTAACCAAAAATATAGTTTTTACATTATTGTTTATTGTGTGAATATCACAAAGTAAATGTAAAGGGAAAATGAAATAGTACTATAGTGTTGTATTAAGTAACTACTGCTGTACTAATTACTTTAAACTATTTGTTATTTAAAGTACCATGTGATCGGCCTGTATCCTGCTACCGACTCTATAGTAAAGCGACGATGTAAGACGTCGTAAGAAATGACGTTTGGCACCCGAAGACTTGCAAGTCCCACTGTAGCGAGCAGCAAGGTGTAGGATTGTCAATCCAGTATAGATCTATACACAAACTCATATGCTCCCCAATTAAGGAGATTCTGGATACAAAACGGGTCATGACAGGTAGTGCCATGCCCCCGTTAAGTGGCTCACATAACTAAATGTAATGTATATGTATATGTATATGTATGTGCTAGCTGTATTGTGTGTTCTTTCTCTGTCTAGCCTGTATGTTTTGTTTCTCATCACTGTGTATTATGTTTGTTTCTCATCACTATGTATTATGTTTGTTTCTCATCACTATGTATTATGTTTGTTTCTCATCACTATGTATTACTCATGAATGAACTGACTCATTGTATGTTTCATTGTTCTAGTAATAGTATTTTCCTAAACTATACCTATTATAGTTTACTAGTAATGTTGTTTGTGTATATGAACATGTTTGTATACCTTTGCTACCCAAAGGCATTGAACTGAACGAAAGAAGTAACCTTTTATATCTATACACATATACATGATATATAACTAGGATTCAAACGACCTTCAGACAAATAACCCGAATACCCTAAGTCCACAACCAAACAAGGAACAGGAAGTAAGGTGAGCTATCAGTCCTAAGTCCTTTCAATCCTACTTATATAATTATATCCATATAGATACACAAAATATAAGTTAAAAGAGTTTAAGTAAAAGTATTTAACATGTAAAAGAGTTTGATAAAAGCATTTGGTATGTAAAAGAGTTTGTAAGACAGTTTGAAGTAAAACAATTTGGTAACACAGTTTGAAAAGTAAGAAATCCACTTGTTTGGTAGTTATTAATCACATGTGATTGATATAATAACTATAATTTTTCAACTTGTATTCCCCCCCATAAAAGCATTTAAAAACATTTAAAAGGTTAATTAAGGGGTATGAACTCACCTGTAGTGCGTGGTTTGGATGAACTGATGATATAGGATGCTAAGTGTCAAGTGAAGACTTGTACACACTCAATGATCCTAGTTAACATATAATATCACATATATGTATCCAATTAGTCTTTAAACAACTAATTAACAAAGTTAAGACATCCTAAGACATGTAAAACACCTTTTATAAGTGCTATAAGTCCTAAGGATTGCATCTAAGTGTTGTAGGACATTGCTATTGAGTTTAGGGTTCAAGGGAACCCCTTATATGAGTTTACGGTTTTGTGACCATAACTCATTGAGTTTACGGTCGTAAACCCATGAGTTTACGGCCGTAAACTCATGCTTCTTTGTCCATGTGTTGTTTTGAAGCTCTACTAGTCCTTAGAAGCATCTCTACTTGAAGTATAAGCCTATGGAAGTGATTAGGGCACCATTTCACTCCTAAATGGAGTTTACGGTCCTTAGACCATTTTCCTTTGGGTTTACGGCCGTAAACCCATATGGTTTATGGTCTTTTGATGTTTTCAAGTGCTAAGCTCATCAAGGAAAGGATCTATGCTAGTTTCCAAGGCTTAGAAGGGACTAGGGCACACTTTGGTACCCTTTATAGGGTTTACGGTCCAAGGTGTTGTTGGACCGTAAACACCTTTGATCCTTGGTTTTCTTGGTGTTTTCTTGATGTATAGAAGTGTAACAAGCCTTATTATACTCTAGGATAGATGTACTTACAAGATAGAGGCTTGAAAAGGTGCTAAAAGTCCAAGAACACTAGTGTGTGTTCTTGGTGTTCTTGGTGAAACTTGAAGATCTAACCTTTTGGAATGATTTCACGGATGGAAGTGTGTTAAATCACTAGATTAAGTAATATATCGACTTATTAGGACTAGAAACACTTACAAGTTGAAGATCTTGAAGAATTGTTGGATGATACTTGAGAGAGAATTGAGTTTGGATCTTGAATTTGTGAAAAATGGTAAATAATGACTAAGTGTCATATATATATACCCCCAATTTAGGGTTTACGGCCGTAAACACCTTTGTTTAGGCCGTAAACTCCAAACTCTTGGAGCTTTGGGACTTTATTGTTGCACAATAAACCCTAGAGCATCCTCTCTCCTGGTATCTCCTGAAGTACTAATCTTAAAATACTCAAACTTATTCCAAAGAGCTTGAAAATTAGCAGAAACAGTTTTGACTCCTATTGAAGTGAATGGTTGTACAGAATAGAAATTTCGGGTTGTCACATCATCCACCCGTTAGAAGGAATTTCGTCCCAAAATTAGAGTTTAAGAAATTAAGTAGTTACAAATAACTAAATAAAAAGAAGAGGATATTTCAGTTTCATCTGATCCTCTCGCTCCCAAGTGAATTCAGGTCCTCGCTTAGCATTCCAACGAACCTTCACTATCGGGATACGGCTTTGTTTCGTTTGCTTGACCTCCCGGTCCATGATCTCTACTGGTTCTTCCACGAAGTTGAGGCTCTCGTTGATCTCGATCTCGTCGAGTGGGATTACAAGAGTCTCGTCGGACAGACACTTTTTCAAGCTCGAGACGTGGAAAGTAGAATGTACGTTACTGAGCTCGCGTGGTAAGTTAAGTTTGTAAGCTACATGGCCGATTCTTGCGAGAATCTCGAAAGGCCCTATGTACCTTGGATTTAGCTTTCCACGCTTTCCGAAGCGTATCAAGCCTTTCCAGGGTGAGACCTTCAATAGAACACGGTCGCCCACCTGGAATTCCAACGGTTTCCTTCGTTTATCAATGTAGCTTTTCTGTCGGTCTCTAGAGGCTTTCAAATTTTCACGTATCTGAATGATCTTCTCTGTCGTTTCCCGAATGATCTCCGGACCCGTGAGAGTGCTTTCAGGAACTCGTCCTTTAGCTAACTGGGTATCACCCACCTCAGCCCAACACAGAGGGGATCTGCACTTTCGGCCATAGAGGGCCTCGAATGGAGCAGCCTTTATGCTCGTGTGATAACTGTTGTTGTAGGAAAATTCTACAAGGGGTAAATGAGTATCCCATGCTTTTCCAAAGTCGATCACACAGGCTCGCAACATATCTTCCAAGGTTTTGATAGTCCTCTCACTTTGCCCATCTGTCTGTGGATGGTAGGCTGTACTCATGTCCAACCGAGTTCCTAGGGAACCTTGTAACGACTGCCAGAACCTCGAAGTGAATCTACTATCTCTGTCTGAGATAATGGATATGGGAACACCGTGCAATCGTACAATCTCCCTAATGTAAGTTCTTGTAAGCTTCTCCATCTTGTCTGTTTCCTTGATAGGCAGGAAATGTGCGGACTTGGTCAATCTGTCGACGATGACCCATATGGTATCAAGTCCACCCGTTGTCTTGGGCAACTTGGTTATGAAATCCATAGTGATCTGCTCCCACTTCCATTCCGGTATCTCTGGCTGTTGTAGTAGACCGGAGGGTTTCTGGTATTCGACCTTGACCTTTGCACAAGTAAGGCATTTACTCACGAAGGTAGCAATCTCTGCTTTCATGTTAGGCCACCAGTCTAACTTTTTAAGATCCAGATACATCTTATCTGAACCCGGGTGGACGGAATAACGAGTGTTGTGCGCCTCGTTCATGACCAAGTCTCTGAAACCACCAAGTTTCAGGGTCCAGATCCGATCCATGAGAAAATAAGCTCCGCCAACCTTAACCTCCAAGTTCTTATCCATCCCTCTCAGGGATTCACCCACCACATTTTCAGGTTTCAAAGCATCGAGTTGAGCCTCCTTAATTTGCATGGACAAGTGTGAATGGATAGTCATAGTCAATGATTTGACTCTACGACCAGAATATTCTTTCCGACTTAGGGCGTCAGCTACTACGTTGGCTTTACCCGTATGATAACGAATTTCGCATTCGTAATCACTGAGTAGCTCGACCCACCGTCGTTGTCTCATGTTGAGCTCCTTCTGGTCGAATATGTGTTGTAGGCTTTTGTGATCTGTAAAGATTGTGCTCTTTGTACCGTACAGGTAGTGTCTCCAGATCTTCAGAGAAAACACAACTGCTCCTAGTTCAAGATCGTGGGTAGTGTAGTTGACCTCATGTGTCTTTAGCTGTCTCGAGGCATAGGCGATGACCTTACCTCGCTGCATCAGAACACATCCGAGTCCTTGATTTGACGCATCGCAATAGACAACGAAGTCTTCTATCCCTTCGGGGAGGGATAGTATTGGTGCGGTGCACAAGGCTCTTTTGAGCGTTTGGAACGCTCTCTCCTGTTTCTCTTCCCAGTCAAAGGCCACGCCCTTCTGGGTCAGTGTCGTAAGAGGTTTCGCTATGCGTGAGAAGTTCTGAATGAACCTGCGATAGTAGCCAGCAAGGCCTAGAAATTGACGAATTTCTGTAGGCGTCTTAGGTGCTGACCAGTTCTCAATGGCTTTAATTTTGGAAGGGTTCACATGTATTCCCTCTTCGCTAACCACGTGCCCTAAGAATTCGACTCGTCGGATCCAAAATTCGCATTTCGAGAATTTCCCATAGAGCTTCTCCGAACGAAGGGTTTCTAAGACTAGTCGCAGATGTTGACTATGCTCCTCCTTACTACGAGAGTAGATAAGTATGTCATCGATGAAGACGATGACGAACTGATCCAAGTAAGGACGACACACCCTATTCATTAAGTCCATGAATACAGCAGGCGCGTTTGTTAATCCGAACGGCATCACTACGAATTCGTAGTGCCCATAACGAGTTCGGAAGGCTGTCTTCGGAACATCCTCCCCTAGCACTCGTAGTTGGTGATATCCGGACCTTAAGTCGAATTTTGAAAAGAAGTTCGCCCCTTGAAGTTGGTCAAATAAATCGTCAATACGAGGCAAAGGATAACGATTCTTGACGGTCAGTTTGTTGAGCTCCCTGTAGTCGATGCACATACGAAACGATCCGTCTTTCTTCTTGACGAACAAGACTGGAGCTCCCCAGGGTGAGAAGCTTGGTCTTATAAAGCCCTTGCTGAGCAGTTCGTTAAGTTGACAGGACAGTTCTTGCATCTCTGCAGGTGCTAGACGATAGGGCGATTTGCCTACGGGAGTAGCCCCTGGAACTAAGTCGATTCGAAACTCGACTTGACGTTGCGGAGGTAATCCTGGGAGTTCTTCCGGAAAGATGTCGGGAAAGTCGCGTACTACTGGAATGTTCTGAATGTCTTTCGTTTCTTGGCTCACGTCGACCACATGAGCAAGGAATGCGCGACATTCCTTTTGCAAGAATTTCTGAGCTTGAATGCTCGAGATGATACGAAGGTTCGTGCCGGGTTTGTCGCCATATACTACTAGAGTTTCGCCAGACGACAGATTAAGGCGTACAGCCTTTTCGTAACACATTATGTCGGCACGATGAAGACTCAACCAATCCATGCCGATGATGACGTCGAAACTTTTAATTGAGACCGGCATGAGATCGATTGAAAAAGAATGGCCATCTAAAGTTAGGGTACACCCTATGTATATACTGCTAGTGCTTTCCGTCTTTCCATTAGCCATTTCTACAGTGAACGGTTCTTTAAGTGCTCGTGATTTTTGCTTAAGTAAATGAGCAAATTTTTTATTCACGAAACTCCTCTCCGCTCCACTATCAAACAGAATGCATGCATAAGAGTTATCAAGGAGAAACGTAGCAGTGACCACTGTGGGGTCGGCAACGGCTTCCTCGTGGCCTATGGCCAGAACTCTTGCCACTCCATCGGCAAACCCTGCCTTCGGGCAGTTCCTTTTGTAGTGGCCCACCTCGCCACAACCGTAGCAAGTTTGGCTCACACCAGCGCCGGGGACTTGGGTGATTGGCCTCGCCGGAGCTTTGCAGAAACGGGCAGTGTGCCCCTTCCTGTTGCAGTTCAAACACTGCATTTCCCGGCAGGCTCCTACGTGGTGGAAGTTGCACTTGTTGCACTTAGACAAACTTCCAGCGTACTGCTTTACCGGAGCAGCAGCGGCAGGTGCTATCGCAGCATGTACTGCTACGACCTGCTGCTTTTTGGTAGCCTTTGTCTTCTTTTTGTCATCCCAAAACTTCCGCTTGGAATCAGCGGTTCTGGCGGGTTCTGAGATGGCCAGGGTTGTTGTTGCGGCCGGGGTATGAACCCCATGGTCTATAAGCCGCTGTGCCAATCGTTTGGGACTATCAAATGTAGTGGGGTGTGATGCCAAAACATTTCCCTGGTATGGTGGCATCAGCCCCCATATATATCTCTTGATTTTCTTTCCCTCAGTATGAACCATGTTAGGACAGAGGGCCACCAGTTCACAAAATCTGGCGATGTAGGCGACTACGTTGGAGCCCTTCATGGTTAGGCTCCACAGTTCTTCCTCCAGCTTCTGGATCTCGCCCCTCGGGCAGTACTCCTCAATCATGAGGTCTTTCAAAGTTTCCCAGCCCATAGCATTAGCCACTATAAGAGATAGTGACTTAACATGGCTATTCCACCATGTTAGGGCTTTTACTTCAAAGGTGCAAGCACCAAACTTAACCTTGCTCTCCTCTGCACAGGAGTAGATTTCGAAAACCGATTCGGTTTTCTCGAACCATTGCGAGAGGGCAATGACTCCGCCAGTCCCTTTGAAGGACAATGGCTTGCAGTTGGTGAAATCCTTGTAGGAGTACTCTTTCAAGCGCACAGGGATTTCACCATGAGTAGATAGGACAGGGGTTCCTCCTCCAGTGGAACCAGATGAATGATATTGAGCCATGGCTGTAGCCACAGCCGCAGCTATAGCAGCATTCAGGGCTGCCGTGTCGAATTGAGGAGCAGGTGATGTTGGTGCGGGAGGATGGCGTCTTGTTGATTTACATGGAGGCATCTTTTAACTATAAGTTTAGAAAGATGGAGATATTGATAAGAATTTAATAGAAAGTAGATAAGAATGACTCATGGACTAACTCTCCATAGTCCAACAGCACAAATGAATAACACGATTGAATAGTATGGTTGAATGAAGATCTAGTACTAGCAGATGATAGCAATTGGATATTGATTTCCATAAGATTAGATATCAGTCAATAAGACTGGAATTACAGACGTAATGAGTTCGGGAAAAATGACCTAGAAGTAGGTCTTACATCAACCAAGATAGAAAATTTTGACAGACCACTACCTAATCAAGACCTAACGGGTCTAAGATTTACAAAGATAGGAAATTAGACTAGACTTTTTACACAAACTAGGTTATATCCAAAAGAGAAGTCGATAAGACTCTATCGGCGATGAGAACTACTAGAGTGAGTTCTTGAATCCGACAGAAGGCGTTCTATGTCTCTCACGCGCCTATCAGATCTTGCTTGCTGAGCTCGAAGTTGGGACTTCAGCTTGGGTTTCAGCAAGTTCCCTCTGTAGAACTGCAATGCGGACTTGAGTCCTTTCATGAGCAGACTCTAGTTGGCGAATGCGGACAGTGTTAACGCCAGAGTTGGCGTCAATCTTTACGACTCGGTCAATAGCTGCTCGACCTTGCTCGGTGTTCCGAGCAATCCTACGGACCATTATGGGTAGGACCCTGTCAGCTGAACCTCCCTCAGTGAGGTTGTAGAAGCTTCTGTCTCCATTGTAGGGTATGTGTTGACCCTGTTCCTGACTCCATCTGTTCAAGTTTGTGGCCCACATGGGAGTGGGTCCTTGAAATGCTGGACGAGGGTTCAGGTTTGGGTCTTGAGCAGCTGGGGGTAGGTTGTTGACTTCAGGCTCTGAGTCAGAACCATCAGAAAAGCCTTCAGCTTCGTGATCATCCAAAGGGATTGGGTGATCATCTTCTGGCTCTTCTCCCAGCCATCCTGCATTGCCGTTGTTGGGGTAGTACGGGTCTCCGGGGATATGGGATCCAGCCATGAAATCTACGCGAGAAAAGGGATAAAGAAATAACTAAATAGACGAACTAATTAGATAATTATAAGATGATCTTTATCAGTTACTCCAACATTTGCGTAGTGCATACCAGTCATAGGTAACCTAGACAGGATACACCTTCGAATAAGTGACCCTAACTCTAAGCCCACAACCAAACAAGGAACAGGAAGTAGAGCAAATATCATAGATTCTAAGTCTATGCCATCCTAGTTACCTATAACCTTAATGTATCCACCCCACAACTATTGACATACCAATAAAGACCTTTTTAGTTCTCAGATAAGTAATTAATAGTCACACAAAATACTCCTATAGTATTTTAAGTTTATGTTCTGTTCTACTGTTCTTATTGTAGTAGTGTTGGTAAGTTTTTAGACTTGTTGCAACCTCACAACCACACTTACGCACATGCTAATCAGTCCTCGGATAATGTAGTTGATCAGGCTGCATCTTCCCAGGGTTGACCATATGTCTCTAAGTCTACTTGTGCTGTCCAACAATCGTAATACTTTTGTTCTGTCCTAGTGACACTGATTTTAGTATGAATGCAGGTATGTATACCTGGTTAAATATTTTATTATTTAAAAGTATAAACTCTTTATCAGAGTATTTTAATCCCGCTTGTGTTTATAGTTCGTATATCTTTTATAGGTTGATACACTCGATTCACTATAAACAATGCTCTGATACCAATCTGTCACACCCCAAAACCGGAACGGCGGAATCGTTCGGGGGTGGAGGACGTCATGTTCAGTATCACAACAATGCAAAGTAGTAAATAAGCAACAACATCATCCATTGCATTAATAATATAATTTCATACAAGTGTGTTCTGTTGAGTTATATAGACACCAAAAATATACATCAAAATAAAAGATGAGTCTAGAACGAGCTCCATCTTCTCAAAACCTGGCACCGGTACCTGTCTACTGGCGACCTGAGAATACAAGTTATTTTGAAAGAGTTTATCAGCTTTAAAGCTGGTGAGATCATAAGTATATTAATGTCTTTGTTTGTATGAAAGTGTTTGTAAGTCTGTAATGTATAAGTTTTGTAAAAGTTTGTAATTGTTTGAACACTCCTAGAAAACCCTATGTTTCCTACTAAAAGTAGCCTTCTACCAAGACATCTAGTATCTTTGTGTGTGTCTCTTGTAAGAGTGTGTATTTTCCCAAATCTGACTATCATTAACCAAAAATATAGTTTTTACATAATTGTTTATTGTGTGCATATCACAAAGTAAATGTAAAGGGAAAATAAAATAGTACTGTAGTGTTGTATTAAGTAACTACTGCTATACTAATTACTTTAAACTATTTGTTATTTAAAGTACCATGTGATCGACCTGTATCCTGCTACCAACTCTATAGTAAAACGACGATGTAAGACGTCGTAAGAAATGACGTTTGGCACCCGAAGACTTGCAAGTCCCACTGTAGCGAGCAGCAAGGTGTAGGATAGTCAATCCAGTATAGATCTATACACAAACTCATACGCTCCCCAATTAAGGAGATTCTGGATACAAAACGGGTCATGACAGGTAGTGCCATGCCCCCGTTAAGTGGCTCACATAACTGAATGTAATGTATATGTATATGTATATGTATGTGCTAGCTGTATTGTGTGTTCTTTCTCTGTCTAGCCTGTATGTTTTGTTTCTCATCACTGTGTATTATGTTTGTTTCTCATCACTATGTATTATGTTTGTTTCTCATCACTATGTATTATGTTTGTTTCTCATCACTATGTATTACTCATGAATGAACTGACTCATTGTATGTTTCATTGTTCTAGTAATAGTATTTTCCTAAACTATACCTATTATAGTTTACTAGTAATGTTGTTTGTGTATATGAACATGTTTGTATACCTTTGCTACCCAAAGGCATTGAACTGAACGAAAGAAGTAACCTTTTATATCTATACACATATACATGATATATAACTAGGATTCAAACGACCTTCAGACATATAACCCGAATACCCTAAGTCCGCAACCAAACAAGGAACAAGAAGTAAGGTGAGCTATCAGTCCTAAGTCCTTTCAATCCTACTTATATAATTATATCCATATAGATACACAAAATATAAGTTAAAAGAGTTTAAGTAAAAGTATTTAACATGTAAAAGAGTTTGATAAAAGCATTTGGTATGTAAAAGAGTTTGTAAGACAGTTTGAAGTAAAACAGTTTGGTAACACAGTTTGAAAAGTAAGAAATCCACTTGTTTGGTAGTTATTAATCACATGTGATTGATATAATAACTATAATGGTTCAACTTGTATTCCCCCCATAAAAGCATTTAAAAACATTTAAAAGGTTAATTAAGGGGTATGAACTCACCTGTAGTGAGTGGTTTGGATCAACTGATGATATAGGATGCTAAGTGTCAAGTGAAGACTTGTACACACTCAATGATCCTAGTTAACATATAATATCACATATATGTATCCAATTAGTCTTTAAACAACTAATTAACAAAGTTAAGACATCCTAAGACATGTAAAACACCTTTTATAAGTGCTATAAGTCCTAAGGATTGCATCTAAGTGTTGTAGGACATTGCTATTGAGTTTAGGGTTCAAGGGAACCCCTTATATGAGTTTACGGTTTTGTGACCATAACTCAATGAGTTTACGGTCGTAAACCCATGAGTTTACCGCCGTAAACTCATGCTTCTTTGTCCATGTGTTGTTTTGAAGCTCTATAAGTCCTTAGAAGCATCTCTACTTGAAGTATAAGCCTATGGAAGTGATTAGGGCACCATTTCACTCCTAAATGGAGTTTACGGTCCTTAGACCATTTTCCTTTGGGTTTACGGCCGTAAACCCATATGGTTTATGGTCTTTTGATGTTTTCAAGTGCTAAGCTCATCAAGGAAAGGATCTATGCTAGTTTCCAAGGCTGAAGGGACTAGGGCACACTTTGGTACCCTTTATAGGGTTTACGGTCCAAGGTGTTGTTGGACCGTAAAAACCTTTGATCCTTGGTTTTCTTGGTGTTTTCTTGATGTATAGAAGTGTAACAAGACTTATTATACTCTAGGATAGAAGTACTTACAAGATAGAGGCTTGAAAAGGTGCTAAAAGTCCAAGAACACTAGTGTGTGTTCTTGGTGTTCTTGGTGAAACTTGAAGATCTAACCTTTTGAAATGATTTCACGGATGGAAGTGTGTTAAATCACTAGATTAAGTAATATATCGACTTATTAGGACTAGAAACACTTACAAGTTGAAGATCTTGAAGAATTGTTGGATGATACTTGAGAGAGAATTGAGTTTGGATCTTGAATTTGTGAAAAATGGTAAATAATGACTAAGTGTCATATATATATATATACCCCCAATTTAGGGTTTACGGCCGTAAACACCTTTGTTTAGGCCGTAAACTCCAAACTCTTGGGGCTTTGGGACTTTATTGTTGCACAATAAACCCTAGAGCATCCTCTCTCCTGGTATCTCCTGAAGTACTAATCTTAAAATACTCAAACTTATTCCAAAAAGCTTGAAAATTAGCATAAACAGTTTTGACTCCTATTGAAGTGAATGGTTGTACAGAATAGAAATTTCGGGTTGTCACATAGAGCAATGAACCTATCATTTCTCGGTACAGGGTTTCATTTACATCAACGCCAATTGGATCAGTGGGAATAGACATTGAAGAGGACATTGGAGTCTTTGTTGGCTTGCTATCAGAAAAACCAAACATCTTCAGCATGTCTGCAATGTATTTAGCTTGACAAACAAAAATTCCATCAGTTAGTTGTTTTACTTGCAAACCTAAAAAGAAAGTTAGTTCACCCATCATGCTCATCTCAAACTTCTTAGTCATGATCTCAGTGAATTCAGAACTAAGTTTCTCATTAGTGGATCCAAAAATGATATCATCGACATACACTTGAGCAAGAATGATCTGAGATCATAAATGCTTTATGAACAAGGTATTGTTAATCTTTCCTCGTTTTAACCACTTTCAAGAAGATAACTCGCCAATGTGTCATACCACGCTCTAGGTGCCTGCTTCAAACCATAGACAACTTCATCAAGACGATATACATGATTTGGAAATTATTCACTTTCAAATCCTGGAGGTTGCTTTAGAAAGACTTATTCTTGAAGATCCTTATGTAAGAAGGCAGTATTAACATCCATTTGATAGACTCTAAAGTTCTTGAATGAAGCAAAAGAAAGAAATAGACAAATTGCTTAAAGTCTAGCAACATGGGCAAACATTGTGTCATAGTCTAACCCTTCCAGTTGACAAAATACTTGAGCCACAAGTCTAGCAACATGGGCAAACATTTCTTCATCCATCTTGTTTATGAAAACCCAGCGAGTACCAATGATAGTTTTCCTTGAGGCTCGGGAACAAGAGTCCACACACGATGAAGTTTAAATTCATTCAGCTCATCCTGCATAGCCTTGATCCATTCAGCTTCTTTTAGGGCATCAACAACATTCTTTGGGTCAATCATTAAGACAAAACACACAAACATGCAGACATTGCTGCTGACTCTACTATGAGTGAGAATCTCAGAATTTACATCTCCAATGATTTAAGGTTCAGGATGATCTCGAAGAATTCTAGGATTAGAGCATTCATTCGTATTATTTGGAACATAATTTTCCTGATTAGTTGGCTCAACTTCTTCACATATGACAGGTTGATCTTCAGAGTTAGATTGAGAGTTGATAATTTGATCAACATTGGGAACAACAGGCTCAGTAACATTTGGTAATAATTCGGAATCAGGGTATAATGGACTGAGGGTAAGTTCATTTAGAATGGATGAAGGATAACCAATCCGATCATGAATGAGTGAGTCTTCATTGAATGTAACATGATCAGTTTCCTCAATGGGTTGTCTTGAAATATCGAACTACCTGAAAGCCTTGGACACACTATAGTAACCCAAAATTACTCCTTCATCAGGTTTGGCTTCGAACTTAGATCGCTGATCTCTTTGATTCAATATGTAGAAAACACATCCAAACACATGAAAGTAAGAGATGTCTGGTTTCCTCCGCTTAAGTAGCTCATAGGCAGTTTTTCCATGACACTTAACAATGATGGAACATTTTTGGGTATAGCACGCGGTGTTGACAGCTTCAGCCCAAAATGATAGAGGAAGACCAACTTCAATGAGAGTTCTATTTCTTCTTTTGACAATGCCATTTTGTTGGAGAGTTCTAACAGCAGAGAAGTTTTCAGAGATTCCTGAGTTTAAGCAAAAATCTTTTAGGAAGGAATTTCTGAATTTAGTGCCATGATCACTACATAATTATCTGACTTTATGATCATAAAGAACTTCCCATTGCTTAATGAGAGAGATGATTTCATCAGTTGCATGACTTTTCTTCCTTAAAAAGATTACCCAAGTAAATCTTGAAAATTCATCTATAATAACGAGAGTATACTTTTCCCAACTCTTGACTTAATTGGGACTGGTCCAAAAAGATCCATGTGAAGAAAATGAAAAGGTTTGATGATGGAGGAGCGGGACTTTGGCTTGAAGGAAGACTTGGTTTTATTTCCCTTTTCACATGCTGAAGATAATTTATCTTTGACAAATTGCATCTTAGGAATTCCTCTTACAAGCTTGTTCCAAGAAATCTTTGATATGTTCTTGAAGTTCAAGTGAGATAATCTTTTGTGTCATAGCCAATTAAGATGAGACTGAGCACGAGAGAAGAAGCAACAACGAAGGGAATTGTCAACAGAGAACATGTCTAAAACATAAATGTAATTTTGTCGATTTGCAGTCAGAACGGTGCCATTCTTTTGGTCAACTATCTTTCCTTCTCTCTTGTTAAAGTGAACTTCATAGCCAGCGTCACACTATTGACTGATTGAAATGAGATTGTGTTGAAGACCTTTCATGTAAGATACATTCTTGAATATAACAGAATTGCACTTGATGGTTCTAGAAGAGACTTGAATTTGTAACAGTAGGATCGTCCTTCTTTATGAAATCTTCTAGAAGAGACTTAAATTTCGTCATATTTAGCAACCACTATCTGAATACCAAATATGTTCTTTACCGTGAAACTAAAATATACAATTAATATACACTGACCCATCTTGCAATGGGTCACTTAAGAAAAAATATGATAACAAGCATCAGGGAAACAATTTAAAGAGTTTCCCTTTTCGATCTACTTATCATTTCGAGTCATGATGTTGTTAGCACGAACGGAGCTCCTCTCAAAAGTGCACTCGCTGACTTTGTGAGAAGCATCACTACATCGATAACAAAATCTGGTTCTAGGATTCTTTTCTTTAATATTAGATTTTGTTTTCTTTTTAACTGCTGAATCAGAAGATCTTTGATCATTTGATTTAAAAATTCTTGCTTTAGTTTTGGACCAAGGAATGTCATTGATGGTATGCCCAGATGACACTTTGTCACAGGGCTCAAGAGATACTGAAGAGTCATCTAGAATAAAAGACATTGATTGATCTCCAGGTTCAGAGTTGCTAACAGAGCACTGAGGAAAAATGCTAATAATTTAATTTCCCGAATGAACTTCACCATTAGATATAGGAATTTCAACAAATTTTAGTGGAGGGTAGAACATACTCGCGATGAGGAGGTTGGTGGGAATGATCAAGAGCAGATAAATGAGATATATATTTGGTGTTACCATTAAATTCAATAGTGCAATGAGTATTAATTAAAGTTTGATTTTAAAAATAGGTACTTACAAATCTACTTTTAAAGTCTTTCTCTACACAATCAGCGTTATAAAAGGTTTGTTTAGTCTCAACCTTTTTTATTAAGGAGACAACACCTTCTATATCGCCTCTAAGAATTTTCTCACACTGATCAGGAATCTGCTCATTAGTAATTCTCGTGACATTATGGTGAGAAGAAGCCTAATTTTTAAAAATAAGTTGAATGCATCTAGCATAACCAACAACTTTTTCCTTTTTAGAGTGAAGAAAATTGTTAGTCAGTGAGATACAAATTTTTTCTTTTTTTTTTAACAGAGAAAGAGATTTTTCGAAAAAATAGGAGTTTTTTTTTGAGATTTTTACCTCAACTTTGAGAGAAGACATTTCTTCGTTTGAAACAGATAAATCGAAACGCAAGTGATTAATTGTGTCAGCTTTTTTGATGTTTTCAATGGAAGAATAGTTAACAATATTTTTTTACTTGATACGCCGAGGTTGAGTCCCAATTAGACTTAAGGTCTGTAGCAGCTTGAGAAAGATCAGCGTCATGAGTGTCAACACTATCATTTGATGTATCAATGTGAGATTCAACGATCTGAGCCATGAGACACTTACCTTTTTGAAACTTCGTCATCTGAGAGACCTTCAAAAGCAGATGATAGTGTGATCATCATCCTTTGTGCAGTTGAGCAGTTTTGAACCAAACAATAGACAGGATATGGAAGTGGGTTTCCAATAGCAACTCTCGCCTTTACATCGAGATTTAGCACCCCGATTTTCTTCCTTTTTGTATCCTAGCATAGATTTCTTCTTTAGCTCGCTATTAGATGCACCATCGTTGGATGATTGATGCATAACGGCGATAGGACCCTTGTTGATGATGTCGAGCATGTCGTAGTCCATGATCTCGAGAGCGTTCATGGCCTTTGATTTCCAAGCAGTGAAGTTGAGTTCATCAAAAGGAGGGATCTTGTGGCAAGCAGTCGATTTGGGATTGTAAGAGCTCAACATAATTACTTGAGTGTATCAAAAAACCGCTCTGATACCAATTGAAGGTTTGTATCGATCAGATACACTTCAAGTATAAATAACAACGAACAAACTAACTAAACAAAATAGAGGACAGAAAATATAAAGAACACGAGTTAATCACAAAGATGTCTTTCACCAAGAAAGAGGTTGTTCTCACCAAAAGAACGACGGTCACAAAGACATACATTTGGGTTTCACCCTAATGTTGAATTTATACTAAACTATACTAGTATATCCCATCAATCAACGGATTATATCTAATTTATAATCTGAATTAATCCTTATCACCAAGATATCGGATCTGCTATCTATTCTATATATATCCGTATAATTGCCTAATATACAAAGATTACATAAGATCATTATCTAGACGCTGACATTGATAAGGTCATGAGGCGTTAGCACTGAAGGTGATGTTGGTGCTGGCGTTGGTGGTCAGTGTATAAAAAGTTTGACTCATCAGATCATAAGGTGTGACCTTACAATTTGGATGAAAGGTCTTTAAGAAATAAGCACTTAACGATTAAGAGTTGGTCCAGGCAGTGTACGTCAGGCTTACCAAGTGGCACGTTGCGCGTATTGGGTTTGAAACCCATGGTTTGGAGGAGTCACTAAAGACCCCAAGACTCAAGATTTAGACTTGAAGTTTGCCAAACTTCCCAAAGATCTCATGAAAAAGTCGAAAACATGCATAAAAACGTAGATCTGCACATGAAAAAGCATATGTCACACCCCCAAACCCGAACGACGGAAACGATCGGGGGCGGATGACGTCATGTAAAGTATCATAACAATGAGTAATAGTAAAACAAGCAACAAAATCCATAGTATTGAAAATATAGTTATTACATTTGTGTTCTTAGTGTTGTTTGTATGACACCAAAATGTATAGCAAAAGTACAAGATGAGTG
Source organism: Lactuca virosa (assembly GCF_052849685.1). Taxonomy (NCBI): domain Eukaryota; kingdom Viridiplantae; phylum Streptophyta; class Magnoliopsida; order Asterales; family Asteraceae; genus Lactuca; species Lactuca virosa. The sequence goes on from NC_136434.1 coordinate 254,058,572, forward strand.
TTGAATATGCTCCGTCTTCTCAAAAACCTGTGTGAGTGTACCTGTCTACTGGTTCCCTGAGAATACAAGTTATTTTGAAAAGAGAGTATCAACATTTAAGTTGGTGAGTTCATAAGCATTTAGTATTTAGAAATTTGTTTTTTGTTTCATGAAAATGTTAGTGTGTTTCTCCAGAAAATCCAATATTTACTATAATAATGGAATGTAGTCTTAGGCCTTAATACCAAAATGTTTCTATGTTATTATACTCTGAAATAGTGTAAGTGTATGTTTTTTCATCAATGTATGCTTCCTTTGCTAGAAAAATAGTGTACCGTACTTGTATGAACTCTGTTGTATGCATGTACTAGAAATAATGTTGTGTAGTGTTATTACTTAAAATAATACTACTGAAGTGATGTTTGTTTGGTAAGCCAAAATTTTAGTAAATGTTTAATGTGAGTGGGATTATAACCATACTAAAATGACTAGTGGCCTGCACGACGTTCTTCAGGCATCAGAATATTATGACATTTGTCACGCTCTCCCTCCAGGAGACTCTGTTTATAATTTAGAACTTTTAGCATGTACTCTAGTAGGTACCATGAAGTAGTGGCTAATTCTATAATACCTTAGTTTATACATCAGGTTTATATATAATTAATATCCGACAGACAGTTGGATGTGTGTTTTCCGCCTTACTTCCTGTTCCTTGTTTGGTTGTGGGCTTAGGGCTGATTCACACATTTAACTGTCCGTTCGATATTAGATTATATATAACCAGTATAAACTAAGTGATTATAGAAGGAACTATTGTGGTTACCATTTTACTAAAGGAAATATATGATTTTCTTAAGGAATGTTTTCTTAAAATATAAAAGAACTATTACATTTAGCTCCGTAAGTACCAAATAAATACGCCAGGGTTGTATACATTGAAGATCTAACAACAATGGGATGTGTGACTTCCGCCTCATTTCATGTTCCTTGTTTGGTTGTGGGCTTAGGGTAGATTCACACAATCGATTGTCTGTTTACTCCTATTTGTATATAACTTGTATCCATTTAGTACTCATGGAAGGAATTGTAGAGTCATTTTTACTTATCATTCATCACATCAGAAAATATAGGATTTTCTGGAGGAATAGGTGAACTTTTCAAAAAGAACTTATAGTATACCTTTCATAACTAAAATACTTATGAACTCACCAGCTTAAATGCTGATCAACTATTTCAAAATAACTTGTATTCTCAGGAAACTAGTAGATAGGTACGCGCTCAGGGATTCAGAAGATGGAGCATAGTAGCTTCCTGTCTTGTTTTGTTAGTTACTTTTGGAGTCAATCTTTTGTGAATCACATACGTTGTAAACACTTTAATATTAATGCAATGGTTGTTTGTTACTTTGATTACTATGATGCATGTGTTGTGATACTAAGCATGACGTCCTCCGCCCCCGAACGTTTCCACCGTTCCGGTTTGGGGGTGTGACAAATATGCTCTGTCTTCTCAAAAACCTGTATGAGCGTACCTGTCTACTGGTTCCCTGAGAATACAAGTTATTTTGAAAAAAGAGTATCAACATTTAAGTTGGTGAGTTCATAAGCATTTAGTATTTAGAAATCTGTCTTTGTTTCATTAAAATGTTAGTGTGTTTCTCCAGAAAATCCAATATTTTCTATAATAAATGAAATGTAGTCTTAGGCCTTAAAACCAAAATGTTTGTATGTTATTGTACTCTGAAATAGTGTAAGTGTATGTTTTTCCCATCAATGTATGCTTCCTTTGCTAGAAAAATAGTGTATTGTACTTGTATGAACTTTGTTGTATGCATGTACTGGAAATAATGTTGTGTAGTCTTATTACTTAAAATAATACTACTGAAGTGATGTTTGTTTGGTAAACCAAAATGTCTAGTTAATGTTTAATGTGAGTGGGATTATAACCATACTAAAATGACTAGTGGCCTACACGACGTTCTTCAGGCGTCGGAATATTACCACATTTGTCACCCCAGACCTGCCGGTCTAACTGTAGCTAACAGTTTAGGTGCGGGATTATCAGTCCCGTATAGATCTATACACAAATTCACGCTCTCCCTCCAGGAGACTCTGGTTATAATTTAGGACTTTTAGCATGTACTCTAGTAGGTACCATGAAGTAGTGGCTCACATGAAAGCATTAACTTTTTTACGTAAAGTGTGTATTTGTTTCTTGTTCTTGTAAATGAATAGTGTACTTGTAGTGAAAAGTAATGTATACTTATGTAATTATTCATGTGATGTATTCTTGACCTAGAAAATAGTGTGAATTGATCCCTAAACTATACCTATTATACTTTATAAGTTGTTATGTTTGTACTGAAATGATTAAGGAAAATACACGCCTTTGCTCGGCATGTTACAAAAGGGTTAGAAATAGTTGTTGAAATAAGGTTTATACTTATATATATATATATATATATATATATATATATATATATATATATATATATATATATATATATATATATATATAAGCCCACAACTAAACAAGGAACAGGAGTTAAGGCAGAAACACTGCTACTAAGCCTATTAAATCATAATTATACATAAATATATATGTGAATATAGTTTGATAAAAACAGTAATTTAGGTAGTTGAAAAACAGTTCAAAATGGTTTGTCAAAGTTTATAAAAGCATTAATATATCTTGAGATGATTTGTAACCGTATTTAAGTGTTAACACAAATACTTTGTGTTTGGCTTGTATTCTACCCGTAAAAGCATTTGAAAATGGTAAAACATCGGGGTATGAACTCACCTTAAGTGAGTGATCGAGAGTGGATACGGTGTAGTAGTGATAATTCCACAAGTTAGAACTCGTATCAATATCTGTATGCTAATAGTTTTTAACGCATAACACATGTATAATTAGTGGAAATAATAGTAATTATGCTAAAGAATAACGAATTATGTAAGAATTACTTACAAAGAAAGAGTCTTAGAAATGAACCGAGGGTATGAAAGACGTTTTTGGTCACTTGAAGATGTGAAGTGTTCTTGGTGTTCTTGGTGGAAACAAGGAGATTAGATGGTGATTTCGGTCAGATCTTATGAAGATCCTAGAGTTTTCGGATGATACTTGAGAGAAAAGGTGATGATTTCGGTCTAGCTTATAAGAGAAAAAGGGAGGTTTTCGGTTAGAAAGTGTGAGAATGAGGATATGTTCTCAGTTTCGCTTATATATTAGATTAGTAGTTGATGTGATATATGCATTGGAATGCGTAATATCACATCGGAATGTGTGTCAAAGGATAGAATTTAGGAGGTTTCGGTGTGGAACTCTACCCGAGAAAAGAGTTTTCGGCCGAGAACAGGTTTGCGGTCCGAAGGGAATGAGGCCTCGCACGTTTGCGGTCTTGACCGCAAACACAATTGCGGTCCGAGGGAAGGTATGGCTTGCGAAGGTTTCTGGTGGGGATTTTGGTCCTCGTATTTGGTTCCTATTCTTGTAACATTTATCCAATAAGAGGTTTATATATATATATATATATATATATATATATATATATATACATACATACATATATATATATATATATATATATATATATATATATATATATATATATATATATTACCATTTTAGTTTAGCCTTAATAAATTAATAAATAATAAATTTTGACTTTCATTTAGCAAGTTTGACTTTTGTTGACTTTGGTTGACTTTTACAGACTTCAAAATAACGGGTTGTCACATCATCCCCCCGTTAAAGGGAATTTCGTCCCGAAATTAAGTCTAAAGTGATACACATGAACTAGGGAAAAAGATATGGGTATTTTTGTTTCATTTGATCTTCCCGCTCCCAAGTGAATTCAGGTCCCCGCTTGGCATTCCAGCGAACCTTCACTATGGGTATACGGCTTTGTGTAGTTCTCTTGACTTCCCTATCTAGGATTTCTACTGGTTCTTCCATGAAGTTGAGGCTCTCATTTATCTCGATTTCATCGAGTGGGATCACAAGAGTCTCGTCAGATAAACACTTCTTTAAGTTAGACACATGAAAGGTAGGGTGTACGTTGTTAAGTTCTTGTGGTAGTTTGAGTTTGTAAGCTACTGGGCCGATTCTAGCGATAATCTCGAAAGGCCAATGTACCTTGGATTCAGTTTTCCACGCTTTTCGAAGCGTATCATACCCTTCCAGGGTGAGACCTTCAATAGCACATGGTCACCAACCTGGAATTCCAAGGGTTTTCGTCTTTTGTCTGCGTAGCTCTTCTGTCTATCTCTAGAGGCTTTCAATCGTTCTCGAATTTAAACAATTTTCTCAGTCGTTTCCCTAATGATATCGGGGCTAGTGAGAGTGCCGCCAGGGACTTACCCTTTAGCTAGTTGTGTATCACCCACTTCAGCCCACCACAGAGGTGATCTGCACTTCCGGCCATAGAGGGCTTCGAATGGGGCAACCTTGATACTGGTATGGTAGTTGTTGTTGTATGAGAATTCGACCAATGACAAGTGGGTATCCCATGCTTTACCAAAGTCGATCACATAAGCTCTCAGCATGTCTCATAATGTTTGAATCGTTCTCTCACTTTGCCCATCGGTTTGTGGATGGTAGGCTGTACTTATGTCTAGCCTAGTTCCTAGGTATTTTTGTAGCGACTGCCAGAACCTTGAGGTGAATCTACTATCTCTATCGGAGATAATATATATGGGCTAACTATGTAGTCGTACAATCTCTCTAATGTATGTTCTGGTCAGTTTCTCCATTTTGTCAGTTTCTTTAATTGGTAGGAAGTACGCGGACTTGGTTAACCTGTCAACGATCACCCAAATAGTATCAAGACCACCCGTTGTCTTGGGTAACTTTGTTACGAAGTCCATTGTAATCCACTCCCACTTCCACTTAGGTATTTCTGGTTGCTGTAGTAAACCTGAAGGCTTTTGGTATTCTACCTTAACCTTGGCACAAGTCAGACACTTGCCCACAAAGGTAGCAATCTCTGTTTTCATGTTTGGCCACCAATATAACTTCTTGAGGTCCAGATACATCTTGTCTGAACCTGGATGAACAGAGTATCGTATCTTGTGAGCTTCGTTCATGACAACATCTCTGAATCCACCAAACTTCAGTATCCAGATTTCGTTAAAGAGGTAATGAACTCCATCACCCTTGACTTCTAAGTTCCTGTCCATTCCCCTTAAGGCTTCACCTGTCACATTTTTGGGTTTCAAGGCTTCCTGCTGAGCCTCTTTAATTTGTGTTGACAGATGTGAATGGATGGCCATGGTCAGTCCTTTGACTCTACGACTTGAGTACTCCTTTTGACTAGGGGTGCAAACGAGCAGAGCCGAGCCTGAGCTTGGCCTGACCAAGCTCGAGCTCGGCTCGCTTAAAATTTGTATGGCTCGAGCTCGAGCTCGGCTCGTTTTGAGCCCCAAATAATAATCTTGAGATCGGCTCGTGAAGTAATACATAGGCTCGGGCTCGGCTAATTTTGTCTAACTGAGCCTAAAAGAGCTTAAGCATGGCTCGAGCTCGTTAAAAGCTTGTTTACAAAATGAATTCCGGAAAAAAAAACCACGAGCTTAAGCATAGCAGAAACGAGTCTGACTTTGATTGAATTGAATGACTGTACAGATGGAAATATCGGGTTGTCACATCATCCCCCCGTTAGAGAGAATTTCGTCCCGAAATTAGAGTTTAAGCAATTAAGCAATTACAAATAACTAAGTAAAAAGATGAGGATATTTCAGTTTCATTTGATCCTTGCGCTCCCAAGTGAATGCAGGTCCTCGCTTGGCGTTCCAGCGAACCTTCACTATCGGGATACGGCTTTGCTTCATTTGTTTGACCTCTCGGTCTATGATCTCTACTGGTTCTTCCACGAAGTTGAGGCTCTCGTTGATCTCGATCTCGTCGAGTGGGATTACAAGAGTCTCGTCAGACAGACACTTTTTCAAGTTTGAGACGTGGAAAGTAGAATGTACGTTACTAAGTTCGCGAGGTAGTTAGAGTTTGTAAGCTACATGGCCGATTCTAGCGATAATCTCGAAAGGCCCTACGTATCTTGAATTTAGCTTTCCATACTTTCCGAAGCGTATCAAGCCCTTCCAGGGTGAGACCTTCAATAGAACATGGTCGCCCACCTGGAATTCCAAAGGTTTCCTTCTCTTGTCTGTGTAGCTTTTCTGTCGGTCTCTAGAGGCTTTCAATCGTTCACGAATTTGAATGATCTTCTCCGTCGTTTCCCGACTGATCTCCGGACCTGTGAGAGTGCTGTCAGGAACTCGTCCTATAGCTAACTGCGTGCCTCCCACCTCAGCCCAGCACAGAGGGGATCTGCACTTTCGGCCATAGAGGGCTTCAAATGGAGCAGCCTTTATGCTCGTGTGATAACTATTGTTGTAGGAAAACTCGACAAGTGGTAAATGAGTATCCCATGCCTTCCCAAAGTCTATCACACAGGCTAAAAACATATCTTCCAAAGTTTGAATAGTTCTCTCACTTTGCCCGTGAGTTTGCGGATGGTAGGCTGTACTCATGTCCAGCCTAGTTCCTAGGGAACTTTGTAGCGGCTGCCAAAACCTTGAAGTGAATCTACTATCTCTATCAGAGATAATGGATATGGGAACATCATGCAGTCGTACAATCTCCCTAATATAGTTTTTCCATCTTGTCAGTCTCTTTGATAGGCCGGAAGTGCGCGGACTTTGTTAACCTGTCTACGATCACCCATTTGGTATCGAGACCACCCGATGTCTTGGGCAACTTGGTTATGAAGTCCATTGTGATCTGCTCCCACCTCCATTCAGGTATCTCCACTTGCTGAAGTAAACCTTAGGGTTTCTGGTATTCGACCTTAACCTTGGCGCAATTAAGGCACTTGCTCATGAAGGTAGCAATCTCTGCTTTCATGTTAGGCAAACAGTATAACTTTTTAAGATCCAGATACATCTTATCTGAACCTGGGTGGACGGAATCTCGAGTGTTGTGCGCTTCGGTCATGACCAAGTCTCTGAAACCACCGTGCTTTGGTGTCCAGATCCAATCCATGAAATATAAGGCTCCGCCATCCTCCTTAATTTGTGTGGATAAGTGTGAATGGATAGTCATAGTCAAAGATTTGACTCTACGACCAGAGTATTCTTTCCGACTTAGGGCGTCAGCTACTACGTTGGCTTTACCAGGATGATAACGAATTTTGCATTCGTAGTCACTGAGTAGCTCGACCCACCGTCGTTGTCTCATATTGAGCTCCTTCTGGTCGAATATACGTTGAAGGCTTTTGTGGTCTGTAAAGATAGTGCTTTTGGTACCATACAGATAGTGTCTCCAGATCTTCAGAGCAAATACCACTGCTCCTAACTCAAGATCATGTGTGGTGTAGTTGATCTCATGTGTCTTTAGCTCTCGTGAGGCATAGGCGATGACCTTACCTCGTTGCATCAGAACACAGCCAAGCCATTGGTTGGATGCATCGCAATAAACCACGAAGTATTTTATCCCTTCGGGGAGGGATAGTATCGGTGCGCTGCATAAGGCTCGCTTTAGTGTTTGAAACGCTTTCTCTTGCTTCTCTTCCCAGTCAAAGGCCACGCCTTTCTGGGTCAATGTTGTAAGCGGTTTCGCAATCCGAGAGAAGTTCTGAATGAACCTGTGATAGTAGCCAGCAAGGCCTAGAAATTGACGAATTTCTGTAGGCGTCTTCGGTGCTGACCAGTTCTCAATGGCTTTGATTTTGGAAGGGTCCACGTGAATTCCCTCTTCACTAACAACGTGACCCAAGAACTCGACTCTTCGAATCCAAAATTCGCATTTAGAGAACTTCGCATAGAGCTTCTCTGATCGCAGTGTTTCCAAGACCTGACGTAGATGTTGACTATGCTCCTCCTTACTACGAGAGTAGATAAGTATGTCATCGATGAATAAAATGACGAACTGATCCAAGTAAGGACGACACACCCTATTCATTAAGTCCATGAATACTGCGGGCGCATTGGTCAATCCGAACGGCATCACTACAAACTCGTAGTGTCCATAACGAGTTCGGAAGGCTGTCTTCGGAACATCCTCCTCTAACACTCGTAACTGGTGATACCCGGATCTCATATCTATCTTTGAGAAGTAATTTGCCCCTTGAAGTTGGTCGAACAAATCGTCTATGCGAGGCAGAGGGTAACGATTCTTGATGGTCAGTTTGTTCAGTTCCTGGTAGTCGATGCACATACGGAACGATCCGTCTTTCTTCTTGACGAACAAGACCGGTGCTCCCCATGGTGAGAAGCTTGGTCTAATGAAGCCCTTGCTGAGCAATTCATTAAGTTGACCGGATAGTTCCTGCATTTCAGCTGGTGCTAGACGATAGGGCGATTTGGCTACTGGGGTAGCCCCTGGAACTAAGTCGATTCTGAACTCGACTTGACGCTGCGGAGGTAATCCAGTAGTTCTTCTGGAAAGATGTCGGGAAAATCGCATACTACTGGGATGTTCTTTATGTCCTTCGTCTCTTGGCTCACATCGACAATATGAGCAAGGAATGCGCGACATTCCTTTCGTAAGTACTTCTGGGCTTGTATGCTCGAGATAATACGAAGGTTCGTGTCGGGTTTGTCGCCATAGACAATTAGGGTTTCGCTAGACTGTAGATTAAGGCGAACGACCTTCTCATAAGACATGATGTCGGCACGATGAGAACTCAACCAATCCATGCCGATTATGACGTCGAAACATTTAATTGAGACTGGCATGAGGTCGATTGGAAATGAATGTCTATCTAGAGTTAGTGTACATCCTATGTATATGCAGCTAGTGCTCTCTGTCTTTCCGTAAGCCATTTCTACAGTGAACGGTTCTTTAAGTGCACGTGATTTTTGTTTAAGCAAGTGAGCAAATTTCTAGTTTACAAAACTTCTCTCCGCTCCACTATCAAACCAGTATGCATGCATATGAGTTGTCGAGGAGAAACGTACCAGTGACCACTGTAGGGTCGGCAACTGCTTCCTCGTGGCCTATAGCCAAAACTCTTCCCACTCCGCTGGCATTCCCTGCCTTCAGACAGTTCCTTTTGTAGTGGCCCACCTCGCCACATCTGTAGCAAGCCTGGCCTACTCCAGCGCCAAGGACTTGGGTGATTGGCCTTGCCGGAGCCTTGCAGAAACGGGCAGTGTGCCCTTTCCTATTGCAGTTAGTGCACTGCATTTCCCGGCAGGGTCCGTTATGGTGGAAGTTGCATTTGTTGCACTTAGGCAAGCTTCCAGCATACTGCTTCATCGGCGCAGTAGCAGTAGGTGTTATCGCAGCATGAACAACCACGACCTGCTGCTTTTTGGCAGCATTCTATGCAACGTTCTTCTTCTTGTTGTCCCAAAACTTCCGGTTGTTGTCAGCGGACTTGGATGGTTCTGAGACGGCTAGGTTTGTTGTTGTTGTCGGGGTGCGGGCTCCATGATCAATGAGCCGCTGTGCCAATCGCTTGGCACTGTCGAAGGTAGTTGGGTTTGAAGCTAAGACATTCCCATGAAATGGAGGCACCAACCCCCATATATACCTCTCAATCTTCTTTCCCTCAGTAGGGACCATTCCTGGACATAGTGCCACCAGATCGCTGAATCTGGCAGTATAGGCCACTATGTCGGACCCCTTCATGCTTAGGCTCCAGAGTTCCTATTCCAGTATCTGAACCTCGCCCCTCGGGCAGTACTCCTCAATCATGAGCTCCTTAAGAGCTTCCCAGTCCATAGAATTTGCCACTATTAGAGTTAGTGACTTTACATGGCTATTCCACCATGTCAGGGCTCGGTCCGCGAAGGTGCAGGCAGCAAATTTTACTTTGCTCCTTTCCGGATAGGAGCAGATCTCAAATATCGACTCCGTTTTCTCGAACCATTACGAGAGGGCAATGATTCCTCCAGTCCCATTGAAGGTCCTGGGTTTGCAGCTGGTGAAGTCCTTATACGAGCACTCTCTAGAGCGCACTGGAGCATCACCTTGAGTGGAATGAACAGTTGTTCCACTCCCGTTAGTTCCACTAGCGCCGAACTGAGCTAGGGCTGCCGTAACAGCCGCATTCACCGCAGCTTGGATAGTTGTTGGATTGTATTGTGGAGGAGGTAGTGGTTGTTGATTCGGAGTTATCGGAGTAGTGCGTCTCGCTGATCGACGTGGAGGCATCTTGTAGCTATAGGTTTAAAAAGACGAAGATATTGGTAAGCATTCAATAAAGAGTATGATGAAAGTGAATCATGGACTAACTCTCCATAGCCCAACAGATAGATGGTTGAAATAGAGATCTAGCAATAAGAGGATGAAAGCATTTCGATAAAGATTTCCCATGAGATTAGATATATGTCAATAATACTGGTATTAATGATGTAATGAGTTCGGAAAAATGACCTAGAAGTAAGTCTTACATCAAACCAAAATAAGAAAATTTTGACAGCAGATTGACCTAACTGCAGTATCTGAAAGATAGGAATTTTTACAGGGAAAAGTGCTACTTAGAGCATAGATAAGAAGGCTATTCCTTTAACCAAAAGAAAGGATGAATAGAGCATTCTCCTACTGGCGATGGGCACCCCTTGGGCGAACCCTTAAATCAGCCAGCTGACGCTCCATATCAAGAAGGCGTCGCTCGTACACTCGCTGGCATACGCGGTGTTCTATGACTTCAGCTCGAATCACAGCTAGTTCTTGCAGTAGAGACTCATTGTCTCTCGCAGCTCTCTCGCGAGCATCTTCAAGACGAAGAATGCGGACAGTATTGACTCCCGCATTGGCATCAACCTGCATGACTTGGTTGATGGCTGTGCTACCCTGCTCTTCATTACGAGTAACCGTGCGGAAGAGAATAGGCAGAATCCTGTCCGCTGAGCCTCCCTCGTTCAGGTTGTAGAAGCTTCGGTCTCCATTGTATGGCATGGGCTGACCCTGTTCTTGACTCCATGTTCCCAACTGTTCCGCCCACAGAGGCGTCGGGACTTGAAAAGTCGGACGAGGGTTAGGATTTGGGATTGGAGCTACCAGAGGTAGATCATTGACTTCTGGCTCAGAGTCAGAATCCTCCGGGAAGTTCTCTGCGAAGTCATCATCCAATGGAATTGCATGTTCCTCTTCTGGCTCATCATCAAGCCATCCACTGCTACCTTGGTTGGGGAAGTACGGGTCGTCGTGGGGATGGAATCCAGCCATGTTATCTACGCGGGAATGGGGGTAAAAGAAATAATTAATAGACGTACTAGTTAAGATAATTATAAGATGATCCTTACTAGTTACTCCAATATTTGCATAGTGCATACCATTCATATGTAACCAAAACAGGATAGACCTTCGAATAAGTGATCCTAACTCTAAGTCCACAACCAAACAAGGAACATGAAGTAAATCAAAGATCACGGATTCTAAGTCTATGACACCTTAGTCACATATAGCCTTATCGTATCCACTCAACAACTATTGACATACTAATAAAGATCTTTTTAGTTTGCACATAAGTAATTATAGTAACACAAAATACTCCTATAGTATTTTAAGTTTATCTTCTGTTCTAATGTTTTCATTGTAGTAGTGTTGGTAAGTTTTTAGACTTATTGCAACACCACAATCATTCCTAGGAACATGCTAATCACTTCTCGGAAAGATATAGTTGATCAGGCTATATCACTCCCAGATCTGATTATATGTCCCCAAGCCTACTTGTGCTGTCCAACAATCACAATACTTTTGTTCTGTCCTAGTGACACTGATTTTAGTATGAATGCAGGTATGTATACTTTGGTTAAATATTTTATTATTTAAAAGTATAAACTCTTGGTCAGAGTATTTTAATCCCGATGTGTTTATAGTTGTATATCTTTTATGGGTTGATATACTCGATTCACTATAAACAAAGCTCTGATACCAATCTGTCACACCCCCAAACCAGAACGGCAGAAACGTTCGGGGGCGGAGGACGTCATGTACAGTATCACAACAATGCATAATAGTAAAACAAGAAACAACATCATCCATTGCATTAATAATATAATTTTAATACAAGCGTGTTCTGTATAGTTTATAAGACACCAAAATATGAATCAAACTAAAAGACGAGTCTTGAGCGTGCTCCGTCTTCTCAAAACCTGGTCATCGGTACCTGTCTACAGGTGACCTGAGAATACAAGTTATTTCGAAAGCGTAGATCAGCATTAAAGCTGGTGAGTTCATAAGTATTTAATGTTATTGTTTGTATATGTTTGATGAAAGTGTTTGTAAATGTTCAATGTAAAAGTTTGTAAGTGTTTGAATGTAAATGTTTGAATACTTCCTAGAAAATCCTATATTTTCTACTAAAGTAGTCTTCTACCAAGACTCAACTGTTTGGAAGTTTGTTCTTTTTGTAAAAGTGAGTGTTTTTCCCAAGTATGACTATCATTACCAAAATATAGTTTTCGTTACCGTTTATGTGAGAAGATCACAATGTGAATGAAATGGAAAAATAAAGAAGTACTATAGCTTTATATGTAAGTAACTACCAATGTACTAACTACCATAAACCTGTTTGTTTAATTAAGGCAAAATGTGATAAGATTATAACCATACTTGATTGACTAGTAAAACACGGCGTTCTAGACGTCAAAATGGTATGATATTCGTCATCCAATACATTGTCGTACCATGAAGTCGTGGCTCACATTAATGTTATAGTATTCTTGTATTTGTATAGTATGTTTGAACTGACTTATGTATGAACTGACTCTTGTATGTTTCATTGTTCTAGAATTAGTGAGTAGTATCCCTCTAAACTATACCTATTCTAGTTTACTAGTAATGTTGTTTGAATGACTGAGCATGTTTGTACACCTTTGCTACCCAAAGGTGTTGAACTGATGTAAGAACTTTTATGTCTATACATATATATATAATATATAACTAAGATTCAAACGACACTCGGACAAACAACCGGTACCCTAAGTCCACAACCAAACAAGGAACAGGAAATAAGGCGAGTTATCAGTCCTAAGCCCTTTCAACCTTATTTATATAACTATATCTATATAGACATGATTTTGACAATATATAAGTTTAAAAAGAGTTTTGTAACATGATAAGGAGTTTAGCATATAAAATAGTTTATAAAACGATTTGAAGCAGTTTGTTTGATAACACAGTTTTAAAAAAAAATAAGAAATCCACTTGTTTGATAGTTATTAATCACATGTGATTGATATAATAACTATAATGTTTCTACTTGTATCCCCCCCATAAAAGCATTTAAAATCATTTAAAAGATAAGTTAAGGGGGTATGAACTCACCTGTAGTGAGTGACTCGAATGTAAGATTGATATAGGATGCTAAGTGTCAAGTGAAGCCTCGAGCACAAACGGATCCTATTAAGCATATAATGACACATATATGTATATAATTAGTGTATATACAACTAATCATGCAAGGAAACCACCTTAAGGACTAGGAAACACTTAGGTTGGGGTGTTACAATCACATATGATTGCATCAAAGGGGTTTACAGCCACACAAGTGTGTTTACGGCCTAGGTGTTTACGGCCATGGGAGTTTACGGCCAACACAAGAAGAAGCTAGGGTTTACGGCCCTAGATGTTCACGACCATTGGAGTTCTTGAGAAGGGTTTACGGCCAAAGGAGATGCTTTGGCCGTAAACTCTTGATTAACAAGCTAAAGTGGTTGTTTTCAAGGGTGTGATTCAAGAACTTCTAATGGGAAACTAGTATATGGAAAGGATACTTACGTTTTGAAGCTTGAAGGGGTGTTCACGGTCCAAAGAGCTAGTTTGTGTTCTTGGTGTTCTTGGTGTTCTTGGTGTTCTTGAAGATCTAACCCAAAAGAGGTGATTTCACGGATGAAATCAAGGGATTTTACTAGATTATGAAAGGTATCAACTAATAAACGGAAGAATCACTTACAAATTTGTCGGGAAATCGAAGTGATCTTGATGATACTTGAGAGAGAAATGAAAGTTCTTGAGTTGACAGTGTAAGAAATGAAGAATAATGAATGAATATCCTACACAAGGGAGGAGTTCACGGCCACCTTGATTTTACGGTCGTACACTCATGTTTACGGTCGTAAACTCCTCTTGATGGAGTTTTTGGCTCGAATGCAACCTGATGAACTTAAGTTAACTCATCCCTAAACCCAAACCTTGAATGTACTAGGCTTAGAACACTCAAACAGACCCTAAACAACGCTAAAATATAGCAGAAACGAGTCTGACTTTGATTGAATTGAATGACTGTACAGATGGAAATTTCGGGTTGTCACAACCTGCCACTCCAGCACCTGTCAATCAATATGCTGGAACTCTCTTGAAGTGTGGTAAGTGTAACTACCACCACCCCGGGGTATGTCGGGAAATGCAGTGCATGAATTGCCGCAGGAAGGGGCACACTGTCCGTTTCTGCAGGATGTCGGCACAACCGATCTCCCAAATCCCTGGAGTTGAAGTAAACCAGGCCTGCTATGGCTGTGGTGAGACATGACACTACAAAAGGGACTGCCTGATAACGAAGAACTCTAGCACAGATGGACGAATTCTGATGATCACCGCAGGAGAGACTGCTCTGGAGCCACCAGCGAACAGCAGTACGTCTTCTAAATAAAAATTACTTTAAAATTTTGATTTATATTTTATATAAGATTAAAAATTTGGGGAAATTAAAAAGTAATTATAATATCTTACTCGTCCGAACAAGTCACAGCATTCATAAGAGAACTAAAGATCCATTCAGGTGAGCTATGGTGGCTTAGTATGTACATCAGGGTTGTGCATAGCTAAGATTTTGCAGACTAAGGGTGAGTGATTCTGCCTTACTTCCTGTTCCTTGTCTGGTTATGGATTTAGGGCAGAGTCACTCAGTCGACCGTCTTATTCATCTTAATTATACATAACTTGTATATGCCAAGCGATCATAGAGGTACCGAGGAGGATCATAATATGTGACAACCCGAACCTTTTTTCATTTCTGTTATCCAAATTCCGTTAATAAAATTTGGATTTTTATTGAGTCCCGTCGAATTCCTTTGGTTTGGAAAGTCATTTTTGGGCTTCATATATGAGTCGGGACCAAAACTACGCGAAATTTCGAGTTTTTCCGTCGATCAAAACAACCATTCTCGGTCGTACTTGGGTTCACGGCCGTACACCCGTGTATGGCCGTACACTAGTTTACGGCCCACGTCGGGTGGACCCCACTACCGACCATAAAAACCCCTATAAATACGAGACCCTACCCCTCATTTACACTTTTCTGGCCGAACACCCTCTACTTCTCTCTCTAGACTATCGACCGTACACTCTTAAAGCACCTTTATTCTTCCGAAAAACATCGAAAAACACCATTGGGGGTTCATTTCGGAGCATCTAGGACACGTATTCATCGATTCCAGCACTCTTGTTCTTGAGTGTACGGCCGTATTCCTTCAAGATTGTTGACCGCACACTCATCCACGGCCGTACACCTTCAAAGGCCGTACACCCTTCACGACAGTCTACGGCCGTACACGGTTCACGGCCGTACACTCCATTTCACGGCCGTACACACTCCTCCTTAAGTGGTACATTAGGCTGAAAACCCGCTTTCCTCGATTCAATCAAGTCCCGGTAACATTCCTTAACCGAAAGCAAGTGTTTTTCCAACACTTTATTTAATGAAATCGCTAATTTAGATACATATATGTATTTAATTGTTATTAGGATTCCGTTAAGTGCCACGTGCAACAACTCGAGGGTCTTCGTTCCGAGTTCATTGATTCGACGCTTGCACACAATTAACGGTGAGTTCATACCCCTATATTTTTCCAAAGTTTTCAATGTTTTCAGAGGATACAAGTAAAAGCACAAGTAATCTTGTGTTTAAAAATATAATTTGGTTTATTATATTTTCCTATCACTAGTATACATTGAACATAGAACTTGCATACATAGTAAACATCGTCACTACTAGACTCGAAATCAGTTTTACAAAACATGTTAAAATACAAACATTACAAACACAGTTTTCAGAATAGAGGAAACAAACTTATGAATTATGAGATAAAAGATATTATTTTATAAGGATTCATAACAAAAAAGTTTTTCATAGTATTATTCGTGGATTCGTTGAGAGAGCCAACAGTGTGAGATGCCTTGTAACCAGAGTCTCCTGGAGGGAGAGGGTGAGTTTGTGTATAGATCTATACGGGAGTGACAATCCCGCACCCTGACTATTAGCTACAGTCAACCTAGGGTGACAAACGTCATTTTTCACGACGTACGTCCGAGTACGTCGTAATGTTGATCGTCCATAGTATGGTTATAAGAATCCACAGGTGAAACAACGACTCGTTCACGTAATAATATACCTAATGAACAAACACTAGGGTTAGTAACTATGGGATTACTTAGTATATACACTAGGGTGATATGAAATTAACATCGAACTTGCAGTGGGATGTGTGATCTCCGCCTCATTTCCTGTTCCTTGTTTGGTTGTGGGCTTAGGGAGAAATCACCGAATCGACTGTCTGTTCGATCCAGATTTCTATAACTCGTATGTACTAAGTGATCGGAGGAGGGTATTCACACTACGGTATTCACACTACGGTATTCATACAAAGGTTTTCATACAAGGGTATTCATACAAAGGTATTCATATTGGTTTTCAAACAGAACAATGCTTAACAACATAAGTATGGTAGATGCTTATACTATTTGGTTTGGAACAGATAATTCAATAACTTACACTTAGGGAAAATATAGGATTTTCCAGGGTAAACATTAGTACTCTACAAACAAACGGCTATTCATTTCACTAATGAACATTCACTAATAATTCTGTAATTCCTTAGTTTGTGCATCCAGGCTATACATGAAGAATATCCGACAAACCATGGAATGTGTGGTTTCTGCCTCATTTCCTGTTCCTTGTTTGGTTGTGGACTTAGGGCAGATCCACACAACCAATCGTCTGTTCGACAATGGTTTATACATAGCTAGTATGAGCTAAGTAGTTATAAAAAGAATTGGTTAATCATGCGTTCAATAAGAAAATAATGGATTTTCTTGAGGAACACTTTCAACAGATATCAAAGGACCAATACAGTTAACTTTGTAAGTAACTATTGAATACTTCAGGATTATGTACATGAGGATCCGACAACCAGTGGAATGTGTGGCCTCCGCCTCATTTCCTGTTCCTTGTTTGGTTGTGGGCTTGGGGTAGAACCACACAATCGACTGTTTGATCGATCTGGATTGTATATGATTTGTATACACTAAGTACTTGGAGGAGGAACTGGTAAGAATCATTTTTATTTAAGGTTTATACATTCATTACATTAGAAAATATAAGGTTTTCTGGAGAAACATAACGCACTATTCAAAAGAACAAAGAACAGTTTTCTAAAATAAAAGCTTATGAACTCACCAGCGTTATGCTGATACTCTTTCAAAACCTACTTGTATTTTTAGTACATTAGTAGACAGCTACACGCACCGGGTTCAAGAAGATGGAGCATAGTAGTTCGAGTCAAGTTATTTACTTTTGGAGTCAATCGTGTATGATTCAAATGTAATGAAAACACTATACTATTAATACAATGGTTGTTGTTGCTTTGATTACTATTATTCAATTGTTGTGATACAATACATGACGTCCTCCGCCCCGAACGTTTCCGTCGTTTCGGTTTGGGGGTGTGACAGATTGGTATCGGAGCATTGTTTATAGTGAACTTAGTATATCAACAAGTAAAAGATATACGACTATAAATACAATGGTGCCGGAGTGCTCTGACTAAAAGTATACTTTTAAAATATAAGTATTTTACGAGAAGTATACTAATAAGCATACATACTAAGAACAAGTATCACAATAAGAACAAGTGAGAACAAAACAAACAAAAGTATTTAGATGTTGGACACTACAGTCAAACCTAAGCAGTTATGTAATCATATCTGGAATAAATATAACCTGATCAACTATATTTATTTGAGATATGACCAACATGTGTTTGGGAGTGATGGTAGTGTTGCAACGAGTCTAAAACTTACCTAACTCCATATGCAAAAGTATCCTTAGAACAAAACATAAAGATAAAATACAATAGGAGTATTTTAGGCACTATAACAAACTTGAATGAGAACTAAAAGACTTTTACTGGCAGGTCTATAGTTGCGAAGTGCATGCTTCCAAGGTTATATATAATTGGGATCTTATAGACTTAGAATTGGTGATCTTCGCTCTACTACCTGTTGCTGGTTTGGTTGTGGTTTTGGAGTAGGATCATCTATTCGAAGGTCTATTTGATCTTGGTTATATACAGCTTGCATGCACTGCTTGACTATAGGAGGACCCAGTTTAGATCGTCAATAACTATAAGAAGAAATGTTTACTTAATCTCATAAGATTCTTTAGACATCCCCATTCTCGCGCAAACAACCTAGATATAGATAGCCACTCCACTACAATCACCAACAGAGGAATCAAAGAGGAACCAAAGAGGATTCATAAAGAGGGTTCCTAGAAGGAATCATATGAGGATGCAAATCTTCCATCAGGAAATGATGGAGATCTGTGGTAAAACCCGAAGCATGATCTACAGTGAATAAGAGAACCATAAGAAAGCCCAGAAACAACAAACCCTCACAGTTGAATTCAGGACCATCATAACTAGAACAGAAACCCCTCCTGAGGCGCGCAAGGTGGTAGAGCACCATATACGTCATACTAATAATTAACTAACTAATATGATCTAGTGAGTTAGTGATTACACTGCTCACACTATGTGTCAGGCTTGTTGCCTTTATCATATCAGCTAAGTAACAGTAAACCAGATTCCATAACTTCATTAAGAGGGTAGTCACTATCAAATTCATAAGTCTATGTTGCGTAGACCTCTGTTATGAATTACTTCAAACGTCAGAACATGAAACACTTAGAACTAAGATAACTTCTATTCAGAATCCACTCGACTTGTAACCACTAAGGACTTACCCTCGTTTCGTCTTTTAAACCTTATGGCAGAATATGCCACCGAAGAAGTCGAACAAAAACAAAAACAACGCACCACCGCCACCACCTCCTCAGTATGATCCGGTTGTCTTTCAGGCGGCAGTAACAGCCGCAGTGACAGCTGTCATAACTCAAATCAATGCAAGTGGTACCGGTGGATCGGGTAGTGGTACCAACAGCTTTAACCACGGACACACAAGGGAATGCTCATACAAGGACTTCATGATTTGTGGACCCAAATCCTTCGATGGAAATGGGGGATTCATCGCCCTAATGCAATGGTTCGAAAAGACAGAATCGATTTTCGAGTTATGCGCGTGCCCCGAAGGAAGCAAAGTGAACTTTGCTGCCTGCAACTTCTCTGACAGAGCCCTTACATGTTGGGACATCCATGTCAAGTCATTGACTCTTCCTATAGCAAACGCAATGGGCTGGGAAAATCTAAGGGAAATGATGCTGGAAGAATACTGCCTGAGGGGCGAAGTACAGAAACTAGAGCATGAGCTGTGGAATCTTACCATGGTAGGCTCAGACATTGTAGCATACACCGATAGGTTCAGCGACTTAGCTGCACTATGCCCGGGGATGGTTACCCCGGAGAGTAAGAAGGTAGAGAGATACATTTGGGGACTACCTTCTCCGATCCAAGGAAATGTATTAGCAGCGAAACCTCTTACGTTTGACAGTGCCAAACGCCTGGCTCGAACTTTGGTGGACTATGGGATCCGCCAAGGCATAATGGACCCTGTTCATGGGTCAACCAAAGGAAGTGATGATAATCAAAGGCCCGAGAGCAGAAAGAAGAGACAATCAACACAAGAACCCTCCGAGGAACAACAGACGGGTGCAGCCGATGCTACTACGACACCAACCACATCAACACCAGGTAGTCGTTATGCTGGAACCCTCCCTAAATGTAATATGTGCAACTTCCATCATATCGGAAGGTGTCGGAAGTTGTATTGCAAGAACTGCCTAAGAAGGGGACACACCATCCGCTTCTGTAGGGCACCGGCACGACCAATCTCTCAGGTCCCATTTGAGGAAGTGAGTCAGACCTGCCACGAATGTGGTGAAACAGGACACTACAGGAGAGATTGTCCATTGGCCAGGAACCCTGATGAAGAGGGAGGAATGCTAATGATCACTGCAGGAGAGTCTACCCCGGAAACCCCCGAGAACAGCGGTACGTCTTCCAACTCGAATCTTTTCCCAAACCTACATTTTCAAGGAAACCGTCTCACAACTAAGTTTTAGCTATAATATTTTCTTTTCTTCCTCGTTAAACAAAGCACATAGTTTATGTAGAAACTACGTACTCTTTCTGGTAGCTATAATGACTTGGTGTAGACATTAGGGCCATATATAATTAAGAACCAATAGACCTAGAGTGCGTGATTCTGCCTTATTTCCTGTTCCTTGTCTGGTTGTGGATTTAGGGCAGAGTCACTCAGTCGACCGTCTTAATCATCTTAATTATATATGACTTGTAGACACCAAGCGATTATAGAAGGACCGGATAGGAATCATAATATCAAGTATCATTCACTAGAAAAATTTCTCAGTTAGTACACTTAATACAGTACAAAACATTCGCAGAAGTAATAACAAGGTCAATACAGAAAGCACTAGAAACGTACACACACAGATACACTGACGGCATAACGAAACACTCCTTCTGAACTAACTTAACACGCGATCCTACGATGTCATCCCGCTTAGTCTGACTGAGTTTGCGTTATACCAAACCCACGTGTCACCGAGGAGACCCTTTGCCTTAAACCGAACGAATAACAAAACTCTCGTCACTCATAACGACAAACTAGATGCAAACCTCGAAATTTCATCTCGCTTCAAACCCCCGAAAATACTCATGCGAGGAGTATGGTATCCACCCGTAACCTTCCTTAAGCACCCTCAGCAGACCATTTTGGGAACACCACTCGCGCAGCAAGTCAAGTTCAAGCACAGAGGCTAGGGACAGATACGGTTAGGCTATCGATGTTAAATGTGTGTTGCGAGGGTGGTATATAATTAAGATTCTACGAACTTAGGATGTGCGTTTCCGCCTATCTCCTGTTCCTTGTCTGGTTGTGGACCTGGGGCAGAGTCACCCATCCGACCGTCTTATCAATCTTAATTATATACGACTTTTGTACATGAGACAATGGTAGATGGACAAGGTATGACTCCTACCATGAACTTCAGGACAAAATCTACTCGGATCTACAAATGGGCATCCTACCAGTTGGATGAACATAGTTGAGCAAGCTAAACCTACACGCCCTTCACAGATCAGAACAACAGATACAACGGTGATGATCCGCCGAAATACCAGCGAGGATCTGAATTCATTAAAAGAACGCAAGGATTGAATGGAACCAAAGTAACCGTCTCTTTTCCTTATCCTTAACCATCTGCTCCGAATCCGAATTTCATGACGAAATTCCCTCTAACGGGGGCATGATGTGACAACCCGAACCTTTTTCCATTTCCGTTATCGAAATTCCCTTAATAAAATTTGGATATTTTTTGAGTCCCATCGAATTCCTTTCGTTTGCAAAGTCATTTTTGGGCTTCATATATGAGTCGGGACCAAAACTACGCGAAATTTCGAGTTTTTCCGTCGATCAAAACAACCATTCTCGGCCGGACTTGGGTTCACGGCCGTACACCCGTGTACGGCCGTACACTCGTTTACGGCCCACGTCGGGTGGACCCCAACACCGACCACAAAAACCCCTATAAATACGAGACCCTACCCCTCATTTACACTTTTCTGGCCGAACACCCTCTACTTCTCTCTCTAGACTCTCGACCGTACACTCTTAAAGCACCTTTATTCTTCCGAAAAACATCGAAAAACACCATTGGGGGTTCATTTCGGAGCATCTAGGACACGTATTCATCGATTCCAGCACTCTTGTTCTTGAGTGTACGACCGTATTCCTTCAAGATCGTTGACCGCACACTCATCCACGGCCGTACACCTTCAAAGGCCGTACACCCTTCACGGCAGTCTACGGCCGTACACGGTTCACGGCCGTACACTCCATTTCACGGCCGTACACACTCCTCCTTAAGCGGTACATTAGGCTGAAAACCCGCTTTCCTCGATTCAATCAAGTCCCGGTAACATTCCTTAACCGAAAGCAAGTGTTTTTCCAACACTTTATTTAATGAAATCGCTAATTTAGATACATATATGTATTTAATTGTTATTAGGATTCCGTTAAGTGCCACGTGCAACAACTCGAGGGTCTTCGTTCCCAGTTCATTGATTCGACGCTTGCACACAATTAACGGTGAGTTCATACCCCTATATTTTTCCAAAGTTTTCAATGTTTTCACGGGGAGGATACAAGTAAAAGCACAAGTAATCTTGTGTTTAAAAATATAATTTGGTTTATTATATTTTCCTATCACTAGTATACATTGAACATAGAACTTGCATACATGGTAAACATCGTCACTACTAGACTCGAAATCAGTTTTACAATACATGTTAAAATACAAACATTAAAAACATAGTTTTCAGAATAGATGAAACAAACTTATGAATTATGAGATAAAAGATATTATTTTATAAGGATTCATAACAAAAAGGGTTTTCATAGTATTATTCGTGGATTCGTTGAGAGAGCCAACAGTGTGAGAGGCCTTGTAACTAGAGTCTCCTGGAGGGAGAGCGTGAGTTTGTGTATAGATCTATACGAGAGTGACAATCCCGCATCCTGACTATTAGCTACAGTCAACCTAGGGTGACAAACGTCATTTTTCACGACGTACGTCCGAGTACGTCGTAATGTTGATCGTCCATAGTATGGTTATAAGAATCCACAGGTGAAACAACGACTCGTTCACATAATAATATACCTAATGAACAAACACTAGGGTTAGTAACTATGGGATTACTTAGTATATACACTAGGGTAATATGAAACTAACATTCAACTTGCAGTGGGCTTAGGGCGGAATCACCCAATCGACTGTCTGTTCGATCCAGATTTCTATAACTCGTATGTACTAAGTGATCGCAGGAGGGTATTCACACTACGGTATTCACACAAAGGTTTTCATACAAGGGTATTCATACAAAGGTATTCATATTGGTTTTCAAACAAAACAATGCTTAACAACATAAGTATGGTAGATGCTTATACTATTTGGTTTGGAACAGATAATTCAATAACTTACACTTAGGGAAAATATAGGATTTTCTAGGGTAAATATTAGTACTCTACAAACAAACGATTATTCATTTCACTAATGAACATTCACTAATAATTCTGTAATTCCTTAGTTTATGCATCCAGGCTATGCGTGAAGAATATCCGACAAACCATGGAATGTGTGGTTTCCGCCTCATTTCATGTTCCTTGTTTGGTTGCAGACTTAGGGAAGATCCACACAATCAATCGTCTGTTCGATATTGGTTTATACATAGCTAGTATGAGCTAAGTAGTTATAAAAAGAATTGGTTAATCATGCATTCAATAGGAAAATAATGGATTTTCTTGAGGAACACTTTCAACAGATATCAAAGGACCAATACAGTTAACTTTGTAAGTTACTAGTGAATACTTCAGGATTATGTACATGAGGATCCGACAACCAGTGGAATAAGTGGCCTCCGCCTCATTTCCTGTTCCTTGTTTGGTTGTGGGCTTGGGGCAGAACCACACAATCGACTGTTTGTTCGATCTGGATTGTATATGATTTGTATACACTAAGTACTTGCAGGTGGAACTGGTAAGAATCATTTTTATTTAAGGTTTATACATTCATTACATTAGAAAATATAAGGTTTTCTGGAGAAACATAACGCACTATTCAAAAGCTTATTGAGAACAAAGAACAGTTTTCTAAAACAAAACGCTTATGAACTCACCAGCTTTATGTTGATACTATTTCAAAACCTACTTGTATTCTCAGGACATTAGTAGACAGGTACACGCACCGGGTTCAAGAAGATTGAGCATAGTAGTTCGAGTCTGTACTTGTTATTTACTTTTGGAGTCGATCGTGTATGATTCAAATGTAATGAAAACACTATACTATTAATACAATGGTTGTTGTTGCTTTGATTACTATTATTCAATTGTTGTGATACTATACATGACGTCCTCTGCCCCCGAACGTTTCTGCCGTTTCGGTTTGGGGGTGTGACATAATATAAAGTATCGACACTAGTTATCAAAGCATTTTCACTGTTAGTACTCGCTTATCGCAGTACGATTTGTTATTTTCAAAGGGTAGATCAACATTAAAGCTGATGAGTTCATAAGTATTTTAGTTATGAAAAGTAAACTGTAAGTTCTTTAGAAAAGTTCCCCTGTTCCTCCAGAAAATCCTATATTTTCTGATGTGATGAATGATAAGTAAAAATGACTCTACAATTCCTTCTATGAGTACTAAATGGATACAAGTTATATACAATTTAGAGTAAACAGAAAATCGATTGTGTGAATTTGCCCTAAGCCCACAACCAAACAAGGAACAGGAAATGAGGAGGAAGTCACACATCCCATTGTTTGTTAGATTTTCATTTTATATAACCCTGGCGTATTCATTTGGTACTTACGGAGTTAACTATAATAGTTCTTTATATTTGATGAAAACATTCTTTAAGAAAATCATATATTTCCTTTAGTAAAATGGTAACCACAATAGTTCCTTCTATAATCACTTAGTTTATACTAGTTATATATAATCTAATATCGAACGGACAGTTCAATGTGTTAATCTTCCCTAAGCCCACAACCAAACAAGGAACAGGAAGTAAGGCGGAAAACACACATCCAATTGCCTTTCGGATATTAATTATATATAACCCTGATGTATAAACTAAGGTATTATAGAATTAACCACTAAAGGTCCTTTAAGTTATACTGGTTTAATTAATACGAATTAAACCTTCTATAGATAAGTTTCTATTTTCACCTACTTAATGTTCTATCTGAAAAGTATGTTTTTGTACTAGAAAGCGGTATACTGAATTTATATGCTATGACCTGACCCATACCTGTTACTCCCTATGACTACTTGGTGTATACAGGATATATATATATATATATATATATATATATATATATATATATATATATATATATATATATATATATATATGTATAAGATCGAATAGATAGTAGACTGTATGAATCTGCTCTAAGCCCACAACCAAACAAGGAACAATAAATGAAGCGGAAAGCACACATCCTACTGTCTGTCGGATCCGATTAATATATATCCCTAATGTATCCACCAAGAAATCATAAAGTTAGCATTATAGTCCCCCTTCTAACTGAATGTTCATGTTACTAGGAAGTTATGTGGCGTTGTTCTATTTGTTAGGATGACTACTAGAAGTAATGAAATCTTGTACTCTAAACGCCTCAGTCGATACTGTTGTGAGTTTTATATATTGCTATGTTTTATTTATTATTGTCCGGTACTTTGTAGATGTACCCTTTTTAAATAAAATCTGGTACTTTGTAGATGTACCCCATATATAACTCCGGTACTTTGTAGATGTACCCCATATATAACCTGGTACTTTGTAGATGTACCCCATATATATCCTTATACCTTGTATATTATCATATTTTGTTTTAAACAATGAGTTAATGATACGTTCCCTTCCTAGGTTACTGGGAGTGTAAAGTATAAGTTCGTGAATCATGATTTGTTCCTCTGTTCTAAAATATAGTATGTTCCTTCTTGTTCTTGTTATAGTATGTTCCTTCCTGTTCTAGTTATAGTATGAACTGAACCCCTAAACTATACCTATTACAGTTTACTAGTATGTTTGTTTTTAACTGTCCCTGATTTGTAGAAAAGACTCGATTATCTACTGAGTTATGCATGTACTTTATAAACGTAATTTTATAAACAACAAAGTAACATAACTTAAAAGAGTTTTTGAATTGATTTGATCACTTACAAAAGCATAAGAAATCATTTAATGTGATGGTTATCACAGGTAAATATTAACACAATACTATTGTGTTCAACTTGTATCCCCCCCCCCCTAAAAGCATTTAAAACATTTAAAAGATTGATTATAGGGGTGTGAACTCACCTTATGTGGGTGATTCAATTGAAGATTCGAGTAAGGATGATAAGTTCCAAGAATGAAGTCCCGAGGCACAAACGAGTCCTAAATGACATATATTGATACATATAGGCATGTAATTAGTGAATCTAACTACATAGGTGATTGGGAAACAACCTAGGATGCAAGAATAACTCACCAAAAGAGTGCTAGAAGCAAGTTAGGAGGTTGAAGGGGTGTTCACGTCCCAAAGGAAGGATGGTTCACGGCCCAATGGAGTTCACGGCCCACTTGATGAGTGGTTCACGGCCCACTTGAGTGGTTCACGGCCTACTTGAGTTGTTCACGGCCCACTTGAGTGGTTCACGGCCCACTTGAGTGGTTCACGGCTCAAGTTGATGAAGAACACTTGAAGATCTTGGTGTTTTGGTGAGTGTTTGAAGATCCTAGTAATCTTCTATGAAGTATCAAAGGAAAGGGGTGTTTAGGAGTGAAAGATGGTGTTTTTGAAGTATGATAATTGAGAGAGAATGGAGTGATTGTGGCCAAGACAAGAAGAAGTGAAGGAAAAGTGACTAAAACTCATCTATATACCATGAGTTCACGACTTAAGAGGGGTTCACGGCCACACTTGAGTTCACGGCCGTGAACACTCTTTGATGGGTTTTCTGGTTCGATTGCATTCCTCTAATCCTATGCTAACACTTCTCCACATCCAATCCTTAAGTGTACTAGACTTAGAACTCATTAAAATGACCCTTAACAAGGCTAAAAGGTAATAGAAACAAGTCTGACTTTTGATTGATTGGATTGACTTTACAAGATAGAAATTTACGGGTTGTCACAGTGATGATAGATGGACCAGGTATGAATCCTATGATGAGCGTCAGGGCAAAATTGCCCAGGTCTACGAGTGGATATTCTACCATTCAGAGGAGCACGACCCCAAGAGTACTGCTGAGAAAGCTAATTTCGGGACGAAATTCCATCTAACGGGGGGATGATGTCACAATCCAAAAAAAAATTATTGGATTAGGTCAAACACATCAACTTTTGGTCAAACTTATAGGTTTCTAGACCGAGTATACGTAAGGGTTGCGTGTTAGGAAGTGAACCACGTAAAACCAAGAGCCTAGAACAACAATCGTGCCATAAAACCTCATCAAGTGAGGTTCACGGCCAAGAACCATGTTGACGGCCGTGAACCCCTGTTAGGCCGTGAACCATCCTTATATATATATATATATATATATATATATATATATATATATATATATATATATATATATATATATATATATATATATATATATATATATATATATATATATATATATATATATATATATATATATATATATAGTATACTTCATTTTTGAATCATTTCTCACCTCTTGGCTGTGATCCTCTCACATCTCTCTCAAGTATCATCCACAAGAACTTCATCTTTCACTCTTTTTCATCCCTTTTCGTTACCATCTTCTTGGAATACATCAAAGAGCCTTCAAACACTCACCAAACAACAAGATCTTCAAGTGTTCTTCACTATTTTTGGGCCGAGAACCCTCCCAAGGTCGTGAACCATCCTTCGTTTGGGCTGTGAACCTTAATTGGGTCGTGAACCACTCATCATTTGGGCCGTGAACCTCAAGTGGGCCGTGAACCACTCATCATTCGGGTCGTGAACCTCAAGTGGGCCGTGAACCACTCATCATTTGGGCCGTGAACACCTCAAGCCCATCTGTGAACACCCTTTCAGCCTCCTAACTTGCTTCTAGCACTCTTTTGGTGAGTTATTCTTGCATCCTAGGTTGTTTCCCAATCACCTTTGTAGTTAGATTCACTAATTACATGTCAATATGTATCATTATATGTCATTTAGGACTCGTTTGTGCCTCGGGACTTCATTCGTGGAACTTATCATCCTTATTCGAGTCTCCAATTGAATCACCCACATAAGGTGAGTTCATACCCCTATAATCTATCTTTTAAATGTTTTTACGGGGGGGGGGGGGGGGGAATACAAGTTGAACACAATAGTACTGTGTTAATATTTTACCTGTGATAACCATCACAGTAAAGGAAATTCTTATGCTTTTATAAGCTAGTAAATCAATTCAAAAACTCTTTTAAAAGATGTTAGACTGTTGTTTATAAAACTCCGTTTTTAAAGTACATGCTTAACTCTGTAGATGATTGAGTCTTTTCTACAAGTCAGTAACAGTTCAAACAAACATACTAGTAAATTACAATAGGTATAGTTTAGAGGGTTACTACTTACTACTTCTAGATCAGTGAAACTTACATAAGTCGGTTCATACTTGAGTCAGTTCATACATACTATAATAAGAACAAGATAACAATAATGTGAGCCACTACTTCATGGCACAGCAATGTACTTGTTGTGTCATGTTTGTAACCAGAGTCTCCTGGAGGGAGAGCGTGAGTTTATGTATAGATCTATACGGGATTGACCATCTTACACCTTGTTGCTAGCTATAGTGGGACCTGCAGGTCTACGGGTGACAAATGTCATACCATTTTCGACGTCTTTAGATCGTCGTGTTTTATACTAGTCAATCTAGCATGGTTATAACCTCATCACATTTTACCTTAATTAAACAAATTGGTTTTAAAGGTAGTTAGTTCTTCAGTAGTTATTTTATACAACACTACTATATATCTTCGTTTCCCCATTACATTCATATAGTGATTTTCTCACATCGAGTAATGTAATCTATTTCCTAGTAACATGAGCATTCAGTTAAAAGGGGGCCTATAATGCTAACTTTGTGATTCCTTAGTTTATACATTAGGGTTATGTATTAATCAGATCCGACATGCAGTAGGATGTGTGCTTTCCGCTTCATTTCCTGTTCCTTGTTTGGTTGTGGGCTTAGAGCAGATTCACACAGTCTACTATCTATTCGATCTTAGTTAAATATATAACATGTATACACCAAGTAATCATAGGGAGTAACAGGTATGGGTCAGGTCATAGCATACAAATTCAATATACCACTTTCTAGTACAAAAACATACTTTTCGGATAGATCATCAAGTAAGTGAAACTAGAAACTTATCTATAAAAGGTTTGATTCTCATTATTAAACCAGTATAACTTAAAGGACCTTTAGTGGTTAATTCTACAATACCTTAGTTTATACATCAGAGTTATATATAATTAATATCCGACAAGCAGTTGGATGTGTGTTTTCCGCCTTACTTCCTGTTCCTTGTTTGGTTGTGGGCTTAGGGCAGATTAACACATTTAACTGTCCATTCGATATTAGATTATATATAACCAATATAAAATAAGTGATTATAGAAGGAACTACTGTGGTTACCATTTTACTAAAGGAAATATATGATTTTCTTAAGGAATGTTTTCTTCAAATATAAAAGAACTATTACGTTTAACTCCGTAAGTACCAAATGAATACGCCAGGGTTGTATACAATGAAGATCTAACAAACAATGGGATGTGTGACTTCCGCCTCATTCCATGTTCCTTGTTTGGTTGTGGGCTTAGGGTAGATTCACACAATCGATTGTCTGTTTACTCCTATTTGTATATAACTTGTATCCATTTAGTACTCATGGAAGGAATTGTAGAGTCATTTTTACTTATCATTCATCACATCAGAAAATATAGGATTTTCTGGAGGAACAGGAGAACTTTTCAAAAAGAACTTATAGTATACTTTTCATAACTAAAATACTTATGAACTCACCAGCTTAAATGCTCATCTACTCTTTCAAAATAACTTGTATTCTCAGGAAACTAGTAGATAGGTACGCGCTCAAGGATTCAGAAGATGGAGCATAGTAGCTTCCTGTCTTGTTTTGTTAGTTACTTTTGGAGTCAATCTTTTGTGAATCACATACGTTGTAAACACTTTAATATTAATGCAATGGTTGTTTGTTACTTTGATTACTATGATGCATGTGTTTTGATACTAAGAATGACGTCCTCCGCCCCCGAACGTTTCCGCCGTTCCGGTTTGGGGGTGTGACAAATATGCTCCGTCTTCTCAAAAACGTGTGTGAGTGTATATGTCTACTGGTTCCCTGAGAATACAAGTTATTTTGAAAAGAGAGTATCAACATTTAAGTTGGTGAGTTCATAAGCATTTAGTATTTAGAAATCTGTCTTTGTTTCATGAAAATGTTAGTGTGTTTCTCTAGAAAATCTAATATTTTCTATAATAAATGAAATGTAGTCTTAGGCCTTAACACCAAAATGTTTGTATGTTATTGTACTCTGAAATAGTGTAAGTGTATGTTTGTCCCATCAATGTATGCTTCCTTTGCTAAAAAAATAGTGTACTGTACTTGTATGAACTTTGTTGTATGCATGTACTAGAAATAATGTTGTGTAGTCTTATTACTTAAAATAATACTACTAAAGTGATGTTTGTTTGGTAAACCAAAATGTTAGTTAATTTTTAATGTGAGTGGGATTATAACCAGACTAAAATGACTAGTGGCCTGCACGACGTACTTCAGGCGTCGGAATGTTATGACATTTGTCACCCCAGACCTGCCGGTCTAACTGTAGCTAACAGTTTAGTTGCGAGATTATCAGTCTCGTATAGATCAACACACAAATTCACGCTATCCCTCCAGGAGACTTTGGTTATAATTTAGGACTTTTAGCATGTACTCTAGTAGGTACCATGAAGTAGTGGCTCACATGAAAGCATTAACTTATTTATGTATAGTGTGTATTTGTTTCTTGTTCTTGTAAATGAATAGTGTACTTGTTGTGAAAAGTAATGTATACTTATGTAATTATTCATGTGATGTATTCTTGACCTAGAAAATAGTGTGAATTGATCCCTAAACTATACCTATTATAGTTTATAAGTTGTTATGTTTGTACTGAAATGATTTAGGAAAATACACCCCTTTGCTCGGCATGTTACAAAAGGGTTAGAAATAGTTGTTGAAATAAGGTTTATACTTATATATATATATATATATATATATATATATATATATATATATATATATATATATATATATATGTGTGTGTGTGTGTGTGTATATATATATATATATACTATATATATATATATATATATATATATATATATATATATATATATATATATATATATATATATATATATATATATATATATATATATATATGTTGCATGTATGATTATAATTTAAAAGACAGTCGGACAAGCATTCCTATCTTAAGCCCACAACCAAACAAGGAACATGAGTTAAGGCAGAAACACTGGTACTAAGCATGTTAAATCATAATCATACATAAATATATATGTGAATATAGTTTGATAAAAACAGTAATTTAAGTAGTTGAAAAACAGTTTAAAATGGTTTGTCAAAGTTTATAAAAGCATTAATATATATTGAGATGATTTGTAACCGTATTTAAGTGTTAACACAAATACTTTGTGTTTGGCTTGTATTCTCCCCGTAAAAGCATTTGAAAATGGTAAAACATAGGGTATGAACTAACCTTAAGTGAGTGATCGAGAGGGGATACGGTGTAGTAGTGATAATTACACAAGTTAGAACCCGTATCAATATCCGTATCCTAATAGTTTTTAACGCATAACACATGTATAATTAGTGGAAATAATAGTAATTATGCTAAAGAATAAAGAATTATGTAAGCATTACTTACAAAGAAAGAGTCATAGAAATGAACCGAGGGTATGAAAGACGTTTTTGGTCACTTGAATATGTGAAGTTTTCTTGGTGTTCTTGGTGGAAACAAGGAGATAGGGGTGTTTTCGGTTGGAAATAAGGAGATTAGATGGGGATTTTGGTCAGATCTTATGAAGATCCAAGAGTTTTCGGATGATACTTGTGACAACCGTCACTTTCTGGTCAAGTCAAAGTCAAAGAAAGTCAACAAGTCAAACCGGCCAACTCAAATAACCCTTGTATATTAGGGTTTACATTATGTTTACTATTGTACAACACACCATCCTAATGCAAAGTATCACTTAGAGTTTTCACGTGTTCTGAAAATCTAAACCCTAATCAGGGTAAATGATGGAACTACTCAATAAAACATTAATACATACCTTACAAGAGCATATAACACTCATAACGAGGCATAACGGCGTTTACAAACTTTGCATTTCGAAGTTGAACATTCTCAAATGTCACAAACAAAGTCTCTCTCAATCTCTCTCACACTATCTAAATCTCTCCCAAATCTCTCTCAAAATCTCTTTCAACTTTTTATAATCGCTCGGGGCATCCCGACCCTTAATTTAGTCAAAAACAACTCGAAACGGGAAGATAAACGAAAAAACAGCCCTAAAGGACCGAAACCTCTTAGGAACCGAACCTCACTTAAGGAACCGAAGCCTCCTAGACCCGAAACCTCTTAGAACCGAACTCCCCTTATACAACCGAACTCACCTTCGGTTCGGGTCAAGTCCCTTCGGACCGAAGCCCCTCCTACTTTCGGTCCATTTCGCCTCCCATGTGCCTTCAGTTCCCACTCGAACAGTTTCGCATGCAAGCCTTTAGGACCGAACCTACCTTTGGTTCTAAGCTCCAAGGACCGAACCCTCGGTTCTGACCCTCAAAACTTCGCAGGTTCGCTTCCTTTTCCCGGTTTTCGACCACTTTCGCGTTTTAAGCTCGTTTTTCATGATTTTCGGGTAGGATTTTCACCCAAACTTATATTTTGACATATAAGACCATATAAATTCACATTTTAATCACATTTTGGGGGAAATCTTAATCTAGGAATAATATCTATTGTGTAAGATATTGTGTTGGAGTATTGACTTTTCATGGAGTATGACAGAAGCTACCTCCCATACCCACTCCATGACATCTTTATGTCACTATTTACATCAGCCTTGTCTACTCATTGTACCCTTATTCTTCTTCAACAAGTTTCCTTAACCCTCACCCACACAAAGAGTCAATGCATCTCACATCTCCTAGATCTCTTTCACTTCCACCATAAGCTAACACACTTTTCTCTCTCCTTCTCTCTCCAAGAACTCGAAAATCTCCAGGAAGTTTTGAACTTCTCATCCACTCTTGGTAAGTAACTTCATCCTACACTTGAATGTCCTACACTCTTTCACTCAAATCATAGATTTCTCACACAAATATCGACATATTTGTGCATAGGATCTTCAAATCTTCAAGCATTTCCCAAGTGTTCTTGACTTGGAAACCTCTCTCCTCCGACATCCATCTTATAAAATCACTCAATGTGAGTTCATACCCCTACATTTCATATTTTCTTCAAGTTTTAGTGGGAGAATACAAGTTAATACACCAAAAACTTAACTAAACTCAAACATCAGCCTTCATCAGAAAAGTTGAGTCCTATTCACGGACTGTTTTGACCATCTTAAACTTAATATCTTTCAAAACTGTTTAATATGCAAGTCGTTCACGTTTATACCTTTCTAATGACTACTTGCTCATCTCCATACGATTTTTCTACAATTTATGGTGATTTTTACAAAACTGTCTATCATTTCCGAAACGAATTCGGACCAGTCTGTGAATATGAACATTTTCACATACGTTAGACACTTCTAAAAATCATGATAAA
Organism: Lactuca virosa; assembly: GCF_052849685.1. Classification (NCBI taxonomy): domain Eukaryota; kingdom Viridiplantae; phylum Streptophyta; class Magnoliopsida; order Asterales; family Asteraceae; genus Lactuca; species Lactuca virosa. Next base: position 254,092,169 of record NC_136434.1, read on the forward strand.
AATTATGGATAAACTAGACACATTTTCTAAACTCTCAAAGTTTACGGATTCAGTTTGCGACTTCGTATGATGTTTTTATGATTTTTCTAAAACAGTGCAGAAAGGTTAAAAACTAGTTAACAACTTACAACTTGCATAACACTTTGTAACATGTTGAGCAAAGTGTTTATCTTTCATGATTTCATATTTTACATGTGTTTTCTGTTAAGTTGAATTTAAATAACAGAAATTACTCATTGAATTGTAAGAGTCCTTTATCATTACAAATATACAAGGTGAAACATAAGAATTATAGTTATGCTTGTTAAACATACTACTTACACAGAAAAAGGTTTTACACTCAATACAAACGGGTTTTTTTATATACTACATGATAAACTATAATAGGAATAGTTTATGGATTTCACATCACGAATTTATTACACAAAAGGAGATTTCACTTCCACCACGGAAAAGGTTTTACATTCAAACTATACGTAAACTAGTTAACGTAAGTTGTGAGACAATTATTCAATTGTACTCTTAGAGTACGGGTTAAAATTCCTGCAAGTTATAACCAGAGTCTCTTGTAGGGAGAGCGTGATAATTGTGTATAGATCTATATTGGGATTGACACCCCACACCTCGCTGCTAGCTACAGCAGGACCTTTGTAACTCATCGTACTAGTATAGTGTCATATCTAGGGTAATACAAAAGTAAAATGAGGAGTTGGACACTACGAGTAGGCCTTGGGATATGTAATCAGACTTGGGATGAATATAGCATGATCAACTATATTTATCCGAGGGATGACTAATGTATGCCGGGGATTGGTCGTAGTGAGCAACAAGCCTAAAAACTCCCCATACCAGAAAATCGCTAAGAACCAAACATAACATTTAAAATACTATAGGATTATTTTGTGGTACAATAACTTATGTCAAAACCAAATAGATCCTTGCTAGTAGGTCTACAATGTAATGCCCGTGTTTCTAGGCTAGGCATTAATATTGATATGATAGTCTAGGTTAACCTTTGTAACTCATTTTGAAGAAATGAAAAGGAATTATGTGAATATTATGTGTTTTATGCTTAATTACTAGGAGTTAATTAATTAAGAATAAAAATGAGCGTCGAAAATAAATATTAGATAAAGCCGATATCTATTAAGAAAGTTGTAGTGGTCGTGACAAGGATTACGGATATATAAAGAATACCAAAATCCGAGTTATAACGAAGAAGTTATGACCTGTCGAAGTTTCACGACAAAACCGACACGGTGCTGAAGGTCGTAAAAAGTGAGTTTTTGATAAACTACTTTTTAGCCTTAGTGATCTAAACGAAACTCGTAGTGTTCGTTAAACCGAAAGTAGGTATAAAAAGAACGCCCAAATCTGATTTCGTATGAGGAAGTTATGATTTTTCGAAGTTTCAGCTTAGCAGTAGACAGCTAAAAACTCAAATTTTAGATCGAGTGATTTTTAGCCGACACGACCTAAACGAGAATCGAAGGTCTCGTCAATAATATCGCAACGGTAAAAAGACAGACAAAAACGGATGTCGGATGAAGAAGTTATGAATTTTTAACGGATTTCCTGTCCCGGTCTGTTAAAAATAATAATTTAAAAATTAAAGTCAAAATTAGCCGACGAAGTCTAAACGAAAGTTGTAGAGCGTAATTTTACCTACGCGTGCATATAAAGAACGTCAAAAGCGGAGCTCGTATGCGAAAGTTATGGATTTTAGAAGTTTTTGCGCGAAAATCGAGAAAAATCCCCAAAACCGAGGAATTTCGCATACGTGGACTTCGGCCACGTGTCCTCGCTTCGCATCCGACGCGTGTCCGGGAATGGCTGAGTCATCCGAGCAGCTGGCAGAAGCGTGTTCGAATCCGGAGAGCTGTCCGAAGCCACCTCGCCCTCCTCGGTGACTCAGTGCGTTCGAACCTTCACAGAAGCCACGAGCCCCCCTCCTCGGATCCGGACTTCGGTCCAATAAGAGGCTGCCAGCGAGGCCCTCGCATGCGCAGCCCATGTGACCCCTTCTCGCATCTGATGCCACCTGGAGGCTTCTCAACCGTTGAATCAAGAGGCTCGCACCTATAAATAGGAGGGTGCGAGACCTCCCAGGTATATTTTGGAAAAGTGACACTTTTAGCCCCTAAACCCATATTTCTTTCATTCCAACTTCCCCCAAAGCCCCGGTATCAATTATAACCCCCAGAATACGCCACGAAGTGCCCGAGAAGCCCAGAAAATTTATCTTTTCGGTTTCGAAGCCCGACCTTCGCAGAGCCCGGTTTCTCAATAAAACTCCCGGTTTTATTAGAAACGATCGTTTTAGGGAACGAATTGCTGCCCGATTTTCATCAAAACATGTGAGTGTGTAGTTACTTTCACTTTACACATAGATATGAAGTATTTACCTTAAAATACGTGCTATGTGTAAATATATTAATTGTTTATTTGAGATGACTGTTGAATATATGTTTTATACAAGTTTTAAACTGTATATGTATTTTATCTACAAATATGTTGGGTAGAACATGGGTATACGAAATAGTCGATGGGTGTTAAAATGATGAGAGGCCTCGGTGTTGTTGTTGTTGTTGTTGTTGAAGTCGTCTAGCGGAGTATAGATGACGATCACGGACCTTTCTAGACAGTCCAGTGGTACACTAGCAAGTTCGCAACTTGTAGGTGTTGATGAACTATATGCTCATTGGCGTACTCCAATCCCTCTCATGGTTGCCTTTAGGACATGTATGGTTGAGGAAACCCCTTAGTAGTAGTGTCCATCCCGATGATATTCCTTAGGCTAGGTCCCTTGTGTTAGGTGTTTAGGGACGTAAAGTGAGGACAACGGGAATGGGTAATCAGGGTTATTGTTGATTGGTGAACTTAATAAGTTTATTATTATTGTGGGTTGAAAACCCTATATGCTCACCAGGCTCCCAAGCCTGACCCACTCAGCTTTTTATGTTACAGGTAGTGGACCCCGAGCATAGTCGGAGGACGATGAGAGATTTTTTATTATAGGCTAGTAGTTGTAAATAACTATTGTAAGGCTTATAATGTCTTGTTTATGCTTTTGATCTGTATCGGAACATGACATCCCGAGGTTTTGATATGAAATGAAACTATACATTTCTTATAGAAAGGTTTTGATAAACTTTTATCATGTTTTGTTTTGGGGACCTATTCCGCAACATCTTTTGAAAAGATTTCTCTGATTTTATTTTAAAAAGCATAAATTAAATCGGTCTTTTCTGGCTGAGAAATTAGGGGATGTCACATACAATCACTAAGTGGATACACTAAAGTTATATATAACTTAGATATCATAGACTTAGAATCTGTGATCATTGCTTTACCTCTTGTTCCTTGTTTGGTTGTGGTTTTAGAGTATGATCACTTATTAGAAGGCTTATCATATCTTTTGTTATATGTAACTGCTATGCACCATGTCATTATAGAAGTAACTAAGGAGGATCAAACCCCTATAAGTATTTCTAGGAATATGATTATTATATACCTCTTACCTCACCCCTATTCTCGCACGGACATCATAGCAAGATTCTACTTACCAGGAGACCCCTACTTTCCGAACCCGGAAAGATAGTGGATGATTAGGAAAAGAGTCGGAAGTGGAGCCATAGGTCATTAACTCTCCGTACATAGCCAGCGTCCTCGCAAACCGTTTCGACTACATCGGACCTGTGCCCCTTTGGGCAACATTGATCGAGGGGTGGAGTCACCATCAGCGACAGCGATCACCATTTGGAGACCAACGAGGTTGCAATGACCTCGACCATGGGGGACCGGTTGGTAGAGCCCTCCCGATGATGACCCAACAGATCACGAACATCGAGTTAGGAAGTTGCGTGCTGCTGCAGACGCTACCATCTCACAAACTCGAGACTTGGAAAGCGACTGCTGTTTCAAAGACCAACTCATTAAGGACCTTATCGCCGCTCGGGCAAAGGAAAAGGAGTATCAGGATAGACACTCGACACTCGAAGAGAGAGTGGTCGCAGCCGAGCATAGGTTGGCAGAACTACAGGACGCATCGACTTCGTTTCAAGCGCCACAAGGGACGGATCGTCATGATTAGAGTTCATACTACTCACTAGGCCTTGTAGATAGGGTTATGAGCATGTGTTGATGCTACTCTCCTCCATGTGTAGGCTTGACCCTGCGATCTAGTGATTACACTAGTCGAAGGATTTATTTGCGGTCCGAAATTTTCCTTGAAATGATGTGGTGTAGACCTGCATCAGGCACAAAATTTTCTCTAAAACTAAATATACTAGAATCATACAAATGAAATGGGCATGCATATTATTTCATTAGGAGCAATACTACCAAAAATTCATAAGTTTATTATATATAGACTCTCATTATGAATTGTTTTCAGAACACCATAAAAATTGGAACACGATACACTCAGAACTAAGATAAACTTAGTTAGATAGCTCACGACGTATAAACCCTTATTCAAGACTCATTATCATCTCACCTTTTTAAACCTCATGGTTGAAAGGTGCCTTTTCGTAGACCTATAGGGTGCAATCATACCAGCACTAATGCACCGGATCCCATCAGAACTCCCCAGCTAAGTGTGTTTGGGCAAGATAATACTAGGATGGGTAAAACTTAACGGTCATGAAAAACCTACTTTTACCCACTACCATAACCCCATCTCAGGAATGTTAGCAGAAACATCGAGAATAGTTCTTTAAAGTGCGAAATTTATATATGTGTATATAAATGATAAGGATATAACTAGAGATAATCATCCCCACTCACAAAATCGTTTCTCCCCATGCAACAGGGTTATGTCTTCACAAGAAGGTAACCAGCCAACAAGCAAGGCACCAATCCTGCAGATAGACTCTGCTACTTTTCAAGCAGCGGTTACGGCAGCCGTGACAGACGTCATGGCGCAACTCAATGCTAACAACGCCAACGGAGACGAAGGCGGTGTCGGTAATACTAACTGCAGTAACAGTCAAGAACACCAGCGGGTGTCTACCAACGAATACGCCTCAGACTACAAATCCAAGAGCAAGAAACGAAAGTTTTGGGACAAAACAAAGGGCAACCTATCTCAAAAACGCGCTAAAAGACAACAATATGTGGCTGCCCCTTCAATTACAACAACAGTCATGACATATGCCTCGACATTAGCCACGACGTCTGCCACTCAAGCACCGGCCAGACGATATATGGGAACACTTCCAAAGTGTAACAAGTGTAGCTACCACCATAATGGGGTTTGTCGGGTAATGCTCTGTAAAAACTGCAACAGGAACGGGCATACCGCCTGCTTCTACAGGACTCAGGCCCAGCTCATTGCTTCAATCACCAATACCAGTGTAAGTCCAGTATGCCACCTATGCGGTGAAACGAGACACTTCAAGAGAGACTGTCCAACTGAGAGGAATGACGGGGGAGCAGGAGGAGTGTGACAACCAAACCAGCAAGAGCAACAAGGAACCTTGCTAGGACTTTTGGGGATATTTCAAAAACAAGAACGTTTAAGTATCATATGTTTGTAATGAATGTGGTATGTTTACTAAGATTTTCGTCTTTCAAAAAGCAGTTAAAATACACTCTCGTTTAATCAAATCAAAACACTCATATACATCGATCGATCATAGAGAAACCTGTTAGGGATCATAATATGAAGTATCATCGCTAGTTAACAAAACACTCTTACTATCAGTACTAGTACCAGCAATGCGAATCATCTGCAGTAATAATAACACCGACCAATACAGAACATACTAACAAGAAACACATGATGCTCTATCTCCCTAACGAATATTCCGTACGAATACAACTTAACACATGTTTTACTAAAAAGATCTGAAGTCGTCATTCGATTTAGATTGGTTTTGTCCTCATCTTCCTAATTAAACGGCTATGAAAAGACCCTTCACCTAACCCACTGAATATCAAAACCCTCGCCTCTCATAAACACAAATCCGACACGGACCTCCGGGTCATCCCTCGTTGCGAAACCCCGAAGCACTCATTGGAAGAGCATTATACCTTCCGAACCTTTTCAAATTATTCCTAGTAAACCCTTCGAGAATATCACTCGTATAGCAGGTCAAGATCAAGAACAGAGGCTTGGGACGAATATGGTTAGCCTATCACTACTAAGTGTATACGCGAGCACAATATATAATTAAGATTCTACGGACATTGGATGTGTGCTTCCGCCCTATTTCCTGTTCCGTGTCTAGTTATGGACTTGGGGCAGAGTCACCCATCCGACTGTCTTACCAACCTTAATTATATACGACCTATATGCGCGAGTTAATGATAGATGGACCAGGTACGAGTCCTACCAGGAGCCTCGGGACAAGGCTTCCCAGGAGTACGAGTGGACGTTCTACCATTCGAATGAGTCTAGTCGCGTAAACCGAACCCATATGCTCCCTACCGATCTAATCGACAAACGAGAATCACTAAAGCAAGCCCCATGCAGCGCTTCTAGGAGAAGTCATTACTTATGCCTCAAGACAACTAAAGACGTACGGGGTCGACTAGGTCACGCATGACCTCGAACTAGGAGCAATACTATTCGCTCTAGGGATCTGGAGGCACTATCTCTACGACACAAAACGTACAATCATCACCGATCATAAGAACCTAGAAGGCAAGAGTGGCAGGGCACGTTATCCGATGAACCGGATCTGGACACCGAAGTTTGTGGATTCAGAAACGTCGTCACAAACGAAGCACACAAAACTCGCTACCCCATTCATCCAGGCTCAGACAAGATGTATCTGGACCTCAAAAAGTGATATCGGTGGCCAAATAGGAAAGCTGACATCGCTACATATGTGGACGAGTATCTGACCTGTGCCAAGGTCAGGGTAGAATCACAGAAGCCTTCGAGTTTCCTACAACAACCAGTGATACCCGAAAGGAAGTGGAAGCGGATAAGCATGGATTGCATAGCCTAGTTACCACGCACTTCCTACCAATCAAAGAAACCGACAAGATGGAGAAATTGACTAGATCATACATCAAAGCGATTGTACGACTGCATGATATGTCAATGTCCATTTCCTCCGATAGAGACAGTAGATTCATTTCGCAAATTTGGCAATCACTCCAAAAGTCTCTGGAAACTAGGCCGGATATGAGTACGGCCTACCACCTACAAACCGACAGGCAGAGCAAAAGGAACGGTTCAAACCTGAGAAGAAATGCTAAGAGTTTGTGTGATAGACTTGGGTAAAGTTTGGGATGCCCATTTACCACTTGTCGAATTCCCGTACAATAACAGTTATCACACTAGCATCAAGGTCGCTCCATTCGAAGCTCTCTATAGCCGCAAGTGCATATCACCGCTGCATTGAGCTGAAAGGGGAGGTACACAACAAGCAAAGGGGCAAGTCCCTAACAACACCCTCATTGGCCCTAAAATCATAAGAAAGACTACAGAAAAGATCGTACAAATCCGAGAAAGACTGAAAGCATCTCAAGACCGACAAAAGAGCTGCACAGATAAGCGATGCAAACCCTCAGGATTACGGGCTGGTGACCGAGTTCTACTAAAGGTCCCACCATTGAAAGGAATGATACGTTTTGGTAAACGTGGGAAACTAAATCCAAAGTACACCGGGCCATTCGAAATCCTTGCCAGGATTGGCCCAGTGACATCCAAACTTCGACTACCACGAGAACTTAATAATGTACATCCGACCTTCCACGTGTTTTACTTAAAGAAGTGCTGGTCTGACGAGACTCTTGTTATCCCTCTTGACGAGATTGAAACCAACGAGAGTCTCCACTTCGTGGAAGATCCGGTAGAAATCATGGAGCGAGAGATCAAAAGAACAAAACAAAGTCGCATCCATAGTGTGAAGGTCCGTTAGATCATTAAACAAGGACCCGAGTCCACCCAAAAACGCGAAAACCAAATGAAACAAAAATACCCACATCTCTTCCCCAACTCTCGAAGTCCCGGTCAAAGTGCTAATTTCGGGACGAAATTCCTTTTAACGGGGGGGGGGGGGGGGGTGATGTGACAATCGTCACTTTCTGGTCAAGTCAAAGTCAAATAAAGTCAACAAGTCAAACCGGCCAACTCAAATAACCCTTGTATATTAGGGTTTACATTATGTTTACTATTATACAACACACCATCCTAATGCAAAGTATCACTTAGAGTTTTCACGTGTTCTGAAAATCTAAACCCTAATCAGGGTAAGTGATGGAACTACTCAAAAAAACATTAATACATACCTTACAAGAGCATATAACACTCATAACGAGGCATAACGGGGTTTACAAACTTTGCATTTCGAAGTTGAACATTCTCAAAGGTCACAAACAAAGTCTCTCTCAATCTCTCTCACACTATCTAAATCTCTCCCAAATCTCTCTCAAAATCTCTTTCAACTTTTTATAATTGCTCGGGGCATCCCGACCCTTAATTTAGTCAAAAACAACTCGAAACGGGAAGATAAACGGAAAAACAGCCCTAAAGGACTGAAACCTCTTAGGAACCGAACCTCCCTTAAAGAACAGAAGCCTCCTAGACCCGAAACCTCTTAGAACCGAACTCCCCTTATAGGACCGAACTCACCTTAGGTTCGGGTCAAGTCCCTTCGGACCGAAGCCCCTCCTACTTTCGGTTCATTCCACTTTCGGTCCATTTCGCCTCCCATGTGCCTTCAGTTCCCACTCGAACAGTTTCGCATGCAAGCCTTTAGGACCGAACCTACCTTCGGTTCTAAGCTCCAAGGACCGAACCCTCGGTTCTGACCCTCAAAACTTTGTAGGTTCGCTTCCTTTTCCCGGTTTTCGACCACTTTCGCGTTTTAAGCTCGTTTTTCATGATTTTTGCGTGGGATTTTCACCCAAACTTATATTTTGACATATAAGACCATATAAATTCACATTTTAATCACATTTTGGGGGAAATCTTAATCTAGGAATAATATCTATTGTGTAAGATATTGTGTTGGAGTATTGACTTTTCATGGAGTATGACACAAGCTACCTCCCATACCCACTCCATGACATCTTTATGTCACTATTCACATCAGCCTTGTCTACTCATTGTACCCTTATTCTTCTTCAACAAGCTTCCTTAACCCTCACCCACACAAAGAGTCAATGCATCTCACATCTCTTAGATCTCTTTCACTTCCACCATAAGCTAACACACTTTTCTTTCTCCTTCTCTCTCCAAGAACTCGAAAATCTCCAGGAAGTTTTGAACTTCTCATCCACTCTTGGTAAGTAACTTCATCCTACACTTGAATGTCCTACACTCTTTCACTCAAATCATAGATTTCTCACACAAATATCGACATATTGGTGCCTAGGATCTTCAAATCTTCAAGCATTTCCCAAGTGTTCTTGACTTGGAAACCTCTCTCCTCCCACATCCATCTCAGAAAATCACTCAAGGTGAGTTCATACCCCTACATTTTCATATTTTCTTCAAGTTTTATGGGGAGAATACAAGTTAATACACCAAAAACTTAACTAAACTCAAACATCAGCCTTCATCAGAAAAGTTGAGTCTTATTCACGTACTGTTTTGACCATCTTAAACTTAGTATCTTTCAAAACTGTTTCATATGCAATTAGTTCAGGTTTATACCTTTCTAATGACTACTTGCACATCTCCATACGATTTTCCTACAATTTATGGTGATTTTTATAAAACTGCCTATCATTTCAGAAACGAATCCGGATCAGTTAGTGAATATGAACATTTTCATATAAGTTAGAGACTTCTAAAAATCATAATAAAAATTATGGATAAACTAGACACATTTTCTAAACTCTCCGAGTTTACGGATTCAGTTTTTGACTTCGTATGATTTTTCTATGATCTTTCTAAAGCAATGCAGAAAGGTTAAATACTAGTTAACAGCCTACAACTTTAATAACACTTTGTAACATGTTGAGCAAAGTGTTTATCTTTGATGATTTCATATTTTACATGCGTTTTCTGTTAAGTTACATTTAAATAGCAAGAAATTACTCACTGAATTGTAAGAGTCCTTTATCATTACAAATATACAAGGTGAAACATAAGAATTATAGTTATGCTTTGCTAAACATATTACTTACACAGAAAAAGGTTTTACACTCAATACAAACGGGTTTTTTTTATATACTACATGATAAACTATAATAGGAATAGTTTATGGATTTCACATCACGAATTTATTACACAAAGGGAGATTTCACTTCCACCACGGAAAAGATTTTACATTCAAACTATACGTAAACTAGTTAACGTAAGTTGTGAGACAATTATTCAATTGTACTCTTAGAGTACGGGTTAATATTCCTACGAGTTATAACCAGAGTCTCTTGTAGGGAGAGCGTGATAATTGTGTATAGATCTATATTGGGATTGACACCCCACACCTCGCTGCTAGCTACAACAGGACCTGCAGGTCTACGGGTGACAAAAGTCATAGGATATTGACGTTTGAAAAACATTGTAGCAGGTTCATTCAAGTTATAGTATGGTTATAACGACTCACATAGGGAGTTAACAACATTTCAAGTTTATGGGAAAATTCTACTTTAAAAAAAGGGGTTTTATCTATCTAAAACTACAAAGACGTTATAAGTACAAAATACACACATACTCTCGGTCTTGGGATTTAAGACAACATGACTTTTATAAGGAAAATATTGGATTTTTCTTGGGTACACATTACAATTACAAATACGTTATAAGTACAAAATACACACATACTCTCGGTCTTGGGATTTAAGACTACATGACTTTTTATAAGGAAAATAATGGATTTTTCTTGAAGTATACATTACCATTACAAACAAAGGTTTTCAAACTCTACATCCAAAAGCTTATGAACTCACCAACTTAATTGTTGACACTTTTTCGAAATTATTTGTATTCTCAGGAGATCAGTGAAACACGAAATCAACAGCTTTTGAGGATGGGACGTTGAATCGTCAAACATTTTCATTTTTGTCATCATAGTGTAATTGATTTTGAAACATGCAAACTCATACTATGGTGTAACTTTTTCAATTATATTTATCATGGTTGTATTTACTTTGAGCACTATTATACTCGTTGTTGTGATACTATACATGAACTCCGCCACCCCCGGACGTTTCTGCCATCCTTGGTTTGGGGGTGTGACAATACTTGAGAGAAAAGGTGATGATTTTGGTCTGGCTTATGAGAGAAAAAGGGAGGTTTTCGGTTAGAAAGTGTGAGAATGAGGATATGTTCTCGGTTTTGCTTATATATTGGATTAGTAGTTGATGTGATATATGCATTTGAATGCGTAATATCACATCGGAATGTGTGCTAAAGGATAGGATTTAGGAGGTTTCGGTGTGGAACTCTATTCGAGAAAAGAGTTTTCGACCGAGAACAGGTTTGCAGTCCAAAGGGAATGAGGCCTCGCACGTTTGCGGTCTTGACCGCAAACACGATTGCAGTCCGAGGGAAGGTATGGCTTGCGAAGGTTTTCGGTGGGGATTTCGGTCCTCGCATTTGGTTCCTATTCTTGTAACATTTTTCCAATAAGAGCTTTATATTTATATATATATATATATATATATATATATATATATATATATATATATATATATATATATATATATATATATATATATATATATAACCATTTTAGTTTAGCCTTAATAAATTAATAAATCAATAAATTTTGACTTTCATTTGCAAGTTTGACTTTTGTTGACTTTGGTTTACTTTTACAGACTTGAAAATAACGGGTTGTAATATATATATATATATATATATATATATATATATATATATATATATATATATATATATATATATATATATATATATATATATATATATTACCATTTTAGTTTAGCCTTGATAAATTAATAAATCAATAAATTTTGACTTTCATTTGCAAGTTTGACTTTTGTTGACTTTGGTTTAGTTTTACAGACTTGAAAATAACGGGTTGTCACAGCATAAAGCTCCAAGTTGATGACTTACAAAGGTCCAGAAGATGCTTAGAAGGTTGATGAAGTGCTAGATCTAGACTTGTAACACCAAAACAAGCTTGGTTCTTCATTCTAAAATATAAAAATCACCGGAAGAAAGGGGGAGAAGAGGCAAGGGATTGAAAAGGGCAACGTTTCTGAGAGTGAAGAATGTTAAATGAGGAAATATTTAGGGTTTAGTGCCTTTAAATAGGGCCTAAATGATTAGATTTAGAGTTGGACATGCCAGCCAGAACACGTCGCATCACCTTATGGGCGCACTGCCCCTACGCCCAATCCTTCCCAAAATTATTTTCTTATTGATTCCAACTTCCTTTCACACTTCCATCTTTCCTTGGACTTGAAACTAAAATCTTGGAATGAAAATACAATCAAATCTCAGGCATTACAAACACATAATAGTAATGATAACAATAATAACAATAACAACAATAACAATAACAACAACAATAACAACATCAACAACAACAACAACAATAATAATAACAACAACAACGGTAATTGTAACCGTAACGGTAACGGTAACGGTAACAGTAACCGTAACCGTAACAGTACCATAATAGTAACTGTAACAGTAACAGTAACAGTAATAGTAATAGTAACCGTAACATTAACCGTAACCGTAACAATAACAGCAACAATAACAATAATAATAATATGATATATGTATGCTTTGAATATATGTAACAAACAATTTAATATTTAGATCATTATCACCATTAGACCTATATATAATTAAGATCCATCATCTCTTATTGATAACAACCAAATTATATCATTGGAGTTTTCAAAATTATCAAGACATTATAAATATCTCCCCAAAATTATAGTTATGTTTGTGATTATGCTTAATATTTCATTACAAATTATTTACCATGATCAATACATAATAAAATTGTAACACTCATTGTTCAGGTATTTTCCATTTCTACCTTAGTATAAAAGTTTGTTGCAAAATTGGTCCATTAGCCCTTTTAAAAAGGGACGTGTGATTTTGTGTGTACGTTGGGCATACCCTTTGGTATGCATGATGTACGTGGAATAAGTGCAAACCCTAATTTTTTGGGTTTGAGCATTATTTAAGCATCATTTACCTCTCAAGACCTTTTCACTCATCAGGCTCCATCTCCCAATTCGTCCCTTGCAAACCCTAATCCTTCGTGTGAGCCTTTTTGAGCTTGAGAGTGCATTTTGGTGTTCTTGAAGGAAGAAGGAAGGGAAATCATCTTGGAAGCTCAAGGCATCTTGGATCCAGAAGTGTTTCACCCTTAAGCGTCCTTTAGAGGTATAAACTTTAAACTTGATGAGTTAATTGCTTAGGTCTTGTTATCCTTGAGTTTGTGTTCATTTTTGGTCTCATAAGCTTGGTGTTCATGAGTTTGGATTACTCTAACCAGAAGAGGTGTCCTTTCAGACATTTTTAGGTGTTAGTAACCATTAAAATCCGATCTTGGTCCTTTTATCCCTTCTATGAAAGAGTTATGATGTCTTAATCGAATAATAAGTTATGGTTTTAGCTTTTCGACATTTTCTAGCCATGGAAAGTCATAAAGGTGGAAACTTTATGACTAAGAATGATGCTTTGAGTCTAGATCTAAATTTGGATGAAAGGTATTTAAGAAATAAGCACATAATGATTAAGAGTTAGTCCAGGCGGAGTACGTTGAGCGTACCAAGTGGTATGTTGTGCATACTGGGTTTGAAACTCGTGGTTTGGAGGAGTCACGACTACACCCAACGTAGTGACTGAGTAAACAGGGCGTACTCAGTCAATTTTACTTTTCTTGACTTTTTGATTTTCTAGGTTTGACCTTTGACCAGGGGTTTGACCAAGTTTGACTTACAGGCATTTTGGGTATTTTGATTTGTAGTTTGAGTTTAAGTGGCCTGTAGAGTTGGCATTTGAAGCAGCGTTCTTTTCAGCTATCTTTTTAGACTTTTAGGTGAGTTTTCTTCACTATACTTGTGTTGGGTTTTGAGCATAACATCATTTCTATGGTGTACATGCAACCCTAATTGCTTTGGATCTAGGTTTTTCTAATTTGAACATACAACTATGAATACCAAAGCAATAACCATATAACTAGCATACATATATCGAAAATCACATATGATTAGGGTTAGAATATTTACCTCTCTAACTATGTTGTAATAACAAGTTTAATCCTTCTTGATCTTGACTTTCGAAAGCCTAGTGCCCCAAGTGTTGCACCTCTAATGGAGTCACAAACACCCAATGCAAGGAGGATGACTTAGGAGAGAAGGATTTCGGCTAGGGTTTCTTTCTTGAATGCTTAGGCCGAAAATCCCCTTGTATGGGGTCCTATATATAGTTGTGGCTGCTAGGGTTTTCAGTTGGAAACCCTAATACCTAACTTAGGCAACAAGCAGCCCATGAACTCCTTCCTTAGAACCCATGGACGAAATCTTATAGGCTTCCCCATAAATTTCGTCCACTCCACTCTATAGAGTCCCTCAGCCCAATTATGCAACTATCAATGATTTGCATAACAGTCCCCCAATTATTTAATCAGTCTCATTTGACCACTAAATTAATTCCAAATTAATTTCTGATCAATACTAATTAAATAATATGATTTCCAAATAATATATTAATTTTGTAATATATTAATAAAACCATTTTGAGTACCAATTTATTATTCACATAATAAATTCTACTCTCTCTCCTCTTGACATCCTATCAAGTTGCATGATTGAAGGCAACCCAAAAGGACCATGCTCATAACCAAATCAAGTACATACCAAAAATAGTTAAGGGCTTAGACACCTAATCCAACAGTCTCCCACTTGGATAAGTCTAATAACTATTATTGCAAGTATGACTTCAGAATCTGATTAGCAATCGTAGCTTTCAAAAGCCGCTGTCGAACTCTGATCTTGTGACAACCGTCACTTTCTGGTCAGGTCAAAGTCAAAGAAAGTCAACAAGTCAAACTGGTCAACTCAACTAGTACTAATATGATTAGGGATTTATTTATGGTTACTAATGTATGACTCTAAACCTTAAATGCAAAGTAACACTTGAAAGTTTCAAATGTTCAAAATTCTAAACCCTAATCAGAAGGAGGGAAGTAACAACTCTATAAAACACTATCACGTGCCCTTCGGGGGTGTATAACACTCAAAATGGGATGTAACTAAGCCTACGGTCTTTGAACTACGAAGAAAAACATTATTAAAGGCTCTCGACAAAGTCTCTCTCAATCTCTCCCATTGTATCTATCTCTCTCCCAAATCTCCCCAAGTATGTGAAATCTCTACCAAATCTCTTCAAGTATGTGAAATCTCTCCCAAATCTCTCCAAGTATGTGACATCTCTCCCAAATCTCTCCAAGTATGTGAAATCTCTCCCAAATCTCTCCAAGTATGTGAAATCTCTCCCAAATCTCTCCCAAATCTCTCCAAGTATGTGCAATCTCTCCCAAATCTCTCCAAGTATGTGAAATATCTCCCAAATCTCTCCAAGTATGTGACATCTCTCCCAAATCTCTCCAAGTATGTGAAATCTCTCCAAGCATGTGAAATCTCTCACATATCTCTCCAAGTATGTGAAATCTCTCCCAAATCTCTCTATGTACCTTCCTCAGTCGAAAACAGCCCAAAACCAAAGGAGAAAACCCAAAAGAACCCTCTTGGTCCGGAACCCTCTTGAGAACCGGACAATTTCGCATCTCCCTCAGCTTCAGAACTCCTTCACTCCGGAAAGTGGCTCCGGAATGCCTTGCTTCGGACCATCTCGCACGGCAGGAGGACTTCGCCCAGGACAAGCCTCGCACCTCGGAAGCCATGAATCCACTCCGGAAGCTGCTGACCCGCTCCGGAATAGTAGAAGTGACTTCGGAACATCCACCTTTCACTCCGGAATGGTGATTTTGACTCCGGAACCCTTGCAGGTTCGCTTCCTTCTCCCGGTTTTCGGCTACTTTTGCTTTTTAAGCTCGTTTTTCATGATTTTCGCGTGGGATTTTCACCCAAACTTATATTTTGACATATAAGGCCATATATATTCATATTTTAATCACATTTTGGGGGAAATCTCAACTTAAGAACAATATCTATTGGGTGAGATATTGTGTTAGAGTGTTGACTTGCCATGAAGTGTGACTCAAGCTAACCCCCCCCCCCCCCCCACCTCAGTCACTATTCATCCATACCTAGTCCACTATTTGTCCTCTCACACCTCTCCTCCAGCTGGTAACTTGATCAAAAGTCGGAAACCTCCATCTCTCCTTCCACTTTACTCACTCTCTCACCAAGAAACAAACACTTCTCTCTCATTTCCCTCTCTAAGAACTCGAGACTCCAAGGCTGCCTTTGAGCTTCTCACCCTCATTCAGTAAGTATTCTCATCCTACATTGAACATTCTTCACTCCGTCACTCAGATTATGAATCTCTCATAACAAATGTCACCATAATTGTTCTTAGATCTTCAACTCTCCAAGCTCCTATCAAGTGTTCTTGACTTGGAAACCCTTTCTCTTCAGTATACATCTAAGGAAATCACTCAAAGTGAGTTCATACCCCTACATTTTCATGTTTTCTTCAAGTTTTAGGGGGGGGGGGGGGGAATACAAGTTAACACACCTTAATATAACTCAAACTCATACTAAAGCTTTTCACAGAAACGTTGAGTCATATTCACGGACTGTTTTGACCATCTTAAACTTAATATCTTTCAAAACTGTTTCATATGCAAGTAGTTCAGGTCTATACCTTTCTAATGAGTACTTGCACATCTACATACGATTTTCCTACAATTTATGGTGATTTTTATAAAACTGCCTATCATTTCAGAAACGAATCCGGACCAGTCAATGAATATGAACATTTTCACATAAGTTAGAGACTTCTAAAAATCATAATAAAAATTATGGATAAACTAGACACGTTTTCTAAACTCTCCAAGTTTACGGATTTAGTTTTCGACTTCGTATGATTTTTCTATGATCTTTCTAAAGCAGTGCAGAAAGGTTAAAAACTAGTTAACAGCCTACAACTTTAATAACACTTTGTCACATGTTGAGCAAAGTGTTTATCTTTGATGATTTCATATTTTACATGCGTTTTCTGTTAAGTTACATTTAAATAGCAAGAAATTACTCGTCGAATTGTAAGAGTCCTTTATCATTACAAATATACAAGGTGAAACATAAGAATTATAGTTATGCTTTGCTAAACATACTACTTACACAGAAAAAGGTTTTACACTCAATACAAACGGGTTTTTCATATACTACATGATAAACTATAATAGTGATAGTTTATGGATTTCACATCACGAATTTATTACACAAAGGGTGATTTCACTTCCACCACGGAAAAGGTTTTATATTCAACCTATACGTAAACTAGTTAACGTAAGTTGTGAGACAATTCTTCAATTATACTCTTAGAGTACGGGTTAAAATTCCTGCAAGCTATAACCAGAGTCTCTTGTAGGGAGAGCGTGGTAATTGTGTATAGATCTATATTGGGATTGACACTCCACACCTCGCTGCTAGCTACAGCAGGACCTGCAGGTCTACGGGTGACAAAAGTCATAGGATCTTGACGTCTGAAAAACGTTGTAGCAGGTTAATTCTAGGTATAGTATGGTTATAATGACTCACATGGGGAGTTAACAACATTTCAAGTTTACGGGAAAAATCTACTTTAAAAAGGGGTTTTATCTATCTAAAACTACAAACACGTTATAAGTACAAAATACACACATACTCTCGATCTTGGGATTTAAGACTACATGACTTTTATAAGGAAAATATTGGATTTTCTTGGGTACACATTACAATTACAAACACGTTATATGTACAAACTACACACATACTCTTGGTCTTCGGATTTAAGACTACATGACTTTTATAAGGAAAATATTGGATTTTTCTTGGATACACATTACAATTTCAAACACGTTATAAGTACAAAATACACACATACTCTCGGTCTTGGGATTTAAGACTACATGACTTTTTATAAGGAAAATAATGGATTTTTCTTGAAGTACACATTACCGTTACAAACAAAGGTTTTTCAAACTCTACATCCAAAAGTTTATGAACTCACCAACTTAATTGTTGACACTCTTTCAAAATTACTTGTATTCTCAGGAAATCAGTAAAACAGGTAAACCGCAGCTTTTGAGGATGGGACGCTAAGGCGTCAAACAGTTCATTTTGTCATCATAGTGTAAATGATTTTGGAATATGTAACCTCATACTACGGTGTAACTTTTTCATTTATGTTATGATGGTTGTATTTGCTTTGGTCACTATTATACTCGTTGTTATGATACTATACATGAAGTCCGCCACCCCCGGACGTTTCCGCCATCCTTGGTTTGGGGGTGTGACAGATCTTATCAGCAACGCGTCCTTTAGATAAGTGATCGTATATTCCTCCATTCTCAAGATATCGTATAGACATGAGACATGGATTATAATCATTTTCTCTGTCTATATGTTGTTTCCCGATTTCCGATTTAAGACGACTGACAATAGACTTCAGTTGAACACATCAACTTAGTCCACGCTTGGCCAAGCGCTTTAGGGTGTCATCACTAAATCATCGAGGGGTCCCACAAATATCGCTTTTATCCCACTTTGGGTAAAAGGAACGGATAAACTTCGACTCATATGCTTGCACTATTTACTCATCAAATCACGCACAACAATACGTTTTATAACATCAAGTTACCTATGCCTTTACGTATTATCAATGCGCAACCGACTCGTAAACAACAACTATATGCCTCTGTTTCAAGAATATAAGATATTATCGTCTCACAATCACTCATGATAAAATCCATGAAGTGATTCACGTGAGCGTGGGTTTAATCCAATACTCAAATCTTATTTCAGGATCACTCATGAACACTGCAACAGACTTTTGCTATGTCTAAACACTTTAGACAATCTACAGTCGGATTCATGACAGTCTTACCTCATTACCTACTTCCAAAGTATGATTGACTGTGGATGTTTGAATAACCTAGTTATTCGGGAAGTCAAAAACATGCGAAGTGAAACACAAGAACAACCGAATCCAATATGGTATCAAAACTTTTGAGTATAAATAAAACACTTATTATTTAATCACCATATTTATTACACATTATTCATTGTATAATGTTTCGGATAATCAACTTAATACTTGAATTAAAACAATAGTTATTCCATGCTCCAAGCATGCATACTATGTTTACCTATGGTCCTTACTTTGTGAAATAGATCAATTGAACACATTTCCAATGATGCTCATTTCACAAATCCCAATCCTTATTTTAAGTGTAAGAATACCAAATTCTTTCCACTATTAGAATATGCTAGATTCTAACATTTTACGCAATGATCCTTTTGTAAAGTCACAAAGACTTTGTCAATGATATTACAAAGTGCTTTATTGGAGATTGTTACAAGACAAATCCATAGATTTGAAGTCTCACATTCAAAGTACATTCCTTTGAACATCCTTCTTGCATAAAAGTTTCAAATGTTACATAGATTCTTAATATCCAACTCCCATTATGGACACATTTCCATATTTGCCATATGACAACTCATTCTTAATAGAATCCTATCTATTCATAATAATGTCAATATGTTTCATTCATTACTATACTTCCAACTGCCCACAAGTGACCAATCCTTGGCGAACCTTAGATTGTACTTGACAGTTGTTTAACTTACTTTAGTCATATCCGATTATTGTCCTTTTCCCTCTTAACGCCCTAGGCACTTGGAAAATCAGAACGGTCGAATATTACAGCATATGCAATTGATCATATACCCGAAGCGTATGGGATACGATTCATAATGTCTTACATAAAGACATGATACTTTACCAGTCTCCTGCTATAATATTGCCATATATAGAATTTCCTTATGTTGAACCTTTTCAATATAACATTCATATATGTCCTTTGACTAAATTTGATTAAAATTTCTCAATCTAAGATTTTAGATTTGAAATGAAGTATAAATTTCTCTCCCTTAATTATAGCAAAACAACTTTTCAACATCTGCAACTTTGTGAATTGAAACTTTTGTTTTCTATAATTAATATTGCTAACTTGCAACACTTAACATAATAATCATGCTCCCACTAACATGATAATTATATCTTTACCAGCATAAAACTTATGCTCCCACTAGCTTTGACATGTATTCAGAAATCAGTTGGACTTCTAGAAATCAATGCTTATTGACTTCCTTAACCAAAGTTCATATTTCTGATACGAGATGCTTCGATAAGATTTTATCTAAGCTCATACACCTTTTAGAAAGCTCATATGTGTGTCTAAACTATTTCAGAGCTTATAGCAGTAAGTCCCAAATGGTTAAACCTTTTGTCATTTCTCACAATTCGAACTATGAAGAGGGATGTCATAATCATAATCGAATTTGAAAATGCAAATATCACAATTGCTAACTCTTTACAATCCACTTAGTGAAAGCGTTTCCTCACAATCATTTTCATGAAGTGGAGAGAAACCTTATCACTTAGATTTTATGGTGTATGTGTTCCTATCCATGCGAATTTGTCATAACCAAAATCACAAAACAATGTTTGTGACAAATCCAAACTCATATGGACTGAACTTATTCAATCTTAATTTCTTGCCATCTGGCAGCACAAGGGCCTACCATGTCTTCTAAGTAGTTGAGCAGCTCACCCATACAGATCAATGAACTTTCATTGATTAAGGTGTTGTTGCCTTTATGCATTCAAATGAGAACTCATAGAACTCACATGCATAGTCAACTCAACTGGAATGGCACAGAAACAAGAATACATCAACACGATAGGTTATAAACCTCAAGTCGTGTCCTAGTGATAAACAATAGGTTTACTCTTGATAAGTTCTTGAAATATTTTTCAAGATCTTTAAGACTCCCACTGACCTCTTGACATATAAGATTCTCTTGTCAAGAAACATTCCTTGAGAGACAAATATTTAAGAGTTAGTGCGGGTTCTTATCAAGACAAACACTTCACACAGTTGGCCTTAGTTGGTCTTTGTCTTATCCAAGACATCACAACTTACCAATTTCAAATGTGAAAGAGTAAGAAACATTTCTACTCCACATTTGATGAGTGTTATAAACCTTCTTAAGATGTGTCACTCAAGTCACAATCTTGGAGTTTAACTCAAAGAATCGATCTTGGAACGAAGTATGATTCACCTTTTGATTTTACCATTCTAACAATTTCTGATTCCTCTTCTTAGCCACGCTGATGCACTAAGGTGTCCTTAGAGGATCAATTGTGACACAGTTTCATTATCACTAAGTTAATCATAAAACATGATACTTAAGTACTCTCCCTTCTTTTCAGATTGGAGAAACTTTTATCTTTCTGCCTAATTGATTCTTCCTATTCGTTCTGCTTTACATTGAAACATTTTCAACGATTCAGAATTACACTTAATCTTGTAAGCATAACCATATTTCCTAAACTTTTAGCAAATCATGACGAATATTCTTATCGTTCTTTGTGGTGGACTTGGCCAATGCATACTGGATACTTTAGTCCTTCACTTGACTCACATACTTATGTGGACAAGGAATTAGTCTTAATTTCCCAAATATGAAGGTTCTCATTCATCATACAATACCAGTTGCATGATTCCAAATTTCTGTCCAATTGAAA
Organism: Lactuca virosa; assembly: GCF_052849685.1. NCBI lineage: Eukaryota > Viridiplantae > Streptophyta > Magnoliopsida > Asterales > Asteraceae > Lactuca > Lactuca virosa. Next base: position 254,113,830 of record NC_136434.1, read on the forward strand.
TTTGGGTGATGAGAATCATTAGTTATTTTGGTAAATTTTTTACACTACCACAAATAACATAACTAAGAATCACATCCATTTTCAACATTGCTAACAATAGAAACATACAAACATCAATTTTCACAAAACTCATTGCAAGGATATATATAAATAAGGCAAAATCAAAATTTATTTTATCTATAAAAATGCGGAAAACTTGTCCTTACAACGCAATTACAAATGAAAACTATGTTACTAAATATTCCTAAGCAATCTATCATAACTCCTATGCAGCAGCTCAAAAATCCGATCATCAAATTATGCGATCGAAATCCAACTTTTCGCGACCAGATTCAGCTCATCCTTTAAGCTTCCTTTCTTTTCTTCGATCCTACAAAACATCAAAATGCAATCTTATCACATCATGTATTAAGGATCTACAAATAGGAGCTTAATAGAGCTAGATAGTGGATTTTACCTGAAGCAGAGTCATACATCTTGACTGTCCCATCCTTGTGATCTTTCAGGTAAGTACGGAAGCTTCGCAACCAATGCCCCTTCTCTTGGCAGTAAAAGCAAACAGACTCTTTTGGAATAGCACATGGGACAATCTCAGATTCAGCCTGTCTCTTTACCATCCGGTCAAACGATTTGACCTTGGCCAATCCCTTTCCATTGGGAAGAGAAAACTTTTATGGACTTCCAGTGTTGCCATTGTCAATGTCCATGGAAGTTTGGGAGGTTGATCTACCAGTCAAATTTGCTTTACCAATGCGCCAAATTATTGTTGATTCAGCAGCAATAAGCAAATAAGTCAGATCAATGAGGGTTATGTCGTGGTCCATCATATAGTAATCTTTAATGAACTCACTATATGAGTCAGGAAGTGATTGAAGAACCAAGTCAACAGCCAACTTACTCGAGACATTGACACCCAACATTCCCAGACTATCAATATGTGACTTCATCTCCAAGACGTGTGCACACACAGACCTTCCATCTTCATGTTTGCTTGCCAATGACCTTGAACTTTTCAAGTCTTCGAACACGTGGGTCAGGGAGAATTATTAGAGGAGGTGGAGGAAGTGAAGAATGATTTCCATTTCCATGATCCAATCGTGGGGCATCATCATCATGCGGAAAGCTTTTTCCAAGGAATTCGAGAAGACCATAGTTGTAAGAATTTGACATCTACAAATGGGAGAAGTTCAAGTTAGTTGATTTAAGTCCTTAATATATCACCCAAATGAAATATCAAGGCTAGGACCCAACACAATATTCTACAACTCGGAAGAGGGATGCCGTAATCCAGTTGCAAATATTTGAAGGTAGGTAAATGACAATTTACCAATTTCCACCATGAAAAAGAAAATTAGGTTTTAAATGAATTGAAATTCCTAGATCTTTTGAGATTCATTGAACTTTTCAATGGCATGTTTAATCTCGATTATGCCCTTCAAGTTTGTGACTGGGATACCGAGGATCACAAACAATGTGTGAATAACCATGCAAATTAGCTTGGTACTCTCGAAGACATCTATCACCTAATTAATGTGTCGGTTAACCACACACGCTCCATTGATCTATGATAATCTACGAGCTACCCATTGCCATCCTTCATTAGTCCCATATTAGTGTGACGGTTAACCACACACGCTCTACTAACGACCAACAAGGTGCAATGTGCAATTTCATGGATTAGCACCAAATTCACATTTTTCCTAAAGTAACTAAGATTTGAGAATTTATAAAAGTGTTTAGTTACTTCGTATTTCATTATACTTATAATGGAAGGTTGTGTCCTATCCTACCCGTTCGGCTAACGACCATCCACTAGTCAAGGGTGCGGTGGGTAAGAGTGGATACCCAATGGCGGTCATTTCACAGGTCGCTTCCTTAAACACCCCTTATAGACCAGCTTCGTGAATGAGGCTTACTAACGGTAAGACTGACATTTTACTTATACATATAATATATTAAACTTTTAATTTTATATAGTATAATGGTGTATTTTATACATTTAAAATACTAAGTGGTTTAATCTATTAATAAATTATACCTTTAATTTGATTAAACTTAAACCATATTATTATGGATTTATTAATTCTCTCTTTTATTTAAACACTTAATTAATTTAATAAAATCGATAAGGGTGTAATTTCAATTTTCCAAAATATTAGGGTTTTAGAATTTAATATTTCCAAAGTAATACCTTTTAATTAAATTTTAAATTCCAAAACTTGAGGACAAATTTTGAAACTTTTCAAAATATTAGGGTTTAACTATTTAAATTTCAAAAAACTAAAACTTTTAATTTCAAATTTAAACTAGAAAACCTAAAGGGTGTAATTTAAAACTTTTTTAAAATTACTAGTTCAAATATTTGAATCATAATAATCCTATATTATCCATATTTAACCAAATCCATTAATTTTGATAAGGATATCGCATACCAATCATAAAAATCGATTTTAGGCAATAAAAACGAGTTTTGGTAATTATCCTAATCAAAATCTGGCCAAAAAATCGAAAATCCCGGCAACAAAACCCTGGGCTCGTCGAGTCCATACATGGACTCGTCGAGTCTGCCATGTCAGACATCAAAATCTTTGATTTCTTGATCTTTGGCAGTTCACTTTTGCATCTATTCAACAGAAAAACAACCTAGGATTTGATACCAGTGTTGGGTTTTGAGCATAACATCATTCCTATGGTGTACATGCAACCCTAATTGCTTTGGATCTAGGTTTTTCTAATTTGAACATACAACTATGAATACCAAAGCAATAACCCTATGACTAGCATACATATATATCGAAAATCACATATGATTAGGGTTAGAATCTTTACCTATCTTGTTGTGTTGTAATAACAAGTTTGATCCTTCTTGATCTTGACTTCTGAAAGCCTAGTGCCCCAAGTGTTGCACCTCTAATGGAGTCACAAACACCCAATGCAAGGAGGATGACTTAGGAGAGAAGGATTTCCGCTAGGGTTTCTTTCTTGAATGCTTAGGCCTAAAATCCCCTTGTATGGGGTCCTATATATAGTTGTGGTTGCTAGGGTTTTTAGGTGGAAACCCTAATACCTAACTTAGGCAACAAGCAGCCCATGAACTCCTTCCTTAGAGCCCATTGACGAAATCTTATGGGCTTCCCCATAAATTCTGTCCACTCCACTCTATGGAGTCCTTCAGCCCAATTATGCAACTATCAATGATTTGCATAACAGTCCCCCAATTATTTAATCAGTCTCATTTGACCATTAAATAAATTCCAAATTAATTTCCGATCAATACTAATTAAATAATATGGTTTCCAAATAATATATTAATCTTGTAATATATTAATAAAACCATTTTGAGTACCAATTTATTATTCACATAATAAATTCTACTCTCTCTCATCTTTTCATCCTATCAAGTTGCATGAGTGAAGGCCACCCAAAAGGACCATGCTCATAATAAATCTAGTACATACCAAAAATAGTTATGGGCTTAGACACCTAATCCAACAACTTGTGGGTCGAAGGCACCAATGTCAGCCTAGTAGATTATGTAACCTGGTTTAGGATGTTGGTATGTTGTAGTGATCTGATGAGATATGCATGTTTATATGTTTGTTGTTATATATTTATATGTTTGGGTTAAGGTTGCACTGCTTTGTGTTGTCGGCCAACAAACCCGATGTCAATCCAATCGAGAGATTGTGGGCCAAAGTGGCAATCCAATCGGGAGATTGTGGTCCAATGGCAATCCAATCGGGAGATTGTGGGCCAAAGTGCCAATCCAACCAGGAGATTGTGGGCCATGGTAATCCAGTCGGGATACTGTGGACCCAGCAAGCATTATGTATATTGTTTTGGTTGTGTATAGTATTTGGGGGAACTCACTAAGCTTTGGCTTACAATTTAAGTTTTATATTTCAGGTACTTCAGATAATCGGAGCAAGTCGAAGGCTTGATCATGCACATCTTTCTGTTTTTATGAGATTTGATTTTGGGATACTCTGATTTATGATTTTGACACTTTCGAAACTATGTTTTGTAAACATTTATGGTTTTTGGTTGATTTTGAAAAATAAAAATTTTACCCTAATTTTTGGGATGTTACAAAAATTAAATTCTAAATGTTTTTTTACTAATTTCATATATATATATATATATATATATATATATATATATATATATATATATATATATATATATATACTTATAAAGGAAGCATTTTTCCTTTCACCACATTCATTTGAAACTCCCATTACTTTTCAATTTCTTTCTATTAATGATTATAACTTGGTTAATAAGATTAAATAAATATCAAACCTAAAGTGTAATCATGTATAAACTAAATTTCAATATTAAAAGACTATCTTTACTTCTACTTATAAAGTTATGTTTTTTTAACTTTTAACATATTATACTTAATTTATTAGTTTTAATATATTGTTGGATGTAAACCATTATCATTTTAAAGCTACATCTTTTGAACAATTTGTACAAAATACTTCAATTATAAATTTAATTATAACATTACAGGACCAACTTAAATATAAATTTTAGTTTAACGTAAACAACCCAAAGAATATTTTGTAAATAGTTAAAAGTGATAAATTGTAGTGTCTTTCTAATAATGATTATAAGTTGTCTAATAAGGTTAAATAAATATCAAACCTAAATAACATCTTTACTTCTACTTATAAAGTTATGTCTTTAACTTTTAACATATTATACTTAATTTATTAGATTTAATATGTTGTTTTATATAAACCACTATCACTTTAAAGCTACAACTTTTGAACAGTTTGGACAAAATACTTAAATTCTTAATTTAAATATAACATTACGCTGTCAACTTAAATATAAATTTCAGTTTCACTTAAAAAACCCAATCAATATTTTGTGAATAGTTAAAAGTGATAGTGATAAATACAAAAACTAAATTGTAATCTCAATTTAACTAAAATATTTCCTAAAGATATTTTTATAATCGTTAAAAGTTTTCAAATAAGTAGCTTAAAATAACTTACAATAACAATAGTTAAAAATAACTATATATAAATGATTATTGTTACCTATAAATCAAAAAACAATGTTTGATGTTTTAAATAACTATAATGATAGTGATTAGAACGTTAAGCAAATAAATTTTAAAAAATTAATTAACAATAACAACAACTATAAATAACATTAAACCATATAATATATTTAATTTTATTCATGAGTAACTCGCGGGTAGAAGTCATTCAAATGATTGAGATTATGCAGTTATAATAGATGTATATATTATCATATAATTCAAAAGAATCAATATATTATAACAATTTAGTATATGAATTATTATATCAAATTTAACAACAACGTTATTGTTATATTTATAAAAAAACATATATTTGTAAAGATTTCAACTATATATGTGTTTATGCGCACCGCGCGGGCATTCGCTTACTATACATATAAAGGAAACATTTTTCCTTTCACCACATTCATTTGAAACTCCAATGACTTTTCAATTTCCTTCTAATAATGATTATAAGTTGGTTAATAAGTTTAAATAAATATCAAACTTAAAGTGTAATCATATATAAACTAAATTTCAATATTAAAATAATATCTTACTTCTACTTATAAAGTTATATCTTTAACTTTTAACGTATTATACATAATTTATTAGTTTTAATATGTTGCTGTATTTAAACCATTATCATTTTAAAGCTGCAAATTTTAAACAGTTTGGATAAAATACTTAAATTGTTAAATAAAATATAACATTACAGGGTCAATTTAAATATAAATTTTAGTTCAACTTAAACAACACAAAGAATATAGCTAAAAGTGATAAATTGTAGTGTCTTTCTAATAATGATTATACGTTGGTTAATAAGGTTAAATAAATATCAAACTTGAAATGTAATCATAAATAAACTAAATTTCAATATTAAAATAAAATATTTTCTTCTTTTTATAAAGTTATGTCTTTAACTTTTAACATATTATACTTAATTTATTAGATTTAATATGTTGTTGTGTATAAACCATTATCAATTTAAAGCTACAACTTTTGAACAGTTTGGATAAATAATTAAATTGTTAATTAAAATATAACATTACACGGTCAACTTAAATATAAATTTCAATTCCACTTAAAAAACAAAAAAAAAATTATGAATAGTTAAAAGTGATAAATTGTAGTGCTAAATGCAAAAACTTAATTATAATCTCAATTTAACTAAAATATTTCCTAAAGATATTTTTATGATCATTAAAAAATTTCAAATAAGTAGCTTAAAATAACTTACATAAACAATACTTAAAAATAACTCTATATAAATTATTATATTATTACCTTTAAAAACAAAAAGCAATGTTCGATGTTTTAAATAATTACAATGATAGAAATTAAAATGTTAAGCAAATAAATTTTAAAAAATTAAATAACAATAATAACAACTATATATAACATTAAACGATATATTATATTTAATTTTATTCATGTGTAACTCCCGGGTAGAAGTCATTCAAACGATTGAGATTATGCAGTTATAATAGATGTATATATTATCATATAATTCAAAATAATCAATATATTATATCAATATAGTTTACGAATTATTATATCAAACTTAACAACAACGTTATTGTTATATTTAACAAAAACATATAATTGTAAAGACTCCAACCTATAAAGGAGACATTTTTCCTTTAACCACGTCAATTTGAAACTCCCAACTCTTCATATTTCCATATAATTTACTTAATTTATTAACTTAAATATGTTGTTACTTATAAACATTATTATAAATGAAAGATTTCTTGAATTATCAATATGATATACTAAATTTGTTGACTTCAATATAGTGTTAAATACATAACATAAATTAATATATTAAATAAACTTAAAAATATAGTGTAAAAATTAAAACCTAAACTAAAATGTCAAATAAAGTTTTAAAAATTCAACGTATATTTTTTAAAATAGTTAAAAGAAAAATATTAGATACAATAAATATAAAAATCTTAAATCTAAAAGTCGAATTAACAAAAAGATGTCCACAAACTATTTTTTATAATAACTAAAACTCAATTAAGTTGTTTTTAAATTAATTTTTAATAATAATTAAAAATAACATAAAGTTATAAATTAAATTATGTTACATTACAAACAGTTGTTGATAATTTAAATAATCTAGGAAACATTTTTTCTTTTACTACGTCATTTTGAAACTTCTTACCCTTCATATTTCCACATAATATATTTAATTTATTAACTTAAATATGTTGTTAATTATAAACATTATCATAAGTTGAAGACTTCTTGAATTATCAAATATGATATACTAAATTTATTGACTTCAATATAGTGTTAAATGCATAACCTAAATTAATATATCAAAGAAACTTAAAAATAAAATGTAAAAGTTTAAAAACTAAAGTAATTAGTGACATTAATGACGAATTTAATTAGTTTCCATAAAAATGAGAATTATAATTATTAATATCATTTAATATACATATAATTATAAAATCATTTAATATCTATCTTTATTTAATTAAATAATTATTTAATTTTACTAAATCCAAGTGGTGCATTGTAGCACACAATAAATATCAGAAACACATGAACCTAGCTATATATATATATATATATATATATATATATATATATATATATATATACACTACCTAATAAATAGAAATCACTAAATGCCAAGTGGCATCTTTCTAGAATATGATTTTAATGATGTCATGTGGTATCCTTAAAAATTTATTCACATTTAATATCTAAAAAGAATATAAATATCAATATGCATATTTTAAATTTTAAAAACCAAATCAGGATTTAAATTTTGAAATCATTAATCATTATCTTTTGCATCATCTATCTCTTATAAATAAATATAATATTATCGTTCTTTTTGTATTTCAAATGTCGTCTATCTTAAGCAAAAAAAGTTCACATATTTTGAGTCACTAACTCCAAAGTTACAATTTAAGTTCTTGAAGTATTGATCTCTTGCTACAGTTGGATGACATAATTCTATACAAATCATATAAAAAAATTGTTAGAATAACTAATTATTTTCAGATCTATAATATATTTACTTTTTCCTTTAATGAAAAGATAAGAACTTTTACGATCCTATGATCCTAAGTATGAAAAACAATCTGGATCGTATACGGATTGTATTTGGGGTAGGATCGCAGGTAAGATCGTAGGATCGGGATCCGATCCTACGATCCTACCTTCCCTTAAGTTTTTTTTAAATGGAAAAATTAATTTACCATTTTATGTCTTTTACCCTTTAGCAATTTATTGTTTATCATTTTGTGTTGTGAGTTGTGATTAAAATTTTAAAGTTTTTATAGTTTTTGAACGGAAAACTGAATGTTCGAAATATTTTTCATGTTTTAAAATAATTAGTTAAAATTATGTTTTATTTTGTGGGATATTAGGATCCCGGTCCCGATCCCGGTCTTGCAAACCCAAAAACAATTATACCTAAGATTCCGATGTTGACAACCTTGTATTAAAGTACAATATAGTTTTTGAACAAAAACTGAATGTTTGAAATATTTTTCATGTTTTAAAATAATTAGTTAAAATTATGTTCTATTTTGTGGGATCTTAGGATCCCGATCCCGATCTTGACAACCTTGTATTAAAATACAATATTATCTTACATTTTATTTATCTACTCTTATATATATATATATATATATATATATATATATATATATATATATATATATATATATATATATATATATATATATATATATATATATATAAAGAGAGAGAGAGAGAGAGAGAGAGAGATAGGTTCAAATGTTCCTGACAACTATTGTGTGCAATGTATGCACCAATGAGAATTCAGGGAAATAATAAAATAATTAAATAATTAAATAAGGGTATAATGGTAATCTTGGTATATTTAATTATGGTAAATGAATAATTCAATTAATATATCCTAAAATAAGGGAATAAACACTACAAAATTTGCATCCCTTTATCAATTGTGGACTAAAATATAATCACGTATCCCTTCTCAAAACCCTATTCCCCTCCATTGAAGGTCTGAAATTACAAAGATTCGTGGTCGAAGTTTGGCGTTTTTGAAACCCAAAATACCTCATATGATGTTCATCTCTCTGATTCGGATGATTTGCTTCAACCTGAAATCAACGTGAGAAGTTTTTCTCCATCCCTCCTTCATTCTCGTTCCTGTTATGGTACGGCTGCGAACAAGCATTAGTTTATCCAATAAAATGCCCAAATCGATCCTTTGGCTGCCATTTCAGAAGTTGGGGATGTAGTCTCGGGATTTATGGAAAAGGTCAGCCTTGTTCTCTCATTATTATAATTTCTAGTTTTTTTCTGTAAATCTAAATGTTTTTGACATGTGTTTCAACCGAGGTTTTCAATCAGTTCTTACACTTGATTTTTACATGAATTTTGGCTTGTTTGATGATAATGTCTAACATGTGTTTGTTGAAATGCCTGAAAGAGAATATATAGAATATAACCATGTGGTATGCATTCTGTCAAAATTACTAGCAATGAGTGTTTTATTTCTAGTTTTCTGTATGTAAATCTAATTGTTTTTTACATGTGTTTCAACTGAGGTTTTCAATCAATTTTTACACTTGTTTTTCACATGAATTTTGGCTTGTTTGATGATAATGCCTAACAAGTGTTTGTTGAAATGCCTAAAAGAGAATATAAAGAATCTAACCATGTGGTATGCATAGAATGAATAGATTTTTGCATTTTAATATGGAAAAGAAAGAAAACATGGTAAATGATAGTGTAAGAATTGATTGAAAACCTTTCATCAAAGCATTATGGGGATGATTTCTAACCCTAAACATGACTTTGGGGATGAAGGAAAAAAGAAACCGGATTATGGGGTTAATTTCTAACCCTATAGTTTGGTTGGAACTTTCTTTTTTTGTTTATGTTTTTAGTTTTCTCTCTAACAAGAAATTTGAAGGCTTTTGCTCCAACAATAAGTTCAAAAAATTAAAAGTATAATTTTTATGTACAGAGCAGTGGTCTTGATTGGATAATTACCACAAATTTTTTATTATGGGTGTATCTTACAGCAATTCTGCCAGAATGGAAGATCAAGTTCTAATTCTGTCAGAACGGAATCTCAATTTTATGGCATGGAATCTCAATTTTATGGCATGGAATCTCAAATTACTCGTTAGTATTTGAAGGTATACACTCTTTTATTGTAAATTTAGTTACATTCATGTCTTTATTAATTACATATGTTGTATGTTTCATCAAATGGAGTATAAAGATCTGAGCATCCGATTTTGCCCGCCAATTGTTTGCTAAAATGCTTAAATCAAATACTTCAGCCAATTTTTTTGTAATCTTTGAACTATCATATCTCTCTCATACTAGCTTTGAATGATTTGAAATTTTTTTCTGCATGTTCTCCTTTGTGTTAGCTACAAGTTAGGTTCTGAAGTCATTTTAATTGGATTAATATTGGCTGAGTTACAGTCCTTCAAACATTAGATGTTACAGCTATATTTTTAGCACTTTTACTTTGTTCAGAAAATTTTTGTGATCTTTAAACTGTCATATTTCCCATATTCTTGCTTGTAATAATATGACCTTTTTCCAACATATTGTCCTCTGTGTTAGCTACAATGTAGGCTCTAGAATCATTGTAATTAGATTAAGTCGATTATTTGGATCAAGTGAGTCGGGGAATACTTGATCAAGTGATTCGAGTATTACATTCTGTTAGAATAAATTAAAAGTCTTTAATGTCTAACACATTCTATTAGAATTTATAGTTTTATTCTTTTAGAATATACTAAAAGTTCTAATATTTTAAAGTTGATTATGTTTTCTTTGTAGATATAGATTTTGAAGAGGCTGCCATTGATGTGGAAAAAGAAGAAAACATGGAGAACGAGAGTATTCTAGCAGAATGTATTCTGCCAGAATGTATAAAGTGTTTTTGTTAGGTTTTGATGTTTTTATTTTTATTTTTTTAACCATTCTTAGTTTTAATCTTTAAGAATAAATGTAATTCTTAAACCATTAGTAATCATTTTTTTTCAGAATGAATGTAATAATTGTTTAGTCTTATTCTTTACGAATTAATGTAATTAATGATTCTTAAAAAATAAAATTCGTATTCTTTAGAAAATGTTATTCTTGATAATATGTTGTAGAATTCTTTAAGCACGTTAATTATAAAAAATATATTGAATGAACCATATTCTGCAAGAATAAAATCGAAAATATATTTACTAGTTTATGTTTGACTCTCTGTCATTCTGATAGAATAAAATCGGTTAGTATTAGAAATTATAATATAATTAAATTTGAATTAATTTAAAAAATTAAGATTTAAAAAAAGGAAATTAATTATCCCTTAAATTCTGGAAATTTCCTTTTTTAATATAGGTTAATTGACCAAAACACCCTTCTGTTGAAATTTGTGTGATTATATGGTACATGTTACCCTATTGTAATATCGTAGACCCTCGGATCATGTCCATTGATTTTATTCATCCATTGGTCCAGAATTATGTTTACGGGCACACAATAGATGTAAGAAACAAAATAACCTAGCCTTATATATATATATATATATATATATATATATATATATATATATATATATATATATATATATATATATCATACATACTTATAAAGCTAGCATTTTTCCTTGAACCTCATGCATTTGAAACCCCCATAAAATTTTGCAAACACCTCATGCATTTGAAACCTCCTATTTTAATGAATACCACTCAAAAGTCTCTTAATAATGATTAACAATTCAAAGGTTTTATAACTTATATAATATATTTAATAAACAATTAATGGATACTCTACTATAAAAAGGTCAATCTTTTTCAGTAGACACACAAATACAAATCACATACAAAATTTATAAAGAAAACAAGTTTAAAGTTTTTTGTGTTGGTTTGAGGGCTTTGAAAAATTTTTCATGCCATGTTATTATGTTGAATTTTTTTAATTTGTAAGTTTGTTATATACTAATTCTTTTTTGTATTTTCTTGATTTAAGTATTTTTTTTTAAGAATATCATTGTATGTTGTGGTTGAAATTTTAATGTAAATTAGATTAGATTCATGTTATCGATCATATGTTATGGATGGTGATATATATATATATATATATATATATATATATATATATATATATATATATATATATATATATATATATATATATATATATATATATATATAATATTTAATTAACTGTTATATACATGTTTGTATGTTCATGTTGCTTCAAAACAATAATTAATTAAAAATCATGGATATGTCATATTATCCATATTATCCATGTAAGCCTTTTTTAAAATGCAAATTGTCTATCTTATCATTTTATATTTTAGTATATGTTTAACATTTTAATTATAATAATCAGTGTTTTTTAAAAGTTTCTTTCACTTATTAATAATAACAAGTGGTTTTAAAATTAATAAGCAATAATTATAAATAATAAAATCAAATTACATGGATATGTCATATTATCCATGCAAGTCTCTTTTGAAATGCAAATTGTCTATCTTATCACTTTATTATTTAGTGTGTTTAACATTTTAATAATAATATTAAGTGTTTCTTAAAAGTCTTCTTTAACTTATTATTAATAATAAGTGGTTTAAAATTAATGAATAACAATTTTAAATGATAATAACATCAAATTATAAATTACATTTAGCTATAAATAAATTGCATTTTAAATGAACATCATTATTGAAATTAGAAAATGATCGCATTAGTAAAAATATAATTAATCAATAATAATAATTGTTAAAAATAATACTAAATAGATAATTATATTTAATTCTATTAATGAGTAATGTGGGTTGATGTCAATGAATATTATTGTTCAAAATAATTGAGATTATATATATATATATATATATATATATATATATATATATATATATATATATATATATATATATATATATATATATATATTGTGTCAAACTATTATCTCAAACTTAATATCAATAACATAATCATTTTAAACATATATATTTTCAATATTTTAACAATATATTTTTAATCTTCGCTGCGCAACGCGCGGGAATTCGTCTAGTATATATATATATATATATATATATATATATATATATATATATATATATATATATATATATATATATATATATATATATATATATATATATATATATATATATATATATAGTTAGCTTATTGTGTGTATGTAGGATTGATTGTGGTGCAATCATTTTAGTTATTTTAAGAAAATAATTAATGCATATTACATGTTGAAGATATAATGAGTATTAATTAAATCTTCAACATTTAATATGAATTAATTATTTTTTTAAAATAACTAAAATGATTGATCCATAATCAATCCTACATGCACACAATAGATAGTAAAAACATTTGAACCTAACTCTCTCTTTCTCTCTCTCTCTCTCTCTCTCTCTCTCTCTCTATATATATATATATATATATATATATATATATATATATATATATATATATATATATATATATATATATATATATATATATATATATATATATATATATATATATATATATAGGGTGAGGTTCAATAGAGAACCATAATTAACCAAAGAACCAATCGTGAGCGTCGGAAATCATAACGATTAACAGCTAAGGAAATAGATGTACACTTTTACATTTGACGCACACATACCGGTTATACCAAAAAATTCACCCTTTACAAAAAAAACTCACCACTTTTTTTCTTTTAAAATTTTTTTTAGGCCATGTTTTTTATCAAAAAAAAACCGAATATACCGTTGTTAATGATTTTTCGTCCTTTTTCCATAGAGATCCATGATAATATATAGAAAACGAACTTTTTTTTTCGAAAAAAACCCACTTCATTTTCTTTGATGAAAAAAGTTAAAGTCTATTTTTATAGAAAAAAATTAATAAATATATCAAAATTCATATTTTTGTACTTTTTAAACATAGATTCATATTCATGTTAAAAAAAATCGATATTTCAATTCAGATTCACATTGTGAACCTGTTCAGATTCATATTGTAAACCTGTTCAGATTCACATTGTGGACCTCCTCAGATTCACAGTGTGCATAATAATAAGTCAGATTCACAGTGTGAATCTGAACTGATCGGAGCTTTTTCACATTGTAAATGTTAAAATTTAAAATATTTACAGTTTAGATTCACAGTGTGAATCTAAACTGATCGAGGTTTTTTTTTTTGTGAACCTTCTCAGATTCACAGTGTGCAAAATAGTAATTCAGATTCACAATATGAATCTGAACTGTTCGAGATTTTTCATATTGTGAATGTTAAAAATTGAAATATTTACAGTTTAGATTCACAGTGTGAATCTACACTGTTCGAGGTTTTTTTTTAATCGGTGTTGATGTTTATTAATAGAGTACAAAAAAATAATATTTTTGGTATAATTAGTTTTTTTTTATAAAAATAAACTTAAATATTGAAAAAACTAAGAAAATTAAGTGGGTTTTTTTCGGAAAAAAAAAGTTCGTTTTTTATATATATCATAATGGATCTCTATGGAAAGATGACGAAAAATCGTGAACAACGGTATATTCGGTTTTTTTTTCGATAAAAAACTTGGCCTAAAAAAAATTTAAAATGAAAAAAAGGAAGTAGGTTTTGTTATAATCTGGTACATGTGCGTCCATTATAAAATTTTACAACCCTTTCTTTTGTCGTTGATCGCTTTAAATTCCGATGCTTTGGATTGGTTACTTGGTTCTTTGATTAATAATGGTTCTCTATTGAACTTTTTCATATATATATATATATATATATATATATATATATATATATATATATATATATATATGGGGATAGAGAATATACATTACAGCCCCACCTCAACTTAGGTACTAAACCTCTAAAATATGTCGTTTTAACTTGCTAAATATACCCGGTTTGGTTTCACTTGGTACATATATCATCCTCCATAACATTTCTTTATTTCATTATCGTTTTACCATCTCTGTTTTCTTTCCTCCATTATCGTTTATTACTTCACCCAAGTGAAAATTACTAAACCCTAAACCTAAACCTAAAACCCCTAAACCCTAAACCTAAACCCTAAACCCTAAAACTAAACCCTAAACCTAAACTTAAACCCTAAACCATTAACCCTAAACCATATTGTGTCGATCTTAAATTTACATCTTGAAGTATTAATCGTGATACCATTAACCGTAATCTTTATATAGTAAAACAATGTATGTTCAAGAGGTTTAGTACCTAAGCTTAGGTGGGTCTGTAATTTATATTCCCTTTTCCCTATATATATATTAATTTTCATGTATAGAGGGTTGTAAAAAATACAAAATTTTTTGTTTTTCTGTATTGACAAACTAGAAGTATACTATTACGTATAATTAAAGCTAATATTGTAAATTCGCAAAAGTTACCATGCGGGGGTGTGCAAACCACAATTCTTGAAACAATAGGGACTGAAGCAAAATATTGCACCTCAGAGATTATAATAGAAAAAACAATTTACATGAAAACAGAAATACTACACCAATATTGCCCGAGAAGAAAAAAAAAACAAAAATTGACATGATTTATGGATATTCAGATTGTTATCACTAGCCAACCAATCAGCTAGTAGGTCACAATTATGCAGCACGGGAAACACTATATGATAGTAGAAGGATTTAAATTTGTATATACTAACTGATTGCTTACATTAAATTAAAGTAAACACAACTCGTGGATGCCCTTCCTAAACCAAATGTTCCTAGTTCCTACAATCAGCCTAAACCCCAAAGAGATGATATTTCAAGATGGGATATTTCACCCAAGCAATAGCAATAGCATGCAGTAAAAAGATAATATCTGAATTTAGAGTTGTTGTTCTGAAATCGTGTATAGTAACATTAATGAAACAAAATTGTAGAGTACGTAATAAAAAAAAATATGCAGCAAAAGCATATGTATGTCTATTTTACCTCCCTAAGCTTTGTTATATTTCTAGACTATCATATTATAAAAGAAAAAACAAAACAGACATAGGTGAAAATCACATCAAATCAGGATCCTGCTTGCTATGTTGAGGTACGTTATATAAAATAAGACCCAACACAAGGATCACACTTCCAAATAGAAAGAAAGGACTCAATGTTACGCCTTCAGGTAGGTATGGCAACGGAAGGGAAAGTATGTAAATGGTTGTCGGCACTGAAAAATAACCAAATAAACTCCATCAGGTTAGGTTCAGTTCTACAAATAGAATATGCATAGATGCATTTTATTTTCAAAAAGATAATCATTATCATTAATGCCAATATTTTGAAACAAAAGTTTCCAAACCAAAACTAAAATTTGATGCTTTTATTTTTTCAACAAGTTCCACTTTTTGAGCGAAACAAAAAAGTTGCAACTTTTTGTTCCATTGAAAGTCAAACGTAGTACAACTTGTTCTATGTGTCCAGGGAAGTGAAGATTTTGGCACATGTTATATTAATTTGTTATTTTTTTATTATTTAAATGTCTAGTTTATCCCTAACGAAAGTAGCTAAAAGTTAGGTCTTGGGGTTGCTAGCCGGCCCTAGGTTTTTAGTATTTATATTTCCTTATTTTCCATTTTTTTAATCAAGCAAAATAAATGAAGTCATTTTCTCATTCTTCTCTCTATCTCAAGGTAACATTGTGTTACCCTAAGTAGGGATGACAAAAAACCCCATACCCGATGGGGAACCCGAAACTCGCACCCGTTTTGACTGTGGAATCCTCGAGTTGACCAGGAAAGGGAAATCCCCGAATAAAAAAGTGGGGATGGGGATACCCCTAATCCCCGACCCTGGACCCGTCCCCGATATATATATTAATATATAAAAATAATACAAAACATATATTCACATTACAATTTACAATACATAAAATTTAATCCAAGTAACATAACTCATTAGCAATTAGTTGGTTGAAATTATAACTTTTCTTTTTCTTTTATATAATTTAAACTCATGTGTAATTTTTTTCTATCTGGTTTATCTATTTTACCTCAAATATCACTATGATAATTTTTTTTACTTTATTTTTCATGTATTTATTTAAATTTAGTAGAAAATTATTTTATATTTTTTATGCAATCTATGAATATTTTTATATTTTTGTAAATTCTTTAAACTTATGCTGGTAAAATTGAAATTTAGAGTTTTTCTTTATGTAAAAGTTTTCATATTAAAAGAGTAAAAGAAATTCCCGATTCCCCGCTGGGGATCCCCAGTCCCCGTTGGGGGTGGGGATAGGGGTTTATTTATATTCCCCGATGGGGACGGGGATGGGGATGGGGATTGCTATAAGAATTCGGGGATGGGGATGGGGATTGGGGTCCCCTGTATTCCCCGCCCCTGTTGCCATCTCTAACCCTAAGTGCAAAATTCTAAATGGTATCGAAGCAGATTCGATTATGTCCTAACCAATACTTTTTCTTGATTCTTTCTTCTTTATTATCATCATGACTGGGATATGATTTAGAGAAATTCTTGGTGCCCTAATCAGCTAACAAAACATAGGAGAATCCACCTCACACCCAGCGAAATCCCAAATTACAACATTCTTCCCACCGGCTATAAACTGAATAGCCAAAACTAGAATCTTTTGTCACACTCTATCTTGATTTTCATAGGAAGAAAAGGAAAAGAAGAATACCTATTTCCTTCCAACTCAAAACCCTCAGCAGGATCTGCACCTCCTCAAAAGAAGATAAGTCGACCTTGGTGTGATCATTGCAAACGTCCCGGGAACACTAAAGAAACTTGTTGGAAGATTCATGGCATGCCTGCCGGCTAGAAACCTACCTAGTTCACGTACTAATATATATGGTAATTAGTGGAACTTTTGGAACCATTAACCAAGGAACTCGGTAAGTATTTCAAAGTAACCTTTGAAAACAAAGGGATAGCCACAGTTGCATTACACAACAAGGTAGTGGTTTCTCATCTTCATTTGAAACGAGTATATCAGCAGCAAAACCTTGGGTGGTTGATTATGGTATCACCAATCACATGACTGGAGATCGAAGCTCTTTCACTGAACTCCGGTGTCTAAAGGTAGAACCATTAGAGTTGCAACGGGATGAGACAAAAATGTTGTTGGCATTGGTACAATTTGATACGCCCCGAAGGTTTGGTAGGGTCTACCAAAGGCGACAATCAGATTGATATGGTGGAGATTGCCAGCTTACTTTATTTAGATTAATTATTTAAATAAGTTAGGATACGTTTTTTTATTAAATTAGGATTTATCTTTAAAGTATTGAGCAAGGTAGGTATTTGAGTTATTTTAGGATCCCAAGTAAAATACTATAAATATGGTACTCTATTGTTTGTTTTTGCTTTTATGCGATTAATAAAAGTCCCAGACTAGTTTGGAGTACCCTCTGTTACTCGAATCACAGGCCAATTCCGGGTCTTGCCTTCGGGTTTGGATCCAGAGTCTATCAATTGGTATCAGAGCGGTCGATTCTGATAACAATAACAACACCACCAAGATCTCTGCGCTGGAAGCTACAGTGTCGAAACTGGGGGAGGATTTTGAAGCTACCAGGAAGGAAAACGCCCAGCAGTTCAGCGACATCTTGAAGGCTATTGGGAATCTCACGACCACTGTGGAGGGACAGAAGTCAAACAAAGGACCTGCGTTTGAATTCGGATCATTCAATTTTGATGATGATGCATCGGGGTGGAAACCTCCCAAAAACAACGACAGGAACAAAGGAGCGGGGAGATTGGGTTGGGAATTTCGAAAACTCAAAGCACCAATTTTCGAAGGGGAAGATGTGTACGGTTGGATTTATCGGGTGGAACGCTTCTTCGAGGTTCAAGGGATTGACGAGAAGGACCAGTTAGTTAAGGGCGGCAGCAATCTGTTTGGACGGGTCGGCATTGTCATGGTATAGGTGGAATGAAGCGCGAACTCCGTCTGCTACATGGGCGGATCTAAAACAACTGCTGGAACGGTTCCAACCATCATAGGAGGGAAGTTTGTATGAACAATTTCTGACGATTCAGCAGGAAGGAACGGCTCACGATTACGTTTGTCTCTTTGAACGGTTAGCAGGACAGTTCACCGACATACCAGAAAAGGTTCTAGAAGGCAATTTCATCAAGGGGCTGAAGCCAGAATTACGTTCTACAGTTAGAATTATGGAACCTGAGAGCCTAGCCAGAGCCATGCGGATCGCTATAATGCTTGATGACAATAAAGCTACAAGAGGGGCTAAGACGGGAGGAGGCACAAACCCACAGCGAGGAAGTAACAACGGGCCAACACGTCAATCATACTCATCACCTGCGACAACCTCAACGATCACAGGTGACAAGAAGTACACCACTAGTTCTGGAAATCAATTTAAACGACTGACTGAGGCGGAATTTGCGGAGAAAAAAGCTAAAGGAATATGTTTCCGATGTGATGGGAAGTTCACACCGGGCTATCGTTGCCCCAGTAAAACTCTTCAAGTATTGATAGTTGACGGCGAGGAAGGCGAGAACGAGGAAGAAGAAGAAACCAAGCATGCACACCTCGACACAGTGGAGGTATCCCTCAACTCGGTTAGTGGTCTCACACCCCCACAAACAATGAAGATTAAAGGTGATATGGGTGGGGTGCAAGTGCTCGTGTTGATAAACAGCGGGGCCACCCACAACTTTATCTCAAAACAGGTGGTACGGGAGCTAGGTATGGAAATTTCAAATACCTGGTCGGTACGAGTAAGGCTCGGGAATGGCATGATGGAACAAAGTCGAGGAACATGTCTGGGGGTAGTCCTTAGCCTACCCGAGTTACAGATTATAGAAGATTTCTACCCGTTGGAGTTAGGAGGATCTGATGTGATTTTGGGTATTAAATGGTTACAGACTCTTGGTAATATGATAGTTAACTTGCGAGAGCTAAGAATGCAATTTTGGATGGGTGATCGTTGTATGACTATTCTGGGGGATCCTAGTCTCTCTAAAACACTAATATCTTGTAAAAGTTTGTTTAAAGAACTACAACAGGAAAAAGAAGGGTTTCTGGTACATTTAAGTCAAGCAGACATGACAGTCGAGGCACCTCCAACGATTCCATCAACTGTCCAGGCCGTCATTACAGAGTTCAAGGATGTTTTTAATATGCCGCCTGGGCTACCACCTCTTCGCAGCCATGAGCACAGTATCGTGCTCCAAACCGGTACAAACCCCATTAGTGTACGACCTTACCGTTACCCGCATGCTCAAAAAGATGAGATTAAGAAATTAGTGCACGAGATGTTGGAAGTAGGTGTGATCCAGCCAAGTACAAGTCCATTCTCTAGCCCGGTTTTATTAGTGAAGAAAAAAGATGGTAGTTGGCGTTTTTGTGTTGAGTATCGCGCCTTGAACAAAGTCACTGTTTTGGATAAATTTCCAATTCCGGTAATCGATGAACTCTTAGACGAACTTCATGGAGCCATCATATTCACAAAATTGGATCTCAAGACGGGCTACCATCAGATCCGGATGAAATTAGAAGATGTGCCAAAAACCGCATTCCGGACCCACGAAGGTCACTACGAGTTTCTAGTCATGCCCTTCGGCTTGACTAACGCCCCGGCAACTTTCCAGTCATTAATGAATAAGGTATACCAACCTTTCTTGCGACGCTTTGTATTAGTGTTTTTCGATGACATTTTAATTTATAGTAAGACCGAGACGGAACATGGACAACATCTACGACAAGAATTTGATTTATTGCGTGCAAATAAAAAAAATGTTCTTTCGCACAACGGCTGGAGTATTTAGGCCATATCATATCAAAGGAAGGAGTATTCGCTGACCCGGCTAAGATTACAGCGATGATGGATTGGCCGATCCCCACAACATTGCGGGAACTGCGCGGATTTTTAGGACTCACAGGTTATTACCGAAAGTTTGTAGAGGGGTATGGGAGAATAGCATGGCCACTAACCGAACAGTTGAAGAAAGACAATTTTTGTTGGAACTCCAAAGCCACATAAGCTTTCCGGAAATTGCAATTAGCAATGACTCGGGTACCGGTTCTTGCATTACCGGATTTTACTAAAGTTTTTGAAGTAGAGACGGACGCGTCGGGGTATGGAGTAGGGGCTGTTTTGATGCAGGAAAACCGACCTCTAGCCTTCTTTAGCCATGTTTTGGGAAGCCGTGCAAGACTCAAGTCAGTTTATGAGCGGGAATTAATGGCGGTAGTAATGGCCATCCAAAAGTGGCGTCCTTACCTAATAGGACGTAAGTTTGTGGTTCGTACGGATCAAAGGAGTTTGAAGTATCTCCTTGAACAACGCACGGTGACTGATGACCATCAAAAGTGGCTATCGAAGTTATTGGGGTACAATTTTGACATTGTGTACAAACCAGGTAAATGCAACAATGTTGCTGATGCATTATCTCGTAAAAATACCGTCCCAACATTTAATACGTTAACAACTACTAGTCGTTTTGATTGGAGTGACTTATGGAAGGCGTTAGATAACGAGCCAGACATACGGGCCGCTAAGCAGCGATTTTTTGATGAGGAAGATTTACCACCAGGTTACTAAGTTAAACATGACCGATTGCTTTTTAATGATCGCCTGGTGTTGCCGCGAGGGTCTCCGTGGATTCCAAAATTGTTCGCTGAGTTCCATGGAGGTGTTGTAGGAGGTCATTCCGGTTCGCATAAGACATATCAGAGGATGGCAAGAGAAGTTTATTGGGTAGGTATGAGGGGCGATGTCGCAAGATTGGTGGCAGAATGTGACGTGTGTCAA
Source organism: Lactuca virosa (assembly GCF_052849685.1). Classification (NCBI taxonomy): domain Eukaryota; kingdom Viridiplantae; phylum Streptophyta; class Magnoliopsida; order Asterales; family Asteraceae; genus Lactuca; species Lactuca virosa. Next base: position 254,135,605 of record NC_136434.1, read on the forward strand.
CGGCACAAGTATTCAGCTATGGCACCAGCAGGGTTGTTGCAACCGCTGGAATTACCATCGTCGGTGTGGTCAGAGATAACCATGGACTTTATTGATGGGTTACCAAGGTCAGAAGGTTACACGGTCATTTTTGTCATAGTTGATCGACTCAGTAAATACGCACACTTTGTCCCATTGAAGCATCCGTACACGGCTGTAACTGTGGCTACGGCTTTCCTACGAGAGGTGGTCAATGTGACGTGTGTCAACGACACAAGTATTCAGCTATGGCACCAGCAGGGTTGTTGCAACCGCTGGAATTACCATCGTCGGTGTGGTCAGAGATAACCATGGACTTTATTGATGGGTTACCAAGGTCAGAAGGTTACACGGTCATTTTTGTCATAGTTGATCGACTCAGTAAATACGCACACTTTGTCCCATTGAAGCATCCGTACACGGCTGTAACTGTGGCTACGGCTTTCCTACGAGAGGTGGTCCGTTTACATGGAGTACCCGAGTCGATAGTGTCGGATCGTGATAAAGTTTTTCTGAGTCAATTCTGGAAGGAGTTGTTCCGTTTGCAAGGTACTACGTTAAAGCGCAGCACAGCTTATCACCCCCAAACGGACGGTCAGACTGAAGTCGTTAATCGTTGTCTTGAGACCTATTTACGTTGCTTTGTTAGTGACTCGCCAACTAAGTGGGTTAAATGGTTGTCTTGGGCGGAGTACTGGTATAATACTTCCTTTCATACATCGGCTCACACTACCCCATTTCGTATCTTATATGGTCGAGATCCTCCACAGTTGCTTTATTATGGAAGCTCCAGAACTCCAGTTAATGATGTGGATGTATATTTGGAGGGTCGGGATCAGATATTACAGGAATTGCGAGACCACCTGTTTCGAGCGCAACAGTTAATGAAGACTACTGTTGATCGTAGTCGGCGTGAGGTTGAATTTAATGTAGGTGACCGGGTATATCTGAAGTTAAAACCGTATCGACAACGTTCGGTAGCTCGTCGTCGCAATGAAAAGCTTGCTCCGCGTTATTTTGGGTCGTTTGCTGTTTTAGAAAGGATTGGTAAGGTAGCTTATCGCTTGAAGTTACCGGATAATGCTCGTATACATCCAGTTTTTCATGTGTCTCAATTGCGGAAAGCATTGGGTAATAGGGTCGTGGCTCCCATGCTACCTGTCACGTTGACAGACGAAATGGAAGTATTGTTATACCCGGAGCTTGTGGAGGGAGTTCGTGAGGGTACTGTTGGCCGTGAGGTTTTAATCCGTTGGAAGATGGCCGTGAGGTTTTAATCCGTTGGAAGAACTTACCTGGTTATGAAGCTACATGGGAACCGTGGGAGGCTTTGGACCATCAGTTTCCAGAATTCCACCTTGCGGACAAGGTGCGTGTTTGGGAGGGGAGTAATGATACGCCCCGAAGGTTTGGTAGGGTCTACCAAAGGCGACAATCAGATTGATATGGTGGAGATTGCCAGCTTACTTTATTTAGATTAATTATTTAAATAAGTTAGGATACGTTTTTTTATTAAATTAGGATTTATCTTTAAAGTATTGAGCAAGGTAGGTATTTGAGTTATTTTAGGATCCCTAGTAAATATGGTACTCTATTGTTTGTTTTTGCTTTTATGCGATTAATAAAAGTCCCAGACTAGTTTGGAGTACCCCTTGTTACTCGAATCACAGGCCAATTCCGGGTCTTGCCTTCGGGTTTGGATCCAGAGTCTATCAATTGGTATCAGAGCGGTCGATTCTGATAACAATGACAAACAACACCACCAAGATCTCTGCGCTGGAAGCTACAGTGTCGAAACTGGGGGAGGATTTTGAAGCTACCAGGAAGGAAAACGCCCAGCAGTTCAGCGACATCTTGAAGGCTATTGGGAATCTCACGACCACTGTGGAGGGACAGAAGTCAAACAAAGGACCTGCGTTTGAATTCGGATCATTCAATTTTGATGATGATGCATCGGGGTGGAAACCTCCCAAAAACAACGACAGGAACAAAGGAGCGGGGAGATTGGGTTGGGAATTTCGAAAACTCAAAGCACCAATTTTCGAAGGGGAAGATGTGTACGGTTGGATTTATCGGGTGGAACGCTTCTTCGAAGTTCAACGGATTGACGAGAAGGACCAGTTAGTTAAGGGCGGCAGCAATCTGTTTGGACGGGTCGGCATTGTCATGGTACAGGTGGAATGAAGCGCGAACTCCGTCTGCTACATGGGCGGATCTAAAACAACTGCTGGAACGGTTCCAACCATCATAGGAGGGAAGTTTGTATGAACAATTTCTGACGATTCAACAGGAAGGAACGGCTCGCGATTACGTTTGTCTCTTTGAACGGTTAGCAGGACAGTTGACCGACATACCAGAAAAGGTTCTAGAAGGCAATTTCATCAAGGGGCTGAAGCCAGAATTACGTTCTACAGTTAGAATTATGGAACCTGAGAGCCTAGCCAGAGCTATGCGGATCGCTATAATGCTTGATGACAATAAAGCTACAAGAGGGGCTAAGACGGGAGGAGGCACAAACCCACAGCGAGGAAGTAACAACGGGCCAACACGTCAATCATACTCATCACCTGCGACAACCTCAACGATCACAGGTGACAAGAAGTACACCACTAGTTCTGGAAATCAATTTAAACGACTGACTGAGGCGGAATTTGCGGAGAAAAAAGCTAAAGGAATATGTTTCCGATATGATGGGAAGTTCACACCGGGCCATCGTTGCCCCAGTAAAACTCTTCAAGTATTGATAGTTGACGGCGAGGAAGGCGAGAACGAGGAAGAAGAAGAAACCGAGCATGCACACCTCGACACAGTGGAGGTATCCCTCAACTCGGTTAGTGGTCTCACACCCCCACAAACAATGAAGATTAAAGGTGATATGGGTGGGGTGCAAGTGCTCGTGTTGATAAACAGCGGGGCCACCCACAACTTTATCTCAAAACAGGTGGTACGGGAGCTAGGTATGGAAATTTCAAATACCGGGTCGGTACGAGTAAGGCTCGGGAATGGCATGATGGAACAAAGTCGAGGAACATGTCTGGGGGTAGTCCTTAGCCTACCCGAGTTATAGATTATAGAAGATTTCTACCCGTTGGAGTTAGGAGGATCTGATGTGATTTTGGGTATTAAATGGTTACAGACTCTTGGTAATATGATAGTTAACTTGCGAGAGCTAAGAATGCAATTTTGGATGGGTGATCGTTGTGTGACTATTCTGGGGGATCCTAGTCTCTCTAAAACACTAATATCTTGTAAAAGTTTGTTTAAAGAACTACAACAGGAAAAAGAAGGGTTTCTGGTACATTTAAGTCAAGCAGACATGACAGTCGAGGCACCTCCAACGATTCCATCAACTGTCCAGGCCGTCATTACAGAGTCTATCACAATTGTCATATAGGAAGATTGTTTGTAACCATACACGAATATATCCACACTGGTTTTCCTATTGAAAGACAAGTATGAAGTTTAGATCAATTTTTCAGCAATTTCATAAAATGGTCCAAAATCAATTTGCAACCAGAACTCGGGTCCTCTCGGGTCCTCAAATCTAATAACGCAAAAGAATACTTTGACTCATCCCAACTGCTTAAATCAACATGGAATTGTTCACATTACCACTTGTGTCAATACCCCGCAACAAAATGACCAAATGCCCTCGATCACCTTTTTTTTCAAGTTTTGTCCCAAATTATTTCTATGGAGAAGCAATTTTAACTGTTGCGTACCAAATTCCCTCTCAAGTTATTGGGTTCAAACCCCCATACCAGAAACTTCGGTCCTTCCCTCACATTCGAACTCTGTCAAAAGTCTCAAAATCTTTGGTTGCACTTCATTTGTTCATAACCATCAGCCCAATCATAACAAAATGGACCCTAGATCGATCAAGTGTGTTCTAGGATATTCCCCAAACCAGTGTGGATATAAATGTTATTCCCCATCCTCCATAAAATGTTCACTTAATGGATGTCACCTTCTTTGAAGAACCCTACTATTCAGAGAACTCTGTGGAATATCAATTTTTGGTGTTATCCGAATCAAAACCCTTCCAAGTCAAGCCATGACACATAGATACATTCTTCAACACCTATGCCTGTTTTCCAATCCATCAGAAAAAGATAAGAACAAAGATGCTCAAAATGACTACATTGTCTATACGAGACGCCGGAAGCAACCTATGGTGGTAGAGCTAGTCACGACTGATGCACACAATCATGAATGATGAATCATCCCCAGATTTACAAGGTAATATCCAAATCTCAAACCTCTGGTTTGTATGTTCATCCTGATGATTTCGACTTGAATGTTCCAATTGCTTTACATTTACACAAGGGGAAAGGGAGGAGTTGTACTGCACACCCAATAAGTAACTTTGTTTCATATGATAAACTATCACCAAAATACAAGGTGTTTCCGTGCAAAAGGCTATACACGAGCAAACTTATGAAATTGATTATATAGAGACTTTTGCACATGTAGCTAAATTAAATTCCATTCGATTTTTACTCTCGCTTGCTACAAATCTTGATTAGCCATTGTATTAACTCCATGTAAAGAAGTCATTCTTAAATGGAGAATTAGAAGAGGAAGTCTACATGAGGTTTAGAATCACAAGAAAATAAAGGAGTGGTGTGTAAGCTAAGGAAGTCCATGTATGTGCTAAAACAATCACCACGAGCTTGGTTTGAACGACCGACTCAAGTGAATAAGAGTTATAGATTTATTCAGGGGCAAGCAAATCACACGATGTTTGCGATAGATAGATAGATAGGTCGCAATCATGATTGTCTTTGTCGATGCCATCATTAAAACCGATAATTACAAGCACATCGATGAGCTGAAACTGGTCTTGGGAAGGGAGTTCAAAATCAAAGATCTGGGCCAAATTAGATATTTTCTGACAATGGCTCTGACACAACAAAAATACACCTTAGACCTTTTGCTAGTTAGGGTGTAAGCAAGCTAGCATACCAATTGAGCCTGGAAAAAAATCCTGAACAGAAAATAGAGAAGAGTTGGCGGACAATGGTAGATATTGGAAATTGGTTGGAAAATTGATCTACCTTGCACATACGAGACCAGACATTGGGTTTGCAGATTCATGAATGCTCCAACAACACAACATATGGAAGCAGTTTTCTAGATACTCCGTTACTTAAAAAAGAATCCAGGATCTGGATTGTTCTTCAAAAAGACTACTGAGTGGGAAGTTAAAGTGTATACCAATGCTGATCAACTATTGGATATTGTACCTTTTGTATAGGTAAATCTTGTCACCTAGCGAAGCAAAAAGAAATCAGTCATAGCTGGAGGCCGAATACCATGCAATGTGTCAAGGAATCTGTGTGAGAATTTGACTCGGAAGGATACTTAAGGAACTTAAGATTCCAAACAGCACGAAAATGACCCTTTTGCGACAATAATGTTGTCATTGAGATAGCTAAAAACTCGGTACATCATCATAGAACCAAACACGTGGAGCTCCATCGTCACTTCATCAAAGAAAAGCTTGGAACTGGTATACACTTATGTTCCTTCAAACTTCCAGATTGTTGACATTCTTAGGGCCTTCCGAAGAATAAATTTGATAGTATGAAGAGCAAGTTGGATATGATTGACATTAATACCTACCTTTAGGGGAAGTGAAGATTGTATGTAACACACTTTATTTTAATTTGTTCTCTTTTTTATTATTTAAATGTCTAGTTTAAATAATAAAAAAGAAAGTAGCTAAAAATTAGGTCTTGAGGTTGCTAGCCGGCCCTAGGTTTTTTAGTATTTATATTTCCTCCTGTTTTGTTTTTTTAATCAAGTAAAATAAATCAATTCGTTTTCTCGTTCTTCTTTCTATCTCAATCTCACGGTAACATTCAGAATTCTAAGGAAAGAAACCTATTTCTTCTGTTTGCAAGAGAGAGAGAGAGAGAGAGAGAGAGAGAGAGACCTGATAGCACAATTGCTAGTGAAGAAACGACAGCAGAAGAAATTTTGACGAGGTTGAGAACCGATATGTTGAAAGCAATATTGTTGAGTATGTAGAGTAATGGTAACAGTGGTGAACCCTCGCAACCTGAAACCAACAATCATGTAAATAAATGATGTTTAAAGCTTATTTGAGAAAATGAAAGGAAAAAATAGAAGAGGGTGAATCTGTTAACAGATTGGGGATAGCCTCATTCCTTAGTTTGTCCATTAAGTGATTCATTGTTACTCTTACCGTTACTTTTACTATAAGTCTTAGGTGGTGTTTCGTTTTAACTTAATGAACTCAATATATATACATACACACACACACACACTTAATGAATAAAAATGAATAAATAAAGACTAAACATGGAAAGCAGGTAGGGGGAGGGACGTGACACTTTCCACAATTGCCCTAGTCTTCTTATGATCAAATCACAGATTTCTCATACCTAATGATATCTCTATTATCTCTCCAACTTTCATCCCTCATCCTCCCAAAATCATGTGTGTTTTGAATGTATTCTTATCCATTCAGGACTTGATAGTAAAAAAGCCAGGGCCTTAGTGTTGCTTCATAGCATACTTTCTAGAGTAAGATCCCTTTTGCATTTATTTGCACAAATTTTAAGAATATCACCTGATGAACTAGCGCCGATGTTGAGAAAGCAACCAGCTCCAGTCTTTATGTATGAAGGAAGCTCGTGAAGTGGTATGCCTTTCAGATTTGATAACAAGGGAAGAAACAAAAGCACAAAAAGAGCCTACAAATAAATCATCATCAGCAAAAATAATTTGATATGTTCCCCCCATCAGACTATGTGTAGTCTGTTACACGGGACTACTGGACAAGCTTTATAGAGTTATTCTCGATGTTTTTTCACAGACAGGAAATTGAAAGTGAGTCCCTGTCCCACCTTCTTTCACTTTTTTGGTGGGACAAAAAAAAAATTGTTATATTTGTCCCATTGACCTAAATGCAGTAGAACCTGTTCACTCTTGTCCAGAGTAACAAACAACACAAACAAACAGGGCCTCAATGCCCTACAACATACGTAAATTAATTAATGACTGATTCATTATAAAATCAGCTTTCAATGTACTCAATACAAGAAATGCAAAGATATGAATTGTCATTAATATTGGGTTATTAACTTTTTAGTAAGCTTCTTTTTGCAAATAAAAGGCTCTTGGGAAAATGCAAAAAGAACATTACACTTGATTGGCATAAATGAGTGATTTCTAGACAAAGACTCTTAGGGGCATTTGGTTTGCAAAATGTTTTTGAAAGGATGGATTCTGTCAAATGAAGATATTATAATCTGCCACGTGTTTGGTTGGTAAGGAATCCAATTCCATTTCGTTGGCGTTTTAGGTTTAATTTGTAAATAGTTTAAAAGAATTATACCATTAGACGACCAAAATACCCTTTATTGGTTTTTTTTGCAATTTTGTTCTTGTTTTATAAAAAACATTTCTGAAGATGACATAGAGAGACTCTTATTCTTGTCTTTATACTTTGAAAATAAATACATACAAGAACCAGCCATCCGTGCAACTCTGGTGTGTGTTATTTTTGGCTTTCACACCAAGAACAATGGTTAGTTTGTATCAAGATTCGAGAAGCCTTTGAATGATGGGTAATAAAGCTGGTTAATTTTAGTATATTTAGATAAGTGAACGCGTACGGAAATATACAGAATGCTGATATGGTTGATTTCTGTTTGTAAGGCGGTATTTAATTTTAAGTAAGTACCTGGAACCCTGAACCAAATGAATTAACAACAAATATATCGAGCAACTTCCCCTGTAGAAATCAAAATGGAATGTGAAATACATAATAAGCAAACAAGCAATAATAATATGTTTCTTCAAACAAGGGGAAACGATTGTACCTTTAGACGGGTAACAGCATCAATAAAAACATACTCCTGCCCATTGCCCAAACAACAATCTAAAGTTAATTACCATTTTCATATGATATATATATATATATATATATATATATATATATATATATATATATATATATATATTATTACCTTACCTTAATAATGGTTGCACCAGCCTGGAATGCACTTGATACTACCATCATTATTGGCCACAGCATCCCAACTCCCGATAGCATTTGACCACTTTCTGATCCGCTATTGTCAAAGTCATATGCTATTTTTAGTTTTCAAACTACAGACATATATATACACATAAAAGTCCAAAGACCTCGTGTGTGTGTGTATGTGTTACTCAGGACATGACATGACATGACTGATGGTCTTATACTGTGTGTTTGGACTGAGACTCGGTTTAAAAGACGTGAATACCCTCTCCTCATCATCAAAAATAACCCTAGAGATCAGCTTGTCCGGTTTTGTCTAGTCTTCTTCTGGTTTCCATGTAACAAATGTAGCCTAATAAATTAAGTTTCAAAGTTGAAGATGGATAAAGGGCATGGAATAATGACGCAACAACTCTGAACATGCTATCAATTCCAGCATATGAAAATACAGTGGAAATATGCTATGCAATCATTCCATTATTTTGATGATTACTTCTAACTTGTGAACAAACAGATAAAAACCACCAAAAAATCGTTGGTTCTAGAAATAAAAAATTATGATACCTTGCAATAGCTGTAACCACTCCAGCAGCAACAAGTAGACATCCTGCAATTTTATTCCATGAGTACCTTCTTCCTAAAAGTAGAGCAGAAAAACCCAGCTGCCACAACAAAAACGTCTGCAACAACACAAGCTTAGGCCTTGTTACGTTATATTTCTCATCAAGTGTTATCTGGATAAATGATGTTTACAAAATATTCGAGAATATGACAGCACACTGTCACTAGGTAGGGCAAATGGAAGGAAAAAATAAATATGTAAAAAGTTGGGACTTAATGGAGGAAAGCCTTATTCCATATCCACTGCATTAAGTCAAAAAGAAACACTCAAATATAGCTTAGCAGATTGGATTAAGTCGCGTGATAAGCCCCCACATTTCTGTTATCTTTTTGGCCAGGGGTAGAATGGTCTTTTTGGTATTATGATTGTTATTGGCTGTTTTGTTATGTTAGGAGCACTATCCTTGTCCCTTGTTTGTTTGAGGGACCACTCCTTTTGGAGTATCTTTCCTTGGTCATGTCTAGTATATATACCCTTCAGGGGTTATTGTTTAGGTAGCTAATAATTGATTTGTAAAGAACTTTATTCTTCTTTTGGAGAGTCCATTCCTCTCGAATGAATGGGAATTCTATCCTAATTTTCTGGTATTATTGAGTGTTTTGTTGCTTGGAATCTGTTAGAATGCCTGGGGTATATGATAGATTCAACAAGGATCTATCAAATGGTATCAGAGCTGTTGATGCTGGGGAAGAAATGATAGCAAGGAGGATAATCCAAACAGATCTGCTAGAGATGGCGAAGCTAATGGAGATGCATCGTCAGAATCAGATAAAGAGAGAAGAAGAGACAGAAGCTAAAATAGCACAAATGAAAAAATACTACTACTCAGAGGAAGGGATGGAGGCTGAGAAGGCGAAATGGAGACAAATTTATTACTCAACCTTGAAGGAGAAGGAGAAAGTAGTCCATGAAGAGGAGGAAGAGGAATTTAGTGGAAGTTGCTGAGTTGGAATCGGATGATGAAGAAGAATCATTGGAAGTTACTGAGTGGGAATCGGAACCTGTGATGGAACATCAGATTCCACCATCACTGCAGTCGGCTCCACAGCTTTCTCCACCACCTTCACCACCGCTGTTTACACCAGCTATAAGGTTCGAGAACAGCAGCATGGCGGCGACATTGAATACAAGAGGCATAAATCGGTATGATAGAAGGAGAGAGATGCACTTGATCGATAGCTACAGACCGCCGCCGCCGACGCCACCACCACCACTGTCGGGAATTCAATCAAAGAGGAAAGGAACGATTGATTCAATGCCAGACCAAGCGGGAAAGAACCAGTACGAGCAGCGATCAACCCTTTTCCGGTTAACGGAGGACCAACGGCGCTTCAGTAAGAAAACGGCTCCGTTAGTCTATGCACAGAAGGAAGAGATTTTAGGGTTTTACAAAATTGGGCTTCAAAGAGATAATTGGGCTGTGATCAACATTTTGGGCTCACAAAAAGCTGCTCGGACTTTATACTCGATGGGTAACGTTTTTAACTCAAGCCCAAGTGTAATTAAATCAGCTACGACGTTGATTATGAGGATCAAAAAGAAATTAAACCCACTTGCTTTTGGTTTACCTTTCATTTTTGCCACTACACAAGAACGGGGGTACAATAGGAATATATTCATCTTTTCACCTTGAGGACAAGGTGAAAGTTTGGGCCGTGGGTATTGATAAGCCCCTACATTTCTGTTATCTTTTTGGCCAGGGGTAGAATGGTCTTTTTGGTATTATGATTGTTATTGGCTGTTTTGTTATGTTAGGAGCACTATCCTTGTCCCTTGTTTGTTTGAGGGACCACTCCTTTTGGAGTATCTTTCCTTGGTCATGTCTAGTATATATACCCTTCAGGGGTTATTGTTTAGGTAGCTAATAATTGATTTGTAAAGAACTTTGTTCTTCTTTTGGAGAGTCCATTCCTCTCGAATGAATGGGAATTCTATCCTAATTTTCTGGTATTATTGAGTGTTTTGTTGCTTGGAATCTGTTAGAATGCCTGGGGTATATGATAGATTCAACAAGGATCTATCATCGCGTTTGTCCCCTTTCAGTCTGCTAATTCAAAAAGAAATACAACACCTAAGAGATACTATGCACGCATCTTATTCCCGATGTGAATGGTTACACAAATAAAACTTAACTTGCCAAGAATCTAAAAGTTGCCTTAGACCATATACTGCATTGCATGGCTTATTAGATAGTAAAACTAAAAATATGAGGGATTCTTTAATCATATACATAAATCACAAGTAGTGAAACCATTTGATACCGATACACTGACGCCACCCACCACCACCGATCATTTTTTCAACAAGACTTTAAAAAACAAACAATTTTTTTTTTATGAAGACTAAAGACATGATGGACATTTTACCTCTTCAAAAACAAAGTAACAACACCACCTTAGTGTCATCAAGCATTTCAGGAAATTTAGATTTACTGATATGAGTACCAAAAAGGATTTAGGCTATCTCCAATACGAGTTACGAGGTACAAAGTGCACGCTTGTATAATCTTGTTTGAACCGGACACGGACCAAGGAGTCACAGCCCCTGAAGGTTAATGTTTAAAACTGCTGTAGTGTCACTGTCAACCACCACTTACTGCTATTATTGATGTTTATCCATTTGGATGGAAACGTTGGTATATATACATAATCTTCTCCCTCCCTCAATCTGAAATCTGAACAAACAAGCCTTACACGAATTTAGTGATTTACTTCACGTTACGTTACGTTCTGTGTGTATGCCTGTGCCGGCTAAACTCTAAGTTGTATTTGAAGGTGACACCCAAACATTAAAAGGTCAAAATACTACTTACGGAGAGTGTCTAACACGATCCAATTTGATATCCAGGTTTTGATCATCACTACACAAATTCCCCAACAAACAACTCATCTTTTTATTATAATAAAATTCCATTAAGCCTGGACAACAGACAAAGGGGAACTGGAAGGAAAAAAGCCTCCTTTTTCTGAGTTTCTCTTTAAGAATTTTACCATATACATAACATAACTAGCTGATAGGTCATAGGTCATAACATTAAGTCAAACAAAAGACAGCACAAGATTTCTTCAGAAACTGACAGACAGTACCTGATTCAATATTGGTATAGCTGGTCCAGGGAGCATGGCTGTAAAAGATACATTCAGATTTCAGTTAACCAAACAAATACTGATTGATTGGTTTCGTTTCCCACAGTATCCTTAACCAGACAGTCAGATTTGGTTGATGGACAACATTTAGTCCATTTAACTATCCATCAGTATCTAATATCTGTATGGCTGGTTTTTTACAACCATTTCAAGGAAATCAGTATTTCCCCTACCAAGTCCTAACTTTTTACTAGACCAAATGCATATTTACTATCAAATACTTTGCAAGGGTAACACTTTTTAGCCAAAGAAGAAACCAATAATAATACCTGCAGCGTACATCCCAGCAACAACTCCTAGGGCTTCTAGCATACCGATTACCGCAAACCGCCATTTTGGAAGGATCATCATCTCGTCCGTTACAATTCCAGCACGATGCCTTATATACAGTATAGAAAAATAAATTGCCACATACCTACATTAAACAGAAGATAACATTTGCAACCAGATTGACTGATGTTAGGAATCTTTCTGTAACAAAGAAAAAAGAAATTACCCGAAAGTGTTGACTTGAGCTAAAAAGAAGGGGTACTCCTTCATAGGCACGAGAGCAAGTTTATAGAGCACGCGATTCCCAACAGCTAACACTAGGGTAACTGCAGACCAAAAAATAATTCTACCGTTTGAATTTGATGGAACTTGTGATTGTGAACTCTTGACCGAAGATCGAACCACAAATTTAGAGTCTGATTGGTGTCGAGTTGGAACCATCTTTCTGTAACTGAAGTCGGATCCATATGCATTGCCATTGACCCAGCGTAAGCGCATTGGAGAATAAAGATGAAAAGATGATAACGATGATGGATTTCTAGGGTTTTGGAGAAGATAATTTGGGATGTCAAGTTTTGATGCATTGTTGAGCTTCAAAGTGATATTAGGGTTGAATAAAATCGCCATTGATTTGAAGTGTAGAGGAAGAACATTCACCTACTTTGTTGTTTTATAGATTCTGTTTGCTATATTTCTATCCAGAGAAATTCACGCTTGTTTTCAACGTGAATGAAAACGTGTAATGCTTCTGCCAGTAACACGTGGCCGCAGAGTGTGATATTTTTAAGTACGGTGTTCATCGGAATACCTTCCGGTTTTGGGTAGTTTCATTTTGAATTTTTTTTGGTAAGGTTAAACGGACTGGTGCGACATTGTCGCACTAAAATTTCAATGAAAAAGTTTCGGTTTTGGGTAGTTGAGGTTAGACATTTCGAATCTATATTTATATTTATATATATTTATAAAAGAATCATTTTTCTTTTCACCTCATTAATTTGAAACTTTCGTGACTTTTTAATTTCTTTACAATAATATTATAAATAAATTAAATAATGTTCTATAAACAAGAAATTGTAATTTATTACAATGTTTTCATCCCACATCGATGGTGAGAGTAAACAAGAGAACATTTCCTCTTCTATAAATAGGAAAGGTTGTGAAATGTTTTAAATAGACCAAACCATGAGAATTTCTTTATGCCTAACTTTGTAAGATTTTGAGGGTATTATTTGATGAGATTGTCTAGATTGGCAAAAGTCCAAAACCATGATAGAGGAAATGGATATCATTGCTAACCAACACATCAAACGGTAAGCTTAACTTTTCTAAACTAACCATCTACAGGAAAATCATTAAAATTTTGTTTTTGCAACCTGTTTTCTCCTTCTCGTACAAATGGTGATGTTTTTCCTTTGTGAGAAATTCTAACATATCAAATGCTTAGATTTTATTTGAGTAACAAATGCTTTGAATTCCATCACAAAATTTATTTTTCAATTTTAATATGTTAGCTTTTTTTAAGTGAAAATTCACTCGATTGTTAGCACTTAGCATACATCAAAGATGGATTGTTTCAGCTTCTTTGCAGATAATGGGACCAACCACAAAATATTATTTTCCGTTTCACTTTTAATTAAGAAAAACATTATGGTTAGAAATTTTGATATCTCATTGATAAATTCAATGGCAATTGTTTTAAGCCCTTACAAAAGTTATTACACCCATGAGTTTTTGTCGTGACTATATTCAAACCAAAATACCTAAATTAACCATATATTATATCGTTTGACCAAATTAAGTCTTAAGTTGAACTGTTATCCACAATATTTATTTTCTTATTTTTTATAAAATATTGATATAACTCATAATAAAATTTAATATCACTCAATGAAAATTAACATTTTCTTAGCTCATTTAATGATAAAAAAACAAAGTAAAAAATTTAAACTACCTCAAAATCTTATTAATATTGTTATCTTTCTGATTTTACGAATCCTATTAAATTTAAATAATCAAAATAAAATGACTGCTTTATTCTGATTCTTCAATTTTATACATTTTATTTAAATTATATGTTTCTAACATATTGATTATGATATTTTTGATGGGTTTTACATGCACTAACGCGGATAAATCATTATACACTTAAGGGTACATGCAACCTATTAGATCTAGCCATAACACTATTAAAGTAACATTCTATTGAACAACAAGAACCCTATAAGCCCTAGTTATTTTCGAAATTAATAAACAAGTTAGGGATTACATACCTTTTTGATTGTTATAGTAAACAATCCACCCTATCGTACTTGAAATACTCTTGGAAGCAAGCACCAAAAATCTCGTGCCTCTGATGGTTCACACTCAAACCCTAACAACCAAGGAGACTTGAAGAGAGAGGAGATGATAAGGTAATTTTCGACTATCCTTCTAAAGGAATGATTAGTCGAAAATATGAAGACAATAGGTCCTATTTATAGCTGATAAGAAAACCTTAGATAACCATTACTTGATTAAAATAATAATATCTTAAATCAGGTAATTATTTGGTTTCCTAATTTTCTCCAATGGATACTCTAGAACCCTAAAGTTCCCTCCAAACCATCCACCTCTTGCGGAAGGTTCTTGAATGTCTTTTCTTCAACTATTGAACAATTACAGCTTAGGTCCTTGCATTTTTAATTAATCCAATTAATCCTAAATCTAATTCTAATTAGTTTCTGGTTAATTCTTAATTAAAAGATACCATTTCTAATTAATATATTATTCTCATAATATATTAACAAATCATTTATTGATATTTATTAATTTTATAATAAATCAATAAATCAGTCTCTCTATCCAAAAGTTATCCTATTCAATTATCAGGTTTGAGGGCAGCCGAAAAGGGTTTTGTCAATAGTTTAAGTATATACCAATTTAGTTATTGGCTTAGACATCTAATCCAACAATTTTCACTTTGATTCTTTTTGGGTGGTAATTACAGGTAGACTTTTACATTGATAACAATATATTTTGTGGTATGTTTCATCAACATCATCTGATTCTTCTTACACACTCTTTCTCTTTATCCTTCTTTATTAAAGTTATTGTCTCTTTTCTTTTCTTTTCTTAAATTTAATATATCACATTATGTTCCTAATATTTCTCCATACACGGATTGGATATATGTGTTGGATTAGGTGTCTAAGCCCATAACTATAATTGGTATGTACTTGACCCGAGAGTAGCATGGTCCATTTCGGGTTGCATATCACTAGAACAATTTGATAGGATGGATACTTGAGTAAGAGGTTACTTATGATTTATTAATATATTATAAGTTCTAATATATTAATATGAAATCATATTATTTAACTAGTATTGATCAATAATTAATTTGGAATTAATTATGTGATCAAAAGAGACTAATTAAATATATGGGGATTGATTTGGTAAATCAATGATTCTTATAGTGTGAGCCAGTTGTTATTTAGGATGGGCTAAACCTATATGGTAGTCCATGGATAGTCCATGGAGGTTTAACCCATGGAGCCTAAGTAATATGAAAGGTCATGGGCATTAGAGTTTGCATGGATGTAATCCTAGACTTTGCCACACTATAAAAGGACTCCCTTAGCACCCAAAATCGAACACTAGAGTTCTTGGAGTTCATTAGAGCCGATTTTGGAGCTAGCAACATCTCTCTCAAGTTCTCCTTTGTCCTAGGTGTGTTGTGAACCGTTTGAGGCATCACACTTGGGGTGTTAAGTTCTTAAAGGCCAAATACAACAGGTTCCACAAGCTACATAAAGAGGTAAACTCTTAACTAGTATTTTATATTGTTTATGTCAATTATATGCTAGTTGTAGGCTTAATGCTTTGGAAACAATATTGCATGTATAATTAGAGAAAACATAGATCCAAAGCATTTAGGGTTGTATGTGCACCATAGGATGTTGTAGTATACAAAACCCAACAGTGGTATCAGAGCCATGGGTTGTTTTCTGTTATATTTATGCAAATGTTTGATTTTCAAAGTTGGAAGAAAAAAAACATGAAGTTTGTCAAATTTTAAGATAATTACTTGATTTTATGAAAAACTAATTATTTGTAAAATTTGAGTCATTTTACTACAAGAGTTGAATTAGGTCAATTTATTAAAAGATAGAATGATATGATTATTTTATTTGTTTTAAACGTTTGATCTAAATGTTTTTAAGGAGTTACAAATTTTGTCATAAAATTTTGGAACTCAAAAGTCTTTTTAAAAGTTATGATTTTAAGAGTTTTGAAACTTCCATAAGTTATGGATGTGAAAAGTCTCATTCATTAACTCTTTAAGTTATGAATTCCAAGAGTCTTCAAAGGTTACAAAATTTGTTATAAATGGCTTTGAATAGTTTCATAACTTGCCCTCAAGTTATGGAACTTGGAAAGTGTCACACCCCCGAACCAGACAGCGGAAACGTCCGGGGGCTTAGGTGACTTCAATCTTGTAGTATCATCACAGTGTATATAATTGAAACATAACATCATCATCATCACACATGTAATATTACAACTGTCATTGGTTTACATCAAAGATTGCATTTCAATATTACATGCCAAAATATCCAAAGTATGATGAAAACAAAACATAACAAAATATCCAGGTATTCTTGCTGACCAACCGGCTCAATGATTTCCTGAGAATACAAGTTAATTTAAAATTGTCAACATATATAATGTTTGTGAGTTCATAAGCATGTTTTAGGAAAAAAAATGTTTTGTATTACTTTGTAAACACCAGAAAATTCGATATTTTCTGAAAAATGGTTTGAAATGTTTGTGTCCGATCTTGTATTAATGCATGTGGGTTAATGTTTATGAGAATATATAAATAGAATGACCCCAGACAACCCGATGTTGTCCGTTTATGAAAATGTTGGAATCTCAACACCCGAGGTTGAGTACTAGTGCGTGTAGGTTACCGTGTTTCCACAAAAGAATGTTTCCCGTAAATTTGATAATGGTGTTAATTCCTCTAAGTGGGCCGTTATAACCATACTTGATAATGACAATTTCGCCTGTCATGACATCTATAAGACGCCGACTTGTTTAAGGTAAGGTTTGTCACCCTAGACTGGCCTAGTCTAACTGTAGCGAACAGCTCAGGTGTGGGGTGTCACCCCCGTATAGATCTATACACAAACTCTCGCTCTCTCTCCGGGAGACTCTGGTTATAACTACAGGCTACGTTTGTACACTCATTTGGTGCCAAACGAAACGTCTCACTAGATTCTTAATCGAATTTACGCAAATAAACATGAAAGGTATGTTCCATGCCCCATAAACATGTAAGTGGACAACTAAGGCCCATTAAGCATGTAAATTATATTCCAGGCCCAATGAGTAGGGTTGTAAACGAACCGAACGAACACGAACAAAGGCTTGTTCATGTTCGTTCGTTTAAGTTAGCCGAACAATCGAACGACACGAACGGATAAACGAACGGAGTTTTCTTGTTCATGTTTGTTCGTTTAACAAATTGTCTTGTTCATGTTCGTTCGTTTATGTTTGTGAACATGCTAAACGAACATAAACGAACAAAGATAAACAAACACAATTGAACATATATGAACATAAACGAACTATAATATAGTAATGTAATAAAAAACAACTGAAAATATATGAACCTAAAAAAACTTAAACGGAGGAACATAAACGAACGTAAACGAACAACATAAACGAATGTTCACGAACGTAAATGAACGAACGAGACCATTGTTCATGTTCGTTCGTTTAACTAAACAAACAAGAATTTGTGTTCATGTTCGTTCATTTATTAAATAAACGAACATAAACGAACTTCCCGCCGAACAGTTCGCGAACGGTTCGCCGAACGTTCAGTTCGTTACAACCCTACCAATGAGTATATAAGGTATATTCCAGGCCCAGTAAACATGTAAATGGACAACTAAGGCCTACTAAGCATGTAAATTATCTTCCAGGCCCAATAAAAGTATAAATGACGTAATTGATTCGTGGTTTGTTACGTTGGTTGTTTAAGCTTCGTTGTTTACCAAAATGACATAAAAAGCCCATCTTTTGTAAAAGGTCATTTTTGGTCCTAAAAACCAAAAATTTACAGTTATGGCACATTTTTGGTAAAAATGACATTTTAGGTCCTTTAAGGCCAAAGTTTGCATTTAAGGCTAGTTTTAAGTAAAAATAACATTTTCAACTTACTTTTGTCAAAAATATCATTTTTGGCTTAATTTTATGAAAATGTGCATTCTCGGCCCATTTATAAATAAATTTATTTTTTGGTCCAAGATCTAATAAATTTACATTTTCAGTTCTTATTATTGAAAAATTTTCATTTTTGGCACAACTTTGTTTAAAATGACACTTAAGCCACAAAAGTCCAAAAATTTACAATTTTGGCCCTAAAACCGTGAAAGCCCGAAAATGAGGCCCATTTGTGAAAATTTACACTTTTAACCCTTTTAAAATCACAAATTCCATAAGGATTCATATTTATCAAAAATAATTCTTTTTGGCCCCTTAAACCGTGAGTTACATATAATAACCTCATTTTTTATTATTTTGCCATTTTTGGCCCTTTTATGTAATTTTCTTCGTTTTAAGCAACTTTGAAGTATTTTAAAACCTTTCTTTACATAATAAGTTTGCAATAAATGTTATGTTTTACAAATATCATCATATTTTAACATACTTTCAAGTTCATGGAGTTTATAACACATAATCACATATATATCATGAAAAACACACAAAATCATGCATACACACATAGTTCTACACAAAACAACTTGTATTCTCCCCCAAACATAGTAAAAACCGAAAATAGGGGGTATGAACTCATTTTAGGGTGTTGGATTCGGTTTTGGTGAAGAGCTTGGAGGAGATTTCGGCCTAGCACACTTCCTTGAGAGGTTCCTCAAAAAATATGATGATTCTAGGAGTATAACACGAGATTTTTGATGTTTTGATGAAGATCTAAACATAAGATGGATTTATTCAACTTAATAGTGAAGTAACTTACCTAGAATGAGATCTTGAAATGATCTACTTTGAGCTAACCCACACAAATCACGGTTTTTAGAGAGAAAATGGGAGGATTTTCCTTTGTTTCCTTGAGAGATTTGAGAGGATTTCCTTAATGAGTTTGAAGTGGAAATGAAGGTGGTGGTGAGTTGTTTAGGCCGAGAATAAGAAGAAGATGGGGAAGGAGTGACAAGACTTGCCTAGAGGTATGAGTTTTCATGGATACATGAAGGATATTAAGCAAGGATACTCACCATGAAATGGTGAGGTGTCTTCCTCAAAATTTTCCCATATTATTTCCTTTTTTTTACATGTATATATATATATATATATATATATATATATATACTCAAATCCGAGAATGAGAGGAGAGAAAGGAAAAGTTTGGGCCATTATTGAGTATTTTCAAAATTATAAGGCTCATGATAGGAGTTTTCAGCCCATTGGGCCCATATGAGGGTTTACGGCCCAAAATGATAAAGGAATTTGGGTTTTCAGCCCAATGAAGCCCAAGAAGATAGTTTACGGCCCAATAGGGCTTATGAAAATGACGTGGGACAGTTTAAGCCCAATAAGGCCCATAAAAAGTCTTGTGGCCCAAAATGTTATAGTTTAATGAATGTGGGTCCAATTAGGGCCCAATTGAAGACTCTTAGCTTAAAAGAATCAAGTTGAGGGTTTATTGGTCCATTAGGCCCAATAAATGATTCCTGGCCCATTAAAATGTTTGAATCGGGATATTAGGGTTTCAAACCCATAGTTAGGTATATGAGATGCATTGAATTAGGTTTTGAACTTCACTCATGAGTTTTGATTCAAATGGTTGATTTTGAATGAGCGTAGTACATGACATAAACTTAGATTACAAGTTATACAAGAGTTGATCTTTACATGAAGACAAAATTTCCTAGCAATAATGTGTCGCACCCCCAAACCAGAACGGCGGAAACGTTCGGGGGCGGAGGACGTCATGTATAGTATCATAACAATGCACAATAGTAAACAAGCAACAACATCATCAATTGCATTAATAGTATAATTTAATACAAGTGTGTTCTGTGTATAGTTTGAAAGACACCAAAATATGAATCAAAATAAAAGACGAGTCTCGAATGTGCTCCGTCTTCTCAAAACCTGGTCCAGTGTACCTGTCTACTGGTGACCTGAGAATACAAGTTATTTTGAAAGAGTAGATCAGCATTTAACCTGGTGAGTTCATAAGTATTTTAGTGTCAAATGTTTGTAGAAGTTTGATGAAAGTGTTTGTATATGTTTGATGTAAATCTTTGTAAGTGTTTGATGTAAATGTTTGTATCTCCTAGAAAATCCTATATTTTCTACTTGAAATTTAGTCTTCTACCAAGACCCGACTGTTCTGTATGTTTGTTCGTTTGTAAAAGTGAGTGTTTTCCCATGTATGACTATCATTACCAAAATATAGTTTATATTACCGTTTATATGAGAAGATCACAATGTGAATGTAACGGGAAAATAAAGATGTATTGTAGTATTGTATATAGTAACTACCATTGTACTAACTACCTTAAACCAATTGTTTAATTAAGGTAAAATGTGATGAGATTATAACCATGCTTGATTGACTAGTAAAACACGACGTTCGAAGACATCGAAATGGTATGCCATTCGTCACCCGTAGACCTGCAGGTCCCACTGTAGCTAGCAGCAAGGTGTAGGATGGTCAATCCCGTATAAATCTATACACAAATTCAAGCTCTCCCTCCAGGAGACTCTGGTTACAAAACGTGACACAGCAGTATATTGCCATGCCATGAAGTAGTGGCTCACATTAATGTTATAGTGTTCTTGTATTTGTATAGTATGTTCTCTCTCTTCTAGTGTATTGTATGTTTTCTATGTTCTAGTGTATAGTATGTTCCTCCATGTTTCTCATTATAGTATGTTCTTTCTGTTTCTCGTTATAGTATGTTCTTTCTGTTTCTCGTTATAGTATGTTTGAACTGACTCATGTATGAACTGACTCTTGTATGTTTCATTATACTAGAAATAGTGAATAGTAATCCTCTAAACTATACCTATTATAGTTTACTAGTAATGTTGTTTGTATAACTGAGCATGTTTGTACACCTTTGCTACCCAAAGTTGTTGAAATGATGTAAGAACTTTTATATCTATACACATATACATAATATATAACTAAGGTCCAAACGACACTCGGACAAATAACCGATACCCTAAGTCCACAACCAAACAAGGAACAGGAAATAAAGCGACTTATCAGTCCTAAGCCCTTTCAACCTTATTTATATAACTATATCTATATAGACATGATTTTGACAATATATAAGTTTAAAAGAGTTTGATAAAGAGTTTATCATATAAAAGAGTTTTAACCATTTGAATGGTTATAGATGACTTGATGTCAGACAATAAAATGTTTTGAAATAGTTTGTTTGATAACACAGTTTTGAAGTATAAGAAATCCACTTGTTTGATAGTTATTAATCACATGTGATTGATACAATAACTATAATGTTTTCTACTTGCATTCCCTCCCCCCCCCCCATAAAAGCATTTAAAATCATTTAAGAGATAAGTTAGGGGTATGAACTTACCTGTAGTGAATGATTCGAATGTAAGATCGATATAGGATGCTAAGTGTCAAGTGAAGTCTCGAGCACAAACGGATCCTATTAAGCATATAATGACACATATATGTATATAATTAGTGTATATAACAACTAATCATGATAGGGAACCACCTTTGGGACTTGGAAACACTTGAAATGAAGTGTTACAATCACATATGATTGTTCTAAAGGTGTTCACGGCCACACATGAGTGTGTTTACGGCCTAGATGTGTTCACGGCCAAGGTGTTTACGGCCATGGGTGTTTACGGCCAAAGATGTTTACGGCCATGGGTGTTTACGGCCAAAGATGTTCTTGAGAAGGGTTTACGGCCAAGGGAGAATTTATGGCCCTAAAATCTTGATGTTCAAGCTAAAATGGTTGATTCTTGGACGTATTTCAAGAGCTTCTAATGGATAACTAGTATATGGAAAGGATACTTACGATTTGGAAGCTTGAAGGGGTGTTCTCGGCCCAAAGAACTAGTGTATGTTCTTGGTGTTCTTGAAGATCTAACCCCAAAAAGAGATGAATTCACGGATGAAATCATGGGGTTTTACTAGATTAAGAAGGATATCAACTAAGAATCACTTATAAATTTGTCGAGAAAAGGAAGTGTTCTTGATGATACTTGAGAGAGAAATGAGTGTTCATGACTTGGAGTTGTAAGAAATGAAGAAAAATGAAGGAATATCATACTTATGGAAGGAGTTCACGGCTAGACAAGAGCTTACGGCCGTAAGTCTAGTTTACGGCCGTAAACTCCAAGTGATGGAGTTTTCCGGCTTGAATGTTGCACAATGAACTCTAGTAGATACTTCCTAACACTCAATCCTTCAATGTACTAGGCTTAGAACACTCAAACAGACCCTAAACAATGCTAAAAGATAGCAGAAACAAGTCTGACTTTGATTGAATTGAATGGCTGTACAAGATAGAAATTTCGGGTTGTCACATCATCCCCCCGTTAGAGAGAATTTCGTCCCAAAATTAGAGTTTAAGTAAATAACTAAGTAAAAAGATGAGGATATTTCAGTTTCATTTGATCCTCGCGCTCCCAAGTGAATTCAGGTCCCCGCTTGGCGTTCCAGCGAACCTTCACTATCGGGATACGGCTTTGCTTCGTTTGCTTGACCTCTCGGTCCATGATCTCTACTGGTTCTTTCACGAAGTTGAGGCTCTCGTTGATCTCGATCTCGTCGAGTGGGATTACAAGAGTCTCTTCGAACAGACACTTTTTCAAGTTCGAAACGTGGAAAGTAGGGTGTACGTTACTAAGTTCGTGAGGTAGTTTGAGTTTGTAAGCTACAGGGCCGATTCTAGCGATAATCTCGAAAGGCCCTACGTATCTTGGATTTAGCTTTCCACGCTTTCCGAAGCGTTTCCAAAGGTTTCCTTCTCTTGTATGCATAGCTTTTCTGTCGGTCTCTAGAGGCTTTCAATCGTTCACGAGTCTGAACGATCTTCTCTGTCGTTTCCCATATGATCTCTGGACCTGTGAGAGTGCTGTCAGGAACTCGTCCTTTAGCTAACTGTGTGTCACCCACCTCAGCCCAGCACAGAGGGGATCTGCACTTCCGGCCATAGAGGGCTTCAAATGGAGCATCCTTTATGATCGTGTGATAACTGTTATTATAGGAGAACTCGACAAAGGGTAAATGAGTATCCCATGCCTTCCCAAAGTCAATCACACAGGCTCGCAACATATCTTCCAAAGTTTGAATAGTCCTCTCACTTTGTCCGTCGATTTGCGGATGGTAGGCTGTACTCATGTCCAACCTAGTTCCTAGGGAAACTTGTAGCGACTGCCAGAACCTTAAAGTGAATCTACTATCTCTATCAAAGATAATGGATATGGGAACACCATGCAGTCGTACGATCTCCCTAATGTATGGTTTAGTTAGTTTCTCCATCTTGTCAGTTTCTTTGATAGGCAGGAAGTGTGTGGACTTTGTTAACCTGTCTACGATCACCCAAATGGTATCGAGACCACCTGTTGTCTTGGGCAACTTGGTTATGAAGTCCATTGTGATCCGCTCCCACTTCCATTCTGGTATCTCCGGTTGCTGTAGTAAACCTGAGGGTTCTGGTATTCGACCTTAACCTTGGCGCAAGTAAGACACTTACTCATGGAGGTAGCAATCTCTGCTTTCATGTTAGGCCACCAGTATGGCTTTTTGAGATCCAGATACATCTTATCTGAACCTGGGTGGACGGAATATTGAGTGTTGTGTGCTTCGGTCATGACCAAGTCTCTGAAACCACCGTGCCTCGGTTTGCAGATCCGATCCATTAGATATAAGGCTCCGCCACCCTTGACTTCCAAGCTTTTATCCATCCCTCTCAGGGATTCACCCGCCACATTTTCAGGTTTCAAGGATTCTAGCTGAGCCTCCTTAATTTGTGTGGACAAGTGTGAATGGATAGTCATATTCAATGATTTGACTCTACGACCAGAGTATTCTTTCCAACTTAGGGCGTCAGCTACTACGTTGGCTTTACCGGGATGATAACGAATTTCGCATTCATAGTCATTGAGTAGCTCGACCCACCATCGTTGTCTCATATTGAGCTCTTTCTGGTCGAATATATGTTGAAGGCTCTTGTGGTGTGTAAAGATAGTGCTTTTTTTACCATACAGGTAGTGTCTCCAGATCTTCAGAGCAAATACTACTGCTCCTAACTCAAGATCGTGTGTGGTGTAGTTGACTTCGTGTGTCTTTAGCTGTCTTGAGGTATAGGCGATGACCTTACCTCGTTGCATAAGAACACAACCAAGCCCTGGGTTGGATGCATCGCAATAAACCACGAAGTCTTCTATCCCTTCTGGGAGGGATAGTATCGGTGCGCTGCATAAGGCTTGCTTCAGTTTTTGGAACGCCTTCTCTTGTTTCTCTTCCCAGTCAAAGGCCACACCTTTCTGGGTCAATGTAGTAAGTGGTTTCGCGATCCTTGAGAAGTTCTGAATGAACCTGAGGTAGTAGCCAGCAAGACCTAGAAATTGACGAATTTCTGTAGGCGTCTTTGGTGCTGACCAGTTCTCAATGGCCTTATTTTTGGAAGGGTCCACGTGAATTCCCTCTTCGCTAACAACGTAACCCAAGAATTCGACTCTTCGAATCCAAAATTCGCACTTAGAGAACTTCGCGTAGAGCTTCTCTGATCGTAACGTTTCTAAGACCAGTCGTAGATGTTGACTATGCTCCTCCTTACTTCGAGAGTAGATAAGTATGTCATCGATGAATACAATGATGAACTGATCCAAGTAAGGACGGCACACCTTATTCATTAAGTCCATGAATACTGCGGGCGTATTTGTCAACCCGAATGGCATCACTACAAACTCGTAGTGTCCATAACGAGTTCGGAAGGCTGTCTTGGGAACATCCTCCTCTTGCACTCGTAACTGGTGATACCCGGATCTCAGATCTATCTTTGAAAAGTAATTCGCCCCTTGCAGTTGGTCGAACAAATCGTCTATGCGAGGTAGAGGGTAACGATTCTTGACGGTAAGCTTGTTCAGTTCTCTGTAGTCGATGCACATACGGAACGATCCGTCTTTCTTCTTCACGAATAAGACCGGTGCTCCCCATGGTGAGAAGCTTGGTCTAATAAAGCCCTTGCTGAGCAATTCGTTAAGTTGACCGGATAACTGTTATTATAGGAGAACTCGACAAAGGGTAAATGAGTATCTTATGCCTTCCCAAAGTCAATCACACAGGCTCGCAACATATCTTCCAAAGTTTGAATAGTCCTCTCACTTTGTCCGTCGGTTTGCGGATGGTAGGCTGTACTCATGTCCAACCTAGTTCCTAGGGAAACTTGTAGCGACTGCCAGAACCTTAAAGTGAATCTACTATCTCTATCAGAGATAATGGATATGGGAACACCATGCAGTCGTACGATCTCCCTAATGTATGTTTTAGTTAGTTTCTCCATCTTGTCAGTTTCTTTGATAGGCAGGAAGTGTGTGGACTTTGTTAACCTGTCTACGATCACCCAAATGGTATCGAGACCACCTGTTGTCTTGGGCAACTTGGTTATGAAGTCCATTGTGATCCGCTCCCACTTCCATTCTGGTATCTCCGGTTGCTGTAGTAAACCTGAGGGTTCTGGTATTCGACCTTAACCTTGGCGCAAGTAAGACACTTACTCACGGAGGTAGCAATCTCTGCTTTCATGTTAGGCCACCAGTATGGCTTTTTGAGATCCAGATACATCTTATCTGAACCTGGGTGGACGGAATATTGAGTGTTGTGTGCTTCGGTCATGACCAAGTCTCTGAAACAACCGTGCCTCGGTTTGCAGATCCGATCCATTAGATATAAGGCTCCGCCACCCTTGACTTCCAAGCTTTTATCCATCCCTCTCAGGGATTCACCCGCCACATTTTCAGGTTTCAAGGATTCTAGCTGAGCCTCCTTAATTTGTGTGGACAAGTGTGAATGGATAGTCATATTCAATGATTTGACTCTACGACCAGAGTATTCTTTCCAACTTAGGGCGTCAGCTACTACGTTGGCTTTACCGGGATGATAACGAATTTCGCATTCATAGTCATTGAGTAGCTCGACCCACCATCGTTGTCTCATATTGAGCTCTTTCTGGTCGAATATATGTTGAAGGCTCTTGTGGTGTGTAAAGATAGCGCTTTTTTTTACCCTACAGGTAGTGTCTCCAGATCTTCAGAGCAAATACTACTGCTCCTAACTCAAGATCGTGTGTGGTGTAGTTGACTTCGTGTGTCTTTAGCTGTCTTGAGGTATAGGCGATGACCTTACCTCGTTGCATAAGAACACAACCAAGCCCTTGGTTGGATGCATCGCAATAAACCATGAAGTCTTCTATCCCTTCTGGGAGGGATAGTATCGGTGCGCTGCATAAGGCTTGCTTCAGTTTTTGGAACACCTTCTCTTGTTTCTCTTCCCAGTCAAAGGCCACACCTTTCTGGGTCAATGTAGTAAGTGGTTTCGCGATCCTTGAGAAGTTCTGAATGAACCTGAGGTAGTAGCCAGCAAGACCTAGAAATTGACGAATTTCTGTAGGCGTCTTTGGTGCTGACCAGGTCTCAATGGCCTTATTTTTGGAAGGGTCCACGTGAATTCCCTCTTCGCTAACAACGTAACCCAAGAATTCGACTCTTCGAATCCAAAATTCGCACTTAGAGAACTTCGCGTAGAGCTTCTCTGATCGTAACGTTTCTAAGACCAGTCGTAGATGTTGACTATGCTCCTCCTTACTTCGAGAGTAGATAAGTATGTCATCGATGAATACAATGATGAACTGATCCAAGTAAGGACGGCACACCTTATTCATTAAGTCCATGAATACTGCGGGCGTATTTGTCAACCCGAATGGCATCACTACAAACTCGTAGTGTCCATAACGAGTTCGGAAGGCTGTCTTGGGAACATCCTCCTCTTGCACTCGTAACTGGTGATACCCGGATCTCAGATCTATCTTTGAAAAGTAATTCGCCCCTTGCAGTTGGTCGAACAAATCGTCTATGCGAGGTAGAGGGTAACGATTCTTGATGGTAAGCTTGTTCAGTTCTCTGTAGTCGATGCACATACGGAACGATCCGTCTTTCTTCTTCACGAATAAGACCGGTGCTCCCCATGGTGAGAAGCTTGGTCTAATAAAGCCCTTGCTGAGCAATTCGTTAAGTTGACCGGATAACTGTTATTATAGGAGAACTCGACAAAGGGTAAATGAGTATCCCATGCCTTCCCAAAGTCAATCACACAGGCTCGCAACATATCTTCCAAAGTTTGAATAGTCCTCTCACTTTGTCCGTCGGTTTGCGGATGGTAGGCTGTACTCATGTCCAACCTAGTTCCTAGGGAAACTTGTAGCGACTGCCAGAACCTTAAAGTGAATCTACTATCTCTATCAAAGATAATGGATATGGGAACACCATGCAGTCGTACGATCTCCCTAATGTATGGTTTAGTTAGTTTCTCCATCTTGTCAGTTTCTTTGATAGGCAGGAAGTGTGTGGACTTTGTTAACCTGTCTACGATCACCCAAATGGTATCGAGACCACCTGTTGTCTTGGGCAACTTGGTTATGAAGTCCATTGTGATCCGCTCCCACTTCCATTCTGGTATCTCCGGTTGCTGTAGTAAACCTGAGGGTTCTGGTATTCGACCTTAACCTTGGCGCAAGTAAGACACTTACTCACGGAGGTAGCAATCTCTGCTTTCATGTTAGGCCACCAGTATGGCTTTTTGAGATCCAGATACATCTTATCTGAACCTGGGTGGACGGAATATTGAGTGTTGTGTGCTTCGGTCATGACCAAGTCTCTGAAACCACCGTGCCTCGGTTTGCAGATCCGATCCATTAGATATAAGGCTCCGCCACCCTTGACTTCCAAGCTTTTATCCATCCCTCTCAGGGATTCACCCGCCATATTTTCAGGTTTCAAGGATTCTAGCTGAGCCTCCTTAATTTGTGTGGACAAGTGTGAATGGATAGTCATATTCAATGATTTGACTCTACGACCAGAGTATTCTTTCCAACTTAGGGCGTCAGCTACTACGTTGGCTTTACCGGGATGATAACGAATTTCGCATTCATAGTCATTGAGTAGCTCGACCCACCATCGTTGTCTCATATTGAGCTCTTTCTGGTCGAATATATGTTGAAGGCTCTTGTGGTGTGTAAAGATAGTGCTTTTTTTACCATACAGGTAGTGTCTCCAGATCTTCAGAGCAAATACTACTGCTCCTAACTCAAGATCGTGTGTGGTGTAGTTGACTTCGTGTGTCTTTAGCTGTCTTGAGGTATAGGCGATGACCTTACCTCGTCGCATAAGAACACAACCAAGCCCTGGGTTGGATGCATCGCAATAAACCACGAAGTCTTCTATCCCTTCTGGGAGGGATAGTATCGGTGCGCTGCATAAGGCTTGCTTCAGTTTTT
Source organism: Lactuca virosa (assembly GCF_052849685.1). Lineage (NCBI taxonomy): Eukaryota > Viridiplantae > Streptophyta > Magnoliopsida > Asterales > Asteraceae > Lactuca > Lactuca virosa. The sequence continues at coordinate 254,164,240 of NC_136434.1, forward strand.
GGAACGCCTTCTCTTGTTTCTCTTCCCAGTCAAAGGCCACACCTTTCTGGGTCAATGTAGTAAGTGGTTTCGCGATCCTTGAGAAGTTCTGAATGAACCTGAGGTAGTAGCCAGCAAGACCTAGAAATTGACGAATTTCTGTAGGCGTCTTTGGTGCTGACCAGTTCTCAATGGCCTTATTTTTGGAAGGGTCCACGTGAATTCCCTCTTCGCTAACAACGTAACCCAAGAATTCGACTCTTCGAATCCAAAATTCGCACTTAGAGAACTTCGCGTAGAGCTTCTCTGATCGTAACGTTTCTAAGACCAGTCGTAGATGTTGACTATGCTCCTCCTTACTTCGAGAGTAGATAAGTATGTCATCGATGAATACAATGATGAACTGATCCAAGTAAGGACGGCACACCTTATTCATTAAGTCCATGAATACTGCGGGCGTATTTGTCAACCCGAATGGCATCACTACAAACTCGTAGTGTCCATAACGAGTTCGGAAGGCTGTCTTGGGAACATCCTCCTCTTGCACTCGTAACTGGTGATACCCGGATCTCAGATCTATCTTTGAAAAGTAATTCGCCCCTTGCAGTTGGTCGAACAAATCGTCTATGCGAGGTAGAGGGTAACGATTCTTGATGGTAAGCTTGTTCAGTTCTCTGTAGTCGATGCACATACCGAACGATCCGTCTTTCTTCTTCACGAATAAGACCGGTGCTCCCCATGGTGAGAAGCTTGGTCTAATAAAGCCCTTGCTGAGCAATTCGTTAAGTTGACCGGATAACTGTTATTATAGGAGAACTCGACAAAGGGTAAATGAGTATCCCATGCCTTCCCAAAGTCAATCACACAGGCTCGCAACATATCTTCCAAAGTTTGAATAGTCCTCTCACTTTGTCCGTCGGTTTGCGGATGGTAGGCTGTACTCATGTCCAACCTAGTTCCTAGGGAAACTTGTAGCGACTGACAGAACCTTAAAGTGAATCTACTATCTCTATCAGAGATAATGGATATGGGAACACCATGCAGTCGTACGATCTCCCTAATGTATGTTTTAGTTAGTTTCTCCATCTTGTCAGTTTCTTTGATAGGCAGGAAGTGTGTGGACTTTGTTAACCTGTCTACGATCACCCAAATGGTATCGAGACCACCTGTTGTCTTGGGCAACTTGGTTATGAATTCCATTGTGATCCGCTCCCACTTCTATTCTGGTATCTCCGGTTGCTGTAGTAAACCTGAGGGTTCTGGTATTCGACCTTAACCTTGGCGCAAGTAAGACACTTACTCATGGAGGTAGCAATCTCTGCTTTCATGTTAGGCCACCAGTATGGCTTTTTGAGATCCAGATACATCTTATCTGAACCTGGGTGGACGAAATATTGAGTGTTGTGTGCTTCGGTCATGACCAAGTCTCTGAAACCACCGTGCCTCGGTTTGCAGATCCGATCCATTAGATATAAGGCTCCGCCACCCTTGACTTCCAAGCTTTTATCCATCCCTCTCAGGGATTCACCCGCCACATTTTCAGGTTTCAAGGATTCTAGCTGAGCCTCCTTAATTTGTGTGGACAAGTGTGAATGGATAGTCATATTCAATGATTTGACTCTACGACCAGAGTATTCTTTCCAACTTAGGGCGTCAGCTACTACGTTGGCTTTACCGGGATGATAACGAATTTCGCATTCATAGTCATTGAGTAGCTCGACCCACCATCGTTGTCTCATATTGAGCTCTTTCTGGTCGAATATATGTTGAAGGCTCTTGTGGTGTGTAAAGATAGTGCTTTTTTTTACCATACACGTAGTGTCTCCAGATCTTCAGAGCAAATACTACTGCTCCTAACTCAAGATCGTGTGTGGTGTAGTTGACTTCGTGTGTCTTTAGCTGTCTTGAGGTATAGGCGATGACCTTACCTCGTTGCATAAGAACACAACCAAGCCCTTGGTTGGATGCATCGCAATAAACCACGAAGTCTTCTATCCCTTCTGGGAGGGATAGTATCGGTGCGCTGCATAAGGCTTGCTTCAGTTTTTGGAACGCCTTCTCTTGTTTCTCTTCCCAGTCAAAGGCCACACCTTTCTGGGTCAATGTAGTAAGTGGCTTCGCGATCCTTGAGAAGTTCTGAATGAACCTGAGGTAGTAGCCAGCGAGACCTAGAAATTGACGAATTTCTGTAGGCGTCTTTGGTGCTGACCAGTTCTCAATGGCCTTATTTTTGGAAGGGTCCACGTGAATTCCCTCTTTGCTAACAACGTAACCCAAGAATTCGACTCTTCGAATCCAAAATTCGCACTTAGAGAACTTCGCGTAGAGCTTCTCTGATCGTAACGTTTCTAAGACCAGTCGTAGATGTTGACTATGCTCCTCCTTACTTCGAGAGTAGATAAGTATGTCATCGATGAATACAATGATGAACTGATCCAAGTAAGGACGGCACACCTTATTCATTAAGTCCATGAATACTGCGGGCACATTTGTCAACCCGAATGGCATCACTACAAACTCGTAGTGTCCATAACGAGTTCAGAAGGCTGTCTTGGGAACATCCTCCTCTTGCACTCGTAACTGGTGATACCCGGATCTCAGATCTATCTTTGAAAAGTAATTCGCCCCTTGCAATTGGTCGAACAAATCGTCTATGCGAGGTAGAGGGTAACGATTCTTGACGGTAAGCTTGTTCAATTCTCTGTAGTCGATGCACATACGGAACGATCCGTCTTTCTTCTTCACGAATAAGACCGGTGCTCCCCATGGTGAGAAGCTTGGTCTAATAAAGCCCTTGCTGAGCAATTCGTTAAGTTGACCGGATAGCTCCTGCATCTCAGCTGGTGCTAGACGATAAGGCGATTTGGCTACTGGGGTAGCCCCTGGAACTAAGTCGATTCTGAACTTGATTTGACACTGTGGTGGTAATCCTGGTAGTTCTTTTGGAAATATGTCGGGAAAGTCACGTACTTCTGGGATGTTCTTTATGTCTTTCGTCTCTTGGCTCATATTGTGACAACCCGAAATTTCTATCTTGTACAACCATACAATTCAATCAAAGTCAGCTAGTTTCTGCTATCTTTTAGCACTGTTAAGGATCTGTTTGAGAGTTTATGAGCCTAGTGTAATGTATGAATGGATGCTAGGATGAGTTAGCTTGAGATCGGGATGATAAATTCGAACCAGAAAACCACTCACAAGGTGTTCACGACCGCAAACTAGGTTCACGGCCGTGAACCACCTCCTATATATATAAGAGTGACCTCTTTTTCTCCCCACTTCTTCTCCTCTCAACCGTGAACATCCCATTCTCTCTCAAAAAGCTTCGACCGTGAACACTCCAAAGCTCCAAAAACGTAAGTGTTTCAACCATAAACTTGTCACACTTGAAAGGTTACTAGATCCTAGCCTTGATTTCTCATGATTCATCACCACCTTCATGAACTTGAAGGGATCACGGCCGTGAACCCTTCATAGATTCATAAGGGTCGTGAACCCTTCATAGGTTCATTGGGCCGTGAACACCTCATGAGGCCGTCAACCTCATGAGGCCGTGAACTCTATAAGGTCGCAAACCCATCCTTGGGTGGCCATGAAACCCCTTCAAAGCTTCCATTAGTAAGCCTAACACTTCATTTAGGGTGTTTCCTACAATCTTAGGTGGTTTCCTATACTATTTAGGAGTTATAACCACTGCTTGAATACACATATATGTGAATATATGCCTTATAGGATCCAACTGTGCTTCAAAACTTCAATTGTGAACTCAAGCATCCTATATCTATCTTACCTTCCAGATTACTCACAATCAGGTGAGTTCATACCCCTTAAATTATCTTTTAAATGATTTTAAATGCTTTTACGGGGGGGGGGGGGGGGGGGGGGGAATACTGTCACACCCCCAAACCGGAACGGCGGAAACGTTCGGGGGCGGAGGACGTCATGTTTAGCATCACAACCAATGAATAATAGGAAACATAGCAACACAACCAATACAGTGGATACATATATAAGAAAAATGTTTACATCAGTTTGAAATCTTGTTTTAGGTACATCAAAAGTATGTAAAGTAATAACATAAGACTCTTATTGCTCCAGCTTCTCAAATTCCAGCAGGTACCTGTCTACTGATTCCCTGAGAATACAAGCAGTTTTGAAAGAATATCAGCATAAAGCTGGTGAGTTCATAAGTATTTAGTTTTTGTGGAAAATGTTTCTTTGATCCTTTTTGAAAAGTGCTCCTCAAGAAAATCCTATATTTTCTTATGAAAAGCAGTGTTGTAAGAGTGTCTATTAGTAGAAGATAAATCATCAGTTTTAGAAATGCCAGTGTTATCCTGGTAAAATCCCATATTTTCCCTAAAAACAAGTTATCCGTCCTAGAGGTAGAGATGTAAGTTTAGAAATCCCTGATTACTATCAGCGTATACATGAAGGTAGTTTTATTACAAAAAATAAAACAAATGAAAGGTAGAGTCCGTAAACCAAAGTTAGTTTATACTTATTTGCGAGTCGTATAACCATACTTGATATGACCTAGAGACCTTTATAACGTTCTTCAGGCGTTAAGCTAAATGACATTTGTTCACCCCAGGTGTGCCCGCCTAACTGTAGCTAGCAGTTCATGTGTGGGATTGTCAGTCCCGAATAGATCTATTCACAAATCTCACGCTCTCCCTCCAGGAGACTCTGGTTATACTATGATAGGATTTAGTACCGTACACTAAAGGGTACAATTTTGAAGTAGAGCCTCACAATTCTGTATAATCTAGTTTACTAGCGAGAAACAGTATAAAACAGTAATTATTCTTGAATAAATATACTTTATACTTCTGAGAAAACATATAACATAAACTAAATCGGCCATAGTTTATATATATTCATCCATGAAATCTGATTTGGTAGAAACTGTCTAGAGGGTTATCCCAAACTATACCCATTATAGTTTACTAGTGTTGTTATGGAAAATGTTTTGTAAAACCTTTCTGAAAGCTATGAAGTGAGATTTCCAAAATAACAATTTCCCTTATGCTCAACATATTACAAAAGGGATAAAATATCCGAGTAAGTTATTAAACATGGAAATTGTTGAGTTGTATTAATAAGTTTAAAACTTAATAAAATACTTTGAGTTTGGCTTGTATTCCCCCCCTGAAAACATTAAAAACACGGAAAATGTAGGGGTATGAACTCACCTGTAGTGAGTGGTTCAGACGTGTGGTTGGAAGAGGAGTGTAGAGTGTCAGGTGTATCCTTGAGCACACAATGATCCTAATAGACACATATAGACATGTATGTGTATGAATTTAGTGCATAGACGACTAAATAAGAAGGTAACACCTTTATTGGCTAGGAAACTCTAAAATTTATGGGATACAATCACATATGATTGCATAACTAGGGTATATGGCCACCCTATAGAGTTTACGGTCAAAGAGGTATGACCATTGGAGTTTACGGTCCAAGTGTTCACAGTCTTCGTGTTTACGGTTTTAGTGTTTACGGTCCAATGACCTTACGGTCACGGAGTTCACGGTCCATGGGTTTACGGTTCCATGGATTTACGGTCCATGGGTTTACGGTCATTGAAGGGTGTACGGTCTAAGGAGATACAACCGTAAACTCATCAATCTTGCACAAATGATGGTTTTTCAAGGGCTTCAATCAAAGGCATTGAATTCTAGGGACCATGCTTAGCCTTAGGAGGGGTAAAGGCTATAAGAACACCCTTTATAAGGGTTTACGGTCTATGAAGATTCATAGGACCGTAAACTCTTTTGTTCATGCAAAGAGTGACGATCTTAAAATGAAGGATTGTAACTAGATAGATGTAAAGGAGGATGGTACTTACGATTTGGAGGCAAATGGGGGTGTTTTCGGTTCAAAACACAACCGTGCTCTTGAGGATCCCTTGAGCAAAACTCGAAAATTGTAGAGAGAGAGAGAGAGTCTTTGGAGTGTTTAAAATGTGAAATGAAGGCTAAATACCATATATATATAGAGTAGAGTTCTCGGTCAATGGGGGGTCCACCTGACCGTAAACAGGTTCACGGTCTACACGAGTTTACGGTTACCTGACCGTAAACTCAAGGTCTCGACCGTAAACTCCTTTTTGAGTAGGTTTACGGTTGCTAGGTAGTTTAGAACTTAAACTGACACCTCCAAATACTAATTCCTTTGATTCACTAGAGCTAGAATACTCAAAACAGGTTCCAAACAGTGATAACTGGAAGCAAAATGAGTCTAACACTGATAAATTTGAATGTTTACACAAGTTAGAAATTTCGGGTTGTCAGATCATCCCCCCGTTAGAGGGAATTTCGTCCCGAAATTCGAACATAGAATACAAATCATGAATTAGGAAAGAGATGCGGATACTTATGTTTCATCTGATCTTCATGCTCCCAGGTGAATTCAGGTCCCCGCTTGGCATTCCAGCGAACCTTCACTATCGGGATGCGACTTTGTTTCGTTCGTTTGATCTCTCTATCCATGATTTCGACCGATTCTTCCACAAAGTTACGGTTCTCGTTGATTTCAATCTCATCGAGAGGGATCACAAGGGTTTCGTCGGATAAGCATTTCTTGAGGTTCGACACGTGGAAGACGGGATGGATGTTGTTGAGCTCTCGGGGTAACTGGAGTTTGTATGCTACGGGACCGATCCTAGCAAGGATCTCAAACGGTCCAATGTACCTTGGGTTTAGCTTTCCACGTTTTCCGAAACGTATCATGCCTTTCCAGGGGGAGACCTTCAAAAGGACGCGGTCACCAACCTGGAATTCCAAGGGTTTTCGTCGTTTATCAGCGTAGCTCTTTTGTCTATCTCGTGAGGCCTTCAGTCGTTCTCGGATTTGTACGATCTTTTCGGTTGTTTCTCGGATGATTTCAGGACCAGTGAGAGTGCTGTCAGGGACTTGAACCCTGGCTAGCTGCGTGCCACCCACCTCGGCCCAGCACAGAGGGGATCTGCACTTGCGGCCGTAGAGGGCTTTAAATGGTGCAGCCTTGATACTGGTATGGTAGCTGTTGTTGTAGGAAAATTCAACCAAAGGAAGATGAGTGTCCTATGACGCGCCGAAGTCGATCACGCAGGCTCTCAACATATCTTCCAATGTTTGAATTGTTCTCTCACTCTGTCCATCTGTCTGAGGATGATAAGCCATGCTCATATCCAATTTAGTTCCAAGAGCCTTCTGTAGCGATTTCCAAAATCTCGAGGTAAACCTGCTATCTCAGTCGGAGATAATGGATACAGGTACCCCATGAAGGCGAACTATCTCTTGAATGTAGATCTTCGTGAGTCTCTCCATCTTGAAGTTTTCTTTGATTGGCAGGAAGTGGGCGGACTTTGTCAACCGATCGACAATTACCCAAATGGCGTCATGCCCACTCGGAGATCTGGGTAACTTGGTGATAAAATCCATGATTATCCTTTCCCACTTCCACTCATGTATTTTCGACTGCTGAAGTAAACCTGAGGGCTTTTGATACTCTACCTTCACCTTGGCGCAAGTCAAGCACTTACCCACGAAGGTAGCAATTTCTGCTTTCATGTTTGGCCACCAATAAAGTTGTTTGAGATCCAGATACATCTTATTTGAACCTGGGTGAACGGAGTATTTAGTCTTGTGAGCTTCATGCATGACAACCTCTCTGTACCCGCCGAACTTTTGGGTCCAGATCCGGTTCATAAAATAGTACACTCTGTTTCCCTTGATCTCCAAGTTCTTGTCCATTCCCCGCAAGGCTTCATCCGCCACTTTCTCTGGTTTCAAGGCTTCCAGCTAAGCCTCTCTGATTTGCGCAGATAAATGGGAATGAATAGTCATCGTTAATGCTTTCACCTTTCGCCCTGAATGCTCCTTGTGGCTAAGGGCATCTGCTACCACATTGGCCTTGCCGGGATGGTAGCGAATTTCACACTCGTAGTCACTTAGTAGCTCTACCCATCGTCGATGTCTCATGTTTAACTCCTTCTGATCAAAGATATGTTGCAAGCTCTTATGGTCGGTGAAAATGGTGCACTTGGTTCCGTAGAGATAGTGTCTCCAGATCTTTAATGCAAAGACCACTGCTCCCAATTCTAGATCGTGAGTTGTGTAATTAACTTCGTGTGTTTTCAACTGCCTCGAGGCATAGGCAATAACCTTCCCTCGTTGCATGAGCACACAGCCTAGGCCCTGATTGGACGAATCACAGTAGACAACGAAGTCTTCCATCCCTTCGGGCAGGGATAAGATAGGATCGCTGCATAAGGCCTGCTTCAATGTTTGAAACGCAGTGTCTTGCTTGACTCCCCAACTAAAGGTTACACCTTTCTGTGTCAGGGTAGTTAAAGGCTTAGCGATTCTGGAAAAGTTCTGGATGAATCTGCGATAATAGCCCGCGAGACCCAAAAATTGCCAGATTTCTGTGGGTGTCTTTTGTGCAGACCAATTCTCAATCACTTTGATTTTGGAAGGGTCCACATGTATTCCTTCCTTGCTAATCACTTGTCCAAGGAAATTTACCTTCCTGATCCAGAACTCACACTTTGAAAATTTCGCGTATAGCTTCTCTGCCCTTAATGTTTCCAGTACCTGCCTCAAGTGCTGTTTATGATCATCCTCACTCCGCGAATAGACAAGTATATCATCAATGAACACAATCACGAACTTGTCTAGGAAAGGGCGGCACACCCGATTCATCAGGTCCATGAATACTGCCGGTGCGTTGGTTAGACCAAAAGGCATTACTACGAACTCATAGTGTCCGTAACGAGTTCAGAATGCTGTCTTGGGAACATCATTCTCATGAACTCGTAACTGATGGTACCCTGATCTTAGGTCTATCTTGGAGAAATAACTGGCTCCCTGAAGTTGATCGAAGAGGTCGTCGATTCTGGGTAGGGGATAACAGTTCTTGATGGTCAGCTTGTTCAGTTCTCGGTAGTCGATGCACATCCGGAAGGATCCATCTTTCTTTTTCACGAATAAGATCGGAGCTCCCCAAGGTGAGGAACTCGACCTTATGAATCCTTTGCTGATCAGCTCATTGAGCTGGCTGGATAATTCTTGAATTTCTGCAGGCGCTAAACGATAGGGAGATTTAGCTACAGGAGTAGCTCCAGGGATTAGATCGATACGGAACTCGACTTGATGCTCGGGAGGAATTCCTGGGAGATCTTCGGGGAAAACATCAGGAAAGTTACAGACTTCGGGGATGCTCTCGAGGTCTTTAACTTTTTGCGTCTCGTCGACAACATGAGCTAGGAATACATGTCACTCCTTCCGCAGATACTTCTGGGCCTGGATGCATGAAATGATACGAAGGCTCGAACTGAGTTTATCACCGAAAATAGTGAGGGCTTCGCCAGAGGGAAGATTGAGACGGATAACCTTCTCGTATCAAAGGATATCAGCACGATTGGGGCTTAACCAATCCATGCCGATAATGACATCGAAACTCTTAATGGATACAGACATAAGGTTGATGGAAAAGGAATGACCGTCTAGAGTAAGAGTACAGCCTATGAATATATCGTTAGTGCTCTCCTTCTTTCCGTTAGCCATCTCGACAGTGAACGTTTCGGTTAAAGGTTGGGATTTACATTTGATTAGATGTTTGAATGCATGCCTAACAAAACTCCTCTCCGCACCAGGATCGAAGAGAATGCATGCATAAGAGTTGTCAAGGAGGAACGTACCCGTAACAACGGTAGGATCAGCGACTGCTTCCTCTTGGCCCATCGCCATCACTCTTCCTGTATTGCCGCCCGTTGTCGCTTTGGGGCAGTTTCTTTTGAAATGCCTAACTTCCCCACATCCATAACAGGCTTGGCTGGCACCCGCACCAGGAGTCAGATTAGTTGGTTGGGCTGGTGCTCTGCAGTATCGGGTCGTGTGTCCCTTCCTTCCACAGTTGTTGTAATTCAAATCATGGCAAGGTCCGTGATGATGAAAGGTACACTTGTTGCAGAGAGGTAGTTTCCCTGAATAACCACCGGTAGGAGCTTGAGTGGTTGGAACGGCAGTGGGAGCAACAGTAGGAGTAGTAGCAGCGTGGACTGCCACTGTTTGTTGCTTCTTGGAGGGCTCCTGAGGAGACTGGCCCTTGCGTTTGTTCCAAAATTTCTTCTTCATCTCGCCACTCTCCTTCTGTGGCTCGGCGACCGCTGATGCCTCATCCAGATCGATCCCATGATCGATCAGAGTCTGTGCCAGATCCTTGGCGCTCTCAAACGTAGTTGGTCTAGCAGCCAAGACATTTCCTTTGGTTGGTTGTGTCAGTCCCCAGATGTACCTCTCGATTTTCTTGCTTTCCGGGGTGACCATTATCAGACAGAGGAGAGCCAGATCACAGAATCTAGCGGTGTAGGCAGCGATGTCAGAACCCTTCATCTTCAAATTCCAGAGTTCGTGCTCCAACTTTTGCACTTCGCCCCTCGAGCAGTATTCCGCAAGCATGAGTTCCTTCTGTCTTTCCCAACCCATGGCATTAGCCACTGGCAGGGTTAGGGATTTGACTTTACCATTCCACCAGGTCAAGGCTCGGTCGGTGAAGGTGCAGGCGGCGAACTTCACCTTGTTTGCTTCGGAACAGGCGCAAATTTCGAAGATGGATTCGATCTTCTCGAACCATCGAGTCAGAGCGATGACTCCTCCATTTCCGTCGAAGGACTTGGGCTTTGCAGTCATGAAGTCCTTGTAGGAACACTCCTTTTGTTGTCCCTGACTTCCGCCTTGTCCTTGAGGGTTGGTTCCACCTCCAGCCCCTCCAGCGTTCACTTGTGCCGTTGCTGCAGTCACAGCGGCGGTAACTGCGGCCTGGAACATGACGGGGTCGAACTGAGGGGGTGGTGGTGGTGGCGGTGCGTCGTCGTTGCTCCTGTCGGATCTTCGGCGGGGAGGCATCTTGTTCTAGAAACAACCAGGAAGAAGAGGATGGTAAGTCCTCGAGATATATGAAACAAGATATATCTCATCCTGATAATAAAAGTGTTCTACCAAGCGATAAACAAAGAAAAGATTACTAACGCAAGTAAATCATCGCTTAAGGAAGAAGAGGTAGTAACACTTGGAATGAATCTACATACGTAATTTGGCTCTAACTAAAATACTCCTATAGTATTTTATGTTGAATGTTTTTGTTATTGGTAAGTTTTAGGCTTGTTGTAACACCAAAATCACTCCCAAGCTCATGTTGGTCATGTCTCGACTGAATATAGTTGATCAGGCTATATTCACCCTAGACATGATTACATAACTGCACAGGCTTAACCGCAGCGTCCCAACATCCAAATACTTTTGTTTTGTTCTAACTAATGACACGAGTTCGGTTATGTATGCATGCTCGTATACTTTTTATAAAAATACTTATATTTTTGAAAGTATACTTTTAGTGTAGAGCACTTAGGCCCCTTAGTGTTTATAGTTGTATACCATGTAAGGTTCGGTATACTAGTTCGCTATAAACAATGGCTCTGATACCAATCTGTCACACCCCCAAACCGGAACGGCAGAAACGTTCCGGGGCGGAGGACGTCATGTTTAGCATTACAACCAATGAATAATAGGAAACATAGCAACACAACCAATACAGTGGATACATATATAAGAAAAATGTTTACATCAGTTTGAAATCTTGTTTTAGGTACATCAAAAGTATGTAAAGTAATAACATAAGACTCTTATTGCTCCAGCTTCTCAAATTCCAGCAGGTACCTGTCTACTGATTCCCTGAGAATACAAGCAGTTTTGAAAGAATATCAGCATAAAGCTGGTGAGTTCATAAGTATTTAGTTTTTGTGGAAAATGTTTCTTTGATCCTTTTTGAAAAGTGTTCCTCAAGAAAATCCTATATTTTCTTATGAAAAGCAGTGTTGTAAGATTGTCTATTAGTAGAAGATAAATCATCAGTTTTAGAAATGCCAGTGTTATCTTGGGAAAATCCCATATTTTCCCTAAAAACAAGTTAGCTGTCCTAGAGGTAGAGATGTAAGTTTAGAAATCCCTTATTACTATCAGTGTATACATGAAGGTAGTTTTATTACTAAAAATAAAACAAATGAAAGGTAGAGTCCGTAAACCAAAGTTAGTTTCTACTTATTTGCGAGTCGTATAACCATACTTGATATGACCTAGAGACCTTTATAACGTCCTTCAGGCGTTAAGCTAAATGACATTTGTCCACCCCAGGCGTGCCCGCCTAACTGTTGCTAGCAGTTCAGGTGTGGGATTTTCAGTCCCGAATAGATCTATTCACAAATCTCACGCTCTCCCTCCAGGAGACTCTGGTTCTACTATGATAGGATTTAGTATCGTACACTAAAGGGTACAGTTTTGAAGTAGAGCCTCATAATTCTGTATAATCTAGTTTACTAACGAGAAACAGTATAAAACAGTATAAAACAGTAATTATTCTTGAATAAATGTACTTTATACTTCTGAAAAAACATATAACATAAACTAAATCGGCCATAGTTTATATATATTCATCCATGAAATCTGATTTGGTAGAAACTGTCTAGAGGGTTATCCCAAACTATACCCATTATAGTTTACTAGTGTTGTTATGGAAAATGTTTTGTAAAACCTTTCTGAAAGCTATGAAGTGAGATTTCTAAAATAACAATTTCCCTTATGCTCAACATATTACAAAAGGGATAAAATATCCGAGTAAGTTATTAAACATGGAAATCGTTGAGTTGTATTAATAAGTTTAAAACTTAATAAAATACTTTGAGTTTGGCTTGTATTCTCCCCCTGAAAACATTAAAAACACGGAAAATGTAGGGGTATGAACTCACCTGTAGTGAGTGGTTCTGACGTGTGGTTGGAAGAGGAGTGCAGAGTGTCAGGTGTATCCTTGAGCACACAATGATCCTAATAGACACATATAGACATGTATGTGTATGAATTTAGTGCATAGACGACTAAATAAGAAGGTAACACCTTTATTGGCTAGGAAACTCTAAGATTTATGGGATACAATCACATATGATTGCATAACTAGGGTATACGACCACCCTATAGAGTTTACGGTCAAAGAGGTATGACCATTGGAGTTTACGGTCCAAGTGTTCACGGTCTTCGTGTTTACGGTTTTAGTGTTGACGGTCCAATGACCTTACGGTCATGGAGTTCACGGTTCCATGGATTCACGGTCCATGGGTTTACGGTCATTGAAGGGTGTACGGTCTAAGGAGATACAACCGTAAACTCATCAATCTTGCACAAATGATGGTTTTTCAAGGGCTTCAGTCAAAGGCATCGAATTCTAGGGACCATGCTTAGCCTTAGGAAGGGTAAAGGCTATAAGAACACCCTTTATAAGGGTTTACGGTCTATGAAGATTCATAGGACTGTAAACTCTTTTGTTCATGCAAAGAGTGACGATCTTAAAATGAAGGATTGTAACTAGATAGATGTAAAGGAGGATGGTACTTACGATTTGGAGGCAAATGGGGGTGTTTTCGGTTCAAAACACAACCGTGCTCTTGAGGATCCCTTGAGCAAAACTCGAAAATTGTAGAGAGAAAGAGAGAGAGTCTTTGGAGTGTTTAAAATGTGAAATGAAGGCTAAATACCATATATATAGAGTAGAGTTCTCGGTCAATGGGGGGGTCCACCTGACCGTAAACAGGTTCACGGTCTACACGAGTTTACGGTTACCTGACCGTAAACTCAAGGTCTCGACCGTAAACTCCTTTTTGAGTAGGTTTACGGTTGCTAGGTAGTTTAGAACTTAAACTGACACCTCCAAATACTAATTCCTTTGATTCACTAGAGCTAGAATACTCAAAACAGGTTCCAAACAGTGATAACTGGAAGCAAAATGAGTCTAACACTGATAAATTTGAATGTTTACACAAGTTAGAAATTTCGGGTTGTCACATCATCCCCCCGTTAGAGGGAATTTCGTCCCGAAATTCGAACATAGAATACAAATCATGAATTAGGAAAGAGATGCAGATACTTCTGTTTCATCTGATCTTCGCGCTCCCAGGTGAATTCAGGTCCCCACTTAGCATTCCAGCGAACCTTCACTATCGGGATGCGACTTTGTTTCGTTCGTTTGATCTCTCTATCCATGATTTCGACCGGTTCTTCCACAAAGTTGAGGTTCTCGTTGATTTCAATCTCATCGAGAGGGATCACAAGGGTTTCGTCGGATAAGCATTTCTTGAGGTTCGACACGTGGAAGACGGGATGGATGTTGCTGAGCTCTCGGGGTAACTGGAGTTTGTATGCTACGGGACCAATCCTAGCAAGGATCTCAAACGGTCCAATGTACCTTGGGTTTAGCTTTCCATGTTTTCCGAAACGTATCATGCCTTTCCAGGGTGAGACCTTCAAAAGGACGCGGTCACCAACCTGGAATTCCAAGGGTTTTCGTTGTTTATCGGCGTAGCTCTTTTGTCTATCTCGTGAGGCCTTCAGTCGTTCTCGGATTTGTACGATCTTTTCGGTTGTTTCAACACCTTTAGGTAGCAAAGGTGTAAAAACATACTCAGTCATTCAAACAACATTACTAGTAAACTATAATAGGTATAGTTTAGAGGACTACTACTCACTATTTCTAGTACAATAAAACATACAAGAGTCAATTCATACATGAGTCAGTTCAAACATACTATAACGTGAAACAGAAAGAACATACTATAATGAGAAAGAGGGAGGAACATACTTGACACTATACAAAGAGAACATACACTACACTAAGACAGAGAGAACATACTATACAAATACAAGAACACTATAACATTAATGTGAGCCACTACTTCATGGCATGGCAATATACTGTTGTGTCACGTTTTGTAACCAGAGTCTCCTGGAGGGAGAGTGTGAATTTGTGTATAGATCTATACGGGATTGACCATCCTACACCTTGCTGCTAGCTACAGTGGGACCTACAGGTCTACGGGTAACGAATGTCATACCATTTCGATGTCTTCGAACATCGTGTTTTACTAGTCAATCAAGTATGGTTACAATCATATCACATTTTACCTTAATTAAAGAATTGGTTTAAGGTAGTTAGTACAGCGGTAGTTGCTATATACAATACTACTAGTACATCTTTATTTTCCCATTACATTCAAATTGTGACCTTCTCACATAAACGGTAATGTAAACTATATTTTTGGTAAATGATAATCAGTCTTTGGGAAAAACACCCACTTTTACAAAAGAACAAACATACAGAACAGTCGTGTCTTGGTAGAAGACTACATTTCAGTTAAAGTATAAAATATAGGATTTTCTAGGAGATACAAACATTTACAACAAACACTTACAACATTTACAAACAAACATTTACGAACACTTTCATTAAACTTATTCAACAACTGACACTAAATACTTATGAACTAACCAACTTAAATGCTGATCTACTCTTTCAAAATAACTTGTATTCTCAGGTCACCGGTAGACAGGTACACTCGACCAGGTTTTGAGAAGACGGAGCACATTCGAGACTCGTCTTCTATTCTGATTCATATTTTGGTGTCTTTCAAACTATACACAGAACACACTTGTATTAAAATATACTATTAATGCAATGGATGATGTTGTTGCTTGTTTACTATTATGCATTGATATGATACTGTACATGACGTCCTCCACCCCCGAACATTTCCGCCGTTCTGGTTTGGGGGTGCGACACATATCAACAACATGAGAAAGGAATGCATGACATTCCTTTGTAAGTACTTCTGAGCTTGTATACTCGAGATGATACGAAGGTTCGTGCCGGGTTTGTCGCCATAGATAACTAGAGTTTCGTTAGACGGTCGATTAAGGCGAACGGCCTTCTCGTAACACATGATGTAAGCACGATGAAGACTCAACCAATCCATGCCGATTATGACGTCAAAACTTTTAGTTGAGACATGCATGATGTCGATTGGAAATGAATGGCTATCTAGAGTTAGAGTATATCCTATGTATATACTGCTAATGCTCTCAGTTTTTCCGTTAGCCATTTCTACAGTGAACGATTCCACAACCAAACAAGGAACAGGAAGTAAAGATAAGATCACAGATTCTAAGTCTATGACACCCTAGTCACATATAACCTTAGCGTATCCACTCATCAACTATTGACCTACTAATAAAGACCTTTTACTTCTCAAATAAGTAATTATACTAACACAAAATACTCCTATAGTATTTTAAGTTTATGTTCTGTTCTAAAGTTTTCATTGTAGTAGTGTTGGTAAGTTTTTAGACTTGCTGCAACACCACAACCATTCCTAGGCACATGTTAATCACTTCTCGGAAAGATATAGTTGATCAGGCTATATCACTCCCAGATCTGATCAGACGTCCCCACGCCTACTTGTGATGTCCAACAACCGCAATACTTTTGTTCTGATCTAGTATGATTTTCGTATGAATGCATGTATGTATACTTTGGTTAAATATTTTATTATTTAAAAGTATAAACTCTTGGTCAGAGTATTTTTAATCCCGATGTGTTTATAGTTGTATATCTTTTATGGGTTGATATACTTAATTCACTATAAACAAGGCTCTAATACCAATTTGTCGCAACCCCAAACCAGAACGGCGGAAACGTTCGGGGGCGGAGGACGTCATGTACAGTATCATAACGATGCACAATATCATCCATTGCATTAATAGTATAATTTAATACAAGTGTGTTCTGTGTATAGTTTGAAAGACACCAAAATATGAATCAAAATAAAAGACGAGTCTCGAATGTGCTCCGTCTTCTCAAAACCTGGTCCAGTGTACCTGTCTACTGGTGACCTGAGAATACAAGTTATTTTGAAAGAGTAGATCAGCATTTAAGCTGGTGAGTTCATAAGTATTTTAGTGTCAAATGTTTGTATAAGTTTGATGAAAGTGTTTGTATATGTTTGATGTAAATGTTTGTAAGTGTTTGATGTAAATGTTTGTATCTCCTAGAAAATCCTATATTTTCTACTTGAAATGTAGTCTTCTACCAAGACCCGATTGTTCTGTATGTTTGTTCGTTTGTAAAAGTGAGTGTTTTCCCATGTATGACTATCATTACCAAAATATAGTTTATATTACCGTTTATATGAGAAGATCAAAATGTGAATGTAACGGGAAAATAAAGATGTACTGTAGTATTGTATATAGTAACTACCATTGTACTAACTACCTTAAACCAATTGTTTAATTAAGGTAAAATGTGATGAGATTATAACCATGCTTGATTGACTAGTAAAACACGACGTTCGAAGACATCGAAATGGTATGCCATTCGTCACCCGTAGACCTGCAGGTCCCACTGTAGCTAGCAGCAAGGTGTAGGATGGTCAATCCCGTATAGATCTCTACACAAATTCACGCTCTCCCTCCAGGAGACTCTGGTTACAAAACGTGACGCATCAGTATATTGCCATGCCATGAAGTAGTGGCTCACATTAATGTTATAGTGTTCTTGTATTTGTATAGTATGTTCTCTCTGTTCTAGTGTATTGTATGTTTTCTCTGTTCTAGTGTATAGTATGTTCCTCCATGTTTCTCATTATAGTATGTTCTTTCTGTTTCTCGTTATAGTATGTTCTTTCTGTTTCTCGTTATAGTATATTTGAACTGACTCATGTATGAACTGACTCTTGTATGTTTCATTATACTAGAAATAGTGAATATTAATCCTCTAAACTATACCTATTATAGTTTACTAGTAATGTTGTTTGTATAACTGATCATGTTTGTACACCTTTGCTACCCAAAGTTGTTGAAATGATGTAAGAACTTTTATATCTATACACATATACATAATATATAACTAAGGTCCAAACGACACTCGGACAAATAACCGATACCCTAAGTCCACAACCAAACAAGGAACAGGAAATAAAGCGAGTTATCAGTCCTAAACCCTTTCAACCTTATTTATATAACTATATCTATATAGACATGATTTTGACAATATATAAGTTTAAAAGAGTTTATCATATAAAAGAGTTTTAACCATTTGAATGGTTATAGATGACTTGATGTCAGACAATAAAATGTTTTGAAATAGTTTGTTTGATAACACAGTTTTGAAGTATAAAAAATCCACTTGTTTGATAGTTATTAATCACATGTGATTGATACAATAACTATAATGTTTTCTACTTGTATTCCCCCCCCCCCCCCATAAAAGCATTTAAAATCATTTAAGAGATAAGTTAGGGGTATGAACTCACCTGTAGTGAGTGATTCGAATGTAAGATCGATATAGGATGCTAAGTGTCAAGTGAAGTCTCGAGCACAAACGGATCCTATTAAGCATATAATGACATATATATGTATATAATTAGTGTATATAACAACTAATCATGATAGGGAACCACCTTTGGGACTTGGAAACACTTTAAATGAAGTGTTACAATCACATATGATTGTTCTAAAGGTGTTCACGGCCACACATGAGTGTGTTTACGACCTAGATGTGTTCACGGCCAAGGTGTTTACGACCAAAGATGTTTACGGCCATGGGTGTTTACGGCCAAAGATGTTCTTGAGAAGGGTTTACGGCCAAGGGAGAATTTATGGCCGTAAACTCTTGACGTTCAAGCTAAAATGGTTGATTCTTGGACGTATTTCAAGAGCTTCTAATGGATAACTAGTATATGGAAAGGATACTTATGATTTGGAAGCATGAAGGGGTGTTCTTGACCCAAAGAACTAGTGTCTGTTCTTGGTGTTCTTGAAGATCTAACCCCAAAAAGAGATGAATTCACGGATGAAATCATGGGGTTTTACTAGATTAAGAAGGATATCAACTAAGAATCACTTACAAATTTGTCGAGAAAAGGAAGTGTTCTTGATGATACTTGAGAGAGAAATGAGTGTTCTTGACTTGGAGTTGTAAGAAATGAAGAAAAATGAAGGAATATCATACTTATGGAAGGAGTTCACGGCTAGACAAGAGCATACGGCCGTAAACTCCAAGTGATGGAGTTTTCCGGCTTGAATGTTGCACAATGAACTCTAGTAGATATTTCCTAACACTCAATCCTTGAATGTACTAGGCTTAGAACACTCAAACAGACCCTAAACAATGCTAAAAGATAGCAGAAACAAGTCTGACTTTGATTGAATTGAATGGCTATACAAGATAGAAATTTCGGGTTGTCAGATAATGCTAGTTGTGACATCATCCTCCCGTTAGAGGGAATTTATAATGCTAGTTGTGACATCATCCCCCAATTAGAGGGAATTTCGTCCCGAAATTATTTTGAAAGATAGAACTATGAACGAGAGAATAAGTGAGGGTACTTCTACTTCATCTGGTCTTCACGTTCCCTTGTGAATTCCGGTCCACTCTTAGCGTTCCATTGAACCTTCACAATCGGTATACGACACTGTTTCGTAGGCTTCACTTCCCTGTCCATTATCTCAACCGGTTCTTCGACGAACATGAGATTCTCGTTTATTTCGATCTCTTCCAGAGGAATGACAAGGGTTTCATCAGATAAACACATTTTCAGATTTGAGACGTGGAACACGTGGTGTACGTTGCTGAGCTCCGCAGGTAGCTGCAGCTTATATGCTACCAGACCAATTCGGGCAAGAATCTCGAACGGTCCGATGTATCGCGGATTTAGTTTTCCTCGTTTCCCAAAACAGATCATCCCTTTCCAGGGAGAGACCTTTAATAGCACCTGATCTCCGATTTGGAATTCCAGAGGCTTTCGTAGTTTGTCAGCATAACTCTTTTGTCGGTCTCGCGATGCTTGGAGTCGAGCCTTGATTTGGATTATCCTTTCTGTTGTTTCTCGAATGATCTCTGGTCCTGTAAGAGTGCTGCTTGGTGATTGCCCTTTTGCCAGCTGGGTGTCACCCACCTCAGCCCAGCAGAGAGGTGATCTGCATTTGCGACCATGCAAAGCCTTAAAAGGAGCAATCCTTATGCTCGTGTGATAGATGTTGTTGTATGAGAACTCAATTAAAGGCAAGTGGGTATCCCAAGATTTGCCAAAATCGATCACACAGGCCCGGAGCATGTCTTCAAGTGTTTGAATGGTTCGTTCGCTCTGGCCATCGGTTTGAGGGTGGTAAACAGTGCTCATGTCCAGTTGTGTTCCCATTGCCTTCTGGAGCGACTGCCAAAACCATGAAGTAAATCTAATATCCCGACCCGAGATAATAGATTTTGGCACCCCATGAAGCCTTACGATCTCTTTTATATAGATTCTTGTTAATCTCTCCATCTTGTACGATTCTTTTATTGGCAGGAAATGGGCGGATTTGGTTAACCTATCAACAATCACCCATATAGCATCCAATCCGTCTGTTGTCTTAGGTAATTTGGTTATGAAGTTCATGGTAATCCTTTCCCATTTCCACTCGGGTATCACTGGCTGTTGTAATAATCTCGAGGGCTTCTAATACTCGACTTTCACTTTGGCGCAAGTGAGACACTTGCCTACGTAAGTGGCGATCTCTGCCTTCATATTTGGCCACCAATATTGTTGTTTGATGTTCAGGTACATTTTATCCGAACTTGGATGGACGGAATATCGCGTTTTATGAGCCTCGTTCATGACTATCTCTCTGAATCCCCCAAATTTAGGGACCCAGATTCTATTCATGAAGTAGTAAGCTCCGTCCTTTTTGGCTTCAAGGTTTTTATCGATCCCACGCAGCGTTTCATTTGCGACGTTCTCCGGCTTCAATGCCTTTGATTGGGATCCCTTGATCTGTGAGGTTAGGTGGGAGTGGATGGTTATTGATAATGTCTTCACCCGGCGACCTAAGTATTATTTCCTGCTCAGGGCATCAGCTACCACGTTAGCTTACCTGGGTGGTACTTGATCTCGCATTCGTAATCATTTAGCAGCTCAACCCACCTTCGCTGCCTCATGTTCAGCTCCTTTTGGTTTAGAATGTGCTGGAGGGTTTTGTGATCCGTGAATATGGTGCACTTTGTATTGTAAAGGTAGTGCCTCCAAATCTTTAAGGCGAAGACCACGACTCCCAGCTCGAGATCATGGGTGGTGTAATTCACTTCATGTGTCTTCAATTGTCTGTATGCGTAAGCTATCACCTTTCCACGCTGCATGAGGACACAACCTAACCCTTGGTTCGAAGCATCGCAATATACTATGAAGTCTTCGGTTCCCTCCGGTAAGGATAGAACTGGTGCACTACAGAGGGTTCACTTCAAGGTTTGGAAGGCAGCTTCTTGTTTGTCCGTCCAGTTGAAAGATACACCTTTTTGTGTCAGGGTGGTGAGGGGCTTGGCTATCTTTGAGAAGTTCTGAATAAACCTTCGGTAGTAGCCTGCGAGACCCAAAAATTGTCGTATTTCTGTTGGTGTTTTCTGAATCGCCCAGCCTTCAATGGCCTTGATCTTGGAAGGATCTACGTGAGTCCCTTCCTCACTTACTACATGACCCAAGAAGTTTACACTGTGAATCCAGAACTTGCATTTGGAGAGTTTCACATATAACCTTTCAGCTCTTAGAGTTTCCAAGATTTGACGGAGATGTTGACCGTGCTCCTCCTTGCTTCGGGAGTACATGAGAATGTCATCGATGAAGACGATTACGAAATTATCGAGTAATGGGCGGCAGACTCGATTCATGAGGTCCATAAATGATGCGGGGGCATTTGTCAGACCGAAGGGCATCACAACAAATTCGTAATGAGCGTATCGAGTTCGGAAAGCAGTTTTTGGAATGTCCTCTTCTCGGACTCGGAGTTGATGATAACCGGATCTTAGATCTATTTTGGAGAAGTAACTAGCTCCTTGAAGCTGGTCAAATAGATCGTCAATCCAAGGGAGTGGGTATCGGTTTTTGACAGTGAGCTTATTCAATTCCCTATAATCGATGCACATTCTGAAGGATCCGTCCTTCTTCTTAACAAACAAGACCGGAGCTCCCCAGGGTGAGAAGCTTGGTCTGATGAATCCTTTGCTCAACAATTCTCTTAATTGACTGGATAACTCCTGCATTTCGACGGGAGCTAACATGTAGGGTGATTTGGCAATTAATGTGGCTCCTGGTATGAGGCCGATTCGAATATCAATCCGTCTTTCTGGGGGTATTCCCGGAAGGTCTTCGGGAAATACATCCGGAAAGTTGCATGCCACTGGGATGTCTTTAATGTTTACTTCTTCTTTGGCTTTGTCCACAACATGAGCGAGGAAAGCATAACTCTTCTTGTGTAGGCACTTCTGTGCCTTGATGCACGAGATAAGACGAAGATTGGTGTCAGGCTTATCACCATAGATTATTAGGGTTTCATGATTGGGGAGGTGAAGGCGAACGGCCTTCTCGTGACACATAATATCAGCACGGTGGGGGCTTAACCAATCCATGCCGATTATCACATCAAAACTCCTAATATTTACTGGCATCAAATCTATTTGAAATGAATGGTTATTTAGTGTTAATGTGCACCCTACGTAAACATCTTTGGTTGTTTCGGTTTTCCCATTAGCCATCTCCACCGTGAAGGCTTCGTTTAGCTTCTGGTGTTGTTGTTTTAGTAAGTGTTTGAATTTGTTACTAACGAAGCTCCGCTCGGCTCCGCTATCGAATAAAATGCATGTGTAAGTGTTGTTAAGTGGGAACGTACCAGTAACAACCGTCGGGTCTTGAACTGCTTCACCTTGACCCAACGTCAGGACCCTTCCTGATCCTCCTGCCCCTTGGTTGTTGGCTTTTGGGCAATTGCGTCTGAAATGATTGGTTCCTCCACATCCATAACAAGTGTGACTAGCCCCAACGTTATTGTTGTTACGGTTGTTGTTGTTGTTGTTGTTGTTGTGGTTTGGCTGTTGGTTCGGTTGGGGTTGAGATCTGCAGTATCGAGCGGTATGACCCTTAGGGTTGCAACTTGTACACTGCATATCTTTGCATTCTCCATAGCGGTGGTAGCTTCATTTGTTATACTTGGGCAGGGTTCCCGAGTATCGTCTGGTAGTAGTTGGTGTAGTCGAGGCTGGAGCATGTGGTGTTGAGGCAACCTGAGCAGTAGCAGCATGGACTGCTACATTTTGTTGCTTTTTCGATGACTCGTGGTTTTGTCGCCCTTTTCGTTTGTTGTCCTTGTTGTTCTTGTTATATTTTCCCTCTTTCTTTCCTCCAGTTTCTCCTGCTTTGGCACCCTTCTTGTTGCCATGGTCGTAGAGATTCTTGGCTAATCTTTTAGCACTGTCATATGTCTCCGGGTTAGCTGCTATTACATTTCCTTGAATTGGAGAGGTCAATCCCCAAATAAATCTTTCAATCTTCTTTCCTTCAGACGTGATCATGGCTGGACACAAGAGTGACAACTCACTAAACCTCGAGATGTAAGCATCGATGTCAGAGTTCTGAACTGTGAGATTCCACAGTTCCTGCTCCATCTTCTGGATCTCCCCTCTGGGACAGTATTCTGCCATTAGCATTTCTTTCAGCTCCTCCCATGGCATAGCGTTCGCCACTGGGAGTTATTACGCCTCCTGTCCCGTTGAAGGTTCGAGGCTTGGCTTTCATGAAATCCTTGTAGGTACAGGTCCTTGTGGGTCCTTAGTTCATCCCCTGGTTTGAACTTCCGGCTCCTTGTCCGTTACCTCCATCGTTATTTCCGTTGTGAATCTGTGCCAGTGCTGCAGTGACCGCAGCAGACACTGCCGCTTGGAACGCAGCTGAGTTTAACTTCGGTAGTGTTGGTGCCGTGTTGTTTCCGCGATTCGGTCTCTGAGGCATCTTCTGTCATGGAACGGAAAGATGTTGAGTATTTAGTGAATTCTAGTTTCGCGATTCCTTAATTATAGAACAGTTTCGGTGATTCGGTTGTACGTGTAAATGAATGCATACAATTAACTTGAAATAAAAGTAATAGAACACATAGCAGATAACAACATCATGATAATATATTTTACTGCTTTCATTAATAATAATCTTTTTGATACATGAAAATTTACCTATATAAGGCATACAATACATGAAAGAAATAAAATCCGACAGCGTGACGACTCCATGAGTAGTGATTTTCGATAATACATAGAGTAGTACATAAAAGGAAATCATAACAGTAGCGATGGCAGATGAAGCCGATCCTAGTCACGGCGGGGAGGGTCTGGTGGAGCTAACGAAGAGGTAGATGCACCCTGGAGTCTGGCCAGGTGATGCTCGGTGGTTCGAAGCCGGGCCTCCAATGCTGTCTGACGTGCCTGATAGTCTCTGACCACCTCATGAGTCATCATTTCTGCGCGCTCGACCGCAGCTCTCATTGCAACCATTTGGTCGACGGTTGCTTGTGCCTGTCACCGATGTCATGCGTCCTCCTAACCATTACCGACAGGGATCGATCAGCAGGTCCACCGTGACTCAGGTCGTAGTAGTCCCGATTCATACCGAATGGGGGACGCACCCCCTGTTGGCGACTCCATCTCCAGATCTCGTGTGCCCTTGGGGGCGTAGGACCGTTGGGACCCATCCTGTAAGGGGGCACCCTGGCCATATATGGCGGGTTTATGACTTCAGACTCCGCGTCCGAGTCATCTGCATCGCTACCATCACCCTCCTCCTCATATGAGTCCACTACCGGTTCTTCCGGTCCTTCTTCAGGTTCTTCTTCTTCGGGCTCTACTTCCGGTTCTTCTTCTGTGTGACAACCCGAAATTTCTAACTTATACATTCTTCATTTTTATCAAAGTTAGCCTCGTTTTGCTATTTTGTAATAAAGTTTTGGGTCTATATAAGTGCTTTAGGCTTAATATAATCAAGATATGAGTCTTAGGGAGGGTTAGAATGTATGTAGCATCACAAAATCGGGCCAAACACACCATGCAAGGTGTATGCGGCCGCACACCCGAGTGTGCGGCCAGCCAGCCGCACACAGCCAGCCGCACACCCTCCTAGCCTCACACTCCAGCCTATATAAAGGACCCTAGGTCAACCATACACCGTTTTCACACTCCTTCAAAGCTGGAACATTTTCTCTCAAGAGTTCTTCACGTTTTCCTCTCCAATCATCAAAACAAGTAAGTAAACATCCTTAGATCCTTACTACAACATATTTGAAAGCCTTTTCCTCGAGTTTGATCCATGAAATCATCATTCTAGATGATCTTCATGTGTGTACGGCCGCACACACATCATGTGTGACCGCACACACATCTTTTGGTCCTAAAATGGGCTTAAACACCCATCCAAGCTTAGCATCGACCAAAACACCTTCTTAGGATCATCCCCAGGCCTTAGAAAATCGATTTGGACACATTTGTATGGGGGTGTACGGCCGCACACAGGCCTGGCCGCACACACCTGGCCGCACACGCCATGTGTAGCCGCACACCCCCTTTTAAGGGTCTAATATGGCAACAAACTTCCATTCCGGCTAGCCAATGGTCAAAACACCTTCCCTAGAACATTCCTAAGGCTAGAAACACGTTTTGGCACACTTCATAGTGAGTGTGCGGCCGCGCACACACTCTGGCTGCACACTCTGGCCGCACACACACAAAACCCATGATTTTGTGGCCTTACACTCAAATATAGGGCCATACACCCCTTATGTGCAACCATAGGCATTGGAAACACTTAATTCTAAGTGTTTTTATGTCCCTAAGGCATGTCCCTATCACTTTTAGTGGTTATATACATTAAATGTATTCACATATGTATTATTACATGAAAAATAGGATTCATTTGTGCTCAAGACTTCAATTGACACCCGACAATCCTACATCGATCTTTCACTCGAGTTACTCACTGCAGGTGAGTTCATACCCCTTAATTAACCTTTTAAATGATTTTAAATGCTTTTATGGGGGGGGGGGGGAATACAAGTTGAACATTTCTAGTTATTGCTTTAAATCACATGTGATTAATAACTAGAACAAACAGAAAGATTTTCTACTGCTTCCAAATTGCTATCAAACTTACGGATTTTCAAGTGTCTCAAACCTTTTATTAAACTCTTTAAATGATAAAAGACACCATTATATTTATGTAAGTAAGACTTGAAGGACTTAGGACTGATAGCTCACCTTATTTCCTGTTCCTTGTTTGGTTGTGGACTTAGAGTATTCTGTTGTTTGTCCGACTGTCGTTTAATTCTTAGTTATATATCATATATATAGGTTTTGGATATAATAGTTTTCGCTTCAGTTCAGTACCTTTGTGTAACAAAGGCATGCAAATAACATTACTATTTAACTATAATAGGTATTGTTAAGGGTTACTACTCATTACTACTATTACAATGACACTTACCAGAGTCAGTTCAGTTATGAGTCAATACACTATATACTATACAAGAGAACACTCTATACATTATACCAGAAAATATGCTATACAATATACAAGAGAATATACTATAATTAGAATGTGACATACTATTTCTCGATACGACACTTCAAACCGGTATCACCGTGTAACCAGAGTCTCCTGGAGGGAGAGCGGGCATTGTGTGTATAGATCTATACGGGACAGACACTCCCACATCCCGACTGTTAGCTACAGTCCCAGCCGCAAGGCCAAGGGGTGACAGAATGTTACCTCACTATATATGACCTGGAGGGTCATCAGTTATTCAGCCGTCGATTAGCATGGTTACATACGAGTTCACATTCATACCTTTAATTAACCCATTTAAGAATTAAAGGCAAATTAGACTTTTCGAGGCGTATTGTTCATTTAATACCACCTGGAGTCTACATTTTCATTATCTTAGACTTTTCGAGGCGTATTGTTCATTTAATACCACCTGGAGTCTACATTTTCATAACTTTAGGCTCCCCGAGGTGTACTGTACATTTAGTACTACCTGGAGTCCGTATTTTGTCACTTTATACCCAGCAGTGTCACTGCTAAGGGTAAAACATTTATTTTCCCTAATACATTTATTTTGCAATCACCTTATATGAGTGAAGACAAAAACTACATTTTCATACTGATAGTTTCACTGGGGAAACCCTTACATTTATGAAAGAACAAATATACAAACAATTGGGTCTTGGTAGAAGACTACTTTTTACTGGAAAATATAGGATTTTCTAGGGAGTATACTATTTACAAATATTGAAATCAGTTATTACACTACATTGTTGTAAACATTTTTATACAAGTAATGACACTAAATACTTATGAACTCACCAGCTTTATGCTGATAAACTCTTTCAAAATAACTTGTATTCTCAGGTCATCAGTAGACAGGTACCAATGAAGCTTTTGAGAAGATGGAGCATATACAAGACTCATCTTTTATTTTGATTATACTTTTGGTGTCTTACAAACTGTACATAACACGCTTGTATTACAATTATTATATTAATGCAATGGATGTTGTTGCTTGCCTTTACAATAATGCATTGTTGTGATACTGTACATGACGTCCTCCACCCCAGAACGTTTCCGCCGTTCTTGGTTTTGGGGTGTGACAGATTGGTATCAGAGCACTGTTTATAGTGAATCAAGTATATCAACCCATAAAAGATATACGAACTATAAACACATCGGGATTAAAACACTCTGACCAAGAATATATACTTTTAAATAATAAAATATTTAACTAAGTATATATATACATTTATCCATACCAGTGTCAGTATCATACTAGAACAGAACAAAAGTATTATGATTGTTGAACATTGCAATTAGGCTTAGAGACATATAGTCAAACCTAAGGGGATATAGCCTGATCAACTATATTTTCTGAGGAGTGACTAGCATGTGCCTAAGGATGATTGTAGTGTTGCAACAAGTCTAAAAACTTACTAACACTACTACAACAAGAGCATTAGAACAGAATACTATAGGAGTATTCTGCGTTACTATAAATTACATATGTGAGAACTAAAAGGTCGTTACTAGTAGGGCAATAGTTGCTAAGTGGATACCCTAAGGTTACATGTGACTAAGACGCTATAGACTTAGAATCTGTGATCTTTGCTTTATTTCCTGTTCCTTGTTTGGTTGTGGATTTAGAGTTAGGGTCACTTATTCGAAGGTCTATCCTGTTTTGGTTGCATGTGATTGGTATGCACTATGCAAGTATTGGGTCAACTAATAACGATCATCTTATAATTATCTTAGATTAGTACGCCTATTAACTATTCTTTCCCCTATTCTCGCGTAGATAGCATGGCTGACTTCCATCTCCCTAGCGATCTGTACTATCCCAACCAAGGCATTGGTGGATGGCTTAATGAGGAGCCAGAAGATGATCACCCAATCCCTCTGGATGATCACCGTGCAGAAGGCTTTTCTGATAGCTCCGACTCTGAACCAGAAGTCAACAACCTACCCCCAGTAGCTCCAAACCCCAACCCTCGTTCGGCATTCCAAGGTCCCACTCCCTTGTGGGCAACAACCTTGAATTGATGGAGTGATGAGCAGGGTCAGCCATTACCTTTCAACGGAGACCGAAGCTTTTACAATATAAGCGAGGGAGGTTCAGCTGACAGAGTCCTGCCTATCATGGTCCGTAGGATTGCTAGGAACGTCGAGCAAGGTCATGCAGCCATCGACCGAGTAGTGGAAATTGACGCCAACTCTGGCCTTAACACTGTCCGTATTCGCCAACTCGAGGAGGCTATGGATAGAGCTAGGAGGACCAATGAGACTCTGCAGCAACATCTAGCTGCATCCCGAGCCGAGGTCATGGAACTACGAATGCGTCAGAGGGCATATGAACGACATCTACAGGAAGTTGTACGCCAACTGACAGACCTGAGGGTTCACCCAAGGGATACCCGTCGCCGGTAGAAGATGTCGACTCATCTTTCTCCTTTGGTTAAGGAATAGCCCTTCTTTTCTAAGCTCTATGGAGCACTTGTCTGTAAACATTCCTAACTTTGAAAGTACTCTAACTAGACCTCTAAACTGCCAACATTTTTCCTTATGGTTTGATGTAAGACCTACTTTTAGGTCATTTTTCCCAAACACACTTTACATCACTAATACCAGTAATTTTGGCAGTTGTCTACTCTATGGGAAAGTCTGTACTCTTATGTTTCCCTACTCTATTGTTATGACTCTATCTGATAGTTGGACTATGGCGATTTAGTCCATGAGACACACTCATCATACTTACAATCGATTCTTACTATTATCATCATCTTTATGAACTTTCAGAAAAAGATGCCGCCTCGCAAGCGTCCGACCAGAAACACGCCTGCAAATCAAACTCCACCACCACCCCCTCCGCAGTTCGATCCAGTGATGTTTTAGGCAACTGTGACCGCAGCTGTGACCGCCGCCATGGCCCAAGTAAACTCTGGCGGTGCTAGTGGAACGGGGACTGGCACAAACTCCAGCCATGGTGAAATCCATCCACGTGCACGGGAGTGTACCTATAAGGATTTCATCAGCTGCAAACCTACATACTTCAACGGAACCGGAGGGATCCTTGCACTGTCCCAGTGGATCGAGAGAACAGAAGCAATCTTCGAGATGTGCTCATGCCCTGAAGGAAGCAAGATAAAGTTCGCTGCTTGCACCTTCACCCAAAGGGCCCTGACGTGGTGGAATGGCCATGTCAAATCACTCTCATTGGTAACAGTTAACGCGATGGGCTGGGATACTCTGAAGGACCTTATGACAAGGGAGTACTGCCCGAGGGGCGAAATTCAGAAACTCGAGGAGGAACTGTGGAACCTCAAAATGTAGGGTTCCGACATAGTGGCTTATACAGCCAGGTTCTGCGACCTGGTGGCTCTATGTCCTAACATGGTTCCCACCGAAAGCAAGAAGATCGAAAGATACATATGGGGTCTGGCACCCCCATATCGAGGGAACGTTCTAGCATCACACCCTGCGACCTTTGATAGTGCCAAGGAATTGGCCCAAAGGCTCATCGATCACGAGGTTCCTTCTACTCCATCAACAACTACAACGACTACCCCCGCATCAACCAAGACATCTGACAACAAAAGGAAACGAAGTTGGAACCGGAAGAAGGGCAAATCAGCTCAATCCTCTTCCCAGAACCAACAGATGGTGGCTGTCCATGCCGCCACTACTCCTGCTGCCCCTGTACCAGCCAAAACATATGCAGGGAACTTACCCAAGTGCACCAAGTGCTCCTTCCATCATAACGGCCCCTGCCGTGAAATGAACTGCACTAACTGCGACCGGAAGGGCCATACCGCCCGGTTTTGCAGATCTCAACCCAAACCCATCAACCAAGTTCCCAGTACCGGAGTGAGTAAAGCCTGCTACGGGTGCGGCGAGACAGGGCACTTCAAAAGAAACTGTCCGAAAGCTGGGAACGCGGGAGGAGCAGGAAGTCTACTTGCTATTGGCCACAAAGAGGCCGTAGCAGACCCCACGGTAGTCACGAGTACGTTCCTTCTCGATAACTCTTATGCTTGTATCCTATTTGATAGCGGGGCAGAAAGGAGCTTCGTAAACCAAAAATTTAAACACTTACTTAATCAAGCACCGCAAACACTAAAAGAAACCTTCGTCGTAGAAATGGCTAACGGCAAGACATAGAGTTCTAACGAGATTTACATAGGTTGTACCCTCAAGCTAGATAATCAATCATTCCCAATCGACCTCATACCAGTAGCTATCTAGAGTTTTGACGTCATTATAGGCATGGACTGGCTGAGTCTTTATCGTGCCGATATTCTATGTTTCGAAAAAGCAGTCCGCCTGAACCTACCGAATCATGAAACCTTGTTGATCTACGGAGACAAACCCAGTACGAGCCTTCGTATCATCTCAAGTATCCAAGCCCAAAAATATATGCGTAAGGAATATCGTGCATTCCTGGCACACGTTGTCGATACGAGCTAGAAAACAAAAGACCTGAAAGACCTCCCCGTAGTACGCGATTTTCCTGACGTCTTTCCGGAAGAACTCCCAGGATTACCCCCGCAACGTCAAGTCGAGTTCCGAATCGACTTAATTCCAGGAGCGACCCCCGTAGCCAAATCGCCCTATCGTCTAGCACCTGCCGAGATGCAGGAACTGTCCAGTCAACTTAACGAACTGCTCAGCAAGGGCTTCATAAGACCAAGCTTCTCACCCTGGGGAGCACCAGTCTTGTTCGTGAAAAAGAAAGACGGATCGTTCCGTATGTGCATTGATTACAGGGAACTTAACAAGCTTACAGTCAAGAATCGTTACCCTCTTCCTTGCATAGACGATTTATTTGACCAACTGCAAGGGGCGAGCTACTTTTCCAAGATTGATCTGCGGTCCGGGTATCACCAGTTACGAGTGCTTGAGGAGGATGTTCCGAAGACAGCCTTCCGAACTCGTTACGGACACTACGAGTTCGTAGTGATGCCATTCGGATTAACCAATGCGCCCACAGTATTCATGGACTTGATGAATAGAGTATGACGTCCTTACTTGGATCAGTTCGTCATCGTCTTCATTGATGATATACTTATCTACTCTCGAAGTAAGGAGGAGCATAGCGATCATTTACGACAAGTCCTAGGAACCTTACGATCAGAGAAGCTTTATGCGAAGTTCTCTAAATGCGAATTTTGGATCCGAAGAGTCGAATTCTTAGGACACGTGGTTAGCAAAGAAGGAATCCACGTGGACCCTTCCAAAATTAAAGCCATTGAGAATTGGTCAGCACCGAAGACGCCTACAGAAATTCGTCAATTCCTAGGCCTCGCTGGCTACTACCGCAGATTCATACATAATTTCTCTGGAATTGCGAAACCCCTCACTACATTGACCCAGAAGGGCGTGGCCTTTGACTGGGAAGAGAAGCAGGAGAAAGCGTTCCAAACGCTAAAACGAGCCTTGTGCACCGCACCGATACTGTCCCTCCCCGAAGGAACAGAAGACTTCATGGTCTATTGCGATGCGTCAAATCAAGGGCTCGGTTGTGTTCTGATGCAACGAGGAAAGGTCATAGCCTATGCCTCAAGACAGCTGAAGACACATGAGGTCAACTACACAACACACGATCTCGAATTAGGAGCAGTGGTGTTTGCCCTGAAAATCTAGAGACACTACCTGTATGGTACAAAGAGCACTATCTTCACAGACCACAAAAGCCTACAGCACATATTCAACCAGAAGGAGCTCAATATGAGACAACGACGGTGGGTAGAGCTACTCAATGACTACGAATGCGAAATTCGTTATCATCCCGGCAAAGCCAACGTAGTAGCAGACGCCCTAAGTCGAAAAGAGTATTCTGGTCGAAGAGTCAAGTCATTAACAATGACTATCCATTCGCATCTATCCGCACAAATTAAGGAGGCTCAGTTCGAAGCCTTGAAACCTGAAAATGTGGCGGGAGAATCCCTGCATGGAATGGATAAGAACTTGGAAGTCAAGGGTGACGGAGCCTTATATCTCATGGACCGGATCTGGACACCGAGACACGGTGGCTTCAGAGACTTGGTCATGAAGGAAGCACACAACACTCGATATTCCGTCCACCCAGGTTCAGATAAGATGTATCTGGATCTTAAAAAGCTATACTGGTGGCCTAACATGAAAGCAGAAGTTGCTACCTTCATGAGTAAATGCCTTACTTGCGCAAAGGTTAAGGTCGAATACCAGAAACCTTCAGGTTTACTTCAGCAACCGGAGGTACCTGAATGGAAGTGGGAGCGGATCACTATGGACTTCATAACGAAGTTACCCAAGACAACGGGTGGGCTTGATACCATTTGGGTCATCGTCGACAGATTGACCAAATCCGCACACTTCCTACCCATCAAGGAAACAGACAAAATGGAGAAGCTCACAAGAACATACATACAGGAGATTGTACGACTGCACGATGTTCCCATATCCATTATCTCGGACAGAGATAGTAGATTCACTTCGAGGTTCTGGCAATCACTATAAAGCTCCTTAGGAACGAGGCTGGACATGAGTACAGCCTACCATCCACAGACCGACGGACAAAGTGAGAGGACTATTCAAACATTGGAAAGGCATGGGATACCCACTTACCCGTAGTTAAATTCTCCTACAACAACAGTTATCACACGAGCATCAAGGCTGCTCCATTTGAAGCCCTCTACGGTCGGAAGTGTAGATCCCCTCTGTGCTGGACTGAAGTGGGTGACACTCAGTTAGCTAAAGGACGAGTTCCTGACAGCACTCTCACGGGTCCGGAGATCAATCGAGAAACGACAGAGAAGATCGTTCAGATTCGTGAATGATTGAAAGCCTCAAGAGACCGACAGAAAAGCTACGCTGACAAACGAAGGAAACCTTTGAAATTTCAAGTGGGAGACCGAGTCCTTTTGAAAGTCTCACCCTGCAAGGGCTTGATACGCTTTGAAAAGCATGGAAAGCTAAATCCAAGGTACATAGGGCCTTTCGAGATTCTCGCTAGAATCGGCCCCGTAGCTTACAAACTCAACTTACCCCGCGAGCTTAGTAACGTACATCCTACCTTCCACGTCTCGAACTTGAAAAAGTGCCTATCCGATGAGACTCTTGTAATCCCACTCGACGAGATCGAGATCAACGAGAGCCTCAACTTCGTGGAAGAACCTGTAGAGATCATGGACCGAGAGGTCAAGCGAATGAAACAAAGCCGCATCCCAATCGTGAAGGTTCGCTGGAACGCCAAGCGAGGACCAGAATTCACATGGGAGCGCGAGGATCAAATGAAACTTAAATACCCTCATCTTTTTACTTAGTTATTTGTAATAACTTAGTTGCTTGAACTCTAATTTCGGGACGAAATTCCCTCTAACGGGGGGATGATGTGACAACCCGAAATTTCTAACTTATACATTCTTCATTTTTATCAAAGTTAGCCTCGTTTTGCTATTTTGTAATAAAGTTTTGGGTCTATATAAGTGCTTTAGGCTTAATATAATCAAGATATGAGTCTTAGGGAGGGTTAGAATGTATGTAGCATCACAAAATCGGGCCAAACACACCATGCAAGGTGTGTGCGGCCGTACACCCGAGTGTGCGGCTAGCCAGCCGCACACATCCAACCGCACACCCTCCTAGCCTCACACTCCAGCCTATATAAAGGACCCTAGGTCAACCATACACCCTTTTCACACTCCTTCAAAGCTGGAACATTTTCTCTCAAGAGTTCTTCACGTTTTCCTCTCCAATCATCAAAACAAGTAAGTAAACATCCTTAGATCCTTACTACAACATATTTGAAAGCCTTTTCCTCGAGTTTGATCCATGAAATCATCATTCTAGATGATCTTCATGTGTGTACGGCCGCACACACATCATGTGTGACCGCAC
This sequence comes from Lactuca virosa, assembly GCF_052849685.1. Taxonomy (NCBI): domain Eukaryota; kingdom Viridiplantae; phylum Streptophyta; class Magnoliopsida; order Asterales; family Asteraceae; genus Lactuca; species Lactuca virosa. Next base: position 254,198,348 of record NC_136434.1, read on the forward strand.
ACACATCTTTTGGTCCTAAAATGGGCTTAAACACCCATCCAAGCTTAGCATCGACCAAAACACCTTCTTAGGATCATCCCCAGGCCTTAGAAAATCGATTTGGACACATTTGTATGGGGGTGTACGGCCGCACACAGGCCTGGCCGCACACACCTGGCCGCACACGCCATGTGTAGCCGCACACCCCCTTTTAAGGGTCTAATATGGCAACAAACTTCCATTCCGGCTAGCCAATGGTCAAAACACCTTCCCTAGAACATTCCTAAGGCTAGAAACACGTTTTGGCACACTTCATAGTGAGTGTGCGGCCGCGCACACACTCTGGCTGCACACTCTGGCCGCACACACACAAAACCCATGATTTTGTGGCCTTACACTCAAATATAGGGCCATACACCCCTTATGTGCAACCATAGGCATTGGAAACACTTAATTCTAAGTGTTTTTATGTCCCTAAGGCATGTCCCTATCACTTTTAGTGGTTATATACATTAAATGTATTCACATATGTATTATTACATGAAAAATAGGATTCATTTGTGCTCAAGACTTCAATTGACACCCGACAATCCTACATCGATCTTTCACTCGAGTTACTCACTGCAGGTGAGTTCATACCCCTTAATTAACCTTTTAAATGATTTTAAATGCTTTTATGGGGGGGGGGGGAATACAAGTTGAACATTTCTAGTTATTGCTTTAAATCACATGTGATTAATAACTAGAACAAACAGAAAGATTTTCTACTGCTTCCAAATTGCTATCAAACTTACGGATTTTCAAGTGTCTCAAACCTTTTATTAAACTCTTTAAATGATAAAACTGTTTTCAAATTCTTTTAAACTTACATTATTTTCAAACCCATATCTACACCATTATATTTATGTAAGTAAGACTTGAAGGACTTAGGACTGATAGCTCACCTTATTTCCTGTTCCTTGTTTGGTTGTGGACTTAGAGTATTTTGTTGTTTGTCCGACTGTCGTTTAATTCTTAGTTATATATCATATATATAGGTTTTGGATATAATAGTTTTCGCTTCAGTTCAGTACCTTTGTGTAACAAAGGCATGCAAATAACATTACTATTTAACTATAATAGGTATAGTTAAGGGTTACTACTCATTACTACTATTACAATGACACTTACCAGAGTCAGTTCAGTTATGAGTCAATACACTATATACTATACAAGAGAACACTCTATACATTATACCAGAAAATATGCTATACAATATACAAGAGAATATACTATAATTAGAATGTGACATACTATTTCTCGATACGACACTTCAAACTGGTATCACCGTGTAACCGGAGTCTCCTGGAGGGAGAGCGGGCATTGTGTGTATAGATCTATACGTGACAGACACTCCCACATCCCGACTGTTAGCTACAGTCCCAGCCGCAAGGCCAAGGGGTGACAGAATGTTACCTCACTATATATGACCTGGAGGGTCATCAGTTATTCAGCCGTCGATTAGCATGGTTACATACGAGTTCACATTCATACCTTTAATTAACCCATTTAAGAATTAAAGGCAAATTAGACTTTTCGAGGCGTATTGTTCATTTAATACCACCTGGAGTCTACATTTTCATTATCTTAGACTTTTCGAGGCGTATTGTTCATTTAATACCACCTGGAGTCTACATTTTCATAACTTTAGGCTCCCCGAGGTGTACTGTACATTTAGTACTACCTGGAGTCCGTATTTTGTCACTTTATACCCAGCAGTGTCACTGCTAAGGGTAAAACATTTATTTTCCCTAATACATTTATTTTGCAATCACCTTATATGAGTGAAGACAAAAACTACATTTTCATACTGATAGTTTCACTGGGGAAACCCTTACATTTATGAAAGAACAAATATACAAACAATTGGGTCTTGGTAGAAGACTACTTTTTACTGGAAAATATAGGATTTTCTAGGGAGTATACTATTTACAAATATTGAAATCAGTTATTACACTACATTGTTGTAAACATTTTTATACAAGTAATGACACTAAATACTTATGAACTCACCAGCTTTATGCTGATAAACTCTTTCAAAATAACTTGTATTCTCAGGTTATCAGTAGACAGGTACCAATGAAGCTTTTGAGAAGATGGAGCATATACAAGACTCATCTTTTATTTTGATTATACTTTTGGTGTCTTACAAACTGTACAGAACACGCTTGTATTACAATTATTATATTAATGCAATGGATGTTGTTGCTTGCCTTTACTATTATGCATTGTTGTGATACTGTACATGATGTCCTCCACCCCAGAGCGTTTCCGCCGTTCTTGGTTTTGGGGTGTGACACTCTGACTCCTCCTCTAGTTCCGGTTCTAACCATCCACCATTCCCCTGATTGGGGAAATAGGGATCTCCTGGATGATGGAATCCGACCATAGAGTCTGCATGAGGGATGAGAAGTGTGTGTAAGGAAAGTGCGTCTAGTTAGTATTCCAATTATTTTAATAGTATTTGTTTATGTTTGAGTTTCCTAAAAACTTTTTGGATACAAGGTTGGTAAGTTTGTGGATTCATTTCCCACCATGATCACTCCCCACCACATGTTGGCCGTATTTTGAATAAATATAGTTGATCAGGCTCTATTTATCGCCAATACTTTTAGAGTTATAGTATTAATGCACTCCTAGGTATGTATGTTAATTATTTTATTCTGAGTGTTTTAGTCCCATTGTATTTATAGTTGCATATCTTGTCTGATTAGATATGCCAGTTCACTATAAACAATGCTCTGATACCAATCTGTCACACCCCCGAACCAGACGACGGAAACGTCCGGGGGCTTGGGTGACTTCGATCTTGTAGTATCATCACAGTGTATATAACTGAAACATAACATCATCATCATCACACATGTAATATTACAACTGTCGTTGGTTTACATCAAATATTGTATTTCAATATTACATGCCAAAATATCCAAAGTATGATGAAAACAAAACATAACAAAATATCCAGGTATTTATTGCTGACCAAACGGCTCAATGATTTCCTGAGAATACAAGTTAATTTAAAAAGGTCAACATATATAATGTTGGTGAGTTCATAAGCATGTTTTAGGAAAAAAAATGGTTTGTATCACTTTGTAAACACCAGAAAATCCGATATTTTCTGAAAAACGGTTTGAAATATTTTTGTCCGATCTTGTATTAATGCATGTGGGTTAATGCTTATGAGAATATAAAGAGAATGACCCCAGACAACCCGATGTTGTCCGTTTATGAAAATGTTGGAATCTCAACACCCGAGGTTGAGTACCAGTGCGTGTAGGTTACCGTGTTTCCACAAAAGAATGTTTCCTGTAAATTTTATAATGGTGTTAATTCCTCTAAGTGAGCCATTATAAACATACTTGATAATGAAAATTTCGTCTGTCATGACGTCTATAAGACGCCGACTTGTTTAAGGTAAGGTTTGTCACCCTAGACTGGCCTAGTCTAACTGTAGCGAACAGCTCAGGTGTGCGGTGTCACCCCCATATAGATCTATACATAAACTCTCGCTCTCTCTCCGGGAGACTCTGGTTATAACTACAGGCTACGTTTGTACACTCATTTGGTGCCAAACGAAACTATATTCCAGGCCTAAGAAACATTTAAATGGACAACTAAGGCCCACTAAGCATGTAAATTATATTCTAGGTCCAATAAAAGTATAAATGACGTAATTGATCCGTGGTTTGTTACGTTGGTTGTTTGAGCTTCATTGTTTACCAAAATGACATAAAAGCCCATCTTTTTGTAAAAGGTCATTTTTGGTCCTAAAAACCGAAAATTTACAATTATGGCACATTTTTGGTAAAAATGACATTTTAGGTCCTTTAAGGCCAAAGTTTGCATTTAAAGCTAATTTTAAGTAAAAATAATATTTTCAACTTACTTTTGTCAAAAATATCATTTTTAGCTTAATTTTATGAAAACGTGCATTCTCGGCCCATTTATAAATGAATTTATCTTTTTGGTCCAAGATCTAATAAATTTACATTTTCAGTTCTTCTTATTGAAAAATTTTCATTTTTGGCACAACTTTGTTTAAAATGACACTTAAGCCACAAAAGTCCAAAAATTTACAATTTTGGCCCAAAAACCGTGAAAGCCCAAAAATGAGGCCCATTTGTGAAAATTTACACTTTTAACCCTTTTAAAATCACAATTTCCATAAGGATTCATATTTATCAAAAATAATCCTTTTTGGTCCCTTAAAACCGTGAGTTACATATGATAACCTCATTTTTGATTATTTTGCCATTTTTGGCCCTTTTATGTAATTTTCTTAGTTTTAAGCAAATTTGAAGTATTTTAAAACCTTTCTTTACTTAATAAGTTTGCAATAAATGTTATGTTCTACAAATATCATCATATTTTAACATACTTTCAAGTTCATGGAGTTTATAACACATAATCACACATATATCATGAAAAACACACAAAATCATGCATACACATAAATCTACACAAAACAACTTGTATTCTCCCCCAAAACATAGTAAAAACCGAAAATAGGGGCTATGAACTCACTTTAGGGTGTTGGATTCGGTTTTGGTGAAGAGCTTGGAGGAGATTTCGGCCTAGCACACTTCCTTGAGAGGTTCCTCGAAAAATATGATGATTCTAGGAGTATAACACGAGATTTGTGATGTTTTGATGAAGATATAAACATAAGATGGATTTATTCAACTTAATAGTGAAGTAACTTACCTAGAATGTGATCTTGAAATGATCTACTTTGAGCTAACCCACACAAATCACGGGTTGTAGAGAGAAAATGGGAGGATTTTCCTTTGTTTCCTTGAGAGATTTGATAGGATTTCCTTAATGAGTTTGAAGTGGAAATGAAGGTGGTGGTGAGTTGTTTAGGCCGAGAATAAGAAGAAGATGGGGAAGGAGTGACAAGACTTGCCTCGAGGTATGAGTTTTCATGGATACATGAAGGATATTAAGATGGATACTCACCATGCAATGGTGAGGTGTCTTCCTCAAAATTTTCCCATATTATTTCCTTTTTTTACATGTATATATATATATATATATATATATATATATATATATATATATATATATATATATACTCAAATCCGAGAAGGAGAGGAGAGAAAGGAAAAGTTTGGGCCATTATTGAGTATTTTCGAAATTATAAGGCTCATGATAGGAGTTTTCGGCGCATTGGGCCCATATGAGGGTTTACGGCCCAAAATGATAAAGGAATTTGGGTTTTCGGCCCAATGAAGCCCAAGAAGATAGTTTACGACCCAATAGGGCTTATGAAAATGACGTGGGACAGTTTAGGCCCAATAAGGCCCATAAAAAGTCTTGTGGCCCAAAATGTTATAGTTTAGTGAATGTGGGTCCAATTAGTGCCCAATTGAAGACTCTTAGCTTAAAAGAATCAAGTTGAGGGTTTATTGTTCCATTAGGCCCAATAAATGATTCCTGGCCCATTAAAATGTTTGAACCAGGATATTAGGGTTTCAAACCCACAGTTAGGTATATGAGATGCATTGAATTAGGTTTTGAACTTCACTCATGAGTTTTGATTCAAATGGTTGATTTTGAATGAGCGTAGTACATGACATCGACTTAGATTACAAGTTATACAAGAGTTGATCTTTACATGAAGATAAAATTTCCTAGCTAAAATGCTAGTTGTGACAGAAAGTCTCTTTTATGGAATTCTAAAAGTTTTCAAGAGTTACAAAACTTGCCCTCAAGTTTTGGAATTTGAAAAGTTTTTTTTATGAGACATTGAATTCTAAAACTAAAGTTATTTGAAAAGTTTTCATAAGTGTAACTCATGGGTTCATAACTTAATAATAAATTAAATAGTTTTAATTTAGTTTTATCATCTTGATGTTTTAAATAATTCATATTACTTCTTTATGGACTTTATTAATAGTTAATTAAAATGTTTAATTAAAAGAGAATTAATAATTCCATAATGACATGGTTTAAGTTTAATTAAATTAAGAGTATAGTTTAATTAATAGATTAAACCACATAGTATTTCAAAAGTTTAAAATACACCCTTATACTATTATAATATTAAAAGTTTAATATATTATATGTATAAGTAAAAAGCCGGTCTTACCATTAGTAGGCCTCATTCACGAAGCCAATCTATAAGGGGGGTATAAGGTTATTGCCTATAAAATGGCGGTTTAATGTGTGTCCACTCTCACCCACCGCTTCCTTGACTGGTGGAGGGTCGTTAGCCAAACGGGTAGGATAGGACATTAATTCTCATTAAAAGTATAATGAAAATACCAAGTAACTAAACACTTATAAATTCCTAATCTTAGTTACTTAGGAAAAATGTGAATTTGGTGTTAAGCCATGAAGTTGCACTTTGCACCTTGTTAATTCGTTAGTGGAGCGCGTGTGGTTAACCGACACACTAATTTGGGACTGACAGTGTGTGGCAAAGGGTAGCTTGATGTTAATCATAGATCAATGGAGCATGTGTGGTTAACCGACACATTGATTAGGTGATTTGTAACATTAAGTGTACCAAACTAATTTGCATGGTTATTCACACCTTATTTGTGATCCTCGACATCCCAGTCACAAACTTGAAGGGCACAATCGAGATTTAAACATGCCATTGAAAAGTTCAACGAATCTCAAAGGATCTAGGAATTTCAATTCATTTAAAACCTAAAATTCATTTTCGTTTTTCATGGTGGAAATTGGTAAATCGTCATTTACCTACCTTCAAATATTTTACAATTGGATTACGGCATCCCTCTTCCGAATTGTAAAATATTGTGATGGGTCCTAGCCTTAGTATTTTATTTTGGGTGTTATATTAAGGACTTAAATCAACTAACTTGAATATCTCCCATTATAGATGTCTAGTTCTGACAACTATGGTCTTCCTCATCCTTTTGGAAAAAGATTTCTTCATAAAGATGATATTCCACAACACAATCAAGGTGAAAGATTAATCCCTTCTTCGTGCTGTAGTGGAACTTCACTTCCTCTATCTCCTCCAATAATTCTCCCTAACCCACATGTTCGAAGACTTGAAAAGTTCAAGGCCACTCAAGACCTATTGGCAAGCAAACACAAAGATGGAAAGTCTGTATGTGCTCACGGCTTGGAGATGAAATTACATATTGACATGCTGGGAGAGTTGGGTGTCGAAGTCTCGATGAAGCTGGCTGTTGACTTGGTTCTTCAGTCACTTCCTAAGTCATATAGAGGGTTCATTAAGGACTACTACATGACAGACCACGACATGACCCTTATCGATCTTACCTATTTGCTTGTTGCTGCTGAATCAGCAATGATTTGGCGCACTGGTAAAGCAAACTTGATTGGAAGATCTACTCCCCAAACTTCCATGGACATTGACAATGGTAACATTGAAAGTCCAGAAAAACTTTCTCTTTCCAATGGAAAGGGATCGGCCATGGTCAAGTCATTTGACCAAATGGTAAAGAGAAAGGCTAAGTCTGAGATAGTCCTGTGTACCATTCCCAAAGAGTCCATTTGTTTCTATTGCCAAGAAAAGGGGCATTGGTTGCGAAGCTTCCGTATTTACCTGAAAGATTGCAAGGATGGTAAAGTCAAAAAGTTTGACTCTGTTTCAGGTAAGTCCATTCTCTAACTCTATTAAGTTCCTATTTGGAAATTATTAATACATGATGTAATGTAATTACATTTGATGTTTTGTAGAATCAAAGGAATGAAAGGAAACTTAAAGAAAGAGTAAGCTTATTATGATCGTGAAGAGATGGATTTCGATCACATGGTTCGATGATCAGAATTTTGAGTTGCTGCTTAAGAGTTATGATATATTGCTTAGGAATAGATAACAACATAGTTTTCACTTGTATTTGCATTGTAAGGACAAGTTTTCCGCAAATTTTTAATAAATAAAGGAAAGTTTTTTTATCTTATTTTTAGTATCCTTACAATAACATTTGTGAAAATTGTTGTTTATATGTTTCCATTGATAACAATATTGGAAAATGGATTTGATTCTTTCGTTTGTGGTAGTGTCATAATTTACTAAATAAGGAAAGAATCTTGTCACACCCCCAAACCAGAATGGCGGAAACGTTCGGGGGCGGAGGACGTCATGTACAATATCATAACAATGCATAATAATAAAACAAGCAACAACATCATCCATTGCATTAATAATATAATTTTAATACAAGTGTGTTCTGTATAGTTTATAAGACACCAAAATATGAATCAAAATAAAATACGAGTCTTGAACATGCTCCGTCTTCTCAAAACCTGGTCATCGGTACCTGTCTACTGGTGACCTGAGAATACAAGTTATTTTGAAAGCGTAGATCATCATTAAAGTTGGTGAGTTCATAAGTATTTAGTGTCATTGTTTGTATAAGTTTGATGAAAGTGTTTGTAAATGTTTGAATGTAAGTGTTTGTATACTTCCTAGAAAATCCTATATTTTCTACTAAAGTATTCTTCTACCAAGACCCGACTGTTTTGTAAGTTTGTTCTTTTGTAAAAGTGAGTGTTTTTCCCCAAGTATGACTATCATTACCAAATATAGTTTACATTACCGTTTATGTGAGAAGATCACAATATAAATGTAATGGGAAAATGACGATGTACAGTAGGATTGTATATTAGTAACTACAGATGTACTAACTACCTTAAACCTGTTTGTTTAATTAAGGTAAAATGTGATGAGATTATAACCATACTTGATTGACTAGTAAGACACGACGTTCGAGACGCCGAAATGGTATGACATTCATCACCCGTAGACGTGCAGGTCCCACTATAGCTAGCAGCAAGGTGTAGGATGGTCAATCCCGTATAGATCTATACACAAATTCACGCTCTCCCTCTAGGATACTCTGGTTACAAAACGTGACACAACAGTACATTGTCGTGCCATGAAGTAATGGCTCACATTAATGTTATAGTATTCTTGTATTTGTATAGTATGTTCTAGTGTATTGTATGTTCTCTCTGTTCTAGTGTATAGTATGTTCCTCTTTGTTTCTCATTATAGTATGTTCTCTTTGTTTCTCATTATAGTAAGTTTGAACTGACTAATGTATGAACTGACTCTTGTATGTTTCATTGTTCTAGAATTAGTGAGTAGTAATCCCCTAAACTATACCTATTATAGTTTACTAGTAATGTTGTTTGAATGATTGAGCATGTTTGTACAGCTTTGCTACCCAAAGGTGTTGAACTGATGTAAGAACTTTTATGTCTATACACATATACATAATATATACCTAAGATTCAAACGACACTCGGACAAACAACTGGTACCCTAAGTCCACAACCAAACAAGGAACATGAAATAAGGCGAGTTATCAGTCCTAACCTTATTTATATAACTATATCTATATAGACATGAATTTGACAATATATAAGTTTAAAAAGAGTTTTGTAACTTGATAAAGAGTTTAACATATAAAAGAGTTTATAAAACGATTTGAAACAGTTTGATTGCTAACACGGTTTTGAAATATAAGAAATCCACTTGTTTGATAGTTATTAATCACATGTGATTGATATAATAATTAAAATGTTTCTACTTGTATTCCCCCCATAAAATCATTTAAAATCATTTAAAACATAAGTTAAGGGGTATGAACTCACCTGTAGTGAGTGATACAAATGTATGTTCGATATAGGATGTTAAGTGTCAAGTGAAGCCTCGAGCACAAACGGATCCTATTAAGCATATAATGATACATATATGTATATAATTAGTGTATATACAACTAATCATGCAATGAAACCACCTTAGGGACTAAGAAACACTTATATTGAAGTGTTACAATCACATATGATTGCATCAAAGGGGTTTAAGGCCACACAAGAGTGTGTACGGCCAAGGTGTGTACGACCACATGGGTGTACGGTCATGGTGTGTACGGCCGTACACTCATGGAAGAAGTATGCAAAAAGGGTGTTTTATGGCCCTATCTAGCATCCACTAAGTGTTCATGATCCTAAGTTGGGACATGAGGTGAGTTTAAGGCCATATCATGCACTTAAAAAGGGTTTACGCCCATATGAGGTGTGTATGGCCGTACGCCCTTGAAGTTCTTGCATTAGATGATGATTCAAGGCTAGGAATCAAGTGTTTCACAAGCCTAACTAGAAGATAGAAGAGAAACTCACCCTTTTGAAGGCTCCTAAAGAGTTCACGGCCCAAGAACAAGTAGGTGTTCTTGGTGAAAGTGTTGAATACTTAAAGATCTACCCAAAAAGACGAATTTCATGGATGAAATCAAAGGGTGATACTAGATCATGAAGGATAACAACTAAGAAATGGAAGGAATTCTTACATTTTTGAAGATCAAGGTGAAATGTTTGATGATACTTGAGAGAGAATTGACTTTTCTTGACTTGGATGTGTGAGAAATGAATAGAAATGAAGGAATACCCTCTATAAGGGCATGAGTTCACGGCCATCATGGGTGTACGGCCGTACACTCCTCATGAAGGAGTGTTTGGCCCGAATGTAACACGATGAACTTTAGTAACTCATTCCTATACCCTATCCTTAAATGTACAAGACTTAGAACACTCAAATAGACTCTAAACAATACTAAAAGATAGCAGAAACGAGTCTGACATTGGTTGAATTGAATGACTGTAGAAGATAGAAATTTCGGGTTGTCACAAATCTCATCGCATAAGTTTCAGTTGGATAGAAACTTGGAATCATGCAACTTGTATTGTGTGATGAATGAGAACCTTCATTTTTGGGAAATTAAGACTAATTCCTTGTTCATATATATTTGTGAGTTAAATGAAGGACTAGGGGATCGGGTACACTTGGTTGTGCGCTGGTCAGGTCCACCACAAAGAACGATAAGGGTATTCGTTATGATTTACTAAAGTTTAGTAAATATGGTTATGCTTACAAGATTAAGTGTAATTTTGAATCATTGAAAAAGTTTCAATATATAGCAGAACGAATGAGAAGAATCAAATTAGGGAGAAAGATAAAAGTTTCTCCAATATGAAAAGATGGGAGAGTACTTTAGTATCGTGTTTTATGATCATCTTAACGATTATGGAAAACCATATCACAATTGATCCTCTAAGGATATCTTAGTGCATTTGTATGGCTAAGAAGAGGAATCGTGAATTGTTGAAATGGTTAAATCGAGAAGATGAGTCATACTTTGTTCCAAAACAAGTCTTAGAGTTGTACTCCAAGATTGTGCCTTGAGTGACATAATCTTAAGAAGGTTTAATACACTCATCAAATGTAGAGTAAAATGTTTTTGCTCTTGTACATTTGAAATTGGTAAGTTGTGATGTTTTGGATAAAACAAAGACCGACTAAGACCAATTGTCAGAAGTGTTAGTCTTGATAAGAAATCGCACTAACTCTTGAATATTTTTTTGTCAAGTAATGTTCCTTGACAAAGTGAATCGTATATGTCAAGAGGTCAGTGGGAGTCTTAAAGATCTTGAAGAGTTTCAAGAACTGATCAAGAGTAAACCAATTTTTAATCACTAGCCCACGACTTGAGTTTTTTAACCTATCGTGTTGACATATTCTTGTTTCTGTGCCCATTCCAGTTAAAGTCGACTATGCATGTGAGTTCTATGAGTGCTCAATTGTTTGCATAACAACTTGGAAGCAATGGTAGGCCCTTGAGCTTCCAGGTGGCAAAAAATTGAACACATACACCATAAATCTAAGTGTCATAAGGTTTCTCTCCAATTCATGAAAATGATTGTGAGGAAACGCTTTCACTAAGTAGATTTTAAGGAGATAGCAATTGTGATATTTGCATTCTCAAATTCGATTATGATTACGGCATCCCTCTTCATAGTTCGAATTCTGAGAAATGGAAAAGGTCTAAACATTTGAGACTTATTGCTGTAAGTTCTAAAATTATTTAGACACACATGTGAGCTATCTAAGGAAAGGTGTATGAGTTTGAGAAGCCTGGATAAAGTCTTATTGAAGCATCTCGTATCAAAAATCTGAACTTTGGCAAGAAAGTCAATAAGTATTGATTTCTAGAAGTCCAGCTGATTTTTGGGTACATGTCAAAGCTAGTGGGAGCATAAGTGTTATGCTAATAAGAATGTAATTATTATGCTAGTGGGAGCACAATTATTACGTTAAGTGTTGCGAGTTAGCAATGTTAATTATAGAAAACAAAAGTTTCAATTCATAAAGTTGCAGGGTTTGAAAAGTTGTTTTGCTATAATTAAGGGAGAGGAATTCATACTTCATTTCAAATATAAAAGCTTAGATTGAGATTTTAATCAAATTTAGTCAATGATATATATGAATGTTATGTTGAAAAGATTCGACAAAAGGAAATTCTATATGTGGAAATATTATAGCAAGAGACGGGTAAAGTATCACCTCTTTATGTATCACATTATGTATCGTATCCCATATGTTTCGGATATAGGATTGATTACATATGTTATAACATTAATCTGTTCTAATTTTCCAAATGCCTTGGGCATTAAGAGGGAAAAGGGACTAGAACGAGATATGACTCAAATGGTTAAGCAATTGTCGAGGACAATCTGAGGTTTACCAAATATTGGTTGCTTATGGACTGTTGGAAGTATATTCTGAATTTTGGAAGGATCATATTGACATACTCTGAGAAAAGGTAATGTAACGCCTGCAGATCCGGGCTAGTCAATTTAGAGACGATAAGCATCAAAAATGAGTTTTTGATGGAAGATTATTTAGAAGGATTAATCTTAACCAAGTTGTAGTATATGTTACAAGGGTTCCGTACATATAAAGAATGCCAAAATCCGAGTTATAACGAAGAAGTTATGGCCTGTCGAAGTTTCGCGACAAAACCGGCACGACACCGGGAGACGTAAATAGTGAATTTACGATAGAGTGACTTTTAGCCTTAGCGATCTAAACAAAAGTCGTAGAATACGTTAAACCGAGAGCGTGCATGAAAAGAACGCCCAAATCTGACTTCGTATGAGGAAGTTATGAATTTTCTAAGATTTGGCTTAGCAGTGCACGGCCCGAAACTCGAATTTTAGTTCGAGCGGTTTTTGGCTTACGCGACCTAAATGAGAGTTGAAGATCTCATTAATAGGAGTTCAACGATAAAAAGACAGACGAAAACGGAGTCTGTATGAAGAAGTTATGAATTTTACGCGGACATTTAACAGTGTAATCTTCTTATACTATTAAATTTAAAATCGGTCGAGAATTAGCCGATGGAGTCAAAAGGAAAGTTGTAGATCTTGTCTTTACCTACGCGTGGATATAAAGAACTTCAAAAATGGAGTTCGTATGCGAAAGTTATGAATTTTTAAAGATTGGCTGTTTTACCTACATCCGACGCCACATGTCAGCACCAGACTTCGCCTTGGAGCCTACGCAAGGCTCACGACGTGAGCACGCTTTCTCACGACATGAATCGGCCCAGACAGCCTATAAATAGAGGCGTAAATCACCCCCAAAACTCACACCTTTCATACTCTTTCTCTCCCATTACCCCCAAACCCTCTTCCCCCTTCCCTAGCACCTCCTAGGTGTTAGAGGCGAGTCCCGGAGCGCCGGAAGGCTCTGAGAAGAAGAGCTTTCAGCTTGGAAGTTCTGCCCCTGCAGAGCCCGGCTCCTAGCCAAACCCCTGGTAAGTGAGATATGCTTACCCTACCTTAAGTATAGCTTATGTTTAAATATAGTAATGTTATTAGGACCTTATAATAAATATATGGGCTATTATTATGAGTTATATAAGAGTGTTACTTAACGCTTATATAATAGTAATAATAGCTAGACTATTAATTAGTCACAGTTAACGTTAGACTAAACCCTAGTGGTATTGATACTAGGTTTTGTCAAGGGAAAATTGTTTTGAGATAACGAAGTGCTGTCCGAGTACCGAGTCACCACCTTACCAGGTGAGTGCATAGTCCCTTTCATCTTACACATAGATATGAAGTATTTAATATAAATTACGTGCTATGTGTGCATATTGTCTAAATATCTGCTGTCTATGTTGGGTGAAAGATTTTTTTTATACATGTTTTAAATGTTTTAAACTGTATATGTATTTTATATCTACAAAATGTCTTGGGGAAAACATGGGTAGATGAAATAGTTGTTGTGTGATAACACGATGAAAGACCTCAAGGTTGATAGTGATCCAGTCATTTAGTGGAGTATAGATGACGACCACTGACTATACTAAACAGTCCAGTGGAACGCTAGCAGGCTCGTAACCTGTAGGTGTTCTTGAATTAGGTGCTCATTAGGTATTTTGAACTGAGTGTGTTCACCATGTATTTTGAACTGAGTGTGTTCACTAGGTATTTTTGAACTAAGTGTTCACCAGGTATTTTGAACTGAGTGTGTTCACTAGGTATTTTTGAACTAAGTGTTCACCAAGTATTTTGAACTGAGTGTGTTCACTAGGCATTTTTGAACTGAGTGTGTTCACTAGGTATTTTAGAACTAAGTGTTCACTAGATATTTTGGACTACGTGTTCACCAGTTGTAATCCATAAACCCTGGTAACAATGGACTTTGTGCCTATTCCATAGGATAATCCTTAGGAATGAATAAACGAGAAATTGTTGATTCTTAGGGTAGACCCTTAAGAGTAAAGAAGATAATGGGGATGGGTAATTGGGTTGATTGTTTGATGTTGAAACATAATAATTATATTATTGTGGGTTGACAACCCTATGTACTCACCAGGTTTCCCAACCTGACCCGCTCCAGCTTATTTCTATCACAGGTGTCGATATGAAGTTACATTACACTGAGAGATTTAAAAGAGATGTAGATCACTAGTGTAAATGAATGTAAGTTCTGTTTATGCTTATGTTTCTGTATTGACGATGACATCCCAAATGTTTTAAAAATGAATAAAAATACATTTCTTCGGAAATGCTTTGATAACGTATTTATCATGTTTTACTGGGAACAAATTCCGCAACATTTTTATTAAAAGAAGTACTCTGATTTTTATAAAGCATAAACAAAATCGGTCTTTTCTGGCCGTGAAAATGGGGATGTCACAGGAAACTCTTGTTCAGAAGTGATAGTCAAAATAGGAATATGGAAATGTTTCCATAAGTGGAAGTTATTCTTAAATCTATGTAGATTAGGAAACTTAATGCAAAAAGGATGTGCAAAGGAATGTCCTTTGAATGTGAGACTTCGTTTCCATGGAATTGATCTCCATTGGAATACTCTGTAATGTCTGCTTCCAAGTCTCTGCGACTTTTGTGCATAGTCATTACAAGTGGATCATTGCATATAAGTTTAGAATCTAAACATATTATAGCAAATGCCAAGAATTTGGTATTCTTACATTTACGGTAAGGATTTGGAATTGTGAAATGAGTGTCATTGAAATGCTTTCAATTTATCTATTTCACAAAGAAAGGACCATAGGCAAACATAGTGTGCATGCTTGGAGCATGGCATAACTGTTGTTTTAATTCAAATATTAAGTTGATTAATCGAAACATTATACAATGAATAATGTGTAATCAATATGGTGATTAAATAAAAGGTATTTTATTTATATTCATAATTCTGAGACCATATTGGATTCAATTATTCTTGGGTTTCACTTTGCATGTTTTGACTTCCCGAATAACTAGGTTATTCAAACTATCAATAGTCGATCATACTTTGGAAGTAGGTATTGAGGCAAGACCATCATGAATCTGACTGTAGATTGTCTAGGTGTTTTAGACATAGCACAAGTTTGCTACAATATTCATGAGTACTCCTGTAATAAGATTTGAGTATTGGATTCAACCCACACTCATTTGAATCACTTCATGGATTTTATCACGAGTGATTGTGAGACGATAATATCATATATTCTTGAAACCAAGAAATATGAGTTGTAATTTACAAGTCGGTTGCACATTGACATATGTAAACGCACCAGTAACTTAGTGTTATAAAACATATTGTTGTGTGTGATTTGATGAGTAAGTACAAGCAAGCATTTGAGTCGAATTTTATCCATTCCTTTTACCCTTAGAGGGATAAAAGCGATATCTGTGGGCCCCTCGATGATTTAGTGATTACAACCCTAAGTGCTTGGCCTAGCCTGGACTGATTTGATTTGTTCAATTAGTCGGTAGTCATAAATTGGAAATCGGGAAACAACAGATGGATAGAGAGAATGATTATAATCCATGTCTCATGTCCATATGATATCTAGAATGGAGGAATATATGATCCCTTATCTAATGGACGCGTCATTGACTAGGTCAGAGTTCGACAACGACTTTTAAGAGCTATGATTGCTAGTCGGGATTTTAGAGTCGTACTTGCAATAATAGTTATTAGACTTATCCAAGTGGGAGACTGTTGGATTAGGTGTCTAAGCCCATAACTATAATTGGTATGTACTTGACCCGAGAGTAGCATGGTCCATTTCGGGTTGTATATCACCAGGACAATTTGATAGGATGGATAGTTGAGTAAGAGGTTACTTATGATTTATTAATATATTATAAGTTCTAATATATTAATATGAAATCATATTATTTAATTAGTATTGATCAAGAATTAATTTGGAATTAATTACGTGATCAAAAGAGACTAATTAAATATATGGGGATTGATTTGGTAAATCAATGATTCTTATAGTGTGGGCCAATTGTTATTTAGTCCATGGAGGTTTAACCCATGGAGCCTAAGTAATATGAAAGGTCATGGGCATTAGGGTTTGCATGGATGTAACCCTAGACTTTGCCACACTATAAAAGGACTCCCTTAGCACCCAAAATCGAACACTAGAGTTCTTGGAGTTCATTAGAGCCGATTTTGGAGCTAGCAACATCTCTCTCAAGTTCTCCTTTGTCCTAGTTGTGTTGTGAACCGTTTGAGGCATCACACTTGGGGTGTTAAGCTCTTAAAGTCCAAATACAACAGGTTCCACAAGCTACATAAAGAGGTAAACTCCTAACTAGTATTTTATGTTGTTTATGTCAATTGTATGCTAGTTGTTGGCTTAATGCTTTGGAAACAATATTGCATGTATAATTAGAGAAAACATATATCCAAAGCATTTAGGGTTGTATGTGAACCATAGGATGTTGTAGTATACAAAACCCAACAATATGTTGTCAATTTACGGATGCTATAAGTACCACAACAAAGTCGGTGGTGACAAAAGTGAGGAATTAGATGAAGAGAAAATAGATGAAATTACCTATTTGCCCCAATCTGAGAAAATCATACACGTTAAAAATCGAAGACACCCTCGCCAGGTTGCCAACTTTTGGGGATATACTTTTCAGATCATGTTATGTTTCCGGTAAAAAAATAAAGGTCTAAAGTTCCAAGAACACAAACAAAATTATAAAAACTTTACAAAAAAAGTAAAAATCCATGACAATATTTCATTTTTTTCAGATTAATGTAGGTAGTTGGATGCAAGAGCTGTCTCCCAACAGATAATAACTAATACAAATGATCTCCTACAAGACTACCAAACCTAATCAAAATCGTCCACGTCCAAATAATTTGTAACTTTCTTTTCCAACTATCATTCAATTAAACTCCAACTTTTATAAAGGTCCCATGACAGAACGGGGAGGCTACAAATATGCAGCAGGCGGAGGAGGCGACAGAACATACTCCAGCAGTTGAGGTGCCAGTTTCAGGGAAAGGAAAAGTGATGAAAGCTCCTTCTGAAGCTACATATGATTCAAGGATTATGATGGAACGAGCTTCATAGGGAAGTGCAAGACCAGTTGATGATGAAGCGCGAAAGCAGCAAACAAGGAAGGTACTTGCTATGAAGATCGGTTGATGATGAAGTGCAAGACCGCTTATATATCGACAAATTTCTTCATAACAGAAGAAAGTTATGCAGGGACAATCTTGCGTTCTTTTATAAATGGTTCTTGAAATTCCCTCAGTATCTACGGACGGATTTGTTCATAACAAGAGAAAATTATGCAGGTAATCTTTATATCCTTTTTTGGACAAAGATTTTATTAAATCTCTCATGTAATTTTTTTCTTCATATTTAATTCCTTTTTTCTCATCGGTGTCAGGTCATTATATTCCACAACTACTAACACTCACGCTTCAACTTAACAAAAACAAGAAGCTTTTCAGTTTTCAATTAAAAAAGAACCGTTGTAAGTGTTAATCTTCAAAAATACAACACTTTCTTACAAGGGAGTGGATAACTTCTTACAGGTATCTAAGCTGTCAATACTTTTTTATGCATTGCAAAAAAAAAATGGGATTTTGCCTCTGTTTCTTGAGTTCAGTCCAAATGTGTTTGGGGCTTTTTGCACATATACTTGGCACCATGTGATTTTAATATATGATTATAAAAATTTTGTACATAAATTTTATAAAAAAGATGCATTTTTTAATTATTTATTCATTCAAACACTTATAGAGCGATCCGTGACCGGTTACACACCAAAGGTATGCAAGTTGCTTTAGAGAAACTGGTAAATTACTGACGATTTTGCCCCTATGTATACATGTATTTTGGTTACTGTTTTTCTAATAAATCACTAATTTTTGTGTTCTTGTTGATTTAGATGGAAATGACTTCTGGGGTCATTAATTTGGTCCCATCAATTGGAAATGCTCTTCTTCTGGCAGCAACTGGTGAGAAGGTAAGCAAGATTTTTTTTATTGTTTTAAATTATTTTGAGTATTATTTTTTTATCTTTGCAGAGTGGAGGGTATACGATTGTTAATATGATATGAGATCTGCATAACTTCATCCCTTCCTTAAGTTGAAGAAAGTCAAATAAGTTATATCTTTTACGCTTTTAGTTTATTAATTACAAATGAAATAGAAATTTTGTAGTATTTAGAGATATATAGATATAAAAAGTCAGGAATTTTGTCAATCTTGATTTTAGAATGTATTTAAGATTCTTAAATTTGATGCCCGTATGATGTTATTTTTTTGTATTTTGCCCTTTTTCAATGATTCATAAAAACCTTTTACTTTAATATCCTAACCATTCAAACCAGCTCCAATGGCGCGGGTGGTTTTCATCTAGTTAAAATAATGATAGTAATAATAAAACTTAAAGTCTTACACACTTCAAAACGAAAAATATAAAACTTAAACGCTTAAAAATATAAAAAGTTAAATTGTCATAACTACTATAAACTAAAGGACATCTTCATCAGAAAATTGGTTTTGTAAATCATTGACCGGTTCCGCTTTAAGATCGATGTGGTCAACGGTCCAAATATATTTTTTCAAGTCTCTGCGGAGATCATGATAGATCTCAACATCATGATTTATTCCTCTTCTTGCTAAGTATTTTTCGCTTCCAACCTCCCATTCTTGTGTTGGTGGAACGATCTCATTTTCATTATACTCACATATTGCATTTCTTTGATCTTCGAGTTTCATATATATGGAATATGATACAAATATACATCACATCACTCATTTTCTTATCTTCAATAAAAACTGTAGGGTATTTCAGTATATGCCAACATATTTTAATAGCATCAAACGCTCGTTCAACATTCTTCCCGTGTTCTCTTGAGCTTTCTTAAACTTCAACCTCTTTCGATCTTTAGGACAAGACAATGAATTAAAAAAACTATAACGCTCCTGATAGATCTTGCCCACAAGATAATACCCATACCTATTTGATTCAATTTCTAACTTTTCTGTTTCACGAAAATCTGACGATTTCGCAAAAAACAGTCAAATCATAGTTGCAAGACCTGTTAAGTAGATATTTTTACGTTTTATGACTATGGTTATCGAGTACTATAAACCTGTGTAAAATATTTTACGAAAGTCGAATTCCAGACCCGAAACCGACGCGCGGGATCGTGCCACACGAATCAATCTGGACCATCCATCCCATTTGACCCTTGCTATAAATAGGAGTCATTTTTTAGCTTATTCTTACAAAAAAATCAGATATCTCTCCCTCTAAACTCCCCTCTCTCTCTCTCTCTATCCTCTCCATTTTCCAACGACGCAAACCACCCCCTGTCGCCACCGGGTGCCACCTCCGATTGACACCAGCGACCCACCTGTAATGACCTATTTTTTAATATTAAACAAATTAAAATAAATTCAATCGTTACCCTTTTAAAAATATAATTAATTTTTTCAAAAACATCCAACCATACTTATAAAATAATACTTCAAAATAATCATTAGCGGAAGCAAAAACATCCCAGGTTTAAAAACATAACATTTACTTTTTATAAAAGTCTAAGAGAATGTCTCCTACAGTCACACCGGTCTTTCACTTCTCAGTACCTGGTGATCCTGAAAAATGTTAAATAACAACAGGTAAGCATAACGCTTAGTGAGCATACACATTACTCTACCGGTATATAGATCACTTACTTACACATAGCATAGCATTTCACATAAAACAAAATACATAAACATAAACATTCCTAGCACATATTATTAGTACCAACCATAACATTATTCCCCCTTCCGGGAACTACCCCTAAATATGGATATAAGAGATAAGAGTGCAGCTTGTCTCACTACAGATCAAACTACATTCTGCCTTTCCTTGTTCACTCTACCGGATTAGGGTATTCGTGAATAATAACATACAATCAAGCAATTCCTACATAATAGAAGAGTTAGTTAAACTCACCTCCTTGAACTTGAAAGTTAACTAACGGGAGCTAGATAGATCCTTTCCCTTCCGAGAACCTACACAAAAATTATAACATTATTTAGCTTGTGCTTTGGTGTATTGCACTTGCAAAACTTATGTACATATCTCCTTATGTTCTCTTTAATTTTTTGTTCCGTTCGGGATTTGTTTTATTAGCTTTCAACCTATTATTAAATTATGATAAAATTAGGTTGATAAAGTTCCATCTTTTACCTTTCCATAGATATAAGTGATGGGTTTTGAGCATTACAACAATCCTATGGTGCACATGCAAACCCTAAAGCTTTGGATCTAGGTTTCTCTAATTGTACATGTAAATCATCAAAAGCTTGTAAATCCTAATACCAGCATACAAAATCGAAATTAATAACTAAAACAAGTTTAGATGATTACCTTTCAATTGAAGCTTGAAGATCTTGACCTTAATTGCTTAGTATCACAAATGTAATACCTCTAATCGATCACAAACACCAAGGCAATTGGAAGAATGTAAGAGAGAGAGAGAGAGAAAGGAGGTGATTTTCGGCTCTATCAATCCTTCTAGGGTTAGGGTAGCCGAAAATATGATGCCAAGGGTCCCTTTATATAGGTGAGGAGTTAGGGTTTCAGTCAAACACTTATCCGGTTGCTTAGGCTCTAAGCAGCCCATAAGATCCTTCTGGAATCCTTACCTTGGACGAATTCTTAAGGCCTTATCCATAAGAATTCGTCCACCCTATCATTAGGTTTTCCTCAGCCTACTTTGCAACTATCCAATAATTACAATATCAGTCCCCTAGTTAATTAATATCTTTTTTATTCATATAATATATTAATAAACCACATTTATCCTGTTTCTCTATAATTCATCCAGTCAAGTTGCTTTGGTGAAGGCAACCCAAAAGGACCATGCTACAACCGGGTCAAGTACATACCAAATATAGTTATGGGCTTAAACACCTAATCCAACAGTCTCCCACTTGGATAAGTCTAATAACTATAGATGCAAGTACGACTTCAAAATCCGATTAACAATTGTAGCTCTCAAAAGCCGTTGTCGAACTCTGACACGTCCTTTAGATAAAGGATCGTATAGTCCTCCGTTCTCAAGATATCATGTGGACAATCACATGGAACATAGTCATACTTATTCTCTAGCAATTTGTTTCTCGATCTCTGATTCGTCTGACATAGAACTCAATTGAACACATCAATACAGTCCTGACCGGGCCCGACACATAAGTAAAACCAAATCATCGAGAGGCCCAAGATATCGCTTTCACCCTCATAGGATAAAAGGAACAGATAAACTTTGACTTATATGCATTTACTATTTACTCATCAAATCATACACAACAATGCGTTTTATAACATCAAGTTACTGATGCGTTTACGCATTATCAATGCACAACCAACTCGCAAACAATAAACCATATATCTAGGTTTAAAGACTATATGATATTATCGTCTCACAATCACTCGTGATTAATTCCATGAAGTGATTCAAGTGAGCGCGGGTTTAATCCAATACTCAAATCATATTTCAAGAGCACTCATGAACGTTGCATCAAACCTTTGCTTTGTCTAAACGCTTAGACAATCTACAAGCCAATTCATGACAGTCTTCTTTCATACCTACTTCCAAAGTATGAACGACTGTGGATAGTATAAATAATCTTATTATTTAGGAAGTCAAAACATGCAAAGTGAAACAATCGTAATAATTGACATAAGACAGTAACATTACTCAAAAATAATATTCCTTTATTTTATCATCAAAATGTCAATTACAATTTATCTATTACAAGTTTCTATGGCTATCTAATTACTAAAACTAATATCGTCTTTCAGCCCAATGCTCCTAGCGTGCTGCAAGTGCTTAACCTTACTCAGTCCCTTCGTAAGGGGATCTGCTGGGTTATCCTCTGACGATACCCTCTTCACTACGAGGAGTCCCTCTTCTACCCGATGTCTAATGAAATGATATTTCCTGTCGATATGCCTGGATCTTCCATGATCCCTCGGTTCCTTGGTTAAGGCAACCGCACCTTCGTTATCGTAGAAAATCTCCATAGGCTCCTTTATGGATGGCACAACTCCAAGGTCTCCGATGAAGTTCTTCAACCATATTGCCTCCTTTGACGCTTCGCTCGCTGCTATGTATTTTGATTCACATGTTGAATCAGCTACGGTCTCCTGCTTGGAACTTTTCCAAGTCACTGCCCCTCCATTCAGGGTAAAGACCAAACCCGAATGAGAGCGGAAGTTGTCTCGGTCAGTCTGAAAACTGGCGTCACTATACCCTCGCACCCTTAAGTCATCACTCCCACCGAGTGTAACAACGTAAATTTCCAAAACAATTTTTCATTTTTACATCATACTTTTAATCATAAAACATTATCAAAACATAATGTATCCAATGTGATCATCACAAAACAATTCCCAGAATCTCAACATAATCTCTATGAGTGTGTACTGATCATGCCGGCGCCTTCCCGCGATCCTCACTGGTACCTGAAACACATAACACACAACACGGTAAGCATAAATGCTTAGTGAGTTCCCCAAAATACCAAATACAACACATACGCCACTCTAGGCTACAGTACGACCCTCCGGTCGATGTGTCTCAGCGGGACCCTCCAGTCCCGTAGCTCGTTGGACCCTTTGGTCCGGTCATAGATCGTCGGACCCTTCGGTCGAGTCTGTGTCGTTGGACCCTTCGGTCCGGTCTATATCGTTGGGCCTTCCGGCCCGGTCTGTTCAACACATAGCATACATATAACACAATGCACATAATCTCATATATACACATAGCATACAAGACCCTCCGGTCTACACATAAATACCACTCTAGGTAATGTATAGTGAGAAGACTCACCTCGGGTATCTCGGATGATCTCGCACACGAATATACTGATCTAGCCCCCACCTAATCACATACACAATATCCTCAAATAAATAATGGCTCTCAAAGGCTAGATTAAATCCCCTTCTACAATCCCTCAGAAGGGTAAAAGACCATTTTACCCCTCCTTGACCCAAAAGTCCAAATGTTGACTAAAACCCTAAAAGTCAATGGTCAAACTTTGACCCGACTCGTCGAGTGCACATGGGCGACTCGGCGAGTCCATGCGGGTCCTCTGAATCCTTCTAGCCTCTCTTGGCTCGTCGAGTCATCCTTCCACTCGACGGGTTCCTCCTGTCACGAATCGCGGGGCAACCCCGACTCGACTCATCGAGTCCACTTATGAACTCGGCGAGTTGCTTCCATGTTCATATTAAAATGACCTTCTAAGGTCAGATCTGCTTCTCTAATCTATAGATCTGACCTTCCCAAGCCTGATAATCACGTAAAGGTCGAATCTTGGTATACATGCAACACACCCAAAGCTTCTTTTGGTGAAATAATCTCTAAAATGACCTCCTAGGCTCATAACTCAAAAGGTATGGCATAAAGCAGAGTGGTAAGGACTCTCTGGACCTCTTAAGGTCCAGATCTATGAACCAACTCGCCTAGGGACCTCACATACTCAAGATTCAACTAAAAGAGGCATAAAGAAAACCCTAAATTTCACTAGAATCATAATAAACACGAGAATGGCACAGATTGTTACCTCCAACAGCTTCCTCTGATCAAATAGAAGTGGATCCAAGCTCCTTAACCCGCCAAGCTTGTTCTACCTCCTTCCTTCTTGCTAAAACACACAAGAAATGGTGAATTAGCCTTCCTCTTGCACCACAAACGATCTCTCTGCTCTCTAGGGTTTCTCAGGGGTGAAGTGGCCGCAAATGGAGGCCTAAAGGCCTTTAAATAGGGCACAGACCCCGAGAATTAGGGTTTCAATTTACAGCGCGGACTCGTCGAGTCCACCCTTTCCAACTCGCCGAGTCCGTTCATTAATCCAGTCAGCAATCACGGTCCTACTCGACGATTCTACGCCTCAACTCGTCGAGTCCCTCTCTTTTACTCATAAATAAATGATTAAACATAATACCTGGAAATCCGGATGTTACACCGAGGATAAGAAACCATTCCTTAGTCCTCCGAAGGTACTTAAGAATATTCTTTACTGTGGTGCAATGTGCTCTACCAGGGTTCCCTTGATATCTGCTGACCATGCTCAAAGCGAAGGCCACATCAGGGTGAGTACAAGTCATAGCATACATGATCGAGCCAACTGTGGAAGCATAAGGTACTCGGCTCATCTCTGCTTTAGTACCTTATCCAAGTAAGTACTTTGACTAAGTCCTATTAGTATTTTACTCCTGTTTCTCACTATCCTTATCCCAAGAATATAGGCAGTTTCTCCGAGGTCCTTCATGGTGAAGCAGTTCCCAAGCCAAGACTTAACTTCCTGCAGGGTTGGGACGTCGTTTCTTATGAGTAGTATGTCATCGACATACAAAACGAGAAAGCTAACTATACTCCCACTGGCTTTGACATACACACATGACTCATCCTTGCTTCTTGAGAAACCAAACTCTTTGACTTTCTCATCGAAACAAAGATTCCATCCGCGAGACGCTTGTTTCAATCCATAAATGGATTTATCAAGCTTACACACTCTATTAGGGTGCTTTGCATCGACAAAAACCTCTGGCTGACTCATGTAAACATCTTCAGCCAACTTCCCATTAAGGAAAGCGGTTTTGACATCCATCTGTCATATTTCATAGTCATGAAACGCAGTTATGGCTAGCATAACCCTTATAGACTTTATCTTCGCTACTGGTGAGAAGGTCTCATCATAGTCAACTCCGGGAGTTTGAGTAAAGCCCTTTGCAACCAATCGTGCCTTATAAGTGTGTACTTTCCCATCCATGTCGATCTTCTTCTTGAAGATCCATTTGCACCCGACCGTCTTACGACCGATACATTGTCAACCAAGTTCCAAACTTGATTGTCATACATGGACTGAATCTCACTATCCATAGCCTCTTTCCACTTTGTAGACTCCGGGCCTGCCATGGCTTCTTTGTAGCTGTTAGGTTCATCCAAATTTACTAGTGTACTATCACTAATAAACGTATCACCCTCACTTGTTATATGAAAACCATACAACACGGGTGGAACACTAACTCTACTGGAATGTATAAGAGGTAGGGACTCGACAATTGGTTCAACCAGAGTTTCCTCCTCGGGTTGAGCGCCAGCATTAGAGGTTCCTTCATCGTTTGACTCTTGAAGCTCTTCAAGATCAATTTGCCTCCCACTGTTCTCTTGGCTTATGAGTTCTCGCTCTCGAAAAACCCCTCTCCTCGCAACGAAGACAACATTGTCACTCGATCTATAGAAGAGATATCCAAAGGACTTCTACGGGCAGCCGATGAAAATACACCGCTCACTGCGAGGTTCGAGCTTGTCATGAGTCTCTCATCTTACGAAAGCCTCGTAACCCCAAACCTTGATATGTGCCAACAAGGGAGCTTTCCCTGTCCACATCTTGTGATGTGTTTTGGCAACCTTCTTAGTCGGGACTAGATTAAGGATATGTGCGGCAGTCTCTAAGGCATACCCCCAAAATGAGATAGGTAACGAAAAACGACTCATCATGGAACGAACCATATCCAATAAGGTTCGATTGCGCCTCTCAGCCACACCATTCAACTGCGGTGTCCTAGGTGGCGTCAATTGAGAAACAATTCCGCATTCCTTGAGGTAGTCGTGGAATTCAAGACTAAGGTACTCACCACCTCGATTGGATCGGAGCATCTTAATTTTCCTTAGTTGTCTACAACCATCACAGTTTCATATTTTCCATTACAAGGCAATGCTTTAAAACAGAAAGAACCATTAAAGAAAGCATTAATAGAACCTTATCAAACGAAAATCTAAAACCTTGTTTATACAAACCATGAAAAGAAATAATGTTTCGTGTCATTTCTGACGAGTAACAACAATTATTCAAATCTAAACCTAACCCACTACTAAGCACTAAAGTGTAAACTCCAATCTTAGTGACAGGCGACGCTTTCCTATTTCCCTTGATCAAGTTTATCTTCCCATGCTCCACATCCCTACTTCTTAGGCTCTGCAAATCAGAAAAAATGTGAAAAGCACACCCTGTATCAAGGACCCAAGATATAGCATGTGATGAGTTATTTGAATGAATAATATAAATACCTGCGAAGGATGGATTTATCTTCCCATCCGTGATATCTTGCAAGTACTTCGGGCAACTTCGTTTCCAATGCCCTTTCTCATGGCAGTAGTAGCACTCTGCATCCTTTGGGTCGGAGGAGGGTGTAGCGGGACCAGCCTTGGTTCCACTAGAAGAGATGCCATCGTGGGACTTTCCCTTGTGGCTCTTAGAAGGAGCCTTCTTCTTCTTGCCCTTCCCTTGACCAATTGCCAAGACGGGGGCGGCAGTAGGAGTTGATGCAACGGATTTGTCTTTCAGACTACTCAGCAGTCCTTAGCAGGCCTTGAAGCTTGCTTAGAGTGACCTCCTCCTTGTTCATGTGGTAGGTCATGTGGAACTGGTTGTAACAAGGAGGTAAGCGGTGAAGAATGATATCTATGGCCAGATCCTCATCGAAGTTAACATTTAACTTCAGCAAGCGGTCCACGTATCTCTGCATTTTTTGCAAGTGGGCCGTGACGGACTCTCCGTCCTTCATTTTGGTAGTGATCATCGCAATGATGATCTCGTACCTTTCCTGCCTCGCGCTTTGATGGTACCTATCCATCAAATCTTGATGCATATCGTAGGGGTAGTAGTCATCGTAGGACTTTTGGAGTTCAGCGGTCATGGTCGCGTGCATGATGCAATGGACTTTCGTAGCATCTCGCTCGTGAGCCTCGAAAGATGCGATTTCTTCGGGAGTAGCAGTGTTGGCATTTACCTCTTTCAACTCCTTATCGAGAACATACTCCTTGTCCTCGTAGCGGGTGACCATGCAGATGTTGTGGATCCAATCATTGAAATTGTTTCCATCGAAAATCACCCTCCCACACAAGTTCATGAGTGAGAATGAGCCGGAAGGGTTCGAGCCTGAAGCGTTGTTGTTCGAAGTAGACATCTGAAATAGAAAAGAGAAAAAGTTTGATTAGATAAGAATCCCCAATTAAACACCCAAAATGAGAAATTAGGGCTTGGATCCAACAACATTATTTACAATTTAGAAGAGGGATGCCATAATCCAAACTGCAAATAATTTGAAGGTAAGTGAATGACGATTCACTAATTTCCACCATGAAAAAGGTTTAAGTTTTAAATGTATTGAAACTCCTAGATCTTTTGAGATTCATTGAACTTTTCAATGACATGTTTAAATCTGGATATGTCCTTCAAGTTTGTGACTAGAATACTGAGGATCACAAACACGGTGTGAATAACCATGCAAATATACTTGGTACCCTCAATGTCATTTACCACCTAATCAATGTGCCGGTTAACCACACATGCTCCATTGATCTATGATAAACATCGAGTCACCCTTTGCCATCATTACTAGTCCATATTAGTGTGCAGATTATCCACGCACACTCCACTAACGAATTGGCAAGGGTACAAAGTGTAATTTCATGGAATAACATTATTTCACATTTTTCCTAAAGTAACTAAGATTGGGAATTTTATAAAAAACTTTTAGTTACTTTATATATTCATTATACTTTTAATGAGGAATTAGTTGCCATATCCTACCCGTTCGACTAATGACCTTCCACCAATCAAGGAAGCGGTGGGTGAGAGTGGACACCCATTAAATTGTCATTTTATAGGCAGCAACCTTATACCCCCTTATAGTCTGGGTTCGTGAATGAGGCCTACTAACGGTAAGACTAGGTTAATCTTATACATATATATATATATATATATATATATATATATATATATATATATATATATATATATATATATATATATATATATATATATATATATATTATTAATCTTATAATATTATAATAGTATAAGGGTTGAATTTTAAACTTGTAAAATTCTAGAGTTTAGAATTTAAATATTTCAAAATTAAACTTTTAATCAAAAATTTAAATTCCAAAACTTGAGGGCAAGTTTTGAAAATTTTCAAAACTTTCTAGATCAAATTACAAATAATTTAATTAAACAATTAATTAGTGATTATCTAAATTTGACCTAATTCAATTTCATGGCAAGATAATTCAAACAAATAATTCAAATAATTAGGGTTATCATATATGGCAATAATTATCTAATTAATTTGAAATTATCTTCTATTTTGATAAGGATAATCATATCAATTTAATAAAAATCGGATTTTATTAATCAAAAACATTTTTGGTAATTATCCCAATCCAAAAATAGGCCAAAATCCCGAAAATTGCACTCTAACCCGCCACCACATCGTGGCAATATATGCCACGTCGTGGTCACCAGGCAGAAGCAAAAAACGAAGAACTTTATGCTTTGAACGATTAAGCTATGCATCAATACAAAAGAAAACTAGCCTAAGCTCTGATACCACTGATGGGTTTTGAGCATTACAACAATCTTATGGTGCAAATGCAAACCCTAAAGCTTTGGATCTAGGTTTCTCTAATTGTACATGCAAATCATCCAAAGCTTGTAAATCCTAATACTAGCATACAAAATCGAAATTAATAACTAAAACAAGTTTAGATGATTACCTTTCAATTGAAGCTTGAAGATCTTGACCTTGAGAGCTTAGTGTCACAAATTTAATACCTCTAATCGATCACAAACACCAAGGCAATTGGAAGAATGTAAGAGAGAGAGAGAGAGAGAGAGAGAGAGAGAGAGAAAAAGGAGGTGATTTTCGGCTCTAGCAATCCTTCTAGGGTTAGGGTAGCCGAAAATATGATGCCAAGGGTCCCTTTATATAGGTGAGGAGTTAGGGTTTCAATCAAACACTTATCCGGTTGCTTAGGCTCTAAGAAGACCATAAGATCCTTCTGGAATCCTTACCTTGGACGAATTCTTAAGGCCTTATCCATAAGAATTCGTCCACCCTATCATTAGGGTTTCCTCAGCCTACTTTGCAACTATCCAATAATTACAATATCAGTCCCCTAGGTTTTAATTAATATCTTTTGATCACAAAATTAATTTCTAATTAATTCTTGACCAATATTAAGTAAACAATATGATTTCTCTTTAATAGATTATTCATATAATATATTAATAAACCACATTCATCCTCTTTCTCTATAATTCATGCAGTCAAGTTGCTTTGGTGAAGGCAACCCAAAAGGACCATGCTACAACGAGGTCAAGTACATACCAAATATAGCTATGGGCTTAAACATCTAATCCAACAGTAAGGATCTCATTCTAATGATTTTTGGTTGATTTTATATTGATTTTACAAGTCACTAACTTTAAGATGTCCCTTTCAGGACCATTCAACACTCTTGGAAAAAACTATACCAATTAACTAGGAATTTCGTCAAGCCCTTGATATAGAGGAAACTAGACATCCATATATAACTACATTCTTTGGAATTTTGTCATTTGGAGTCCTAATGAATTTAGAACAAATTACACGAATGGTCCTTTAGCTTTATAATTTTTCCCTGAAATGGTCCTTACGTAACTTTTTTCCCTGAGATGGCCCCTACGGAGCAAACCTTGCACATAAACAGTCCTTTTGACTAACACCGTTAGCTTTTCTGTTAAATTAAATGAAAATACTATATTGCCCTTGAACATCATTACACACATATCTATTTCTCCTTCACATAAACACTAAACATTCAAGAACACACACCCTCTCTAGAACACACCACCTACTGCCACCATCAGCCACCACCACCGTCCATCACCACCATCCATCACCAAAGTCCATTACCGTCGTCCGCCTACTACTACCAGCAGCTACTCCTTCCTCCGCCACCACCAGATATGTATTGAGCCTTCTCTCGCTAGCTCTCTCCACCAATCCACTACCGATCTCCTCCTTAGATCTTGGTTCATCGAAATCTGCAAACGCCAAAGCAATTCTGATGGAAGAGATCTTTACTCCTCCTTAGATAGCGGTTCACCGGAGCCTTCTCTATCTCTCCATCTCTCTCTATATCGTCACCTTCCCCCAAAATCCGTAAGAAAGCCTTACAAGAACAATCACGTTTTCCATCAGATTTTACCATCTTGAACATTTAAAACATCATCCTCAACTTTTGATTTTCGAGTTCAAGTATCAAGACGTTTTCTTTTTGATTTTTGAGTTCAAGACATGCCCTAACTTTTCAAAGTTTAACCTCGATTTGCATCGGGTCCGCCATTGTTATTCGAGCATTAGATTTGTCATTGTTGTTTATCCAAGCTCGATTTTCAAGTTCAAGAAACCCTAACTTCATCAGATTTGCCAGTATGTGTGTGTGATTTGATCTCCAAGTGTGTGTGTTTGTGGCGATTTTTGCAGGTGTATCATTTTCCAGATCTGGTGGTGTTGGTATATGATTGAATTGCTACCACCATTTTTTTAGCCGATTAGAAGATTGTGATAAAATAACAAAACCAATGAATAATGAAAGAGGAAGATAAGTAGAATCTATAAGGCACGAAGCATGAAGAAGAAGAATAAGAAGAGAGAGAGAGAGAGAGAGAGAGAGAGAGAGAGAGAGCACTGGTCTATAAGGTTTTATTATATATCAATTTAAAAAGAAAACAAAAAAAATTCATTAAGGGTATATTGGTAATTTCATATAGGTTTAACTACAAAACTTTAACAGAGTTAATCAAAAGGACCAATATTGGGACAAAATTAACACTAAAAGGTCATTTATGTGCAATGTTTGCTCCGTAGGGGCCATCTCACGGAAAAAAGTTCCGTAAGGACCATTTCAGGGAAAAATTGTAAAGTTAAAGGACCATTCGTGTAATTTGTTCATGAATTTATTATGATTTTTAGAAGACAATGCATGAAATCTACGACAAATACAGACCAGTCTGAGAAGATTGAAAATTATACCCTTCAAGGAGTTGGAATTTGGAAAAATGATTCGAAGTGAGGAAGAACTAGATACACTAGGATTTCCAGAAAAATAAGTCTCATAGTTTTTGGACACTCTAATAGTCTTGCACGATTTTTTGAAGTTGAAGGGAAGAATTAGAAAAATTTGCCATAAAAGCTTTTGGGTCACTTTTGGTGTTCTATTAAGGACTTAATGATTAAGCTTCAGCTTTAAAACTTTCAGTAGGTTAAAAGGTCACATAGGAAGCTCTTAATATTTGTTATTTACATTGACTTAATGACTTAATGGCTTGTCTAAATAAAGGCTTGAGACTAGGACCTTTTACATAAAATCATAACTTCATTATATGGGTTAAGTTTGCAACTTAACTCATTAAGAACTCTACTTGGGTACTTGGCTGGGAAAACTGAGTCCTACACAACACCACCACCTGATGGTGGAGATGTGGTGGTCAATGGTTATCAAACTACCCAAAATATTAAGTAGGTTGTTATAAAAGGTTTGTAATAAAAATAATAATGTATAAGGTTTCTTTTCATGACTTAGCCTTAGGACTTCCATGAACTAATAAATCACAGCCACCCACCCATGGTGGGTTGTGGTGGCAGGATATAACATCTTGATTTCCAGGTATTTCTTTTTTACCCTTGGTGTGAGAATTGTTTGCATTTTCGTCCCAATAGCATTTTTGTGATTTTTGGTGACTGCATGCATACGTTGGGCATAGGTGGCAGAGTCCCAAACCCTAATATTTAGGGTTTTCACCCTATTTAAATTTCATTATAACCTTAAAACCCTTTCATTTATCAGCCTCCATCCTCCAACTCGACCCTAGCAAACCCTAATCTATTTGAGAGCATTTTTGAGCCTTGAGTGGGCATTTTGGTGTTCTTGAAAGAGGAAGAAGGAAGAGGAAACCATCCTAGAAGAGTGGAGCACTTTGGATCCAGAATCACACCATCATTTAACACCCTTTAAAGGTAAAAAGCTCTAAACTTAATGACGTTATGCTTAGATCTTGTTTAGCCATAGATTTGTGCTCTTTTTGGTCTTATAAGCTTGGTATTATGAGTATGGGTTACTCTAATTCTTATAAACTATCCTTTCAGACGTTTTGGAGTGTTTAGAAGTATAAAAATGTAATCTTGGTCATTAGTTTCCTTCCATGCATGAACTAGGATGTCTTAATGAGTTAAGAAGTTAGGGTTTTGGTATTGAGCACTTAATAGCCATGCAAGACCATAAAGTTGGAAACTTTATGGTTAAGGAAATCATTTGAGGACTAGATCTGGAATTTGGAAAAAAGAGCTTAAGGGATTAATCTCTTAATAGAAAGGAAAGGAAGCAATTGCATACGTTGGGCGTATGCTATGGTACGCAGGGGCGTGTGAGTTCAACACCCCGTTTTCTGGTTAATGCCTGATTACGCTAAGCGTACAAGCTGAGTATGTTGGGTGTACCTAGCTAAGTTGACTTGGTTGACTTTTTAACTTTTTGACTCTGACCAAGTTTGACCTAAGGGTATTTTGGGTATTTTGATTATAAGTTAAGTTTGGTCATGTTCCAATGAATAGGTGACCGGTAGAGCTGATGTTCGGATCAGAGTCCAGTTCAACAATATTTTCAGACTAAGAGGTGAGTTTTTCCTTACTTTACTTGTAGGTCGAAGGCACCAATGTCGGCCCACTGAGTTATGTATCCTGGTTTATAAGATGTTATTATGTTGTAGTGATCTGTTAGATATGTGTTCTGGTATATAGGATGTTGCTATGCTGTAGTGATATGTAAATCTACATGTTTGTCTGATGATTGGTTATATGATTATCTGTTTGATGGATATCTGTTATTTGTTATGCATATGTCGACATGGTATGGTGGGGTTGAGAATGTACTGCTTTGTGTTTTCAGTCAACAGACCGAGGCATTCTAACAGAAAGGTTGTGGGCAGGGGCATTCCAACCGGAAGGTTGTGGGCCAGGGGTAATTCAACCAGGAGGTTGCGGACCCAGTATGTATCAGGCAATCCAACCGAAAGGTTTTGGCCTGGGGCATTCCAACCGGAAGGTTGTAGGTCAGGGGTAATCCAACCAAGAAGTTGTGGACCCAGTATCTGTTTAGTTATATGCTTTGGATGGTGGTACCTTGGGGGAACTCACTAATCTTTGGCCTTATAGTTTTGGTTTATTGTTTTAGGTACTTCAGATGATCGTGTCAAAGCGAATGTGTGATCGTGCACATCCTTCGGATTTTATGTTATTGGATTTTGGGATTACTCTGATCTATGAATTATACTTTTGAAACAATGTTTTTGTAAACAATTATTGTCTTCGGGTTGTTTTGGAAAAACAAAAAAAAAAGAACAATTATTGTCTTTGCGTTGTTGTTATTATTATTATTATTATTATTATTATTATTATTATTATTATTTTATTTCTTTATTATCTCTATTTATTATTTAATCGCTTAAAATTTATCAAAACTCTTTTATTCTTTTTGTGCATCAATATAATTCTTTAGAATGTTTATCCTTAATTATATAATTATTTATTTTAATTAATACAATCGTTTTCGAAAATACTAACGAGAAATAGGGTGTTACAACTCTCCCCTACTTAACAAAATTTCGTCCTCGAAATTTCATCTACGAACAATCCCGGATAATGTATTCACATCTCCTCCTTGGATTCCACGCCCATTCTAATCTGTAATGATATTTACATTGCGAATTTACAGTCTAAATTGTCTCCTCTTATGCCTTCCTGATCATATCAAGGAGCAGAGTAACTTAGGTCATCCACATCATACAATAGGGAATGATCTTCTAGATTTATCTCTACTAAGCACATCAGCTACCACGTTAACTTTACCCAGACGGTAAAGTATATCTCTATCATAACCTTTTAGCACAACTAACCCTTTTATGATACTATATGTTCGAACCATGTTGATTCCATAAGGCACTTCAACTTTTGTAATCACTATAAATCGCGCACTTCAACCCATATAAGCAATGTCTCCATATCCATAGAGCAACTATTATGACTTTGAGCTCTATATCGTGAGTCAGATGCTTCGACCCATGCAACATCAACTTTCTAGAAACATACAAGATGACTTTCCATCGTTGCATGATAACCGATCCTCCCTTTTAACTAGGATTAACCAGCTCTCCCCCACTTGGGATTCAAACTTGCACTAAATGTTGCTTGCAATCGATTAGGGCATAACATCAAACAACATATCCAAGATTAAGTTTAGACTAGTCGGTTATCACACTATTATCTCCAGGAATTTGAGAGTGATTTCGTTCACTGACTCTATAGTCTGCTTCATCGTCAGGAACTCCTTCGACATCTTGTTGATCTCCACCAACAATATCTACTCATTCTTGAATAACCCTTTAAATTCTTCTCAAGTTATTGTTGTCACTTCTTCATTAGTACGAGACTTTGTCAACAAGCCCCAGTCTCTTGCTTCATTGCGTATCATGATCATAACCGGAGATACCTTGTCACACCCCCAAACCAAAACGGAGGAAACGTTCGGGGATGGAGGACGTCATGTATAGTATTACAACAATTGCATCATAGTAATCAAAGTAAACACAACCATTACATTGAATAAGTAAAATATTTACATCTGTTTGATACATAGTTTTGTATACACCAAAAGTATAGCAAAATATAAAAGACGTGACTCTATACGCTCCGTCTTCTCAAAAGCTTGCGGGAGTATCTGTCTACTGATTTCCTGAGAATACAAGCGGTTTTGAAAAGAGTATCAGCATTAAAGCTGGTGAGTTCATAAGCATGTTTTTGTAATGAAAACCTGTTAATGAATCTATGAAAATGTTTGTATGTTTCCAAGAAAATCCAATATTTTCTAACATATGTGTTCGTTACGGTGTTCCATAAAGTATTAGTTCGTATGCCTAGTTACTACCAATTGAATTGTATAATGCTGTTTTGAATGTAAACCCTTTTGTATGAAAACCCTGGCTATCACTAGTATGTATAGAATATTCTGTTTGAAAACTCTGGTTACCATCGGTATGTATCGTAGTTTCATTACTTAAAATAAAACCATGTATTTTATCCCCTGGAATCCTCCAGTATAATGTGTAGTAGTTCTATTAATTAAAATAAAACTAATGAAAAATGAAATCCCGTATAAAAAGGTTAGTTTATACTATTGTGAGTCGTATAACCATGCTTGATATAACTGATGACCTCTACGGCGTTCTTCAGGCATCGGACGGTATGATATTTGTCACCCCAGCCATGCCTGCCTAACTGTAGCTAGCAGTTTAGGTGTGGGATTGTCAGTCCCGAATAGATCTATTCACAAATCTTACGCTCTCCCTCCGGGAGACTCTGGTTACACTAATGATAGGATTTAGCCCGCACCCCGAAGGGTACAATTGAAGTGATGTCTCACAACCCTGTATTAACTAGTTTACGTGAAATTTTGTATCGTTCTCTTGTACTTGAAATCATATGTATACTTTACAGAGTAATAATAATTATACTTAAATAATTATTTAGTATGGTACTCTTGTATTAAGAAAGTAGTAATGTATACCATAAACTATATATGTCATAGTTTATATAATTATTAATGTAAAATCCTAAGAATGTAAAATTGGATATTGAAATCCCAAACTATACCTATTATAGTTTGCATGTGTGTTAAGTACTCGGTTCGTGTATCGTTCTGAAAACTATGCAATTATAGTTGTGAGTTGAAAACTTCCCTTATGCTCAACATGTTACAAAAGGGATAAAATATCTTAATATTTTATAAAATGTGGTGATCTTTTGATTGTATTAATTGCATAAGTTTTAATCCTGTTGACATTTAGTGTATAAAGTTCACAAAAACTATTTGTGTTTGGCTTGTATTCCCCCCTGAAAATGTTAAAATAATAAAAGCGTAGGGGTATGAACTCACAGTTGGTTGCGTGTATGTGCCGGACAACGAGACTGGAAATGAGGACCCTCGAGTTGTTGTACGCGAAGTTAACGGAATCCTAATAATAATTAATCACATATTTGCATTTAAATTAGCGAATCTATTAGTTAAAGTGTTAGAAAAACACTTGCTTTTAGTTAAGGAATGTTACCGAGACTCGATTGAAGTGGGAAAAGTGGGTTTTCAGCCAAGATTCCGATTGGGGCTAATTGCAGTCGTGAAGGGTTTTCGGCTGTGAACTGTTCTCAGCCGTGAACGGTTTTCTGCCCTTGAAGGGTTTACGGTTCTTGAATGGTTTACGGCCTGTTCTTGGTGTTCTTGGTGAAATATGAAGATTTGAAGGGTTTACGGCCGTGAACTCAAGAATGAGGAGTGTTTGATTTGATGAAAGGATGAATGTTTGATGCTCCAAAAAAGATCCAAGGTGGATTTGGTGACAGATGAAGAGAAAACTTGAGTTTGGTTGATGGTTTTAGAGAGAGAAAGTAGTGTTTTCGGCCAGAAAAGTATAAATGAGGGTGAAACACACACACACACACACACACACATATATATATATATATATATATATATATATATATATATATATATATATATATATATATATATATATATATATATATATATATATATATATATATATATATATATATATATATATATAGGCTGGGTTCATGGTCGGTGGTGTGGTCCACCCAGCCGTGAACCTGTTTGCGGCCGTAAACACTGAGATGACGAGACTTGGCTGATTTTCGAAGAAAAACTTGATTTTTCGCACGATTTTAGTCCCGACACTTATATAAATTTAATTTATATAATCTAAGTTGTTTTCAACCCTTACAAGCTTGACAGAATTGACAAAATAAATAAATTTCAAACTTTTTATTTAACGGGATTTGACTTTCGTTGACAGAAAAAAAGGTTCGGGTTGTCACATCATCCCCCAGATAGAGGGAATTTCGTCCCGAAATTCTAAAACGAATACAAATATGGACTAGGGAAAAAGATGCGAATACTTCTGTTTCATTTGGTCTTCCCGCTCCCAAGTGAATTCAGGTCCCCTCTTGGCATTCCAGTGGACCTTCACTATTGGGATGCGACTTTGTTTCGTTCGCTTGACTTCCCTATCCATGATTTCAACTGGCTCTTCCACGAAGTTGAGACTCTCATTCACCTCGATTTCATCGAGTGGGATTACAAGACTCTCGTCGGATAGACACTTTTTGAGGTTTGACACGTGGAAGACGGGATGTACGTTGTTAAGCTCTTGGGGGTAAACGAAGTTTGTAAGCTACGCGGCCGATCCTAGCGAGGATCTCGAATGGCCCAATGTATCACAAATTTAGCTTTCCATGCTTTCCGAAGCGTATCATGCCTTTCCAGGGTGAGACCTTTAACAAAACGCGGTCACCAACCTGGAATTCCAAAGGTTTTCGTCTTTTGTCGGCGTAGCTCTTTTGTCTATCTCTTGCAGCCTTTAGTCGTTCTCGGATTTGTACGATCTTTTTTGTGGTTTCTCGGATGATTTCTTGGCCAGTGAGAGTGCTATCAGGGACTTGACCTTTGACTAGCTGCGTGTCACCCACCTCAACCCAGCACAGAGGGGATCTGCACTTACGGCCATAGAGGGATTCGAAAGAAGCAGCCTTGATGCTAGTGTGATAGTTGTTGTTGTAAGAGAACTCAACCAATGGCAAATGGGTATCCCACGACTTACCAAAGTCGATAACACACGCTCTCAACATGTCTTCTAGGGTTTGAATGGTTCTCTCACTCTGCCCATCGGTCTGTGGATGTTAAATGTGCTCATATCCAACTTAGTTCCAAGAGCCTTCTGCAATGACTACCAAAATCTCGAGGTGAATCTGCTATCTCGATTAGAGATAATGGACACAGGAACACCATGCAGTCGAACTATCTCTTGGATGTAGGTTCGGGTTAGTCACTCCATCTTGAATGTTTCTTTGATTGGCAGGAAGTGGGAAGACTTAGTCAATCTGTCGATGATTACCCAGATAGTGTCATGGCCACTCGGAGACTTAGGCAATTTGGTAATGAAGTCCATTGCGATTCGGTCCCACTTCCACTCAGGTATTTCTGGCTGCTGAAGTAGACCTGAGGGCTTTTGATATTCCACCTTCACCTTGGCGCAAGTCAAGCACTTGCCCACGAAGGTAGCAATTTATGCTTTCATGTTTGGCCACCAATATAGCTTTTTGAGATCTAGATACATCTTATCCGAACCTGGGTGAATGGAGTATCTAGTCCGATGAGCTTCTTTCATGACAACCTCCCTGTAACCACCGAACTTTGGGGTCCAGATCTGGTTCATGAAATAATAAACTCCGTCTCCCTTGATCTCTAAGTTCTTTTCCATTCCCTTCAAGGCTTCATCCATCATGTTCTCTGGTTTCAAGGCTTCCAGCTGAGCCTCTCTGATTTGTGCGGACAGATGGGAATGGATGGTCATTGTAAGTGCCTTCACTCTGCGACCTGAATACTCTTTCCGGCTGAGGGCATCTGCTACCACATTGGCCTTGCCGGGATGATAACGTATTTCACACTCATAATCACTGAGTAGCTCTACCCACCGCCGTTGCCTCATGTTCAACTCTTTCTGATCGAAAATGTGTTGTAGGCTCTTCTGGTCAGTGAAGACAGTGCACTTGGTTCTGTAGAGATAATGTCTCCAAATCTTTAATGCGAAGACCACTGCTCCCAACTCAAGGTCGTGAGTTTTACAATTGATTTCGTGTGCCTTCAGTTGTCTTGTGGCATAGGCAATAACCTTTCCTCGCTGCATGAGCACACAACCTAGCCCCTGATTGGATGCATCGCAGTAGACCACGAAGTCCTCCGTCCCTTTTGGAAGCGACAAGATAGGTGCGGTGTATAGGGCCTGCTTCAATGTTTGGAACGCAGTGTCTTGATTTTCTCCCCAACTAAATGTTACACCTTTCTAAGTCAGGACGGTAAGAGGCTTAGCAATCCTGGACACATTATGGATAAACCTGTGATAGTAACCGGTAAGACCCAAGAATTTACGGATTTCTGTGGGTGTCTTCGGTGCTGACCAATTCTCGATCACTTTAATTTTGGACGGGTCCACGTGTATGACTTCTTCGCTAACCACGTGACCGAGGAAAGTTACTTTTCTGATCCAGAATTCGCACTTTGAGAATTTTGCATATAGTTTCTCCGCCCTTAAAGTTTCTAGCACTAGCCTCAAGTGTTGTCTATGATCTTCCTCACTCCGAGAAAATGTCACACCCCCGAACCAGACGGTGGAAACGTCCGGGGGCTCGTGTGACTAACAACTGAATTATCATCACAATGAATATACATGAAAATTTCACGCCACCTGTCGCTCCGCATCTCGAAGTCGAGCCTCCCACCGCACCTGCGTCATGTGGAATTCCCGGATAACCTCTCGCATTTCCTGCTATGCCCTCGCAACCCTAGTTCGCATCTGGTGCATCTGATCGGCGGTGCTCTGAGCCAGATCGCCAGTATCCCTCAATCGTCTCACCGTGACTGGAAGTGCTCGATCAGCCGGTCCTCCATCCCTCAAGTCATAGAACTCTCGAGCCATGCCAAACGGGGGTCGCTGTTCCTGTTGTC
Organism: Lactuca virosa; assembly: GCF_052849685.1. Lineage (NCBI taxonomy): Eukaryota > Viridiplantae > Streptophyta > Magnoliopsida > Asterales > Asteraceae > Lactuca > Lactuca virosa. The sequence continues at coordinate 254,238,465 of NC_136434.1, forward strand.
TGCTCCACCTCCAAATATCGATACCCCAGGGAGGTGTAGGGCCACTAGGGCCCATTCGGTGAGCTGACACCCTCACTGGGTACGGTGGGTTGATGACTACGGACTCCGCTTCCGAATCATCATCGCTATCGTCCCCAGACTCTTCTTCTCCAACATCTGCCACAGGTTCCGCAGGTCCCTCTTCAATTTCTTCTTCCGGTTCTTCCTCTTCCTCGGGGTCCTCTTCAGGTTCCTCTTCAAATTCTTCTAGCCATCCGTTATTTCCCTGATTGGAAAAATAAGGATCTCCGGGGAGGTGGAAACCAGCCATACTGACTGCACGAGAGTGCATAAATAAATCACGTTTTGATTTTCCCTATAGTATATTTTAATTATTTAGGTTTGGGTTCCCTAGAGTTATTGGAGAGTGAGGTAGGCTTTTGGATTCATTTCCCGCTATGATCACTCCCAAACACATGTTGATCATATTCTGAATAAATATAGTTGATCAGGCTATATTTATCCTTAATATGACTACATAACTGCCTAGGTTTAACCATAGTGTTCAATTTCCTCCAGAAGCTTTTATTAAATATTGTTAGGTTATTATTCTAATATGCGCACATAAGTGTGAAATTTTTGTTTTGTTCAGAGTTATTTAGTCCCATTGTGTTTATAGTTGCATATCATGTATGGTTAGATATGCTAGTTCACTATAAACATTGCTTTGATACCAACCTGTCACACCCCCAAACCAGACGGCGGAAACATCCGGGGGCTCGTGTGACTAACAATTGAATTATCATCACAATGAATATACATGAAACATAACACATTCATCACCAACATTACATATAACAACCAGCATTGTGCACATCAAGTACATTGTTATAAATTACATAAATTCAAAGTATTAATAGTACGATGAGTGATGTTACACAAAATAAATCCATACACACTTGAAAATCTTCTTGCTTAACGATTACCTGAGAATACAAGTTATTTTGAAAACGGTCAACATATATAATGTTGGTGAGTTCATAAGTATGTTTAGATAAAAGTCTTTGTATCTTTTGTAAAAACCCAGAAAATCCGATATTTTCTGTAAAGTGTCTGAAAATGATGTGAAAATCAAGTATAGATGCATGTGTGAATTTCGTAGTAGTAACATATATGAATGCAGTTTAGATTTCTTTGTATTGTAAGTAAGTGATAATTGAATAATAGTATTTCCCCAGAAAATCTGATATTTTCTGATTTATAATAATGTCGAGGTTCTTAGATCATTAATTTAAGTTATTTCGTATTGACATAATCGAAGGGTTAATCTTCGAAATGTTAAATTGGTATTGGATCTCTATATGAGCCGTTATAACCATACATGATAATGACTAGGTTGCCTGTCTTGGCATTTTTCCAAATGCCGGTATTTGCTCAAGGTTTTGTCGCCCTAGACTGGCCTAGTCTAGCTGTAGCGAACATCTAAGGCGTGGGGGGTCACCCCGTATAGATCTATACATAAACTCCCGCTCTCCCTCCAGGAAACTCTGGTTATAACTACATGCTACGATTGTACACTCAAAGGTGCCAACCGACAAGTCTCACTAGATTCTCAACCTTTCATGTTTGTTATGTTTTTCACCAAGTTTAATGTTTACGTGTATGTTGTATGTTTTCATACCCAAAGGTACATATATAAGTATACGAAGTTCAATAATTATGTAAAGGTATAGTTACGACCTACTAAGCATGTGATTTTCAGTCCAAGTCCAATTAGCATGTAAATGGACCGCTAAGGTCCAATAAACATGTAAGAGGGTAATTTAGGCCCAATAGGCATGTAAATGGACCACCAAGGCCCAACAAACATGTGACCCATCGCTCAGGCCCAAATTAACATGTAAATGGGCCGCAAGGCCCAATAAACATGTCATGAAAATTATTAGGCTTAATATACACTTGAATGGGCCTTTAAGGCCCATTGGCCATGTAATGTGAATATTAGACCCAATAAAATTGTTATCGATGTATTTCGTCCATTCGTTATTGTTTCGTTGTTTATATTTAACTCGAGGTTTACCAAATTGATTATAAAAGTCTTCTTTTTGTAAAAACGACGTTCTTGGTCAATAAGCCTCAAAATTTTCAATTAAGGCCCAAAGTTTTGTAAAAATAACACTTTAGTCCATAATTTATAAAAATTTGTAATTTCGTCCCAAATGTTTAGAAATTCACGGGTTTAGTCCAAAAATTTATATTTTGACATTTTTGGCCCAGTTTTGCAGAAAAGTGCATTTTCAGCCCCTTGTTTGTTAAAATCGACACTTTTGGCCCAATTTTGATAAAAGTTACATTTTTGGTCCCATTTAGAAATAAATGTTTTTTTCACCCCTAAATTTGGTTTATTTACATTTATGACCCAAACTTTGGTCAAATAACATTTTTAATCCCAAAAACTTTCATTTTTTTTTTGCAAATTTGGGCCCAAAACCGTGAGGCCCAAATGTTTGGCCCATTAAGCTAAAATTTACATTTTTGCCCCTTTGGAAAGCATGTTTATCATAAAAATCCATTTTTAATCAAGTAGGACCTGTCTGATCCTTATAAGAACATAAATGTCACTTTTTGCCCTTATCTTTTGTTTTCTTGACAATTTTGACCCTTAACAAGGTTTTTGCCTTAAATTTTTATATCTTCAACATATACACACTTTTAACTTGATAATATGATGTATAAGGTGTCTTAGTTCATGGATATTTACTCAGTGTTACTTAAGATGCCGAGATTTGTTAAGATCTAACATATTTTTACAAAATAAAGTAAGAAATCACACAAGACATGCATATAACACATATATCTACACATTTTACTTGTATTGTCCCCCAAAAATCATGTAAAAACCGAAAACAAGGGGGTATGAACTTCACCTTTGCTTTGATGTTTCGGTTTTGAAGAAGAGATGAAAAGGTTTTTGGTCCTAACAAGCTTTCTTGAGTGAATCTTGAACTTAGGAGGTTTCTAGGAGTATGATCACCAAAAATTTGCTTAGAAGGAGTGATCTAACATGAGAATGAAGTTATATAACTTGGATATGTAAGGACTTACCAAGAAAATGATGATTTTTGGTGGAATCTTCTTGATCAACCCTTGATCTTCAAAAATTTGAGAGGAAAGGAAGGAGTGTTTCTTGTGAGTGTTTGAGAGAGTTTGATGTTGTATGTGTGTGTGCTTACCTTCGGCCGAGAGGAAGAAAAAATAGAGAGGGAAGAGAGATTAAGATGTGATAGGTGCATAAATGTATGGGATTGGGTATTTGTTTAGAGGGTAATTTGCATGGATTACCTCCATGTATTAGTGAGGTGGCATGGCTTGGATAATTAGCCATTTCCTTTTTTTTATGATGGGCCGAGAATTGGATTAGGAAGGAGGAAGTGAATTAATTTGGGCCCAATCTTGGTCTTCACTCGAAATTTTAAAGCCCATAGAGAAGTTTTCGGCCCATTGGGCCTTTAGGGTACTTCACGGCCCAAAATGGTATAAAAGAATGGATTTATGGCTTACTAGGGTTAGTTGGATTAGTTATGGCCCAATAAGGCCCATTAGGGTTAGAAGGAATCATTCTAGGCCCAAATGGTCCAAAATGTTTTAGATTTGTGAATTTGGGTCCATTTAGAATCCAAATAGGGTTTCCAAGCCCAAAATAGTTGAGTTGAATGCTTATTGGTCCATTAGGCCCAATAAGGAATCCTAGTCCAATATGGACTTAAACCAAGGTTCTTAGGGTTTCAGACTCTTTGATGAACATGAGAGGTGCATTTAAATGAGCTCTGGGTGATATTTACTTAGAGTATATGTTTTACAATCGTTGAATGATTACACAAGAATAGAATTTCCTAGCTAAAATGCTAGTTGTGACATCATCCCCCGTTAGAGGGAATTTCGCCTCGAAATTCTTTTGAAACTAGGTTTGTGAAGGAAAGAATAAGTGAGGGTACTTTTGATTCATTTGGTCTTCACGTTCCCATGTGAATTCCAGTCCACATTTAGCGTTCCATCGAACCTTCACAATCGAAATGCGACTTTGCTTTGTACGCTTCACTTCCCTATCCATAATCTCGACTGGTTCTTCGACGAACAGGAGATTATCGTTTAACTCAATCTCTTCCAAAGGAACGACAAGGGTTTCATCTGATAGACACTTTTTCAGATTTGAGACGTGGAACACTGAGTGTACGTTGCTGAGCTCGGTAGGTAGCTGCAGGTTGTAAACCACTGGACCAATCCGGGCAAGAATCTCGAACGGTCCAATGTATCGTGGGTTCAATTTTCCTCGTTTCCCAAAGCGAATCATTCCCTTCCAAGGAGAGACCTTTAACAACACGCGATCCCCGACTTGAAATTCTAATGGCTTTCGCCGCTTGTCAGCATAACTCTTCTGTCGGTCTCGCGATGCTTGAAGTCGAGCTTTGATTTGGACTATCTTTTCGGTCGTTTCAAGGATGATTTCGGGTCCTGTTAGAGCACTGGCCGACGATTGCCCTTTTGCTAGTTGAGTGTCACCCACCTCAGCCCAGCATAGGGGCGATCTGCATTTACGACCATAAAGAGTCTCGAAGGGAGCAACCTTGGTGCTCGTGTGGTAACTGTTGTTATAAGAAAATTCGATCAGAGGCAAGTGGGCATCCCATGATTTGCCGAAGTCAATCACGCAAGCTCGGGGCATATCCTCGAGTGTCTGGATGGTGCGCTCACTCTGACCATCCGTCTGTGGGTGGTAGGCAGTGCTCATATCTAGTTGTGTTCCCATTGCCTTCTGAAGAGATTGCCAGAATTTTGAAGTGAATCTACTATCTCGATCCGAGATAATAGATACTGGCACTCCATGGAGTCTCACAACCTCCTTGATGTAGATTCGGGTCAGCTTTTCCATCTTGTAGGACTCTTTTATTTGTAGGAAATGAGCGGATTTTTTTAATCTATTGACAATTACCCAGATAGCATCCAATCCGTCAGCTGTCTTTGGCAATTTGGTCACGAAGTCCATAGTAATCCTTTCCCATTTCCACTCGGGTATCACTGGTTGTTGTAATAGTCCCGAGGGCTTTTGGTATTCCACTTTCACTTTGGCGCAAGTAAGACACTTGCCCACGAAAGTGGCTATCTCTGACTTCATATTAGGCCACCAATATTGCTGCTTGATATCCAAATACATTTCATCTGACCCCGGATGAATAGAATATTGCATCTTGTGGGCTTCATACATGACTACCTCTCTAAATCCCCCAATTTTGGGAACCCAGATTCTATTCATGTAGTAGTGAGTTCCGTCGTCTTTAACTTCGAGCTCCTTCTCCATTCCACGTAGTGATTCACTAGCGACATTCTCCGGCTTTAATGCGTCCAATTGGGCTTCCTTGATCTGTGAGGCTAGATGAGATTGGATGGTGATTGATAGAGTCTTCACACGACGACTTGAATACTCCTTTCGACTCAGGGCATCGGCTACTACGTTAGCCTTACCTGGATGGTATTTGATCTCGCACTCATAATCATTTAACAGTTCAGCCCATCTTCGTTGCCTCATGTTTAGTTCCTTTTGATTTAGAATGTGCTGGAGGCTCTTGTGGTCTGTAAAGATGGTGCACTTGGTACCATAAAGGTAGTGCCTCCAAAATTTTAAGGCGAAGACCACTGCCCCCAGTTCGAGATCATGTGTGGTATAATTTACTTCATGTGTTTTCAGTTGTCTAGATGCATATGCAATTACCTTCCCGCGTTGCATAAGGACACAACCTAAACCTTGATTCGAAGCATCACAGTAAACTGTGAAGTCTTCGGTTCCCTCCGATAAGGATAGCACTGGAGCACTACAGAGGGCTTGCTTCAAGGTTTGGAAGGCAAGCTCTTGCTTCTCGGTCCAGTTGAAGGGTACGCCTTTTTGCGTCAATGTAGTGAGGGGTTTGGCTATCTTGGAAAAGTTCTGAATGAATCTTCGGTAGTATCCTGCAAGACCCAAGAATTGGCGAATTTCTGTTTGCGTTGACGTATTTTCCCAGCTTTCGATTGCCTTGATCTTGGAGGGATCCACATGTATCCCTTCCTGACTGACTACATGGCCCAGAAAGTTCACACTGCGGAGCCAGAACTCACACTTGGAGAGTTTCGCATACAACCTTTCAGCCCGCAGGGTTTCTAGAATCTGTCGGAGGTGTTGGCTATGATATTCTTTGCTTCGAGAGTATATGAGAATATCATCGATGAAAACGATTACGAATTTGTCAAGGAATGGGCGGCAGACTCGATTCATGAGGTCCATAAATGCAGCGGGGGCATTTGTTAGACCGAAGGGCATTACGACGAATTCGTAATGACCGTAACGAGTTCGGAAAGCAGTCTTAGGAATGTCCTCATCTTGGACTTTGAGTTGATGATAACCGGATCTCAGATCTATCTTTGAAAAGTAACTAGCCCTTGAAGCTGGTCAAATAGATCATCGATTCGTGGAAGTGGATACCGGTTTTTGATGGTGAGTTTATTTAATTCCCTATAGTCGATGCACATCCTGAAGGATCCGTCTTTCTTTTTAACGAAAAGAACCGGAGCTCCCCATGGCGAGAAGCTGGGTCTGATGAATCCTTTATTCAGGAGTTCGCTTAGTTGGCTTGATAATTCTTGCATTTCAGCAGGAGCCAACCTATAGGGTGATTTGGCGATTGGAGTGGCTCCAGGCACTAGGTCGATTCAGAATTCGATTTGTCGTTTTGGAGGTATTCCCGGAAGATCTTCTGGAAACACATCCAGGAAGTCACATGCCACTGGGATGTTGTGAATGCCCGCTTCCTCTTTGGTTTTATCCACCACATGAGCAAGGAATGCATAGTTCTTCTTTTGTAGACACTTTTGTGCCTTGATACATGAGATAAGGCGAAGGTTTGCGCCGGGTTTATCTCCGTAGATTATTAGGGTTTTGTGATTAGGGAGATGAAGGCGAACGGCCTTCTCGTGACACATAATATCAGCATGATGGGGGCTTAACCAATCCTTGCTGATGATTACATCAAAACTTCTAATATTTACTGGTATCAAATTTATTTGGAAAGAGTGGTTGTTTAGTGCTAACGTACATCATATATAGATATCTTTGGTTGTTTCCGTTGCGAATCTGCGCAAGTGCTGCAGTGACCGCAACGGACACTGCTGCCTGGAATGCAACCGAGTTTATCTCAGGTGGGGTCGGTGTTGCGTTGTTTCCACGGTTGGGTCTTTGAGGCATCTTTATGTCATGGAACGGAAATATGTTGAGTGCCTGTTGTTTTACGAGTTTGGATTCCCATAGACTAGGCGTATAGTGTGTGTATTTAAGTAATTTCATGCATTAACATAAAACAAGGAAGTAAAACAGATAGCAGATGACAATGTCATGATAAAACATAAAGCATTTTCATTAATACTAATTGTTTTGATACATGAAAATTTGCCAGAAGGCATACAGTACATGGGGAAATATAAAATTCGGCAGCATGACGACCCTATGAGTAGTGTGGTCACTTAAACATAAGGTCGATAGTAAATAGCATAGATCACATAAACATAATACTAACTAAAGATACAGCTAGTCCTAGTCATGGTGGGATGTGCCAGGGGGTGGTGCTGAGGAAGTCGATGCTCCCTGAAGGCGAGCCACCTGTCGCTCAGCGTCTCGAAGTCGAGCCTCCCACCTCACCTGCGTCATGTGGAATTCCCAGATAACCTCTCGCATTGCTTGCTCTGCCCTCACAACCCTAGTTCGCATCTGGTGTATCTGATCGGCGGTGCTCTGAGCCAGATCTCCAGTATCCCTCAATCATCTCACCATGACTGGAAGTGCTCGATCAGCCGGTCCTCCATCCCTCAAGTCATAGAACTCTCGCGCAATGCCAAACGGGGGTCGCTGTCCCTGTTGTCTGCTCCACCTCCAAATGTCGATACCCGAGGGAGGTGTAGGGCCACTAGGGCCCATTCGGTGAGCTGACACCCTCACTGGGTACGGTGGGTTGATGACTACGGACTCCGCTTCCGAATCATCATCGCTATCGTCCCCAGACTCTTCTTCTCCAACATCTGCCACAGGTTCCGCAGGTCCCTCTTCGATTTCTTCTTCCGGTTCTTCCTCTTCCTCGGGGTCCTCTTCAGGTTCCTCTTCAAATTCTTCTAGCCATCTGTTATTTCCCTGATTGGGAAAATAAGGATCTACGGGGAGGTGGAAACCAGCCATACTGACTGCACGAGAGTGCATAAATAAATCACGTTTTGATTTTCCCTATAGTATATTTTAATTATTTAGGTTTGGGTTCCCTAGAGTTATTGGAGAGTGAGGTAGGCTTTTGGATTCATTTCCCGCTATGATCACTCCCAAACACATGTTGATCATATTCTGAATAAATATAGTTGATCAGGCTATATTTATCCTTAATATGACTACATAACTGCCTAGGTTTAACCATAGTGTTCAATTTCCTCCAGAAGCTTTTATTAAATATTGTTAGGTTATTATTCTAATATGCACACATAAGTGTGAAATTTTTGTTTTGTTCAGAGTTATTTAGTCCCATTGTGTTTATAGTTGCATATCATGTATGGTTAGATATGCTAGTTCACTATAAACATTGCTTTGATACCAACCTGTCACACCCCCAAACCAGACGGCGGAAACATCCGGGGGCTCGTGTGACTAACAATTGAATTATCATCACAATGAATATACATGAAACATAACACATTCATCACCAACATTACATATAACAACCAGCATTGTGCACATCAAGTACATTGTTATAAATTACATAAATTCAAAGTATTAATAGTACGATGAGTGATGTTACACAAAATAAATCCATACACACTTGAAAATCTTCTTGCTTAACGATTACCTGAGAATACAAGTTATTTTGAAAACGGTCAACATATATAATGTTGGTGAGTTCATAAGTATGTTTAGATAAAAGTCTTTGTATCTTTTGTAAAAACCCAGAAAATCCGATATTTTCTGTAAAGTGTCTGAAAATGATGTGAAAATCAAGTATAGATGCATGTGTGAATTTCGTAGTAGTAACATATATGAATGCAGTTTAGATTTCTTTGTATTGTAAGTAAGTGATAATTGAATAATAGTATTTCCCCAGAAAATCTGATATTTTCTGATTTATAATAATGTCGAGGTTCTTAGATCATTAATTTAAGTTATTTCGTATTGACATAATCGAAGGGTTAATCTTCGAAATGTTAAATTGGTATTGGATCTCTATATGAGCCGTTATAACCATACATGATAATGACTAGGTTGCCTGTCTTGGCATTTTTCCAAATGCCGGTATTTGCTCAAGGTTTTGTCGCCCTAGACTGGCCTAGTCTAGCTGTAGCGAACATCTAAGGCGTGGGGGGTCACCCCGTATAGATCTATACATAAACTCCCGCTCTCCCTCCAGGAAACTCTGGTTATAACTACATGCTACGATTGTACACTCAAAGGTGCCAACCGACAAGTCTCACTAGATTCTCAACCTTTCATGTTTGTTATGTTTTTCACCAAGTTTAATGTTTACGTGTATGTTGTATGTTTTCATACCCAAAGGTACATATATAAGTATACGAAGTTCAATAATTATGTAAAGGTATAGTTACGACCTACTAAGCATGTGATTTTCAGTCCAAGTCCAATTAGCATGTAAATGGACCGCTAAGGTCCAATAAACATGTAAGAGGGTAATTTAGGCCCAATAGGCATGTAAATGGACCACCAAGGCCCAACAAACATGTGACCCATCGCTCAGGCCCAAATTAACATGTAAATGGGCCGCAAGGCCCAATAAACATGTCATGAAAATTATTAGGCTTAATATACACTTGAATGGGCCTTTAAGGCCCATTGGCCATGTAATGTGAATATTAGGCCCAATAAAATTGTTATCGATGTATTTCGTCCATTCGTTATTGTTTCGTTGTTTATATTTAACTCGAGGTTTACCAAATTGATTATAAAAGTCTTCTTTTTGTAAAAACGACGTTCTTGGTCAATAAGCCTCAAAATTTTCAATTAAGGCCCAAAGTTTTGTAAAAATAACACTTTAGTCCATAATTTATAAAAATTTGTAATTTCGTCCCAAATGTTTAGAAATTCACGGGTTTAGTCCAAAAATTTATATTTTGACATTTTTGGCCCAGTTTTGCAGAAAAGTGCATTTTCAGCCCCTTGTTTGTTAAAATCGACACTTTTGGCCCAATTTTGATAAAAGTTACATTTTTGGTCCCATTTAGAAATAAATGTTTTTTTCACCCCTAAATTTGGTTTATTTACATTTATGACCCAAACTTTGGTCAAATAACATTTTTAATCCCAAAAACTTTCATTTTTTTTTTGCAAATTTGGGCCCAAAACCGTGAGGCCCAAATGTTTGGCCCATTAAGCTAAAATTTACATTTTTGCCCCTTTGGAAAGCATGTTTATCATAAAAATCCATTTTTAATCAAGTAGGACCTGTCTGATCCTTATAAGAACATAAATGTCACTTTTTGCCCTTATCTTTTGTTTTCTTGACAATTTTGACCCTTAACAAGGTTTTTGCCTTAAATTTTTATATCTTCAACATATACACACTTTTAACTTGATAATATGATGTATAAGGTGTCTTAGTTCATGGATATTTACTCAGTGTTACTTAAGATGCCGAGATTTGTTAAGATCTAACATATTTTTACAAAATAAAGTAAGAAATCACACAAGACATGCATATAACACATATATCTACACATTTTACTTGTATTGTCCCCCAAAAATCATGTAAAAACCGAAAACAAGGGGGTATGAACTTCACCTTTGCTTTGATGTTTCGGTTTTGAAGAAGAGATGAAAAGGTTTTTGGTTCTAACAAGCTTTCTTGAGTGAATCTTGAACTTAGGAGGTTTCTAGGAGTATGATCACCAAAAATTTGCTTAGAAGGAGTGATCTAACATGAGAATGAAGTTATATAACTTGGATATGTAAGGACTTACCAAGAAAATGATGATTTTTGGTGGAATCTTCTTGATCAACCCTTGATCTTCAAAAATTTGAGAGGAAAGGAAGGAGTGTTTCTTGTGAGTGTTTGAGAGAGTTTGATGTTGTATGTGTGTGTGCTTACCTTCGGCCGAGAGGAAGAAAAAATAGAGAGGGAAGAGAGATTAAGATGTGATAGGTGCATAAATGTATGGGATTGGGTATTTGTTTAGAGGGTAATTTGCATGGATTACCTCCATGTATTAGTGAGGTGGCATGGCTTGGATAATTAGCCATTTCCTTTTTTTTATGATGGGCCGAGAATTGGATTAGGAAGGAGGAAGTGAATTAATTTGGGCCCAATCTTGGTCTTCACTCGAAATTTTAAAGCCCATAGAGAAGTTTTCGGCCCATTGGGCCTTTAGGGTACTTCACGGCCCAAAATGGTATAAAAGAATGGATTTATGGCTTACTAGGGTTAATTGGATTAGTTATGGCCCAATAAGGCCCATTAGGGTTAGAAGGAATCATTCTAGGCCCAAATGGTCCAAAATGTTTTAGATTTGTGAATTTGGGTCCATTTAGAATCCAAATAGGGTTTCCAAGCCCAAAATAGTTGAGTTGAATGCTTATTGGTCCATTAGGCCCAATAAGGAATCCTAGTCCAATATGGACTTAAACCAAGGTTCTTAGGGTTTCAGACTCTTTGATGAACATGAGAGGTGCATTTAAATGAGCTCTGGGTGATATTTACTTAGAGTATATGTTTTACAATCGTTGAATGATTACACAAGAATAGAATTTCCTAGCTAAAATGCTAGTTGTGACAGAAAAGACAAGTATATCATCTAGGAATACTATCACGAACTTGTCTAGGAATGGGCGACACACCCGATTCATCAGATCCATGAATACCGCAGGTGCGTTAGTTAGACCAAAGGGCATTACTGCAAACTCGTAGTGACCATATCGAGTCTGAAATGTTGTCTTAGGAACATCACTCTCATGGACTCGTAATTGATGGTACCCTGATCTTAGGTCTATCTTTGAGAAGTAGCTGGCTCCCTGGAGTTGATCAAAGAGGTCGTCGATTCTGGGTATGGGTAACGGTTTTTGATGGTAAGCTTGTTCAGTTCGCGATAATCTATGCACATCCGAAAGGACCTATCCTGCTTTTTCACAAATAAGACCAGGGCTCCCCAGGGTGAGGAACTTGGTCTGAGGAATCCCTTGTTGAGTAGTTCATTGAGCTGGCTGGATAACTTTTGCATTTATGCCGGCGCTAGACGGTAAGGGGATTTGGCTACGGGGGTAGCTCCGGGGATTAAGTCGATTCGGAACTCGACTTGGCGCTCGGGAGGAATTCCAGGAAGATCTTTAGGGAAGACATCAGTAAAGTCCCAGACTTCGTGGATGCTCTCGAGGTCTTTAACTTCCTTTTTCTCGTTAACGACATGGGCTAGGAATACATGACATTCCTTTCGCAGATATTTTTGGGCTTTGATGCACGAAATGATACGAAGGCTTGAGATGAGTTTATCACCATAGATAATGAGGGCTTCGCCAGATGGCAGATTAAGGCGAATGACTTTTTCATAATAAAGGATATTAGCACGATTAGGGCTCAACCAATCCATGTCGATGATGACATCGAAACTTTTTATGGAAACTGGCATGAGGTCGATTGGAAAAGAATGGTCGTTTAGGCTAAGGGTACAACCTACGAATACGTCGTTAGTGCTCTCTTTCTTTCCGTTAGCCATCTCGACGGTGAATGTTTCCGTTAAAGGTTGGGATTTATGCTTGAGTAGATGCTTAAATGCATGACTAAAAAAACTCCTCTCTGCACCACTATCGAAAAGAATGCATGCATAAGAGTTGTCGAGGAGGAACGTACCCGTAACTACGGTGGGATCAGCGACTGCCTCCTCCTGTCCCATAGCTAGAACCTTCCTTGTATTGCCTGCAGTTGTCGCTTTTGGGAAATTCCTCTTGTAATTCCCGGTTTCACCACAGCCATAGCAGGCTTGACCAACTCCAGCTCCAGGAGCCTGATTGGTTGGTTGGACTTGTGTCTTGCAGAAACGGGCTGTGTGTCCCTTTTTACCACAGCTGTTGCATTGCATGTCACGGCAGGGTCCGTGATGATGAAAGTTACACTTATCGCACCTTGGAAGGGTTCCAACATATCTACTGGCAGGTGCTTGAGTTGCAGGAACAGCAGCAGGAGTGGTAGCAGCATGAACTGCCACTATTTGTTGTTTCTTGGAGGGCTCCTGTGAAGACTTGCCCTTGCGCTTGTTCCAGAACTTTTTCTTTCCACCGCTCTCCTTTGGTGGTTCGGGAACGGCTGTTACAGGTTCAAAATCAACCCTGTGATCTATCAGAGTCTGCGCTAGACACTTAGCGTTGTCAAATGTGAGAGGTTTAGCAGCTAAGACGTTCCCTTGAGTTAGGGGTGTCAATCCCGATATGTACCTCTCAATTTTATTGCTTTCCAGGGTGAGCATCCCGGGACATAGAAGAGCCAGGTCGCTGAACCTAGCAGTGTACGCAACAATGTCGGAACCTTTCATCTTCAGGTTCCAGAGCTCGTGCTCTAGCTTTTGCATCTCGCCCCGTGGGCAATACTTTGCAAGCATTAGTTCTTTCAAACTCTCCCAACCCATGTCATTGGCTATTCCACCAAGTCAGTGCTCTATCGGTGAAGGTGCAGGTGGCGAACTTCACCTTGCTTGCCTCGGGACACGCACAGATCTCGAAAATTGATTCGATCTTCTCAAACCAACGAGTTAGGGCAATGACACCTCCATTGCCGTCAAAAGATTTGGGTTTCGCGTTCATAAAGTCTGTGTAGGAACACTCCTTCGGGTGTCCCTGACCACCATCAAGATTAAGGGGATGGGTACGACTTCCCGATCCGCTAGTGCCGCTAGAATTTATCTGTGACATTGCGGCAGCCACAACGGCTGTAACTGCTGCTTGGAACATAACATGATCGAATTGAGGAGGTGGTGGCGGCGGATCCGTTGGAGGGTTGTTGTTCTTTCTGTTGGGTTTCTTCCTTCGAGGCATCTTTCTCTAAAAGATACAAGGGGAAAATGACGATAAGCCTTCTATGTTGATCATGAGTCGGATATTATCGAACAAGATATATCTTAATCCTAAGGGCATAATATGTTGATCCTACAGCGTTAACAAAGATCTACAATAAATGTTTACTAACATAGACAAGGAATTGCAGGTCTTTCATTTGTGAGGATTAGTACTACTTGTAATAATTTTGTGTAGTGTTATAGAGTTATAAAATACTCCTATAGTATTTTAACTATGTACTTCATTTGTGAGGATTTGGTGAGTTTTAGACTTGTCGCAACACCACAGTCACTCCTAAACACATGTTGGTCATATCTCGGACAAATATAGTTGATTAGGTTATATTGGCCCCACATATGATTACATAACTATTCAAGTTTAACCGTAGTGTCCAACTCGTCCTAAATACTTTTATGTAGTTCTTATTATGATACAACTTCTAGTATGTATGTATACTTGTATACTTCTTGTAAAATACTTAAATTTTAAAAATATACTTTTAGTTTCAGAGCGCTTCGGCCCCTTTAGTGTTTATAGTTGTATACCATGTAAGGTTCGGTATACTTAGTTCACTATAAACAATAGCTCTGATACCAATCTGTAACACCCCCAAACCGAAACGGCAAAAACGTTCGGGGGTGGAGGACGTCATGTATAGTATCACAACAAGTGCATCATAGTAATCAAAGTAAACACAAACATTACATTAGATAAGTAAAATATTTACATTTGTTTGATACATAGTTTTGTATACACCAAAAGTATAGCAAAATATAAAAGACGTAACTCTATATGCTCCGTCTTCTCAAAAGCCTGCGGGAGTACCTGTCTACTGATTTCCTGAAAATACAAGCGGTTTTGAAAAGAGTATCATCATTAAAGCTGGTGAGTTCATAAGCATGTTTTTGTAATGAAAACCTGTTAATGAATCTGTGAATATATGTTTGTATGCTTCCAAGAAAATCCAATATTTTCTAACATGTGTGTTCGTTACGGTGTTCCATAAAGTATTAGTTCGTATGCCTAGTTACTACCAATTGAATTGTATAATGTTGTTTTGAATGTAAACCCTTTTGTATGAAAACCCTGGCTATCACCAGTATGTATAGAATATTCTGTTTGAAAACTCTGGTTACCACCGGTATGTATAGTAGTATCATTACTTAAAATAAAACCATGTATTTTATCCCATGTAATCCTCCAGTATAATGTGTAGTAGTTCTATTAATTAAAATAAAACTAATAAAAAATGAAATCACGTACACAAAGGTTAGTATATACTATTGTGAGTCGTATAACCATGCTTGATATGACTGATGACCTCTACGAGGTTCTTCAGGCGTCAGACGGTATGATATTTGTCACCCCAGGCATGCCTGCCTAACTGTAGCTAGCAGTTTAGGTGTGGGATTGTCAGTCCCGAATAGATCTATTCACAAATCTCATCCCTCCAGGAGACTCTGGTTACACTAATGATAGGATTTAGCCCGTACCCCGAAGGGTACAATTGAAGTGATGTCTCACAACCCTGTATTAACTAGTTTACGTGAAATTTTGTATCGTTCTCTTGTACTTGAAATCGTATGTATACTTTACAGAGTAATAATAATTATACTTAAATAATTATTTAGTATGGTACTCTTGTATTAAGAAAGTAGTAATGTATACCATAAACTATATCTGTCATAGTTTATATAATTATTAATGTAAAATCCTAAGAATGTAAAACTGGATATTGAAATCCCAAACTATACCTATTATAGTTTGCATGTGTGTTAAGTACTCGGTTCGTGTATCGTTCTGAAAACTATGCAATTATAGTTGTGAGTTGAAAACTTCCCTTATGCTCAACATGTTACAAAAGGGATAAAATATCTTAATATTTTATAAAATGTGGTGATCTTTTGATTGTATTAATTGCATAAGTTTTAATCCTGTTGACATTTAGTGTATAAAGTTCACAAAAACTATTTGTGTTTGGCTTGTATTCCCCCCTGAAAACGTTAAAATAATAAAAGCGTAGGGGTATGAACTCACAGTTGGTTGCGTGTATGTTCCGGACAACGAGGCTGGAAATGAGGACCCTCGAGTTGTTGTACGCGAAGTTAACGGAATCCTAATAATAATTAATCACATATTTGCATTTAAATTAGCGAATCCATTTGTTAAAGTGTTAGAAAAACACTTGCTTTTAGTTTAGGAATGTTACCGAGACTCGATTGAAGTGGGAAAAGTGGGTTTTCAGCCAAGATTCCGATTGGGGCTAATTGCGGTCGTGAAGGGTTTTCGGCTGTGAACTGTTCTCAAAAGTAATTCATTTGATAACAAAGTATAAATTAACTGAAAACCATTGTATTTAACACATTCTGAAGTATGTGAAAATCAGTTGGTTGAAAACATAGTTATAAATCACATGTGATTGATTCTATAACTTCATGTTTTCTACTTGTATTCCCCCCCCCCCCCCCCCCGTAAAAGCATTTAAAATCATTTAAAAGATTGATTAAGGGGTATGAACTCACCTGTAGTGGGTGGTTGTGGATGAACTGAATGACGTAGGATCCTAAGTGTCAAGTGAAGACTTGTACACACACAATGATCCTAGTTAACATATAATCACATATATGTATCCAATTAGTCATAAAACAACTAATTAACCAAGTTTAAGACATCCTAAGACATGTAAAACACTTGATTTAAGTGCTATAAGTCATAAGGATTGCATCTAAGGGTGGTAGGACCTTGCTATTGAGTTTGGGGTTCAAGGGTAAACTCCCTTGGAGTTTACGGTTTTGTGACCATAACTCCTTGAGTTTAAGGTCGTAAACCCATGAGTTTACGGCCGTAAACTCATGTTTCCTTGACCATTTTGTGTTTTGAAGCCTTAAAGATCACAAGAAGCATTCCTACTTCATGTTTAAGCCTTAGGAAGAGATTAGGGCACTATTTCACTCCTTTTAGGAGTTTACGGTCCTTAGACCATTTCCCTTTGGGTTTACGGCCGTAAACCCAAATGACTTATGGTCTTTTGGTTGTTTTGAGTCCTAAGCACAACAAGGAAGGGGTCTAGACTAGTTTCCAAGGCTTAGAAGGGACTAGGGCACACTTTGGCACCCTTAATAGGGTTTACGGTCCAAGAACATCTTGGACCGTAAATACCTTGATCTTGTGTTTCTTGGGTGTTTTCTTGATGTTTAGAAGTGTAACAAGCTTTATAATACACTAGGGTAGGAGTACTTACTAGGTAGAAGCTTGAAAAGGTGCTAAAAGTCCAAGAACACTAGTGTGTGTTCTTGGTGAAACTTGAAGATCTACACTTTTGGAATGATTTCACGGATGGAATCATGTTAGATCACTAGATTAGGGTAGATATCAACTTATTAGGGCTAGAAACACTTACAAGTCGAAGATCTTGAAGAAATGATGGATGATACTTGAGAGAGAATTTGGTTTTGGATCTTGAAAATGTGAAAAGTGGTAAAATATGACTAAGTGTCATATTTATACCCCCTTTTAGGGTTTACGGCCGTAAACACATTTGTTTAGGCCATAAACTCCAAACTCTTGGAGTTTTGGGACATTATTATTGCACAATAAACCCTAGGGCATCCTCTCTCCTGTTATCTCCTGAAGTACTAATCTTAAAACACTCAAACTTATTCCAAAAAGCTTGAAAGTTAGCAGAAACTGTTCTGACTTCTATTGAAGTGAATGGTTGTACAGAATAGAAATTTCGGGTTGTCACAAAACATTGAAAAGGTAAATTGTAGGGGTATGAACTCACCTTATGTGAGTGATTCGATTGAAGGTTCGATATAGGATGTTATTCCACAAGTTAGTTCCCGTGACAAAAACGAGTCCTAATAGCATTTCACGCAATATATATGTATATAGTTAGTGAATATAATAGCAAGTATATTATGGAAACAACCTAGAATGTCAGATTTACTTACGAATAAGAGTGCTAGAAGTGAGTTTGTGAGGCTGTTTGGAGTTTTCGGCCAGCTTGGGTTTTCGGCCACATGAAGATTCAAGTGATGTTCTTCGTGTTCTTGGTGAGATCAAGAAGATTCAAGTGTTTTCGGCCCAAA
The DNA here is from genome assembly GCF_052849685.1 of Lactuca virosa. NCBI lineage: Eukaryota > Viridiplantae > Streptophyta > Magnoliopsida > Asterales > Asteraceae > Lactuca > Lactuca virosa. The sequence goes on from NC_136434.1 coordinate 254,256,642, forward strand.
GATCACCAAAAAGGAAGGTGATAGCTTGAAGATATGAAGAACACTTGGTGTTATTAGCAAGATCCTAGGGAGATGGAAAGGATTTTGGATGATAGTTGAGAGAGAAAAAGGGGTTTTCGGTTGGTGTTCTTGGGAAAATAGATAGTGTTTTCAGTTGGATGTAGAAGAAGTGAGAGTATGTTTTCGGTCCATGCTATTTATAGCAAGATAATGACAAGAAGTGACACAGGCATGGGGTTGCGAACCGAGAGGATAAGACCGAGAGTTCTAGGCTGGAAACCGAGGGTTTGCGTCTACGAACCGAGGGTTCGCGGTCAGAAGTTCGTTTGCGGTCTAAGCTGGTTTGCGGTCCGAAGTGCTTAAGGCCATGCGGGGGTTTTCGGTCCCTGCGAGATTTCTCGATTTTGTGCGGTTTTCTTCCAAATCTTACAACACCTTTTATGCAAGGTTTATACACATAGAATTTATTAACCTAACCTAAATAAGTTAGATTAAAACAACAATTTGACTTTTATTTGACATGTTTGACCTTCGGTTGACATTTACCGGATTGAAAATAACGGGTTGTCACATCTTCCCCCCGTTGGAGGGAATTTCGTCCCGAAATTAAGTTTATGGAGATACACCCGGACTAGGGAAAAAGATGCGGATACTTATGTTTCATTTGATCCTCTCACTCCCAAGTGAATTTAGGTCCCCGTTTTGCATTCCAGCGAACCTTCACTATCGGGATACGGTTTTGTTTCGTTCGATTGACTTCCCTATCCATAATTTCTACAGGTTCTTCCACGAAATGTAGGTTCTTGTTTAAATCGATTTCGTCTAGTGGTATCGCAAGTGTCTCGTCGGATAGACACTTCTTTAGGATTGACGCGTGGAAGGTAGGGTGTACGTTGTCAAGTTCTTGAGGTAGTCGAAGTTTGTAAGCTACCGTGCCTATTCTAGCAAGAATCTCGAAGGTCCCAATGTACCTTGGATTTAATTTCCCACGCTTTCTGAAGCGTATCATGCCCTTCCAGGGTAACACCTTTAATAGAACAAGGTCGCCAACCTAAAATTCCAAGGGTTTCCGTCTTTTATCTGCGTAGCTCTCCTGTCGATCTTTATAGGCTTTCAATCGTTCGCGAATTTGTACCATCTTTTCTGTCGTTTCTCTGATGATCTCCGGACCAGTGAGAGTGCTGTCAGGAACTTGTCCTTTAGCTAGTTGTGTGTCACCCACTTCAGCCCAGCACAGGGGGGATCTGCACTTCCGGCCATAGAAGGCTTCGAGTGGAGCAACTTTGATACTAGTATGGTAGTTGTTGTTGTATGAAAACTCGACCAATGGTAAATGGATATCCCATGCTTTACCAAAGTCGATCACACAAGATCTGAGCATGTATTCCAATGTTTGTATAGTCCTCTCACTTTGTCCACCAGTTTGTGGGTGGTAGGCTGTACTCATGTCCAGCCTAGTCCCTATGGATTTTTGTAGCGACTGCCAGAACCTTGAAGTGAATCTACTATCTTTATCGGAGATAATAAATATGGGAACCCCATGCAGTCTTACGATCTCTCTAATGTATGTTCTGGTCAGTTTCTCCATCTTGTCAGTTTCTTTGATTGGTAGGAAGTGCTCGGACTTGGTTAATCTGTCGACGATCACCCAAATGGTATGAAGGCCACCCGTTGTCTTGGGAAACTTGGTTATGAAATCCATTGTAATCCGCTCCCACTTCCACTCAGGTATCTCCGGTTGTTGTGGTAAACCTGAGGGCTTTTGATATTCTACCTTAACCTTGGCGCAAGTAAGACACTTGCCCACAAAGGTAATAATTTCTGCTTTCATGTTTGGCCACCAATATAACTTTTTGAGGTCCAGATACATCTTGTCTAAACCTAGATGAACAGAGTATCGAGTCTTGTGTGCTTCGTTCATGACAACGTCTCTGAAACCACCAAGCTTCGGTGTCCAGATCCGATCCATGAGATAAAAGACTCTATCACCCTTGATTTCTAAGTTCTTATCCATTCCTCATAGGGTTTCACCTGCCACATTTTCAGGTATCAAGGCTTCCTGCTGAGCCTCCTTGATTTGTGTGGAAGGATGTGAATGGATTGTCATCGTCAATGCTTTGACTCTACGACCTGAGTACTCCTTTCGACTTAGGGCGTCAGCTACTACATTGGCTTTACCGGGATGATAACGAATTTCACATTCGTAGTCATTTAGTAACTCAACCCACCATCGCTTTCTCATGTTGAGCTCCTTCTGATCGAATATATGTTGAAGACTTTTGTGGTTTGTTGAGAAAATTTCGGAAGGGTTTCAGAAGATATGGTACTCCTCGCATGAGTACTATGGAGGTTTGAAACGAGAGACGATTTTGAGGTCTGTGTCGGGTTTGTCGTTATGAGTGACGAGGGTTTTGTTATCCAGTCGGTTAAGACGAGGGGTCTCTTTGGTAACACGTGGATTAGGTATGATGAGGATCAAGCCAATTTATTTAATGACGATGTCGTAACTTCTTAATGAAACAAGTGTTAAGTTGATTAGGAAGAAGTGTTGGTTTAGCGCAATAGTGTATTCTATGTATATGTTTTTAGTGCCTTTTAGTCTCATTCTTGTTATTATTGTTGCGAATATTTACACTATAATTAGTTAGTATTGGTAGTAAGAGTACTTCGACAATTATTAGTGTAATCTTGTAATATGATTCCTACAAAGTCCCTCTATAATCGCTTAGTGTATACAAATCGTATATAGTTAAGATTGAGAAGACAATCGACCGAGTAACTCTGACTTGTATCCACAATCAAACAAGAACAGGAAATAAGGCGGAATCAGTCACTCTAAGTCTGCAAAATCTTAATAATGTATGACCCTAATGTATGCACTAAGCCATCGTAGTTCACCCGTAAGGATTTTTTAAATTTTTATATGAATAATGCATTAATTTATGATTTTAATATTTTTAGATATCAAAACTTTTATGAAAATTTGGCGCTTAGATATTGTTATTTGGAAAACGTACCAAAATCCCAGAAGAGTTCCTCGCTGCTTCGCCATGTCTTATTGTTAAACTCCTCTTGCCCCTTCGTCATTCTTCTCTGTTGGACAGTTTCTCTTGAAATGTCCTATTTCACCGCATGCCTGGCATATTTGACTTGCACAAGCATCGGTGGTTGAAGTGATGTGTTGGGTCGAAGTTCTACAGACTCGAGCGGTGTGTCCCTTCTTGTTGCAGTTCTTGCAATGCAACTCTCGGTAGACTTCGAGGTGATGGAAGCTGTACTTGTTACACTTTGGTAGATTCCCAGCATATTGCTTTGCTGGGGTAGGGGTAACAGGGACATCAGTAGGAACGGTAGCAGTATGGATGGCCACTACCCGTTGTTTCTTGGGGGGCTCTTGCGAAGTTTGACCCTTCCTTTTGTTCCAGAACTTTTGTTTATTGTTCTTAGGTTTATGGGTTGGGGTATTTTTGATGACTGACACTTGTTGATTTTCTTGGTTGTTACTACAGTCTGAATTGTCGACACTGTTTCTATTTTTGTTCGTGTTGTTAGCGTGGAATTGCGCCATGATAGCTGTTACGGCAGCTGTTACAGCGGCTTGGAATGTAGCAGAGTCTATATGTAGGATCAGGGTTTCGTCGGTCGACCGGTTATTTTATACAAGGTTTATACACATAAAATTTATTAACCTAACCTAAATAAGTTAAATTAAAACAACAATTTTACTTTTATTTGACATGTTTGACCTTGGGTTGACATTTACCGGATTGAAAATAATGGGTTGTCACAATATCTCTCCATGGCCATTCATGAAATGGAGAATGGATAAGTGGGAAAATTACCAATAACTCCAGGGAAAAAGTCTTCATGCTGGTGATGACTAGTTATTTCTCAAAGTGGATCGAAGCTGAAGCCTTCGTTTAGGTAAGAGACAAAGAGGTAGTCTCGTTTATTAAACGTAATATCTTGACCAGATTCGGGATCCCGGATGAAATCATATGCGACAATGGATCCGAATTCATAAGCAAAAGGACAAGAGACTTTTGCACAAGTTGGGGAATCAAAATGATAATGTCCACTCTTGTTCATCCCCAAGCTAATGGTCAAGTAGAATCCAACAATAAAATCATAGTAAACAACTTAAAGAAAAAATTGGATAAGAAGAAAGGAAGATGGGCAGAATAGCTTCCTTTTGTCTTATGGGCAGATAGGACTACTTCCAAAATAGCCCAGGTCAGACCCCCTACTCCCTGGTTTTTAGGACAGAAGCGATGATCTTTACCGAAGTAGTGATCCCGACGGCAAGATATTCGCTCCAAAATCAAGAAAACAATGACAGGATCCTTGCCCAAGATCTTGACACTGTTGACGAACTCATAGATCTTTCCAAAATACACATTGCTGCCCATCAACAAAGGATCGCCAAGGCTTGCCATAAGAACATAAAAGTTAGAAGGTTCCAAATAGGAGACTTGGGATTAAGGAAAACATTCCAAAACACTAAGGATCCCAGTGCAGGTAAATTAGCTCCTAAATGGGAAGGACCATATCTCATAGATGTTGAAGTAGGAAAAGGAGCATACTGGTTAGCAACACTCAAAGGAGACGTTCTACCAAAATCTTGGAATGTTATACATCTCAAAGCATACTACATGTAAGTAGGGTCAATTAATCTTCAACAAAACCAAGGTACACATGTTCCTTACCTTGAAATTTTCATCGTTACTTACTTTCTCCTTGATTACATTACTAACTTAAGCATCAGAAGGGCGTTAGCTAGACTAACGCCCACCCCTAGCTAATGTTTTCCATGTAGAACAACGCACAACTAAAGATCTCCATAAGAAACGATCCTGAAACATGAGGATCCTCGAGGTTAAAGATCCTGGAACACCAGGATCCTCAAGCATGAAGATCCTGAAACATAAGGATCCTCACGATTAAAAGATCCTGAAACATAAGCCTCCTAACACATACAAATCTCAACATCTTAACAATTCCATTATATCAACGGTATGATTTCTAAACTATTCCATACACAAGCTCGAGACTGATCACCTCTCCTACGTTTAAGGGTACTTAATCCCCTCTAAGGTTTAAAGAGCTAATTACCTCTTTCACACGAACTAAGGTTTATACACCTCGCTTGAACGAATGATGTCTAACTATAGGATACAGATAACGGGATCATTTCACGATGCAGTGGCTTGGCAACCCTCTTATCCTTGAACATAAGTTAAGATCTGTTAGGTACATGATCCTAAAAAATATTCAGGATCCTCAGATGTCCAAGATCCTTAGCTACTTCAGGATCCCGACTATTACCGCTATTATTTTTTACTAACTTTTATAACGGTCATATTTTGTCCATAACTAACGCATGTGCAGAAATAGTAAAGGGAAGACTAATTTTCAACGAAGAATCATCTCAACTATGCTAGAGACCCGGAATACTTGGTCAAATAATGTTCGAGAAACTGGTCATAGAGGATCCCGAAAATATCAAACATCTTGTTGGCAAGTTTAGACTATAAAATGACACTTGTATTTTGCACGCAACACACTGATTTTTACCCTAAGATTATTCTACGAAATTGTTCACTTGTTCTTACTTTAACATTCTCTGTAAACGTCATTTTACATTAATAAAATCATCAAGGCAGGTGATCATTATCACCTCCCAAGGTTTTATGTTGGAGATCTTAGCAAGGATCAAGGGCTTTCCTTGTAAACCATCGCGTCATTCTCTTTTATCGTTTGATATTACACAATCTGAACATCACAGCCTCTCATTCAATTTGGTTGATTAGTACTTGTATAATTTTTGACCAAAACAATTTGGCGCCCACCGTGGGGCCATGGTGTTCGAAATCCTAAAAAAAATCATGTCTACACAACCGATCCTTTCTTCATCCTCTGCTCCTTCTATTCCAACTAAAAACTTGCCAGGTCCTCCAAGTGGGCCCCCTACTCAGAGGCAAACGCCTGACACTTCCAAGAAAAACACCCGCCGGTCACTAACCAAGGAAGCTTGGGATCCTCAGGACTCCAGGATCCGACTACCTCGGTCACTACTGCAAAACTCTTCGCTATGATGAGGAAAATGACACAAAAGGTGACCCAACAGCAGGAGGAGAATAGAGCACTGCTCAGAAAAGTGGAGAAGATGAAGGAGGAATTCCAGAAGCCCCAGGAAACAACGCCCACAGTTGTACAACCAAGGATCTTGAACTTTGGCGATGCAGGATCCTCAGAGAATCACCAGAAGAACACAGTTCTTGCCACTGTGGCGTCGCCCTGGGGGACAACTATGGACAACCGAGCATCTATAATCAATGATCTCAATGAGCCTTTCAATACTCCTAGAAACCTTGATTCCAACAACTTCTTAAACAACAATACTATTAATACTAGCTATACTAACGTTGATGCAAGAATAAATCCAAGCATGGCCAGGGAACTCCAGCAACTGAGGCAAATGATCTCAAGTGTAGCCGGAGTGGTCCAACCCATATCAGAAGCGTCTCCAACAAGTCACAGGATCTCAAGATTTGCTCCCGTGATAGCCGATACCAAAGTTCCTAAGCGCTTCCAAACTCCCAACATGAAGTTATACGATGGAACTACAGATCCTGAAGAGCATATATCCCAATACTGAGAAGGGATGGAGATCATTCCCAGGGCACTTGAAGGATGCTTGCCTATGCAAAGGCTTTGGTTCGACCCTTACAGGATCAGCTCTCAAATGGTTCCTAAACGTTCCCCATACTTTATTACTTCATTTGCACACTTAGTCAATATCTTTAATAACCAATTTTCTTACAGTAGAACCTTCGAGAAGATCACTAGTGATCTTTATCGAGTGGTTCAAGATCCTAACGAAAGACTTAAGGATTTTTTTAACATGTTTGGCAGGGAAGCTTTGAGCATCCCTAACAACGACATGGCCATTGCTGTAGAGGCCTTCAAAATGGGACTAAGGAAGGATTTACCCTTCTGTGAAGACCTTGTGACGACCCCATGCAAAAGATTGGATGAAGTCAGGTGCCGAGCGTTAAGGTTCATAAGGCTCGAAGAAGCTAAAGAAATCCAAAAGAGAAGCACCCCTTCGAGTTAATACGAGAATCCCAATAGGAAGGCCGAATCCTCGACTCCAAGATCCTACAAATCAAAGCCCTATTCCAAACCGGATCATCACAGGGTCAATGCCCTCGAAGATGAAGGAGAAGAAGAAGAACTTCCTAAGATCACTGACTATTGTTTTTCTGTTGATATTCCAGGTGTAATTCATGCTATGCAGGATCTCGGAGACAAGGCAAGATGGCCGAAGAGGGATAACAAGTCCACCACCTGGAAAGAAAAGTCCAAATGGTGTGCTTACCACGAAGACTTTGGCCACATGACGGACGACTGTATAGCTCTGAGGAAAGAGATTAGCTACCTCCTTGGCAAGGGATACCTCAAAGAGAACCTTGGGAGAAAAAGAGAAAAATCCAAGGAGAACGGCCGAGATGGTCACAAGATCTCGGAGAAACCAGGATCTCCACCCCCAGACCCTAATATAATAAATGTTATCTCAGGAGGATCTAACATCTGTGGTACTTCTTATTCTCAGGCGAAAAGACACGCCAAGGTCTCTAAGATGGAAAAGGAAGACAGACCACGGAGGAATACCACGACCAACAATACGAAGGAGATCACGTTTGACGAGACGGTCGGGGAAGGAATTCAGGATCCTCACCATGACGGACTCGTGATAACACTATATATGGCCAACCATTTCGTCAGAAGGATCCTTGTTGACGGAGGATCCTCCGTCAATATTGTACTCCTAGACGCTCTGAAAAGAATGAATATCCCTGAATCAGAGATAATTAAGAGATCCTCGGTCCTCATAGGATTTAGTGGGGAAACGAAACACACGATTGGGTGAGATAAAGCTACCAATATATATTGAAGGGGTAAATTCTACACAAAACTTTTGTTTTATTGACACCCTATCTTCTTATAATGTGATACTAGGTAGACCATGGATCCATGAGATGAAAGCAGTGCCGTCAACTTATCCTCAATGTGTAAAAATGCCTACTCCATGGGGAACAGTAAAGATCATGGAAAATCAACAAAGAGAAACAAAGAGACAAAGAGACAAGATGTGAAAGAATTGCCCCTGGGCCTCAAGGATCCTGAAGCTAAAGTCCTCATTGGATCCTCAATGCCTGAGCAAATTGAGCAAGATCTGTTGAACTTCCTAAGAACCAGAAGCAAGACATTCACATGGAAACATGAATATATGACAAGTATAGACAAGAGTATTATTACTCACAAACTTAATACTGATCCTTCTTTCAGACCAATACACCAAAAGAGAAGGAAGTTTGCACCTGAAAGGAATCAGATCATCCAAGAACAGGTAGAGAAGCTCCTCAAGACAAGGATGATCAAGGAAGTGAAGTTCCAAAGATGGCTAGCTAACGTGGTTGTCGTACAAAATAAAAACGGCAAATGGCGAGTGTGTGTAGACTACACAGATCTTAATAAGGCTTCTCCTGAGGATCCTTTTCCTCTACCACACATTGACTCTATGATAGATGTGACGGCTAGACATAAACTCTTAACCTTCATGGATGCTTCAGTAGGATTTCAACAAATCCAGATGGAACCATCTGATCAGGAAGATACATCATTCATAACGCCAACAGGTACATATTGTTACACTGCAATGCCTTTTGGTCTTAAAAATGCAGGTGCAACATATCAAATATTGGTGAATCGGATGTTTAAAGTCAAGTTGAAGGACGCCATGGAAGTCTACATTGATGACATGGTAGTAAAGTCAATGAAAGCTGAAGATCACCTCAAAGATCTTAAGGAGGCATTTGACATCCTGGACGAATACAATATGAAGTTGAATCCGCTCAAATGCCATTTTGGGATGAAGTCGGGCAAGTTCCTTGGATACATGGTAACTAAGAGAAGAATAGAAGCAAGCCCGAAACAAATTAAAGAAATAGTCGAGCTGAAATCCCCATCTTCAACAAAACACATCCAAAGGCTAACCGGAAAAATAGCGGCACTCAACAGATTCATTTCAAGATCCTCAAAAAGGTGCAAGCCCTTCTATGATATCTTGAAACAGAACAAGAAATTTGAGTGGACGGAAGAACATGAGAAAGCCTTCCAGGAACTCAAAAAATATCTAAGCTCTGCATCACTGCTAGTAAAGCCTATAGATGGGGAACCACTTATTCTCTACTTCTCCGTATCCTCAAACACAGTAAGTGCTGTTTTGGCCAAGGATCTTAACGGATACCAACATCCTATCTACTATGTAAGTAAAATTCTCCTTGATCCTGAAACCAGGTACTCTCACCTCAAAAAATTAATTCTTGCCTTAGTAACTACTTCCACTAAATTAAGACATTATTTCGAAACACATACTATACGTGTAAAAACTAATTATCCTATTAAGAATGTTATGAGAAAACCAGAAATGTCAGGAAGGATGGCAAAATGGTCGATGAAATTAAGCACATTTGACATCAGATATGAACCAAGATCCACCATAAAGTCACAAGCATTAACAGACTTTGTGGCTGACTTTAGTGATGCACAAATCGAAGTAGACATGGAAGCTGAGCAACTCCTAGAAAATAAACACATGGGAAAATGCACATTGTTCACGGATGGAGCTTCAAATAAAAAAGGAACAGGGCTAGGGATCATACTAAAGTCGCCATAGGGGGACATCCTACCCCAGACAGTCAGTTGTGAATTCAATACTACCAACAACAAAGCTGAATACGAAACACTCATCATGGGACTACAATTGGCTAAGGATCTTCAAATTAGGGATCTTCAGGTATTTGTTGATTCTTTATTACTGACCAATCACTTCAATGGATCTTATGCAGTGAAAGGCGAAAGATTAACACTATATCTGGAGATCCTCAAAAAACTTGCTTCTGAATTTGAAAAGTTTAGCCTAACTCAAGTTCCTAGAGAAGAAAACATGGAAGCAGACGCATTAGCCAACTTAGGATCCTCCCTTAGGATCCCACCGGAGACGAAGATTCCTATAAACTATATAATAACCTCGGTCATAGAAACCCTCTCCAAAAAATCCGATGATCCTGGACGACCGACAAGCGTAGCAACTTGTTGAGTATATGGGTTGCACCTTTGGTCCATTTTTATTCATGATTTGGGCCTGTCCAACCATGTATTGTTTTTTGGGTTTAGTATATATAATGCATGCATGCATTATATTAATAACGCTTCTTGAATATTTCCTTTGACAAGTACTGTAACCCTAGCACGCCTCTAAAGTAGAAGTTCTTCATCGAGCTCTTCTGAGGTGTTGTTGTTTTAATCATTCGAAATTTGTTTGATTCATAGTGGTGTTCATTGTTTTCTATTACTTGTTATTGTCATATTGATATCTGTTTGAATCTATCGATCTAAGAGAACTATATTCTCATCAATTGGTATCAGAGCAGGAGGCCGTGTAAATCATACACATATCTTCTGTTTGAAGAATTTTCTTAGGGTTTTCGCTTTTATTGGATCTGTTAAGCCGTCATTCCTTCATTGACGTTGTTCATAGATCTCAATATTATCCTATTCAATCTTTACAAGTCTGATTCTTAGCAGATATCTGAAAAAGGTCATCATGTCTCACGAAGATTCACAAACCAATCCGATCAATATCTCCAACATCATTGGATCCACAACCAGAATCCCGATTCTATACACCCAAGATTATGAAGTTTGGACGCGTCACTTTGAGGACTATGTCGTTGGTTTTGAAGACAATGGTTATCTCATGTAGGAAGCAATAACATTGGGTCCTTTTGTTCATTCTGGAACAAATAGAACTATCAAGACTCAAAAAGAGTACAACAAACTCTTAACTGACGTGGAGAAGATTCCTCAAGACGAAAAAGATAAGTTGTTGTGTAATGTTAAAGCCATGAGAATGATCCGATTCGCTTTACAATCCGATACTTTTCGTTTGGTAAGCCCATGCACTACGGAAAAAGAGATCTGGGACAGACTCAAAGAGCTGTATTCCACTGATGAAGATCTTGAGCATTCTATCCAAACTCTATTGCTCTTTGAGTTCGGTGCTTTCCAACAAAAGCCAGATGAAAAACCAATTCAGGCATTCGATCATTTCAATCATCTTTTGAGCAAGATGATCAAGCACGGTATTGGAAGAGAAGTGATCGAACAGAAGGTCACGTTTATGAATGGTTTAAGACCCGAATGGATGGTTGTGGTATCAACTGTGAAGGCTCACGAGCTGTTTAAAACCTATTCACTCGCGAAGATGGTGGGTATTCTCAAGTCTCATGAAAGTGTTGTGACAAAGGAAGCGAAGGTGGTGTCAAGTATAGGATCCTTGGCCCTTCTCTCTAAGGCGAAGAATGTGGTAGAAGATGAAGAAGAGTCTGAAATGTCAGAATGTGATCTGACAAGCGGAGAGTATGCAATGATGGTTTCCAACCCGAAACGGTTTGCTCGCAAAAAGTTTCCTATTGTCAAGAACCGAAACTTGCAGGGAAGCTATAGATCAGAAAAGGCGAAAGAGGAGATCAAAAATACTCCTCAGAAAGAAGAAGAGAAGAAGGAGAGCAAACTGGAAGGAGACTCGGGATACGATTGCAACTTCTGCCATGGCAAAAACCACTTTCCCAAAGATTGCATGTTAAGAAAGCTATCGGAGAAGGAGGGTGAAGATTATGAAGCATACTATATGCGCAAGCTGGAGGAGATAAAGAAGAAGAAAGCCTCTAACAGTTTAATGACTGCTTTGATTGTACAGGAGAACGCTGTGGATGATGAGTTCGGTGGTGTAGAGGTCTGGTCTACAGACTCAGAAGATGAAGAAGTACGTAAACCAACACATGGCAAGGCATTTATGGTGAAAGAAAAGAGTACTGAATTTGCTGGGAGATGCTTGATGGTGACAGCTGGAGTGTCACAAATGAGGGGCTACACAACCGAAGGCGAGTATGAGGAGGCGAATCTGAAGGAAGATAAGTGTTTTGCTGCCAAACCTGTGAGCGAAAGGATCAATGACTGCGATCAGTTGATCAAGAAGGTACAATCCATTCTCGAATCACTTAAAATGCCTGTAACAAACTATGAAAAGGCGAAGATGGTGGGTATTCTCAAGTCTCATGAAAGTGTTGTGACAAAGGAAGCGAAGGTGGTGTCAAGTATGGGATCCTTGGCCCTTCTCTCTAAGGCGAAGAATGTGGTAGAAGATGAAGAAGAGTCTGAAATGTCAGAATGTGATCTGACAAGCGGAGAGTATGCAATGATGGTTTCCAACCCGAAACGGTTTGCTCGCAAAAAGTTTCCTATTGTGAAGAACCGAAACTTGCAGGGAATCTATAGCTCAGAAAAGGCGAAAGAGGAGATCAAAAATACTCCTCAGAAAGAAGAAGAGAAGAAGGAGAGCAAACTGGTAGGAGACTCCGAATACGATTGCAACTTCTGCCATGGCAAAAACCACTTTCCCAAAGATTGCATGTTAAGAAAGCTATCGGAGAAGAAGGAGGGTGGAGATGATGAAGCATACTATATGCGCAAGCTGGAGGAGATAAAGAAGAAGAAAGCCTCTAACAGTTCAATGACTGCTTTGATTGTGCAGGAGAACGTTGTGGATGATGAGTTCGGTGGTGTAGAGGTTTGGTCTACAGACTCAGAAGATGAAGAAGTACGTAAACCCACACATGGCAAGGCATTTGTGGTGAAAGAAAAGAGTACTGAATTTGTTGGGAGATGCTTGATGGTGACAGCTGGAGTGTCACAAATGAGGGGCTACACAACCGAAGGCGAGTATGAGGAGGCGAATCTGAAGGAAGATAAGTGTTTTGCTGCCAAACCTGTGAGCGAAAGGAACAACGACTGCGATCAGTTGATCAAGAAGGTACAATCCATTCTCGAATCACTTAAAATACATGTAACAAACTATGAAAAGGAATTAAACGAATTAAAATTCAAATTTTCTAGTTTAAGTGGCAGTCTAATGCAAACACGCCTCACAAATGCTAACCTAACCGATCAAATTAGCAGGGTGACATCCAAGAATGAGGAGCGAAGGATGTGGATAGAGAAGACGGAGTTAGAGTTAGTTAGGACGAGAGATAAAGTTATTTATTTGCAACGTGATGACTTGAAACTTATGAAACAAAGAAACATTTTTTGCTTGATTGCTAAATGTTTATATACAAATATCACTCAATTGCATTTAGATTGTGAAATTGGCAAAAAGATTCACAAAATGATTTTGCCCTTCCTAGAGTTAAAGGAGGACGAAGTTGATATTGATGGTTATAACAGTGAATCTATTGTCTCTTCAGATAATATCGCTGACGCCTACAGGGTTGTTCTGGACAAAATCGAGTCCTTTATCAAGTCCAAAGACCATAAGGACATGCTCAAAAATCTGTTGGACGAGAATGACAAATTGATAATTAAGACCGAAACCATACAAAAATTTGACTCATTGAATGCCAAGTTAAGTTCAGAAAACAAAATAAACGTTGAAAACACTTCTGAATTTGACGAGGATAGTGATATAAGTGAAATTTCAGTAGAGGATGTGGTTGACTGTTCAGAATTTGTCAAGAGCGAAACCGAACCTACCAAAGGTCTTATATCTGAGAATTCGGTTGAGTTCGCTCGAGTGTCCCAAGACAAATCCAAAGTTCTGAAACCGAAAGCAGTGGTTTATCAAAAGGTACAAACTGTACCAAATCAGGTATACACCATATCAGGGGTTACTCAGAAACACACAGCCGAACTCACAACTATAGTAAACGAAGATAACACAGGTGGCTGTGATGATTACTTTTGGTCCGCCCCAATCGACAATGCAGATGAGACTGTCGGTTTATCAGAGAGAACCTCATGGTGGGTTAAAGGCAGATATGTGGTAGAACCACTTAACAAGCCTACAAGCTTTGATGTACCAAGAACAAGTGGTACCAAAGAAATCCCAAGCGAATCATTGAAGGCTGTAAGCGAAACCTCTTCATTGAAGAGCGAAACTCATGCTGAGAGACCGAAGCCAAGGGCAAACATACACAAGTCTCAAAAGCAGCTTGCTGAACAGAAACGCCAGCGAAACAAAAGGTATCAGAAAAATAATAATAATAATAGGAAGTACTTTTGGAACTCTCAAAAATCCAATTATGTTCGCATAGAAAAGGCGTCAAATCTCAAGGCGAAAGTAGGATCAAAGGATAATTCTGATGCATGCACTCACTGCCAATCCTGCAGTCAAGCGAACCGAAAGCCTGGTTTCGGTCCCAGATCAAGTGGCGACAAGAACCGAAAGACTAGTTTCGGTCCCAAGACTAGCCTCGATAAGAACCGAAAGACAAGTTTCGGTCCTAAATCCCATCCTCCTCATTCTCAACCAAAGCAGAATCCTAACAGGGATGTCAAGGATAGCAAGGGAAAAGGGAAGATCGTCTCTGACGACGAAACGCATACAAAGAAGACGTCAGCTAACCCTAGGAAACACGAAAACAAGTTTGTTAAGAATCAAAACAAAAATCCTCAATCTGATTTAAACAAACTCAAGGTCTTTACCATCAAAAGGAAAGACGAAACCACACTAATAAAAAGAACTTATATGGTTGATCTTTCTATTTCTATTCCCTGTTCTGTAAAAGGCTCACGTGGACCCAAGCAACTTTGGGTTCCTAAATCTGCTTAATTTTGCAGGCTATAAGTGACGAGCTGTTTGACGATGAATGGTACATCGATAGTGGCTGCTCACGTCACATGACAGGAAGGAGGGAAGAGCTAAGGGAGTTTCGGGCTCTTAAGGATGGTGGATGTGTCAAATACAAGAATAATTCATATGTCACGATCAAAGGCTACGGAATGATCACAAACGGTGAATTCTCAATCCGGAAGGTAGCATATGTAGAGGGATTGCAGCACAATCTCATCAGTGTCTCACAACTGGTTGTGGGAACTGGCTTGAAGGTTTCGTTCGATGATGAAGGTTCAGAGATTGTTGAAAAGAAAACGAAGGTTGTCCTGTTAAAATCCAAGCGAAAAGGAGAAATGTATCCTCTAAATCTTAACCCAATTCGAGGAAAGCCAGGTGTATGCCTTTTAACGAAAGCACACTCTGACGAAAGTTGGCTATGGCACCGAAGGCTCTCACATCTCAACTTCAAGGATATCAACAAGTTGGTTATCGGTGACCATGTACGAGGACTTCCACTTCTCAAATTCGATAAGGAACACTTGTGCGCAGCATGCGAGATGGAAAAGCAAAGCCGAAAGAATCATCCCACAATTTTCAACACAAAGATCATCAAACCTCTTGAGCTTCTTCACATCGATCTATGTGGTCCTTCGGCCATAGAAAGCATCGGTGGTAGTAAGTACATTTTAGTTATTGTTGATGACTTTTCACGTTTCACCTAGTAAGTACATTTTAGTTATTGTTGATGACTTTTCACGTTTCACCTAGGTTTTCTTTCTTAAACAGAAATTAGAGGCAACTCCGAAGCTCAAAGCTTTTATAAAGCAAGTGGAACTTCAACTGCGAAAGGTGGTTAGAAATGTCCGAAGTGACAATGGGCTGGAATTCAAAAACCAAGAGTTTGAAGAATTTCTCGCTGAAAAGGGAGTGTCTCACAACTTCTCTGATCCCTATACTCCACAGCAAAATGGCGTCGTTGAAAGGCGAAACCGTTCGTTGTGTGAAGCGGCCCGAACCATGCTCATTTTCGCTTCTCTACCTCTGTACTTCTGGGCTGATGCATTGCTGTTGCCTGCTATACTCAGAACCGATCCTTCCTCAACAAGAGATTTTCCATCACTCCATACGAAATCTTGAATAATCACAAGCCAAATGTCAAGTTGTTCCATGTGTTCGGTTCAAGGTGCTTTATTTTCAACTCCAAAGAGAACCGAAACAAGTTCGATGTGAAGGCAGATGAAGGGATTTTTCTTGGTTACTCGCTAACTTCAAAAGCATATAGGGTTCTGAATAAACGTTCAAAGAAACCTACTATGTCACCTTTGATGATAATTATGTGAAGAAACTGCAATCCAACAAAGTACCAACGGAGGAAATCTTTCCAAAATCAGGTCAAGTCTCGGTTCCTATTTCCAATCTATTTGAAGAATACATGTTGCTCTTTGATGAACCAGAGAGAGCAATTCATTCTGAGGCAAAGGCAGCTGACAACAAGATCGACAACTTGAAGAAAATTATCCATGAAGCAGCAAAAGAAATGGAAAGCGAACATCAAGGTCCAACCAAACAGCAAGGTCTAAGCGAACCTCGTGATCAAGGCGAACCCCAAACTCCAAGCGAACCTACTCATAAATGTTCTACATTCCAGGGGGAGAGTTCATCTACACCAAGGCGACCTGATTTACCATTCCAGGGGGAGAACCCATCTCCAACAATGACCCATGAAAGTCCAATCGAGGGGGAGAATTCTGAACCGGATGTTGAGATTGTTTCGTCATTCGAGGGGGAGAATAACAATATAAATGATGAAGACTCTCAATCAGAATTCAAAGTAGAAATAAATGCTGAATTGGATCCTGCTTATGATCCAGACTACCCTCCTCTCACAAAATGGACAAAAGATCATCCAAAAACTCAAGTTATCGGTGAAATATCTGAGGGAGTTCTTACTTGGTCTCAATTAAAAGCAAAGCAAACTGCTCTGTTCTCTCAAGTAGAATTTTGCATGTTTAATTCGTTCGTCTCGAAAATAGAACCAAAAACGGTTAATATTGCACTCGGTCACTTCGATTGGGTACAGGCAATGCAAGACGAACTCCACGAGTTTGAGCGAGATCGAGTCTGGAGACTGATTCCCACACGAAAGGATGCATCTGTGGTTGGATTAAAATGGGTGTTCAGGAACAAGATGGATAAAGAGGGGAATGTAATTCACAACAAGGCAAGGCTGGTAGTCAAGGGATATTGTCAGGAAGAGGGTATAGATTACGAAGAAACCTTCGCTCCTGTAGCAAGGTTAGAATCAGTTCGGATCTTTCTGGCATACGCTTCTCACAAGAATTTTGAAGTCTTTTAAATGGACGTCAAATGTGCATTCTTGAATGGAGAACTAGAGGAGACTGTATATGTTGAGCAACCACCGGGTTTCGTGAACGAAAAGTATCCTGATCATTGCTATATTCTTGATAAAGTTGTCTATGGTTTGAAGCAAGCTCCTAGAGCCTGGTATGAAACCCTTACTCGATTTCTAAAAATGTCCAAGTTTAAACAAGGTTTGGTTGACCCAACCTTCTTTCGCAAGAAAGAGGGTGACCACTTAATGATCGTCCAAATTTACGTCGATGATATCATCTTCGGTTCCACGAATCCCAACCTCACAGCTGAATTCAGGAAGTTGATGGAGACTAAGTTTGAGATGATCTCAATGGGTCCAATTAACGTTTTTCTTGGCTTGAACATTATACAGGGACCCGAAGGCATATTTATCAATCAGGAGGCTTACACAAAGACCCTACTGGCTAAGTTTGGCATGATGGGAGATTCCAAAGTAAAGGTTCCTATGGCATTTGGAACGAAGTTAACACCATCTTTGGAGAAACCGGCTGTTGATATGACCCTCTATCGGCAAATGATAGGGTCTCTAATGTATCTGACAGCTAGTAGACCAGATATTATGTTTTCTGTTTGTTATTGTGCCAGGTTCCAAGCTAATCCATGCGAACCTCATATGGTGGCTGTTAAGAACATCTTCAGATATTTGAAGCGAAACTCATCTCTCGGTCTATGGTATCCTGCTAAATCAGGATTTTTCGTTCAAGCATTCTCTGATGTTGATCTTGGAGGATGTGGTTTGGACCGAAAGAGCACTACAGGCGGATGTCAATTCCTCGATGGTAAACTCGTCAGCTGACAGTCCAAGAAACAAACATGCGTTTCACTCCCTACAGCCGAAGCTGAATATATTGCTGCAACATCTTGCACTTCCCAGGTCATTTGGATCCAAAGCCAATTAAGAGATTATAGCCTGAATATGAAGAAGATTCTTCTTTACTGCGATTCTAAAAGTACCATCAGGATTTGTCATAATCCAGTGCAGCATTCCAAGACCAAGCGAAATCCACTTCATCAGGCTTAAGAATGATGGAAGCTGAATTAGTACCTAAACTACTTTCGCCTCATTAAAACTGACCAAGCGAAATAGAGCGAACGCTCGGTCTATTTCGGCTCCAGAAGTTTCGGGAACCGAAATGGACCGAATGCGAAATAGAGCGAACGCTCGGTCTATTTCGGCTCCTGATTTTTCGGGAACCAAAATGAACCGAACACTCGGTCTATTTCGCTTCACTACTTTCAGGTGAGGTTTCGGTTGTATAATTTGTACACTACATATGTCTTTTCTTAATTCATTTCTTCTTATAAAACTCAAAAACATTTTCCTTTTTGTTTTTAATTCTTTTTCAGAAAATTCATAAAACTCAAAAATATTTTCCTTTCTGTTTTTAATTCTTTTTCAGAAAATTCATAAAACTCAAAAATATTTTCCTTTCTGTTTTTAATTCTTTTTCAGAAAATTTATAAAATCCAAATATATATATTTTTCTCTCGTTGCTTTTTATAAATATCAAAAATACCAGAAATATCACTGAAAGGTGGCATCGATCATTCAAATGATGGAGCTGGGACAGGTATACATTTCTTTATATTTGTACTAGTTAAGTGTCCCTAGAAGCATGCTGCTGTATGTTGACCAAAGCCTCAAAGACTTCAAGTGAAGCCTTACTGATTTGATATACACAAATCAAATCTTCCGAATCAGGCTGATAAAATCACTTATGTCATGAGCTACCATACTCGTCTCACATTGAGTGAAGGGTTGTCTGCTCGGTCCTTACTATATAGCAGAGGTACTTTCGGTTCTTTAACCTCCTTATCACTTTTCTCCATCTCATTTCGGTTCCTAAACGTAACCCTTGAGACTCTCGGTATTTACCACTGAGGTTTATGGTTACACAACATCTGTGTTAATGATCTTAGCTTTGTTTCACCACGTGCTAAGTGGAACCCAAAATCCAACACCAATAACGAATTGACGGTGAAATATCAAATGTTCTTGTTTTAACCCACGTTTTAACGAAACCACTTTAGTGGAAGGTACCAAGAAATCTCTTTTTAATTTTTGTGCGATCTTTATGAAATTGTCTGACACCAAGGCTTTTCTTCCCTTAAGATCCAGTTTATTTTTGTTTTTGAGATTTCTACAAATATCACCATGTCGCTGCATATGTTACCTAACCTACTTGTTTAATAGGCTACGCTGGTCTCACAAGTACTTCATCCATCTTTCGGTCTTATGTCAAGTACTGAAGTTCGGTTGAAGCTGAGCCACCCCTTATAGCTTAAATTTAAAAAGATGCCTTTCAATGTATCTTAATAAACATTTGATCGTATTTCAACGGGAAACCACACAGACACTGTCACACCCCAAAACCGGAACGGCGGAAACGTTTTGGGGTGGAGGACGTCATGTTTAGTATCACAAGGCATGCATCATAGTAATCAAAGTAATAAACAACCATTTCATTAGAAAGAAAGTGTTTACAAAGTATGTGGTTCACATAACATAGACTACAAAGTAAATAACAAAATAAGACATGAAGCTATACTGCTCCATCTTCTGAATCCCAGTACACGTACATGTCTACTGGTCTCCTGAGAATACAAGTTATTTTGAAAGAGTAGATCAACATTTAAGCTGGTGAATTCATAAGATTTTAGTGATGTAAGTAAGTTGTAAGAAAGTTGTAATAAGTTGTAAGTTTTGTTTAGAAAATTTTGCCTGTTCCTCCAGAAAATCCTATATTTCCTGCTTTGATGAAAGATAAGTAAACATGACTCTACAATCCTTTCTATGAGTACTAAATGGATACAAGTTATATAAAACCCTGTAAACAAACAATCGGTTGTGTGTATTTGCCCTAAGCCCACAACCAAACAAGGAACAGGAAATGAGGCGGAAGGCACACATCCCATTGTTTGTTAGATCTTCGTTGTATATAACCCTGGTGTATTCACTTGGTACTCACGGAGTTAACTGTAATAGTTCCTTTATAGTTGATGAAAAGATTGTTTAAGAAAACCCTTATTTCTTTTAGTAAAAATGGAAACCACAATGGTTCCTTCTATAATTACTTAGTTTATACTAGCTATATATAATCTAATATCGAACAAATAGTTAATTGTGTGAATCTGCCCTAAGCCCACAACCAAACAAGGAACAGGAAATGAGGCGGAAAGCACACATCTAACTACCTATCGGGTATTAATTATATATAACCCTGATGTATAAACTAAGGTATTATAGAATTAACCACCTAAGGTCCTTTAAGTTATACTGGTTTAATAAAATGGATTAAACCCTTTACTGGTAAGTTTCTAGTTTTGAATACCAAATGTTCTATTTGAAAAGTATGTTTTGTACTAGAAAACGGTGCATTGAATTAGTGTCCTATGACCTGACCCATACATGGTACTCCTTATGATTACTTAGTGTATACGGAACATATATATAGCTAAGATCGAATAGATAGTAGGCTGGGTGAATCTGCTCTAAGCCCACAACCAAACAAGGAACAGGAAATAAAGCGGAAAGCACACATCCTACTACCTGTCGGATCCGATTAATATATATCCCTGATGTATACACTAAGGAATCATAAAGTTCGCATTATAGTCCCCTTTCTACTGAATGCACTAGACTCGACTGTTCTGTTTGTTGTTTGAAAAGATGTAAATTTTCCCTAGTTTATAACTATCTTATCTCGAAAATAGTTTGCATTAACTTTCAAGTGGAACTGTCACAATATGAAAGTAATGGGAAAATGTAAGTACACAGTTGTCTTTTAAATTGACAAACTGAAGTACTGGTTACCTTAAAACAAGTTTTTTTTATTAAGATCATAATGTGATGAATAGTACCCATACTTTACGCTCTCCCTGCAAGAGATTTTGGGAACCAAACGCGACTTCCGCAAACAAATTGCTAGGCCGTGTAAATTCACATTAAAGTTATATGATCATGTATACCCAATTTACTATCACCTTTTGTTTAGAACAATGAGTTAGTGATTATTGGTATAATTAGATCCTGTATTGTTCTTCTGCTATAGCATTTAGTATGTTCTTTCTATTATAGTATCTTAGTATATTCTTTCTGTTATCGTGTATTGTATTTACCTCCCTGTTTCTCTTTATAGTATGTTCTCTATGTTATCGTGCATTGTATCTACTTCTCTGATTCTCTTTATAGTATGTTCTAGTATCTAGTATGCACTCAACCCCTAAACTATACCTATTATAGTTTACTAGTATGTTTACTTGAACTGTTGCTGAAAAGACTCATTTATCTACTAAGTTATGATTGTACTTTAAAAACGAAGTTTTATAAACTATAAAGTAACATAACTTAAAAAGAGTTTTTGAAATGTTTTGATCACGTATAAAAACATAAGCAATCCTTTGAAAGATGTTAATAACAAACGATTACACAATTATCATTATGTTCAACTTTTATTCCCCCCCCCCCCCCCAAAAGCATTTAAAACAGTTTAAAAGATTGATTATAGGGGTATGAACTCACCTTATGTGGGTGATTCAAACGAATATGCGCGTAAGGATGAGAAGTTCCACGAATGAAGTCCCGAGACACAAACGAGTCCTAAATGACATATAATGGCATATATTGGCATGAATATAGTGTTTAGAAGCAACCACATGCAAGGAAACACCTTTAGGGACTAGGAAACACTTGGACCAAGTGTTAGAATCACATGTGATTCATCTAAGGGGAGTGTACGTCCACTAATTGGAGTGTGCGGCCATGGGTATACGGCCATGGAGTGTACGGCCGTACACTCATGGTAACAAGTGCACAAAAGGGTCTTTTAATGATAGGGAAGCTTGTGGGACAATTGCTCAACAAGTGTTGAAGCTAGGTTTGCATTTTGAAGGCCCTTTAGGGGTGTTTTGAGGGGTGTACGGCCACACTTGGGTGTACGGCCGTATAATCCTTATGATATTGACTTTTGGTCATTTTTAGGGTGTTAATCAAGTGTTCCTAACATGTACTAAGCATAAGGAAGGAGTACTTACACTTTGGAAGCTCAAAAGGGTTCACAATCACCAAGAACAAGTATGTGTTCTTGGTGAAATGGATGAAGATTTGAAGATCTACCCAAAAGATGATTTGCAATGGATGAAATCAAAGGGTGTTACTAGGTTAAGAAGAATAACAACAATCAAAACGGAAGAAAGGCTTACATTCTTGAAGATCGGGGTGAAAAGCTTGATGATAGTTGAGAGAAAACTCGAGTTCTTGACTTGGACCTTGAAGAAATGACTTAGGAATGAAGGGATATCACTCTTATGGAGGGGGTGTACAGCCAACATGGGTGTACGGCCGCACACACATGTGTGTACGGCCGTACACTCATGTGTACGGCCGTACACTCCCTCTAATGGAGTGTTCGGCTCGATTTCAACGCGAAGAACTTACGCAACTCAATCCTATACTCAATGCTTGAATGTACTGAGCTTAGAACCCTTAAACAGACTCTAAACAATGCTAACAGATAGTAGAAACGAGTCTGACACTCGGTTGGATTGAATGGCTGAACTTACGAGGCAAAGATTTCCGAGTTGTCACAAACACTTCTAAGTCTCTCTTGACTTTGAAGGAAGCGATTCGTGCCGGGGATTGTGACAACCCGAAATTTCTAACTTGTACATTCTTCATTTTTATCAAAGTTAGCCTTGTTTTTGCTATTTTGTAATGAAGTTTTGGGTCTTTATGGATGTTTTAGGCCTAATATAACCTTGATATGAGTCATAGGAAGGGTGAGAATGTGTGTAGCATCACTAAATCGGGCCAAACACACCCAGCAAGGTGTATGCGGCCGCACACCCGAGTGTGCGGCCAGCCAGCCGCACACAGCCGACCGCACACCCTCCCAGCCTCACACTCTAGCCTATATAAAGGACCCTAAGTCAACCTTACACCTCTTTTCACACTCCTTCAAAGCTGGAACATTCTCTCTCAAGAGCTCTTCATGTTTTCCTCTCCAATCATCAAAACAGGTAAGTAAACACCCTTAGATCACTACTACAACACGTTTGAAAGCCTTTTCCTCGAGTTTGATCCATGAAATCATCATTCTAGATGATCTTCATGTGTGTACGGCCGCACACACATCATGTGTGACCGCACACACATCTTTTGGTCCTAAATGGGCTTAAACACTCATCCAAGCATAGCATCGACCAAAACACCTTCTTAGGATCATCACAAAGCCTTGGAAAATCGATTTGGACACGTTTGTATGGGAGTGTACGGCCGCACACAGGCCTGGCCGCACACACCTGACCGCACACGCCATGTGCAACCGCACACGCCCTTTTAAGGGTCCAAAATAGCCACAAACTCCCATTCCGGCTAAGGAATGGTCAAAGCACCTTCACTAGAACATTCCTAAGGCTTGGAAACACGTTCTGACACACTTCATAGTGAGTGTACGGCCGCACATAGGTTTGGCCGCACACTCTGGCCGCACACACACAAAACCCATGCTTTTGGGGTCTTACACTCCAATATAGGGCCATACACCCCTTATGTGCAACCATATGAGTTGGTAACACTAAATTCTAAGTGTTTTTATGTCCTTAAGGCATGTCCCTATCACCATTAGTGGTTATATACATTAATGTATTCATATATGTGTAATTATATGTTAAATAGGATCCGTGTGTGCGTTCAAGTCCTCACTTAACACTTAAAATCCTATCTGACGCTTCCATCCAAACCACTCACTGCAGGTGAGTTCATACCCCTTAATTAACCTTTTAAATGTTTTTAAACGCTTTTATGGGGTGAATACAAGTTGAATCATGATGGTTATCATACCAATCACATGTGATTAATAACTATCAAACTATGGATTTACTACACTTTTAGCTGTTTTATCAAGCAAATTACTTCAAAATGATTTCTCGAATGCTTTTACACGTTGAACTCTTTATCAAACTTGTTTTCTAAACTACATCTTTCCCTTCAAATTCTGTTATGACTATGTTTCAAAAAGAGGTTTTTATGTACTTTAAACTATATTCCAAATAAGGGATTTCTTATACTTTAAACTGTTATATTGTCAAATGCATGCCTATATATGTATAGTTATATAAGTAATGTTTAAAGGACTTAGGACTGCTAACCCGCCTTATTTCCTGTTCCTTGTTTGGTTGTGGACTTAGGGTATCCTGTTATTTGTCCGAAGGTCGTCTAAATATTAGTTATATATTATGTATACCTATATAGACATAAAAGTTCTATTAGTCAGTTCAGTACCTTTGGGTAGCAAAGGCATACTTCCATTTATTCATATACATATATTACTAGTAACTATAATGGGTATAGTTAGGAGATACTATTTACTATTCCTAGTGCAAGGAATCACACAAGAGTCAGTTAATTCATTTGGACTTTTCGAGGCGTATTGTTCATTTAATGATACGTGTATTACGGGTTGTTTTGTATTGAGATGGAATAATGTTTGAGACAAAAACAATAAAAGGATAGATTTGATAAACAAACTAGACCTATAGCTTTTAAATCTGAAGACAAACTAAGACCTATTAGCTTGAATTCAATCAACTCAAGGATCACGTCCAAAAGATGATAATTTGTGAACTATGACAATAATTCAAAGTGAACAAAAGGGTTCTTTGATTAAAATTCGTCTATTACTTTTTCCATGCATAAACTTGGCTTTATATGAAGCCTTTATTACAAATTTGGTGGTTACAAGCCAACCAACCAATTATTCATTAAAACTAGTAAATGAAAATTAAGGAAACTCTTGAAATAACACAAAAAAAACATCCAACACACTTGAGAATGAAAAAAAACGTCTATGCTTCATTAAGGAGCCATAAGAAGCATTAAAGTGTAACCCTTATCCACCAAAGAGTGTCAAAAACGACTAGGAGGTTTTATGAAGCAAAGAGTAACGTTTTTTTAGCACTTATGAAGGCTTGAAAGTGTTTCCGTAGCCTTCATGCAACCTTAATTCAATTTGTGGGTTACCATGCACAACCCAACCATTAAGCCCAAACCACCTTCTATCCCACTAGTAATAACTAATCCATCACCTTTTGGGCTTTCATGATCCATGCATGGATCATCCCCTCCCCCTTTGAAAGGAATTGACCTCAATTCATCAAGGCCATCATCATCAAGATAAGGTGAAAGATCTCCCACATTAAAGGTAGCATGCATTCCATGGTCTCCTCCCAAATCCACCTTGTAACCATTATCATTTTCAGAATTTGTCACTTCCACACATGTATCATTCCCTCCTTCTTCGAAAGGAATTGCCCTCAATTCGGTAAGAACCAAATTGTATTGTTCTCCCATGCAAACCTTCCATGACAACAGGTGTTGAAAACAATTTTTTATTGCAGAATGTGACATTTTATTTACTCCAAGCTGGTCTCTTCTCCACATACACATGTTCTTCAAACAACTCAAACAACTCATAGAATTTAATCCTAACCGTATCTTCCATTTGTGGATCAAAAACCATTTTCGTACCTTCCCATGAACTCGACCCTGCAAATTAACCTTGCAATAATTTAAATGGCTAATTGCAGTCATTTTAACAAATGGAACATCATTTGTATTTGTAAGTTGATGAGCAGCACGCCCCAATATCATGGCTTCCCAATTTAAGGCACCCCAAAAGAATATGAGTCCCAACATCATGAACTCCCTCCTACGTAAATACTTGGGACTTGGATCTTCATATTGAATAATTCTTTCTTCTTTGCTCTTAGAAAGATGGTTTGTAAAAAGATGGATATCATCCTTCTTTCTTTCGCCACACACTTCACACCATTGTTCTTGGTGTTTTTGAACAATGAATGAAAAATTAATAAAAATATTTTTTATTTGTGGACACCATGAAAACTTGGCATAATAATTGCCACACAATGCCTCTTTTTGTGATTGATTGCTACCACCGTGAACACATATTTTTTTGGAAATCATCATATTGTCTTTTGGAGGGTACAAAATTCTGCCATCATCCAAAAATAATTGGTCTTGCTGTTTTTGAGCCACGAATGAAAAGTCTCCATCTCTAATTGCACAAAACTTTTTATCAAAAGTAATACGCAAGTCTTTTTTCTCCTTTTGATCAATGAACAAAGACAAAATAAAAACATCATTAGTAAGATCATAATTAGTAAAATCCAACCTCTCACCATACTTCCTCCTGTCACCAAGGCCTTCAAAATGCAAAATATAAGCATTCCATGGCCTCCAAAGTGTAAAAATCTCCCACACTTTGAAACGAAAATGAAGATGAAAAACGAATAAACCTTCTTGATCAATGAAGCTTCCAATTTGGATTTCTTTAAGATCTTTAGAAAAGGAATTATGTTCATAAAAGATACGAGAAGCTGAATTTTTGTGGCACTTATATTCATTGGTCCTCGAGGTTGTGGGCTCTTGGAATGATTTTTGATGCTCAACAAAAATCACCATTTCTTCAAGAATGTTGTGCATATCAACAAAATTGATTTCTTCCACAAATGCTTCAACAATTTCATCTCCGATCACGAAATTAGCTTCTTCTTCAATTTCATCAACAAGTTTCTCTTCAACCAAGAAATTTATTCTTTCACAAAACTCCCCTTCCCTATCGGTGTCGTAGATGGGACCATAATCTTCTTCCTCATCATCTTCTTCAATTTTCTCTTCCTCTATTTCTTCTTCATCATATAACTTGCGCAACATTTTTGGACAAAAACTTTCGAATAGGAACTGAAATCAAATAAACTTAGAAGATTTTTTTTGGAACAAGAACTCAACAACACCCAATCAGAACTGGGCTCTGATACCACTTATGATACGTGTATGGGCTGTTTTGTATTGAGATGGAATAATGTTTGAGACAAAAACAATAAAAGGATAGATTTGATAAACAAACTAGACCTATAGCTTGTAAATTTGAAGACAAACTAAGACCTATTAGCTTGAATTCGATCAACTCAAGGATCACGTCCAAAAGATGATAATTTGTGAACTATGACAATAATTCAAAGTGAACAAAAGGGTTCTTTGATTAAAATTTGTCTATTACTTTTTCCATGCATAAACTTGGCTTTATATGAAGCCTTTATTACAAATTTGGTGGTTACAAGCCAACCAACCAATTATTCATTAAAACTAGTAAAAGAAAATTAAGGAAACTCTTGAAATAACACAAAAAAAACATCCAACACACTTGAGAATGAAAAAAAACGTCTATGCTTCATTAAGGAGCCATAAGAAGCATTAAAGTGTAACCCTAATCCACCAAAGAGTGTCAAAAATGACTAGGAGGTTTTATGAAGCAAAGAGTAATGTTTTTTTAACACTTATGAAGGCTTGAAAGTGTTTCCGTAGCCTTCATGCAACCTTAATTCAATTTGTGGGTTACCATGCACAACCCAACCATTAAGCCCAAACCACCTTCTATCCCACTAGTAATAACTAATCCATCACCTTTTGGGCTTTCATGATCCATGCATGGATCATTTAATACCACCTGGAGTCTGCATTTCATTCATTCAGACTTTTCGAGGCGTATTGTTCATTTAATACCACCTGGAGTCTGCATTTCATTCATTTAGACTTTTCGAGGTGTATTGTTCATTTAATACCATCTAGAGTCTGCATTTCATTCATTTTGACTTTTCGAGGCGTATTGTTCATTTAATACCACCTGGAGTCTGCATTTCATTCATTTGGACTTTTCGAGGTGTATTGTTCATTTAATACCACATGGAGTCTGCATTTCATTCATTTAGACTTTTCGAGGCGTATTGTTCATTTAATACCACCTGGAGTCTGTGTTTTAATCACTTTATAGCCAGTAGTGTCACTGCTGAGGTAAAATATTATTTTCCCTATTACAGTTACCTTGTGATTTTATCACATACACGTTTATGTATAGCTATATTTAGATAATAATGGTTATACTAGGGGAAAAACCTTCATTTTTGCATAAGTGCAAACCTTCAAAACAGTCGAGTCTTGATAGAAGACTGCTTTTATACTAATAGGAAATATAGGATTTTCTAGGGTTTTTCATACTTATACAAAGTTTTCATAAAACAATTACAAGTCTTTTCTTTACAGTTTTACAAATCAATGACACTAAAATACTTATGATCTCACCAGCTCTAAAGCTGATACTCGCTTTCAAAATAACTTGTATTCTCAGGTCACCAGTAGACAGGTACGATGACCAGGTTTTGAGAAGACGGAGCAGTCAAGACTCGTCTTTTATTTTGATTTCTTATTATCATGTCGTATACTATGAAAGAACACACATGTATTAAAATTCTACTATTAATGCAATGGATGATGTTGTTGCTTGTTTACTACTTTACACTGTTGTGATACTTTACATGACGTCCTCCGCCCCAGAACGTTTCCGCCGTTCTTGGTTTTGGGGTGTGACAGATTGGTATCAGAGCATTGTTTATAGTGAATCGAGTATATCAACCCATAAATTATATACAGACTATAAATACAATGGGATTAAAATACTCTGACCAGGAGTTTATACTTTTAAATAATAAAATATTAAACTAAGTATACATGCCTGCATTCATACTAAAATCAGTGTCACAATGACAAAAACAAAAGTATTACGACTGTTGAATATCACAAGTAAGCTCGGGGATGTATGGTCAGTCCTGGGAGTGGCATAGCCTGATCAACTATGCTGGTCCGAGGAGTGATTAGCATATGCCCAAGAATGGTTGTGATATGGCAACAAGTCTAAAAACTTACCAACACTACCACAATGAAAGCATTAGGAGTATTTTGTGTTACTATAATTACTTAGTTGAGAACTAAAGATCTTCATTAATAGGTCAATAGTTGCTAAGTGGATACGCTAAGGTTATATGTAACTAGGATGACATAGACTTAGAATCTGTGAAATTTTGCCTTACCCCCTCCCCCCCCTGTTCCTTGTGAATTTGGAGTAACAGATGAAGATTATCATATAATTATCTAGTACGCCTAATAATTATTTCGTTACCCCAATTCTCGCATAGATAGCATGGCTGGACCCCATCCCCACGGCGACCCGTACTTCCCGAACGAAGGCAATGCTGCATGGTTTGGAGAAGAGCCAGAAAATGATCATCCAATCCCTTTGGACGATCACCATGCGGAAGGCTTTTCGGATGGTGCTAACTCCGAGCCCGAGGTTGAGAACCTACCCCCGGTGGCTCCCAATCCAAATCCTAACCCTCGTCCGGCTTTCCAAGGCCCGACGCCTCCTTGGGTAGAATGTTTGGAGACATGGAGCGAAGAGCAAGGTCAACCTATGCCGTTTAACGGAGACCGAAGCTTCTATAACCTAAGCGAGGGAAGCTCAGCAGACAGGGTTCTGCCAATCCTGGTCCGCAGGGTTGCCCGAAACGACATTCCAGGCAGGACAACACTCCATCAAATCATGGAAGTTGACGCCAATGCGAGAATGCATACCCTCCGCACCATTCGTCTGGAAGATGCTCGCGAGAGATCTAGGGGAGACCATGAGGCCCTACTGCAAGCACTAGCTGAAACTCGAGCCGAAGTCATAGAGCTCCGAGTACGCCAGAGGGTGTACGAAAGACACCTGCTAGATATGGAACGTCAACTAGCTGAACTAAGGGTTCACCAGAGGGATGACCGTCACCAGTAAAAGATGCCTTATTTTTTCCCTTCCTTGTTATAAGTAATCGTTTTCCTGTCTATGCCCTATGTAGCACTTTTCTATGTAACTACCCCAGTACCGTGAGTACTTTTAGTTAGGCCTTTATGCTGTCAAAGCTTTTCTACTCCAGATATGATGTAAGACCTCCTACAAGGTCAATTTTCCCAAACTTATTACATCATAAATATCAACGATATGGACAGTCGGTTAATTTCTGTGTCAATCTTTGTTCAAATACTTTCATCCTACTATCGCTAGAATTCTATCTAAAACTCACTCTAGTCAAGTTATTGAGCTATGGTAATTTAGCTCAGGGATCACTTCCAATTCTTGTCGAAGGTTGGATAGCAATCGTCTTATAACCATTCTATGAACTTACTTCTACTCTTTACTAGGACTGCATCATAGGGATGTAGGTCAAACCCTTGAGAACTTACTCCTACTCTTTACATGAATGGTCGAAATACATCTAGGTTCAACCATAATCACTCACGAACTCATTTTCCTTTGTATAACAGAATCATGTCGTCATCCAGAAATAACCAGCCGAGCAACGAAACCCCTATCCTTCATATCGACGCCGCTACATTCCAAGCCGCAGTAACAGCTGCAGTGGCAGCTGTCCTTGCAAACCTCAGCGTTAACAACGCAAGCAAGGCTGGCAAAGGGGTTGAAAATTCCGATCGTTGTATCGGTCCGGGAAGCCAACAAATGATAACAGTCACAGACTTGCAAAGCCGAAAAACAGAGAATAGGAAACGAAAGCGTTAGGCCCAAAAGGAGCGCAAGCGATCCCAAAGACTTGCCATGCAACAACGACAAGTGGCAACCCCTGCCACCCCAGCACCGATCAGACCATACGAGGGAAAACTTCCGAAGTGTGACAAGTGTAGCTTTCATCATAATGGGGCTTGCCATGAAATGCAATGCTACAATTGCCACAAAATAGGGCACCATGCTCGTAGCTGTGGAGCACCGGCACGACACATCACTCAAGTCCCTGACATCAGAGTCAACCAGGCTTGCTATGGTTGCGGTGAAATCGGACACTTTAAGAGGAATTGTTCGAAAAGGAGGAGCAACGAATGCAACCGTGTCCACATAACTCCGACCCGACACATCACTTCCACCACTGATGCTGGTGCTAGCCAGATATGTCACCTATGTGGTGAGATAGGACACCTCGAGAAGGATTGTCCAATAACAAAGAACTCTGGCGCAGACGGGAAGATACTAAGGATCACTGCCGCAGGAGAGACTACTCCGGACCCACGTTGAAATACTAGGGCGTTTCGTTATAATAGACTGGTAAACTGTTAAACACTAGTGCAATTCGAATCTTGTCTTTTGCGAGATCCCGCCAGTTAAGGGGCTCTCGTGCTGCGTATACTTGCTTTTGTAGTATACCTTATTCGCAGCAGTAGTCTTGTAGTAAACTTAAGTACTGAAACTCTGTTAAAAGTTGCACCGTTGTGTTTAGTTTGTAACATCTTTATGAACTAAGTCTAATGCCTCTTATTCCGAGTAGTCCGGCATTTTCATATAACTTGAGCAAATCCTACCTTCACAATACCATTCTCACGCGTAAATTCTTTTCTTCGAAATCGCCTATCTAGCGAGGCCGTCATTCCTGAACTCCGAGGTACTCATGCGGAGAGTATCTTATATTTCGTATCCTTCCCAAAGACACCTCGGCAAACCTCCCTGGAGTACCACTCATACAGTACGTCAAGTTCAACCTGAAGACCCATACGGTTGATCTATCGCTGGAGAAGGTATACGCAAGGGTGGTATATAATCAAGGTTCTACAGGCTTAGAATTAATGATTCCGCTTTAACTTCTTTTCCTTGTTTGGATGTGAGCTTAAAGAAGAATCATTTATTCGACTGCCTTTTCAGTCTTAATTATATACGACTCGTATACACGAAGCTGTGATTGATGAACCAAATATGACTTCTGATATGAACTTTAGGACGGAGACTGCCCAAGACTACGAGTGATCGTACTGCCATGTGGATAAACTTAGAATCCAATCAAATGCCTTCTCACCGATCGAGACAGTAGATTCAGATAG
This sequence comes from Lactuca virosa, assembly GCF_052849685.1. Taxonomy (NCBI): domain Eukaryota; kingdom Viridiplantae; phylum Streptophyta; class Magnoliopsida; order Asterales; family Asteraceae; genus Lactuca; species Lactuca virosa. Next base: position 254,288,546 of record NC_136434.1, read on the forward strand.
AATAGAAAACTCCCAGGATTACATCCGCAACGTCAAGTCAAATTTAGGATCGACTTAGTTCTAGGGGCTACCCCAGTAACCAAACCGCCCTATCGTCTAGCACCTGTATTGATGCAAGAACTATCCGATCAACTTAACGAACCGCTCAGCAAGGGCCTTATAAGACCAAGCTTCTCACCCTGGAGAACTTCGGTCTGGTTCGTCAAGAAGAAAGATTGATCACTTCGTATATGCATCAATTACAGGAAGCTCAACAAGCTAACCATCAAAAATCAGTACCCTTTTGCCTATCATAGACGAATTATTTGATCGACTGAAAAAGGGCGATCTTCCTTTCAAAAGTCGATCCAAGATTCGGGTATCGCCGACTACGGGTACTAGGGGAGGATATTCCGAAGACAGCCTTCCGAACTCGTTACGGGCACTACGAATTCGTAGTGATGCCATTCGGATTAACAAACGCACCTGCAGTATTCATAGATTTAATGGATAAGGTGTGTCGTCCTTACTTAGATCAGTTCGTCATCGTCTTCATCGATGACACACTTATCTACTCTCGTAGTAAGGAGGAGCATAGTCAACAGCTTCAACAGACCTTGGAAACATTTCGATCAGAGGAGCTCTACGCGAAATTCTCTTAAACGCGAGTTTGGATTCGAAGGGTCAAATTCCTGTGTCGCATTGTTAGCAAAGAGGGAATTCAAGTAGACACTTCCAAATCCAGGGCTCAGTTGCATTTTGATGTAACGTGGTAAGGTAATTACCTAAGCCTCCCATTAGTTAGAAACCCTCAAAGCTAGCTATGAAATTCACGATCTAGAGTAAGAGGGCATCATTAGAGAAGATCGTTCAGATTAGTGGACGATTAAAGCCTTTAGTGACCGACAGAAAAGTCACGCAGGGCTTTTCAAGATTCTCGCTAGAATCGGCCCTGTAGCTTACAAACTTAACTTACCTGCGAACTCAGTAACGTACATCCTACTTTCCCCGTCTCGAACTTGAAAAAGTGTCTGTCCGACGAGACTCTTGTAATCCCACTCGTCGAAATTGAGATCAACAAGAGCCTCAACTTCGTGGAAGAACCTGTAGAGATCATGAACCGAGAGGTCAAGCAAACAAAGCAAAGCCGAATCCCGATAGTGAAGGTTCGCTGGAACGCCAAGCAAGGACTGGAATTCACTTGGGAGCGCGAGTATCAAATGAAGCTTAAATATCCTCATCTTTTTTTTTACTTAGTTATTTGTAATAACTTAGTTGCTTGAACTCTAATTTCGGGACGAAATTCCCTCTAACGGGGGGGATGATGTGACAACCCGAAATTTCTAACTTGTACATTATTCATTTTTATCAAAGTTAGCCTCGTTTTTGCTATTTTGTAATGAAGTTTTGGGTCTTTATGGATGTTTTAGGCCTAATATAACCTTGATATGAGTCATAGGAAGGGTGAGAATGTGTGTAGCATCACTAAATCGGGCCAAACACACCCAGCAAGGTGTATGCGGCCGCACACCCGAGTGTGCGGCCAGCCAGCCGCACACAGCCGACCGCACACCCTCCCAGCCTCACACTCTAGCCTATATAAAGGACCCTAAGTCAACCTTACACCTCTTTTCACACTCCTTCAAAGCTGGAACATTCTCTCTCAAGAGCTCTTCAAGTTTTCCTCTCCAATCATCAAAACAAGTAAGTAAACACCCTTAGATCATTACTACAACACGTTTGAAAGCCTTTTCCTCGAGTTTGATCCATGAAATCATCATTCTAGATGATCTTCATGTGTGTACGGCCGCACACACATCATGTGTGACCGCACACACATCTTTTGGTCCTAAATGGGCTTAAACACTCATCCAAGCATAGCATCGACCAAAACACCTTCTTAGGATCATCACAAAGCCTTGGAAAATCGATTTTGACACGTTTGTGTGGGAGTGTACGGCCGCACACACCTGACCGCACACGCCATGTGCAGCCGCACACACCCTTTTAAGGGTCCAAAATAGCCACAAACTCCCATTCCGGCTAAGGAATGGTCAAAGCACCTTCACTAGAACATTCCTAAGGCTTGGAAACACGTTCTGACTCACTTCATAGTGAGTGTACGGCCGCACATAGGTTTGGCCGCACACTCTGGCCGCACACACACAAAACCCATGCTTTTGGGGTCTTACACTCCAATATAGGGCCATACACCCCTTATGTGCAACCATATGAGTTGGTAACACTAAATTCTAAGTGTTTTTATGTCCTTAAGGCATGTCCCTATCACCATTAGTGGTTATATACATTAATGTATTCATATATGTGTAATTATATGTTAAATAGGATCCGTGTGTGCGTTCAAGTCCTTACTTGACACTTAGCATCCTATCTGACACTTCCATCCAAACCACTCACTGCAGGTGAGTTCATACCCCTTAATTAACCTTTTAAATGTTTTTAAACGCTTTTATGGGGGGGAATACAAGTTGAATCATGATAGTTATCATACCAATCACATGTGATTAATAACTATCAAACTATGGATTTACTACACTTTTAGCTGTTTTATCAAGCAAATTACTTCAAAATGATTTATCGAATGCTTTTACACGTTGAACTCTTTATCAAACTTGTTTTCTAAACTACATCTTTCCCTTCAAATTCTGTTATGACTATGTTTCAAAAAGAGGTTTTTATGTACTTTAAACTATATTCGAAATAAGGGATTTCTTATACTTTAAACTGTTATATTGTCAAATGCATGCCTATATATGTATAGTTATATAAGTAATGTTTAAAGGACTTAGGACTGCTAACCCGCCTTATTTCCTGTTCCTTGTTTGGTTGTGGACTTAGGGTATCCTGTTATTTGTCTGAAGGTCGTCTAAATATTAGTTATATATTATGTATACCTATATAGACATAAAAGTTCTATTAGTCAGTTCAGTACCTTTGGGTAGCAAAGGCATACTTCCATTTATGCATATACATATATTACTAGTAACTATAATGGTTATAGTTAGGAGATACTATTTAATATTCCTAGTGCAAGGAATCACACAAGAGTCAGTTAATTCATTTGGACTTTTCGAGGCGTATTGTTCATTTAATACCACCTGGAGTCTGCATTTCATTCATTCAGACTTTTCGAGGTGTATTGTTCATTTAATACCACCTGGAGTCTGCATTTCATTCATTTAGACTTTCCGAGGCGTATTGTTCATTTAATACCACCTAAAGTCTGCATTTCATTCATTTGGACTTTTCGAAGCGTATTGTTCATTTAATACCACCTGGAGTCTGCATTTCATTCATTTAGACTTTTCGAGGCGTATTGTTCATTTAATACCACCTGGAGTCTGTGTTTTAATCACTTTATAGCCAGTAGTGTCACTGCTGAGGTAAAATATTATTTTCCCTATTACAGTTACCTTGTGATTTTATCACATACACGTTTATGTATAGCTATATTTAGATAATAATGGTTATACTAGGGGAAAAACCTTCATTTTTGCAGAAGTGCAAACCTTCAAAACAGTCGAGTCTTGATAGAAGACTGCTTTTATACTAATAGGAAATATGGGATTTTCTAGGGTTTTTCATACTTATACAAAGTTTTCATAAAACAATTACAAGTCTTTTCTTTACAGTTTTACAAATCAATGACACTAAAATACTTATGATCTCACCAGCTCTAAAGCTGATACTCGCTTTCAAAATAACTTGTATTCTCAGGTCACTAGGAGACAGGTACGATGACCAGGTTTTGAGAAGACGGAGCAGTCAAGACTCGTCTTTTATTTTGATTTCTTATTATCATGTCGTATACTATGAAAGAACACACATGTATTAAAATTCTACTATTAATCCAATGGATGATGTTGTTGCTTGTTTACTACTTTACACTGTTGTGATACTTTGCATGACGTCCTCCGCCCCGGAACGTTTCCGCCGTTCTTGGTTTTGGGGTGTGACAGGGATCCATAGTTTCGTGTCTAAACAGACATCACTTAAAATCCCCCAAATACTTTGCTTTATTTCTTTTCTATTGACACACTCTTGCACGAAGATCATTATGATTTTCCCAATTCCTGTTCGTGGCACTAATGGCAATTTTTCAGATTTGATGCTTCGGTTGTAAATGCTATGGTGGTCTAAAATGTAAAGGCGCGAACATTGCCAGCCTTATATGAAGCGAAAGGGGTTTGTCACAGTTTGCAAAGGAATTTGAAAAGTTTTCGAAGTTGAAATGGCGGTAACAAGATAAAATTTCAAACGGTCAGTGGATAAGATTTGAAACGGGCGCGTGAATTTGAAACGGTTCCTAACATCACGTCTGATGACGTCTTCCTTGGGAAACACAGCTGTCAAATCGCGCTTTTTCAGGCGCCGATTCAAAAGATCGTCGAATCATTACTGTGGATTTTTCTCTCTCCTGGAGATTGTATATAAGGTTTTCTCACACCTCTTGGACTACTTTACCAATTCACAACTCTCTCAAGAACACACCGACGAATTTCTACTATTGATCTTCTTCTTCACACCTGCAACAATGGCTGAATCTTCATCTGTTTATGAACAAACTGCCTAGTCCTCTCTTCTCACCATTAAACCGAATCAAAACCTCATCATTGAACTCTCACTTTTCCAGTATGATCCCTACATTCTGCAAGTGGTTGAATGCCTCAAATATTCACCACTCGTAGTAGCCCTAACCCAGGTGGAGTGTGTTCCAATGTCAATACTTTCTCAAGTCTACTCAACCGCTGTCTATGATAAAGCCAAGGAGCGCATTTTCTTTGAGATCGTCAATCAAAAGACGTCGATTTCAAAAGCTAGGTTTTGTTTGTTGCTAAGGCTTGCTATTGATGACTCCTTCATCAACTCCGATTCCATTACCAACACTCAAGTATTCACAATGTTCTATGATATGGGGTACACTGAGATTCTCACCACTGTCACCAAGTTCAAGAAATCATGTCTTCCTCCTCAGTGGAATGGTCTATTTACCATCCTCTCTAAGGGTTTATCGGAGAGGGTTGCAGGTTATGATGGGGCGAGCAAGGCGTTCATGACCCTTCTCTACGGTCTGTACCATGGGGTCAACATGGACTTTGGATCTATCTTGTGGTCTCAACTGGTTCAAAGTATTAGTTCTATTTCACGCTACTCTGAAATCTCTTGTGCTAGGTTTTGGACTCTTGTTACTCAATGGGCGATGGAGAAGTTTCATGTTCCAACAATGGCAGACTCACTAATGTCGTCTATTGCTACTTTCCACACGACGAGGATACTTGTCTCCGATCCATCAAAGTTTCTCTTTATTGGTTCGGTTCCGAAATCCATGTACAGGTGTGTTTCCAGTGAAAGCAAAGTGGTAACTGAGTACAAGAAGCTACCCCCTACAGGGCCAAGGCAGCTTACTCCCGAAATGCAAAGCTCCCTAGACGCAACAGATAAACCAGCAAAAAGAGGGAAGAAGGCTGAAAGAAAAGGGGAGAAGGAAGGTCAATCCTCTAAAGTTTCTACTCCCAAGAAGCGAAAGCCTGAACAATCAGCCCCTACTGCTCCAAAGAAACGAAAGATCAAGAAGAAAGCACACAAGTCGAAGGCTCCTTCGCCTTCTTCAAGTGACTCGGACTACATTCCATCGGACTCACAGCCCGAACCAGAGTCCAGTGAAGATGACGTTTCTCAAAACGAAAGTCCGCCTCGAGGTAATTCACCTCCACCCTCACCAACTCATGAAGGTAACCGAAACTCACCTCCTCCTTCTCCTACACGTTCGGTTCCTATTACCATTGCTCCGTTCCCACCTCCCATCTCATCTTCAACTACTACTTCAATTCCCATTCATACTCCTTTATTGACCGAAGTTACAACAACTACTACTCATACAACCGAATCTAACGTTCGTGTCAATGTATCTGATACGGGGGAACCTACTTGAGAAACAGAAACCCCAATTACCTCAAAACCTTCATCCCCAGCTCCCTCACATGAATATGACACTGTCCTTGGAGGAGCCGAAATGGAATTTGATTTTGTTTATTTTAGTCCATATCGAGTACAGAGCGATGATGATGATGATGACGCTCCTGTCACGAAGAGGCATTTGAAGGATCTGAATGACAAACTTGATCAATTGCTTTCCTCTTCGTCTACTTCCAGTAATGCATACTCTGAAGCAGCTATCAAGGCTCTGTTGGCAACCTTTGTCAAGGAGCATGACACTTCCATTACTAATGCTGTCAAAGCTATCAATGCTTCCACTTCCACATATCAGCAAGCTTCTATTGCAGTCGAAGCCTCCACCAAAGATTGCAAGCAAGTGACCGCAAACGTCGAAAAACTAGTTTCTGATGCTCAACTTTTCCTTGACTCTCTTCAGGCTGCAGCTCAGAAGAATGCTCAAACGGTGAATGCTTCTGTTGATAATCTTACCCGCTCGCTTCAGGCTGAAAAGAAGCACTTAGAGGAAAAACGCAAAGTAATCCAAACTGCCAACACCGAACTTCACACCTCGGTTGATGCCCGTTTCACTCAACTTGAAGCCGAACTCGCTGTGGAAAACAAGATAATGGATTAGCTGGATCGTCGAACTTCTCAGCTTAAAATTCAGAACTTTAAGCTCAAGACGGCAAACAAAGAGATTGATGAACTCAAGTCTGAGCGAGCAGTGATCAAAAGCTCTGTTGGTGATGTGCATTCTATTCTTTTACATCTTTTGGAAGCCCATGATTCGGTCCTTACAATCTCGATTCGACGCCACTTGGCTGAGAAATTGAGACATGCTATACGCATTCTGAGTAGGATTGAAGGTGTTTCGGAGCCCGTTGTCCCTCCGAAACAAGGGGGAGAAAATGTTACTAATGTTACTCAGGGCCAGGGTCAATCACAACAACCTCCAAAAAGCAAACCTATCACCCAACCGAAAGTCACTGCCAAACCGAAGGGTAATGAAGCTTCGGGCAGCATGACAGACAAACGAAAGAAGAAAATTGGTGAGGATGAAATCGATGATGCGACTGATACAGGAGAAAAAGCTTCCAACACTGAAAGCCTCAAAGTCAAGCCTAATGATCGAGAGATTGAGGAAAAGGTTCGTAAAGCGAAGGAAGAATTTGATAGGGAGAGGAAACAAAAAGAAGCATTAGAACAGAGGAAATCTATGTTCCCTCTGTGGACTATGGAAAAGCTTCTGAAGGAGGCAATTGAAGCTCCAAGCACACATTGGCTCGAACCGGTCCTTTCATTCGCTCTTGAGAATTCCAAGGATTCTCAATTTGATATGCCAATCACCCGAAAGGCATTCATCTTTCATTGTTTTGAGTCAACTGTTGCCATCCCCTCCCCTGATCCGAAGGTTGATCGAGACTTCATCGAGTACTATCTTGAGTTCTCTCAACCTCAATACCTGACTTGGAGTAAACAGAAGATCACAACAGTCAAGGTGTTGAAACCTACTTCAGTAGGGAAGTTTATCAATATCAAGTTCAAAGTGACCCGAGGCTCAAACAGTTCGGTTCATATGATCTTCCTGGCTGATTTCCCAAATTTGAATCCTCATGACTGGATTCTCCTGAACAATATCTTGCAGACTAATCAAAAGGAGTATGAGCCTATTATAGATCACATCAAGCGAATGCTGGTGTGTTATATTCTTGAAGTCGCAAAGATGGATCAGGAAATCGCCTCTGCCATAAGAAAGAAGCCCACTATCAGGCCAATAGGGAAGCCAAGCGACATCAATTTGATGATGAAGGGTAAAATCGACCCACAGTTTCATACAATCATGTTCATCAGGGGCGAAGGTCAAAAATGTATGTTCGCTCTTGTTGACAAACACCTGTTCTCCACTGACTGCTTGGAGCATATTCTCGATATCATACACGGGTGCGATCTAAACAGTGAAGCCGATAAGAAGATGTTTTCAGATATGATTCGGTGGTACATTAACTTTTGTCAAACTCTTCTTGCCATCATCCCCAAGCTGTTCAAGACTGTGAAGAAAACCACAGTTACTCAACCGAAGTGATCTCTCGCCTCAATTTGCGCAAAGGGGGAGATTGTTGAGTATATGGGTTGCGCCTTTGGGCTTAGATAGTTCGGTCCATTTGTATTCACGGTTTGGGCGTGTCCAACCGTGTATTGTTTTTAGGGTTTAGTATATATAATGCATGCATGCATTATATTAATAACGCTTCTTGAATATTTCCTTTGACAAGTACTGTAACCCTAGCACGCCTCTAAAGTAGAAGTTCTTCATCGAGCTCTTCTGAGGTGTTGCTGTTTTAATCATTCGACATTTGTTTGATTCATAGTGGTGTTCATTGTTTTCTACGACTTGTTATTGTCATATTGATATCTGTTTGAATCTATCGATCTAATAGAACTTTATTCTCATCACAACTATTCATGATCCTGACTCTCAAATTCCTCCTCAAAGGGGCCTCGACGAATAGGATATTCAAAGAGATCCACAGTCATGGACCCAACCCATTATGGAGTATCTCTAAAATGGTACGATCCCACCAAAGGAAAAAAGCAAGAGAGCATTCAGAACAAGAGTCTCAAGATTCGTGATAATCCAAGGTAAACTTTATAAAAAGTCTATGGTAGGTCCGTACCTCAGATGTCTGGAAGATCCTGAAGCCGCAAAAGTCTTGAAAGACATACATGAAGGAGACTGTAGCAATCTTACTGGGGCCAGATCCTTATGCGCCAAGATACTAAGAACAGGATACTACTGGCCAACCATGAAAAGAGATTCTTTTCTACATGCTCAAAAGTGTGATGCTTGTAAAAGACATATTAACATCCTGCATCAACCGACAGAACCTCTACATCCAATAATCTCTCCATGGCCATTCATGAAATGGGGGATGGGTATAGTGGGAAAATTACCAATGGCCCCAGGAGGAAAAGTCTTCATGCTAGTGATGACCGATTACTTCTCAAAATGGATTGATTCTGAAGCTTTCGTACAGGTAAGAGACAAAGAAGTAGTCTCATTTATTAAACGCAATATCTTGACCATGTTCGAAATCCCGGCTGAAATCATATGTGACAATGAATCCTAATTCATAAGTAAAAGGACAACAGACTTTTGCACAAGTTGGGGAATCAAAATGATAACATCGACGCCTGTTCATCCCCAAGCTAATGGTCAACCAGAATCCAGCAATAAAATCATAATAAACAACTTAATGAAAATATTGGACAAGAAAAAGGGAAGATGGGAAGAAGAGCTTCCTTTCGTCCTATGGGCAGATAAGACTAATTCCAAAGTAGCCAGGGGTCAGACCCCCTACTCTTTGGTATTTGGAGCAGAAGCAGTGATCCCTACTGAAGTAGTAATCCCAACGGCAAGATACTTGCTGCAAGACCAAGAGAATAACGAAAAGATCCTAGCACAGGATCTTGACACTATTGACGAGCTTAGGGATCTTGCCAAAATATGCATTGCTGCTCATCAACAGAGAATCACCAAGGCTTATAATAAGAACGTAAATGTCAGAAGGTTTCAAATAGGAGACTTGGTATTGAGGAAAACATTCCAAAACACCAAGGATCCTAGCGTAGGTAAATTAGCTCCCAAATGGGAAGGACCATATCTTATAGATGCTGAAGCATAGAAAGGAGCATATTAGCTAGTAACGCTCGAAGGAGATGTTCTACCAAGATCCTGGAATGTTATACACCTCAAAGCATACTACGTGTAAGTAGGGTCAGTAGATCCTCAACAAAACTAAGGTACACATGTCCCTTACCTTAAACTTTTCATCATTATTTTTTCTTCGATTACATTACTAACTTAACCATCGGAGGGGCATTAGCTAGACTAACACCCACCCCTAGCTAACGTTTGCTATGCAGAACAACGTACAATTAGGAGTTATCACAAGCAATGACCCTCGGGGTTGAAGATCCTGAAGTCCACGGATCGTTTGGATCCTAAAATACAGGGATCCTTGAGAATAAAGATCCTGAAACGTAAGGATCCTAACACTTGAGAAGCTCCACTATATCAACGTTGTAGTCTTTAAGCTATCATGTACATAAGCTAGAGACTGATCATCTCTCCTATGCTTTAGGGTACTTAATCCCCTCCAAGGTTTAAAGAGCTAATTACCTCTTTCACACGAACTAAGGTTGATACACCTCGCTTGGACGCACGATATCTAACTGTGGGATATTAATAGGGGGATCATTTCACACTGTAGTGGCTTAGCAACCCACTTATCCTTAAACATAAGTTGAGATCCTTAAGGTTTGTAACATTTTCATGTTATCAAAAATTGGGATGCTACCCTAGTGATTACTTAAGGATTATAACATTCTCATGTTATCACACGTTGGGATCTTACCCCAGAAATTACTTAAGGTTTATAACATTCTCATGTTATCACACATTGGGATCTTACCCCAAAAATTACTTAAGATTCATAACATTCTCATGTTATCACACATTGGGATCTTACCCCAGAAATTACTTAAGATTCATAACATTCTCATGTTATCACACGTTGGGATCTTACCCCATAAATTAATTAAGGTTTATAACAGTCAATAGTTGGGATCCTCCCCATTATATAACATTAACATGTTATCCATTGAACCTATACTGTTACACAAGAATTTTGTCAAAGTCTATAACCTAAACGGGTTATCCTAAGAAGGGAACTACCCCGTATGACCTTGTCATTAAGGATTCTCACCCTTAAGGATTCTAATCGGTAAGGATCCTCATCAGTGAAGAACCTTATCATCAGAAGTTAACAGCAACCCTGAGTTCTTTCCTAAGTTGAGATTTATCCTCAATAAATTCTAAAGTTGAAAAGCTCATGAAGCTTAAGGAGAAACTAAAAGATAATCAGGTTCCATCTATCCCTATTCTCAAAAAATTCTAAGTAAAGTTTAAGGATCATGAACTTTCTAGGATCCTAAGCGAAAATCATTTGATTATCAAAATTCAAGTATACAAATAATAATTCACTGTCAGAATTCAAGTCTCAGGATTGTTTGTTGGAACCAGGGTTTCCGGGATCCTAATTATTTAAGGATCCTAGTATTATAACAGTTACGCAGGAAAATGAAGAGAGATATATAAAAGGAAAACACAACCATATCATTCAAAAAAGGGTTGCATATCAACCCACCAAAAGGTTAATTGTCTTATGTGACAACCCGGAAAATTTTAGGTTTTAGACCCATTTTGCTAGCTTTGTATACACGAGGTAATGATAGATGGACCAAGTACGAATCCTATCAGGAACACCAAGGCAAAGTTGCCAGGTCTACGAGTAGGTATTCTGTCAATCCGAGGAGCGCAACCCCAGTAGTACGGCTAAGAAAATTAATTTCGGGACGAAATTCCATCTAACGGGGGGATGATGTGACAACCCGGAAAATGTTTGGTTTTAGACCCATTTTGCTATCTTTTGGCATTGTTTGGAGTCTATTTGGGTGTTCTAAGCATTGTACATTCAAGGATCGAGTGTTAGGAAGTGTTTGCTTGAGTTATAAGTATAAAAATCAAGCTATAAACCCTTCATGTGGAGTTTTCGGCCACCACATATGAGTTTTCGGTCAAAACTCATGTTGACCGAAAACTCATCCCATAAGCATGAATATTCCTCATTTTATTCATTATTCTAAATTCCAAGTCAAGAAAACTTCCATTCTCTCTCAAGTATCATAAGATCTTCTTGCAAATTCTCAAAAATGTAAGTGTTTCTTTCCCTTTGATTTGTTATTAGATCTTCCTAACTAGTAACACCCTTCGATTTCATCCACTAACTTCATCTTTTGGGTTTGATCTTTCAAGAACACCAAGAACACACACTAGTGTTTTGGTCCAAAATCAACTCTATTAGCCTCTAAATCGTAAGTATTACTTCCCTATACTTGTTATCTAGTTGAAACTCTTGATTTAGGGCCTTAAAATCATCATTTATCCAAGAACAAAAGGTGTTTTCGGTCTAGTACATCTCCTTAGACCGAAAACCCTTATGAAAGGTGCAATATGACTTTAAACCTTTCCTAAAGCTTAGTCATGAATCTAGAACACTTCATTGATTATTGAAAGCCCTTGGAAATCACCTTATGCATCAAAGACCATGGGTTTTCGGTCAAAACCATTTGGACCGAAAACCATATGGACCGAAAACCATTTGGAACGAAACCCATTTGGACCGAAAACTCCAAGAAACATACCACTTGGACCGAAAACTCCCTTATGTGTCTTTACAACCCTCTTATGCAATCCTAAGTGATTATAACACTACCATTTAAGGATTTCTTAGTCCTTAAAGTGTTATTCTTTACCTGATTAGTTGAATAAACACTAATTGGATACATATATGTGTCATTATATGTTAAATAGGATTCATGTGTGTGTTCAAGTCTTCACTTGACACTTAGCATCCTATACCATCCGTTCATCCAAACCACTCACTACAGGTGAGTTCATACCCCGTAATGAATCTTTTAACTGTTTTAAATGTTTTAGGGGGGGGGGGGTGGGGGGATACAAGTTGAACACAATGATAATTGTGTACATGTTTGTTATAAACATCTTTCAAAATGTTACTTATGTCATTTATAAGTTGTCAAAACATTTCAAAAACTCTTTTAAAGTTATGTTACTTTATAGTTATACAAAACTCTGTTTTTAAAGTACAAGCATAACTTAGTAGATAAATGAGTCTTTTCAATAACAGTCCAAGTAGAACATTAGTAAACTATAATAGGTATAGTTTAGGAGAATGCTATTCATTACTTCTAGTACAATGAAGCACACAAAGAGTCAGCTCATACATGAGTCAAACACACAGTGAAGAGAAACAAACAATACCATACAGAGAGAACACACAATTATGAGAAACAAACAGAATGTACGATATACAGTACAAAACAAACAAGTTAGGTTGCTATAGCATGAGAACACACACAAGATCTAATTATACCAATTGATCACTAACTCATTGTTTTAAACAAAAGGTGATATTGATATTGGGTAAACATGATCATATAACAAATGTGAATTACACGGCTTGCAAGAATTTGTAGAGGTCGCATTTGGTTCCCGTAATCTCTAGACAGGGAGAACGTATAGTAGGGGTTCTAGCCTTCACATTATGACCATAATAAAACAAACATGTTTCTAGGTCATTAGTACATCCGCATGTCATTATAAATGACAACTGTGTACTTACATTTCCCATTTCTTTCATAAAGTGACAATATCACTTGGAAGTCAAACTCAAACTATTTTCGAGTTAAGATAGTTATAAACTAGGGAAAACATACATTTTTACAAACGACAAACAGAATAGTCGAGTCTAACACATATCGGTAGATGCCTTGGTAGAAGGCTACGTTTAACAGAAGATGCCTTGGTAGAAGGATACGTTTAAAAGAAAGGACCATAATGCTAGTCTTATGATTCCTTAATGTATACATCACAGGATATATATATATATATATATATATATATATATATATACCAATAGGGTCCGACAGGTAATAGAATGTGTGCTCTCCGCTTCATTTCCTGTTCCTTGTTTGGTTGTGGGCTTGGAACGAATTCGCCCAATCTATTTTCTATCCAATTCTTTATATATGTATGCTTAGTATACATTAAGTCATCATAAGGGTACCAAGTATGGGTCAGGTTATAGGACACAGAGTCAAAGCACAGTTTTTCTAGTACAAAACATACTTTCCAAAATCAGTACTTTTGGTTTTCAAAACTAGAAACTTCCCAGTAAAGGGTTTAATCCATTTTATTAAACCAGTACAATTTAAAGGACCTTAGGTGAGTAACTCTATAATACCTTAGTTTATACACCATGTTTATATATAAAACTAATACCCAATAGGTAGTTGGATGTGTGCTTTCCGCCTTACTCCCTGTTCCTCGTTTGGTTGTGGGCTTAGGGCAGATTCACTCAATTAACTTTCTCTCCGATATTCGATTATATATAGCAGTATAAACTAAGCTATTATAAAAGTAGTCACTGTGGTCACCATTTTACTATAAGAAATATAGGTTTTCTTAAAGAACTTTTCATTAGATATAAAGGAACCATTACAATTAACTCCATGAGTAACAAGTGACTACACCAGGGTTATATAGGACGATGATCTAACAACCAATGGGATGTGTGCTGTCCGCCTTAATTTCTGTTCCTCGTTTGGTTGTGAGCTTGGGGCAGATGCGCACAATCGATTGTTTGTTTACTCTAAGTCTTATATAACTTGTACCCACTTAGTACCCATAGTGATGCGTGTGTGGGCTGTTTTGTATTGAGATGGAATATTGTTTGAGACAAAAACAATAAAATGATAGATTTGATAAACAAACTAGACCTATAGCTTGTAAATCTGAAGACAAACTAAGACCTATTAGTTTGAATTCGATCAACTCAAGGATCACGTCCAAAAGATGATAATTTGTGAACTATGACAATAATTCAAAGTGAACAAAAGGGTTCTTTGATTAAAATTCGTCTATTACATTTCCATGGATAAACATGGCTTTATATGAAGCCTTTATTACAAAGTTGATGGTTACAAGCCAACCAACCAATTACTCATTAAAGCTAGTAAATGAAAATTAAGGAAACTCTTGAAATAACACAAAAAAACGTCTACCACACTTAAGAATGACAAAAAAACGTCCATGTCTTCAATTGTTCTTCAATTGCTAGTAATTGGTTATGAGAAGATGTAAAGAGTGTAACTCCCAAGGATTAAAGAAAGCCATCAATGATAAGAGTGTAACTCCCAAAGTTTAAAGAGAGCCATCAATGATACCCTTCCAAATGCTTCCATAACCACCCAAGCTTTGAATCAAACAATCAATAAAGTCTTGGATTTATTAAACTTCTATTAATTTAATTAAGAAAACCCTAATCCATCAACTACGTCACGATGCACACCCCATAGGCCATTAAGCCCAAACAATCTTTCTAGCCCAATATTATGCTACCCATAACCTTTTGGGCCTTCATTATCCATACACGGATCATTCCCTCCTTCTTCGAAAGGAATTGTCCTCAATTCAGTACGGACCAGATTATGTTGTTCTCGCATATGAACCTTCCACGACAATAAGTCTTGAAAACAAATATTTATTACAAAATGTAACCTTTTCTTTACTCCAAGTTGGTATCTTCTTTCAAATGAAGGACATTTCAAGAGGACATTACCCTTCTTAAAATTAGTTTTATCCATACCGGAAGTATCATCACTCAACTGTTCTTTTTTCAAACTAACCATTTGCTTTGGCTTAGCAGCTCTCATGTCATCAATCTCACTCTCCTTTTGATCCATAGAAGTATGAATCAATACTTGCATTATTTTGGACAAACCACCATAGAAAGTAAGCACAACATCCTCTTGTCCCTCTACATACCCATTCACAAGTTTGTAAACTTCCACAACATTCATTTTCCAAAGTTGATCATGATTGATGCACCATATGGCCTTGGGTTTTGAATTCCACCCATGTGTAATTATTTTTAGATGGTTAGCTTATACGAGCTCCTCTTTTGACCCATGCCTTGATCCATGCTTCCAACCTCCTGTTTTATGTTTTAACACTTGTGAAAAGTGCAAATCATGGACATAAGTATCTTCATGAGATAGGGTGTTGCACAAAAGGATCATCCCACGATTAATGTTCTTGAACTTGAAAATATAAAATAAATTTGGCCATATTAACGTAGGAGCAGCAACCACATGTTTTTCATTCATTGCAAACAGCATTGTAGTGTCTCTCCTCCATATACACATGTTCTTCTTCAAATAACTCAAAGAACTCGCTGAATTCACTTCTAACCATATCTTCCATTTGTGGATCAAAAACCACTTTTGTACACTCCCATGAACAAGATTTAGACCTTGTAAATTATCCTTGTAATAATTTAAAGGATTAAAAATGCTCATATGAAATAATGGATTATGGCTTGTGTTTATGGGTTGATCACAAGCAAGTTCCAATAACATGGCTTCCCAATTAAAGGTACACCACAAGAATAGGAATATAAGCATTATGAACTCCTTCCCTTGTAACTGCTTGGAACTTGGAACTTGATGGATCACTCCTTCTGCTGGACTCTTAGAAATAGGGTTTGTTATACGATGGGTATCATCTTTCTTAACCACAACCACATCTTTGTGGTCAAGAACCTGCTCGACCTCCTCTGATTCTTCAACCTTTTCTTCAATAATTTTGTTTGTAACAACAAAATCTATTTCTTTCACAAACATTTCAAAATTTTCGTTTCCAACCATGAAATTTTTTTCTTCTTCATGATCCTCTTCCCCGTCAGTGTCGTAGGTAGGGCTAGAGCCTTCAACAATTTTTTCTTCAACCACGAAATTGATTTTTTCTACAAATTCCTCTTCAACAAAGAAACTTATTCTTTCACAAAATTCCCCTTCCCCATCGGTGTCGTAGATGGGACCGAAATCTTCTTCCTCCTCTTCTTCAATTTCCTCTTCCTCCTTAATGTCTTCTTCATCATATAACTTACTTAAACTTCCATCAAAGTAGGAAATATAGGATTTTGTAGAGGAACAGACGAACTTTTCAAAACATAACTTACAACTTACAACATTTTACAACTACATGTTTCAACTACACTTTCAACACCATTTTACATCTACATTTTCAACAACACTTTACAACTTACTCATATCACTAAAATCTTATGAACTCACCAGCTTAATTGCTGATCAACTCTTTCAAATAACTTGTATTCTCAGGAGACTATTAGACAGGTGCTCGTGCTGGGAATTCAGAAGATGGAGCATTATAGCTTCAAGTCTTGTTTTGTTATTTGTTTATGAATTCTATGTTTTGTGAACACACACATTGTAAACACTTTATTTCGAAATGAAATGGTTGTTCATTACTTGCTTACCATATACATATCTCGTGATACTACACATGACGTCCTCCACCCCTGAACGATTCCGCCGTTCCGGTTTTGGGGTGTGACAGATTGGTATCAGGGCATTGTTTATAATGAACTAAGTATATCAAACGATAAAAGATATACAACTATAAATACAATGGGGCTTAAGTGCTCTGGATAATGATATATTTTTAGAGTATAACTACAAGTTATAAAAATATACCTACTTGCTTATACATATACATAATAGAACTAGTGTCACGAGGAGAACAGAACTAAAGTATTTAAAGGTTGGGCACTGTCGTCAACCCGAACAGTTATGTAATCATAGCTAGGATCAATATAGCCGATCAACTATATTCATTCGAGATGTGACCACATGTGTTTGGGAAGGATGTGGTGTTGCAACTGTGTTAAAACTTACCTGAACACCAGTCAAGAGAACGCCAGAACAAGCACATTTAGAGTTAGAATACTATAGGAGTATTCTATGATACGATAGCGCGATAACGAGTTTAGAACATACCAAGTACATTACGTTGAAATACTATAGGAGTATTTTAGTCCATATAAATAACTTATGTGATAACTTAAAAGACCCTTACGGATAGGTCTATAATCTTGCAATGTATATTCCTAAAGTTTTATGTATAATTAAGATCTTATAGACTTAGAATCTGTGGTCTACGCTTCGCTATCCATTCCTCTTAAGGGTACACTTATTCGAAGGTCTATTTAATCTTCAACTGTATACAAACTTGTATACATTGTACAATTATAGGAGGACACCGTAAGGATCACCCCATAAAGTTACCTTAAAGCTCATAGATTCTTTAGTTACTTTCATTCTCGCACGACAAGCCCAGATAAATGTAACCACTTCCTCATAGTAGACAACAGAAGAGTCCAGGAGGAACAAGAACAAGTTCATGAGAAGTTTTCAAAGAGGGATCAGCCGAAGTAACCAAAACGTCTTACACGTCACACTATTAAATAATAATCTTGTTAAAAGAGCGAGTGGAAACACTACTCACATTATATGTTAAGATTATTTTCTTACATGCAGCTGGTAACAGTTATTCAGGAAACAGATATTCATTCGAGGATAGTTATTTCAAATTCATAGAGTTTATTAGGTATAGACTCTTTTATGAATTGTTTCTAGAACCCTGTGGAAGTCAGGACCCGATACATCCAGAACGAAGATAACCTGGTCTTTTCAGCTTTCGGCTTGTGTCCATTGCTTTAGACTTATTCCGTCTCATCTTTGTATTCTTTTAGCAAGGATGCCTCCTCGCAGACCTATCAGACGCACTACTCCGATCACTCCAACGCCGCCTCCTACGCAAATCGATATGGCAGCTATAAACGCTGCAGTGGCTGCGGCTATGGCAACAGCCATGGCTCAATATCACTCCATCAGTACCAGTGGAGGTGAAACGCCTACTAATTCTACTCAGGGTGAGGTCCTCGTGCGCTCAAGAGAGTTCTCCTACAAGGACTTCACCAAATGCCAGCCATTGTCCTTTAATAGGGACTGAAGGAATCATTGCCCTCTTGCAATGGTTCGAGAAAATAGAGTCGGTTTTCGAAATCTGTTTGTGCCCAGAAGAGAGCAAAGTAAAGTTTGCTGCTTGCACCTTCTCTGGCAAGGCCCTAACATGGTGGAACAGCCATGTTAAGTCACTGACTCTATCAGTGGCTAACTCATTAGGTTGGGAAAACCTAAAAGAGTTAACGCGGGAGGAATACTGCCCGTTAGGCGAAATTCAAAAGCTGGAACAAGAACTGTGGGATCTCACTATGGTCGGCTCAGACATAGTGACCTATACTGACCGGTTAAGCGAGCTAGCAGCTCTATGCCCCGGGATGGTTACCTCGGAGAGCAAGAAGATAGAAAGATACATTTGGGGTCTGACTGCTCTGACCCAAGGAAATGTGTTGTCTTCTAACCAAGCCACATTCGATAGTGCTGAACGCCTGGCTCAACGACTCATCGGCCATGGAGTCCGCCATGGTGTAAAAGTCCCTATTCCCGAGCCATCGAGGGAAGAGGTCTATAATCAGAAGTCGGGGAACAAGAGGAAGAAGAAGTGAACAACACAAGACACCCCGCAAGGGCAACGAGCAAGTACTATGTATGCCGCTACAACGCCTACTGCTCCAGCACCTGCCAATCGTTATGCTGGAACCCTCCCGAAGTGTGGAAAATGCAACTTTCACCACACCGGAGTATGCCGGGAAATACAGTGTCTGAACTGCCACAGAAAGGGACACACAGTCCGTTTCTGCAGGGCGCCGGCTCAACCGATCTCCCAAGTCCCCGGAGCTGATGAAAACCAAGCCTGCTACGGCTGTAGTGAGACTGGACATTTTCAAAGGGACTGCCCGATAGTAAAGAACTCAGGCGCGGATGGACGCATTCTGATGATCACTGCAGGAGAATCTACCCCGGAGTAGTCGACGAGTAGCGGTACGTTTTCGAAATAGTAATTACTTATAAAAATAATTTATATTAGTATAAGATTAAAATTTGGGGATAACACCTAAAAGTAATTATAATAACTCACATGTTGAAATAGGTCACCGTATTCAAGAGAACTAAAAGATCTGTTTAGAGAAGCTATTATGGCTTACCATATACATCAGGGTTGTGCACAACTAAGATGTTGCAGACTTAGAGTGAGTGACTCCGCTTAGGTCCCCATTCCTAAATTGGTTGAGAATTTGAGGCAAACTTACTCAGTCGACTGCCTGGTTCATCTTAAATATTCATAACTTGTATATGGCAGGCGATTGTAGTGGTACCAAGGAGGATCATGATATAAAGTATCCCCACCAGTTATTAGAGCACTTTTGTTTGTATGTATGCGCACATAGCGATACGATACGTAGGAGTGTTAACTTCAAGAGAAAACAGGAAACGCGGGAACATTTACAAAGAGTACATTGTCGAACATACTAGGAGTACAGTATCGATCATACAAGGGATACATCGTCGTATAACAGACGTTTCTTTCATTTAACCAAAACTTTGTTCAGTAAAGAGTCCGTTACAATCTTTCGTCATGAGTTGGCGTGGTCCTCACCATACTGAGTTCATATGTTTCTATCGCCTCGATCGGCAAGTTCTCAAACTTTCGTCATTCGTATCGAAAGTCCGACCTAAACCTCAGTTTTATCTTTCGTATTCTAAACCCCCGAAGTACTCGTGCGAAGAGTACTTTGTCCTCCGAAGCCTTATCGTCAGATGTCCGCAGACCGTCACGAAATACCACTCGTCCAGCAGACCAAGTTCGAGCACAGAGGCTATGGACGAATACAGTCCACCTATCACTATTCAGTGTATACGCGAGGGTAGTATATGATTATGATTACGCAGATTTAGTATGTGTGTTTCCGCCCTATCTCCTGTTCCTTGTTTGGTTGTGGACCTGGGGCAGAGTCGCACATCCGACCGTCTTACTAACCCTGATTATATACGACTTGTATACACGAGGTAATGATAGATGGACCAAGTACGAATCCTATCAGGAACACCAAGGCAAAGTTGCCAGGTCTACGAGTAGGTATTCTGTCAATCCGAGGAGCGCAACCCCAGTAGTACGGCCAAGAAAATTAATTTCGGGACGAAATTCCATCTAACGGGGGGATGATGTGACAACCCGGAAAATGTTTCGTTTTAGACCCATTTTGCTATCTTTTGGCATTGTTTGGAGTCTATTTGGGTGTTCTAAGCATTGTACATTCAAGGATCGAGTGTTAGGAAGTGTTTGCTTGAGTTATAAGTTTAAAAATCAAGCTATAAACCCTTCATGTGGAGTTTTCGGCCACCACATATGAGTTTTCGGTCAAAACTCATGTGGACCGAAAACTCATCCCATAAGCATGAGTATTCCTCATTTTATTCATTATTCTAAATTCCAAGTCAAGAAAACTTCCATTCTCTCTTAAGTATCATAAGATCTTCTTGCAAATTCTCAAAAATGTAAGTGTTTCTTTCCCTTTGATTTGTTATTAGATCTTCCTAACTAGTAACACCCTTCGATTTCATCCATTAACTTCATCTTTTGGGTTTGATCTTCAAGAACACCAAGAACACACACTAGTGTTTTGGTCCAAAATCAACTCTATTAGCCTCTAAATCGTAAGTATTACTTCCCTATACTTGTTATCTAGTTGAAACTCTTGATTTAGGGCCTTGAAATCATCATTTATCCAAGAACAAAAGGTGTTTTCGGTCTAGTACATCTCCTTAGACCGAAAACCCTTATGAAAGGTGCAATATGACTTTAAACCTTTCCAAAAGCTTAGTCATGAATCTAGAACACTTCATTGATTGTTGACAGCCCTTGGAAATCACCTTATGCATCAAAGACCATGGGTTTTCGGTCAAAACCATTTGGACCGAAAACCATTTGGACCGAAAACCATATGGACCGAAAACTCCAAGAAACATACCACTTGGACCGAAAACTCCCTTAAGTGGCTTTACAACCCTCTTATGCAATCCTAAGTGATTATAACACTACCATTTAAGGATTTCTTAGTCCTTAAAGTGTTATTCTTTACCTGATTAGTTGAATAAACACTAATTGGATACATATATGTGTCATTATATGTTAAATAGGATCCGTGTGTGTTCAAGTCTTCACTTGACACTTAGCATCCTATACCATCCGTTCATCCAAACCACTCACTACAGGTGAGTTCATACCGTGTAATGAATCTTTTAACTGTTTTAAATGTTTTAAGGGGGGGGGGGATACAAGTTGAACACAATGATAATTGTGTAAATGTTTGTTATAAACATCTTTCAAAATCTTACTTATGTCATTTATAAGTTGTCAAAACATTTCAAAAACTCTTTTAAAGTTATGTTACTTTATAGTTATACAAACCTCTGTTTTTAAAGTACAAGCATAACTTAGTAGATAAATGAGTCTTTTCAATAACAGTCCAAGTAGAACATTAGTAAACTATAATAGGTATAGTTTAGGAGAATGCTATTCATTACTTCTAGTACAATGAAGCACACAAAGAGTCAGTTCATACATGAGCCAAACACACAGTGAAGAGAAACAAACAATACCATACAGAAAGAACACACAATTATGAGAAACAAACAGAACGTACGATATACAGTACAAAACAAACAAGTTAGGTTGCTATAGCATGAGAACACACACACAGGATCTAATTATACCAATTGATCACTAACTCATTGTTTTAAACAAAAGGTGATAGTTATATTGGGTATACATGATCATATAACAAATGTGAATTACACGGCTTGCAAGAATTTGCAGAGGTCGCGTTTGGTTCCCTTAATCTCTAGACAAGGAGAACGTATAGTAGGGGTAGAGCCTTCACATTATGACCATAATAAAACAAACATGTTTCTAGGTCATTAGTACATCCGCATGTCATTATAAACGACAACTGTGTACTTACATTTCCCATTTCTTTCATAAAGTGACAGTATCACTTGGAAGTCAAACCCAAACTATTTTCGAGTTAAGATAGTTATAAACTAGGGCAAACATACATTTTTACAAACGACAAACAGAACAGTCGAGTGTAACACATATCGGTAGATGCCTTGGTAGAAGGCTACGTTTAACAGAAGATGCCTTGGTAGAAGGATACGTTTAAAAGAAAGGACCATAATGCTAGTCTTATGATTCCTTAATGTATACATCACAGGATATATATATACCAATAGGGTCCGACAGGTAATAGGATGTGTGCTCTCCGCTTCATTTTCTGTTCCTTGTTTGGTTGTGGGCTTGGAACGAATTCGCCCAATCTATTTTCTATCCGATTCTATATATATGTATGCTTAGTATACATTAAGTCATCATAAGGGTACCAAGTATGGGTCAGGTTATAGGACACAGAGTCAAAGCACAGTTTTTCTAGTACAAAACATACTTTCCAAAATCAGTCCTTTTGGTTTTCAAAACTAGAAACTTCCTAATAAAGGGTTTAATCCATTTTATTAAACCAGTACAATTTAAAGGACCTTAGGTGAGTAACTCTATAATACCTTAGTTTATACACCATGTTTATATATAAAACTAATACCCAATAGGTAGTTAGATGTGTGCTTTCCGCCTTACTTCCTGTTCCTCGTTTGGTTGTGGGCTTAGGGCAGATTCACTCAATTAACTTTCTCTCCGATATTCGATTATATATAGCAGTATAAACTAAGCTATTATAAAAGTAGTCACTGTGGTCACCATTTTACTATAAGAAATATAGGTTTTCTTAAAGAACTTTTCATTAGATATAAAGGAACCATTACAATTAACTCCATGAGTAACAAGTGACTACACCAGGGTTATATAGGACGATGATCTAACA